>NC_080544.1:94903210-97878210 GCF_028640845.1 Ahaetulla prasina | reverse complement strand
CAACAATAATTATATTATTATTATTTACTTTATTCATTAAAAATGAAACTCAATCAACTGAACTTTCAAAAAGGCATCACAAATACCATTGACTGGTACTAATGGTTGACACGGGTTGCTGTCAGCATCCTAGGTATCAACCAAGTACCTTCTTAAGATGTACAATGTTCTAAGTAGCACAGTTTTTTGCAGTTCCGCTGGTGTTTTTGCAGGAAGCTGCAATTTGTTGATGTATCTTATAAAATATTATTATTATTATTATTATTATTATTATTATTATTATTATTATTATTATTATTATTATTATTATTATTATTATTATTTCTGGAGGAGAAAGGAATAATGGATGGAAACTGAACAAGGAGAGATTTAACCTGGAAATAAGGAGAAATTTTCTGACAGTGAGAACAATCAACCAATGGAACAGAAGTTGCCTTTGGTAGTCGTGGGAATTTCATCACCTGAGACTTTCAAGAAGAGACTGGACTGCCATCTGTCAAAAATGGTGTAGGGTCTCCTGCTTGGGTGGGGGGCTGGACTAGATGACCTACAAGGTCCCTCCCAACTCTGTTAATCTGTAATCTGTAAAGTTGTTCCACTGATTAATTCTTCTAACCGTCAGGAAATTTCTCCTTAGTTCTAGGCTCTTTCATTTGATTCTGAATGACATCTACATACCTACTGAACCTATTAAGGCAATTATTATACAACTACAAAATTGCAAGATTAATAACCAGATGTGACAAATGAGGAATATTTCTGGAGACAGTGCTGAGTAAGGAGATTCACTTAAATGTACAGATTACAAACGTTTTCTATTCCATGCAGCTGTACAAGAAGGCCTTGCAATGCACTGATTGAATCTGAACAAGAGTAGAAGGGGGAAAGTGACCTTCATGGGAAGTGTTTTTTTTTCTAAGTCTTTACTTCAATGTTAAAGCAGTTTGTTGCAGGAGTAAATGCTGATCAATTCACCCTTCACCTCATCGTTTATACCCTTTCATGATTTTTTGGAAAGGCAACTTTGATGCAAGTTGAAGGAATGTATTTTTCAAACGAAAGATGTCTTTTATGTTAAAAAAAAAAAACACTGTAGGAAATTATCAACATGATAGAAAATAAAAGCAGATGCTCAGTTAGTCATTTCTCCAGTTTCTATAGCCACCCATCTATCCCCAAAACTCCTGGCAGCAAATAAGCAAAACCAAAGAATTACAGAGAATTAAAACTTCATTGAGGCTCTGCATGTAGTCCTAGCTTAATGATCAGTCACTTAGCAGCTATTTCAAAGTCATAGATACTTCAGCACCTCCTGAAGTCATTTATCTTTACAGCTGAGCTCCGGGGTGCTGCAGTGGCCTTCTGCCTCTCTCCCCTCTTATTCCACTGAGTAGGGTTACCACCAGAGATGGTATTTAGCCGGTTTGGACTGGATCCCCTGAACTGGTAGTGGAAATCGTGGACGGGGCCGGACACCCGCCCTGGATCTATGCCATTCTATTTAGGCACATTTTTGAGGCCAGGTGCATGCACAGAAGATGCGGGTATGAGAAAAGCACATGCACGGAATGCCGGGCACATGTGCAGAAGGCAGGCACATGTGTGAACCGTGCACGTGTGCGTATCAAGCGAGCATGCACATACGGGCAAACTGGTAGTAACATAATATGAAACCCACCGCTGGTTACCAGAGTCCTTGGGCCTGCTCCCTATCCCATCTCTATCACCCACCACACACTTAATTTTTGGAGTTCTCCAGATGTCCTGTTGGGAAATGAGGGCAGGACTGTCATGTCCCATTCCTCTGCTGACGGCCGGGTCAGGGAAATCCGAATCAGGCGTGCCTCTGCAGCTCTGCCAAAGTCCCAGCAAGTTCTCAAGGCAGGCAGGAGACCAGAAAGTGATTTCAGCAAGATAAGGTAGACTTTGCCTGACTCAGAAAATGCCAGAAAGCAGATCCTTTATATAGGCCATGGGGTGTGGCTCCATGACTCAGCACTTATCCAGGCCTGCCACTCCCTTCCTTCTGTTGACGCCGCTTATCAATTCTCCTGAAGCGAGGGTCACTCCAGTCTGCAGCTGTTGGTAATTGACCTTCCTCAGGCTCACATGCTGTGGGGGAGGGGGAGGGGTCTAGTTGCTCCATTTGCCTGGGCATGGAGCCAGGGCTGGGGGCTGGAGGCGCTTCTTCCTCCTCACCCTGTCTGGGCATGGAGCCAGGGCTGGGGCTGGGAGGCATGCTAGGACATTCCTCAGTGTTCGGAAGCAGATAAGAAGGCACTGGCTGCGGGGAAAACGGGCAAGGCACAACAAGGACACACATCTTTGGGCCATGTGGCTACCTCCCGGATGCAGCCATTTTCAGTGTCCCCACAAATCCTTGTCCTTGTGCTAAAATGGTGGCCACTTCTTGGAGGCCACCACAAAGCCCAGACATAGTCTGCTCTATTCCGATTCCCTGATGAAGTGTGTGCAGCACTGAGGAAAGCACCAGAGCTCAAGAGATTTTTCAGAAGTTAGGTACATGATAGGTGACTAGGGGTAGAGAGAAGGCCCAAGCCCTGCGGGGTCCAGTGGAATGAGAAATGCTTGCAGGAATCCAAAAAAGCCAATACAATTCTGGGCTGCATAAACAGAGGGATAGAATCAAGATCACGTGAAGTGTTAATACCACTTTATAATGCCTTGGTAAGACCACACTTGGAATATTGCATTCAGTTTTGGTCGCCACGATGTAAAAAGGATGTTGAGACTCTAGAAAGAGTGCAGAGAAGAGCAACGAAGATGAGGGGACTGGAGTCTAAAACATATGAAGAACGGTTGCAGGAACTCGGTATGCCTAGTTTAATGAAAAGAAGGACTAGGAGAGACATGATAGCAGTGTTCCAATATCTCAGGGGTTGCCACACAGAAAAGGGAGTCAAACTATTCTCCAAAGCACCTGAGGGTAGAACAAGAAGCAATGGGTGGAAACTAATCAAGGAGAGAAGCAATCTAGAACTAAGGAGAAATTTCCTGACAGTTATAACAATTAATCAGTGGAACAACTTGCCTGCAGAAGTTGTAAATGCTCCAACACTGGAAATTTTTAAGAAAATGTTGGATAGCCATTTGTCTGAAATGGTGTAGGGTTTCCTGCCTGGGCAGGGGGTTGGATTAGAAGACCTCCAAGGTCCCTTCCAACTCTGATATTATTATTATATTATTATAACCCAGAGGGGGGCAAAAGCAGGCCCAAGGGCTGTAGGTACGGGAAGGTGCCATTATGGTTGTAGTTCAAGGACAAGCTGTATAAAAACACAGATTATTGTGCACAAACTCATGCCAAACTAATACTTCACTCCCAAAATCTGAGGAAATACTGATGGAATCTATTAGATTCCTATCAACCAATTGTCGATCTATTTCTCTATCTTCTTGGCTATTGTCACTGATAATTGGAATTTTGGAATTTTCTGGACCCTAAACAAAGCACCTTCTTGCAGATAATTAAAGTACCTGTGTCTTGTTTCTAGGATCACATAGTTGTTCTGAGGAAGCTTTTGCACATTATGGAGCATTTCTGAGCTAAAGCTGAAAGATTAATATGCAGCTATTGATCCTTCCATGCTCCTCCATAAATTATACACTATAAGAATGACTTTTTCTTCTTCCCAAGGTATTTTAAAGAAAATTCTCCCTTCCCATAAAGCCAGAACCTTTAGGAAAGAGCTTCTGACTGATAACTCTGTTATTCTATTCTATTCTATTCTATTCTATTCTATTCTATTCTATTCTATTCTATTCTATTCTATTCTATTCTATTCTATTCTACTCTACTCTACTCTACTCTACTCTACTCTACTCTACTCTACTCTACTCTACTCCTTCTTAGTTAGCTATTTGGAACTGAATATTTTTCACCAGTTGAAAAAGAATGGTCAATTGTGGATACTACCAGCTTAAGAGTTGTAGTTTTTACATTACAGCAGGCAGAGAAGGGTAGATGGCACTGATAAGTATTTTGAGTACTCCAGTTCTCAGAGAATAAGGGAAACTTATCCAGTGATGCTGTGTCTTCTAATTTGTCATACAATGTTTTATCACTTTATGTAATTCAATATGGACAAAGCCATCCTAGGCTAGCTGTGAGAATTTAATCAGAATTCTTGTCTGCTTTGTAAACTATTTCGAAAGCCAACAGGAATGAGTTGTTGTTATTGTTGCAAGAGAAATTTCCAGCCAGGAATGAACTCACTTAATGACTTAGTAGCTAAAGGCTGTCTGTTCCTAAACATACCTTTGGTCCAACAGAACTGAACAGACTGAAACTGGCGGAACATCTGAAGGTCACTGCTAATTTTACCTGCGTAAATAATGTTTTAGCTATCAATTAATTTTAAAAGGAGACAAAATCAAGCATGCTTTATTTCAACTGCAATGCAGATTTTCACTGCATATCTCTTGTAGTATTTGTGCAGACAAGGGTTCAAAAAAGGAACAAAAATAAAATAAAATAAAATGTGAAATAGATACTTAACAACCACAATTGAGCCCAGAATTTATGTTGCTAAGTGAGAGATTTGTTAAGTGAGTTTTTCCACATTTTACAGCTTTTTTTGCCACATTTCAGGGGTGAAATCCAGCGGGCTCTGACCGGTTCTGGAGAACCGGTAGCAGAAATTTTGAATAGTTCAAAGAACCGACAAATACCACCTCTGACTTGCCCCAGAGTGGGGAATGGAGATTTTGCAATATCCTTCCTCCAGGAGTGGGGAGGGAATGGGGATTTTGCAGTATCCTTCCCCTAGAGTGGGGTGGGAATGGGGATTTTGCAATATCCTTCCCCTGCCACAGCCACCAAGCCACGCTCACCAAGCCACACTACACCCATACAACCGGTAGTAAAAAAAAATTGGATTTCACCACTGCCACATTTGTTAAGTGAACCGCTGCAGTTGTTAAATTAGTAACATGGTTGTTAAGTGAATCTGGTTTCCTCATTGGCTTTGCTTGTCAGAAGGTCACAAAAGATGATCACATGATCCTGAGACACTATAACCATCATAAATATGAACCAGTTGTCAAGCATCCAAATGTAACCATGGCAATGCTGCAACAGTCATTAGTGGGAAATTCATCCTAAGTCATTTGTAACTTTAAATGGTCACTAAATGAACTGTTGTAAGTTGAGGACTACCTGGATTGTCAATTGTCAATACTGAATAGTAGTGAAGTTACCATTGTCCCATTCCAATTCTTTGGAATGACCTTGACTTTGTTTTGAGATTTGAAAAAGATAGAAAATGATAGCTAACAACATAGACTTTGAAGGTAAGACACATTTAATAATGAAACAAATGACTAGAAATGTAAGATGGAGCAAGTCAGCTCTAAATATGATTATTTCTTCCTTGTGGATTTATGCTAACTGCCATTTATGTATTTAGTAATAATTTGATGTCAGAAGTGATTAAAAAAGGAGAAAGAAAATAGTATGTTGGGCAACACAGCCAGAAATACAAAAAAAACATTGTTACAACTTTCAAATGCAAATTTTAAAAAAAGAAATAGGCAAGCCATTAAAATCAAAAGGATATTGCACAGGAAAGCCCAAATTGCTTTCAAATTAGTCACCTAATTAAAGTTGTACTGTTCTTAAGCAGAGCAAAATATTCACTGTGGTAGTAAAAGCGATGTTGGTGTAGTGGTTAAGGCTAGAAACTGGGGAGCTTTAGTTCTAATCCTACCTTAGCCAAAAGACAGGTAGGTGAGTTACTGATATTTTTTACTGATTACTGGTTACTGATATTTTTGAATTTCACTGTAGGAGGAAATTCCTGAAAATAGACACTCCATAGATCCTCCAGAAAACACCATGAATAGCCAAGAAAACAAATGGACAATTTAACAGATTAACTCAGAGTTCTCAATGGGGTCACAGAAGGCTAGGCTCAAATTATAATTTGGGGGGTATATTTTACTTAATTAGACACATAATACGATTCCTAGTTCTGTGGTCTGCCAGCACCTGAGGAGCTGGCAGCGGAGTTGGACAATTAGGAGGTTGGGGAGGACGATGGGCCAGTCCTGGAGTCAGGGGAAGGCCTGGACAAGGGCTCTGCATCAAAGGCAGAGATGGGGCCAGGGCCATCTGGGAGCAATGCACGGACTCTGGAGCTTCCAGAGGCGGACAGCAGAGAGGCAGAGGGACAAGAGAAGCCTGTTCCTAGAGCACGCATGCAAAGAGCTGCCAGAAGGCAAGAGCAGCTAAAGCAAAAAGGACGACTCACAGTAAGGCCAGGAGATGATTGGCCCCTCCCATAAGGCTTAACAGAGCACCAATGGCTCTTGGGTTCTTTGTAGGAAAGCAACATTGCTACAATTGTTTCTTGTCTCCTGTTTCTTAATTTTGTGGGGTTCTTGCCAAGAAAAGGCTTTGGCAGGGTGCCAAAGAAGACAAAGGTTTGTGATAAGGCTGAAGGACTTTGTTTTGGACTTAATTTGGACTAAGAATTACTTCATTCTCAGCTGTTCTAATAAAATATGTTTGTTTAGGACTGATTGTGTCTGGTAATAACTACTTGGGCCTAGGTCAGAACAGTTCTCTGAAAAACTTTATAATGTTAGGAAAGTTGAAAGAAAAAAAGAAGAGGAGGAAGATCAATATCATGTGGGTGGACTCAATTACAGCACCAATGGATAAATTTTGTGGAAGACCTGAAAGAGCAGATTGAGACTGTTATGTAGAAAATTTATCTATATGGTTGCTTAGAGTCGACACCAATGTGGTGGCATATAATCAATCATCACGAAGCAGACCTCCTTGTTTCAATCATAGCTTTAAGAAAATGTTATATGAAGATATCTTCAAAGGAATCAAGCCACACATTCCTTCATTAAAAGGAATCAAGTCATCCTTATAATAAAGACAGAGGGAGAGATAAAGAGGCAGGGAGGGAGAAGGAGGGAGAGAGAGAGAGAGCGAAAGAGAAGATTGGGCTTCACAATTGCCAGGACAATTATTGAAATATTTGATCTCTCGCCAAACATTTGTGATATTCCAAGTTGGAATCTGAAAGTGTGAGCTGCTACTTTTATCACATTTGGAGAATTTATTTGCACTGAAAATTGGAGCCTGATCAGATTTTTCTTTTGTTTGACTCTGCTTCCTTACTTTATTCAATTCCCTGTCTGTTTCAAGAGTCACAATCAATTTGTTTTGGGGAGACTGGACATGGCCTTCAGAATGCCTTTGAGTCTATACACTTGTCAGATGTTGCCTGTCTGGAATACCTCAATCCATTCCTGGTTAAAAAAAAAATCAGAAATGAGGAGGTGATAAGCCGCCTGGGAAAGCCAAGGGAAATCATCAAATCCATAAAAAAGTGAAAGTTAGAATATTCTGGACATGTGATGCGACACCTGGAAAAATATTCCAGGGAAAGATTGAAGGCAAACGAGGTCCAGGCAGAAGAAGAACATCATGGCTTCAAAATCTAAGGCAGGGGTCTCCAACCTTGGTCCCTTTAAGACTTGTGGACTTCAACTCCCAGCTTTGCTGGCTGAGGGACTCTGGGAGTTGAAGTCCACAAGTCTTAAAGAAACCAAGGTTTGAGACCCCTGATCTAAGGGACTGGTTTGGACAAAACTCAGCAGCACTTTTTTGTGCGGATGTTGATAAAAATAGGATCGCCAACATTTGGTAAAAAAATATGCATTAAACCACACTGTGATTCCTTTTGTGTTTCTGCATGCATGGAAATAGAGATGGGTTCTTGCATTTTCATAGCTCGGCCAAAGTTTGTATTTCAAAACTGGATAGTTTACCATTGCTTCTTTGACTCAATGGCTCAGAATAACCATACACTATCTTGCAGAGCCTACTAGGCCAAATGCATTCAGTCTATAAACACTGTGAGAAGGATTCTTAGCATCCAAATCCAAGCCATTATTGTGTAAAAAGGATATCAGACTCAACAGCTTTAAGAGGAAGAAGTTATTAAAGAGCATGAAAACACTCAAAGGTAGCTACAAATTGAGGTACAGAGGCTGGTAGTATTTATAGGGAAAGTGGTATGTTGTGGTGTGTGTATGTGCCCTTGGTAATGTTTAATTCGATGAACGTACAGTTCTGGTTTTAATATTCACCAATATTTTGGTGTATGCCTACATCTGACTCTGGGTGTTATCTTTGTGTACTTAGAAAAACTCTGTTTTGTGAAAGAATATTCCTTGTTTATTATTATTATTTGTGTTGTTTAATTAGTTTAGCCTGGTCATTAATTACCAGAGGAGGAAATGGTTTAGCAATCTTTGCAACATTGTATTGACTTTGCAACATAATTTTTTTTCTAATTTCAGTTATTTATAGATCATGTTAATGATCAAAAAAAAAGTCAGAGATAGTATAGGAATACATTTAATTTTGAATTAAAACTATACAATTATTAAAATTATTTCCACATCTTCATATAACTGTCACTCTAAGCAGCAAACATCCTGGCTAAAAACATTTGGTCTGATTTTCTAATGCAGGGGTATCCAAACTTGGCAACTTTAAGACTTGGGGACTTCAACTCCCAGAATTCTTTAAGACTTCTGGGAGTTGAAGTCCACAAGACTTAAAGTTGCCAAGTTTGGACACCCCTGTTCTAATGCTTCTGCTTCTTCTCCATCTTTGATCTTTAGCTCAAGTTACAAGCTGTAAAGAAACCAGAACTTTGAAGGTTATTTGAATCAGCTTAATTAGTGCTGATAAAAACATTGCACAATTGTGGTTTTGGAAATGTTTCTGGTTTTCACTCTTTGCTGAGTGACAAGATTTCTTCTTGGCTCATGATCTGTCTTATGTATGAATTTGTGTACTGTGTATTTTAAGCAAAAGGCATAGAAAAGGTATTATTTTGGAATGAATATAATATATAACAACAGAGTTGGAAGGGACCTTGGAGGCCTTCTAGTCCAACCCCCTGCCCAGGCAGGAAACCCTACACCATCTCAGTCAAATGGTTATCCAACATTTTCTTAAAATTTCCAGTGTTGGAGCATTCATTTCTGCAGGCAAGTCGTTCCACTGATTAATTGTTCTAACTGTCAGGAAATTTCTCCTTAGTTCTAAGTTGCTTCTTTCTTTGATCAGTTTCCACCCATTGCTTCTTGTTCTACCCTCAGGTGCTTTGGAGAATAGTTTGACTCCCTCTTCTTTGAGGCAACCCCTGAGATATTGGAACACTGCTATCATGTCTCCCCAAGTCCTTCTTTTTATTAAACTAGACATACCGAGTTCCTGCAATGTATATATATAAAAAGAAGACGCGGAGTCCGGCAGGCCGCCGGGATGAGCCTCTGCGGTGGCCGGAGACCATGACCCAGCCGAGGCCGCCACGGCTGCATGACAACGCGGAGCGAGGTTTCTGAAGCACGAGGCTGAGGCCTGGAGATGACGAATGGGACTTCGTCGAAACGTCGCCAAGACACTTCCAATTTTACGTGGGAGAAAACCCGAATAAACAAAGACCTACATAAAAACACCCGCGAAAACCTCAGAATATATATATACATATACATATATATACATATACATACATGTATATATATATACATGTATTTGTTTTCTGAGGTTTTCACGGGTGTTTGTATATAGGTCTTTGGTTGTTCGGGTTTTCTCCCGTGTAAAATTGGAAGTGTCTTGGCGACGTTTCGACGAAGTCTCATTCGTCATCTTCAGGCTTCAGCTTCGTGCTTCTGGGAGCAATGTGTGATCGCAGCTGTTTCTTCCTTCCAACTCTGTTGTTATATATTATATTCATTCCAAAATAATACCTTTTCTATGCCTTTTGCTTAAAATACACAGTACACAAATTCACACATAAGACAGATCATGAGCCAAAAGGAAGAAACAGCTGCGATCACACATTGCTCCCAGAAGCACGAAGCTGAAGCCTGAAGATGACGAATGAGATTTCGTCAAAACGTCGCCAAGACACTTCCAATCTTACACGGGAGAAAACCCGAACAACCAAAGACATATATATAAACCTCAGAAAACATATATATATATATATATATATATATATATATATATATATATATATATATATATATCCCATTATTAATGTTTATCAATTAAGATATTATGGTGGCATAATATCTTAATTGATATTAATTGATATGAGTCTTGGTGGTTCAGTGGTTAGAGTGCAGTACTGCAGTCTACTTCTGTGACTGCCGGCTGCCTGCAATTTGGCAGTTCGAATCTCACCAGGCTCAAGGTTGACTCAGTCTTCCATCCTTCCGAAGTGGGTAAAATGAGGACGCAGATTGTTTTGGGGGGAGGCAATAGGCTGACTCTCTGCTGAGAGAGGGCTGTAAAAGCACTGTAAGGTGGCATATAACTCTAAGTGCTATTGCTAAGTGCCATTATACCCTCTTTTAGAATTAACAAGCAGGTCCCAGGTGAGCCAACTATGTGTGTTTATGGGTAAAATCCTTGTAAATAGCTACTTTATATATAAACGATCAAAAGTAATGTTTTCTTTTTTTTAAAAAAATGTGATCAGATCAGTTTCAGGTTAATGCAGAAATAGGAAGAAATGGAGTGCAATGAACAACCTGACAAGGATTTGAAACAAAATGTACAATCCTATTTGAGCTGTAAATGCAATCCAATTTGAAAAGGGGTTTTCCATTCCTTTCTGTCATGATGAACAAAGTGGCGGCAGGGACTCTTTTTCTCAATATATATATATATATATATATATATATATAGCTTGGTTGTGCTCAGTCTAATCTGTGCTGCAGGGGATTTGAGCTGGTGAGCTGCACTGCTGCTGTTTGGCTTCGTGTTAGTGGTGGTGCTACATCTTCGTAGTGGGTGTCAGTCTGCTGCATGTATGGATTGGAGGGTTTGAAGTGGCTAATGTTGCAGCTGGTCTGGCTTCTGGTCCTTGGTCGTGCTTCCTGATCAGTGTGGGTTTGGGTGTGCTTTCTGGGTGGATGTGTGGTGGTGACATCCTGTGTGGACCTCGTGAGTGTGGGTCTGGTGTCATTCCTCGTGTTAGGGACACGTTTGTCATTGACAAACGGTTTCCAAATGGCTGGTAGGCGGGAGGTATCATCTCGTTTGTTCATGCTGTGTGGTTTTCTATCTGGGTCAGTCATCAGACATCCACCCAGAAGCACACCCAAACCCACACTGATCAGGAAGCACGACCAAGGACCAGAAGCCAGACCGCAGCTGCAACATTAGCCACTCAAATCCAATCCATACATGCAGCAGACTGACACCCACTACGAAGATGTAGTTCCACTTAACACGAAGCCAACAGCAGCAGTGCAGCTCACCAGCTCAAATCTGCAGCACAGATTAGACTGAGCACAACCAAGCCCCACCAACACAGGACACACCCCAGCCAATCAGAGCACAGAAAACCCCATCCAATCAGAGCACAGCCAAGCTCCCACCCAATCAGTTCAAACCCCCACTAGCAGTTAAAAGGAAGAAACAGTTGCGATCACACATTGCTCCCAGAAGCTGAAGCCTGAAGATGACGAATGAGACTTCGTCGAAACGTCGCCAAGACACTTCCAATCTTACACGGGAGAAAACCCGAACAACCAAAGACATATATATAAACCTCAGAAAACATATATATATATATATATATATATATATATATATATATATATATATATATATATATAACATTATTAATGTTTATCAATTAAGATATTATGGTGGCATAATATCTTAATTGATATTAATTGATATGAGTCTTGGTGGTTCAGTGGTTAGAGTGCAGTACTGCAGTCTACTTCTGTGACTGCCGGCTGCCTGCAATTTGGCAGTTCGAATCTCACCAGGCTCAAGGTTGACTCAGTCTTCCATCCTTCCGAGGTGAGTAAAATGAGGATGCAGATTGTTTGGGGGCGGGCAATAGGCTGACTCTCTGCTGAGAGAGGGCTGTAAAAGCACTGTAAGGTGGCATATAACTCTAAGTGCTATTGCTAAGTGCCATTACACCCTCTTTTAGAATTAACAAGCAGGTCCCAGGTGAGCCAACTATGTGTGTTTATGGGTAAAATCCTTGTAAATAGCTACTTTATATATAAACGATCAAAAGTAATGTTTTCTTTTTTTAAAAAAAATGTGATCAGATCAGTTTCAGGTTAATGCAGAAATAGAAAGAAATAGAGTGCAATGAACAACCTGACAAGGATTTGAAACAAAATGTACAATCCTATTTGAGCTGTAAATGCAATCCAATTTGAAAAGGGGTTTTTCATTCCTTTCTGTCATGATGAACAAAGTGGCGGCAGGGACTCTTTTTCTCAATATATATATATATATATATATATATATATATATATATATATATATATATATATATGTTTTCTGAGGTTTTCACGGGTGTTTGTATATAGGTCTTTGGTTGTTCGGGTTTTCTCCCGTGTAAAATTGGAAGTGTCTTGGCGGCGTTTGAAGTCTCATTCGTCATCTTCAGGCTTCAACCGTGCTTCTGGGAGCAATGTGTGATCGCAGCTGTTTCTTCCTTTTAACTGCTAGTGGGGTTTGAACTGATTGGGTGGGAGCTTGGCTGTGCTCTGATTGGATGGGGTTTTTGTGCTCTGATTGGCTGGGGTGTGTCCTGTGTTGGTGGGGGCTTGGTTGTGCTCAGTCTAATCTGTGCTGCAGGGGATTTGAGCTGGTGAGCTGCACTGCTGCTGTTTGGCTTCGTGTTAGTGGTGGTGCTACATCTTCGTAGTGGGTGTCAGTCTGCTGCATGTATGGATTGGAGGGTTTGAAGTGGCTAATGTTGCAGCTGGTCTGGCTTCTGGTCCTTGGTCGTGCTTCCTGATCAGTGTGGGTTTGGGTGTGCTTTCTGGGTGGATGTGTGGTGGTGACATCCTGTGTGGACCTAAATGACAGAATAATCTGGTGTCAGCCTGAGATAGAAAACGCCCACACAGCATGAACAAATGTGATACCTCCCGCCTACCAGCCATTTGGAAACCTGCCTTATTGACAAACGTGTCCCTAACACGAGGAATGACACCAGACCCACACTCACGAGGTCCACACAGGATGTCACCACCACATCCACCCAGAAAGCACACCCAAACCCACACTGATCAGGAAGCACGACCAAGGACCAGAAGCCAGACCGCAGCTGCAACATTAGCCATTTCAAACCCTCCAATCCATACATGCAGCAGACTGACACCCACTACGAAGATGTAGCACCACCACAACACGAAGCCAACAGCAGCAGTGCAGCTCACCAGCTCAAATCTGCAGCACAGATTAGACTGAGCACAACCAAGCCCCACCAACACAGGACACACCCCAGCCAATCAGAGCACAGAAAACCCCATCCAATCAGAGCACAGCCAAGCTCCCACCCAATCAGTTCAAACCCCACTAGCAGTTAAAAGGAAGAAACAGCTGCGATCACACATTGCTCCCAGAAGCACGGTTGAAGCCTGAAGATGACGAATGAGACTTCAAACGCCGCCAAGACACTTCCAATTTTACACGGAAAACCCGAACAACCAAAGACATATATATATATATATATATATATATATATATATATATATATATATATATATATATATATATATATATATATATATATATATATATAAACAACACTTGAAAGGACTAGATCAAAGGAATTGCAACAATTCTTGTCCTGAGTCTCTTTAATAACTGAGCTCTGAAAAGACCATAAACAGGTATTTTGCAGAAAATATATTGGACTTTTGAACATCAGCTACCTGGCAAACAGTTTGTTCTTCAGCCATTTCAGTTCCAGAGGGACAATAAAGAAATAGATTCATCCCATCAGGATTCATAAAATAATTCTAAAAGAATCCCCGGGGATATGTTTATTCTATTTTTTTTTAATCCCAGAGAATTTCTCTGGCCCATCCTCCGCTTTTATCAAAATTATATGTCTTTGTCCTAGAGAGCATAGCAGCTCTTTAATCCACTAAATTGCTTTCCTCCTCTGGTGCTGACATCCTAAATGAAGAAGGCTCCTCCACAATCACTGGGTAGACAAGGCAAATCACAACTGTCAGGCCAAGAGAAAGGCTTGGGAGCAATATGGCAGAAAGTGGATTCATCACAAAATTAGATAAGCAGCAGAGCACTCATCACAGCAGCACAATTTAATCAAATAATAGACAGGTAACCAAGAGATTTAGACCACTGACAATTGCTAACCTTCTAGGTCTCATGCATATGGCCACTCTTGGGACTGTTGCTTTGTACTGGCAGCTGATCACTAGAGAGACATTTTCCTATTTCAAGTGTTTATACAGCCCAAGGGGATAGAAATTAATAGCAGGAGATAATATGCAGATATGTAGATGATACCACTCTAATGGCAGAAAGTGAAGAGGAACTGAAAAGCCTCTTGATGTGGCTGAAGGAGGAGAGTGCAGAGGTTGGCTTGAAACCCAACATTAAGAAAACTAAGATCATGTCATCCGACCCTCTCAATTCTTGGCAGATAGATGGGAAAGAAATGGAGATAGTGACAGATTTTATTTTCCTGGGCTCCAAGATCACCGCAGATGGGGACTGCAGCCAAGAAATTAAAAGACACTTGCTTCTGGGGAGGAAAGCTATGGCAAATCTAGACAGTGTACTAAAAAGCACCTTGCCAACAAAAGTGCGTATAGTCAAGGCTATGGTTTTCCCAGTTGCAATGTATGGCTGTGAAAGTTGGACCATAAGAAAGGCTGAGCGCCAAAGAATTGAGGCCTTTGAACTCTGGTGCTGGAGAAGATTCCTGCGAGTCCCTTGGACTGCAAGGCTAACAAACAAACAAGTCAGTCCTAGAGGAAATCAACCCTGATTGCTCTTTAGAAGGCCAGATCCTGAAGATGAAACTCAAATTCTTTGGCCACCTAATGAGAAGGAAGGACTCACTGGAGAAGAGCCTAACTGGGAAAGATTGAGGGCAAAAGAAGAACGTGATGACAGAAAATGAGGTGGCTGGATGGAGTCACTGAAGCAGTAGGTGTGATCTTAAATGGACTCCAGGGGATGGTAGAGGATAGGAAGGCCTGGAGGAACATTGTCCATGGGGTCACGATGGGTCGGACATGACTTCGCAACTAACAACAATATGATAGATAGGTACAGATACTTAGGAAGAGCTCCATGTAGGAAAATACTTCCCCTGGAAGATTAAGACCATTTCACATGTTCACCAGGGAGGCAACACTTAATGACCCACCTAACATGAAGGTTTTAGGAACTGGAATATTTTCATCCCAATGACTTTCTGCCTACTCACCTAAAGAGCCTATCCAAATTAGGTGAAAAATGAGGAATGAAACCTTCCTGGAGGACATATATGCAGTCCCCCTAACCAACTTGCTCAGACCCCATCAAAGATGCTTTTCCAAAAGATGGCTGGACTTGCTTGTTGTTTTTTTTCCCCCTTGAAAACATTTCACTTCTGAACCAAGAAGCTTTTTCAAAACTGAAGAAACTTCTTGGATAAGAAGTGAAATGTTTTCAAAGAAAAGAAGGGGAGAAAAAAACACAAGAAAGTCCAGTTGCTTTTTGGAAAAGCACTTTGAGACAACCATGACCTGGTTGATTGAAAATCTCCATAGACAACTTGCTCAGGTTGATTTTTTTTATTATTGTTGCTGGCCTATAGAGAGAAATCTTGCCTGACTAAAATACTTATCTGGATAATGATTAGATATAACCTGCTAGGGGAACTGCTAGGGGAAACTGCTTCACTCTCTTTCTGCATAGCAATAGCACTTAGACTTATATACCACTTCATAGTGCTTTACATTCCTCTCTAAGCAGTTTACAGAGTCAGCATATTCCCCCCAACAATCTGGGCCCTCATTTTACCCACCTCTGAAGGATGGAAGGCTGAGTCAACCTTGAGTCTGGTGAGATTCGATCTGCCAAACTTCTGGCAGCCGGGGATCAGCAGAAGTAACCTTCAGTACTGCACTCTAACCACTGTGCCCCCAAGGCTCCTACTAAAGATTTTTTTTTTTTTGAGCAAAGATTGTGTCTTTGCTCACTGGGAAAGGGTCCCTCCCTCCTGCATCCTTGGCCCATATTCCACCATATTATTTTATGATGATGATGATGATGATGATGATGATGATGATGATGATGATGTTGAATCTGTCAATTTTCTGAAAGTTACAATTCTACAGTCACAAAAATATGCTTCAATACTTTTATCTCATTCTCAAGATGCTTTTGAATTTCATTTAAGTTTTTTCTTTAGTTTCAGGTATCAAATTGACTATATACCCTGCAAGCAAAGATGTCAAAGCTCTATTCGCTCAGCAAGAACAAGACCTTGTGCTGACTGCACAAAATGTCCTCTTCCAACGTGACAGATTAAACTAAAGAAAATAAATAAAATCATCAGACCAACAAGATACAAGTCAGCAATATTTCTTGTGATTAGGTGGTGAGCGGTAAAGAATTGATGTAATGGATTGGGCGAAGAACTAAGAACTGAAATTTGTGTCATGGTTACAGATGAATCCAACAAAAATATCCTGCAATGCATAAAGCAAGAAAACTGTCTGCTGATACACTGAAAATTGGATGAAGGCATAAAGCAAAAGGTACCAGGAGTTGATTAAATACTGGAAGAAAAGTTTAAAATATTGTAAGTGTGACTTTTGAACAAGGATGGGAAATTCAGTAGTGGCCAACAATCGGTTTATATTTCAGTACCAAGGACAGCACCAAAATGTCCCCATTTCCAGAGAAGACATTAAAGTTTTAGCACACTTTATTTTCCTAGACTCAAAACTCCCCAGGGATGATGACTTTAAGTTGTGAAGAGAGAGAGAAAGAGATGATACAAGTAGTCCTTGACTTGCAAAAGTTCATTTAGTGACTGTTCAAAGTTACAAGAGCAGTGGAAAAAGTCATTTTTCACACTTACAGCCATTGCAGCATCCCCATGGTCTCGTGATCAAAATTCAGATGCTTGGCAACTGGTTCATATTTATGATGGTTGCTGGGTCCCCAGGTCATGTGATCCCTTTTTGCAATCTTTGGACAAGCTAAGTCAACGGGGAAACCAGATTCATTTAACAACCAAGTTACTAACAACTGCAGTGATTCAGTTCAAAACTGTGCCAAGCAAGGTTGTAAAATGGGGAGAAATTCACTTAACAACTGCCTCACTTAGCAATAGAAATTTTGGGCTCAGTTGTGGTCGTAAGTTGAGAACTACCTGTACTTGGGAGAAGAATTATTACAAATCTAAACAACAGGTTGAAGGTTGAATTTTTATTTTGCTCATTACCACAAGGCTACCAGACCAGAAGTTAACCTGGCAGAGAGAGAGAGAGAGGGAGAAAGACGAAGAACAGAATAGCAGAATAACAGAGTTGGCAGGGATCTTGGAGGTCTTCTAGTCCAACCTCCTGCTCAAGCAGGAAACCCTATACCATTTCAGACAAATGGTTGTCCAATCTCCTCTTAAAAACCTCCAGTGTTGGAGCACCTACAAGGGAAGGGGAGAGGGAGAGAGAATGGGAATCAAAAAAGGGCTTCAACAAATAGATTCATTGGCCTAAAAAAGCTTAGAAGTGATAAAAAATATCAAGACATTTCCTCATGAAATTGTAAACTTCTGATCAATGCCCTCTTCCATCATTTCCATCACCAAAGGATAAAACCATTATACATCCCTGCATTACATGTAAGTCAGTAAAATCACACTTCAATCTGTCTTTCATACTTACTGCTCAATCCATTGGAGTTGGGTAACTAATAATTTGAATGAATAAATGCAAAATGTCTGCAATGCATGATTATTATTTGAGCCATTGAGATTGTCCTACTACTTGTCTATGGACACTGAAGAAGAACTGAACTGAAGAAGGTCCTTGGATGAGATGTGAAACCTTTTCAAGGAAAAACCAAGAAAGTCCAGTTGCCTTTTGGAAAAGCATTTTTGGGTACCCCACTAGTTATTTATATCTGATGATTTTATAGAATTATCCAACTGTTGAGCCATGGTGGCACAAGGGTTACAATGCAGTATTGCAGGCTAATTCTGCTGACTGCCAGCAGTTTGAGATTTACTGGCTCAAGGTTGACTCAACCTTCCATTTTTCCAAGGTTGGTAAAATGAGGACCCAGATTATTGGGGGCAATATGCTGATTCTGTAAAACACTTACAGAGGGCACTATGTAAAGCACTGTGAAGGGGTATATAAGACTAAGTGCTATTACTTGTTTGACTGATATAACAATAATGAAGGCAAGCTTTAAATTGCTGTAATGATAGGTATATGACACTAGAAAATTATATAAATCTAGTGGAGATATGGAATAAGTGGCTGTAGCAATCACTAGTCATTCTACTAATGGTAGTCTTCTGTCGACTACCAATCTGATTTTACAATCATTACAATGGGGAAAATGTATAATGTTTCTAATTGTCTTATGTGAAGGCATGAGCTGTTTTCTTTAAACATATAATAAAATTTCAGTTTTAAAGTACCTAACCAGGATGTTCTAATAACTTTTCTGATATTCCAGACATAGACTAGACTAGACTAGACTAGACTAGAATAGAATAGAATAGATTTTTTTTTTATTGGCCAAGTGTGATTGGACACACAAGGAATTTGTCTTGGTGCATATGCTCTCAGTGTACATAAAAGAAAAGATACCTTCATCAAGGTACAACACTTACAACACTTAATGATAGTCATAGGCTAAATTAAGCAATCAGGAAACAGTATCAGTATAAATTGTAAGGATACAAGCAACAGTTACAGTCATAAGTGGAAGGAGATGGGTGATAGGAACGATATAACAAACCAGGCACGTCTAAACAATCATTTTCTGATCTTAAGTTAAAAATTTATTTATGAATCTGTGTAGACTTTGCATAAGGAAAATCAGGTGCATAATTAAGTTGATAGTACTCTCTGCATGAAAACAGTCTGAGCTATGCCTTTCATAAAGCCAGCTGAAATAGATCGAACAATTTCTTTGTTTTCCTTTATTTTTATTTTTGTGTACACTCCGTATTTTAAAGGTCACAGGGCTTTCAGATAGTAGAGAATAGAAGAGAATAGAGGATTTTCAGTCCTGGTAGATATCTGATAAATTTTAAAGGGCATCTGAGATACATTAACTTATCAAGTCCAACCCAAGCAGAAGACCTCATTTTGCTTTGGCATTTGGCTTCAGGCTTCTAGCTTATATTCTCAAAGAATTATATTATTTTCCTTTGGAATTAAAGGGCAATGTCTTTTTATTCATAAAATGGGTTTTGTCTGGTCCCTCTGGACTGCCCACCTGGGACAAAAAACTTATAAAAAATTAATATAGTTGTCACAATTTTTGCAATAAAAAAACCCCCATCATCCCCAAACCCCATATTTGTTTATATCAACCAAAGACGGGTGCGCCTTTGGGACTTTAGTTGTTTCTACTTCAATGGGCAACCTGCTTAGTAGCTAACGGGCAGATAAGGGTAACATGGTTGGTTATTTTGCCCTGATTGACCAGGTTCTCCTTATATTTGCACATGAATAAGTTTGAAATGTAATCTCAGATAAATGTGCGATGGAAAGTAGTGAGGAGATAGACTTCAGAAGAGAGGGATTTTGAATTTAAGAGGAATACAGGGCAACTCAGTATTATGTGGCCATGGTAGCTCAGGCTGTAAGAAGCCTGTTATTAGAACACAGCAGCCTGCAATTACTGCAGGTTCAAGCCCGGCCCAAGGTTGACTCAGCCTTCCATCCTTTATAAGGTAGGTAAAATGAGGACCCAGATTGTTGGGGGGGGCAATAAGTTGACTTTGTAAATATACAAATAGAATGAGACTATTGCCTTATACACTGTAAGCCGCCCTGAGTCTTCGGAGAAGGGCGGGATATAAATGTAAATAAAAAAAAAATGTGTGAGAGAAAGAGGCTGAAGATAATCTCTCCTGGATAGTTCACTGGTATATTGTAGATGCAGCTAGTAGAGACCTTCAGTCTGGCAAGATTCTGTCTATTGGTATGACACAGTAACTTTTGAAACAAAATTCCATATGTTATACTGGTTATTTTCCAGATTAAGGACTTTATATTGTATTTACTAGCATCAAAATATTCCACAGCAAGAAAAGTAAAACAAACTATCATAAACATTTTGTTGCATGGTGTTCAAAGATCTGAAATGCAGTCATTAGCAGTCATTAGCAACTAGCCTATTAGCCTTAACCTAGCTCCACCCATAACGAATAAGACAAGCAATATAGATTTGTCTGCTTCTTTTGTAGAGGTAGCCCTCAATTTACGACAACAATTGACTCCCAAAATTATGTTGCTAAGTGAGAAATTTGTTAAGTGAGTTTTGCCTCATTTTATGAATTTTCCTGCCACATGTGCTAAGCGAATCACTGCAGTTCTTCAATTAGTAACACGGTTGTTAAGTGAATCTGGCTTCCCCATTAACTTTGCTTGTCAACAGGTCGTAGAAGGGGATCACATGACTCTGGGACACTGCAAAAATCATAAATGTGTGAATCAGTTGTCAAGCATCTGAAAGTAAATCACACGACCATGGGGATGCTGCAACTGTCACAAGTGTGAAAAATGATCATAAGTCACTTTTGTTCCGTGCCATTGTAACTTTGAATGGTCACTAAATGAACGGTTGTAAGTTCACCCATACCAGACTACCTGTATTTTGAATGTAGCAGTCAAGTCTCTGGGTTGATATGCTGTAACGGTGACTGAAGAGCCACAGTAACAATTGCATATGTATGTGCATGTGGGAAAGTAGATTGGGCTATACTCAGTGGCCTTATGCATATCATATGTCCAGAAATATTTTACAAGAAGAGTTCTCCACTCCTCTGATAACAACAAAATACCTTATGCCACCAGACTTGAAATCCTGGGTTTAGAAAATTTAGAACTCCGCCGCCTTCGACATGATCTGAGTTTAATTCATAGGATCATCTGTTACAACGTCCTTCCTGTTGAAGACTACTTCAGCTTCAATCACAACAATACATGAGCACACAATAGATTTAAGCTTAATTTGAACCCCTCCAAACTCGATTGCAGAAAATATGACTTCAGTAACAGAGTTGTTAATGCCTGGAATGCACTACCAGATTCTGTGGTCTCTTCCCAAAATCCCCAAAGCTTCAACCAAAAACTGTCTACTATTGACCTCACCCCATTCCTAAGAGGTCTGTAACGGGCGTGCATAAGAGCACCATTGTGCCTACCGTTCTTGTCCTAATGTTCCCGTTGATCATGTTACACCAACTTTGCTGAGAATTTTGGCTTAATG
This sequence comes from Ahaetulla prasina, assembly GCF_028640845.1. Taxonomy (NCBI): domain Eukaryota; kingdom Metazoa; phylum Chordata; class Lepidosauria; order Squamata; family Colubridae; genus Ahaetulla; species Ahaetulla prasina. The sequence continues at coordinate 97,856,894 of NC_080544.1, read as the reverse complement.
CAAAGCAGCACGGCAGTCTGAGACCTTCCACTCTTTTCAGGAAGAGCAACTAAACAAAAGACAGAATCCAAGGATAATTTTTGGCTGGCAACAGACCTATTTCATTTTCCAGTCAGCCAGATCACCTTTAGAGCCTATGGAATGACAGATGTTGCCACCAGATCACTCTCTCATCTGTTGACATTCTGGATGTAATACATGTTTGCTTTGATTTGAAACATAATACAAAACTCAGCCAACAACAACTTCAAGCAGGCAGAAAGATTTTTCTGAGCACATTTGCAGGCTGATTTTCTTTCATTGGAAAAAAAATCCTCTTGGAAGCTTTCTACAGTTCTATAGATAATCTTTAATTCTTCATTTTTGTTCAGCTTCAGTCTTGATACTTTAAACCAGTCAATGGCAGTACGCAAATCCTATACTCTAAAGAAGTCTGTGGTATTATACCGGAGCTATGAATCCTTGGGTTGTTCAGTAGCTGGATTCACATAACATACTGTACTTGGTTATTGATTTAACACATGTCTAGATTGCCATAACAGGTTGGTTTTGTATTTTATTTATTTGTCAAGCATGTTTAAGATAACAGATATAAGTATAAACACAATTATGAATACAGGAAATGGATACGGATAAATAGGACAGTAGGACAGGGATGGTAGGCACACTGGTCCGCTTATGCACACCCCTTACAGACCTCTTAGGAATGGGGTGAGGTACACAGTAGACAGTCTAAGGTTAAAGTTATGGGGGGTTGGGGAAGAAACCACAAAGTCAGGTAGTACATTCCAGGCATTGATCAGTCTTATTACTGAAGTCGTATTTTCTGCAATCGAGTTTGGAGCGGTTTACCTTAAGTTTGTTTCTATTGTGTGCTCCTGTATTGTTGCAATTGGGTCCTGGTAATATTCTATGAGTGTAAAAACTAGGTCCACCACTTGGAACTACTATAATCTGGACAATCACAAGGTATAGAAAACATTAGCTGTCTCTTGCCATTAAAACTTGTCTAGTTTTTGTACACCAGAAATGGCAGCCATGCTTAAACAATAAGTCAAACTTATAAAGCATGGTTTACAAATAACAATGGTTGATTGATCAAATAAGCGATTAGGGAAGATTCAAATCAAAGTATAAGGAAGATAACATCTGAATTTTCAGTTTGATGCCATGCAATGCACACCAGGCTCCACTGTTCAGTGACTTTATTCCCCACTTCTGAAGCTGGGCCAGTCAGATCATCCTATTTAAGAAATGGCATTTCTGCAGGGATTTCATTTGGATGAAATCAACAGCCTCTAGAAATCAACAATGCTATCACCAGCCATAGCAGATTCAATAGCTAAGGACGCATAATTGTGTCCCAGAAAATCAATGGTGGAAGCAATTGTAGCATTACCATGTTTAAAGTCATTAGCAGTTAAATGAATATTATCAATTCTAAATGAATGTTGGTCCGATACCAGGTGCTAATTCCTCTTTGTGCCTTAATTCCTCTTTCAGTCCCATTAATGATAGCATTAATCCATAGAGCCATCGCCTGATATCAGCTGTGTTTTAAACCATCAAATTGTCCTCTTTTGTTCTTCAGTAGAATCTTAAGATTCACCTGCTGCAGGAGGAGTGCTGGCCATGAAAGAATTCAGGAAGGCAAATTCTTCTTGAACGTTAGGAAATGCAACATTTCCAATAGGACAAACAGTTCAACCAGTTACTCGAAATAATGTTCTTTATTGGATATGTATAAGTAGAGATTGGAAAGTAGGCTACTGATGACTTCCAACTCTGCAATTCTATGAATGACAATAATGTCTCTTCACTGTATTTCACACATGGCCACTTGCTCAATAAACACTGTGTTTTTCAGGTTCTCATCAACTCTATTCAATCATGGAAGTCTTTCCTTTCCCCTGTATCCGTTCATACTTCTTTTATATATTTGCTGGAATTCAATATTCATTATCTTGATCTGACCAAAGCACAGGAACATCATCTTGGTCAGTTAGCTTTGTACTCAGTCCACTTTCATTCAGAATCGATTCATATGTGACCCTATCTCTTCTTATTTTACAATATTTATTTCTAATAAAGGTTCTAAGAAAGACCTTGCTCAATAGTAGTAACTGTGAGTAACTGTGAGAGGGATCTTGGAGTCTGATTGGACAACCATTTAAATATGAGTCAGCAGTTTTCAGCAGCTGCCAGAAAAGCCAAAACAGTTCTAGGCTGCATAAACAGAGGGATAGAATCAAGATCACATGAAGTGTTAATACCACTTTATAATGCCTTGGTAAGGCCACACTTGGAATACTGCATCCAGTTTTGGTCGCCACGATGTAAAAAAGATGTTGAGACTCTAGAAAGAGTGCAGAGAAGAGCAACAAAGATGATTAGGGGACTGGAGGCTAAAACATATGAAGAATGGTTGCAGGAACTGGGTATGTCTAGTTTAATGAAAAGAAGGACTAGGGGAGACATGATAGCAGTGTTCCAATATCTCAGGGGCTACCCAGGGGTGAATCCAGCAGGTAGTTCGGAGAACTGGCAAATACCACCTCTGGCTGACTCCAGAGTGGGGTGGGAATGGAGATTTTGCAGTATCCTTCCTCTGCCACGTTCACCAAGCCATACCACACCACACCACGCCCACCAAGCCACGCTCACAGAACCGGTAGTAAAAAAAGTTGATTTCACCACTGGGGCTCCCACAAAGAAGAGGGAGTCAAGTTATTCTCCAAAGCACCTGAAAGCAGGACAAGAAGCAATGGGTGGAAATTCATCAAGGAGAGAAGCAACATAGAACTAAGAAGAAATTTCCTGACAGAACAATTAAAAAGTGGAACAACTTGCCTCCAGAAGTTGTGAATGCTCCAACACTGGAAGTTTTTAAGATGATGTTAGATAACCATTTCTCTGAAGTGGTGTAGGGTTTCCTGCCTAAGCAGGGGGTTGGACTAGAAGACCTCCAAGGTCCTTTCCAACTCTGTTATTCTAAAAGAGGCAATCTATTTAGCTCTTCATAAATGTATTAAACAACAAAAAGGACATCGCACATGTGCATGTGAAAAATTCTTATTGTGGTGTTCTTGGTGTTCTCTAAGCTTGGTTGTTTGCTTACAGATATTGGATAAAGGAGCATCTGCAATTAAAACATAACCAAGCACAGAGAGCACTAAGAGTTTTGCTGTTCAACCCTAAGCTACATATATTGTCTTTTATCAGAATTCTTATTTATTCTATGCTTTCCTAGAAGAGGTGGGTTATCAAGTAACAAGACAGAGAGTGCTTAGCTGATGCAGTCTTTCACATCTTATGCCTTCCTTGGTGCTAAACCATTCACCAAGCTTTCTATGTTTTCTCTTACGCCTCATTTCCATTTCATAGCATTCTTATCACATTTAGTAACTTAATATTCAACAACATATTCAAGATCTCTCCCTTTGTTAGACAATTGTTCTGTCAACGAAGTTACAATAAACCCCCTTTATGAGATTTCCTCCTAAAACTGTGATGACCCGGGCAAAGCATGGAGGCAACACAGTCAGCTGATAGTTCAAAATGCCCCTTTATCGCTCCAAATTATTCCTCCAAATGCTCCAAGTGCATTTGCAAACCACTGATACACACACCTCTCCAGCAACTTCTGGCTGCGAGTAGTCCATCAAAACGCTGTTAGCACAACTGCTTCGAGACAAGAAGGCCAGCAGGGCAAGGGAACAAGTCAAGGAATCCACAAAGCAAGGAAGAAGACAATGAGTCCATGAAGCAAAGAACAAGACAATGAGTCCACAAAGCAAGGAAGAAGGTAAGAAGTCCTGCAAACTCCAGACGTCAGCAACAGCATATAAAACTCCATAAATTCAGCATTTGTTCTCAACAAATACCCCTTCCCAGAGCATCTCCTTAAGTCTCAGTCCCCAGGTGTGCCTTGTGAAGCAGGGTGGGGCACTCTCCTCCCGAGTCATCAGGTCGACCTTTGCTGTTCCTGCCTCCTCTCCACTCTTTGTGCTCAGGGATCAGGAGGGGGCGGTCCTTGCTTATCCCCTGAGCTCCATCGCTCCACATTTCCACTACCTGCCCTCACTCAGTTATCCTGCCCCTGTTCCTCTCTGCTGGCAAGCCGTCCCAAGCCTGAGGGCCTGCCTTGTCCTGCTCCCTCCCTGCATTCCTCCAGAGCCAACGAGGATGCCCCCTCGACCTCCATCGGCCCCAGCTCCGACTTGTCCTCCTCCTGATGCGTGCATGATAAAAACTTTTCAAGGGATTTCTGCCATGCCCATAGATTCCTCTCTCTGTGTTATGCACAAGACAATGTTCTTTTGTTGATATAAGGGTTCATATTAGGAAATCAGGCTGGGATGTACAGTTACGTACTTCGGCAACATAACTGTTGACAATTCTACACAGTTAGGTTTTGTGTCTAATGTTTCCCAACTCCCATGCTTTTTCCCTTTTCTGGTTATAAGGATAGATGCTTTACTGCTTCCAATCTATCTTGTTTGAAGGTGGAACTATGCATGGATCAATAACAACACTTTTAAAGAATTCCTTTTTCTTATTTGTTCTCTATTCATTATAAGTATAGCTGAAACATGATTGTGCATTGTGAATCACATTGTTGGTAATGTTCCCAAAAGAGTGTGAAAACAAAGCATTGGAGGATGAGTCATTGTTCCACATATCTTTTTTCCCAAATATCTCACTGCTTTTTTTTTTAAAAAAAGTGAAAATTCCTTCTACATAATGCCATAATAGACCGCCATAATTGCTTTGCTTTGCTTCTATCTGTTAATAGCCTTTTCAATTTTGCTTTTGTTATATTTAAGTGGACATAACATTATTAAAACCTCTGGTTGTTCTATATTGTAGGTGGGTGGGTGGGTAGGAGGGAGGGAGAGAGGGAGGGAGGAAGGAAGGATTAAAAATCATGTAGATAGGTGGATGGGAGGGAGGGAGGAAAGGAGGGAGGGAAGAAAGGAGGGAGGGAGGGAGGTTTAAAAAATCATGCAGAATGTAGGTAGGTAGATGGGTGGTGGGAGGTAGGGAGGGAGGAAGAATTAAAAATCATGTAGCTAGGTGGATGGGAGGAAGGGAGGGAGGAGGGAGGAAAGGAGGGAGGGAGTTTAAAAAATCATGCAGTAAGTAGGTAGGTGGGTGGATGGGAGGGAGGGAGGAAGGAAGGATTAAAAATCATGTAGATAGGAGGAAGGGAGGGAGAGAGAAAAGGAGGGAGGGAGGTTTAAAAAATAATGCAGTAAGTAGGTAGGTAGGTAGGTAGGTAAGTAGATGGAAGGAAGGTTTAAAAAATCATGTTAAAGAGAAATCAGGAAGTGATATGGCTTCTGAAAATTCCAAATAAATAAATAAAATGGCTCAAACTGTGACCCTCCCTCTATGAAAGTTACACCAGAAAGCAATTAATAGAGTTTGGAAGAAGTGGAATTTTCTACTGACATAAAATAAACTTAGTTCTTCAATGGCTTTTCACTTAGCAGCTTTCCACATTTTCCTTCTGTGATTGTTGCATCTAGTCGATAATCACTGTACGGGGAGTCCTTCAGTTACGAGAGCAACTAGGCCTGGAATTCCCATTATTAAATGATGTGGTTGTAAAAAGTGACATCATGTGACTGCATCACTTATTGATGACAATCCCTACAGTCCCTGTTGTAGTCGTAAATGAAGATCATGGGTCATCAAGCAAGCAACTCCTTGTAAATTCCTGCTGGTTTCCAACAATCAAAATCAATAGGGAAACCAGCAGGAAGTAAGAAAGTAAGTAAGTAAGTAAGTAAGTAAGTAAGTAAGTAAGTAAGTAAGTAAGTTAGTTAGTTAGTTAGTTAGTTAGTTTATTTATTCATTCATTCACTCACTCATTCATTTATTAATCAATCAAATTTATATACCGCCCTATCTCCTGAAGGACTCATTTATTTATTTGTAAACAAGTACAAGGAAACAAATAACAGTATAAACATAGACATGGACACATTAAAAAAAAGTTGGGACAAAAAAAAAGATATATATAGGCAAAACATAGCCATAAACACATAGAATGATTAGTTGCAAGCCCCAGATGACTCCCAAGCAATAGCAATTGCACTTAGACTTACATACTGAATCCTAGTACTTTACCGCCCTGCCTAAGCAGTTTACAGAGTCAGCATATTGGCCCCCAACAATCTGGGTCCTCGTTTTACCGACCTCGGAAGGATGGAAGGCTGAGTCAGCCTTGAGCCTAGTGAGATTCGAACTGCTGGGTGTTGGCAGAATTAGCTTCCAATACTACATTCCAAACACTGTGCTACGACGGCTCTTATCCCACAAGGAAATAAGTGGCTGCTGCTAAGTGGGGAAAGGTGCATGAGGATGGCAGGAAGGCAAAGCACATGTGCCACAGGGCTTGGGGTGGCTGCTACTAATGGGAGAATGTCTACAGGGATGTCTGAATGGCCAGTGGGATGTGGTACACAAGTGCAGAGTGGCTGAGGGGTGTGTGTGCAAAGTTTGGAGAGACTTACCTGAGCAACTTGTGGCCTTTCCTGCTGGCTTCCCCATCAAATCTGAAGGTTGCAAATAATTACTACAGCTTTTGAATGCTTGAGTTGGTTGCCAAGTACCAGGGGTGGTATTCACTTACCTTCGCTACTGGTTTGCAAATGTGAGCATGCGCAAAGTGTCCAAAATGGGATGTGATGAAATCTGGGCATGTGGGCGGAGCCTCCCGCAGCCGCCGCTACCGGTTCACTCGAACCGGAGAGAACCGGCTGAATACCACCACTGCCAAGCCTCCAGATTGCAATCACATGATTATAAGGGTGCTAGGTTGGCCAGAACTTTGAGGATCATCACTTGTTTAGTGCCATCATAATTTCAAATGATCATTGAATGAGTGGTCATTACCCTAGGATAACCAGTATTTTACTTAGACCGTTCACTGTTGTTCAGTGCTTTACTTATAAATGACTCTATCCTATCGTTTTGTATTTTCTGAAGCTGCAATATGTGTTATTTATCCAAAAGTGGATGCAGGACAGATTTCTGCTTCACAGAGATTTCTTTCTTTCTTTCTTTCTTCTTGTATGCTATTGAACCAGTCTTGATTCCTGGTGATTGCCTAGACAAGCTCCTGCAGTTTTCTTGGCAAGATTTTCAGAAGCCATTGCATCCTTCTTAGGGTTAAAAGTAATTGACCCAGAATCACCTAACTGGCTTCATGTGTAAGGCAAGATTAGAATTCGACAGCCTTCTGATCCCCAGTGTGTTTAGCCATTGTACAAAACTGGCTCTAAGGGGTTTCCTTGTCTTTAAATATATTTATCAACTAGTCACTCATGTACCAGCCCTCATTCCATCACCAAGCAACCGCCCTGCTTAGAAACCCATATCTGTATTTAGATTCTGGTTTCAAATATATTTCTTTGACTTTGCATCTATTTTGATTTATTTATCTATCCATTTTCTGCCTGGTTTCCAAGCCTTTGTCCCAGTGGTGAAATCCATTTTTTTTCCTACTGGTTCCGTGGGCATGGTTTGGTGGGCGTGGCAGGGGAAGGATACTGCAAAATCCCCATTCCCTCCCCACTCCTGGGGGAAGGATATTGGAAAATCTACATTCCCACCCCACTCTGGGGCAAGCCAGAGGTGGCATTTGCCGGTTCTCTGAAGTGCTCAAAATTTCTGCTACCGGTTCTCCAGAACCTGTTGGATTTCACTCCTGTTTTGTTCCCAAATCCAGAACCAGTGTTGTCTAATGGTTAAATACCCAGAATCAGAAGGCTGTTGAATTCTAATCTTGCTGTTGTGACCCAGGTTCCTGGACTCAGACTCCTGGACTCGGATGATTCAGAAAATGAGGAAGAGGAACTGGCAAGGCTGCTTCTCCTGGGCCCTCTCCCTCCCTGGCACCCACCCCAGGGGAGGAAGAGGGGCCGGCAAGGCCTGATTCCCCCGGGCCTTCTTCGGATTTGGCAACGGCCCAAGAACAATCTTGGCTCGATGCAAGACTGCGCAGACGTGACCGGCGCGCGCAGCAGAGGAGGCGTTGGGACAAAGTCAAAGAATCATGAGTCACAGAGTGACACCCACAGGGGCTATAAAAGCAGGAGGCGGAACTTCCTGGCTTTTTGTCTTGGACAAAGCAGTGAATTTGCACGGGCAAACTGTTTCAATGGAGGGAAGAATATCTTAGTAAATAACTCTGGCCTTATCTATAATTTCCTAGTTATCTCCAGAGACTTGGCAGGTGCGTGGGTAGACGTGGGCAGAACATTTATCTATGTAAATAAACTAGAAAAGAAGGCCTTTGACTGACTCTTTGTTGGGAGTATTGGGGGAGGGAAACAGAACACTTGCCTTGAGACTAGAAAAAATCTTGAAAATATTACCCCCACATGAATGCACTGCTTTGGACATTTGTGGAAAGTCATATACATATAAACTATCTCAGATATTAGTTAAAATATTTTCAATATCTCACCTGGACATTTTTTTTTAGCTTGTTTGTAGAGCCAAGGTGGCGCAGTGGTTCTACTTCAGCTTACTGCTAGCTGCAGTTAGGCAGTTCAGATCTCACCAGCTCAAGGTTGACTCAGCCTTTCATCCTTCCGAGGTGGGTAAAATGAGGACCCAGATTGTTGGGGGCAATACACTGACTCTGTAAACTGCTTAGAGTGGGCTGTAAAACACTATGAAGTGGCATATAAGTCTAAGTGCTATTGCTATTGCAATTGTTACCTTCTGCCAATTCATGTGTAGACAGAAATCAGAAAGGTGTATTTTGGAACATGCTCATGCTAGCCTACCAAAACAGACCATCTAAATTCCACTTAGAGTATTCAGTGGTGATTCATTGTTAGCACTTTGAAAAAGATAGATATTGATAAGAATAGTCACAGTGGCAACACTAGCTGCTGGGAGGCTAGTCCTTCAGTCAGATGGCCAATTGGAATATGATTTATGATTCACTGAATCAATTTTGATGTTCTCCCCAAAAAAAGAAAAATAACACCTTTCAGTTGATTTTGTTTTTTTCATTCTGCCATCTCCATCTGGCCTTTGGATATACAAGTGATATTTTCTAGTTTTAAAAATTCAAAGGCAATTGCATCAATTCTTTTGTAAAAAGCAAATGACAGACTGACACCTCTCTTTTGGATAAGGGAAAAGTGCCAGTTCAAGACATCAGTTTGTCCAAAACATAGGACCTAATTATGCCAGGGGGATAATTGACAAAGGGGATGATTGTCAATTTCCATTTCACTTTGTCTAGTTGTATTCTAATCTCCCCAATGCATACATTTTTTTTCTGAAATGCTGTCAGGCATCCAAAGCCAAGCAGGACATCTTGTGATTTTTCTAAGCACATTTCTTTATTGTTCCTCACCTATAGACAGACTCTTGCCAAACTTAAGCAGGCTACTAGCCCTATAAAGCATATACTTTGGTAACTAATAGGGAAGAGGGAATATTCACCCACTTTCTCTCATAAAGATTTCTATTCTATTCCATTCCATTCCATTCCATTCCATTCTATTCGACAACATTCCAAGACAGATGCAAACATTTTTAATCATGGTTTCTCAATCTGCATTATTTGGGAGATATGAATCTGGTAGCCTCCCAATGCCTTGAAAACCAAATTGACTTCTCACCAACTCTAAATAAAATTAAATAAATCTAAATTAAATAAACCCCATTGCTACAACTGTGACTACGGGCCTCTGTGGCTCAGACTGCTAATGCAGTCTGTTATTAACAGCAGCTGCCTGCAATTACTGCAGGTTCTAGTCCCATCAGGCCCAAGGTTAACTCAGCCTTCCATCCTTTATAAGGTAGGTAAAATGAGGACCCAGATTGTTGGGGACAATAAGTTGACTTTGTATATAAATATACAAATAGAATGAAGACTATTGCTAACATAGTGTAAGCCGCCCTGAGTCTTCGGAGAAGGGCGGGATATAAATGCAAATAAATAAATAAATAAAAAAAAACCTATCAATTCCTCTCATCATCAACCTCCTATACACACAGGCGTGCGCACACACACACACACACACACATAAACACACAAAACATTTCCTGGGGCTAGAAGTCATTTTATCCTGTTACATGAATAGATTGGTCTTGACATGATACCTTGCTGGACAGTACCAGCAAATTAACATTGACTGTCTAAAGTTTCTTAGAAAGAAGCTGCACATTCACACTGGAATAGCCTAACCCTACCCCTCCAAACCTCTGGAAAATGGCAGCCATCACAATGAGAAACAATAAGAATGCTAGACATTTTTTTACATCATCACCACACAGTGCAGACTGGAAACAGTTGAACTCATGCAAATCATGTTTTCCAATTGCAGTGAAGCATCAAGTAACACACCATCTTCTGCTGGAAGCCAGTGGTGAAATCTGAACTGGTTTACTACTGGTTCACTGGCTGCATACGTGTGCTGTGCGTGCACGAGCGCAGGGCGCACCGTGCACCAAATGCAAGGGGCGCGCACGCATGCATAATGCGCACCATGCACCGAATGCAAGGTGCATGCACGCATGTACAGGGTGCACCGTGCACCAAATGCAAGGGCGCGCACGCATGCATAATGCGCACCATGCACCGAATGCAAGGTGCATGCACGCATGTACAGGGTGCACCGTGCACCAAATGCAAGGGGCGCGCACACATGCATAATGCGCACCATGCACTAAATGCAAGGTTCATGCACGCATGTACAGGGTGCACCGTGCACCAAATGCAAGGGGCGCGCACGCATGCATAATGCGCACCGTGCACCAAATGCAAGGGTCATGCACGCATGCGCAGTGCACGCCGAAAGAAGGCATGGGGTAAGTAGAACAGCGTAGGAGGGTGATCAGCTGTGGCACGCAATCTTTTTTTTTTACTTTGAAAAGCATTTTTTTAATAACCTGTTCGGCCGAATAGGTTATAAAAAAATGCTTTTAAAAGTAAAAATAGAGGCTCTGATGATCAGGCAGCTCAGCTGGGATCGTCAGAGTCTTTTTTTTTAATTTTAAAAGCATTTTTTTTAAAAAAAAACAGCAAGCAGGGAAGCAGGCAACCGGGCAACCAAGCATTGGGTAGGCATGGGGGGGGGCAGGGATTTTTGCTACCGGTTCTCTGAACCCCCTGCCACCATCGCTACTGGATTGGCCAAATCGGTCCGAACCGGGAGCATTTCATCCCTGCTAGAAGCTATAGCAGAGACGACTAAGAAGCCTTGCAGAGGGTGATATGGCCTCTATTGATGAGAAAAGGGCCTGCCTGTTGGAACAGGAAAGTTGTGGGTCAGTTGAAAGGCTTGAAGACTTTCTAAATCCCAGACTGATAAATCTGAGTCAAAAGAGTTGTGGAGGGGAGTATGTGGGAGGTCCTGCATAGGATCAGAGGCCTGGAGTTATGGTAAGACGCAACATCTCCAGCTTTTCCCTTTATTGGACCAGAGTGTTATACCCTTGTTAGGGTCAACTCATGTGCACATCAAATGAAGGAAACATGACAGAAGACAGAAACTGAAAGAACAACTTCATAAAGGAGAATATTTGTAATTCAGGGTCCTTGGTGCTCTCTGAGAGTGGTTGTTTTCTTGCCGATGTTTCATTACCTAGCTAGTCACCACATCAGTGCTCTTTCATTACCCAGATGTTTCATTACCGAGCTAGGTAACACCATCAGTGCCCTGATGATCTTACCGACTTTGGTAATGAAATGTCTGCAAGAAAACAACCAAGCTCAGAGAGCCCCAAAGACCCTCAGAACAAACTCAGCCCCGACTCCATTTAAAGCATAACCATAAGCGGTTATGTTCGAATCGACATCTTTGCAGTCCCAAAGTCTGTTCCTTCCTCCCCCCTCCCCCCCCGCCCCACCATTCATTTGTCATTCAATGTGATAAAGGATCGTTCGCTTTTGAAATTTTGTTCAAAGGAGAAATTCTTGTGCCGTTCTTGTACTCATTGACTTACGAAGTAGCCAAGGGATATCCATATCAACATGCTGATTTCACACTCGTTCCCTTCCGCACATCAATTAACTCCTAGGAAGTCTTTGTGTGAGCACTGTTTCCATGGGGCTTTCAGACGGAAAATACACACAGGGAGGTTTCAAAGTGCAGAAAACTTGCATAAAAGAAAATAAAACCAGCCTCCTTCAATAGTAGACTGAGCTCAAGTGTTACCAGAAAATGTTTAAATAGAGGGGCGGTGGTGGGGGATAAGCTTTCTTTCTTGTGGAAAAAGACTGGAGACATGCAAGCCAAATTCCAGCCTGCCTTCACTCGTATGTCAAGACTAGATGCAACTGGGCAGGATGACTCCCTTATCTGCATGCAAATTAGCAACTCTTCTCTATTAGTCGACAACATCACAGCAAGCAAAACTGTCTCTAAGGGGACTAGTTTCTTTATTTATTTCCCAACTAGCTGATAACCCGGGGTTGCCTGGGTATTTATTTATCCCAACCCTATATTAGACAGGAAGAGCAACTTCATCCTGAGCCCTGATTTCAGCGACAGTTAAACATGTTTTCCCTGTGCCCCCAGAAGCATCAAGTAAAATGATACCACCTTGTTGTTTTGCCAGCTGATCCGTGATCATTTGGTATGCTTTTTTCTGATTTTGTTTTTATTGAGCATGGCCATACATTTGTCCTCAAGAATAATCAAAGCCTTCTTGACAATGTCCGGACCAAACGTGGATTTTCCCCCTTACCAGAAAGAGCTCACTTGTCAAGTACTGTGAAGTCATTACCATGGCAACTCCACTGTACTGCACAGTAGAAGCCATTTTAAGGCAGTTCAGTAGAAGCCATTTTAAGGCACAGCAGGCTATATCTTAACAGAAAACACACCCCGATGGGTTTTAGGGGTGTCTTACCCCCACAGTGTTTCTTTCCAGAGAGTAAGTCATCTGTGTACCATATTTGGTTGAAATTGCTCGAGGCGTTCCAGAGTTAGGCTGGAACATACACACACACAGCCATTGATAGATAGATAGATAGACAGACAGACAGACAGACAGAAAGACAGACAGACAGACAGATAGATAGATAGATATGTAGATGTAGATAGATAGAGATAGAGATAATACAGGTAGTTCTCAACATATGACTGTAACAGAGCCTGCACATTGCAGTCATATGTCATGATGGTCATAAATTGGGTCAGTTTTTGTGCGATGGACATAAAGTGAAGACTGCAGTCATCATTGTTTATTATGGTGCGGTTGTGTCAAAAACTGGAAGTAACTTCCAGTTTTCAGCAAAACCATCCTAAACCATGGTTATGTCACTGTGGGATACTGCAAATGGATGTAACTGCAGTCTTGTTGCCGAGCAACTGAAGTGAGATCATGGGACCACAGATTGTGTGGGGGGCAACCTTCAGAATCAGATCATAATTTCAGAAGGTTGTTAAATGACCGGTCATAAGGCAAGGATTACCTGTAACAACAGACTACAGAAGCTAGCATTAGACCTTCATGTTGGATTCAAGATGCCGTCCTCCAAAACGGGGCAAGGCAGGACAAAGTCTCCATCAGAAATGTTAGAAATTTAACTTAATTTAATATAAAAGAGTCGCTTTGTGAGGGAGATGGGACAGTCTCTAAACGTGATATATAAATAAATATACATTTAAATAAATGATCAAGCAAAGCACAGAAGCTAGAAGAAGAAGCGCAAAGGAAAAAAGGAGCCACATAAAACCAAATCTGTCTCTTTGTAATGCATCATGACGAGGGACAAGTGTAGAGGGCAGGTCTTAATTAATTAATTAATTAATTAATAGGCATCTTCATAAGGAGCCCTCCTCAAAACCTTTTCTCTAACCTGCATTTCAAATTCATCATTTACTTTTAGACTATTTGATTTCTCTTAACAATCGCGTTTTACCATTTTATTTTTATTTTTTTCAAAAAATGTTGCTATTACTGGATTAGCCTTTTTTGAAAAGTGACAGAGAATACCTTCGGCAACTCAGTCCTCTTCTAAGCCTCTGAAGCAACAGAAAGTTATTGGATTTATCAGAAGCCAGCAAGCCTCTTCAGCAAAGTAAAGCTCTCCTGCTTCATCTGTTTGACAGATACGACCTCTTACAGCAGGATAGATATCTGTATGATGGGTAATGCTGCTTTAGTCATTGTCACAGATGTATGGGGAGCCTGCAAATACTTCTGGTGGCAGCCAACAAAGGTGATAGCTGTTGCTTCTTCTAAAGGATCTCCCTCTAACAGAAAGATCAGGAAACAATAGTTTTCCATGATATCTCCCAAAGATGAAGAAACATGGGGAAATATGTTGAAACGAGGCTATTATCCTTGGCATCTAGCAGAACTGTATGAAAACCTATACCATAAAAACAATAATTAAAGCTTCAACAAGCAAATGAACAGCAAGGTTAAAAACAGAAGGAAAGAACAAAGAAAAGCCCTTTGATGCTATTCTCTGGCTAATAAGAATAGGGTGGGGCCACCCATTGTGTACATCCCTCCCTCCTTCTGTCTCTGTCTCTCTCTCTCTGTCACTGTCTGTCTGTCTGTCTGTCTGTCTTTCTTTCTGTCTCTCCCTGTCACTGTCTGTCTCCGTCTGTCATTCTCTCTCTGTCTCTCCCTCTCTGTCTCTGTCTCTCTATCTCTCTGTCTCCATCTGTCATTCTCTCTGTGTGTTTCTATCTATCTCTCTGTCTCTCTGTCTGTCTGTCTCTGGCTGTCTGTCTTTCTCTGCGTGTGTGTCTCTCTGTCTCTGGCTGTCTGTCTCTGCCCTCTCTCTCTCTCTTTCTCTCTCTCTCTCTCTCTCTCTCTCTCTCTGTCTTTCTCCTTCAGCATCAAATCATATGAATTTTAACACTAGCTATCTTAAAATTTAGTATTTACTTTAGTATTTAATATTTATACCTTAGTATTTTGGAGTAGATATCAAGCTGAGCTATAGGTAGGTTTATTTTTGCTTGGCTGATTCAGAATACCCATCAGCAAAGGTTGAGTTATAAATCTAATTACATATTTAATTGCTTAAAAATCCGCCACCTGACTTTTTAACACTTGCTTCCAATACTTTCTCCTGCTTCGGATACAGATGTGCTCACAAGTGTTTAGTAGTCTCCATCTTTGAACCATACTTATTGAGGGCCTACACAAGGTCTATAAAACCAGACTGTGAGCTTTATGATACATCGAAGGTTTCTTAAAAGAAATAATAAAAGGTTCAGAAGTTCATAAAGATATCATAAAATGTATGCAGCCTGAGGAAGAGTGGTATATATAATTTGAGAAGCAATTTTACTATTTTTTATCACCATTACAATGAGTATAGCCCCATTTTTTTTAAAACAACATTTTGTAGAGATGGGTGAGCTTAGCTTTGCACTATGTTAGAAATTGCACGAGATCCTTCAAACCCAAACTTTTGATATGAGTCAGAGAGGAATATGGGGACTCCACATCTCATGTGTCACACTGAGGTCAATTTTATGAGCCCCCTTGTTTGTATTTGAACCTCAGCTCAGAGAAGCTCATCAGCATCCCAAATATTTGCTGAATTCACTAGGTGATATTTAATTTTTTTTTACTATCGGTTCTGTGGGTGTGGCTTTGTGGGCGTGGCATGGCTTTGTGGGCATGGCTTGGTGGGCATGGCAGGGGAAGGATACTGTAAAATCTCCATTCCCACCCCACTCCAGGGAAAGGATACTGTAAAATCTCCATTTCATCCCCAATCCAGGGGAAGGTTACTGCAAAATCCCCATTTCCTCCTGATCAGCTGGGACTCGGGAGGCAGAGAATAGATGGGGGCAGGGCCAGTCAGAATTTTTACTACCAGTTCTCCGAACTACTCAAAATTTCCACTACCGGTTCTCCAGAACTGGTCAGAATCTGCTGAAACCCACCTCTGGTGATATTGTAGTGCCTGTTAATGAATGAGCAGTTGACAAATGCTTGTCATTAATTATATTTTTTTTTCCTTTTTTCATATTGTGCATTGTTTGTGGTCAATGCAAGTATTTCAGCACTTATTCATTTATTCTTGAATCCTTCAAATGTCTTTTGCAAGTTATTGAGTTAAGCTTTACATTTCCTTCCCTTCTTTGAAGCGGAGATTGTTTTCTTTAAAGTACACTATGACATAAAATTGATTCATTGCCCATAATTTATGGTTTAATGTTTTGAGCCTCAAGTATTTCTACCCTCAGGATCTTCCTGAATGAACATCAGGAATCCATAGTTCTTTGGCTTGTGGGCATTAGACAACAAACACTAGGCAGACTTTTCTAATTATGCCCATCCTGAACTGATCCTTCAATTCTGTTTCTTTGTTGTTTTATTTGATTCTAGTTTTGCACGCACCTAAGTCTTCCTTCCCAATTCTTGGCTGTTCTATGTTTCATATGAATAAGACTTAACCTGCATCAGAAATGCATCATATGGTCTCTATGGTCTTTTACTCTATAAGTAAAAAGAAACTCACATTTCTTAACTGGTTACACAATGCAATAGGATAAAACCTATAGCTTATCAATTCACGCATTGCTCTGCAGAGGCTGAATCTGTCAAGAAAGTACATCTGGTGATGTTGTGAACCAGGCCCAAGTAGGTAGTATTAAACTCAGTCAGTGTAAAAACAAACAAACTTTATTCGAACAGCTGAGAATTACTTCACTCTCAGTTCACTTCACTTCACTCTCAGTGTAGTTCAACTAAATTAAAGCAAATTCCTCCCAACACAAATTCCTCAGTCCTATCACCAACCTTGGTCCAATTAGGCAAATTGCCAAAGGCCCTTCCTGATAAATGTCCAGAAGTCACAAAAACCAGGATAGTCATGAAGCAGAGGATGCAGCTGTTTTCTGGCAAGCTGAAACACCGGTGCTGGTCTGTTTTAAGCCTTATGGGAGGGGCCAATCATCTCTTGGCCCTACTCCCGAGTTGTCCTCTCTGCTTGAGCTGCTCTTGCCTTCTGGCAGCTCTTTTCACGCGTGCACTAGGAATAGGCTCCTCCTGTTCCTCTGCCTCACTACTATCAGTCTCTGGAGGCTCTGGAGTCCGCCTCTCACTCCCCGATGGCCCTGGCCCCATCTCAGCCTCTGACGCAGAGCCCTCATCCGGGCCTTCCCCAGCCTCCAGGACTGGCCCATGTTCTTCCTCAGCCTCATCGCTGTCTGACTCCATTGCCAGCTCTGCAGGCTGCTGGTGGAATATAACACTATCCTGAACTGATCCTTCAATTCTGTTCCTTTGTTGTTTTATTTGATTCTAGTTTTGCTTCCTTCCCAACTCTTGGCTCTTCTACGCTTCATTGAATAAGACTTAACATGCATCAGAAATGCATCATATGGTCTCTATTCGTATATCATGGCATAAGTAAAAGGAAACTCACATTTTTTTAACTGATTACACAATAAAACCTACAGTATAGCTTATCAATTCATGTATTGCTCTGTAGAGGCTGAATCTGTACATCTGGTAAGACCTAGGAAAAGGGCCTTTTCTATGGTGGCTCACACTGTTTAGAATAACCTTTTCCCAGAGAGAAAATTGGCTCTCACCTTGTCAGGTTTCTGCACAGAAGGCCGTGAAAACATGGTTTCAAGGGCTTTGGGAACCCATTTGGAGCTGATCAAGTGGCTTGTTTGATTCTGCTGTTGCTGCCATGGGTGGGCGGGATTAAGGAGACCTGGTGGAATAATGATTAAGTACAGTACTGCAGGAAAACTCTGCCCACAGCCTGGAGTTCGATCCTGTTGGGGCTCAAGGTTGACTCAGCCTTCCATTCTTCCAAAGTTGGTAAAATGAGGACCCAGATTGTTGACAAATAATGCTGACATTACAAACCAGCCAGAGACTGCTGTAAAGCGTTCCTTTTTTATGACCTTGTAATCCGTTAATTTGTGGTAGACTCAGGGCAACTGACTGGATGGAGCTGAGCATTTACTAGCTCAATGCCATGTGGAGTTTGTCACAGATATTTTTTCTTTGAGCCCTAGGAGAGAAATACCCGCCACTACCTAGGAATGAACTCACAACTTCCAAGTGGGAGTTGAGCGGCATCACCACTAGGCCATCACACCATTCATAGTGCTGTCAAACACTACGGGGTGGTATATAAGTCTAAATCCTATTGCTATTGCTATTCAATTGAAAATGTTTATTTGTGAATCTTTAACACCAGCCATAGTCACTGTGGGTGAGTTGAGCAGCTATCTAAATTTGGTTAATACATATGCACAAAATTGGAAACAGGAAAAGATACCAACAGATGAAGAAGTGATAGG
Source organism: Ahaetulla prasina (assembly GCF_028640845.1). Taxonomy (NCBI): domain Eukaryota; kingdom Metazoa; phylum Chordata; class Lepidosauria; order Squamata; family Colubridae; genus Ahaetulla; species Ahaetulla prasina. The sequence goes on along the minus strand of NC_080544.1, from coordinate 97,838,613 downwards.
GAAAGTTTTAGAGTATGCCGAAATGGACAAGTTAACAAAAGAAATTAAAGAAAAAGAAGAGACAGATTATTATATAATCTGGAATAAATGGTATGAATGGCTTGAGTCTAGAAATAAAGGAAAAAATAAAGGGGAGAAATTAGAAGGTACAGAATGTATTGGAAATGTAAAATATGTAAATAATAAATAAGAATATAGAAAAGTAAAGCTATTAGTATTAGATAATTTAATGTAAATAAAGAAAAGGGGATAAGAAAGAAAATAAAACAACAAATGTGATATGGGGGGGAAAGATAGAAAAGTGAAAGACCATTAAGAAATGCTGTTTAGAAATAGGAAATATGTATATGTTATGTGTTGTGTGTGTTTGTAAGATTGTGTATCACATTAAAACAACAAAAAAATTTAAAAAATTGGTTAATAAATAAATAGCAATAGTACTTAGATTTATATACCACTTCATAATGTTTTTACATTCCTCTCTAAGCAGTTTACAGAGTCAGCATATCCCCCCAAGAATCTGTGTCCTCATTTTACCCTCCTCGGAAGGATGGAAGGTGAGTCAACCTTGAGCCGGTGAGACTCAAACTGCTGAACCGCAGCTAGCAGTCAGCTGAAGTAGCCTGCAGTACTGCACTTTAACCACTGCACCATCCTGGTTCCATGAAATGAAATACATAAAGGCATTACCTCTCCAGCAATGGGAATTTCATGTACATATTATAGTCACCAATCTCCAATATTCATGTATCTTTCAACTCCCCTTTCCTTTTAACACTCGAGTTAAAAGACAAATCTTTCACATCAAGCAAAGTGTGTGTGAGAGAGTGTTTCCAGCATGATAAATGCACTGCAGTAAGCAAGTACCTTCCTCCTTGTATACATATATCAAACACACACACAAACACACACAAAGTCTCCCTCTCTTTGCTTATGGCAGAGCAGCATCCTAAGCCTCAAATTACTGAAGTATTAAGGTTATGTAGGTGAGGGACCACATAGGGACGCGGTAGCTCAGGGGCTAGGACGTTGAGCTTGTGGATCAAAAGGTCGGCAGCTCGGCGGTTCGAATCCCTAGTGCCGTGTAATGGGATGAGCTCCTGTTACTTGTCCCAGCTTTTGCCAACCTAGCAGTTTGAAAGCACTTAAAAAATGCAAGTAGAAAAAATAGGGACCACCTTTGGTGCGAAGGTAACAGCATTCCATGCACCTTTGGCGTTGAATCATGCCGGCCACATGACCGCAGAGACGTCTTCTGACAGCGCTGGCTCTTCGGCTTTGAAAGGGAGATGAGCACTGCCCCCTAGAGTCGGCAACGACTAGCACGTATGTGTGAGGGGAACCTTTACCTTTATCTTTACTAGGTGAGGGTATGAAGAAAATCTCCTAGGTCCCAGGCAGCTTGTATATTTTCTCTGGAATGGCACACACCAGTACACACATATCTATTTAATTTCCACATAATAACTTCACGCGGTCTGCATCAAGCATTGATACAGTCGAAAAGAAAATAAATTGGATGCAAACATACACAGGCTCCTTCTAGGATCCCCATTCCAGTTTTATTTTCCTGAAGGTTATTTCCACACATACCACCATCGCCCCCCCCCCATGAATAAGTGCCATTGAAATCTATTCGCCTCATGTAAGCTCATGGAAACTCAAGGGGAATATCTATTTAATTGGGTTTTAGACAGATAAAATGAGAAAATATGGTATGGATGTCTAGAGGGGATGTGAAGGAAAGCTACGAAATATGGATGGACCTGATTGACAGGAATCTAACAAAAGAAGAGCTGGGAGCTTTTGGCATTGGTCTAATAATATAGAGGACCACAGAGGACTACATGCTATGACCCAGAAAGCGATTTACTGAACATGGCATAGAGTCAGACTATTTGAGGAATCTTCTGTCTCCACTTCCTTCTGGCTGTCCAGTGAGATTGGACAGCATGGATACCTTAGGTTCCCTGGACAGTGTCACTGAGCAGCTTCCAAAAGCATACCTTCCCTATCATGGTTGCTGCACTCTGGAAAAGCATCACTCAGAAATATGAACAATGTCATTCAGAAAGTCACTGAAAACCTGATTGTTTTCCCAGGTTCGGGGGACAACGTTGTTGTTAACCCACAAATAGGATGCTTTATTGTTACTCCAAAGTTTCCTTCTGAAGGCTTGTGACCAGTGGTGGGATTCAAATAATTTAACAACCGGTTCTCTGCCCTAATGACCAGCTGGGTGGGCATGGCTCAGGGGTCATGTGACCGTGTGGTCAACTCAACATCTCTCATGTCAATGGGGACTTCGCATTAGCTCTTAACATTGTAATAAGGGTTAACCAAAAAGCAGTTTCTGTAAGCAAAGCAATAAAGATTAAGCCGCGGTGTGGCTCAGGCTGTAAGAAGCCTGTTATTAAAACACAGCTGCCTGCAATTACTGCAGGTTCTAGTCCCACCAGGTCCAAGGTTGACTCAGCCTTCCATCCTTTATAAGGTAGGTAAAATGAGGACCCAGATTGTTGGGGGGGGCAATAAGTTGACTTTGTAAATATACAAATAGAATGAGACTATTGCCTTACACACTGTAAGCAGCCCTGAGTCTTCGGAGAAGGGCGGGATATAAATGTAAACAACAACAAAAAAAAGATTAAACAACATCAAAATGTTTCCTTCCTGCCTTCCTTACATGATTAGTCCTGGAAAGTGGGGGAAAAAAAACAAAATAAGATTTCTTCCAACAACTGGTTCTCTGAACTGCTTAGAAAGTTAACAACGGTTCTCCCGAATAGATGCAAACTGGCTAAGTCCCACCACTGCTTGTGACCGAATTTCTCTCATTTACTTGCCATCCAGAGTCATGGAGTTCGATACAATATGGCAACCTGGGCCCTTGGGAAGCACTCAGTGCATATGAAGGTCCAACAGCCGCAAGAAACCTGGAAGCTGTAATTTCACATTGTTGTCTATATAACAGCAAATATCTCCCCTGCAAGCATGAACTCAGTGGACCATAAAATAGAGAAAGCCATAGAAAATGAAGGAGCTAGATTGCTCTAGGATTTTAGAATTCAACAGGCAAACACCCACCTCATAATACATCATACTTAATAACTGTCAATAAGAAAGAAAAAAAAAGACTGTCTAGTGGATGTGACAATACCTGGACGCAGTAGAATAGAAGAGAAAGAACTGGAGAAGACAACCAAATACAAAAACCTGCAAATGGAAATCAAACAATTGTGGCAAAAGAAAGCAATGGTAGTACCAAAATTAATACCAAAACAACTGAAGCCCCACTTAAATACCATAGGCATCGACAAAAATCACTATCAGTCAATTGTAAAAGGCAGCTTTACTTGGAACATTATTACATCCTGTGATCTTTAAAATCATCATACAACAGCATCTGCCTATCTCAGATGCTTGGGAAGAACATGATAGGTAGGAAATATCCAGTCAAATATCTGGCTGAATGTATGGCAAAACTGTAAATAATGATGTAGGGTATATGAAAAGAATGCCACTTCTAAAATCCAACTTTTCTGTTACATACTGCCATGGAACAGTATAGCAATAAAATCTATAGAAATATTAAGGAAATTCAAAATCATTCACCAAAGAAGATTCGATGTCACAGAGCATATGCATGATTAAACTGATATACAACATTTATTTATTCCCATTTTGATGCTACTACCCCACTTCTCACTGACTCTGGGCAGTTTACAAACAAAAGAAAAGAAACTATACATATAAAACACAGCCAACAGAAACGACAAAAATAAACTGAATTAAAAGGGTTTATAACCACCCTTTTGGAAAACTTGGTAAAATAACCAGGTTGAATTTCCAGGAAATTCTGACTGTACAGTTCAGTCCCTTAAAAGAATAAAAGCAGGGGTGAAATCCAGCAGGTTCTGACAGGTTCTGGAGAACCAGTGGCAGAAATTTTGAGCAGTTCGGAGAACCCCGTCGCCTTCGACAAGACCTAAGTTTAACTCACAGAATCATCTATTGTAATGTCCTTCCTGTCAAAGACTACTTCAGCTTTAATTGCAATAATACAAGGGCAACCAACAGATTTAAACTTAATGTTAACCGCTTTAATGTAGATTGCAGAAAATATGACTTCTGTAACAGAATCATCAGTGCTTGGAATACTTTACCTGACTCTGTGGTCTCTTCCCATAATCCTAAAAGCTTTAACCAAAAACTTTCAACTATGGACCTCACCCATTCCTAAGAGGACCATAAGGGGCGTGCATAAGCGCACAAACGTGCCTACCGTTCCTGTCCTATTGTTTTTCTTTTCTTCTTCCTATATATATATATATATATATGCTTATACCTCCTAACATTTACTCATATATATGTTTATATACTATATAATCTTTTTGTATGATGTTGTGACAAAATAAATAAATAAATAAATAAATAAATAAATAAATAAATAAATAAATAAATAAATAAATAAATAAATAAATAAATAAATAAATAAATAAACTGGTAGCAGAAATTTTGTGTAGTTTGGAGAACTGGCAAATACCATTTCTCGGGGGGCCCAAAGTGGGGTGGGAATGTAGATTTTGCAGTATTCTTCCCCCAGGAGTGAGGAGGGAATGGAGATTTTGCAGTGTCCTTCCCCTGCCATGCCCACTAAGCCATGCCCACCAAGCCACATCACGTCCCCCAAGCCACGCCCACAGAACTGGTATAAAAAAGTTTGAATTTCACTACTGGAATAAAGGATCATAAAAACATCAAGCACAAAAGGCAATCTTTAATGCGAGGCAGGATATGTCAAAAACAAATTAACAGCCTTATTACTATAAAAGGAAATGGATGTACATTTAAATCACCATATGTGTGCTTATGTAAATTGCACATGATCTTTTCAAATTTTGCAGAATAATTGATTATCCTCAATTAAAAAGAAATATGTGAAGGCAATGCTAATTCTGAGTTGAGTCAACTCCTGGTGATTATACATCTATAGTCTAGTAAACTTCCAGGACTGACTAAGAGCCCAACTCTTCTTATTTTCCAAGCCTTGTTGGAAATCTGTTATAAGGTTTAAAAGCATTTTAAAAGTGTGTTAAAAAGGTATCTCCCTTCCCCCAAGAATTAGGATGAGTGGTGAGCTCCTTTCTAAGGTTTTATATGTTAAACTAAAAGTGTTCTCTTATGGACAGTCAGTTCCTTGTCAAGCAAATCTACTTGACAAGGTGATTGTTTGGAAATATAAGAGGAAGGAGCCATAAATATAGCACTCGAGAGCTCCTGTACAAAAAAAAACCCAGGCAGAAAGGTATTTCAAATAAATAACAGCTATGCTGAGTGGTGCAGTAGTCTAGAGATGAAAACTCTCATTTCCCCCAAAGGTTGGGAGTTCAATCCTAGGCAGAGGCGGATATTTTTCTATCGGGGAGCAAAGAGAAAATACTGCATGTGCTGTGAACTCCGTGTAGGTGTCAGGAAGGGCATCAGGCCAGTAGATGCTCAGCTCCATTCAATTGCCCCGACTCCACCTGAATAAAAGGGATTAAATAAAGGTAAAGGTTCCTCTCACACATATGTGCTAGTCATTCCTGACTCTAAGGGGCGGTGCTCATCTCTGTTTCAAAACCAAAGAGCCAGCACTGTCCGAAGACGTCTCTGTGGTCTTGTGGCTGGCATGATTAAATGCCAAAGGCACACAGAACGCTGTTAGCTTCCCACCAAAGGTGGTCCCTATTTTTCTACTTGCATTTTTTACGTGCTTTCGAATTGCTAGGTTGGCAGAAGCTGGGACAAGTAACGGGAGCTCACCCCATTACACGGCACTAGGGATTCGAACCGCTGAACTGCTGACCTTTCGATCGACAAGCTCAGCGTCTTAGCCACTGAGCCGCTGCATCCCCGCAAAAGGGATTAAAGGGTTGTAAAAAGAAAAAGAAAAAAAACCTAATAGCTGTGCTGATGCCATGACATTATCACATAAAGAACACAAATTATATTATTTGTATCCATTGATGTGACGTTAATATAATTATTTATTTACTTACTTACTTACATGTATATCCTTGGATAAGATGACTTATCCATGCCATTTGTCTGGTGTCATTATGATGCAAATAATGTCACTTGTCCCTCTTCATGAACACTTATGTCCAGCCTTGAATTTCATCAACTTATATTTTAATGAAGTCCTGAGACTTATCTTGGCTCTGGAATCTGGAATGAATAATTCTTACCTTTCCAATGAATAGGGCTGATAGCAGAGGGGGTATTCAGCCGGTTCAGACCGGTTCGCCCGAACCGGTAGCAGAAATAGCAGGTGGACCTGCCCACCCGCCCCAGCTCTATACCATCCTATTGAAGCAGGTTTTTGAGGCCAGGCACAAGCGTAGAAGGCATGCACGCCAGCAAAACACATACATGGAAGAAAGGAAGCAAAATGCATGCATGCGCACACTCACATTTTTGAGTGTGCGCATGTATGCACGCAAATGTAGGGAAGGTAAGTGAATACTACCCCGGGCTGATAGAAGAGGCAAACTGGTTATTTTGCTTAGAGCAGGGGTGTCAAACTCGCGGTGTCACGTTGTCATCACGTGACATATTGCAACTTTTTTCACCACTAAAATGGGGGTGGGCGTGGCCAGCACGTGACGCATCCAGCCTGTGGGCCCCTAGTTTGGCTTAGAGCAGGGGTCTGCAAACTTGGCTCTTTTAAGACTTGTGGACTTCAACTCCCAGAGTTCCTAAGCCAGCAGAGCTGGCTGAGGAACTCTAGGAGTTGAAGTCCACAAGTCTTAAAAGAGTCAAGTTTGCAGACCCCTGGCTTAGAGCCTCCTCTTCCCAATTTCATTAGATTATTTCTTCAAATAGTGTATTTTATTAGAGACTTTGGCAAGAGGATGAGCTATATCTTGGATTGAGATTGTTGCATTTTTAGCATTTAAAAAACTGATAAGAGTTTCCCCATCTTCAAAGCTGTTTGAGAATTTCCTCATTTTTTTCCCCCTGTCCTTTTCCAAACACGGCAATAGAAATCCTATTACCAAGTGGCTTATCTTAGGAATAGAGTTCTTCTCATAGCACAGATGTTTTGCTATTTACATACTAGGGAATCTGGCAGTCTGGATACAGCTTTTCTCCATATCTTCATTTACCAAGTCATTTTCCTATCAGATGAAAAATTTTAGTTTAAAAAATAAACTTGGAACTATAGTATTCATCTGACGCTCAACAATTCCTTGGCAGCAGCAAACCAAGCGAATGAGAAGATAGCAAACTGCCAAAACAAGCACATCTGTTTGTGTGTGCGTGCGTGTGTGTGTGTATGTGTGCATATCCATATGCAATTTTTGTATAATTTATTTTTATGGGGTGACTCTTAAGTGACATAGGATGAACAAAAACATATTTTCTTGCTATACTACTTGCCTATTTTCAGGTACAAGCTTTGATTCATCCTGCTAAAATAAAAAAAGAATTTTATAGCTAATTAAATTATCATATTAATCAAAACTATATTAGACCTAATTTGGGATTTTTCTCATTTTCTAAAACAATTAAATGTGTTTTTTAAGGTCTGATGACATTTGCTTCAGGTATGATGATAAAGTTCAAATATTACTTTGACTGGTTGCAATCTAATGACTCTTGGTAGCTTACAGAATTAAAACAGTTAAAACACCTACAGTAAGGTTAAAACAAACAATGACATTAAAATCCCCAAATGAAATCATAGTAACAATAAACAACAATCCAATACATCTACCGTATTTCCCTGAAAATAAGACCCTGTCTTATATTTTTTTGAACCCTGAAATAAGCGCTTGGCCTTATTGCCATGTGCTCAAAAGCCCAAATGAGCTTATTATCATGGGACGTCTTATTTTGGGGGAAACAGGGTACATGTGTATATAAGTATGTATGTCCACGTGTGTCTTGATATTATGGTGGAATATAGTCTATGTCAGGCCTGGAAACCATACTAGACTTTAGGTTTCCAAACACTGCCACATTTTTCCCCTGAGGGGAAGAAGGGGGGCTGAGGGGTATGGTAACATTCTTCAGACGGTCAAGGTCGGATGGTGTTCACATCTGCGGGAAGAATGGCGAGAGGATATTCGAATGAACTGGGAGAACGTGGGACCTTGTGACCATCAAAGGGGTCAGGGGGGTGGGACTCTTGAGGGTTGTATAACTGGGAAAAGAATCCGGAAGTTCAGTTTTAGAATTTCACTCATCGTGTGCCAGTTTCCTCATGCTAGTAAAGAACTCTTAAAGACAATGGCTTCTGAGTTTTCTTTATGCAGAAGAGGTTTTTCTGGAACCTTGACAGTCTAGAGCCATGATGGCGAACCTATGGCATGCGTGCCAGAGGTAGCACGCAGAGCTCTTTCTGTGAGCACACACACTGTCGCCAGTTGCTCTTCTGGTTTCCAGTGCACACATACACACTGGCCAACTGGTCTTCGTGGGCACTGGTCTTTATGCATACTGGAGAAAACGGGCAAAAAATGGCCTGGTTTTGGGGCATTTTTGGGGCCATTTCCAGGCCAAAAGTGACCTGGAAAATGGCCCAAAACAGCCAAAAATGGCCAAAAAATGCACGCGACAGGCACCAGGTCTTTGTGTTTCTGGTGCATACACATGCACGCATGCATGAGCATTCCAGTTTCGGAACTCGGTGCCAAAAAAGTTCGCCATCACTGGTCTAAAGTCCCATTAGACAGAAATTCCTTCTCAGAGGACAAAAAGGCAATAATTCGCCAGCAGTTCACCGAGAATATGTATAATTATGTAGATAATAGTTTAGTCTGGCAAGATTCTGTCTATAGGCAAGCAACAATGAAGAAAGTACTCAGAACTCCACGTGTCGTGCATGGTTTGTGGGGCATGATAGAAATAAACTATATTTTTCACACGGTCCCATGCAGGTCCACCATACCTACACATGTTGTCCCTCTCCCTTTAATTTTCCTTCCTGAAAAAAATCCACCTGGAACTTCCCCTTATGGGTCCCCTCACAAGCCTTCAGGAGAAAGTCAGCACATCAGACCCAGGCCTTGAACCAACATTTCACAGGCTTTCTATAACCATTTCCTCTTTTCATAAAGGGTGCCTAAAGCGTTGTGTAGTTGAGCAAACCCATAAACCACAACCCATTTTTCAAACATCACTGTGAAATAAGCAAGAATTACGCTGGAGAATGCTACATTTACTTCCGTCACTCCTCAGGGCACTGGGTCAGGTAGTCTGAGATGCTGAGAAATTGCTCAATTCCATCCCACTGAGCTGTCACGGCATTTCATGCCGTGAATAGTTAACACCCATCCATGATGAAGAGAGAAATGCTTCCAGTTTGCTTGCTTCCCTTATGCCATTCCAGTCATTCCAGTTGCGTCACAGCACTGCCCCTTCAACTGATTTGGTGACCATTCAAGAAAAAGATTTTCAGGGTCTGGATGCACCACTGCAACAAATGTTCTTGAGGGTACCTTGCTACAATTTCACAGTTTGATCCTTAATGTCGCCCTCCCCTGCTCTCATAAATGCTGTAAAATAGAAAAAAGAGCACAAACACTTTTCACTCTGTGACCTGGGCTCTTGCGCGCTGCATCAGTACAATAAAGTAAAGGCAAAGGTTCCCCTCGCACATACGTGCTAGTCATTCCCGACTCTAGGGGGCGGTGCTCATCTCCATTTCAAAGCCGAAGAGCCAGCGCTGTCCGAAGACGTCTCCATGGTCATGTGGCCAGCGTGACTAAATGCCAAAGGCACAAAGAACGCTGTTACCTTCCCACCAAAGGTGGTCCCTATTTTTTCTACTTGCATTTTTACGTGCTTTTGAACTGCTAGATTGGCAGAAGTTGGGACAAGTAACGGGAGCGCACGCCGTTATGCGGCACTAGGGATTCAAACAGCTGAACTGCCGACCTTTCGATCAACAAGATCAGCGTCTTAGCCACTGAGCCACTGTGTCCCTCCAGCATCAGTACAATACTAGGGTCTTAAATCTTCATCTATAGATTTCAGCATACCTCAACCATACATTCAGCAAGCCCCAGCTTCCTTCTAGCATTGATGATGTTACCTGGTTGGGTAATGAAATATCTGCACAAAAACAAGCATGCTTGGAGAGGATATTAACCCTCAGCTAATATATTCTCTTGCATTGGTGCCATATATGGGCATCAAAACACTTCAAAGGGCATGCAAATGGGAGAGGGAAACAGATGGATCCTCCTTGATGTTCTCAGAGCTTCGATGTTTCCATCTTCCAGTGTTAGGGTGATAGATATAAGGAGGAATTTTCTAACGGTGAGAATAATGGAATAACTTGTCTCCCAGAGTTCTGTGTGCTCTACCACTGGAGGTTTTCAAAAACAGGCTGGACAACCATTCGATAGGGATGGTATAAAACCGCCTGCTTTGAGCAGGAGGTCAAACTAGAAGACCTTCCAGTCCTATCTGTCGAGCATGATTCTATGATTCTATGCTCTAAACTTGTATGCAGACAAACCTCCGTCAAAGAATAATAAACAGAGAGCAAAACCCATTCCCTTCAACCACTGAAGATGTTATTTAGCCAGGTAATAAAAACCTGCATGAAAACAACAAAGCTCAGAGAACATCAAAGAGAAGCCATCTGTTGTTGTTTTTAAATTCCTGCTTCATATCACATATAGACTGGGTAAAACCAGGTTTAATAGCAAGAACTGTGAGTGGGATCTTAGAGTCTTAGTGGACAACCAGCTAAATATGAGCCAGCAGTGTTCAGCGGCAGCCAGAAGAACCAATGCAATCCTAAATAGCATTAACAGAGGGATACAATCAAGATGAAGTAAAGTACTAATACCACTCTATAAAGCCTTAGTAAGGCTTTATAAGACCACACCTAGAGTACTGCATCCAGTTTTGGTCACCACACTATGAAAAAGATGTCGAGACTCTAGATCAAGTGCAGAAAAGAGCAACCAGGATGATTAGGGGACTGGAGACTAAAACGTATGAAGAACGGTTACAGGAACTGGGCAGTCTAGCGAAGAGAAGCACCAGGAGACATGATAGCATTCTTTCCAATATCTGAGGGGCTGCCACAGAGAGGAAGGGGTCAAGCTATTTTCTAAAGCAACTGTAGGCCAGACAAGAAATAATGGATGAAAAATGAACAAGGAGAGATTTAACTTGGAAATAAGGAGACATTTTCTGACAGTGAGAACAACAACCGGATGGAACAGCTTGCCTTCGGAAGTTGTGGGAGCTTCATCACTGGAGACTTTCAAGAAGAGATTGGACTGCCATTTGTCAGAAATGGTGTAGGGTCTCCTGCTTGGGTCGGGGGTTGGATTAGATGACCTACGAAGTCCCTTCAAACTCTGTTAATCTGTAATCATATTCATCTGTACATTAAAATAAAATCTCTTCCCAAATGAGATGTTTAGTTAGGTTGCCATAAGTCAAACTTAGCTTCCGAGGCTGCATGTCAAAATGCCTTCCAGCTCAATTTGCCTGCTTTGACAAAATGCAGCACACTCAAAGACTTTTCAATACTATTTCTGAACCGGTAAATCCACCTTTTTCAATTTATTTTCTGTCTATGGAGGTTTTCAGGCATCCAGGTCATGGTTGTCTCAAAGGCGCTTTTTCAAAAAGCAACTGGACTTTCCTTGTTTTTCCTTGAAGATGTTTCACTTCTCATCCAAAAAGCTTCCATCGGTTCTGACAGGATGGTGAGGGAATGGAGGGAATATTCTCTTTATGGACTTCCTTCAAATTTCCATTGTATTTTTTCTAGCGGATCATACAATCACATCAGATGCCCAAGTTTCATTGCTTGCTAATCCTTGCCTCAGAGGAACAGTCAGTCTTTACTTCATACAAATTTGACTAATTGGTTCTTTTGGAATCAATGGTACTGTTAATAACTGTCTTTAAATCCATAATTTAAAGATATATTCCTTCCTTCCTTCTTTTTCTCCTTCTAAATGTCCAGTTTTGATCGCTGTACATTACTACAGGCAATGCTACTTCTTCAGCTGTTCCAGTGCTTATTGCATTGAAATCAGGGGTGGGCTTCAAAAATTTTAGAAAGGAGTTCTTTGCCCAATTGCTGGGTGGGTATGGGTGTGGTGGGCGTGGCTTAGTCGGGCTCCTGCACCACAGCAGGGGGGCATTTTTGCCCTCCCAAGCTCCAGAGGCTGTCCTTGAGCCTCCGGGAGGGTGAAAACAACCTCCCCAGGCTCTGGAGGCCCTCTGGAGGCCAGAAATGGGCCAATTTCCAGCCTTCCTGAACTTCTTTAGGCCTGTTTTTCACCCTCCCTGAGTCTTCGCACATGCCCTGCACTTACTTGCATCCAAAGTGGGCCATGTGGGGACTCCTGGGAGGGGCGGGGTGGGGGTGGGGCTAGCTAGAGTGGGATTTGGGGGTTCTCCAAACTGCACAGAATCTTAGCTAGAGGTTCTCCCAAATGCTTGGGAATCCCCAGCAGCCCACCTGATTGAAATATATTTATTTTTAAGCTCTTTCCAAGTACCAATGCCTCGAACTAATGCCTAGTACTAGCATGGATGATGTTATCTACTTTGGGTAATGAAACATCTGCAAGAACACAACCAAGCTCAGATAGTACCAAGAACCTCTCTTTTCCAAGTTTGACATTCTCTTCCTCTTTAGGATTAAAGTCCTCAATTCTTCCATAATCCTGTCCTCTAATCTACTCCAAGACAACAAATTATTATCTTCACTTATTTGCCATCGACTATAAATTCACTAAGAAATGTCTTTCTCAGTATTTTCCCTTTTCATTTTACTTTCTTAATGTGCTGTCTTACATCTTCTTCACTTTGATTAATGGTGGCATTGTCTGCATAGTATACCTCAAATTATTAATTTGAACTGTCAGTTTTAAAATACACATTTTAAACATGTAGCTTTAAGTACATTAATAATTAATATGTGCACTGCAAATTATACATAGGAATAGTTTTATTTCTTTCAACCACTATCAACTGTGAATTCGCAAAGTATTAACTTTCTCTTCTTTGTATTTAGCATTCACTCAGAAAATTCACATTCCCTTTTGACTTTCATAATGAGCTCTTCTAAGTTTTCTTTACTTTCATCTAAGAGATTAGAGTCAGCTGTATAACTCAGATTGTTAGTTTCTGAAAAACAGTTTTAAAATTGTAACTTTAAACATGTATGAATTAGTGGTGGGTTTCAAATTTTTTTATTGCCGGTTCTGTGCGTGTGGCTTGGTGGGTGTGGCATGGCTTGGTGGGTGTGGTTTGATGGGCATGGCAGGGAAAGGGTGCTGTAAAACCTCCATTCCCTCCCCAATCCAGGGGAATGTTACTGCAAAATCCCCATTTCCTCCTGATCAGCTGAGACTCAGGAGGTAGAGAATAGATGAGGGCGAGGCCAGTCAGAATTTTTACTATCGGTTCTCCAAACTACCCAAAATTTCCACTACTGGTTCTCCAGAACTGGTCAGAATCTGCTGAAACCGGGGCTTCCGGTGGCTCCGCTTCGTTAATGGAGGGCTATTTTAGTCCACCAGTTCTGTGTTATTCTGTAGAGCTGTTTAGACAGCGTTAATCTGCTGTCAGCAGCTTGTAAATCTCTAACCTAGGGCAAAGAGGGGAAGGTGAGCATTCGGGCTGAAGTAGAGCCCCCAAGGAAAGCCCCAGGAAGATTTCTGGTGGTTTGTTGGGAACGCTCCTTCTATAGCTCGAAAAAAGCTCCAGAATCCAGAACGCTTCTGCAAATGGCAGAACAAAACGCAGCGTCCATCTCCGTGACTGATGGATTACTGAAGGATTGCTAACACGGACAGAGCTGAAAACAGGAGTGCTGGCATTTGATTGTAAGATGATTTTAACTCCCTGACAGAGAAGTTATTCGTATTCAAGAGTGGAGATGATGAAAGATGGTGTTTTGTGTATTGAAAATGAAAGCTAAACTAAGCGAAAGCTAAGGAAATGCTTATTAAAATTGCTGGCGTGGAACCTTTAAGAAGAATATAACAAGATATTTTTTTTAAAAAAATGGAATTTTTTTTAAAATCTCTTTTTTTTATTATCTTTTTCTTACAGTGTTTAAGAAGAAAAGCTTATTGAATTTTTTTTCTTTTCTTTTTTTTCTCTCTCTCCTTTTCTTCTTCTTGGTATTACTTAGTTTTAAAATGGCCTTCAAGCAAAGAGATTTAACCACTTCTAAAATATTGGAAATTTCCTCACTTCAGATACGGAAATTGAAAGAAGATATTAAAGACAGTCTAAGGAATTTTTTACAGGAGCTTATGGAGGCTCATCCTTCAGAAATAGATCAAAAATTTAATGAAATGGAGAAAGAAATACTGGATTTTAAAGATATGGTGGAAGAGCAGAGGAGGGAGATGAAAAAATTAAAGGAATCAATTACCCCATTATTGTTATCTAGTATTCAGACAGAAGAAAGACTGGATGAACTTAACCAAATTAATTTAGATTTTCAAAGGAAAATAGATGAAGTTCAAATTAATTTGAATTTAGAAAATAAAATAGATGATATTCAGGTTAAGGTAGATAAGACAGATGAAGAAAGGGTTATATTACAATATAAATTAATGGAATATGCTATAAGGGTAAGGGGCTTAAGAGAATCTAAAGAAGAAAATTTGAAAGAGATTTTTATTCAGGCCTTTGCTCAGATAGAGGGAGTGGAACCAGAAGATTTTGAAGTTAATATTGAAAAAAATTATCGTGTTAATTCTTGGTTGGCAAGGCAGAAGTGTTTACCGAGAGATGTGGTTATTTATTTTACAAATAAGAAGATTAGGTATGGAATTTTGCAAGCATTTTATAAAAATAAATTTCAAATATTAGGACAAGATATAATAATGATGAAGGAAATTCCTCCTAAAATGTTAAGAAAGAGAAAAGAATTTGCCTTTTTAGTGGATGAGCTTAAGAAACATCAGATATATTTTAGATGGGAGGTTCCAGCTGGTTTAACAGTGAATTATAAAGGAAGAAAGTATTTTCTCAATACAGTTTGTAAAGCACGAGATTTCTACACTAATGTATTAAAGATTGGGAACTCTTTATTAATAGATGTTAAGTTGAATGGTGAATAGATGATGGAAAAAGTGTAAGACAGAAAAAGGGGAGGGAGAATGTTTAATTCTATTATATATGATTATGATTAATTTTTATAAATGATTTATTTTGGATATAAATGTATAATTTAGGAGTAATATTTGATATAGTTTAGGTATAAAGGAATAGAAGATGAAATATTGTTTAACTTTGGAGGATAGATAGTAAAATTTAGGAATTTGGATTAAATATTATATTTAAGAGATGGATGTAATGTTGTTATATGGCTAATTAGAATTTAATTGTTATAATAGATATATTTTGGATAAGTTATAGGTGTAATTTTAATAATGTTATTTGATATAAGCAAGGTAAAGTGAAGATTTTAATTATTACAATTGATATATTGGATATGTGTAATATTATTTGATGTATATAAACGTCAAAGATGTGAAAAGATGGACTATTGTTTACCCTTGAAGGTTGGATAGAAAAATTTAAGAAATTAAGTTGGAAATATGAACTATTTTTGAGAGACTGCTTAAGGAAGAAAGACATTTTAGAAGAACCCATAGTGAATATTGGAAGATGGAACGTTGTTTTGATATTGATTGATGAAGGTTGGATATTAAAAACTATGTACTTTATTCAAGAACAAACACTAACTCAATCGGAAATTTCTGAGAACTCTAGGAGTGGAATTGTCTGATATATAATGGATTGGAAGAAATGTATTTTCTTTGTTTCTGGAAGGGGAACTGAGGTTTTAAGGAGTGACTATGGATTATGATTTGTGTTATATTTTAATTTTTGTTGTTAGTTTTATACCCTGTATTTGGTTCTGGGAAGTCCCGGAGGGTGGGGGGAGGAAGGGGGAGGGAGGGGGAGGGGGGATGAGGGTAGAAAATGGATTGATGGTCAATGTACAAAGATGATCGAAGACGTATAATTAATGTAAGATCGGAGCTGCCTGGCTACCACTTCAGAATGATGGGAAAGAAGGAAGTAGAAGAGAGAAGGAGGTAGGAAAGAGAAGAGGAGGAAGAGGAAAGGAAGGAAGAGGGATAAAAGAGGGAGAAGAAAGGAGTAGGGAGGAAGGAGGAGAGGATGTAGATAAGAGAGGGGGAGGATGGTTGTGGAAAGTAGAAGAAGGTAGAGAAGGGAAGAGAGTTAAAGGAAGGGGGTGGTGACCGGGCAGGTCCGATTAATTGTATATGATGGTACATTAAATATGTTATTGGATATGAATGTTAAAATAAAACTTTTTTAATAATAATAATAAAAAAAGAACCTGCTGAAACCCACCTCTGCTATGAATGCATGTCCTATCCATTATATATTGGAAAGAACATATGAGATGCAATCCACTTGACCTTCACTTTGGAAAGGCCTATTCTGCTGTTGAGAAAGACATCTTTCTACTGCTGTCCTGTTTCTCAACCTTGGCAACTTTAAGATATGTGAACTTGAATTCCCAGAATTCCCCAGTTAACTGAGATGGCTGGAGAATTCTGGAAGTTCAAATCCATGTATCTTAAAGTTGCCATGGTTGAGAAACACTACTCTAGAATAATTTTAACAAGATGCAAGATATGCAAGATATTTTCAGTGGTAGTATTCAGCCAGTTGGGACTGGTTCAGGCTAATACCCGCCCCCGCTCCCGCCCCAGCTCTATGCCATCCTATTTAGCCACGTTTTGTAAACCACATGTATGCATGCAAGCCGCACACTTTTTCAGTGTGTGGTGAACCAGTAGTAAAATTATGTGAAACCCACGTCTGCTAAAGTTGCAGAAAATCCTGTTGTGTATCACAATAGAATCCACCTATGAAGTCAGCTATGTTTATATCAGAGGTGGGTTTCAGCAGGTTCTGACCAGTTCTGGGGAACCGGTAGTGGAAATTTTGAGTAGTTTGGAGAACCGGTAGTAAAAATTCTGACTGGCCCCGCCCCCATCTATTCTCTGCCTCCCAAATCCCAGCTCATTGGGAGGAAATGGGGAGTTTACGAATCCTTCCCCTGGAGTTGGGTGGGAATGGAGATTTTACAGTATCTTTCCTGTGCCATGCCCACCAAGCCATGCCACGCCCACAAACCACACCCACAGAACTGGTAGTATAAAATTTTGAAACCCACTACTGGTTTATATTGCTGATATCTATGTTGCAACATCAAAACTGCACAACATTGGGTCAATCATTTAAGTTCTGGTCCATATATTAGTCTACATTTTAATCTATAATGAAAAATAACAATAAAATAGCTAATATTACTATTATTGCTGCAACTTGATAGGCATGGCTGAAAAGGAATGCCATAATACTTTTAAGAAATTAAGTTGGAAATATGAACTATTTTTGAGAGACTGCTTAAGGAAGAAAGACATTTTAGAAGAACCCTTGGTGAATATTGGAAGATGGAACGTTGTTTTGATATTGATTGATGAAGGTTGGATATTAAAACTATGTACTTTATTCAAGATCAAACACTAACTCTATCGGAAATTTCTGAGAACTCTAGGAGTGGAATGGTCTGATATATAATGGATTGGAAGAAATGTATTTTCTTTGTTTCTGGAAGGGGAACTGTGGTTTTAAGGAGTGACTATGGATTATGATTAGTGTTATATTTTAATTTTTGTTGTTAGTTTTATACCCTGTATTTGGTTCTGGGAAGTCCCGGGGGGTGGGGGGAGGAAGGGGAGGGGAGGGGGGGGGGGGATGAGGGTAGAAAATGGATTGATGGTCAATGTACAAAGATGATTGAAGACGTATAATTAATGTAAGATCGGAGCTGCCTGGCTACCACTTCAGAATGATGGGAAAGAAGGAAGTAGAAGAGAGAAGGAGGTAGGAAAGAGAAGAGGAGGAAGAGGAAAGGAAGGAAGAGGGATAAAAGAGGGAGAAGAAAGGAGTAGGGAGGAAGGAGGAGAGGATGTAGATAAGAGAGGGGGAGGATGGTTGTGGAAAGTAGAAGAAGGTAGAGAAGGGAAGAGAGTTAAAGGAAGGGGGTGGTGACCGGGCCGGTCCGATTAATTGTATGTGATGGTACATTAAATATGTTATTGGATATGAATGTTAAAATAAAACTTTTTTAATAATAATAATAAAAAAAGAACCTGCTGAAACCCACCTCTGCTATGAATGCATGTCCTATCCATTATATACTGGAAAGAACATATGAGATGCAATCCACTTGACCTTCACTTTGGAAAGGCCTATTCTGCTGTTGAGAAAGACATCTTTCTACTGCTGTCCTGTTTCTCAACCTTGGCAACTTTAAGATATGTGAACTTGAATTCCCAGAATTCCCCAGTTAACTGAGATGGCTGGAGAATTCTGGAAGTTCAAATCCATGTATCTTAAAGTTGCCATGGTTGAGAAACACTACTCTAGAATAATTTTAACAAGATGCAAGATATGCAAGATATTTTCAGTGGTAGTATTCAGCCAGTTGGGACTGGTTCAGGCTAATACCGCCCCGCCCAGCTCTATGCCATCCTATTTAGCCACGTTTTGTAAACCACATGTATGCATGCAAGCCGCACACTTTTCAGTGTGTGGTGAACCAATAGTAAAATTATGTGAAACCCACGTCTGCTAAAGTTGCAGAAAATCCTGTTGTGTATCACAATAGAATCCACCTATGAAGTCAGCTATGTTTATATCAGAGGTGGGTTTCAGCAGGTTCTGACCAGTTCTGGGGAACCGGTAGTGGAAATTTTGAGTAGTTTGGAGAACCGGTAGTAAAAATTCTGACTGGCCCCGCCCCCATCTATTCTCTGCCTCCCAAATCCCAGCTCATTGGGAGGAAATGGGGAGTTCTGAATCCTTCCCCTGGAGTTGGGTGGGAATGGAGATTTTACAGTATCTTTCCTGTGCCATGCCCACCAAGCCATGCCACGCCCACAAACCACACCCACAGAACTGGTAGTATAAAATTTTGAAACCCACTACTGGTTTATATTGCTGATATCTATGTTGCAACATCAAAACTGCACAACATTGGGTCAATCATTTAAGTTCTGGTCCATATATTAGTCTACATTTTAATCTATAATGAAAAATAACAATAAAATAGCTAATATTACTATTATTGCTGCAACTTGATAGGCATGGCTGAAAAGGAATGCCATAATACTTTTTTAAAAAATGGAAAGTATGGGAAATAAATAGAATTCTTAAGAATGGGGAAAGTGCAATGGAAGGCCATCAATGACATACTTAACAGAAAACACAGAAATTTTAAGGGAATCTTCTGTTGCCAGCATTAATAGGTTGCAAATTCATCGTAAGTTATATATATGTAGGAGATGAGCAGGCTGAGCCCCAGGAAGGGGTCATCAGTCATGAGTCCCTGAACACTCATAAGAGATCTAAGTCCAGCCCATCTTGAATGCTTTCTTAATTCCCACTCTTTTCCCTTGACAGTTAGTAGCTCAGATTCTTGTAGAGACCTTAAACTTTCAATAAATCTTTATGCTCATTTGAACTGCCTGAAGCTCTTGATTTCCCAGCCTTAAAGACACATTTCATAAATACCATTTGCCACCCATACCAATATTCAATATTTTTTAGAAAGAAAGTGGATCAGGTGTCTCACCATCACACCACAAGCTGTTCTTCTTTCTTATGCACGTTCAGTATTTGCATGGCAAATTTGCATGATAGCAATAGTACTTATATACCACTTCACAGTGCTTTACAGCCCTCTCTAAGCAGTTTACAGAGTCAGCATATTGCCCCCAACAATCTGGGTCCTTTTACTGACCTCGGAAGGATGGAAGACTGAGTCAATTTTGAACCACTCAGGATTGAAGTCCTGGAGTGAGCAAGTGTTGACTCAGTCTTCCTCAGAATATACCTTCCGAGGTATATTCTGCTGTTGAGAAAGACAGTACTGCATTCTAACCACTGTGCCATCACAGCTTATGATGGCACATGGAAGGCTTCATCATTTGCTCCCTTGACTCTTCCCTGCAGGCGTCTTGAACTAGACTCATAAACGTAGCGCTACCAAGTTCTTCTATAAAGCATTTTGCCAATAACTTACCAGCAAAATAATCAATATTTTTTTATTTGCATTTATATCCCACCCTTCTCCGAAGACTCTGGGTGGCTTACACTATGTCAAGCAATAGTCTTCATCCATTTGTATATTATATACAAAGTCAACTTACTGCCCCCAACAATCTGGGTCCTCATTTTACCTACCTTATAAAGGATGGAAGGCTGAGTCAACCTTGGGCCTGGTGGGGCTTGAACCTGCAGTAATTGCAAGCAGCTGCTGTTAGTAACAGACTGTCTTACCAGTGTGAGCCACAGAGGCCCTCAATATTTATAAGGGATATTTCCATCTCTAGTAGCAAAGGGCCACATTATAACTTGCTGCCTGTCCTTTTCAATTAGATACAACTGTAAAAAGACAGTGACTAAATATTTTCCAAGTCTCAATCCAAGGATAATCCATGATGACATTTTCCATGCAGCTAAAGTTAGACAAGAAAGAACTCTACCATGAAATCCATAGACAAAGAGGTTGTTTTGTTTCACAAAAACAAAGCCTTATCATAATGCAAAGTGTATGACAGCGTCTTATGTATCTGAAGTGCGGCAGATAGATTCCTTCAGAAACTTAGGGAAATGGAGAGAAATATTATTTTTCAGCCTTTTGTTTCTAGCAATATGGAACCACAGTGGACATCCAGACTTTCAGTTTTGTACCATTGAAAAGGCAGTGTGGAAATAATTTATTGGAATAAGACAGGGGTCTCCAACCTTAGCAACTTTAAGCAAAGCTGGCTGGGGAATTCTGGGAGTTGAAGTCCTCCAGGCTTAAAATTGCCAAGGTTGGAGACTCCTGGAGTAAGACATATCTGGCCAAATCTTCTTCATAATTTTCAGTATGTCCTTAGGTACATCCGCTTTTAAAAAATGAAAAAAAAAAGTCATTTTCCAATCTCAGTTTTGTTTGATACTATTTGTGCTATAATTTCCCCGACTGCATTACCATATACATTTCTAAAGTTTCCATTGGCAGAACATGGAAAATATAATTGGGACTCATGTAAATTTCTGTTTAACTGATTTACATAAAGCCTTAAAAAAAGAGGATTGCTTTCAGGAATCGTAGAGTACATGTTGCATTCAAGCAAAGCCCAAAACATCTCTAAATCACGCTTAAATGTGCAACCTAAACAATTCTGATTTATGCCATTCAGAGTTTGCCGATGACTATGATACACAGGGCCCTGAGAAGCATGAAGGAATAACATAGAGTGCCAGTTTTGCCACAGTTTAAACCACTAAACAGAAATGATCCTTGGCTCCATTTGTTGAGAAAGGTATAATTTATTAGAGATCAAGTGTATTGCAATATTACAAAGCCAGAACTGAGAATCACATGCCAAAATCCCTAAGTTCTACTCCCCCCACCCTTAACTGTCTCTTGCTGCCCACTTTGTGTAACCAATCAGGTTCAGACAAGATGTTTTCATAACCGTGATCCAAGCACAGTTTTGTAAACAGCTTCTTCCTCCTTCCAGCTGGGTGACCTTGAAGCAGCATCTCGAGAAGGCACAGGTCTTACTTTCGTTTCCCCAAGCTTTGCCTCCTTCATTCCCCCTTCCCACAGTTCATGGCAGTCGGTCACCACATAGCAGTGAAGCACAAGAGAGCACAAAGTGACAACTGACACAGACAGTTACAGACAGCAGAACCTTTATATCACTTTTGCTTTATGCTTTCAACTAACCATTTCTGCAATCAAGAGCTTGCTGTTTATTTCATGTAAAAAAAGTACTCTTAGAAAAGTACTCACCAATACTGGGATATCCAGGTGTGGAAGGATCACCACCACTGTTCAATGACACCATAAATGCTTTATTGCTCAGGTTTTGAAACTTTGGTAAATTGCAAGGGTCAATGTAAAGAAGAGCACCTTTGAAACCTGCCTCTTCTAGCAGTGAAAGCTGAGAAAGCATAAAAGTAAAAAAAAAAAAAGGGAAAATTAGAAAAATCTTATATTCTCATGTTTTTTTCTTCCTTCTTCCCTAAATGCCCAAAACTTGCAAAACATCAGCATGCAAAGAATTTGAGGATATTGGTAAACAGTTACATTTATGCTTAAATCCATAGGCCATGTGCATTTTAAATTCATAATCAAAGTTATAATCACCCCACATCCATTATTCAGTATCTCTCTGCTATAATTATTAGAAATAATTGGTTTGGTTCTGCAACCCAACAAGACCGACACAGACTTCAGAGGATAATTAGAACTGCAGAAAAAACAATTACTACCAACCTGCCTTCCATTGAGGACCTGTATACTGCATGAATCAAGAAGAGGGCTGTGAAAATATTTACAGACTCCTCACATCCTGGACATAAACTGTTCAACTCCTACCCTCAGAACGATGCTACAGAGCACTACACATGAGAACAACTAGACACAAGAATAGTTTCTTCCTGAATGCCATCACTCTGCTAAACAAATAATTCCCTCAACACTGTCAAACTAGTTACTAAATCTGTACTACTATTAATCTTCTCATCGTTCCCATCACCCATCTCCTTCCGCTTACGACTGTATGACTGTAACTTTGTTGCTTGTATCCTTACAATTTATATTGATATTGATTGTTTCCTGATTGCTTATTTGTACCCTATGACTATCAGTGTTGTACGTTAGAATTCTTGATGAACATATCTTTTCTTTTATGTACACTGAGAGCATATGCACCAAGACAAATTCCTTGTGTGTCCAATCACACTTGGCCAATAAAAAAAATCTATTCTATTCTATTCTATTCTATTCTATTCTATTCTATTCTATTCTATTCTATTCTATTCTATTCTATTCTATTCTATTCTATTCTATTCCATTCCATTCCATTCCATTCTAAATAGTATGCTTGATCATGTGTTAAAAAGTAGATATTTATTTATTTATTTATTATTTATATTTCTATACCGCCCTTCTCCGAAGACTCAGGGCAGTTTACAGCCAGAATAAAATAATTGCACAAAAGTTAAAAAAACAGAATAAATCTATAAAAATCTAATTTAATTGGCCGAAATTTAAAAATAATGAAATAAAATTGTAAAAAACAAGCCCCAATAAAACCCCTGTTAAAATTACCATTAGGCCAGCCCTGCTCGATGAAACAAAAAGGTCTTGAGCTCGTGCTTAAAGGTCCAGAGGTCAGGGAGTAGACGTAGCCCCAAAGGTAGTTCATCCCACAGGGCAGGTACCCCCACAGAGAATGCTCTTCCCCTGGGAGTCGCCAGCCGGCATTGCTTAGCTGACGGCACCCTGAGGAGGCCCTCCCTGTGAGAGCGCACAGGTCGATGGGAGGTTGTTTGTGGCAGTAGGCGGTCCCATAACTAACCCGGTCCCAAGCCACAGAGCGCTTTAAAGGTGATAACCAACACCTTGAATTGCACCTGGAAGACCACCGGCAACCAGTGCAGGCTGCGTAGGAGAGGTGTTATATGGGAGCTACGAGATGCTCCCTCTATCCCCCGCGCAGCTGCATTCTGTACCAGTTGGAGCCTCCGGGTGCTCTTCAAGGGGAGCCCCATGTAGAGAGCATTGCAGCAATCCAGGCAGGAGGTAACGAGGGCATGAGTGACCATGCATAAAGAATCCTGGTCCAGGAAGGGACGCAACTGGCAAATCAGGTGTACCTGATAAAAAGCTCCCCTGGCAACGGCCGTCAAATGCTCTTCTAGCGACAACCGTACATCCAGGAGAATGCCTAAGTTGCGAACCAACTCCCTGGGGGCCAACGACTCGCCCCCCCACAGTCAGCGATGGGACCAGCTGACTGTGCCGGGACGCTGGTATCCACAGCCACTCCGTCTTGGATGGGTTGAGTCGAAGCCTGTTCCTCCCCATCCAGACGCGTATAGCCTCAAGGCACCGGGACATTACAT
This sequence comes from Ahaetulla prasina, assembly GCF_028640845.1. Lineage (NCBI taxonomy): Eukaryota > Metazoa > Chordata > Lepidosauria > Squamata > Colubridae > Ahaetulla > Ahaetulla prasina. The sequence continues at coordinate 97,814,598 of NC_080544.1, read as the reverse complement.
CGACAGCTTCATTGGGGTGGTTCGGGGCTGAGATGTACAGCTGAGTATCATCAACGTACAGTTGGCAACTCACCCCAAAACCACGGATGATCTCCCCCAGCGGCTTCATATAGATGTTGAACAGGAGAGGCGAGAGAACTGACCCCTGTGGCAACCCACACCTGAGGCGCCTTGCGCCCGACCTCTGCCCTCCTGCCAGCACCGTCTGCGAGCGGTCAGAGAGATAGGAGGAGAACCACCGAAAAACGGTGCCCCCCACTCCCAAACCCCCCAACAGCTGCAGCAAAATACCATGGTCGATGGAATCAAAAGCTGCTGACAGGTCTAATAGGACCAGGACAGAGGAGCAACCCCTGTCCCGAGCCCTCCAGAGATCATCTACCAACACGACCAAAGCTTGATAGATATAGCTATCAAGCTGTTTCACTCTGCTGTAATGTATTTGCTTGTGTGCATTTGTGCTTTTAATTTTTTTTTTATTTTTTTTTTTGTGGTGGGGGGAAAATCCACAAGTCAAATAAAGACAAGTTTGAACACTTTTCACTGGCTCTCAAAAGTTTACTTTTGCCACATTAACTCTTCCAGGAGACAAACCAGAATCCTAAGATAGTTACAAAATCCAAATGCTGTCATCTTCCCTGAGTCTTCACACTGCCTGGTTTTGGGTTGACATTTGGGGCTCAGGACCCCGGACAGCACCCTGGTATTCGGGGGGGCTGGCTTAATTTTTTAGAAGAGATTCGGGTTAATGTCAGGGTTCCAACTAACACCCCCAATGAAATAACACTCCGAGGCTTGAAGTTCCTCAAAATTCCATTTTATTAGAGATGTCATATTGGCACATCTGGGAAAACCCAAATCTGAAAGTTTCCAGGTTTTCCCCACCCAAAGGAAAGTTCAAGTCCCTGCCCAACATCCACAAGTCCATCACATGGTCCAATCAATGCACCGTCCCAACTGGAGATGCCTCCCAGTTCCAGACTTCCAGGTGCAGGGCAAGATGGCCTTGACTCCTTGAGAAAGGAATGTTATTATGACTATAAATATCACCATGGCTCCACATAATTCCCCCTCCAAGTTTCCCACGGTAGTAAAAGTGGCAGGCCTGAAGGTCCAACAAAAAAAAATGGCTTCCAGGCCTGACAAATGCACTCTTCTAACAGTTTCCTTTACCTCCAAAGTAAACCACTTTTGCAGCCAAATACCTTGGATCAAATGTTCCCCTTACACATGAAACAGTCATGACCAAAGGCCTTAGTTGTGTTTTGATATGTAAATTGATATTGCTATGAGCTGGAGACAAGAATAACTCTTTTTATTTCTTTTTTCTATGCTTTTTAAGTTACTTTGCTGGTGAGAGAGGCAACACGTAAATTAATTAATGAAATACATATTTTCTTTAGGCCTGGCAAATGAAACATATAAATTTAATTAATAAATAAACTGTGTCCTGTATGGATCACATATATAATAATGCAATGCAATACAATGCAATGCAATACAATGCAATGCAATGCAATGCAATGATACCATACCACACCACACACCACACCACACCACACACCACACCACACCACACACACCATACCACACCACACACAACACAACACAACACAACACAATATAATATATAATACCAGATATACTAAAAGATAATAATACAGTAAGCAAAACATATATTTAGTTCCTTTTTTATATCATTTGTTGCATGTCTTTTGTTTCACCTAAATAGACTTCAGGAACCAAGAAACAGAGAATATAGCCTGCTGCTCTGTTATTACCCAGCCCATTTAAAGAAGAAATTACAGCATGGCCTTAAAAGACAAATCCCGTTTCTTGGCAACAAACACTGCAGCATTCCTTCAGACCTATGTGTCTATTCCTATAAATTTACCTGATGCATTTTTATGTTAAATAAAGAAAAAAAAAATTCCTGCCCAACCAATTTAAACTCCTTATGAACTGGGAACTTGCAGCCAAATTTCCAGAATCTATTTGTATGTAGAAATGATTGGCATTTCCTGCAGTTTCTGGAAGATGCTCCACACTTATTATTTGGAAGCTCAGATAGAAATGACTTTTAGTCACAAAATATTATTAATATATGGGATTCACTTCCACAAGAATAATTTGTTTAAAGTACTAAATAGAATAGACCAGTTTTAGAAGGGAATTGGATTTTTTTTGCTTGGATTGTATCACCTTCACCTGAATTTTCCATGGCTTCAGAGAATGGAAAACCATCATTATATTTTATCTGCAGAACTGTCTTGTTTGGGATTAAAATTAATGCCAAACTCCGCAAACCAATATGTTAACTCTTTTTCTTCTGCCTACATGCTGTGTGTACATATACTAAAAGCTTTATAGTAAGAATCAATGAAAGGTTTATTGGCAATGTTGATGATATAATCAGATTATATTTCAGTGTTCATTTGTACAGTGTTGCTCTCAAGTGATTGCTAAGTGATGGGAACAACCTAGCATCTATTGATCTGGGCACGATTAACCCTAACCCAACCCTAACCCTAATTCTTCAATGCCTGCACAGCCTTCCAAGCTATTCAGCTTTAGGCAGAAGGAAGGTCAAATTAATTCACAAGAAGCTTTCCCTGCACAGCTTTCCCTTGAAAAGTCAATCCTCATTCAGATAACTGCTGACCTTTGATTCATAAAACTTGGATCAACCCATTAGAAGTTATAATAATAATAATATCAGATTGGAAGGGACCTTGGAGGTCTTCTAGTCCAACCCCCTGCCCAGGCAGGAAACCCTACACCATTTCAGACAAATGGCTATCCAACATTTTCTTAAAAATTTCCAGTGTTGGAACATTTACAACTTCCACAGGGAAGTCGTTCCACTTATTAATTGTTCTAACTGTCAGGAAATTTCTCCTTAGTTCTAAGTTGCTTCTCTCCTTGATTAGTTTCCACCCATTGCTTCTTGTTCTACCCTCAGGTGCTTTGGAGAACAGCCCAACTCCCTCTTCTTTGTGGCAACCCCTGAGACATTGGAAGACTGCTATCATGTCTCCCCTAGTCCTTCTTTTCATTAAACTAGACATACCCAGTTCCTGCAACTGTTCTTCATATGTTTTAGCCTCCAGACCCCCAAGTTGATGGATGGAGATAACAAAGATAGGGCATGATGAAGTAGGGAAGACAAAGAGTTGGTTTTCGCTACAATGCTTCTTTTTGCAACTTTTTATAATATCTCTTGTTCAGGTTGCTTTTCTTTTTCCCAAAAGTTTTTTATTTTCATTTTCTATCATCATATTTAATGTACAGTCATTTATCCATCACCTTTTAACTTTCATTTGTTACCTAGTTGGGCCTGCTCGTTTATCACTTCCTTAACTTAAACTTCCTTTCTCCTCTACCCTCCTCTACCTTCTTCTACTTACCCATCCTCCCTCTCCTTCCCTTTTCTACTTCCTCTCCTCCCTCCCCACTCCTCTCTCCTTCCTCTCCATTTCCCCCTCTTCCATCCTTCTCTCTTCTTTCCATCCCACTTCCTTCTTTCCCTCTCTCTCCTCCTCTCCCTTTCCAATCCCTTATTCCCACCAGTTCAGTCTGAAGTGGTATTTGAGCAGCCCCGATTTCATTTCAAATTCTTTTGCTTTTTGGTTACATATGTTCCATCATACCTGTACATTTTTAATCAATCCATATACCATCTTCCACCCTCCTCCCCCAACCCTCTCCCCCTCCCCCCCACCAGGTTTTCCCAAAGCAAATACAGGGTATTATAACCAACAATCACAAACTAAAATAAACTAATCATAGTTCAGGTTGCTTTTGAATACAAGTTCAGCACATTTCTGGAATTCCGCTAAACCTATGTCCAAAAGAAACTTGACTATGGATTGAGAGTTCAGCATAATTCCAGAATATTCCTATCCCAAAGTCTGAAAATAGCACTACTGAGGAATCATGCTGGCTCAACAAGCTAATGCAGTCTGTTATTAACAGCAGCTGCTTGCAATTATTGCAGGTTCAAGTCCCACCAGGCCCAAGGTTGACTCAGCCTTCTATCCTTTATAAGGTAGGTAAAATGAGGACCCAGATTGTTGGGGGCAATAAAAGTTGACTTTGTATATAATATACAAATGGATGACGACTATTGCTTAACACAGTGTAAGCCGCCCTGAGTCTTCGGAGAAGGGCGGGATATAAATGCAAATAAATAAATAAAATAAAAATGCTAAATTTATGTCCAAAAACAGCCTAATGACAACAGGTGTAAATCAACTGATAGGTTATGTCCCACCCAAATACACCCATGCAAAACCATTGTAAAAACCAGAACAGGTTTTGATGGATGACTAAACTTATCAGTCTAACTCAGGGGTGAAATCCAGCAGGTTCTGACAGATTCTGGAGAACCGGTAACGGAAATTCTGAGCAGTTCGGAGAACCGGTAGTGGAAATTTTGAATAGTTCAGAAAACCGGCAAACACCACCTCTGGCTGGCCCCAGAGTGGGGTCGGAATGGAGATGTTGCAATATTTTTCTCCCAGGAGTAGGGAGAGAATGAGGATTTTGCAGTATCCTTCCCCTGGAGTGTGGTGGGAATGGAGATTTTGCAGTATCCTCCCCCTGCCACACCCGCCAAGCCACACCCACAGAACCAGTAGTAAAAAAATTGTATTTCACCATTGATCTAACCATTTATAAAATGTGGCCTCTTTTCCAGACTCATCTAAGTTCCCAATAAGGGAAGTTAACTGTAAGTAACTGGAGAAAGCAGTTATGCTTGGAAGAGTTAGCAGTAAAAGGGAAAAAAAAGCCTGCCAAAGAACCCGGTGGCTGGACGCCATGAAAGCTGACACCAGCCAGAGGATAGAGAAATTCAAAGAAACAGTGCAAGATTAGAAGGCCTGGAGAGATCTGGCCCATAGAATTGCCAAGAGTTAGACATGACTGAATGGATAACATCATCAATTGTGAGTAGTTTATTTCCAGTTGGTGATGTTTGTGGAAAGAGAGGGAAATGAAAATGGGGAGAATCCATCAATTCTGATTCTTAAAATCCCTTGTACAATACAAATAAGAACAACAACATTTGTTGATATGATGCCTTGGGTAATAAAAGAATCTCCGGTAAATATTATGCTGATATAGTTATCTGCCGGCTCAAGGAATGGTGGACTAGCAGTACTTCAGCAACACAGTATCAAATATCAACAATGTCAATGTTGCATTTAACCAGATTATACTATGCTACTATTTTAAGAAACTGCTATTTATTTATTTATTTGTGTTAGGGTTTACATGCTGTAGCCCAGAATTTTGCTACATTGAGCGTTATACTTGAATGCCCTTCTGATAATAGGAAAGAGACTCAAAAGTCATCTGGTTGACCTAACTTTCCCAGACAATGGATGAGATACTTGTAGCGTAGTAAGATGTGTCCAACTGCTTTGACAGCAGCTGACATGTAAAGGCATGTTAAATGTTACAGTTTAAAGAGCTGACATCTGAAACACGTCCTCATATGGTCTAATGCTGAATAACTCAGCACACATAAAGAAATCTAACTCTGCTTTTCAAGTCACAAGTCTTTCTTCTCAAGTGGCAGCTGTTTCGAAAGGCCAATACAATAACGTAGTCCTATGGGTATTTTACCACTCTTTTCTAATCTGACACTTAGACTGAAAGCAAAACTATTCTGTAGACTATTTTAGTCAATAAAATGCATTGTTCAAACCTAGGATCATTCTTCCAGGATAAATGCTAGGTATACATAACCCAGAACTTGATTTGTTTTTGAGGGAAAGCCACGCTGTTTAATCTACAGATTCCACTTTATGAGCAATAGGAGAAAATGTTAAATTAGAAGTAGAACTGTGCCTTGAGTCTCTGGCTGTTGAACACTTGAGCCAGCTTTCCCAGGATCCATTCCCAAAGTTTACATTTCCTCCAGTAGTGGGTTTCACATTAGGTTACTACTGATTCACCCCACATGTGCATGTTCCAGAGGTGGGTTTTAGCAGGTTCTGACCAGTTCTGGAGAACCGGTAGCAGAAATTTTGAGTAGTTTGGAGAACCGGTAGTAAAAACTCTGATTGGCCCACCCCCATCTGTTCTCTGCCTCCTAATTCCCAGCTGATCAGGAGGAAATGGGGATTTTGCAGTATTCTTCCCCTGGAGTGGGGTGGGAATGGAGATTTTACAGTATCCTTCCCCTGCCACACCCACCAAGCCACACCCACCAAGCCATGCCATGCCCACCAAGCCACACCCACAGAACAGGTAGTAAAAAATTTGAAACCCACCACTGGCATGCTATGTGCTTTGTGCGCGCACCCGGTTCGCATGCGTCCCTGCCTTCCACACATGCGCCTGCCTTCCACACATGGGCTTTGCTCATGTGTGCAACTTCCGTGCTTGTGCCTCGCCTCAAAAACATGCCGAAATAGCATGGCATAGAGCTGGGGCAGGCAGGCAGGCCCACCCACGATTTCTGCTACTGGTTCAGGCAAACAAGTCTGAACTGGCTGCATACCACTTCTGATTTCCTCCCAGTATTGCCAGAATCAGCCATTCTTTAGGACAGGGGTCTCCAACCTTGACAACTTTAAGACTTGTGGATTTCAATTCCCAGAGTTGAAACTCTGGGAATTGAAGTCCACAAGTCTTAAAGTTGCCAAGGTTGGAGACCCCTGCTTTAGGAATAATAGTGTAGCCATTCTATTTATATTTCAGACCACTACACATGCTCGTAAACAAATATACATAAAGGTTTCCAATGTCCAATCATGTCTGAAGGAAAACAGTAATACAGCTGTCCTACATGGGTTAATATATTTAGATAAACGACAGTACTGTGGCAATTAGTTGTTCAGCAGAGTGATGGCATCAGGGGGTCTTTGTGTCTAGTTGTTTTGGCATGCAATACCCTATAGTGGTATCCTGAGAGAAGGCGTTTGTGTCAAGGATGTGAGGGGTCTGTAGATATGTTCCCAGCCCTCTTTCTGACCTATGCTAATTAAAGTAATAGAATAGAGTTATATTAATGTGGTTAAGACTTATTACAAGGGTGGCTTAGTGGGTAAGACGCTGAGCTTGTCGATCGAAAGGTTGGCAGTTCAGCGGTTCGAATCCCTAGTGCTGCGTAACGGGGTGAGCTCCCGTTAGTTGTTCCAGCTTCTGCCAACCTAGCAGTTCAAAAGCACGTAAAAAATGCAAGTAGAAAAATAGGGACCACCTTTAGTGGGAAGGTAACAACGTTCTGTGCACCTTTGGCATTGATTCATGCCGACCACATGACCATGGAGACGTCTTCGGACAGCGCTGGCTCTTTGGCTTTGAAACGGAAATGAACACACACACACCCTAGAGTCAGGAGCGACTAGCACGTATGTGCAAGGGGAACCTTTTCCTTTACCTTAAGACTTATTAGGGAAGCATTCTGCTATAGAGATTTATTTATTTATATCCTTTTATTATTATTTTTCAATAATTCATGGCAAGGGAGACACCCAATACTCCTTCCTCTTCCCCTTTTATCCACAACAACCATGTGAGGTGGGTTGGGTTGGGTTGAGAGAGAGTGACCGGCCCAAAATCACTTAGTTGGTTTTCATGGAGAACTAGAAACCACAGTTTTCCAGTTTCTAGCCTGATTCCTTAACCCCTGGACAAAACTGGCTTTTTAGATACTCAGAAAGCTAGGCAAGATTGATTTTAAAGGACAGAGCACAAAGTCCTCCTTTGGTGGATGACTGGTTCTGGTTTTCATACAGCAGCTTGTTGATCCCCCCAATTTTTATTTATTTATTTATTTTATTTATTTGTCACAACAGTATATATAAGCATAAGCTTGAAATAACTATACGATATATAAGCATATATATAAGCATAAGTATGTAATAACTATAAGAAATTGGATACAATCAAAGGGAACATTAGGACAGGAACGGTAAGCACGTTGGTGCTCTTATGCACGCCCCTTACAGACCTCTTAGGAATGGGGTGAGGTCAATAGTAGATAGTTTTTTGTTAAAGCTTTGGGGATTTTGGGAAGAGACCACAGAGTCAGGTAGTGCATTCCAGGCATTAAAATGCTGTTACTGAAGTCATATTTTCTGCAATCAAGATTGGAGCGGTTCACATTAAGCTTAAATCTATTGTGTGCTCGTGTATTGTTGCGATTGAAGCTGAAGTAGTCTTCAACAGGAAGGACGCTGTAACAGATGATTCTATGAGTTAAACTCAGGTCATGTCGAAGGCGGCGGATAATCATGAAGGAATCTAGTGTCTATCTGGTTAGCATAGCTGGGAGCATGATTGTAAAGAAAAATAGAATGCAAAAGAATGGCACCCATCTAATTGGAATGGAATATTCTGTTTTGTGAATGTCTATCTTTCAGCTCATTATTCTGTGGCAAGTTTTCCTCAGGTTGGAAAACCTGCAGACACATCAAATAGGATCTCACATCACTGAGGAGAATGGGAGATCTAGATTTTGATGCCTGCCTGCCTGCCTGTCTCTTTCTTGAAAACCCACCTCCTAGATCTATTGTTGGAATAAATGGAATCAGGGAAGATAGGATCAATTGGACAGGTATTGAATAAATAGCTGAATCTGTACAGATAGAGCCTCAATATTTCTAAATAAAGCATAAGAAAATAGAGAATTCACAATGTCATTTTTTTTCTGTTTGAAAATCCTGAACATCCTAACACTTAAACCTGATTTTTTTTTAAAAAAAAAGGGTGTGCATGAAAATTGTAGCAAAATTAAGGACTACCTCACCTTGCACCACAAGTAATCCAAAAGAATGTGGCACAAGCACTTGCCTCAATTCATAGTGCCAAATATGATAGCCAGATTACTAATAATAATGAACAAAGATCTGTCTTTCTTAGTTGGATAAAAGCTGAGTTCCTGGATATTTATTCTGAATCCATGCTGAAGTCCCAATTAGGGCCATAAGGATCTGTTAGCAATCACTTTTTTTTCACTGTACTAATTGGCAATGCATAAATTTACCTATGGGAAGGAAAGTGCCGCTTATGCTATTGGTAACAAAGAGAGAAAGAGAGAGAGAGAGAGAGAGAGAGAGAGAGAGGAGTAACTGCCTCGCCTTGCAAGAATTTAATTAGATGTCACCTGCTCTTGTTCTGTTGTTACAAGGCAGTGTGCTTGTGTGAGCTGTTATACCAACAGAGCCCGAATAAGAGGAAAGCAATGTACACATCTCTGTTTCTATAGAAATCTTTCATCCTGTGCTATTTTAGTAGGCCCATTTTGGCTCAGGCTTAATTTTGGAGCACTACATTAGATGTTTAATCATGCTGTCACTCTTCTCACTAGAGATGCTAGAGGGAGCAAAGTTCAATGAGATCTTATAGGAAAAAAAGTCTTGTGTTACTTAATGATCCCCAGACTAGCATTTGGTATAGTAGGCCTTAGAAAAGATATTAAGTGCCAGAAAATTTATCTGTTCTTACAAAGATCAGAATGATGAAAAATTGTGGTATTCTTCATGACACTCTATAAAAGCAAAAGTTGGACTTTGAAGAAGCTAGGTATAAAGTGTATTGGTGCTTTTGAAATCTGATGTTGGAGAAGAGTTCTGAGAATTTTCATGGACAGCCAAAGAAGAGAAACACATGGAGCATCAAAATAAGTGGACTAAGTTCTAACTAAATGACCAAGGATGAGGCTCAATTTATCATACTTCGGACATCTTTATATGAAAAGCTAGTTCTTTGGAAATGTCCACAGTAGGAGGAAAAGTGGAAATAAAGAGAAGAGAGCAACTTGTGGCTGAGTGGATGAATTCAATTACAATGATAACTCCACCACTGGAAGACCTGAAACACAAAACTAGGGACAGATCATTATTCATGTATGTATGTATGTATGTATGTATGTATGTATGTATGGATGGATGGATGGATGGATGGATGGATGGATGGATCAGAGGTGGGTTTCAGCAGGTTCTGCCCAGTTCTGGAAAACCAGTAGTGGAAATTTTGAGTAGTTCAGAGAACCAACAGTAAAAATTATGACTGCACCCCCCCATCTATTCTCTGCCTCCCAAGTCCCAGCTGATCGGGAGGAAATGGGGATTTTGCAATAATCTTCCCCTGGAATCGGGAAAGAGTGGAGATTTTGCAGTATCCTTCCCCTGCCATGCCCACAGAGCCATGCCCACAGAGCCATGCCATGTCATGCCCACCAAGCCACACCCACAGAACCGGTAGTAAAAAAATTTGAAACCCACCACTGAATATCACCTAGTGAATTCACCAAATACTTGGGATGCTGGTGAGCTTCTCTGAGTTGAGGTTCAGATACAAATAATGGGGGCTCATAAAATTGACCTCAGTGTGACACATGAGATGTGGAATTCCCCCAGATTCTTCTCTGACTCATATCAAAAGTTTGGGTTTGAAGGATCTTGTGCAATTTCTAACATAGTGAAAAGCTAATCTCAAAAAGCTCACCCATCTCTACAAAATGTTGTTATGCATACCCCTTACAGGCCTCTTAGGAATGGAGTGAGGTCAACAGTAGACAGTTTAAGGTTAAAGTTTTGGGGGTTTGGGGAAGAAACCACAGAGTCAGGTAGTAAATTCCAGGCATTGACCACTCTGTTACTGAAGTCATATTTTCTGCAATCAAGTTGGAGTGGTTTACCTTGAGTTTGTATCTCTTATTTGCTCGTGTATTGTTGTGGTTGAAGCTGAAGTAGTCATTGACAGGTAGGACATTGTGGCAGATAATTTTATGTACTATGCTTAGGTCGGACCGAAGTCTGCATAGTTCTAAATTGTCTAAGCCCAAAATTTCAAGACTGGTGGCATAAGGTACTTTATTGTGGGTAGAAGAATGAAGGACTCTTCTCTTGAAATATCTCTGGACTCTCTCAATTGTATTAATGTCTAATATATAGCGTGGGTTCCAGAGTGATGAGCTGTATTCATGATGGAGAAATGTGGCCACTAAGAATTGATACCAACTTGATGGCACAGAATCAAAATTTAATGATTCAAACATCTTGAAAGTATGACATTCAGGAAGCCAGGCAGAGCTAGTTGAATGTTTATCAACGCAAGATGATAGGGGAAATATGTATGCATCATCCTGTTCATCTTTGTACATCAAGGTAAATCATTGCATTATACATAAAAGAATCTAAACACTAAATACAAACTCGATGGACGTTACCTTACAGATGACCTCCACCCTGTCAAAGACCTTGGAGTTTTCATATCAAATGATCTAAGTGCCAAAGCCCACTGCAACTACATCGTAAAAAAGGCTTTAAGAGTTGTAAACTTAATCTTGCATAGCTTCTTCTCCAGAAACACTACACTACTTACCCGAGCTTATAAAACATTTGCTAGATCAATTCTTGAATACAGCTCGCCTGTCTGGAACCCATACCACATTTCAGACATCAATACAATTGAACGTGTCCAGAAATATTTTACAAGAAGAGTTCTCCACTCCTCTGATTACAACAAAATACCTTATGCCACCAGACTTGAAATCTTGGGTTTAGAAAACTTAGAACTCCGCCGCCTTCGACAGGACCTGTGTTTAACTCATAGAATCATCTTTTGCAATGTCCTTCCTGTTAAGACTACTTCAGCTTCAATCACAACAATATAAGAGCAAACAATAGATTTAAAGTTAATGTTAACTGCTTCAATCTTGATTGCAGAAAATATGACTTCTGTAACAGAGTTGTTAATGCTTGGAACACACTACCTGACTCTGTGGTCTCTTCTCAAAATCCCCAAAGCTTTAACCAAAAACTATCTACTATTGACCTTATCCCATTCCTAAGTGGTCTGTAAGGAGCGTGCATAAGAGCACAAACGTGCCTACCGTTCCTGTCCTATTGTTTCCTTTCATTATATCCAATTAATATAGTTATTACATACTTATGCTTATATATATATGCTTATATATTATATAGTTACTTTCATGCTTATGCTTATATATGCTGTTGTGACAAAATAAATAAATAAATAAAAATAAATAAAAATTGGTGATAGGACATAAGAATTGAGGATATTCTTTTTCAACTACTATTCCCACCTGCCCAAACATTTATTTATTTATTTATTTATTGAATTTTTATACCGCCCTTCTCCCGAAGGACTCAGGGCGGTGTACAGCCGGAGATAAAATACAAAATATATACAATTAAAAACAAATTAAGACATAGCAAAATTACAAAACGGCTAATGATTAAAATTAAATTTAAAATATTTAAAAATATTAATAAAACCCCAATTTAAAATCAAAATTATTATGCCAGTCCCGCTTGAATAAATAAGTATGTTTTTAGCTCACGACGGAAGGTCCGAAGATCAGGCACTTGACGTAGGCCAGGGGAGTTCATTCCAGGCGTCGATGCTCCCACAGAGAAGGCCCTACCCCTGGGGGCCGCCAGCCGACACTGTTTGGCGGACGGCACCCTGAGGAGACCCTCTCTATGAGAGCGTACGGGTCGGTGGGAGGCATAGGGTAACAGCAGGCGGTCTCGTAAGTACCCGGGTCCTAAGCCATGGAGCGCTTTAAAGGTGGTAACCAAAATCTTGAAGCGCACCCAAAAGACCACAGGAAGCCAGTGCAGACTCCGGGGCAGTGGGGTTAGGGGGGGGCCGGGAGGGGCCCCCGTTACTCCCCGGCCCAGCCGCATTCTGGACTAACTGCAGCCTCCGGGTGCACCTCAAGGGCAGCCCCATGTAGAGAGCATTGCAATAATCCAACCGAGACGTAACCAGAGCGTGAGTGACTGTGCATAAGGCATCCCGGTCAAGGAAGGACGAACTGGCGGACCAAGCGGACTTGGTAAAGCCCTCCTGGAGACGGCCGCCAGATGTTCATCAAAGGACAGCCGTCCATCCAGGAGGACGCCCAAGTTGCGAACCACCTCCTTTGGGGCCACTAACTGCTTCAACAGTCAACTGCGGATGCAGCCGACTGTACCGGGGTGCCGGCATCCACAGCCACTCCGTCTTGGAGGGATTGGGCTTGAGTCTGTTTCTCCCCATCCAGACCCGTACAGCTTCCAGGGACCGGGGCAGCACTTCGACCGCCTGCTGGGGTGGTCCGGGTGGAAAAGTACAGCTGAGTATCATCAGCGACAGATGATAACTCACCCGAAACCACTGATGACCTCACCCAGCGGCTTCATATAGATGTTGAACAGGGTAGGCGAGAGATCGACCCGAGGTACCCCTCAAGTGAGGCGCCTCGTGGACGACCTCTGCCCCCCTGTCAACACCGTCTGCGGCCGGTCGGAGAGATAGGAGGAGAACCACCGATAAACGGTGCCTCCCACTCCCAATCCCTCCAACCGGCGCAGCAAGATACCATGGTCGATGGTATCAAAAGCCGCTGAGAGATCTAATAGGACCAAGGCAGAGGAACAACCCCTGTCCCTGGCCCTCCAGAGGTCATCCACCAACGCGACCAAAGCCGTCTCCGTGCTGTAACCGGGTCGGAAGCCGGACTGGAACGGGTCTAGATAGACAGCTTCCTCCAGGTGCCGGGGGAGCTGCCACGCAACCACACTCTCTACAACCTTCGCCACAAAGCGAAGGTTGGAGACTGGACGGTAGTTTCCCAAAATAGCTGGGTCCAGGGAAGGCTTCTTCAGGAGAGGTCTCACCACCGCCTCTTTCAAGGCGGCGGGGAAAACCCCTTCAACCAAAGAAGCATTTATAATCCCCTGGAGCCAGCCTCGTGTCACTTCCTGAGCAGCCAGCACTAGCCAGGAAGGACACGGGTCCAGTAAACATGTAGTTGCATGCAACCTCCCCAGCAACCTGTCCACGTCCTCGAGAGCCACAGAATCAAACTCATCCCAAATAACCTCAACAAGACGTGTCTCCGCCATCTCGGTTGGATCATCGCAATCTTGGTCCAAGCTATCCCGAAGCTGAACGATTTTATCATATAGATAACCGTTAAACTCCTCAGCCCGTCCCTGTAGGGGGTCATCCCGTCCCTCCTGATGAAGGAGGGAACGGGTCACCCGAAACAGGGCGGTCGGGCGGTTATCTGCCGATGCAATGAGGGTGGAAACGTAGGAACGCCGCTTCCCTCATTGCCACTAGGTAGGTCTTAGTAAAAGACCTCACTAGTGTCCGATCAGCCTTGGAACGGCTGGACCTCCAGGTACTCTCTAGGCGTCTTCTCCGGCGTTTCATCTCTCTTAGCTCCTCGGAGAACCAGGGAGCCAATTGAGATCTATGCCGGGTCAGAGGCCGCAAAGGCACGACACGGTCCAAAGCCCCAGCCGCGGCCTGTTCCCAAGCCGCAACCAGTTCTTCAGTCGTGCCGTGGGCAAGATCCTCAGGGAACGGCCCAAGCTCCGTCAGGAACCTCTCCAGGTCCATCAGGCGCCTGGGACGGAACCAACGTGTTGGCTCCGTCTCCCTGCGGTGGTGAGCGTTGGTCCGAAAGTCTAGGCGAAGAAGAAAATGATTTGACCATGACACCGGTTCTTTCACTACATCTTCTAAATCCAGATCATTTACCCACTGACCAGAAATAAAAATCAAGTCTAGCGCGCCTCCCCCAATATGTGTAGGGCCATCAGTTACTTGAATCAGGTCCAAGGCCGTCATGGAGGCCTGGAACTCCTGAACCACCGTTGATGACAAGCCAGCCGATGGCAAGTTGAAATCCCCCAAGACTAGAAGTCTGGGAATCTCAACCGCCACGCCAGCAAGCACCTCTAGTAGCTCAGGTAGGGCTGTAGTCACGCAGCAAGGAGCCAGGTACGTGGTCAACAGCCCCATCTGATTCCGATGGCCCCACTTCACAAGGAGGGATTCACAGCCAGCTATCTGAGGAACAGTGGACTCCCTCGGCTCCAGACTTTCTTTGATCACAACCGCCACCCCCCCACCCCTACCTTGGGCCCTCGGCTGATGGAATGCATGGAAACCCGGAGGGCACAGTTCAACCAGGGGTACACCCCCTTCTGTGCCCAACCAGGTCTCCGTAATGCCCATAAAGTCCGGACTCCTCTGAATAAGGTCACAAATCAGGGGAGCCTTGTTGACCACGGACCGGGCATTGCAGAGCATCAGCCGAAGACCCAAGCTCTGAGGGTCTTGACCATCTGGGGAACGAGTGAGGACTGGGGGGCCGGAGCACGTGATCGCTTTTAAACATCGAACACGTGCTCCCAAAGAGCGATACGGCCCCCTGCCTCCGCCATATCTGCCCCTCCCACTTACCGTACAGATGGAATAACACTCTCTGCTCTGTACAAACCCTTCCCCCCTGTCTTCGGACCAACTAAAATAGTGTCATGAGCACGCGCTGGGACTGGACATACCCTCCCCGACGGGTTTCCCCCAACACCCCGCCTCCCTCCCCCCCAACCCAAGCCCGTCAATTTCCACCCTCCCCGTAAAATTCCCATTAAAACTCCCCTTAAAAAATCGGTTAAAACAATTAATTAAAAATCCCCTAAGTCTCCTATTCTTGGCATGCCATCTCTCGGGGTTCCAAAACCCGTCCTCAAGATGGGCCCTCGATAACGTAGAGGGCCAAACCCACGAGAGAGGGGAATCTCGTAGGGCAAGAAGGTCAGCCGCTGAAAATGTCCGCATGATGAAAAAACACGGCAAGCTGACCCATCCTGGACGGTCAGGATATCTCCGGGTGGGAAAAGTCGATGGAAATCCATCTCAGTCTTAGTCTCAGTTCAGTCTCGGGCGGTAGATGAAATAGTCACCGCCTTATACAATCACTCAGCACCGCAACAGATCACCCCCGTCCCCATTGAGTCCCCATTGAGTCTCAAAAATTGCAGCCTAATTTGGCTGCCGATGGCAACAAACTATATGGCAAGAATTCGTGATAGCTGGAATTGAAACAATACTATGATCCAATAGAGTGCTGATACACAACAATGTTTTCAACTCGGCCATTTTATTTATTACATAGATGATACTTGGAGAAGTCTGATTACATCAACAAATTATTTCTGTGGACTTTTCTAAAATGGGGAAAAAATAGTCTTAACAAAGGTTTAGAATCAAGATCACGTGAAGTGTTGTTAATACCACTTTATAATGCATTGGCAAGACTGCACTCAGAATATTATATTCCGTTTTGGTTGCCACGATATAAAAAAGATGTTGAAATTCTAGGATTTCAACAAAGCAACAGAGCAACAAAGACGACTGGAAGTGACTGGAGGCTAAAGCATACAAAGACCAGTTGCCAGAATTGCATATGTCTAGTTTAATGAAAAGAAGAACTAAGGGTGACATGGTAGTGTTCTCCAATATTTAAGCAGTGTTCCAGTATCTCAGGGGCTGCCAGAAAGAAGAAGGGGTCAACCTATTCTCTAAAGTGCCTGAGAGCAGAACAAGAAGTAACGGATGGAAATTAATCAAGGAGAAAATCAATCTAGAACTAAGGAGAAATTTAGAATAGAATAGAATAGAATAGAATAGAATAGAATAGAATAGAATAGAATAGAATAGAATAGAATAGAATAGAATAGAATAGAATAGAATAGAATTTTATTGGCCAAGTGTGATTGGACACACAAGGAATTTGTCTTGGTGCATATGCTCTCAGTGTACATAAAAGAAAAGATACGTTCCTCAAGGTACAACATTTACAACACAATTGATGGTCAATATATCAATATAAATCATAAGGATTGCCAGCAACAAGTTATAGTCATACAGTCATAAGTGGAAAGAGATTGGTGATGGGAACTATGAGAAGATTAATAGTAGTGCAATTAATTAGAACAATTAATAAGTGGAATGGAATTTGCCTCCAGAAGTTGTGGGTGCTCCACACTGGAGGTTTTTAAGAAGAGATTGGACAACTATTTGTCTGAAATAGTATAGGGTTTCCTGCCTGAGTAGGGGGTTGGATTAGGATCTTCAAGATCCCTTCTAACTCTGTTATTCTGTTAGTATTTTGTCAAGATTTATTCTCTCTCTCTCTCTCTCTCTCTCTCTCTCCGTCCCTCCCACTCTTCCTCCCCTCTACCTAAAATACATACACAAAGAAACCTTCTTAACTACTCTCAAATAATGTTCTTTCTGCATCTCCTACATTTAGAGTAAAAATAGTTATATGTGAGTGAAATAAGAATAAGAAAAGGACAGTGTTGCTTCGTATGTGAGTTAGCTTATGTATTGTTCTCATAACTTACTGTTCGTAATATTAAAACTTCATTTTAACTGCAATTTTTGGCTGCTAAAGTGGTTGTATTTCACTTGGCAATGGACAGCTACAGTTTCTCTCATGATCACATTTCTTTTCAAGCACAGATTAGTTGCATCCTAATTCCACTCCACTTGACTAAAGTTTTTTTTTAAATTCTATATCAATTTGTATCCAGGTTTTCCAGACAATTTTCTTTAACTACCTCTTCTTTTTTACAAACAAACAAAAAAAAATCTTATATACACCCATTTTAATAGACCTATTTATTTTGTTACCAAAGGGATCTGCAGGCAGTAAATAATAAAACATATGCTGTGATGTCACAACACAAATAATCTGACAAACAGATTTATATTCAACATTGAGATGCAAATTTGAAGTGCTTTTTTCTTTATTATGCTACAATTCGAAGTCTAAGTGGATTGTTATGTGGCTGAGTAGGAAAGTTTTCATCAGTGCAACAAGCCAACTTGCATTGTTAATTCACTTTTCACAAATCTCAGAAGGACAAGTGGTGCCACATTTAAATACTTATGATTGGAAATGGGCAGGATTAAGACTAGCATGCTAATGGTGGCATTTTTAAAATACCTTAGATTTGACATCTAGGAAAGGATAAAGAAATCCTTTGGAAACCTTCTAGATCCTGTATTCAAATCATGGGGCTTGATGGTATTTATTTTATTGAAAACGGTCAGCTATATAAATTTATTGAACTCTGGGCAACTCCCAATCAACAATTATAACAACACGCACACATACATACCATAAACATTAAAAAATTGTCACCAGAGTTAAACTTCACATATCCTTGTTAAGTCTTTTGTCAGGTATGATGGTTTGTGATCTCCTTCGCTTAGAAGCTATCAGATAGCATACAAAGCTGGGATAATTTATATCAGCAAAAAGGTTGAACTTCTTCAAAGCACCATAAAACAAGGCCAGAATGTTTAATTCTATGCCAGAGAGGAGTGAGATTAACCAAATGTTTTGTCTCCTAACAGTTAAAATAAAATTGTGGTACTTGTTCCACAAGTACATGCGACTCATATTTTTCTTTGAAAGGGATGTCGTAATTACATGGTATGGTAGGGAGGAAGAGAGAAAAGTTGAGTTCAAGGGGAGCAGCATCAGTTTTTCCATCTCCTGGTCAGTGTCACTGTTCCAGAAAACCCCTTCCTGCAGAAAAAACTCTGAGGCAACCATCTTTCAAAGTTCTTTTACAAGCATAGGTAAGCTGGCACAGCTGGATGAACTCCGAATCTGGAGATCCGGGTTTTTCCTCAGTAGCACAAAACCCCAGACCACCCTCCCTTGACTCCTCTGCCGATCACGTGCTCCAATCACCAATCACCAACCGTCCCATCTCAAGGCATCACTCCTACCATTCCTTCTCCAGGTGCAGTTTTGGCCTGACCGGCAGGAAGAATGTTATTATGTCTAATAGCCCCTTGTACCACCCACTCCTCCTACTTTCCCACACAGGAGAAAGTGGCAGCGTGTGGAAGCCTTCAACCTAGTATGGCTTCCAAAGCTGACAGTCAGTCTACAAAGAGTTTTCAAACTCTGGGGAACCACCAGAACGGAGAGTGCATGTGTGCATGTTTCTCAGAGCTCCACAATGTTGTGTTGCTGAAACTCACTCGCCCATAACAGTACCTTTCACCACCAACACTATCTATTGTTGAATTATTGTTTACAAACCTCTGGTTGGCTAACACACTTCTTTAAAAAACAAAAGTATCCCAAGCTACAATGTTTTGTGAAAATAGTACTGGTGCCCCCTTCAGTCAACATCCTTGAATCATCACCATGTATCCAAAAATCTCTGAAGTTTTTTTTTTCTTCATTAAAAAATAAACAATTCTCTTCCCCTGCCGATCTTTTGGTCAATTCCTTATCCATGTGTTCTGACCTAGGCTTCCCCAGCAGCACGAAGCCGAGCCCTCATCCTGATAAACCCCTTTTATTTAATTTACAGTGAATTCCTCTCCAGCAAAGTCTTTCCTCTCCCACAGTCTTTCAAGATAGTTCACAATTACCGACCTTTATCAGGCCTGGAGAGTGGCCAGGCCAATATCTTTCAGCCTCCACACTGTAACAGACAATACTTGGCAAGAATGCAGAAACAGATCTTCACCCAAATGAATTAATTGTCTCCTGCAAAACCCCACTCCACTTTTACTCCTCTTTTATTCCCTAAGGAAAGGGCCATTCACCATCCACCTGTGGCTTTACTCCCAAGTTGACCCTTGTTTCTTAGCTGTTCTTTTCTTCTGGCAGCTCTGCGCATGCGCACACTGGGAACAGGTTCCAGCTGTTCTTCGGCCTCATTGATGTCCGACTCTGAAGGCAGCTGATAACTGTTAGATGGCTCTGCCCCCCTCTCTGCCTCTGATGCAGAGCTCTCATCAGAGCCTTCCCCAGACTCTAGGACTGGCCCATGTTCCTCCCCAACCTCCTCACTGTCTGAATCTGCTGTCAGCTCTGCTGGTTGCTGGCAGACCACAACACCATGGATTATGCAATACAGATTACTGGGCCATCAGTGTGACCACTATAAGACCAATGCCCAATATTAGCATTTAAGAAGGGATCTTTCTGGCCCTTTCTTTGTGGTACTTGTAGCAGACCACACATTTTCCTTATATTTCAGCAACCAGTTAAAATTGTTATCTGGCTTTGCTAAAACATTTTCAGGCACAAGTTCTCTGAATAGAGAACCTGTCTTTTGCTATCAAAGGAGACAGATATTTTGTCTTGACGATGCCAATAAAATAACACCAAAAAAGCAATCAATCAATCATCAATATAAAATCCACAGTTTTTCATCTTAGCTGTAGAGAAATGAAACAATTCCTCCTCCTTCACTTTATTGCTTATTCTCAAAGTAACTGTAATCTTAAACTACAAAGTTAATATGGTTACTTAACATAATTAGAACTGGAATAATAATAGCAGCAACAAGATTTCTTAAAAAATTAAATATATATGCTGCCAGCTTTTTGCAGTTATTTTTCAGGGACTTTTAATATATCTCAGTGTGCCAGTTTTATGGCTGGATCTTATTTATGAATCTGAAAAAGTCCAAAGCATTCAATTCTAATTAAAAATAAAATTGAACTACAACTCCCCATAAAGAAAAGTTGTTTGGACTTAATGTGCTCTATGTAATTTCTCTCAGTACTAAAATAATTTACTTCCCAGTACAATCCAGGGGGGGGGAACCCCTATATGTTGTATCTGTAGATAACACAAAATCTTTCACTCTGCTATTGTTTCATGTCATACCATATATATTTTAAATATCCATGAAAGGGAGCAGTCTTTAGGTAATTATAATTCTATTTTTTTCTTTGAAATGTTTTTTTTTTCCTTTGAAAGCATTCAAAAAGCAAATTCTCTTTGGTCAAAATGAATGAAAACCAGTAATAAACATGGGAAAGAATTCAATCAATCAACACTAATCAAGTAATTAACTTTCTGTCATAAGAGAGGCACAAGGTAATAGTCAATGTGTACTGTACACACATTTATTTTTCCTATCCTCTCTGAAACTTCAGAAAGTAAACTCCTTCGCTTAAACATTTTTTGGTTAGGGCAATTTTCACAGGTGCTCTGAAGTGCTGAGAAGATTTACAAACATCAATGATACATAGACATAAATACCATTTGTTACAGTCTTCTCTCTGAGGAAGTGCACACCAATCAATACTCTGTCTACCCCTACATGAAGCTAAACCCTATTTTCATCAAGCTATTGCATGATTCTAAAGAATGATGGCTGTATATGACACGTGGAAACAAAATCCAAAAAAACACAACCCAGCACAAATTAATCACAATCAAGGTTAGGTCAAAAGCGTGATGGAGGAGAAGCCCACATCCACACATGAACTGCCTGAACATATCCTGATATTTTAATGAGACACATAGTCCAGCCAGGAAGAATTGTGATCTGAAAAATGCCAAGCTCAGAGCTTTGTTTGCGTGCATATCTGTGTGCCCGTGCATATACACATTTGCATGAGTGTGGAGAGAAAGAGAGAGAGAGAGGGAGGGAGGGAAGGAGGGAGGGAGGGAAAGAGAGAGAGAGAGGGAGGGAGGGAGAGAGAGAATTGAAATATCCATGAGAAATTCTAAGCACAAGCATTAATCATAACATGACTATAAGTTAATTAAAATAAATTAGTTCCAATTATAAGGTGCCTTTTATTTCAAATTAGAAACTCACATCCTATTTTTCAATGGCTGCTTTCTTTGTGCCTGCCTTTATAGCCATGCCAACTATAAATAACTGATGTTTAAAAATTGTCCTGTGCTTTTCAAATGTGCTGCTCTATGTAAAAGGCAGAAATATAAATAAATGTATTAAATAAATATACAAATAGAGAAGACCAGCTTTGATTGTATTCTTTAATTCATGCTTACTCTTTAAAAACTGCCATGTATATTATATAATGTTTGGTTGTATGTTGTTTTTCCTTTTCATCAAAATCTTAACAGTTTACCACAGTGATGGCAAATACGATTCTTACAGTGGTTTCTCTAAAAATGAGCATGAACTAAAGTAAACAATATTTTGTAACTCATAATGTATTCCATAATTGGCTTTCAGCCATTGACTGAAGCAATAAAACACTAATTCAGAGTAAAATAAAAGTACAAAAATAATCTGCTACAGTATATTAGATAAGCACATCAAGGAATACATCATATATCCCATTTACAATCAATTATATGGTCAACACAAAAAAAATATTCTATAGCAACCAGTGTTGTTTTTCCATTAGGCATGTTCTTAATTTTTGGAAGTATTCTGACTCTCCTTGATTGACCAGCTCACACAAGCTCCATGCTGTTTACAAAGGAACTCTTGGACTTTACTAGGATCTCTTAGCTCTGAGGAGCTTGCAGAGGAGGAACAGAGGATAAGAAAATAAAATCCAACCATATATGATGTACAGAGGTCCATAAAGTGGGCATCACATAAAGTAACAACCGGTTCGCCCAGAACCAAATGTGAGCACGCGTGCATGCGCACAGCATCAAACACACGGCGATTATATAGGATGGGATAGCGCTAGGGCAGTGGGCAGGCACAGCCGCTGGTTGGAACTATCAGTTCACCCGAACCGGTCTGAACCAGCAGTAGCCCACTTCTGATTATGTACCCTTACAAGGCATTTTACTTCTATTTCTAAATTCTTTGCCTGGGAAGGAAATTTGAAGCAGAATTCATGGTGATATGTCTTTAACATTGACATAAGCAAAGGAAGATGTCATTCATTGTTCATCTAACAGGAAGCTGCATAGTATAAGCACCAACCGGCTTTCACACTCTATACTGCCCTGCTGAATGAAACCTATTCACTTAAATTATATGAGTCCTAAAAGCTTCAGAATGCAACTGCTGAAATTAGCAATAGCAATAGCACTTGGACTTGTATACCGCTTTATAGTGCTTTACAGCCCTCTCTAAGTGGTTTACAGAGTCAGCATATTGCCCCCAACAATCTGGGTCCTCATTAGCAATGGGTATACTCTTGATCTATTCATCTACATACATTTTTTTTCCAGTTTTACATCATTTGTTTTTAAAAATGTACAGCCATGGGTTGCACTGTTGAGACAACGATTTGACTTTTTTTTTTGTGGTGTTGGTGGGATTTTTCTTTTCCACACACAGTTCTGCTTTGGCTTTCTACATTTCATGGTGGTCAACAACCATAATTCAGAGGCATGGCTCCTAGAGGGGCAGGTAACCCCATAAAGGAGAATGAAGCGGGATAACAGCCCCAGAAATGGCCCATTATAAAATAGACTGACCTTTTATGATCTAGGTTAATAGATCTGTCTGGCAACAGGTCTTGGGACTTGAAGCCAAGGTTTTTCACATCTCCTGCCCAAGGTTTGTTTAAACTGGAGACCACAGGGATTAAATATGAGCTTGTCAGCATTTAAATCAAATATCCCAGCTTTGAACTACAGTTTCTTGGCAAATGTAGTTTCCAACAAAGAAATCTTTGCATATTTTAAGCGGGTTGGTATTGATTGTGTTCTCCTCAGGGATTTCTTTATTTGCAGCTTGACCATACCCCATATGCTCAGTTTGGAGTGAGCTCCCCTATAAATTTACTCTGCCATTTTGCGTCAGATGAACTATTCTGGAAAAGGATTGCTTGAAGTTAGGAAAGTCTGAAAAACACTATAGTAACTTCATTCCCCACTGCCTTATATCTGTTTTATACGAGAAATAAGAGGTATGGTGTTTTACTCTCATAGCACATTCAGCACTGATTTAATCATTTCATGTTTGACAATTCTCCAAAGGTTTAAAATTTGTAAATGGCTGTTATATTTTAACTAAGGTTTGTAATGGTAATGTGATGCAGGATTTGAGGTGAGCCACGCAGATGCACAGCGTGTTCTTCATTATGCCAAAAAGCATATTAAAAAAGTGTTACTTGCATTTACACATGAGTGATTACACTCCAATCCATTTCCCTCCCAGCATACATTAGTTAGTTATTTTTTAACAATTATATACAGTGTAAATTGATAAAAATGAATGCAAGTTTCAGTGTATTAATTTGGTAATATTGTCGAGGCCAGGGAATGGAGATATTTATTTAACGCAGCAAACAAAGTTTAGAAACAAATCTTATTAACAAAGTTTACTGCCCCACCAGTGTCAGTATTAGACAAATATTTTTGGTTTGAGAGAGCATTCTGAATTTGGATTAGGAAATCCAGCTATAAATATACCAAATCATTACGAGATTGTTACCAAAATACAGTCTCATAATTTTGTTTTTCTTTACAATATCAGTGGGAGGGTAAATATATTAGATAGATAGATAGATAGATAGATAGATAGATAGATAGATAGATAGATAGATAGATAGATAGATAGATAGATGGATAGATGGATGATAGCTAGCTAGCTAGCTAGCTAGCTAGCTAGATAGTAGGTAGATAGATAGATAGATAGATAGATAGGTAGATAGATGGATGGATGGATAGATAGATAGATAGATAGATAGATGAAGTGAAGTGAAGCATAAAATTGGACAAGGTCAAGCAAGGTAATTCAGAACAATATAGAATAACAGAGTTGGAAGGGACTTTGGTGGTCTTCTAATCCAACTCCCTGCTCAAACAGGGGACCCTATATCATTTCAGACAAATAATTGCCCAATCTCTTCTTAGAGACTTCTGATGATGGAGCACCCATGACTTGTGAAGGAAAGATTGAGATGTCAACCCCAAATTAGAAGTCTTCTCAATCACAACCACAGAGACATTGTGAGATTTGAAACAGTGATATTCACTCAGTTCATTTTTTCTCCAGTTTCTCCTAAGTATTTGTGTGAAATGGCTGACCTACCTATTTATTTATTTATTTATTTTTATTTATTTATTTGATTTTTATACCGCCCTTCTCCCGAAGGACTCAGGGCGGTGTACAGCCAAAAATAAAAACAAGCAATACAATATACAATTTAAAATACAAATTAAAAAACTTATTTTATAATTGGCCTAAAAAACTTTAAAATATATAAAACTAAAACCCCATTAAAATTAATAATAGATAATTTAAAATCAATAAAATTTAAGCCAGCCCCGCGCGAATGAAAAGATGTGTCTTCAGTTCGGCGGAAGGTCCAAGGTCAGGTATTTGGCGTAAACCCGGGGAAGCTCGTTCCAGAGTGTGGAGCCCCACAGAAGGACCTTCCCCTGGGGGCCGCCAGCCGACATTGCTTGGCGGACGGCACCCTGAGAAGTCCCTCTCTGTGAGAGCGTACGGGTCGGTGGGAGGCATGCGGTAACAGCAGGCGGTCCCGTAAGTACCCAGGCCCTAAGCCATGGAGCACTTTAAAGGTAGTGACCAAAACCTTAAAGTGCACTCGAAAGGCCACAGGTAGCCAGTGTGGTCTGCGCAGGAGCGGTGTTATATGGGAGCTACGCGTAGCTCCCTCTATCACCCGCGCAGCTGCATTCTGGACTAACTGAAGCCTCCGAGTGCACCTCAAGGGGAGCCCCATGTAGAGAGCATTACAATAATCCAAGCGAGAGGTAACGAGCGCATGAGTGACTGTGCACAAGGCATCCCGATCAAGGAAGGGGCGCAACTGCCGAACCAGGCGAACCTGGTGGAAGGCCCTCCTGGAGACAGCCGTCAAATGATCTTCAAACGACAGCCGTTCATCCAGGAGGACACCTAAGTTGCGCACCCTATCCTTTGGGGCCAATAACTCGCCTCCAACAGTCAGCCGCGGCTGCAGTTGACTGAATCGGGGTGCCGGAATCCACAGCCACTCCGTCTTGGAGGGATTAAGTTTGAGCCTGTTTCTCCCCATCCAGACCAGTACGGCTTCCAAACACCGGGACAGCACTTCAACAGCTTCATTGGGGTGGCCTGGGGTGGAAAAGTACAGCTGGGTGTCATCAGCGTACAGCTGGTATCTCACCCCAAAGCCACTGATGATCTCACCCAACGGCTTCATATAGATGTTGAACAGAAGGGGCGAGAGGATCGACCCCTGCGGCACCCCACAAGTGAGGCACCTCGCGGTCGACCTCTGCCCCCCTGTCAACACCGTCTGCGACCGGTCAGAGAGATAGGAGGAGAATCACCGATACACGGTGCCTCCCACTCCCAATCCCCCCAACCGGCGCAGCAAGATACCATGGTCGATGGTATCAAAAGCCGCTGAGAGGTCTAATAGGACCAGGGCAGAGGAATAACCCCTGTCCCTGGCCCTCCAGAGATCATCCACCAATGTGACCAAAGCTGTCTCCGTGCTGTATCCGGGTCGGAAGCCGGACTGGAACGGGTCTAGATAGACCTAGTCACAGATTAATTTTATAACAAATGAACATGGCAAAACGATCAACTATTTCAGTTTGAAGAGTCAAGTCTACTGCATTATCATTGTTTGCTGCAAACATCTCCGTATCCAGAGATCATCACTCAATCTCTATGACAGGGAGATGGAGTGATAGACTACAGTGAAACAGCAGTTTTTCAGAAAAGAGGAAGGACATTGTTTCACATTCCATTGAGGGAAGTGATATAACCTTTCTGTATGATAGTTACATATATTGTTGTGACAAAATAAATAAATAAATAAATAAAAAATAAATAAATAAACAGTCTAGAATTAGATCAGACGGGAAGAAATCCACTGCCTAGAATCTCCAAGGCAGTGGTGGGATTCAGCCAGTTCGCACTATTTTTTTTTTATTATTTTATTTTATTTATTTTGTCACAACAATATATGTAAGTATCATACAGAAAGGTTATATAGTATATAAACATATATATGAGTAAATATTAGGAGGTATAAGCATATATATATATATATATATATATAGATATATATATATATATATATATATATATATATATATATATATATATATATATATATATGAAGAAGAAAAGAAAAAAATAGGACAGGAACAGTAGGCACGTTTGTGCGCTTATGCACGCCCCTTATGGTCCTCTTAGGAATGGGGTGAGGTCAATAGTAGAAGGTTTTAGGATAAAGTTTTTAGGATTTTGGGAAGAGACCACAGAGTCAGATAAAGTATTCCAAACACTGATGATTCTGTTACAGAAGTCATATTTTCTGCAATCTAGATTAAAGCGGTTGACAATAAGTTTAAATCTATTGGTTGCTCTTGTATTATTGCAATTAAAGCTGAAGTAGTCTTTGACAGGAAGGACATTACAATAGATGATTCTATGAGTTAAAGTTAGGTCTTGTCGAAGGTGACAGAGTTCCAAGTTTTCTAAGCCTAGGATTTCAAGTCTGGTGGGATAAGGTATTTTGTTGTTTACAAAGGAATGGAGAACTCTTCTTGTAAAATATTTCTGGACACGTTCAATTGTATTGATGTCAGAGATATGGTGAGGGTTCCAAACAGGTGAGCTGTATTCTAGAATTGGTCTGGCAAATGTTTTATATGCTCTGGTTAGTAGTGTAGCGTTTAACCAGTTGTTAACTTTCTGAGCAGTTTGATGAACTGGTTGTTGGAAGAAATCATTAGGGCAGTGAACCGGTTGTTAACTTATTTGAATCCCACCACTGCTCCAAGGGTATATCCTTTAGGACGAGACTAGTATAGATTTAGTCTGGCAAGATTCTGTCTATATGGGGAAAGCAAATAAAGAACAGAACTTGGATGGATTGTTCTATGTCATTCTTGGGCTGGGCCTGACAATCTGTCACGTTTTTTTTTGAAATTTGACATGGTGTTCTCACCATATTGTTGCAAAATTTAACTTATTCTAATCCAAGCACCTACATTGCAAGCATGTATCTAAAACACAAGAATACATCATAAGCCAGTACAATTAAAAAGAAAGTCTTTTCCTAGATTTCTGTGAAATTTGGTGCTCTTTGTTCCTACATATAATGTCAGGGTTGCGACGGATGTCCTAATTAAATTATGAATCTCGAGCCAAGCTACAAAAGAAATCCATTCATTTATTAGGAGCTTCATATTGGCAGGTTCCCAAGTGAAGCCAACTCTGACCCTACATAATTTACGCTCCAATTATGAGCCTGTTTCCCAGTTCCCCCAGAATGTGTCATCAATCACATTCGCCACCGGAGCAATTTTATGGGTTGTAGAGGTCACTCCCCTCCGGCTTCTGTAGGTAACCCTGGAATACAACCTTGAGAGAGATAAGTGTGGAATGTGCATCTGTCTTTGGGTACTGTGCTGTTTCGCCAGTTTCTCATCCCCCCTGGCCTATAGCAACTTGAGAGCAGGCTGGGGATGCTTTGCGAGTTGACATATAATACATACCACCACAATATAAAAAAAATGTTGAGACTGGAAAAATTACAGAGAAGAGCAACAAAGATGATTAGGGGGCTAAAACACATGAAGAATTGGTTGCAGGACTTGGAATATGTCTAGTTTAATGATATGAAGGCCTAGGGGTGATATGATAGCAGTGTTCCAATATTTGAGGTGCTGCCACATAAATGAGGAGGGAAAACTATTTTCCAAAGCACCTGAGGGCAGGACAAAAAACAATGGATGGAAACTAATCAAGGAGAGAAACAACATACAACTAAGGAAAAATTCCTAATGCTGAGAACAATTAATCAGTGGAATGGCTTGCCCCATCACTGGAGGCTTTCAAGAAGAGACTGGACAGCCATTTGTCTGAAATGGTATAAACTGTCCTGCTCGAGCAGGGAGTTGGACTAAATGATCTCTAAGGTCCCTTCCAACTCTATGTTCTGTAGGCCTAGTTTCATATTATTGAGATTTACTGGTTTGCTGTGAAAATAAATTAGGTGAGAAAACATATATAAGACTGGTTTAGGAGAATTCTGATCCTGCTTTCAAACAGAAATCGAATATAAATTTTTCACTCAATGCATATTTTTCTCTCAAAAGTGTTGTGTGGATTGCTAGATTCCAAGTATTTATTATACGTGAAATTTGCATTATTTTAAATAGATATTGCTTTCTGAAACAGTCCAACATTGCAAATTCCTTCATTGGCGATAAGAATTTCCTCGCATACCAATATTGTCATAAAAAGATGTACACAATCAATCCTAAATATGATTTCTGAGATGTATAGCTTTTCCTTTTAATAGCATATAAAAACAAGCTCACAGTTTATCTTTTAGAGTGAAATGAAACTATCTGCTAATAAAAACTGGGATGTATCTTGGGTGGTGACAATGAAGATACTTTACTAAAACCTCATAATTCTGTGTATATAGAACTGAGTTTAACATGGTGTCGGTTATGGAAAGCTGTGTATAACAACCAATGCAGATCTTTTATTTTAAAAAAATACCAAAAATTGGATGTTGTAAGATAAACGTGACTCTGCTGTGGAGTGGATTTAGACTACATAATCTGTTTAAGCAGGTTTAAGAACTGTTAAGAAAGCTCTGGATGCCTAGATCCTTCTTCTCATTATCATAGGCACAGAGGCAAGATAACTCAGTGTGTTACTATTTCCACACTATACATGTTAATTTGTTGCCGCAGAAATAACCATCCCATTTTATCCTACAATAAACAAAATAACAGTGGGAGGTGCTTTTCTTGGTTACAATCTATTTCATTGGATAAATGGGTATTTATTATTCTAATAAATAATTTTTGAAAGAGAGGAGTGTTATCTATGGTATCCGATGGAGATGGAAAACTTATCCTTTTTTTAAATTATTATTTTTCTCATTCACAAAATGTTTTTCTCCCAATGTGCTATGTTTCTCACATTTTCCCCCCTTACATCATTGTTTATTATTGTTTACTGATCAAGTGTGTACAGATACTTCTAATTCAGGATGATCTACCATGAATCTGATGGTCTCTAAAGTTTATACCCTATCAATTTATCAGGTTTTTCAAAATACCCCAAAATTCTTTGCTTGTAAACATTACTGGTCACTTCACTTAAGTGGAATTTTATATGTATATGTATGTGTATGTATATGTTTTATGTGTGTGTGTGTGTGTGTTTGTGTGTGTGTAAAAGTTTCCCCTACCCAGTTGTGTCCAACTCTAGAAACCAGTGCTCATTTCTGTTTCTTAGATGCGGGATCCAGCATTGTTCAAAGACATTTATATGAACATGTGGCCAGCATGACTATATGCTGAGGTGCACAGAACGCTGTTACCTTCCCACTAAACTGGTACCTATTTATCTATTTGCATTTACATGCTTTTGAACTGATAGATTGGCAAAAGCTGGTGCAAGAATAGGTGCTCACTCTATCACGCAGTGCTTGGGTCTCAAACTGCCAACTATATGTCTGTATGTACTTATATGTATATGTACATGTACATGTATATGTATGTGTATGTATATGTTCGTGTGTGTGTGTGTGTGTGTGTGTGTGTGTGTGTGTGTGT
This sequence comes from Ahaetulla prasina, assembly GCF_028640845.1. Classification (NCBI taxonomy): domain Eukaryota; kingdom Metazoa; phylum Chordata; class Lepidosauria; order Squamata; family Colubridae; genus Ahaetulla; species Ahaetulla prasina. The sequence continues at coordinate 97,784,501 of NC_080544.1, read as the reverse complement.
GTAAAAGTTTCCCCTACCCAGTTGTGTCCAACTCTAGAAACCAGTGCTCATTTCTGTTTCTTAGATGCGGGATCCAGCATCGTTCAAAGACATTTATATGAACATGTGGCCAGCATGACTATATGCTGAGGTGCACAGAACGCTGTTACCTTCCCACTAAACTGGTACCTATTTATCTATTTGCATTTACATGCTTTTGAACTGATAGATTGGCAAAAGCTGGTGCAAGAATAGGTGCTCACTCTATCACGCAGTGCTTGGGTCTCAAACTGCCAACTATATGTCTATATGTACTTATATGTATATGTACATGTACATGTATATGTATGTGTATATATGTCCAGAGGTTGTGAATGCTCCAACACTGGAAGTTTTTAGACTTAGACTTAAAATAACTTTATCATTTTGAATGTACACTAATTGGCATACATTAAAATGAAATTTCATTGCATCCAGCTCTCAAAGGGTCTCCATCTCTAATATACACTACATAAGTGTATATCTTAAGAAGAGATGGACAACAGTTTGTCTGAAATAATATATGGTTTCCTGTCTGAGCAGGTGGTTCGATTAGAACAAATTTGATTTCATTTAATATAATTCGCATATTGTCTCTAATTTGTCTTTTTGGTAAAAAAAACAACAACATTTTGGTCCAAGTGTATAAACTCATTTAAAAGTTTCTTTAATCTTTCAGCCATAATTGATGCAAAGATTTTATAATCCACATTCAAAAGGGGCCTCTGTGGCTCAGACTGGTAAGACAGTCTGTTATTAACAGCAGCTGCTTGCAATTATTTATTTTATTTATTTATTTATTTTGTCACAACATCATACAAAAAGATTATATAGTATATACACATATAAACATATATAGGAAGAAGAAAAGAAAAACAATAGGACAGGAACGGTAGGCACGTTTGTGCGCTTATGCACGCCCCTTATGGTCCTCTTAGGAATGGGGTGAGGTCAATAGTAGAAAGTTTTTGGTTAAAGCTTTTACGATTATGGGAAGAGACCACAGAGTCAGGTAAAGTATTCCAAGCACTGATGATTCTGTTGCAGAAGTCATATTTTCTGCAATCTAGATTAAAGCGGTTGACATTAAGTTTAAATCTATTGGTTGCCCTTGTATTATTGCAATTAAAGCTGAAGTAGTCTTTGACAGAAAGGACATTACAATAGATGATTCTGTGAGTTAAACTTAGGTCTTGTCGAAGGCGACGGAGTTCCAAGTTTTCTAAGCCTAGGATTTCAAGTCTAATGGGATAAAGTATTTTGTTGTTTTCAGAGGAATGGAGAACTCTTCTTGTAAAATATTTCTGGACACGTTCAATTGTATTGATGTCAGAGATGTGGTGAGGGTTCCAAACAGGTGAGCTGTATTCTAGAATTGGTCTAGCAAATGTTTTATATGCTCTGGTTAGTAGTGTGGTGTTTTTGGAAAAGAAGCTACGCAAAATTAGGTTTACAGCTCTTAGAGCTTTTTTTGCTATGTAGTTGCAGTGGGCTTTGGCACTTAGATCATTTGACATGAAAACTCCAAGGTCTTTAACGGGATGGGGGTCGTCTGTAAGGTAATGTCCATCTAGTATGTACTTAGTTTTAGGGTTCTTTTTTCCTATATGTAAGACTGAGCATTTGCTGGTTGAAATTTGGAGCTGCCAATTTTTAGACCAAGCGGTAGATGGTCAAGGTCGTTTTAAATGATAGAAGTGTTGTCTGTGGTGTTAAATAGTTTGACATCGTCAGCAAAGAGAACACAAGTACTTGAGATATGGTCACAAAGATCATTAATGTATAGAATAAAGGTTCAAGCCCCACCAGGCCCAAGGTTGACTCAGCCTTCCATCCTTTATAAGGTAGGTAAAATGAGGACCCAGATTGTTGGGGGCAATAAGTTGACTTTGTATATAATATACAAATGGATGAAGACTATTGCTTGACATAGTGTAAGCCGCCCTGAGTCTTCGGAGAAGGGCGGGATATAAATGCAAATAAAAAAAAATAGGGATATTGGTCTATAATTCTTTATTTGTTGCAGATCTGCCTCTTCTTTTGGTGTCAAGGTTACGTATGCCTCCATCCATAACTCCAGAATCTTAGCTTTTAGTAATAGTTCATTAAATACTGGCAGTATCACATTGCTTAATGCATCTTGTAATGTTTTGTGTATCGCTGCTGGTAATCCATCCAGACCTGGTGTCTTCCCATTCTTTTGTCTTTTAATTCCCTCCATTAATTCAATCATTGATATTCTTTCTTCTAACTTTTAAAAAAAATTTCTGGAATTCTGGGTATTTCCATATTTTCTAAATACTGTTCTATGGCATCACTCATGTCAGGGGTGCCTACCAGTGAAAACGGGCTCCCGATCTCAGTTTTCATCTGGAACAGCCGACTGCAATCTTCTGCCAGCAAAAAAGGAGGTCCGATATGCTGGCAGAGGCACAGTGGGCCGGTCTTCACTGTTTCCAGGATGGCTCAGTGGGATCTGGTCCACGGGCCTTGAGTTTGACACCCTTGGCTAGCAGATCTCCAAGGCCCCTTCCAAATCTCTATGCTATGCTATGCTATGCTATGCTATGCTATGCTATGCTATGCTATGCTATGCCATGCCATGCCATGCCATGCCATGCCATGCCATGCCATGCCATGCCATGCCATGCCATGCCATGTCATGCCACGCCACGCTATTATTAGTTGCATATGTACTATCAAACTGACACCAGCCAGAGCTTAGAACACCTTAAAGAAGCAGTGCAAGATCGGAAGATGTGGAGAGACTTGGTCCACAGAATTGTCAAAAGTCAGACACAACTGAACGGATAACATCATCATCATATGTATACATTTGCCTATGGATCTGCGATAAAGGTGACTGCAGAAAAGAAGATAAGCCGAGATGTATTGTTCTGTATCGCATGGCACCTCTATAGTAAATGGGTTTCTGTAGACACACTTGGTGAGACTGATAGAAAGATTCTAAAGTGCTTGGGATGCTTATAAATAATGGGAACTAGAACTTCATCTGCTGAAGGATTACTGAATGCAAGAGCTGTAAACTTCTGCTCTTGGCCAGAGCGAAGTTACATCATTGTTTAGATAAGCATTGATGAGAAGTTGACGATGCTACCCTTATCTGAATTGCCAGACAACTGCTCTGTTTTATAAAACTATGGAATTATTAGAATTAGTTGGAATCCTACCTATAGAATTTAACATAATGATAGTCCTCCTCCTTCATCCAAATGTATCATAGATTTATAGAGAATCATAAAACTACACAGCCTTCTCTAGAACATACTAAAATGCTTCTCTCTCTGCAGTCATGGATAGTAGATACAATCAAGCACCCTTTTCACAAAGAGGCCCACCGTTCCTCTGATGAGAATGAAGTCTTAAAACATGCCTGAATGATGTATAGCCATGATGGCGAACCTATAGCATGTGTGCCACAGGTGGTACGTATAGCCATATCTGTAATGTATTTGAATTTCAGGAGGGAAATTTGGGCGGGAAAATGCATGTTGCTGATTGGCTGATGCCTCAGCCAAAATACTATTTAAAGAGGGGTTTTGCCTGTTGGTTTTTGCTGGGATCACAATAAACCAAAGAGCTGTTGTCACTTGTATCGTCTCCTGCCTCTTCATTACCCGAACATAACAATATCGGTGGGTATGCGAGCTCAGCTCTGGCATGTTCACGAGCCTTCTGGGCCCACCAGAAGTTTCCTGCTTCTGGAGGGCCTCGGGAAGCCACAGACTCCTAGAAAGGCTCTGGAGGCTGGGGAGGGCAAAAAACAGGATTACTGTACTATCACGTGACAGGAGCAGGGGGAGCAGGGGTGGTGTCACACATGCATGCGCAGGGGTGGGACGCATAGAATTATGGGTATGGGTACGCATGTGACTCCCCCCTCTGCTCCTGGCACACGATGGCAGAAAGGTTAGCTATCGCTGATGTCCTACCTATAGAATTTAACATAATGATAGTCCTCCTCCTTCATCCAAATGTATCATAGATTTATAGAGAATCATAAAACTACACAGCCTTCTCTAGAACATACTAAAATGCTTCTCTCTCTGCAGTCATGGATAGTAGATACAATCAAGCACCCTTTCACAAAGAGACCCACTGTTCCTCTGAGGAGAATGAAGTCTTAAAACATGCCTGAATGATGTATAGCCATGATGGCGAACCTATAGCATGTGTGCCACAGGTGGTACGTATAGCCATATCTGTAATGTATTTGAATTTCAGGAGGGAAATTTGGGCGGGAAAATGCATGTTGCTGATTGGCTGATGCCTCAGCCAAAATACTATTTAAAGAGGGGTTTTGCCTGTTGGTTTTTGCTGGGATCACAATAAACCAAAGAGCTGTTGTCACTTGTATCGTCTCCTGCCTCTTCATTACCCGAACATAACAATATCGGTGGGTATGCGAGCTCAGCTCTGGCATGTTCACGAGCCTTCTGGGCCCACCAGAAGTTTCCTGCTTCTGGAGGGCCTCGGGGGGGGGGGGGGCGAAGCCACCCCAGACTCCTAGAAAGGCTCTGGAGGCTGGGGAGGGCAAAAAACAGGATTACTGTACTATCACGTGCCAGGAGCGGGGGGAGCAGGGGTGGTGTCACACACGCATGCGCAGGGGTGGGACGCATAGAATTATGGGTGTGGGTACGCATGTGACTCCCCCCTCTGCTCCTGGCACGCAATGGCAAAAAGGTTAGCTATCGCTGATTATAGGTTTTATAAAGAATTGTGCCCCTAAAACCAGCATTGGGTAATGGTTGTCCAGCTTTTGCTCGAACTTAACAAATAAGTGGGAAACCGAGCAACTCTTTAATAAATGTTTCCACTGACATAATCTGTCTACCTGCAAGTTATGGCCATTATTTCAGGACCTGCATTTGAAGTTGGGGGTGAACAGATGTGGTCTTCATTAATAGGCTCTCCCCTCAAGTATACAAAATGCTCTTGTAACAAATTTGGACTAAATTTGGACTAAATTGGACTAAACACGAGAAGAGTACTCCACTCCTCTGCTCACAATAGAATACCTTATGCCACCAAGCTTGAAATTTTGGGCTTGGACAATCTTGAACTACGCTGCCTATGGTCTGACCTAAGTGTAGTACACAAAATAATCTGCTACGGCTTCCGGTTTGGCTCCGCTGTGTTAATGGCGGCAATTTCAGTCCGCCCGTTCTTTGTGATTCTGTGAGAGCTGTTTAGACAGTGCTAATCTTCTGTCAACAGCTCGTAAATCTCTGCCTCGGGCAAAGAGGGGGAGATGAGCATTTGAACTGAAGTTTGAGCCCCCAAGAAAAGCCCCAGAATGATTTCTGGTGGTTTGATGGGAAACGCCTTCGATAGTTCAAAAAGCTCCAGAGTCCAGAACGCCTCTGCAAAAGCAGAGCAAAACGCGTCCATCTCCGTGACTGAAGAGGATTATGATAAATTTTCAACACGGAAGAATCGAAAGCAGGAAGGGTGGCATTTGCTTGTAAGATGATTTTAACTAGCTGACAGAGAAGTTATTTGAAGAGAGGAGATGAAGAAAGATGGCGTTTTGTTTTTTGAAAGTGAAAGCTAAGGAAATGCTGATTACAATTGCTGGTGTGGAACCTCTAAGAAGAAAATAACAAGATTTTTTCTAAATGGAATTCTTTTTTTAAAAAAAAAATCTATTTCTTTTTTTATTATCTTTTTTTTTACAGTGTTTAAGAAGAAAAATTTATTGGGTTTTTTTTTTCTTTTATTCCTCCCCTTTTTTCTTCTTCTTCTTCTTCTTGATATTACTTAGTTTAAAATGGCTTTTAAGCAAAGAGATTTAACCACTTCTAAATTATTGGAAATATCTTCACTTCAGGTACGGAAATTGAAAGAAGATATTAAAGACAGTCTAAGGAATTTTTTACAGGAGCTTATGGAGGCTCATCTTTCAGAAATAGATCAAAAATTTAATGAAATGGAGAGGGAAATACTGGATTTTAAAGATTTGGTGGAAGAGCAGAGTAAGGAGATGAAAAAATTAAAGGAATCAATTACTCCATTATTGTTATCTAGTACACAGACAGAAGAAAGACTGAATGAATTTAACCAAATTAATTTAGATTTGCAAAGGAAAATAGATGAAGTTCAAATTAATTTGAATTTAGAAAATAAAATAGATGATATTCAGGTTAAGGCTGATAAGGCAGAGGAAGAAAGGGTTATATTACAATATAAATTAATGGAATATGCTATAAGGGTAAGGGGTTTAAGAGAATTTAAAGAGGAAAATTTGAAAGAGATTTTTATTCAGGCCTTTGCCCAGATAGAGGAATGGAACCAGAAGATTTTGAAGTTAATATTGAAAAATTTATCGTGTTAATTCCTGGTGGGCAAGGCAGAAGTGTTTACCGAGAGATGTGGTTATTTATTTTACAAATAAGAGGATTAGGTATGGAATTTTGCAAGCATTTTATAAAAATAAATTTCAAATATTAGGACAAGATATAATAATGATGAAGGAAATTCCTCCTAAAATGTTAAGAAAGAGAAAAGAATTTGCCTTTCTGGTGGATGAACTTAAGAAACATCAGATATATTTTAGATGGGAGGTTCCAGCAGGTTTAACACTGAATTATAAAGGAAAAAAGTATTTTCTCAATACAATTTGTAAAGCACGAGATTTTTATACTAATGTATTAAAGATTGGGAATTCTTTGTTAACAGATGTTAAGTTGAATGGTGAATAGATGGTTGAAAATGTGTAAGATAGAAGAAGGGGAGGGAGAATGTTTAACTTTATTAAATATGATTATGGTTAATTTTTGTAAATGACTTATTGTGGATATAAATGTGTAATTTTAGGGGTACTATATGATATATTAAAGGTATAAAGGAATAGGAAGATGGAATATTGTTTAATTTTGGAGGATAGATAGTAAAATTTAGGAACTTGGATTAAATATTATATTTAAGAGATGGATGTAATGTTAATTAGAATGTAATTGTTATAATAGATATATTGTGGATGATATAGGTGTAATTTTAACAATGTTATTTGACATAAGTAAGGTAAAGTGAAGATTTTAATTATTACAATTGACACTTTGGATATTTGTAATATTATTTGTTGTATATATAAATGTTAAAGATGTGAAAAGATGGACTATTGCTTACCCCTGAAGGTTGGACAGAAAAATTAAAGAAACTAAGTCGGAAATATGAACTATTTTTGAGAGATTGCTAAGGAAGAAAGACATTTTAGAAGAAACCTTGGTGAATATTGGAAGATGGAACGTTGTTTTGATATTGATTGATGAAGGTTGGATATTAAAACTACGTACTTTATTCAAGAATAAACACTAACTCAATTGGAAACTTTGGAGAATTCTAGGAGTGGAATGGTCTGATATATAATGGAGTGGAAGAAAAGTATCTTCTTTGTCTTTGGAAGGAGTGGAGGTTTTAAGGAACGACTATGGATTATGATTTGTGCTAGATTTTAATTTTTGTTGTTAGTTTTATACACTGTACTCGGTTCTCGGAAGTCCTGGGGGGTGGGGGGAGGAAGGGGAAGGGAGGGGGAGGGGGTAGAAAATGGATTGATAGTTAATGTACAAAGATGATTGAAGATGTATAATTAATGTAAGATCGGACCTGCCTGGTTACTACTTTAGAATGAAGGGAAAGAAGGAGTAGAAGAGAGAAGGAGGAAAAGAGAAGGGGAGGAGGAGGAGGAAAAGGAAGGAAGGAAGAGGGAAGAGGAGAAGAAAGGAATAGGGAGGAAAGAGGAGAGGATGTAGATAAGAGAGGGGGAGGATGGTTATGGAAAGTAGAAGAAGGTAAAGAAGGAGAGTAAAAGGAAAAGGAAGGGGGTGGTGACCAGGCAGATCCGATTAATTGTATATGAGGGTACATTAAATATGTTATTGGATATGTTATTGGATAAGAATGTCAAAATAAAACTTTTTAAAACAAAAAAAAAAAAAAAATCTGCTACAACGTCCTACCTGTCAATGACTACTTCAGCTTCAACTGCAATAATACACGAGCACACAATAGATACAAACTCAAGGTAAACCGCTCCAAACTCGATTGCAGAAAATACGATTTCAGCAACAGAGTGATCAATGGCTGGAATGCACTACCTGACTCTCTTGTAACTTCCTCAAACCCCCCCCCCATATCTTCAGCCTTAAACTGTCTACCGTGGACCTCACCCCAGTCTTAAGAGGTCTGTAAGGGGCAGGCATAAGTGCAGCAGTGTGCCTACCATCCCTGTCCTACTGTCCCCATTTATTTGTACTCAGTTCCTGTGCTCATGTTCATGTTTATACTTATACCTGGTATCTCGTACGTGTTATCTGGCACATGTTTGACAAAATAAAATAAAATAAAATAAAATAAATAAAATAAAATAAAATAAAATAAAATAATAAATTCTCTTCTTCTCAGTCTTTCCTTGAGAGGTTTAGCTTCCCGTGCACTGATCAAGTTTGGTGTCCTTCTTAGAATTTTTTTCAAGTGCTTCTGCCAATTCACCAGATCTGTTAGACCGGATCCAGCCTATTGGTTCATAGATCTTGAAAACTTAATCTAAAGAGGGGGGAAAAATGTTGGGAAATAGGGAAATTTCCAAGATGCAGATCTGATATGCTGCCAAGTACTTCAGCCAACTTATCTTTCCTCCTTAATAGATACCAGGATGGTTTCTTCAATATCTGCCTCAATAGAGCCAATTTGGTCTAGTGGTTAAGGCATCAGGCTAGGAAAAGAGAAAGTGTGAGTTCAAATCCTGCCTTAACCATGAAAGTTAGCTGGGTGACTTTGGGCCAGTCCCTCTCCCTCAGTCCAATTTATTTCATTGAGTTGCTGTTGTGGGGTAAAATAGGAGGAGGAAGGTGGTGGATAGGTTCTCTGCCTTGAGTTATTTGAATAAACAAATAAATAAATAAATAAATAAATAAGTGCATTCTTCTTCCCCCATTTAGAAATCCAACTACCCAGCTGCTACTAAGTACTAATAAGGATGGCTTGAATCCTAGCTCATATCAGTAATTCTGAATGTTATTTCACGCATCATACAATGCAAATTTAGGTTTGCCCTCAAGTATACATCCAGCAGGAGACTGGAGCTAGTTGTGATGTCCTGATGTACTTATCAACAGGAGGCATGTAAATACCGAATTCATGTTTTATTTTTAAGTATTCACTGGTCCTAAATTATACATGACAAGAGTTATGGGTGGAAGAAAGCAAGTTTATATGCAAAAGTTTTTAAAAGGAAATTTCTCCCAGTAAACTTACTCTTTTTTTCCTTTTTGTTGCAACTCCCCTTAAATATGATTCTATATTCTACAATTAATTTCCATATCCATATGGTTTTAACGCTCATGCACAGCTTATGTTGTTCAATTATATTTATGGCACATGCTAATATGCATAGAAATTATATTCAGAGATTATAGTGAAATTTGCATTGTATTTGTCCCTGCTGATATTGTCATTTCATATCATTCAGCCTGTTCTTTAAAAACTCAAACAGATATATATTTAATTTGGGCACACAGAGTGCTCCTGAAAATCATGCCTTTCATATGCACCAAGTGGGCTGCCACAGTACATTCTATATAGGACAGTCCTTGAAGAATATTTGGGAGCTGTAGGTGGTTGAGAATGTTGTGGGTGGGGAGTCCTTGAAGCACTCTGAGCTGATTCTTTGCTTGCAGTTGTTTCAAAAGGGAGGAAGGAAGGAAGGAAAGAAGGAAGGAAGAAAGGAAGAAAGGAAGGAAGGGAAAAAGGAAGGAAGGGAAGAAGGAAGGGAAGATGGAAGGAAGGAAGGAAGGAAGGAAGGAAGGAAGGAAGAAAGGAAGGAAGGAAAGAAGGAAGGAAGGAAGGAAGGAAGGAAGGAAGGAAGGAAGGAAGGAAGGGAAGAAGAAAGAAGGGAAGAAGGGAAGAAGGGAAAGAAGGGAAGAAGGAAGGGAGGGAGGGAGGAAGGAAGGAAGGAAGGAAGGAAGGAAGGGAAGAATGAAGGAAGGAAGGAAGGAAGGAAGAAAGGGAAGAAGAAAGAAGGGAAGAAGGGAGGGAAGGGAAGAAGGAAGGAAGGAAAGAACGAGGGAAGGAAGAAAAGAAAGAAAGAATAAAAGAAAGAAGGAAGGAAGGAAATAAGGAAGGAAGGGAGGGAGGGAGGGAGGGAGGGAGGGAGTTTTTTAATTTGGTTGCAATGTTAAACTAATATGAGTTGCTAAGAACTCTATTATGCCCTGTTCTGAAAGTGGAACTCCACCATTTTGTTTCTGATGTTTAAGGAATTCACTTTTTACAAATCGATCTGCCTAATTTCCATTGTCCCCAAATTAAAAGTCCACGTGGATGTGACTTTTGAAAAAAAAAATGTGTGGCTAAGTGTACAAAGAATGATATTCAGAATGGTAAATTCAGTTTCAGATTTAGTTTATTACAGTCATAGACCAGAGACCAGAATGGTCAGTAATGAACTTCCATAGACTTTGCTTTTCTCTCTAGGACCATTTGGAGGGATAAAGAGGAAGGGGGGAAACTTGTATCCAGAAACTGACTGAATTGTAAGATTTGAAACTCTGCGTCAAATAGCCACATTTTCTGCCTAAAAAGTGACACAATTTTCTGAAACATAAGTTTTTGGGGGAGAGTCTGATAAAATCCAGAATAGATAAGACTACTTTTTAATAGCTTCAATACATTTTAGGTCTCATGCATTCAGTTTAACAGAGTTGGAAGGGACCTTGTAGGTCATCTAGTCCAACCCCCCACCCAAGCCGGAGACCCTACACCATTTCTGACAGATGGCAGTCCAGTCTCTTCTTGAAAGCTTCCAGTGATGAAGCTCCCACAACTTCTGAAGGCAACTTATGTTCCATTATGTTGATTGTTCTCACTGTCGGAAAATTTCTCCTTATTTCCAGGTTGAATCTCTCCTTGTTCAGTTTCCATCCATTATTCCTTGTCTGGCCTTCAGGAGCTTTGGAAAATAGCTGATGTGATTGTTTTTATATGTGCCTGTAATGTATCTGAATTTTAGGAGGGAAATTTGGGCGGGAAAATGCACGTTGCTGATTGGCTGATGCCTCAGCCAATATACTATATAAAGAGGGGGTTTTGCCTGTTGGTTTTTGCTGGGATCACAATAAACTACAGAGCTGTTGTCACTTGTATCGTCTCCTGCCTCTTCATTGCCCAAACTTAACAGCGCCCATCTTTAACTTTTGTTAATAACATTCAGAAGCAGCTTCAGAGACTGAAAGAAAGCAGATTCAAGTTGGCCTTTTGGCTGTTTATCTTAATATTGGCATGTATAGGGAATGCTTTTATAGGATTTATTTATGGGATTTGTGCGCCAACATTTGTCCCATAGTTCTTTTCCGGCATACATTATTCATTTCCCACAGTGGCATGAAATCTAAACGTTCAAACGGTGCCATAATTAGACCCTTTTGATTGGCTTTTTCCTCACTTAATTGGATTGTGGCTTTAGGGTTGCTGCGAGCTGCCATATTAATTTTTCAAACTGGTCAAGTGGATTTCACTCGATGGAAAATGTAAATGGCAGTTCTTGTGGCTAAATATATGTCATAAGTCACAGACTGGGAGGTTGCCATTGCAATCTTAATTTAATGTAGTTGTCAGCATACCTCCAGGAGGTCAAGAAAATAATGTAGCATATTATTTTTATACTGCTTCCCCTTTTCCATCTGAGACTGAGGCTTTGGTCCTTGTGGGGACCAGTGGAAGAAAAGGGAGAATTTTAATATCCAGAAAGGTCCCCTGAAAGGCCTTCATCTTCTGAGGAAATAAAGTCGAAGTCCCAGAGCAAGTAGCATTAAATTTCTTTGCTGCAGTATTCAATCAAGCTATCACTCACCTATGCACATAAACTGTTTGTGCTGTGGGCATCTCAGCCCTTGCAAAGAAACAAAATCAATATATAATTTTCTTTAAGGGAAGGACAGTGCAATTACACAGAATAACATGAGAATAATGTACATTTTTAAGCCAAACAACTTTTTAATCCCAGAAAAATAACAGTGCTATCTAATGCGCAATTAGAATTTAAATCTTTAGCAGTTGGCTGATGAACTTTTCTTCTTTAAAAAAGAAGAAGAAAAGAAGAAGAAAATTGAATCCAGTTTTGATCGCCATGATATAAAAAAAGTTGTTGAGACTCTAGAAAGAGTGCAGAGAAGACTACAAAGATGAGGTGGCACAGTGGTTAGAGTGCAGTACTGCAGGCTACTTCAGCTGACTGCTAGGTGCAGTCAGGCAGTTCAAATCTCACCAGGCTAAAGGTTGACTCAGCCTTCCATCCTTCCAAGATGGGTAAAATGAGGACCCAAATTGTTGGGGGAAATATGCTGACTCTGTAAACCGCTTAGAGAGGGCTGTAAAAACATTATAAAGTGGTATATAAGTCTATTGCTATGATCAGAAGACTGGAGGCTAAAGCCTATGAAGAACAGTTGCAAGAATTGGGTACGTCTAGTTTAATGAAAAGAAGGACTAGGGGTGACATGATAGCAGTCTTTCAACATCTAAGGGGCTACTGCAAAGAAGAGGGGGTCAACCTATTTTCCAAAGCACCAGAAGGCAAGACAAGAAGTAATGGATGGAAACTAATCAAGAAGCGAAGCCACCTACAACCAAGGAGAAATTTTCTGACTGTAAAGAACATTTAATCAGTTAATCTTTTCTATAGGATTAACAGTTAATCCTATAGAACAACTCCAGAAGTTGTTGGGTGCTCCAATACTGGAGATTTTTTAAGAGATTGAACAACCATTTGTCTGAAATGGAATAGGGTTTCTTACTTGAGCAGGAGTTGGACTAGAAGACCTGCAAGGTCCCTTCCAATTCTGTTATTCCGTGATACTACAGCAATGTCTCAGATTCACCAGTCTATGGATTTTAAACCAGTTAATGGTAGCAGGTTTTCTTCCTGTCTTGATTGCAGGTGCTGAGGAACTAGAAATCAGTATAAACAGGAACAATTACAATAGCAATTGGCCATCATCAAGATCTACCCCTTGATCTGGTATAAGATTTTGAGGGTAAATTCTCCTCAATCATTCTGCTAGTTTAAATCCAACGCAGCTTAAAATTACTATTTGTTCAGCAAATGGATAAGAATTTTGAAGTTACTTCAGATTTACATACTGAGAACTGCTCTTTCTTCTAATCCTAATTGTTTTTGAGAGAGGATTAAGTGTCATTTTAATTAAATGCATTTTATTTTACTGCTATGCGGAAAATTTTTCCTGTGTTTATTTTCTACCAGCTTTTATTCAATTTGATGAACAGGAATTTGCATTTGAAGTTTCTTCTCAAGGAGAAGATGGTTTTGGATGAGATCCAGGGGTGGGTTCTACTTACTTTTACTACCGGTTCGCAACGGGTCCGTGCATGCGTGCACAGAAGCTTCCTGATGATGTCCGGGTCAGTGGGCGGAGCCTCCCACCGGTTTTACTACCGGTTCTTGCAAACCAATCTGAACCGGGGACAACCCACCACTGATGAGATCATATAGTTAAAGTATGGTATTTGTTGTATTCTTTTTATACTGTTCTTCATATAGACTCAATGTACGTTAAAACTACCAGTTATTTTTAGTGGTTGCTAGGTGGCCAAAAAACAGCATATTTAGAAGTCTGCAGCTGTCCTACCATTCTTCCAGAAAAGCACCCAAAAAAGGAATCATGCACAAATTCCTTCCACTGGATTTTTTTTAAAAACAAATTGAATTGTAAAATATTGTTGATTGAGATTGGAAATGATGGGGGGGTGGGAGAGCAGAACAAAAAAAAATACCAAAAAATCATATTCTTTGCTGCCACCGAATACCAATATATCAGTAAGAAGAGAATTTCAAATAAAATCTTGAAGTACCTCAAGAATAAAATTAAGAAAGAGATCTCTCTTTTTGTAGGTGGGCCATATGGTTGAAAAATTGCAAGAATGATTCATTTGTCTTTCTGGCATGAAAGAAAGTTCCTCAAGGCAGCGTCCTTGGACCAACACTCTTTATACAATACATTAATGATCTTTGTGACCACATCTCAAGTAATTGTGTTCTCTTTGCTGATGATGTCAAACTATTTAACACCACAGACAATACTTCTATCATTCAAAACGACCTTGATCATCTATCCGCTTGGTCTAAAAATTGGCAGCTCCAAATTTCAACCAGCAAATGCTCAGTCTTACATATAGGAAAAAAGAACCCAAAAACTAAATACATACTAGATGGACATTGCCTTACAGATGACCCCCATCCCGTCAAAGACCTTGGAGTTTTCATGTCAAATGATCTAAGTGCCAAAGCCCACTGCAACTACATAGCAAAAAAAGCTCTAAGAGTTGTAAACCTAATTTTGCGTAGCTTCTTTTCCAAAAACACCACACTACTAACCAGAGCATATAAAACATTTGCTAGACCAATTCTAGAATACAGCTCGCCAGTTTGGAACCCTCACCACATCTCTGACATCAATACAATTGAACGTGTCCAGAAATATTTTACAAGAAGAGTTCTCCATTCCTCTGAAAACAATAAAATACCCTATCCCACCAGACTTGAAATCCTAGGCTTAGAAAACTTGGAACTCCGTCGCCTTCGACAAGACCTAAGCGTAACTCACAGAATCATCTATTGTAATGTCCTTCCTGTTAAAGACTACTTCAGCTTTAATTGCAATAATACGAGAACAACTAATAGATTTAAACTTAATGTAAACCGCTTTAATCTAGATTGCAGAAAATATGACTTCTGTAACAGAATCATCAGTGCTTGGAATATTTTACCTGACTCTGTGGTCTCTTCTCATAATCCTAAAAGTTTTATCCAAAAACTTTCTACTATTGACCTCACCCCATTCCTAAGAGGACCATAAGGGGCGTGCATAAGCGCACAAACGTGCCTACCGTTCCTGTCCTATTGTTTTTCTTTTCTTCTTCCTATATATATGTTTATACCTCCTTATATTTACCCATATATGTGTTTATTTACTATATAATCTTTTTGTATGATACCTACATATATTGTTGTGACAAATAAATAAATAAATAAATAAAAATGGATGGCTGTGTGAACAAATGGATGGCATGGGACCAGGATACTTACGGGACCGCCTGCTGCCGCCAGTTACCTCCCATCATCCGGTGCGTCCAGTCCGCTCTCACAGGGAGGGCCTCCTTAGGGTGCCGTCGGCCAACCAATGTCGGCTGACGGCCCCCAGGGGAAGAGCGTTCTCTGTGTGGGCCTCGGCCTTGTGGAACAATTTGCCGGTGGGACTCCGTCTTCTCCCTGATCTTCGGACCTTTAAGCGCGAGCTCAAGACTTTCTTTTTTCACCAAGCGGGGCTGGCCTGATTGATTTTAATATTGTGGGTTTTTAGTGGGCTTTTAAATAGGGGTTTTATTCTATTTTTGTAATTTTCTTAATTAATATTTTTAACCTAAAGCAATTGAATTAGATTTTTAAACTGGATATTGTATTTTAAACTTTTTGGATTTTTGGTGTTTTATCTGCTGTACACCGCCCTGAGTCTTCGGAGAAGGGCGGTATAAAAATTTGAAAAATAAATAAATAAATAAATAAAAATAAATAAACTGAGAAGTTCTAAATTTAAGATTTCCCAGATAAGTCCCATGAAGCATTCTTGGAGTCTTTTCAGCAAACAAATTTTCAAAATTAGAAGATAGGAATGGATATGGAGCAGGGGTGAAATCTAAAAATTTTCCCTACTAGTTCTGTGGGCGTGGCTTAATTGGTGGGTGTGGCTTGGTGGTCAGGTGACTGAATGGGCATGGTCAATAATAATAAATAATAAAAATAATAAAGTATACAAAACTTGGGAGGCACCGGTCTACTTTTTTAAAAATAGAGGCCCCGGTCTACCAATTGCCTTTTACTGAGAGGCCCCGGTCTACCTTCTTTAAAAACAGACCCCAGTCTACCAATTGCCTTTTATTAACAGGCCCCAGTCTACCTTCTTTAAAAATACTACAGCGCTTCTTAAATTACAATCCAGCTTCTCAAACTCAAATTCTCATCACTTATATATTTCTTCAATTGTCATAACATTTAATGTCCGATCTTCCAATACTACTCCATCAATCAAATATCATTTCGAATAAAGTCTCTCAAATACAATATTTCCAGCTTAACTTCATAACTTTTACTGTCTATAAACGTGTCAATTAAAACAAATAATCATTTAAACTACATCCACAATATAACAGTAAACAGTTAAAATCATTACATCCACAACATTATCTAAATTCATAAATTTTACTTTCCATCCTTTGCAATTAAATAATATCATCCCATAGGTTTATACCATACAAATAACAAATAACAAAAATCCTATAATTTATATCCTAAACAAATCAATTCCAAAAATTAACCATAATCATCATATTCACATCTTAAACATTCCTCCCCTCTCCTATTCTATTTTCCATCGTTTCCAAACCAGTTAACTTAGCATCTAACAACAAAGGATTCCCACTCTTTAAAACATTAATATAGAAATGTCTTGCTTTCATAACTGAATTAAGAAAATACTTTCTACCTCTAAAATTCACTGACAAACCCATTGGAACTTCCCATCTAAAATATATCTGATGTTTCTTAAACTCATCCACTAAAAAAGCAAATTCTCTTCTCTTTCTTAACATTTTAGGAGGAATTTCCTTCATCATTTTTATATCTTGTCCCAATATTTGAAATTTATTTTTATAAAAGGCTTGCAAAATTTCATACCTAATCTTTTTAGTTGTAAAATAAATAACCACATCCCTCGGTACTCTATTTTGTCTTGCCCACCAAGAATTAACACGATAAATTCTTTCAATATTAATCTCAAAGTCTTCTGGCTCCACACCCTTTATCTGAGCAAAGGCTTGCGTAAAAATCTCTTTTAAATTTTCTTTCCTACTTTGCTTCAATCCCCTCACCCTTATAGCATATTCCATCAATCTATAGCAGTCATTTAAGGCCGTTTGCAGCTATATCACCACCGAGCACTTCAGGGACAGAGAAGAAGAACAGCAAGGTGTGGGCAGTGGGGGTGGGAGCCAGGAAGTTTTGCTACCGGTTCTCCGAACTATCTGCCCCCATCGCTACCGGATCGTGCGATCCGGTCCGAACTGGGAGCATTTCACCCCTGATATTTATTTATTTATTTATTTATTTATTTATTTATTTATTTATTTATTTATTTATTGTTTCAATTTCTATACCGCCCTTCTCCCAAAGGACTCAGGGAGAAGTTTACAGCCAAAGTAAAGACAGTTTAAAAGGAAAAATTAGAGTTGATATGGAGCTTGGACAGCCTTGGGCAACCATGCTTATCACATTCAGGAACTATAGAGTTGTACAGGCACGGGTCTTCTTCAAATTTGTTAATAAAAAACTAAGTCAGGTGGTTTACTCTTCTGCACTTTTCATCTCACAAAGAAATGTCCATTGCTGGTTGGCAGTAGTTATTGGCATATAATGTGCAGTGGTACAGGTGGATACTTAATGGAGTCTTGCAATCTGCTGACTGCTTTGAGAATTGGTACTTTTAATATTATATTTAAAACAGAATGTGGAACGGTCAAGAGATAGTATTGAAAAGAGCAAACCAATGTTCCAAACAATCACTGGGAATCCTTGATAGCATTGAACATCTCAGCTGCAAGACAAACCTTTGGTGATTAACAGAATCATACAGTTGGAAGTGACCTTGGAGGTCTTCTAGTCCAGGGGTCACCAACCTTGGCAACTTTAAGACTTGTGGACCTCAACTCCCAGAGTTCCTCAGCCTCAGCCTCAGCCAAAGCTATCTCCTTAAAGGAGATAGATTTAAAAACAACAACAACAACAACAAAAAGAAACAGGGACCAAACAAAAAATTCAACTAATCATTTGTCAATCAAACCTGATGAAATATTTATTTATTGAAATGTACATGGCTGCCCATCTCATCATCATAGTTACTCTGGGAGGCTATATCATTCAAAACACAACATAACAAGCAGTAAATACATCAAATGGGCAGTCAAGATGAAACAACAAACAACCATCAACCTAGCTTTCTTACTGACTATCTGATGTTCTGATTCCTTTGGCCAGGAACACAGCTACACCTTTGGGATCTTAGAAAATGCCAGCAGGGGCAAAGCCAATCTAAGTTCCACGAGATAATGATTCAAAAAAGCAGGTACCCTGACAAAAAGGCTCCTTAATAGCATCTTTTTAATCAATTATTTATTTAAAGATAAACTCTTTAATTGATAAGAGTCTCACAGCATGCCTCTTATGCTGGTTCTGATGGGATGGTGCCCTGGTGACACAGTGGTTAAACTGCAGTATTGCAGGCAAACTCTGCCCAGAGTCTGGAGCTTAATCCTGACGAGTTTAAGGTTGAGTCAGCCTTCCATCTTTCCAAGTTCAATAAAATGATGATCCAGATTGTTGGAGGCAATATACTTGCCCAGAGAGTTCTATAAAACACTATGGGGGTAGTATGTAAGCCTAAATGCTATTGTAAATGCTACAGTAGGGACAATCAAGGAGAGGCAAACCCCACAACTGGCCCAGCCCCAAGCCATGAAGATCACCTGCACCTTGAATTAAACTGAACCCATAAACATTCTGATTATCTCAGCTGGTTAGAAAACAGAGTTCTAACATGTACAAATCAAGAAATTCTAATAAATTGCCCATTTTCACCCAGATGCAGCATCCAGATGTCCTTCAAAGGCATCCCCATGGAAAGCATATACACTATCATCCGCAATTTGATTTGGTGCTTCAGGAAAGAGCTTGTCTGGTCCAAGATAGAGATTGTGCACTTTGACTTAAAGCCCAGAAAGGTTGACTAGAATGTGAGATTTCTTTATACATACATACATACATACATACATACATACATACATACATACATACTCAGGACGTTTCCATATAGCCCATTACCACTACAGGAGGTCATATTCCCAGAACTCAGGACGTTTCCACACAGCCCATTACCCAGACCGTTATAACACAGAAGACTAATAAGCACACAACTAGGACCACACCCACACAGGATGCTACAAAACGGCCAACTAATCTGCAAACACCCACTCCACCTACCAATCAAGATGCAACCACACATCCAACCAACCCACTTACAGCAACAAAGCCAACACTCCACACCCCCCACCAGTATTTATAGAGAGAGGGCAGCTCCGACCAGGCTTTGCTCGCACAAGCATGAAGCCATAAGCACCAGCCTGAAGATGATGAATGAGACCTCATCGAAACGTTGCCAAGATACTCTCAACCTTACACAGGAAAAGACTCGAATAAGCCAAGACCTACATATACATATACATATACATATACAGAAGCACGAAGCTGAAGCCTGAAGATGACAAATGAGACTTCGTTGAAACGTTGCCAAGAAAGGTCAGCAGCTCAGCGATTCGAATCCCTAGTGCTGCCCGTTACTTGTCCCAGCTTCTGCCAACCTAGCAGTTTCGAAAGCACGTAAAAATGCAAGTAGAAAAAATAGGGACCACCTTTGGTGGGAAGGTAACAGCGTTCCATGCGCCTTTGGGATTGAGTCATGCCGGCCACATGACCAGCACGTCTTCGGACAGTGCTGGCTCTTCGGCTTTGAAACGGAGATGAGCACTGCCCCCTAGAGTCGGGAATGACTAGCAAGTATGTGCGAGGGGAACCTTTACCTTTACATACATACATACATACATACATACATACATATATATATATATAGTTACTTTTCAAAAAGAATTAGTATTTTTGGAATATTGGTTCAGTTTTGAGATTAGTTAAAAGTTCCTGTTTAGAGAAATTGGTACAGCAATTTGGAATGAAGGCTGATTTAAATTCATGATATTCCATGGAAGATATTGCCTTCAGGTTTCTGAGTATTTATTTATCACATTTATATAGCCGTCCATCTCACTGAACGTGACTCTGGGCAACATACAACCAATATTTAAAATAATATGACTATCAAAACACTTTAAAAACAAATAAAAACAAGATAAATAAGATACTATAAATAAAATGCTCATCTAAACAAAATACAGATATTGTACAAAATACAGATATTGTACAATTATACAGACATTAAGCAAACAAATATTGTACAGATTGCTGGAAGAACTATGTTACTCTTAACAGAATAACAAAGTTGGAAGGGACCTTATAGGTCATCTAGTCCAATCTCCTGCCCATCCAATCCAAACCCTCCCCTCCCTCCCCACTCTGTTTTCAGAGCCTCCCAAAAGTATAACAGGGTTGGAGGTAATTTTGGCAGAAGAATGATATTCTAGAGTGCAGAAGCCACAGAACAAAAGCTGTCATCTGGGTCCCATCAGATGAAACCAAGGGTGAAATGCTCCCGGATCGGGCTGGATTGGGTGATCCGGTAGCAATCATGGAGCGAAGCTCCGCCCACCCACCTGGGTGTCCGCCCACCCGCCGGGGTGCCCACCCGCCCACCCGCTTGGGTGTCATTACTTCCTGGTTTTAACCAGGAAGTAACATTTTACCTTCTGCACATGTGCAGTTTTTGCGCATGCACAGAAGATCCGCTGGTGAAGAAGCGCTGCCCCTCTCAGCGCCTCTCAGCTGGGGGGGAGAGGGATAGGTGTGCGAGACTACTCAGAGGGACATTGCAAGGCTCGCTCGCCTTTTGGGTCTGGTGCGCTTGGCTTCCGCGCGGCCTTTGGGTGACTGCCGTCCACTTGCCTTCCCCACTGCCTGCATCCAGCCCATGATGGGGGATGCACCACTTCCGGGCCAGGCTGCCCACCCTCCCAGAGGACTTTCTTCCTTCTCCTGCAGCAGCTGCTGGAGCAGAAACTGCTGCTCTGCTGGGGTGCGCATGGCAGCCCTGGGAGGACAGGAAGATGTAAGGCCGATGCTGGCAGTTGGGAAGGGAGACCCGCTGTGCTCGGCCAAAGAAGAGCCGCCTTGGGGAAACTGGCGAGGCTCGCTTGGCTTCAACAGGGCATTTGGGTGACTACTGCCTGCTTGCCTTCCCCTCCACTTCGGGTCCCGCTGCCTGCATCCATCAATGACGGGGAACGCACCCGGCGCATCCCGCCCCGCTACTCCCCCGACTCCACCCCCCATCATGCAACTGGTGCACAGCCCCAGCTACACCTCATCATGACTAGCAAGCCTTAATTAATCCTGTGCCACCTGGGCTATCGAGTTCTGATTACTCCTGGGCAAGCCGCCCTGAGTAATCCTGGACAGCCTGGGTTGCTCCCGATCAGGCTTGGGGCCTCTGAGCAAGTGTGGAAGCAGCCAGTGCCGACCGGAGTGCCTGCTGTTTCCTGTCCACCTCTCAGCTGAGAGGCGGTAGGGACCAGGCAGCAACAAGGAAATCTGAGGTCTCGGCAGTGGTCCTGGAAGCAGCAAGCAGGAGTGGGAGCCACCAGCGAGCGACAGGATGCAGGACTAGTAAGTGGAGCCAGGGTGACGCTTTCTGGGTGGCTGGAATGTGGGGCAGTTAGCTCCGTCAGCTGCTGTCCCCGCCAGAATGAGAGCCCCTACGCAGCGGGGCTGACAAGAGAGAGAAGAAGGAAAGAGAAAGAAAGGAAGGAAAAATGGGAGAGAGAGAGAGAAGAAAGAAAAAGAAAGGAAGGGAGAGAGAGAGAGAGAGAGAGAGAAGAAAGAGTGATGTGAGTGATGTCATGTTGGTCCCGCCCATCCAGTCACACACCCACACACCAAACCACACACACCAAGCCACGCCCACCAGACAGGTGGCAAAAAAATTTAGATTTCACCCCTGGATGAAACTCTTTATCAGATGGAACCTGCAACATATTCCTCTAAATAGCCCTAATGGAATGGGTACATGTGATTGGAAAGAGGCAGTCCCTTAAATAAACTGGACCCATTCCATCTAAGGCTTTAAAAATTAAAACCAGCACTAATACAGATCATGGAACAGAGGTATAACATCCTCTATTTGTAGAGGCACAAATAACTATCTGTGCAGCTGCATCCTGTACCAGTTGAAGCTTCTGGATACTTTCCAGGGGCAGCCGCATATAGGGTACATTATAGTAATACATCTTGGAGGTGACCAGAGTGTGAGTGACTCACAGGGTAGACCCTCATGGCCCAAGAAAGAGCACAACCGGAGCATTGTTCAAAGACACACACCCTACCCACAATTGCTACCTGCTCATTGAGCAGCACTGAAAGACTTTCAGATTTCACAGTGTGTCTGTCTGGAGATATTGCCATGTCATTTAGAACCAGACATGGTGAAGTCCATGATCCAAAAGGCCCCAAAAGCCATTGAGTTCTTCCAGGATTCAGTAGTTGTTCCCCTCCTAGACCTTCATAGCCTCCAGGCATCAGGACAAGACATCAACAGCATCACTTATTTTCACCAAGGATAAAGGTAAAGGTAAAGGTTCCCCTTGCACATACATGCTAGTCGTTGCTGACTCTAGGGGGTGGTGCTCATCTCTGTTTCAAAGCCGAAGAGCCAGCGCTGTCCGAAGACGTCTCTGTGGTCATGTGGCCGGCCTGACTCAATGCCAAAGGTGCAAGGAATGCTGTTACCTTCCCACCAAAGGTGGTCCCTATTTTTTCTACTTGCATTTTTACGTGCTTTCTAAACTGCTAGGCTGGCAGAAGCTGGGACTAGTAAAGGGAGCTCACCCCATTACATGGCAGCACTAGGGATTCGAACCGCCAAACTGCCGGCCTTTCGATCGACAAGCTCAGCTGTCTTAGCCCCTGAGCCACCGCGTCACCAAAGATAGAGATGTACAATTGAGTACCATCAGCATTACAATGATACCTCACCCCGTGATGATGAATGATCCCATAGATGTTAAACAGATGTTCATTTAGATGTTAAATAGAAATGGAGACAGTACTAACTCTGCAGAATCCCTTCCATCTGCTGGCGTCGTCTCTCAGATCTCTGGAAGCGAGGATCCTCCTACTTTGAATTCTCTTTAGCTGGATCTGCTGTCAGTAATTCCAGCACGTAGCTGGCTTCCTGCTCACACGCTGTAGGAGTGAAGTTTATCGGGCTTCTCTGTTCACTCCTGACATCCTCTCCGGGCATGGGGCCAGGGCCGGGGGCTGGAGGCATGACAGGCCGTTCATCTTCATTATCAGACTCCGAGTCTGATAACAGGCCTGGGTGGAGACGGGAGGGGCCCGGCTGAGGAGTGGAGGGAGGACGAGGCACAACAGTTCTATTCTATTCTATTCTATTCTATTCTATTCTATTCTATTCTATTCTATTCTATTCTATTCTATTCTATTCTATTCTATTCTATTCTCAAGGACAGATGGAAGGACAGATGTACTACCCCTCTTCTGCTCCCAGTAGGGGTCATCCAAGGGTGCAACCAATGCTATTTCCATCTACTGACCAGGCCTGAATCCTGCCTGGAAGGGATCCAAATAATCCGCTTCATCTAGGGCCCACTGAAGCTGCTGAATAACCAATGCTGTTTCCATCCCAGTTTTACAAAGGGTTTTATATGGAAAGGCTCTCTTTGGGAAAGAACTCCACATAAAAGATCTCTTTGCTGTGGGAAGACCCCGCAAATACCAATTTTTTAAAAAATTGCCGACTTAAAACTTATCTGATGCTTAAAGCAGCAGGTTTAATTCACCGCACATCAATATGATTCAACTATGAAGCAAATTTGACATTAAGATGATAAATATGGTTATTGAAGAAGAAAAGTAATTTGTCCAGCTATCAGTTTCCCTTGACTAATTAATTTTGGATTTGTCATAAAGAAGTCTTAAAAATGGAATTGGGGTATCTTTTAAATCAGCACATCGGAGCAAACATTTCTCCCCCAGTTCTAATATGACAGGTGACAAGGTCAAGTTGTATAGCAAATTAAATATTATCTCTTTTTTTTTTCCCCCTTGAAGACTATGATATAAACTATGGTTTGGAGAAATGACTCTAGAAATGCCAATAAGGTACTTTTCTGGGGGAGATGGAAATTATTTACTGATATTGCATCTCTTATAACTAGTACATGCTGCTATGAAATGCGATGTAAACAACTTCCCGAGAGGAAAAAGTTAAGATTAGATTGAAGATAAAAGATATGCTTGAGAAATTATTAAAGGGGTGTGTGGGGTATATGTGTGCTAGATATATGTCTTTTGAGAACACTAAAATATCTTTTTTCATCTCTGAGAAAATGCAATATAATAATCTTGGAGAAATGCTGTAAGTAATACATTAAAAGTTGTTGAATTAAGTTTGACTCCAGCTTGACTATGAGGCCATGTAGTTTTATCGACAGTAAAATAGAAATGAAATGTTCAGGGAATTTATTTCCTTATGATTCGGTGATGATCAATATGAAACAGAACTATCAATTTTAACTTTCTCGTTATCTACCAAATTCAGCTACCTGGACATATGTTACTTGTTAGCAAATAACTCGGCGAACTAAAAATATGACATCTGTGAAATTTAGTTATGCATCATTAAAGTGATGTATATGTGCCCGCAATCCTATGCTGATATTCTAAACAAGGTTGACTCAGCCTTCCATCCTTTATAAGGTAGGTAAAATGAGGACCCAGATTGTTGGGGGGGCAATAAGTTGACTTTGTAAATATATACAAATAGAATGAGACTATTGCCCTATACATTGTAAGCCGCCCTGAGTCTTCGGAGAAGGGCGGGGTATAAATGTAAACAAAACAAACAAACAAACAAACAAAACAAAAAAACCAATTTTCAAATTAGAGTTCCTTCATGATTGCTTATTTCTATGCAGTGATTAAAACATGGATCTATTTGTAGATTCTATCAGGATAGTAGAGCGATTCCTGACAAAAAAAATGATATCCAGAAATTCACTGTATTTATGATTATATGTTAAGATTGTCTTCACATCATTTCTCAGCCATTGACTAAAATTAGGTGTAGCAGGATTGTTTTAATCCTTACTTTCTATGCTCACAGTTTCCCAGTTGAAACTATGGTTCAGTGCGTCCATGTGTTGTGAAATTAATAAGTTTTCATCATGTCTTCTGGCTGCTAGTTGGTGTTCATGAATGGACTCTGCTAGTCTTCTGCTGGTTTGTTCTACATACAGTAGTTGCTGTTACAATCCTTGCATTGTATGGTATAGGGTTTTTTTCCCCCTCTTCGGGGGCTGCTGGGATTTTTGATTACTTGGGCTGTTTTGGAAGGCTTTCGTTGATTTGTGTGCTATCTAATGCCATGTAGAATAGAATAGAATAGAATAGAATAGAATAGAATAGAATAGAATAGAATAGAATAGAATAGAATAGGCATAGGCATAGGCATAGGCATAGGCATAGGCATAGGCATAGGCATAGGCTAGGCTAGGCTAGGCTAGGCTAGAATAGAATAGAATAGAATAGAATAGAATAGAATAGAATAGAATAGAATAGAAGAGTTGGAAGGACCTCAGAGGTCTTCTAGTCCAACCCCCTTGTCGTGTCCCACTCCTCCGCTGACGGCCGGGTCACGGAAATCCGAATCAGGCTTGCCTCTGCAGCTCTGCCCAAAGTCCTAGCAAAGTCCTCAGAGCAGGCAGGAGACCAGAAAGTGACTTCAGCAAGATAAGTTCGACTTTGCCTGACTCAGAGACTGCCAGAAAGCAGATCCTTTATATAGGCCATTTGGTGTGGCTCCATGACTCAGCACTCATTAAGGCCTGCCCCTCCCTTCCTTCTGTTGCCTCCGCCTATCCAGTCTTCTGATGCGAGGGTCACTCCAATCAGCAGCTGTTGGAAATAAACTTTCCTCAGGCTCACATGCTGTGGAGGAGGGGGAGGGGTCTAGCTGCTCCGTTTGCCTGGGCATGGAGCCAGGGCTGGGGCCGGGGGGTGCTCCCTCCTCTGCAGCCTGCTTGGGCATGGAGCCAGGGCTGGGACCGGGAGGTGCCCCCTCCTCTTCAGCTTGTCTGGGCATGGAGCCAGGACTGGGGCCGGGAGGCATACATTCCTCCGTGTTCGGGAGCAGATAAGAAGGCCCCGGCTGCTGTGAGAGCGGGCAAGACACAACACCCCTGTATAGGAAACCCTATACAGCCATTCAGAACAATGGTTGTAATGGTTTGTTGTTAAGTTTCTGAGACTGTTTTGATGTAAGAAGGCACTGCTATACTTTTTACAGTGTAAGCCTAACCGTATCATAACCTAGGCAGACTTTTCCAATGGGGTTTCCCCAGAGGACATCTTGGGGGCTGACTGGAAATCGCAATGCCCCCCCCACACCCAAAGATTTGAACTGAACTGAGTCATTGGCTGTGGCACCAGATCTCATGAGGGGAATCAGAATTAACCCTAATCCTAACCCTAACCCAGAGGACTTTATCATTTCCAATGGGGTTTCCCAATGCAATGTGCCTAGAACCCCTGGGAGGTCTGACAGGACAGCAAATTGGTCCGCTAAGCATAAGGAGGCACTCTGAGTTGTACCACAATGTTGATTTTTCATTCCTTTGCAATGTGCCCGGGATATCTTGTGGGGACTCCACCCAAAAGCAAACTGCTCCCCCCACCCAGCATAAGGAGGTTCTCTGCATCTATATACCACACAAAAGAGACAATCAAAAAGCCCAGAAGGAAACAAAAACACCAAACACCTCCTTACCAGCAATCAACACCCATATGAGCAGAGAGTGTCACCAAGATTAACACTAGACCAACAATCAAGTGAACAATAATTCAACGAAGGAACCACCAATGTAGGCAAACAAGGAACTGCCAAGGACACTCCCACCAACATTGACAGGGCAAGCCACTATAAAATATAAGAACAAACCCCACTCCCTTCTAGCACTGATGATGTTATCTAGTTTGGTAGTGAAATGTCTGCAAGAAAACCATCAAGCTCAAAGAGCACCAAAGACTCCTCCAGTTCCACCCTGAGCTATAATTGTTGTTGTTTTTCCCCCATCAGGAGTGTTATGATTTATATATAATGGCAGAGTGGCCTAGTGGTGAAGACGTTTGCCTCCCATTTGGAAGGTTGAGAGTTTGAATCAAGGTAAGGGCTCAGAGTGAAAATATTTGTTGTAAACTCTGCACAGTTAGGAATGGCATCTAGCCTGTAAATGCTCAGCTCCACTCAGTTGCCTTGACTGTACCCTGAATTAAGGAATTACAGGGTCATAAAAAGAAAAACAAAGTAGTGTTGTGTTTATAACATTTTATACGTTATGTTTTATGTTATAACATTATAACATTTTCTGGTTGGAAGCCATGCAAATTCCATTGCATCAATGAACGGTGATATAAGTTAAAAGGGGGAGCAATGAGTATCTTTAAATGGCTTTAAAAGTAGGCAGTGCATTGTGTATCTATTGCTTTTTTTGCTACACTTTATTCCATTACAGTTCATAGCATTTATTCTTAAGAAGCACACACCATTTCAGTACAGCTGGAAGCGGGGACTTTTGGAGACAATCCAACAAACCTAGTAAGATCCTGAAACTTGAGGGGTTAGACAGACAATGTGCTATGTTGAGCTTCTCCTTGAGGCATGATTAAATCTCTAGCAGGATAAGTAATGATAGATATTTGCTATTTTTCTTCTTCCTATTCCTGTGGACTTTATAAAATGATGCCACTTGAGACCAAGGTGTGGGAGGGGAAATAGATTTGTTTCCATTGTGCAAAGTCCTGAAATCAGAACTCTGAAAGGCAAGGAATATTTTTTAGGAGGAAAAATGCACAGCTACCTGAAATTGGTCTCAAATAGGAACTGGGGATAAATTTATTTGGGTCACCTTGTAAGGCTCATAAAATTACACATTTCCAGACCAATATGTACCCCAAAATTCAATACTCTCCAAAACTTCTCTGAACTTTTCATGTAACATGTTGTGGTTCTCATTACTAGAGAAAGGCGCATATAAACAATCACATTTGCATGAGAATGTGCATAAGAGCACCAACGTGCCTACCGTTCCTGTCCTAATGTTCCCTTTGATTGTATCCAATTTCATATAGTTATTACATACTCATGATTATATTTATGCTTATATATCGTATAGTTATTTCATGCTTATGCTTATATATACTGTTGTGACAAATAAATAAATAAATAAATAAATAAATAAATAAAGTAATGCATTAGGGGGAAAAAATACATAATTGCAAATATAACACATGTGAGACAAAACTGTGTCTTGGAAGTAGGAGCACCAGGATATGCAGACATTTTTCTGTTTCGCTGTTTTATGATTATTTTTTATTTTCAAATGAATGCAGGCTTATGACTAGAAAAATGAAAAGCTGACAAAAACTGAGATTCAGCCCTATCTCAGAATGACTACTGTTATAAGCTTTGTGCTAATATTCCCCAGATCAGTTTTCTTCCTTGCTCCTGTTTATTGGCTGTTTCAATTCCTAGTGCGATCAATCAAAATACGTTGTGCAGCTCTTCCATTTTTGCTTCCTTAACATTTATTTTATGGAAAGAAAACAGATGGAAGAAGCAGTGGGATGCGAAAAAAATTAGAAATGGGAGATAAGCCCTCTACGAGCCCATGTTTGAAGAAAGACAAATGTGCAATAAAACATCATCTGCTATTGCTGCATCTCTCTTTTGTAGCATAGATTTCCTTATCATTTTGCCATAGATTTTCTCATTATTTTGCATCATCATGCAGACACAAGGAATTTAAGAGTGTGATACCTTTCCTAAAGCTTAATTGGTACTTTAGTGCCCTCAAGCTATTATCCAGCTTTTGATTCCATCCATGGCAGAGGTGCCTGAAATCAGGGGTACCTATGTGAGGAGAACAGTCAGAAAAGTCAAGAAGGCTGCGGTGATCTTATTAGTAATGGTTTATATTTCTGGGTGCATCCTTTTAGATTTAACCAGGGAGAACGCAGGCACTCTTGACAAGTGGCAAAGTCATATTGAAATGTTATGGATTTCAACCCCAAATCTAGAGGTCTGGTGGCTTAATGACACTGGAAATGGTCTCTGTGTCAACTTCAAATCAGCAGTGAAATCCGCCAGATTCTTTCAGCTCACCGAACCAGTAGCGCTGGCGGTGGGAGGCTCTGCCCACCCTCTGAGATGTCATTACATCCCTTTTTTAACCTTCTGCGCATGCGCAGAAGAAGTGTGTACATTCCCGTTCGCGAACTGGTAGCTGTTGTGACCCAGGCCCAAGTAGGTATTAGGAAACTCAATCAGTGAAAAAAGAAACAAACTTTATTCAAACAGCTGAGAATTACTTCATTCCCAGCGTAGTTCAACTAAATTAAAGCAAATTCCTTCCAACACAAATTCCTCAGTCCTATCGCAAACCTTGGTCCAATTAGGCAAACTGCCAAAGGCCTTTCTTGGCAAACATTCAGAAGTCACTGATACAAAAATAAATGCAAGAAGACGAAGCTACCAATGTTGTTTTCTGGCAAAGCTCAAACGCCATTGCTGGTCTGTTTTAAGCCTTATGGGAGGGGCCAATCATCTCTTGGCCCTACTCCCAAGTTGTCTCCTCTTTGCTTGAGCTGTTCTTGCGTTCTGGCAGCTCTTCTCATGCGTGCATTAGGAACAGGCTACTCCTGTTCCTCTGCCTCACTACTTCAACCTCTGGAGGCTCTGGAGTCTGCACCTCACTCCCCGATGGCCATGGCCCCACCTCAGCCTCATCGCTGTCCGACTCCGTTTCCAGCTCCACAGGCTGATGGCAGACCACAACAGTAGCAAAGGAAGTGGATTTCACCACTGCTTCAAACCAAATCTTTCAGAAGCCATTTTCTTGTTTCTCAGTTGCCACACAGTTTGGGAAGGGGAAAGAGGTTGGAATGCATTGCTAGACACAACACTGATCTATCTCATGGGAACCAAAGTCATCTCCACAGGTGTCGGATGAAGAAGGAGGGGAGTACCTAAGGAGCCCGCCGATTAACCTAATTAGACAATGTGACCAGTGACATATTGGGGAGAAGATCATTTACTATTTTAATTATAGTGAAACCCAGGGGCATATTTAGAGTTAGTTTTACACTTAAATGTGCCGATAGGATGTACCCAACAAAAAAAGTTCTTTGAGGGAGATTCCAGTCTCAGAGTTTTGATTTGCTTAGGCTCATTAGTCAGAACCTTGACCCTTAGCTCCAGTGGTTCGAGTCCTAGCACTGTGTGGTAGGGTGAGCTCCCATCACTCACCTCAGTTTCTGCTCATCTAGCAGTTTGAAAGCATGTTCTATGTGAGAAGATAAATAGGTACCACTTTCGTGGGGAGATGAGCCAGCGCTTCTTGCAGAGGTTAGGTTCATGCTGGCTCTGAATCTTATCATTTGGGGCACCCATTTGCAAAGTTGCTTCAGTGGAGGGAGAAGGGCCTTGCAGGGAAAGCCACTCATATTTCTTTCTGGTGTGAATATAGGATCACCCTCTTGTGAAGCACGCAAGTGTGTACCTAACAGAGCTGGTAAACAGGCAGCCAAACTACTACTCTACATTGGCATTGTAGTCTTCTGACTAATGTAACAATGCCACATGCTAAAAAAAAAACCCCAGATACAGCATAATAGAGGAGGTATAAATCATGTGACCTATTGTTTAATCTCCAGGAATGGATTTTCTAACAGTCTTTCTGGGCTATAGAACATATATTTGAAGGTTTTAAAACAAAGACTAATTGCACATGTTTCAAGCAACCTTTCGCTGGGATACAAAAAGAGATATTCAAAAATCTACATAAATCTACATAAATAATGTAGATAAATAAATAATAACTAGTTATCTCAACTATTCCTTGCAATTCTGATAGAAATTATTGGTTTAGTTCATTCTCTAAGGGCTCCAGAAAGCTTCCTAACCCAATGTCTAATTCTAAAATATCTTCTATTAGGAGAGCATTTACTGTTGACAGGAAGAAGATTTTCATCTTGGTTAATAATATGCCAAAGTACCTTTGGCTGATTTAGAGTGCTGTATTATGATACTCAATGTACAAAGATAACTTTCTATCAAAGTCAGTTGAACTAGAATTGTTACTGTCCCCTCTTTAAATTCTTGGTCAACAGATTAAATATAGTAAAGTGGATAAAGCATCAGAGGTCTATAAATGAGGTATATATTGAAGTCTCCATTTGATCATAGGAATCATTTGATAAATTAGAGCCAAGTGCACTTTTTCTGATTTTTTTTTCTTTTTTGGAAAATAAAATCAGTCCATTAGAGAAAAGGTTTACAACATTTATAACATTAGGAACTAAACAAAAATAAAGAAAGAAACAATTAAATGCAGCTTTACAAAACCACACCACAGGTTGCAAGTTATGACTTGCAATTCAAAAATCAGAAAGAAAAAAATAATGCACTGGGGAAAATCCAGAACTAACCTTATATAGCAAAGGCTTATGTCCAAGTTTTAAAAGAGCAATTTTGCTGGACACGTTAGTAAACTGTTTAATCCTGAGCAAATCTCCTGGACTTCCATATTGTACATCAATGACTTCAGCCTAGAAAAACAGAAAAATGGATTATTAATTAGCATATTCTTTTCCTATATATTAGGAATGAATAGGCCGATGGTATCCATAGACATCTGCTTTATTCACGTTACTGGTATGATAATCACCTGTTTGTCTTTACATGACATACATAACCCATCTCTGTTATTTTGTCATTTATATGTATTCACAATATGTTATTCCCATGGACATCATTTGCATTAGCACATTAAACATTCTATGCATACACATGATAAGTAGCATGCACAACAAGCTGCAGCAATACCACCATATTGTTATCATTGCATCATTAACGATCTGCAGGTTTATTTCTGTAAATGGAAATGTTCTTCCACTTCAAACGGAGGACAATTCATAGCTCATTGATGAAACCTTAGAAGGGTGAGACAGTACAGCGTGTACATTTCCCAATTCCTCTCTCTAAATTCCTCTGAATGTCACCCGTGTAGTGTTAGAAGCTCTTCCCATTTATTAAGCATGCATGTTGTCATAAATACACAGCCTTCATTTAGCCTGAGAAGCATGGTCATATATCATACATAAGATAGCACTTCAAGTCCATTAGAGAAAGATGATATGTTACCACATTCTATAGGATAATATGGTAAGTGTTTCACTCACATCCAGGACATAAACTGTTTCAACTCCTACCCTCAAAACGACGCTATAGAGCACTGCACACCAGAACAACTAGACACAAGAACAGTTTTTTCCCCGAAGGCCATCACTCTGCTAAACAAATAATTCCCTCAACACTGTCAAACTATTTACTGAATCTGCACTACTATTAATCTTCTCATCGTTCCCATCACCAATCTCTTTCCACTTATGACTGTATGACTGTAACTTTGTTGCTGGCAATCCTTATGATTTATATTGATATATTGACCATCATTTGTATTGTAAATGTTGTACCTTGATGAACATATCTTTTCTTTTATGTACACTGAGAGCATATGCACCAAGACAAATTCCTTGTGTGTCCAATCACACTTGGCCAATAAAAAATTCTATTCTATTCTATTCTATTCTATTCTATTCTATTCTATTCTATTCTATTCTATTCTATTCTAGTGGATAGAGACAATGTGCTGCGCTTTTACAGAAATAGCAATAACAATTGCACATAGACTTATATACCACTTCATAGTGCTTTACAGGCCTCTCTAAATGGTTTACAGAGTCAGCATATTGCCCACAAGAATCTGGGTCTTCATTTGACCAACCTTGAAAGGATGGAAGCCTGAGTCAACTTGAAGCCGGTAAGAATCGAACTGCTGTCAGTCGGCAGAATTAGCCTGCAATACAACATTCTAACCACTGCATCACTATGGCTCCATTAATGGCAAGAATGCCTCCTACTGTGAGAAGGTTCTTTTTTTACTCACTTGCTATCACACAGGATTTTTTTGCTTGATATATAACTGTGTTTCAAAGGCTAGACGAGGGTTGTGCAAATTATTTAATACGATGTTTTAAAAATATTTGCTTAATATGTTTTCTGTGAATAGGGTGTTATTTCTGTTAATTATGTTTGTATTCACACTATGTTAATACACTATACTTAGGCATACATACATGCATACCAACTTCCAGATCACACTATTCATTTTCAGGGTAAACAATCCATGAAAGCAGACAGAAGAAATAGTAAACTAAAGAAACGAACAGTGTGATAAGAAAGGTCAAAGGAAATATGGCTAATTGTAGCTGTTTTTTTTAAAAAAGAATATTATTGTGCCTTTGAGTCAGTGAAGTTTTCTTGGCAAGATTTTAGAAATGGTTTGCCATTGCCTGCTTCCTAGGGCTGAGAGAAAGTGACTGGCCCAAGATCACCTAGCTGGTTTTCTGCTTAAGACAGAACTAGAATTGCCAGTCTCCCAGTTTCTAGCCTGATGCCTTCATTACTACGCCAAATTTGCTCTCAAATGTAGAATATACTGTAATAACATTATTCCAATATCAGCCTTATTATACAGTACTAAAATGTAGGGCAGGTGGCTCAACAGTTAAGATGCTGGGCTTGTTGGCTGGAAAACTGGCAGCCCAGGTTTGAGTCCTGAGTGCTACACAACGGGTGAGGTCCCATCCTTGCCTCAGTTCCTGCCAACCTAGTAGTTCGAAAGCATATAAATGTGAAAGTCTGTAGAGATTCTCAGTCATCCAGGTCATGGTTGTCCCAAATGTGCTTTTTCAGGAGGCAACTGAACTTTCTTGTTTTCTCTTTAAGGTTGTTTCACTTCTCATCCAAGAAGCTTCTTCAGCTCTGACAGGATAGTGGAAGGATTTACATTCTTTGTTGGTCATTTGCATCCTTTTAGAGTTAATAATAATAATAATAATAATAATAATAATAATAATAATAATAATGATGATGATGATGATGATGATGATGATGATGATAATAATAATAATAATAATAATAATAATAATAATAATAATAAGAATAAGAATAAGAATAAGAATTTAATTTGTATACCGCCCTTCTCCCAAAGGACTCAGGGCAATTTACAGCCACAAAAAATAACACATACAATGCTAAAAACAAACATTAAAAAACTTATTCAATTGGCCCCATTTAAAATACAATATCAACCCTGTAAAATTAATAAAAATTTAAACCCATAAAATCAATTAAAAATTTTAAAAAATTCAAGCCAGTCCAGCAAGACGAAATAAATAAGTTTTAAGTTCGCGGCGAAAGGTCCGAAGGTCTGGTAGTTGTCGAAGTCCAGGGGGAAGTTCGTTCCACAGGGTAGGAGCCCCCACAGAGAAGGCCCTTCCCCTGGGGGCCGCCAGTCGACATTGCTTGGCTGACGGCACCCTAAGGAGTCCCTCTCTGTGAGAACGCACCGGTCGCTGGGAGATAGAAGATGGCAGTAGACGGTCCCGTAAATATCCCGGTCCTAAGCCATGGAGCGCTTTGAAGGTGGTCACCAATACCTTGAAGCACACCCGGAAGACAACAGGCAGCCAGTGCAGTCTGCGCAGGATGGGTGTTACATGGGAACTCCGAACTGCTCCCTCAATCACCCGCGCAGCCGCATTCTGGACTAACTAGTTGAAGCACTTGTAGGTTTATCTGTGTTCTCAGGGTCACCTGAGCAGTGCTCCTGGTTCCTGTGGTCTGCAATTTTTTCCTCTGGAAATCGACTCCTACTCCCACACCATTCAAAGGGTGCTCATCCCAAATTTTACAGCTAAAAGTGCTTCAGTGACCCTCTAAAAGGATGCAAATGATCAGCTGTCTGCAAGGAATATAAATCCTTCCATTCCCCACTGTCCTGTCAGAGCTGAAGAAGCTTCTTGGATGAGAAGTGAAATGGTCTCAAAAAGAAAATAAGAAAGTCCAGTTGCGTCAGATGAAATGCTCCCGATTCTGACTGGATCTCACGATCCAGTAGTGATCAGGGCTGGTGGTTCGGCAATCCGGTAGGATCGCCAAACCACTGGTGAAACCCACCACCCGGGTGTCATTACTTCCTGGTTTTAACCAGGAAGTAGTGTGTTTTTTACCTTCTGCATATGCGGATGTGATGCATGCAGAAGGTCTGCACATGGATGTGATGCGCACACGAGGTGTGTGGACTTCTGAGCCAGTAAGAAAGGTAAGTTGATTTCATCCCTGAATTGCCTCCTGAAAAAGCACCTTTGGAACATGCAAATGTGAGTAGATAAATAGGTATTATTTTGATGGGAAGCTGACAGCACTGGCCACTGGAAAGGTCTTTGGACAGTGCTAGTTCAATGACCTTGAAATGAAGATGAGCACAGCCCCCTTATAGTCAGCAATAAAATCTGCAGGGACCCCCTTATACTAAAACCTTCTCCATACCTTTCTGTTCTCAAACACCCTCTTTGCTCGCACCATTTTATATATCACCTTACTTCCCCCCTCCCCAGTATTGCATCAATACAGTCCAACCATGAATTTCCCAGTCTTTTGCTTTCTCTTCCATTGATTTACATTTCCTTCAAATATTTGTTTTGCGATTTCATCTTCATTCATTCTCTTTAAATAATCGAAGTCGTTCAATTTACTTTTCGATACTGGATCACTAGTTTTTATGATCTTTCCACATTTATTCTTGACCCAATCGCTTCTTGTTATACACACATGCTCCAGAGGGTGGTATTCACTTACCTTCGCTACCGGTTCGCAAATGTGAGCGTGTGCACACGTCACCTCCGTGCATGCGCAGAGCCTTCCGCACATGCACAAAACATCAAAAACAGGACGTGATGCCATCCGGGTGGGTGGGTGGAGCCTCCTGCAGCTGCCACTACCGATTCACTCAAACTGTATAGAACCAGCTGAATACCATCATTGACATGCTCCTTATGTACATCATACCCACTGCTTACATGCTACATATGCATACCCCATGTCCCACATATCTCTACCTCTATCTCTAACTCTATCACTATCTCTCTCTATTCTATCTCTATTTTTATCTATATCTATATCGATCTGTGGTAAAATCCAATTTTTTTTACTACCGGTTCTGTGAGGGTAGCGTTGGTGGGCGTGGTGTGGCTTGGTGGGTGTGGCAGGGGAAGGGTACTGCAAAATCTCCATTTCCCTCCCCACTCCTGGGGGAAGCTAATCATTCCCATCCAACTCTGGGGCCAGCCAGAGGTGGTATTTGCTGGTTCTCCGAACAACTCAAAATTTCCGCTACCAGTTCTCCAAACTCTCTAAATTTCCGCTACCGGTTCTCCAGAACCTGTCAAAACCTGCTGATTTCACCCCTGGTCTATATCTATCTATCTATCTATCTATCTATCTATCTATCTATCTATCTATCTATCTATCTATCTATCCATCCATCCATCCATCCATCCATCTTTCTTTCTATTTATCTATTATCTATCTCAGCATTTGCACATTGTAAGTGCAGTTTTGTTTCCCTTCATTTATAACTTGCATTTTCCCTACTAACGCAACACTTTCCTCTTTGATACATTACTTTTCAGATCCATTGTATTCCTTACCCCCTTAGTATCTACTTAATATTCTCTGCAAATCATTTGGGTTCTCAGCCAACAACACAGCATTATCTGCACACAAAAGTACATCTACATTCCCATCCCCAAGCATCTTACTTCTAACATTACCATATGCATTCTGTTCATTATGCTTGAGGGGACAAGGGAAGATTACTCAGGGTTGTGTTATACCTGGGGGAACTTCCTTCCGGCTCAGCTTCTGCTATGTGCATCTGAGAGATATGTTTGTGAAGACTATCCAGGTATTCTCCTGTTAAAATACATGGCAGATTGTCTGGTTCTCCCCATTTCAACCCTTTGGAAGAGAAGCATAGCTAAAAAGATTGTGGTTGTCATTTTGAAGATGGAGTTCTCACAGCTACCGAGCATGCAAACCCTTGAGTAGAACCTTCAACTGTTTAAGTAACTGAAACAATCTCACACATTCCCACGTGCTCCTCAAAATAAACAAACCACAAAAGGAAATGCAAGCAGGGCTTGAAAGAAACTTTCCCAATTGCATCTTCAGGAATCATACCAGGATCTGCCAGACTTGCCCAGGAAAATTATTCCATCCCATAAAATATTCCCAGCCACTGTTACTTCCGTAGGAACCATAGGGGTGAAACTTTTTTTAAAAATTAATTTTCTGCTTTAAGAAATGATGGTGCATTTTGTAACTGTTTAGATTTGCAATGCCTGGTAACATATGGAGACTTAGTATGCAACTTCACATGACTGTTAATGTAATTTGTCCAGAAATTGTTTTATGAAAACAAGATTGTTCTGATTGCATTATCTAATATGCACATTTTCCTTAGCAGACTTTTACAGTGAAATGTCTCTTACATATGCTAAAATCTATAAAAGACTTCTGAAAATGCTCCAGCATGTAATATACATATTCATGAAAGTTTATGAAATGTGTGACAAACACACACACATATAAACATGATTATTAGAAATATACATAGAAAAGCATCTATTCATCCATAACATACCTGGCTCAGTGGTGAAATTCAAAAGTTTTACTATCGGTTCTGTGGGCGTGACTTGATAGGGGTGGTGTGGCTTGGTGGGCGTAGTTTGATGGGCGTGGTGTGGCTTGGTAGGCATGGCTTGGTGGGCATAGCAGGGGAAGGATACTGCAAAATCCTCACTCCTGGGGGAAGGATACTGCAAAATCTCCATTCCCACCCCATTCTGGGGCCAACCAGAGGTGGTATTTCCTGGTTTTCTGAACTAGTCAAAATTTCCACTACTGGTTCTCCAAACTACTCAAAATTTCCACTGCTGGTTCTCCAAACTACTCAAAATTTCCATTACCGGTTCGCCAGAACCTATCAGAACCTGCTGGATTTCACCCCGACCTGGCTTATCTATCTATCTATCTATCTATCTATCTATCTATCTATCTATCTATCTATCTATCTATCTATCTATCTATCTACCTACCTACCTACCTACCTACCTACATACATACATACATACATACATACATTTGGGACAACCATGAATTGGATGACTGAGAATCTCCATAGACACAAAGAAAGATATCTTATTCTGTAAACAATTGCTTACAGGAAATTGACATCTATTGGATGTGACTTTTTAATACAGTTGTCTTTGCAGAAAAGCAACTAATTAAAGACTGAGGGAAAGGGAAAGGCTACTGAAACAAAATAAGGTATTATTCCTATCTCTAGATGATACTCTAGATAATACTTCTGGAAATTCAAGGAAAGGAAAAACTCTCTTGGGAGTGAAATAGAGTTACGTATCCATATATTCCTGGAGAAAAAGGCAAACACCTTCAATACCGATTGTCATGGTTAAAAGCCACATGAGTTATGTAGTTTCTCTGGATTCTGGTATTTTTAGGCTCATTTTCATTTAATCAGCAAGGAGAATCCATATTATTTGAGCCATGGTAGAACAGTGCTTTGAACGCAGTACTGCAGGCTACTTCTGCTGCCTGCTGGTTGCCTACAATTCGGCAGTTCAAATCTCACCAGGCTCAAGGTTGACTCAGCCTTCCATCCTTCCAAGGTCGGTAAAATGAGGACCCAAATTGTTGCGGGCAATATGCTGACTCTATAAACGGCTTAGCGAGGGCTGTAAAGCACTCAGAAGCAGTATATAAGTCTAAGTGCTATTGCTATTGCTATTTCAGAACCCAGACATCACCTGCCCGTGAAGGTCAATAAAGATGTGGTCCCTATTAATCAAGGATCTCAATTTGTTATGTCCAGTTAGCCTTACAGGTTTGGAATTCAAATCTGATATCATCCATTTCAATCATCTCTGTTCTGAAAAATAACATTTGGGATCTCAATTACCAATGAGGTGTAAAACAATCCAAATGTCAAATTCTGTTCTTCGACATTCTGGAAAACCTCATGAGGTGGCCACATCGATGTACTCTTGGCTAAACTTGAAAAACTAAGCAGAATCGAGGCATCAGGAAAGCCCAGATGATTTAGGGGGAGAAAAGGCAGTGCACATCCTTTATCTACAGCTGCCAAGAAATACAACATGGATGTTCACAAATTCACCAGGAAGTAGATTCAATCCAAGCATTGACTTTACACTTTAGAAAAGATATGTAGAAAAATCTATCCCGTTCATCATGTTTTAAGTATCCCTCTTGTTGTTTCAAGAAATACAACTAACCATGTTCTACTTTGTGTTTAGATCATTAACTTTCCCCTCAATAATCTGTTCTATTGGATAAGGCTGTCTGAGCTCAATATGGTGATGGATAATGAGGATGGGAGACATCCATGTTCTAGGCTATCTTCAGCCATGAAATTTATCCAGATGACATTGGGACAGTCACTATTTCTCAGACCAACCAGTCTCCCAGGTTAATTGTAGGTGTGAATGGAAGGCATGGTGCTT
The DNA here is from genome assembly GCF_028640845.1 of Ahaetulla prasina. Classification (NCBI taxonomy): domain Eukaryota; kingdom Metazoa; phylum Chordata; class Lepidosauria; order Squamata; family Colubridae; genus Ahaetulla; species Ahaetulla prasina. Next base: position 97,745,086 of record NC_080544.1, on the reverse strand, counting down.
TATGAACCTGAGAAGGGAAGGTAGAATATGACTCTAATAAGTAATATTTGCATGCAAAATGCAAATTTCAACCTTGATTTGTTTGTTTCATGCTGGACAAATTTAATCAGTAATAAACAAATCAGAATAGGAGGTAGTGATTGAAATTCAAATCCTAATGCACACATGGGAAAAACTGCCAGAAGGCAAGAGCAGCTAAAGCAAAGAGGATGACACGGGAGTAGGGCCAAGAGATGATTGGCTCCTCTCATAAGGCTTAAAAGACCAGCAATGGTGCTTGGACTCTTTGCCAGAAAACAACGTTGATAGCTTTGTCTTATTGCATTTGTTTCGTATCGGTGTCTTCTGAACTTTTCCCAAGAAAAGCCTTTGGCAGTTTGCCTAATTTGACCAAGCTGGGTGATAGGACTGAGGAATTGTGTTGGGAGGAATTTGCTTTAACTTAGTTGGACTACGCTGAGAATGAGTTAATTCTCAGCTGCTCTAATAAAGTTTATTTGTTTTTACACAGATTGAGTTTCCTATTACCTACTTGGGCCTGGGTCACAATAGAAAGGCCAGTTCCCTCTTGAAAAAGCACTTTGGGGACAGTCATGACCTGGATGACTGAGCATATCTACAGACAATGAATGGAAACTTATCAAGGAGAGAAGTAAGGAGAAATTTCCTGATAGAACAATTATTGATCAGTGAAACAAGTTTGCTCCTGAAGTTAGGGGTGCTCCAACACTGGAGGTTTTTAAGAAGATATTTGACAGCCATTTGTTTGAAATGGTGTAGGATTCCCTGCTTGAACAGGGGGTTGAGCTAGAACAGGGGTCTCCAACCTTGGCAACTTTAAGACTTGTGGACTACAACTCCCAGAGTTCCTCAGCCAGCAAAGATTGGAGACCCCTGATCTAGAAGATCTCCAAGGTCCCTTCCAACTCTGTTATATTGTTATTATTATTGTATAGAGACACCACCAATAGTTGGAAGCATAAACTCGGATATCATGAAAATAAGAAAATGTTGATCCTGACATCCTGAAGCAAACCTGTAAACCGTGTGCTTTGTGTTTTGACATTACAATGCACATTTTGTCATTTGTTTCTCTTCCCCATAGCATAATTATGATATGAGATGAATTTCTCTCCCCCCCCCACCCACATATTTACTATGATTCAAAGAGAAACTAGGGACAATGGAATTTCATTCCAGAACCATGGACTCTAACATCATCAATGTGATATATAAAGATTGCAAATTATATGCAATCAGGCTACAATTTTCAAAAGGAAATCTTACTATTGGAATTAGCCTCCTCAGCTTAAAGATACAAGTAGTTACGGCACCTTGTAGAAAGTTTGCACCATCACAGCATTGATTACATGAACTCAGATGGTAGAGATGCTTAATTAGGTAAACTTAATAGGGCTTTGTCTCTAGCGAAAGCCTTAATTCTTTTTACATTTGCAGGTGGCTAAGTTTAATTATACAGCATGAACACCAGATGGATCTTCAGTTTTTGAGGCCTACATATATCCAGAGCAGGCACTGCTCAAAAGCAGGTGGGGATGCTTGTAAATTTATCTCCCCATATGTTCCTGTTCTAGGCACAAATATAGATCACAAATTCCTTTGGGTTTAGTTTCTTCACACCGACGCTCAGTTCTCACCTAAGACAAAATAAATGTTAAATACAAGTAGCAGGAAAGGTTGGGTATGTGTAATCATGCAGCAGTTTCAGATGAAAAATTGCTCTGTGAGTTCTGTACAGTTTGAGAACAAATAATAATCTCGTCTAAATGAGGATAGTTTAAAGGTAGGCTCTGCTGACCAAACTAGATATGTATTAATATACAGATTTGGATTTCTTCTTTTTTATTAAAAAACCATTCACAAATTACTTCATAAATGAATTGTCTTACAATATTTACAACTGAACTATCCGAGCAGTAAAATTAAGTATATAAGATTTATAAGGGATGTGGTGGCTCAGTGGCTAAGACACTGAGCTTGTTGATCAAAAAGTCGGCAGTTCAGCAGTTTGAATCCCTAGTGCCACGTAATGGGGTGAGCTCCCATTACTTGTCTCAGTTTCTGCCAACCTAGCAATTTGAAAGCAGGTAAAAAATGCAAGTAGAAAAATAGGGACCAACTTTAGTGGGAAGATAATAGTGTTCCGTGTGTCTTTGGCATTTAGTCATGGTGGCCACATGACCATGGAGACATCTTTGGACAGTGCTGGCTCTTTGGCTTTGAAACAGAGATGAGCATCACCCCCTAGAGTCGGGAACGACTAGCACATATGTGCGAGAAGAACCTTTACCTTTACCTTATATAAGGTTTATATGTTTTAATCCTCTCACGTTGTATTCATCCACATTGCCTGAATGGGAAATTTCTTTTAGGGGGAGGGATTAATTGTACTGCTTCTAATTAATAATCCTATTAATAGATCCTTATTAAGAGTATATGCTACTCTGTGTTGAGAAAAGCCCTGCATTGAATCTGGCTAAAACCAGAGAGTGAGTGAGATTTTTTATTTTAATTGAATGATACATGGATATCTTTTCTTAGATGGACAATTCCTAATTTAAACAAGCAAAATAGTCACCGTCATGTATAAATGACACGGTCTTTAAACTACAAAGTGGTTGGGAACACTTCTTTGGTTGGTTTAGAAAGTATAAACTGTCTATCTCGATTGGGGTTCAGGCAGCCCTCATTTAACAATGGTAATCGGGACAAGTAACTCGGTCACAAAGTGAGGGTGTTGTAAAGCATGATGTCATGTGACCATGCCCAGATGCAACAGCAACTAGCAGCAATTGGTTGTTTAGTCCATCTGCATCTGAAAGGCAAAGGTCAATCTTCTGAAGACAGCAAAGTTCACCTTCTGGACAGAGAGGACCACCAATCTGAGGGTTTAAAAAGGCCATTTTGTTAAAACTAAACTCGGCAGAGAGGGAGGGATATGACACCACCTATCTCCTCTTAACAACACAGTCCTTTCATAAGTCCCAAAAAGGTTCCACACCCATTTGCAGTCTGCTTCAGGTGACCCTCAGCAATAGCAATAGCATTTAGACTTATATACTGCTTTACAGCCCTCTCTAAGTGGTTTACAGAGTCAGCCTATTGCCCCCAACAATCTGGGTCCTCATTTTATCCACCTCGGAAGGATGGAAGGCTGAGTCAACCTTGAGCCTGGTGAGATTGGAACTGCCAAATGGCAGGCAACTGGCAGTCAGCAGAAATAGCCTGCAGTACTGCATTCTAACCACTGTGCCACCATGGCTCTGAGGATACAGATAAACCACCCAAGTGGACTCAAGAACTCTCAGAGTCCTAGCGACTGACCTTCAGATAACTGCAAAGGATATAAATCCTTCCATTCCGCACCAGTCAGTTAAACCTGAAAAAGCTACCTGGATGAGAAGCAAAACATTTTCGAAGGAAGAAAAATAAAAGAAAGTCCAGTTGCCTTTGGAAAGGCACCTTTGGGACAACCATATGGATCATTTAGAATCTACATAGACTTGGTCACAGTGATCCATGATTGTTATGGGTGAACTCCATAAGTCCTCTTGTTCTCATACCATTGTAACAGAGTATCAATACCAATACTAGCTGATAACCCAGTGTTGACCAGGTATTTATTTATCCCAATCCTGCCTTTGAGGTGATTATCTGCATTAACAGGCATCTCCCCCAACAACTTGCCCTCTTTGCTTGAAGCTGAGGGTCTAGGTTGTTGTTGTTGTTTTAAGAACCAATCCCCCTTATCAGAGGGACTGAAGCCATTACCATGGCAACTCCACTGTGCTGTACATTAGAAGCCATTTTAAGGCACAACAGGCTGTATCTTAACAGAACTTGAATCTAAAATGCACACTATCACTGTCAAAAGTTTTGTGATTTGACACTATAGATATAATTCATTCCTTTTCATTTCAGCGGCCTAGGCATTCCAGAGTTATGCTGGAACACACAAAGACAGACACAGACAGAGACACAGACACAGACACAGACACACACAATGAGGGTGTTAGGGGTATTTTTTACCCCTTAAAAATACCTGTCTTACGCCACAGTATTTTTTTCCAGAGAGTAAGCCATCTGTGTACCAAGTTTGGTTGAAATTGCTTGAGGTGTTCCAGAGTTATGCTGGAACACACACACACACACACGCACACACTGATAGATAGATAGATAGATAGATAGATAGATAGATAGATAGATAGATAGATAGATAGATAGATAGGTAGGTAGATAGATGATAGATAGATAGATAGATAGATAGATAGATAGATAGATAGATAGATAGATAGATAGATAACATATACAAATGTTCATATTACCGTGAGAGTTCCTTTGGCAGAGTAAGCAGCATAGGAGTACAAAAGGTCTTGACTGTGGTGAGTTTGGGTCTCTTTGTTACATGGCTGTCCATTAGGATAATAGCATTTCCCAGTGTTATTCAGAGTCACTGTATTTGGAGAAGAGCCTGGCAGGTCAAGCAAGACAGTGTAATTGATGAGCTGGACATCTTCAAGACCAAACGATGTCCACTGACCCAGAAGTTTTGTTGCAACATCTCTATCTTCTTTTCCATTCTGCTGTATCAAGTCTCTACAAGAAACAATATCAAATACAATTGGGTGTACGGATTAGCTTTTCCAATAAAAAAATAAGTTTTTGATTATCCACATAGGTAACTTGTAATCTATTTTTTATTTATAAAACAAAGAAAGGAAGGAAGGAAATGTTGCTCTAGGAATATCTACTAGATGTGTTTACCTAAGTAGGATTGGAGGGGTCGGGATAGTTCAGGCTGTTAAGAAGCCTGTTATTAGAACACAGTAGCCTGCAATTACTGCAGGTTCAAGGTTGACTCAGCCTTCCATCCTTTATAAGGTAGGTAAAATGAGGACCCAGATTGCTGGGGGGGCAATAAGTTGACTTTGTAAAAAAATGTACAAATAGAATGAGACTATTGCCTCATACACTGAGTCTTCGGAGAAGGGCGGGATATAAATGTAAACAAAAAACCCCCCCCACAATTATCTGAATTTGCATAATAGCATGTTAAAGTCATGGTTAAAAAAAAACTACACTAGGTGGTTTCAACCAGCACATTAACTAAGATCTGAGCCAAATTATGACTTATCATGATATTAAAATCCAGACATTATATTGAACTAGTATAAACACATAAAAACATCATTAATTTTCTCTTTCTCTGAGGGAGATGAGCAATTCAGAAATTGATAGATAGATGATAGATAGATAGTTTATTTAATGGAAACAGACTAGATACTAGGGAAGTTGAGCTACGAAAATATTGTTGTGGCCTGCCAGCCGCCAGCGGAGCTAGTGGCAGACTCAGACAATGAGGAGGTTGGGTAGGAACTTGGACTAGTTCTGGAGTCTATGGATGGCTCTGATGGATTGGACGCAGAGATAGAGCCAGGGCCCTCCAACATTTCCCAGCCACCAGAGAGGCAGCTGCCTTTGGAGGCTGAGATAAGTGAGGAGGAAGAACAGCTGGGGCCTGTTCCATAGGCATGTATGCGCAGAGCTGTTAGGAGAAGAGGACAACTGAGGACAAGAAGTCGACTTGGAAAGCAAAGCACACGTGGACGCTGAATGGCCCCTCCCTGGCTGGGGAATAAATAGGAAGGAAAGGGGAGTGGTTGTCCTAGGAGACAATAGTTGTATTTCTGAAGATTTTGCTCATTGTGTTTCGTGTTGCCTGGGAGCTCATGGCCTTGCAATTATCGCAAGGAACTGATAAGGTCTGTTACTGCAGTTAACTCTTTGAAGGACTATTGTTTGGATTTTTCAGTGGAGGAATGCAATTAATACACAAGAGGTAAATAAAGAAGGTTTTTTCATGACCAGGAGTTAGTTTCTTGCTTCTGCTAAAGCTGTGTCAGAACAAATACATAGTTATACTAAACCACGAAAGTATGAAGAAGAAGAAGAAGAAGAATAGAATTTATTGGCCAAGTGTGATTGGACACACAAGGAATTTGTCTTGGTGCATATGCTCTCAGTGTACATAAAAGAAAAGATATGTTCATCAAGGTACAACATTTACAACACAATTGATGATCAATATATCAATATAAATCATAAGGATTGCCAGCAACAAGTTATAGTCATACAGTCATAAGCGGAAAGAGATTGGTGATGACTATATGAAGTGGCATATATGTAATAATTGGCTAGATATTCCAAGCATAATTCTCAGAAGCCAGATAAGCAGATGTCAAAAAATCTGATGGCAGCAGGAAGTTTAGGGAACATGGACTTCCAGAGTCAGGAAATTATTTTAAGGGAAACCATTGATGCCATCTTGACATATAACTTTAAAAAGAAGCAAGGCATACATAGATGAAACTCAAGGTGGTAAACATACCTACTACTCCTTTCTCCTTCTATTTTTCCAAAACAACAACAACAACAACAACTCATGCCTGGCTTCTTTTTAAAGTTATCTATACACACACACACATACAAAGTAATAAAGGCAAGATAAAAATAGAAATAAATAAAAATAGATAAATAAATAAAATTGAGCACCATAAAACTATTGTGAAGAAAGAAGTTCATTCATGGTTTCCCCAAGGATTTTAATTTAGGATCCGTGGGGGTGCAGTGTTTAGAATGCAGTATTGCAGGCTAACTCTGCCCACTGCCAGGAGTTCAATTTTGACTGGTTCAAGGTTGGCTCAATCTTCCATCCTTCCAAGGTTGGTAAAATGAGGACCCAGATTGTTGTGGACAATATGTAAACCGCTTAGAGAGTGACGTAAAGCATTATGATACAGTATATGTCTAAGTGCTATTGTTGTTTCTGCTTCTCTGACTTTACTTATGGAAAATAAGCAATTATGTCAAACCATATCATTAATTGCCTGAGCCTGATTTCTCCACCAAAGTTACTATAAACTCTGTAATCCTTCTTTTATCTCTATTCCACATTTACCATGTTGTTAAGAAATATACAAAGCCATAGTAGAAACTATATGTCACATTGTCACAATCTGAGGAGGATTTGTTTTCCCATATGTCTCTATTGTCAATTGTCATTTATATGTCAATTCACAAATGGCACAATACGCGTCTATTCTCACTGAAGGTCATCCATCTCCCATTTCAATTCCTGCTCTCTCTTTCTTAGAAGGTTCCTTTTCTTTTTTGTACACATCTAATTAAAAGTTTTACAAAGAAGATAAAAACTGACAAAAACTAATAAAAGGGGAAAAAAAGAAGGAAAAAAAAGAAAAGCAAAGTGCGAAAGAAAAAGATGAAGAGAAATAGGAAAATAAAGCTTCCAATTTCCTTTGCAGCAAATACAGGTATGAATTCATAGTTATCTCTTATGCTATGATTACAAAAAGGGGTCTCTCTTTTTCTAGTATTTAATATTTTTGGATCTTCAAAACCAGAAATTAAAAACTCAATTTTCTGTTTCATGCAAAAAAAGTTTGTAAGGGTTTTCCAATCAGCAGTAAATGTAGATACCTTTTCTTTAAACAAGGAAGCCAATGTAGCCATCTCTGTACGTTCCATCATTTTCACCAACTATTGTCCCATTATGGGTAGTGCTGAACCTTTCCACTTCATCATCATCATCATTTAACGACCCCATCAGTGGTGGGATTCAAAACTTTTTTACTACCGGTTCTGTAGTCGTGGCTTGGTGGACATGGCTTGGTAGGCATGGCTTGGTGGGCGTGGCTTGGTGGGCGTGGCAAGGGAAGGATACTGCAAAATCCCCATTCTCACCCCACTCCAGGGGAATGGCAAAATCCCCATTTCCTCCCAATCAGCTGTGACTTGGGAGGCAGAGAATAGATGGGGGCAGGGCCAGTCAAAGGTGGTATTTACTGGTTCTCCAAACTACTCAAAATTTCCGCTACCAGTTCTCCAGAATTGGTCAGAATCTGCTGAATACCAACTCTGGACCCCATAATCGCTTGCGGGGTGGAGTCTGGGCAACTGAATGGAGCTAGCAGCCGCATGCCCTTCCTGTCGCCAGCTGAACCTTTCCACTTGAGAGCGTATAATAATTTATTTATTTTTATTTATTTATTTATTTTGTCACAACATTATATATAAGCATCATATAAAAAGATTATATAGTATATAAACATATATATGAGGTAATATAAGGAAGTATAAGCATATATATATAAGAAGAAAAAAGAAACGAAAAAAACAAGCAAACAATAGGACAGGAACGGTAGGCATGTTTGTGCTCTTATGCACGCCCCTTATAATCCTTTTAGGAATGGGGCGAGGTCAATAGTAGAAAGTTTTTGGTTAAAGCTTTTGAGATTATGGGAAGAGACTACAGAGTCAGGTAATGTGTTCCAAGCACTGATAACTCTGTTACAGAAGTCATATTTTCTGCAATCTAGATTAAAGCAGTTAACATTAAGTTTGAATCTATTGGTAGCTCTTGTATTATTGCAATTGAAGCTGAAGTAGTCTTTAACAGGAAGGACATTACAATAGATGATTCTATGAGTTAAACTTAGGTCTTGTCGAAGGCGACGGAGTTCCAAGTTTTCTAAGCCTAGGATTTCAAGTCTGGTGGGATAAGGTATTTTGTTGTATTCAGAGGAGTGGAGAACTCTTCTTGTAAAATATTTCTGGACATGTTCAATTATACTGCTGTCTGAAATGTGGTACGGGTTCCAGACAGACGAGCTGTATTCAAGAATTAGCCTGGCAAATGTTTTATATGCTCTGGTTAGTAGTCTAGTGTTTTTGGAAAAGAAGCTACGCAAAATTAGGTTTACAACTCTTAGAGCCTTTTTTGCTATGTAGTTGCAGTGGGCTTTGGCACTTAGATCATTTGATATGAAAACTCCAAGGTCTTTAACAGGGTGGGGGTCATCTGTAAGGTAATGTCCATCAAGCATGTACTTAGTGTTTGGGTTCTTTTTTCCAATATGTAAGACTGAGCATTTGCTGGTTGAGATTTGATATTTGATAATACCAAATCTCAACCAGCAAATGATTTGATAATCAAATGATTTGATAATCTCAAATGATTTGATAATCTTGCTGCAATTATCATATACAAGAATGCAATGTTCCATGATTCCCCCCCCTAGTTGTCTCTCCATTAGTCCTGGGGGGGAAAAAAATCTCGTTGGTTACTGTCAGCCGGATCTGCAGAATACGATTTGCAGCTTCCTCAGCTGCCATGGAAACGGGGAGGGTGGTTTTTGGCATTTGGGGTAGGGAAAGTGAGCTGGGGTGAAGTGTTCTCCTGAGAATCGGAAGGGAGGTTTGCTACCCATCTATGGAATGAAGTTCTTTGGACTTTTCCAAGGCCAACTGCCCTGGGACTCTGGAGGCATCCAACATCTGCTGAAGAGTTTTTCCATAACATCATGGATGCTGGATGCTGATTGGTCTTTATGGACCCTGGGGGGAGGGATTTGAGGTGACTTCCAATGCGTAATTTTTGTGTGGAGTACCTTGCCTTGCTTTTGCTGCCATCAGTTCATTCTTAGTAAAAGTTCATTTTGTCTAAATCTATGGAGTTGGGGGTTTTCTTTCCTAAAATTTGAATGGAGGCAGACCTGATAGTTACTTTACCAAAGTACTGTGCTCCTTCAGAGTTGTAATGTCAGTTGGACAGTACAGAATGATGAAGTAAAGGTTAAATGTCAAGCTTAGAGGAACTACAAATCTGGTCACATTGGACTTTGCATTTGTCTTCTGGTGCCCATTTAATTGAAAAACAGAGATTATTTTCAGACAAATTAGCAAGGCATTCATCACCTCTGATCTATCCTAACACCACACACTTTTCAAGAGTAGTAGGCTTACGCTAAAGGCTTGTGAGCTCTTTTCAAGAGGAATAATAGCCAAAGGTCAGCTCTTTGGACTTAATCTTTTCCACTTTATCTTCAATAAGTCTTCAAACAGTCTGCACAGAATAGACAAGTTAATCCAATCACTAGTACATTACAAGCCAGTGATTTCATCGGCTGTGCCCTTTAATGCAATGACATGAACTTGGACAGTCCCAATACGTGCCAAGTCATTTGATTAACACAAATTCTCCAGGAGTGTCCACATCTCCCATCAGTTTTGGAAGCATTAATAGACTAAATAATGAAAAAAAAGCTACCCCATTACAAACAAGATCGAGGTACTTCCCCAACATAAGCACGTTCTTCATTGCAGGGGGGTACTTTTAAGTGAAGATTACAATTATAGAATCGTTCTTTTCGTTGCAAAATGAAATATGCTCTCAACTCAATAATTAAATGAAAACGATTTTAAAACTTTAGTGATAATATACTTGATTGATTATTCTTTGAAAGCATAGCGTTCCTTATTTACTTCATATTTTATTTTCAGAATATTGAAATACAGGTGCAAATCATGCCTGAAGCTTTATTAAAGCCCATCAGCAGATATGACGTGTTTTTAATTGGTCTTCGGGATTATGCGATCTTGCAAAAAAAAAAAAGCTAGTAAAATTTCTTGCAAGATAGGTCAGTGAAGTTAAGTTATACCTCAGCATGAAATATATCAGATCAGTCTACCTTCCAAGCAATTCCAGGTTGATACCCTATAATTAATAAAAATTATAAGCAGTTTCCAACTCTAGAGCGGAGTTTTCTTGAAAGTTAAATTTTTTGTTACGTCCTTCAATCCTTAATCCAGCAAAAATAAGATTTAACTAGATCCTTTAGAAAGCACCAAAATAACAATTTGTTCCAATCTTTTTCAGTGGTAATTGCCAAGTTTCCCAACTGCATATAATACCTTATCTTTGCTTTCTCGCTACTTATGAATGAATGTAAACATTATTCGCCCATGTGTAATTCGACTTTTGTGACAGAGTTTGGACAATTCTTCAGCTCTGACAGGATAGCGGAGAATGGGAGGATATTCCTTGCAGACAGCTGGTCATTTATAGGACACAGATAAACCTCCAAGTGTTTCAATGACCCTCTAAAAAGATGCAAATGACCAGCTGTCTGCAAGGAATACATATCCTTCCATTCCCCACTATCCTGTCAGAGCTGAAGAAGCTTCTTGAATGAGAAGCAAAACATCTTTAAAGAGAAAACAAGAATGTTCAGTTGCCTCCTGAAAAAGGCACCTTTGGGATAACCACGATCTGGATGACTGAGAATCTCTACAGACTTTTCAATTCTGTTATTTTATCTGTCTGACTGTCTGTATGTTAAACTATGGAAGGATGCTAACAATTTTTCATAATGTTTTTAAGTGTGATAAATAACTATGCAGTGATGATAGGCAGAGAGAAAGATAGATGGAAAGAGAGTGAGGTGGATAGACAAATAGACATCTATCATTATCTTTTTTCTTAAAGTATGGGGAAATAAAAGTTCTTCTCCATTATCTCTAAACAAATAAATCACATACAAAGTTATAATCCTTTATTTTTGTCAGGACATTTTAGGATAGTAAAGTGACCATCATCATTTTAAAGTAGGGGTCTCCAACCTTGTCAACTTTAAGACTTGTGGACTTCAACTTCCAGAATCCCAGAATCCCAGACTTCAAATCCCAGAAGAATTCTGGGAGTTGAAGTCCACAAGTCTTAAAGTTGACAAGGTTGGAGACCCCTGTTTTAAAGGACTATACATGGAACCAAGTGCCTTTGTATGTGTCTGTCTGTCTCTTGACCATATAAGGAAAAACCATATTAAATCAATGACAAATCTAATCAGTACAGATTGTGCTTGGCATGTTTATAACTAGCATAACCATCCCAAAGCTGATATCTCCTGCTATAGAAGAGATTTATTTATCACTGTTGAAAACATTTTTCTCTTCACTTGTGTCTATTTATTCATTGGGTGTCAGGTGTGCCTCCGTTCAAAACCCAAGAAAGAAATCCCCCAACTCCATGTTTGTAGAGAAGAGGTACTTTTACTGAGTTTGAAATGTAGCAACGAAAGAAAAGCAAGATCTGAAGCAAAAGCCGCGAAAGTTACATATTGAAAGTCTCCCCAAATCCCTCCCCCCCCCAAGGACCCAGACTGAATGTCCAATCCAACCGTGTCATGTGGGGCTCATCTTCAGGTGTTTTCAGCCATCTGGTATTCTGGGACAGTTGACTTTGACTGGGTATAAACAAGCCATTCTGCTGCGCAGTACATCATGAGAGCAATCCTCTCTTTTTGTTCACACAATGTGATGACCCGGGGTGTGACACAAAGGCAACACAGTCAGAGAACCGATAGGAGTCCCTTTATTATCACCAACTGTGCCCCCAATGTCCCTTTCAACTCTCTGGCCTGGAGAGAGCTCTTCCATCAACCTGTAATAGTCTTTGGCTGGCAATACTTCAATCCCAAACGTTGTAAAAGAAAACTTTCAACAAAAAAATCCAATAAGGGAAGACCAGGTAATTAATCCGGCGGGGCAAGCAAAATAGGGAATTCCCGAATTGAAGTAGCACGGCAGTAAATCAAACCCATTGGGAGGATGCCAGCACTTCAGATAAACACCAGATGAACTCAGCATTTGTTTCTGACAAATGCCCCTCCCATTTGCCTCTCCTTTTAAACTCCATCAACAGCTGTGCCTTGTAAAGAGGATCGGGTCCCTTTCCTCCCTCGTAAGCCACGCAACCCACATTGCTCTCTTCTCTGTTCCTCCCTGCGCTGCCTAGGATGAGGAGGGGGTGGAACTTGGTCTTCATCTGAAACCCCTCTCCCTTGTTCTACCTCTCCCCTGCTCTGCCCAGCCTGACTTTACTCTTCCCCAGTTTTTCCCACAGCCAACGGAGCCACTCTCTTGTTCTCTGTCAGCTGTTCATCTTCCCCTTTGGATTCAGACTCCAACAGGGGCATGACACACAGGCCATCTCTCTCCAGTTCACTTCCCCACCCAATTGCCAACCCTATCCCTGTTTCTAAGGCAGTGGTAGCAAGCAAGCATCATAGAGGCTGACACTGTGCATGGAATCACAATTCTACAAACAACCCTCCATGAATAGAATGATTCTCCCCAATCTTCTGCTCCAGTGCCGTGGCCTGCACATTCACATATCAGATGCTTTTGTAAGATAAGGAAGTTGAAAACCATTGGTTCAATCTATCCAGAGATATACCACAAGGTATCATTGTTCACAATTTATACTATAACGCTCCAGCAATCTGACTGCAATTGTGGGAGACAGAAAAGAAGCTGCAAATTTCCTGAAGGGGAGAAAGCAATTTGTCTACACAACTCATCAGTTCACAACAATCATAATGCTAGTATTTCTTGTCAGCCCAGCAGTGTGGCAGTCTCTAATGGTGGAAGGCCAGAACTTGTCTCTATAGAAAAATGAACACTGATAGAAACCAGCATTTTGATATAAAATAGGCATGAATGGAAAATGTGATACGGATCAATCAGCATGGCTGGTCAAGGTTGCAGGCTGATTATTGGCACAGACGTTGAATAAATTATATCAATTTCATTTTTGTGGATCATCTAATGTATGCACTTTTGCTACCATATACACTCAGTGTGGGTATTTATTTATTTATTTATTTTTGGTCCAAAGATGTGAGATAGAAACCTGAGTTTTCAATCACAAAGGATTACCGTATTTTTCAGACTATAAGACACACAGGAATATAAGACGCACCTTAGTTTTTTGGGAGGAAAATAAGAAAAAAGCTGATTGGCAGGTGAATGGCCTCCTAGAATACCCCCAATAAGCTGTTCCCAGAGGTGAACTTTAGCAACAGGTTTGTTAGTTGTGAGCTCTGTGCCTTCCTTGTTTTTTTCAGCCTCTGAAAACTTCCGTTTCAGAGGCTTTTTCCAGCCTCTGAAACCTCCCTTTTCCCTCTGAAATTTCTGTTTTTTTCTAGCCTCTGAAACCTCCATGTCAGAGGCTGGGCAGGGCTACATTCAGTGTATAAGACACACCCAAATTTTCACCCTCTTTTTTTGGGGGGGAAGGTGCGTCTTATACGCCGAAAAACATGGTATCTTGCACTATTATTTCATAAAAGTGTCAAATCGCATATGGCAAACAGAAGCAGTTCTTGTTGTCTAATTTGGAAAGGCTTAGCTCTAACGAACACCACCCTCATCTGTGGTATATAACTTGTAGGTCAAAGATAGAACCAGGATTGCTCAGAACTAAATTGAAGACTGTGCCTGAACGTGAGTTGGCAATCATTTTGGGATGTCAGTGCTGCAGCCAAAGGGATCTTTTTTTGGAGTGGAGGAGAGATGGCATAAAACAGGAAACATTCTTGATGAGGATACAATGAACCCGAAAGAACCATTCCTCTATGAATGGACATACTCCATTCCCAAAGGATCTGTTCCAATCCGAACAGGAAATTAAACTATATGATGGGAATCTCAACTCTACACACAACTTTAACAACAGCAGGGACAGGAACAGAGTGAATCTTGGCGGATTGTGCAAAATGTCATTAGCCACACCTAAAAAGAGCCCTTATTTTGACTTTTAGACAAAGGTCTAAAACGTTTCTTCCATTTTGAATGAGTATGCCTTTACGTTCCTACCTCAGAACTTCAACTTCCAAAATTCTCAGCAATGGCCATGTTACCTATAGAATTGCAAACACCAGTTAGGTACCTTTTCCTCACCATATAGCAGGAAAACCCAACTCTTTGGTGCCATCTCCTGGTCATCTGGATTTTGCAAACTACATCTATAGCTGTAAATAAGTTTTATCCTTCATCTTAGAAATGCTGGAGAAATCAACACCTCCAAATTTTAATACGAAGTGACAAATCTAATCAGTAGATTAGAATCGAGCTGGGCATTCGATTTCACCATTCTTGTGAACGCTGGAAAAAATGTATTTGGAAATACGTACTTTGAAAGAAAATTACATTCAGAAATAGATACTTCAGCATAACTGCATATGAATACGGGAAATAACTAACCAACCAACTGCTTGGGCAGCTTTTTAAATGCCTAAATTGATCAGAAATTGATTTATGGGGAAAACATGCAAAGGTGATACGCTCTAAAAACAGACTTTTCTTATTCTTAGTTGAACCAACATTGAAAGCTGATTTGTTCAGGTTAGTCTGAATATACAGCCCTCCACTGGATGAAATGAAGAGACATTTAATAACTAGAATAACCACAATCATTTGGATGGGCCAAATCACCCATCTAAGAACCACTATTTACATATTTTACCTGCGTGTTACTTCAGGAAATCCTTGTGGCTGAGTGGATGGGTAGGTGACATTGACACCTCAATGAAGTCATTTGATTTATAATATTATAATTGATTCCCACCTAATGGCAATGTGATATGTGAATTCACTGTACCTTAGCAATAATACCTAGCGGTGAAACCCTGTAAGTCTAAGGTAAAGGTAAAGGTTCCCCTCGCACATACGTGCTAGTTGTTTCTGACTGCAGGGGTCGGTGCTCATCTCCGTTTCAAAGCCGAAGAGCCAGCGCTGTCCGAAGACGTCTCTGTGGTCATGTGGCCGGCATGACTCAATGCCAAAGGCGCATGGAATGCTGTTACCTTCCCACCAAAGGTGGTCCCTATTTTTCCTACTTGCATTTTTACTTTCAAACTGCTAGATTGGCAGAAGCTGGGACAAGTAATGCGAGCTCACCCCATTACACGGTAGCACCAGGGATTCAAACCGCTGAACTGCCGACCTTTCGATCGACAAGATCAGCGTCTTAGCCCCTTGAGCTACCGGGTCCCCTGTAAGTCTACTGCTCTGAAAATACATTTATTCACATGCATTTCTGTCTGAGTGGTGCAGGGAAAGACCTCGGTGAAAACATTTGCAACCAACCACGGAGCGATTGTTTTCCTATAAAGGAGCCTTATGGGCAGAAATTCCATCACAAGCTGTCATCCTGGGGTGAAATACACACATGCGGTTGTGCGCCTGCTTTTCAAATATTACTTGTCTTTGTGTTTTAATTTCCTCCCTGCTTTTCCATCGGGCCCACAATTTAAATTGGTGTTTTCCATTTACCTCTTCCCGAAGTCTAATTGCTCGAGAAATAACAGTAGGGAATTAGCACACATATGTGTTGCAAATGAACTGATTTTTATTTGGGGGGGGTGCAGGGAAGTGACAGCATGCCGTTCCAGAAAGAGAAAATGCAAATATCTTCAGCATTCACTCCTATCATGTCAAAGCCTCTGGCACCAGAAAAGGATGGCTCTTTTTTCTTTCTGTTGTTGTTGTTGTTGTTTTTCCACCATCTCTTCCTTATACATTTTTGTTCCAGGCAAAAGATACACAAGACAGATGATAAGCAATATCTTAACTCTCCTCCAACAGAAAAAAGTACACAGCCTGATCCATCAAAAGCCGGTAACTGACATTTGAACAACGCGCTGCAATTAATCCACAGAATTGCCATTTAGAAACATAAATCTCTATCAGCGAATAGCCCCATGCAAATGCATTATTTCTCCATACAGACAGATCTCGGTATCTACAATGGCACAAATCCATGAAGACTTTTAATCTAAATATAGTTACTTGGATTTCTGAATGTTTTGCTTTTAATATCAGCTGGTTTTGGTGCTTTGTCATTCCTGTGGTTCTAAGCACACTATAGTCAACCCAACAGTACTAGATCTCATAAAAGACCAAGATTATTTTACAATGAATAAGAGCTCTGTTTCTAAATGTAGGACAGAACTTGTCATGCCCTAGCACATAACTTTTATATACTATTGTTGCTCTCTAGCCCCATCTAGTGGCGGGAGGAACAAGAGGCACGTCTTGTTGAGGTTGTTTGGGATGAGTTTGAGACTGTGACTCTCGAGGACGTGGACAGGTTGCTGGGGAGGTTACATGCAACCACATGTTTACTGGACCCGTGTCCTTCCTGGCTGGTGCTGGCTACTCAGGAAGTGACACGAGGCTGGCTCCAGGGAATTATAAATGCTTCATTGTCAGATGGGGTTTTCCCCGCCGCCTTGAAAGAGACGGTGGTGAGACCCCTCCTCAAGAAGCCTTCCCTGGACCCAGCTATTTTGGGTAATTATCGTCCAGTCTCCAACCTTCGCTTTGTGGCGAAGGTTGTAGAGAGTGTGGTTGCATGGCAGCTTCCCCAGTACCTGGATGAAGCTGTCTATCTAGACCCGTTCCAGTCCGGCTTCCGGTCCGGTCACAGTACGGAGACAGCTTTGGTCGCGTTGGTGGATGACCTCTGGAGGGCCAGGGACAGGGGCTGTTCCTCTGCCCTGGTCCTATTAGATCTCTCATCGGCTTTCGATACCATCGACCATGGTATCCTGCTGCACCGGTTGGAGGGTCTGGGAGTGGGAGGCACCGTTTATCGGTGGTTCTCCTCCTATCTCTCCGACCGGTCGCAGACGGTGTTGACGGGGGGGCAGAGGTCGACCGCGAGGTGCCTTACTTGTGGGGTGCCTCAGGGGTCGATTCTCTCGCCCCTCCTGTTCAACATCTACATGAAGCCGCTGGGCGAGGTCATCAGTGGTTTCAGGGTGAGTTATCATCTGTACGCTGATGATACGCAGCTGTACTTTTCCACCCCGGACTACCCCAACGAAGCTGTCGAAGTGCTGTCCCGGTGTCTGGAAGCCGTACGGGTCTGGATGGGGAGAAACAGACTCAAGCTCAATCCCTCCAAGACGGAGTGGCTGTGGATGCTGGCACCCCGGTTCAGTCAGCTGCAGCCGCAGCTGGCTGTGGGGGGCGAGTTATTGGCCCCAACGGATAGGGTGCGCAACTTGGGTGTCCTCTTGGATGGGCGGCTGTCGTTTGACGATCATCTGGCGGCCGTCTCCAAGAGGGCCTTCCACCAAGTACGCTTGGTGTGCCAGTTGCGCCCCTTCCTTGACCGGGATGCCTTATGCATGGTCACTCATGCCCTTGTCACTTCCCACTTGGATTATTGCAATGCTCTCTACATGGGGCTGCCCTTGAAGTGCACCCGGAGACTGCAGCTAGTCCAGAATGCAGCTGCGCGGGTAATAGTGGGAGCAACTCGTTGCTCCCATGTAACACCACTCCTGCGCAGTTTGCATTGGCTTCCTGTGGTCTTCCGGGTGCGCTTTAAGATTTTGGTTACCACCTTTAAAGCGCTCCATGGCTTAGGACCCGGGTACTTATGGGACCACCTGCTGTTACCTTTTGCCTCCCACCGACCCGTACGCTCTCACAGAGAGGGCCTTCTCAGGGTGCCGTCCGCCAAACAATGTCGGCTGGTGGCCCCCAGGGGTAGGGCCTTCTCTGTGGGAGCTCCCACGCTCTGGAACGAGCTTCCCCCTGGTTTACGTCAAGTGCCTGATCTTCGGACCTTTCGCCGTGAGCTGAAAACACACCTATTTATTCAAGCGGGACTGGCCTAAAATTTTATTGGGGTTATTTATATCTTAATATTTTAAATTGTTTTAAATTCGGCCACTTTATAATATGTTTGTTTTAATTTCTTTTAATATTTATACTGTGCTTTTTTACTTGGCTGTACACCGCCCTGAGTCCTTCGGGAGAAGGGCGGTATAAAAATCGAATAAAATAAATCAATAAATAAATATGCCCCAACATAGGATCCTTATATACTGTTGTTGCTCTCTAGCCCCATCCAGTGGCCTAAGACAAATACCAAGTATATTGGTTGAAACTGACCTCACCCCTTTACCCATCAGCCCGCACTCTCAAAACAAGTGCATACTGGGAAGCCAAACTCCATTTCCTTTAGCATTTGGAGAAGGCAGAAGCACAAAGAAGAATCCATCTTAATCTCTGGCACATGGTCATCCAAGGACAAAACCACATCCCACACACAGAGCATCACTGGTGAGATTTAAATTGCTTGTATTTATTCATTGTTATGTTCAGCAGTAACTCAATACTGTCTATCTTGTATTTGGTTCTCATTGTAAGCATCCCTATTTTCCCCTGTTTCACCATATCCTGTTCTTTCAATAAAGCATTCAAATCTACGAACATGGTCTGTTTTATTGGAGGCTAGATGGGTTTAGCTGCATGTCAAGCTGCTAACAGACTAACGTGTAGTGAGGACAGAATAGAATTATAAAATTTGCTCCTTTGGGCATCAAAATGCCCTGGAAAAGCTCCCTAACCTGCTATGCTAAGTCAAGCCAATATACATCAAAAAGCTTTCTGAAAAGCTTCAGAACAGAGCTTAACATATCTGACCTCTTTTTCGTGTCATCTGGAGGAAGCAGGAAATAATAATTACCATCTCAATATTCTACCATATGCTATTAAGAGACACCCTGTCTCTGTAACATGTCTTTTTTGGCCTGTTCTTACTTATACAGATATTTGCAGGACACATATACTGTCACAGCCATTTTGAGGAGCAGAATAACAGGATAACAGAACTGGAAAGGACCTTGGAGGTTTTCTCGTCCAACCCCATGCTCAGGAGAGGAGAAGGAGAAAATGGTTATGGAGAATAAAAGCAGAGAACTCCTTTGGGTTCATTATTGGCCATCCTCTTTACTTTCTTATAATTCCTCAGGTGTTCTTAGTTCAGGTGTCTATAGGCTTTTAGCTTGGGAATGCATTTTTCAACCTTTGTTTAGTCTAAAAACTGTATACGGATAGTCTTCAATGTACGACCATAATTAAACTCAGAATTACGGTTGCAAATCATGTTGGTTGTTAAGTGCATGTGGCTGTGCCCAATTTTATGACTTTTTTTTGAGGCCATCAAAAAGAGAACAGTGAGGTCTTTAAGCTAACACCATGGTCATTAACCAAATGCTGTGGTTGCTAAGTGAACCTATCGCCCACAAGGGACATTTTATTTGGGGAGGGGGGCAAGACTGCTGGAATTTCAGATTTGAATCATGCTCTGGGGAGGTCTGCCATAACTTGGGTAGTGTTGTGGCCTATCGGCCACTGGCCCCTCCAGCAGCCAAATCAGAGGAGGAGGAGGCGTGGGAGTTAGGGTCAGCATCAAGGCAATCTGAGAGCTCCAAGGGGGAACAGGGAGTGGAGCTGGAAGGGAGAGAGACAGAGGTGGAGCCTGGGCCATCCATCAGATGGAGAGTCAACAGCCCCCAGGTCTGATGGTGGCTGATGAGGAAGAGAAGGAAGAGATGGATCCAGTGCCTGATGCGCAGATGCGCAGGAGGCAGAGGAAAGGAGAGCAGTGGAAATCTATGGGCTGATCCTTAGGATGGAAGAGCCACCGCTGGTAGCAAAGCCTCACCCTAGCTCTGAGGATAAAAGGCAGAAGTCAGAGATGAATAGGTGTGGCAGACAACTATTCATCTCTCTGCCAGACAGACTTGTTAGCCTGCTGTGTGAGAAAGAGACTTTTGGTGGAGCTGCTGGCGCTCCTAATAAAGGAATCATTGATTTAACTACAGAGGACTTCTCATGTTTGGGACCTGGGTCAGAACAGATAGTCACTGAGCAACCAGTCATAAGCCAAGGAGTACCTGTGTTTTAATAAACGCAAGTCAAGTCAAGTCCAACACTGGAAATTTTTAAGAAAATGTTGGATAACCATCTGTCTGAGATGATGTAGGGTTTCCTGCCTGGGCAGGGGGTTGGACTAGAAGGCCTCCAAGGTCCCTTCCAACTCTGTTGTTGTTATTGTTATACTTGTTAACTACATATAGAGATCTAGTTTTGTTTAGTTCTTAACACACCAGGCTAGAAACCAGGAGACAATGAGTTGTGATCTTGCCCTAGGTGAGCTTGGGCAGTCATTTTCATTCAGCCCTAGGAAAGAAGTAAGGGGCAAACCACTTCCAAAAATCGCTTGCTAAAAAACTTCAGGGACTAATCCAGGCAGTCATTAGGAATCAATACTAACTTGAAAGCAGAGGAATACAAACGAACAATCCTTAAACTCTGTCAATAACACATTCATTTGTAGAATTACTTTAGGTACCCCTTGCCATAACAGCAACTGTTCGCTCAAACTCATGGTCACAAGAAATCACAATTTCACTTGGTTCAGCACATTCATACTCACAGTCAATAATTGCACCTGAGTTCTCTTCACCATTATCCGTTTTCTGAATCTCAGCACATTGCTAACTGTGCACTTTAAAGTACTGTTTCTTGGTCAATAATCCATTTTTTACAAACTAGTAATGACAATTTCCAACTTTGGTTTGGCCAACTCGTGGAGTAGGGAGAGAGGATCTAAAGTGGCAAACAATCTGTGGCCAGTAAATCCAGAGGGTGGAAGGAAGATACTGGAGGATGCTGATGGTCCACAAACAACAGATTAAGAATTGTTTGTTTATAACAGGGCTGTCAAACTTTCAGCATGGATGCATCACATGCTGGCCACACCCATGTCCGGTTTAGCAAAGGGGGATATATCACATGATGCCGTTGTGATAACACGAGTTTGACACCCCTGGTTTATAACATTGTTCTGACTTGATATCTAAAGTTACCCACCTTAAGTTCTTCGCTTAGATCACTGTTCTGCACCTGGTTATATTATATACAATCAAATGAAAAGAAACAAAGAAAACAAATTTTACAAGTTAGTCACCATTTGTATTAGACCTCACCAGACTTCAATAACTTTGAAAAGATGATGACTTCTGGCCTAGAAGTGAAAATGCCAATTTTTAGATCTCTTCCAGATTGATGAAGTTCAACATCAATAAAATCTCTGTCCTATTCATGGGCCTAGATTGGCATCAGGAATCACCCTGAAGATGCCATTACAAAATTTATTGTTTGCTTTAGCCCACAGTTTCTCTTTTTCATTTTTCATTTAAAGTGTTTAATTTAAAATATTTTAACTCTCACTCAATCCTCTTGCCTCCAAGACTCTCCCCCCCAAAAACACATGTCAATTGCAAAGCTAACTGGCTGTCTTACTGCTCACTTCATTATTAGTAGTAGAAGTTGAGAATTTCTGCCTGATGCTCTGTCTTTTCCATAGTTCACCAAAGACTATATTATTTTCTGCCTTTAGAAAAGCATCTGCAACAACCTAATGGAGAAGATAAGAAGAACAGTCTTGGTCCCTTCAAATGTACATTTTCCAATATTTCTATGGATGGTTTAATTAATTGATTTTGGACATCAAAGGCTGCAAAATGAGGTACCCGCTGAACTATATCACAGCAAAAACATTATAACAAGGACTGACTTACGGAGAATCTCTGTCTATCTGTCTGTCTGTCTGTCTGTCTGTCTATCTATCTATCTATCTATCTATCTATCTATCTATCTATCTATCTATCTATCTATCTAATCTATCTATCTATCATCATCTATGAGTCCTGGTGGCACAATGGTTAGAATGCCGTACTGCAGGCATATTCTGCTGTCTGCCAGCTGCCTCCAATTTGGCAGTTCAAATCTCATCAGGCTCAGGGTTGAACTCAGCCTTCCATCCTTTTGAGGTGAGTAAAATGAGGACCCAAATTATTGGGGGAAATATGCTGACTTTGTAAACCATTTAGAGAGGGCTGTAAAGCACTGTGAAGTAGTAGATAAGTCTAAGTGCTATTGCTATTAGCACTTAGAATAATAGTAATATTATTGCTGTTGCTGTCTGTCTGTCTGTCTGTCTATCTATCTATCTATCTATCTATCTATCTATCTATCTATCTATCTATCTATCTATCTATCTATTTTGTACACACATACATTAAATAACCTCCCCTTTTCTTTCATTCTCTCTGTCTCTTTCTCCCTCACACACACATATAGTGGCTTTTCCTGCTGTTTTTGGTAAGGAAGAGAGAAATGCCTGTTTGTTCCCAGCATGATACAGCTAGTAGCATAGGTAAAATAGTTCATGTTTCATCAGGACCAGCTATTATTGGATTGTTGTTTGTTTGTTTGTTTATTTAATGTATTTATTTATTTAATGTATTTATTTATTTAATGTATTTATTTATTTATTTATTTATTTTGTCAAACACATACTAAACAATATATATAAGTATAAGCATGAAATAAACACACAAAATGAATACCACCAAAGGGAACATTAGGACAGGAACGGTAGGTACGCTGGTGCTCTTATGCTCTTAATAATTGTTAATCATTATCTTTTTCTTTTCTCCTCTGTATGTAATGTTGGTAGTCACTTAGAAACTACCAACTCATGAAAATAAAATAAAACAATCTACGCTATTATAGGAGGGGATGTGGTGGCTCAGTGGCTAAGATGCTGAGCTTGTCGATCGAAAGGTCGGCAGTTCAGCGATTTGAATCCCTAGTGGCGCGTAATGCGGTGAGTTCCCATGACTTGTCCCAGCTTCTGCCAACCTAGCAGTTCGAAAGCACATTAAAAATGCAAGTAGAAAAATAGGGACCACCTTTGGTGGGAAGATAATAGCATTCCGTGCACCTTTGGCGTTTAGTCATGCCAGCCACATGACCATGGAGATGTCTTCGGACAGCTAGGACATAAAATTTGGGGCAGGTGTTGTTAGATTTGATGATGGAAGAGACAGACACAGCTCTTTCAGTAACAACCGCTCTTTATTAGTAGACCAGTACCACCCAACAACCTGCTTGTCTGGCAGTGTCCCCTTTTAGAGAGCCAGACAGCTTAACCAATGAGCTTTAAGTATTTTCCCACCTTTTTTGGAGGACCTGAGTGAAGCCTATAGCTCACTCCTTATATGGTACATAACAGGTGTTTTCTTGTATCTCCACTCACCCATTTCAAACTTAAGATGGGGACCTTCAAAAATGATGCAAAATGCATTGCTGCTTCTGCTTCTTTGCAAGACCAAAAAGACCATACCAATCACTCAGTTAAAAAAAATAATGAAATGATATAATTTTATGGCATCTTTTGTTTCCAAACTGACAGTTTCAGGAAGTCAGAACTGATTTTTTTTTTTCAAATATCCAAAGAGTGGTGACAGCCTTTTCTATTTATATGCAGAAAGAGCTGGGACAGGAAGAGGAATTGTAAGTATAGCAGGCACTAATCATAAAAGCTCTGGTTTCACTAGTGGCATCGCTTTGTCAATTTCAATTCCTCATCATTTCCTCATCTCACCGAGGGGAGAGGCTGATTAGATTGCATCGCTAAGTCCAAATGCATGGGATGCTATGCTGTTAGCTAATGGCCATATATTTTGGGAGGGAGATTGTTCAATTGTACGATTTAGCTATTTCTTGTTTTCAAATAGCATCTTGATAAATGCTAATGGAATTAATAGGGCCAGTCTCCTAATTGTAATTTGAGAAAGAAAGAGGAATCAAGAAAAAGAATTAAAAAGTTGTCGTTTTAGCTCCTGGCTCAGTGCAGGAGATTCACAGTGACCTCAATATTTGTATATTTAGGAATTTATTCCTAGCTGCCTAGGAAATATTTTTAGGATTTATGAGTACAGTATATAATAACATAAATTCATATATGTCAGGCAATGGGTAATATTTACAGATACATTGGGAATGAAGATCATCCTAATTCAGACTTTTATTGTATATGGTAAATTAAAGTTTACCATACTTAGGGGCTGGGAAGTGGCTCACCAGGCTACTGCAGCCTGTTATTAACACACAGCTGCCTGCAATTACAATCACTGCAGGCTCGAGTCCCACCAGGCCCAAGGTTGACTCAGCCTTCCATCCTTTATAAGGTAGGTAAAATGAGGACCCAGATTGTTGGGGGGGGGGCAATAAGTTGACTTTGTATATAAATATACAAATAGGATGAGACTATTGCCTTACACAATGTAAGCCGTCCTGAGTCTTCGGAGAAGGGCGGGATATAAATTAAAAAAAAAAAGTATGGGAAATATAGAACGTCTTTATTCTCTATCTTTGATGACTTCTGAATAAACTTCTCCTCTTTCTTTTTTTCCCCCCCAGGACACATTGCTAATGGCTTATTACTGCTGTAACTACATTGTATTCACTCACTCTACAAAAGTTTCTCCTTTGGAATTTAAAACCTCATTGTGCCTTTTCAAAAGGTATTTTAAGAACCTTATGGTCTGGTAGGGTATTGTTAATACTTTAAAACATGCTTCCCTCTAAATTGCATTGTATATGAAACAGCATCATGTAATCCATGTATATGCACTTATATATATGCCATCGTGTCATTACATGCCTACATAGGGCAAGGGGCAGTTGCTAGTTAACCTCATCTGGGTTTTGAAGCTAAATAGATGTGAGATGGATGCCACTGTCTCAGTCTAAGAAAGGAAAAGAGGGAAGTAGTGAAGGAAAGAGGGAAGGGAGAGGGAGGAAGGGAGGAAGGGAGGGAAGGAAGGAAGGAAGGAAGGAAGGAAGGAAGGAAGGAAGGAAGGAAGGAAGGAAGGAAGGAAGGAAGGAAGATTCAAGCATCAGTAAAAAAAGCTTGTGCCTTTACAATAAAAATATAAGCCATTCAGAAATTTATGTTCTAGTGATATTAGATAACAAAGCAAAAGTCAGAGACATCATGTTTAGCAAAATTGATATCCACAATTGTGCAGAATTCACAAATATTATGCAAGTATGTGTGTGCACACACACACACACACACACACACACACAAGTTGTTATTGGGTAGATTTTTCAGATTGGCCAGATTTCCTCATTTAGGGATGTGCAAAATAGTCCTAAAAATTATGATTTGTGATTTATACAAACTGGCCACCCAATTCCAATTCAAAATGACATCAAAATAACATACAAAAGCAATATGAAATTACAATACAGAAGGTGAATGAGTTAAAAGAGAGATTAATATCATCACAATGCATATTAGCTACTGTAAAATCCTGATAACTTTTGAATTTGTTTGAATTTTTCCAGCCATTTTGAATTTAGGATTATAGCTTTGAAATACAAAAGTATTTGGTGAAATACTTGTGTTGTGGTTATATTCTTTTTTTTTTTATTCAACTGGCATAATTTGATTTCGTAATGAGGTTATTCTTATATATATCATCTTGGATATGTGTGGTTTTTCTTATAAACGATAAGCCAATTAAGTAAAAAAAATTCTCATAACTTCGGCAGAAGGTGAGCCATACTGATAATCATTCTTGTTTTTACATCTGGTTGTTTTATTCTGTTGCATGATAGAATAGAATAACTTTTTCACCTCATTAAAATATTGAAGAAAAAACTTCACCAACAGTAATGTTTGCTTTTGGCTGACACTTAATTTATTTATTTATTTTATTTATTTATTTATTTTGTCACAACAATATATGTAACTATCATACAGAAAGGTTATATAGTATATAAAGGTATAGAAGAAAAGAAAAACAATAGGACAGGAACGGTAGGCACGTTTGTGCGCTTATGCGCGCCCCTTATGGTCCTCTTAGGAATGGGGTGAGGTCAATAGTAGAAAGTTTTTGGTTAAAGCTTTTAGGATTATGAGAAGAGACCACAGAATCAGGTAAAGTATTCCAAGCACTGATGATTCTGTTACAGAAGTCATATTTTCTGCAATCTAGATTAAAGCGGTTGACATTAAGTTTAAATCTATTGGTTGCTCTTGTATTATTGCAATTAAAGCTGAAGTAGTCTTTGACAGGAAGGACATTACAATAGATGATTCTGTGAGTTAAACTTAGGTCTTGTCGAAGGCGAGTTTGTTGTTGTTAGTTGCGAAGTCGTGTCCAACCAATCGTGACACTGTGGACAATGTTCCTCCAGGCCTTCCTGTCCTCTACCATCCCCTGGAGACCATTTAAGCTCACGCCAACTGCTTCAGTGACTCCATCCAGCCACCTCGTTCTCTGCCGTCCCGTTCTTCTTTTGCCCTCAATCTTTCCCAGCATTAGGCTCTTCTCCAGTGAGTCCTTCCTTTTCATTAGGTAGCCAAAGTATTTCAGTTTCATCTTCAGGATCTGGCCTTCTAAAGAGCAGTCAGGGTTGATCTCCTCTAGGACTAACTTGCTTGTTCGTCTTGCAGTCCAAGGGACTCGCAGGAGTCTTCTCCAGCACCAGAGTTCAAAGGTCTCGATTCTTTGGCGCTCAGCCTTTCTTATGATCCAGCCTTCACAGCCATACATTGCAACTGGGAAAACCACAGCCTTGTCTATACGCACTTTTGTTGGCAGGGTGATGTCTCTGCTTTTTAGTATGCTGTCTAGATTTGCCATAGCTTTACTCCCCAGAAGCAAACGTCTTTTAATTTCTTGGCTGCAGTCCCCATCTGCGGTGATCTTGGAGCCCAGGAAAATAAAATCTGTCACTACCTCCATTTCTTCCCCATCTATCTGCCAGGAATTGAGAAGGTCGGATGCTATGATCTTAGTTTTCTTAATGTTGAGTTTCAAGCCTCTGGTGGCTCAGCAGACTAAGCCTGTCTGTTATTAACACAGCTGCTTGCAATTACTGCAAGTTCAAGTCCCACCAGGCCCAAGGTCGACTCAGCCTTCCATCCTTTATAAGGTAGGTAAAATGAGGACCCAGATTGTTGGGGGCAATAAAAAGTTGACTTTGTATATAATATACAAATGGATGAAGACTATTGCTTAACACAGTGTAAGCCACCCTGAGTCTTCGGAGAAGGGCGGGATATAAATTCAAATTTTTTAAAAAAAAGCCAACTTTTGCACTCTCCTACTTCACCCGCATCAAGAAGCTCTTTAGTTCCTCTTTGCTTTCTGCCATTAGAGTGGTATCATCTGCATATCTGAGGTTGTTGATATTTCTCCCAGTACATCCACAGCTGAGCGTCCTTTCGGCTTTTTTGTTTTTTTTAATTTACATTTATATCCCGCCCTTCTCCGAAGACTCAGGGCGGCTTACAGTGTGTAAGGCAATAGTCTCATTCTATTTGTATATTTTCAACGTCAACTTATTGCCCCCCCAACAATCTGGGTCCTCATTTTACCTACCTTATAAAGGATGGAAGGCTGAGTCAACCTTGGGCCTGGTGGGATTCGAGCCTGCAGTAATTGCAGGCTGCTGTGTTTTAATAATAGGCTATCTTACAGCCTGAGCCACTTTGGCCCAGTCACTTCATTCTTTCTGGCGCTACTAGTACTAGCCCTCCGCTCTTCCCCAGTAGCATATTGGACACCTTCTGACCTGAGGGGGGCTCATCTTCCGGCGTCATATCTTTTTTTCCTTTTTGTACTGTCCATGGGGTTTTCATGGCAAAGATACTGGAGTGGGTTGCCATTTCCTTCTCCAGTGGATCACGTTTTGTTAGAACTCTCCGCTATGACCTGTCCGTCTTGGGTGTCCCTGCACAGCATAGCTCATTGTTTCATTGAGCTATGCAAGCCCCTTCGCCATGACAAGGCAGTAATCCATGAAGGGGATCTATTAGAGGTTTATATCACATTTAAAGGGGAAAATGAACTCAAAAAGGCATGGGGGCACCTGTTGGGAAGCAGCTGGAATCTGTTTTTGGAATAGCATAGTTCTCTCTGCAGTTGCTGCATGATGCCAACGCAAAAGGCATTTTGCTTTATAAGTTCAACAAGTGCTGGTATAGACACCATGCATGTATAGACACACTGTAAAGCACATTTTATTTCATTTTATATCTATGGAGTTTCACAGCTTACTCTTAAGTGATTTACTTACTCCCCCTGAGAGGAACACAGGATGAAGTCTTTCCTGCTTGAAATGTTCCTTTCTCATTTGTCCACATTTCCTGGCTTGGAATAAGACCATAAAATCTTCGTCCACTTGACTTTTTCATCTGATCTAGATGATGGCTCTGATGAGAGTCCACAGCAAGAAGCAATTAACTAGTGATTAGGTTTCCTTCCAGGGATGCAGTGGCTTAGTGGCTAAGACGCTGAGCTTGTCGATCAAAAGGTAGGCAGTTCAGCGGTTCAAATCCCTAGCGCCACATAATAGAGTGAGCTCCTGTTACTTGTACCAGCTTCTGCCAACCTAGCAGTTCAAAAGCACGTAAAAAATGCAAGTAGAAAAATAGGGACCACCTTTGGTGGGAAGGTAACAGCGTTCTGTGTGTCTTTGGCGTTTAGTCATACCAGCCACATGACCATGGAGGCGTCTTTGGACATGCTGGCTCTTCAGCTTTGAAACAGAGATGAGCACCACCCCCTAGAGTGAGAAACGATAACATGTATGTGCAAGGGGAACCTTTACCTTTACTTAGATTTCCTTCCAAGTAGCCTAGTATCTTTTCTTCAGCATGGGGCCCAACATCTCCTGGTATCGGCCACCCTACACATTTTAGTATCATTTGCAGAGAGGACTTCTATATTTTCATCCAATAGCTCATGAAAAACCTGATGTTTTGCCAAGTGTGAGGCAGATGCCCAAGCACTTGGTTCTTTTGGATCCAGAGACAATAAGCAAACCAGTAATTAAGGGGCTTTTAGGATTTATTATTAGCTCAAGGAAAGAAGAGTTTAAAAATGCAACATAAAAGCATGCATCCTGAGCAAGATAATATTTAAATAGCTGCCAGGAGTTCCTTAATAACGAAAGCAGAGGTGCCCCGAAGGTGGCCAGTTTTCACAGTACCTGATGCTAGGTTTCGTGCAGAAGCTTCCAACAAGCACCAACCCCAAGGTTTTTTTTTTAAAAAAATCAAAACCTGGCACCATCACTATGGTCAGGATGGTCACTGCAAGATCTGATCTTGACTGGTTGGCACATGACTCTGCGATGGGAATTGAAAACCTGTGATTTTTCATCAGCAGGAAAAAACTTTGAATAATAATAATAATAATAATAATAATTTAATTTCTATACCGCCCTTCTCCTGAAGGACTCAGGGCGGTTTACAGCCAGGTAAAAAAAACACAATGAAAACATACAATATACAGCTAAAATCAATTATAAAAAACCTATTCAATTTGGCCCAATTAATTAAAATATACATTAAAACCATAAAAAAACCCATTTAAAATTACTAATAGTTTTTAATTTTATGCCAGTCCTGCACGGAAGAATAAGTATTTCTTCAGCTCGCGGCGGAAGGTCCGGAGGTCAGGGAGCTGTCAAAGTCCTGGGGGAAGCTCATTGCAGAGGGTAGGTGCTCCCACAGAGAAGGCTCTTCCCCTGGGGGTCGACAGCCGACATTGTTTGGCTGACGGCACCCTGAGGAGGCCCTCCCTATGGGAGCGCACGGGTCGGTGGGAGGCAAACGGTGACAGCAGGCGGTCCTGTAAATACCCCGTTCCTAAGCCATGTGAACCTATGTGAAGGTTATCCTGCCCCCTTTCTTTTTTCAGTAAGAGTGAAAGACAAGAAGGCCAGCTCAGAATCAGTCTAATTTTCTTAATACGAAGGAGAAATCAAAATATATTATTAACACTTCACAGTAATAATGCTTCTCTGCATTGACATTATAGTTGGAAACAGTGATGACCCAAGACCGATAATATTCCATCGGTTATCACTTTCAGATTTGATCAGAAATCCATTAAGGTAGCAACTTAATTATCATCCTACATACTACACTTAAAGTTCAGAATTTGTCCCAGTGCGGCAAGGCTAAGACTTATGGAAAAGCTAGGGACAAATAATTATCCAACTTCTATATATGAGACAATTCATGTTTTGGATTGTGTTTTAAAGAGAAATGGAGAGTATTTTTTTCACAAAAATCTCTCATTTCCACACCAAAGCTTTTTTGTTTATTTATTTATGAAAGTTAAAAATGAAAAGTTGAGGGCAACAGTAGAAAGGTTCTGCCAGAATATCAGATGTACTCTCAAAATTAGAATTTAATTCAGAGTGGGATTATATAAAACCAAAGTAACCAGAAATATTCAAAGAAGTGACAGAAACATTCAGATGTTAGAATATCAAAGTAACATTTTCAGGATGCTCCCCCCTCCCTTAGTATTAAATGTAGTCTAATGTGCATTCACTGGAATTGCTCTATCCAAGAAAAAAATGGGTCAACGTAGAATGTGAATACTTGATCTTATAGACCAGGTGGTAGTAGCAGTTGCTAGCATTAAAAAGAAAAAGAGTCCTTCGGGAGAAGGGCGGTATAAAAGTTTAATTAATTAATTAATTAATTAATTAATTAAATAAATAAATAAATAAATAAATAAATAAATAAATAAATAAATAAATAAATAAATAAAACAGAAACCAGGGGTGAAATGCTACCAGTTCAGACAGGTTCGGGTGAACCGGTAGTAATAAAAGCTACTGGCTCAGGTGAACCAGTAGTAAAAATTATGCTACCGGTTCAGAAGAACCGGTATTTCTGACGATCCTCTGTGCCGGACAATTTATATTCACTAGAAAGCAGCAAATCTAAATCATGCGGCACAGCTGTTGCCCTCCTTGCTGTTCTACTTACCTTAGAAAGCTTCCTTTTTCAGTCCTGCATGGTAGTGTCTGCAGTGCGCATGTACGCAAAGCATACGTTTGGCACGCACTGTGCATGCACGCATGACACATGAGTTTGGTGCGCACATGCGTGCACGAAAGATGTGTTTGGAGCACACCATGCATGTGCACGCATAGAGTACCAGTAGTGAAGTGAACCGGTAGCAGAGCTTGGAGCATTTCACCACTAACAAAAACTACTCAGAAAATGAAATACCAGTGGAAAAATTAAACAACACCATCACAACGCTAAATGTAACCTTCCTCCGATGGAGCTTACAGGGACACTTTTGCAAACCAACAGGGACAAATGAGAGGGAAACGAGGAACATCCACACAAGTGATATTCCACGAAGGGCAGATTTACAAGGAAGTTGTATGTCTGTATTGCACGTAGTCCAGAACATTGATCTGGCTCTCTTTTATTACTTTTCTACTTTCCTTAAGGCAGAAAATTCATATACCAGCTCTCTGGTGAACAGAGGGATTCTAGAAATCAGATATTACTTTAATGGCCATTGTATTCTGAATACTATAGAGTGAATCTATTGCTTTGCTATAATTTAATATTGTCTTTTCCTGTCTTTTGAAGCTCAGTGAATAAAAACCCAAGGTATGAAACAATCAATACTCTTTTAGACTCATAATAGGAAATTTAAAGACAGGATATATAAACAAAAAGAGATCTCTTTAAAAAATGTGAAGATCAGCTTTAAAAACAAAAAGCATATGACACACTGATCAAAGCAGTTTTCTTTGTGCCACAACAGTTTTCCTCTCCCTCCCATATTTATTTCCATAATTCTACTTATTTCAGAAAGGCTTATGGTTCCAAGCCATGAAGCTGGTAAACTGGCTATGAAGAGAGGAATGCATATATTCACATTAAGAACCATTGCAAGACCTGGCTTGGAGGGTTGTCTCAAGATAATGAGAACTGGTTTAGTCTAAAGGTGATACAACCCGGAACCAAAGAGATAGTTAGTGTAGAAGTGTAGGGACTTTTATTTCATAAAGTAAAGGTTAGGGGGTTAGGGTGGGAATAGAGATTATACAAACACCGCCTAGTTTGAAAGGATTAATTTATAGGTGGAATGGTAAGCATTTTTGCAATAACTGGGTCATTTTTTAAAATCTCCTGTTAAGAAAATAAAGGGGTGGGATAATATTGTGAAAATTGGTATTTTTGCCACTGAGAAATGTCTACTGGGAGCATCAAATGCTTTTAGGCCACAATTTACATATTCTTAATGTGGGAGATTGAACTGAAAGGAACAAACAAATAACAAACACGATTAAGGGCCTGGAGGCTAAAACATATGAAGAATGGTTGCAGAAACTGGGTATGTCTAATTTAATGAAAAGAAGGACTAGGGGAGACATGATAGCTGTGTTCCAATATCTCAGGGGCTGCCACAAAGAAGAGGGAGTCAAGCTCTTCTCCAAAGCACCAGAAGACAAGATAAGAAACAATGGTTGGAAACTAAATAAGCAGAGAAGCAACCTAGAACTAAGGAGAAACTTCCTAACAGTGAGAACTATTAATCTGTGGAACAGCTTCAGTGGTGTTCTTCTGAGCATGCGCGAAATGGCGGCGACCTGATTTCGTGGAGAGGGCAAGCGGGGCATTCCCTGGCCGAGGCGTTGCTTCTGCCGACCGCCGGGCTGCTTGGAACGCTGGCTCCGGGAGAATAGCATGTCGGCAACCGAGGGAGAGGTCTTTGGGCTTTGGAAGCCCCTCGGTTGCTGAGAACGGAGCCGCGGACGAGCAGCGGATGGCGGCGGCCATTTTCAGGCGATGGGGGGGTGTTCCGGCCTGGTTCCGGCTCCGGGAGAGCAGCTGGCTCCGGGAGAGCAGCATGTCGGCAACCGAGGAGAGGCCTTCGGCTTTGGAAGACCTCGGTTGCCGAGAACGGAGCCGTGGACAGGCAGCGGATACGGCGCCAGTTTCGCGATGGGCGATGGGGGTGGGGCTTGCCGCCTGGTGTGGCCTGAGGCCCACCCATCTGTTCGTGCCGCGACTACCATCAGTTGATTCCGGACTTCCTATCGGCCTTGGACATCGGCCGACCCCTCAGCCTGCGCCTGAGGCCCACCCATCGGCGGCGTCCATGCCGCGATCACCATCAGCTGATTCCGGACTTCCTATCGGCCTTGGACATCGGCCGACCCCTCAGCCTGCGCCACGGCTACCATCAGCGGCGGTGCGAGTTCGGTCTTCTCAATCGGCCTTGGACAGTGGCCGACCCCCAGCCTGCGCCGCGGCTACCATCAGCGGCGGTATGAGTTTGGACTTCTAATCCACCTGGACATCGGTCGGCCCCCCCAGCCTGTTCCTGGCCGCGGCCTGCGAACTTTAATTGCAGTGGAGGTATGGTAGTGGCCCGCTATCGGCCACGATTTCCATCGACGACATCGATGACGGCCTTGGTTTTGGCCGCTAACCTCTTCTGCTGCGTCATCTTGACGCGTTAAGCACGCTGGTGGCTTTTGGGCCACATTTTATCACTATTAACAGCTTGGCGAGTGACCTTTCTAAATTTTAACAACTTACAGCGTGTCTTGACCGGGTCATTTGAAGGATTGTGATGCCTACATCGGTTAGGGATGGACCCCTTTTTGCCTTTTATTATTTCTTCTCCATGAGATACTCGCCTATTGACCTCCTTCGACTGCGAGGTTCCCCGCCGCAGGAATGGCCTCCGTTATCGAGGGCCTACCTCAACGAAGGGTTTTGGGACCCAGAGAGGTGGCATGCTGCTAAGAAGAATGTATGGGGTTTTTAAATAGATTTTAAATAAGGGTTTTTAAAGGGGAGGGATAAGACGGGTGGGGGAGAACCCGTCGGGAGGGATCCAGCCCGTACCAGTTCATGCACTATTACATCTGGTCTGAAGGCAGGGGGGGAGGGGTTCGTTCCAGGACTAGAGGGTGGTTCAATCTGTACGGTAAGTGGGAGAGGCAGATATGGCGGAGGGGGGGGGCCATATCGAGTGTGGGGAGCACGTGCTCGATGTCTGAAAACGATCACGTGCTCCGGCCCCTTAGTCCCTACCCGTTCCTCAGGCGGCCATGATCCTCAGAGCCTGGATTTTCGGTTGATGTTATGTAATGCCCGGTCCGTGGCAAATAAAGCCCCCTTGATTTGTGATCTTATTCAGGGGGAGTCCGCGGACCTTATGGGCATTACGGAGACCTGGTTGGGGCCAGAGGGGGGGGTTCCCCTCGTCGAACTGTGCCCCCCAGGTTTCCGAGCATTCCATCAGCCGAGGGTCCAGGGTAGGGGTGGAGGGGTGGCGGTTGTCATTAAGGAAGATCTAGAGCCGAGGGAGGCCACTGTTCCTCAGATTGCCGGCTGTGAATCCCTTTATGTGAGGTGGGGCCATAGGAATCAGTTGGGCTTGTTGATCACGTACCTGGCTCCTTGCTGCGTGACCACAGCCCTGCCCGAGCTGCTGGAGTTATTTGCCACTGTGGCAGTTGAGACCCCCAGACTGATAGTTATGGGGGATTTCAACTTGCCATCAGCTGGCTTATCATCGACTGCAGCCCGGGAGTTCCAGGCTTCCATGACGGCCTTGGACCTGATTCGAGTAAATGATGGCCCTACGCACATGGGGGGAGGCACGCTGGATCTGATTTATATCTCTGGTCAGTGGTTAAATGATCTGATACTAGACGATTTAGTAACAGAACAAATGTCATGGTCCGATCATTTTCTCCTTCGCCTGACTTCCGAACCGCCACCCACCATCGCAGGGAGACGGAACCTACACGCTGGTTCCGGCCCCAGGCGCCTGATGGACCCTGAGAGGTTCCTGACGGAGCTTGGGCCATTCCTGAGGATCTGGCCCACGGCACGACTGAGGAACTAGTTGCGGCCTGGGAACAGGCCGCGGCTGGGGCCTTGGACCGTGTCGTGCCTTTGCGCCTCTGACCCGCGCAGATCTCGCCTGGCCCCTTGGTTCTCCGAGGGGCTGAGAGATGAAACGCCGGAGAAGACGCCTAGAGAGCACTTGAGGTCCAGTCATTCGGTTGATCGGACACTAGTTAGGTCCTATTCTAGGACCTACCTAGTGGCAATGAGGGAGGCGAGGCGCCCACGCCCACCCTCATTGCGCCGGCAGATAACCGCCCGGCCGCCCTGTTTGGTGACCCGCCTCCTTCATCAGGAGGTGCGGATGACCCGTTACAGGGACGGCCGAGGAGTTTAGTGGTTATCTATATGACAAAATCGCCAGCTCCGGGATGGTCTGGACCGAAATTGGGATGATCCAAGCGAGGGAGAGGAGGCACGCCTTGTTGAGTCTGTTTGGGATGAATTTGACCCTGTGGCTCCGAGGACGTGGACAGGTTGTTGGGAGGCTCCGCCACTACATGTTTATTGGATCCGTGTCCTTCCTGGCTGGTGCTGGCCACTCAGGAGGTGACACGAGGCTGGCTCCAGAGGATTATAAATGCTTCTTTGTTGGAAGGGTTTTCCTGCCGCCTTGAAAGAGGCGGTGGTGAGACCCTCCTCAAGAAGCCCTCTGGACCCAGCTATTTTGGGAAATTATCGTTAGTCTCCAACCTTCGCTTTGTTGCGAAGGTTGTAGAGAGTGCTGTGGCGCCAGCTACCCCAATACCTGGAAGAATCCGTCTATCTAGACCTGCTCCAGTCCGGCTTCCGACCCGTTACAGCACGGAGACAGCTTTGGTCGCATTGGTGGATGATCTCTGGAGGGCCAGGGACAGGGTTATTCCTCTGCCCTGGTCCTATTAGACCTCTCAGCGGCTTTTGATACCATCGACCATGGTATCTGCTGCGCCGGCTGGGGATTGGGAGTGGAGGCACCGTTTATCGGTGGTTCTCCTCCTATCTCTCCGACCGGTCGCAGACGGTGTTGACAGGAGGGCAGAGGTCACCGCGAGGGCCCTCACTTGTGGGTGCCGCAGGGGTCGATTCTCTCGCCTTCTGTTCAACATCTACATGAAGCCGCTGGGTGAGATCATCAGTGGCTTTGGGGTGAAGTACCATCAGTACGCTGATGACACTCAGCTGTACTTCTCCACCCCAGGTCACCCCAATGAAGTTGTTGAAGTGCTGTCCCGGTGTTTGGAAGCCGACGGGTCTGGATGGGGAGAAACAGGCTCAAGCTCAATCCTCCAAGACGGAGTGGCTGTGGATGCCGGCATTCGATTCAGTCAGCTGCAGCTGCAGCTGACTGTTGAGGCGAGTTATTGGCCCCAAAGGATAGGGTGCGCAACTTAGGTGTCCTCCTGGATGAGCGGCTGTCGCTTGAAGATCATCTGACGGCCGCTCCAGGGGGCCTTCCACCAGGTTCGCCTGGTTCGGCAGTTGCGCCTTCCTTGATCGGGATGCCTTGTGCACAGTCACTCACGCACTCGTTACCTCTCGCTTGGATTATTGTAATGCTCTCACATGGGGCTCCCTTGAGGTGCACTCAAGGCTTCAGTTAGTCCAGAATGCAGCTGCGCTGGTGATAGAGGGAGTGTCGCGTACCTCCCATGTAACACCTCTCCTGCGCAGACTGCACTGGCTTCCTGTGGCTTTCGGGTGCACTTTAAGGTTTTGGTTATGACCTTTAAAGCGCCCATGGCTTAGGGCCTGGGTACTTACGGGACCGCCTACTGTTACCATATGCCTCCCACCGACCCGCACGCCTCACAGAGAGGGACTTCTCAGGGTGCCGTCCGCCAAGCAATGTCGGCTGGCGGCCCCAGGAAGGTCCTTCTGTGGGGCTCCTACACTCTGGAACGAGCTTCCCGGTTTACGCCAAATACCTGACCTTCGACCTTTCGCCGCGAACTGAAGACACATCTTTTATTCGCTGGGTTAATTTTTTATGGATTTTATAGTTTTTATTAATTTTAAACGGGGTTTTAGTTTTTTATAGATTTTTAAATTTTTAGGCAAATTATAATAAGTTTTTTAATTTTATATTTTATATATAGTGTCTTGTTTGTTTTTATTTGCCTGTACACCGCCCTGAGTCCTTCGGGAGAAGGGCGGTATAAAAATTTAATAAATGAAAATAAATGAAATGAAATGAAATGGTGGGATTCTACCAGTTCAGGCAAACCGTTAATTCCGACTTTCAGCAGTGAGCAAACTGGTTCTCTCTTTCAAGCGAGCCCGCCCTCCCGCCTCTGCGTTATACTTACCTATATTTCTGCTTCCAAAGCCCAGCTGATTGGGGCTACAGAGCAGATTGCCACTCCTCAGCTGTTGTCCTTGCTCTCAGTTCAATTTTCTGCAAATTATGCACGTGTGCATAGCGCGCGTCTGGCACGCTCAGAGAACTGGTTACTACACTGGTAGGATCCCACCCGTCCTATATCGCTGTGTTTTTGATGCTGCATGCATGCACAGATGGCGTGCAAGAGCAAATTGCCATGTTTTGTGATACTGCATGCATGCGCAGATGGCACACACATGCTCACATTTCTGTTGCTGGGCGAACCGGTTGCTACAGTATGTGAAACCCACCTCTGGCTATTACAGCCCTTAAAATCTCATCCAGTGGTAGTCAACCTGGTCCCTACTGCCCACTAGCGGGCGTTCCGGCTTTCATGGTGGCGGTAGAGGCTTTGCCCAATACTGAAGCACTTTCCTTTTTTTTAATTTAATTGACTTTTTTTTTTAAAAAAATCATAGCATTATTTAGAAACATTTTCATTTGGTTTTCATAAAATTCCCCATGACAATTTAAATTTCTGAAAATATACTATTTGTATTGCCCGCACATAAGTTTAGTTCATGTTATGACTTGTTATATGGATGGCATGCATATTTATTTTATGAAAAAAAAGTGGATAGGGCTTTTAAGAATCATGTGTTGAGAAGTGCTCTTTTGCGGGTCTGGAAAAAATATTCTTATAAATTAGATTACAAGATTCCTATATGGGCGAGCCCTAGACATGCAATAGAGAATATAAATATAGAACAGAAACAGGAAATGATTACTTATAAAGAACTTTTGTATGCTGAAGGAGGTAGATTGCAATTAAAATCATTACAGGTATTAAATGAAGAAGGGAGGAATTATACTTGGTTTCAATATGGGCAAATAAGTGCTAGATGGAAAGAAGATCAAAAAATTGGTATAATGAAAGGGAGGAAAATTTAATAAAGCAAATTAGAAATCAGACCCAGGAGCATATAAAGAGATTGTATAATGTGTTGCTTGAAATAGATTCGAAAAGGATTTGGTAAAGGATTGTATGATAAAATGGGCACAGAATATTCAGGAACCAATAATGTTGGAAACATGGGAGAAAATCTGGGTTAGAAATGTTAAGTTTACACAAGCACAGAATTTAAGGGAAAATTTTTATAAGATGTTTTATAGATGGCACTTAGATCCCAAAAAATTATCATGTATGTATCCTAATATCCAAGCGAAATGTTGGAGGTGTGATTGTGATGACGCTACATATTTTCATATTTGGTGGACTTGCAAGAAAATTAAGGTCTTTTGGATAAGAATTTGGTGGATTATTCAAAATGTACTGAAGAAGAAGATAAAGTTCCTGCCACAATTTTTCCTTTTGGGAATTATAACGGATTGTACAGGGATTGAGACTAAATTGATTCTGAATTTAATAACAGCAGCAAGACTGTTGATTGGACAATACTGGAAGAAAGAAGAGGTACCTACAATAGAAGAATGGTTGCAGAAACTGGGTATGTCTAGTTTAATGAAAAGAAGGACTAGGGGAGACATGATAGCTGTGTTCCAATATCTCAGGGGCTGCCACAAAGAAGAGGGAGTCAAGCTATTCTCCAAAGCACCAGAAGACAAGATAAGAAACAATGGATGGAAACTAAATAAGCAGAGAAGCAACCTAGAACTAAGGAGAAACTTTCTAACAGTGAGAACTATTAATTTGTGGAACAGCTTCAGTGGCAGGATTCTACCAGTTCAGGCAAACCGTTAATTCCGACTTTCAGCAGTAAGCAAACTGGTTCTCTCTTTCTTTCAAGCGAGCCCGCCCTCCCGCCTCTGCGTTATACTTACCTATATTTCTGCTTCCAAAGCCCAGCTGATTGGGGCTACAGAGCAGATTGCCACTCCTCAGCTGTTGTCCTTGCTCTCAGTTCAATTTTCTGCAAATTATGCACGTGTGCATAGCGTGCATCTGGCACGCTCAGAGAACTGGTTACTACACTGGTAGGATCCCACCCGTCCTATATCGCTGTGTTTTTGATGCTGCATGCATGCACAGATGGCGTGCAAGAGCAAATTGCCGTGTTTTGTGATACTGCATGCATACGCAGATGGCACACGCATGCTCACATTTCTGTTGCTGGGCGAACCGGTTGCTACAGTATGTGAAACCCACCTCTGGCTATTACAGCCGTTAAAATCTCATCCAGTGGTAGTCAACCTGGTCCCTACTGCCCACTAGCGGGCGTTCCGGCTTTCATGGTGGCGGGTAGAGGCTTTGCCCAATACTGAAGCACTTTCCTTTTTTTAAATTTAATTGACTTTTTTTAAAAAAAATCATAGCATTATTTAGAAACATTTTCATTTGGTTTTCATAAAATTCCCCATGACAATTTAAATTTCTGAAAATATACTATTTGTATTGCCCGCGCATAAGTTTAGTTCATGTTACGTAAGTGAAACTAAAAGGCGCTATAGTGCAACTGCAAACAAAAAACCCTCATCCAAGAATAGCTCGCGCATCTCCCCCCACACCACCCAGCTGTAACAGACAAGCAGAGCTGGTAGCCGGCACCCACCCCAGCCCCAATCCACAATGCGTGAGAGGCATGCACAGACGACGATACACTTTATAAATCACCATTACTGTGGAACCAGTGGGCAGTTAGAAAATTTTACTACTAACAGAGATACAAAAGTGGGCAGTAGGTATAAAAAGGTTGACTACCCCTGCTCTAATCCAAGGATGTCAAACCTGAGTCTTCACAGCAGCACCATGTGATGTAACGGGACTTTTTTCCCCTTTGCTAAACTGGGCGTGGCCATGGCCTCGAGTTTGACAGCCTTGCTCTAGTCTGTCGGTAAAATACAGTAAGTGGCAAATGGCATGTTCTGTAAACTAGCAATTTAATAATGCTTAAATAGAAGATAATGAACCAGCTAATAGCATATTTAATCATTCTTGAACTTTGCGATTCTTTTATGTAATTAGGGTTTTAAAATGCTTTTCATAAATAGCTACCTACAACTTTAAATGGCTTCAAGACAACTAAGTCTTCAAATAATAAGGTTTAACGTATAGCATGCTGTACATTATTTTTAGTTTCCTGAGCTTGCACAACACTTCAGACGGAACTGCCACAGATCCTTCCAAAATTTGCTTAACAATGGATACAAAACAGATTTTCCAGAAATCCATTCACATATGGGCAGTGGTGGGCTGCTGCCAGTTCGGATTGGTTCGGGTGAACCAGTAGTTGCAACCCACCCACTGACCCAGACACATCCCATCCTATATGTGCAGAAAATATGACTTCAGTCACAGAGTTGCTAATGCTTGGAATACACTACCAGACTCTGTGGTCTCTTCCCCAAATCCCCAAAGCTTCAACCAAAAACTGTCTACTATTGACCTCACCCCATTCCTAAGAGGTCTGTAAGCATAAGAGCACAAGCGTGCCTACCATTCCTGTCCTAATGTTCCCTTTGATTGTATCCAATTTGTATGGTTATTTCATGCTTATACTTATATATATGCTTATATATTGTATAGTTATTTCATGCTCATGCTTATATATACTGTGTGACAAAATAAATAAATAAATAAATAAATAAATAAATAAATAAATTAAATTAAATTAAATTAAAATAAAATAAAATAAAATAAAATAAAATAAAATAAATAAATAAATAAATAAAGGTGTGCATGAGCGAATTGCCCTGTTTCTTGACGCCGCACGCACCAGTGATTTGCCGTGTTTTGTGATGCCACACGCACGCATGCGTGTCCACATTTCCGGTGCTGGGTGAACTGGTTGTTGTAGTATGTGATGGCCACCTCTGCATATGGGTGTGTCCGCAGGCTTAGAGAATCCCATGGAAGTGAGAAACCCATGTTATGGTTATATTGCATGTAAGATTTTGAAAGGTATGTTTCCATACTTTAAGTTACATTTGTGTTTTACTTTTAATTGATCTGTTTTTATCTGTTTTCTCCCTTACTACTTCAATTTCCTCCTTAAGTGTCTTAAGCATGGCAGCCTTTCTTTCTTTCTTTCTTTCTTTCTTTCTTTCTTTCTTTCTTTCCTGCTTTTCACCTGACATTTCATCATCACAATGCTCATGGATGATACATTCTCAAAAAATCTATACTTTAAAAATGACAGGATCCAGTTCTTGTTAGGAAGAACAGCACTATTATATTTTCCTCCAACTCTTTATCAAACTAAGTTTCCAAAGACTGATCTGATTTTTCACTCCAATATTCATATTAGAAAGGCTGGATGTAAATTTCAATAATTTTATTTTCTACCTTTAAGTAGATCAGGGAAACATAATTTTTCTGTTGGTTTTATCTGAACAACCAAGCAAGAGTTAGGGTGGGAATAGAGATTATACAAACACAGCCTAGTTTGAAAGGATTAATTTATAGGTGGAATGGTAAGCATTTTTGCAAATAATTGGGGTCATTTTTTTAAAAATCTCCTGTTAAGAAAATAAAGGGGTGGGATAATGCTGTGAAAATTGGTATTTTTGCCACTGAGAAATGTCTACTGGGACAGGCTACAATTTACATATTCTTAATGTGGGAGACTGAACTGAAAGGAAGAGTTAGACGTACAAGTAAGACTTGATTTATGACTGGTCACTTAGTAACCATTCAGTTACATTGGACCTATCTGGGGATACTTACCACCTGGATTTGAAGTTCTGATGTTCACATTCCCCCATGGTCATGTGCAGTGGTGGGATTCAAGTAATTTAACAACCGGTTTTCTGCCCTAATGATTTCTTCCAACAACCAGTTTGCCAAACTGCTCAAGAAAGTTAACAACCGGTTCTCCCGAAGTGGTGCGAACTGGTTGAATCCCACCACTGGTCATGTGACTATACTTCAGGGGTTGGGCAACCAGACCAAATTTATGATTGTTTGCAGTGTCCCACAGTCACGTGGCTATGTTTTGTGATGATGTTGATGAGAACTGACATTTACTTCTGATTTTCAGCAAAACCATCCCTTACTAAAAACCATGAGTTCACTTAACAACCGTGGCAGTCATTTTATGTCTAAGGTATTTGCTAATGGCCACTGCAAAAAAAAAAGTTCATGACATTGAGTTGGTCATGTTGGTGATCTGATTTACAAGTGTCATGAGTTATGAGCGTGATTGGCAGGCTCCATCATGGTGACTTAATCAGATGCCGGAGCAAGGTAAGGGTATCGGGAACAACTCTTTGCTTTGGTGTGCACTTCTCTGGCCTTCACAAATCCTGCTTTGTGAACTTCTGGCTGCGTTTCTTGTGGATTTTGGATCTTTTTTTTTTTATTTGCATTTATATCCCGCCCTTCTCCGAAGACTCAGGGCGGCTTACACTATGTTAGCAATAGTCTTCATCCTATTTGTATATTTATATACAAAGTCAACTTATTGCCCCCAACAATCTGGGTCCTCATTTTTCCTACCTTATAAAGAATGGAAGGCTGAGTCAACCTTGGGCCTGGTAGGACTAGAACCTGCAGTAATTCCAAGCAGCTGTGTTAATAACAGACTGTCTTACCAGTCTGAGCCACAGAGGCCCAATCTTGCTTTGTGAACTCTGAACTTTGTTTCTGGACTATGGATCTTGCGTTGTGGATTCTGAACCTTGTTTTGTGGACTCTAAACCTTGCTTGTGGACTTCAGACTTTATCCTTGCCTTGTGAATTGACTCTGGTTACTATTGAGCCTAGTTTGTGGCACTGGGTTGCCTTGATTTTGGATGTTTGCCTTTGGGGAAAATTGGGATGAAGCTTTACCAGCACCATTGGAGGGCCGTCTGTTGTGGTTTAGTTGTGCAATAAACAAATTTTAATGGTACCTTCATCTGCTAGTGAAACCTGGGTCAGAACACACATGTTGTGTAAACATGACAAAATGGATCAGCCGCTGGCAGATAAAGCTAATAAATTATACCATTATTATTATACTTTCACACATTATGGAAGGAACAATACAGACATTCACCTTAAATGAATCTTGTTTGTTTATTAAATTTCTATGCTGCCCATCTCCCAACCTACAAGTTCCGGGTTCAACAAACTTAATTCATTTGTCATATCTGATAGGGGTTGATAGTTTCCTGTGTTTCAAGATAATAGAAATATAATAGTTTAATAAGGAGTGCAGTCAAGCTGGTGTGATCAAAATTTCACAATTTTTATTTGTGTCATACAAAATTGGCCACTATCTTTCCTTTTTATTTTTATTTTTTTTACCTACCCCTGCAGAAACTTCTGAAGGTGATAAATTAGAGGTCAGCAATTAGGTGCTTTAGCTATCCAAACTTCAAGTGTTTTTTATCTTCAATGATTTTTAATTGCCGTTCCAAGAACTTGTATAATTTACAGTAATGGAAATGCTTCAGAAGTGTTTTAATGAGCACACTTTCAATCACAAATGAAATTCCCAGTCATTTTCTTCGTATTCAGGCCCACTGAATAAGTGGCGTGATCTTTTCCGTTAGAAAGCCAGCATCCTGGGGCACTTTGACAAGTCCCTGTTGCACATCCAAAATTAAATATACACCTGTTTCTAACAACTTGGGAAAAGCAAATGTATTTATTTATTTATGTACATGGGCCATCCTAGGGGCCCCAAGAACTGCCCATACCACTGCAGTCTGCACCAA
This sequence comes from Ahaetulla prasina, assembly GCF_028640845.1. NCBI lineage: Eukaryota > Metazoa > Chordata > Lepidosauria > Squamata > Colubridae > Ahaetulla > Ahaetulla prasina. The sequence goes on along the minus strand of NC_080544.1, from coordinate 97,701,035 downwards.
TTGTAGCATCCAAATACTCTTCAAGTGTAGTTCTATGAGAAGCACATTTCAATAGTCCATAAACTAAATTTATATCCTGCCCATCTTACTGTCAAGGGACTCTGGGTGGCTTACAATAATAAAAACAGAAGTACAAAATGTTTTTTTTTAAATGAACAAAGAATAAGTTAAAAAAAAAAAAACCAGAGTATTAAGTATGGAGGTGGGATCTTCTTTGTAGTCCATTGACCATCTACAACAGGGGTGTCAAACTTGCATCATCACGGCAGCGTCAAGTGACATATCGGAACTTTCCCCCCCTTCGCTAAACCGGGCAGGGGCAGGGCCAGCACAAGATGCATCCGGCCTGCGGCCTGCGGGTTTGACACCCCTGATCTACAACATGGAATGCCCCTTTAGGGCCTCGGGCCAGTAGTGGGTTCCACTTACCTCCGCTACTGGTTTGGAACAAGGAGCACGTGTGCATGTGTAGAGCATCCACGATGACCTCCGGGTGGGTGGGTGGAGCCTCGCGCCGCCACCACTACTAGTTTACCCGAACCGGGGTGAACTGGTAGAAACCAACCACTAAGGGCCGTGGATAGCTCAGGCTGTAAAGAAGCCTGTTATTAGAACACAGCAGCCTGCAATTACTGCAGGTTCAAGCCCGGCCCAAGGTTGACTCAGCCTTGCATCCTTTATAAGGTAGGTAAAATGAGGACCCAGATTGTTGGGGGGGCAATAAGTTGACTTTGTAAATATACAAATAGAATGAGACTATTGCCTTACACACTGTAAGCCACCCTGAGTCTTCGGAGAAGGGCGGGATATAAATGTAAATAAATAAATAAATAAAAATAAAACTCAGGCCAATCGGAAGAGCCAAGTTTATTAAATTTCCCAAGTAAATTACGTAAGATTTTATCTGAACCTTCAACTGGATTTAAATCTGCAACATGGCTGCAGGTTCCAACATGGTTTAAAGGTTTAAAGTCAGTTTTTCAAGAAGCTGACATTTTTGGTTTAAAGAGTCAATTTGATCTGATAACCAAACATATGTGTGGTCTATCAAGGCCCATCAAATATTCATATTGATTTAACAGCTGTTGATGCAATCTGCTGCACTGAACCAACTCAGTATATCAAACAGTTTTCAAACTAAACCTTCAGACAGTCCAAAGGTTGGAAGAAACAAATTTTACCCTACCTAGCACCTGACTGAATAAATTTGAACCCAGAAAGCAACTACGCATAAACCTCCCTTACATACCTGGCCCCTGAGCTAAATGAAATTACTTTCCTCTCTACTATAAGTACAGAACTATCTGTAATGTTGGTTGTATTTTATTATGTATACGCTGATGTTTTAGAAAATATTCTGTAAAAAAATAAGTTTAAAAAAACACAGCCTTCAGGTAATAATAATAAAAAAACCACCAGTATTTTGATTGCATAGAAAAGTCACTATAAATGTTTGAGTTTTTATATTTGTTTTTTCCTATTTGAATTTCCCCATTACGTCCTCTCCTTCTGACAATGATGAATGTGGAGTTCCCGAAATAAGCCTCAAACACAAAATAAATGCCAAATCTCAATATGAATCAGGAAATCTATGCTTCTTGAAAAGCTGACCTTTCAATCTGGCCTTGACCCAAATGTCAGTCTCTCTAGTGCTTTCAAAATTCTCTACATGTCTGACAGGCAAGTGTCAATCAAAGATTTCCTATTGTCTAGCTGTTCAGTCTCAGAGGCCTTTGAGGTGGCTTCAAAAGCACATTTCAAAACTTATTTCTGAGTTTTTCCAGCTCACTTCAAATTTTTTGCCACCCCTGGGCTGCTCTAAATAAAATTCATCCTAAACACCCATGAAGACAATAGCCACAAAACAGCCCTAATCTCTACCGTTCCAATTTACCAGAACCACAGGAATTATGTTGATTTCTAAGCAACCTTGCAAATTTGAAAGTACCCCTCCTGCCTCTCACTTTTACTCTTTTACTCTTTTTTACTCTTTTACTCTTCCAAAAACTAGGGAGGATCCCCTTGTGGTATGCATTCACCACCTCCTCTCCTTTAGACTTAAATTTCGTTTATCAAGCCATTGTCTAGATTGCAAACCTGCCTCCTGTCTCTCCCACATGCCATTACACCAGGGGTGCCAAACTTGATTTCATTGAGGGTTGCATCAGGGTTATATTTGGGTGAGTGGGTGTGGCCAGGGTGGGTGTGGCCAGCTCGACATCACTTGTGTTGGGGGCACTTGTGGTGGTCCAAGTGCTCTGCCAGTGAAAATAGAGCGTTTTTACTGGCAGAGGATTGCAAAAGGCCATCCCAGCCATTTTCACTGGCAGAGGCACTGTGGGCCGTTCTTTCACTGTTCCCAGGGCAGCCTCACAGGCCAGATCTAAGCATCCCACAGGCCAGATCCGGCCTGCGGGCCTTGAGTTTCACACCCCTGCATTACACAAAGCCAGCGGTGAAATCCGGCTGGATCTATCCTGCTCGTGCGAATCAGTAGCACTAGCGGCGGGAGGCTTCACCCAGTTGCCGGGACGTCATTACGTCCCATTTTTTAACCTCTGTGCATGCGCAGAAGAGGCGCATGTCAGCATAGCGAGTGCTCACGCGCGCTCACATTCCCAAACCGGTAGCGAAGGTAAGTGCATTTCACCACTGCACAAAGCACTGTTCTAAGTTCACATGATCCAAGGGTGAAATGTAAAATTTGTTAGTACCGGTTGTGTGGGTGTGGCTTGGTGGGGGTAATGTGACTGGGTCGGCATGGCCAACTTTTTTTTTTTTTTAACTTTTAAGAGCATTTTTTCTGCAACCTCTTCGGCCAAAGAGGTTGTAAAAAAAATGCTTTTAAAAGCCTGTGATGATCAGACAACTCAGTTGGGATCACCAGAGGGGAAAAAAGATTTTAAAGGGTTCTGACGACCCCAGCTGAGTTGCCTGATCGCCAGAACTTTTTAAAAGCATTTTTTTCTACAACCTCTTCAGCTGAAGAGGTTGTAAAAAAATGCTTTTAAAAGGTTCTGGCGATCAGGCAACTCAGCTGGGATTGCCAGCGGAGCCTTTTAAAAGCTTTTTTTTTTACTTTTTTAGAAAAAAGTGTTTTTAAAGGATTCTGATGATCCTAGCTGAGCCGCACGATCATCAAAGGTTTTTTTTTACTTTTAAAAGCATTTTTTTGGCCGAAGGAAAAAATGCTTTTAAAAGTTAAAAAAAAAAAAAACCTCTGATGATTGCGCGGCTCAGCTGGGGTGTGTGGGGCGGGGGGCAACGATTTTTGCTACTGGTTCTCCAAACCACCCGCTGCCATCACTACCAGATCTGGTGATCTGGTCTCAACCAGGAACATTTCACCCCTGACATGATCACATTTAGAATAGCCTCAGAAACAAGTAGAATCAAAGTTAGGGAGTAATGGGATGGATAACCAACTCCAAGGCTATAGTTTGGGAGATTTAATAAATATCCTGGAAATAGCCAAGGATTATTCCATCACTGTTGAAAAAAAAAGACCATTTAGACATTATTTTCACTTTCACTTACATAACTGTCTTGAGATATTTTACTACTCTTATTAATATTATAAGTCACCAGCATTCCTTCAAAAGGCATAGAACAGAATGATATAAAAACCCTTTTGTGTCCTCCCCCCCATTCAATCGTGTCAATTTTCAGAGACTACCTGGAAAAGTCCCTGCAGTTTTCCTGGCAAGGTTTCAGAACTGGTTTGCCATTGCATCCTTCCAAGAGTTGAAAGCAAGTGGCTGGTGCAAGCTCACTTTGTGGGTAGGATGCAACTAGAACTCATGATCTTCCAGTTTCTAGCTTGATGCCTTAAACCAGTGATGGCTAACCTTTTTGCCAGGAGGGGGGGGGTGCGCGCGCACGTGCCCACACCCATAATTCTATGCATCCCACCCCCGTGCATGCGCACGTGACTCTCCCCTCCCCCCCGCTCCTGACATGCAATGACCCTGCAACCCCGTTTTTCTCTCTCACCTGGCTCCAGAGTCTCTCTATGAGTCTGGGGGTGGTGGAAAACAGCCTTCCCCATCTCCCTGGAAGCCCTCCAGAGGCCAGAAATGGCCCATTTACCAACTTCTGGTTGGACAGGAAGTGATGTTTTTTGCTGTCCCCAGCCTCCAGAGACTCCTAGAGAGGAGCTGAGCTCACATGCCCACTGATATAGCTACGCAATGCACCTGTAGCATGCGTGCCATAGGTTCACCATCACGGCCTTAAATGCTACATCGGCAGTCCCCAACCTTTTCCGCTTGGCAGACTAGTGGTGGTGGGGACAGGGGATGGTTCTGTGTGAACAGCAGACATGTGCATGAGCACCTGCTGCTCACACAAATGGAACTGTGTGTGTGAGTGTGAGCAACTGCCACTTGTGCAAATAGAGCTGCGTGCAAGTGCATGCATGTCTTCTGTTTGCGCAACCTGGTTCTGAATGCTTCCACATCCCTGGCATTGGGGACCTCTGCACTATATCAAATGGCTCTTGTTTGTAAGTGTATATACCTCAGGAGTGGGTTCTACTTATCTTTACTACTGGTAGCGATGCACAGATCACTTTTCATGACGTTCATGTCAGTGGGTGGAGCCTCCCGCCGGTTTTACTACCGGTTCTATAGAACCGGTCTAAACTGGGGGCAACCCACCACTGATATACCTACATTTCTAAACTACAGCTGTTGTGTTTAGCAATAAAATGGATCACATCAGTGGCTGTGTTGCAAACTATTCTCCACTGTCACGGTCTACAGACAGAAAGTGAATAAATTATTGTATTAGACCATATTCTAACATTATTTCCCGAGTAAATTGCTGACGTTTTGCACACAGGGGAAGCATAATGACAGCGGAGAGAACTTGCCCTGACTTCAATATGATCTTTTAACCACATAAAAGTTACATTATGTGACTGCATGGAACAGAATGGATTGATGTTTGTCACTCTGAATAATCTCTGTTTGGGAATAAGTACAATCCGTCTCCGTACACGTTTAATCAGCATTTGTTATTGTAAAAGCTCCCAGCACCTTCTGATGAAAGCATAAAAACCACAACCTGTGGAAAACAGCCTGATTTTTTTCCCACCCTTCAACATGCGTAGCTGTGAAATATGAAACCCAGAAGACTTAGCTGTTTACAGCCTCTTCTTTGAACAGGTATTCATTCTGCACTCAATATCGGCCAAGAAAGCTGGAGGGAAAAGATCTGTAATAGGTTTCAGCTGCTGTTAAGACTAATTTTCTCAATGCCTTCCTGTATTTGTAAACCAGTCCCGGGTACATCTTGTCAGGCATGAATTAGCTCCATCAGGGTTTGTTTACTTCACTGTTTTTATGCTTATATGGCTCTGCTGATGGAAGAGACAGAATCTCACAGCAAGGCTCCAAAAAAGTGAGAAATTGCCCTTGGTCTTTAATACAAAGAAACATTTTAAACTTCTGCTCTTGAGTCTTTCTTTTACAGTTTAAAGTTGTGTTGGTCTGTACTTGGTTGCTGCTTTCCCTTCTCAGAACTTGCAACTGACAACCTTTCAAAAGCAGACATTCAAATTTTAGAGGAAAAGGAGAGGTAACTAATAATAACTTTAGTTATATGTTAGATTTCCCACTTTCCTAAAAAAAGTCAAGATGGACTAGAGTTCTTCCAATTTTTTTTTTCCTGATAAGTACCAACCTTTCCAGTTCATGAAGAATGGTTATAGGAAATGGGCATGGCAAGCCTAGAGAAGAGGCTAGTGTGAGAACAGCCTAGTGTGCAGCAGCTGCTAAAAAAGCCAACACAGTTCTGGGCTGCATTAACAGAGGGATAGAATCAAGATCACATGAAGTGTTAGTGCCACTTTATAATGCCTTGGTAAGGCCACACTTGGAATATTGCATCCAGTTTTGGTCGCCACGATGTAAAAAAGATGTTGAGACTCTAGAAAGTGTGCAGAGAAGAGCAACAAAGATGATTAGGGGACTGGAGGCTAAAACATATGAAGAACGGTTGCACGAACTGGGTATGGCTAGTTTAATAAAAAAGAAGGACTAGGGGAGACATGATAGCAGTGTTTCAATATCTCAGGGGTTGCCACAAAGAAGAGGGAGTTGGGCTGTTCTCCAAAGCACCTGAGGGTAGAACAAGAAACAATGGGTGGAAACTGATCAAGGAAAGAAGCAACTTAGAACTAAGGAGAAATTTCCTGAAAGTTAGAACAATTAATAAGTGGAACGACTTGCCTGCAGAAGTTGTGAATGCTCCAACGCTGGAAATTTTTAAGAAAATGTTGGATAACCATCTGACTGAGATGGTGTAGGGTTTCCTGCCTGGGCTGGGGGTTGGACTAGAAGGCCTCCAAGGTCCCTTCCAACTCTGTTGTTATATTATATTAAGAGAAGGATGAGGGGAGACACCCCTGGTGTAGGGTCTCTTGCTTGGGGGTGTGTGGACTAGATAACCTACCAGGTCCCTCCCAACTCTATTAATCTGTAATCTGAGAAGAATTTATGTCTTTGAATTGTGGTGGAGCTGGCATAAATTATTGTGTATACCATGGGCAGCCAAGCAACCAACACAGACGGGGCTGAAACCAGAAACCTCACTAGAAACTAAAATCACAAGACTACATCTGATTTACTTTCACTATTTCATGCATGCAAATTCATTGGAGAAGTCAATGATGCAAGGGAAAGGTTAGTGGATCAGAAAGATGGGACAAGTTAAGAACTCACTGACTTGATACCGTCATGATACAAAGATAAACACCTAACATCTACAGTAAAAGAAGCTGTGCTTGACAGGTAGCATGGAGAGCCTTGAATATAAAGTCACCAAGAGTCGGATACTGTTGAATGAGTAAAACTACTATTATTTGGTGAGTTGGACTAAGTAAGAATAACTGACCCCAAATCACTCAGTAATATTCCATATTAAGGTAGTATAAAAATTTGGAGGTAGTCTAACACTTTCATTGCTATACCACATTGGCCATGATTTTGTGACATTGCTCAGTGTTTTACTCTACTTTTGTGATGGGTATTTTGTGTTTTTCTAATTTAGAACATGGCTTCTGCATCTGACTGCCTGTACAATGGTAATCCCTGAATTTCAGGATTATAAACAGCATTGACAATCCAAACTACTATAAAAGATCCCCAAGATCTGAAGAGTATCCTTTAATGCATGGAACATAGTGAGAACAACTGACCCCACCTTTTTAACTTTAATTATTTTATTCCTATTTTAATTGCCTCCTATTTATATTTATATTTATAAATACAATATTTATGTAGTTTCTATTATTCTGTTCTTTTTATGTTTTAATTTCTGTGAGTGGGAAGGGCAGTCTCCAAATTGTAGAGCCCTGGTGCCACAGTAGTTAGAATGCAGTAATGCAGGCAAATTCTGCCCACAGTCTGGAGTTCGATCCAGATGGGACTCAAGTTTAATTCAGCCTCCAGCCTTCTGCGGTCAATAAAATGAAATCCAGATTATTGGAGGAAATATGCAAATAATGCATCTACATTGTTAAACACCCAGAGAGTGCAGTAAAGCACTGTGGGGCAGTATAGAAGTCTAAATGCTATTGCTGTCTGTCTATCATCAGTAAACAAAAAGTGAGCAAGGTTAATGTACTAAGAGGATAAAGCAGGACCTACACAGGATAAATATTTAGCCAATGGAAACTATTATTTGAAAGGAGTTTGGGTCCAAAAGAATGCTAACTTCTAAACAAACACGACCCAGCTTGAATTCAACTGCTGTGGTTAATCCGTATCAGCAATGTGTTTCAGCTCACAAACACCTAACAAAGGGGTGTCAAATACATGGCCCGTAGGCCGGATCTGGCCTGTGACAGGTCCAGAATTGTCCCATGGGGCTGCCCCAGAGATGGTGAGGGAGCGGCCCAGGCCTGGCTCACCCTGGCCCTGCCCATCCAGTCAGCCATTACGATCAGGCCACCCCCACCCACCCCCCAAGAGCAAACAAAATCCTGATACAGTTCACGATGGAATTGAGTTTGACAACCCTGACGTGACACCTGAAGAAGCATGTTACAATCCTTTGTTGCACTGAGACAAGGTGCATTTGCTTCTTTTGGCAGGTTCATTTTCACAGAAATGGCTTTCGCCCATGTACCAAACGTGCATAGAAGCAGTGGTGGGCTGCTGCTGGTTCGGACCGGTTCAGGAGAACTGGTAGTTCCGACCAGCGCTGGCCCTGCCCATCCACCCTAGTGCCATCACATTCTATATAATCGCCGGTTTTTTCATGCCTCGCATTTTCGGTTCTAGGCGAACTGGTTGTTACAACCAGCAGCAGCCCACCCCTGCATAGAAACCACTTTTTGGAGGGTAAGCAAGGAAGTGGGATTATACTGGTTGAAAGCAGAGGACCCTGGAGGTTTGACAAGTCAAGTTAAAGGAGCACTCTGCTTTGAAACTTCACTGAAGTGAAATGTCCCTTTGAAACATAGTCCCAGACTGATAAAATAAGATTTACATGCAGCAAAAGCTTGGCAAGCAGCTTCTTCACAGCATGATTCCCTCTTTGTCAGAAATTTATGAATGATAGAAAAAAAGTTCAACAAAATATACTTTAGGGTTTTTTTACTGTGGAAAAGTTTCTTTCACAATTATTGTACTCGCTGTTTGACAAAACCTTTTTTTTTTTGGCATTGTGAAGCCAATATCTATATCAGCATTCTACGAGTTAGAAATTCTTTTGAATCGGACTCAGCTACTTTTGAGAATAACAGGAAAGTTATCGGAATTCCTTGCCAATGATAAAGAAGTGGTTTACTGTTATCTTGATTAGTTTTTTCCCCCCAATTTTGGAAAGATTACTTGTTTTCAATTTCCCAGTCAAAACTTTATTGTTATTTTGCGTTGAATAGCTTCACTGGTGCATTGCTACAATCTAAAGAATGTTACCAAAAAAATAATATAGTGGCTAGTATGGATTTAAATTTTAGCATGAACTATAAATCTTACCGGATTATATTTGATTAGTCATAAACAGTGGCTGGAGTCACCCTTCATACTAAGCCATGGTTCATTTTGGTCATGCTTTGTTGACTAAGCCACAGTAATAGTGTTTGCATTGAGCCAGAATCAAATAAAATATGTCTAGTGTGATATTATGAAGATATAATTATCTTTGCAAAGAATCTGAACTTGATTATCAGCAAGGATTTAAGATGGCAGATTTTCTCACATCATTTTGAATACGGTCATGGGCACCTCAAATGCAAATCAAAATGTAAAAATAACATTTTAACTGATTAAAAGTAAAACTTAAAATCTCATGCAAGAAGACATAGTTTTCCTAATCTGCTGTATGACTTTAGGGTTCACAGAAGGTAGAGATCACATTTTCAGGCAGTTCAAACTGGTCAGACTTACTTACTAGTAAATATGAGGTTCCCCCCAATTAGTCCATAGACATAACAATTTACTACTGTGTGTTGATGAGGAATTACTAATATATTATTCTAAGACCAGGATTTGCACTTTCTTCAAATGTCCAAAACAGAGAAGCTGGAACTTCGGTGGGAGTATTTTGAGATAATTTTTCGAAATAAGTATTTTGAGATAATTTTTCAAGCTTCAGGAAGCAAAAATGCCCATCTGGATTATGTATCTCATAATTCACAGAGATCTTCTCCAGCTATTCAAACTTACTATTTTGCCAGAGGAACACAGTTCATCCCTGCTGTAATTAAGTGATCTGGAGCTAAAACCACAGCACAACTGCTGTAAGGAGTTCGAACCTATTTCTTTCCAATAAAAGAGGCATCCCTCTTTCATTTGTAAAGTGTTCTAGAACTTATTTGGAGAGGAGATTTTTGAGCCTACCACATCATCATGAGATCCCCTTGTACTCTCCCTATGACTGTGTCCCTTTGACACACTGATCCTTAAACAAACTGCAAGGGATGGGCTTGCCCAGCGAACTTGTTCTGTCCCCTCCAATCACAACCAAGAAGACACGCGAGCTGACTATATTTGCCAGCAATTTATTCCTACGACAGATATCAGTTCTGGCAACGAACCTACGATTGCCTGCCAAGTTCTCTTATCTCCTCAGAAGCTAGCATAACTGCAGTTCGTTGCTGGAGCAACCAAGAGTTCAGAAATAAACAGAAATCCAGAAGCCAAGTTGTTAGTCTCGAAATATTGCAGCCAAAGTTTCTAAGAGTCAGTTTTTGTCCATCACAAGAAGCTATAGAGCAGCAGCTCCTGCTTTTATACCCTGTGGGGTGTGGCTCCATGACTCAGCACTCTCTAGGCCTGCCCCACCCCTTCTTTTGTTGTTCCCGCCTCTCCTTTCTGCGATGCCTGGGATTTAACCAGGACTGATTGTCAGCAGCTGGGTCTTGAGGCATTGCCTGGGAGGGGGAAGGTGCGGGAGAAAGAGGCCTCGCCATCTCCTCCACCTGGCATGCCTCTGGAACCTGGAGCGGAGCCAGAGAGGAAGGTCCTGCAGAGGGAAGCCCTGTCGGCTCTTCCCCCTCATTCTCTGAGTCACTCTGCCAAGAGGCCCGACTCGAGAGCCGAAGACACAACAGAACTAGTCTAAAATGAGGTTGATTTGTGTTCTATATTGTCAAACAAACACAAGCACTGTGTTCTATGTTATAATATAGCTGTCCAATGCTACCGGTTCACTCGGTTTTGGGTGAACCGGTAGTGATAAACCGGCAGCATGCGCGGCCAGCGAACCAGTAGCAAACCGGTTCAGATTTCCCCTTTGTGTCCATCTCTATGAAGACTTCTTGCAGAAAAAGACCTTGTAGGAGGTTTCTTAAGATGTCATCCTTTGGGCTATAGTTCCATCAACAGTACTTGATTACAATCAAATACACTCATTTTAGGTATCTCATTATGTAAACTAAGTTCAAAAACACTAGGGAATTCTCAGAAGTCTGGCACTCAGGGAAATCAGCCATCCACAGGCACAGAGACATAAATAACATTTACACACCATTTAAAGAGACAATTAAAAAGCTTAAAAAGGAAAGAAAAAAGACCAAAACACATCCTCTCCAGCAATCAACACCCAGATAAGAGGGATTAACACCAGGATTAATACCAGACCAACAATCAAGCAATAAGTAACATCCCAATCAAAGAACTATCAATTCAGACAAGCAAACATAAACAATAGCCTAATTAAGAAACTACCAGGAAGAAAAACTCGCAGCAACACTGACAGGGCCAGCCACTTATATAAAAACACAGAACAAATCCCTCTCACTTCCAGCACTGAAGATGTTACCTAGTTGAGTAATGAAATATCTGAAAGAAAACAGCCAAGGACTCTGCATCTCATAATTAAATAAAGGATCTCTACACATAGAATGGAATGGAACGGAACGGAACGGAATGGAATTTTTTATTGGCCAAGTGTGATTGGACACACAAGGAATTTGTTTTTAGTGCATATGCTCTCAGTGTACATAAAATACAAGATACACTCATCAAGAATCACAAGGGACAGCACTTTTTCCAAAGTTGTCTTCTCTTCTGATTTTGTTTCAAGAATAAATTATCTTTCACTAAATTGATGGGAATTGATTTTTTTTAAAAAAAAAACATCAAACTTAATGAGAATGTTTAAAACAAAATAAAAACCATTTTGAACATGGTTAGGAAATACTCGATGGGTAATGAGGCGAACTCTTTTGAGAAACATTGTAAGTAAATCTGTAAATCTGATTTTCACTTCCTTCTTCTATTGTGTTTTGCTTGGAAAAACGTAGTGCAATCAGTTACCTTTTCTAAGTCAAATCACATTAATTCTGGCTTCTGTTTATTTCTCTTATGTGTTAGACTTAAATCTTGCTTTTTTTCCCTCCAGGTACATAAGACATACAACAGATACACATAACAATCACTTCTCCAGTTCTTCCATGCAAAAGCAATCTTAGGATCTAAATTGGGCTGAGCAATAACGACCCTGCCTAGTCCGGAATGGGTAAAGTTAGAGTTGAATCTGGATCTTCTGTGCCATGGCCCCATACCTCTTACTAGTGGCTTGGCTTTGATCTTTAGCAAGGGTGTCAAACTCGATTTCATTGAGGGTCACATCAGGGTTGTGTTTGACCTTGGGGGGCCGGGATGGGTGTGGCCAGGGTGGGTGTGGCCATCTTGACATCACTCATGTCAGGGATGCCTCTGGTGGCCCGACTCTGCCAGCAAAAACTGGCTCCCGAGCTCCATTTTCAGCTGTGATGGCCTCCTGCAACCCTCTGCCAGCGAAAACGAAGGTCAGGAGGAGTGCACACAGCTCCCCACCGAGCTCTGTTTTGGCTGGCAGAGGCATTGCAGACCAGTCCTTTGCTATTTCCAGGGCAACCCTGCAGGCCAGATCTAAGCACCCCATGGGCCAATCTGGCTGCTGGGCCTTGAGTTTGACACTCCTGATCTATAGGGTCAAGGCAAGAAATTTCTGAGTAACTATGATTTTAATTCCACTGGACATAATTTAACTCATGGATCTTCCATCTAAGATACTTATATAGTTATTTCAGAGTTCATAAACTTTATAGATGTATAGTTCAGTGGTGGGTTGCTACCGGTTCACCCCGGGTCGGGCAAACCGGTGGCAGGAGGCTCTGCCCACCTGCCCGGACATCTCTGCACATGCAAAGAAGCTTCTGTGCATGTGCACGCCCACAAGCGAACCAGTAGCAAATGAAATTTAAACCCACTACTGGTATAGTTCCATAAGGAATGAAATAGTAGGCATCACATTTTGTTTTCCTGCACAAGGACCAGGACTGCCTCAGATTTTACTAACTGAGATGAAGCACTAGAATAGAATAGAATAGAATAGAATAGAATAGAATAGAATAGAATAGAATAGAATAGAATAGAATAGAATAGAATAGAATTTTTTACTGGCCAAGTGTGACTGGATTCACAAGGAATTTGTCTTGGGGCATATGCTCTCAGTATACATAAAAGAAAGGATATCTTCATCAAGGTACAACACTTACAACACTTAATGTCATAGGGTACAAATTTAACACTTAATGATACAACACTAGAGAGGCATCACACCTAAGATGTATCAATTTTTACAGGCTCTCTCACAAACATTGCCTATGTGTTTGTGAACATTGTTGTGAATCCTGACAGCCTATGTGATTTATATATTTTATTAAGCTCCCATGGGCTTTGATTTTAACTCAATGTGGTATATGAACTTAGAAACTGTATTTTTTTTTAAACCAAAGTTAATAGCTTAACATATGATAAGGATCTGAAATTATCTTTTAGTCAACAACCCAAGGGGAAACATGAAGTGTGAACTATGAGTTGGCATGACTTAGGTATCTCAAGGTTCCTTGTCAGTCCTGGAAGCCATCTTTTACTTTGGATCTTCAGGGCTGCCACATTTAGTGATATGGGAAACCGGGAGGGGGGATTGCATGGAGTTGCAGAGATATCTAGCCATAATAACATTCTTTTCTTTGAGAGTCAAGGACATCCTGCCCTGTACCTGGAGTGGTGTGACTGGGAGGCATCTCCAGTTGGGACGGTGCATTGATTGGGCCATGGGATGGACCTGTGAGTGCAAGGGAAGGGACTTGCACTTTCTTTTGGGTGGGAAAACCTGGAAGCTTTCAGATTCGGGTTTTCCCAGATGTGCCAATATGACATATCTAATAAAATGGAACTTTGAGGAACTTCTAGCCTCAGAAAAGTCTTCTTTCGTGGGGGGTGTTACTTGGAACCCTGCAGATTGCCTCTTGTGACCAAAATTGATCCATCTTATGGGAATATAGGAATAATTTTGTATGGCTCCATATTTTTATATCATAAGGGTTTGTTATAGCTAAGAAAATGTGTGTCAAGCACCATAGAGTTGAGAATGTAAGAACTGCAAGTTTCGAGTAAATATCGCTTTTTGAAAGCTGGAGAACTTTTAACAAGAACTCATTTATAAGTTCATTAAGGTAGAATCATATGTCTGAATGATCTGTAATGTTTCTTCCCAGGTTTCTGGCCACCTGGGATTGTTCTTTATAATATAAGCTTTCAACAGATTCACCTGCTGTCTCTTGATCTTTTATGTCAGTGGTTCTCAACCTTTATAGTGCTGCGACCCCTTTAATACAATTCCTTATGATGTGGCAACCCCTTTAATACAATTCCCCACAATGTGGCGACCCCAACCATAAAATTATTTTTGTTTTGAATTTATCGCGCCTGAAGCCGTATTGGCTAGCAATCTGAACTGCTTGCGATTGCCTTGAGGACGAAGGCATTAAAGCGGAGACTCCTCCCCTATTAAGTTTATCGTGCCTAAAGTCAGATTAGGCTAGCGATTGGGAGTGATTGCAGCTGGCTTGAGAGGGAGACATCAGAGCAAAAATTTCTCTCTTTTTTAATTCACTGCACCTGAAGCCAAATTCGGCTAGCGATTTGAAGAGCCTGCAGCTGGCTTGTGGAGTCAACCATTGGAGCGCGATTCTTCGACTCGCAAGTATACTTCCCATATTTCCGATGGTCTTAGGCGACCCCTGGCAAATCATCATTCAACCCCCAACGGGGTCCCGAATCACAGGTTGAGAACCACTGGTTTATGTCTAGTTTCCCATCCCTTCCCTTCCAATTGCCCAGTCTTTCACAAGACGCTTCTTGACTGCAGTCTACATTTTCAGAATATCCTTCCCCAGGAAGTACAGCATGACCCGTCCCTCCTGAATTTCTGCAAGCTGGTCAAAATAGAATAAATCAGGAGCACTTTAAGGATCGAACTGACCCAACGGCATCAAATTGATAATTGTCCCTGGAATGCTTTTTTAAAGTTGAAATTTGTTGCAATACTTTTATGGGTTTCCAATTTTATTTTTTTTACTGATGTATTGTAGATGTTCAGATTTTTGAAAATTTTTAAGAGTCTTGGGATTGTGGTAGTCTAGAACAGGGGTCTCCAACCTTGGCAACTTTATGACTTGTGGACTTCAACTCCCAGAATCCTGGATGTTGAAGTCCACAAGCCTTAAAGTTGCCAAGGTTGGAGACCCCTGGTCTAGAAAAGTATGTCTATTTGTAATACATTACATGTGGTTATTGGAGGCGATCGCTCTGCCTAATATTAGGACCAGCCTGAACAGCATATGTAATTTTCCTTGAGGACATTGATGGATAAATCTAAATCAAAGCCCAAATACATACCTGGCTTATGCACAGATACAGCTTTCTTTTATCTTGTAGATAAATGAATGTTCATTGCATCTTTTATTTTGGAAAAACAAAAACCAGACCCAGAAGGATTTATATATGAGAAATTATAGCACAAATAGAAGCTAGGAATAATGAAACAATCAAGATGAAAAATTTCTTTGATCTCCATGGATGAGAGGGGAAAAAAAGGTTTAACCAGATGTTTAAGCATCATTTATTTTAGCTGTAAAAAATACTGTTCTTAACAACAAATGATCTGCTCTCTCTCTGTATAAGAGAAAAAATCATGGAAAACAAATAACAAAATAACACCTTAAGGCTACCAATTTAATTTGTGAATAGACATATTATCTTGTTAATTCAACAGTCAGAGTTTTATATCTGCCTCTAGATATTATTAATCCTTGGGTTATTTTCCACTTCTTTATAAATACAATTTTGCCAGCAGATGGAGTTCATCTCTTGCTATATATATTTTTTGTTATTATTATGATGCCAACATTCAACCACCAACAATACAGGGTTCAGAGATGGATCATCAATCCCAAGCAACAGTGAATGTTAAATGACGAGAGCCAACTAGGTGACAGACTGATTTTCATGCAGAGAAATTATATGTAGTAGGAGCCTTCCTAAATTGTGCTACTGCATAAATTACTGTAGATGGAAGGAGGTCATCAGTGGTTCTTCCCATGTTGTCTTAAGTAGTCAGGTACATTGATTTGAACCTGGGGGAATTCACAAAGCATCATCATCCTGATATCAATGAAGCTCATATTATGTAAAATTCAAACTTTGAAGTTTACCCATCTCCCTTCCTGTACTTTTACAAAACATTATTTGAGCACCTTGTCTGAAGATATTTGTATCATCATCATCATCATCATCATCATCATCATCATCATCATCATCATCATCATCACCATCATCATCCAGAATAGTCAGAAGCAAGACAGTCCCTTACATTTTTAATAGCATGCAATACGTGACAAACTACATCCATTGGACTTCCCTCTTCTGCATAAAGGTTCAGAAACCTCACCGTCCATTGCATTTGTTGTTTATGGAAAAAGAATTACAATCCTGAGATAGTGTTTTGTGGTTTATCTCCTCTTACACACACTAATTAATAGAACAGAATAGATTTCTTTGTTGGCTTATTGTGATTGGAAACACAAGGAATTTGTCTCTGGTGCATAAAAGCTCTCAGTGTACATACAAACAACAAAGTGACGGTCATAGATCAAAAATCTTAGTTACTATCATTAATCATCAGATACAAACAAGTGATAAATCATAAAACACCAATAGTAGAAGATGGTAGGAACGATAACAAGAAGCGAAACGATGAGAAGTGAAAAGATGAGAAGGATAACAAGATTAGAAGGATAATAATATGTATTCCTATCGCTATAGTAATTAAGTCTGCTTATATCTATAGCGAGGGTTGCGATGGCTCAATGATTAAAGACACTGAGCTTATTAGCTGGAAAGTTGACAGCCCAGGTTCAAGACCTGAGTGTTACTTGCCCCAGCCCCTGCCCACCTAGCTGTTCAAAACCATGCAAATGAGAGTATATAAAAGAGGTATGACTTTGGTAGGAAGGGAACAGCATTAGGTGCACCTTGGCATATGGTCATGCTCAGGGGTGAGCTTCAAAAAATTTAGCAAGGGGTTCTCTGCCTGGCTGCTGGGTGGGCATGGCCATGATGGGTGTGGCCTAGTTGGCCTTCTGCACCAAGGCAGGGGAGGCGTTTTTGCCCTCCCTGGGCTCCAGAGGCTTTCCTTGAGCCTCTGGGAGGAAAAAAAATGGTTTCCCCAGGCTCCGGAGACCCTCTGGAGGCTGGAAACCGGAGACCTTTCGGTAGGCCTGTTTTTTGCCCTCCCTCAGCCTCCACACATGCCCTGCACTTACCTGCACCCAAGACGGGACTCCTGGGAGGGGAGGGGAGGGGTGGAGTGCACATGTCCAGCCAGGAGTGGGATTTGGGGGTTCTCTGAATTGCACAGAATCTTAGCTATAGGTTCTCCTGAACCCATGTGAACCCCCAGCAGCCCACCCCTGGTCATGCTGACTACATGGCCACCGAGGTGTCTTTAGACAATGCTGGCTCCCTTGGCTAAAAAACAGAGATGAACACCAACCCCTAGAGTCAGATACAATTGGATAGGGGAAACCTTTATCTTTACCTTTATATCTATAGTTAAGACATGGGAGCTTTTGATAATGGAGGAAAAGAAGAGAACAACAGAAGAGAATATTTATAGCACAGGGTTGAATTGCGGAATCCTTGGTGCTCTCTGAATTTTTTATTTTTTTATTTTGCAGATGTTTCATTACCAAACTAGGTAACCTCATCAGTGCCAGTAGGGGATGGGGGTTGCTCTCAGTTTATCTTCTATTGACTTGCCCTGCCAGTGTCACATTACAAGCCAAACATCCAATTTCAGTGAGTACCAAAGACTCCAAAGAGAACAATGTGATGTTAGTTTTAGGGAGTTATAAAGAACAAGAAAAAAATATGCCAATCTAGCTGTTCCTCTGTATAATAAATACAATTCTGTAAGAATCATCCCACCCTTCTAAACAATGTGGTGTTTTTGTTTGTTGGTTTGTTTGTTTTGTTATGATTTTAAAGCAAGCAAGCCAGGAATTTCTGTCTGAAAGGTACAAGACGTCCCTTTTGTATCAAGTAAGAGTTTTTGTTTCCAAGGACAACTTTTCCCTCTAAGGCAGCTCACTATTGCTTATAAATTAATAAAAGTTGCAAGCATCCAAAACTTTTTAGCGGACTAAAAAATATGCTCACATATGAGGGAGGTAGAAAGGAAAGGCAGACTCTCCCACAAGGGTCATATCAAAAATTAAGGATGATGTAAATGAATCTATTGTAGGAATCTATTGTAGGAAGGGAAGATAATTCAAATGAGCTTTCCTGTGTTAATTATCAACAACAAAGGCATACTTGTTCAAAGCCCTGACCTGGAGCTCTGTAACAGGCAAAGTTCCAGTTGGCTACAGTGGGCCTTTTTGAATATAATATTGATGCAAAAACGAATTGGGATTTCTTTATGGATTGCTTATTCAGTATTATTTCTTTGGTACAAAAGGATCGTGCATGAGCGCAACATCTCTCTGTAAACACTAAAGCAGAATACAGAATAACAGAGTTGGAAGAAACCTTGGAGGTCTTCTAGTTCAACCACGGAAGAAAATTCAAAGGAAGAAAGGGTCATTAATCTTCCTTTCCAAAGGAACTGGGTCTTCAGAGCTTTTTCAAATACCTGTTGGGTGGGAACCATTCAAATTTCAGTGGAAATCTCATTCCGGAGGGATGTTGTAAAATATTTTCTATGCTAGGTGCGTTCACAGTATAATCCAACAGTGCAAAATGAGAAACCTCCAGAATGCAATACCAAAAGGAGATTAAATAGAACTTTGCCTGATACCAACAACAGGGAAAGGGACGTGGTGACTCAGTGGCTAAGACACTGAGCTTGTCGATTGAAAGGTTGGCAGTTCAGCGGTTCGAATCCCTAGTGCCACGTAATAGGGCGAGCTCCCGTTATTTGTCCCAGCTTCTGCCAACCTAGCAGATCGAAAGCACGTAAAAAATGCAAGTAGCAAAATAAGGACCATCTTTGGTGGGAAGCTATTTTATCCCACCAGACTTGAAATCCTAGGCTTAGAAACCTTGGAACGCCGTCGCCTTCGACAAGACCTAAGTTTAACTCACAGAATCATCTATTGTAATGTCCTTCCTGTTAAAGACTACTTCAGCTTTATTTGCAATAATACTAGAGCAACTAATAGATTTAAACTTAATGTCAACCGCTTTAATCTAGATTGCAGAAAATATGACTTCTGTAACAGAATCATCAGTGCTTGGAATGCTTTACCTGACTCTGTGGTCTCTTCTCATAATCCTAAAAGCTTTAACCAAAAACTTTCTACTATTGACCTCACCCCATTCCTAAGAGGACCATAAGGGGCGTGCATAAGCGCACAAATGTGCCTACCGTTCCTGTCCTATTGTTTTTCTTTTCTTCTTCCTATATATATATATATGCTTATACTGCCTTATATTTACTCATATATGTGTTTATTTACTATATAATCTTTTTTGTATGATACCTACATATATTGTTGTGACAAAATAAAATAAAATAAATAAATAAATAAATAAATAAATAAATAAATAAATAAATAAATAAATTTATTATATAGAAACATGGGCTACATGTGAAAAACTGTGTTCTGCTAAACATGTTTCAGGAAAGCTTGCCATTTCTTAGCCTCACTGTCAGTGATTTAAGTAGCTAAATGTTTTCAGCAGTTGAAAATTGCTCTCCAATTTCTTTATTGGTCTCCTTAGCGTATATATATATATATATATCTATTTTGGAGGGGAAAAATTCATTCAAGATGTCTTCTGGCAGCATATTGCACCCTTTGCGGATCTTGGAGTTGATTATAGATAATTCATTGAAATGATGTTGAAGAGGTCCATCTCCCAATATCTTTCTGGCTTTTGAAAGGATTTGATTTCACTTGAATAAGAGCTGGAGAGCATCTGGTAATTACCCATCGGAGGCAGGCCAACTGAAAAAAATAGCAGCTCCATTGCAAAGGAAGTGGCAAGAGGAAATCTTAAAAATACTCCATATTTAGCATTTGGCATGCAAATTAAAAATGGGGGGAGGAAAGGTCCAAAAGAACTGAGCCAGCAAATTGTTTTTGTTTGACTAACATTAGGAGGCATCATAAACTAAATTAAGGTGTGTGAATGTGTGTGTATGTGTATGTATGTTCCAAAATGCTCTTTGATTCTCCAGATGCCACTAAAAAGGATTTGCAGATGCCTGGCGAGGAAGCAAGGCATACTAAGGATGGCAAAACGTAACCATATGGACACCAAATCCATAAATTGGATTTGAGTCCCTTCCAATCCTTTAACATGTTAGCTATGCAAATGACAACTGATCAAAGCCCCCTTAATCAAAAGATTCATGGTTTTAAGCCATTGCATGATTGGACTATTGGGACGCGATGGCTCAGTGACTTAGAAGCTGAGCTTGTCGATTGAAAGGTCGGCAGTTCAGCGGTTGAATCCCTAGTGCCACGTAACGGGGTGAGCTCCTGTTACTTGTCTCAGCTTCTCCCAACCTAGCAGTTTGAAAGAATGTAAAAAATACAAGTAGAAAAATAGGGACCACCTTTGGTGGGAAGGAACAGCATTCCGTGCACCTTTGATGTTTAGTCATGCCAGCCACATGACCACGGAGACGTCCTCGGATACCACTGGTTCTTCGGCTTTGAAACAGAGATGAGCACTGTCCCCTAGAGTCAGGAATGACTAGCACATATGTGCGAGGGGAACCTTTATCTTTATGATTGGACCCCAAAGGGGATTGTATGGTGGTGCTACATTTCTTCATAGTGAGACATCAATACGTAGTGCAATTTAAAATGGATTGATGGAGAACCAATCGTGAGAAACCCAACATTTCCCTAGGAAGGTATCGTTTCCATGCTTTGTTTTACTTTTCCCTTTCTTTGATCGTTCATTTTGCCAGATAATATATTTCAAAACTCCATAAGGAGATCATGAGTAAACCATAACACACAGGAATAAAGAAGCAATGGCAATTTGTAATATGCATTTGCACAAACTATACTGCAGCATTATAAAATTCTGTACAATCACAGATAACATTTTAGAAGCCAGCAATATTGAAAATGTAGAAGGCAATGTTTTATTCCCAATGTTACAATAAAAGAATTTCAGCTGCTTTGAAAGCAACAAATAGGCTATAAAGGTTTTCATCTAAAAACACAGAAATTTGTGCTGGAAAAATCAAAGCATATCCCAGAAGGTATTCTGCAAGCAAATGTTGGCATTTTCTACTGAATAATGGTTCTGTAGCAGCAGCAACTTTTAAAATCATCATTAGTTGTTACATCTTACAGCTGAATCCTGTTTTTGGAGAGAATAAATAACAATAACAGAGTTGGAAGGGACTTAAGTGTAAAAGGGAAAAATCTGCTTTGTTACACAGAGCAGTTAAAGCAAAATATGAATGAGAATCAGGTGTATAAAGGCAACTTTCATTTTTTATAAACATCACCTTTTGGACTTGTGCCAATGAAAAACATGTTACTTGAAAGCCTTTCCTGCTGCCTCATAAACTTGCTCCAAAGTAGCCAGAGGAACTTCAATTCACTGGAGAGCATTAGGACTTGCTTTGAAATCTGGATCAGCAGTAAGTGTAAGACAGAGGTCAAGATAAAAGCATTTTTCATGACAGTCCAAGGTTTTGGCCCCAGAGAATTACACAAGCCTGACCGGATGTCAAATTAAGGGTCTGAGTCCAGGATGAGAGAAAGAATTAGAGAAATGCAAACTCATCTAGAAAATTATTTCCGACAGAGTTGAAAAGATCTAAGAGGATACTTTTACATAGCTCAAAACACTAGATGGTGGCACCGTTGCCCTGTTCTCCCAAGGACACATGCTGATTGTCAATGAATTTCAAAAAATATTATTTAAATTTATTTATTATTAATTAAAATTATTAATTAGAAAAATTAGAGGACAATCAGCTAAATATGAGCCAGCAGTGTGCAGCGGCAGCTAAAAAAGCCAACACAATTGCATTAACAGAGGGATACAATCAAATTGCATTAACAGAGGGATACAATCAAGATCAAGTGAGGTACTAATACCACTCTATAAAATCTTAGTAAGACCACGCCTAGAGTACTGCATCCAGTTTTGGTCACCACACTATGAAAAAGATGTTGAGACTCTACAAAAAGTACAGAGGAGAGCAACCAGGATGATTAGGGGACTGGAGACTAAAACATATGAAGAATGGTTACAGGAACTGGGCATGGCTAGTATAGTGAAGAGAAGGACCAGGGGAGACCTGATAGTCATCTTCCAATACTTGAGGGGCTGCCACAGAGAGGAGGGGGTCAAGCTGTTTTCCAAAGCACCCGAAGGCCAGACAAGGAATAATGGATGGAAAGTGTTGTGGTCTGCCAGCAGCCTGTGGAGCTGGCAATGGAGTCGGACAGTGATGAGGCTGAGGCCAGGGCCATCGGGGAGTGAGGTGCGGACTCCAGAGCCTCCAGAGACTGACAGGAGTGAGGCAGAGGAACAGGAGGAGCCTGTTCCTAATTCATGCATGAGAAGAGCTGCCAGAAAGCAAGAGCAGCTCAAGCAAAGAGGATGACTTGGGAGTAGGACCAAGAGATGATTGGTTCCTCCCGTAAGGCATAAAACAGACCAGCAACGGCGTTTGGGCTTTGCTGGAAAACAATGTTGGTAGCTTCTTGCATTTATTTTTGTATCAGTGCTTCTGAGCGTTTGTCAAGAAAGGCCTTTGGCAGTTTGCCTAATTGGACCAAGGTTTGCGATAGGACTGAGGAATTTGTGTTGGGAGGAATTTGTTTTAATTTGAGTTGAACGACACTGGGAATGAAGTAATTCTCAGCTGTTCAAATAAAGTTTGTTTGTTTTTTCACAGACTGAGTTTCCTACTATCTACTTGGGCCTGGGTCACAACAGAAATTGACCAAGGAGAGATTCAAACTAGAAATGAGGAGGAACTTTCTGACAGTGAGAACAATCAACCAATGGAACAGAAGTTGCCTTCGAAAGTTGTGGGAGCTTCATCACTTGAGACTTTCAAGAAAAGATTGGACTGCCATTTATCAAAAATGGTAAAGAGTCTCCTGCTTGAGCAGGGGGTTGGAGTAGTAGTTCCAACTCTGTTAATCTGTTAACTGATTGCTTGTGCTCTGCCCTTTTATATCAGCCCTGCCAAAATCTGGGCCCTCATTATTTGAATCATGTCCGTCTTTCACAACTTCATGGACACATAGATCTGCCACAGGGTCTTCAGCACCAATTGCTTTCGTGGTGTGGAGATGATAACTTGGTCCTTAACACCAATAAGACCAAGGAGCTTATAGTGGACTATAGAAGGAATAGATCAGACATCCTGTCCTTACTTATCAATGGAGACCGAGTGGACCGAGTGGCCAGTTTTAAGTTTCTGGATGTTATCATAATAAGAGGACCTGACCTGGGGTGCTCACATTGCAGCCCTGATCAAAAGGGCCCAGCAGAGATTATACTACCTGAGACTTCTCAGGAAAAAAACAACTGAATGAAAAACTGCTGGTGACCTTCTACCGCTGCACCATAGAGAGTATTTTAACTTACTGCACCTGTGTATGGTTTGCCAATTGCACAGTGGCAGATAGGACAGCACTCCAGAGGGTCAACGTCATTGCCCATAGGATCATTGGTTGCCCTCTCCCCTCTTTGGAAGAGCTTCCTTTGCCTTAAGAAAGTTCAAAACCTTCTTAAAGATCCATCTCATCCGGGGCACTCCTTTTTTTTGAACTTTTACCATCTGGCAGATGGTACAGGATAATAAAAACAAGGACAAATAGGCTGAAAAACAGCTTCTATCCCAGGGCAGTAATATATTGAATTCTACTGTATAGTGCAATACTAATGCAATATTGGGTTTTCAATTCAAATGTATAAAATGTGAAGGATGTGTGTTTGTGTTTTATTTTTATAGCTATAATGTACACTGAAAATGAGATTTAATTTTGTTGTACGAGGTGCAACAACAATAAAGTAAACTTAAAGTAAACTTCAGGTTCTTATGGTCTCTCTGATCTGCATCTTCAGCCTCTAATTCACATGACTGATGAGAACATAACACTTTCCACACTTTGCCACAAATATAGTTTCTCTTTTTCCTCCCAACCAGTTGACTGATTTACCAGACATTTTTGTTAGACCTCCCTGCTTTCATATGGCAGCTAAGCTTACAAGTACAGAGATACATGACTAGAACAAAGAAGGAAGCTTGGGTGCCAAAAATGGTTTAAACAGGGGACGTCAAGTCATCCTAACAGGAAGTTACAAGATCTGTGTCTCCTGACATTCCTTCCCAAGCAGCATGCAATAAAACAATAACTGACTATACCTTAAAGTCAGGTTGATCCTATCTAATGATTCATCAAAGGAGGCTGACAATAAAACAATCAGGGAACAATGACAACTAAGAACAGAAAATAGAATTGGAAGGCACATTGAAACCAGGATGAGAGGAGGTGAAAGATGCATAAGTAGATAATACTGTGTATTATTGTTAGGGGCGTGGTGGCTCAATGGCTAAGACGCTGAGTTTGACAAGTGAAAATTCGGCAGTTCAGTGGTTCAAATCTCTAGTGCCACGTAATGGGGTGAGATCCTGTTACGTGTCCCAGCTTCTGCCAACCTAGCAGTTTGAAAGCACGTAAAAAATGCAAGTAGAAAAATAGGGACCACCTTTGGTGGGAAGGTAACAGCGTTCAGTCATGATGGCCACATGACCATGGAGATGTCTTCAGACAGCGCTGGCTCTTCGGCTTTGAAATGGTGATGAGCACCACCCCCTAGAATCAGTAACGACTAGCACATATGTATGAGGAGAATCTTTACCTTTTACTGTGTTGGATAGTTAAGGAGTAGAAGCAAAGTTTGTCTCTGCCCTTCCAGGTAAACCAGACAGGGAACAGGACTAATGAACTAATTCTACTTTATTGTAAAGCTACATTAACTGAATCTTGCAAATCTGAAAGTACAAACTTTCTAACTTTTAACTGTTTTATCCATTAGGGCAGGTTCTTCCTAGCTTTCTTCCTTTGACCATTAAATCACTGTGGGGTGGGGGCTGCTTCTCTTGTTCTGAATGTTTCCTAAGCAGCATCTCTTCCCCCTTTCCCCCCAAGGTCATTCACACATTCTGTTATAGGATGACAAATGAAAAGCCAAATAAATGACAAATGTTACTTTTCCTAGTCCTGAAGGAAACTGGGCTTTGAATGATGAGCTGAGTCTGCAAAATTAGATTTCGTGGGGGCTTCCATCATTGCAATTCTGAACAATTGCACATTTTCAAAAGGCTTAAGAATTTGACTCATCCTTCAGCCTGTGCACACTCAAGACAGCCCAAATGATGCAGTAGTTCTTCTTTCCAAGAAAGGTTTATCATCACTTTATTTTCATTTGTTCAGGAGGAACTGTCTGTCTTCCATCTGTTCCTGTTTCTGCCCATACTGGCACACTCCAGATCAATTCTGGTACAATTTCTACCAGATAAAAAAATTAGGCAATATATAACGGAAGATATAATACTGAAAATTTGCGATTTTATGTAGGCAAAATAAACCATGGATTTTAATTTCTTGTTTTGTTTTTTTTAGTGCTTAGATTTGCTGCCTAGTTCTTTTATGTAAAAAACCAAACCAAATATATTAGTGAACTGGAATGAAAACTGTTTTTTAAAGCAAGGATTCAGAGAGAACACCATTTATAGTAACATTACTGCCTAATTTCCATTCACATACTACTCTCAAAAACAAGCACATTTGTCCATCATTCCAATTCAGCTACACCATGAAGTTTCTTGATTCATTAAATCTCTCTTCCCATGCGGCAAAAAAAAAACCCCCAAAACCCCAGGCAATTCCGGGAAGTATTCAGCTCTGTAATTATGCTGGGGACTTAAATACACTGTGAATTTTCCCCAACTGTTCCTTGTTTTCATGGGGTTTTCTAAGCTGCAAAATGCACTGAAACCAACCTTGCAATTTGTAAAACTTCACTTGCAAATAAGGTTTCCGTCAAACGTATACTCGGAGCACTTGAGAATTTCTTTGGAGTTTATATTGGTGGTCTTTTGGAGCTTATTTCATTGATGGAAATCAATCTGCCATCTTTCTGTCACTTATGATGATTCCTGGCTGTGCATCCTTAGGAGTAACTGGGGGTGGGGGATGGAAGGATATTTAACTGAAATGTTGGAAGTGAGAGACTCTGCAAGCGATTGGACCCGTGGTGAAATCCAACTTTTTTCTACTACCAGTTCTGTGGGCGTGGCTTGATGGGCGTGGCAGGGGAAGGATATTGCAAAATCTCCATTCCCACCCCACTCTGGGGCCAGCCAGAGGTGGCATTTGCCAGTTCTCCGAACTACTCAAACTTTCCGCTACCGGTTCTCCAGAATCTGTCAGAACTTGCTGGATTTCACCCCTGCATTGGACAGGTTGTAATATAACATGACTGCAGGATGCTGCAGATGACAGTAAATGTGGACCAGTTGCCAAGTGCCCAAAATGCAATCATGTGACCATGGGCGCTGGGCAGCCATCAAAACTTAGAATCCCAGATCACAAATACCTTTTTGATGGTCCGTCATAATTTCGAAGAGTCACTATCGACCAGTCATAAAGCGAGGATCACCTGTACTGGTAGGAGAAAAAATTGCAGGGAATCTTTGCTATCCTGAACTATCTTTAATAAAGAAGAAAGAACCTTTGAAAACATCCACTCAGCCTTTGCTTGCAAGCCTGTAAAACAAGCCCTTCCTCAAAACTTTGCAAAGACATTTTAAGAATTTGTCCAGTCCAGCAGCCTCTTTCCCAGAGAAATCGATGGATGTGAGAATAGTAACCATTCCACTATTAACAATGGTTGGAACGCAATCAAAGAGAGAAGCAACCTGGAATTAAAGAGAATCTTCCTAACAATGAGGACAATTAACCAGCGGAACAGCTTGCTTCTGGAAATCGTGGATGCTCCATCACTGGGTGTTTTTTAAGAAAAGTCTAAACCAGGGGTGTCAAACTCAAGGCCCAGCCCACAGGGTGCTTAGATCTGGCCCGCGGAGCTGTCCTTGAAACAGTGAAGGACCGGCCTGCAGTGCCTCTGCCAGTAAAAACAGAGCTCACGAGGGCTGTGGGCAGACTCCTGAGCTCTATTTGCACCGGCAGAGGATTTCAGGAGGCCATTGCAGGTGAAAACAGAAACTCAGGAGGCTGTTTTCACTGGCAAAATACTATACGAGTGATGTTGAGTTGGCCATGCTCACCCTAGCCATGCCCAGCCTGGCCCCCAGAGGTCAAACACAATCCTGATGTGGCCCTCAATGAAATCGAGTTTGACACCCCTGATCTAGGCCATCACTTAGAATAGAATAGAATAGAATTTTTATTGGCCAAGTGTGATTGGACACACAAGGAATTTGTCTTGGTGCATATGCTCTCAGTGTACATAAAAGAAAAGATACGTTCATCAAGGTACAACATTTACAACACAATTGATGGTCAATATATCAATATAAATCATAAGGATTGCCAGCAACAAGTTATAGTCATACAGTCATAAGTGGAAAGAGATTGGTGATGGGAACGATGAGAAGATTAATTGTAGTGCAGATTCAGTAAATAGTTTGACAGTGTTGATGGAATTATTTGTTTAGCAGAGTGATGGCTTTCGGGAAAAAACTGTTCTTGTGTCTAGTTGTTCTGGTGTGCAGTGCTCTGTAGCGTCGTTTTGAGGGTAGGAGTTGAAACAGTTTATGTCCAGGATGCGAGGGGTCTGTAAATATTTTCACGGCCCTCTTCTTGATTCGTGACACTTATCTGAAATAGTATAGGTTCTCCTGCTTGAGCAAGGAGCTGGACTAAAAGACCTCCAAGGTCCCTCCCAGGTCATTCTATTGTTCTGTTCTATTATTCTGTTCTGTTCTGTTCTATTTTCTATTCCAAAGTTTCTTCTGAATGTGGAGACACTTATTTTTATTCTTTTTTTTTTCTTTCATGAAACTGATCCTGCTTTTTTTTAAGCAAGTGGGAAGTGAGACAATATAGCTCTTTTAAATAGGACTGTACTAAAGTATTTTAATTCATGCACACCCACAACAATCTAGATTTATGTTTCTCAGCCTTGGAAACTTTAAGATGTGTAGGTTACAGCTTCCAGTTTTTCCCAGCCTGAGTAATTCCAGAAGTTGAAGTCCACACATATCAACGTTGCCAAAAATTGATCCAAATGACAGCGATTCAAACTTTTATGCACTGTATATTGTGCTCCTTTTCTTCCAAATTAAACCTGCACTTTTCTCTTTCTTTAACTCCCACACCTCTATTTTTGCCCTGCCTGGGAACAAAGGTACCTGGAAAGTGTCCAAAGAGAACCTTCAGGAATACAGCAGTCTATCAAGCCAAATGAGAAGGTGATGCAGAATGAAGTATTGAATGTACCTGGACTCTCAGATCTTTGATGGTCAGTTCCTCAAGAAACAAACATACAATCTTCAGGGATGTCCTTTAATTTAATACCAGAATAAATTGTTTTCTTACTGCCACCAAAAAAGAAAACACAAGGCACTGTGTAGCGTAAAGCATTAGAAGGATATTGTGTTCCTTGCCATAAACCTTTGCCTAACAGATCTTCTGGGAGAAGAACGCTACTGGAACTAACTAAAGCACAAAAATGTTGGGGAAGTGATGGGTCATTTTTCAAACAGGGCAACAAGGACTAATCCATTAACAATAGACAGAGGGGTCTTTGGTGCTCTCTGAGCTCGGTTGTTTTCTTGCAGATGTAAGACGTAAGTGTAAGAAATCTTAACATTTCTTCTTCTAGCTATCCCTCTTTAACTGTAATCTATTTCCCCCTGTAGTAAGGTAAAGGTAAAACACATATGTGCTAGTCATTCCCAACTCTAAGGGGCGGTGCTCATCTCTGTTTCAAAGCCGAAGAGCTAGCGCTGTCTGAAGACATCTCCGTGGTCATGTGGCCAGCATGACTAAACGCCAAAGGCGCATGGAACGCTGTTACCTTCCCACCAAAGGTGGTTCCTATTTTTCTACTTGCATTTTTTACCTGCTTTTGAACTGCTAGGTTGGCAGAAGCTGCGAGGAGTAACGGGAGCTCACCCCATTACACGGCAGCACTAGGGATTCGAACCACTGAACTGCCGACCTTTTGATCAACAAGCTCAGCGTCTAAGCCACTGAGCCAGCCCTCTCCCCCTTTATCCATTATCTTTGTTTTTATTCCCCTGTCTCTCTCTCTTCCTTTCCAATTGATGAACTTTAGGGCCAAACTGGATGACTGTCAGGAATATCAGCCTATCACCAGAGAGACAAAAAAAAGCACTTACGATGTTAACTACTTTGGGTAATGAAACATCTTCAAGAAAACCAACAAACTCAAAGAGCACCAAGGACCCTGAGGGACAAAAAATATCAAGGTGTATGTTTGATCATGTAGCCACAGCTGCCATCTAGACTTTTTGACATTCCCTAACAACATCTTTGATCACTATCATTGAAAAATAGAAAATTAGAAGTTAATGTATCTCTTCTGCAGTATTTTTTTTTTTTTGCAAAACTCATTCCTAACATCTCCCTCATTCCCAAAATATATAGGAAGAAAAATGTTTTGAAAAAAGAGAAATTTGCATGAATCTAGTTTTCAATAGACCACTATGCACTTCCAATTGCATTTTCTAAAGGCATAAATCTCCATTTGCCCCTTTAACTGGGGCAGAAGGTTTTCTTGGGTTCTGCAGCAAAAGGCATCATCATCCTGATGTAATTCAAAGTAGCTTCTCAGTTTTGAGATGGCTCAGGATACCTGTACAATGAAACTAGTAGGGTCCAGTGTCATCAATACGTGTTTGATAATTCATTTTACCTCTCAAACTTAAGCCAGGCAGTTGATGCCATTGATGTCCTGCCCTAGTGTCTGGAATCTGTAAAGGTCTAGATGGGGTAGAACAGACTCAGGATAAATCTTATCAAGATTTTTTGTTTGGGATTCCCAAGTCTAGAGATATTCCATCTTCAGTCTTAGATAGGTTTGTACTTTCTCCTTGTAGACTGACGCACAATCTAGGGGTCACCTGGGATGTACAAAAGAGCAGATGACAATTGCGTCCAAGGATGCCTTTATGCACCTTCATCTGGTGTGCCAGCTTCACCTCTTTCTGGAGCAGGAATCCCTCGTATAGTCACTTATGCCCTAATATACATCACAGCTGGATTACTGCAATACATTCTACAGGAAGCTGCCCTTGAAGACTACTCAGAAGAAGCTGCAGTTGATCTACGGTGCCATGCAATAGGAAGTGCTGATCATCCCACAGCATGTCTATATGACATCACTGCTCCATGAATTGCACTGGATGCCAATAGAGTTCTGGGTGTACAATTTAAAGGCACTAAGGTCTTTCAGGGCATAAACCAGAAAGGACCACCAATCTTGATTTGCTCTATGCTGCTCTATGAGTTTTCTCAATCAAGCAACATTGTGTGGGAAACCTCCCCCAGAAGAAAAATATTTTGAGGAATATTAAAAAGGCAAGATATTATATTTCCCCAAAGGGAGAAATGGAGAAACATGCTCTTAAAACAGCCCCAGTCTCCCTGCCCCCAAGCAGAAACTGAGAAGGCCACCTTTTACAAATGCAGATTTGGTAATCCATTCATTTCAGAATATTTTGAAACAAAACCAGAATAGTAGGATTCAGTGGTGGGATTCATTTTTTTTTACTACCAGTTGTGTGGGCGTGGTTTGGTGGCCGTTGCTTGGTGGGTGTGGCAGGGGAAGGATACTGTAAAATTTCCCTTCCCATCCCATTCCAGGGGAAGGATACTGTAAAATCTCCCTTTCCACCCCACTCCAGGGGAAGGTTACTGCAAAATCCCCATTTCCTTCCGATCAGCTGGGACTCGGGAGGCAGAGAATATTTGTTTAAGTAACTTTGGGCCTCTTTCTATTGGATCTTCCATGATAAACACTAAATCGTCCACAAATGCTTGCAATTTATATTCTTCTTTTTTAAAATTTTCATTCATAACACAGTTACAAATGATGGACTTTGGGGACAGGTTTATAAATATGGTCAAAACTATAAAGGCCAATCGGCAAAGGTGATTGTAAATGGTGAAATGACAGAAAAAGTGGATATTAGAAAAGGAACAAGACAAGGATGCCTGTTGTCTCCATTATTATTTATATTGACACTAGAGATCTTAAACAGAAAGGGGAGACAGAGAAGAGATGGAGATGGGACCAGTCAGAGGTGATATTTACCACTATCGGTTCTCCAGAACTGGTCAGAACCTGCTGAATACCCACCTCTGGTAGGATTAGAAGCAGCCCAGAACAGTCCAAAGCCCTTTCACTGCACCACTACCCCAGCAGTTCTAGTCACAGAAACCCGGGAGCTTGGATAAAACAATAAGCCAGAGGTTGACCAGTTTAGCTCAGACAAGCACCTAGGATTTCCATTTTCCTCTTTTGCCAATAGAGCCAGCTGTAACCCCTTCATGACCTCACAGGAATCTGACAACAGCCAATAGTGCAGACCTGGAGGGCATCTTTTACATTTCTTTGGGGGTGTTACTTGGAACCCTGACAAATAGAATATTAAAGGACATGTTCTTGCATAGGAACAGGAAGCTCAATTACAAAGCCCAAAGAAGGCATAACAAGCCCCCCTCTCAACTCCATTTTGTCAGCTGCACCAGAGCCACAAACATGTGCTTCTGCTTCATCAGTAAATGGACCCTCTTTCTAATCAGCCTCCAGCCTCCATTTTGTCTCCAGTGCCTTCCTCCCAGATTGGAACTGGGCCTGGATATTTTTTTCCAGCCATCGTTTTTCAGGACCCAGGAGGCATGTTTCCTTGGTTGCAAGATCTGCCCTCTGGAATAATATCCCCACAGAAGTTAGTTTAGCTCTGAGCCTGATGTTATGAAAGAGTTAAAGTCTTAACAAGCTAGCTGTTCTCCTAGTCATGAAGGTAAGGTGTGTGGAGCTTTGGGCGACTCTGGTTATTATTCATCATGTCCAGATGCTAAGGTTCCTCTTTATCGTTTTTCTAATTTTAAGTGCAACTCACCCAGACTGATTTTGGGCAGCTTGTAAATTTATTAAAGAAATAAAGTTTAACTGTCCTCCTTTCAGTAATTTCACCCCACTTTGCATTGTGGCTTCTATACCTGATACCCAAAATGTATTATGGCTCCTAAAAACACAGCCGCTATTTTATTGTATCTGTCCCAAATCGCCCCCCTCATTAGATGAGGATCTAAATCATACAGTTTCATTAGATTAAACAATATTATTATTGTTTAAAAAAAACACTGATAGACTGTTCATCAAAAGCCTTTTCCCAGGGCAGTTTTATAAAGCACACACGCAAACTCATAAACTGCAACAATGATTAAAATGCAACATATGGACAATAACATCTTGAATTCTCGATTAGGTTAAATGCTTAATTGCAGTATATACATTTTAAATATTAAGCTATTTGTATATTAAAAGGCCTGGGGGGAACAACTAGAAAGTTAATAAAAGAGATGGCAGAATCAGCTTACTAACAAAAGCATTGCAAAACGACAATTGAGAAAACCAACTTGTAGGCAGCCAGTAGCTGCAACTAAATATATATAAGGTGCCATAAAGTATGATGAAAAAAAAAGTATATATGGGAGCCATGAAGGACAGATTGAAGCTCTTTGTATTTGTGTGTGTGTGTGATTCATACTGTTGTGGTCACAATGTTTTTACCCTATTCTCAGTACACTCATGTATATAAGGTTACCTTGAGTAGAGCAAGGCCATTCGGAGTATTTGTACCTAAGATCATAGTCAATTCTTTATCCTAATAAAACGGATAAAGTCTAAGTACTTCATTCACAAAACAAGGTATTACTTCTGGACATCATAAAAACAGGAAAAATGCTCCCCCCGCCCCCAAGTTTTCTGACAAGCATGCATAAATTTAAATATTTGGAGAAAATATATTCTATTTATACTAATATATAAATATATATTAGTATACTTGATAGGTTTCTGATTGCTTTAATATATAGAAAGAAGAAGTGGAGAGGGAAGGGGAAGTGAGGAGGAGGAGGGGAGGAGGAAGAGGCAGAGAGGAAGGGGAACAGGGAGAAAAAGAAGGAGGAGGAGGAGGAAGAAGAAGAAGGAGGAGGAGGAGAAGGAGAAGGAGGAGAAGAAGAAGAAGAAGAAGAAGAAGAAGAAGAAGAAGAAGAAGAAGAAGAAGAAGAAGAAGAAGAAGAAGAAGAAGAAGAAGAAGAAGAAGAAGAAGAAGAAGAAGAGGAAGAAGAAGAAGAAGAAGAAGAAGACACAAAATAGTATGCTTTATAAGTTTAACATTGGAATGTTAACACTGTATAAAATCAACTACACATCACAAACATTATATCTATAACCAGATATGGTCATTTTATATCTTATAATGATATAATTTCAGGATGGGTCGTTTTTCCTCAAAACCACACTCCTCCATGAGTTATGGAATGTTTGGTGGGGCGGGGAGGGGGACACAGCTTCAGGGTAAGTTGAAAGGGGATTTTTCTGGTTTCATCCGGATATCAATGACTCTTCAAAGAAAAACAAGAAAGTCCAGTCACTTCTAAAAAAGCAACTTTGGGAGAACCATGACCTGGATGACTGAGAATCTGCATAGACATATCAAGAAACTTCTCTCTCACCAGAACATGTGTTTTGGGTTATTCTATGTGTAGTATTTATGTGGTACCTGGTTGTGTGTGGCTTTTTAGTGTTGATTGGGTGTTGATGGCCGGCTAGTAAGTCATTGGCTGTTGTTTCCTTGTGCTGCCAAATCCTTGGCTCCTGAGTACCTGATAAGATGGAGGTAAATCAGTATTCCTGTTGATTGACAAGGGATCCGTTTCCCAGACTTCAATCACTTCCCTGGCTTTTTTTTTTTTTTTACTTGCTTGGCCAACAATCTTACTAGCTGCAAAATTGACTATATGTCCTTGTTCATTGCAATGTGAGGCTACCAATGAGTTTGGGTCTCCTCGCCTGGCAGCTCTCTTGTGTTCTTGAAATCTGACGGTTAGCTTCCTCCCTTTCTGTCCTACCTAATCACAGGGGCAATCAATGCAGGGGATCCGGAAGATTATATGAGGAACATCTCCCACTTTCAAGCAATCTTTGCAAAGCATGATTTGTCCTTCTACAGTAACCTCTGGGCAGTGTGTGATGCCCACTTGCAAAACTTGGAAGCTGCATTCTATAGCTTCTGAAATGTTTTTGAGGTATGGCTGCGTATACCATATAGTTGGTCTTGTACCTTCCTGCTTTCTACTTCTCTCTTCTGCATGTTGCACAGGCATCTGGTAATAAAAGCTTGGGGGTACCCATTCAGAGGTGGTATTCATCCGGTTCAGACTAGTTTGGGTGAACTGGTAGCGGAAATTTTGAGTAGCTCAGAGAACAAGAAAATTGCACCACCGGCTCACTGTTTGCCTTGGCCGAGTCAGGAAATGTGCCATTTCCCCACTCTGGCCTTGCCCCAGGCCTCTACCTGCATGCTGCCTCCCCCCTCTGGCCTCAAACTACGGCCCCCCAGACCAAAGCAATTTATTCGGCCTGTGGTCTGGCACGCTAGGCAGAAGGGCCATGGGGGGGGGCACTGAAGAGCCGAAGCAGTTTGGGAATGGACCTGTTGTGCCTCGCCCGCCCCCCTCTCCACAGCCGGGCCCCTCCCATCTCCTGCTATCTCAGCCAGAGACTGATAATGAAGACGAATGGCTTGGCATGCCTCCAGCCCCCAGTCCTAGCACCATGCCCAGACAGACTGAGCAAGACGAATGGCATGGCATGCCTCCAGCCCCCAGTCCTGGCACCATGCCCAGACAGACTGAGCAAATAAACCTCCCCCCCCACAGCGTATGAGCATGAAGCCAGTCACGAGCTAGAATTGCCGGCAGCTGGAGGGTGGACAGATCCCCGCTTCCGGAGAATGGAGAGGCGACGTCAGCAAAAGGAAGGGAGGGGCAGGCCTGGATAAGTGCTGAGTCATGGAGCCACACCCCATGGCCTATATAAAGGATCTGCTTTCTGGCATTCTTTGAATCAGGCAAAGTCTAATCTGATTGCTGAAGTCACACCTTGGATTCCTGCCTGCCCTGAGAACTCTGACAGGACTTTGGCAAAGCTGCAGAGGCTTCGTGGCCACGCTTGAGACAGACTTTCCAGACCCGGCCGTCAGAGGAGGAGTGGGACACGACAAGATCAGACAGTTCTTCTTAACTGCAAGAAGTCCCATCCGGAAAGTGCTGCAATGGAGATCTTGCAGGCACTTCTCCATCCCTTGCAGAGCCTCGGTCGCTCGCGGAGACTCTTCATGTGCTCTCCAGTTCGGCAGCTGCTTCTCTCCACTGTTGCTCTTGCTGGGAGAGCATTTTGTGCAATTTAGCAGCTGTGAGCCGCCACTTTCCTCTAAGTCCCATATAGAAAGCGCTGCAGCTGAGAGAAACAGCATTCAACATGGTTGCTGCTTCTCTGTCCGGATGGGACTTAGAGGAAAGCAGCATCTCATAGCTGCTAAATTGCCCAATACACTCTCCCAGCAGTGTGGAGAGAAGCAGCCACTGCCCCAGAGAGCAGAGATGGTGAGCAGGCCCTGAAAGGCTGCTCGGTTGAGCCACGCTGAGTAGTGGAAGCCACTCGTGTGCGCATGTGCGGAAGCCACACACGCTCACAATTTTGGCGAACCGGTGGTAAAATTATTTGAAAACCACCACTGTACCCATTGTGAAATATTTGTGTAGGTACCTCTTCTCCAGTTGTTTATCTTGCTGAGTGTCACAGTGGGTTCTCACCCTGCCATATAGTGTTGTGACACAGCTCTTTTTGTGTGACAGTAGATGGTTACTGTCAAAACTCAAAATGCGTGGAGTGTTGGTGGCTGTGTGATAAACTGTGGTTTCTAGGTTTCCCTTTTCCTGTCTTGCATATTAGAGAATTACTTACTCAAGAATTAGTAGCCACCAAAAGACAGGAAAGGCAACATGTTTTCAACAATCACAATTATTTTATTAGCACTTGTCCTTTCTGTCTTTCACGCTTATGAACCATCATTATCTGAACAACTTAGTCTAAGAATAAGAAAAATTGATGAAAATAATAAGAAACATTAATCACCCGAGGCATGAAAGACAATGTCACACATTATTCCCAACAACAGATTTTTTTGCCACGTCTTATGAACTTTGAATGTACTGGAATATTAATTGTATGAATGACCAAATCTGTCAGATTGAGTCTCGCATTTCCAAATGTAAATGAATTCTATCCAATTCAATTTTTGCATGCTTTTTTCTCTTCTCCCCCCCAATAAAACCCCCCTGTAGCAAATGTATTCGTCTTTCCATGCACGTTGCTTATATTTCCATTACTTTTACCATAATTTGCCTAAATACACATTTTTGACAAGCATTTAATTTCTAATATGGATACTTTTTTTCATTCAGAACATCTGATAGTGAGGAGCTCTATCCAATTAAAGTAACATCTTCTGTCTGATTGCAATTTGGTTTCACACTAAGTGGGAACTTCAATAAAACTTTGAAAGACGAGTCACATTTGATTCCGGGAATTATATAGCTTTAAATATCACAAACAAGATATGAGTTTGCATCCAGAAGTACACTGGTAACTGTAGCATCCACAATTGGTGCCACCTTATATAGTAGTTACAAAGGTGGTTACCTTATTTTGGATGAAGTTTGGTTCCAAATGAGCTTCAAGGCATACCAGATCTGGTCTGCAAAAATCAAATGACCCATTAAAAAAGGTAAAGGTTCCCCTCGCACATATGTGCTAGTTGTTGCCGACTCTAGAGGGCGGTGCTCATCTCTGTTTCAAAGCTGAAGAGCCAGCGCTGTCCGAAGATGTTTCCATGATCATATGGCCAGCATGACTCAATGCCAAAGGCGCACGGAATGCTGTTACCTTCCCACCAAGGTGGTCCCTATGCTGTCTTGATGTTGTGTTTGTGGAGGAACTTGCTGATTCTGTCTGTGGTACCTTTTATATATGGGAGGAGGGCTTTGCCGTTTTCTTGTTCTCTGTCTTGGATTTTAGTGGGGGTGTCTTTATGGATTAGTTTGGTAATCTTATTTCTTTGGAATCCATTGGATGTTAGTACATTAGTGAGAGTGTGTAGTTCGGTTTTTAGGTGTTGTTCGTCAGCTAAGCATTTTGTTCTGGAGATGAGTGTCTTGGGTACGGAGTTGATCTGTGCTGGGTGGTGATGTGAGAGTGCGTGCAGATAGCGGTTTGTGTGTGTTTTCTTCTGGTAGATGGTGTGTCCTAGGGAGCCATTGGATTTCCTGTATACTAAAAAATCCAGGAAGGGAAGACAGCATCAAGATAGCAT
This sequence comes from Ahaetulla prasina, assembly GCF_028640845.1. NCBI lineage: Eukaryota > Metazoa > Chordata > Lepidosauria > Squamata > Colubridae > Ahaetulla > Ahaetulla prasina. Next base: position 97,663,748 of record NC_080544.1, on the reverse strand, counting down.
TCTGCACAAACTGAAAAATATCCACCATCCTAAGAAACCCCAAAGACAAAATTGAGTTAGAAAATCAAGGAGTATATGAAATCCCATGCACTGCCTGCAGTACCAGATACATCGGACAAACCAACAGAAGAATAAGTGCATGCATTGAAGAACATAAGAACTCAGTCAAAAAAGAGGAACCAACTTCTTTCCTGGTCCAACATCTTAAAGCCACAGGACATAAAATTGATTTTAAAAATACCAGAACTATTGCCAAAACTGAACACTTTAACAACAGAATAATCAGAGAAGCCATCAAGTTAGAAAAACGCCCACACAGCATGAACAAACGAGATGATACCTCCTGCCTACCAGCCATTTGGAAACCCGCCCTTATCGACAAACGAGTCCCTAACATGAAGAATGATGCAAGACCCACACTCACGAGGTCCACACAGCATGTCACCACCACACATACACGTGGAAAGCAAACTCAAACCCACACTGATGATGAAGCACAACCACAGACCAGAAGCCAGAAGCCAGACCGCAGCTGCATCATTAGCCATTTCAAACCCCTCCAATCCATACATGCAACAGACTGACACCCACCATGAAGATGTAGCACGACCACAAACACGAAGCCAAACAACAGCTCGCAGCTCACCAGCTCAAATCCCCCTGCATCTCAGACCAACCTGAGCACAACCAAGCCCCCCCCCAACAGAACACACCCCCAGCCAATCAGAGCACAAAAAAACCCCATCCAATCAGAGCACAGTCAAGCTCCCACCCAATCAGTTCAAACCCCCACTAGCAGTTAAAAAGGAAGAAACAGCTGCAATCACACATTGCTCCCAGAAGCACGAAGCTGAAGCCTGAAGATGACGAATGAGACTTTGTCGAAACGTCGCCAAGACACTTCCAATTTTACGCGGGAGAAAACCTGAATAACCAAAGACCTACATACAACACCCATGAAAACCTCAGAAAACAAATATATATATATTATTAATATTAATACATATTTTCATGCTTATGCTTATATATACTGTTGTGACAAAAATAAAAAAATAAAAAATGCACACACACACACACACACACACACACACACACACACACACACACACACATATATATATATATATATATATATATATATATATATATACACACACACACACACACACACACACACACACACACACATATATATATATATATATATGTTTTCTGAGGTTTTCACGGGTGTTTGTATGTAGGTCTTTGGTTGTTCGGGTTTTCTCCCGTGTAAAATTAGAAGTGTCTTGGCGACGTTTCGATGTTTGGTTCCAGAAGCATGAAGCATGTAGGTCTTTGGATACTTTGATTTAATTGGTGTGAGGCAATCTAAGTCTTTGCTTAATAATACCTCTGTAAATATAGCCTATTCGATCACACCTTATTTTACTAATAGCCAACAGGAGACGTGGAAAGGAAGAGAGAGAGAAAATGAAAAAGATGCCCCCCAAAAAATGTAAATAAAAGAGAAGGAGGGAAAGGGTAAGCAATGGCTAGAGAAGCAAAGAAAAGCCAGATTGCTTTGAGTAGGACCAATAGCTCTTGTTTATGAGTGGCTCAAAGGTAATGGTGACTAGTCAGCATAGGCCCCTCTTCATTTATAATGGACTCACCTACGAAGCTTGGCAGCTGCCTCTTTCCCCAAAGTATTGTCTCAGTGTTCCAAGCAAACAAACCCAGCCACTGTTTGCATTTGATCTCTTTTCCCTGTCTTCTTAGGGGAATCGTTTTTTAGCTTGCACAGCTCCAGATGAAAAAAAAAACCCGAGATGCTCAAGTTTAAATTGCAAAGAACAAAAGCAAGCCCTGTCAGGCTCCCCCCAAAAACATATGCTCTCGGCTCAGAACAAAATGATGCTCTCTGTTTTTAATACCTGGGATTGGAGAATGGTAATAATTGTGGGTGACAACTTGCCTCCTACTCATGAAATAATTACGGCTCTCTCCAATTTAGCATCTGTGTTGCCAGATGTTATTGTCAAACACGTAAGCAGTGGGCACACGTCCTGAGGGGGAAAAAAAAAAAACTGGCCCTTTTCCCATATTCTTTGAATATGTCAGAAGATGCAGGTGGTGTGCTGTGATCCAATATCCGGGCCTGCTATGCTATGCAAATCTTGTAGACAGACTCAGCAGGGGAGGGAAAAAAATAAAAAATAAAAAACCAGCAGGAAACACTAGGGTGCATCCAAAGGGTTAGAAAATAATTGCATTTGGAAAACTGAGATGGACATTTCTGCAGCAATGCTGCCAGACGATGTCAGGGAAATTAACAGTCAATTTGGGAGAAATGACCCACAAGAAAATGGCTGGAGCTACGAGCAATATGTGTTAGGAGATCCCATTACTGCTGCTCCTGATGCTAACCTAGCATCGGTATCAAGAAAGAAAAAGCTATGGATGCCAACACCTGAGTCACCACTATGTTGGCTCCAGATTTTGAGAGCTCCTTGTAGAGCAGTATTGGTCCTTCACTTATCGTTTTCTACTGGACCTAATCTGTAAGTGACACCAAAATGACCACAAGGACATCGTGGCTGCTGCATCTCCTTTGCTTCTATTGTTCACAGAGGTCAACTGAACCAACAGCTTTATTCCAATGACTTCCAGGGCTTATTAATGGATGCTCACAACATATTCCCAGCAAAAGCCATTCCTCAGCTACATTCCATGAAACTGAAGCCTGTCATTTATTCATAACTCTTTTCTTCTTCTTCTATAGAAGGAAAGCAAAAGCAGCTAATGACGTCATGCAAAAATACAAAGATATCTAGTGCAATAGCAGAAGATGGCCTCAAAATTAACAGATATAAAACTACTTGGTTTAAGGAAAAGGTAAAAACTTCCATAAGTCGATATATAATCTTCTTGCCAACATTAGAGCTTATCCAATCCAGTATCTGATCCAATCCTCTGATCACAACAAAATACCTTATGCCACCAGACTTGAAATCCTGGGTTTAGAAAATTTAGAACTCCGCCGCCTTCGGCATGACCTGAGCTTAACTCATAAAATCATCTGCTAAAATGTCCTTCCTTTCAAAGACTACTTCAGCTTCAATCGCAACAATACACGAGCACACAATAGATTTAAACTTAAAGTGAATCGCTCCAATCTTGATTGTAGAAAATATGACTTCAGTAACAGAGTTGTTAATGCTTGGAATAAACTACCTGACTCCGTTGTCTCTTCCCCAAATCCCCAAAGCTTTAACCAAAAACTATCTACTGTTGATCTCACCCCATTCCTAAGAGGTCCGTAAGGGGCGTGCACAAGAGCACCAGCATGCCTACTGTTCCTTTCCTAATGTTCCCTTTGGTTGTATCCAATTCATATGGTTATTTCATGCTTTTTACTTATATATATTGTTGTGTTTGACAAATAAATAAATAACAATAAGTAAATTATCCCTTATTCCTTTCCAGGAAGGAAGGAAGGAAGGAAGGAGGGAAGGAGGGAAGGAAGGAAAAGAAGAGGAGGGGGAAGGGAAGGGAAGGGAAGGGAAGGGAAGGAAAAGTTGGACTATTCATAATTTTGATTGTGCCCTAGATTCTCTAAACAAAAACATTACAAAAATATGTTTTTGTACATTACGTTCAGAGGTCAGCACATGCAGAGGTTTAGAGGCACCATGGTATCTTTAAAGTTTAAACGCCAGTAGTCACAAAGTTACCTTCAAAATGAAATCACCATTATTTTCCAATCAGAGTTTTCCTGGCCAAAACCTTCATAGCAGAAGTTGCCATATCCATCATAAGACAGCTGGCCCTGATTAGATCTAATTATGGCCTGTAGTCTGTAAGGGTAGAACAGCCTACAGCAATAAATATTGCTATTCCCAAGATTATATCATTATCATACTGAATTTTTGTTTCATACAACTCAAGGTGGTATAAAACTCTCATTTGTTTTGCCTTCCCCCAACAATAATTTTGTGATTCAAAGGTCACATCCATATTTCAGAACCTAGCTTTGTTTGCAGAATCAAGAACAAAGAAGTTCTTCTGTAAAGATCTCTAAGATATTGTGACCGAGGCCCAAGTAGGTAGTAGGAAACACAATCAGTGTAAAAACAAACTAACTTTATGCGAAAGCTGAGAATTAGTTCATTCTTAGCGTAGTTCAACTAAATTAAAGCAAATTCCTCCCAACACAATTCCTCAGTCCTATCACCAACCTAATCACCAATTAGGCAAACTGCCAAAGGCCTTTCTTGGCAAACATTCAGAAGTCCAAGTCACTGATACAAAAATAAATGCAAGAAGACGAAGCTACCAATCTTGTTTTCTGGCAAAGCCCAAACACCCTTATGGGAGGGGCCAATCATCTCTTGGCCCTACTCCCGAGTCGTCCTCTTTGCTTGAGCTGCTTTTGCCTTCTGGCAGCTCTTCTCATGCGTGCATTAGGAACAGGCTCCTCCTGTTCCTCTTCCTCACTACTGTCAGTCTTTGGAGGCTCTGGAGTCCGCACCTCATTCCTCGATGGCCCTGCCCCCACCTCAGCCTCAGATGCAGAGCCCTCATCCAGGCCTTCCCCAGGCTCCAGGACTGGCCCACGCTCTTCCTCAGCCTCATCGCTGTCCGACTCCATTGCCAGCTCTGCAGGCTGCTGGCGGACCACAACAGGTATATCCTCCTTCCTGGAAATCAATCAGTTCCTGTTCCTCCTCAGTGTGAGATTCAACCAAAGGAATTAGGAGACATCAGAGTTGGGGAAATGTGGTCCTCTAGAATTCTTGAATTCCAACTCCTCTCAACTTCAATAAGCAAGAACACTTAGGAAATAAATTAGAATTCAAAAGTTTACTAAGCCTAGACTTCATCTTTGTTTTCAAGACTCAATTTGCCGAAATCAAATTTGGAACAGTAGATTGACCACCACCACCACCCCAAAAAAATCTGAGCTTCTAAATGGGTATGTGTGTCTTCTGAATAATGTTTCCAAACATGCCTTGTGTTCTTTGTATAATTTTCTCCGTGTAGTGATGACATCATGACTTAATTCCAAAAATTGTGTGTGTGCTTGTGTGTGCAAAAAATACCCTCTCATATGCAAATGCAGAGACCAAGAACAATAAAAAGCATATTTATTTAAAAGATATATCATAAGCTTTTGCAAAAGGGTTCTCCCAAGAAAGATAAATAATGATATACAGGTCTGATTATATGGTTTAAATACATTTTCAACCAAGCAGCAAAACAAGTCAACGCCCCGACTTATCATTGGCCATCTGAAGTTATATAAGCTTTTTGGCTATTCCGCAACATATTCCCAAATCAGAAATCCCCCATGGAAATCCATGACACATGTCTTCATAACAATACAATTAATCCGAACATTTCAGCTTCCTTCCTTCTACTGTGACATTTGACTTAGGTCAGACCAGGGGTGAAATGCTCCCGCTATGGCTCCAGAACCATCATCAAGGGTGATGGGATTGATCAGGAGGAAGCAGGAATCAGAAAAAGAAAAATTCAAAACTGGATCTCCTTAACCACCACAGTCTACGATCAGCAAATACAGAAAGAACCAGCCATTTATCTTTTGCAGCTTGAAAACTAACTAAAGGTCTCCATTCCAGGCTCATGTCCACACTCACCAAAGGACAGATTGGTGGCAAAAGGTGGTATTCAGCAGGTTCTGACCAGTTCTGGAGAACCAGTAGTCAAAATTTTGAGTAATTCAGAGAACCGGTAAATGCCACCTCTGACTGGCCCCCTCCCCCATCTATTCTCTGCCTCTCAAGTCCCAGCTGATCGGGAGGAAATGGGGATTTTGCAGTAACCCACCCCTGGAGTGGGGTGGGAAGGGAGATTTTACAGTATCCTTCCCCTGCCACGCTCACCAAGCCACACCCACCAAGCCATGCCACACCTACCAAGCCACATACACAGAACTGGTAGTAAATTTTTTTGAATTCCATCACTGTTGGTGGTGGTTTGTCCCATTGACTGCTGACCCAGGGTAGGAGGTGAAACAGGGCCACTCATTATCCTTAAATCTTCTCACATTAAAACTACTGTTTACCTTTTAGATGTGTGAAGATAGTCATCACACAGCTATAAAAATAGGTGCTTCTCCTCCTCCTCTCACAAATCCACAAATTGCTGGCCATGTTTGAGACTTTGGGGAAATTGTTGTTTATTCAGTACTAAAGAATTTGTTAATAAGTTGAATGAAAATTTTAAAGAACTGCTTGACATTTTAATTCTTAGCATTCTGCTGAAAATAAAGGAGGTGCTGAATAGATTCCTAACAAGCATTCCTAATGCTAATTGAACGCTTACAAGAAAGTGTTTGTGAGGGTGTGAGAAAAAAAAAAACTTTATGTAGCAGGTGAATAAATTAAAATAAATATTATAATTTAAGACGCATACAAAATTATCCCTATCAAATTTCAAATATCAAAGACCTTCAAATGTGCAGGTCTGAAGGAAAAATAGCACACACAGACACACACACACACACACACACACACCCAAACACACACACACACACACACATGTTACCTGACCTACTTTCTAAAACAGCACTGGTTTTAGTTTTCCATGTTGGAGTCACGCTGATATACATACATACATACATACATACATACATACATACATACATACATACATATATATATATATACACATACATATGTAGGTCTTTGGTTATTCGGGTTTTCTCCCGCGTAAAATTGGAAATGTCTTGGCAACGTTTCGACGAAGTCTCATTCGTCATCTTCAGGCTTCAGCTTCGTGCTTCTGGGAGCAATGTGTGATAGCAGCTGTTTCTACCTTTTTAACTGCTAGTGGGGGTTTGAACTGATTGGGTGGGAGCTTGGCTGTGCTCTGATTGGATGGGTTTTGTTTTTTTGTACTCTGATTGGCTGGGGGTGTGTCCTGTTTGGGTGGGAGCTTGGTTGTGCTCAGATTAGTCTGAGTTGCAGGGGGATTTGAGCTGGTGAGCTGCATTGCTGTTGTTTGGCTTCGTGTTCATGATCGTGCTACATCTTCATAGTGGGTGTCAGTCTGCTGCATGTATGGATTGGAGGGGTTTGAAATGGCTAATGTTGCAGCTGTGGTCTGGCTTCTGGTCCTTGGTCGTGCTTCATGATCAGTGTGAGTTTGGGTCTGCTTTCTGGGTGGATGTGTGATGGTGACATCCTGTGTGGACCTCGTGAGTGTGGGTCTGGTGTCATTCCTCGTGTTAGGGACTCGTTTGTCAATAAGGGCGGGTTTCCAAATGGCTGGTAGGCGGGAGGTATCATCTCGTTTGTTCATGCTGTGTGGGCGTTTTTCTATCTCGATGGCTTCTCTGATTATTCTGTTGTTAAAGTGTTCAGTTTTGGCGATAGTTCTGGTCTTTTTAAAGTCAATATCGTGTCCTGTGGCTTTAAGGTGTTGGACCAGGGAAGAAGTTGGTTCCTCTTTTTTGACTGAGTTCTTGTGTTCTTCAATGCGTGCACTTATTCTTCTGTTGGTTTGTCCAATGTATGTGGTGGGGCAGGCGGTGCATGGAATTTCATATACTTCTTGATTTTCTAACTCAATTTTGTCTTTGGGGTTTCCTAGGATGGTGGATATTTTTTGGTTTGTGCAGAATGCTGTCTTGATATTGTGTTTGTGAAGGATCTTGCTGATTCTGTCTGTGGTGCCTTTTATATATGGGAGGAGGGCTGTGCCGTTTTCTTGTTCTCTGTCTTGGATTTTAGTGGGGGGTTCTTTTTGGATTAGTTTGGTAATCTTATTTCTCTGGAATCCATTGGATGTTAGTACGTTTGTGAGAGTGTGTAGTTCGATTTTTAGGTGTTGTTCGTCAGCTAAGCGTTTTGTTCTAGAGATGAGTGTCTTGGCTACGGAGTTGATCTGTGCTGGGTGCTAATGTGAGAGTGCGTGCAGATAGCGGTTTGTGTGTGTTTTCTTCTGGTAGATGGTGTGTCCTAGGGAGCCATTGGGTTTCCTGTAGACTAAGACATCTAGGAAGGGAAGTTGGTTGTTAACTTCTGTTTCCATGGTGAACTGTATTTTGGGGTGTAGGCTATTGAGGTGTGTGAGGAAGTTGTCAAGTTTTTCTTTCCAGTGTGGCCAGATTATGAAGGTGTCATCTACGTATCTGAGCCTGAGTTTGGGTTTGTGATCAGATTTTTCTAGAGCTTGGGTTTCAAAATGTTCCATGTAGAGGTTGGCGAAGTTGAGAAGATGGATTCTGCATAGGGTTGTAGTTGTTTGGTGATAAATTTGGCTAGGTTTTGTAGAGGTGAGCCTATGGAGCTGACTATGGGTCTGAGTGGGGTTCCTTCTTTGTGTATCTTGGGGAGACCATAGAGTTTAGGGCATCTGGATGATTTCTCTCTGGGAATGATTCTTTGTTGGATTTCTTCGCTGATGGGGGAGGCTTTTATTTTGGATCTAGTGGTTTTTTCTAGGTAGGTGGTGGGGTCTGTTTTTAGGGGCTTGTATGCAGGGTCTTGGAGTAGGTTGGTTAATTTGGTTTGGTAGTCAGATGTGTTCATAACCACCATGGCGTTGCCCTTGTCTGCTGGTAGGATTATTATGCTGGTGTCTTTTTTCAGGTTAAATAGTGCTGTTTGTTCCTCTTTGGGTAAGTTGCTTTTGGGTGGCTTACTGCTGCAGAGGCTGTTGGTGATTTCGAGTCTGATTTTGTTAGTATCATCGGGGTTGATTTTGGTCAGGCTGGTTTCAACTCCGCATATAATGGTTTCAGTGGGGATGTATTTGGGAGTGACTGCAAAGTTGAATCCTTTGGAAAGAACATCGGTTTCAGCTTTGGGGAGGATCCTATCTGAGATGTTATGCACTGTTTGTTTCATGTGTGGCTGTGAGTGGGGAGGGGTTTGTTTCTGGCATTCTTTGCACATTGTTCTTTGCACATTGCTCCCAGAAGCACGAAGCTGAAGCCTGAAGATGACGAATGAGACTTCGTCAAAACGTCGCCAAGACATTTCCAATTTTACGTGGGAGAAAACCCGAATAACCAAAGACCTACATACAAACACCCGCGAAAACCTCAGAATAAATATATATATATATATATATATATATATATATATATATATATATATATATATATATATATATATATATATATATATATATATATATATATATATGTTTTCTGAGGTTTTCACGGGTGTTTGTATATAGGTCTTTGGTTGTTCGGTTTTCTCCGTAAAATTGGAAGTGTCTGGCGACGCTTCGACGAAGTCTCATTCGTCATCTTCAGGCTTCAGCTTCTTTTGGGAGCAATGTGATCGCAGCTGTTTCTTCCTTTTAACTGCTAGTGGGGGTTTGAACTGATTGGGTGGGAGCTTGGCTGTGCTCTGATTGGATGGGGGTTTTTCTGTGCTCTGATTGGCTGGGGGTGTGTCCTGTGTTGGTGGGGGCTTGGTTGTGCTCAGTCTAATCTGTGCTGCAGGGGGATTTGAGCTGGTGAGCTGCACTGCTGCTGTTTGGCTTCGTGGTCGTGCTACATCTTCGTAGTGGGTGTCAGTCTGCTGCATGTATGGATTGGAGGGGTTTGAAGTGGCTAATGTTGCAGCTGCGGTCTGGCTTCTGGTCCTTGGTCGTGCTTCCTGATCAGTGTGGGTTTGGGTGTGCTTTCTGGGTGGATGTGTGGTGGTGACATTGCTCCCAGAAGCACGAAGCTGAAGCCTGAAGATGACGAATGAGACTTCGTCGAAACGTCGCCAAGACACTTCCAATTTTACACGGGAGAAAACCCGAACAACCAAAGACCTATATACAAACACCCGTGAAAACCTCAGAAAACAAATATTGCACCTCTACGGGGAGGAAATCCACCATCTGACCAGGACCTATGAAAAACTAGAAGTCCAAAGAGCTTCCATTTTATGTGACCTCGCATTCCTACGAAACTGCCGCGATGAAAATTTAATCCCCAAATGCTTCCAATTGAAATTCCACTCCAACTCTGCAGCCACCAAACGCATCCTAAAAAGAACAGAATTGGCCTTAATCAGAAATGAACTTCACACAAAAAGATTCCTCCTAGATCAAATCAACAAAGATCTCCTCACACTTCACCTCAAACTCAGCAACAAGATGCACCCGGCACTTTGGGACAAATCCAAACAACTTGCCGTCTGGAGGGCCGAAACACAGACCACCCTCAAGACAGACACGCACACCAACAAACTCAAGACTACAAGAACGCCAGAAAACAAACCCTCCACCCTCACAGCAACACATGAAACAAACAGTGCATAACATCTCAGATAGGATCCTCACCAAAGCTGAAACCGATGTCCTTTCCAAAGGATTCAACTTTGCAGTCACTCCCAAATACATCCCCACTGAGACCATTATATGCGGAGTTGAAACCAGCCTGACCAAAATCAACCCCGATGACGCTAACAAAATCAGACTCAAATCACCAACATCCTCTGCAGCAGCAAGCCACCCAAAAGCAACTTACCCAAAGAGGAACAGACAGCACTACTTAACCTGAAAAAGATACCAGCATAATAATCCTACCAGCAGACAAGGGCAACGCCACGGTGGTTATGAACACATCTGACTACCAAACCAAATTAACCAACCTACTCCAAGACCCTGCATACAAGCCCCTAAAACAGACCCCACCACCTACCTAGAAAAACCACTAGATCCAAAATAAAAGCCTCCCCATCAGCGAAGAAATCCAACAAAGAATCATTCCCAGAGAGAAATCATCCAGATGCCCTAAGCTCACGGCCTCCCAAGATACACAAAGAAGGAACCCCCACTCAGACCCATAGTCAGCTCCATAGGCTCACCTCTACAAAACCTAGCCAAATTTCTCGCCAAACAACTACAGCCCTATGCAGAATCCATCGCTCACACGTAAAAACTCATTCCAGTTCATAGAGATCATAAAGAAACAAAACTTACAGCCCAGCGACCTACTCGTGAGCTTTGATGTCATATCCTCTTCACCCAAGTGCCAATCAAAGAAGCCTTGACAGCTATCCAAAACAAATATAACCCCCAAGCACATACTAGATCTGACCAACCACTGCCTATCCAACACATACTTCATCTATAACGGACAAAAATACAAACAAATAGAAGGCGCACCCATGGGATCACCCTCTCACCTGTCATTGCCAACCTCTACATGGAACACTTTGAAACCCAAGCACTAGAAAAATCTGATCACAAACCCAAACTCTGGCTCAGATACGTAGACGACACCTTCATAATCTGGCCACACGGGAAAGAAAAACTTGAAAACTTCCTCACACACCTCAATAGCCTACACCCCAAAATACAGTTCACCATGGAAACAGAAGTTAACAACCAACTTCCTTCCTAGATGTCTTAGTCTACAAGAAACCCAATGGCTCCCTAGGACACACCATCTACCAGAAGAAAACACACACAAACCGCTATCTGCATGCACTCTCACACCACCACCCAGCACAGATCAACTCCGTAGCCAAGACACTCATCTCTAGAACAAAATGCTTAGCTGATGAACAACACCTAAAACCGAACTACACACTCTCACAAACGTACTAACATCCAATGGATCCCAGAGAACTAAGATTACCAAACTAATCCAAAATGACCCCCCCACTAAAACCCAAGACAGAGAGCAAGAAAATGGCACAGCCCTCCTCCCATATATAAAAGGCACCACAGACAGAATCAGCAAGATCCTCCACAAACATAACATCAAGACAGCATTCTGCACAAACCAAAAATATCCACCATCCTAAGAAACCCCAAAGACAAAATTGAGTTAGAAAATCAAGGAGTATATGAAATCCCATGCACCGCCTGCCCCACCACATACATTGGACAAACCAACAGAAGAATAAGTGCACGCATTGAAGAACACAAGAACTCATTCAAAAGAGGAACCAACTTCTTCCCTGGTCCAACACTTTAAAGTCACAGGACACGATATTGACTTTAAAAAGAACTATCGCCAAAACTGAACACTTTAACAACAGAATAATCAGAGAAGCCATCGAGATAGAAAAACGCCCACACAGCATGAACAAACGAGATGATACCTCCCGCCTACCAGCCATTTGGAAACCTGCCCTTATTGACAAACGTGTCCCTAACACGAGGAATGACACCAGACCCACACTCACGAGGTCCACACAGGATGTCACCACCACACATCCACCCAGAAAGCACACCCAAACCCACACTGATCAGGAAGCACGACCAAGGACCAGAAGCCAGACCGCAGCTGCAACATTAGCCACTTCAAACCCCTCCAATCCATACATGCAGCAGACTGACACCCACTACGAAGATGTAGCACGACCACGAAGCCAAACAGCAGCAGTGCAGCTCACCAGCTCAAATCCCCCTGCAGCACAGATTAGACTGAGCACAACCAAGCCCCCACCAACACAGGACACACCCCCAGCCAATCAGAGCACAGAAAAACCCCCATCCAATCAGAGCACAGCCAAGCTCCCACCCAATCAGTTCAAACCCCACTAGCAGTTAAAGGAAGAAACAGCTGCGATCACACATTGCTCCCAGAAGCACGGCTGAAGCCTGAAGATGACGAATGAGACTTCGTTAAACGTCGCCAAGACACTTCCAATTTTACACGGAGAAAACCCGAACAACCAAAGACCTATATATATATATATATATATATATATATATATATATATATATATATATATATATATATATATATATATATATATATCTCTTATCTCTCCATGTTTTCTTTTTTCTTTTTCCTTTCCTTTTTTCCTTTTTCTAACAATTGATTTCCAGCACATATGTGTAACTTGATTAAAGTCTCAGGGCAAAATAGAGGCTGATGTGACTGCCTGATTTTAGTAAAACTCCTTTTGGTGCTGTGATTTCATCAATATGCATAGGTTGGAACTCATCAATAATCTGTAACCCTGAGAACTAGCAAGTGAAAGCTGCAACTAATATGTGTCACTTTTCCAAAGCTTTTTTTTTCCCCCAAGGCAGGAAGTAGTCAAACTGAAGCAACAAAGCTAGTACTTGCAGTAAGATCATAATTTAATGCCTGGACTTTCTTTATAAAACAAAGTGGGACATTGATAAAAAGTCTAAGAGTACAATACAAATTCTGTCCTTTTTATACTTACATTGCAACATCACATGTAAAGTCCATAAGGAGCAGAGCTTATGCATTGATATCCCAACGCATCTTTTGGCATTCTGGCATCATTGTGTCTATGCCCAGTATATTTTGTAGGTTTGTAGTTCAGGCTACAGTCCTGACATTTGCTGGGGAATTATTCATCGAAGTATTAAACAATCTTGCTTAGCTTTTTCAAGCTCGTGCAAAGTTGGGTAGCTTCTGCCACTAGCTGGGTTTTAATATAATAGAATATATCAGAATAACAGTGTTGGAAGGAGCCTTAGGGTTCTTCTAATCCAACCCCCTGCTCAGATAGGGAAACCTGTCAAATGTTTGTCCAATCTCTTCTTAAAAACCTTCAGTATTGGAGCACCCACAACTTCTGAAGACAAGCCGTTCCACTGATTAATTGTTCTCATGGTCAAGAAATTTCTCCTTGGTTCTTGGTTGGTTCTCTCTTTGACTAGTTTCCATCCATTGCCTCTTGTCCTGCCCTCAGGTGCTTTGGAGAATAGGTTTGACCCCTTCTTCTCTGGGGCAGCCCCTTAGCTCTTGGTATATTGCTATCATGTCACCCTTAGTCCTTTGTTTCATTAAACTAGACATATCCAATTCTTGCATCTTTATATTAAAACAGACCAAAATCAAGCCAGTCCCATTTGTTCTGCATTCTAAAGGGGATGACTGCTCATTTTCTCAACATTTTTTGATCAATACAGTTTATCTCTACAATTCAGAAGATCTACTATGCTGTTATCCATAGTTGCATCATTTCTCTCCAAGATCACATATAAGCGCTGTAACATCTCTGGAGGGAGCACTGTATAATTCTATTGCATCAGCTAAAATGTTGCAGGATCTGCATTCTTTTGAAGAAAGAAGCCACATCATAAGGAGACAATAGATCAATCGATCAGAATAGAGTTGGAAGGGACTTGGATGTCTTCTAATCCAGCCCAGTGCTGAAGCAGGAGACCCTATACCATTTCAGACAAGAGACTGTCCAGTCTCTTAAAAAACCCCAGCGATGAACCTACAACTTCTGATGGCCAGCTGTTCCACTGGTTAATTGTCCTCACTGTTAGGAAGTTTCTCCTTAGTTCCAGGTTGTTTCTCTCCTTGATTAGTTTCCATCCATTGCTTCTTGTCCTATTTTCAGGTGCTTTGGTAAATAAGCTTATCCCCTCCTTTTTGTGGCAACCTCTCAAATACTGAAATACTGCTATCATGTTTCCCCTAGTCCTTCTTTCCTCTAGACTAGCCAAACCCAAATCTTGCAATCATTCTTCATATGTTTTAATTTCCAGGCCTTTGATCATCTTGGTTGCTTTTCTTTGCACTTTTTCCAAAGTCTCAACATCTTTTTTGTAATGTGGTGACCAAAACTGGATGCAGTATTCCAGGTGTGGCCTTACTAAGGCTTTATAAAGCGGTACTAATACTTCACATGATTTTAATTGTATGCCTCTGTTTATACTGCTGGCTTATATTTAAGTGACCGTCCACTAGGACTCCATGATTCCCTCTGACAGTTACTGTTTTTGAGGCAGGTTTCTCCTACTTATATACATAGGATTAAATAGTATATTTTGGATGTTCAGTAGTAGTAAATAAATAGACAGGGGAATTGTATCTCGTTGAGATCTTTGAGGTGAGGAGAGGCCAGGCACCCTAACCCTAACCTTTGATGTGAGCGACATCAAGTTGGCCACACCCACCCAATCACATGACCACCCAGACACACCCACCCAGACACATGACCACCAAGCCATGCCCACCAAATAAGCCACGCCCACAGAACTGGTAGTAAAAAAAAATTAGAACCCACCCCTGATTTGTTTCTTTGGCTTTTTCTGCTTAAATAAAATCTTGCTTTTCTCCACATTAAATGGAGAAGGGCCCATTGTTCAAGTCAAGATCTTTTTGGATCCTGAGCTGGAAAAAGAAGGGTGTTTTTTTTACAACAATTTGTTTTTCAGTAGAGATCTCTGTTACGAAACAGTAAATCAGCCAGTTTCATTTCCACCATCTCTAAGCTCTGGATTCTGTTGTTAAAAGAAAATGAAGTATTTGACCTTGAATAAAATCAGTTTCAATTATGAAAATTTCAGTCTGATCCTGCTGTACCCCAGCAAACTCATCAGCTTTCAAAGACCGGCTTCCTTTTTTTTTTTTTTGTAAGGCTACTTACTGTTCACAGAAACTAATTACAATTCAGATGGTGTCAATTTCATTATCCCCAATCAATTCTCAAAGGCAGAGAAAGAAAAGGAGGCAGAAAAATAAAGAACGAAGAAACTCTTACTTCTTAAAAAGTCTCCATTCTCATCATTGCTGGTATGAATACTACAGTGAGGATAACAAATCAGTCAGCAGGTTGCAGAAAGGTGGATAAATGGATAAATGGCTGCTGCATGACTTTCTGCTAATAACCAAAGTCATTCCTCTAGACACAACTGTTATTTTTATTTATCTGAATATATTAGCTGCCCAACTCTAGTTGTGGAATGGTGCCTCTCCCAGAAATCTTTTGCAATCTGACCTGTTTTCACTGGAGGCAGAAAATCAAGTGCTAAAGGTTGTGGAAGTTGCAGAGCCAGGTATATTTAACAAGAGGAATCTAGACATTTATTTTATTTTATTTATTTATTTATTTTGTCACAACAATATACATAAGCATCACACAAAAAGATTATATAGTATATAAACATATATATGAAGAAATATAAGGAGGTATAAGCATATATATATATATATATATATAAGAAGAAAAAAAGAAAAACAATAGGACAGGAACGGTAGGCATGTTTGTGCTCTTATGAACAAACTTATTTATGTATTAAGAGACAAGACAGACACAGACTTCAGAGGATAATTAGAACTGCAGAAAAAACAAATGCTACCAACCTGTCTTCCATTGAGGACCTGTATACTGCACGAGTCAAAAAAAGGGCTGTGAAAATATTTACAGACCCCTCGCATCCTGGACATAAACTGTTTCAACTCTAACCCTCAAAACGACACTACAGAGCACTGCACACAACTAGACACAAGAACAGTTTTTTTTCCCTGAATGCCATCACTCTGCTAAACAAATAATTCCCTCAACACTGTCAAACTATTTACTAAATCTGCACTACTGTTAATCTTCTCATCGTTCCCATCACCCATCTCTTTCCACTTATGACTGTAACTTTGTTACCGGTATCCTTACGATTTATACCGATATTGTTTCCTGATTGCTTATTTGTAGCCTATGATTATCATTAAGTGTTGTATCATTAAGTGTTAAATTTGTGCCCTATGACTATCATTAAGTGTCATAAGTGTTGTACTTTGATGAAGGTAACTTTTCTTTTATGTACAGTGAGAGCATATGCACCAAGACAAATTCCTTGTGCGTCCAATCACACTTGGCCAATAAAAAATCTATTCTATTCTATTCTTAACAGAGTTAGAGTAACAATTCTGGACAAGCAGAATGTCAGACATAAAACAAAACCACTTGGCACATGGATGTGACTACAGAGTAGCCAACAAAGTCTGCCATTTTCTTTTGCAAGATGACTTATCCCCGGGCTGATGGGAGAATTATGAAAGTGGAAGTCCATACATCTTAAAATGTTTGGTGTTGAAAAACCGAGCAGGTAAGGCTTCATTATATATGCCTCTGAAACAAATGATTGTCTACATTAAGTAAGTGTGTGTGTGTGTATGTGGGAGAGAGTCAGAGAAAGAGAGAGAAAGAGATAAACACACACACACACACACACACACAAACAAACACACAGAAAATGTTGTATATATTTCTACAACATTAAAAAAATATCTGCCACATTTCTTACAGGGATGAATTTGCAAAACCTGGGTGCTCTGAGGGCTCAGTTTGCATTTGCTTTTTTCTCATTTAAACAAAATCCAAAAGAAGTGTCATTATATTTGCAGTGCTTTTTATTCCTTCCATCTTCTTATGCCTAATATTGCACCACTGAGAAGGGAGGGAGGGAGGGAGGGAGGGAAGGAAATTATTCCCTGAGGAGAAAAAAGCAGGAGAAAAATGCATTATTTTGTAAGAAATAAAGATTCCCAAAACCTCAGGGATATAATTCACTTCAGATTAATTTTTGAAACCTGCAAGCAGATACGTAAGATTAGAAGATCTCTGACATTAGGGTCATTCTGTAGGTATTTATAAAATTACATTAATCATTACATATAATAGAAAACATTTTGTTTGTTTGTTAATTTCATACGGTTGCCCTATTCAAAAAAAGTAAATCTGGGCAGTTTAACAATTGGACTGAAGTCGAAAAACAAAGGAATGAAAACCCAAACACAACAAACACTCAGAATTGAAAAAACAGACTCACACCCTAACAAAGTGAAAGGATAACAGAATAACTGAGGCCATCCATTCCCCCAAAATTATCCTTTAATTCCAGATGGCTTCATCTCATGTTCTGGCTTAGTGCCTGGGAAGAAACGTATAGAAAAACAAAAGCTGCAAATGAAAATGGGTGAGAAACTCACGCAGAGAGACACAGAAAATGTGGCAGAGCTGTGGCTAGCTTAAAAAAACAAACAAACCCTGAACAGAATCTGTTAGTATTTGTACGGCAAACTGCCAAGGATGTGGGTGGTATAGGCACACAGCACACACTGTACTTATACATATGCTATAGATATGAGTGTGTGTGTGTGTGTGTGTGTATAATCACTTCAGATTGAATTCCCCATACCCAGGAGCGGGCTTCAAAAATTTTAGTAAGGGGATCTCTGCCTGGTTGCTGGGTGGGCAAGGCCATGGTGGGCATGGCCTGGTCAGCCTACTGCACCATGGGGGTGGGGCATTTCTTCCCTCCTCAGGCTCTGGAGGCTTTCCTCAAGCCTCCGGGAGGGCGAAAACGGCCTCCCCAGGCTCCGGAGGCCCTCGGGAGGCTGAAAATGGGCCCATTTCCAGCCTTCCCAAACTTCCAGTGGGCCTGTTTTTAGCTCTCCCTGAGACTCCATGCATAACCTGCACTTACCTACATCCAAAACGGACCATGTGAGGACTCCTGGGAGGGGCGGAGTGGGGTGGATGGGGCCAGCCAGGAGTGGGATTTGGGGGTTCTCTGAACCTCTAGCTACAGGCTCTTAGCTAGAGGTTCTCCCGAACCCCTGTAAACCCCCAGCAGCCCACCCCTTCCCATACCAAATTTGTACTCCAAAAATTTGGAACCAAGCCATATCTTTGTGAGCAATTTATGAATGAAGCTTAGGACTTTTCCAGGATGGCATGGTTACTCTCCATCATCACTTGTGTTTTCAGGAGAAGACATCGCTGCTTTAAAGGGCTACAAATGGTACTAGGTTTTTATTTATGTATCAAAATGAGGTGGTTTTTTTAAAATTAGTTCTAAAGTACTCTGTAGTTCTAATACAGGGGTGTCAGCAGGGAAGCGTGCCCAATGAACAGCTGGCCATCTCACATGTGTGTGATGTCAACCAGGAAGGTCGGATGCTGGCCTGCACATGCCGCTCTTCCAGGTTCCACCACTCCCACGTGTGCAACAGCAAGCTGACCAGTGCGTGTTTGATCACAGGAATGCGGAAGAGGAGCCGGCGAGGCCACATATTCTTCACGGGATGGTTTCATGTGCCATTTCTGGCACGCGTGCCATAGGTTCACCAACACTGGTATATTATAATCTTAATAACTTTCATGGTAGACCATAACCTTCATTTAGAGCCACTGTCTTGCAATGAACTGATATAAATTAATACAATCAATTATGACAATGATAATTTTGTGCATATATTGACACATGTCTATAGAGATTCTCAGTCATCCAGGTTATGGTTGTCCCAAAGGACAACCAAGAGGCAACTAGCAACTTTCTTGTTTTTCTTTGAAGATGTTTTGCTTCTCATCTGAAGAAGCTTCTTGGATGAGAAGTGAAACATCTTAAAAAAAACCCCAAGAAAGTCCAGTTGCCTCTTGAAAAAAAAAACAAAAAACCCCACCTTTGAGATATACTGACATACAAACATCTAGCAACTGAACACCATTATATTTCCAAACATTAAAGTCCATTAAGATTAAAGGTAAATAAATCTGATTTCCTAGCATTTTTTTAAAGGTTCCTATTTAGAAGTGCTTTAATAAGCTTTCACTTTCTTTTGTGGTTTTTGGTGAGTCCTTATTGCGCAGTGGAGAAGATTGAGTGCCTTACACCAGTAGCAACTGCTTACACAGAGGAAGGGCTGCCTGTGCCTAGCCTACATAAAATAACAAGCAGCAGTAGTTACAGATGTTTAACAAAATACCAAATCTTAGTGCCTAACCAGAGGTTATGCACAGGTGCAGTTGCCTTTGCTGATTAGTGGTACTGAGATATATATCAGATAGTGTGCCAACTTTAATTTCAGAGCTGTTTCTAGTTATTTTCACATTATTAAAGAGAACACCTGGGCTTATCAGAAGGTTTCCATAAGATGAAACACAAGGAGAAATAGATGCTTTCTGATGCTCTGTGATTCCTGCAGAAAACCCCAACTAGGGGTTTCATACCCTTCAAGCAACCTTTTTGACA
Organism: Ahaetulla prasina; assembly: GCF_028640845.1. Lineage (NCBI taxonomy): Eukaryota > Metazoa > Chordata > Lepidosauria > Squamata > Colubridae > Ahaetulla > Ahaetulla prasina. The sequence continues at coordinate 97,644,032 of NC_080544.1, read as the reverse complement.
AAAATAGACAATGGGGAATTAATTTAACAACCCTGTGACTAATTTAACAATGATTCATTTAACCATGGAAAGAAAGATCTTAAAATGGGGCAAAATTCACTTAACAAATGTCTCACTTAACAGAAATGTCGGGCTCAATTGTGGCCATAAGTTGAGAACTACCTGTATACTGTATGATTCCTAACCTTCTGATGAAAAAGCACTCAAAAATTGTTCCATTCCTTTATTACTTTTATTAGCTTATATTTCTTTCAGATTGGCTGCACCAAATGATTGTTTGTCTTCTCCTTGATTGGAGACAGGCAACATTTCATCACAGCTGCACCTGATTCGTGAGAACTTCAAAGTAAGAGTTGGTCTAAAAAAGGCTGGTCCAAAATTTTAATGAATGCCATTGTTGAATGATCAGCCGACAAACTTTTTAATTTTTTTAAACTTTTTGAATTTTAATAATTTTAATTGGGGTATTTTTATAAATTTTATGGGTCAAATTTGATGGTTTTAAATTTTTGGCCATTTATAGAATATGTTATTTTAATTTTGTTTTAATTTGCTTTTTAATCTGGCTGTACACCGCCCTGAGTCCTTCGAGAGAAGGGCGGTATAAAAATCTAAATAATAATAAAAATAATAATAAAAACATTCTTATGCCAGGGGTGCAGTGATGGTATTAAGTCAGTTTGGAACAGTTCAGGTGAACCGGTAGCAGCCAACCTGGTGTAACACCATCCTATAGAGCCACGTTTTTGAGACGTGAAGCGAGTTTGCGCACACGTGGCGAACCGGTGGTAAGAATATGTTAAACCTCCCTCTGCAGGGTTGTCAAACTGGTGACCCACAGGCCGAATGCATCATGCACAGTCCAAGTCCACCCCAGTTCTGCAAAGGGAAAAAACTTTGCGATACATCAAGTAATGGCAACATGATGCAGCGAGTTTGACACCCATGCTCTTATCACATCTAGCTGACCGTGATACCTCTAGCAACTCATTAACCATGATGTGGTTTGATTTTTAAGCAGAATCAAGTTTGGTTAGCACTTGGAAGGGAGACTACAAATTACAAGGGCAAACTGGGAACTCAAGATGTCAAGTATATGGCATGGATGAGTCTGTTAAATCACCAATATTTGAGTTTGACCTGAAGGAGATCTTATCTTTATGAATTATTTCTTATAATATTTTGCAGTGCAAAAGCATATGAAATCTACCATATAAGTGTTTATTTGCTGAGTTGGTCTTACTTATGAGAATATCAGGTTTTTATTTTTATATATGTGTTTGTGAGTATACGTATGTCTTGCAGATACTTGGAAACAAATTAAATCTATCCAGGGCAGTACCTGAACTCAATCAGTATTGAAATCTTATATATAGCAGCTTCTTAAGTTCATTTACTATTTCTTTTTAGTTAATAACATGAGACAATTTTTTTAAAAAGTGCAAAATACAAAAATAATAGTGATGGTGATTGTCAAAGAGAAAAAAAAAAGAACCCATGAAAAGTTCTTTAACAAAAAAAGAAAGAAAGAAATATGACAAACAAGAAAAACCTACAAAATGCAAGGTTTGGGAAAAAGTAGTGGATTACTTAAATATGACCGTGCGACAAATGCTAAAATGTTCAGAGGATAATATTCTTTTGAATTATATACCTTGTGCATGGAATTTGACAATTGGAAAATGGAAATGGATTTTCTGTGGCCTTAGTATGGCTAAAAGACTGATATTGAAGATTGGAAAGATAAATGTATAGTTTCATTTATTCAATGGATTGAAGACTTGATTACACTCACTACTCGTGAGTAGATTGCCTATAAATGTAGACTGTATAGATAAGTGAAATGAAATATGGAACTCAATCGTACAGAATACAGATTTAAAAAAGATAGTTATATAAAGGTATTAGGCATATATATGTACTTGAGTAATATTTGCACTAGACAAGTCTATATAGAATTGTAATTATTGTTACAATGACATATCATGTTACATTTTCTTTGTTGTATTTCTTCCATAAAGAGCACTTTAAGACTATAATTTCAGACCGGACAGACATTGCTGCATTTTCCTTTCCATATGCAACAACGAGCATGTTGGAAAGATTATACAAAGAACCTTGGGGGAAAAAAATAAAAGCTTTTGTAAAAGTATGTAAAACCATGGTTAAGAAGTTAAGATACATTAGGAGGTGGGAGAGCCAGGGAAAGTCAGTGGGTGATTTCAGTCTCACAATCCTTACAGGACGACTGCTATAGAAAAAAGAAAAGAAAAAAACTGGAAAGGTGGCTTTTATAAGCCATTATTAGCCAGTGTTGGAAGAAATATCCATCTGGGTTCAGTTCCAAGTGGGGACAAAGACACTGGAAACATGGAGGCTGCTTGGAAAGATGGTTTAATGGTGGTCAGGATCACATGGCTTGAGTTCCTGAACAGAAAAGGGCTGAGATCCTGTGTGCTCCCTGGTTTTATGCTTTTTCTGAGCTTTGAACTTTCTGGGGCACAGGAAGAGTACCCTGATTGGCTGTCAGACTCCCAGGGGGTGGGGGTCTTAGCTAGCCTTGCTGGCTGATGTAATCTTCCCAGGTGCCATGTGGTGAGTTTCTGTTCTAGATGGATTCTATTATGATGCAGATGATGGTTGACAAAGGTGGGGGGAAATGAGTGAGCTTAGCTGAGGCTTTAATGGCCCATTGACAAAGGTGGGGGGGGAGTGAGTTTCTGTCTCTGACCCATTGACAAAGGGGGGCGGGGAGGCAGGAAGCTGCTTTCTTTAAAACAGGTTTCTCCATTTCTTATCCAGGGAAATAATCTTCTGCCCTTTTTAATATTTTCTAAAATATTTCATTCTTCTAGGAGGGGGGTGGGTGCTAAATTCCTACACCAGTAAAGAAAAGGTGGTAGTTAGGTTCTGGGTGAAGAACGGAGGTGAGGCCAGAATGAATTCTAACAGCTCTTTATTCAATACTGCCTGTGAGGCAACTGTTGCTCCCTGGCAGACATAGCTCCTTTTATAGGGAAGCTGATCAACCCACAACCAATCAGGAGAGAGTATTTTCCCGCTCCAACAGAGGACCAGACTGAGAACTTCAACTGACAACTATATACAATACATAACGGTGGTTAAAATGAGAGAGAGTGAAATGGCAAATATCAACATATGGGTCCTGCAATATCAAAATAGAATCCTGGTGAACTATATTGGTGGAATTCTCAACAAGACTAATCCACAGTGCTTTTTTTTCATTTTTATTTTTACAATTCCCAATAGTCAACTTTTAATGTAAATACAGTATATACATGTACACATAAACCCTAGATTTATCTAATGATTATGAGTGCTGAAGACAAGAGCTTTAGACAATTTTCTCTTTTTCTCCTTCTGTCTCAGTATTTTATTTCTGGTATCAATAAAATTGGTCCCCCCCCAAAAAAAAAAATACCTCCCCACCTCTTTGGGTTTATGCATCCAAAAACCCCTTTGTTTGTCTAAATTTTTAGTTCCTGCTGTTTGGCAATGATTGGCTCTATTTTGGTTCCCGTTTTCTTTGTTTCAAAAGAAACCAACAAACTTAACCTGGGATCTCACTCTTATTAGAAATTTTATTTGCCATACTTTCACACTGACATTTTAAATAACTGCTATTTACAAGAGCAGTCCCTGAGTTTCAAAACTAAAGTAATTGGAAGTAAGGAGATGCCATTTTTTCAGTGACTGCAGATGTATTTGTCAGGTGTGGTAAAAAACAACAACAACATTCAGATGATGGCTGCAACAGTGCAGTCAAAACTACACATGGATTTTGTGCACAGAGCTGTTGCGTCGACTTCGACTTTTTTGACCGTACTCTGCAGATGCTTCGGAGGGAATGAAATGTATCATGTGTGCATTTCAAAGGCAAACACGGAGTGTTGTGACCCAGGTTCCCGGACTCGGACTCCGGGAGGAGGAGGATTCAGAGAATGAGGAGGAGGAGCTGGCAAGGCCTGCTTCCCTTGGGCCCTCTCCTTCCCTGGCACCCACCCAGGAGGAGGAGGAGGGGCTGGCAAGGCCTGATTCCCCTAGGCCTTCTTCTGATTTGGCAACGCCCCAAGAACAATCTTGGCTTGATGCAAGACTGCGCAGACATGACCGGCGCGTGCAGCAGAGGAGGTGTTGGGACAAGGTCAGAGAATGATGAGTCACGGAGTAAAACCCACAGGGGCTATAAAGCAGGAGGCGGAGCTTCCTGGCTTTTTGTCTTGGAAAAAGCAGTGAATTTGCGCGGGCAAACTGTTTCAATGGAGGGAAGAATATGTTTGTGAGTGAATCTTACCTTATATATAATTTCCTAGTTATCTCCAGAGACTTGGCAGGCGCGTGGGTAGACGTGGCCAGAACATCTCTGTGCCAGAAGCATTCCAGCCAAATGTAAATAAACTTGAAAAGAAGGCCTTTGACTGACTTTTTGTTGGGAGTATTGGGAGGGTTTTAGGAGGAAGGGGCAAGGTTTATGAATAAATAATGTGTTCTTGGAGTTTGTCTACATAATTGTGATACCATATGGTGGCAGAAAAACATTACAAGCCAAGAGATCTGTCCAAGACAAAATTCAAAAGTTTTAACTTTTTCACAGAATTCTAGATCATGTTATGGCATAGCATTACAAATGAGTTAACATATAATACTTATAGGTTCATTGGGTTTCAAGGAAACTTTTCATGAATCACTCTCTTGAAGGTCTTTTAACAAGACAATGTCCCTCCTAGTTTCCGGCAGCAAAGATAAGAGATCATGCTTTCCTCTATTTTGGAACCCAGTTCAGGTCCCTTGTACTGTACATCTTGTGCTAGAAGCCCATTCTACATAGCTTACTGTGAAGTAGGCTGAGGCCTCCCTTTGTCAACATGACAAACAAGATGGCTTTTCTCTTTGCTTAAGTAAAACATCCCATCTTCAAATCTCAAATCTCTTCACTGAAGAAAGCCCACATTGTTTCTCAGAGGTTGTAAACCTTTGTTCACATATTACAGTCAAGGCTAAGTGTCAGGGTTCCGGCGGATGCCCTTCATGAGCCTCAAGCCAAGCTTCATAAGAAATCCAGTTATTTTTTAGGAGCTTCATGTTCCCAAGTGAAGCCAGCTCTGACCCTACGTAATTTATGCCCCAATTATGACCCAATTATGACCCTGTTTCCTCCCTCCCCCCATCAATCACATTTGCCAATGGAGCAATTTCGCGGGTTGTAGAGGTCACTCCCCTCCAGCTGCTGTAGGGAACCCTGGGATACAGCCTTGAGAGAGATAAGCATGGAATGTGCATCTGTCTTTAGCTGCCATGCCATTTCACCAGTTTCCCATCCCCCCTGGCCATGGCAACTCAAGAGCAGGCCAGGGATACTTTGCGAGTTGACACCAAGTTCTTAATTTAGTATTGACCTTGAGTGTAACTAAAAAAAAGTTGCATCTGGAAGAGAAGGCAGAAGGAAGAAGAAGAAAGGGACCCTTCCTCCCAGACTCCTTTCCAGGGATGATCTGGTCACAATCCATTTTGTATTTCTCCATATATGAAGATGGGAAGGGTGTCCATTTTACATTCTTGAGGTAGATGAGAGGACAAACAGCAGCAAGATGGCTGGCCTCAAGAATGTAAAATGGACACCCTTCCCATCTTCATATATGGAGAAATACAAAATGGATTGTGACCATAGTGTTGATGGGTTCACAATTAGGCCTGAAAGAGCAATCTGGGAACAGATTATCCAGCAGAAGATCTGCCGTGAGATACAAACTTGAGAGCACATATTCAAGATATCTAAATGTTGGATGAGTTGATCTTTGAATTTTGTTTTAACCTTATGTATATAATACTAATTTAATTTTGCTTCACACAAATGTAAGTCACAGTAATATGAATCCAGAGGAAGGAAAGTAGCTTGCAATAAGTCCATTCTCCCCCAACTCATTGGGACCAGCAGCAAATTAAAATAAATAAATGCATTGCTTTCCTGGAATGGAAAGTTGGAAATGCTCAACCACAAGAAAAGAGTCCAAAGGAGGAGATTGGAGTGAATTTTTTTTGAACACAATAGAGGAACTATTTAAGGACAGGAACAGTTAAAGTGCAGGTATGACCAGAGAGCCTCAATAGACAAATAATACCAATGCCTGGAGCTTATTTCATTTATTTCCAAAATGTAGTCATCATGGAATTCTAGAAAGAACGGTTTCATACTTTGCTTTGCCACTCTAGATGCAGGATGAAGCATCTCCGAAGAATTGAAGAAACACATCAGCTGGAAAGGATAGTTTAAACATGGCATTCAATGCATCAAACATTCCTAGGCAGTTCAATCTATTTTACACTGGAAGCCATGACCAGGATTCAAATCTAATCTTTTGTGTATGTGTGTGTCTTTGAGTCAATGTTGACACCTGGCAACTGCCTGGATAAATCCCTGCAGTTCTTTTGATGAGTTTTTATTTAAAAGGTAGTTTTCCATTCCTTCTTTTCTATGGCTGAGACAGTGTGAGTAGCCCAAAGTCATCCAGATGGCTTTGTGCCTAAGGCAGGACAGGAATTCACAATTTCCCGCTATTAGCTTATTGTCTTAACTACTGCAACAAAGTGTCCCACTAAATATTTTCCAACCACTTCCTTATTTTTCCCATGGTTTACCAGTGAGTTTTCCTTAGGTTATGAAGGAGGAACTGCACCTACTAGTGTCCTACATGAGCTGTTCATTCAAACAATATGGAGCGAATTACACAGATTTGCCCTTAACCTGTTTTAGCTGTTGAAAAATGGATAAGGGAAGGAGGAAATTGTGGGGTTTTTTTGGTCAGCATTTTTGAAGTGATTTTGTCTGCACAGCTCAGGAGAAGGCCATTGTCCCTCCTTTAAATTGCTCTCATGGTTTTGATATTTAGCTCAAAATCCAGATATAATGCCCTAAAATCTGGAACATCTAGATCAAACCTGCAGATGGATAACCCTGAAAAAAGTGGCTAGCCTCAAACCATTCGCTAAATCAAACCACATGTAATGTATGCAGTTTCAGACAACCAGAACTTCAGGTAGGGAACTGAGTAAGGGATAAAAATACACATGCACACACAAACATATACACACACACACACATATATATGCATACATACACCGCATTGTTGCCTGGTGTCCAATACAAATAGAACAATTATGCTTATTATGATGATAAAAGATAAAATTCTGGAAACTTAGGTCATGCAGTTTGAATGATTTTGTAAAGTAATGCTCTCCTATTTCTGTCTTGTTCATTTCACCAGCTCAGGATCTTATTTTGCTAGAGAGAAATGGCATATTTTCTCCCACGTAGCTCATGGAAACAAAAGCTCTTTTGGTACAGATTAGTTTGCTTAACATCACATACTCAAACGGCTTATTGGGTTTAATCTATCTCCCAGATTTGCAAAATGCACTGAATCATAAACTAACCAAACCACTTTCAGGATTAACACAACATAAGCCACATCACACTAAACCAGGCTAACCTTTTCCAGATTAACGAGGAGGAGCAAGTGGTGTGAATGAAGTTGTTAAATGACTTGATTAAATGTGCAAAGTGTAAAGTGAGCAAGTTGCATATATTATACCAAAAGCAGATAATGTAGAATGTGGATTGACATAGTGAAAAATTCAATGCAATATTAAACTTAACCACCACACACCCAGGCCCAGCACAACAATTCAGATATTCAAGAGTGCTAAGACTGGGGAATCCACAGAGGGATTTCTAAAATGGTCAAGATGTATCAGATATTTATTTATTTTGATTTTTTTTATATCGATATTTCGATATCAGCAACCAACCACTTGTGGATAGTCTTAAGCAGCAGTTTCATTGTTAGTCAGTTAGTAAGTATGTTACAAGAATCTCTCCAGACTAACTTCATTCCCTTGGGTATGGTCAGATAAGACTTCAGGGATTCATGGGTGAACTTTTAGTGATGCAAGGATTCTAAGCTAAATCCTTTTTAAACACTTCCCTCCAGTCTAGCTGGAGATTCCACACAAGATGGTAACCACAACAATGTCACTGAATCCCTCCTCTTTTGTACATCCCTTTGCAAAAGACTCCTCTTTGTACAAAATGAGAAGGGATTCTGTTTACCTTGAACTTCACAAAAGTTGCAAGATAAGCTCCCTAAGCAAAGGCTTTGTTTTTATTCTACGAAGGATTATTTTTCAATAATCAACTTTTTAAAAAATTCCATAGTTGAATAATTCAAACAAGTTGACCTACGCCAAATCCAGCAACCTGTAATTTAGCCTCAGAAGCATTTATATTAAAAAAACACACACACAAAAAAAAAACAGTGAGAGGTTTTATTCTCACACAGCCAGTGAGAAGCAAGAAGGTTATAAAAACGAAGGACAAAGAAAAAAAACCCAGCAAATAAACTGCTGCATAGGGTAGGTAGGAAAACAAACTTCAAGGCAGTTTTTTTAAATAGCATGTGTTCTTGAATCACAGTAGTTGCTGAAATCTTTGATGATGGCTTCCTACTTTATTCAATAAAGATTATTTATCTGTAGTCCCTGAGCTTCTTCTGAATTGTCCTAAGGGATTTATTTCTGCCTATGAGATGAAACTTTATATCTAGAGATATTGCTATGAAGATTCACTCAGCAATATTCAATAAATCTTGGCACTGTTTAATCAATGCATTCCCTACCCAACCTATTGTTGAGTGGCTATGTTCACAAACACACTTAACCTGATCACTGAATAAATCCATTTCTGAAATTGCACAATACATTTTAGCACTACAGCTAAGCAAATAGAATGGGATTGCACAGCGCTCTTGACAAAGATACATCTTCCAAGTTAACGCTAATCAAATCAATATTGTATGGATGTTCCAAGCAGATCTTTAATGGACTTGGTTAAATGCATTTTTGCAAACACAGCCTAATTTCCTCCATAAAAGACCAACATTATCTTTGCAAAATGTACTTCTGGAAAAAGAACAATTATCAAACAATAAAATTAATGCAAAAAGCCAATAAATAAGCCATTAAGTAGAAATATTCAGTGGCAAATAAATTGATAGAACTCATTCGCCTATATACTGTATATAGTGATGCTTAGAAGTTTGTGAATCCTTTTGAATTTTCAATGTTTCGCAAGTGGGATAAGGGTCTAATGCTGGAATACAGTGTTTGCTTTTTGCCAAGCATATCACTTCTCATCCAATCCAAAATGTTCTATTTTGGACTCATTAGCTCACAGAACATTGTTCCAATATTCTTTTGGTATATCTACATGATCTTTTGGAAATCATAGATGAGACTCCATCTTCTTTTTGGAGAACAGTGGCTTTCTCTCTGCCACCTAGCCCTTCAGACTATTATTGTTCAGTGTCCTACTGATAGTGGTCTCATGAATACTGACATTCACCAATGTAAGAGAAGCCTTAAGCTTTTCTAGATATTACTTTTCTTTGAGACCTCCTGGATTATTATATGTCTTGCTCTTGGTGTGGTTATAGTCAATCAGTCCTGGTAATGGGACTGTAATAATGTATTGAATTGTCTCCATTTGTATGCAATTATGCCTGAATTGGTGTAATCCAATTATTTGGAAATGCTTGTGTAATCTCCTTTGGTTGAGCATGACATACTTCCACATACTTGGATTATGAAAACCAAACTTTGATCATGAATATCCAAAATTCTGTTCTTTAAACAAGGCAGGATCTCCCACACTCACACCTGTTCATTATTCCATTGATTGTAACACCTGACTGTAATTTCCCCTTCAAATGAAGTGATAATCCCTAGAGATTAACATACTTTTCTCGTGCATAAATATGTAGCTTTGGATAAATTTCTTCAATAAGTAAATGAGCAACTAAAATATTTTTGGTTCATTTGTTTAATTGGGTCCCCTTTATCTACTTTTAGTACTAGTGCAGAGAGCAGATCGTATTTTAAGTCATATTTATGCAGTAATATTGAAAATTCAAAAGGATTCACAAACTTCTACAACACCTACAGATATTCAACAGGTCATTTCTATTGACGTATATTCCCACAATGTGAAAAAATATCTTGCTGGAGAAAATGAAACATTATTAATCATCCAATGCATGATAAACATATGGCGGCTATATGTCATCTTCCACTGGTGATCATTTCTGTCCACAGATTTGGTTAGAAATTTGGAAATCACCCCTTAAGCTACGATTAAAAAGTGATGAGAAAAAGATACATCCCTCAGCAAGCGAGACATATTATCAGACTTTGGACCCAAATGTGGCTGTTAAGTCTTGCTTCTCCTATTCTGAATCCCTTATTTTTGGCAGAAGATTCATACTCCAATCTACCTGATAGAGGTATTGCTGTAGGGATAAAATGAAAAATACCTCTGCAGAGATATTTTTCCTCATTTTCCTTGAGCCCCTATAGAACAGGTGAAAGATAAACACAGTAATAAATAAAACAAGATATTTTTGACAGCATCATCCAACTAAAAAGCAGAAATATAGCATTTACCTGAAAATGTGTGCAAGATCTTTTGCTTCGATAGCTTTAAGAATATCCTGAATGATGGCAGGATTACCGGCTTCTGAAGAGGTTGGTAAAGGTGGGCATTGTGCATGTCCATAGTAGCCTATCAAAACCCCCAAAATAAATAAACTCGTAGCAATGCAAAATAGCTTAAATATCCAGCAAAAGCTGCAACAATTGGTCTTTGGTGGATGCTGTGTCCGGTGAGAAATATAATCCAGATCTTCCTGGAGTCTTTCAAACCTTCCTTTGGGAGATGTTGATGGTTGAATGGATTCCAAGTCAGCGTTTTGACTCTCAGTTGGTTGACGGATTGCTCCATCCAAAGTAAAATGGTCAAAGCTTAGCTCCTCCAGTTCTTTCTCCATTTCCCATTCTAACTCCAGGGAAGTGGCTTGAAGGTCTTCACTATCTAAATAGTGTGCATTCTGATCTCCATGGACTTTTTGGTAAGCCATCCTTTTACCTGTTGCATTAAATATGTATAACTATAAGGTCTGCAAACTAAGATAAAAGCTTGAAGAAGCGGGATATATTCAGCCTTGAGAAGAAAAGACCAAGGAAGAAGAATAGGATCGCCATGTTGAAATGCCTGGAAAAAAATGACATAGACAAAGGTCAAAACAGGATACAGGATAATAATAATAATTTAAAAATACTCTACAAGAAGGCAGATTTTGGCTGGGATAAGGAAAAAAAACCCTTCCTAAGTAAAAGAACAATTTATTTATTCATCAGCCACCCATTTCACAAATACAACTCTAGGTGGCATCCAATAAAACTAGTTAAAACAAATAAAAAGTTATTAAAAATTAAATATATTAAATCTTACATACATACATGCATACATACAAATCAATATAAATAAATAAATTACAGGAATTGAGTATATCTAGTCTAATGAAAAGAAGGATTAGGGCAGGAGTGAAATGCTCCCGGTTTAGACTGGATCACTGGTAGCGATGGCGGCAGCTGGTTCAGAGAACTGGTAACAAAAATCTCTGCCCACTCCCTCCCCCTACATGCCCAGATGAGCCGCGTGATCATCAGAGGTTTTTTTTTACTTTTAAAAACATTTTTTCTTCAGCCGAAAAAATGCTTTTAAAAGTAAAAAAAAAAACAGCCTCTGATGATCATGCGGCTCAGCTGGGATCGTCAGAGTCTTTTAAAAGCATTTTTTCTACAACCGCTTTGGCTGAAAAGGTTGTAAAAAATGCTTTTAAAAGGCTCTGACGACCCCAGCTGAGTTGTCTGATTGTCAGAGGCTATTTTTTTCTTTTAAAGGCAAAAATATGCTTTTAAAAGAAAACAAAAGCCTCTGAAAATCAGTCAACTCAGCTGGGATCGTCAGAGCCTTTTAAAAGCATTTTTTACAACCTCTTCGGCCAAAGAGATTGTAGAAAAAATGCTTTTAAAAGAAAAAAAAAAGTTGGCCATGCCCACCCAGTCATATTACCTCCCCCCCACCAAGCCACACCCACAGAACCAGTAGTAACAAATTTTACATTTCACCACTGGATCAAGGGAAACATGATAGCAGTGTCCAATATTTGAGAGGCTCCAATAAAGATGAGGGGGTCGAATTATTTTGCAAAGCATCAGAAAGCAAGATAAGAAATAATGTATGGAAACTAACCATGGAAAGAAGCAATCCAGAACTATTTATTTTATTTATTTATTTTATTTTGTCACAACAATATATGTAGGTATCATACAAAAAGATTATATAGTAAATAAACACATATATGGGTAAATATGAGGAGGTATAAGCATATATATAGGAAGAAGAAAAGAAAAACAATAGGACAGGAATGGTAGGCACATTTGTGCGCTTATGCACGCCCCTTATGGTCCTCTTAGGAATGGGGTGAGGTCAATAGTAGAAAGTTTTTGGATAAAACTTTTAGGATTATGGGAAGAGACCACAGAGTCAGGTAAAGTATTCCAAGCACTGATGATTCTGTTACAGAAGTCATATTTTCTGCAATCTAGATTAAAGCGGTTGACATTAAGTTTAAATCTATTAGTTGCTCTAGTATTATTGCAATTAAAGCTGAAGTAGTCTTTAACAGGAAGGACATTACAATAGATGATTCTGTGAGTTAAGCTTAGGTCTTGTCGAAGGCGACGGAGTTCCAAGTTTTCTAAGCCTAGGATTTCAAGTCTGGTGGGATAGGGTATTTTATTGTTTTCAGAGGAATGGAGAACTCTTCTTGTAAAATATTTCTGGACACGTTCAATTGTATTGATGTCAGAGATGTGGTGAGGGTTCCAAACTGGCGAGCTGTATTCTAGAATTGGTCTAGCAAATGTTTTATATGCTCTGGTTAGTAGTGTGGTGTTTTTGGAAAAGAAGCTACGCAAAATTAGGTTTACAACTAAATTTTTTTACAAAATTAGGTTTACAACTCTTACTACGCAAAATTAGGTTTACAACTAAGGAGAAAATTCCTAATGGTTAGAGCAATCAATCAACGGAACAACTTTCCTTTAGACGTTGCAGGTGCTCCATCATTGGAGACATTCAAAAAGAGACTGGCCAACCATTTGTCTGAAATGGTATAGGCCATTGATAGCTAACCTTTTCTGGACCAAGTGCCCAAAGCAAGCACATAAGCACGTGTGCCCAAACCCCCCAAATGCAATGCACATGTGGGCCCCACACATGCATGCAGGGTCCCTGGACATGCCTCCACGCATGTATGCACACACCCCGCAAACTCCCCACCCTGCACATGCGCAGCAGAGACCCAAAGCTCAGTCAGCCGGCGGGAGGCAAGTGTGCACGTGCAGCAGAGCTGAACTGGGGCGGTGGCTTGCATGCCATCAGAGAGGGCGCTGCGTGTCACCTCTGCCACACATGCCATAGGCTGCCCATGGGTATAGGGCAGAGGTTCCCAATCTTTTTCGCCCACGGCTCCCCCGGAAATCCGACCTGCAACTGCGCATGCGCACCAGACGCCCCAGAAATGGCGCATCAGCGCCAGACCCAGCGGGCGCAGATATTCCGCGGCGCCCCCATGACGATAGCGCGGCTCCCTGGGGAGCCGCGGCTCACACTTTGGGAATCACTGGTATAGGGTCTCCTGCTTGAGCAGAGGGTTGGACTAGAAGACCTCCATAGTCTCTTCCAATTCTATTATTCTATGTTCTAAATATTAATACAATTAATATTGTTAACATAAAATTTATAAAATTATAAAGACAAATGAATAAGAAAAAATACAAGTTAAGTGGAGGTATCAATTACTCAGGGATTTGGGTAGGTGGATGTGTTAAAACAGAATATTGATGTAATCAATTGTTGGGATGATAATTTGGATTCTCAAATGGAGCAGACTTTAGAATGGATGGTCAAAATTGCTCTTCCTCCCCTTAGATTCTGAATGTCAACGACAATGTTTCCTTTCATATCTGAGTCATCTCAGGTAGCAAAATAGGCAGCATAAAATTTAATAAATAAGTAAAACACTGGAAGATGAATGTAATCCTTTTTTAAAAAAATCCTTTTTTAAGAGAATATAAGCACCACTAAGAGATAGGTGTCAGGATCCTTTCCTGAATAGTTGGATTTCATTTTTACAGAATTGCCAAACATTTAACTGACAATATATCTCTGGAAACACCCAATTGCTTTTTTAACCATTTGCTAATTCAGATATCAACCCATTCCCTTCTGCTATTATTGTGACCAATAATGTAATTCCACCTATTTTTCTTATTTACTGAACTAACCAACCTTTTTTTCCCCTTCTTGGTCCATTTCTTTTTAATGTAAAAAGAGAAATACTCCTCTGAAATGAACTTGACTCCTTACGACTAACTGAGGATATCCATATATATTCATAAAACAGGAGGAGGAGGAGGAATATTGTGCTGGTAAAAATAAACAATCTTATTAAGGCATCTACAAAGTAAGAAATACTGTCTTAAGATAGAAATTCCACAATGATATTCCTTTATTTTCAATTCCTCAATAAAATGCTGTCTTCTGGTTATAATTTTATTTTATTTTATTTTTGTAACCTGCATATAAACATATGGTTCCTCCTGACTGATCGATACACCTGAAATTTATTCTGCAGATATGATTTTTTTTGGGGGGGGGATGTATCATATTTTTCCTCTTCTTTCATCTGCCTCCTATTTTAGATGTATCAGAATCATGCTTCAGCAGATATTCTTCACATAAATGGCTCCTATAATGACAAAGTGGAAGGGATGGCAGTTGCCCTCAAAGTAGAACTCTAACCTCTAATCTAAACATTCAAAATCAATTCTCGACAAATCATTTCTAAACTGACTTCAGGGACCAGGCTTCGTTCTCATTCATAGTTTTGACTATAGAGATTCCATCACATAAGCAGTGGCAATTTAACGCTTTTCAAGCAGCAGACAGACCCATCAATTAGAATTTAATGCAGATACAGATATTAACTCCTCAAAGTGACGCTTATCTGAATGACACCTGCAACACAGTCTCCATCTCTTTCTTGTAACCTGGTAAAATGTTTTCCTCATGTAAGATCCATCTTCCAGATAGCTTCATGAATTGGATAAACTTAGTTAGATGCCAGCAGCAGAGAAAGGAGGAGAAAGGGAGGATTAAAAAGTGTATCCAAAAAAAGAAACACTAACCAAAATGAAGGTGGAAAAAATCACCCAGAACTGTCTCAATAACATAGCACCTAATGGGACAATTGTAATTCTTTACAAAGAATTCAGTATTTCAAAATCTGTGTCCTAAACCACACAAAGAAGGACTAGGGGAGAGATGATAGCAGTATTCCAATATCTGAGAGGTTGCCACAAAGAAGAAGGAGTCAAGCTATTCTCCAAAGCACCTGATGGCAGGACAAGAAGCAATGGGTGGAAACTAATCAAGGAGAAAAGCAACTTAGAACTAAGGAGAAATTTCCTGATAGAACAATTAATCAGCGGAACAACTTGCCTCCAGAAGTTGTAAATGCTCCTGGAAGTTTTTAAGAAGAGATTGGATAACCATTTGTCTGAAATGGTATAGGGTTTCCTGCCTAAGCAGGGGGTTGGACTAGAAGACCTCCAAGGTCCCTTCCAACTCTGTTATTCTATTCTAATACACATGCACAACAACTGAACAGATCTACAGATTCACCACCGGCAAGATCATCATTGTTTTGGATCCAAAGTGGTTTATAGAATTGCAGGCAAACTGTCCTCACAGCCTGGAGTTCAATCCTGATGGCTTTCAAGGTTGACTCAGCCTTCAATCCTTCCAAGTTAGGTAAAATGAGGTTTCAGATTGTTGGGGGCAATATTCAAATAATGCTTACATTGTAAACCACCCAGAAAGTGATGTAAAGCATTATGGAGCAGTATATAAGCCTAAACGCTATTGGTATTACTCTAGTCTCAGTTTTATGTAATTCCATAGTGTTGGGTTTTCCTTTTCTCTTTGCACAGATTTTGTTTTTGAACATTTTTCACTTTCATTGAGAGTGATTCTTGGTAATTTAGGTTTTGCCATTCTGTCATGTTTTTTTGTCCTTGTTAGATTGTTCTCTTGAATTTGTTTTCCTTTTTTATGCATATGACTGTAAACTGGTCTGGGACCTCTTTAGAGTTGAATTTATATATATAAAAAAGTTTTACTACTTCCCAATTTTGCAGTGCATGGAAGCTTAAGAGTGCATGCTATAGTAAATACAAGCCAGACATGAAAACTTCTAAATTGCCTCTTTTATCAGAGCCAGAAGTAAAAACAAAACCAAACCAGAATTCTATAACAGCTGCTTTCGGATCTCCACACATTAAACAGAAAGCAACATGTAAAATCAAATGGTGTAAATGTAGATGCTAAATAAAACAAAATAAATAAACATAAATTAGCAGGGCCAAATGTGGGACATTGATAACTACTTTAAGGAAAGTTTTGGGGACTAAGGTGTTCTCAAATCAGTAATGTTTACCAATCTATCCATGCAAGCATTTCATAAAAATTATATTAAATTCCATGAAATGATTGTCAGCCTGAATTAACAACAACCTTTTTTTTCTTAATTAGATAGCTTTTCCACATCAGATCAAGATTTCCTCGACAGTTCTTATTTTCACTAGACTAGGAAAATTTGTCATTACCAAAAGCTTTTTCAGAAAGATTTTTCAGATAGATGCCTGCATTAAGAATTGGCAGAAACCTCTAAAGGTGTTGAGTTTTTCCAAAAATTCTTATTGCTTTAACTTCCATGGATATTATACACTGAGATTTCTGTTTGTTGTCATATCTTTGTAAACTCATCAACTCAGAAAATGGGGGACTATCACTACTATTTTAATTCTTGGAGCTCACCTCAATATTTCTTAAATTGAAACAAAACCTCCACATATCTCTCAAAAAATTTATCTAATGATCAATCTAAATTAAGGAAAAAAATAGGTACTTCCTGCAAAAGACTGATCCAAGACTTACTAAACAATTTGTAACTTGCAGTTAAGACCCACAATCCTTTGCTTTTCCCATAACACATGTTGACACTTATTAGTATTTGAATAATATTTTAATGCCAATAATGCCAAATGCACTAATCAACAGTGACATTAGTGGTGACAATTTGTCTCCATCATGTCCATCATAGGTGTTCCCAAACTTCCCAGATTTGGTCCAAATCTGAATATATATATATATATATATACATTTTTATCAGTTTTACCAGTTGTGTCTCTGTATAATTTTGACCACTATAATAAAATATTAGTTGTCCAAATTAGTTCTTATAAACATTTAAGCAGCAGACAGATATGGGCTTTCTTAGGTTTGATTTTCTTAGCTTTGAATAGTGAATTGAACAGAGCAATCAGCCATTTGCATTTTCTAAAGTTCATGTATCTGAACAAGTGGCACTTGTTCATCGTTATACAACAACTTCCTGAATATATTCAAAAGTGTGCCAACTCATGTAGGTACCACAGGTTGCTATGACAACTGCTGGTAGTGAAATCTAGACTATTTATTTTCACAATGTATATGCAGACATATACCTACCCACTTAAATGCATTATATTTCCGCTATTGGGAGATGATAAATAGACTATAAGGGGCATGCATAAGTGCACAAAAGTACCTACCGTTCCTGTCCTATTGTTTTTCTATCATTATATGTGCTTGTATATAATGTTGTGACAAAAATAAAAATAAAAAAGATAGGTAGGTAGGTAGGTAGGTAGACAGACAGATAGACAGACACAGACAGACAGACAGACAAAACAGTGAGTGAGTGACTGACTGAGTTTTGGTATTGTGTGGATATCCATAATTTTGAAAATGTCATCAGAAAAGGCTGATAGTCACTTGATATATTAGTTATAGAAATGGAGTTAGCTGTATCAAAGAGATACCCTTGACCACTTAATGAAAATTTTCCATTTATTTGTGCTCTATCAAACACCTTAACTTGATTTTGTTCTTGAGTCTCATTATATATTTTTTTCTAAACAACAACAAAAAATCTTTTTCCTCAGTTCACCCAGAACAAAAAACCCATCCAGAGCCCAATGAAAAGACAGATTATGATAGAAAAGAGAGATAATGCAAATGCTAGTGGCTGAAATCCAAAGTATCAAGGTCAGTGCTGAATTTCAAATACTTGGCTCCACTTTAGTCACATTATATATTTCCGTAACACTAATCACACTTCCACCTCTTCATGGCTTTCTATAATTCTTCTGCCAATTCACCTCATATTTAACAATTTTCTCCATTTCTAAAGCCCTCAGCTACAAAAAACCTGCCCCATATAATTCAGTAGAAGTGTTGCTCATGACATAAAAGATAATGTAATCTAAAGGATGTGCCCAAGGGTTGACATATTGTAGAGGCAATAAAGTTACTCAATGCATCACAGTGATGGTTTAGTGAGAAGTTAGCTAAGAATACTTTCAATTCATGGTTGTGTTCTGACATGGATACATTCCCAAGGACCTCTTAAAACATGACCTTCCTGCCCTTCTCCATGAATACTGGACTGAATCTGCCCAAAACGGTCAACAACTGTGAAAAATCTAGTGAGGCAAAATAGGTTCAAAGGTCACATAAAGACAATGGCACTTGGACATCATCAATGTGTGTGTGTGTGTGTGTGTGTGTGGTCAATTTTAAAACTTTCTGGGACTTCTTCTACTTTTCTATATTCATTTTTTGAATTAAAATGCACAGATTAGTGCAGCAATGTGTGTAGAAATAGAGATGATAGAGACAGAGACTGTGAGCAGCGTAGTGGCCTAGTGGTGACGATGCTCGCCTCCCATTCAGAAAGTTGAGAGTTCAATCCTATGTAGTGGCAGTTATTTCTCTCCTGGGGCACAGAAAAAAATAAATGCTGAGAATTCCACATGGTGTCAGGAAGGGCATCTGGCCAGTAAACATCCTGACTCTACCCTGAATTAAGGGATTACAGGGTTGTAAAAAGAAAATATGTTATATGTATTGAGACATACATATTTATATGTGTGTGTGTGTATATAGAGTATATACATATTCTATATCAGGGGTGGGTTTCAGCAGGTTCTGACCAGTTCTGGAGAACCGCTAGCAGAAATTTTGAATAGTTTGGAGAACCGGTGGTAAAAATTCTGACTGGCACCACCTCCATCTATTCTCTGCCTCCCAAGTCCCAGCTGATTGGAAGGAAATGGGGATTTTGCAGGAACCTTCCCCTGGAGTGGGGTGGGAATGGAGATTTTACAGTATCCTTCCCCTGCCATGCCCACCAAACCATGCCACACCCACCAAGCCACACCCACAGAACCGCTAGTAAAATTTTTGGAAACCCACTACTGCTCTATATGGATATACTCTAAATTTATACAGAGTATATAGACACATACACATAGAGAAATAGATGATAGATAGATAGATAGATAGATAGATAGATAGATAGATAGATAGATAGATAGATAGATAGATAGACAGACAGACAGACAGACAGACAGACAGACAGACAGACAGATAGATAGATAGATAGATAGATAGATGGTAGAGATATACACTACACACACACAAATATGTATGTCTCAATATATATAGTATGCTAGAGAGAGAGAGAGACAGAGACAGAGAGACAGAGAATATGCAAAAACAGATTAGCAGATTAACAATTGAGTAATCTATTGATCCCTAAATAAGATATTATAGGAGTGTAGAGGAGAATAGATAGCATAGTAGTCAGACTTTAGAAGACAACTTCCTTCACAGAAGAATATCATCATGTTGAACAGGAATCAATATTTTGCTGAACATAAATATTGGATACCAATCCCTTAAAGGAGCCCATCACTTGCAGTACTACTTTGACCAAAATGCCAATCTCTGAAGTGCCAAAATTCATGAAATTTCACAACAGCCATTTGAAGAATTTCCAAAGTCATCAGACTATCAATATCATATATCTGCCTGCATAGCTATCTATCTACCTACCTACCTACCTATCTATCTATCTATTGACAAGCCTATCGTTGTTAGGCCTCAACTACAACAGTGTCATGCACAAACAGATATATGATTACCATCTGAGAAGACCTTCAAATGCTTGAATTAAAATTTCAGGAAGCCACATCAGAATTTGAGAATATACATACAACTCTGTGTTTCAAGAACGGGTGCTTCATCTAAAGCACTTTGTTAATTTTTCTGACTCAATCATCAAACCATATTTTTAATAATCTGGGAATTTGTGAAAACTAAGTTTGCAAGAAACCACAAACTAGTCAAAGAAAAGCAGCTTTTCTTTCCCATTCTTTTTAACTCTTTAACAAAGTTTTAACTTATCGAAACAGCTACAGTACAAAATACCCCCAGTAGAAATGAACATAGTAAGTCAGCCAACACTCCATAGGTATCAAAGTTAGGCCGATTCTCTTGAGCATTTCTAAGAAGATTCTATACAGCAACACAATATCTTTCACCGGTGCAGACCAAGACCTTCAGCTTATTAAACTCCACATATAGAAACAAAACAAATTAATAGCAGTTTAAATAGAGAATAAGATCTAGATCTGGTGAAAAGATTCTTCTCTCACACATAAAGTTTATTCCCCCTTGAAGAATACAGTTATCATTAAACTAATCTCATCCAAAGCTGTCAGTGTTTCCACAAGCTGTGTTTCCCTCTGGCATAATTAAAAGGTGAGAATGCCCCTTACCTTTTACAACAAACTCTTGGCTTTTGGAAAAAAAAATGACACAAAATCACGTTGAAACTATAACTGGGAAAATCAAGGATGAAACTGGTGGCTTTCCTTCGTCTTCCTATTGCCATAAATCATTGTTGTTGTTAGTTGCCGAAGTCATGTCTGACCCATCGCGACCCCATGGACAATGTTCCTCCAGGCCTTCCTGTCTTCTACCATCCTCTGGAGTCCATTTAAGCTCACACCAATTGCTGGACTCCATCCAGCCACCTCATTCTCTGTCGTCCTCTTCTTCTTTTGCCCTCAATCTTTCCCAGCATTAGGCTCTTCTCCAGTGAGTCCTTCCTTCTCATTAGGTGGCCAAAATATTTGAGTTTCATTTCAGGAACTGGCCTTCTAAAGAGCAGTCAGGGTTGATCTCCTCTAGGACTGACCAGTTTGATTGCCTTGCAGTCCAAGGGACTCATGGGAGTCTTCTCCAGCGCCATAGTTCAAAGACTTTAATTATTTGGCACTCAGCCTTTCTTATGGTCCAACTTTTACAGCCATACATTGCAACTGGGAAAACCATAGCCTTGACTATACACACTTTTGTTGGCAAGGTGCTGTCTCTGCTTTTTAGTACGCTGTCTAGATTTGCCATAGCTTTCCTCCCCAGGAGCAAGCATCTTTTAATTTCTTGGCTGCAGTCCCCGCCTGCGGTGATCTTGGAGCCCAGGAAAATAAAATCTGTCACTACCTCCATTTCTTCTCCATTTGTTTGCCAGGAATTGAGAGGGCCAGATGCCATGATCTTAGTTTTCTTAATGTTGCGTTTCAAGGCAACTTTTCAACTCTCCTTCTTCACCTGCATCAAGAGGCTCTTCAGTTTCTCTTCGCTTTCTGCCATTAGAATGGTATCATCTGCATATCTGAGGTTGTTGATATTTCTTCCGGCAATCTTAATTCTAACTTTTGATTCATCTAATACTCCCAGGATAAAATCAAGGTGGACAGTTCAACTCATTCACGAATTATTCAATCGAGTTTCCTGCATTTGGGGAAATTGCAGGGGTCAGCACACCCGGAGTGCAATAGATGAGCCTCACCCTGGGAAAACCTCCTTCGTGATCAGGGTATCTCCCCTGCCAGGTAAGTATCTTACCTGTAAGTATTCAGATCTAAATTGATTGATCCAAACCTCTATAAATCAAGAAACTGCCAAAGAAGCCAACAGCAAACAGAAGAATCTGTTGTGGCTCCAACCCCCACCCCACCGGGCCTGGTCCCCTGCCAGAAAGTGACTCAGAGAGTTAGGAAGAAGGGCTGTCAGGGCTCCCCTCTGCAGGGCCGGCCTCTCTGGCTCAGCTCCAGGAGCCAGAGGCAGGCCAGGTGGAGGAGATGACAAGGCCTCTATCTCCTGTATCTCCCCCCCCCCACCGCCCAGGCAATGCATCCAGACCCAGCTGTGGACAATCAGTCCTGGTTAGATCCCTGGTTTCGTAGACAAGAGAAGCGGGAACAACAGAAGAAGGGGTGGAGCAGGCCTAGAAAGTGCTGAGTCACGGAGCCACACCCCACAGGGTATAAAAGCAGGAGGGGCTGCTCTACTACTTTGTGACAGACAAAGCAAACTGACTGGAGAAAATTTGAGCTGAACTATTTGACTGAGCATTTGGCTTGGATTGCTGTTTGTTCCTGACTTCCTGGTTGCTCCAGTAATGAGCTTCTGACATGCCAGCATCAAGAAAGATAAAGAAAACCTTGGCAGACGATTGCTGGTTTGCTGCCAGAGCTGATAGCTGCCGTGGACTAAATTGCCGGCTAATTGAGTCAGTTCATGTGTCTCCCGGACTGAGGTGGGGGGACAGAACAGAATCTCTAAGACTGCCCCCACCCACCCACAGATGGATAAGACACCAGAATATAAACCGACAGCAAACAGCCTCCTCTGCTAGCACTGATGATGTTACCTAGTTAGGGTAATGAAATGTCTGCAAGAAAACAAGCAAGCTCAGAGAGCATCAAGGATCCTCATTAAAACAAATTTGTTTGGGTCTCATCGCATTGGGGCAATCTCATTTGATGACAGTGGAGTGGAGGAAGAAACAACCATCAGTGGCATCAAAACAACAATTGTCAGAGGAAAAACACAAGCACAACTGGAAAATTTGCTTAAAGGCAAATCATGGAAAAGGGAAGGTGTCAAAAAAAAGTAAAAATGTTGTCATTGATATACATAAAAGTGAAGGAGACGTGAATTCACCTCCCCGTATTACAATCTCTGCACAAGAACTGGAGGTCATCCATGACTTTGTGTACCTCGGCTCAACTATCTCTGACAGTCTCTCTTTAGATACTGAGCTGAATAAACGTATTGGTAAAGGGGCCACCTCATTTTCCAGACTTACAAAGAGATTATGGCTTAATAAGAAGCTGACAGAACATACAAAGATCCAGGTCTATAGAGCCTGCGTCCTGAGCACAGTCTTGTACTGCAGTGAGTCTTGGACCCTTTACGCACGGCAGGAGAGAAAGTTGAACACCTTTCATATGCGTTGTCTCCGATGTATTTTTGGCATCACCTGGCAGGACAAAGTTCCAAATAGCGCAGTCTTGGAATGTGCTGGAATTTCTAGCACATATACAATACTGAAACAGCGACGTCTACGCTGGCTTGGCCATGTCGTGAGAATGGCTGATGGTCAGATTCCGAAAGATCTCCTGTACGGAGAATTACTGCAGGGAAAGCGCCTCAGAGGGAGACTGTATCTGCGATATAAGGATATCTGCAAGAGGGACCTAAAGGCCCTGGGAATGGACATTAACAACTGGGAAAGCTTGACCTCCGATCCTTCAGCTTGGAGGCTAAAGACTTCTCCAATTCAAAGAGACATTTGTTCGGCAGGCTGAGGCAAAGAGGCAGTCCTGGAACCAGTGAAATCTGGGGGCTGGGCAGGGGACAGAATGTATCTGCCCTGAGTGTGGAAGGGATTGCCGCTCTCAAATTGGCCTTTTTAACCACAATAAATGCTGTTTCCAGAGCACAATACCATAGTCTTTTGAGACTGAAGGATGCCAATAGAATAGAAGGAACTTTGATTAGAAAATCACGGACAAAATTTTGATTTTTGTTTTGTTTTGTTGATACACACCATAAATACCCTGTACCAACTTGAGCAAGGTGGATCTGAAAAAAATGCCCTCTCTGCTTCTTATTTCCATCCTCCTCCCTATTAAAATGTTCATCCAAGGCTTCTGTTCCACACGGCAATTAACGGCAAAATGACATTTCATTTTTCAAGATCTGTATTTTCCCACCCACATATGTAGATATGTACACAGAGAGCCATACTTTCAATTCAGGTGACACTTTCAAAGTTCCTAATTAGACAAATGCATCCAGAAATTAAAAATGACAAAGAGAAAATTGTACATTGAAGTATTTTAAATAACCATCAAAAGGAAAGTGACAAGCTTTCTTACTGAACGTGTTGGGTAATAAAAGAGGACGAGGGAGAAGAAACAGACTAACAATCAGGTTTAGTGGCCTTGGCATAAAACATTTACTCCCCTTAGTGGGAATTGGTAGTCCCAAAGCTGAAGACCTGTGTAAGTGAACTGTGTTAATCATCTGGTATGAGCATTCACTGTTTACTCTGGAGACAAGAGCAATGTGAATGGGTACAGCAAAGGAAACAGACGGACGGGTTGCTAAAACCACTCTGCACTTGACTTGTAACCCTTGGAGAGCATTTACAGAAGTGGATTCCTTAACCTTTGAGAGAAACTAGGCATCTTTTATTTTGTTAATAAGGTAGCACACTCTCCGGCTCATGTTATATACAACATCAATAGATGATTGCTGTATTATAAAGATCCTTTCCCTCTCCTTCCTTCCTTCCTCCCTCCCTCCCTCCTCCTCCTTCCTTCCTTCTTCCTTCCTTCCTTCCTCCTCCTCCTCCTTCCTTCCTTCCTTCTTCCTTCCTTCCTTCCTCCCTCCTCCTTCCTCCTTCCTCCTCCTCCCTCCTCTCCTCCTCCTTCCTTCCTTCCTCCTCCTCCTCCTCCTCCTCCTCCTTCCTCCTCCTTTCTGCCTCCATTCTTCTCAATCCCATCTCTCTCCTTCCTTCCTCCTTCCTTCCTTCCTTCCTTCCTTCCTCCTCCCTCCTCCCTCCTCCCTCCTTCCTTCCTTCTTCCTCCTCCTTCCTTCCTTCCTTCCTCCCTCCTCCCTCCTCCCTCCTCCTCCTTCCTCCTTCCTTCTTCCTCCTCCTTCCTTCCTCCTTCCTTCCTTCCTTCCTTCCTTCCTCCTCCCTCCCTCCTTTCTTCCCTCTCTCCCTCCTTTCCTGCCTCTATTCTTCTCAATCCCATCTCCTTCCTTCCTTCCTTCCTTCCTTCCTTCCTTCCTTCCTTTCTTCCTTCCTTTCTTCCTCCCTCCCTCCCTCCCTCCCTCCCTCCTTCTTTCCCTCCTTTCCTGCCTCCATTCTTCTCAATCCCATCCCAATTTTAGGCTCAATTGCAGTCGTAAGTCAAGGACTACCTGTATAGGGCACCTCTTTTCCTTTTCAAAGATCCCAGGTTCAACCTTTGATATCTTCAAGTTAGGTAGAAGATCCACTGCAGAATATCAATGAGCTGACTATTATTATTTCTCAAAGACTAGACTAGACTAGACTAGACTAGGAGCTGGAAGGGACCCTGGAGGTCTTCTAGTCCAGCTTCCTGTTCAAGCAGGAGAATCTATACAATTTCAGACATTTGACTGTCTAGTCTCTTCTTAAAAACCTCCAGTGATGGAACACCCATAATTTCCGAAGGCAAGCTGTTCAACTGGTTAATTGTCCTTACTGTTAGGAAGTTTTTCCTTAATTCCAGGTTGGTTCTCTCTTTGATTAGTTTCCAACCATTGTTTCTTGTTCTGCCCTCTGGTGCTTTGGAGAATAATTTGACCCCCACTTCTTTGCGGCAGCCCTCAAATACTGGAATACTGCCATCAGGTCACTCCTAATTCTTCTTTTCTTAAGATTAGCCAGACCCAAAACCTGCAGCCATTCTTCACGGTTTGATTTAGTCTCCAGGCCTTTGATCATCTTAGTTGCTCTTCTCTGAACTTTTCCAAAATCTCAACATCTTTTTGTCATATGGTGACCCTTGGTCACCATACTGTGTCTCGTTCGCTTCCCCGCAGCTGGGCCCGTCTTATCTGCTTCGAACGCTGAGGAATGTCCTAGCATGCCTCCCGGCCCCAGCCCTGGCTCCATGCCCAGACAGGCTGAGGAGGAAGAAGTGCTTCCAGCCCCTGTTCAAGGGGGGATGACCGGGATACCTTCGAGACCGCCTTCTGCCACCGATTGCCTCCCAACGACCTGTGCACTCCCACAGAGTGGGCCTCCTCAGGGTGCCGTCGACCAAACAATGCAGGTTGGCGACCCCAGGAGGCCTTCTCTGTGGCGGCACCAACCCTGTGGAACGAGCTTCCTCCGGGATTACGACAACTCCCGACCTCGGACTTTCAGCCGAACTGAAGACTTTATTATACCAGCGTGCGGGACTAGCCTAAGAACAAAATGTTTTAGTTAAATTTTAATGGGGGTTTTATTGGTTTTTATTGTTTTAGTGATCAGGCCAGGATAATATTTAGTTTTAACTGGGTTTTAATGGTTATTTATTATATTGTTTTAATATGCCTGTGAACCGCCCTGGGTCCTACGGGAGGTGGTGCGGTATATTAGTTTGATAAATAAAATAAAATAAAATCAAGCAGGAGAATCTATACAATTTCAGACATTTGACTGTCTAGTCTCTTCTTAAAAACCTCCAGTGATGGAACACCCATAATTTCCGAAGGCAAGCTGTTCAACTGGTTAATTGTCCTTACTGTTAGGAAGTTTTTCCTTAATTCCAGGTTGGTTCTCTCTTTGATTAGTTTCCAACCATTGTTTCTTGTTCTGCCCTCTGGTGCTTTGGAGAATAATTTGACCCCCACTTCTTTGCGGCAGCCCTCAAATACTGGAATACTGCCATCAGGTCACTCCTAATTCTTCTTTTCTTAAGATTAGCCAGACCCAAAACCTGCAGCCATTCTTCACGGTTTGATTTAGTCTCCAGGCCTTTGATCATCTTAGTTGCTCTTCTCTGAACTTTTTCCAAAATCTCAACATCTTTTTTGTCATATGGTGACCCTTGGTCACCATACTGTTGTGTCTCGTTCGCTTCCCCCGCAGCTGGGCCCGTCTTATCTGCTTCCGAACGCTGAGGAATGTCCTAGTATGCCTCCCGGCCCCAGCCCTGGCTCCATGCCCAGACAGGCTGAGGAGGAAGAAGTGCTTCCAGCCCCTGTTCAAGGGGGGATGACCGGGATACCTTCGAGACCGCCTTCTGCCACCGATTGCCTCCCAACGACCTGTGCACTCCCACAGAGTGGGCCTCCTCAGGGTGCCGTCGACCAAACAATGCAGGTTGGCGACCCCCAGGGGGAGGGCCTTCTCTGTGGCGGCACCAGCCCTGTGGAACGAGCTTCCTCCGGGATTACGACAACTCCCCGACCTCCGGACTTTCAGCCGGGAACTGAAGACTTTATTATACCAGCGTGCGGGACTAGCCTAAGAACAAAATGTTTTAGTTAAATTTTAATGGGGGTTTTATTGGTTTTTATTGTTTTAGTGATCAGGCCAGGATAATATTTAGTTTTAACTGGGTTTTAATGGTTATTTATTATATTGTTTTAATATGCCTGTGAACCGCCCTGAGTCCTACGGGAGATGGTGCGGTATATAAGTTTGATAAATAAATAAAAAAATAAAATAAAGTAGGAGAATCTATACAATTTCAGACATTTGACTGTCTAGTCTCTTCTTAAAAACCTCCAGTGATGGAACACCCATAATTTCTGAAGGCAAGCTGTTCAACTGGTTAATTGTTCTTACTGTTAGGAAGTTTTTCCTTAATTCCAGGTTGGTTCTCTCTTTGATTAGTTTCCAACCATTGTTTCTTGTTCTGCCCTCTGGTGCTTTGGAGAATAATTTGACCCCCACTTCTTTGCAGCAGCCCTCAAATACTGGAATACTGCTATCAGGTCACTCCTAATTCTTCTTTTCTTAAGATTAGCCAGACCCAAAACCTGCAGCCATTCTTCACGGTTTGATTTAGTCTCCAGGCCTTTGATCATCTTAGTTGCTCTTCTCTGAACTTTTTCCAAAACCTCAACATCTTTTT
The DNA here is from genome assembly GCF_028640845.1 of Ahaetulla prasina. Lineage (NCBI taxonomy): Eukaryota > Metazoa > Chordata > Lepidosauria > Squamata > Colubridae > Ahaetulla > Ahaetulla prasina. The sequence continues at coordinate 97,616,147 of NC_080544.1, read as the reverse complement.
TGTCGTATGGTGACCCTTGGTCACCATACTGTTGTGTCTCGTTCGCTTCCCCCGCAGCCGGGCCCGTCTTATCTGCTTCCGAACGCTGAGGAATGTCCTAGCATGCCTCCCGGCCCCAGCCCTGGCTCCATGCCCAGACAGGCCGAGAAAGAAGAAGTGCCTCCAGCCCCCAGCCCTGGCTCCATGCCCAGGCAAACAGAGCAACTAGACCCCTCTCCCTCCCCCACAGCATGTGAGCCTGAGGAAGGCAATTACCAACAGCTGGAGACTGGAGTGACCCTCGCTTCAGGAGAATTAATAGGCGGCGTCAACAGAAGGAAGGGAGGGGCAGGCCTGGATAAGTGCTGAGTCATGGAGCCACACCCTATGGCCTATATAAAGGATCTGCTTTCTGGCATTCTCTGAGTCAGGCAAAGTCTACCTTATATTGCTGAAGCCACTTTCTGGTCTCCTGCCTGCCTTGAGAACTTTGCTAGGACTTTGGCAGAGCTGCAGAGGCATGCCTGATTCGGATTTCCCTGACCCGGCCGTCAGCGGAGGAGTGGGACACGACACATACGACAATACTTGTTGCAGTATTCCAGGTGTGGTCTTACTAGGGTTTTGTAAAGCGGCACTAATATTTCACATGATCTTGATTCCATGCCTCTATTTATACAACTCAGGATGGTATTAGTTTTTTGGCTGCTGCTGCACATTGCTGGCTCATATTCAAGTGATCCTCCACTAGGATTCTAAGGTCCCTCTCACGGTTACTGCTTTTGAGCCAGGTCTCTCCTAATCTGTACTTATACCTTTGATTTTTCCTGTCTAATTTATTATTAAATAAATTTAAATAGGCACTCAACTAACACAGAGGTGACTCTGGAGACTTACTTTTTTTTTTTTTAAATGCACCATATAATAAAAATCCAAATAAACTCCAACCCTCAATCAGTAGTATGAGTTGACTTGGGGAGAAGAGTAGATTCTTATAAAATTTTCTCCTTCCCAATACAAGAATGTGCTGCCACTTTCCCACAAAATATATTTTAATGGACTAAAAGAAATCCAAAGGTTTTAAAGAATAAGTGTGTTACATGTTGGGATATTGCTCTTTTTGACTCTTTTGGTCCAATTGCAATTTGACCGATATTTTCCTTCCTTGGTTTTAATCCTATTGCTGTCTAAATTGTATTAAAGATGACAACAATAACTCAATTTTTTTTCTCAGATGAGAAAAGTAGCTCTGATGGAAAAATGGGACCCTGAATGACAAGCACGGACTTGTTTTTTATCAACCTCAACCTTCCTGGGAAGAGCCACAACCTAAACCTACATTTTAGCAAATATGCAAATCTTGGGGCGGGAAACCCCACATCTACCAATTTGTTTCTGCTTTATCTATATTATAGAAAGTCCTCTGACTTTGGTTATTTCCCGCTGATTTACACCAGTAAGGAGAGATTTAGTTTGAGTGTTTATAATGAAAGAAATACATCAGGCTAATAAAATATTTAAAAACTGAGTGACTACATTTACAGTTAAAAGGGAATTTTAAAAGCTACCTCAGGAGTGAAGACCGTTACCATAGCATCAACAATTTTTTCCTCCATTTTTGAAGCTTGTCCAACACCGTGTTTAAATAACAGCAAACAGAGGCTTACAAGAGATGATGTATTTATAGAGATTCAGGAGGAATTAAAAACTATTAAGGAAGCTTCCTTATACCCATTGTAAATGTACCACATTGTTTCAATGTTTTATTTATGAACAGGGATGTTATTAAAAGTAAAAGATCTCCAATAGCACATAAAAGTAATGCTTTTATGAGATTAAATGTCAGGCAAATGGCATGGAAAAAATAATATTCCAATCATTATAAAACAGAAGTAATCTTAGTAGCTTTATAATTTCAAGGTAGGAGTGTAAACAACCATGTTTATTATATTAAAGCAAGCAAATTTCTCCCATTTCAAATGGAAGTCTTGATTGGTGATGTTCTCCATTTATGAATATCCCCCTTTTCAGGAAAAGCTTTGAAATGCTATTAATCATATTTAATATCCATTTATTCAGAACATCCATTTATTTTAGCACAGAAAATCTGTCAACAGATGCAAAATATACAGATGTGTTGGAACTGCATCCTGGCAGAACATGTGGGAAATTGCTGTCCCAAGACATCTGTATGGTGCCAGCTATCAGAAAGTTCAGATGGTCAATATTATCATCCAAGTGTGTTGGACTGCACAGCTCATTGGGGTATTTTAGATGCTATCTAAATATGGAGAGCCAATTAGCCCTGGGTCATAAGGGCAGTTTTTATCCTCAATAACACTGTGTATGTTCTGGGTTAATCTAGCTCTCCCACTCAGGTCTGCAGACAAAACAGAAAACAGAAGGTGAACAGAAGGTTAACTCTCTTCTCAGTTGCCGCCATAAGGTGGCCATGCAAAATTCCATTTCTCTAGAAATTTCCATTTTCGGCTATTTTCAGTTACAGACGTGGTATGTAAAACAAACCAAAAAGGATGTGTGAAGGGAGAAGGATGTCTCCTTTCAGTCCATCAATAGTGGTTTTGACATGGAATGGTCCATCACTGACTTTTATTTATTCATTTTTGGCTTAGTAGAAAAAGAAGAAAAAATGGTAACCACCACAAAAGCACCTAGTTAAAATGGTTTCACTGGAATTCCCTGTGCCACCACTTCATTGGGTGAGTCATTTATTGATGGACACGGGTATGTTGGTTAATCCTTGTCATGCAAATATCACTTATATATAAGATGAGGAGAAGGCACCGTAGGACTCCCAGGGCCATATACATTTAGCTTGCCTAAAATTATCTTAATGGTTGTTTATAATATTGGATTTTTTTGTTCTGACAGAACTGAAATTCACCCAGATGGCAGCTTGAAGATCCAATGGGTTTGTTTCAATTCTGGATGGGCAGAAGCTTGGAAAAATATTTGATGTAATATCTACATCGAAATATTCACTCAGAATATTCTCAGTCATTCAGGTCACGGTTGTTCCAAACGTACTTCTTGTTTTGCTTGAAGATGTTTCATTTCTCATCCAAAAAGCTTCTTCAGTTCTGACTGAATGGTGGAGAATGGAAGGAGTCATATTCCTCGTAGTCATCTGGCCGTTAACACTCTTTCTAAGAGTCAGACTTCTGAATGTGAAATAACTTTGTAACTATGTAGTATGATGGACTTGCAGGGCTGGCGCAATGTGTAACATGTTCAGACTGGTGCAATAGGACTGGGTGTTTTGTTAATATGATTTATTGAGCTAGGGATTTTCTGTCTTCACTGTGAGTTGTACTGTGTTGGGGAGGTGCACTGAGGGAACTCAGCCAATCTCATTGTACGTATGTTGTGCATTGACAATAAAGATTTGAAATTTGGAAGCGCCATTGAGGCCACTTGGAGATTTATTTATGCCCTCAGGGTTTCCTGAAACCTGCATTTCTTTTTCTGGAAATCCATTCATACTCCCACACTGTTCAAAGAGTGTTATGATATGTTATAATACCAACCCTTAAAAATCTATCTACCTGAATGAATATTTCGGGTAACAGGTGGATGTTAGACATACATCAATCACCTTCATTTAAAAAATCATCTTATAAATATTTATGCAGTTATGGAAAAATCCAGCAAAACATCTAGCTAATATACATAGGTACAGATATATGTGTGCACACACCTGTTTTAAACATTCATAAATGTGGAAATGAGATGGAATGAATGAATGAATAGAATAGAGCTGGAAGTAACCATTGAGGTCTTCTAGTCCAGCCCCCTGGACTGGAAGCAAGAGAACCTATACCATTTCAGACAAGTGACTGTCTAGTCTCTTCTTAAAAACCTCCAATGATGGAGCACCCATGATTTCTGAAGGCAAGCTGTTCCACTGGTTAATTGTCCTTCCTGTTAGGAAGTTTCTCCTTAATTCCAAGTTGCTTCTTTCTTTGATTAGTTTCCAACCATTATTTTTTGCCCTGCCTTCTGGTGTTTTGGAAAATAATTTGACGCCCTCTTTGTGGCAGCCCCTCAAATACTGAAATACTATCATGTCACCCCCTAATTCTTCTTTTCTTTAGACTAGTTAAAGGTAAAGATTCCCCTCGCACATACGTGCTAGTCATTGCCGACTCTAGGGGGAGGTGCTCATCTCCATTTCAAAGGGGAAGAGCCTGCGCTGTCTGAAGACGTCTCCGTGGTCATGTGGCCGGCATGACTCAATGCCAAAGGCGCACAGAACGCTGTTACCTTCCCACCAAAGGTGGTCCCTATTTTTTCTACTTGCATTTTTACGTGCTTTCGAAACTGCTAGGTTGGCAGAAGCTGGGACAAGTAACAGGAGCTCACCCTGTTACACGGCAGCACTAGGGATTCGAACCGCTGAGCTGCCGACCTTTCGATCGACAAGCTCAACGTCCTAGCCCCTGAGCCACCGCGTTTAGACTAGCCAGATCCAAAACCTGCAGCTGTTCTTCCTCTGGTTTGGTTTAGTCTCCAGACCTTTGATCATCTTAGTTGTTCTTCTCTGAACTTTTTCCAAAGTCTCAACTTCTTTTTTGTAGTATGGTGACCAAAACTGGTTGCAGTATTCCAAATGTGGTCTTACGAGGGTTTTGTAAAGCAGCACTAATACTTCATGTGAGCTTGATTCTATGTTTATACAACCCAGGATTGTATTAGCCTTTTTGGCTATTTTTTTTTTTTTGGCACACTGCTGGCTCATATTCAAATGATCATCCACTAGGATTCCAAGTTCCCTCTCATAGTTACTGTTTTTGAGCCAACTTATGCCTTTGATTTTTCCTGTCTTTGCTTTGCTTTTCTGCCCATTAAAATTCATTTTGTTGGATAGGGCCCATTGTTCAAGTTTGTCAAGATCTTTTTGGATCCTGAATTTGTCTTCTGGAGTGTTTAGCATCATCTGCAAATTTGATGAGTTCCCCTTCTAATTCCTTTACTTCTATCATCTAATAGACTTGCAAAGTATCAGAATTGATTTAGTAAACAAACAAGATCAGAAATACAATGACCTATGTAGCATTGGTCAAATTTATATTTTGTATTATTTTCATAACAGATGTGCATGCCACATACTAGTCTTTTCCGAACTTGACAATTTTAAGATGCATCAACTTCAGCACTCAAAATTTCCCAGCCATCAAATGCTGGCTAGGGAATTCAGGAAGTTGAAGTTTACACATCTTAAAGTTGCCAAATGTGAAAAACACTTGTCTTCTTTTAGACTTTGCTAATAATTATAGATTATAGCTTGCCCAAGAAAATAGAACTACATGGACTCTTTTCCCCCCACTTAATATTGTTTCTTTATTAAAATTTAAATGAAAGTAATTGTAAGAGACAGAATTATCTCATGTTAATCCACCATCTGGCAGATGATATAAACACCTCAATTATTTGGGCTGGAGCTTATTTGGCAAATCCACAATGCCATTACTTTCATCAGTACGTATTAAAGTGATTTCCTTTTGATATCAAAGTCATTACAGTACTAAAACTATTCTAAAGTGCAAAGACAGAGGCAGCAATGCTCAGCTCTCAAGCAATTTGGGGCATATTAATGGAAAGTTAATAATAATAATAATAATAATAATAATAATAATAATAATAATAATAATAATAGTAATAAAAACAGCAACAACAATAATAACAACAACAATAACAACAACAACAGATTTGGAAGGGACCTTGAAGGCCTTCTAGTCCAACCCCCTGCCCAGGCAGGAAACCCTACACCATCTCAGACAGATGGTTATCCAACATTTTCTTAAAAATTTCCAGTGTTGGAGCATTTACAACTTCTGCAGGCAAGTCGTTCCACTTATTAATTGTTCTAACTGTCAGGAAATTTCTCCTTAGTTCTAAGTTGCTTCTCTCCTTGATTAGTTTCCACCCATTGCTTCTTGTTCTACCCTCAGGTGCTTTGGAGAACAGCCCGACTCCCTCTTCTTTGTGGCAACCCCTGAGATATTGGAACACTGCTATCATGTCTCCCCTAGTCCTTCTTTTCATTAAACTAGACATACCCAGTTCCTGCAACCGTTCTTCATATGTTTTAGCCTCCAGTCCCCTAATGATCTTTGTTGCTCTTCTCTGCATTCCCAGAGTGCAGAGAACCATATCTGTGGGCACATGAGTGTAGCCCTAGCTCAGCACCAGCGTTCATGCACGTGCCAGCAAGCTGGTTTCCGGGCCTTCCGGGCCCACCAGAAGTCAGGAAGCAGGCTGTTTATGGCCTCTGGAGGGCCTCCAGTGGGTAGGGAAGGCCATTTTCACCCTCCCCAGGCTCCAAGAAAGCCTTTGGAGCCTGGGGAGGGCGAAAAATGGGCCTAATGGGCCCACCGTGCCATCGCATGGCAAAAGTAGGGGGAGTGGGGTGGGGTCATGTGCGCATGGTGGGCGGGGACCATTGAATTATGGGTATGGGCACCTGTGCGTGCAACTCCCCGTGCTCCCCCCACTTTTGGCAGATGATGGCAAAAAGGTTAGCCATCACTGGTCTATAGGGTATCATAAAAAAGTCAACATGGTGCCACCACAATGTGATCAAAACCCATCCCATTTTTATATGCATTATATGTATACAACACAGATAGAAAACCAGGCAAAGCTTCAATGGTGCCACCAGAACCATTATCTTGACTTCTAAAACTATATCCTGCAGATACCTCTGGAAACCGGATATCATTAAAATCTCCAATATAAACAGTATATCTAGAGCCATGAATTCAAATCATAGCGCTGAAAGCCAATACTGGCCCACCAATTAAAAAGTCAAAAGAAAGCATTTTCATACAGCCTCATGTCTAGAAGTCATTACTGCACGATGTGGTAAAAGACACAAGCTTTGGTGGTTTAAAAAAGAGATTGGCTAAGTTCATGAAAAGAGCCTGTTTGGGGAGGTGGGTTAGGCATACAAGCTAGAAACCAGGAGACATGAGCTCTGATCCCACTGTAGGAAAAAAACAAAAACAAAGGTAAAGCCTTCCCTGTGGATTTCCCTCCTCCACCCATTGTTGCTGCCTGTACATAGGTAGCAGTGCTTATCTCCGTTTCAAGGCCATTGAGCCAGTGCCGTCTGAAGACATTTCTGTGGTCACGTGGCCAGCATGACATCACAGAGCACTGTTACCTCTCCACTGAAGTGGTACCTATTTATCTACTTGCATTTGCATGCTTCTGAACCAGAGGTGGGTTTCAGCAGGTTCTGACTAGTTCTGGAGAACCGGTAGCTGAAATTTTGAGTAGTTCGGAGAACCGGTAATAAAAGTTCTGACTGGCCCCACCCCTATCTATTCTCTGCCTCCCAAGTGGTCTGCTGATTGGGAGGAAATGGGGATTTTGCAGTATCCTTCCCCATCATGCCCACCAAGCCACGTCCAGCAAGCCAAGCCATGCCATGCCCACCAAGCCATATCCACAGAACCGGTAGTAAAAAAATTTGAAACCCAACACTGTTCTGAATTGCTAGGTGAGCAGGAGCTGGGGTAGGGACAGAAGCTCACAGTGTCATATGGGTCTCGAACATGGGCTGCCAGCTTTGCCAGACAATAAGCCCAGCATCTTAACCGCTGAGTGATTGTGTTATTTTGGACCAGTCTCTCTCTCTCTCTCTCTCTCTTCCCCTCCCTCTCCCTCCCCCCCCCTTAAGAAGCAGGCAATGGCAAACCATTTCTGGAAAAAAGAAACATTACCCAAAAAAACTGCAGGGACTTGTCCAAGCAGTCATCAGGAATTAAAAAAACTAGTGCACACAAAAAAGGAGCAGGTTTTTGAAGGACTATCGAGTCTTGAAAGTCAATGTTATCTCAATGTTAGGGGAATAATGCCTCTAAATATGAATTGCAGAAGAACAAATCTAGTACATCAGCACCACCTGCATATGATAAGCAAAATAATAGACTAAAATGGGTCTTGGTCCAATCTAACAGGACTATTTTTATGTTCCTATAACACAGCAGATGAAATATATCTTACATCTTTGCTTATATTCCTGATTTAGCCTAATTTTTGCTCTTGATCTTCCAGGCTTAATATTAACACTCTTCATTATTATTCAAATTCCTTCAAGATACCTACTGAACGTGGTTCTAATATCAAAACTTTGGGTCAATAGTGGACAGGTTGTTCACCTTCAAGTCGGGAAGGATGAAAATGTTACAAGGAAATACGACAGCCTATAATCCTATACATGCTTACTTTGAAGAAACTCTCACAAAGTTCAATAAGGCTTTATTTCCAAATAAATGTTCCTAGGAATCTTGCCGTATGAAAAATAAATGTACTGCAAAGAAAATTTTGATTTAATGCTGATACAGAAACAGCCTTTACATGAAGATGTTATTGTGGCTAATTTGTTAAGGGGAAAAAAAACCCTAAACATGATACACACAAACGCACATACACAATCCTTTTGCCTTTTCCCCAGAAGTAATAGATTGATTACGGAAATAAATACCTGACTACCATATTCCGACAGAAAGGATAATTAAATCTGGGGAAACCTCCACTCAACAATACTCTAAACAATCAAGAATGCTTGCTTAGAGAACCTGCTTCGCCCAGTCCATCTGCTGATTAGGGTTGTTGCTTTTATTAATCCTTTATTCACATTTATAAGGTCCACTTTTTTTTTAAAGGAAATGACAAATAATATTTCTAAAGCACATAAACAGATGGCACTACAGCAGGTAATCATTTAATTTTAAATAACTCTTGCAGGATGAGCAGACTGTCCAAAAGCTCAGGAAACAGTATGAATGTACATCTGGCAGCATACAGTGTTAGAAAAAAACTGGACTCAACTTTGCATTTGGAAGAAAGTTGAGTATGCGTGCATGCCTCCTGCCGGCCGGCTGGTCTTCACATCTCTGTCACGCATGTGTGGGGGGATGGGGTACATGCAGGGGCACACACACATGTGCAGGCGACAGAGTGCGTGCAGGTGTGCATGAACATGTACGGAGTATGGGGTGGGTGGGTGGGGTGCATGAACGGGGCCCAGGGTTCATGCAGGGGGCCACGCGCAGGGGCCACGCACACATTGCATTTTTATTTTTTTTTGCATTTATATCCCGCCCTTCTCCGAAGATTCAGGGCGGCTTACATTGTGTCAAGCAATAGTCTTCATCCATTTGTATATTATATACAAAGTCAACTTTTATTGCCCCTCCAACAATCTGGGTCCTCATTTTACCTACCTTATAAAGGATGGAAGGCCGAGTCAACCTTGGGCCTGTTGGGACTTGAACCTGCAGTAATTGCAAGCAGCTGTGTTAATAACAGACAGACTTAGCCTGCTGAGCCACCAGAGGCGCTGGGGGTTTGGGCGCACTTTGGACATTCAGTCCAGAAAAGGTCAGCCATTACTGCTGTAGATTAACTCATGACCATGAAGACAATTCCAATAAGAAGTTTAGGTTAGTCAATATATCCTGCAGCTAATATTCTTAGTAGTTTAGATATTCGAAGTTGCTTCAGACAGCAGATACTGAGTGGGGACGGGGAGAAAGAAGAAGCTTTCTCAAATGTCCTAAAAAGATTGAAGTTGGAGTTTAGAACGACACTTGAGTCCATTTCTGTACATGGAATTTGGGAGGATGCATAACCTTTTACTCTTTGCCTTAAGCAGCAAAATCATTTGGACCAATTTCACTTAATATTAGGCTTAGAATGGACAGACCTGGTTATCTGATGCACACTATCCAACATGGAATGACTCTGTAGACTAAAGCTTCTCATAACAAGCTGCTTTTGGGTATTATTTGCCAAGAAACATGTCAGAACTGTTTATAAAGGTAGCCCTTACTTACCGGCTGCCACATTTAGTGAAGTTCAAATTATTATTATTTTCTTTTAATGATCCTATAATAATCCCTTGCATCAGAGTGGAGTCAGGGCAACTAAAAGGAGCTTGAAAGTTTACTGGCCTTCCTGACACCTACGCAAAGTTCACAGCAGACAATAACTCATTGCATCTAGAGAAAGAGAGAGAAAAATATCTGCCGCTGCCTAGGATCAAACTCACAGCCTCCTGATTGTGAGGCAAGAGATATTCTAGGCTTCTAGGCCACTGTGCTGGTGAGTGAAATTCAAACCCTGGCTTTGCAACTGAACCTTGCATTTTTATGACTTTTACAGTATCACACTGCTACAGCGCCACATGATCACCATTTGCATGGTTATCAACTGACTTCTGACAGGCAAAATTAAGGGAGATTGAGGAAGTAAAATAACAAGTTGAGGTCACATGATACAACAGAATAGAATAACGGAGTTGGAGGTCTTCAAGTCCAACCCCTTGCTTAGGCAGGAAATCCTATGCCATTTCAGACAAATGTCTGTCCATGATGATTTACTTAATAACTATAGTGATCAACTTAATAACCAAATGGGAAGGGATGTTGTAACTCTATCACAGTCACATTATTTTTCTTCCTAGCAACTACAATTCTAAACATCATCATGATCATCATCATCGTCATCATTTTCATCATCACTGTCACAATAGTAGCAGCAGCAGCCCTCCCCCCCCCTCCTCCTCCTCCTCCTCCTCCTCCTCCTCCTCCTCCTCCTCCTCCTCCTCCTCCTCCTCCTCCTCCTCTTCTTCTTCTTCTTCTTCTTCTTCTTCTTCTTCTTCTTCTTCTTCTTCTTCTTCTTCTTCTTCTTCTTCTTCTTCTTCTTCTTCCCCTCCACGTCCTCCTCCTCCTCCTCCTTCTTCATCATTAAAAATGCAGCCACTAAGTTTGCACAGCTGAACTAATTAATTGGATTCTGTAATTAGCAGTATCTTCCCATTATCTACTGTATTAGTGGATAGTGGATAGTGGATAGCCACCCATTGTCGCTTGCTTGAAATTCCCTTAAGCTGCTAGCATGAGTTAATGAAACTTTTACATCAATCGTTTGCTTTTAGAAAAATTGAGATTAATCAAGAAAATTATCAGGGTTTCTTCATTAAGAACATTTATGACTATTCGTGCAGAACCAAAAACTCTTGAATTTTTTTTAAAACCCTTCTCATCTAATCTGATGTCAAAGAAATTCTTGTCAGGATTATTATTATTTTTTCTTTTTTCCAAAAGAGAAGAATATATCATTTAAATTCTCATGGGTTCTGTGACAGCATGAAGTCACCCATGGCTCTCTGCTATCTAGGTTAGACATGCTGTTCTTTTTCACTGATAGCAGAACCTGAGGATAGAAGAAAATGCATATTTTTTTTCCCCAAAGGAAAGGTAGATTGCTGCTATGTTGGGAAGGAGAAACCTGGACACTTAAACAAAAGGCATCTGGGAAGAAGGAAGGTAGCAAGGGCAAATCACAATGCATTCTATTTTTTTTTTTAAAAAAATTGTTTTAATGTGATACACAATCTGACAAACACACAACATATAACATATAAATATTTCCTATTTCTAAACATTCTATAAATGGTTAGATACTGCAGATTGGTATTTGTTATTGGTTTCAGGGGAAAGATTCCTGAAGTAAAGATAAGTGAGCAGGGGTAGGATTCAAAATTTTTAGCAACCGTAAAAGATAATGGACTAAAATCCACACATGGTTGGAAAAAATGATAAAAAAGCATATAGACTTTAAACCAGAAGTTTTTCTATTGGGGATTATATCTGAAATTTATAATAGAGAATTGAGATACTTGATTGTGAATGTAGCAACAGCAGCTAGGATTGTATTTGCTAAGAACTGGAAAAATGAGAAATTACCATCGCAAGATGAAATTATTAAGAAAATAATGGTATGTGCAGAAATGAGTAAACTGACATTTGAAATTAGAGAACAGGAAGATAAGCAATATCATAAGATATAGGATTTATTTTATCAATGGTTAGAAGGGAAAATATGTTTTCCCTAGGAGTTTCTTACAAGGGAAGAATTACCATCTGACTGAGATGGTGTAGGATTTCCTGCCTGGGCAGGGGGTTGGACTAGAAGGCCTCAAAGGTCCCTTCCAACTCTGTTGTTATATTACATTATATTATTACTGAATGATACAATTGATTTAAGATGATGGAATAAATGGTGTAATAAGATAAAATAATGATTTAGAACAATTTACATCATAGTTAATCTAAGGATCAATTGATTAAAACATTTGGACATATATCGGATGATAAAATGTAAGATCAGATAAATTAATGATATTCATATGTTGAAAGTGCATGGAAGATGCTTTTATGTTTATTTGTATTAAAAATAAAAAAAAATTCAAAAAAAAATTTTAGCAACTGGTTCTCTGTCTGGTTGCTGGGTGGGCATGGCCATGATGGGCGTGGCCAACTCAGCCCCCTGCACCACATGGGGGGCATTTTCACCCTCCCCAAGTTCCATAGGGATTTCTCGAGCTTCTGGGAGGGCAAAAGCAGCCTCCCCCGGGCTCCAGAGACCAGAAACGAGCTCCTTTCCAGACTTCCAGAAGGCTCCCAGGGCCTCTGTATGGGCACTGCACTTACCTGGCATCCAAAACGGGCCATGGGGAGACTCCTGGGAGAGGCGGGGAGGGGTAGGCTGGGCGGGGCCAGCCAGTCCTTGCAACTTCCGGTTCGGCAAACCAGATGTAAAATTAGCATCCAGTTCATCCAAACTGGTCCGAACTGGCTGAATCCCACCCCTGTAAGTGAGGGAGATCTACTGAATAAGGGAGAGATGCAATGAGAGACAATCCCTCTTGTGTTGCACCACAGTTACAGAACTCTTGTCACAATGTAAGAATATGCAACAAATATAAAGACAAAGTCATAGGACACTTAAAACTCATAAATGGTCTGTTCTCACAATGGCCAACCAACATAAGGAGATTAGGCTCCCAGGAGACATCCTTCAACAGCACTTACACTGCTATCAAAGCTAATAGCCAGGGAGCCCTATGACTTCCATAAATTGGTCCAACCTGGTTTTTAAGCCAGCCACGCTACCAGCCCCATATCACACAGGTTTTAATGGTTTGTCAAGAAAGTCCAGTCAGGTCCTTCTATAAATCTCAATAAGCCCCTAACTGACATAGCAGTCAAAGCTGGACAAAGAGCCCCTGGCCAAAGAGCCTCAACAGGAGCTTCATGTCCAGGATGACACGCTCCCAAGTCATAAACCTTCTCTTTTAACAGCAATGTAACTCTATGCAGAGGGAAAAGGGGGCGTATAGAGGAATCCCAGGGCTTACAAATCCAGGAGAGGAAAAAAAAGGATAGTAAGAGAAGGGAGGGGGATGACTACATGCATAGACATAGATGAGATTATTGTTCTTCTGTTGCTTATCTTGCTTATCAGAGGATAGGGTAGGGTTGGGTAGGGTAGGTAGATAGAATAGAATAGAATAGAATAGAATAGAATAGAATAGAATAGAATAGAGGAGAGGAGAGGAGAGGAGAGGAGAGGAGAGGAGAGGAGAGGAGAGGAGAGGAGAGGAGAGGAGAGGAGAGGAGAGGAGGAGAGGAGAGGAGAGAAGAGAAGAGAAGAGAAGAGAAGAGAATTCTTTATTGGACAATTGTGAATGGACACACAAAGGATTTGTCTCTGGTGCAGAAGCTCATACATACAAACAACAAGTGAAGCCATAGATCATAAATCATAAGATACAATCATAAATCTTCATAAATCAAAAGATAAAAATGACAATTGATAAATCATAATATGCCAACAGGAGAAGGTAGTAGGAAAGGTGAGAAGATAAGTTGAGAAGATGACAAAGATGACAAGATGACAAGGATACTAGCAATATAGCCTACTACATGGGTAAATATATTTAGGCATAAAACAGTGCCTAACAGTAGAAAAGAAAGGAATTTTGATGCCTAATTAATTTTCCATGCCTGAAAAAGAAACTAAATTATTAATATTGTTTGCTGTGCTAATAAAGGAAAAATGCCAACATAATCACAAGAAGATGCTTAGTGTGCCCTAACTTGGATTATGTCACATGAACCGACAAAGTCCTTGTGGTAGATACAATTAATTTGCACATAGAAATCATCTTAAAATTCTTTACTGAGATAGCAGTTTTACAGCAGATGTAAAACATGGAGAAATGGGTTCCTAAATATTGTGAGAAAAAGACTAGACTTTATTTTCATGCTTAGTATTACATTGTCCTGCCTCTAAGTTATATAGATAACTAGCTGGACTCCTGTTCTTCGCTATGAAACTATGTCATCAGGCGTGATAAATTGACATTTAAAGCCTGAAACTTAATGTAGAATGTGTAACTTTGTAGCATCGGAGCATGTTCATATAAGACAACTGGCAGTTGGAACAGAGGGGAGGGGGAGTAGAATGTCTCAGCCCACAGGCTGGATGAGTCACATGCTGGCCACGCCCACAACCAGTTTAGCAAAGGGGTAGCATCAGAGCATGTTAATATAAGGCAACTGGCAGTTGGAACAGAGTTCTTTTCAGGTGGGGAGGGGGAATAGAATGTCTAGTTCCTTAGATTCAGAGCGTGTTAATATAAGGCATACTGGCAGTTGGGACAGAGTTCCTTTCAGGTGGGGAGGGGAGTAGAACATCTAACTCCTGAGCATCAGAGTGTGTGAATATAATACTGTATATGAAATAATAATGATCTGATGGTGATTTTGAAAAATCCTTTCTTAGCGAGCACCCAGAAGCCAAGAGGAACATATGTGCTAAATTTCAAGTTTGGAGATTCTCCGTTCTGGAGATTTCATGATAAGTGACTGGTATTTGGCTTTTATATATTAGATAGTTATGTTTCCAACAAGATGGCTTCTTAAAACGAAGATAGACACTTGAATGATTCGCAAAAGGATGAGAAAGATAAAACTGATCATTATATTAAAGAATTTCCATCTACTGGATATAATGCAGATGCACAAGAAATGCAGATTGCTGTATTTGTTTTGAGGATACAAAAGAAGTGTTTTGGAGAGAAGGCTAATTTGCAGCTATTTGGTAGCAATTTAATTGCTCTTGCAGCTTGCTTCCTTTTGAAATAACACTAAACATAAACACAACAAAAGGTTACTTTGGATATGGAGAAATCAGAAATTCCCAAATGCTTTTTTTTTTTAAAGCCAACATCCGTAGCTTGAAATGCTAAACAAAGTGTGAAAATGTATTAGAAGAAGGAGCATAATGAGTCAACATCCAGATAAATATTTGCCACTTGCAAACACAGTACAAATCAAGACCTTAATCAATCTGACAGCAACTCATAAGTTTGTGGAGTGTTCAACACTCCGAGACGAGCTGATTTTGAAAACTGAACACCACGTTAATGAATTTTTAATTTTCCTTTTTATTGAAAGTCCCCTGAGCCTTGTTGGAAAATAAAAGTCAGAGTATCAGATTAGTGATGGTATCAAATCCATCAAGGGCTGAAATGTTTTATGCCTGTCTGTCTATCTGTCTGTCTGTCTGCCTGCCTGCCTGTCAATTAATGGATCGATCTATTAACTAACCTGCATTGGAAGAGAGGACAGAATTCATGTCAATCATTCAGTGACTGCAGCAGCTGCTCACGTTATTCAACAAAACAGAAATAAATAATTCTGATGGCCCATTTTGTACATCTGAATGCATGGACCGAAAGCTTGACCAAGAATTAGTTCATTTTTATTTAGTTAAAACTTTGTTTTGCAAAATGCCAGTAAACTATATATTCAAAAATAAATTGTACAAACCACCTGCTGAGAAATCATTACAAAAAATAAAAACAAAAAGAATAGCAAATAGAAGATTTAGTAAAGAAGGGAAAAGAGAAAAGAAATGAATCAAGGCAAGATAGGAATCAGCCGTGGGAATAACAGATTTCACAGTAGTAGAGTTTTCTGCCAAATCAAGGAAAGTCTCAAAACGTATTAGCAGGGAAAGGCTCTGATTTTGTTATGTGTATGTTTCTCCTTAGAACTGGTGCAATTAGAACCTATGAAAACTTATTCAGAACATTATTTACTGTCTGGTTATAACTAATATAATAATAATATATAATAATGATAATATTTTATATATATATATATATATATATATATATATATATATATATATATATATATATATATATATAAATATATATAATATATATATGGGTCTTTGGTTGTTCGGGTTTTCTCCCGTGTAAAATTGGAAATGTCTTGGCGACGTTTCGACGAAGCTGAAGCCTGAAAATGACGAATGAGACTTCATCGAAACGTCGGCAAGACATTTCCAATTTTACACGAGAAACCCAACAACCAAAGACCTATATACAAACACCCGTGAAAACCTCAGAAAACAAATATATATATATATATATATATATATATATATATATATATATATATATATATATATATATATATATATATATATATATATATATATAAATATAATAATAATAATATAAATAATAATTATAACTGTCTGGTTCGGTTCTGCAACCCAACAAGAAAAACCCAGACTTCAGAGGATAATTAGAACTGCAGGAAAAATAATTGCTACCAACCTGCCTTCCATTGAGGACCTGGATACTGCACGAATCAAGAAGAGGGCCGTGAAAATATTTGCAGATCACTCGCATCCTGGACATAAACTGTTTCAACTCCTACCCTCAAAACAACGCTATAGAGCACTGCACACCAGAACAACTAGACACAAGAACAGTTTTTTTCCCGAAGGCCATCACTCTGCTAAACAAATAATTCCATCAACACTGTCAGACTATTTACTGAATCTGCACTACTATTAATCGTTTCATGGTTCCCATCACCAATCTCTTTCCACTTATGACTGTATGACTATAACTTGTTGCTGGCAATCCTTATGATTTATATTGATATATTGACCATCAATTGTGTTGTAAATGTTGTACCTTGATGAACGTATCTTTTCTTTTATGTACACTGTGAGCATATGCACCAAGACAAATTCCTTGTGTGTCCAATCACACTTGGCCAATAAAAAATTCTATTCTATTCTATTCTATTCTATTCTATTCTATTCTATTCTATTCTATTCTATTCTATTCTATTTATTTATTTATAGCCTATCTTTATTTTATTTTTTTTAATAAAAAACTTGAGGTAGCACACATATCTAATATTCTTCATCCTATTTAACCTACAACAACTATTCAGTGGGGCTGGAAGAGACTGATTGGCCCCAAGGGTCATCCAGCTGGCTTTCATGGCTAAAAGGACTAGAACTCACAGGTCTCCCAGTTTCTAACCTGTCGCATTATCCACAACGGGTATTGTTCTATATCTGCCTTAAGCCTAGTATTGATTATAAAACCCCTTTTCATGCAAAGGTTCCAACATCCCTGTGCTGAAATTTGTATGTATTCCAATTATACACACCCTACTTAACTCTATCTAACATAGTCACCTAGCTGGCGAGATGGGATGCATAATCACTAACTAACTGACTAACTAACTAAACAAACAAACAAACAAACAATCAGTCTAAAACAGATTAACAGACAGATTAACAGAGTTGGAAGGGACCTTATAGGTCATGTAATCCAACTCCTGTTCAAGCAGCAGATCCTACACCATTTCTGACAAATGGCAGTCCAATCTCTTCTTGAAAGTCTCAAGTGATGAAGCTCCCACAACTGCCGAAGGCAAGCTGTTCCATTGGTTGATTGTTCTCACTATCAGAAAGTTCCTCCTTATGTCTAGGTTGAATCTCTCCTTGATCAGTTTCCATCCATTATTTCTTGTCTGACCTTCAGGTGCTTTGGAGAATAGCTTGACCCCTTCCTCTCTGTGGCAGCCCCTCAAATACCGGAACGCTGCTATCATGTCTCCCCTGGTCCTTCTCTTCACTTCACTAAGTGAAGAGAATCTAAGAATCACTAAGAGATCGGTATTATTGTATCCCACTTTCTCAGAATACATTTCAATAGCCACTTTATTGTACAGTCCTAGTATATAAAGTCAAAAGCACTCTAGGAATCATTAGAAAGACTCAATCAGTTGCATATGCAAAAGATTCAGGGATTTAAATGTGGATGGTTGGCTACATTTAAAAGGCCTGCATGCACACTTGAAACCTACTTAAAATAAAAGTCAGTGATCCATAACATCAGAAAGCCGCAAAACTACTCCCATGAGGTTGCAGTTGATTCTGTTTCTCTATGCCATAGCTTTATTTCATCTTACAAGCTTTAACTAGAAAAGACACAGCGGCAATGAACTCTGTCTTATCACTGGGTTTGAATTGTGACCGTACTCCTAATTATTCGCGGTATCTCATCATTTTCCCAACCTTTCCGCCAAAGGAGCATAAGAGTTAAAGCATGCAAGCAACCATAATGTTTCTACAGGAGGATTAGTTTAACAGCCTATATGTTAAAGTGAATAAATTGCATGTTTGTTAGCAGAAATAGACCATATGCTAGAAAAGTCATTGGATCTGCTTCACTGGGGAAAAAAAGATCAGCAATCCTCTACAATTAGAAGGCCTCAGCAGTTAGAAAATCTTTAAAGCCAATCTAACAGTTATCAAATGAACTTTTAATGATACCTTCACCATCTGGGAGACAGCACTTCAATGGCAGGCAGGTTTGCATATAATAGAAATATTCATTTTAATGTAGTCTAAGAATCTACAGCGATCTTAAGATTTCTTAGAATGGATATTTTATAAAGTCATGGGAGGGGGACTTTGGCATGTCTGCAGGAATATAATTCCCTTGGGTTGGCATCTGATTTATTAATCAATTGGTAGCAATAGCAAAAGCACTTAGACTTATATACCACTTCATAATGCATAGTTACAGCCCTCTTTAAGCGGTTTACAAAGTCAGCATATTGCCCCCAACAATCTGGGTCCTCATTTTACCCATCTCGGAAGGATGGAAGGCTGAGTCAACCTTGAGCCGGTGAGATTTGAACTGCTGAACTGCAGCTAGCAGTCAGCTGAAGTAGCCTGCAGTACTGCACTCTAACCACTGTGCCACCTCGCTGAAAAGCATATTTCTATCATTTAATTGTTTACCTCTAAAAAGCCATTAAAGCGTTAGCATTTCCACTGTTGTCCTATATTGCAATTGGTTAGTTATACTTGTAGATCTTTCAGTTCTGTTTCTTTCCCATAAAATGTAAACCAATACATTTTGGACTGTCTGTGTCTGTGTCTGTCTATGTTGGGGGTGCGATGGCTCAGTAGATTAAGATACTCAGCTTGTCATCTGGAGACCTGACAGCTCAGGTTCGAGACCCGAGCTCCACACAATGGGGTGAGTTTCCATTACTTGCCAAAACTCCTAATCACCTACCACAGTGATGGTGAACCTATGGCACTAGTGCCAGAGGTCGCACGCAGCACTCTCTCTGTGGGCACACAAGCCGTCACTGCAGCTCAGCTCTGCCATGCATGTGTGCACACCTCCCACTGGCCAGCTAGTCTTTGGGTCTCTGCCATGCATGCGAAGGGGGCAGGGCACATGTTGGGGGCTGTGCGCACATACACAGGGGGGCAGGGCACATATGAGGAGGCCACACGTGCATTCACAGGGGTGGGGTGCACACGCACATTGCATTTTGGGGGTTCCCATACGTGCTTTGGGCATTCGGTCCGGAAAAGTTTAGCCATCACTGACCTAGCAGTTCAAAAGCACCCGAATAGAATAGAATAGAATTTTTTATTGGCCAAGTGTGATTGGATACACAAGGAATTTGTCTTGGTGCATATGCTCTCAGTGTACATAAGGAAAAGATACCTTCATCAATGCAAGTAGATTAATAGGTACCACTTCAGTGGGAAGATAAGATAGTTCCATGTGCTGGCCACATGTTCAAATTGTCTTTGGACAATGCTGATCCCTCCGCTAAGAAATGTAGATGAGCAACATTTCCTAGAGTTGATTACAACTGACAGGGAAACATTTATCTTATGTATATGTGTATGTGTATTTCCAGCACTAGGATACAATCTTCCACAAGTGAAAAAGTGTGTGCACTATCAGCCACCTTCAATACCAAAAAGGATGAATTTATAATATTGGCAAGCTTTATAAAAAAGATTAAATGCATATTCAAGTGGAGCTTATTAAAACACCAGCAGCAATGCCAATTTTAATACTGTTTTCTTTTAAGAATGATTTTGATACATTAGCTATAAAAATTCCACTTCGATGTTGTGATTGAAAGCTTACGTTTTAACTTTATTAGTTTAGTTTAGTTTATTATAAGATTTCGAGGCTATTCAACCCCTCTACAACCCTGAGTGGCTTACAGATTAAAAAATAACATAAAAACACAAAGCTATTTTTTTTAATGAAGAAATATCAGCAATTCAGTATGTTGGCTCAGAATTTAAAAGTGTTTCTTGAAAGTCCCTATTAATGCCACAACTTGTGCAGCAGGGACTTGAAAATTATCAGCTACATTACAGTCCCACCTGAAAATGTTTTGTTCTGCTAGAACTAACCAAAATCTTTTGAAAAGGCTATTCATCCAGATAGGCAAGAAAGTGAGAATCCTCTTTATAATTGTTCCTTAGCCAGCTAGATTTTAAATATATACTGCCCTTGAACGCGGAAGTTTAATTAATTCTCTTAGTTTTCATCATTAAGAGCTACTGTGTTAATCCCTTTCAAAAACTCTATTCTAGAGCAGGGGTCTCCAACCTTGGAAACTTTAAAACTGGTGGACTTCAACTCCCAGAATCCCCCAGCCAGCAAAGCCAGCAAATTCTGGGAGTTGAAGTCCACCAGGCTTAAAGTTGCCAAGGTTGGAGACCCCTGTTCTAGAGTAGAATTACATAGAAAATGCTTAGAATTTTAATAGTTAATATAGAAACAATGTTTACTATTAGTTTGAACATACACTTTTCATACATGCTATAGAGATCATTCCAGAATACCCTGGCAGAGAAACATTTTTGAACATTTCCCTACTATTCTCTTATTATGTATGTATGTATGTATGTATGTATGTATGTATGTATGTATGTATGTATCTATGTAGTACTGTATGTATTAAAAGGTAAAGGTTCCCCTCGCACATATGTGCTAGTCGTTGCCGACTCTAGGGGGCGGTGCTCATCTCCATTTCAAAGCGGAAGAGCCTGCGCTGTCCGAAGACGTCTCCGTGGTCATGTGGCCGGCATGACTCAATGCCAAAGGCGCAAGGAACGCTGTTACCTTCCCACCAAAGGTGATCCCTATTTTTTTCTACTTGCATTTTTACATGCTTTTGAACAGCTAGGTTGGCAGAAGCTGGGACAAGTAACGGGCGCTCACCCCGTTACACGGCAGGACTAGGGATTCGAACCACTGAGCTGCCGACCTTTCAATCAACAAGCTCAACGTCCTAGCCGCTGAGCCACCACGTCCTACTGTATGTTAGGGGCTCCTACTCTTTGGAATGAACTTCCCCCTGGTTTACGCCAAATACCTGACCTTCGGACCTTTCGCCGCAAACTGAAAACATATTTGTTTGTTCGCGCGGGGCTTTCTTAAATTGTCTAGATTTCGAATTTTAAATTTTATTTAAGTCTTAAATTGGGGTTTTTAGATTTTTAACCATTTTAATTTTCAGCCACACTGTATAATAAGTTTTTTAATTTACTTTTAATTGTACATTGTTTCTTTTTACCTTGGCTGTACACCGCCCTGAGTCCTTTGGGAGAAGGGCGGTCTATAAATCTAATAAAATAAATAAAATAAATAAATAAATATGTATTACGCTATCCACATTCCCTATGAGGTAACTCAGGGGGGTTACAGATTATAAAAAGACAAATAGAATAATTAAAATGCTTAAACTATGCAAATTGAATTTTTAAAACTATACAGCAAACCAGGATCAAGAGACAGGTGGCATGGAGATGAGGGTCTATGACAATTCCCTGTGGCCAACTGAGCACAGCCAACTCGCTGCAGGACAAGAGTTACACTAATATTAAAGAAATAGTGGAATAGAATCATTAAAGAAAGGATGCAAAAGGAGGGACAGAATGAAATGCGGATGGCAAAAATGAACATAATTTTAAATCCATTTTAAATAATTAAACGGAACTGTTAAATTATCCCGCAGCAAGTTGTCCTATGGTGAATTGGCTGTGGTGAGTTGGCCTGCAGTGAGTTGGCCATGGCAAGCTGGTCATGGAGAGTTGGCCACAGCAAGTTGGCTGTAGCCAGTCATCCCATTCCATGGTGGAGGAGAGCTTCTTCCTTGTCAATCACCTCCAGTGGTAAGTGCCCTCTTGGGACCACTTCTATCTTGATGTGAGATAACTTACTTTCAGGTGTTTTCCAGGAGCAAATAATTTCTGAGAAGTTTGTACATGTTTCTTGTCATTGATTCAATAATCAGCTTTCCAGCAGCCAATAGAGACCAAGGCCTCCTCCTATGTCAATTCTATTTCAAGAAATCAAGAGGACTATTTATTTTTCCATACTTACTGCCCATGAGAAATTCATCTAATCGGTTTCTCTGTAGATATATTTTATCATTATTATTTTTTAAAGTGCAACTGTCTTTATATATTAAAAAAGTTATAATGGGATTCATTTTAGGAATAGTCATCATATTTAATGTCAGGGTATGAATGTAATGTGAATTAGAGCATTTCATGAACATTATTTGCACATTGCTTTAAAGTGACAAAAATAATAAGCTTTTAGAAGTACAAAAGACATCCTTAAATGAGAATTAAATAGGAGAATTACTCCAGTGGTTGAAATAACTGTGTGCTCTTGAAACTAATTATTGGCAGATTTAGCTGGGGTTATAATTCAGCCCATTTGGAGTCTCTTTCTATGTTATTTAGATATATCATTATACTTTGCAGAGAAAAAAAAAACAATTGATCAAACTAGTTGCCTTCAATCAATTAATCCATCCATCCATCCATCCATCCATCCATCCATCCATCCATCCATCCATCCGAATAGAACTGGAAGGGACTGTGCGGGGAGGGCAGGGGGGTGTCTTCACGTAAACCCCCTGCTCAAGCAGGATACACTATACTTCTTATACTTCTTCTATTCTTCCGCAACAAACTAATTATCAATTCAGTGGATACAAATGTGTGTGTGTGTGTGTGTGTGTGAAAGAGGAAAAAATGGCATCTCATTTCATAAAGTGCTTCTTGGATTTCAAGCAACTTTGTGATTAGAGAGAAGAATAGAAGATAAACTCTTGTTTATTACTACTTGCTACTATGACGGTTATAATGAAATTTTTATACAGTATTTGGAAGCCACTGAACCAGGAAGCAGCATTTGTTGAAAACTACTCCTGGTTACCTGGGTCCCATGTATGACTTGGAGCAATAATAAACTATATATCCAACAAAGAATCAGCATCAGTCAAATAGAAGAGGTTAATATTGGATAAGCAAGATTAGGTTATAAAACTGAAAGAATGCACTCCAAAAATCAATAAACGAATCCAGCTCCGGGATACTTGATGCTTGTAATTGAAATGGTTGACAACTAAGGTCTACAAGCCCTAGAATTCAATGCCACAATCAGGTTTCACTACAGAGACCTGAAACTCCTTATGCTGCAGATCTTAACTTCATATATATGTTCCATCTTCTCCCTCCCTCCCTCCCTCCCTCCCTCCCTCTCTCCCTCCCTCCCTCCCTCTCTCTCTCTCTCTCTCTCTCTCTCCCTCCCTTCTCTCTCTCTCTCTCTCTCCCCCTTCTCTCTCTCTCTCTCTCTCATTTTTTGTTATGTGAAATCAGAAAGAGTGCAGAGAAGAGCAACAAAGATGATTAGGGGACTGAAGGCTAAAACTTATGAAGAACAGTTGCAGGAATTGGGTACCACAGTTAGTCCTACTATTCTTTCCTGTTTACTAACTCTAAACTGCCAAATTGCATCATATTTGATCCTATTTATTTTTACGTCCTCATTTTAAATATTCATCTGAGATAAACACCACACTTCAACTAGTTCCTTCGGCAGATCTATATATTTTATGGCTCACAATTCTGAATATTATGACCATTCTAAGTCATAATACAAAAAAACCAAGCACAGATTTTTTTCATTTGTTGAATTTCCTTTTAATAAAATCGGTCAAAGGCCAAAGAAAGATGTCTTTCACAAATTAAGGCAGACTCAATAATTCATCAAGAATCTATGACCTGATGTTCATTGTTTAACTAAATGTTTTGTACTTGGAATAATTCTTCCTTTTTGTTTCCTAAGCAATTTCATTATTCCTGTAGTGCAGATTAACCACAAGGTGCCTATCCTTCACTTAGCACAAGTGTAATGTCTTTTTCATTCCATAAAAGAAGCATTCATTCACCAGAATCATGGAAGTGGTTTTAATTAAAAAAAAATAACAAAAGTAACCTAACCTATACAAAATAGAAACTCTGCCAAGAAGCAAAAAAAGAAACTTGGGTCAAAACTTAACATAGAGTTAAAAACTCCCCTCTCCGTTGCTCAGTCTGCTTTTGTGCAAAACTGTTTTCAAAGTCTTGACGTTCTAAACTGATGTCCCCACAATTTAGAAAATTTAAATTTATTGGGCGATTAACACAGCCGTTCTCTAGAAATCAGTTTCTACTCATGAATACAAAGTGCCCAGAGTTTTCTCTTCATCAAGGTCAACAAGCACCTGCCTGATTATTTTGAATAAGTAGAGGCCCTACTGTTAATATTTATTGGTAGCATTAATACTATTTAAATGTGTATATTGCATTTCATGGGGGAAAAAACAACTTACAGAAGCAAAAAATTTTTTTAAAAATAGAGTGGTGAAAAATTTAACCAGTATTGTGTGAAAAAAATTATCATTGTACAAATGTGCTTTACAGTATATTGTTATAAGTGGGAATTGACACACTCCAGTCTTTGGATAAGGACAGGAATAGCCAAAGGCTTTCACTTTCCAATATAAAATTTCAAACAAATACTTCAGACCCACCCATATTTCCTCAGAGATAAAACATTCAAGGAACACTTCTCTTGTTGCCCTTGCAGATTCAATTCACGAATAAATTAAATAATAATAAATTGCCTTTCCTTTGACTTTGAAGTAGTTATATCTAGTGGTAAACTTGACCCTGTATGAAAAACAGAGAACCCAATCTCTCTTCAAGACTTATACAACTTTTAAGAGTAGAGGCAGAGACAGAACAATTTTCTAGTATTTGGTACAATCTATCTCCTCGACTTATGGCTAAAATCTGCAGGTTTTGGAAAAGCTTTTTTTATTCTCAAGAGAAGACATCTTATTGTTTTACATTACTGAATGTCTGGTAAGAGTAAATGAGTTTAGAAGGGGTGAAATCCAGCAGGTTCTAGAGAACCGGTAGTGGAAATTTTGAGCAGTTTGGAGAACCAGTAGCGGAAATTTTGAGTAGTTCAGAAAACCGGCGAATACCACCTCTGGCTGGCCCCAGAGTGGGGAGGGAATGGGGATTTTGTAGTATCCTTCCCCTGCCACGCCCACCAAGCCACACCACAACTACAGAACTGGTAGTAAAAAAATTTGGATTTCCCCAATGAGTTTGGATCATGATAGTAAAAGAAATTCATTGACAGCAATCAAAAGTCACAATGGTTGTGATGATGAAGACAATGTTGATGCTGAGCCATTAAGTCAGTGCCTGGTCATTTGGCCTTGATTAGGAATTGTGTGTTGACTTGTTTAATGAGCCATTCGTTTGTTTTTTGTATCACCAGTCAAACCAGACAGCAAAATGTGTACTCAGGAGATTAGAAACATTGTCTACAGGTTCTGCTGTTATTAAAGTGACAGACAAGTGACAGCTACAGTCTAATAAGAGATTTTATGTTGTGACGTTTATAGTCACCAATAATCCACGTGTTCAGCATTAAAGGAGTGATTATCTAGCTGGGGAAGAATCTGGGTGGGTCCCAGAAATTGGGAGATTTAAATGAAACTGAAGGCCTGTGGAGGGCGAAAGGAAGAGAGGAGAAAGAGTGAAGAAAAACAGAGGAAGAAGAAGAGGAGGAGGAAGAGGAGAACGAAGAGCAAAAAGGGAGCATTTTATTTTATTCTATTTCAAAATGACTGGCTTAGTTCAGTGCAATACTTGTTTTGCAGCTGTCTTTCTCAGTACTCTTTTCAAATTTGGGTACTCTTTGTAAACAAATTAGCAATCTACGTGGACAGATTACCTATCTAGAATCTCTAATCTATGCTCTCCAAACAGAAATTAGGTGCCCAATTCAGCCATTCCAGCTGCTGTGCCATCAGCCCCCTCTACCACAAAGATCCTGCAGGAAAAGGGCAGTATGGACAACCGTGGGATCTGGCAGGGTGAGAGCTGTGAACCATAAACACAAAGCTTTTACAGTGTCCCAGTATAACAGATATAGTGCCCTTGCTGACCTTAATAGGAACACTAAAGTGACAGATCAAGGTAGTTGTGATACTGATAACTCAAACAATCAAGGGATTATGGTCCGAGATGAAGAACTTACTTTGAAAAAGTGTCTATCAAGTATTACAGATCGGTCACACAAGAAGAGCACGGTATCCAAAAAGAGAAGACACCTTCTGATTGGTGATTCAATTGTAAGGGATGTAAATTTAGGAAAGAATATGGAAGTTTTGAAAGAGGTCAGGTGTCTACCTGGTGCTACTGCCAGCAGAGACAAGAGGCATATTCTTAAGAGAGTCAAGAATGCCAGTAAGGATTCTGATGTTGATGCTATTATACATCTTGGCACAAATAATCTGTCCCAAAAGGATGTACTTTCTGTGCAAAATGATTTCCAGAGCTTGGGGTATGAACTTAATAGTATAGGTTGTAGGCTTATCTTTTCAGAGGTTTTACCAGTACATAAGGAACAAAAAGGTAAAGGCCAGCGTGTAGTGGAGTTTAATGTGTGGCTAAAGGAGTGGTGTAAAAGGGAAGGCTTTGGTTTTATTAGTCATGATGTCTGCAACTGGTCCAATGAAAAATTGTACAAAAGAGATGGATTGCATCCATCAAAGAAAGGGACTGAGTTACTTAGCAATACATTCACAGATTTTCTGGATAAACATTTAAACTGAACAGTGGGGACAGAGAATTAACTGATACAGAAAATTTCTGTCCCCAGCAATCGAAAACTAAAAGGGTTATCAGTGCATGTAACATAGATGTCTGTATGGGTAAGACTATCAGCCCTGCTATCAAGCAAAACCAAGCATTTAACAGTGAGTGCCATACCATGTGCACTAAACCAACAGGTGGCAAGAAAGTAGGGGCAGTCAACACAGGTTATGTAGACAGTAAACACAAGGTCAATCAAAACGGACTCAAATGTCTATACACCAATGCACAGAGTATGAGGAATAAACAGGGTGAATTAGAAATTCAAGTAAATGAGGGTAGATATGATATTGTTGCCATTACGGAAACTTGGTGGGATGAAACTGACAAATGGAACATACAGCTAGAGGGATATAAATTATTTAAAAGAAATAGACCAAATAAAAGAGGAGGTGGAGTTGCACTATATATAAGAAATAACTACATCTCTACAGAAATAGAGCACAACAATGATGAAAATCATCTTGAATGTATTTGGGTCAATATAAAACCATATTGCCATAGGTCTATACTATAGACCACCCAACCAAACAGAGGAAGTAGATGAACTTTTTGCTAGTCAGCTAACTAAGGTATGTAGGAAGCACATCACAGTAGTAATGGGGGATTTTAACTACCCTGACATCAACTGGGAAACAAACTCTGCACCAAGTGGAAGATCCAACAGGTTCCTAACAAACCTAGCAGACAACTTTGTTTTCCCAAAAAGGCAACAAGGGGATCAGCCATATTGGACTTAATTCTCACTAACAGAGATGAAATGATAGAAGGTGTTGAAGCTACAGGAACCTTGGGGGCAAGTGACCACGCAATATTGGAATTCAACATTAAGCAAATACAAGTAGTAGAACAAAGTCAAACTAGAGTCTTGGACTTTAAGAGAGCTAATTTCAATAAACTTAGAGAGAG
Source organism: Ahaetulla prasina (assembly GCF_028640845.1). Taxonomy (NCBI): domain Eukaryota; kingdom Metazoa; phylum Chordata; class Lepidosauria; order Squamata; family Colubridae; genus Ahaetulla; species Ahaetulla prasina. The sequence continues at coordinate 97,588,208 of NC_080544.1, read as the reverse complement.
CTTGAGAAGGATTCAATGGATGAGAATCCTCAGGGGGAAAACAACTCAAGAAGCTTGGGAAATTTTGAAAAGTGAGATTATAAAAGCACAGTCTAACACAATACCAATGAAGAAGAAAAATAATAGATCTCAAAAGAAACCAGCATGGATGCATAAAGAACTATCTGACAAATTGAAAGACAAAAAGGACAAATATAAAAAGTGGAAAGAGGGCAAATAACTAAGGCAGAATATCAGCAACAGCCCGAGCCTGTAAAGATGAAGTGAGGAAAGCTAAGGCTCACAATGAACAAAGGCTAGCGACAAAAGTAAAAAATAACAAAAAAAGCTTCTTCCAACATGTTAAAAACAAGAAAAAAGTCAAGGAAACAATTGGCCCATTGCTGGGAGAAAGTGGCAAGAAGATGACAAGCAACAGGGAGAAAGCAGATCTACTTAACTCATATTTTGCATCTGTCTTTACACAAAAGGAAAAAACAATCCAACCTATCAAAAACAGCACTACAAAAACAGATTAGAAACACAAGTTAAAATAGGGAAGAAAATGGTAAGTGAACACCTGTCTACCCTAGACGAGTTCAAATCACCAGGACCGGATGGATTACACCCCAAGGTTCTGAAGGAACTGGCAGACGTGATCACAGAACCACTGAACTATATCTTTCAAAGATCCTGGAGCACAGGAGAGCTGCCAGAGGACTGGAAAAGAGCTGATGTAGTTCCCATCTTCAAAAAGGAAAAACAGATCCAGGAAACTACAGACCTATCAGTCTGACCTCAATACCGGGAAGATTCTGGAAAAGATAATCAAACAACGAATCACGAACACCTAGAAGCAAACAAAGTAATAACCAAAAGCCAACATGGGTTTGTCAAAACAGATCATGCCAGACTAATCTTATCGCATTCTTTGACAAAATGACAAAATTAGTAGACCAGAGGAATGCTGTTGATATAATTTACTTGGACTTCAGTAAAGCATTTGATAAAGTAGACCATAACCTACTACTAGATAAAGTAGAAAATGTGGGTTAGACAGCACCACCACCAGATGGATTCGTAACTGGCTGACCAACTGCACTCAACGTGTAGTCCTCAACGGAACTACATCCACATGGAGGAAGTATGCAGTGGAGTACCCCAAGGCTCTGTTTTAGGCCCAGTACTCTTCAACATCTTCATCAATGACTTGGACAAGGGATAGATGGGGAACTCATCAAATTTGCAGATGACACCAAGCTGGCAGGAATAGCCAACACTCCAGAAGATAGGCTCAAGTTACAGAAAGATCTTGACAGACTTGAACATTGGGCGCTATCTAACAAAATGAAATTCAACAGTGAAAAAAGTAAGGTTCTACATTTAGGCCAAAAAAACAAAATGCACAGGTACCGTATATGTGGTACCTTGCTCAATAGTAGTACCTGTGAGAGGGATCTTGGAGTCCTAGTGGATAACCATTTAGATATGAGCCAGCAGTGCAGCAGCTGTTAAAAAAGCCAACACAGTTCTGGGCTGCATAAACAGAGGGATAGAATCAAGATCACGTGAAGTGTTAGTACCACTTTATAATGCCTTGGTAAGGCCACACTTGGAATATTGCATCCAGTTTTGGTCGCCACGATGTAAAAAAGATGTTGAGACTCTAGAAAGAGTGCAGAGAAGAGCAACAAAGATGATTAGGGGACTGGAGGCTAAAACATATGAAGAACGGTTGCAGGAACTGGGTATGTCTAGTTTAATAAAAAGAAGGACTAGGGGAGACATGATAGCAGTGTTCCAATATCTCAGGGGTTGCCACAAAGAAGAGGGAGTTGGGCTGTTCTCCAAAGCACCTGAGGGTAGAACAAGAAGCAATGGGTGGAAACTGATCAAGGAAAGAAGCAACTTAGAACTAAGGAGAAATTTCCTGACAGTTAGAACAATTAATAAGTGGAACGACTTGCCTGCAAAAGTTGTGAATGCTCCAACACTGGAAATTTTTAAGAAAATGTTGGATAACCATCTGACTGAGATGGTGTAGGGTTTCCTGCCTGGGCAGGGGGTTGGACTAGAAGGCCTCCAAGGTCCCTTCCAACTCTGTTGTTATATATTATATATTATTAATTGATCAAGAAGCATTGTACATCGATATATATTTGAGAATTATCAGCAGAGTTCTCAAGATCCTGCCTTAAACCCTGGACAACAAGGAGCAGAGTAAGGGATTGTTGTTGTTTTTTTAGGGGGATTGTAAATATATATATATATTTCTTCTTTAATTTACCCACTATCTCCCTGCAACATTTCAATCCTCTTTTTATTTAACAATAATTTTAAATTATTATTAAATAAAAATATTATTTAAGTTATTAGTTTGACAGTGTTGAGGGAATTATTTGTTTAGCAGAGTGATGGCGTTCAGGAAGAAACTGTTCTTGTGTCTAGTTGTTCTGGTGTGTAGTGCTCTATAGCCTCGTTTTGAGAGTAGGAGTTGAAACAGTTTATGTCCTGGATGTGAGGGATCTGTAAATATTTTCACAGCCCTCTTTTTGACTTGTGCAGTATACAGGTCCTCAATGGAAGGCAGGTTGGTAGCAATAAGTGGGAAGATGCAGTAGGATGGATTAAATCATTCTACTGTATGTGTGATGGATAACATTTTCAAGGATTCCCAACAGAAAAAAGTTTTACAAAGCAAATATCTAATTTTGGTCTTGTCTTTCTTTTCTGCTTGGCAATTCAAGAAACGCGCAACAGAGAATTCACCTGAGTGAACTCCCCCACCTAAACTCCAAACATTTAATCTATTATTCCAAGTTTTTTTGCTCCCGCCTTCTATTATACCTTACAGCAGGGGTGTCAAACTCGTAGCCCTCGGGATGGATGCATCACATGCTGGCCCCGCTCCTGCCCGGTTTAGCAAAGGGGAAAAAAGTCCCAATATGTCATGTGATGCCGCCGTGAGGACACGAGTTTGACATCTCTGCCTTACAGCTTTCCAAGTTCTCACTTGAGACCTCTATTCTTCTAAAACAAATAATATAATCTTGATGTACCATATTTGTTTATACTCCATTATCAGATTCTGAATGATTCACAATAGTTCAAAATCAATACAATTCTCCCACGCAAAACACCTGTACCGTAAAACTTCCCAAAACCACAATACAGATATTTTTTCCCAAGAGAAGCAAATTTGTTAGTTAATTAGTTAGTTAGTTAGTTAGTTACTAAAACACAATCAATAATTTTTCCTCCCATTTGTTTGGTAGAAAATAGCATTTTGTTCAACAAAACAAAAGTGGGGAAAATTGAAGGGAGGAGGTACTTCCTACGGCCAAGTCAACCAGTGAGAAAGTCTGACAATGGGCTCTGCTCCGCCCATCTCTCAGATGGTGAGAACCCAAATTTCCTATTGGATGGACTGTAGGGTGTGCAGATTCAAAACAAGCTGTGAATGATTCAAAGTGAAGATCAGCTGAACTTTCTCTTTCTCAGTGTCCTCTGAAGTTTTCGAGTTAACAATAGTCTTTTATCATGGTAGAAAGACAGAACAAATCTAGTTTTGAGAGGAAAAAAGAAACAGACTCTCCTTTACTCCTTTAAAAAGTTCAGAAAATCTACATGGTTCATAGCACAAATCCACCCAACCAAAGTCACAGGAAAAGGTTGAAGAGGTATTATCCCAAAAGGTCACATTAGCTTAATGAACTGCCTTTTTCTTTTTTGACAACCTGGCAACAATTTTGGGAATATATTCACTTTAGTAGAAGCATTGTGTGCCCTCTGCATTGTAAACAAAGACATTCGTAATTTCCTTAAAAGGTCAGACACAAATGTATTATTTAAAACTAGGCATTTTCCTGGCTGAATTTATGAATATGGTCTAAGACTAACACTGTTTTTCTAAAACACACACACAGATACACACAAGACACAATGGGTTTTTTTTAGGGGGATTGTATTAAAATACTATTATTCCTTCTTTAGCTTACCCATTATCTTCCTGCAACATGTTAATCCTCTTTTTATTTAATAATAACTTTGAATAATTAAGAAAAATAAAAAGAAAGTTTTAATTCTGATTTTTAGAAAAAGAAACTATGAAAAGGTGGAAATATAAAATCTTGGAACATGTTTTGGTTTACATGGGGATGTAAGATTGGATTGTAAATTGTTTGTGGATTGGGATAACTTATATATCCAAGAAAGAAAATGAAAAGAAAGAAAGAGAGAGAGAGAGAAAGAAAGAGAGAAAGAGAGAAAGCAAGCAAGCAAGCAAGCAAGCAAGCAAGCAAGCAAGCAAGAAAGAAAGAAAGAAAGAAAGAAAGAAAGAAAGAAAGAAAGAACGAACTGTGGGAAATACCATTAGTTGTAGCAACATGTTGAATGCATCACTCAAAAGTGTGCAATATGTTGCCTATGAAAGAATTCCTAACTTATTTCCTAAATTAACTTTTGACAAAATCTTCAATATAGATAGACAAAGAGAGAGAGAAATGATATCCTTGAAACTGTTCAGTTCACAATGTAATACAAATAATGCCATGATGCTTTATTCCATATTTTTTTTCTGGAAAAACATATCTCTTGGCTTTAGGAATACAAACATTGGAGGTTCATAAATTTTATTCCAAATATGAGAAATGTATCATGTAGTATAACATCTACGTCAGAGTAATAACCAATTCATTAGACCATTTCCCCCCTCCAGTCATATACAGCCCAGCGTTTGGGAATATGAGCTCTGACCATGTATTTAAGATAGGATAGAATAGGGTAGGGTAGGGTAGGGTAGGGTAGGGTAGGGTAGGATAGGATAGGATAGGATAGGATAGGATAGGATAGGATAGGATAGGATAGGATAGGATAGGATAGGATAGGATAGGATAGCATAGCAGAGTTGGAAGGGTCCTGACTCATGTAAATGACTCAGTTTTGGTCACCACAATATAAAAATATGTTGAGGTTCTGGAAAAAGTGCAGAAAAGAGCAACAATGATGATTAGGAGGCTGCAACAACCCCATTCATAAAACATATGAAGGACTAGGGGTGGCAGTGTTATTATTAGTGGTGTTCTAATGTTTGAGGGGCTGCCACAGAGAAGAGGAATCCAACCTATTTTCCAAAGCACTTGAAGCCAAGACAAGTAGCAATGGTTGGGAACCAACCAAGGAGAGAACCTAGAACTAAGAGAAATTTTCTGAAACCCGTGGAAGGGCTTTCCTCCAGAAGTTGTGGATGCTCCATCACTGGATGCTTTTAAAAACAAATTGGACAACTATTTGTGTGAAATGGTATAGGGTCTCCTGTTTGAGCACAGAGTTGGACTGGAGACCTCCAAGGTCCCTTCCAACTCTGTTATTCTATTCTGTTATTACTCTGCATGTTATTTATATGTCTTCTGTTTTTGACCCTCTGTAATGAAGGAACATAACAAAAACAAAGGAACTACAGCATTAAAACGTAGTTAAGTTATCTAATAGAGTCTTAATAAACAGTATTGTGATTTGTAATGTTTATCAGTATGCTCACACATCCTAAAGTTAAGTTATTGGCAAAAGGCACAGATAAGGAGTAATTAGCTGGAAAAATGAAAAACAACTCAAATAATTCCCTGTGCCAAACAAATAAAGCATAATATGTTGAACATTATGGTTTTCTTCACACAACACATTTAGACAATGGCTGTGTTCCCACAATATACTAAACCAAAAAATATCCAATCATAATTAGTCTACATAGTTCATTGTGTGATTTATTCTTCAATACCTGAAGGCTGTATTTACAGAAAATAAATCTACAATATGCTCCCTATAATCCTATATAGTAGCAGCCTTTACTGGCATATTCTAGTTGTATGTTCAAATAATGTTTCGTGAATAAGAACAATTGGATCTTGAACTAAAAAATCTAGCCAAGGGCCGGTAGATACAGATGCAAATTAATAGAGTTGGAAGGGACCTTGTAGGTCATCTAGTCCAACCCCCCACCCAAGAAGACCCTTGGGTGACAGATGGCACCCAAGAAGACCCATTTTTGACAGATGGCAGCCCAGTCTCTTCTTGAAAGCTTCCAGGGGTGAAGCTCCCACAACTTCAGAAGGAAACTGCTCCATTGGTTGATTGTTCTCACTGTCAGAACATTTATCCTTATTTCCAGGTTGAATCTCTCCCTGTTCAGTTTCCATCCATTATTTCTGGTCTGGCCTTCAGGTGCTTTGGAAAATAGCTTGACCCCCTCCTCTCTGTGGCAGCCCCTCAAATATTGGAACACTGCTATCTTGTCTCCCCTGGTCCATCTCTTCACTAGACTAGCCATGCCCAGTTCCTGCAACCGTCTCATCGTAGGTTTTAGTTTCCAGTCCCCTAATCATCTTGGTTGCTCTTCTCTGCACTCTTTCTAGAGTGTCAACATCTTTTTTATAGCGTGCAAAACTGGATGCACTACTCTAGGTGTAGAGTTCTGTTCCCTTCTGTTCCAAATAGGGAGTTATCTTATAATACTTTACTGTTCTTTAATGTTGCAAGATTTTACAGCCTATTGCAAATATGTATATTACAATATAACCTTAAAACAATTTTCTACTACTGTTTAGCCCACAGTCAAAGCTGAACTTTCAGGGCTAGACTCTCAAGAAAACTCCAATTCTAATTTAACCAGGAATCTACAGTTTTCATATCAAGAGCACCTTCTACAAATGCCTTCTTCATTTTAACATTTACAAAATATGTCTGTCTGAAGGTTCATGCATCTAAATTCTATCAGTTTTAAAAAGTGAAGGTGAGAATTATATGGTTTTGCTTATATAGCTTTGTATGCCAGTTTGACACATCTAAAAACCACAGCAAGCTACCAGAGCAAAAGACAGGCAAAATATTAATTAGACTTTTTGCAATTATTATTTGTAATTTTTTTTTGTTTACATTTATATCCCGCCCTTCTCCGAAGACTCAGGGCGGCTTACAGTGTGTAAGGCAATAGTCCCATTCTATTTGTATATTTACAAAGTCAACTTATTGCCCCCCCAACAATCTGGGTCCTCATTTTACCTACCTTATAAAGGATGGAAGGCTGAGTCAACCTTGGGCCTGGTGGGACTAGAACCTGTAGTAATTGCAGGCAGCTGTGTTTTAATAACAGGCTATCTTACAGCCTGAGCCACCACGGCCCTAATTGTTAAATGACTTCTAAGATTCTTGTTGTATTCAAATGCTTTCCCCGCCCCCCACACTACAGGAATAAAGTTTGAAGACTTCCTTTGAAATTAAATGGACAGTGACCTTTGTTGGCTTTCAACTCTAGCCCCATGACTGCTTTCAAGCCTCAAAGCTATGCACTTCCCACCATCAGCCAAAAAACAGAACACATTACTATTTATCTGATACTGTTATCTGAGCAGCATATTTATTTTCCAGAAGAAACAAACAACTTAATGAAATGACAGTCCGTTCAGTTTAATTATAATTTGTTATAAAAATGAAGTCTTGAAGTAATGTGCATGGAAGGGTATATTTTTCCATTAGTTTCATTTGAATGCTTCTGTTCCACGTAAAGAGACATGGCATATGTCTTTCCTTCAGCAGAAGAGCAGATTTTACAGCTGTTCCACAGACTGTCATTTCTACCCATAATTATAAGGCATCTTAAGAGAGAAGTGGAGGACTGCTGATAAGGCCACTTCCTCCACAATGACGTCTAGGGAGAAAGAAGAGAAGGACGAAGGCAAATTTAGGATATTCAGGGCAGAGGGGTTTTGTGTGGGGGGGGGCGTAGAAACAGTGCTACAGCTTGCTACTGTTGCCATAGGAAACTCCGTCAGTAGCTAATTGTCCTCATTAAAACCCAGGAGAAATGTAAATGTAATAAACAAACAATACAATACATGTTTTATTAACAAAAAAAGTGCAATAATAAAGCAAGGGAAGGAAAGGAATAATGGTACTCCTCTTTACTGAGGAAAAAAGTAGGACAAATTTTAACCAAAAAAAATTTGACAATCCTACTTGACTGGCACAAGAATTCTGCAACGCTTCTACTATAATAACAGTTCGATGAATTATAATAGCCCACTCCAATTTTATCATTCGTTGTACACATTGTCTCACCTATGCTTCTTTCAGATTAATGGCTCTCATGAAGACCTTGGAAATGATATTCAAATGCCGTGATTTGTCTATGCCTAAAAAGATCTGAATTATTGGACACTCTACGGAAGTGAGACTTGAAGTTTGAAGAAGCAGGATAGGAAGAAAACTGATGCTTTCAAACTTTTGAGGCACAAATAATCAGGCTCAAATTATTCATTATGCAAAGACCCAATTCTCTAGAAAAGTGTCTAATATTGGAAAACATGGAAGAAAAGAGAAGAAAAGGACAACAATAGCAAGGTGGATGGACTCAGTTACAAAGGCAATGACTGAACCATTGGGAGACATGAAACAACAGACTAAGAATAGATTGTCATGGAGAAAAATCTATAGGAATAAAAAAAAATGACTTAATAGCCTATGATCATTCAGGCAATTTTCAGATTAAAACCTCATATGAGTTGATTTACTAAAGGTGGTTTATGTAGAAGTTATAGCTCCACATCACATCAAGTTAAGACACAAAGCCATGGTTTCAAGAAAGAACTGAATACATTTGAATAACCAACATTTCATATATTCTACCTGTTCTTTATCAGATTATAAGAGTTTCTTTTTACAAAGCATCCCATTGTAGCCATATTCTGGTGCCTACTTGGAGATAAGGAAATCATCTCCAATAATTTTATGGGTGGACTAATACTGTGGTCCATTTTGTAATAAGCCATCATATTACAGTTAAGTAAAAGTAGGAATATTTATACAACTATTCTATCCAAGTTTCAAGCATATACATTCAAGTCAGTGTCAAGAATTTATAATTCATTCAGCATTATGTCCTCTCATTTTAGATTCCTATCATGCCTTTCTTTTAGGAGTTCAGGATCGCATACATAATAATCCCTCCTCCTATTTTTCCCTACAACAATCTTGTGAGATAGATTGGACTGAGATTAAGATAGATAACATAACCTTTATTGTCATTTTTTTTTCCTGTGGGTGCTCTGGCACACATTAAAAATCAAATTCTGTTGCCTGCCTTCAAAAGTATACACATATACAACACACATATAGATATGCTATATACATACATGTGTATATACCTACACCCTAACACCATGATGGTGAATCTATGGCACGCATACCAGAAGTGGCACACAGAGCCATCTCTCTGGGCACACCAGCTGTCGCCTGTTGCACTTCCAGGTTCCGGTGTGCAGGGGAGCATCAGCCAGTTGGTCTTCGTGAGTGTGGGAGTGCCAGAAACCGGAAGACCAGGTGACCAGTGCACATTCACATGCCAGAAACCGGAAGTTCAGCTTCCCGGCACGTGCATGTGCACCAGGGAACTGTTCTTCCATTTTCCGGTGGTCCCATGCACGCGCGCCGGGGAGTTGCTCTTCCAGTTTCCAGTGCTTCCCCGTGCATGTGCTCCCGTTTCAGTACTCAGTGCTAAAGAGGTTTGCCAACACTGCCCTAACATATAAATATTAATCACTGTCCATCTTTAATACATAACAGTAAGAGGAATCTTGAGAGATGGAAGGAAAGGCATGATTGACAAGATGCCTTCAAAATCTAAGGCAGCATGAGTACTGTTCTCTTACTAGCTGAGGGCTAATCAAGTGTCTCCACAGGGACGGTTGTGGGTGAGAAAAAGGGCCAAAAACATCTAGATGACAGCTACTGCCATGCAATCAAATCCCTACGTGTCAGGCACAAAAAAAAATCAGGACCCTACATTAAGTTCCAGTTAAGATTTTTTGTTCAAGCCTATACACAAAAATCTTGTCAATTGTATTGTACAATTGTATTTGCACAAAATTGGAAAAGTGAAGAGATTCCTATGGATGAGAATGTGATTAAGAAAATAATGTATTAGAATGTGCAGAAATGAATAGGTTAACACTTGCAATTAAAAAGAAGAAACAAACTGAATACTGTACTATATTGGAACTATTTTATTGATGGCTAGAGAATTTTTTTTTTTTTGTTTACATTTATACCCCGCCCTTCTCCGAAGACTCAGGGCGGCTTACAGTGTATAAGGCAATAATAAATATGAACGTTAGAAATAAAAGTAGATTAGTGAAATATAGCAAGTATATCAATAGAATTAATAAGTTAAGAAGAGGATTGTTACAATATTAGATATGTTATGTATATCAGTATTAAGTTAAAAGTAGACAAATAATGAATATGGCTGTAAATTTTAATTGTTATTGCACAAGGCATTTGTACCCAGATGACACACTGTTTAATGGAAGATGGATTGTTTGTATTAAAATATTTTTTTTAAAAAAGTATCTAGTCAATTAATGGTCCATAATAAAATGGTGATAGTTATGAGTCAACAGAATTCAAGGGGACTGGATTCAGATCATTTATGGTAACATAAAGACTATATACAAATAAGTCTCTTAATTTTGCCCTCAGCACCTGCCTCTTCTTCTACATCACCCTTTTAAACCTCACATGTAACAACCCCCCACCCCAAATTAAACCATATCTTGTTAGGAGAAGATCTAAGTGCCTTTTATTTGCTCTATTTTCTGCCTTCCAATAGATGGGGAAAATCTTGAACTATGTGAACTCATTTAATTCATATATGACTTAGTCAGACTTGCTTATTTGTGAAAGTGCAAACCACTCAGATTTAGAGTGAAGAGTAGCAGTGTAATCCTATGCTTATCAGGAACAAGGTGAAGCAAAGTTAATGAAGGATTTGAAAAGAACCTTGGCATCTTTAATCAAAGGGTACTATTGAACCTGGAATTAAATAGCCATTATTCCAGAAATAATTCATAATGACATGTAAATAAACAAATCATTCCCGACATTGTTCCTTGTCAAGATTTTTTTTCCATCACAATCATATTCTAATTTCATGCACCTCTAATTTTGCTATTGTTAATTTTACTCCTTTAATTCTAATTTCCATCTATGTTCTACTCTTCTTTGTGAAAATGCCCCCAGAGTTTCGAGACACATCTATGCTTAATGAATATTTTATATTTGCACAGGTTTTCTCTCTCTGGAGACGAAAAATAATCCCATCCCATCCGTTTCACTGGCCTTTGGATATAATTTAAACTTAGATTGCATTTGGTACATTTGTTTTCTAAGAACCAGTTCACAGATTCAAGAGAATAGTGAATAGGGTTGTGGTGTGTTTTTTTCATATTTTCAGGCTACAGGTGGGAATTATATAGATGAAATTATAGATCATAACACTTCAAATAAATACATATTTCTAAATTTGTTAAGAAGTAAATTGCATGATTTTGGGGGGACTTGATTCAAATTTGGGCGAAATTTGCTGAAATGCATATTTTGTACTCTCCATTTGTTTTGCTTTAACCAGTAGTCAATAGAGGAGAAGCCATATATATTACAGATCACAATAATGAGTTCTGTCCTCTGGGTGGTTCTTTAGTCCCAAAGATTTTTTTAGTCAGAATTCAAACTGGTGTAGGGGAACAGAGATGGTATGAGCATGTTCTTGGATGACTTGTAGTAGGAGCAGGGTAGGTAAGGTGAATGCATTTGTTAAGTAACAACTCCAACAAAAGAAGACTCGGAGGCTGCCACTTCCTCCAAGTTCCATTCTATTAGAGAAGTCCGGGTATTCCCTACCCAAAAAGAAGTCAAAGATCCATCCCCTGCATCCACAAGTCCATCACATGGCCCAATTGTCTCAACTGGAGACAACCCCCAGTCATTCCCATCCAGGTGCGGGCCAAATGCCTTTGACTCCCAGAGAAAGGAAGTTGTTATGGCCAATCCTCCACCGACTCCTTGTAATCCCACCTCCTGGTTTTCCCAGGCACTAAATGTGGCAGCCCTGAAGCTCCAAAGAAAGCAAATATTTTGGCTATGGTATCGATCTAGACAAGTGGCAGGATCTTTGGGAAAGAAACATAAAAATTACCTTAGCTACTACATACAAAGAAAATTTATACACGATGTTTTATAAGTGGCATTTCCCACCCACAAGATTAGCAAAAATAAGCAAAAAAACATTCGTTGATATGTTGGAAGTGTGAGGCAGTGCCAGGGACTTTTTATCACATGTGGTGGAAATGCCCAAAAGCTGCAAAATTTTGGCACCAGATAAGACAACGGATAGAGGAGATACTAATGCAAAATATAGAAGAAAAACCGGAATTCTTTCTACTGGGTATTATAGAGGGCAAATACAACAAGAGCACAATTTACCTAATGTTACACATTCTAACAGCAGCAAGATTAGCTTTTGTACAAAAATGGAAAAACAAAGAGACTCCACAGAAGAAGTGTTAGCTAAAATATTAATTTGCATGGAAATGGACAGACTGACCTTGGAACTTAAACATAAGAATGAATCAGAGTATTATGAAATCTGGAACAAATTTTATTTTTGGCTGGAAAGGAGGAGAAATGCTGGGATATAGGACCATTGATGAGTAAAATGCTTGGAAGTTTTTATGCTAATTTGTTTTTAGCATATACAAATAACAAATTTGTTTTTAATATTGTATGTGTTGTTGTTGTATTTTATTCTGGCTATAAACTGCCCTGAGTCCTTCGGGAGAAGGGCGGTATACAAATTAAATTATTATAATTATTATAATTATAATAATAATAATAATAATAATAATTATTATTATTATTATTATTATTATTATTATTATTATTATTATTGATACAATTGAATTAGATATTGAAATAACCTATATGGATGAAATAATATATGTATTCAAAATGTGATAATTAGTGTAAATATGTATAGGAATAAGAAAGTATATCAATTATATGACAAAATTTGATGAAATTGTTTAAAGTGGAGATGTCATACTATGTCCACTGTTTTTAATTTGTATTATAAATAAAAAAAACTTTTTAATTTTTTTTAAAAAAATGCTCCAAATAAAAAGGGCTGACACCATTCTTTCTCTTGTTGACTTCTCAGTGGCTTGCAATACCATCAATCATTTTTTTTTTAATTTACATTTATATCCCGCCCTTCTCCGAAGACTCAGGGCGGCTTACAGTGTATAAGGCAATAGTCTCATTCTATTTGTATATTTACAAAGTCAACTTATTGCCCCTCCAACAATCTGGGTCCTCATTTTACCTACCTTATAAAGGATGGAAGACTGAGTCAACCTTGGGCCGGGCTTGAACCTGCAGTAATTGCAGGCTGCTGTGTTTTAATAACAGGCTTCTTACAGCCTGAGCTACCACGGACCAAGGTTGACTCAGCCTTCCATCCTTCGATACTGCTATCCTTCTATACTGCTTCCAGGAGATAGGAGTGGTTGCTGTGCTGGTTCTCTTTTTTTCCTCTGGGCTAGTTCCAATTGATGTTGATGGGTAGGAGAATTCCATCCCACAGTTCTACCATGGAGTTCAGCACTCCCTCTATTCCTGTTTAACATCTATTTTTATTTATTTATTTTATTTTTTTTGTCACAACATAATACAAAAAGATTATATAGTATATACACATATAAACATATATAGGAAGAAGAAAAGAAAAACAATAGGACAGGAACAGTAGGCACGTTTGTGCGCTTATGCACGCCCCTTATGGTCCTCTTAGGAATGGGGTGAGGTCAATAGTAGAAAGTTTTTGGTTAAAGCTTTTAGGATTATGGGAAGAGACCACAGAGTCAGGTAAAGTATTCCAAGCACTGATGATTCTGTTGCAGAAGTCATATTTTCTGCAATCTAGATTAAAGCGGTTTACATTAAGTTTAAATCTATTGGTTGCCCTTGTATTATTGCAATTAAAGTTGAAGTAGTCTTTGACAGGAAGGACATTACAATAGATGATTCTGTGAGTTAAACTTAGGTCTTGTCGAAGGCGACGGAGTTCCAAGTTTTCTAAGCCTAGGATTTCAAGTCTGGTGGGATAAGGTATTTTGTTGTTTTCAGAGGAATGGAGAACTCTTCTTGTAAAATATTTCTGGACACGTTCAATTGTATTGATGTCAGAGATGTGGTGAGGGTTCCAAACAGGTGAGCTGTATTCTAGAATTGGTCTAGCAAATGTTTTATATGCTCTGGTTAGTAGTGTGGTGTTTTGGAAAAGAAGCTACGCAAAATTAGGTTTACAACTCTTAGAGCTTTTTTGCTATGTAGTTGCAGTGGGCTTTGGCACTTAGATCATTTGACATGAAAACTCCAAGGTCTTTAACGGGATGGGGTCGTCTGTAAGGTAATGTCCATCTAGTATGTACTTAGTTTTAGAGTTCTTTTTCCTATATGTAAGACTGAGCATTTGCTGGTTGAAATTTGGAGCTGCCAATTTTAGACCAAGCGGTTAGATGGTCAAGGTCGTTTTGAATGATAGAAGTGTTGTCTGTGGTGTTAAATAGTTTGACATCGTCAGCAAAGAGAACACAATTACTTGAGATATGGTCACAAAGATCATTAATGTATAGAATAAAGAGTGTTGGTCCAAGGACGCTGCCTTGAGGAACGCCACTCTTGACAGGAACAGGATTTGATAAAGCATTGCCAATTTTGACCACTTGTTGTCTGTTAGACAGAAAAGCAGATATCCATTTGTGGAGGGGTCCTGAGATGCCATAGGATGTTAGTTTAAGGAGAAGTTTATCGTGTACTACTGAGTCAAAAGCTTTGCAGAAGTCTATGTAGATTGCATCTATTGATTTGCCTTGATCTAGATTTGAAGTCCATATGTTTTTGCAGTGGAGAAGTTGTAAGTTACATGATAACTTTTTCCTGAAACCAAATTGTTTGTTGGAGAGTAGGTTGTTAGTTTCTAAGTGTGAGGTAATGGATTGATTGATGATAGATTCCATGACTTTGCAGGTGACGAGCAAAGGGAGATCGGTCTGTAGTTTTCGACTAAGCTGGGGTCTCCTTTTTTGAAGATAGGGATGACTGTGGCTAGTGACCAAAGTTTGGGAAGAGAACTGGTAGTGAAAGCTTTATCAAAGATAATACTTAGGGGTTCAGCTATATTAATGGAAAGTTTTTTTAAGAAATATGCACATAGACCATCTGGTCCAATAGAAAGCGATGGTTTTAAGTTGTGAAGAGCTTTACCAACGTTGTCTTCTGTGAAATCTATATGAGTTAAATCATCATAGTCATTGCTGGTTCGTTTGTGGAATGTTGGATATGTGTTATCGGAGTTAACAAAAACTGAGCCAAAGAAAATGTTGAAGAGGTTTGCTTTGACTGTTTCGTCATTGCATTCTTTGTTGTTAGAATCTTTTAGTGGTGGGATGGATCTTGAATCTTTAAGTTTACTGTTGACAAAATTATAAAAGGCACGATTGGAATTTGTGCGTAGAAGGTTTTCTTCTTGCTTGGTGTGGTAATTTGTGCATTCAGTTTTTATTTGGTTGCATATGTTTCTGTAGCGGTTTCTGAAGTTTGTAACATAGCCTTTTTTGTTTCTTTTCCAGAGGGATTTTTTTTTTGATTGAAGCTTTTTTATTGATATGGGTAGTTTGTTTTTCTTGGACATGGTAGTCATTCGTGGTACATATAATTTAATGACTCTATTGATTTCAAGTAGGAAGATTCTATAGAGGTCATCAGCGGTTATGCAGGTTGCAAACAGATTTTGCCAGTTCAGAAGTGAAAGATCGTTGTTTATAAGGTCGTAATTGGCTTTCTTGAAGTTGTAGTTGGGAGTTCTGGTGTTATGACGATTTAAGTATGGACGTATATTGAGACGAAAATCAATCATGCAGTGGTCACTGTTTGAAAAAGGTTCTTTAATTTGTAGTCCGTAAATTGAGTTTGGATTGTTGCAGAAGATGAGGTCAAGGCAGTTGTTGAGTCTTGTATTGTTAGTTACAAGTTGTTCAAGACCTAGGTTTGTAACAGCGTTGTATAGTGTAGTATGGATTGGGTCAGTTGAACATTCATTAGTTGTCCAGTTAATGAGAGGTAGATTTAAGTCACCCAGGAAGATGAGAGGGTATGGGCAAGAGGTAGTCCATGTTAGCATTGAGGTTAGCATATTTGCGTGGGTAATGTCATAGTCGGGGACTCTGTAGCATAGTAAGAATCAAGAGTAGTGTCAAGGGATAGGTCGATACTATAGTTTCAGGAAGAGAGAGTTTATGTGCTACTTGGATATTTTTAGATTCAGTGTCTTTTGTAAAAGATAGCCACTCCACCACCTCTTCGGTTTTCCGATCTGATCGATAGACTTGATATTCTTTGTTTGAGATAATGGAGTCAGGAAGGGATGAATTCAGCCATGTTTCACAAACAAAAATGATATCAAATGTGCCACTGTTTAATAAGAGGATAAATTCAGGTAATTTGTTGACTATGCTTCTTGCATTTATCAATTTGCATTTGAGATCTGATATGATTGGTGTTGAAGAGGTAAGGGGCGTGCATACCTAGTTTTGGGTGTTAGTAGGTTGGGGGTTGTGTACAATAGATGGTTGTATAGATGGTTGGATGGTAGTTTTGGGTGTTTGGATGGATGGTTGTTTGGATGGATGGTTGGGTGGATTGTTGGGTGGCTGTTTGGATGGCTGGTTGGATGGCTGTTTGGATGGCTGATTGGATAGCTGCTTGGATGGCTGTTTGGATGGCTGGTTGGATGGTTGTTTGGATGGCTGGTTGGATTGTTGGTTGGATGGCTGTTGGTTGGATGGCTGGTAAGATGGTTGGTTGAATGGGAGGTAGGGGGATGGGTACTTGATTGAATACTGGGATGGCTGGTTGATTGTTATGGGTGGTGGGGGGTTTGGAGGTGATTTTTTGATTGCAGGTTTTATTTTTTATGCAATCAGCACGGTAGTCGATGTATAGGTTGGATTCACCATTGTCTTGTCTTCTTTTAAGTTCTGTGCGAAGTTCACGAGAACGTATCCGTTGTAGAAAGGATGAACATGAAGCCACTGGTGAGTGATTTGATGGTTTGGATTGAGCATATTGGTGATAACCAGCATTACATCTCCACCTTAAACTACCTGAGTTATACCTTGGACCTCTTGTCCCAGCGCTTGGAAGCTGTGAGGTTCTGGATGGGTTGCAAATAGGCTTCTGTTCTTTATATGACATTCTCTTGAAGAGCATTTGGAAGCTTCAACAGCTGCAGAATATACAGTAGCTCTATCCTTGCTTGCTTGGCATTCAAGGGAACATGATGGCTCAGCATTTAAAGAAGCTGAGCTTGTCAGCTGGAACTAGTGCTGGAGACCTAACAGCCCAGGTTTGAGATTGAGCCCTTCACAATGGGGTGAGTTCCGCCCTCACCCCAGCTCCTGCCCATCTAGCAGTTTGAAAGCATGCAAATGCAAGTAGATAAATAAGTACCACTTTGGTAGGAAGATAACAGAGTTCTTTGTACCATGCTGGCCACATGACCATGGAAGATATATTCAGACTATGCTGGCTTCTTTGGCCAAGAAACAGGGATAAACACTGTGCCCTAGAGTCAGACACAACTGGACAGGGAAGTATTTACCTTTACCTTTGCTTGGGATCTAAAATTAATCAAGTTGAGGTAACTGCTCCTGAAATTCTGCCTGTGGATGGTCTGCCCAAGACCAGTTGGGGATCAAATCCCCAAAAGTAAGCATTATATTAGAGAAATAAGCACAAGGGAGTCCAGGGATAAAAATCTGGTGAAAAAACAATGTATATGAGCCATGCAAAAATACAAAGAAGAGCAGAAGCAGACTAATCGCTGGAATCCAGTTTTGTTTTGTTTTAGGTAGATCAACTTGAATCAAACCAGAAAAAGTAGAAACTGGTTTTGGTTACCAAGGCAACGTTTCTAGCCTAGCGACAACCACACAGAACTGGGAAGGCTTCTCATAGCTGAGAAGTAGAGTCCACATGTTGGAATTCTTCCCATGTTTCTGTCATTTCATGTCAAATACAAAGTGTATTATGTTCAGTTCCACATAATCCAGGGGCAGCGACTTGCTTCTGAAAGTGCATTTAACAAGGGTCTTCACCAAAGAGCTTTCTATTGACCTTCTAGTGATGTGGGTTAGCACAGGTGATACGTCAAAGCAAACCTTGTTTCAAAGGGTCTAGCAAGTGATCTGGACTTTCTGCTATTTGACTCGCTTTAACAAATACTGTTTCTCATAAAAAGCTTTGTTCACATACTGGGGGTGGAGAAACATTTGAGGGCTCATGAAAACTTCCCCAGTTTTTTGTTTTTTTTAGAACTGTGATCTTTCAGCTTGTACAAGAAGAGGAAAAGTAGTACTACAAATATGCATATGCACACTACAAATATGCATATGCACACTATTTCCCCCCTTTCATAAGATACAACATAGCATCAAATCCTGTCGCTTGATGAACCAGGGATACACGCTGATCTAGTATGATAATGATTTTTTTTTTTATATTCACTATATAAGGCCACCCACTTAAAAGCCACTCTGAGTGGCTAACATATTTTAAAACAGAAAAGAGATACAAATATTTTATTTTATTTGTCATATTTACTAATATTTAATAATAACCGACCTACCCCAAATAATATAAAAAAGCACAGTTCACAGTCAAAATTCACATTGCACGATAACAAGATGGGTCACCCAATACTCTAGCTCAGGGGTCAGCAACCTGTGGCTCTGGAGCCGCATGTGGCTCTTTAATCTTCTGCTGTGGCTCCCTGTCACTGGTCGGCTCCACAATTGATAGAGCTTTCAGTTAGGACAGGTAGAAGAAAAAGGACACCGTGCTAGGAGGAGACTCTATGGTGTGGGAACTAGACTTCCGGTTGGCTTCAGAATTGAATAGGGGGCTTCTAGTTAGCATCTTTGTGGCTCTTTGAGTGTTTAAGGTTGCTGACCCCTGCTCTAACTGAACACTCAAAGGAAGAACCAGACTTTTGGAGCACACAAAGGTTTACCTACAGTATAATTATCCAAACTGCTACATCAAGAACTGATTTACCACAATCTAACCTTGTTATAGCATAAGTTGTGTAGAAAAGGAAATGAGGAGATAGAAAAGGAAATAGAAAGAGTAATTGACTGTTTATCAAAACTGGCTGGAAGCTGCGTAATCCATTTTTCACGCTTGGAAATGAAACTAAGACGTTTTCCATTAGCCATCTCTATTAATAATAAAGGGAATGAAACATGCACGAAAGTATGTATGTTGGATTTGTCTGGTCATTTTGTCTGGAAATGAAAATCTCTTTTGACAAAGTATGTTTATTTGCCATTGCTGAATTTGAACCAGTTATTTTAATTGAATTGAACTGAATGTAGCTCAAGCAAACTAGGATTTAAATATGGTTTCATATCTGAAGTTCAAACTTAGCTGTAGATTTTGATTTAGTTAAAGGACTGACCTGTGTGTAAAGGAAAGAGATGTCAGGTACAAGAAATCAGGAGCTAAGGTTGTTCAAGTGAGTACAAGTTGATCCATGCTATTTCTGTACAAGAAACTGAACCCCTAACAGAAAAGGCAGATTGGCAGTAGACCAGAGTCAGCAGAATTCAAGGAGGACTGGCTTACATGACTCATGGGCACAAAGAGACTCCAAACTGATGACGTGTTTGACCCCTCCTTCAAGCTCAGCCTGGCCATCTCCTACAAGATTTTCAGAAGAGCTGAAAAAGAGCAGACTGATACAGGTTGGAACTTGCTCTCATAATGTCTAAATAGGGCAGAGGTCAGCAACCTGTGGCTCTGGAGCCACATGTGGCTCTTTCATCCCTTTGCTACAGATCCCTGTCGCCAGTTGGCTCCACAATTGATAGAGCTTTTGTCTAGGAAAGAACGCCGCACTAGGAGGAGACTCTATGGTGTGGGAATCGGACTTCCAGTCAGCGTCAGAATTGAATGGGGGGCTTCTGGTTAGGACTTTTGTGGCTCTTTGAGTGTTTAAGGTTGATGACCCCTGGAAAAAGGCAAACGTTGAGACACTGTGAGAGAAGCAAGCATCTCAAGGTGTCTTCTAAAATGTTAGTGCTGTGCAGTCCCAAAAATATCATTGCATTTTGCCTTTTTTGAAGAACAAATCAAATCAACGTGAAGTTTTCTGCTCAGAAAAAAGATGTTAAGAGAATTCTGCAGAAAATAACAATTATTCAGAAAGATTCAGCAATGAAAATAAAATTGAAATGTGAAGCAAGCTTTCTGGAGATTTAATACCAATCTCAAATCAGCCTCTACCACCATGTGATGGCCTTCTCTATCAGTAGTGTTATGAAATCCATTCTTTTAAATTGAGTCAGAAAGAAATTTCAACCAATTTGGTCTAGTGGTTAAGGCATCAGACTAGAAGCCAGGAGACTGTCTAGTTCTGCTTGAGCCATGAAAGCCAGATGGGTAACCTTGGGCCAGTTCCTATCTCTCAACCCAACCCAACTCACTGGGTTGTTGTTGTGGGGAAAATAGGAGGAGGAAGGTTTGTTGGATGTGTTCACTGCCTTGAGTGATTTGTAAAAATAATAAAGGCAAGATACAAACAAACAAACAAACAAATAAATAAAAATAGTGTTGGATATTTTACAACTGAACTTTTTTAAAAAAAGATTGAAACAATCTGGAAGTGAACACACTCAAAATCGTAGAAATGGTGGTAGACTTTAGGAGAAACCCTTCCATACTTCTATCTCTTACAATACTAGACAACATAGTATTTATTTATTTATTTATTTATTTATTTATTTATTTATTAGATTTTTATACCGCCCTTCTCCCGAAGGACTCAGGGCGGTGTACAGCCAGAATAAGAACAAAATATATACAATTTAAAACAACATTTAAAAAGAGCAAATTTTAAAGGCTGATTATTAAAATTTAGATTTAAAATTTTAAAAATATTAAGAATACCCAATTAAAATTCATCAATAATTATGCCAGTCCCGCTTTAATGAATAAATATGTTTTGAGCTCACGACGGAAGGTCAACAATAGAGACCGTCAAATTTCTAGGTTCTACCATATCGCAAGATCTAAAATGGGCAGCTAACATCAAAAACATCATCAAAAAAGCACAACAAAGAATGTTCTTTCTGCGCCAACTCAGAAAGCTCAAACTGCCCAAGGAGCTGCTGATCCAGGTCTACAGAGGAATTATTGAGTCTGACATCTGCACCTCTATAATTGTCTGGTTTGGTTCTGCAACCCAGCAAGGCAGACACAGACTTCAGAGGATAATTAGAACTGCAGAAAAAACAATTGCTACCAACCTGCCTTCCATTGAGGACCTGTATACTGCACAAGTCAAAAAGAGGGTTGTGAAAATATTTACAGACCCCTCATATCCTGGACATAAACTGTTTCAACTCCTACCCTCAGAACGATGCTACAGAGCACTGCACACCAGAACAACTAGACACAAGAACAGTTGTTTCCTGAAGGCCATCACTCTGCTAAACAAATAATTCCCTCAACACTGTCAAACTATTTACTAAATCTGCACTACTATTAATCTTCTCATCATTCCCATCACTCATCTCCTTCCACTTATGACTGTATGACTGTAACGTCGTTGCTTGTATCCTTATGATTTATATTGATATTGATTGTTTCTTGATTGCTTATTTGTTCCCTATGACTATTATTAAGTGTTGTACCTAATAATTCTTGATGAAGGTATCTTTTCTTTTATGTACACTGAGAGAATATGCACCAAGACAAATTCCTCGTGTGTCCAATCACACTTGGCCAATAAAAAATTCTATTCTATTCTAAAAAAGAAAGAGGAAATTTTTGTTGCTCTTCTTCAGATATAAGAATATGCCAAACCCTGATCATTCATAATATTTATTGATGAACTTTAGTAGATTATTAATGCTCATTAATAATTATTGCCATGATGACTTATTTATGAACTGCCTTTCTTCTCATGTTCTCTTTATAATGAAAAGAGAAAGAGTGGTTCCAAAAATAGAGATTCTCCATTCTTATAAATGGGAATAATAAAAAAGATCCCTATAAGCAAATATAATTGAGATACAAATAAATGCAAATAGGAAGAACTCAGAAATAAAGTGTGACCTCACACAACCTTAATTATAATTCTACTTTAATATTTGTTGCAGAAGATTTGCTGCTCATTTTCCAAGATGTTTCCCTGTGTTACAATGCAAATTACACCAATTAGATGGAAGACTGACAGACTAAGTTCCTGCTTATTGTTTTATAATTCTGTTGTGTTAATTTAAAGTACCATAGACATTTGAGACTCTTTTCAACCTTCACTGCCAAAGTATACCAAGGAAATTTACATCTCAGTAAGATTTCTTTAAGTTACAAAATTTTGGTTTAGCTTGCTTAGTTACTACTTATACATTTAGCATTAATCAAACTGATTCAGAATCAAACTAACAAATAAAAAATAGCATAGCAGTGACAGAAGCATATAATTAAGATAAAGTTGGCAACAACTGCACTTCGTATTAAAAGCTGAAAAAATAACTTCTGAAATAACTTTCAGAAAAATCATGAAGGGTGATTTTTGTTTGTTTGTTTGTTTTTTGCATAAACGCTAACAGAAATTTTGACTGACATGGGTGAGACATGGGAGCAGTGGTGAGATTTAGCCACTTTGCACCTATTTGGGAGAACCGGTTGTTAACTTTCTAAGCAGTTCAGAGAACCGATTGTTGGAAGAAATCTTATTTTGTTTTTTTCCACTTTACAGGGCTAATCCTGTAAGGAAGGCAGGAAGGAAACATTCTAGCCTAATCTTTATTGCCCTGCTTACAGAAACTGCCTCTTGGTTAACCCTTATTACACTGTAACAGTAAGATGAAGTGTCTATCAATGTGAGTGACATTGAGTTGGCCACACCCACATGGTCACATAACTACCGAGCCACGCCTACCCAGCTGGTCATTAGGGCAGAGAACCAGTTGTTAAATTATTTGAATCCCACCACTGCATAGGAGCCTATAATACACAGGAAGATTTGCCCCAGTTTCTACTTGAAACTGAGGTAAATTAAAGACATGTATGAATGGAAGATTTTCTGCCTTCCCAAAGGTTCCTTTTCAAGAGGCAACTGAACTTTCTTGTTTTTCTTTTAAAGACATTTCACTTTTCAGCCAAGAAGCTTCTTCAGCTCGGACAGGATAGTGGGGAATGGAAGGATTTATATTCCTTGCAGACAACTGGTAATCTGCATCCTTTTAGAGGGTCATTGAAACACTTGGAGGTTTATCTGTGACCTCACGGTCACTGAAGCTGTGAGTGCAAAAGGAGCCCTGGATTCCACATCAGTTCTATTCAGGAAAGTGCTACTCCATCCAGAATCAGAAATGAAAGATTTCCAGATCCAGGAGGCTCCAAACCCTGCAGACATTCAGTCTTGTTAGGGTACAATCAAAGTGTTATGTCCCTGTCAGAGACTGAATCTGAAGGGGAAGAGGAACAGCTGACAGAGAGTTAGAGAGTGGATCCGTTGCCTGTGGAAGAAACTGGGGAAGAATAAAGTCAGGCTGGGC
This sequence comes from Ahaetulla prasina, assembly GCF_028640845.1. Classification (NCBI taxonomy): domain Eukaryota; kingdom Metazoa; phylum Chordata; class Lepidosauria; order Squamata; family Colubridae; genus Ahaetulla; species Ahaetulla prasina. The sequence goes on along the minus strand of NC_080544.1, from coordinate 97,564,716 downwards.
AGAGCAGGGGAGAGGTAGAACAAGGGAGAGGAGGTTCAGATGAAGACCAAGGCCCACCCCCTCCTCATCCTAGGCAGTGCAGGGAGGAATGGAGAAGAGAGCAATGTGGGTTGTGTGGCTTACGAGGGAGGAAAGGGACCCGATCCTCTTTACAAGGCACAGATGCTGATGGAGTTTAAATGTAGAGGCAAATGGGAATGGTGGTTGTTGGGAACAAACACAGAGTTTATCTGGTGGTTGTTGTTTTTTTTTTTTTAATCCTGGCATCCTCCCAACTGGTTTGATTTACTGCCGTGCTACTTTACTTGAGGAATTCCTTCTTTTGGTTGCCCTGCCAGATTAATTACCTTGTCTTGTCTTTAGATTTTTTTTTGTTAGAAGTTTTCTGCTTATAACATTTGGGACTGAAGTATTGCCAGTCAAAAACTATTACGGGTTGGTGGAAGAGCTCTCTCCAGGCCGGAGAGCTGAAAGGGACATTGGGGGCACAGTTGGTGATAATAAATGGACTCATATTGGTTCTCTGGCTATGTTGCCTTTGTGTCATGCCCCGGGTCATCACACAAAGCTTCTTCCTCCATCTCTAGAACCTCACTGCCTCTTGGCATGGGGTAAGAACCTTTCTGGAACCATTTGTAAAGCCCGAAATGGAGATACATACCAGTAAGAGTATCATCAGAGCAGTAGTTAATGCTCTGCGTATCTCCCCACCCCAACTTTTGCTACTGATGAAAAAGTGTTTGCCTTGGAAAGTTACTAAGGCCATTTGTGACTGTGGGAACTTGAGGAAATATGGGAGGATTAATAGACACAGGAGTGGGATTCTACAGGTTCAGGTGAACCGGTAGCTCCTTATAATCAGCTGGGAGCAAACCGGTTCGCTCCAATGATCAGGTCGGCCCACCCACCCGCCCCTGCACTTTACTTACTTTTATCTTCTCAGCTGATTGGCATGGCAGAGTGGATTGCCATGCCTCAGCTGTGTTACTCCCAAGTGGTGACACAGAAGGTTAATATTTGTAAAACTTTGTATGTGCGCACAGCGTGTAAAGCACGCAATCACTGAACCGGTTGTTAAACGGGCAGCATCCCACTGCTGAATAGACTTAAACAACAAGCAGATTCAGAACAGTTTGATAGTAGCTTATTTCATAAAAAGCAGTTCAGTCCTAGTTGCAGAAAAGTCCTGGAAGAAGGTATTTGATGTGTTCGCTTTGATGAGGTCAGTAAGAAATGAATCCTGGAAGTTTCTATTACAGTTTCCAAGATTCTTTACTTTGGTCCTCATCTGTGCATTAAAGCGTCTTTTTTTTTTAATCTGAATAATCCTTGCTTCCTTGTTCATACCTTGTTGACAATTTGTTTAGTGAAGAAGTAAACCAATTGGCAACGTCTGCTCTGCACCTGGCATATCTTGTAAGGCCTCCTAAAATTTGCCTCCTCAACTTGCTTTTAGAAGTTGTGGGAGGCTTTTAACAAGGGTTGGAGAACCATTTGTCTAAAATGTATAGGGTCTCCTGCTTGCACAGGGGGTTGGACTAGAAAAATTCCAAGGTCCCTCCTTTAACAGTAAAGAATCCCTTAAAAGGATAATGGAATTCCCTTGTTTGAGAGGTCTTCTCCACCCAGCCCCAATTAATTCCTTGAAATATGCTCCTTGAAGTTATCTGCTTACAAATGGCCAAATCATGTTGAATGGTATTGTTTCCATTTTGCTCCTAATTTTCAATTTGCATAATGTTCACAGCAAGAAATATAAATTTAAAAGATTTTCTGCCATATGGGTGTGACAAGCTCCATTGATTTGTCTTTTTAATTTCCTTAGTACCCATATAATGAAGCTAGAATTTATTGGTGTTTATGAGCTAACCATTTGAGTGTCTCCCCATCTGGGTAAACTATGTTTGCATTTGTGATATATGCTATAGATGATATCCACTTGTAGCTAATCAGTGTACTTGTTCAATGAATTCTGTTGCCAGGAGTGAAAGAAATGCAGTAATATTCCCAACACTGGATCTGTCTATTTATGATTCTGGCTTTCATGTAGATTTCACTGATTATCACCAAGTATTTATATATTTCCTATGCACACATCTTGTTTTGAAATCAGAATTCTGGAAGTAGCACTGTTCCGTACAGATATTTAAGATACCCCAACAGTTAGTACAATCTCATCTAGCCTCACTTGGCTTCGAAGATTGCTATAAACAGCTGAACAGCTTCCATTCCATTCGATTCTTCATAGATAGATAGACAGATAGATAGTATAATAATTCCATCTTCCATTAAACAGTGTGTCATCTGGGTACAAATATCTTTGTGCAATAATAATCAAAGTTTACAACAGTATTCATTGCATTAATACTAATTCTCTGATTATACAATACTAATATTAAACATAGTAAATCTATTCACTTCTCCCTCTTAACATATCTAATAAAAATATAATAGTAGTATAATAATCCTAATAGTCATAATAATAATAATCATAGTGTTTATGTCCATTTCTTAACATATTTTCTATATTTCATTAATCATCATCTTTTATTGATAGTCAATAAAAGTCAAAAAGAGGGCTTTGAAAATATTTACAGACCCCTCGCATCCTGGACATAAATTGTTTCAACTTCTGCCCTCAAAACGATGCTATAGAGCACTGCACACCAGAAGAACTAGACACAAGAACAGTTTTCCCCCGAATGCCATCCCTCTGCTAAACAAATAATTTCCTCAACATTGTCAAACTATTCACTAAGTCTGCATTACTATTACTATTAATCTTCTCATTGTTCCTATCACCCATCTCCTCCCACTTATGACTGCATGACTGTAACTTTGTTGCTTGTATCCTTATGATTTATACTGATTGTTTCCTACTATGATTTGATTGCTTATTTGTACCCTATGACTATCATTGTTGTACCATATGATTCTTGACGAATGTATCTTGTCTTTTTATGTACACTGAGAGCATATGCACCAAAGACAAATTCCTTGTGTGTGCAATCACACTTGGCCAATAAAGAATTCTATCTATCTATCTCTTTTTATTTCCATTCCATTCTTGATTGCAGCTACATACTCAGCTCACAGCTCTGAACTTGAAGATGAACTGATCAATAGTTCAATTTGATGCATGACATTGCAGTTTGTATCCTATTGTGATCATGATTCAAATGGATACCTCTGTATTGACTTTCTATAGATTTCAATAAATTCTACCCTAGGTTTCTATTCAAGGATGGGTTGGGTGCAGTGGTAGGTTTCAAATTTTTTCGCTACTGGGTCTGTGAGTATGGCTTGGTGGGTGTGGCAAGGCTTGGTGGGCGGGCTTGGTGGGTGAGGCAGGGGAAGGATACTGTCAAATCTCCTTTCCCACCCCATTCCAGGGCAAGGCTACTACAAAATCCCCATTTCCTCCCAATCAGCTGGGAGGCAGAGAATAGATGGGGGCGGGGACAGTTATTTATTTATTTATTTATTTATTTATTTATTTATTTATTTATTCAAATTTTTATACCGCCCTATCTCCCGAAGGACTCAGGGCGGTGTACAGCCAAATAAAAACATAAGAATAATACAAATAAAAACAACAATTAAAAAACTTATTAATTAGGCTGAAATTAAAATATCACTAAAATAGTATAAAACCCCATTAAAACTAAATTTAAAACTAAAAACCCTAGGCTAGCCCTGCGCAAATAAATAGATGTGTCTTAAGCTCGCGGCGGAAGGTTCGGAGGTCGGGAAGTTGGCGCAGCCCTGGGGGAAGCTCGTTCCAAAGGGTGGGATCGCCCACAGAGAAAGCCCTTCCTCTGGGTGTCGCCAGTCGGCACTGCCTGGCGGACGGCACCCTAAGGAGTCCCCCTCTGTGAGAGCGAACGGGTCGGTGGGAGGCAAGTTAGAATTTTTACTACTGGTTCTCCGAACTACTTAAAATTTCCACTACCAGTTCTCCAGAACTGGTCAGAACCTGCTGAAACCCATCTCTGGTTGGGTGTGGTTTTCATAAACCTCTGAAATTAGGAACCCTTGTTCTGTGTATGCATGTTACTTTCTCTCTCTCTCTCTCTCTCTCTCTCTCTCTCTCTCTCTCTCTCTCTCTCTCTCTCTTCTTTTCCGCTGTGCCATCATCTCTGCAGCCTCCTTGGCTTTCTTTGTACACATTCCATCCCAAGAGAAGCCAGCATGACAGGGATGTTCCCTTCTGGCCTTTTCACACTGGAAATGTAAACAACCAGTAAAGTTTCTGACTGAAGAGAGATGTAAAACTGAAAGCAGTTTCAGAGTAGCTGCCTCCACTTCAATCAATACAGTTGTGGTGTTTTTTTTAAAATTGCTTACGGAATGTTGGGGGGAAAAAATGCCTTGAGCACCCTAAGAATAAAGTAGAAAAACAGAAGCCTCTTTGGCCTTGGGAGAAAAACCTTTGAAAAGTTTTAAGGCAGAATTTGGCACAACATTAGTATTCTCATTCCAGGAAAAGGTCAGCTGCAAGTCTTTGAGAAAAGAGCAGAGCAGGTCACTAAGGCTATCTTTATCGTGATTTGAACAGTGGATATTCCCAACTGTGTAAGAACTGAGTAAATTCTATAAATACCTTTTTGCAGAAAAGTTGGTTGTGTGCCCCATTGCTTAGCAAACTTCTCAGCTTCTCGAAAGAAGGGCCTACAAGCTGTCACTTCTGCAGCTTTGGAAATAAGCTTCTCTTTAACTCTGGAGCAGCAGAAGACAGTCCTCATGAGCAAAGTCACATCAGACACATTACATTCATTCTGTCTTTGCATGTGTTAGTAACTTGATTTCGTTATTTTTTATTATTTGCCTATTCTTGACTGATCTGAGGAATATTCTGTTCCGGGGATGTGCAGAATCAATCATTCAAAAATTTATTAGCATAAAGTGCAGAATATCAAACAAAAGTCCTTCTACTTGCTTCCCATTTTTATTTTAATCCTCCAAATATTTTCTTTGCAGAACTAAATTTAGAGAAGGATGGGAAAAAAATGAAAAAAAACTTAGTGGTGACATTTAATTCTGCTATCAGTTTGAGCAACGACTAATGTAATGAGGATTTAATAACTAACCCAGGAAACAGGCATTCCCATGGCCGCCTATTTGTGGTGCCGCTTGAAGGACCCACACTCATCGAATGCAAGACGAGCAATACCACCTTATTAAACCAACCCGAGAAGGCAGCGAGACATAAGCCTCCTGAGCCATGTTAATTATCTTAGGGTTGGAATCAGTAAGAGCCTGACAGGCAAATCAGATGGCAGAATCAGTGCGTTCAGGTCTCCAAGGCTGGGCAGCTACGACACTTTCGTATTTCAGATGACAGGAAATATGCAGGAACATGCCAACCCAGAGCCCCTCAATTATACTCAGTGTCAAGGCTTACTGTTGAAGGAAGTGCTAATTTCCAACATATCACAGAGGAGGAGAATGAGAGAAAGGGAGAGAGAGGAAGATGTAATCCCATAACCAAAAAGTGCTCCACTGAAGGAACATACTGACAAAATACTTTTTGATGCATCTGAGAATTATCATATCATATCTTGATTAATGTTTATTTACTTATATATATATACACATATACACATGTACATAAAACATATACACACACACACACACACACACACACACACACACACACACACACACACATATATATATATATATATATATATATAGGTCTTTGGTTGTTCGGGTTTTCTCCCGTGTAAAATTGGAAGTGTCTTGGCGACGTTTCGACGAAGTCCCATTCGTCATCTTCAGGCTTCAGCTTCGTGCTTCTGGGAGCAATGTGTGATCGCAGCTGTTTCTTCCTTTTAACTGCTAGTGGGGGTTTGAACTGATTGGGTGGGAGCTTGGCTGTGCTCTGATTGGATGGGGGTTTTTTTGTGCTCTGATTGGCTGGGGATGTGTCCTGTGTTGGTGGGGGCTTGGTTGTGCTCAGTCTAGTCTGTGCTGCAGGGGGATTTGAGCTGGTGAGCTGCATAGCTGTTTTTTGGCTTTGTGGTCGTGCTACATCTTCATAGTGGGTGTCAGTCTGCTGCATGAATGGATTGGAGGGGTTTGAAATGGCTAATGTTGCAGCTGCGGTCTGGCTTCTGGTCCTTGGTCGTGCTTCATGATCAGTGTGGGTTTGGGTCTGCTTTCCACGTGGTTGTGTGGTGGTGACATGCTGTGTGGCACTTGTGAGTGTGGTTCTTGCATCATTCTTCTTTGCTGTCTATCTAGCTCTGCAAACAGAAGTGGGGCACCTGTCATCTTGCAAATATTATTGAACTGCAATTCAGGACAACTCAACCAGTATGATAGCCAAGCAATATAGAGAAAACTAAGGGCATCTTGTCTCTTCTTTGAAGAACAGACATGTTAGTCATTGCCATTTTGTTTCAAAAGGGTAAATTCTTTTAATTTCTGACCTGTTAAATAATCTTATCAATGAGCCATAATGAGCCTATTCTGCTTGGAGTTATTTATACTAACTCTTGAGCAATGGACAAGTTAAATTTCTAAGCTATGGTTATTCACAAGATATCTAAATATCTATATATCTATCTATATCTATTTCTATTTCTCTCTCTCTCTCTCTCTCTCTCTATATATATATATATATATATATATATATATACACACACACACACACACACACACATACATACATACATACATACATACATATGTAGGTCTTTGGTTATTCGGGTTTTCTCCCACATAAAATTGGAGGTGTCTTGGCGATGTTTCGATGAAATCCCATTCGTCATCTTCAGGCTGGTGTTTACAGCTTCGTACTTCTAGGAGAAATGTGTGATCACAGCTGTTTCTTCCTTTTAACTGCTAGTGGGGGTTTGAACTGATTGGTTGGGAGCTTGGCCATGTTCTGATTGGGTGGAGGTGTGTTCTGATTGGTTGGGGGTTTGGCTGTGCTCTGATTGGATGGTGGGGTTGGCTGTGCTCTGATTGGATGGGGGTGTGTTCTGTTTGGGGGGGGCTTGGTTGTGCTCAGGTTAGTCTGAGTTGCAGGGGGATTTGAGTTGGTGAGCTGCATTGCTGTTGTTTGGCTTTGCGTTTGTGGTCATGCTACATCTTCATGGTGGGTGTCAGTCTGCTGCATGTTTGGATGGGTTTGAAATGGCTGGTGACATGCTGTGTGGCACTTGTGAGTGTGGTTCTTGCATCATTCTTCATGTTAGGGACTCGTTTGTCGATAAGGGTGGGTTTCCAAATGGCTGGTAGGCGGGAGGTATCATCTCGTTTATTCATGCTGTGTGGGCATTTTTCTATCTCGATGGCTTCTCTGATTATTCTGATGTTAAAGTGTTCAGTTTTGGTGATAGTTCTGGTATTTTTAAAGTCAATTTTATGTCCTGTGGCTTTAAGGTGTTGGACCAGAGAAGAAGTTGATTCCTCTTTTCTGACTGAGTTCTTGTGTTCTTCAATGCGTGCACTTATTCTTCTGTTGGTTTGTCCGATGTATGTGGTGCTGCTGGCGGTGCATGGAATTTCATATACTCCTTGATTTTCTAACTCAATTTTGTCTTTGGGGTTTCTTAGGATGGTGGATATTTTTCGGTTTGTGCAGAATGCTGTCTTGATGTTGTGTTTGTGGAGGATCTTGCTGATTGTGGTACCTTTTATATATGGGAGGAGGGCTTTGCCGTTTTCTTCTTCTCTGTCTTGGATTTTAGAACAACACCTAAAAACCAAACTACCCACTCTCACTAACATACTAACATCCAATGGATTCCAAAGAAATAAGATTACCAAATTAATCCATAAAGATTTTAGTGGGGGTTTCTTTATGGATTAGTTTGGTAATCTTATTTCTTTGAAATCCATTGGATGTTAGTACATTAGTGAGAGTGGGTAGTCTGGTTTTTAGGTGTTGTTCCAAAATCCAAGACAGAAAACGGCAAAGCCCTCCTCCCATATATAAAAGGCACCACAATCAGCAAGAGACCTAAATTAATATAAGTGATCACAAATATTAAAAGTCAAAAATAGCCATAATTAACCTTTAAAAATACATTTTACTTTAATATGATTTGATATGCAAATGTTAAAGTCTGAGTGAAACAGAGAAGAAGAGATAATTAATTTTGTCTAAACAATAGGAAATTATCTTAATATCTATATCAAAAAATTTCAGTAGGTGTTAGATATCAATTTATTTAACACCAACAAAAAAAGCTATAGCTCAGACTTATTGGATGCCACTGTTTTTTTTAGGAAAATACTCTAATGCTTAATTAAAATTGTTATATTTTTCGTCAGCTGTCATTACGCATATTCATTTGACTTTCAGACACTTTAATATTTTGGGATGTCCATATTTTTTGAAGTACATACTAATTACAGAGAAATGGGTGGCTGGACAATCAAACTGAATTCTATGCCCCCTTCTAATTAGTAAAATATTTATCCTTCAACTACTGCAAAGATAAGAAAATGGCTTCAATTTCTCAATGCATTGAAGATCTGACGTTCTTTGCAACTTATAATTGAGTTGCTTACCGTTAAAAATAAATTTGCTATGTAAAACTTTTTATAAAGATGAAGTCAATCCTCTAAGCACACACTAAGCTTTCTTTTTCTCCTCTTTTTCTCCTCTTTTCTTTTTTCCATCTTGTGTTTAATTAAAAACACAAAACTAGAAGGAACAAAAATGATGTCCATGATTATCAGCAAATAGAAGCCGTCTCTGTGAATTGAGTGAGTTAGGACACACAGGGCTTTCTGGCTTCAAGCCTGCACATCTCATTTATACCTTGAGCAATGCTAAGGATGTATTTATGGATTCATGACAGGTACGGTACCCTTTGGGGACAAAAAAAATATCCTGGGTAACTTCCAATTTAATTCCATCCTGTACATTCCTGCTAAATTCCTATATGTGGATCAGAGGAAGCACACATGCCATTCAGTTTAGCTAGCAAAAAATATAGTTTATTAAACACTGCAAAGAAATAGAATAACTGGCAAAATAGGACCACGGGCATTGTGCAGGCAAAAACAGCAAGAAAGACACATGCAATAAAAATAAGCAAAAGGTAAAAAGATCAGAAGTACGTTTTTAATAAATTTATTCTATCATCTATCTGCCTGCCTGCCTGCCTGCCTGCCTGCCTGCCTGTCTCTATCTATCTATCTATCTATCTATCTATCTATCTATCTATCTATCTATCTATCTATCTATCTATCATCTATCTATCTATCTATCTATCTATCTATCTATCTATCTATCTATCATCTATCTCTGTCTATCTGTCTGTCTGTCTGTCTCTCTCTCTCTCTCTCTCTCTCTATCTATCTATCTATCTATCTATCTATCTATCTATCTATCTATCCAACATCTACCTACCTGCCTACTTATTCCAAGTGTGGTCTTACCAAGGCATTAAACCACTTTAAATAAAGTTTTTAAGAAGAGATAGGACAACCAATTGCCTGTAATGGTAAACACTATAGCAGTGATGGCTAACCTTTTTGCCATCGCATGCCAAAAGTGGGGGAAGTGTGAGGGATGGTCAGACGTGCAGGTGCACACACCCATAATTCAATGTGCCCCATTTCCAGCCAGGAGGTGGGGAAGGCCGTTTTCACCCTCCCCAGGCTCCTAGAAAGTATCTGGAGCCTGGAGAGAGTGAAAAACAGGCCTTCTGGGCCCACCAAAAGTAGGCAAATGGACCATTTCTGGCCTCTGGAGGGTCTCCGGGATGGTGGGGAAGGCTGTTTTCACCCTCCCCTGGCTCCTAGAAAGCCTCTGGAGCCTGGAGAGAGCAACAAATGGGCCCTCCCCAAGCCCCCGGAGGCCCTCCAGAGGCCAGAAACAGCCTGTTTCCCGACTTCTGGTGGGCCTGGAAGGCCCGAAAATCAGTTGACAATTGTGGGATCTCACACTATTCCTTTTTTAAAAAAAATTAGAGAATTGCCAAAAAGAAAAGAAAGCTTTCTAGAATAGAATAGAATAGAGTAGAATAGAATAGAATAGAATAGAATAGAATAGAATAGAATAGAATAGAATAGAATAGAATAGAATAGAATAGAATTTTTATTGGCCAAGTGTGATTGGACACACAAGGAATTTGTCTTGTCTGGAGGGCAAAAACAGTCTTCCCAACCCCCTGGAGACCCTCCGGAGGGTCCAACTTCCAACTCTTTTATTCTGTTATTCTGTCTGTTATTCTGTCTATCTATCTACCTATCTAATCTATCATCCATTTTTCCATCCATCTATCTATCTATCTATCTATCTATCTATCTATCTATCTATCTATCTATCTATCTATCTATCTATCTTTCTTCAGGATCATCTACTGTCCTCTAAACAATTGAATAACACAATAGTTTGCACATTCTTCCCTAGTATGGGTCACCTATACTGTTCCTAAGACAAAAGGTAAGGCTTAAGTTTAACCTGAAATCCATGCCAGGTAATAGAAATATTGCTTGCTTGTTTTCCTATTTGCTGTTGCTAGACATATTCACCTTTAAAACACGGGGCTCATTTTAGGCTTGTGAGAGTACCATAATGGAGTCAGATGAGATTGCTTTTCCATCTAATCATCCTTTGAGGAGTAAAACATGTTGGATTTAAGGTTGTCATCTTTTGGGATAAATACAGGGCCTGGATTTGATTTACTCCCACTACACAAACTTTCATTTAAAAAAAGAAAGAAAGAAAGAAGACCTTTATTATCAAACTGGAAGAAAAAGAAAAGCTTGCTGTAATAAATGGCCTCTATTTGTTTTCTTCCACATGTGAGCATGGTAACAAAAGGCAGAAAACAAATAGGGAATTACTTATAAACTAAGCAACTACATCATTGTATGAAATTTTAATATCTTTGTCATTACAGGATTGTAATGGCCAATTTAAATTTCTTAGCCAAGATTCTGAATGTAAGGTACCATTATACACCTTTATACCTTTGAACAAGATTTTTCCCTTATTAGAGGTGGAAATACAAGCAATATTTTAACGTTCATATTGTTCCCCAGTGTTCAGCTATTTTACACAGATTCACATATATTGCGCTTAACAAAATAGAGAGACAAATGTGGTTGCCTGCTGCATTTTTATCATGCAGATTATTTATTTTCATATGCAAGCTTAAAATTGAAAAGCAAGAAACAAAAACAACCCCACTGAAAATGGGTGTGTTTGCAGGAAGGTGCCTGACAGTTATATGTTAATTTAATTTAATTTAATTTGTCATATTTCTAGGCTGCTCAACTTCCAGATAACTCTGCATGCTTCACAAACTAAAAGCACAATAAAAATAATAAGGAACAATAAGGTAAAGGTCCCCCCACACATGTGTGCTAGTTGTTTCTGGCTCTAGGAACAATAGACATATAAAGGAAAAATGGAATCTTCAGAAAAATGTCAAAGGATACATCATTCCACTTCACTCACCGCTTACAGAATTACAGAGTTGGAAAGGACCTTAAAGGTCTTCTAGTCCAACCTCCTGCTCAAGCAGGAGATCCTATACCATTTCAGACAAAGGGTTGCCCAATCTCTTCTTAAAAACCTCCAGTGTTGGAGCACCCACAACTTCTGGAGGCAAGTTGTTCCACTGATTAATTGTTCTAAGTGTCAGGAAATTGCTCCTTATTTCTAGATTGGTTCTGTCCTTGATTAGTGACCATCCATTGCTTCTTGTCTTGCCTTCAAATCCTTTGGAGAATAGCTTGACTCGCTCTTCTTTGTGGCAGCTTCTTAGATATTGGAACACTGCTATCATGTCACCTCGAGCCCTTCTTTTCATTAAACTAGACCTACCCAATTCCTGCATCCTTTCTTCAGTCCCCTAATCTTATTCCTCTCTGCACTTTTTCTAGAGCCTCAACATCTTTTTTTATATTGTGGCAACCAAAATTGGATGCAATATTCCAAGTGTGGTCTTACCAAAGGATTATAAAGTGATGTTAAAACTCACGTGATCTTGATCTAAAGGAGAATCCATTCAAACATCTACCAAAATAACCAGGCTTGATCCCTGGGGAGTTGGTCATGGCGGATCTTGCTGAATCAAGTCAGCTACAAAATTTCACTTGGCTTCTGTGTAGTGCTTGGTTTTCTTATCTGAGTGACTCACCTGGTTCTTAATGGTGGGAGTCACCCCACTCATGTCATATAGCTTTTTCTAGTTCTTTCACCATTTCTTAAATGTCTATGGAGATTCTCAGTCATCCAGGCCATGGTTGTCCCAAAGGTGCTTTTTCAAGAGGCAACTGGACTTTCTGATTTTTGTTTGAAGATGTTTCGCTTCTCATCTTCTTCGCTTCTACAGAGCTGAAGAAGCTTCTTGGATGAGAAGTGAAACGTCTTCAAAGAAAAACCAGAAAGTCCAGTCCAAGAGGCAACTGGACTTTCTGATTTTTCTTTGAAGACGTTTCGCTTCTTATCTTCTTCGCTTTTCAGAGCTGAAGAAGCTCCTTGGATGAGAAGCGAAACGTCTTCAAAGAAAAACCAGAAAGTCCGGTTGCTTCTTGAAAAAGCACCTTTGGGTTCTCTATTTCTTGGCTGACTATTGGAAGTTAGTGTCCATGTGGTTCTAGAAATTGGGATAGTCTCTGTTTTTGATGCTTCTAGTTGTAGCACTGCTGATAGTTACTTTCTTTCTGTCTGCCGGAATAGTGCAGATATGAATGTCTCATGACTGACTTGACCCAGCAACAGCCAACACAAATGAGAAAAGAGAAGAAAAAGCAAATGCGTTGTTTAGAATCAGAACCCTTCAAAATGTATATTATACACTTATCTTCTCACATATCTTTTCACAGAAACAATAAACAAGGCCAATATCTGTATCAGTGGTGGGTTGCTACTGGTTTGCCCTGGATTGGGCAAACAGGTAGCGGCAGCGGGAGACTCCGCCCACCTGCCCGGATGCTTCTGCTCATGCACCAAAACATTTATTTATTTATTTATTTAATTAGATTTTTATACCGCCCTTCTCCCGAAGGACTCAGGGCGGTTAACAGCCATATAAAACCATAATAATAAATATAATAAAACAATAATTAAAAAACCTACCAAATACGGCCCTATATAAAATACATATAAAACAATAAAACAAATTAAATTAAAACCCCAATAACAAGAATTAAAATTCTAAAATCCTATGCCAGTCCTGCTTGATGAAATAAATATGTCTTCAGCTCACGGCGAAAGGTCCGAAGGTCGGGAAGTTGACGGAGTCCCGGGGGGAGTTCGTTCCAGAGGGTAGGAGCCCCCACAGAAAAGGCCCTTCCCCTGGGGGTCGCCAGCCGGCATTGCTTGGCCGACAGCACCCTGAGGAGTCCCTCCCTGTGAGAGCGCATGGGACGGTGGGAGGCAAATGGCGGCAGAAGGCGGTCCCGTAGATATCCTGGTCCTAAGCCATGGAGCGCTTTAAAGGTGGTAACCAATACCTTGAAGTGCACCCGATAGACCACAGGCAGCCAGTGCAGCTTGCGCAGGAGTGGTGTTACATGGGAGCCGCGAGCGGCTCCTTCTATCACCCGCGCAGCTGCATTCTGGACCAACTGGAGCCTTTGGGTGCTCTTCAAGGGGAGCCCCATGTAGAGAGCATTGCAATAGTCCAAGCGAGAGGTAACTAGAGCGTGAGTGACCGTGCATAGGGCACCCCGATCAAGAAAGGGGCGCAACTGGCGGATCAGGCGAACCTGATGAAAAGCTCTCCTGGAGACGGCCGTCAAATGGTCTTCAAAAGACAGCTGTCCATCCAGTAGCACGCCTAAGTTGCGCACCCTCTCCATCGGGGCCAATGACTCGCCCCCGACAGTCAGCTGCAGTTGCAGCTGACTGTACCGGGGTGCCGGCATCCACAGCCACTCCGTCTTGGAAGGGTTGAGCCTGAGCCTGTTTCTCCCCATCCAGACCCATACGGCCTCCAAACACCGGAAGTACATGCGCCCATGCGCCCATGAGTGAACCAGTAGCGACGGGTTTTGAAACATACACACCCCGCTCTGTATATGTGAGGGAATGGTGTCTGGATTCCCAGGAGGGAGGGAGTGCATTCTAGAGAAGCAAGAGACATCATAGTTTAGACCAGGGGTCTGCAAACTTGGCTTTTTTAAGACTTGTAGACTTCAACTTTAGAGTTGAAGTTCACAAGTTTTAAAAGAGCCAAGTTTGAAGACCTCTGGTTTAGACAGTTTGTGTGAGAGAAAGAAGGTGACGATGGATTCTCCCTACTAGTTCCCATAGAATATGTTTCATGGTACAAATATCTGTTTTAGTGTGGAAAGATTTCTGTCTCTATAGGTGGAAACAATAAAGAAATATACTTAGAATAATCATAACGTGTCTTTCTTTCTTCTTGAGCTTGAGCATATGCCTCAAAACATGTATGTTTATATCAATGTCTATTTTCTCTTAATTAACTGCAGATACAACAATGCTGGAGAATAAGACCACAGATAACAAGGACGATCAGCAAATAGTTATAATCTCAGCTCAAATTATGGATAGGTGGGTATGGGAAAGTTTTTGAGTAAACTTCTGTTCACCTTTGTTTTTAGCTAATAATAAACTTTCCTCTTATAACTTAATCTAATACCTAGGATTAGGCAAAAAAGAGTCCAAAGTTCTCAATTTCAGCATGACATGTTTATTTATCTGATTAAACGGACAGGACAAAGCAGTACTGTGCTGCCCTAGAGGTCAACGTACCCTCCTTAGCCAAAGACACAGGGGTAGAAGGACCTGGCAGAAGGCTCTGACTTGCAAAGAAGGCTATAAATGGATAAGTTCTATTAGTAGCTCACACCTACTGCTTCAGTGACTCCATCCAGCCACCTCGGTCTCTGTTGTTCCTTTCTTCTTTTGCCCTCAATCTACCCCAGCATTAGATTCTTCTTCCTTCTCATTAGATAGCCAAAGTATTTGAGTTTCATCTTCAGGACCTGGCTTTCTAAAGAGCAGTCAGGGTTGATCTCCTCTAGGACTGACCGGTTGGATCGACCTGCAGTCCAAGGGACTCGCAGGAGTCTTCTCCAGCACCATAGTTCAAAGGCCTCAATTCTTTGGCAGTCAGCCTTTCTTATGGTCCAACTTTCGCAGCCATACATTGCAACTGGGGAAAAAAATTAGTGCTTAAAACAATAAATAAGATGTGCTACATAAAAGTTAAGGAATCACCTCCTTGCCATTTGTGCACTGATTATAATTACTATTTTCCCACCACCAAAAATATTGCTAACGAATGTATTGATACTAATAAACACCATGCTAGTACAGTTTATCTCAAAAGAAATCAAAAGAGGAACGTTTTAGCTACTTTAGCATCGGTTCTTATACATGATTTTAAAACATTATCTCCTAAGTTTCCTAGCAACAGATCTGCCTTTAAATGGTTGTAAACATGCATTTCGATTTATTTAGAAATCTAGGCAGAGTTCCAAATAACTACTTACGTGGACCTGTGCTCTGAAAGGTTTCACTTTCTCCTTTGAATGGCAAACATCTTCTGGCATTTCATAACCTACTTGTCAAATTCTCCATTGCAGAAAAGCTTTGCTTCAGACTTTAATTTGAGAAGTACAAATGTGAAGCTTCCTTAGGGAACTAAAGCAAATGGTACAGATCTTTGGATACAGATCCTTTAGGACTGCTATGTCTCCATAGTTGATTTAAGCCTCGTTCATACATTCAGTTCCAATACCCAAGGGCGATAAAATGACCCCCTTTTCCCCCCCTCTCTCGCTTAGGCGTATTCATGGCTTGGTTATCACAATGGGGAACTGCATGCTACACAATGAGATGTTCTTCAGCGGTGGGTTTCAGATATTCTTACCACCGGTTCACCATGCATGTCTTCCACGCGTTCACCCAGCCTTTCGCATGTACACTTTGCTTGCTCGTGTGCCTTCTGCAGATGCGCCTGGCCTTGAAAACATGGCTAAATAGGACAGTATTACATCCGGGCAGGCGGGCACAGCTGCAGTCGCCACTACCGGTTCGCCTGAACCGGTGTTGTGTCTGCACCCCCCAAGCCGGGCCCCCTGCCAGAAAGTGACTCGGAAAGTGAGGGGGAAGGGCCATCAGGACTTACCTCTGAAGCACCAGCTTCCCTGGCTCAGCTCCAGGAGCCAGAGGCAGGCCAGGTGGAGGAGATAATGAGGCCTCCGTCCCCTGACTCTTCCCCCCCCCGCCGCAGGCCATGCCTCCAGACCCGGCTGATGGCAATCAGGCCTGGCTGGAGCCTAGGTTTCATAGGCAGGAGAGGTGGGAACAACAGAAGCAGGGGTGGGGCAGGCCTAGGAAGTGCTGAGTCACGGAGCCACACCCCACAGGATATAAAAGCAGCAAGGGCTGCTATACCACTTTGTGGCAAGCAAATCAACTGCTTAGAGGGAGAATAAGAGCTGAAGTCCTGTTTGTTCCTGGTTTCCTGGCTGACTCATCGGCGTCAAGAGACGCTCGGTAGTTTGCTGCCAGAGCTGATAGTTGCCGGCTAATTAAGTCATTGCTCATGTCTCCCAGACTGCGGAGGGGAACAGATCAACTGGTCTGAACCGACTGAATATCACCACCACTGATGTTTTTGGTTCATGAGAAAGCATATGTGTTGAACTGCATCCGCCATGTCTGCTGCTCAACACATGAATGACAACAGACGAAGAATGGAGTGAAACCTGAAGCAGAAAGGGGTGCACGGGTGATGGGAGACACATATATTTCACAGCACGGATGGTGATGGGGGCACACCAGGCTGGGATAGGGGCCGGGCTACTAGTCAGATGCTGCCAGATGGGGCAACTTGTGTGCTCTATACTGAAAAATAGCTGAGCTAACTCGCTGGGGAGTCGGATAACTGGAGAGGTGTGGTTGGGCTTTTAAAACGGACGCTGAGAGGCAGGAGCTCTCAGTGCTAACTTTGACAGACTCTGTTTGCTTGTAGCTGGCTTGTAGCTCAATAAACCAGGATTTTCACGGCTATCCAGCATTCGTGGCATCATTTCTTGGGTCAGCATAAGCAGGGCCAGGCAAAGCCGAGAATATGTGTGTATGCAAAGCTATGATGGATGTCTTACCATTCAATGGCACCCAAGTATACACAAACAAGAGCTGTTTCTTTTTCTCACTGCCATCAATGTCCCAGTCATCTCTCTAATTCTTTCTAGAGATGCAAATCATAGGTGAAGATAGTGATAAGAACGAGCAACTAAGTAGTCATGGTAAAAATATAGGTAGCCCTCTGGTTATGACCGCAACTGAGCCCTAAATTTATGTTGCTAAGTGCAAACTCTTGTTAAGTGAGTTTGCTCTGTTTTTATGATTTTTCTTGCCCCAGTCATTAAGTGAATCATTGCATTTGTTAAGTTAGTAACCTGGTCGTTAAGTGAATCTAGATTCCCCATTGACTTTGCTTGTCAGTAGGTTGCAAAAGGTGATCACCTGATCCCATGACATTGCAACCATCATAAATATGGACCGGTTGCCAAGTATCTGAATTCCGATCATGTGACCATTGGGGATGCTGCAACAGTCATAAGTCTGAAAAATGTTGACCTCCGCTTGGCTCCACCTTTCTCGCTGGGTGCTAATTTATGGCACTCCACGCTAGATAACTGTAAAAGCCAGTGTAAATAGCTTTCGAACAGCTGTTCCCGACTTAATTTTCCCTTTCTGGTTGAGAGAGCAGGGGAATGAGCAGGGGGGAGAGAGGTAGATTCCCTTAGGGGCTTTGTTTTTGTTATGCAAAGTCCTGGAAGGTGAGTCCCTTCGAATCCCTCCTACCTCCATTATCCAGCGTGTCTCTTGCAACAGCAGGAAAAGAGGAAGGTGTCCAAGTTCTGCTAACAATTGATTTCTTTTTGTGGATTTATAAGCAGGCGGAAGAAGCATGAGTGAATAATTATTGGTTTGCAAGTATTGTTGATTTTCTGACTTCCTCCTCTTTTTAAAGAGAGAAAAATTATTCTTTTTTTTCCTTCTCTTAAAATGGCGTTTTAGGCTAACTGCAAATAGCTTGCTGCGAAATCGAAACTGAATGGAGACATCATCTTATTGTGTTGGATTCTGGTTTGTTGGATCATATTACGTTGTTTAAGTATTTCATAGGGGATTTTCAGCAAGAACTTTGTTATGAAGGTTTTTTCAGAAGAATGGATTCGTGACTTTATACCGGATTACACAGAAAGAATGTATTTAATTACTCAAAAATACGAACTGAAACAGGACTTAAATGCAATGGATGAAGATATGATCGTGAATAAACAAGTTGATGTAAAGAAGTTTCCTTTAAATAGTTTGGATGAAATGTCAGAATTAGTGCTACAGGAGGCTGTCTCCCGAACTGAAAAAACTTATAGGCTTAATGTTTATCAAGAATTCCCTCTTTGGACTGATGGAATATATGGTAGTATTTTGTGGATTTTTGAACATAAGGATTTACTAGGCAATATTGTGACTGACTTTTCAAAAGGAGAAATGAAGGAAAGACAGAGATTAATGCATCAAAAAAAATGGCAAGAGACAAAAGTACTATTCTTTGAATTATTAATAGACAAAAATATTATTGTCCCTGAAAGACAATGATGAAGACCTGAAAGAAATGGGTTGATTATATGTTTTATATCTAGTATAAAAGACTAGGTATTTGGATTTATACTGGATTTTGACGAGGATGGATTAAATTTGAATAGCTACTGTAACTCTTGGTATTGAAATTTTATAATGTGTTGTATTGTATCTTGAATAGAATATTTTTGAAAGAGTTTATGTAAGGAAGACCTGGGGGGAAAAATTATATGGTTATAGAAGCTATAAGGGAGATATTTTATGAATTGGATTGGATTTTTATGTTTTAGTTGATTTTATTTATTTATTTATTTATTTATTTATTTATTAATCATATTTATATACCGCCCTATCTCCCAAGGGACTCAGGGCGGTTTACAGGCACTAAAAACAGATAAATAGAATATAAATACAATATAAAACATTTAAAAAACTTATTCTAAAGCCCGTCCAATTAAAAATAGAAATAAAACCCAATTTAAAACCCAAAATTTAAAATCTAGCTCAGTCCTGCACAATTAAATAAGTATGTTTTAAGCCAGCGGAAGGTCCGAAGGTCCGAAGCTGACGAAGTCCGGGGTAGATCGTTCCAGAGGGTGGGAGCCCCCACAGAAGGCCCTTCCTGGGCGCCAGGCGACATTGCCTCGCTGACGGCACCCTGAGGAGACCCTCTCTGTGAGGCGCGGGACGGTGGGAGGTATTCGGTCGCAGTAGGCGGTCCCGTAAATAACCCGCCCAATGCCATGGAGCGCTTTAAAGGTGGTCACCAAAACCTTGAAGCGCACCCGAAGGCCACAGGTAGCCAGTGCAGTCTGCGCAGGATAGGTGTCATATGGGAGCCACGAGGGCTCCATCTATCACCCGCGCAGCTGCATTCTGACTAACTGTAGCCTCCGGATGCCCCTCAAGGGAGCCCCATGTGAGAGCGTTGCAGTAATCCAGGCGAGGCGTCACGAGTGCGTGGTAACCGTGGATAGGGCATCCCGGTCCAGAAAGGCGCAACTGGCGACCAGGCGAACCTGGTAGAACGCTCTCCTGGAGACGGCCGTCAAATGCTCTTCTAGAGACAGCCGTTCATCCAGGAGGGCGCCTAAGTTGCGGACCCTCTCCATCGGGGCCAATGACTCGCCACCGATGTTCAGCCGGATTTAGCTGACTGTACCGGGATGCCGGCATCCACAGCCACTCTGTCTTGGCGGGATTGAGCTTGAGCCTGTTTCTCCCCATCCAGACCCGTCGGCCTCCAGACACCGGGACAGCACTTGATAACCGTTGGGGTGGTTCGGTGTGAAAAGTACAGCTGAGTATCATCCGCATACAGCTGATACTTCACACGAAACCACTGATGATCTCACCCAGCGGTTTCATGTAGATGTTAAACAGAAGGGCGAGAATCGACCCTGCGGCACCCCACAAGTGAGGCGCCTCGGGGCGACCTCTGCCCCTGTCAACACCGACTGCGACGGTCGGAGAGATAGGAGGAGAACCACCGATAAACGGTGCCTCCCACTCCCAATCCCCAACCGGCGCAGCAGGATACCATGGTCGATGGTACCGAAAGCCGCTGAGAGGTCTAATAGGACCAGGGCAGAGGAACAACCCCTATCCCTGGCCCTCCAGAGATCATCTACCAACGCGACCAAAGCCGTCTCCGTGCTGTAACCGGGTCGGAAACCGGACTGGAACGGGTCTAGATAGACAGTTTCATCCAGGTGCAAGGGAAGCTGATATGCCACCATACTCTCTACAACCTTCGCCGCTGGCGGGTTGGAGACCGGACGATAATTACCTAAAACAGCCGGGTCCAGGGAAGGCTTCTTAAGGAGGGGCCTCACCACCGCCTCTTTCAAGGCGGCCGGGAAGACACCCTCCACCAAAGAAGCGATCGTAATCGCCTGGAGCCAGCCTCGTGTCACCTCCCGAGTGGCCAGCACCAGTCCAGGCGAAGAAGAGAGTGATCTGACCATGACAACGGTTCAGTGACTATTTCCTTTAAGTCCTAACCTTTTAAATACTTTAGGATTAATTTGTTTTATTGATTTATATATTTTGTTATTCTTAATTCTTAATTTTCTTATTTTTTATATATATTTTTTTTCTTCTTGAAGGATTTTGGTTATGTTAGGAGGAAGTCAGAGTTAGAAAGGGAAAATTGGTATAATAGTTTTGGGGGAAAATTTTCTTAGCATATGTTTGTTTTATTTTTAACTATACCTTGTGCTTCATCCGGGAAGTCAGGGGAGGGGAGGTTTAGTGAAGGGAGGGGGGGGAAAGGAATTTTTTGTAAAACGTTTTGAATAAAAAAAAAAGTCTGAAAAATGTTCATATGTCACTTTTTTAGTGCTGTTTTAACTTTAACTAAATGAACTGTTTTAAGACAAGGACTACCTCTGAACAGCAATACTAAAATATGTTTTAGGGCTCAGAGTAAGGAGCTAACTATGACTTCCATTAATGGTCATACTGGAATGGATGAAGACATTCTCTAAGGGAGGAAACATTTTTTTATGGTGCAAGTGGAAAGCAGCAGCTCCTTCATATTTGGGGCAGTCTCTCCTCAGCATGTGATATCATGCCTGACACCAAGAATGCCACCAAGTGGCAATTCTTCCAAGCTGAATTCTTTATTAGAATATTAGAATATTTTTTTTTTTATTAGCCAAGCGTGATTGGACACACAAGGAATTTAACTCTGCTGCATAAGCTCTCAGCGTACATGCAAACAACAAAGTAATATAGCAATAGCACTTAGACTTATATACCGCTTCATAGTGCTTTTACAGCCCTCTCTAAACGGTTTACAGAGTCAGCCTATTGCCCCCAACAATCTGGGTCCTCATATAATCATAAGATACCACTAGAATTCTTTATTAGAATATTAGAATATTAGAATATTTTTTTTTAAACAAAACCTGTTTTGCCATATTCTTAATTCTTAATTTTCTTATTTTTTATATATATTTTTTCTTCTTGAAGGATTTTGGTTATGTTAGGAGGAAGTCAGAGTTAGAAAGGGAAAATTGGTATAATAGTTTTGGGGGAAAATTTTCTTAGCATATGTTTGTTTTATTTTTAACTATACCTTGTGCTTCATCCGGGAAGTCAGGGGGGAGGGGGGAGGGTTTAGTGAAGGGAGGGGGTAGGGAAAGGGAATTTTTTGTAAAACGTTTTGAATAAAAAAAAAAAGTCTGAAAAATGTTCATATGTCACTTTTTTAGTGCTGTTTTAACTTTAACTAAATGAACTGTTTTAAGACAAGGACTACCTCTGAACAGCAATACTAAAATATGTTTTAGGGCTCAGAGTAAGGAGCTAACTATGACTTCCATTAATGGTCATACTGGAATGGATGAAGACATTCTCTAAGGGAGGAAACATTTTTTTATGGTGCAAGTGGAAAGCAGCAGCTCCTTCATATTTGGGGCAGTCTCTCCTCAGCATGTGATATCATGCCTGACACCAAGAATGCCACCAAGTGGCAATTCTTCCAAGCTGAATTCTTTATTAGAATATTAGAATATTTTTTTTTTTATTAGCCAAGCGTGATTGGACACACAAGGAATTTAACTCTGCTGCATAAGCTCTCAGCGTACATGCAAACAACAAAGTAATATAGCAATAGCACTTAGACTTATATACCGCTTCATAGTGCTTTTACAGCCCTCTCTAAACGGTTTACAGAGTCAGCCTATTGCCCCCAACAATCTGGGTCCTCATATAATCATAAGATACCACTAGAATTCTTTATTGTCTCATAGCGACAGACAAAATCTTGCCAAAATGAAGACTTTACTATCTGTACCTACAATATGCTCTGGGTTAGCTATTAAGGAGAGCTGTCTTCACCTTCTTTCTCTCACACAAAATATCTGGGCTGAGTTCAGGCGTGGGTTGCTGGCAGTTGTAACAACCGGTTCGCAAATATGAGCATGCAACACTGGCTGAGTTGCCTCTTACTCGTCTCGAATGCGGCCCCTCCTTCCTGGGGATCCACCTCCTCCCTACATCAAACACACATCCAATGATAAGCACAATTATAATTGTTCACAATACCATTTGCCTATCCCTATCTAATGAACTCTAGCCATATTTCCATCTTTTATAGTTGTTCATTAACTAACATTAAAACCATATGTGTATTGAGTCTGTCATTTGCACCTCTATAACTGTCTGGTTCGGTTCTGCAACCCAACAAGAAAGACACAGACTTCAGAGGATAATTAGAACTGCAGAAAAAATAATTGCTACCAACCTGCCTTCCATTGAGGACCTGGATACTGCACGAATCAAGAAGAGGGCCGTGAAAATATTTACAGATCCCTCACATCCAGGACATAAACTGTTTCAACTCCTACCCTCAAAACGACGCTATAGAGCACTGCACAACAGAACAACTAGACACAAGAACAGTTTTTTCCCGAAGGCCATCACTCTGCTAAACAAATAATTCCCTCAACACTGTCAAACTATTTACTAAATCTGCACTACTATTAATCTTCTCATAGTTCCCATCACCAATCTCTTTCCACTTATGACTGTATGACTGTAACTTTGTTGCTGGCAATCCTTATGATTTATATTGATATATTGACCATCATTTGTGTTGTAAATGTTGTACCTTGATGAACGTATCTTTTCTTTTATGTACACTGAGAGCATATGCACCAAGACAAATTCCTTGTGTGTCCAATCACACTTGGCCAATTAAAAAAAATATATATATTCTATTCATTTTGCAGGGAAAGCTAATCAGTCACATATTCTTATGCACCCATATATATTCGTACAGAAATATATAAATGCGGTTAAGATGCTGGGCTTGTCGTCTGGAAAGCCAGCAGCTCAGGTTCGAGACCTGAATGCCACATGATGGGGTAAGCTCCCATCCTCGTCCCTGCTCCTGCCAACCTAGCAGCTCGAAAGCATGCAAGTGCGAGTAGATCAATAGGTACCACTTTGGTGGGAAGGTAACAGTACTCCATGACGTCATGTTGGTCATATGACCAGGGATATGTCTTTGGACAGCACTGGCTCAATGACCTTGAAATGGAGAGGAGCATCACCCCTTATAGTCAGCAACAACTAGCAGAGTAAAATCTGCAAGGAGTCTTTTACATTTTTTTTTAAACAAAAACCTGTTTTGCCATATTCTTAATTCTGTGTATTTAGACCAATGTTTTCCCTTGTGTGTATGTCTGCTTTTCTTATGCTGATCAATAAAGCTTTTCATTTCATATGATTGACCCCTCTAAGAAAAGCAAGAAATAAACAGCAGGCAAATTGATTTGGGGGTGTAGGGAGAAGAGACAAGCATTTTCCATTGGGGCCACACAGTGCAGAGCAGAAATATAAATTTGCAACTTTCACAATTTAAACTTTCATGGATGGCTGCTTGAAACCATTCTCTTTTAGATCTGCATTGCCAGAACCCATTTCAAGAGAAAACACGTTTCTTTTTCTTTAACTACTGGATATATTTTAATTTTCTGGGTTCTATCTGGTTCCTTCCTTCGTGTTTAACAAATGTGTTTGCCATTAGATCACCCCTTCTCCTGCGTTGGGTTCATTTGTATTAGTTTACATAGCAGATCTCATTTTTACTGCTAGTGGACTCTTTTCTTTTTCTTTTGTTTGCTTTGTTGTCAGCAAGTATGTGTCGGCATGTACTCTAAAACTTGTCCTAGAGTATGTTCACAAGTTAATATTTGCGGCTTTAGCAGGTTGAACAACACACATTGTATTGCACTGATGCTCATGCAATATTAGCTTAACTGGGTTTATTCTTATTTTTTCTTTCTTTCTGTGTTTCCCAAATACTTAGAAAGTGTCTTTCACATATATCCAAATAAAGGAAACCATTCACAATTCAAAGTCAAATGACAACATGATCACCAACGTCCGATGATGGATATGGCAGGAGGAGGAGGAGGAGGAGGAGAAGGAGAAGAAGGTATTTTAACCAATCTGAGAAGTAAATTCTCTCTTTCTTTAGTGTCAGGTTTTAAATTGTACTGCCATACCTAGTCTCAGCAGGTGGCAGTACCTGGTTAGTCATGCCAGGGTTTGGAAGCTAAGCAGTATTGTATCCAGTTAGAATTTGGATGGAATAATTCAGGTAATGCTATAAACAAGGTAGGGAGAAGAACACTGGAAGAAGGTAGTTGTAAACCACATTTATACAGTTGTCAAGAAATTGTGTCAAGGTAGACATGATGTCACAAACAGTCATGCTTAACTTGACAGAAACTTTACTTTTTAATCCTTTACATACTAAAAAGTAGAGAGACTACTAAGAAGAACTGTAGTTCTTTGTATTGAGCTATTTTCATGACAGTAAATTGGCCCACAGATCAAGAAAAGTAATCTAAATTAGTACGAATAATTTTTGTGGAATGGAAAGGCTGCTAAATCCGTTCTGCTCCATACAATCTTTTCAAGTTTTCCTCAGATATTGTCTCATTGTCTGAACCTGTTATGAATATTTTGTAAAAAGCCTATATAGAAAAATGTTCTCCATTTTTCTTCACATTTCTTTTGATATATGCATTTTTAGAAACAATTTTCTCTATTATATGCCCTTTTGTACACAATTTTTCTGGAACATATACAAGTTTTAGACATCTTTAGAAACTGCATTACAAAAAAAAAAAAAGCAGTGTTTGGATACAACTCAAAATATGACAAAATTATCTCAATTCAACTCCAAGACAAGGCAATTTATATTGAAATTATTCAAGTAAATGCAGACTGATGCAGATAAAATGGAAGGTTTTTTTAAAATTATTATTTGCATTTATATCCCGTCCTTCTCCGAAGACTTAGGGCGGCTTACACTATGTTAATCAATAGTCTCCATCCATTTGTATATTATATACAAAGTCAACTTATTGCCCCCCAACAATCTGGGTCCTCATTTTACCTACCTTATAAAGGATGGAAGGCTGAGTCAACCTTGGGCCTGGTGGGACTTGAACCTGCAGTAATTGCAAGCAGCTGTGTTAATAACAGACTGTCTTAGCAGTCTGAGCCACCAGAGGCCCTTTGTTGAACATTTTGTGGATACATACAGTTTACCCCTTCATGGATTACTGCCTTGTCGTGGCAAAGGGGCTTGCGTAGCTCAATGAAGCTATGCCGTGTAGGGACACCCAAGACGAACAGGTTATAGCAGAGAGTTCTGACAAAACGTGATCCACTGGAGAAGGAAATGGCAACCCACTCCAGTATCTTTGCCATCAAAACCCCAACTTCGCAACTAACAACAACAACATCAACAGTGTACAGTAAGGCACCAGGCTATAAACTAAGGAACTGTTAGTTCTAGTCCTTAGGAATGAAAACTGCCTGGATCACTTTAGGCCAGTCATTTTTTGTCAGCCCAACTCATCTTACAAGTTTGTTGTTGTGGGGAAAATAGGAGGAAAGAGTACTGGATATGTTCGCCATTTCGAGTTGTTTATAAAAATAGTAAAGATGTGATATAACTAATTAACTAGCTAACAAATAACAAACAGACAAAGACATAGGCAGACAGAAATGTTAAAATCACATGGGATAATGGGAAAACAGCTTTGCTGTATAAAACAAAGCAAGATGCAGTCGAATAGATGTATGTAAAACATGTTTACAGCAAAACATATATATGGACATCACCAGCTGGACAATGCTCAGATCAAACTGAAGATACTTCTAAGTGATCTAAGTGCCAAAGCCCACTGCAACTACATAGCAAAAAAAGGCTCTAAGAGTTGTAAACCTAATCTTGCGTAGCTTCTTTTCCAAAAACACTACACTACTAACCAGAGCATATAAAACATTTGCTAGACCAATTCTAGAATACAGCTCGCCTGTCTGGAACCCTCACCACATTTCTGACATCAATACAATTGAACATGTCCAGAAATATTTTACAAGAAGAGTTCTTCACTCCTCTGAAAATAACAAAATACCTTATCCCACAAGACTTGAAATCCTAGGCTTAGAAAACTTGGAACTCCGTCGCCTTTGACAAGACCTAAGTTTAACTCATAGAATCATCTATTGTAATGTCCTTCCTGTTAAAGACTACTTCAGCTTTAATTGCAATAATACAAGAGCAACCAATAGATTTAAACTTAATGTTAACTGCTTTAATCTATATTGCAGAAAATATGACTTCTGTAACAGAATCATCAGTGCTTGGAACACTTTACCTGACTCTGTGGTCTCTTCCCATAATCCCAAAAGCTTTAACCAAAAACTTTCTACTATTGACCTCACCCCATTCCTAAGAGGACCATCAGGGGCATGCATGAGAGCACATACGTGCCTATCGTTCCTGTCCTATTGTTTTTCTTTTTTTCTTCATATATATATATAACACCCATCCTGCGCAGACTGCACTGGCTGCCTGTGGCCTTCCGGGTGCGCTTCAAGGTTTTGGTGACCATCTTTAAAGCGCTCCATGGCATAGGGCCGGGTTATCTACGGGACCGCCTGCTGCTACCGAATACCTCTCACCGACCCGTGCGCTCTCACAGAGAGGGACTCCTCAGGGTGCCGTCAGCGAGGCAATGTCGTCTGGCGACGCCCAGGGGAAGGGCCTTCTCTGTGGGGGCTCCCACCCTCTGGAATGAACTGCCCCCAGGACTTCGTCAGCTTTCGGACAAGCATTTTCCATTGGGGCCACACAGTGCAGAGCAGAAATATAAATTTGCAACTTTCACAATTTAAACTTTCATGGATGGCTGCTTGAAACCATTCTCTTTAGATCTGCATTGCCAGAACCCATTTCAAGAGAAAACACGTTTCTTTTCTTTTATGTACACTGAGAGCATATGCACCAAGACAAATTCCTTGTGTGTATGTCTGCTTTTCTTATGCTGATCAATAAAGCTTTTCATTTCATATGATTGACCCTCTAAGAAAAGCAAGAAATAAACAGCAGGCAAATTGATTTGGGGTGTAGGGAAGAGACAAGCATTTTCCATTGGGGCCACACAGTGCAGAGCAGAAATATAAATTTGCAACTTTCACAATTTAAACTTTCATGGATGGCTGCTTGAAACCATTCTCTTTAGATCTGCATTGCCAGAACCCATTTCAAGAGAAAACACGTTTCTTTTCTTTTATGTACACTGAGAGCATATGCACCAAGACAAATTCCTTGTGTGTATGTCTGCTTTTCTTATGCTGATCAATAAAGCTTTTCATTTCATATGATTGACCCCTCTAAGAAAAGCAAGAAATAAACAGCAGGCAAATTGATTTGGGGGTGTAGGGGGAAGAGACAAGCATTTTCCATTGGGGCCACACAGTGCAGAGCAGAAATATAAATTTGCAACTTTCACAATTTAAACTTTCATGGATGGCTGCTTGAAACCATTCTCTTTTAGATCTGCATTGCCAGAACCCATTTCAAGAGAAAACACGTTTCTTTTTCTTTAACTACTGGATATATTTTAATTCTCTGGGTTCTGTCTGGTTCTTTCCTTCGTGTTTAACAAATGTATTTGCCATTAGATCACCCCTTCTCCTGCGTTGGGTTCATTTGTATTAGTTTACATAGCAGATCTCATTTTTACTGCTAGTGGACTCTTTTCTTTTTCTTTTGTTTGCTTTTTCTTTAACTACTGGATATATTTTAATTCTCTGGGTTCTGTCTGGTTCTTTCCTTCGTGTTTAACAAATGTATTTGCCATTAGATCACCCCTTCTCCTGCGTTGCGTTCATTTGTATTAGTTTACATACCTGATCTCATTTTACTGCTAGTGGACTCTTTTCTTTTCTTTAACTACTGGATATATTTTAATTCTCTGGGTTCTGTCTGGTTCTTTCCTTCGTGTTTAACAAATGTATTTGCCATTAGATCACCCCTTCTCCTGCGTTGGGTTCATTTGTATTAGTTTACATAGCAGATCTCATTTTTACTGCTAGTGGACTCTTTTCTTTTCTTTTCTTTTCTTTTCTTTTCTTTTCTTTTCTTTAACTACTGGATATATTTTAATTAAGGCTTTTGAATAAGTTTTAATTGTTTTAGAATTGTATTTATTGTATTTTTTGTTTTTTAAATGCCTGTAAACCGCCCTGAGTCCTTTGGGAGATAGGGCGGTATATAAATATAAACAATAAAATAAATAAATAAATAAATAATAAATAAATATATAAAAAAATATATATATATATATATATATATATATATATATATATATATATATATATATATATATATATATATATATTCTTATTCCTCCTAATATTCCCTCATATATATGTTTATATACTATATAATCTTTTTGTGTGATGCTTATATATATTGTTGTGACAAATAAAATAAATAAGTAAATAAAATACTTTCTGCAAGTAAAGATGAAGACGTTTTATTCCCTTGGCAAATAGAAAAACCAGGTGATTATGAACGCTTTATTCCAAAAATACAATTATATTAAGGAAAACCAAATAATCAGATAGAGTCTTAACAATAGTCCACATGATTATGTGGTAAAGATACAGATTTAGTTATAATAGGTTAGACTTGATAAAGAATGCCTGAAGAATTCTGGACTGAAAGTTTTGAAATAATTAAAGATGAAGTGCATAGAAATATCTCAAACACAAAAACAGCAAAATGGATTTCTGTTGATATGCTGTTGATATGATAAGACATAAAGCAAAAAGCAATAAAGACAGAAGAGAATGGCCCAAATAAAAGATGAGTGTATTATAAGAAGATGCATGGGATTATATCTTAATTAGCAAAACAATGAAATTGATGATAGTGATCAAATGGGAAGGGGAAGAGTTTTATTTAAGAGAATTGCAGAAATCAAAGAAAGCATTTGTGCAAAGATCGGTATGATAAAAGACAAAGTACCCAGAGATCCACTGGAAAAAGAAGATACAAATAAAACTAGCATTAATATCTGGAAGAACCAGACAAGAAAAAAATGTTCTCAAAATTGAAGGTATATATGAATGACTCAATTAGAGTAAATCATTCTGGAAAGCTCAAGGGGCTCTAGAAATTATTGATAAACAACGTTGATGAAACACTAGAAGAACTAGTGGACAATCAATTAAATATGAGCCAACAGTCTGTGGTGGCATCCAGAAAAGCCAACACTAAGTTGCATTAACAGAAGTTGTGGGAATTTCACCACTGGAAGCTTTCAAGAAGAGACTAGGCTGCCATCTGTCAGAAATGGAATAGGGTCTTCTGTTGAGTTTGAGAAGGTTGTCGATGACCTACAAGGTCCCTTCCAACTCTGTTATTTAGCAATAATTGCTAGAGTCCAGAATGATTGACTCTAATTGAGTCACCCATATGTACCTTCAATTTTGAGAACATTTTTTTTCTTGTCTGGTTCTTCCATATATTAATGCTAGTTTTGGAAGCCAGCTTTGCTGGCTGGGGAATTCTGGGAGTTGAAGTCCACCAGGCTTAAAGTTGCCAAGGTTGGAGACCCCTGCTCTGGACCACAAATGAATCTTCATAAAGGTGACTTAAGGAGTTTAATACGTTGAGATTATATTGTTGTCTTCTTTTATTATTATTTTTTTTTTTAAAAAAACTAAACACTGTAGTGATACTAGAGGAAATCTTCAGATGCGGTATCCTATTTTCTGACTCTGAAGGATGCAGTTCTCAAAGGCTTGTGTCATTTTTATTATTTTGAACTTGAGGCCTAAAAGTTTTAAATCTAAATGTAACACTTTTGGTCTCACATATCTCTATTTATTCACTGTTGTTGTTGTTGTTGCCAAGACAACTGCACAGGAATGACCATGAAGCCACCAAGAATCAAGCTGGATTTCTTTTGATCAGAATACAGCCAACGAAACACTTCAGTAAGCTCTTAAAAGATAAAAAAAATGATCTAAAGAAAGGTCTTTATGTTTGCAGTTATATCAGCTTGTTATTATTGGCATAATTTAAGAAGGAAGGAAGGAAGGAAGGAAGGAAGGAAGGAAGGAAGGAAGGAAGGAAGGAAGGAAGGAAGGAAGGAAGGAAGGAAGGAAGGAAGGAAGGAAGGAAGGAAGGAAGGAAGGAAGGAAGGAAGGAAGGAAGGAAGGAAGGAAGGAAGGAAGGAAGGAAGGAAGGAAGGAAGGAAGGAAGGAAGGAAGGAAGGAAGGAAGGAAGGAAGGAAGGAAGGAAGGAAGGAAGGAAGGAAGGAAGGAAGGAAGGAAGGAAGGAAGGAAGGAAGGAAGGAAGGAAGGAAGGAAGGAAGGAAGGAAGGAAGGAAGGAAGGAAGGAAGGAAGGAAGGAAGGAAGGAAGGAAGGAAGGAAGGAAGGAAGGAAGGAAGGAAGGAAGGAAGGAAGGAAGGAAGGAAGGAAGGAAGGAAGGAAGGAAGGAAGGAAGGAAGGAAGGAAGGAAGGAAGGAAGGAAGGAAGGAAGGAAGGAAGGAAGGAAGGAAGGAAGGAAGGAAGGAAGGAAGGAAGGAAGGAAGGAAGGAAGGAAGGAAGGAAGGAAGGAAGGAAGGAAGGAAGGAAGGAAGGAAGGAAGGAAGGAAGGAAGGAAGGAAGGAAGGAAGGAAGGAAGGAAGGAAGGAAGGAAGGAAGGAAGGAAGGAAGGAAGGAAGGAAGGAAGGAAGGAAGGAAGGAAGGAAGGAAGGAAGGAAGGAAGGAAGGAAGGAAGGAAGGAAGGAAGGAAGGAAGGAAGGAAGGAAGGAAGGAAGGAAGGAAGGAAGGAAGGAAGGAAGGAAGGAAGGAAGGAAGGAAGGAAGGAAGGAAGGAAGGAAGGAAGGAAGGAAGGAAGGAAGGAAGGAAGGAAGGAAGGAAGGAAGGAAGGAAGGAAGGAAGGAAGGAAGGAAGGAAGGAAGGAAGGAAGGAAGGAAGGAAGGAAGGAAGGAAGGAAGGAAGGAAGGAAGGAAGGAAGGAAGGAAGGAAGGAAGGAAGGAAGGAAGGAAGGAAGGAAGGAAGGAAGGAAGGAAGGAAGGAAGGAAGGAAGGAAGGAAGGAAGGAAGGAAGGAAGGAAGGAAGGAAGGAAGGAAGGAAGGAAGGAAGGAAGGAAGGAAGGAAGGAAGGAAGGAAGGAAGGAAGGAAGGAAGGAAGGAAGGAAGGAAGGAAGGAAGGAAGGAAGGAAGGAAGGAAGGAAGGAAGGAAGGAAGGAAGGAAGGAAGGAAGGAAGGAAGGATAAAGGAACAGTCTTAACTAATAAGAATCAAAAATAATTATAAAGTTGATGGGGGAAATTAATATTTCACAAGATAGAGGGACATTGAACACACAACTACACAAGAGGTTCTAGCAAAAATTATCTCTTTCCATCTCAACTGTCCTGCAGTGGGACATGTTTTTCAAGATTCACTCTGAATTGAGGATGTTCCCATAGATCCAATACTCCAATGAAGAAAGAAACCCTCTACCCAAACCCCATTTTTGTTTTTGTTTTTTCTGTTTGTTTGTTTTGCAATACAGCATGGCACCCTACCAAATCCCTGAACTACATAACTTTCACTCTTTCTACAGACCTTGCAGATTTGAACTGAGATGGAAACAAATTAGCAGTGGCAGGAAGAACATTTTCCCCAAATACTTCCCAAACTGTGGCCATTTTAAAAAAATCAAATCAAATCAAATCAAAATATTTGGGTTATGATATTGGGTTTCATCTGCAGCCTTTACTGTAGAAGTAAACACTGCTATAGAACACAAGTCTAACAAAGTTTCCAATCTGAACTTTAAACTCTTTTTTTAAAAAAAAATTGAGAACAGTTTTTCAGCATATGGAATTACATGCAATTACTGCAAAAGGAGATGAAGAAACAGGAGTAAAATTGGAAAGCTAAAAAAAACCCCATAACATTCACTGGCAATTTCTAAAGCATGGCTTTTAAAACTTCTAACTTAAATCATTGCCACCAATAAATCATACTTTTAGACAAGGCACCTTCCTTTCCTTTATTTTTTTCGTTGAAAATAGTTGTTCTGCTAAAGTCCCATTTGTCTGTCTAGAGCGTGTGGTGATAACAAACCAAGTATATACCTCATTTACTGCAACATATGTTTTAGAAATCTCTGTGGATTCAGCCCAATGTATATTGCTCACAATCATATAGGTTGCTCTGACAACTGAAAGCCTGAGCTTTTCCCATTACAGTGCGTGGATTTCTTTTATTTATCCAGGGTAAATTTTTGCAGATTTC
The DNA here is from genome assembly GCF_028640845.1 of Ahaetulla prasina. Classification (NCBI taxonomy): domain Eukaryota; kingdom Metazoa; phylum Chordata; class Lepidosauria; order Squamata; family Colubridae; genus Ahaetulla; species Ahaetulla prasina. The sequence goes on along the minus strand of NC_080544.1, from coordinate 97,532,039 downwards.
TTTTGAGAGAAAGAGAAGCAATAGGAGAAAAAAAAATCTGGAGAGGAACCTTACATAAAGAACGTGGTAACAATGGCATAATAATGCTAGGAAAGGTAGAAAGAATTAGAGGAAGAGAATGACCAGCAGAAATGTGGATACTCTGTGAAATGGTATAGATCAGTGGTGGGATTCAGCAGGTTCTGTCCAGATCGCACGAACCGGTAGCGGTGACTGTGGGAGGCTCCGCCTACCCACCCAGACATAATGTGTGGCTACTGAGCATGTGCGCTCACAGTTGCGAACAGGTAGGGAAGGTAAGTGAATCCCACCTCTGGTATAGATCAGGGGTGTCAAACTCGTGTTGTTGTTGTTTTTTATTTTATTTACATTTATATCCCGCCCTTCTCCGAAGACTCAGGGCGGCTTACAGTGTATAAGGCAATAGTCTCATTCTATTTGTATATTTACAAAGTCAACTTATTGCCCCCCCAACAATCTGGGTCCTCATTTTACCTACCTTATAAAGGATGGAAGGCTGAGTCAACCTCGGGCCGGGCTTGAACCTGCAGTAATTGCAGGCTGCTGTGTTCTAATAACAGGCTTCTTACCAGCCTGAGCTACCACGGCCCCATGATGTATCGTGACTTTTCCCCCATTTGCTAAATGGGTGTGGGTGTGGCCAACATGTGACACATCAGGCTTTTGACACCCATGGTATAGAGCAGGGGTCTCCAACCTTGGCAACTTTAAGACTTGTGGACTTCAACTCCCAGAATTCCTCAGCCAGCAAAGCTGGCTGAGGAATTCTGGGAGTTGAAGTCCACAAGTCTTAAAGTTGCCAAGGTTGGAGACCCCTGTATAGAGTCTCTTGCCTCAGCAGAATGTTGGACTAGAACACCTCCAAGGTCCCTTCCAACTCTGTTGTTCAGTCTGTTATTCTTTTATTCTGCAAAGTCCGTTATAGTACAAGTAGTCTGCGACCGTTCACTTAGTGACCATTCAAAGTTACAATGGCACTGAAAAAAAGTGACTTTTTCACACTTACGACCGTTGCAGCATCCCCTGGTCATGTGATTAAAATTCAGACGCTGAGCAACTGAGTCATATTTATGACCGTTGCTATGTCCTGGGATCATGTGATCACTTTGTGCCACCTTCTGACAAGCAAAGTCAATGGGGAAACCAGATTTCACTTACTAGTTTAACAACAGCAGTGATTCAGTTAACAACCGTGGCAAGGAAGGTTGTAAAAAGGAGCACGAATCGCTTGACAAATGTCTCACTTAGCAACAGAAATTTTGGGCTCAATTTTGGTCCAAAGTCAAGGACTACCTATAGTAGGGGTTTCCAACCTTGGCAACTTTAAGACTTTTGGACTTCAAGTCCCAGAATTCCTCAGCCAGCAAAGTCCACAAGTCTAAAAGTTGCCAAGATTGGAGACCCCTGACCTATAGTGATGAGTGCATCATTGGAAACCTGAAGGACAGGAGCAGATCTTTATGGGAGGGGAAAAACCTCTATTTTGAGGGTGGTCTGATTAGCACGGTAAGTGGGAGGGGCAGATATGGCGGAAGGGGGGGACCATATCGTTTTGGGGGTCAGCGCGGTCGTGCAGGCGATCGCGCGCCCGATCCCGTCCTTTTCCGTTCCCGGATGGTCGAGACCCTCAGAGCCTGGGCCTTGGCTGATGTTATGCAACACGGTCCGTAGTCAATAAGGCCCCCTAATACACGATCTTATTCAGGGGCGCTGCGGATCTTATAGGCGTTACGGAAACCTGGCTGGGCACGGAAGGGTGTGCCTTGTTGAGATGTGCCGCCAGGTTTCCGTGCATTCCATCAGCCGAGGCCCAGGGCAGGTGGAGGGTGGCGGTTGTGATTAGAGAGCCTAGAGCCGAGGAGACCACTGTACCTCAGATTGCTGGGTGCGAATCCCTCTTTGTGAGATGGGGTCATAGGTGTCAGGTGGGATTACTGATCGCGTACCTGGCTCCTTGCTACGTGACAGTCGCCCTGCCCGAGCTCCTGGAGGTGCTGGCCGGGGTGGCAGTTGAGACCCCCAGACTTTTAGTCATGGGGGACTTTAACTTGCCATCTTCCGGCTTGTCATCGACAGCAGCTCGGGAGTTCATGGCTTCCATGACGGCCTTGGACCTGACCCAAGTAGTTGATGGCCCTACTCACATTGGGGGTGGCACTCTGGACTTGATTTTTGTCTCTGGTCAGTGGTTGAGAGATCTGGACTTGAAGGAAATAGTCATTGAACCTTTGTCATGGTCAGATCACTCTCTTCTTCGCCTGGACTTTCTGACCGCTACTCCCCACCGCAGGGAGACGGAGCCGATCGTTGGTTCCGTCCCAGGCGCCTGATGGACCCGGAGGGTTCGGACGGAGCTTGGGCCATTCCTGAGGTCTGGCTCACGGCTCGGCTGAGGAACTTGTTGCGGCCTGGGAACAGGCGCGGCGGCCTTAGACCGAGTCGTGCCTTTGACCTCTGACCCGGCGCGGGTCCCAACCGGCTCCTTGGTTCTCCGAGGAGCTGCGAGGATGAGCGCCAGAGAAGGCGCCTAGAGAGTTCCTGGAGGTCTAGCCGTTCGGAGGCTGATCGGACACTAGTGAAGTCCTATACTAGGACTTACCTAGTGGCATTGAGGAAGCGGCGTGGCTCGCCTCCTCCCTCATTGCATCGGCAGATAACCGCCCAGCCGCCCTGTTTGGGTGACTCGCTCCCTTTACATCAGGGGCGGGATGACCCGTTGCAGGGCGTGCTGAGGAGTTTAACGGTTATCTATCGATAAAATCGTTCAGCTTCAGGATGGTCTGGACCAGAATTGTAGTGACGCTGGTGAGACGGCTGAGGGCCTTGGTGACATTTTATGGGATGAGTTTGACCCTGTGGCTTCCGAGGACATGGACAGGTTGTTGGGTAGGTTGAATGCCACCACGTGTTTACTGGACCCGTGCCCCTCCTGGTTGGTGCTGGCCACTCAGGAGGTGACACGAGGCTGGCTCAGGCAATTACAAGTGCTTCTTTGGTGGAGGAGTCTTCCGGCCGCCTTGAAAGAGGCGGTGGTGAGACCCTCCTCAAGAAGCCTTCCCTGGACCCGGCTGTTTTAGGTAATTATCGTCCGGTCTCCAACCTTACGCTTGGCGAAGGTTGTAGAAATATGGTGGCATATCAGTTTCCCTACACCTGGATGAAACTGTCTATCTAGACCCGTTCCAGTCCGGCTTCCGGCCGGTTACAGCACTGAGGCGGCTTTGGTCGCGTTGGTGGATGATCTCTGGAGGGCCAGGGATGAGGATGTTCCTCTGCCCTGGTCCTGTTAGACCTCTCAGCGGCTTTTGATACCATCGACCATGGTATCCTGCTGCGCCGATTGGAGGATTGGGAGTGGGAGGCACCGTTTATCGGTGGTTCTCCTCCTATCTCTCCGATCGATCGCGAGCGTGTTGACAGGGGCAGAGGTCGGCTCCGGCGCCTCACTTGTGGGGTGCCGCGGGGTCGATCTCTCGCCTTTGTTCAACATCTATATGAAACCGCTGGGTGAGATCATCAGTGGCTTCGTGTGAGGTACCAGCTGTCGCTGATGACACCCAGCTGTACTTTTCACACGGGCCACCCCAGCGAAGCTATCAAGTGTTGTCCCGGTGCTTGGAGGCCGTCTGGTCTGGATGGGGAGAAACAGGCTCAAGCTCAATCCCTCCAAGACAGAGTGGCTGTGGATGCGGCATCCCGGTACAGTCAGCTGAGTCCTCGGCTGACTGTTGGGGCGAGTCATTGGCCCCGATGGAAGTGCGCAACTTGGGCGTCCTCCTGGATGAGCGGCTGTCTTTGGAAGATCATTTGACGGCCGCTCCAGGAGAGCTTTTACCAGGTTCGCCTGGTGCGCCAGTTCGCCTTTCTGGACCGGGATGCCCTATGCACGGTCACTCACGCCCTCGTGACGTCTCGCCTGGATTACTGCAATGCTCTCTACATGGGGCTCCCTTGAAGGGCATCCGGAGGCTGCAGTTAGTTCAGAATGCGGCTGCGGGTTATAGAGGGAGCCCTCGTGGCTCCCGTGTGACACCTATCCTGCGAGACTGCACTGGCTACCTGTGGCCTTCGGGTGCGCTTCAAGGTGTTGGTAACCACCTTTAAAGCGCCCATGGCATAGGGCCGGGTTATCTGGGACCGCCTACTGCTACCGAATACCTCTCACCGACCTGTGCGCTCTCACAGAGGGACTCCTCAGGGTGCCGTCAGCTAGACAGTGTCGTCTGGCGGCGCCCAGGAAGGGCCTTCTGTGGGGCTCCCACCTCTGGAACGAACTCCCCAGGACTCCGTCAACTTCCGGACCTCCGAACCTTCCGTCGCGAGCTTAAGCGCATTTATTCATCTGTGCAGGACTGGCTTAGATTTTAGATTTTAAATTTAGATTTTAAATTTATAGATTTTAAATTTACAGGGTTTAAATTTGGTTTTAAGATTTATATTTTATATTTTTAATATTTGGCATTAGAATAAGTTTTTAATAGTTATTTTAATTGTATATAAATGTTTTATGTGCCTGTGAACCGCCCTGAGTCCTTCGGGAGATAGCTGCCAAAAAGCCAACATAGTTCTAGGCTGCACAAACAGAGGCTAGAATCAAGATCATGTGAAGTGTTAATACCACCGTATAATGCCTTGGTAAGGCCACAAAAATATTTGTTCTTTTGCTTAGGACAAACCCTACTGAAGGTCTGTCTTAAAATTAAACAATTCTTTCATTACAATAAATTAACAAGAGTTGTGCGAAACCTGGAATCTTTAGCAAAATCTCAAGAGGCCACTCAAATATTTTATGCAATTATCCATGTGACTCGAAATGGATGGATGCCATTTTGTCCTTTAATTGATGTAAACCTTGTTATATTAAGTTCAAACAATCTTCTTTCCTGCCACTGCTTATTAAATACCAGAGAACTTTTGATCCTACAAGTGCTGTGAGGTAGTGGTTACTTTTTCTAATGTTGTAAAATTACTTAACACAGTTAAAGACATGCCACACATACAACCCCCCAAAAAACCCCAAAAACAACTAAAGTCAAATTAGATTGCCACCAAACTCATAACTGAATTTCCCCATATGTGGTCAATTTTCAGAGGCTTCTCCTAATGATTCAATTAGTTCCCTAGGTCCATGGATAAGAGCTTGCTCAATGTTCTGTAACATATTACTGATTAGTATCTGCTGAAACCTTTCCTTGGTGAACTTTCTGCACTATATGGGTTCATATAAGCAATCATTTTTTTAAAAAAAATGAAGCTGGTGTAATTTGAATATTTGCTGTACACATTGTACTTTTCATCCTCATATCTATTTAACCATTTAAATATGAGCCAGCAGTGTGCAGCAGCTGCCAAAAAAGCCAACATAGTTCTAGGCTGCACAAACAGAGGGCTAGAATCAAGATCATGTGAAGTGTTAATACCACCGTATAATGCCTTGGTAAGGCCACAAAAATATTTGTTCTTTGCTTAGGACAAACCCTACTGAAGGTCTGTCTTAAAATTAAACAATTCTTTCATTACAATAAATTAACAAGAGTTGTGTGAAACCTGGACTCTTTAGCAAAATCTCAAGAGGCCACTCAAATATTTTATGTAACTGCTAAGAGTTGACACTGGCTTGATGGACATAATGCACAACAATGTCATAATCAATTTAAAATATTTTATGTAACTGCTAAGAGTTGACACTGGCTTGATGGACATAATGCACAACAATGTCATAATCAATTTAAAATATTTTATGTAACTGCTAAGAGTTGACACTGGCTTGATGGACATAATGCACAACAATGTCATAATCAATTTAAAATATTTTATATTTTGAGTTTCTAATGTTTTATGTGCCTGTGAACCGCCCTGAGTCCTTCGGGAGATAGGGCGGTATACAAATTTGAATAAATAAATAAATAAATAAATAAATATTTTATGTAACTGCTAAGAGTTGACACTGGCTTGATGGACATAATGCACAACAATGTCATAATCAATTTAAAATATTTTATATGTTGAGTTTCTAAATGTTTTAATGGTTTTGATCGGCTTGGTTTGAATTTATATCAGGTACACGTGGCAATTTAAGGAATGGGCAAGGGAGGAAGGGAAGGAAGGAAGGAAGGAAGGAAGGAAGGAAGGAAGGAAAGGTTGAAGATGAGATATATATTTAATAATCAAACAAATAAACATGGTTTCTCTTGAGTTTCATGGGCCTTCCTCCTAAGGAAGGCCACAAAAATATTTGTTCTTTTGCTTAGGACAAACCCTACTGAAGGTCTGTCTTAAAATTAAACAATTCTTTCATTACAATAAATTAACAAGAGTTGTGCGAAACCTGGAATCTTTAGCAAAATCTCAAGAGGCCACTCAAATATTTTATGCAATTATCCATGTGACTCGAAATGGATGGATGCCATTTTGTCCTTTAATTGATGTAAACCTTGTTATATTAAGTTCAAACAATCTTCTTTCCTGCCACTGCTTATTAAATACCAGAGAACTTTTGATCCTACAAGTGCTGTGAGGTAGTGGTTACTTTTTCTAATGTTGTAAAATTACTTAACACAGTTAAAGACATGCCACACATACAACCCCCCAAAAAACCCCAAAAACAACTAAAGTCAAATTAGATTGCCACCAAACTCATAACTGAATTTCCCCATATGTGGTCAATTTTCAGAGGCTTCTCCTAATGATTCAATTAGTTCCCTAGGTCCATGGATAAGAGCTTGCTCAATGTTCTGTAACATATTACTGATTAGTATCTGCTGAAACCTTTCCTTGGTGAACTTTCTGCACTATATGGGTTCATATAAGCAATCATTTTTTTAAAAAAAATGAAGCTGGTGTAATTTGAATATTTGCTGTACACATTGTACTTTTCATCCTCATATCTATTTAACCATTTAAATATGAGCCAGCAGTGTGCAGCAGCTGCCAAAAAAGCCAACATAGTTCTAGGCTGCACAAACAGAGGGCTAGAATCAAGATCATGTGAAGTGTTAATACCACCGTATAATGCCTTGGTAAGGCCACACTTGGAATACTGCATCCAGTTTTGGTCGCCACAATGTAAAAAAGATGTTGAGACTCTAGAAAGAGTGCAGAGAAGAGCAACAAAGAGGATTAGGGGACTGGAGGCTAAAACATATGAAGAATGACTGGGTATGTCTAGTTTAATGAAAAGAAGGACTAGGGGAGAGATGATATCAGTCTTCCAATATCTCAGGGGCTGCCATAAACAAGAGGGAGTGAAGCTATTTTCCAAAGCACCTGAGGGTAGGACAAGAAGCAATGGGTGGAAACTGATCAAGGAAAGAATCAACCTAGAACTAAGGAGGAATTTCCTGACAATTAGAACAATTAATCAGTGGAACAACTTGCCCCCAGAAGTTGTGAATGCTCCAACACTGGGGGAGTTTTTAAGAAGATGTTGGATAACCATTTGTCTGAAGTGGTGTAGGGTTTCCTGCCTAAGCAGGGGGTTGGACTAGAAGACCTCCAAGGTCCCTTCCAACTCTGTTATTCTATTCTATTCTATTCTATTCTATTCTATTCTATCCATTAAATGCAACACACATACATAAGTGTGTTGCACTTCCTTCCTTCCTTCCTTCCTTCCTTCCTTCCTTCCTTCCTTCCTTCCTTCCTTCCTTCCTTCTTTTGCCATGAGTATATACAAATAACTATCATGAAAACCTGATTACAAACAAAACACACAAGGCACAAAAAGCTAAATATTTAGTATTAGTGACTAGAAGATTAAAAGGCCTATGTAAATAGGCTATGAGAATGACCCTGAGGAAGAGAAGAGATGGCCACAGCCAAGGCAATTGTCACATAAAAGAAACTTTGAGCCCCAAAAGGACTATCTGTATTGACCTTCCTACTTTAACAGCATTCAAAGCTGCCTGTGACAGAATTTTTAAGGAGAATTACTCCACTGTTGCTTCTAAACGTGAGCAATATACAGTATACCTATCTTAAATAAAAACAGCAGGATAATAACATTTCATGTGCTGTGTGGAACAAACAATAAATTACGTAACTGGTCAATTATGAAAATCATTGCTAATGTTCTTGAAAAAAAATATTCTCAGATCCACATTTAGTTATTCATAGAGTTCTTTTGGCCACAGTAAACAAACCCCATTAAAAAAAAGACAACATTATCTTGATTAATTCTACATACTATTCTCAAAGCAGAAAATAAAAGCGAAGAATTTATATATGATTTAAAACAGTAAATAGCAGTTTGGATGCTAATAAGCATTTACAATTGATCCCAGAACCCTGAAACTCAGTAAAATACATCATCATAAATCTTTGCAGAAGATATTTGAGCATATTTACAATATCTGAGCAATTTTACAGAAATGGGCCAGAGAAAAATGTCTAACACAATATATAAATTTAAATAATCATAAAGTAGGCTCCTAAAAGCTCACTAGTATGAACTGGAGTAAGATAAAAGATGCATAAATAAATAAATCCCATTTTTCACCAATAACCATTTAGGTTGATGGCTGAAGGATGTTTTGGGTTTTAAGGTGCTAAACTGTAGAACTGGATATCATCACCACACCCATAACTAGAATTGAAATCCAAAAGATGGTAGATAGATAGATAGATAGATAGATAGATAGATAGATAGATAGATAGATAGATAGATAGATAGATTGATTGATTGATTCAAATGGTAGAGCATGGTCCCTAGGAAAAAGAGACCACTCTGTGAAATTAGTATAAGCAAATAGCCAGTAACTGTCTAACCAATCAGATAGCTTCATGGGTGCAATATGAAAGCAAACAGTCATGAATTGAAATCATTATACCTTCTCTGTTAAATGATTGTTCCCTATAAAACAACTTTTCCCTTTGATTTGGATGGTCCCTGGGCATATTGACTTTGTAGAAGGTTGTTAAACCAGCTTTTTCCACAAGCTTTGTGTGTTTGTTTTAAAGGAATTGTTGGTGGAGTCCCTCAGTGGTGTGTGTGTATGTGTGTTTGTATTTCGGTTTATTTTAATTGATTAGATAGATAGATAGATAGATAGATAGATAGATAGATAGATAGATAGATAGATATGTAGGTCGGTCGGTCGGTCGGTCTTTGGTTATTCGGGTTTTCTCCCACGTAAAATTAGAAGTGTCTTGGCGATGTTTCGACGAAGTCTCATTCGTCATCTTCAGGCTTCAGCTTCGTGCTTCTAGGAGCAATGTGTGATTGCAGCTGTTTCTTCCTTTTTAACTGCTAGTGAGGGTTTGAACTGATTGGGTGGGAGCTTGGCTGTGCTCTGATTGGATGGGGTTTTTTTGTGCTCTGATTGGCTGGGGGTGTGTCCTGTTTGGGTGGGGGCTTGGTTGTACTCAGATTTGTCTGAGTTGCAGGGGGAATAACCAAAGGCCTACATAAAAACACCCGCGAAAACCTCAGAAATACACACACATACACACACACACATATATGGCTTCTCTGATTATTCTGTTGTTAAAGTGTTCAGTCATCGAGATAGAAAAACGCCCACACAGAATGAACAAACGAGATGATACCTCCTGCCTACCAGCCATTTGGAAATCCGCCCTTATTGACAAACGAGTCCCTAACACGAGGAATGACACCAGACCCACACTCACGAGGTCCACACAGGATGTCATCACCACACATCCACCCAGAAAGCAGACCCAAACCCACACTGATCATGAAGCACGACCAAGGACCAGAAGCCAGATCGCAGCTGCAACATTAGCCATTTCAAACCCCTCCAATCCATACATGCAGCAGACAGACACCCACTATGAAGATGTAGCACGACCACAAACACGAAGCCAAACAACAGCAATGCAGCTCACCAGCTCAAATCCCCCTGCAACTCAGACTAATCTGAGTACAACCAAGCCCCCACCCAAACAGAACAATCCCCCATCCAATCAGAGCACAAAAAAACAAAAAAAAACAAACCATCCAATCAGAGCACAGCCAAGCTCCCACCCAATCAGTTCAAATCCCCACTAGCAGTTAAAAAGGAAGAAACAGCTGCAATCACACATTGCTCCCAGAAGCACGAAGCTGAAGCCTGAAGATGACGAATGAGACTTCGTCGAAACGTCGCCAAGACACTTCCAATTTTACGTGGGAGAAAACTCAAATAACCAAAGACCTACATACAAACACCTGCGAAAACCTCAGAATATATATATATATGTTTTTCTATGAAGTCTTCGCTCCCTCAAGTTAAATATTTAAGACAAGAGGCTCTATAAATTTTCTAAATAAAATAAATACAGCACATCTTTATTTCTTAGTGTGCCTGAAGAGATTTCAGAAGCCTAGGTAAACGTAGTTCATAGTTTGTTAGTAAACTCCTAAATTCTGAACAAAGAAAGTTAGATACTCAGGAAGGTATCTAACTACCTGTACCTCGTTCTAGCTGATAGTGCTCAGTGAATGAGATGCTCTTAAATTATTATTTATTTACCCGTTTTCATAGCTGCCCATTTAACTTTTACGTCACTCTTGGTGACTTACAATAAAACCAATAACAACACAAAATGCAAAATGCAGGTTCTGGAGAACCATTAGCAGAATTTTTGAGTAGTTCGGAGAATTGGCAAATACCACCTCCGGCTGACCTCAGAGTGGGGTGGGAATGGAGATTTTGCAATATCCTTCCCCCAGGAGTGGGGAGGGAATGGGGATTTTGCAGTATCCTTCCCCTGCCACGTCCACCAAGCCATACCATGCCCACCAAACAAAACCGGTAGTAAAAAAATTGGAGTTCATTACTGGTCTGAATGCATGATTGGTTGCAATGACTAACCAGGTGAATATGTTGAGAATATGAGTGATAGTTGGACAAAAAAATGGTAGCTATTTAATTATGGCTTATAAACAACATCTAAAAGAGACCCTATCTTACGCATATATTGTTTTCTTAATTTCAATATCTTAAATGCATTTTCACAACAAGAGGAGAATGTATTTTATTTTACTTGTCCAAAATATGTCAAGGCTGGATAAGGAACTGGGGGGTTAAGAAGCAGACACAATGGAGTTTCAGGTTGGGAGAAATATTGTATACATGGATCACTTAAAGGGTAAATTCACATCAATCATATTTATTTGAAAGGTAGTAGATTTTTGTCTACTTGGGATATTATGAATTACAGCATATCTAACAATGACTAGTCATAAATCCTACAATTGTTGAAGGAATGGCTTCTTGATTGGTCGCATTGACAGTGTTATCCTCCATTATTACAACAGTATAGTAGCCTTTCCAAGATAGCAAGGAATTTAATTGCCATGATTTATTTGCCGAATACAAAACACTGTTGTAAGCAAAGCTTTTGAATTGTACCTTACAAGCGTCCAAAGTATTATCTGCTAATTAGGTACAGAAAGTGCATATGTAATATTAGCTGAAATGATTCAACCTTCTGACACAAGCTTTTTAATGAAAATAAAATAAAATAAAATAATTACAATTGCTGTAATAAATTTGGTATCATTTCATATGATTAAATACTCTTTTGAAAGTGATTTGCCAGTTGATCTTTAAAGTTAGCCTGAAAACTAAGCAAAATAAAAATATGAAAAACGCTAATTCATGAGGTAGAGGTTAAATGTGTCTTGAATTCAGCCCTATGTATGTTTATTCTGAAGTAAATTTAATTATGTCAATGGGATTTATTTCTAGATGCTTTTGAGTAGCACAACTCCTCAAATATCATTACTAGGAGTATTTTTACTTTGTCTAGGCTCAATATTTATTGTAACCTTCTCTCATATTCTATTTTTGCCTCTCTTTTTTGGAATGAAGAGTTGTGAGGGGCTACAACATCTCTTTCTGTCTCAGCCTTAATTACAGATCTTCTTAGTCTAAAGTATATGCGGTTGGCAAGTCTTGTTATTCGATTATCGCTCCCAGTTTTAAACAGTTCTGTTTTTTTAGACTTTTGCAAAAAAAAATAAAAAATCATCATTTCACAAAATGGAGAACAGCAAGAGATGTCTTGGACTATTTATTTATTTATTTATTTATTTATTTAGAGTATGGCATATCATACATGCATTAGCAATATGTATTAACATACCACCTAGATTGGTAAATACCATAAAATATAAATGTTAAAAATATTTATGTTCAAATATCAATGTCTAGGCCATCTAACCATTGAAGCACAGCATTGTTTATATTTTTTTTAAAAATCAGATACTGGATTGTTAGATGCCCTCAGTTTACAGTTGGTTACAATGTAATTTACAGTTTGATGTGGGGCCCAGCAGTCACACTGAGGGAAGGATACTATGCCCCATTTATACGGAAAATCCCAGCTGATACCATGTGGATAATTCAAGATTGTCCATTGCTGACATGGTAATTCAAGGCTTGGCACCTTTTTATGTGGGACTGTTTAATATCTTATCCCGGACTACGTCATATGTATTATTTGTAATATTTCTTGATAATGGATAATCACGCTAATATTGGAGAGAAAGAACATCCTTTCTACCAAATTTTTTTTTAATTTACCATGGAGGAATGGTATTTTTTTTTAAAAAAGTAAAAGTTATGTGTACAAGTATTCTATTTGATTGACTCATTACCTCAGTACTACACTTAAATAACTGAAGGGATCAGCATGATACATTTTGGTTAAAAAATAGAAGATGTTAAAGAGTGAGACACAAATTGCTTTGCTTTGTAAATCTTTCCTGAGTTAAATCTTGAATCCTGAATAGTGAACAATAGCATCAATAGTGAAAATAATTTAGCAGAAGAGGAAGGTAATAAAAGTAAAGGATGCAGTGGCCTAATGGTTAAGACACTAGGCTTGTCAATCAGAAGGCCAGCAGTTTGAGACCCAAGTACCGCATGACAGGGTGAGCTCCTGTTCTTGCCCCTGCTCCTGCCAACATAGCAGTTCAAAAGCATGCAAATGAGTAGATAAATAGGTATCACTTGGGTGGGAAGTTAACAGTGTTTTGCACCTTTATACAATCATTCTGGTCACATGACCACAGAAATATCCTTGAACAACATTGGTTTCCTTGGGTAGGAAACAGAGATGAGCAATGCCCCTTAGAGTTGGACATGACTGAGCAGAGTAAACCTTTACCACTTTAACCCCTAATGAAAGATGCTTAGTTATCATGTATCTAGAGATAGAGACAGATTTATCTATAGATTCTGTAAGTGTTATTTCGCTTTAGAAACATTGGTAAAGGAAAGGCAATCTTATAGTTCAATTTAGATTATCGAGGCATCAGAAGATAATGGATCAGCCTTTTAGTATACCAGAGAAATAATGTGGACATAATATATTTAGACTTCAGCAAAGCATTTGACAAAGTAGACCACAACCTATTTCTTGGTAAACCAGAAAAATGTGGGATATTCATCCACCAGATGGATTTATAACTGGCTTGACAAACCATACTCAATGAGTAGTCCTTAATGGTAGTATCTTTATATGGAGGAAAGTAAGCAGTGGGGTACCACAAAGTTCTGTCTTAAGCCCAGGACTCTTCAGTGTCTTCATAAAATATTTAGATGAGGTAATAGAAGGGAAACTCATCAAATTTGCAGATGACACTAAGCTGGAAGCAATAGCCAACACCCTAGAAGACAAGCTCAGAATCAAAAAAAGATCATGACAGACTTAAACAATGGGCCCTATCCAACAGCATGAAATTTAATGTGAAGAAAAGCAAGGTTTTATACCCAGGCAGGAAAAACCAAAGGTACAAGTATTAGGTAAAACCTGGCTCAAAAACAGTAACTATGAGAGGGACCATAGAGTCCTGGTGGATGATCACTTAACCATGAGCCAGCATTGTGCAGCAGCAGCCAAAGATGCTAGTACAATTCTTGGTTGTATAAATAGAGGCATAGAATCAAAGTCATGTGAAGTATTAGTATGGCTTTATAAATCCGTAGTAAGACTATACCTGAAATACTTGATTCCAGTTTTGGTCACCACATTACAAAAAAGATGTTGAGACTTTGGAAACAGTGCAAAGGAGAGCAACTAAGATGATTGAGGGCCTGGAGAAAAGGTTGCAGGAATTGGGCATGGCCAATCTAGAAAAAAACAAGGACTAAAGGTGATAGGATAGCAGTATTCTAGTATTTGAGGGGCTGCCACATAGAAGGAGTCAACTTACTTTCCAAAGCACCAGAAGGCAAGTCAAGAAATAATGGATGGAAACTAATCAAGGAGAGAAGCAACCTGGAATTAAGGAGAAACTTCCCAACAGCGAGGACAATTAACCAGTGGAACAGCTTGCCTTCAGAAGTTGTAGGTGCTTCATCACTGGAGGTTTTTAAGAAGAGCCTGGACAACCATCTATCTGAAATGGTATAGTCTACTGCTTGAGGAGGGGGATGGACTAGAAGACCTCCAAAGGTCTACCCAGCTCTATTCCGATTCTGATTGAATCAGAAGCCTTTGAATCTTGAATCACTCACTCACTCTCTGTAGTTCTCCCATTTTAGCATATGTATGTATATGTATATGTATATGTATATGTATATATATTTTTTAAATGTCACATTTCTTAGGGCAAGCAAAACTGTGTGGCAGGTTATAAAATGTTTGCTTATTGAGCATTTCTTGAAATTGTATTCCAGTTTTCCTCAGTCTGATGCACCCCAGATACGATGGATTATAAACAATGTAAATCCCAATCTGCATATCCTGCCTGAAATGTATAGAGTTATATAAGTTTAACAATCTTGAGGGCTATTTTGGACAATGCGATTGATTTAGCTGAGAATAAAAGTTATTGCAAGCAAAAGCAAGAACAAACAATATTACTCAAAGACCTGTATGTTATTATCGTACTTTTTGGTGATCCTCTCACTAAGGCTGTTAAGTCAAAACAAAGATTCAATAATTGTGTGTGTGGGGAAAATACTGACCATTTATTTGAATGTTATCACTGAAGTTTCTTACATCTTCATTTCCAAACAAATGACAGATCACTGACATACACGCAGTCCTTGACTTACAGCCATCTGTTTAGTCATTCACTGGTCCTCACACTTACAACTCTCGCAATATCCCAATAGTCACGTGATCAAAATTCAAATGCTTGGCAACCAGCATGTATTTATGATAGCTTGCAGCATTCTGGGGGGCTCATGTGATCACCATTTATTACTAGTTTCTGACAAAGTCAGTTGGGGAATTTGGATTTGCTCCATGACTACCCGATTGACTTAAAAGCAAATGCCTCATTGTAGACTGGAGAAAATTAATATTTTTTTAATATCAAAGGGTATAATAAACGGATGATAGCCCATCAGGTCACTATCCTGCCTCTTCCACTGAGCAATGTGCATGAGATTTTTTTGCCTTCCTTAAATCTCAGAAGGATTTCATTTGTTTATTTCTTCTTACCCTATACTTCATCCCTAAAGAGATCACAGAGGAATATACTTAAGGCAGTGGAACAATAAAACAAGCCTTGTTACATGCTGACTTCATCGCAGCCCAAAGAAACACATTTTGACTGTCCTTGTAAATGCCAACAGTGAAGGAACCATAAGGACTAGGTTTTTCAGAGCTGTCACAGCAAAGATGAACTTACAGATCGTCGTCTTATAAACGTTTCAAGGGACACCGAGAAGAACCTCCATGAAAAGAACTGGTTCTTAGGAAGATTTGTAAGGAGGAAATTAGTTCTTCAGAAAACCTGGATTCACGCCGTTTAAAGCTAGCTTAAAACCAGCTCTTTGATTTGTCAATAGACAGCCTTTATTCCATCTCTGTAAGGAATTTCACAGCAGTATTCTAAACCAGCTAAGGTTTTTCAAGTCTTCTGCAGGAAGAGCCACATCTAGAATAAAATATAGTAATCAAGCCAATCAAGGAATGGGTAAAATATAAATCACCAGTACAGGAAGTTCTCAATAACCATTTGTTTTGGGAGTATTCAAAGTTGCAACAGTACTGAAAAAAGTGACTTAAAACTGGTCCTTGCATTTACATCTGTATGGTCATATAATCAAAATTTCGGCAAACTTGGCAAGTGGTATATATTTACGATGTGAATATTACTGCTTTGTCCTATGGTCATGAGATCTTCTCCTCTCCCCTCCCCTCTCCTCCCCTTCCTTCCTCTCCCATCCTCTCTCTCTCCTTGTCTCCTATAGCAGTGTTCCAATATCTCAGGGGTTGCCACAAAGAAGAGGGAGTCAAGCTATTATCCAAAGCACCTGAGGGCAGGACAAGAAACAATGGATGGAAACTAATCAAGGAGAGAAGCAACTTAGAACTAAGGAGAAATTTCCTGACAGTTAGAACAATTAACCAGTGGAACAACTTGCCTCCAGAAGTTGTGAATGCTCCAACACTGGAAGTTTTTAAGAAGATGTTGGATAACCATTTGTCTGAAGTGGTGTAGGGTCTCCTGCCTAAATAGGGGGTTGGACTAGAAGACCTCCAAGGTCCCTTCCAACTCTGTTATTCTATTCTATTCAGTTCTGTTCTGTTCTGTTCTGTTCTGTTCCGTTCCATTCCCATTCCCATTCCCATTCCCATTTTCCTCTCCTCTCCTCTCCTCTCCTCTCCTCTCCTCTCCTCTCCTCTCCTCTCCTCTCCTCTCCTCTCCTCTCCTCTCCTCTCCTTCTTCCCCTTTCCACTCACCTCTGGAGACATATATTTTCAGACAGATTACTTTGAAATGAAATGAGATGGTTAAAAAAAAAATCATATAAGGCAGCAATCATGGCATTCCCAAGGGCTCAAAATTATCCATCCTTGGTTTGGGTCATGAAACCCACTTGAGATAAGATGACATCTGTGAGAAACTCCTTTTGATGCAGTCATCCCTGGCAAAATCTCTCAGGTTTTTAGCTTTATAGCAGTATAAAAATAAATTTCTAGCCCCATCTTTTATTCATTTAATGGCGCCCCTGGTGTCACTGCCCTTCAAGAAGCAAGTGACATGGAGAACAGATTGGGGATTTACCTGCGTTCTGAGGAAATGCTTACTGAGTCATGAATCCTTAGGTGGCTTTCTTGACATGAGAATCCACTCTTATTACGGACAGATTGTGAGAGGAAAAAATGAGTCCTCACACCAAGGCTATTAGAAAATGTTGGGAGATTGTTTAGATGTGGAACACAGTTGGTCCCACCCAGAAGCTGTTGTCAGTAAATTATCATAGTATAAAATGTACTTCTTTATCTCTATGTCATTTCCATACAAGCAGCCACAGCCACATATTTCAGTTAAAGGGCTAAAATGTTTAAATGCCTGTTCTTTGTAAAAAAATTCCTTCAACTGTATTACAGCAGTGGCCAAAATTGTGGAAACCTTTTGAGAAAAGTGTATTTTTGAGGTTAATAACACCACTTTTGGGGGATAGAGTTTCAATATAATCATATTCCACTGCTGGAATGGCCTGGGAACAGCCCAGACTTCAACCCAATTGAAAATCTATGGAGCCGACTAAAGAAACTTGTTAGTCAGAAGCGACCCAGCAATAAAACCCAGTTAATAGAAGCAACCATTCAATCTTGGTTTCACATTATAATAGCTGCAGAACTAAAAGACTTGGTTCACTCCATGGGAAGACATTATAAGGCTGTAATTCATACTAAAGGTTACCCAACTAAGTATTAACTGACGTGAAAATTTTTGTATACCTTGTTTTTTCTATGGTAATAATTTTTGTATATCTCGTTTTTTCTATGTGTTTCACTTTTCGTCTTTATACTATAACTGCTATTCTAATAGCAAATCCTTCATAAAAGTTATTGCATTACATTCTTGATTAAATTATCTTTCCATTGATATATAATGTTATGGTACTACTTCCAAAAAAGTGGTGTTATTAGCTAGTTTTAGAAAATACACTTTTCCCAAAAATTGTGGAAAAAGGTTTCCACAATTTTGGCCACTACTGTATTTTTGAAGACATATATAAAAAAAAGTCTGTTTCAGTGGCAGTGTATCTGAACATGCAGTAATACCAAAACTGGAAAAATCTTATATATTTCTTAGTATTAACATTCAGTTTAGTATATGGCCAGTACCACAATCTTTCTCTCCTTTTAATTTTTTTTATTTTCTGAAATAAACAGGAGGTTGCCTATATAACTATTGGCATCCTTCAGTCTCAAAAGACTATGGTATCATGCTCTGGAAACAGCATCTAGTGTGGCTAAAAAGGCCAATTCGAGAGTGGCAATCCCTTCCACACTGAAGGCAGACACATTCTGTCCCCTGCCCAGCCCACAGATTTCACTGGTTCCGGGACTGTCTCTTTGCCTCAGCCTGCCGAACAAATGTCTCTTCAAATTGGAGGAGGCCATGCTGCGTCCAAACTGAACGATTGGAGGTCAAGGTTTCCAAGATGTTAATGTCCATTCCCAGGGCTTTTAGGTCCCTCTTGCAGATATCCTTATATTGCAGCTGTGGTCTCCCTCTGAGGCACTTTCCCTGCACTAATTCTCTGTACAGGAGATCTTTTGGAATCCGACCATCAGCCATTCTCACGACATGCCCAAGCCAGCGTAGATGTCGTTGTTTCAGTAGTGTATACATGCTAGAAATTCCAGCATGTTCCAAGACTGCACCATTTGGAACTTTGTCTTGCCAGGTGATGCCAAAAATACATTGAAGACAGTGCATATAAAAGGTGTTCAACTTTCTCTCCTGCCATGTGTAAAGGTTCCAAGAGTCACTGTAGTACTAGAGTATGCTCAGGGCGCAGGCTCTATAGACCTGGATCTTTGTATGTTCCGTCAGCTTCTTATTAAGCCATACTCTCTTTGTAAGTCTGGAAAATGTGGCGGCTGCTTTACCAATACGTTTATTCAGCTCAGTATATAAAGAGAGGCCCCCTATATAAACGGTGGTATATTTTCCTATCTCTCAACATGCCTTCAGGATGCTAGACTCCAGATGGGGGAAAAATTAATTAGAAAAAAAAAGATATCACAAACAAGCCTGGCATATTAAATAATTAATCTACAATCATTTCCTCCTCTCTCACTCACACCCTATACAACACTGCACAGATATTTAAATAACTGCTGTCTTTTCCCAATAGTAATAAAGTACTGGGAAGAAATAATAAAGTACAGCAGAATATATATGGGACATTTGGAGAATTTGATCCAAATGATTGCTTAGAAGCAGAATGCAAATAGGATGCAAAAATGAATCAAAGGTTTTAGGTTTTTTTTTTGGTAGATGGAAGATGGAAGATAGACAGACATTAAGGGTGAGAAGTATGTTTGGTGCAGAGGCATATTTCAAGGTAGAGGATGCCTGTGATTTGTTGTTAATTGCGACCCCATGGACAACGTTCCTCCAGGCCTTCCTATCCTCTACCATCCTCTGGAGTCCATTTAAGCTCACACAGACTGCTTCAGTAACTCCATCCAGCCACCTCATTCTCTGCTGTCCCATTCTTCTTTTGCCCTCAATCTTTCCCAGGCTCTTCTCCAGTGAGTCCTTCCTTCTCATTAGGTGGCCAAAGTATTTTAGTTTCATCTTCAGGATCTGGCCTTCTAAAGATTACAGAATTTTTATAAATATCTATATATTTTGCCCCAGTTTTGTTGCATGTTTTACACAAAAGATGCAAGCTTTCTTCCTGGAAATTTATTTTTCAGCTATTTGTTCGGTTTATATAAATAAACTATAATTCTGCTTGCATAAAAAACCATGCAAAGTGATTATGAAAACATTTAAGAGCCATATTAAAAGAAAAATACTCCAAGCCCATTTAAAATGTAAATAAAACAAATGCACCACACAGATCTCAATTTTAATTATGAATCTAAAAAAAGTCAGAACTAATTAAACCAATTCCAAATAATTACATGCTGAACAAGCCATGATGCTAAAAAAACAACTAGTCGCTTTGATCATAAAATGTGAGACCAGATGAATTTTCTGTTATGGTAAAGAATCCACACAGTAGGAAGAATCTTCTAGAAGACCTTTTTAGCTGGATTCTAGCAATAAATAATTTCTCCATAATGAAAATTGGATCATGATATTCATAGACAATCTGGTATCCACCAGACATTTGGGGCTATAGTTCCTAAAATCCCTGATTATTATCCATGATGATTAGAGCATATGGGAATTGTAGCCCAATATATATTTCAGGTTATTAGGTAGCTTTGGTTCCTTTGATCTTGGAGGATAAAAAGTCCGTAACTTATTAATCTTGGCTTTCTTTCTTTTTGACTTTCATTTTGCTGAAATATGAGTTTATTCTACTGCTTTCCTTTCCTCTTTTTTCCATCTTTTCTTCTTTGGTTCCATTTTTGCTATTTATCTGGTAGACCAGGAGTCCCAAGCCCTGGGCCGTGGATTGGTACCGGTCCATGGCCTGTCAGGAACCAGGCCATGCAAGCAACAGGCAGGTGAGTGCAGCTTCATCTGTCCATGTGCAGGATCTGTGTGCGAAACCATCCGCCCCCACCCCAGTCCGTGGAAGACAGTTTTTCTTCCAAAACTGGTTTCTGATATTGGAAAGGTTGGGGATTGCTGAGGTAGAGGAATCAGCCATGACTGACATATAATGGATGGTTGCTGGAATTGGGTATATCTAGTTTAATGAAAAGAAGGACTAGGGGAGACATAGAATAGAATAGAATAGAATAGAATTTATTGGCCAAGTGTGATTGGACACACAAGGAATTTGTCTTGGTGCATATGCTCTCAATGTACATAAAAGAAAAGATACGTTCATCAAGGTACAACATTTACAACACAATTGATGATCAATATATCAATATAAATCATAAGGATTGCCAGCAACAAGTTATAGTCATACAGTCATAAATGGAAAGAGATTGGTGATGGGAACTATGAGAAGATTAATAGTAGTGCAGATTCAGTAAATAGTTTGACAGTGTTGATGGAATTATTTGTTTAGCAGAGTGATGGCCTTCGGGAAAAAACTGTTCTTGTGTCTAGTTGTTCTGGTGTGCAGTGCTCTATAGCGTCGTTTTGAGGGTAGGAGTTGAAACAGATTATTTCCAGGATGCGAGTGATCTGCAAATATTTTCATGGCCCTTTCTTGATTCGTGCAATATATAGGTCCTCAATGGAAGGCAGGTTGGTAGCAATTATTTTTTCTGCAGTTCTAATTATCCTCTGAAGTCTGTGTTTTTCTTGTTGGGTTGCAGAACCAAACCAGACAGTTATAGAGGTGCAAATGACAGACTCAATAATAACATGATAGCAATGTTCCAATATTTCAGGGGTTGCCACAAAGAAGAGGGAGTAAAGCTATTCTCCAAAGCACCTGAGGGCAGACAAGAAGCAATGGATGGAAACTAATCAAGGAGAGAAGCAGCTTAGAACTAAGGAGAAATTTCCCGACAGAACAATTAACCAGTGGAACAACTTGCCTCCAGAAGTTGTGGGTGCTCTAACACTCGAGGTCTTTAAGAAGAGATTGGATAACCATTTGTCTGAAATGGTATAAGGCAGTGATGGCTAAACTTTTTGCTGGGGAACATGGGGGGGGGTTGCGTGAGTTTGTGCCCACACACATAATTTTATGCGCCCCAACCCCCCCCCTGTGCATGTGTGCGCGACCACCAACACCACCACCCCGCGCTTCCCCACCTTTTGGCACGCGATGGCATGGTGGACCCAGACCACAAGTCAGCAAACGGGCCGTTTCCGGCCCCCAGAGGACCTCCGGGAGGGGGAGGCTGTTTTCACCCTCCCCAGGCTTTTAGAAAGCCTCTGGAGCCTGGGGAGAGCAAAAAATTGGCCTCCCCCCATCTCAAGGCCCTCCGGAGGCCAGAAACAGCCTATTTCCTGACTTCCAGAGGTCCCAGAAGGCCTGAAAATCAGCTAGCCGGTGCGCACATGCATACCAGAGTTGAACTCGCATGCCCACCGATATGACTCCACGTGCCACCTGTGGCACGCGTGCCATAGGTTCGCCATCACGGGTATAGGGTTTCCTGTTTGAGCAGGGGGGTGGACTAGAAGACCACCAAGGTCCCTTCCAACTCCTGTTCTGTTCTGTTCTGATTCCATTCCATTCCATTCATTCTTTTTCTCTATGGGCTTAGTAGAAGAAACCTTAGGAAGTCTTTATTCTTTTACTAGCTCCAATCAAACATGTTTCTTCTCCTATCACACATTTTGCAGGCATAGGTTTGATCACCAATTGCTTTGTACAGCCTCAAAGGAGGCTCTTGCATGTGTGAACTGTGTGCACTTTAGACTGAGTTTTCTCCTGGGTAATCCCTATCTCTTTGAGCAAATACACAAAAGACAGCCTGGTGGTGTTAAAGTAGGCATGCTATATTTCTACTTTAATGTGACGATTACAAGACAACTTTTCTTGGTTACCAATTAAATTGAGTAGGTATAGGAAAACTAAGCAACATAAAAAGTTATTTCGCCACCTGGCTTATCTCTCAGATGCTCAAAATGAGTGTTCAGGTAGAGAAATTGCATATTAAACACATTCCTGCAAGATGTAATCATGCTTACAAGCACGTGCCCTGTCATAGAGCAGTAAACTTGTAAGCACCATATGGAAATAGTAAACATTTATTATGTGACCTGAGTGTTTTTCCTTATTTTTAAATTCTCTTTTGTCTAAAAAAAAAAAGTCTGGCTGCTGAAGACAACTGAAAAGCACAATATTCTTGCTGATTTTTTTAAAAAAAAAATGCTTCAGGCTTCAGGGAATGGCCACATATTGTAATGCATTCCTTCATTTTTACAGTATACTACAAAAAAGAAATAATAACAATATGGCTGCCATATTTACCAAAAATATACATTACCCATAATAACCAAGGCAAAAAACGATACGCCACATAGTTTTAAGGCTGCTGAAATATGTTTTGTTTGCTGTTATTGTTCACTTAAACAAAAGAGGATTCATTCATTCATTCATTCATTCATTCATTATACTTGTACACCATTTCTGATTAATATTATAAATGACAGAGAGGCTTACGGCCAATTAAAACAGAAATAGAGATAATTAAATCAAGTAAAACGCAAGAGACGTGCAATTTTTAAAAGGGACAGAAAGCAGAAAAAGAGAATCAAGACAAAAACTACATTATTGTTATTAATATTGTGCCACGAGTAAATAATTCATTTTCAGGACTGTCTCTACTTGAACTTGTTTATCCTTCCCATCAGAGTTGGTCAGGTGAGGCAATTTATGAATCCTGTCCATTAAAGAGTGCAATCTATCACAGCCCATGCCCTGTAGGAGTTCACATTGGTCCTGACCTTGTTAGTTTTCACGAGCCCTGAAATTGTGCATTTGCTCCTGGACTTAAAATTAATATTCCTGGGCTTAAAATTCTCCTAACAATGAGAACAGTTAAACTGTGGAATGGTTTGCCTTCAGAAGTTATGGGTGTGAGTATCAGGGTTTCAAGTAACACCCCCAACGAAAGAAGATTCTGAGGCTTGAAGTTCCTCAAAGTTCCATTTTATTAAAATATGTCATGTTGACACATCTGGGAAAACCCAAATCTGAAAGTTTACAGGTTTTCCGCGCCCAAAGGAAAGTCCAAGTCCCTGTCCGGCACCCACAAGTTCATTACATGGTCTGATCACAGCACTGGAGATACCTCCCAGCCACATCCCTCCAGGTGCAGGGCAAGATGTCCTTGACTCTGAGAAATGAATGTTATTATGACTATATATCACCCCTACTCCATACAGTCCCCCCTCCCAGTTTCCCACAGCAGTAAATGTGGCAGGCCTGAAGACCCAATGCAAAAGATGGCTTCCAGGCCTGACAGTGAGGCTTTTAAGAGTCTGGACAGCCACTTCTCTGGAATAGTATAGGGTCTCCTGCTTGAGCAGGGGGTTGGACTAGAAGATCTCCAAGGTCCCATCCAACTTTATCCTGTTATCCTGTTAAAATTTGGAGCATTGATTCAAGTCTCTGAAATGGTTTGCATTTGTGATAGTTTCTGTTGCTTTTTTTTTTAAAAAAAAATCTCAGCTGCTGATTGTCTATTTTGTACATCTTTGGAGTTTCCTGCTAGTTTTCGATTGCTAGTTGTCAAGAGTCACTTATTTGAGATGAACATCTCTATATCTGTCTGTCTGTCTATCATCTATATCGATATCTATCTAGATCTAGATATATGCTATATATCTATATATATTCAATAAACACACACACACATAGAAACATACAAACACACACACACACACACACACACACACACACACATATAGGAGATACCAAATGTCTTTACAATAAATGGATTTCATTTTCTTCTAAACACTTCCTTACTTATTTGAGGCAAGACCTCTGAACATTATAAAGTACAGTAACATTTTCTCTAGAAAAAGAAACCTTTTGTCTACACACACACAAATAATATTTTTATTTGTATATTAGGCATATCATTGATTTATAGACTGAAGGAAAAGAAATAGCCTTGGATATATTGAACAACTAAGAGGCAATTAAAGCAAACAAGATTTTAGCAAGCCTCCCCATTCCCCACAAACACAATTCTGCTATTCTCAGATTGCAAGATCTCTATAATACTGAAACAGAGGTGTATTCTCTTCTTGATTCCTCATCTTGAAACAGTATGTTAGCTTACTTCTTAATTAAAGTATTCATATTTTGCAGTATTTCATGACAATAACAAATACATGAAAAGAAGGACTAGGGGAGACATGATAGCAGTGTTCCAATATCTCAGGGGCTGTCACAAAGAAAAGGAAGTCAAGCTATTCTCTAAAACACCTGAGGGCAGGACAAGAAGCAATGGGTGGAAACTAATCAAGGAAAGAAGCAACCTAGAACTAAGGAGAAATTTCCTGACAGTTAGAACAATTAATCAGTGGAATAACTTGCCTCTAGAAGTTGTGAATGCTCCAACACTGGAAGTTTATAAGAAGATGTTGGATAACAATTTGTCTGAAATGATGTAGGGTTTCCTGCCTAAGCGGGGGGTTGGAGTAGAAGACCTCCAAAGTCCCTTCCAACTCTGTTATTTTATTCTATCACATTATTTACTTAAAATAGCATCTCAGGAACTGTCCTGGACACATTTACTCAAAAAGTAAGTCAATTATGTTTAGCAGGGCTTAATCTCCAGAAAGGGAACTTACAATGAGAGACACACCATGAAATTCCATATATTCATAATCAGTGGAGTTTACTCTCATATAAATGGGTATAGAATAGCAATCTATTCTTTTTATTCTCCCCCTTCTCCTTTCTTTAAGGCACGAGCACAGACAAGTATTTAATTACCATAAATATGTAATCTATGGTTGGTTTACTTAATTATTCTTAACAAGAGTATCTCACCACAAAGTGAGAAGCGTGTTTATTCAACAGCTATGTATTCCACAACCCTTCATTACAAAGCTTACCAGAATTTACACAAATAAAATACAATGAAAAGTATACACTTCAGTAGCTGATAAATCTACTCATGTATCAGCAATGTCATCAAGAAAACAAGACATACGAATACCAAATCTGCAGTGCAAAGATCTAGAAATCCAGACGTCAGAGTTTTCTATATCTCTCTGTTGCCACGTAGGGCTGTCTGGATTGTGGTAGCTGTAATCAAACATCTGTAGTAACTATGGCTTTTCTTAAAAAATGAATATTTTTGACCTACTCTCTGACAGATAGTAATAAAAGAGTCAGGTAAATCTGGCACCCAGAAAAAAAATTCATGCTGGAGTCACCATGATTTTTAAAAACGTTGATAATCCAAATAGCTGTTCATCTTGACATCCCACTGATATTTGTAGATGTCACACTGTCGCAAGAATATTTCAATCTTATTGC
The DNA here is from genome assembly GCF_028640845.1 of Ahaetulla prasina. Lineage (NCBI taxonomy): Eukaryota > Metazoa > Chordata > Lepidosauria > Squamata > Colubridae > Ahaetulla > Ahaetulla prasina. The sequence continues at coordinate 97,506,216 of NC_080544.1, read as the reverse complement.
CAGTCTGCTTCTAAGGTAGGCTGAAGTCGGTTTTAGGTGTTCCAATGTGGAAATGGGTTTTTTTGTTGCTTATTTTGGTACAAGATTTTCTACATTGAGGTAAAATGGGCAACTTATACATTTTATTATAACAACAACAACAACAGCAATGCCATATATCATGGTTGTCAAAGGCCAAAGCATACAATTTATTAACATCACTGTACCAGGAGACGCCAGAGTTGAAGAAAAAGAACTGGAAAAAATCATGAAATATCGCGACTTGGCCATTGAAACTACATGTTTATGGATGAAACATTTAACAGTGATACCCATTGTCATTGGGGCACTTGGTACCATGTCCAAGAATTTTACAAAACACATCAAGAAATTACAGCCAGCTGCAATAACACCAGCAGAACTGCAAAAAATTGTGCTACTCGGAACACCGTATATTTTAAGAAGATACTTGGTTGATACTAGGACGCTGGCAGCAACCCATAAGAACCATTAGCACCAGTCAATCGTATTTGTGATTTTTAAATGTTAATTTGACTGAGTTTCATGTTTAATGAATAAAAAGGACAATAATAATAATAGATACCTAGGATGCTGGTAACAACCCATATCAACCATCAGAGCCAATCAGTGATATTTGTGATACATTTTTATTTTTTTATAATAAATTTTATTAAACATTTTTCAAAAAGCAAAAAAAAAGAATCTTTAAACAATAGTTTCTTTCCAACAATTTCGCAACGGTTAAACATTTCTTACTTGTCCACTTTTTCTCCCTTATTTTAATGTATCCTTTATGCATACAAGTCTAATATTAATTTATTTACATATATACATATAAATAACAGTGTACCCAATTTCATTTCTACAAACTACATTTTTTTCTGTTAATAAATGTGATACATTTTTAAATGTTAAGTTGACTGAGTTTCGATGTAGTTGCAGTGGGCTTTGGCACTTAGATCATTTGATATGAAAACTCCAAGGTCTTTAACAGGGTGGGGGTCATCTGCAAGGTAATCATCCCTTGGGGAAAATTGGCTTCTAACAATTGTTGCTCTTGTAATCAGAAACATTCCTTTTTCTCTGTCCTAACATCCAAACAAAATCTTCTCTTAAACCTTTTAAGCCTAATCTTGCCCCTTTTGAGATTGAAGAATATGTGTGCTTGCTTTCCTCGCTTGACAGTCCTTTATTTGTACCTCTTTGGAGTGAATAGAAAACAGAAGTGAAGTGAACAGATGCAAAAAAATCACTGTATTTAAGGGTAGAAATATTTAAAGTAGCAGAGCCCTGATCCATCTTGGCAGTGAGCTATCAATGTGCAGCAGAGTAGCTATCAGTGTTTCAATTCCAGACACATTACCACAGATGTCTGCCCTAAGGGCCGATCTAGTGACAACTTAGCAATGCTTAGACATGGCCATTTTTTACATGGAACTTCCCAGCGGCCTACCATTTCCATAAAGTAAGTAGCTGATGATTTAAATGTTTGCTGAAATCCTCCTCGACCCTGAAATCACCCTTTCAAGTTTGAAAAATGACCACATTAGCACAAACATATTATTCTAAGGCAGTGTTTTTTCAAACTTGGCAACTTTAAGATGTGCAGACTTCAATTCCCAGAATTCCCCAGCCAGCATGAAGCTGAATTCCACACATTAATTTATCAAATCGATAGAGCTGCTCATCCCACCAAAAATGACCCTAGGTAGTGCATAATGACAGATAAACCAAAATGTGTAAAAACAGCAAATCCAAATATGAAAACTTGTTATCCTAAAAATCCAAAATGCAACTGTAAAAATCACCATAAATTGAGGGAGAATAAAAAAAAAAATGGCCCCCTCAGCAATGGAGCCATCAAGACAAAATGTCTGATTTCTAGAGGTCGTGAGGACATTTTAAAATATCAAAAGGAATGAACCAATCTAATTTTGGGGTGAAAGATGCTCCATAATGCTGGTGCCATAGCAAAGAAGGCATGCCTCCTGGGACCTACCAAATATAGATATCTACCCAACAGTAACATGGAATGCCTTCTCTGGAAGGTCTGATGAGGTGGGCTGATAGAAGTTGGGTGAGATGTTCCTTAAGATAACTGGATTCCTGGCCAAGTTGCCAAGTCTGAAAAACATTCTATAGCATGGGTGTCAAACTCGATTTCATTGAGGGTTGTGTTTGAACTCGGGAGGCGGGAGGGATGGAGGTTGGTGGGGGGGCAAGAACATTGTGGGCATGCTGGGGCATGTCATGGTGGGCGTGACACAGGACTCATGTCAGGGGCACCTGCGGTGGTCAAGTGCTAAGGCAGGACTTTCCTAAGACCCTCACTCTCATTATAAATTTCCTTCCTTCCTTCCTTCCTTCCTTCCTTCCTTCCTTCCTTCCTTCCTTCCTTCCTTCCTTCCTTCCTTCCTTCCTTCTTCTTTTTTGTTCCCGCTTCAATCTCTTTTCCTCTTTCTTCCCCTCTTTCCTGCTTTTTCCTTCCTTGCTCTCTTCCCACCTTTCCTACTTTTTCTTTGTCTTTCCTCTTTCCCTTTCTCCTTTCCTGTCCCTTCTTGCATGTTCAAATGCAAAGGAGAAGCATTTCACCTTTTGTTTTGTTTTTAGTTTGTTTTGATAGCCTTCTGCCAGCAAAAACAGAGCCCAAGGGATGCGTGTGCCCCTGCCCCCCCCCCCGAGCTTCATTTTCATTAGCAGAGGCTCTATGGGTCAGTCCTTTGCTGTTTCCAGGCTGACCCCTGTGGGTCAGATCTAACCACCCATGGGTTGGATCCAGCCTGTGGGCCCTGAGTTTGACACCCCTGTTCAATAATACCGAAAATCAACTCAAGAAAAACTATTTGCATGGTTGTCCATCTTTGCCTTTTTTTCATGGTAATTATTAAAGTGCATTTGATTTGTAAGAAACAGGAGAGTGGCAGTATGCATGCATATGTTATACAAGTACAGTCCTCGACTTACAAACAGTCTGTTTAGTGACTGTTCCAAATTACAATGGCACTGGAAAAAAAGTGACTTATGACCATTTTTCACACTTGTGACTGTTACAGAATCCCCATGGTCACATGATTTACATTCGCATAGTTGACAATTGGTTCATCTTTATGACGTTCATGTATTTTTTGTGTGTGTGAACTCTTGAAAAGCAAAGTCAATGGGGGGACCCATATTCACTTCACAACCTTGTTACTAATTTAACAGCTGCAGTGATTCACTTAACAAACGTGGCAAGAAAAGTCGTAAAATGGGACAAGACACATTCCTCACTTATCAACATAAATTCTGGACTCAACTATGGTCGTAAATCGAGGACTACTTGTATATATCATTCTTATCACAGAGTGACACCCCTTTTTTAGGATCTTAATTGGCAAAAGGAAAATAGGCTATACCAGTGATGGTTAACTTTTTTTTCCTCTGCTCCCGAAAGCACACGCACATGTGCCCACACCCATAATGCAATGCTTCTTCCATGATCCTCCGCCCCTTGAGCATGTGCACACGACCCCCCACACCCCATTTTGGGCCTAGAAGCCTCCTGGGACCAAAAATGGGCTGCGGGGTGGCGCTGCACACACACCCAGTCTGACACGCATGTGCATGTGATTCCCCCTATGCATGCATGCATGTCTTCCACCTACATGGGAACTGGCACATGCAGCTGACTGGCAGGAGGTACGCATGTATGCGCAGTGAAACTGACCTAGGGTGATGGCTCACGTGCCTGCAAAGATGGCTCCACGTGCCACCTGTGGTACACATGCCATAGGTTCGCTATCACAGGGCTATACTGTATAAAGCAGTGGTTCTCAACCTTTATAGTGCTGCGACCGCTTTAATACATTTCCCCACGATGTGGCGACCCCAATCGTAAAATGATTTTCGTTTTGAATTTATTGCGCCTGAAGCCGTATTGGCTAGCAATCTGAACTGCTTGCGATTGCCTTGAGGACGGAGGCATTAAAGCGGAGACTCCTCCCCTATTAAGTTTATGGTGCCTGAAGCCAGATTAGGCTAGCAATTGGGAGTGATTGCAGCTGGCTTGAGAGGGAGACATCAGAGCAAAGATTTCTCTCTTTTTTAATTCATCGCGCCTGAAGCCGAATTCGGCTAGCGATTTGAAGAGCCTGCAGCTGGCTTGTGAAGTCAACCATTGGAGCGCGATTCTTCGACTCGCAAGTATATTTCCCATATTTCCGATGGTCTTAGGCGACCCCTGGCAAATCGTCATTCGACCCCCAATGGGGTCCCAACCCACAGGTTGAGAACCACTGGTATAAAGAATGTTAAGAATCCTGGAGATCGGGAGGATTGAAGATTGAGACATTAATGAGATGAGAATATACAAATCTGTGATTTCTTGAAATAATGGATATGTCAGCTTTTTTTTTTTACTTCTCTTTTATATAAGATTAAGAATAATAATTTCAAAAATGTTTTTATTGAAATGTTAAAAGAGGATTGATGCTGATGCTATAGAGATTGAAAAGAAAGGAATGAGTAAATGGGAATAAAGGGTTTTAATGTAAATGGGAAAAGACAAAGGGGGGGGAGAAAGGGGTAGATTTGATTAAAGATTAAAATTCGGGACGGAGGGTTAAACTAGAATTTTTTAAGAGAAATGCAAATAGGAGAATTTTAAAAAAAAGGAGGGGGAAAGAAAATATATTGATAAAAATATATAAGGTGGGGGGGGGTAAACTGAATTGGAGGTAATTATGTATCTGGCTGATATTTGGTTCAAAAAAGATACATTGTATGTGATTGTTTAAAAATAAAAAAAAATAAAAAAAAGAAAGTCTCCTGGAGAAGATTTTTTTCAGCAATGTATGGTTGAATGTCTCAAAGAATATTAAAAGGAGAGAACGGACAAGAGCAGTGACAGCTATCACTTCTGTCAATTTCGTTCAAAGTCATTTAAAAGGTTACTACGTCATGCTGCAATCGGTTTTATCTGTAAGTTGCTTGTTATGTATTTCCAGAATTTTCTCTAACGTTACTTTAAATTGTAAATGCTTTCCCGGTTTAATTGCACGGGGCTGATTGTATAGGTCAGTACTGTGCAAGCGAAAACTCATTATACCCTAATTCTATAGAGATTTATGCAGAAGTAAATTCCACTGTTGTTCCTTTCAGCTTTCAACCAAATTTGAAACTCACATTCTTGAGACATAATTATGCATCCATCTTTTATCTTAAAATGTGTGGGCACGACAATGTTATATTTCAGCTTATTGATAATGTGAAGTACATAATCATCTAAGAAACATGACTTGGTATTTCTTTTTTTTTCTTTTTTAGAAAAAGCATTCTGAGCTTGAAGTTAAGTAATATAAATTGGACTACTCCCCTGTGAAAGAATAGGCTTGTGAAACCATCCAATTTCCTCCTAACTCTAAAGAGCAGATAGGATTATATTGTTCATCCTTCTATCTTCGTCTCTCGGGCTGTGAAAAAGGTGTAATCTTTTTTTATATCCATTCAGCGAAGTTACTGCTTTTCCCATGGAATCAACACAAACTATTCAAAACTCCTTTACAGGATTCAGAACATTCATTTACCACCACTGATCAATAGTCCTTCTTCCCAAAAATGAAGCTCATGAATATTCACAATCCCTTTACTTGGTATTTCTGTTTATTACCATTTTTGAGCAAATAGCTGATTACGCATTTGTTTTAGGCTCGCTGTTTTCAAAGCGCAATATAACAATATTGTACTGTAAACCAGCATTTTAGTTATAACGGCCAATTAGATGCATTTGGGCAGCTCTCAAGCCTTCTTCTAGTGTACTTCTATGCTACCTATGAATCAGGAAGTAATAGCCACCCTCCATTCACCTCTTCACTTCTCTTTTAGAATAGAATAGAATTTTTATTGGCCAAGTGTGATTGGACACACAAGGAATTTGTCTTAATGCATATGCTCTCAGTGTACATAAAAGAAAAGATACGTTCATCAAGGTACAACATTTACAACACAAATGGTGGTCAATATATCAATATAAATCATAAGGATTGCCAGCAACAAAGTTACAGTCATACAGTCATAAGTGGAAAGAGATTGGTGATGGGAATGATGAGAAGATTAATAGTAGTGCAGATTTAGTAAATAGTTTGACAGTGTTGAGGGAATTATTTGTTTAGCAGAGTGATGGCCTTTGGGAAAAAACTGTTCTTGTGTCTAGTATCTAGTTGTTAAAACTATCAATATTCACTAGTAAAACATATTTTCTTCTTTTGGGCTGTATATTCTGTTGTTGTTTGTTATTGTTGTTGTCTGTATTCAACTTTAGTGGATGATCTACAGTTCTAACATTGGAGGGGAGGGAGGAAATCTATGTTCATTTTATCTTGGTCATGCATGACTTTAGATAACTACCTTGTAAGGCAGCGCAAAGCTTTCAAGGGACAATTTGGTTCAATGGTAATTACCATCAAACCACTCCACTGAAGCAGATCTGCCAAGCAGCATAAAGGCAAAAAATTATAAGATTCCCCCATAGAAATGTTAGGCTGAATCTTCCAGCTAGCTACATCGGTGAAAGCCAGGTCACTCCTGTAGTGCAATGCACCTTGTAGGTGCAACATAATGCTGCCTTGCACAAGGTTCACTCTCTTGTGAGTGAAACAATATCCAGAAACTGACTCAGTGCACCTTGAACTATTCTGATATTTTAAAAGGACGTTTTATTGAAATTCTATCAATCTTGTTGCTTCAGAGCAATTCACCAGAGATGTTTTCTATTAGCTTAACAAGCTTTTGGCATGGATACTGGCCTGACTTTTACCTGAGCCTTTCAACCATGACAATATAATTAAATGTTTTGAATGATGTTTCAAGTGTGAGACACTAAGGAGGAGACTTCTAGTGGGGAAAAAATCAAATGCATACAGTATATCATAATATCCAATTCATCAAGCTCATTGCCAATCGTGAGTTGTAACTTCCTCTACTTTCATTTGGCAATGTTTCAGGATTAATCATGATGTTGTTAGATAGGATGATAAATTAGGGAACCAATTCAGCTCCTGGTTTGTCATATCCAGAATGGGCAAGTTTGGGAGATTGTGGTGGGGGTGGGGGTGGCAGGATCAGCACCAGTAGCAGCAGCAGCATCAACTGCATCTATGCCAATGGTTCTCAACCTTGTAATTTTAAATTGTATGGCTTTCAAATCCCAGAAGTCCCCAGCTAGGAAGGCTGGCCTTCTGATGAATTTTTAGACCACAATGATCGCCGATGATGTTAAACTATTTAACACTACCAACGATGCTGCTACCCTTCAAAAAGACCTTGACTTTGTGTCGGAATGGTCAAAAAATTGGCAACTCCAAATCCCAACCAACAAATGCTCTGTCTTACACATTGGCAAAAAGAATCAGAACACAAAATACAAGCTAGGTGGACATGACCTTGTAGATGACCCTCATTCTGTCAAGGACCTTGTAGTACTCATATCAAATGTTCTAAGTGCCAAAGCCCCACTGTAACAACATTGCCAAAAAGGCATTAAGAGTTGTAAACCTAATTTTGCATAGCTTCTTCTCCAGTAAGATTACACTACTAACCAGAGCATACAAAACATTTGCTAGACCAATTCTTGAATACAGCTCTTCTGTCTGGAACCCATACTGCATATCGGACATTAATACAATTGAGCGCATCCAGAAATATTTCACAAGAAGAGTCCTCCACTCCTCTGCTCTCAAGAAAATACCTTATGCCACCAGACTTGAAATTCTGGGTTTAGAAAATTTAGAACTACACCGCCTTTGGTATGACCTGAGCATAGCTCATAAAATCATCTGCTACAATGTTTTCCTGTTGTCAATGACTACTTCAGCTTCAACCACAACAATACACGAGCACACAATAAATTCAAACTTAAAGTGAACCACTCCAAACTCGATTGCAGAAAATATGACTTCAGTAACAGAGTTGTAAATGCCTGGAATGCACTAGCAGACTCCATGGTCTCATCCCAAAATCCCCAAAACTTTAACCTAAGACTGTCTACTGTTGACCTCACCCCATTCCTAAGAGGTCTGTAAGGGGCGTTCCCTTTAGTTGTATTCATTTTATGTATTCAATTCATGCTTATGCTTATATATATTATTTAATATGTATTTGACAAAATAAATAAATAAATAAAATAAAATAAAACAATCCCTACGAACTCTGACCATCCTGCTTGGAATCCGATTGGTCTTAAACTCTGATATATGTGAAGGAGGCCAAGATCCATCCTTCAGCCTTTCATCCTTAAATGGTTTGTTAAATAGCTTTTGCAGTTCAAGGGGGAAAAAAATCTTGCAGACATACTGTCTCATAGAGAACATATCAGGCTTTCCTGATGGATCATGAAAAATGAAGTCCTAAGAATTCATGTTGGCAAGGCACATCCAGCGCAACCACAGAAATAAACTTTCCTTCTTTGTTTTCACACCTCCTCTGCTATTTTTTACGTCATCTAACCAAAGAAGCTTTTGAGATGCAAAAGAAATAGGAGTTGAGAAGTGATGATACATTTCTTCATGTATTGGAGAAATACAATATTTCTGCTCCTTCAGAAACAATTTATAACTTTCCTCCAACCTCCAATATGGAGGAAGTCCATCTATTTTTCATATAACTAGTTTTAATAAATTAATTGTTTGGATTGTTTTAACTCTATTTGGCCATGTCTGCAAGGTCAGGAATGGGATGTGGTGGCTCAGTGGCTAAGATGCTGAGCTTGTCGATCGAAAGGTCGGCAGTTCAGCAGTTCGAATCCCTAGTGCCATGTAATGGGGTGAGCTCCCGTTATTTGTCCCAGCTTCTACCAACCTAGCAGTTCGAAAGCACGTAAAAATGCCAGTAGAAAAAATAGGGACCACATTTGGTGGGAAAGTAACAGCGTTCTGTGTGCCTTTGGAATTTAGTCATGCTGGCTACATGACCACGGAGACGACTTTGGACAGCGCTGGCTCTTCCGCTTTGAAACGGAGACGAGCACCGCCCCCTAGAGTTGGGAACAACTAACACATATGTGCGAGGGGAACCTTTACCTTTACAAGGACAGGAAAGTCACTGAATTGCAACACAGAAGACCTTTGGCAATACCACAACCATTTAATATTTTAATAATTTATTCTACAATGCATAGAAAAAATAATTAGCTGCCTTTTATGATGAAGAAGGAAACTTTTCCACCACAGGGAAAATATAGTGATATTTTTGCTCAGCTAACATGACATTCACTGTCTCAGATACCCAATAATTCTGTGATGCAGCACAAACAGTGAATCACAACACTTGATGTTAATGGCTACACTGACATCTCAAATCGCAGCTGTTTCCCAGCAGTAGCCAAAGGCAAGGAAATGTTTTTGGAAAAAGAATAGATTATTAACACAAAGCTGCAAGAAAATCATTCACAATAAGATGTTAATAATAATAAAAACTGATACAAACCAAAAGAAGTGAAAATTACCACATTGATTTAGGCATTGTAAAGTGAGTTGTGTATTTCTCAACTAATATCGGATAGAGGTAACAGTCTATCATACAGGTTTTCCACAATGTTATATTAAACATTTGATTCAGTTTATTGAAGATAATAGATGCTTTATGTACCTAAGCAGTTGAAGCTGAGAACCCTAAACTAATTGCATAATGGCACTCTACAAGTCAATGAGATGGTTCTGTGGGAATCGAATTTCTATAACAATGTTAAACAGAAATCCTTCCTATATTCCAGGTAGTGAGATAGGTGGCGTATAATTTTAATTAATAAATATATTTCTGTATGATTCAAAACGATCTATATAAGAGTCTCATGTTTCAGTCGCTTGGCTGAATGCCGTGAAGGTGGCTAAGGCAGCCATTTTGGTCAGAACAGACGTCTGAGGAGATTTTCGCCCGTGACTAGATATGTATTGCTCAGCTCTTATAATGCTACACCTCTGTGTTAGTGACTTCGCTTGACCTGCCGCTTCAGCCTTAGAATCTCATCTTCGTCGCCAGTGTTCTGTCTGAGAACGAGGTGAGTAAGGACTGAGGCCAGACAGGGTAACAGTTCAGCTAGCAATTTATTGGCTAACAACAAGAAGCTAACAGTGACCAGCTCTTGGGTCAGCAGAGAGAGGGAAGCTCTCTGTCTGACAGCTCTTTATATATTCTGCTATCGGACAGATTAGCCAATCAGGCAACATCTTTCTCTCGCCGGTTGGCTGCCGACAGAACAGCAAATCCGCAGTGCTCCTTCTGCTGCATGAGGTGGACTGGGGTGAAACCTTGCGGATGTAACATACTGTATGAATGTGTGTGTGTGTGTGTGTGTGTGTGTGTGTGTGTACTTTTATATATACACACACAGACACACTATACACATCTAATTTATATATAAAAATAAAGTTAGGGTGTTATGATACAATGATCTCTATTCCACTGATGGTAACAGTTCCACTGGTAGGTAATTAATTGAATACTTCTAAACCAAGGGTGTCAAACCTGTGTTGTCATGGTGGCATCACGTGACGTATTGGGACTTTTTCCCCCTTTGCTAAATTGGGCGACGGTGTGGTCAGCTCATAACGCATTTGGCCCACAGAGCATGAGTTTGACAGCCCTGTTCTATACAAAGCCTATTCTCAGATAATCATTAGGTCTGTGAAGAAATTGTATTTCAGTGTGTTGAAAAGAGAGACTCCTCTGAGAGAAGAAAATTTCATTCCTTCATTCCTTCATTCCTTCATTCCTTCATTCATTCATTCATTTTATATAGCCATCCATCACACCATCATGACTCTGGGTGTCTCAAACAATTACAAGAACAAAAAAAAAATATGATAGATAAAACAGAAGCATAGAAAACCATTACAACCAATTAAAACCATAAAATCATTCATATGGAATATCCTTAAGTTTATGTCTACATTTATAGCATACAGGCCTTCGGTGACAGTATAAATCCATTCATGTGGTGGCTTCCAACAAACAGTTTGTTAGATTATTTTTATAATCAGTTATGACACATAAACAGTAACTAGAAGGATAGATAGATGCTACAAGCAACAAAATATCACAATTAACTGAATGGATGCAACAATTTTTTTTTCTTTATAATATTGTGGCCCTAATTTATCTCATTTATATTAATGAATGGTGGATTGCACAATAATTAGTATGATTGGAAAAAATATAATAATATTCCATAAATGTGACTCTAATTGTCACAGCTTAATGACAAGTTGATCATCCTGCTTTAAATTATTACTTTAAGCCACTGAAGCAAAATAAAAAAGTAAAATATTATTCTCCCATAGTATCATCTGTATTAATTTTTCCTTTGCATGTAATGCATACTCAAGGTATCGACACTGTTATATTTTATTTCTCCATAGCTGGGAATCTGAGTAGATTATTCTTTGTCCATCTACATATTTCTCTGAAATTAATTATATTCTAAATGACATTAAGTATTAGGCATATGATTAGCTTAACAATGCAGAATGCACAATTCACTAGTCAGAGGATAGATATAATCTGAGTATTTTACTCCCTAGCATGCATGGGAGCATATGGCAGGGATAATTAAGTTTCAGTATTATTTCCAATTAATTATAGTCATAATCACATTATCTCCTGTACTGGACTTGAAGGCTTATGAATATGTCTCAGAGTTCTTTGAGGTTAATGAACAGTGCAAAAGAATTTTATTATCTGAAGGTTGATTATATCAGCGCAATGTTCATGTCTATTTAGATCCATGCAAATACATTTCTGTTTACCTGAACATATGCTGCACTTAAAAGCTGAAAATCAACATATTCCTATACCAGTTCATCCCATGTATTGCTATATAGGGCAAACTGTAATTCAGTAGTAAACAATGCTGCCAAATACAATCAAACTGAGCCAGGTAAAAAACAGTAGAACAATATGGCTCCAGTCAAGATTTCTGCATGTCATAAAATTCATTGGCTGAAGCAACAGAAAGAAAGAAGGCTTGGAGCATACATTAAAATATTCATTTCTCTCTTCAGAAATCCAAAGGAATGAATATGGACAGCATATGGTTAAATAAATGGAGGAACAAAAAAAAAAGTAATGTCACTGAAGATAACTTCCAAAAGCAAACTGCAGATCTTTCAACCAATCATGCAATACAATACAATAGATACAAAGAAAACTGACATCAGAAAAAGACCCAGAAAAAAAGACCCATCAAGTCTACCCTTTGAGTTTTCTTGGGTTTGTGTTTTTTTTTGTCTTTTTGATTTATTTAGTTATTATATTTTTAACTAAAGTTTATCACATAGTCAACCAGATGTTCAGATTGGATATAGAATAGAATAGAATAGAATAGAATAGAATTCTTTATTGGCCAACTGTGATTGGGCACACAAGGAAGTTGTCTTTGGTGTATATGCTCTCAGTGTACATAAGGAGAATAAAATACATTCACTGAGAATAAAAAGATACAACACTTAGTACTAAAAAGCTATCAAATCATACTAGGAAACAAATAAAAACAATATAAATTGAGAGATACAAGTGACATGGTTATAGTAATAAGTGGGAAGAGATAGATACTAGTAAGGAAGAGAAGACCTTCCCAAGGACCTAGGATAGGCAGATGTGGCTGTTTTATGGTATTACAGATATCATTGCAGGATATAAGCTTTTTCAGCTTATAGTAAAGCTACCTTTTGTAATTGACTGATGGTGAATTTGTCAGTGCAGATGGTATTTAAGTGGTAATCCAGTTGTTCTGGGATTGAACCCAAGGTACCTATTACTATTGGAATGATATTTAAGCAGATTCTCAGTCACCCGGGTCATGGTTGTTCCAAAGGTGCTTTTTCAAGAGGTAACTGGACTTTTTGGTTTTTCTTTGAAGAAGCTAAAGAAGCTTCTGGATGAGAAGTGGAACATGTTCAAAGAAAAAACAGAAAGTCCAGTTGCCTCTTGAAAAAGCACCTTGTGACTATTGGAACGATCTTTGCTTTCTTTTGCCATAGTTTTTCTATTTCTATTTGCAGGTCTTTGTGTTTTGTTAGCTTCTCCAGTTCTTTCTTCATCGGTATCAAAGAACCATCATACCTCACAATCCCACCCTCACCTTTCTCACATACAAAGCTGCAACAGATTTGAGATCTCAAATCTGTTGCAGCCTTACATATGTGAGAAAGGTGAGGGTGGGATTGTGAGGTATGATGGTTCTTTGATACTGATGAAGACAACCGATAAATCCATCAGATTTTCAAATTTTATTTATTTATTTATTTATTTATTTTTGTCACAACAATATACACAAGCATCAGACAAAATGATTATATAGTATATAAAAATATATATGAGGAAATATAAGGAAGCATAAGCATATCTATATATAAGAAAAAGCAATAGGACAGGAACGGTAGGCACGTTTGTGCTCTTACGCACGCCACTTATAGTCCTCTTAGGAATGGGGTGAGGTCAATAGTAGACAGTTTTTGGTTAAAGCTTTTGGGATTATGAGAAGAGACCACAGAGTCAGGTAATGTGTTCCAAGCACTGATAACTCTGTTACAGAAGTCATATTTTCTGCAATCTAGATTGAAGTGGTTAACATTAAGTTTAAATCTATTGGTTGCTCTTGTATTATTGCAATTGAAGCTGAAGTAGTCTTTAACAGGAAGGACATTACAATAGATGATTCTATGAGTTAAACTTAGGTCTTGTCGAAGGTGGCGGAGTTTTCTAAACCTAGGATTTCAAGTCTGGTGGGATAAGGTATTTTGTTGTTTTCAGAGGAGTGGAAAACTCTTCTTGTAAAATATTTCTGGACACGTTCAATTGTATTGATGTCAGAAATGTGGTGTGGGTTCCAGGCAGGCGAGCTGTATTCAAGAATTGGTCTACCAAATGTTTTATATGCTCCAGTTAGTAATGTACTGTTTTTGGAAAAGAAGCTATGCAAGATTAGGTTTACAACTCTTAGAGCCTCTTTTGCTATGTAGTTGCAGTGGGCTTTGGCACTTAGATCATTTGATATGAAAACTCCAAGGTCTTTAACAGGGTGGGGGTCATCTGTAAGGTAATGTCCATCAAGCATGTACTTAGTGTTTAGGTTCTTTTTTCCAATATGTAAGACTGAGCATTTGCTGGCCTTTGCTGGTTGAGATTTGGAATTGCCAAGTTTTATACCAAGCGGTTAGAAGATCAAGGTCTTTTTGAATGGTAGATGTATTGTCGGTAGTGTTAAATAGTTTGACATCATCAGCAAAGAGAACACAATTACTTGAGATATGGTCACAGAGATCATTTATGTATAGTATGAAGAGTGTTGGTCCAAGAACGCTACCTTGAGGAATGCCACTCTTGACAGGAACAGGATTTGATAGAGCATTGCCGATTTTGACCACTTGTTCTCTGTTAGACAGAAAAGCAGTTATCCAATTGTGAAGGGGTCCTGAAATGCCATAGGATTTTAGTTTTAGAAGAAGTTTACCATGTACTACTGAGTCAAAAGCTTTGCAGAAGTCTATGTAGATTGCATCGATTGATTTGCCTTGATCAAGATTTGTAGTCCATATGTTTTTACAGTGGAGAAGTTGTAAGTTACACAATAATTTTTTTCTGAAACCAAATTGTTTATTAGAGAGTAGGTTGTTTATTTCTAAGTGGAAGGTAATGGTTGGTGATTGATTCCATTACTTTGCAAGTGACGTAGCATAGAGAGATTGGTCTGTAATTTTCAACTAAGCTGGGGTCTCCTTTTTTAAAGATTGGGATGACTGTGACTAGTGACCAAAGTTTGGGAAGGGAACTGGTCGTGAAAGCTTTATCAAAGATTATGCTTAAGGGGTCTGCTATATTAGTGGAAAGTTTTTTAAAGAAGTATGCAAATAGTCCATCAGGTCCAATAGACAGAGATGGTTTCAAGTTATGAAGAGCTTTTTCAACATTATCTTCTGTGAAATCTATATGTGTTAAGTCGTCATACTCATTGCTGGTACGATTTGAGAATGTCCGATAAGTGTCATCACTGTTAACAAAGACTGAGCCAAAGAATGTGTTAAAGAGGTTTGCTTTAACTGTTTCATCATTGCATTCTTTTCCGTTAGAATCTTTTAGTGGTGGGATTGTATTTGAATTGTATTTGTATTTGAATTGTATTTGTATTTGTATTTGTATTTTGTATTTGAATTGGGATTGTATTTGTATTTTAGTGGTGGGATTGTATTTGAATTTCTCCAAAGCAACTTACTGATCCCTACTTTGAGGTCCTGGATCAATCTGATTATTCAATTCAATATTTCTATTTGAAGGGATAATTTGCCTGAATCTCCTTTGAATCAAACCTTTACTTCCATCCACATCTCACCCCATTCTACTGAATACCAAATCAAATTACTTGTCCTTCTAACTCTGTATTATTTGCTTTGATTGATGCAGGTTTTCTGGGAAGAGACCTTGATTGTTTTGCTGCACATCCTTTCTTCTTCCTCAGTCTGCAGAGGGCAGGAGGGCAATGACTCAGAATAACTGGTACTGCTAGCTGATCAAATCCCTATCACTTTCTAATATGCATTATATACATCACACACATGTGATGAAATAGGCTGGTTAATTTGAACATGTTATAGAGAAAAGTATATGTGAGAAAGACATTACATAGAATCAGAAATGCTGCAAAGGATCCCAGAGGTCATCTAAAATAATTCTTATTTTTTGCCTTGTTTCTTTTTTCCCCCACACCACTAATTCTATCCCTCAAAACAAAATAGCAATTTTGTTGCTGTACCTTTTTCCATTCTTATTCTCTCTTCTTCTGATATGTCCCTTCAAGATGATTTGTGTGTGTTACCTACGCATAAACCTCTAGCTTGATTTATTATTAAATGTAGTTAAGTACAGTAAACAAAATTCATGATTCTACCCTTTCCCTTTCTTTTTTTAAACAATTGCCTTCGCTTGAATTCCTTGAATGAACATTCAGTACTGTGCAGTTTATTGAACATGACAAAACTTTTAAAAGGATCGTCTATGATTGCAAGGAAAATCAGATGCCAGCTCTCTCTTTGAAGGACTGCCAGAGGACAGTCTTTTAATTGAAGGGACGTCCAGTCCAATTTTGTTTTCTAAAAACAAAGAACCATAAAATGGAGAAACAGGAGACTAAGAGTTGACTATTTATAGTTAGCATTTGCACTGAAAATTGAGCAGGGAGAAATATTTCCTGCTCAGTGGTGCCCATCATGACTGAGATTACTGTATTCCCAGGGCATGGGCACAACATTTTAATGCCTGCAAGGGAGCTGAAATGGAAAACTGGCCTCCATGTTTATCCAAAACTTTCAGAGGTCTGGGTTCCGTCTTTCTGTTCTATTCTTAAAATTTACTTAAAAATCATGAGCAAGAAAAGTAACTTTTCTTATGGCCAGAGGGCCAAAATGGTGGCTGTGCAAAAAAGAAATGTAACTTGTCTTGCTTGCACAGCCACCACTTGGGTCCTTTGGCCATAAATTTTTTTAAAAATATTATCATAACCACACCTATTTTAAGTGGCATGTCTCTGGAGATTGTCAGTCATGGTTGTCCCAAAGGTGCTTTTTCAAGAGGCAACTGGACTTTCTGATTTTTACTAAATCGGCACTACTATTAATCTTCTCATCGTTCCCACCATCCATCTCCTTCCACTTATGACTGTATGACTGTAACTTTGTTGCTTGTATCCTTACAATTTATATTGATTGTTTCCTGATTGCTTATTTGTACCCTATGACTATCATTAAGTGTTGTACCTTAGAATTCTTGATGAATGTATCTTTTCTTTTATGTACACTGAGAGCATATGCACCAAGACAAATTCCTTGTGTGTCCAATCAGACTTGGCCAATAAAAAATTCTATTCTATTCTATTCTATTCTATTCTATTCTATTCTATTCTATTCTATTCTATTCTATTCTTCAAAGACGTTTCACTTCTCCTCCAACAAGCTTTACAGCTCTGAAGATGCTTCTTGGATAAGAAGCAAAACATTTTCAAAGAAAAACCAGAAGGTCCAGTTGCCTCTTGAAAAAGCACCTTTGGAACATTTTAAGTGACACTTTCTCTAGACATTTTGACTGTAAAGATGACCAGCAAACTCAAAAGTTGAAATGGTTGAAAGACATCCAGCCATGTCTACATCAATGATGCGTTCCATATCATTGTAGAACATAGATATGTATTTACTAATTTCAGCTTGGTGAATAGCAATATCACATAGATGTATATAGTATCCCATAGTGCTTTATAGCACTCTCTGGCAGTTTGTAATGTCAGCATATTGCCCCCAACAAGCATTTTACCAACCATGCAAGGATGGAAGGCTGAGTCAACTTTGAGAACATCAGGACTGAACTCCAAGCTGTGAGCAGAGTCAGCCTGCAATACTGCATTCTAACTACTGTTTCACCAGTGATGTGTTCTCAACTGGCAACTGTAAAGGAAAGAATGAGCGGAAGAACAAAATGCAAAGTTCCTCTTCATTATATCCAATTAATATAGTTATTACATACTTATGCAGAAAAAATAATTGCTACCAACCTGCCTTCTATTGAGGACCTGTATACTGCACGAATCAAGAAGAGGGCCGTGAAAATATTTACAGATCCCTCCCATCCAGGACATAAACTGTTTCAACTCCTACCCTCAAAACGACGCTATAGAGCACTGCACACTAGAACAACTATATAGGGTCTCTTGTGGCTCAACAGGCTAATGCAGTCTGTTATTAACACAGCTGCCTGCAATTACAATTACTGCAGGTTCGAATCCCACCAGGCCCAAGGTTGACTCAGCCTTCCATCCTTTATAAGGTAGGTAAAATGAGGACCCAGATTGTTGGGGGGCAATACAAGTTGACTTTGTATATGATATACAAATGGATGAGACTATTGCCTAACACAATGTAAGCCTCCCTGAGTCTTCGGAGAAGGACGGGATATAAATTCAAATAATAATAATAAAAAAAACAACTAGACACAAGAACATTTTTTTCCCGAAGGCCATCACTCTGCTAAACAAATAATTCCCTCAACACTGTCAAACTATTTACTAAATCTGCACTACTATTAATCTTCTCATGGTTCCCATCACCAATCTCTTTCCACTTATGACTGTATGACTGTAACTTTGTTGCTGGCAATCCTTATGATTTATATTGATATATTGACCATCATTTGTGTTGTAAATGTTGTACCTTGATGAACGTATCTTTTCTTTTATGTACACTGAGAGCATATGCACCAAGACAAATTCCTTGTGTGTCCAATCACACTTGGCCAATAAAAAATTCTATTCTATTCTATTCTATTCTATTCTATTCTATTCTATTCTATTCTATTCTATTCTATTCTATTCTATTCTATTCTCATATATATGCTTATATATTATATAGTTAGTTCATGTTAATGCTTATATATAATATTATGACAAAATAAATAAATTAATTAATAAATTAAATAAATAAAACATATATACATACACACATATAGCCTAAAGTTGATCCACAATTGATCCAAAGTCTCTTCTCCTAGCCAGTTTGGTGTAGTAATTAAGATGCTAGCCTAGAAACTAGGAAACTGTCAGTTCTAGTCCTCACTTAGGCATAAAAGCCACTTGGCTGATTTTGGGCCATTTGCCAGGAGACTGTGAGTTCTAGTCTCATCTTAAGCATGAAAGCAACTGGGTGATTTGGGGCCAATCAACAGGAGATGGTGAGTACTAATTCCACCTGAGGCATGAAAACCATCTAGGTGACTTTGGGCCAACCCACCTCACATAGTTGCTTTTATGGGGTAAATAGGGGGAAGAATATAATTATGTACAGTATATTTGCTGCCTTGAGTTACCTATAAAATAATAAAAACAGAATAAAAATAGTCTAGTAATAATTTAATACTAGTCCTGTTGAAATGTATCTTCAAAGGCATTTTGGTTTATCACCCAAATCACACACCTCAATATTGTGCGTGCCATCATGCATTACAAATTTTGATGAATAAATAAGCCTTTTTCAAGTATAACCAGGAGTTTGGGAAAATCATATATATATAAAAAAACATATACTGCTGTGTTCCTTTAGTTTCTTTTTCGGATGGCTGACTGAATAATCAACCACACAGTCAAAGATTTCAACTTAAATGTTTTCTTATATTTCTTATGTGATTACCCCCAGGCCTCACAATCAAAATGTTTCCTTCCTTTGGTGCCACTTGTATTCCTGAATGAATGGGGAAATTGCTTCAATTTGAGAGTTCTCTGCCAACTTTTGGGCACTTGGCAGAACAAACATTTCCAAATCCTTCAGCTGACTGGTATAAATGTGGCTATGACTGGCTTTCTTCAGATCTTTCATTTATTTTATTTATTTATTTTAATTTGTCATAACAATATATTTAGGTAATGTACAAAAAGATTTTATAATATATAAACACATATATGAGTAAATATAAGGAGGTATAAGCATATATATATATATATATATATATATATATATATATACATATATACATACACACATATAGCCTAAAGTTGATCCACAATTGATCCAAAGTCTCTTCTCCTAGCCAGTTTGGTGTAGTAATTAAGATGCTAGCCTAGAAACTAGGAAACTGTCAGTTCTAGTCCTCACTTAGGCATAAAAGCCACTTGGCTGATTTTGGGCCATTTGCCAGGAGACTGTGAGTTCTAGTCTCATCTTAAGCATGAAAGCAACTGGGTGATTTGGGGCCAATCAACAGGAGATGGTGAGTACTAATTCCACCTGAGGCATGAAAACCATCTAGGTGACTTTGGGCCAACCCACCTCACATAGTTGCTTTTATGGGGTAAATAGGGGGAAGAATATAATTATGTACAGTATATTTGCTGCCTTGAGTTACCTATAAAATAATAAAAACAGAATAAAAATAGTCTAGTAATAATTTAATACTAGTCCTGTTGAAATGTATCTTCAAAGGCATTTTGGTTTATCACCCAAATCACACACCTCAATATTGTGCGTGCCATCATGCATTACAAATTTTGATGAATAAATAAGCCTTTTTCAAGTATAACCAGGAGTTTGGGAAAATCATATATATATAAAAAAACATATACTGCTGTGTTCCTTTAGTTTCTTTTTCGGATGGCTGACTGAATAATCAACCACACAGTCAAAGATTTCAACTTAAATGTTTTCTTATATTTCTTATGTGATTACCCCCAGGCCTCACAATCAAAATGTTTCCTTCCTTTGGTGCCACTTGTATTCCTGAATGAATGGGGAAATTGCTTCAATTTGAGAGTTCTCTGCCAACTTTTGGGCACTTGGCAGAACAAACATTTCCAAATCCTTCAGCTGACTGGTATAAATGTGGCTATGACTGGCTTTCTTCAGATCTTTCATTTATTTTATTTATTTATTTTAATTTGTCATAACAATATATTTAGGTAATGTACAAAAAGATTTTATAATATATAAACACATATATGAGTAAATATAAGGAGGTATAAGCATATATATATATATATATATATATATATATATATATATATATATATATATATATATATATATATATATATATATATTTGTTTTCTGAGGTTTTTGGTGTTTGTATGTAGGTCTTTGGTTATTCGGGTTTTCTCCCGCGTAAAATTGGAAGTGTCTTGGCGACGTTTCGACGAAGTCTCATTCGTCATCTTCAGGCTTCAGCTTCGTGCTTCTGGGAGCAATGTGTGATCAACCCAACAGACCCAAACCCACACTGATCATGAAGCACGACCAAGGACCAGAAGCCAGACCGCAGCTGCAACATTAGCCATTTCAAACCCCTCCAATCCATACATGCAGCAGACTGACACCCACTATGAAGATGTAGCACGACCACAAAGCCAAACAACAGCTATGTAGCTCACCAGCTCAAATCCCCCTGCAACACAGACTAAACTGAGCACAACCAAGCCCCCACTAACACAGGACACACCCCCAGCCAATCAGAGCACAAAAAAACCCCATCCAATCAGAGCACAGCCAAGCTCCCACCCAATCAGTTCAAACCCCCACTAGCAGTTAAAAGGAAGAAACAGCTGCGATCACACATTGCTCCCAGAAGCACGAAGCTGAAGCCTGAAGATGACGAATGAGACTTCGTCGAAACGTCGCCAAGACACTTCCAATTTTACACGGGAGAAAACCCGAACAACCAAAGACCTATATATATATATATATGAAGAAGAAAAGAAAAACAATAGGACAGGAACTGTAAGCACGTTTGTGCTCTTATGCACGCCCCTTATGGTCCTCTTAGGAATGGGGTGAGGTCAATAGTAGAGAGTTTTTGGTTAAAGCTTTTAGGATTATGGGAAGAGACCACAGAGTCAGGTAAAGTATTCCAAGCACTGATGATTCTGTTACATATTTTCTGCAATCTAGATTAAAGCGGTTGACATTAAGTTTAAATCTATTGGTTGCTCTAGTATTATTGCAATTGAATGCATTGATCCTTCAATAGTTGCCTTGGTAGGGCTATTATATATCATTTGTTATTATCTTGATAGTTTTTATGATGAGTTGGGCAAGGGATGAAATTTAAAGCATAAATAATATTAATCCTCAAAATTAGAAGTGTATAACATCCAAGAACTATCTCTCATTGAATAGACCCATGAGTGTCCCACTGCAATGATGAAGCCAAGTGTAACCAGCTGTTTGCTAAATTGCTAGTTTTTCTATTTGCTGAAATTGTGACACCTACAATACTGAAGGCAGAATTCTTAAGTACAAAAGTGGATTATAGCTCATCCTTGGCATGAGGCTGGCCCCAGGTTGAATTCTTTGAACCTGTTGTCGAAAGAAGGAGATAAGTGTTGGGAGAGAATCAAGACCACTGCTTGGAGAACTGCTGTCAAATGTCAGTCAAACAAGCAACACCAGGCTGAATGGGCAAATAAATGTATATACATTTTGTGCACTATCTACCTTACTCTAACATGAAGAATGACGCAAGACCCACACTCATGAGTGCCACACAGCATGTCACCACCACACATCAACGCAGAAAGCAAACTCAGACCCACACCGATGATGAAGCATGACCAGAAGCCAGACCGCAGCTGCATCATTAGCCATTTCAAACCCCTCCAATCCATACCTGCAGCAAACTGACACCCACCATGAAGATGTAGCATGACCACGAACGCGAAGCCAAACAACAGCAATGCAGCTCACCAACTCAAATCCCCCTGCATCTCAGACCAACCTGAGCACAACCAAGCCCCCCCCAAACAGAACACACCCCCAGCCAATCAGAGCACAGCTAACCCCACCATCCAATCAGAACACACCTCCACCCAATCAAAACACAGCCAAGCTCCTAACCAATCAGTTCAAACTCCCACTAGCAGTTAAAAGGAAGAAACAGCTGCGATCACACATTTCTCCTAGAAGCACGAAGCTGTAAACACCTAGCTTGAAGATGACGAATGGGATTTCGTCGGAACGTCACCAAGACACTTCCAATTTTACGTTGGAGAAAACCCGAATAACCAAAGACCTATATACAAACACCCGCGAAAACCTCAGAAAACAAATGTGTGTGTGTTCGTGTGTGTGTGTGTGTGTGTGTGTGTATATATATACATACACACATACAATCAATGCCAACTGGCATAAAGAATAGAATAGAATTCTTTATTGGCCAAGTGTCATTGGACACACCAGGAATTTGTCTTGATGCATATGCTTTCCGTGTACATAAAAGATACCTTCATCAAGAATCATAAGGTACAACACTTAATAATAGTCATAGGGAAACAGTCAATATAAATCTTAAGGATACCAGCAACAAGTTTACAGTCATATAGTCATAAGTGGGAGGAGATGGGTGATTTATTCCAAACCACATAACCATGCAAAATATATTGCATTGCTAAATTTATATTCTGTCACTGATTGGTATTTTTGAAGCGCATGTGCATATTCAGAGCCTGCAATTTTTCTCCCCTATAAATGGTGATTTTAATTACTTATCATGGCTGTGGTTATGTCAGCCAGAGGTTATATGTCAGCTGTATTTTATGTTAGCGATGGATTATTTGAATCTCAGATGAACAATATTTTTGTGGTGTAGTATAATGCCAGCCTGAGGCGATATACAAGCCTTAGGAAATAGATAAATAAATTTAAAAAAATATATTACGGGCAAATTGTTACAAGTACTGTCTCACAAATATTATGAGACAGCAATTAGCCAGCTTTATTTAAGGATAATGTGTTCCAAGTAACCAATCCTTGCAGTTAATATTTCAGTGTGTCATGGTGATTTAGGGAGATTGGGTTAATTCAATAAATCATTGCTCATTTAACAGTAGCAAAGTATGTTGTGTTCTTCCTCACCAGAACTTATAAGGGATGTATTTTTTAAAAAAAAATTACAAAAAAATCCCAGTCAAAATTTAATTTCAAAGTTTCAAAGTTGGTAGAATTCTCTTAAGGAAAGCACCTTTATAAGCACCAAGACCAAATAGTTAACTTATTTCCTTTAACGGATAAAGACTAGACAATTTTCTCTTTTTTTTTTATCCAACTGTTGTCCCAAGGAACTGAAGAGAATTTATACTAATATCTGTTCACTTGTTATTTCCACAACACCAACCCTGTGAGGTAGGCTGGAGTGAGAGAAAAGAGAATGATTGGCCCCAAGGCACTCAGTGGGTTTCCATGACTTGTAGTTTGATTTGAACCTGGTTTGTTTCCAGTACCTTAACTAGCATGTCACATTGTCTCATGCACAAAGAACATTAACTAAAGGATTAGAGATACAGTAGTGACCAAAATTATGGAAACCTTTTGGGAAAAGTATATTTTTGAGGTTTGATGGCTAATAACACCACTTTTTTTTTAATAGTACCATAAAATTATATATCAATGGAGAGATAATTTAATCATGAAGGTAATGCAACAAAGTGTGTTCAATTATCTGTATTCTATGAAAAGATATAGCCATATAACCAGAAAAAGGAAGCACAATTTGCTTAGGTTGATATCAATTCATCTGATTGTAGTCAATGAGCATGAGTGTTTAGAGAGCCAATCAGGTATCATCTTGTTTTGGCAATGAGCCAATCAGATCACAGTAGGATTCAGTTATTGATGTCATGTATTGAAGCTGAGAGGAGGATATTTGTCAGTGTGTTATGTGATCACTATCAAGTTGGTTCGGGGTTTTTATGTTCTTTCATTTAGTGAGCTTGTAAAATGCAATAAAATTAAAGTAATGGTGCAAAAAGTTGACTTGCCACCCAGAAAGCAATATAAAATAGTATAATTAAGTGAATAAGGCTACAATTATAAAGAAATTAGAAGAAAATTTGGTGGAAACTTAACCAAAGGTGGCATTTCTAAGTTTTTGAAAAGGTATAAGAAGACTCAGTCACTACAAAACCACACTGGTAAAGGCAGGAAAAGGTGCACAACAGCAAGTGATGATAAAAGAATTAAGAGGCTTTGCCTACGTGACAGAAGAAAATAATCTGGGTGTATACAAGATGAAATGGCGGAATGCAATGTGAAGTTGAGCGCAAGGACTGTTCAGTGCAGACTACAGGAATTTGGCCTAAAATCTAGAATTCCTCAAAAAAAAAAGCCACTTTTATCTCTCAAACAAAGGTTGAAAAGCATTACATTCTTGATTAAATTATATTTCCACTGATATATAATTTTATGGTACTACTCCCCCCAAAAATGGTGTTATTAGCCATCAAACCGCAAAAATATACTTTTTCCAAAAGGTTTCCACAATTTTGGCCACTACTGTAGACTATTTATTCTTTTTAATGGTTTGGCGAGATTGAGTTCTTGTCACTTTTTAAGTATATCTTGGGGTGAACACATTAGTGGCTTTTTTTCTCCTTTTTTTCTTTGGCTTTTCACCACAAATGGGCAGGAAACAGCACTGCTATTTTCAGTGACAACATGTGACACGTGTCTTCAAATGATACAATACAGGAGCTTGAGAAGTATAATGAATGCCTAGCAATCCACCTAGACAAGTGATGTTGGAACAAGGTTTTGTGGTTCTTTTTAACAAAAACAATGGTTGTAAACATGTCCTTGTTCTGCAATCATCCATTAGGTGTCATTCCAGATGTTTGTTGTGACTTCTACTAGTTGAGGTTACTACTACCTATTCCGTCACAGCATGTATGTATTTATTGATACGCATCCATTTATGGATTTGTATGCATTTATACTTTGGCACCAGGTGATTCATGGACAAGTCCAAGCAGTTTTCTAAGCAACATTGTCCGCCATCCTAGGGTTGAAACAGAGAAACTTAAACAAAATTGTCCAGCCTTTTTAAGCACTTTTCTCTCATGTGTCAAAAAAAGATCTTCCTTTTTATCTCCCATTAACAATTTCCAGATGTTTAATGGAAAAAAAAAGCTGACTAAACATGAAAACTTCACCTCAGTTCTAATATTAACCTCTGGAATATGTATCCCCATGTATATTTAATCATTTATGGAAGTTCACCTTAGCTTGAATGGGCTGATTCTGGGCCAACAGCCCCAAGGCCTTACTTTGAAAACTAGTAGGAAGGACCACAACATAGAGAAGAACCAACTCTAAAGAATGTGAAATAGGAAGAGCCTTTTTACAGCACAATGTGGTTCATCATCCTGAATGTAAAACCATTAAAGTCACTTAGTTACATCCTGTAATTTCATTTTTAAAAAAAATTAGTATATACTATTTTTCTGTTAGACCTGTAGCCAGTACTATTCAACTTCAAAATTATCGGGAGTTGTGTGACATACAAGTTTATTAAATTTATTTTATTATTAAACGAAGCGGGGCGCCCCCGGGTTCCTTCGGGAGGAGTCCCGGAGCATTTTCCCTCCCCCCGGCGGCGATAAGACCGGCGGCGGCCTGGCATTTCCCAGCGGCGGCGGCGGCGGCGGCCGGCTTTTTGGTGGCTGCAGCGGCGGCCTAGCTTAGCTCTGCCCTAGGAAGGGCTTTAGAGCCTCTCCTCTTCGCCCCTTGGTCTGCGGTGTCAGAGGTGGGGGCCTTTTCCAACGGCGGCGGCGGCGGTCGAGTTTTCGGCGGCGGCGGCGGCCTGGCCTGGCGTTGCTCCTGGAGGAGCCTTGGAGCTCTCTCCCTCCGGTGGTGGCAGCGATGGCGGCGGCCTGGCCGGACCGGCCTGGTGGGGGCCTAGCCTGTCGGTGGGCAGCTGGGTCCCGCGGTGGCATGACCCAGCAGGCCCGGCGGGTGAGTGGCCTACTTCAGCTGGCGGCCTGGCTTAGCGACCATGAAGAGGCCCGGTGGTCACCTTCTTTGCCACTCTGAAGGTTATCCACGGGCCTAGGGGACGCCCTCCCTACCATCTTGAGGGCGTCTATGGCTGTCTGTGGGGGCTTTTTTGAGTCCTTTGCCCCCCCCCCGGATTTTGGGAGAGAGGCGTCTCGTCGGTGGAGTGGCTGGCCAGTAGGCACGTGCCCGTCCTCTTTGTCATCTTGAAGGACGATCACGGCCATGCGGGCGCCTTTTTTCCATCATTTTAGAGGACGCCTAAGGGCCGGCTGCAAGGGGACTTTTTTAAGATCTTTGGCCCCAGTGGGGTGAATTGAGGCGGGTCCTGGACAATCCTAGCTGGACTATTGTAGGACTTTATCCTTTTCCCCCATCTTCTCGTCCATAGTCCACCCCTCAGGATAGGAGGGGTTGGTGCTCTGATTTACTCATGGCGGTTTTTCATCTACCGCCTAAGAACTATATTTCGTCTGTCTTTCACCCGGAACTACTGGTGTGTCAATTTCCATCGTGACAGGTCCAAGATGGGTCTACTTGCCGGACTTTTAGCATGCGGACATTTACTGCGGCTGACCTTCTTGCCCTGCGAGATTCCCCTCTCTCGCGGGTTTGGCCCTCCACGCTATCGAGGGCCCATCTTGAGGACGGGTTTGGAACCCGAGATGGCATGCCAAAATAGGAGACTCAGGGTTTTTAATTAATTGTTTTAATAGATTTTTAAGGGAGTTTTAATGGGAATTTTAAGGGAGGGTGGGGGAGGATTCGGGTGGGGAGAGAACCCGTCGGGAGGGTGGGAGGGTTAAGGCGGGCGTTGGGGTAGCCCGTCGGGAGGGGAGCCAGTCCTTGCGCGTGCTCGTGACGGTTTTTTAATAGGTTCGGAGGTTAGGGGGAGAGATTGCGTTCCTGTTGGTGAGGGTGGCCTGATTTCCACGGTAAGTGGGAGGGACAGATATGGGGGAAGGGGATCATATCGTTCTGGGGGCGCACGCCCGATGTGTGCAGCGGTCGCGCCCGATCCCCCGTCCTTTTCCCGTTCCCCGGATGGTCAAGACCCCCAGAGCCTGGGCCTTCGGCTGATGTTATGCAACGCACGGTCCGTAGTTAATAAGGCCCCCCTAATATACGACCTTATCCAGGGGGGCGCTGCGGACCTTATAGGCGTTACGGAAACCTGGCTGGGCACGGAAGGGGGTGTGCCCCTTGTTGAGATGTGCCCACCGGGTTTCCATGCATTTCATCAGCCGAGGGCCCAGGGTAGGGGTGGGGGGGTGGCGGTTGTGATTAGAGAGAGCCTAGAGCCGAGGGAGACCACTGTACCTCAGATTGCCGGGTGCGAATCCCTCTTTGTGAGATGGGGTCATAGGTGCCAGATGGGTTTGCTGATCACGTACCTGGCTCCTTGCTGCGTGACAGCTGCCCTGCCCGAGCTCCTGGAGGTGCTGGCCGGGGTGGCAGTTGAGACCCCCAGACTTTTAGTCATGGGGGACTTTAACTTGCCATCGTCCGGCTCGTCATCGACAGCAGCTCGGGAGTTCATGGCTTCCATGACGGCCTTGGACCTGACCCAAGTAGTTGATGGCCCTACTCACATTGGGGGTGGCACTCTGGACCTGATTTTTGTCTCTGGTCAGTGGTTGAGAGATCTGGACTTAAAGGAAATAGTCACTGAACCTTTGTCATGGTCAGATCACTCTCTTCTTCGCCTGGACTTTCTGACCGCCATTCACCACCGCAGGGAGACGGAGCCGACACGTTGGTTCCGTCCCAGGCGCCTGGTGGACCCGGAGGGATTCCGGACGGAGCTCGGGCCATTTCCTGAGAGTCTGGCTCACGGCTCGGTCGAGGAACTTGTTGCGGCCTTGGAACGGGCCGCGGCGGGGGCCTTAGACCGGGTCGTGCCTTTGCGGCCTCTGACCCGGCGCAGGTCCCAACCGGCTCCTTGGTTCTCCGAGGAGCTGAGAGGGATGAAGCGCCGGAGAAGACACCTAGAGAGTTCCTGGAGGTCTAGCCGTTCAGACGCTGATCGGACACTAGTGAAGTCCTATACTAGGACTTACCTAGTGGCATTGAGGGAAGCGAGGCGTAGCTACGCCTCCTCCCTCATTGCATCGGCAGATAACCGCCCAGCCGCCCTGTTTCGGGTGACCCGCTCCCTCCTACACCAGGGGGAGCGGGATGACCCGTTGCAGGGACGTGCTGAGGAGTTTAACGGTTATCTATACGATAAAATCGCTCAGCTTCGGGATGGTTTGGACCAAGATTGCGGTGATCTGGTGAGACGGCTGAGGGTGGTCTTGGTGACATTTTATGGGATGAGTTTGACCCTGTTGCTCCGAGGACATGGACAGGTTGTTGGGGAGGCTGAATGCCACCACATGTTTACTGGACCCGTGCCCCTCCTGGTTGGTGCTGGCCACGCAGGAGGTGACACGAGGCTGGCTCCAGGCGATTCTGGCGCTTCTTTGGTGGAGGTGTCTTTCCGGCCGCCTTGAAAGAGGCGGTGGTGAGGCCCTCCTTAAGAAGCCTTCCTGGACCCGGCTGTTTTAGGTAATTATCGTCCGGTCTCAACCCGCTTGGCGAAGGTTGTTGAGAGTATGGTGGCATATCAGTTTCCTTACACCTGGATGAAACTGTCTATCTAGACCCGTTCCAGTCCGGTTTCCGGCCCGGTTACAGCACGGAGACGGCTTTGGTCGCGTTGGTGGATGATCTCTGGAGGGCCAGGGATAGGGGTTGTTCCTCTGCCCTGGTCCTATTAGACCTCTCAGCGGCTTTCGATACCATCGACCATGGTATCCTGCTGCGCCGGTTGGAGGGATTGGGAGTGGGAGGCACCGTTTATCGGTGGTTCTCCTCCTATCTCTCCGACCGGTCGCCGTCCGTGTTGACAGGGGCGGAGGCCGGCCCGGATGCGCCTCACTTGTGGGGTGCCGCAGGGATCGATCCTCTCGCCCCTTCTGTTCAACATCTACATGAAGCCGCTGGGTGAGATCATCAGTGGGTTCGGTGTGAGGTACCAGCTGTACGCGGATGACACCCAGCTGTACTTTTCCACACCGGACCACCCCAACGAAGCTATCGAAGTGCTGTCCCGGTGCCTGGAGGCCGTACGGGTCTGGATGGGGAGAAACAGGCTCAAGCTCAATCCCTCCAAGACAGAGTGGCTGTGGATGCCGGCATCCCGGTACAGTCAGCTAAATCCGCGGCTGACCATCGGTGGCGAGTCATTGGCCCCGATGGAGAGGGTGCGCAACTTAGGCGTCCTCCTGGATGAACGGCTGTCTCTAGAAGATCATTTGACGGCCGTCTCCAGGAGAGCGTTCTACCAGGTTCGCCTGGTGCGCCAGTTGCGCCCCTTTCTGGACCGGGAGGCCCTATGCACGGTCACTCATGCTCTTGTGACGTCTCGCCTGGATTACTGCAACGCTCTCTACATGGGGCTTCCCTTGAAGGGCATCCGGAGGCTGCAGTTAGTCCAGAATGCGGCTGCGCGGGTGATAGAGGGAGCCCCTCGTGGCTCCCGCATAACACCCATCCTGCGCAGGCTGCACTGGCTACCTGTGGCCTTCCGGGTGCGCTTCAAGGTTTTGGTGACCACCTTTAAAGCGCTCCATGGCATAGGGCCGGGTTATCTATGGGACCGCCTACTGCGACCAGATACCTCTCACCGACCCGTGCGCTCTCACAGAGAGGGACTCCTCAGGGTGCCGTCAGCGCGGCAGTGTCGTTTGGCGGCGCCCAGGAAGGGCCTTCTCTGTGGGGGCTCCCACCCTCTGGAACGAACTCCCCCCAGGACTCCGTCAACTTCCTGACCTTCGAACCTTCCGTCGCGAGCTCAAGACACATTTATTCATCTGTGCAGGACTGGCTTAGATTTTAAATTTAGAGGGGTTTTAAATTGATTTTAATATTTATATTTTATATTTATATTTCTATTTTTAATAATTCGGGCGCTAGAATAAGTTTTTTAAGGATTATTTTAATTTGTATATTGATGTTTTATATGCCTGTGAACCGCCCTGAGTCCTTTGGGAGATAGGGCGGTATATAAATTCGAATAATAAATAAATAAATAAATAAATAAATAAAATTCTTATTCTTATCAATGCAACCAGCCAACACTTCATAAGCATTTGTTTAAACAACAGAAAAAAGAACACTAGGGCCTTCTGCCAAACTTGCAAGGTAGACCTCACAGGAAACATTAACAAAATATTGCCAAGTATGAAACTACTTCTCTCCTCTGCCCCTTTTACAGTTGTAAGAAATGAGGGAGATCTCTCCTGGGTCTCTTGCCCCACCCACATTCTTGCTGTGGGCTAAAGTCCATTTTATTTGACTATTCCCTGGATTGCACCTTGCACTGCAAGCTCTTAAGACTGCTAGCTCTTGTTAGCTCTTAAGACTGCTTTAGAGTTGACCACAACTGCCCATAGCTGTCATGATTTCTGCTATTTTATGTTTTAATCTATGACTTTATCACCTTATTGTTTGTATGTACACTGAGAGCTTATGTACTGGAGACAAATTCCTTGTGTGTCCAATCACACTTGGCGTATAAAGAATCCTATCCTATCCTATCCTATCCTATCCTATCCTATCCTATCCTATCCTATCCTACTCTACCCTACCTTACCCTACCCTACCCTACCCTACCCTACCCTACCCTATCCGTCAACTCGCAAAGCCTGCTCTCGAGTTGCCATAGGCAAGGGAGATGGGAAACCGATGAAGTACATGGCAGCCAAAGGCAGGAGCAGATTCCAGACATATCTTTCTCAAGGCTGTTACCCAGGGTTACCCACAGCGGCCAGAGTGGAGTGATCTCTACAACCTACGAAATTGCTCTGTTGACGAATGTGATTGATGACACACTCTGGGGGAGGGGAAAAACAGGGTCATGATTAGGGCTGTAAATTATGTGGGGTCAGAATTGGCTTCATTTAGGAACGTGCCAACATGGAGCTCCTAATAAATAACTGGATTTCTTTTGAAGCTTGGCTCGAAGCTAATGATTTAATTAGGGCATCCATCGGAACCCTGACACTATCTTATTCCTGCACACCTACACTGCAAAGGGGTTGATGGGTAAGCAGAACTTGCATACGGCTGCAGATAGGCCAAAATCAAGCACCTCCCAAATCCCAGCTACCATGATGCAGAGGTAGAGACCCCATGTGCTGATTGGTTCCAACTTCCTGCCGGGAGATGGGGGAGGGCAAGGCACATTCAAGCAGGGAACATTACAATTTGCTCGTGTATTAAGAGAATGCCCTTACAACTGTTCTCGAAAGAC
This sequence comes from Ahaetulla prasina, assembly GCF_028640845.1. NCBI lineage: Eukaryota > Metazoa > Chordata > Lepidosauria > Squamata > Colubridae > Ahaetulla > Ahaetulla prasina. The sequence continues at coordinate 97,474,602 of NC_080544.1, read as the reverse complement.
AGATGTGCAGTGCAGCAGAAGTCTTACCTATTCTAGCCTTTGCATGACACAGAATGCAGTAGAAGATAAAATGTTTGGCTTAGTCAAGGAAGGTTATTTTAATGCAACCCAAGCAAAAGCAAAAGATTTCCCATCTTGCCAGGAAGGAAGACAAAAATTTGAAGTGTTTTATCTTGTGTGAATTTTACCTTCACTCCTCTAGCAATAATTAGAAGAAAGGTGTAAGGCACAAGCGCTCTTTTTGACAGAAGTCTTCAGACCAATTAATGCTGGTTCTTAATGCAGGAGAAACTAATTCCAGAGAATCTTGGAACAAACTTATAATACTGTAATCACCCAGCTTACAATGCCTGAAGTTCACACTGAGAGCTCAAAGTCAGTTCAAATCTCTGCTATCTTACTTCTAATAGTTACACTGCACTGAAGATGTCGGAAAATTGCCATGAATTCTACAACCAGAGTCATTAAAAAATGAATCTTTTAAACTACTAATTGAAGACTTGCTAACGCCTGGGTTTTTATTTAAACTTATTTCAAGGATATATGCTTTTACTGCATAAAGACCACTTCGTAACAAATACAAAATATTTTCTTCATTGGTAGCAATTAGTATATAAGATGGAAATATAAATACACACACACACACACTAGAGTATAAATGTCAACAAAGGCAAGGCACACAGACATTAAAGAATTATGACAGCTCCTAATAGTACTAATGGTTAATAGCTTGAGCAATGCTAGGATGATGCACGCATTAAGACCATTTATCTGTCACGAAGCAAATCTTGACTCTCAAACGTGAACTCTGTGTATTTTGAAGCTGCTGTCCTAAAGCGCAACAGCATCTTTTTGAAAACAAGCTCTTTCCATCTGAGCAGAAAGGAAACTTGCCGAAATAGAAGAGGAACAATTGTTCCAACTGTGGTTAGAGTGCAGTACTGCAAGCTAGTTCTGCTGACTGCCGGCTGACTGCAATTTAGCAGTTCAAATCCCACCAGGCTCAAGGTTGACTCAGCCTTCCCTCCTTCCGAGGTGGGTAAAATGAGGACGCAGATTGTTGGGGGAAATATGCTGACTCTGTAAACTGCTTAGAGAGGGCTGTAAAGCACTATAAAGTGGTATATCAGTCTAAGTGCTATTGCTATTGCTAACCACTGCACCAAACTGTCAGGCACATGTAATCAGGACCATCTTTTAGATCGTGGCACAGAAGATGTACTCAAGCCTATGCACAAGATTCTGGTAAACTAAAGTGCAACATTAAATTGGCCCCAGATAAGGATCAATGGAATTCAGGAAGAGTTGAACTTGGCCTGCTTATGGAAAAGTAACAACTCTAAGCTGATGACAGGTTTAATTCTCCCCCCCCCCAACTCTGCCTGCTCTTCTCCTATACAAACAGACTATGTATTCTCATGACAAAATATTCTCAAAATATTCAAGATATCCTCAGGGTAGTTATTGATTTTTTTTTGTCTTTTAATGACCCCGTAATCCCTTGTGGGGTGGAGTTGATGCAAATGAACGGAACTGAGTGTTTACTGGCCGGATACCCTTCCTGTCACCAATGCAGAGTTTGCAGCTGATATTTACTTACTGTGCCCAGAGAGAGAAATATCTGCCACTACCTAGGATCGAACTCACAGCCTCCTGAGTATGAGGTGAGAGCTCCACCTCTACGCCACTGCACCACTCATGGCAGTTAATGGTAATGCTGTGACATGTTTACTAGTGCCTTACCAATCCAAAAAGATTGCTAAACACCTTATTACCCATTACTCATGTTTTTTAACCATAGCTAATGATGCCTCTCTTTATAAGTCCCTGGCACAGATGAGAAAATGTACTAATTTTGTGCAATCTATTTTCTGCTATACCAAGCCGTTTCCCTAGATCCGCTCAGTACAAGTTTTCAAAATGTGCCTCCTTTCTTTTTTCATCAAAAAAAAAAAAAGCTGCTAACTTGAGGGTGAGCTGAAGTCCTCCGAAAAGCAAACAATCTCAATAAAATAATAATGACATCCACAAGAATAATGGACAGCCCTTCTTCACTGGAAAGTCATATTTGCAAAATAACATCCTCAAAAATGTTGGCTTTGAAAAAGAAATGTATCCTACCAATTTATGTTTAATATATTAGACACACTGCAACTACTGATGCTTCAGCTAAAGTCTACCAATTATACTGTTCATCCTAAATGGTAGATGCATGGATTCTTGGTTATATTTAACTTACTTCTCAATATTGTCAACCAATTTTGAATTCTCTCAAAATGAGGATTTTTTTCCCCCAAGGAAAACTCTGCTATAAGTTCAACTGTATTTCAAGATTACTACACTCCTGTAAATACACAGAGGCATCTTATTTGTAATTTTATGGTATCCTGGTTGGAAAATTGCCTTAAGTATTGAGCTGGGTTTACATTTAGGGTATTCTTTATCCGTCAGGCGATCCAATTACAGAAACTACCTGGGGAAGTTTTCCAGAGGAGATACATAAAGTTGGTTTTCATCTGTATAAAAGCCAGTGGTGAAATCCATTTTTTTTACTACTGATTCTGTGGGCGTGGCTTGGTGAGCATGGCAGGGGAAGGATACTACAAAATCTCCATTCCTACCCCACTCTGGGGCCAGCCAGAGGTGGTATTTGCAGGATCTCCAAATTATTCAAAATTTCCACTACCAGTTCTCCAAACTACTCAAAATTTCTGCTACCGCTTCTCCAGAACCTGTCAGAACCTGTTGGATTTCACTCTGATAAAAACCGATAATTCATATCACAAAGGGGAAAAAAGATGGCGTTTACACCAAATTTAGTATGTTAGACATTTCAATACGAGAATAAACTGCTTCAGGAAAGGTGGAATTATAGCATCTGGGAAGAAGTAAAGGCAACAGTCTTTAGCTCAACCGGGCAGGAAGCAATTTATTTATTTATTTTGAAGAAAACAATTATTAGCAACAAACAAAAGCTCATGATTTATGATAAGAATTGGACTTTGCCACCACTCTGAGCAAGCCTACAAAAATCTGAGCAAATCATAAATGAGCGCAGTATTAATTAAACCAACTGTTTTGTTGATATCTCTTGACCTTTTTTATTTTTAAAAGGGGCAATGTCTTATCAACTTCTCACTAAAAAAATAGACATGTAAATGATAACAAAGTTGTTTAGATTTTTGGAGAAAAATTAACAGATAAGAAGAACTTAAATATAAAGATTTTGGGCATTTCTATGCTCAAAGACAAAATTTTATCAAGGTTTGTGTGTTTATTTGAGAGAAGATGTGTTAGCATTGGCTTGTTTAACCATGAAGAATCACAGCTGTCCAGGTTCACACAATACACTAAGCCAGAATTTGAACCTCTATGGCCATAATTGCACCACAGGCAAAGTTGAATGTCCTTAATGCTGCAATGTATTATTCCAGTTTGTGCACATAAGTGTACAATCTAGAGTCTTGAAAATGGAAGCTGCACGTTTATTTTTTATTTATTTATTTTTGTCACACAGTATATATAAGCATAAGCATGCAATAACTATACAATATATAAGCATATATATAAGTATGAGTATGTAATAACTATATTAATTGGATATAACGAAAGGAAACAATAGGACAGGAACGATAGACATTGTCACTCATTTCTACTCATTTTTACTGCAGCTGCCAAACCACGTCACTTCCGTCTTTCTTTCCTGATTTCTAACCTCCTTCTCCCTGACTTCAGCTTGGACCTGTGGGAGAATCTACCAGCATGCTCTGCCTTTCTCAAAGATCAGCCAAGCAGCCAAGCAAATAAAATCAATGTTTTTATGGGAATGGAACAATTTACTTAAAAGGTAGATTGGAGGAGGGCAAAACAATTTATTCTAAAGGTGGACTTGAAGAGCAAATCAATCGATTTTAAAGAAGGACTATTGGGAGCAATTTGTTTTAAAGATGGATTGTAAAGATGTGGATAGTAGTGTGAGCATTTGTGTGTTTTGACTACAGGAGTATATTTAACGCACATACAGTAAGTGTATACCTCTTTCACTTTGACTCTATTAAGTTTCTTTTTAAACCCACCATATTGCTGGAACATTGTTGTTGTTTTTTAACCTAGAAACAACTGCACACCCTGATATGCAACTTAAGAAATCATACTACCTCTCAAACAATACAAATAATATATTGTAAAATCTCATGGAGATTATGCATTTTATTAAAAGAATATGCAGTGAAAAAATAGATTAGGAATAGTCTATGCTTATCTCTCTGTCTCTCTTTCTCTCTTTGTAAGCATAATTACAAACAGTAAAAACTGGAAAAAAAATAAGAATAGAAAGAGTAGAAAGTGCAGAAAAGAAAGAAAAGGGAGAAAATGGAAACAGAAATAGGGCCTCTGTGGCTCAGACTGGTAAGACAGTCTGTTATTAACACAGCTGCCTGCAATTACTGCAGGTTCTAGTCCCACCAGGCCCAAGGTTGACTCAGACTTCCATCCTTTATAAGGTAGGTAAAATGAGGACCCAGATTGTTGGGGGCAATAAGTTGACTTTGTATATAAATATACAAATAGGATTAAGACTATTACTAACATAGTGTAAGCCCCCTGAGTCTAATATAAATCCCCCGGGATATAAATGCAAATAAAAAAAAAATAGAAAATAAAATAAAAATAAGATTGTAATAAAGAAAAAATATAAAGAAGTGAGCCCCCACTTTCATCACAAGCATAAACTATTTTTGTTATGTATTAACAGTTGTGCCTTTAAATATTTGAGCGGGAAATCAGCACGTTGCTGATTGGACGAAGCCTCCAGCAGAACTGTATAAAAGGAGAGGTTTTTCCCCCAGCCTGTTGCTGGGTTCACCCTATATTAAAGAGCTGTTGTCACTACCCTGGTCTCCAGCCTCGTTACTTCCCGAACTTAACATTGGCGACGAGGATGGGATCTCGAGGCTGAGGAGAACCAGAACCGAGCTGAAGCACGATAGACCCGAACCCAGCAAATCCAGGGCAGAAAAGGCGAGATGGCCAGTTACACTCCACCCGCACCGTTCGACCCGGCTAAGGAGAAATGGGGAACGTATATGACCCGTTTCGAAAGTTTCCTAGAAGCCAACGAACTGCACGGAGTTCCAGACAACCGAAAGAGGGCTTATTTCTTAAGCCACTGCGGTCCGGAGGTCATTGATATCGCGGAAGCCCTGGCAGAGCCAACGCCGTTGCAGTCGGTGTCGTGGCCAACTTTACAGACTTTACTGAGAAATCACTTCGCACCAACGCCGTCCAAGTACGTGCGGCGGTTTGAATTCGGAGAGCGAAGGCAGATGGAGGCGAGTCCATAGGTGACTACATGGCCGCCCTAAGAAGAGCGCCCAAGGACTGCGGATACCGTGACCTGGGCGAGGTGCTCCTCGAGCAACTCATCCGAGGGGTCAAAGACATCCGTTCTGGCGGCGGTTGCTAGCAAAGAGCAACCTCACACTGGCCAACGCTCTGGGCGAAGCCAGAGCACATGAAATGTCATCCCAAGCGGCAGAGACGCTACAGAAACCGGTTCCACAAAAGGCGGCGCGAAGGCAGCGGTGCACCAGGAGGAGGTTCAGACCGAATCCGACGGTGAAGACGAGGAAGGGGTCTGCCGCACCGAAAAACGCGACAAAGGGGACCGAGACGAATGCGGAAGCTGCGGGGGTCAACACCAGCGCCAACGCTGCAAATTTAAAGATGCGATATGTCGGCGGTGCGGGAAGAAGGGACACCTAGCTCAAGTTTGTCGGGCGGCCCAACCTTCCCGCCGAAAATTCAAATCGGCCAATCAGAGCGCGGAATCGGCAAGGCGACCCGCGATTGGCTCAAACAAAAAAGGCGCGGATTCCAACCAAACAACCGTGGTCATAGGCCGCGCCTCGACCAAAGTGGAGAAGAAGATCTTCACCAAGCCAAAAATAGAGGGCGTGCGGTGCCGGCTTGAAGTAGACACGGGATCAGCGATCACCATCATGTCCTGGGACACTTTGGCGAAGTCGCTGCCGTCCGTCGCGAAGCGCCACCTGCAAGCACAACGACTACGAGTCCACGACTACCAGGGGAATCGCATCCCTGTTCGAGGACCACCTCCGTCCGAGTCGAGTACGGCCCTCACAAGAAGACCCTGCCCATCACGATCGTCGAAGGAACTCTGCCCAGTCTGTTGGGACTAGACTGGTTTCGTGCCCTGGGCATGGGAGTGACTGGCATCTACAGAAGTGACTGCAATTTGAAAGACATTCTCTTTAACGAGTTCAAGATGTCTTCAAGGACTGCCTGGGCAAGTACAAGGGGACCCCTATTTCCTTCAACTTAGACCCCAGGTAGCCCCCATTAGGCTTAAGGTGAGGAGAGTCCTTTGCCCTAAAACCAAAAATCGATAAGGAGCTGGACAAGCTCATAAATCAGGGGATTTTGGTGCCAGTCGATCACGCAAAGTGGGAGACGCCAATCGTCACCCCCATCAAATCGGACGGGTCAATTAGAATTTGCGCTGACTACAAGGCGACGCTTAACAAAGCCTTACAGAAAAGCGTACCGGTTCCGTGGTGCAACACTTATTGCACTCTTTGGGGCAAGGGCAAGTCTTTGCAAAGTTAGACTTGGCCCAAGCCTACCAACAACTGCCAGTAGACGCCCGCACAGCCAAGCCCAAACGATTGTGACGCACAGGGGGGCATTCAAGTGCACCCGATTGCAATTTGGGGTTAGTGTGGCACCAGGGCTGTTCCAAAACCTGATGGAACGACTACTGCAAGGGCTCCCAGGGGTAGTTCCCTACTTCGATGATGTCCTAATTTCAGGGAAAACATGGAGGAATTGGGGAGCGGTTAAGAAAGGTCTTGAGCATTTTCCGGACAGCGGATTAAAAGTCAAGACAAATAAATGTCAGATAGGGGTCGAATCGGTCGATTTCTTGGGCTACGGATAGACAAGAAAGGAATTCACCCTACTGAGAGCAAAGTTAAGGCAATTAGGAAGGCTCCAGCGCCCAAAAACAAAGCAGAGCTGCAGGCATTCCTGGGATTGGTTAATTTTACGCGGTCTTTTAAAGAACAAAGCAACTGCTATGGAACCGCTGCATAGGCTCTTAGGAAAAATACTGTTTGGTCTTGGGAAAGTCAGAAAATAGGGCTTTTGAAGCAGTAAAGAACCTGCTCTCAAGTGATAGCCTGCTCATCCAATATCACGACTCACTACCCTAGTGCTGGTTTGCGATCGTCCCCTTATGGGGTGGGGGCTGTACTCAGCCATAGACTTCAAACGGCACAGAAGCCCCTATAGCGTTCTACTCTAGAACGATGTCCTCCCAGAGAGGAACTACAGCCAATTAGACAAAGAAGCATTAGCCATTGTATCAGGGGTCAAAAAATTCCATGAGTATGTCTTTGGGCGGAATTTTGAAATCGTGACTGACCACAGACCGTTACTTGGATTACTGGCTGGCGACCGGCCAACGCCTGTGGCACTTTCGCCACGTTTGACTCGATGGACTATATTTTTAGCCGCTTACTCATACAAGCTGCAGCATCGACCGGGAAAAGAAGTGGGGCATGCAGACGCGTTGAGCCGATGCCCACTGCCAGGGGCGACCGAAGACCCCACTCCGGGGACACCCATCCTCCTTATTGACTCGTTGGACTCTGGCCCAGTCACATCAAAGGAAGTGGCTCGGGCATCATACCGGGACATTGTGTTAAGGACTGTACTCGGTTGGGTACAGAGGGTGGCCCGCTGCGCCGGGCGAACGGTTCAAAGAATTTGTTAAGAAACGTGATGAGCTCTCGGCTCAAGGGGGGTGCCTGTTATGGGGTGATCGTGTAATAATTCCTGTTAAGTTAAGGGGCAAGGTATTGGACCTCCTCCACGAGGGTCACCCAGGCATCGTAAGGATGAAGGGGTTAGCTAGAAGCTATGTATGGTGGCCACTCATGGACGCAGAGATTGCTGAGAGGGTAGGGAAATGCCAAGCTTGCCAAGAGTCCAGACCGCTACCCCCAACAGCCCCAGTCAGAGAATGGGAAAAGCCCCAAGGGCCTTGGTCAAGAATTCACATTGACTTTGCTGGCCCCTTTCACGGCCAAACGTTCCTAGTGGTGGTGGACGCATTTTCCAAATGGTTAGAGATCATACTTATGAAGTCTACCACAGCCGAAGCAGTAATCGCAACCCTGCGCCACCTATTCGCAACTCACGGGTTGCCGGACACTCTGGTGTCCGACAATGGGCCCCAATTCACGGCAGCCCAGTTTGAAGAGTACCTGGCAGAGGAAGGCATCCGACATGCCCTCTCTGCACCTTTCCACCCTGCGTCGAATGGCCTTGCAGAGCGTTCCGTCCGGAGCGCTAAGGAGGCATTGTCCAGGCTCAAGCCAGGTGACTGGCAAACAAAAATAGACTTTTTCCTAGCCGTCCAGCACAGAACCCCAAGCACAGCCACTGGAAAAAGCCCAGCCGAATTGCTAATGGGACGGAAACTCCGGTGCCCACTTGACCGTTTGAACCCCCATTACACACCCGAGGGTTACAAGGGGGAGCTAGAAAAAACAAGGGAAATGAGCATAGGCGACCGGGTGTGGGCCCGAAACTATGGGGACGGCCCGAGTTGGGTCGCCGGACAAGTAACAAAAGTAACAGGGCCAAAATCGTACATGGTAGAGCTACCAGACAACCGAGTGTGGCGGCGCCACATAGATCAGTTAAGGAAACGAATAACTGACCAAACCAAACCAACAGAGACAGGTAATGACCAATACCACTTTGAATCCACAGCTGACAATGACCCGGGGGAGGCGCAAGACTTAGCTGAGGTCCCAGAGTTCCAGCGACGCCATCAGGTCCCGAGGAAGCAGCAGGGAAAATGCCAAAATTAATCCAAGGCCGGATGGCCAAGAAAAAGAGTCGGCCAATAATCCAGAGCCCGATGGCCCAGAGAAAGAGCTGGGAGGAGAAAACAGCCCCTCCGACCAGCTCAAAACACCACCCAGAACTGAACCGCGCAGGTCAGAAAGAACTAGGAGACGCCCAGGTTATTTGCGTGACTACGTCGAAAAATAACATGTAAATAAATATGTAAATAAGACCAAGTGTTTTCTGGGAGGGGAGGAGTGTTATGTATTAACAGTTGTGCCTTTAAATATTTGAGCGGGAAATCAGCACGTTGCTGATTGGACGAAGCCTCCAGCAGAACTGTATAAAAGGAGAGGTTTTTCCCCCAGCCTGTTGCTGGGTTCACCCTATATTAAAGAGCTGTTGTCACTACCCTGGTCTCCAGCCTCGTTACTTCCCGAACTTAACAATTTTAATAAACTTCTTTGTCTCTTAAAATGCAACAAATGATCTCTTTTTCCCACCTCCATTTTGTCTCTATAAACAGATTCATAAAGCTATTTCAATCCTGGTGTCAACCCAAGTCCATTACAGGGTACCAAAGATAACAACATATCTATTTCAACCTTGATCAAATAAACCAAATTTATATTCCTTCCTTTTACCTCTAATAATCTCAATCTTTATCCATTCAAATAGTGTTATATAACTTGATTTCTTTTCATTCTTTCCTTATTTCTTTTGACAAAATTCGTCAAAACCATAAGTTGTTTTTGCAAGTCCAAAATAGGAAAATTATCCAAACTACTTTATTTGTTGTTTGTATGTAATTTATCATTAAGACACCAGCTGCTTTCTTTTCAGTATAACATCTTTTTCCATATCAGTCACACTCTTGCTTCTATTCTATAACATCTTTTAGACACAGTATATCTATAGAGGCTGTGATAGACTAAATGAAGCAGCAGTTTCCCAGGAAGGATAGAGCACATTTCAAGGAGGGAGTGAGGCAAGAAGCAACACAGCCCAGAGTTAAAAAGGAAATAGAAGAAGAGAATTAGGACAGTCACTGCCTAGAATCTCCTAGAGTATATCCATTGGGATATAGTAGTAAAGGTTTAGTCCGGCAAGATTCTGTCAATCATATATAAGCTAATAAAGAACTGAACTTTGTCTGGATTGTTCTATGCCTTTCTTGAGCTGGTAAAGGTCAGCCACATTTAAAATTAACTTCTGGGTTTACTGATCAAAAATATCCTTTAATATGTTCAGTCTTAAATTATTTTGTTTCATTTTGTCATTATAAGTTTAATTTAAGTGTTCTTCATTAACTGTAATCTTTACTTCCTTTTCTAGTTCCCTCTACTATCCAATACTATCCAATATTCAAAACCTATATTTAACTAAATACTAAGGGTGATAGGTACATTCAGAAAAAAAGTATGCATATTTATTTAAAGTTTTCCACGTCTTAATGTTGGGAGCAGTGATATCACACTGGTTAGAAGGCAGTACTGCAGGCTATTTCTGCTGACTGCTAGTTGCCAGTAGTTTGGCAGTTGGAGTCTCACCGGCTCAAGGTTGATTCAGCTTTCCATTCTTCTAAGGTGGGTAAAATGAGGATCCAGATTGTTGGGGGGCATATGCTGACACTGTAAACCTCTTAGAGAGGGTTGTAAAGCACTGTGAAGCAGTATATAAGTCTAAATGCTATTACTACTGCACCTTCAAGACAGTTTTTGACTTCTGCAACTGCCTGGACAAATTCCTTGGTTTAACCATTGTCTCTTTCCTAGAGCTAAGAAAAAGTGACTAGTTCAGGATCAGCCGGTTGGCTTTGTGCCTAAGGCAGGACCACAACTCTCAATCTCCCAGTTTCAAGCTAGTGTCTTAACCACTACATAAAAGTGGCCCTCTTTCCCTACATTTGTACAATAGGAAGTATGTAAAAACAATATCTGTAAAAGAACCTAAGCAAATGAAAAACTCAAGATTCTTCAGCTATAAACAAAGGAATGGAAGCAAGAAAGTTTTGGCACCATGTCACAGCTAGACTCCCTTTTCTACCGTACCCTAACCACTTACCATTCTAAATCATGTTAAGCCATCACCAGGAATGGCCTATTTTTGGTTTGCAATGCACCCTTATGACAAAATTCTAAGGATTTTATATCATTTCTGCAATATACCCTGTTTTCCCAAAAATAAGACTTCCCTGGATAAAAAGCCCAAGATCTTGACCAAGAAGAATTAAACAGGTTGCCTCTCCACAGTAGGGACAAAATCAAACAAGGTGTGTGGGAATCAGCAGGATATCTGAATGATCTGATCTCCCCAAAACAAAGAATAGCTTTCTTCAGAGCCAGATTTAATATTCTCCCCTCAGCACTTCTCCAGGGTAGGTACAAGAAAACACCAATAGCAGAACGGGTATGTGTTAAAGGAGAAGTTGAAGATATCTCACATGTCTTATTGTACTGTGAGTTATACAGAGTATGTAGGTCAATATATATTCTCCCCTTACTAGAGAGATTGCCAGGGAGGACAAATGACTTTTATGTAGACTTTCTCCTCCAAGAGTCAAATCCGGCTACTATGCAGTGGCAAAATTTTGTGTCGCTGCAAGGTCCACAAGAAAAAACTTGGTTACCCAATTATAGATGTCAACTGATGCCAACTTTTTGGAGACATATATAACAGTTATGGGAAAAATACATTTACTCACATACTTGATGGCTCTCCACGCATGTAAATTAGGAAGTGACCCTATTGGTTGAGATCATGTATTTTAATTATAGGAATGGTATTATACACGATTGATATCAGTAGTATTTTAATTTTAAGTTACATAACAGATAACTGGATTTTATCATAGATTTTATCTGTTATGTATTATTTTATTCTTGAATTTTTAATTGTATATTTACTGAGTGTTTTTTATTTGTTCTGGCCTATGGCTGTAATAAACTGAAACCAACCAGGCTTTTGAGTGCATGCACTAAAATGAGCCCCCCTTGAAAATAAGCCCTCCCCAAAAATAAGCCCTTGCTGAAAATATTTAAACGCATGTGCAGCGGTCCCCGCCATTTCCTCTGGTTAGGCAGACAGAGCTGAAAATCGGGTAAGACGGCAAGATGAGCCCCATCTTGCTCCATGCACCCCAAAATAATAAGACCTCCTTGAAAATAAGGCCAAGTGCTTATTTCGGGGTTCAAAAAAATATAAGACAGGGTCTTATTTGGGGGAAACATGGTATTCATCTGGCAACTCAAGTTTGGTGAAGGGCTGAGTGTACTCCACATTACCAAATACCTGCCCTCAACACTCCAGCAGCCAAAATTTCAAGGGAGAGAAGGAAGGGAGACAAAGAATTATTGTTAAATCAGTGCTAAATCTGTAGGCTAGATTTACCGTCACTGTTAATTTATTATCTCTGCTGAAAGCAAGCACTAGTAAGTTTAGTGTTTGAGAAAAGGGCATGGATTTCTTGAGTTGGCAATCCCTTCCTGTGAAAATAACCTTTCTCAAATAAGTTGGGGTTGCAATAGCAGCAATGATTACCAGAAATTATTAAGAGCATAAGCTATAATATGAAGTGGCTGTAGACTGAAATGACCCTTCAGAAAAAGAACAGATGGATTATAAAAGAAGTAAAAAAAAAAAAAAGCAACCACTTTAAGACAGTTAACAACCATTGAAGCCCACTTCCATGCAAGCAAAGAAAATCAATGGCATTGAAACAGCCTCTTGATCTTTAAATAAACTAATTTTGTTGTAAACTAGCAGATTGTGATTTCACTGCATTCACATTAGAATGCTACAGGAAAAATATGGTGTTTTTTTTCTTCACAAATCAATGTTTTAGTCCTGATTAGTTTTAGGGACTTTTCTCTGGATGCAACAGCTATAAGAATTTAAGACTAGATAATAGGGTGTCCCTATGGCAGCCTTTATGGGTTGGCTGGCTCATAGATGGTATCTGGTATCTGAGCATGTGGAAGTTGATGCTTTAATCCTTTCTATATATTGTCCAAGGAAGGGGGGGCACACAACTGTAATCTCAGATTTCACAAGTCCTACAAATTCTTTGTACTACCCCTCCACAAACTTTTTCAGGAGCTGCTGCAGTCGGATCAACATTTAATGCATTAGAGGCAATATTTGTTAAGCCATGCCAATATCATATTTATTATTTAATTTATTTATTATTTAAATTTGTATACCGCCCTTCTCCCGAAGGACTCAGGGCGGTTCACAGCCAGGTAAAAAATACACAATACACAATAAATACAATTAAAATACAATTAAAAAACTTATTAAATTGGCCACAATTAAAAATTTAAAATAAAAACCCATTAAAACCCATAGACTTAAAAAACTAACCCAGTCCAGCGCAGATGAATAAGTGAGTTTTAAGCTCGCGGCGAAAGGTTCGGAGGTCCGGAAGTTGACGAAGTCCTGGGGGGAGTTCGTTCCAGAGGGCGGGAGCCCCCACAGAGAAGGCCCTTCCCCTGGGCGTCGCCAGATGACACTGTCGCGCCGACGGCACCCTGAGGAGTCCCTCTCTGTGAGAGCGCACGGGTCGGTGAGAGGTATTCGGTAGCAGCAGGCGGTCCCGTAAGTAACCCGGCCCTATGCCATGGAGCGCTTTAAAGACGTTCACCAACACCTTGAAGCGCACCCGGAAGGCCACAGGTAGCCAGTGCAGCCTGCGCAGGATAGGTGTCACTCGGGAGCCACGAGGGGCTCCCTCTATCACCCGCGCAGCTGCATTCTGGACTAACTGTAGCCTCCGGATGCCCTTCAAGGGGAGCCCCATGTAGAGAGCATTGCAGTAGTCCAGACGAGACGTCACAAGGGCGTGAGTGACTGTGCACAAGGCATCCCGGTCTAGAAAGGGGCGCAACTGGTGCACCAGGCGAACCTGGTGGAAAGCTCTCCTGGAGACGGCCGTCAAGTGGTCTTCAAAAGACAGCCGTTCATCCAGGAGAACGCCCAAGTTGCGCACCCTCTCCATCGGGGCCAATGACTCGCTCCCGACAGTCAGCCGCGGACTCAGCTGACTGTACCGGGATGCCGGCATCCACAGCCACTCCGTCTTGGAGGGATTGAGCTTGAGCCTGTTTCTCCCCATCCCCATATGCTTCCACAAGAGCCAATAATGGAACCTGTTGCTTTGTTGTAGAATGAAGACACACAAGCCGCTTAGCTTAGCCGCTAAAATTATGACAGACTCCGCAAAAGCTACTTAGGACTCAATTTTGAACTTACAATGTCTCCCCATACACCAACAGTGAGATGATCCCATTGTCATTGCTTGGTGACTGGTTCACATTTATGGCTGTTTGCAACATCTAATGGTCATATGAATGCAATTTTTGACGCTCTCTCTCTCTCCTTTTTTTTTTTTTTGCTGCCTTCCATCTTTTACTGTCAGTTTCACCCATTGGGTGAAATGGGTTCATTTAATGACTATGGCATTCACTTAACAACCACCACAAAATCATGGTCCCATCACACAATGCCTCAACTTAAGATAGCAATGACTTTCAACTATCATTCTAGGCTTTATTATAGTCATAAATTGAGGAGTGTGTGCTCTAAGACCAGTTACGTTTCTTGAAACAGTAACATGGAAGGACATCACAGCAAGGTTTTAGAAGGAAGTCCACTAGAAGGATATGATAGCCTGCAGTCTGGGCTTAATACTTTCAAGATGTTGGCCAAGTAGCTAGAGTCTGGACATAGGTAATGGTAAAGGTAAAGGTTCCCCTTGTGCATATGTGCTAGTCATTCCTGACTCAAGGGGGCAGTGCTCATCTCTGTTTCAAAACCCAAGAGTCAGAACTGTTCAAAGATGTCTCTGTGGTCATGTGGCTGGGATGACTCAATGCCAAAGGCACACGGAACACTGTTGCCTTCCCAGCAAAGGTGGTCCCTATTTTTCTACTTGCATTCTTTACGTGCTTTTAAACTGCTAGGTTGGCAGAAGCTGGGACAAGTAAAGGGAGCTCACCCCATTACGCGGCACTAGGGATTCGAACAGCTGAACTGGGGCCATGGCGGTTCAGGCTGTAAGATAGCCTATTATTAAAACACAGCAGCCTGCAATTACTGCAGGCTCGAATCCCACCAGGCCCAAGGTTGACTCAGCCTTCCATCCTTTATAAGGTAGGTAAAATGAGGACCCAGATTGTTGGGGGGGCAATAAATTGACTTTGTAAATATACAAATAGAATGAGACTATTGCCTTACATACTGTAAGCCGCCCTGAGTCTTCAGAGAAGGGCGGGATATAAATGTACATTAAAAAAAAAAATACCAACCTTTCGATCGACAAGCTCAGTGTCTTAGCTGCTGAGCCACCACGTCCCTGGTAGAGTTGGGACATAAACCATTTGATTTTGGACGATAAATTGAAGTAGTTTAAACAGTAAAACAGCTACGTCCTGAGTCTGAAATATTGTTCCAGAATTCATCTGTTGTAACATGCAGTTTATTAAGACCTACTCAGAGGTACCCAATCTTGACACAGCTGGTAGCTTTTAGTATTAAAGCTCCTCATAAGGCACATCAGAAGTAAAAGTTACTGTGCTATGTATCCTGGATAATCTCAAGAAGCTTTTATTACAAGTGCAATCTACCCACACTGTTGCTCACATTGATAGAGAACCAGGCTGGATTTAATTAAAGGTTCAACTGAAGTAAAAATAAGCATGTTCTTCAAATTTACCAAGCCAGGTGAAAAAGTGGGGCGGGGGACACAGTGCTGGTAATTAAAATGAGAATACATTTTCACTAGGACTCCGACCCACAAAAATGAATATGGAATGAAATCTGCTGCATTTGTCTTTGATATGTCCTTGTATGAACAAGGAATTAAAAAAAAAAGAAGGAAAAAGAAGAGGAAAACACTCATATTTAAAACTTTGGTCCCTTAAGCATATGCAGAAGAAATTGCTGGAGGAATTAAAAGTCATTTTCAGATTGTTTTTTATAAATTTTGCCCAAGGAGCAGGGCGTAACATACAACAGTAACCATAGATGTCACAAGTCCTGCAAATTCTCTATACTACCCCTCCCTGCACAAATTTTTACAAAAGCTGTTGTAGTTGGATCAACATTTACAGTAATACGTTAGAGGCAATATTTGCTAAGCCAAGCCAAAGTCATACGCTTCCACAAAACCCAATAATGTTTTCAAATGTTTAGGTTCATCTGTAACCTGGCCAATCTAATGGGAATAAAAAGAGCAGAAAAATCCTTTTAAAAGAACAATAAGGGTTGGTTTATTTGTTGTTGTTATTTTATTGATTCTCCTACATAGGTTTCAATATTTCTAAGTTCTTGTGCTTCTTAGAGGAGACTGTAAATTAAAGATCACAATAGATTAGTCACAGGTAAAAAATGTAAGGTGTATGACGGCACCAACTTTAAGACAGTTAAACTTTATCAGACGAGCACTACTAGATGTCTGGGTTGAAACTAAGCAATGTAATTATATGGAAATCCCAAATTGGCTATCAACTTTGGAGTTGTTCACACATCCAAATTTTATTAAATTAGGAAGAGTAATCACATTTAAAGATATATTAAATGAAAGAGGAGAATTGAAATCTAGGAAAAATTTGTTTGTGGAAGGAATAGAACTTGAATGGTGGGCATATCTCAAAGTTCAATCAAAATTTACGAAAGACAAAAAAGAATGGGGCATAAACACAGAATCAATGGAATTTGACCAAATTTTATTAGGTTCAGAAGAAAAGGTGATTAGAAAAATATATCAATATCTACTGGAGCAGGCTATGTTTGAAGAACAAGTGAAGGAAACTATGTTAAAATGGAGCAATAATTTTGGCTATAGAATTGACTTAAATAATTGGCAGAATCTATGGGAAAGGAACAGAAAATTTACTTTAGCTACTATGTATAAAGAAAATGTATACAAGATGTTCTATAGGTGGCATCTTCCACCTACAAGACTAGCCAAAATGAACAAAAATTATTCACCGATGTGTTGGAAATGTGAGGTGGAGTTAGGGACCTTTTATCATATCTGGTGGGAATGCCTGAAAACCAGAGACTTTTGGCACGGATAAAGCAATAGCTGGAGGAAATGCTAATGCAAAATATAGAATTAAAGCCATAACTTTTCTTACTAGGTATTACAATAGACAAATACAATAAGGAAACTTAATGTTGCATAGTAATGATACATAATGATACATACTTAATGTTACATATTCTAACGGCAGCAAGACTGGCTTTTGCAGAAAACTGGAAAAATAAAGAAATCCCCCTCAGAGGAAGAAGTAGTAGCTAAGATATTAACTTGTGCTGAAATGGATAGGTTGACGTCGGAATTTAAAGATAAGAATGAAACAGAATACTACAAAATCTGGAATAAATTGTACTATTGGTTTTAGAGGAGGAAGATTGCTGGGATAAAGGATTACTGATGAGTTGAAAGTTTAGAAATCTATATATTAGTTTCTTGAAAGAGATAGGAATGAAATTGTTATGGATGTAAGTTCTATAGACGTAAGAATTTTCGTGTTTGAATTGTGAAACTAGCTATATATTTGTGTAACATAAAGGAATTGTATTAGTTGTAAGATAAAATTTGACAGAAATGTCTAAACCAGAAATATCAAACCATTTCCAATGTTTTTAAATCTATTATCAATAAAAAACTTTTTTTTAAAAAAAAGACAAAGTTAAACCTGTGTTTGACAATGGTCATTTCCCAATCCTGCAGTCGGATGGACTACTAAGACCACAGTTCAGTGCATAGTTATATCAGAGATCTTTAAATGAAGGAAGAAGTTAAAAATATTGTACGTTAAAAAAAAACAGCAGATCCAAAATAAAATTGGAGTAAAAAAAATCAGACATGAAGCCAAATAGTTGCTTAGTAGAATAATAGAAAGATTGAGTTCTACAGAGGAATTATTGAGTCTGTCATCTGCACCTCTATAACTGTCTGGTTTGGTTCTGCAACCCAGCAAGACAGAAACAGACTTCACAGGATAATTAGAACTGCAGAAAAAACAATTGCTACCAACCTGCCTTCCATTGAGGACCTGTATACTGCACAAGTCAAAAAGAGGACTGTGAAAATATCTACAGACCTCTCGCATCCAGGACATAAATTGTTTCAACTTCTATCCTCAAAACGACACTATAGAGCACTGACATCAGAACAACTAGACACAAGAACTGTTGTTTCCCGAATGCCATCACTCTGCTAAACAAATAATTCCCTCAACACTGTCAAACTATTTACTAAATCTGCACTACTATTAATCTTCTCATCGTTCCCACCATCCATCTCCTTCCACTTATGACTGTAAGATTGTAACTTTGTTGCTTGTATCCTTACGATTTATATTGATATTGTTTCGTGATTGCTTATTTGTACCCTGTGACTATCATTAAGTTTTGCTTATGATTCTTGATGAACATATGTTTTCTTTTATGTACACTGAGAGCATACACACCAAAACAAATTCCTTGTGTGTCCAATCACACTTGGCCAATAAAAAGTTCTATTCTATTCTACCCAATTTTGCAACCTTTTTGCTGATCATATCTCACTTAATGATGACATCAGAGATCTTTAAATGAAGGAAAAGACGGTTGCTCTAGTCCAGGGCTGGGAGTTTGACAGCCCTGGACCAGATGAGTCAGGCGCTGGCCATACTCAAGCCCAGTTTAGCGAAGGGGGGAAAAATCCTGATACATCATGTGATGCCGCAGTCATGACGTGAATTTGACACCCCTGTTCTAATCCCATTGTTTAATAAGCAAATCACCATGAAAGTTAAGCGAGTCCCATAGTAATTAAATGGATTTAGCTTTCCCCTTATCAGAAGCCTCGGAGAAAATTGAAAATGGTGATCATTTTTTTTTTTTTTTTGTTTACATTTATACCCCGCCCTTCTCTGAAGACTCAGGGCGGCTTACAGTGTATAAGGCAATAGTCTCATTCTATTTGTATATTTTTACAAAGTCAACTTATTGCCCCCCCAACAATCTGGGTCCTCATTTTACCTACCTTATAAAGGATGGAAGGCTGAGTCAACCTTGGGCCGGGCTCGAACCTGCAGTAATTGCAGGCTACTGTGTTCTTAATAACAGGCTTTACCAGCGTGAGCTAAACCGGCGTGAGCTAAACCGGATATGACACTGAAATCATCTTTAGTATTTGTCAAACACCTGAATCATGACCACATGACCATAGGCATGCTGCATGGTTATAAGTGTACTTATAAATCACTTATTTCTGCACTGCAGCTTTGAAGAGTCATTAAACGAAGAGTCATAATTCAAGAACTACCTGTACCACTCTCTTTCTAAAAAGGAACAGACTTAGCTATGCTCTCACCATCCCCCTCATGATATCTGATCAATCCACGATGATTTCTACTCACTAACAGCCATGATAATTTTTGTACTATCTTCTACCTTCTTCTTAATGATGGTTTAGCCAATAAGGTATAGGCTAAAACTTATAGCCATCTCTTCACCACTTAGCTGCCTTCTCAAATTTCACAATTTCCTATCCAACCAGGGCAGTATCTTTTAAATTTAAATCCAGTCCTCCAATATCATAACAGCTGTCAACTTTTGCTGCAGAGATATTGTATGCTTGAGCAAAATCCTTTTACATCCTACTAATGATGTACCGTATATACTCGAGTATAAGCCGAGTTTTTCAGCACGTTTTTTGTGCTGAAAAACGTCCCCTCGGCTTATACTCGGGTCTATACGGCTTATACTCGAGTTTTTTTTTTTTTAAGCCCCTCGGCTTATACTCGAGTATATACGGCTTATACTCGAGTTTTTTTTTTCTTTTTTTCACATTTTACCGGACGGCGCGGGGAAGCCCTGCCGGTGCAGTGAGAGGGTGGGGCGGGGGAGCCGCCAGCCTTCTCAGCTGAGGGAGGGAGGGTTTCCCCAACCGGTAGGTGCCTCATTTCCCACCCTCGGCTTATACTCGAGTCCCCAGTTTACCCCAGTTTTTGGGGTAAAATTGGGGACCTCGGCTTATACTCGGATCGGCTTATATTCGAGTATATACGGTACTTATCTCTCATGAGTGTACCAAAATTTTACTCTCCTTTTCATTCATTATTAACATCTATATCGATCATCTATATCAGGGGTGTCAAACTCAAGGCCCATGGGCCAGATCCAGCTTGCAGGGTGCTTAAATCTGGCCTACAAGGCTGGCCTGGAAATATCAAAGGACCAGCCCAGGGGTGACATGCTCCCAGTTCCGACCAGATCGCCTGATCTGGTAACGATGGGGGTGGGTGGTTTGGAAAACCGATAGCAAAAATTCCTGCCCCCCCCCCCCCCGCCATGTCCAGCTGAGCCATGCGATCATCAGGTTGTTTTTTTTTTACTTTTAAAAGCATTTTTTCTTCAGCCAAAAAAAATGCTTTTAACAGTAAAAAAAAAGCCTCTGATGATTGGGTGGCTCAGCTGGAATCGTCTTAAAGAGGTTGTAAAAAAATGCTTTTAAAAGGCTCCTCTGATGATCCCAGCTAAGTTGCCTGATCGTCAAAGGCATTTTTTTTCTTTTAAAGGCAAAAAAAAAATGTTTTTAAAAGAAAACAAAAGCCTCTGACGATCAGGCAACTCAGCTGGGATCATCAGAGGAGCCTTTTAAAAGCACTTTTTTACAACCTCTACAGCTGACTGGACCAGCCCACTGTGCCTCTGCTGGCCAAAAAGAGCCATTCTACCCCCATGTGGCCCCTTTTCGGCCTCTATGGCTTCCAGTAGCTGCTGGCTAAAAATGGGCCTCACGGAGGCCTCGCAGGGTCTCCCCACAGCCCATTTTTGGGTGGCAAAGTGCTTCTGCAGGCCAGGGAGGCCAAAAAGGGGCCATGTGGGGGCCTTGCTGGGCCTCCGTGCGCCCATTTTTTGGCCGGCACAGTGCTTCTGGTGGAGCACCCCTGATCTATATCATCTATATCTATACCTTATCTATCTCTATCACTATATTTTTATATCTATCATAATAAAATTTCTAATCCTGTAAGGAACATGTAAACAGCTAAAATCCATTTCTGGGATACTATTGAATTGTTTATATAAATACTATAGACTGAAAATCACTGAAAATCTACTTCAGAACTGATAGTAATTAATGAGTGTTAGATGCTGGTAAAATGAATATGGGTCAAATTTGAAATCAAGAGATAATTGCTTTTGCTATTATTTGCAGTGTCAAATAGCATGGATTGCCTAAACCTGCAAACAATGACACTGCTTGAAATAAGAAGATCTATAATAAATACTACCACTTGTCCATGAAATTTGCAAACAATTTTCAAAATGGAATTGTCCCTTTGGGGCACAATATATCTATACATCTATAAGAGGAAAATGAGGTGAAATTATGCTTCTATTAACACTTTCCCACCTGTTTTTTTCAAGCTTAATGTAAGAAATATAATGAAGCAATAGATAATACATAGCCCTTACTCTGTCTTGATGTCAAAGGAATCATACAGTAACTTTCTTATTATGCCCATAATTGAAACTGAAGTAAAAATGTATGCCTTCTAATAAAGCTGAAAGTCAGCTAAGTTAAAACTCATCACTCTCATCACAATCAATGTAATCCATAGCCATAATTTAAATTGTAAAAAATCATGTTTTCCATTAAAATCTTAATATCCTATCAGTCTACATGGAATAACTTAAAAATATTAGCTTAGACATCTCTCTGTATAAGTATCAGTTCTAAAGTAATTCTGATTTTAATCCCAAACTTAGTGGGATTTTAAATTATATCCTGTTCAGTTTATTTCATTTTATTTGTTGTATACTGATACTGTGGCTCAATGGCTAAGATGCTGAGCTTGTCAATCGAAAGATCAGCAGTTCAGCAGTTCAAATCCCTAGTGCCGCGTAATGGGGTGAGCTTCCGGTACTTGTCCCAGCGTCTGCCAACCTAGCAGTTTGAAAGCATGTAAAAAATGTAAGTAGAAAAATGGGGACCACCTTTGATGGGAAGGTAACAGCGTTCCATGCGCCTTTGGTGTTTAGTCATGCCGGCCACATGACCATGGAGATGTCTTCGGACAGCGCTGGCTCTTCGGCTTTAAAATGGAGATGAGCATCGCCCCCTAGAGTCAGGAATGACTAGCACATATTTACCTTTTATACTGTAGGCTTTGTAAACCACTCCAGAGAAACCAACCCTGAGCAATTTTTATCATCACGTTTGAAGGAAGTTTGCTTGCTATAACTAATTCCAGGTATTTAAAAGTATTCAGACAACAGAACTATCTGAGATTTTTTCTAACGAACTGGATAACTTGAACTCATTCTTGTAGAAAGATTGAGAGGTATCTGACAGAGTCAAATGAACCATATCATACGCAAACAAATTTAAAAGATATTTCTTGTCCAATTTATGACTCAAATCTCATTACTGTATCAAAGTGCTATTGCCAATGCGTCTATAGTTAGCTTGAATAATGAAGGTGATATTAGATCTGTTAATAATCTTAAATCATAATAGAATAAAAGAGAATATTTGTAACTCAGGGTTGACATCAGGTCAACCCTTAGTACTTTCTGAGCTTGCTTGTTTTCTTGCAGATGTTTCATTGCCCAAACTGGGTAGCATCATCAGTGCAAGTAAGGAGTACTGTTTGCTTTCAGTTTTTATTCTGGTGGCTTGCCGTCAGTGCTGGTAGGGACGGTCTTAGAGATTCTTTGGGCCGCTTGCTATTGGCTTCTTTGGCAGTTTCTTGCTTGCGGTATTATTTACTTGATTGGGTTGAGTGATCAGGAATCTTTTGATAAAGTTGCATGGATATTCATTTTGTTGATTTGATTGTTTACTTGATTGTTGATCTTTTGTTTACTTGATTGTTGATCTGATACAGCGATGAAATCTGGCTGGATCTATCTGGCTCGCACAAATTGGTAGCGCCAGCAGCGTAAGGCTCCACCCACCTGCCGGGACATCATTATGTCCCGTTTTTCACCCTCTGCTCATGCTCACACTCCTGAACCAGTAGCAAAGGTAAGTGCATTTCACCGCTGGTCTGATGTTAATCTTCGAGTTAATCTATGCTGATCTGGGTGCTGATTGCTGGTGCAGAGGTGCTTGGGACTTTGTGTTCCTTTTTGAGCTGGGTGATAGTCTCTTTTGCTTAATCTACAGGTGTTGTTAATGTCTATGTGGTTATTGATGGATGATTTGTCAGAGTGCCAGGCTTCTAGAAATTCCCTGGCATTTTTTGGACCTGGCTTGATCTAGGATGGTCACATTTTCCCCAATCTGGTTTCCCCAATTATCTGGTTAAATCTGTCCATATGTTAGAATAGAATAGAATAGAATTTATTGGCCAAGTGTGATTGGACACACAAGGAATTTGTCTTGGTGCATATGCTCTCAGTGTACATAAAAGAAAAGATACGTTCATCAAGGTACAACATTTACAACACAATTGATGGTCAATATATCAATATAAATCATAAGGATTGCCAGCAACAAGTTATAGTCATACAGTCATAAGTGGAAAGAGATTGGTGATGGGAAGTATGAAACGATTAATAGTAGTGCAGATTCAGTAAATAGTCTGACAGTGTTGATGGAATTATTTGTTTAGCAGAGTGATGGCCTTCGGGAAAAAACTGTTCTTGTGTCTAGTTGTTCTGGTGTGCAGTGCTCTATAGCATCGTTTTGAGGGTAGGGGTTGAAACAGTTTATGTCCAGGATGTGAGGGATCTGTAAATATTTTCACGGCCCTCTTCTTGAATCGTGCAGTATACAGGTTCTCAATGGAAGGCAGGTTGGTTGTTGTGAAATTAAAGAATTTTCATCATGTTTTCCGACTGCTAGTTAATGTTCGTGGATGCGTTCTGCCAGTCCTCTTCTTGTTTGTCCTACATAGCGGTTGTTGCAGTCCTTACATTGTGTATTGTAGATGACTCTCTTTTTTTTTCTTCTGGGGTTATTGAGTCTTTTGGTCTGCTAAGGATGTTTTGAAGGGCTTTAGTTGGCTTCTGTGCAATGCTGATTCCATGTGGTTGTAATAGTCTGTTGGTGGTTCCTAAGATATTCTTGATGTATGGCAGTGTAATTCTTTTTATGGTTTGGGTTGGTTGTGCTATATTGGGTTGAGTGATCAGGAATCTTTTGATAAATTTGCATGGATATCCATTTTGTTGGGATACATTGTAAAGATGCTCTATTTCCTTTTTCTGCTGTTTTGGGTTGCTGCAGTGTGTTTGGCATCGTCTAAACAAAGTCCTTACACAACTTCTCTTGTGGGAGTTGAGTTGTTGCTTTGGTAATGGAGCACCTGGTTAGTATGGATGGTTTTATTGTAAACTTGCATTTCTAGTTTGCCATTGTGGTCTCTGTGTCAGCTTTGCCTGCTTCAGAGTTTTTACTTGGAGTTGGGGATTTTTCTGGAATGCTGACATTCTGCTGATCAGGATGTAAAGGAAGGGTAGCGAGTTGTTATTTTCTTCTTTTCTAGTAACTAGATTCCTTTTAAAATGTTATTGATGGTTCCTTTTTTATTATGATGAAGGTGTCAATCCATGTTTTCAGTTCTTTTGGGGAAGTGCTATGGCTTCTAGACATTGCATGCCGACCTCCGCTATAAGTCCTGAAAGTGGTGATCCCATAAGTGTCCCTATGGGATCACCGCTTTCACATTAGAAACTTCTACTCACACCTTTTATCCGAGGTTTAGTTATTTGTAAGTGTCTTTCAAAATCATATTTCAAAAGCCAGTATAAATTTAGATTTATACTGGCCTCTGTGGTTCAGTATAGATTTATATGGGCCTCTGTGGCTCAGACTGGTAAGACAGTCTGTTATTAACACAGCTGCCTGCAATTACTGCAGGTTCTAGTCCCACCAGGCCCAAGGTTGACTCAGCCTTCCATCCTTTATAAGGTAGGTAAAATGAGGACCCAGATTGTTGGGGGCAATAAGTTGACTTTGTATATAAATATACAAATAGAATGAAGACTATTGCTAACATAGTGTAAGCCGCCCTGAGTCTTCGGAGAAGGGCGGGATATAAATGCAAATTAAAAAAAAAGATTTCTTTAGTACTTGTTTTAAAAATAGTAATTCCAGAGAATCAAATGCTTTAACTATTCCTAAGGAACATATTTGAAATAGAGAAAATGGTTAGTTTGCTGATTTGTATAATAAATAGTTTTCTAATAGGGTAAATGTATTTTATTTTGGAATGAAAGTGTATAGAACACTGGACAGTTTCCATTATTGTTCCTCACCTACAGACAGAATCTTGCCAAATTAAAGTAAGCCACTTACACCATTAAGGGCATGGTCTGAGAACTCCTTGAGAGGAATGGCCTTAACACTCTTTCTGCTAAGCAAATTATTTAAACTTCGCTATTTCTTGCTCCATTGAAATGCATTCCCTCTCTGCTGGGAATCTGGACTACCTTCCATAACTTTCAGGAAATCTGTATTTTAAATGGACTCCAGAGGATGGTAGAGGACAGGAAGGCCTGGAGGAACGTTGTCCATGGGGTCATGATGGGTCGGACACAACAACAACAACAAATATAAAGGGGCTCCCATTAAAACATTTTTGAAAATAATTTATTCCTTAGTTGTTGTCTTAGGTATTGGGGAAATCTCTCTGGTTCAAATTAAAAGTGAATTTGTGATGTTGTTGAAGTTTGCCTCTCTGCAATCTAGCAATGGAATTTCATTCCATAATGCAATCATACAACCCATTTAATAAGGTGAAAACCTACTTAAGCTGCAGGAACTCCAGAAGTACTTATTTTAGACTGACAGCTATTTGTAAGCGACATCTTCCTACTTGAGTCCGTTGTCATGAACACGTTTCCAGGAAAGCTCCAAGATGATCCTTTGAAAAATTACTCACTCTTCTTAAAAAAGAATGGAAATTAGGCAGGTGTCAGCATTTTACAGGAAGCTGACAGGATTAATCTTCCTGTGAAGCTCTGTTGGTATTGTTTAATGACTAAAAGTGCATAGGATTACAATTAAGAATATTTCCAGAAAGGCAATTAAAAGACAATAGAAAGTTTGAAAAGTAGAAAACGGGAAGCTTGTGAAGTGTTGTAATTCCTTGAGATCTCTGGAGCCATTGTCCATATATATATCAGGGGGGAGGGGTGGACTACACACAAAATTTTACTACTTAAATGAAGTGCTGATGCTATTGCTTTTTTAAAGTACATTAATTTATTTGACTTAATTATTTTTAACTAATGTAAGATTGTATATATACATATTCAGCTCCTGTGATGTCTGTTTCAAGGTCCAAAGGAACCAGGACAACATAAGGCCATCTGCTGAAATGCTTTGGGATTCTCCTGCTGCTAAATTTAAAATCTACAAAGTACAAATGCAATTTCATATGTTCAGCTTCATATTTGTATCACCTCTCAGCACAATCAATCCAGGTTTATGGCAGCTTCTATGAAGAAGCCTAGAACTCTGTTGAGTCCATAAAGGCTTTTTATTTATGACCCTGGGTTCCCAAGTAGGTCATTAGGCAAATGCAGAGAAGAGCAATAAAGAGGCTTATGGGACTCTAAACTTAGTTTATGAAGAGAGACTAAATGAATTGGACATCTTTGCGCTTGAGATGAAAAATTAGTGACAGGATAAAAGAGCACTTTGCAAGTATCTGAGAAGATGCAACACATTCAAGAACTTATTTATGTCACTCCAGAACAGAACAAATGGAATGGAATGGAATGGAACGGAACAGAACGGAATGGAACAGAACAGAACAGAACAGAACAGAACAGAACAGAATAGAATTATTGGCCAAGTGTGATTGGACACACAAGGAATTTGTCTTGGTGCATACGCTCTCAGTGTACATAAAAGAAAAGATACATTCATCAAGGTACAACATTTACAACACAATTGATGATCAATATATCAATATAAATCATAAGGATTGCCAGCAACAAAGTTACAGTCATACAGTCATAAGTGGAAGGAGATGTGGGGTGGGAACAATGAGAAGATTAATAGTAGTGCAGACTTAGTAAATAGTTTGACAGTTTTGAGGGAATTATTTGTTTAGCAGAGTGATGGCCTTCGGGAAACAACTGTTCTTGTGTCTAGTTGTTCTGGTGTGCAGTGCTCTATAGCGTCGTTTTGAGGATAGAAGTTGAAACAATTTATGTCCAGGATGCGGGGGGTCTGTAGATATTTTCACAGCCCTCTTTTGGATTCGTGCAGTATACAGGTCCTCAATGGAAGGCAGGTTGGTAGCAATTGTTTTTTCTGCAGTTCTAATTATCCTCTGAAGTCTATGTCTGTCTTGCTGGGTTGCAGAACCAAACCAGACAGTTATAGAGGTGAAGGTGACAGACTCAATAATTCTTCTGTAGAACTGGATCAGCAGCTCCTTGGGCAGTTTGAGCTTTCTGAGTTGGTGCAGAAAGAAAAATCTTTGTTGTGCTTTCTTGATGATGTTTTTGATGTTAGCTGTCCATTTTAGATCTTGTGATATGGTAGAACCTAGAAATTTGAAGATGTCTACTCTTGATACTGTGTTGTCTAGTATTGTAAGAGGTGGAAGTATGGGAGGGTTTCTCCTAAAGTCTACCACCATTCTGTACGGTTTTGAGTGTGTTCAGTTCCAGATTGTTCCGGTCGCACCATGAGGCTAGTTGTTCAACTTCCCGTCTGTATGCGGATCCATCAATGATGGATCATTAGAGATGTAGTCATTGGTATACAGAAAGAAGAGAAGTGGGCACATAGCCTTGGGGGGAGGGGCTGTGCTAACTATACAGGTATCTAATGTGATTCTGCTTAGTTTCATCTGCTGCTTCCGGTTTATTAGGAAGCTTATGATCCACTCACAAGTGTGTTCAGGTACCTGTAGCTGGTTTAGCTTAGTTAGAAGAGTGTCTGGAATGATGGTATTGAATGCTGAACTAAAGTCTACAAAAAGGACCCTTGCATATGTCTTTGGAGATTCAAGATATTTGTAGGATGTAGTGCAGAGCCATATTAACAGCATCATCTGTTGATCTATTTGTTCAATATGGTTTTCAAGTGGGACAGCACTAGTCTTTCAATGGTTTTCAAGACTACAGATGTTAGAGCAACTGTGTTGTGTCTTGCCCGCTCTCACAGCAGCCGTGGCCTTCTTATCTGCTCCCGAACAAAGAGGAATGTATGCCTCCCGGCCCCAGTCCTGGCTCCATGCCCAGACAAGCTGAAGAGGAGGGGGCACCTCCCGGTCCCAGCCCTGGCTCCATGCCCACGCAGGCTGCAGAGGAGGGAGCACTCCCCGGCCCCAGCCCTGGCTCCATGCCCAGGCAAACGGAGCAGCTAGACCCCTCCCCCTCCTCCACAGCATGTGAGCCTGAGGAAAGTTTATTTCCAACAGCTGCTGATTGGAGTGACCCTCGAATCAGAAGACTGGATAGGCGGAGGCAACAGAAGGAAGGGAGGGGCAGGCCTTAATGAGTGCTGAGTCATGGAGCCACACCCCATGGCCTATATAAAGGATCTGCTTTCTGGCAGTCTCTGAGTCAGGCAAAGTCGAACTTATCTTGCTGAAGTCACTTTCTGGTCTCCTGCCTGCTCTGAGGACTTTGCTAGGACTTTGGGCAGAGCTGCAGAGGCAAGCCTGATTCGGATTTCCCTGACCCGGAGGTCAGCGGAGGAGTGGGACATGACAAACTGGCCTGTAGTCATTCAGTTTCTTGATGGTGGGCTTCTTCAGCACTGGGATGATAGTAGAGCATTTGAAGCAAGAAGGAACATAGCACATCTCTAGTGATTTATTGAAGATATGGGTGAAGATGGGGGCCAACTGATCAGCACAGACTTTTAAGCAAGAAGGAGTTATCTGGTCTGGGCCTGGAGCTTTTCCTGGCTTTTGTCTGTGAAATAGGTCCTGCACTTCCTTTTCTGTGATCACCAGGGGTTGTGAACCCAATGGGATGGGGTCAGTTGTAGAAGGCTTGGCTGTTGTTGGTGTGTCTGAGATGAGGGTTGTGGAGAAAGGTGGCTGTAGTTTCCTTTCAAACCTGCACTAAAACACGTTCAGGTCATTTTCCAGTTGTTGATTTCCTTCAGCCAGGAAAGGAGGTTTGCCATAGCCAGTGATATTTTTAAGAGTTTTCCACATGTTTGCTGGTTCATTTGTTGAGAACTGATTCTTTAGCTTTTCAGAGTAGCTTCTTTTTGCTGTTCTGATCTCCCTTGTCCTGGCCTGGTTGTACAGCATTTTATCACCTTTCCTGTAGGCTTCCTCTTTGGAACGATGTCGCCGCTTAAGTTTAGCTGTGAACCAAGGTTTGTTGTTACTGTATATTCACAAATTCCTGGTCGGTACACATAGGTCTTCACAGAAGCTGATATATGATGTTACAGTATCTGTGAGTTCATCCAGGTCTACAGAGGTATCTTCAAAAATATGCCAATCAGTGCACTCAAAGCAAGCCTGTAGCTTTAACTTTCCCTCCTCAGTTCAGGTCTTTACTGATTTAATTGTTGGTTTTGTGGTTTTAAGTTTTTGCCTATAAGCAGGTACAAGGTGAATCATGCAATGATTAGAGTATCCCACAGCTGTTCGTGATAAAGACTGATAAGCATCTTTTAGTGTTGTGTAGCAATGGTCTAAAGTGTTCTTGCCTCTAGTGGGACAATTGACATGCTGAAAGTATTTTGATAACTCTTTCCTTAAGTTTGCCTTGTTTAGATCTCCCAAAATAATGGCCAGTGAATCAGGGTATTTGCCTTTAGCCTGCATAATTTGATCAGCTAGAGTTCGTAATGCCTTGTTTACACAGGCTTGTAGTGGGTCATAAACAGCAATTAGAAGAAATGAGGAAAATTCACGAGGCGAATAGTATGGTTTGCAGTTGATAATTAATGTCTCTAAGTTTTCATCACAGAATTTATATATTATAGTTATATACTGAGACCAGCTGTTATTGCTATATAAGCATAAGCCTTCTCCCTTTTTTTTACCAGATGTTTCTGCAATTCTGTATGATCGTTGAATCTGAAACCCTGGGATATGCAGGCTGCTATCTTCAATTGATTCATTTAACCAGGTTTCAGAGAATCATAGGGCTGCTGAATTGTAAAAATCAGAACTGTATCTGTTTAAAAGGAGTATTTCATTCATTTTAATAGCAAGTGAACATATGCTCATTAGGAAAATTGAAGGCAGAGGAGTTTTATTTCTCCTATTCCTTAACCTGTTTAAAATCCCCACCCTTTTACCTCTCTTTCTCCATTTGGGTTTTTTGGTAATCCATGGCTCCAGGGACATTGCTTCTTCCTGTGTTAGAATCTCTTTTGCATTTGTAAAGATGGGGGGTGGGGGTGAAATCACGGAAAGCTGCTCCTTAAAGAAATGTTGCTTAATTTTTAGCAGATGGTCTTGTGTGTAAGAAATCCGTAGTGAGTCACAGAGAATAATTAAAAATAAAGAAACCATTAGAGAGCATTTCACCAAGGCAGCCTTCAGTGGCGCCATCTTGGAAAAAAAGTTGTTGTCTTAGGTATTGGGGAAATCGCTCTGGTTCAAATTAAAAGTGAATTTGTGATGTTGTTGAAGTTTGCCTCTCTGCAATCTAGCAATGGAATTTCATTCCATAATGCAATCATACAACCCATTTAATAAGGTAAAAACCTACTTAAGCTGCAGGAACTCCAGAAGTACTTATTTTAGACTGACAGCTATTTTTAAGCGACATCTTCCTACTTGAATCCATTGTCATGAACACGTTTCCAGGAAAGCTCCAAGATGATCCTTTGAAAAATTACTCACTCTTCTTCTTAAAAAAAGAATGGAAATTAGGCAGGTGTCAGCATTTTACAGGAAGCTGACAGGATTAATCTTCCTGTGAAGCTCTGTTGGTATTGTTTAATGACTAAAAGTGCATAGGATTACAATTAAGAATATTTCCAGAAAGGCAATTAAAAGACAATAGAAAGTTTGGAAAGTAGAAAACGGGAAGCTTGTGAAGTGTTGTAATTCCTTGAGATCTCTGGAGCCATTGTCCATATATATCTCGGGGGGAGGGGGGGACTACACACAAAATTTTACTACTTAAATGAAGTGCTGATGCTATTGCTTTTTTAAAGTACATTAATTTATTTGACTTAATTATTCTTAACTAGTGTAAGATTGTATATATATACATATTCAGCTGCTGTGATGTCTGTTTAAAGGCCCAAAGGAAAAAGGACAACATAAGGCCATCTGCTGAAATGCTTTGGGATTCTCCTGCTGCTAAATTTAAAGTCTACAAAGTACAAATGCAATTTCATGTGTTCAGCTTCATATTTGTACCACCTCTCAGCACAATCAATCCAGGTTTATGGCAGCTTCTATGAAGAAGCCTAGAACTCTGTTGAGTCCATAAAGGCTTTTTATTTATGACCCTGGGTTCCCAAGTAGGTCATTAGGCAAATGCAGAGAAGAGCAATAAAGAGGCTTACGGGACTCTAAACTTAGTTTATGAAGAGAGACTAAATGAATTGGACATCTTTGCGCTTGAGATGAAAAATTAGTGACAGGATAAAAGAGCACTTTGCAAGTATCTGAGAAGATTCAACACATCTCAAGATCTTATTTACGTCACTCCAGAACAGAAGAGATGGAACAGTGGTCTTAAGTTTCGGGAAAGTAAGTTCAATTTTAATGTTAGAAAAACAATGTCCTGAAATTATGTAGCATTTCAATGATGAAACCAATTCCAGAAGCAAGAGAAATGCTTGTCTTTTATAGGAATGGAAAGGAAAGGGTAGAGGATTAGGCAAGCTGATCTCTTACAATTCTAGATTTCACAACTTTTAATACATCAGAGCTGAAGATCTTGAAGTTAGGTAGATTGTAAAGATCATCAATATATTTTTGTTTTCATCAATATTGTTTCATCAATACGGCCTCCAGGTTTCCATCTTATTTGATTCTCAGAAGCCTTTGAGCAGGAAAAAAACATGGATATACAATAAATATGGAGTAAATTGTTTAACTTCATCCATGTGCTCACAATTCCAGTTTCAATGGTTTAGTTTAATTGCAATACTTCTCCCTATGGTTAATTGATTCAGAAACTGTCCCAATCCATGATTATCTTTAATTACAGATTTCAAATCCCTAACAAAATATTACTGTCAGAGGTGGGTTTCACTTAGCTTTACCACCGGTTCACCCTGTGCATGCAACCTAACATCATGCACTGTCTGCACATGTGCCCATCCTTTTGTGCATGTGTTTTGCTTGCTCGTGTGCCTTCCACATATATGCCCAGCCTCGAAAACGTGCCTAAATAGCATAACTTGGAGCTGCCCCACCCCACGATCTCTGCTACCGGTTCGGGCGAACTGGTCTGAACTGGCTGAATACTACCTCTGATTGCTGTCTGATCTAAGTTTCCCAGTCAACCTTAAACTATGATTGGTCAACTGGCATTCACAGAGACAGGAATACCTTTGATAGTAGGACTGACTACCATACTAATATTCATAATACCTATGATAGTAGGGCTAACTTTACTTTAAAAATGATTCAAATGAATAGTCTAAAATTTAAGAATGAAAAAAAAAAGTTTCACTAATAATTGGATATACTGTAGATATATTCATAAGATGTCTATTAATGTCTCCATCTTATTTATTGGCAGAGAAACCAGGAGGTCATTTTCCTGAATTTATTCAAAGGGAGAAAAAAACCCAAAGCAGTTTCTTTAAATCAGGTATCATCATTAACCATGGCAATACCGCAGTGTCCTCTTCATTTTCCTTGTTTTGCTTATTAACAGGATTTATGATCCACTTCAATCCCAAAGGACTCTGGACCATGTACAACAATGTTGCGATATGCCATATGAACCCCTTTATGAAACTGTTTATGAAATTACTTATGTGCAAATATAAGCATGAGCAAGTTTTGAGAAATTGCTTATGTGCAAAAATATCAGCATAGGTAAGTCTGGCTAATTGTTATCATGTAAGCAGAAATCTGTTTGATGCCAAGGTTACAAAGATGTTTGCCAGTAAATGTAACAACACCTATGAGATAGCCACAGAACATTCCTTCTCTGATAAGGTCAGCTTCATAGAGCTTCAAAAGAAGTTTGCTCCTACACACAATTATATGAGATTTATTAGTATGTAGTCAGGATGTCTCAAGATGTATTTCTGTTTGCTGTACCACGTAGGCAAAAAGCAGAGAACAAAGAACCACTTCATGGTAAAACTCCTCCCAAGAATCATGATCTTTCTCCCAAAATCATAGGCTTGTGGATGTGCTTGCAGTCACGTGTTCACGTGTTGAATATATGCTAATATGTAACCTCCCCTGCTTACCTTCTGTAACCCACCCCTAACTAACCTTAATAAAAGAGTTTGTCTCGGGCTAGCTCGGGGCTTGCTCACCCCGAGGAGAATTGGATTCTGCTTATTCATTTCTCACTCCGTCTGGCGCGGGGATTGCACAGACCCTTTCGTGGCGAGCCCGCTGGCCGCGAGAAAAGCCACAACTGGTGACCCCGACGTGATTTGATCCCCGGTCCTGGTTGTTCGCCTTGATGCCCCCGTACTTTCGCCAGTGAGGCGCTCCGCAGTCGTAAGACTTAGTAAGTATGGGGAACGGGTTGTCCAAGGGCCAGGTTACGCACCTCCAAGAACTTGGAGACCTTATTAAGGCTGCAAAAATTATTTGCATGAACCATGGCAAACCTTTACCCTCAAATTCAGCGAATGATCTAGTCAAATTATTGAAATTCATTTGGCAAAATATCCCAGCTATCCCCTTCAGGGGATATTACATCTAAAAAATGGAGGCGCATATTGAAATATTTAAATGACCCCCCTAAAGCCAATCATGATTTGATTGTAACTTGTCAAGTAATTGTTATTAGCCTGGAGATTTATGAAAAGGCTATCAGAGATTCGGCGATGCCATGGCGCTCAACGCTGCATCTCCACCTCCATACGAGGATGCCTCCACGCAGCAAAAATCTCTTGAGGTAAAATGTTCCAACATTGCCTCTTTAACTGAAACATCTCCACCATCTGCCCCTCCGCCTCCGCTAACTGCGGACGGGAGACTCGTCTCATTCTGCTCTCGCAGCTGGACTGAAGAGAGCGATGGCAACGGGGACCTTTCCTTAGAGGATTTGCAAATGTTTCCTGTTGCCCTTATAGATGACCCAAAATCCTAATCAAAAATTCGAGGTCATCAACCCTTGATTTCAAAATGGTTAAAGATCTTAAAAGGGCAGTGGCAGAATATGGGATTCAGAGTCCTTATACCAGGGTTTGCTTAATTCCATGGCCAATGGTCATGAATTGATTCGGAAGATTGGAAAAATATTGCCTCTATGCTTCTTTCCTCTTCGCAATTTCTGATTTTTGAATCTGTTTGGCGGCAAGGGTAAGAGTGGCGGTGGCCCGCTGGAACCTCCCGCCGGCATCACCGCTGACCATCTTCTAGGGAAGGTGCTGTTAATACCATTGCATTGCAAGCTGCTTCCCCGCACTCCTGTTCCCTCCACTTAATGCCATAATCTTATCTGCCTTTCTCAAAGTGGATGACCCTAAGTCATCCGTCTCCTCTTTGCTTCTATCCGCCAGAAACCCAATGAGTTGTATTCTGATTTCATTGAAAATTCTCCAACCTTTTCGTTCTTTGTTCCCTTCTTTTCTTGTGTATCATTATATGGATGACATTCTTGTCGCTGCGCCTGGGCCCCCAGGCACAGTCAAACAGCAATTGCCAAAACTCTTACACACCCTTCAGAAGGGTGGCCTTACTGTTGCCCCAGAAAAAATTCAATCCCACCCCCCTTTCTCTTATTTAGGATATACGGTTCTCAGGTCAGCGGCGGCCCCAAATGTGCCAACCCTCTACCTTTCAAACAAGCCCACTTTAGTTCAGCTACAGCAATACTTGGGGACACTGAATTGATTCGCCTACACAGCTCTAACCACTGCTCAATTATCTCCACTGTTCACAGCCCTCACACAAGGCTCTCAACCATCAGACCGTATACAACTGACCGATCAACAAACGCATGCCATGCATCAAGTCAATCTAACCCTAAAACACATATGGGTAGACAGACTTGCTCCTAACATCCCATTTGGCATGCTCATTGTCAACACTGTAATGCTCCCTACTGGGGCATTAGTTCAAAAGGAGGAGAAACTTCTAATCCTAGAATGGTTTCATCTTCCTCACACTTCTCGCACTTCTTTAACTTCAAAGCCTACACAATTAGCGCAGCTCATTACAAAGATTAGATCTAGGAGTAAACTCCTCGCTGGAATAGAACCATCTATTTTATATGTTCCTTTTTCTTTGTCTATTTGGGAATCTTTGTTGTCTGTTTCTGATGAATTGCAATTTGCACTTGCCGAATGGCCAGGAGAAGTCTCCTGCCATCCACCACCAAACCCACGACTGCTACTTCTAAGAACCATTCCTTTTTCCTGAATTCCCCTCCTCTCCCCAACCACTACCTAATGCCCTCACTGTCTTTGCTGATGGCAGCAAGTCTTATGGTGCCTGTGCTTGGCAGAAAGGTGGTCAGTGGTACACTAAAATTACTCCTCCTCAAAAATCTGCCCAGAGAGCAGAACTCTTTGCTTCTATATTGGCTTTTCAAAACTTTTCCGATGAACCTTTCAATCTCATCTTAGACAGTCTATATGTCACTCAAATTATTAGCTCTCTCTATGAGTCATATCTGGCTCCTCCTCGATGCAGAACTGCTATCTTTGTTTCTCAAACTACAAACACTCATTTCTGCTCGACATCTTCCTTTTCATGTTTCACACATTCAAGCCACCAGCCTCTGCCTGGAATACTTCAAAAGGCAATAGTGTGCCCGATCCCGCAGCTGCCGCTGCCACTGTTAGTACTTCACTATCTGTTCTGTCTCTCTCCCCAATCTCCCTGGGAGAGTCACGCTTATTTTCATCAAAATAAAAAGGCGCTCATGAAACAATTTGGTTTAACGGTTGCTGAGGCATCTGCTATAATAAATCCATGCCCTACCTGCAGCCGCCAAGGGAAATCTCTTTCGATGGGGTCAACCCCAGAGGAACAGTGGCCTGTCAACTTTGGCAAATGGATGTTACACAATATCCATCCTTTGCTCCATGGAAATTCTTACATGTATCAGTGGATACCTTCTCAGGCTTCATCATGGCCCCCCCACAAAGGGGAGAAGCCTCTAAACATGTAATCAATCATTGTATTCGGACCTTTGCATCGCTGGGATGCCCCAAAGAACTAAAAACAGATAATGGTCCTGCCTACACCAGTGCTGCATTTGCAGACTTCATGGACGGTGGAACATTACTCACAAATTGAATTCCATACAACAGCCAAGGTCAAGCTCTGGTAGAACGCGCCAACCAGACATTAAAACAGCCCTTGACCGATACACCAAACAACAGGGGAAAATGCCCTGGCCTCCCAGCAGTGCAAGATACCTTGAATCGTTGTTTATATGTGTTGAATTTTTAAACTTAACTGGACAACCGCCGCGACCGCTGCAGAGCGACATTTTCCCTCCCCATCTGCAGGTCTACCCAAACCACAGGTATACTACCGCGAATTACCTGACCTGACATGGAAAGGGCCTGCTGATCTCATCACCTGGGGTCGAGGTTACACAGCCATCCAGCTGCCGGACCGAGTGCTTTGGGTTCCAGCCAGACACACCAGACCGTATTTGGTTAAAGACGGTCCCCTTCAGCCATCCCTCAACTAGAAAGAATGCTGTAGTTCCCTGTTGCCTTTCAGCTACTGGACACTGCCTCCCTTCCCCCAGAGCACCCCTCCTTTTCCCCCATGGGTGCGATAGCTCAGACTATTTTTAAAAGTTTTTTTTCTCTCCCTCTCTCCTCGCTGGCTTATCTTAACTACCCCCCCTTGGTTCCTTGCAGTGCCAGGGAAAAGGGTGGGCTACGGGGGAGAACCATTCACCCCCACTCCATTTTTTTTTTCTCTCTTCTTTCTTGTCTGAGAAGGGAGGGACAATTAGGCTCTCTGGAAGCATTGCTTTTGTAACAAGCTATGTAAAAACTATGCAGATATATTTTCTTTTTAACCCTGAAAACAATTTTGATTTTAATTTTTAACCCTACATACAATTTTGCTTTTGCTTTTAATTTTTAATTTTCCTTTTTCTGGAACTTTTTGAGGTTTAAACTGCCTGATTAAACCTAGCTTTGTATTTTTGAAGCTGTTCACATACATCATGAGAGTTGAAAGGGACCCTTGGAGGTCTTCTAGTCCAACCCCCTGCCCAGGCAGGAAACCCTATAGCATTTCAGACAAATGGCTATCTTCTTATCTGTTTTTTGGAAAATGCACTCAGGTTTTCCACATAAACTGACTCACCCAAAAGTTTAAACCCTTATTTGCTGTTTGTATTGTTTCTTTTTCTTTTTTAGCAGCACAATATGTGCCCTGTTTTAGGAACTATTTCAGAGATGAGTTAGAAAGTTACAGGATGTGATAAGTTAGAAGGTTACAGTATGTGAAGAGAGAGTTAAGAGGATGTTTTGATACTAGTGCTGAGAAAGTTTTAGGAAGTTAGAAAAGTATGAGTAAAGTAAGACAGATGGTGATTTTGCTAAGATATAATGTGGTTTGTTTTTGAAAGTTTTTGATAGCATGGTTTTGTTAGTGACCAACTTCCACACATAAATAAAAAGGGTGGGAGTTGGGTCTTTATTGATTGATTGTCTTTTTCTCTGTCTTCCACATAGTACCTTTGTTAAAAAACAAAACTGAGATTTGTATGTTTGTTGTTTCTATTTCAGTTCTACATGCAAGCTATCTATTCCCCCTTGGCCCCCTCCCTAATCCTCCAACAATGCCTTTTTTCACCCAGAAAGGGAGGAGGAGGGGACCCTTTCTCATGTCTTTTAAACATGTAACGATCAAAAGACTTTTTAAGACAGTTTGGTTTTTTCTTGTTTTATGTATTCATGTAAGGATTTGTATTTTGAGATTTCTGTCAGCAGCGAACATCCACATCAACGGTGAGACCTTGAGGCCCTGGTCGACATATCCGTCCCTACCATCAAAAGATTGATGGCAACTGACTCTTTTCTTCCTATAAGAGACATTTATTGCTCCTTTGGCCTTTTCTTTCTCCAAGAAGGTGGATTGTGTGTGGTTTTAAAGGAAGAATGCTGCTTCTATACTGACCATCTGACATTGTACAGGACTCAAAGAAAAAACTAAGGGACTTAACTTTGATATGGTTTACAAGCTATTATAGTTGTAGTTGGTATAATTGCATTAGGATGTATAATTTTACCTTGTATTCTACCTATTTTTGTTAGAACAATTTCTAAAAGTTTATCTTTACTGGCTATTGAAGAACTCGAAGATGATTACACCCAAACTGCACCTAACAATTCCTGCCTGGTTGACGAAAAAGAAATAGACAAGGATAGTATGGCTAATATCTGTGTTTACACCACCATGAAACCGACTGATTGTCTGGTCCTACAAAAAAAATAAAAACAGAGGAGATGTTGCGATATGCCATATGAACCCCTTTATGAAACTGTTTATGAAATTACTTATGTGCAAATATAAGCATGAGCAAGTTTTGAGAAATTGCTTATGTGCAAAAATATCAGCATAGGTAAGTCTGGCTAATTGTTATCATGTAAGCAGAAATCTGTTTGATGCCAAGGTTACAAAGATGTTTGCCAGTAAATGTAACAACACCTATGAGATAGCCACAGAACATTCCTTCTCTGATAAGGTCAACTTCACAGAGCTTCAAAAGAAGTTTGCTCCTACACACAATTATATGAGATTTATTAGTATGTAGTCAGGATGTCTCAAGATGTATTTCTGTTTGCTGTACCACGTAGGCAAAAAGCAGAGAACAAAGAACCACTTCATGGTAAAACTCCTCCCAAGAATCATGATCTTTCTCCCAAAATCATAGGCTTGTGGATGTGCTTGCAGTCACGTGTTCACGTGTTGAATATATGCTAATATGTAACCTCCCCTGCTTACCTTTTGTAACCACCCTACCCCTAATCTTAATAAAAGGGTTGTCTCGGGCTAGCTCGGGGCTTGCTCACCCCGAGGAGAATTGGACTCTGCTTATTCATTTCTCACTCCGTCTGGCGCGGGGATTGCACAGACCCTTTCGTGGCGAGCCCGCTGGCCGCGAGAAAAGCCACACAACAATAAGAAAAAAAGGGGGAAATCATAGTAATACATATCGGTAAATCAGAATAATATCAAAACATCCCAAAATGGTCACAAAAAGGGAAAGTTCAGCCACCGATAAAACCTTAGAAATAGTACTCTTAGTGATCTGAGACTTAAAGAGAATGATTTGAAATAAAACAATTACAACCTCTTTAAGGAATTGAAGCAGGGTGGAAACTATAATATAACTTGGGGTAGGAGGAGACTAATCCATAAGGTGGGGATTATTACAGAGAAGAGTTGTGGTCTTACCCATGCTCTACAGACTTCATGAAGGGTGGAAACTTTCGACAGACCATTTGTTACAGGATCCAATCTGGTCGGCCACCAAGACAAGAGTTTTAGTCTTGCAAGTTTTCAGACTCGTGCTGAAGTTCATCCCCAGGGAACTTCTCCTAGCAGAATGTGTGCTTTGGGCTATTCTACGTGTAGTATTTCAATATCACACATAATAAATACTACACATTTAATTAATATTAAATATTACACATACCATAGCCCAAAGCACACATTCTGCTAGAGTGAAGTTCCCCAAGGATGGGCTCCAGCAAAAGTCTGAAACCTAAACCTCTGGTCTCGGTGACCGACTCAAATTGGATCCTGCAACATTATCCTGGGACATATATATTCTTCATTTGTGAGGCCATTTCTTGGTGATCAGTTTATGTACACTGAGAGCATATGCACCAAGACAAATTCCTTGTGTCTCCAATCACACTTGGCCAATAAAAATTCTATTCTATTCTATTCTATTCTATTCTATTCTTAAAAGTACATTCAGTTCTACCACCTTAGAGCAGGGGTGTCAAACTCACAGCCCACAGGGCAGATATGTCACACACTGGCCATGGCCACGCCCAGTTTAGCAAAGGGGGGGAAAGTCACAATATGTCACATGGTGTTGTGGTCCGCCAGCAGCCTGCAGAGCTGGCAGTGGAGTCAGACAGTGAGGAGGCTGGGGAGGACAATGGGTCAGTCCTCGAGTCAGGGGAAGCCCAGACAAGGGCTCTGCATCAGAGGCAGAGATGTGGCCAGGGCTATCTGGGAGTAATGCATGGACTCCAGAGCCTCCAGAGGCAGACAGCAGAGAGGCAGAGGAACAGGAGGAGCCTGTTCCTAGTGCATGCATGCGAAGAGCTGCCAGAAGGCAAGAGCAGCTAAAGCAAAAAGGACAGCTTAGGAGTAAGGATAGGAGATGATTGGCCCCTCCCATAAAGCTTAAAAGAGCAGCAACGGCTCTTGGGTTCTTTGTAGGAAAGCAACATTGTAGGAAAGCAATGTTGCTGCATTTGTTTCTTGTCAGTCTCTCTTGTTTCTGAACTTCCTGGAGTTTGCCAAGAAAAGCCTTTGGCAGGGTGTCAAAGAAGATAAAAGTTTGTGATAAGGCTGAAGGAGTTTTTCTGAAGGACTTGTTTTGGACTTAATTTGGACTAAGCTGAAAATAAAGTAATTCTCAGCTGTGCTAATAAAATGTTTGTTTAGGACTGATTGTGTCTGGTACTAACTACTTGGGCCTAGGTCACAACACATGACGACACAAAATTTATACCCCTGCTTTAGAGATATAAGGGGATGCTTGGTGAATTAAGACTGGCAGTATTTGCAAATCCCACTTAACTATCTCAGGGTCAATATAATAATTTATTTATTTATTTATTTATTAATTAGATTTCTAGACCGCCCTTCTCCCGAAGGACTCAGGGCGGTGTACAGCCTTATTAAAACACATAGGTACACAATAAATTTAAAATACATTTAAAATGAAATATTTAACCGGCCAATTTAAAACTAAAAACGGTCAGACGACCGATATAAAACCCTAAACTATAAAATCACCATTAAAAACCCATAACTTAAAAAACTAACCCAGTCCAGTAATGTAAACCCAGTAATGTAAATTATAACATAACAATGTTGGTGATAACAACTTGGTATTCTCCTCTGACCCTTCAGCATTTTTGCATGGTGGCAACTGTAAAAAGCCAATGATGACATTCTCAGTGTAACCAGCTGGGTCTGGAATTGCAGCATGTAGGTAGATTCTTAAAGACTTCAAAAGCAGTTAAAAAAATGCATTGATAGAGTAATAGATTTATTTATTTATTTATTTATTTATTTATTTATTTATTTATTTATTTATTTATTTATTTATTTATTTATTTATTTATTTATTATTCAAATTTCTATACCGCCCTATCTCCCGAAGGACTCAGGGCGGTTTACAGCCTTATAAAACATAAAATATAAAATAAATACATGTTAAAACGACATTTAAAAAATGTATTCCATTAGGCCAAATTTAAAACTATAATTAAAAGTACAAAACCCCTTTTAAAATTAATTTTAAAATTAAACCCTAGGCCAGCCCTGCACAAATAAATAGATGTGTCTTAAGCTCGCGGCGGAAGGTTCGAAGGTCTGGAAGCAGACATAATCCTGGGGGGAGCTCGTTCCAGAGGGTGGGGGCCCCCACAGAGAAGGCCCTTCCCCTGGGTGTCGCCAGTCGGCACTGCCTGGCGGACGGCACCCTAAGGAGTCCCTCTCTGTGAGAGTAATAGACTTTTCTCCTTGGTTTTCTTAGCTAATTTAATTCATTGCCTTGATTTTCCTCTCTTATCTATTCCCACACTTACATAGTCCCCCGCCCGCCCCAGAAGCCAGCCTGTGATCAGAATTGTTTTTCAGATCAAGATTCCAACCCATTTAACAAATAACCATGATGCTTTGTTTACGTGGGCTTCATGCCATTCCATAAATTTTTATCTTCCCCTTTTCATAAGCAAGTGCAGTTTATAAGTAAGACTGGATAACTGGAAAAAATTTCAGCCCTTAAGATAAATTGCCAAGTATGGGAGAATATCTTGGTAACAGTGAGCATATAGATTATACAGAGACTTTCAAATGCCTTAGTAATATCTTTAATAGGTCTAGCCGAGATGTGCAAATTAACTCCGATCTACTCTCAGTTGAAGAACTGAAAGTTGAAGGTGGCACAATTTAATTTTGCCTTTCCAGATTGATTTGGAGGTGGTAAGATGTGATTTGGCTTGCTTGGAGTTTCAATTTGGAAACATCTCCAGCCACAGAAGATAATGAGAAAACATAGAATACCTAAAGCTGTTCTTTCTTTCTTTCTCTTTCTCTTTCTTTCTTTCTTTCTTTCTTTCTTTCTTTCTTTTCTTTTCTTTTCTTTCTTTTTTTCCTTCCTTCCCTCCTCTCTTTTTTCTTTTCTTTCTTTCTTTCTTTCTTTCTTTTTCTCTTTCTTTCTTTTTCTCTTTTTCTTTCTCCTTTCCCTTTCTTTCTTTCTTCCTTCCTTCACTTCCTTCCTTCTTTCTTTCCTCTCTCTGTCTCTCTCTCTTTTCTCTTTTTCTTTCTTTTTCGCCTTTCTTTCTCTTTCCCTTCCTTCCTTCCCTTCCTTCCTTCCTTCCTTCCTTCCTTCCTTCCTTCCTTCCTTCCTTCCTTCCTTTCCATCAACAAAGTGAAAATACTGAATCAGAAATTAGGTCCTAGTCCTATAAAGTTTCATCCATATACAATGGCTTTAAGGGTTTTATAGATTTCACCGAAGTAGTTACCCTTTTAAGACAGAAGTCGAAAAGGATGGCACAGCAGGGTTAGAATTGCAATAGTGAAGTTACACTGAACTGGTGCAGGAACTATGCCATTACATTACATTACAACTTAAAATAATTTTCACTTTTTAAAGTACCATTTTCTTTAACTGTACTGTTAGCCTCTGTGGGTAGACTGGCTTGACATAGTTCAACAAAAAGTTTTACCACTTCTAGTAAGGCCACCAAAAATTTATAACTGCCAAATCTTAAACAGTACAACTCCCTGGGTTTCCAAGAACTTATATTGCCTCTGTCAAGTAGCAATCTTAGCTGCCAAGCTCAATAGGCCTACTTTAGACTTGGAACACATATAAACTATCCTTTTTTAGGACTAACAAAGGATGCCCAAGTTCCAGATGTATATTCTGTGGATGTTCTGAACTCCATGTTAAAGATTAGAAAAATTGACCTTTTAATAGAAATATGTCCTCTCAACCATAGTGGAGATAGATGGATGGGTTGATTAGCCAAGCTATGCTGCGGGAAAAGCTCTGAATGGACTGACTACCAGAAACAGACTGTAGCAAAAGTAATCTGAAAGCTGGCCACAGGAGAAGCAAAAAAATACATTCTCACAATTTTTCCATAGATAATTGCAGTTAAGAGCTCAGTTTGGCTCTTATGGCACAGTTTGGCACAGAGAGTGAGCCAGTTATTGGAAGAAGAATGTGAAGAGAAAGATGCGGTTGAAGGCTAATGCATATGATGAATATGCTGGATATCACTATGGATGCAGAACTGGCTAGGACTGGATAATGAGGAGAAGGCCTAGGGATGACATGATAGCAGTCTCTCAATATTTGAGGGGCTGTCACAGAGATGAGGAAGTCTACCTATTTTCCAAAGAACTGAAGGACAGGACAAGAAGTAATGGACGGAAGCCTCTCAAAGAGATTCAACCTAGAAGTAAGGAGAAATTACAAAGATTCAGTGCAACTTCTTGTCTCCAGAAGTTGTGAGTCCTCCATCACTGGAGGTTTTTAAGAAGAGAGTTGTCCAGAATGGTAGCTGGTCTGCTGTCTGACAAATACTCAACCCTAAGTGAAAGATAAGGAGGGAGTAGAATGAGCAGGGAGTGGGGATGTGTGATCTCTTATTATTCTCTCAATCTCCCCCAATGTGAAAACTTTTCTTTGGAGCCCTAGGGCAACTGGCAGAGTTAGGTCTTCAAGCTCTTGCAGAAAGTTAGGAGGGTTGGAGCTGACTTCACCCTAGGGCAGGGTCTCCAACCTTGGCAACTTTAAGACTTGTGGACTTCAACTCCCAGAGTTCCTCAGCCAGCTTTGCTAGCTCAGGAACTCTGGGAGTTGAAGTCCACAAGTCTTAAAGTTGCCAAGGTTGGAGACCCCTGCCCTGGGGGTTAATATGTTCCAAAGGGCAGGTATAATGGCATAGAAGGCTCTTCTCCAGGAACCTACCCACCAAAACAGCAGTCCGTGGACCACTGGTGGTCCATGAGAAAATTTTGGTGCAAAATGATTTGCATTTTTTATATTGCACTAAATCAGGGGTCCTCAAGCTACAGACCCAGGGCCGGATACAATGAACTTTTGGGTTGCTGCGGAG
This sequence comes from Ahaetulla prasina, assembly GCF_028640845.1. Lineage (NCBI taxonomy): Eukaryota > Metazoa > Chordata > Lepidosauria > Squamata > Colubridae > Ahaetulla > Ahaetulla prasina. Next base: position 97,430,312 of record NC_080544.1, on the reverse strand, counting down.
AGACTCCCCCTTCAGGGTCTTTTTATGCAGGTCGGAGGGGAACAGAAATTCCGACTTGGGTCTGCTTCAGCCTCCTGGTATGGGGCTTTGGGCGAAGGATGGAGGGAAGCACCGCTGGTGGCAAAGAGCCAAAGGGCCTTGTTCCAGTGGGACTGCATCATGGCCTGGAACTGGCTGATCATATCATCCCACTGAGCCTCCAGGTGCCAGTACCTGGCCGAATTTACCACACCCACCCAGTCACATGACCACTAGCCATGCCCACCCAGCCGATCATTAGAGGTCCATAGGATTTAAAATTATGAATTTAGTGGTCCCTGAGGTCCAAAACGTTGGGGAATCCTGATCCAGAATACTCTAATGAGGCCCATGGCATGCCTCTTGTGCCAGCATGGTTGGGCAGACCAATCTCATTAGGATGAGATGGTCCTGCTAGCAGACTGGACCCATGCCACGAAGGGCTTTAAAAGTGAATACCAATACTTAAACTGGACCCAGTGTCAGCGTTCCAGAAACCCCCCCCCAACTTTAAGTAAAAACTCTGAAGCAAGCAAACAAACCAGCAGCCGTGCAGCTCACAGAACAGTAGTGTTACATGGGCCATCCTTGAAGCCCCCAAAACTATCTCCTCACAATGCTGGAAACAGTAAAAACATCAATGGCCTAATATAATACGAGAGATTAATATTTTACAAATAGAGAGATCAATGTTTGTACTTACATATTTTGCAAGCGATAATCCCAGAGGGACAGATAAGAACTGAGACTTTCAGTGGATACTATTCTTCTGCAAAGCCCTCTACGTGGACCCATCTGTGAAACCACTGATTCAAAATATAAGGATCATGTAATTCTAGTATCTGAGTAGATTGTCAATACCATATTGAACACAATATAAAGTGTTGCATTGATGTTTAAAGCAGGGCTACATATCCGCCCTGAAAGATTCCAGACAACTATTGACTGACAAAGGTCACTGTTGTCATCTAATTGTTTTCTGTTCAGATAAAGGTAAAGGTAAAGGTTCCCCTTGCACATATGTGCTAGTTGTTCCCGACTCTAGGGGGCAATGCTCATCTCCGTTTCAAAGCCAAAGAGACAGCGCTGTCCGAAGATGTCTCCATGGTCATGTGGCCGGCATGTGTTCCCCCTCACTCTCTGAGTCACTTTTGGGCATGGGGCCAGGTTCGGGGGCTGGAGTCACAACAGCATGATTAAATGCCAAAGGCGCACAGAATGCTGTTACCTTCCTACCAAATGTGGTTTCTATTTTTCCTACTTGCATTTTTTATGTGCTTTCGAACTGCTAGGTTGGCAGAAGCTGGGACAAGTAATGGGAGCTCACTAGGGATTCGAACCACTGAACTGCCTACCTTTCGATCAAGCTCAGCGTCTTAGCCTGCTGTTCAGATATGGTGACTCTATTTTAAAAAACTAAAAGTCTTAGACCTAACTATTTGAAGGAATGCCTCCCTTGTTATAAATCTTGTTCTTCATGTCTGCAGGAGGGCCCCTTTGAAGCTGCCCATACCTCAGCCCCATCCTTTAGGATTTCTACATTTTTCATAAGCTGTTACATGTATTTTTGCATTTGGTGTCAGCTTGTAAGTGACCTGTTGAGATAGCAACCAGGGCTGCTGAGATGATTGTGTAAATATGAAGCAGGTTTCTCTGCCTGTTAATACCATCTATCCCATTACAGGAGTCTAACACCTGCAGTATCTCATCTCTCTTTGAGAAATAAAGTTGGGTATCATATGTCTTCTGATGACATTCAGTCCTGGTCTAACCAGTGAGGCTGACAATCTATTCTCACAAAGGGAGTCAGTTCTTCCATTTGAAAAAAAAAGAAGTCACACATGTTACTCTCCTTAGGTTTCAAGGAATATTTGCAGCAAATAAAAGTCAACTTTGTGATTTGTAGGTATTCCTTTCTGAGCCGGCTGTTCCTTAATGCATAATGAGATTATCCTTCCTCTCGCCTGCCTCCACTCTTTTGCTGGTTTCCACGATTCATGGAATGGTTGACCCAAACTTGTGTTGAGAGGGACACTGCTGGATAAAGAACCGAACAGAATAACAGTTGGAAGGGATCTTGGAGGTCTTCTAGTCCAACATTGCCTTATACACTGTAAGCCGCCCTGAGTCTTCGGAGAAGGGCGGGATATAAATGTAAAAAAAAAAAAAAACATTCTCAAGCAGGAGACCATATTACATTTCAGACAAGTAGCTGTCCAGTCTCTTCTTAAAAGGCTTCAATGATGAAGCACTCACAGCTTCTGAAGGCAAGCCATTCCATTGATTAATTGTCCTAACTGTCAGGAAATTTCTCCTTAGTTCTAAGGTTGCTTCTGTCTTTGATTAATTTCCATCCATTCTTCTTGACTTGCCTTCTGGTGCTTTGGAAAATAAGTTGACCCCCACTCAAATATGTGGCAGCCCCTCAAATATTGGAATATTGGAATGATATTGGAATAATATAACATCAAGATGATTAGGGGATTGGAGGTAAAATGTATGAAGAATTGTTGCAGGAACTGAGAATGTCTAGTTCAATGAAAAGAAGGACTAGGGGAGACATGATAGCAGTGTTCCAATACCTCAGGGGTTGCCACAAAGAAGAGGGAGTCAAGCTATTCTCCAAAGCACCTGAAGGCAGGACAAGAAGCAATGGATGGAAACTAATCAAGGAGAGAAGCAACTTAGAACTAAGGAGAAATTTCCTGATAGTTAAAACAATTAATCAGTGGAACAACTTGCCTCCAGAAGTTGTGAATGCTCCAGCACTGGAAGCTTTTTAAAAGATGTTGGATAACCATTTATCTGAAGTGGGGTAGGAGTTCCTGCCTAAGCAGAAGGTTGGACTAGAAGACCTCCAAGGTCCCTCCAACTCTGTTTTTCTATTCTATTGGATATGCTCAGCTCCTTACAATTTGTAAGATTTGATATGTTAACTCTGGTCCATAACTGCATATTGAATGTGGAATGATGAGAAATCAAAAAGCAGAAAGAGCAATATTTTTGGTGTAGGATAGGCCCAGGACTAGACTAGACATCAACTGGCATGCAACTGATGGGACTAGGATGCAATTGGTGAGAACAAGACAAAAATGAAATGTTGCCTATTATAAATCTTTACTTAATTAAAAATAAATTGAATTAATCGAGTTACACAATTATTTCCAAATACTTAATCTTCCCTCCTCTGTCTCATCATAAGTTACAATTTGACAGTAACTTTAGGCTGCAACCATATTTCTGGGACTTTGAAACTGAGAGTAAGCAAACTGCTAATAGAAAAAGTTATAGAAACACATCAAACAGAAAAATGCAGATACTTAGGCTAAGCTTCTAATTCAAAGTTTGTCCATGTGGATTTTGGAAATGGATATCACAATGTAGCATCATGACTAATTTTTCTTTATTTTTAGAAAAAAAAGCTTCTTTTCCCCTTTTGTTTGAATTAGCCAGGATCACAGGATAACCCACCTGAATTCTTTGGGATATGGTATATGTTACCCTAGTGTTTTTCTCTATATTCAATGGCCAAACAGACAATGGAGAGATTATTATTGTTCCTGCTTTTGGAACAATAATAAAATAAAAGAACCCTTTTAATAATAAAATAAAATAAAAATAAAAATAATAAAATAAAATAAAAGAACCCTTTTCCAACAGTAACCACTACATGATAGACTTTTGTCTCAATATACGCCCTCATATAAATCGTCATAAGTATAGTACTCCTAATTACAGTTTCAAAAAAGCCAACTATGACCTTATAAACAACGACCTCTCATCTCTTGACTGGCAAAATCTATTCTCAACCTGTATCACTGCCGAAGACCACTATAGAGTTTTTCTACTTGAAATCAATAGAATCGTCGAACTATACGTACCACAAATCACCACCAAAATTTTTTAAAAAAAAAAATGACCCATATCAATAAAAAAACTTCAATCCCCCAAAAAAATCCCTCTGGAGAAAAAGCAAAAAGGGCCACGTAACAAACTTCAAAAATCGCTACAGAAATATTTGCAACCAAATAAAAACTGAATGCACCATTTTTCACACAAAGCAAGAAGAAGACCTTCTGCGTACAAATTCCAATCGTGCTGTTTATAATTTTGTGAACAATAAACTTAAAGAATCAAGATCCATCCCACCACTAAAAGAATCTAACGGCAAAGAATGTAATGATGAAACAGTTAAAGCAAACATCTTTAACACATTCTTTGGCTCAGTCTTCATTAATAGTGATGGCACATATCCAACATTCCACAATCGTAACAACAATGATTACAACGACTGAACACATATAGACTTCACTGAAGATAATGTTGAAAAAGCTCTTCGCACCTGAAACCATCTTTATCTATTGGGCCTGATGGACAATGTGCATACTTCTTTAAAAAACTTTCAATTAATATAGCAGAACCTGTAAGCATAATCTTTGATAAAGCTTTCATGACTGGTTCCCTTCTCAAACTTTGGTCTCTAGCCACAGTCATCCCTATCTTCAAAAAAGGAGATCCCAGCCTAGTTGAAAACTACAGACCAATCTCTCTATGCTGCGTCACCCGCAAAGTAATGGAATCTATCATCAACCAATCCATTACCCTCCACCTTGAAGCAAACAACCTACTCTCTAATAAACAATTTGGTTTCAGAAAAAAAAATTATCATGTAACTTACAACTTCTCCACTGCAAAAACATATGGACTATTAATCTTGATCAAGGCAAAGCAATAGATGCAATCTACATAGACTTCTGCAAAGCTTTTGACTCAGTATTACACGATAAACTTCTCCTAAAACTAAAATCCTACGGCATCTCAGGACCCCTCCACAATTGGATAACTGCTTTCCTATCAAACAGACAACAAGTGGTCAAAATTGGCAATGCTCTATCAAATCCTGTTCCTGTCAAAAGTGGCGTTCCACAAGGCAGTGTTCTTGGACCAACACTCTTCATACTATACATAAATGATCTCTGTGACCATATCTCAAGTTATTGTGTTCTCTTTGCTGACAATGTCAAACTATTTAACACCACCAACAATACTACTACCCTTCAAAAAGACCTTGACATTGTATCCGATTGGTCTAAAACTGGGCAACTCCAAATCTCAACCAGCAAATGCTCAGTCTTACATATTGGAAAAAAGAACCCAAACACTAAGTACAAGCTTGATGGACATTACCTTACAGATGACCCCCACCCTGTAAAAGACCTTGGAGTTTTCATATCGAATGATCTAAGTGCCAAAGCCCATTGCAACTACATAGCAAAAAAGACTCTAAGAGTTGTAAACCTAATTTTGTGTAGCTTCTTTTCCAAAAACACCACACTACTAACCAGAGCATACAAAACATTTGCAGGACCCGTTCTTGAATACAGCTTGCCTATCTGGAACCCATACCACATCTCTGACATTAATACAATGGAACGAGTCCAGAAATATTTTACAAGAAGAGTTCTCCGCTCCTCTGTAAACAACAAAATACCTTATACCTCCAGACTTGAAATCCTGGCATTAGAAAACTTAGAACTCCACCGACTCCGACATGACCTGTGTTTAACACACAGAATCTTCTATTGCAATGTTCTTCTTGTTAAAGACTACTTCAGCTTCAATCGCAATAATACTAGAGCAAACAATAGATTCAAACTTAATGTTAACCGCTTTAACCTTGATTGCAGAAAATATGACTTTTGTAACAGAGTTGTTAACGCTTGGAACACACTACCTGACTCTGTGGTCTCTTCTCAAACTCCCAAAAGTTTTAACCAAAAACTGTCTACCATTGACCTCACCCCATTCCTACGAGGACTATAAGGGGCGTGCATAAGTGCACAAAGTGCCTACCGTTCCTGTCCTATTGTTTTCTTTCATTATATGTGCTTGTATATAATGTTGTGACAAAAAATAAATAAAATAAATAAATAAACCTTCTCATTTCCCAATCCTTTAAAAAATGGGGTAGAAATTATTAAAGTCAAGAAATCCTTCCAATAAACCTTAATATGACTGTGCCCAGAAGAAGAAAAAGTCATGCTAAATATCCCAGTGTAGATATTTAAAGATTGGTGTATATCAATCAATGTATTAGGATTCGCCTCCCATATGATTTTCCCCCCCATCAGGGTCTATTCAAAAGAATGTGTATTTGAATCCAATTCTTTTATGTTATCCAACCGTTTTTAATTAGCACTTAACTGTTGATGCCTACATGAAACACTGTATTAACAAAGGCTACAGAATTCATTTAATCTGAGGTCTACCTAGAGACCTGTTCATTAACTTGACTGTTATCCTGCAATTGAAATGAAAGACTGAAGAACTGCGGTCATGCAATCATATGCATTTTATTTTATTTTTTCCTGATATAAATCAATCAACTTAAGTTGCAGACTCTACACAACTGTCCAGTGATCCTGGGAAGAACCGTGGCTTCAGGTCTATTGCTCACAGAGTACTTTATAATCACATTCTACAGTTGCTGTTATCACTGTTTTTATTATGATAATTATGCTAATTGTTTTACAATTGCAGATCTGAAGCAGCAAGATTTCAATTTGTTTGAACAAACTCTTATAATGTAATATTAACTAACCCATTCACCAGCTTTCATGCATTTTACATTTTGGCTAACACATTTCAGAGTTTTGCATACCTCTTGCCTTTTAAGCAGGGAAACTCATAATTCAGCCAATTATACAGTAGAATATTTGTCTACCATTATGGCCACCATCTTAATCCTTTTTTTGAAATCACATTCTGTTTCTTTTCATCGCTATTAACATTCAGATAACTTATTCAGTAACATTGTTGGTCCTCTCTGAACTCAGCTTGTTTAGCATGAATTAACATTTGCCTAATTGTTTGTGTTTGTTCATTAAAAGGCCTACCATAATTCTCCCAAAATCAATTTCCCAATTACCGACATTAACTTTTGTTTATATTTATTTGAATATTTAAAAAGACCAAAGTAAATGCAACTTCTGGGAGAAAAAAAGTAAATGATAGGAAATCCAAAGGTCAGAATTGAAGAGTTACGCCACAATCATAAAGGAGAATATCTTACTTATGAAGATCAAGGCAGTCACAGTGGCACACACAGAAAGATGCCAATTGCAAAATCTGCTTTAAGCAAACAGTTTTTCCCCACCGTAAATTATTTAGTGTGAATCTGACTTAATAGTTATCGGGAACATTTTTAAGGGAATGAACTAAATGTTAATTTCCTCAAAGGGATTGAAACATTCCTTCTTTTTTAATAAGGGGGATCATTAACATTTAAAAGAGAGGAGGGGGGAGAATTAAAAGTTTAGAATTTGAAGGTAGCAACACTGCATGAAAGGAAAGGTGACATAGCAGAAACCAAAAAACTTCTGCACTACAGCATGTTGGAGATGTTTGATAGGAGCATCAAGCAAACCATCAACCCAATATGACACAGTTCAAAAAGGGTGATGTCCAGTGGGCGTTCCTCAGAAAAGGAGTTCCTCAGAGATTGTTAGGTCAAACCAATAAGACCAGGGATGGGATTCAAATAATTTAACAACCGGTTCTCTGAATTAATGACCGGCTGGGTGGGCATGGCCATGGCAGGCATGGCCAGGGGGTGTGACAGGCAGAACTTGGCCTCCTGCACCCCTCTGGGAGCAAAAATGGGCCACGGGGGGATGCATTTCCTCCTGCCCCACTTTGGGCCTAGGAGGCCTCCCTGAAGCCTCCTAGGAGCAAAAACGGGGTATGGGGGGATGCGGTGCTTCCCTGCGCCCCATTTTGGGCCTAGGAGATCTCCCTGTACTTACTGGGAGCCAAAATGGGCCGCGTGAGGACTCCTGGAAGGGGCGGGGTGGAAAGGGGCTGGGCCAGCCAGCAATTTAACTACCAATGCCCCTGAAACGGCCCAAAATGGCTGAATCCCACCACTGAATAAGAGTCTTTTTATTCATTTAAATTGAGGAATATTTTCTACAAACCTGAATCCAAAGATACTGTATGTCCTTCTCATTTTACCATCCTGGAATGCAAGACAGAATTCTCTGAAAGAATTTTAAGACCTTTTTTTTTTTTTTTTTGACAAAAACGGGGAGTGACTTTTAACCATTTCCAATTGTAGTTCTATGCTACATTTCCTGTGCCCACAAGGAATTTTTTCTGGAATATGAGAGGCTGCACTGGAGCTTCATTGGAAGTGTTCAAATGCTAAGAAGTGCTGGGGTAGATGGTAGTTTTAAATTGAAGAACCCTTCCAGATAAGTGTGCCAAGCATTGCAAACTAAGTAATAAAAAAAATGGACTAACTTTTAGCTGGAATCAGAAAATACGTTGGAATAGACTCAATTTCATTTGGCTCAGTGCATCAAAAAACTATTCACAAGTTACGTAATGCTCCCCTTAAGCCAAATATAAATGTATTGTCTGGTCTTGAAATATTATCTGAAGATAGGAATTTATGAATTCACGTTTAGTCCAGTCTTGACTTAAAGTAGTTCTTTCCTGTTCTTTCCCTCAATCACTAGCTATTAAGAGTAAAGTGATGCAGTGAGATTTTTTTTTTTAAATTTATATCCCGCCCTTCTCCGAAGACTCAGGGCGGCTTACACTATGTTAAGCAATAGTCTTCATCCATTTGTATATTATATACAAAGTCAACTTTTATTGCCCTCAACAATCTGGGTCCTCATTTTACCTACCTTATAAAGGATGGAAGGCTGAGTCAACCTTGGGCCTGGTGGGACTTGAACTTGCAGTAATTGCAAGCAGCTGTGTTAATAACAGACTGACTTAGTCTGTTGAGCCACCAGAGGATTGAAAGGAAGTGGAGAACTAAATATGGAGATAAGAAGTTTAAATTTGATCCTTGTAAACCAGAATGTGGCTGGGTCGTATCACAATGTTGGTCACACTGAAAACTGATGTTCAGTCTGGTGACCCTTTTGAACTCACAAACTTTATTATAGGTAGCGATATTGTGTAATCTGAATTGTTTTTTAGAAGCTACTTTTTTTTTGCAAGTACTATAAAAGGGAGATTCTAATCAGGATCTCAATGAGAGTATACTCTAACTTTGAGCCTACCATACTGGATACAATGAATAGGTGGCATGGCAGCCAGCAATAAGAAGACTCAAATTTAAATGAGTAAATAAATCACCATGAATACACAACTCAAAGCTCCAACCATTACTTCTGGTTCCACCTACTGTTCACTGTCCTTTTTTCCATCGTATTGGCCCAATGGCTCAGCTGTCTATAATCAGTGGAACTTGTCTCCAGAAGATTTGGGTGCTCCAACACTGGAGGTTTTTAAGAAGAGATTGGATAACCATTTGTCTGAAATGATATAGAGTCTCCTGCGTGAATAAGGGGTTGGACTAGAACACGGGTCTCCAACCTTGGCAACATTAAGCCTGGCGGACTTCAACTCCCAGAAGTTGAAGTCCACCAGGCTTAAAGTTGCCAAGGTTGGAGACCCCTGGACTAGAAGACTTCCATCTCTGTTATTCTGTTATTAATTCTGTGTAACATAGTATCTTGTGTTTATGGAGATTCTCAGTCATGCAGGTCATGGTTGTCCCAAAGGTGCTTTATCAAGTGGCAACTGGACTTTCTGGTTTTTCTTTCAACACATTTCACTTCTCACCCAAGAAGCTTCTTCAGAGCTGAAGAAACTTCTTGGATTGGATGAGGAGCAAAACATCTTCAAAGAAAAACCAGAAAGTCCAGTTGTCTCTTGAAAAAGCACTTTCGTGACACAGTATCCTACGTTTGCAGTTCGAAATTTAAAAAAAAAAAGAGATTTATTCTGTAGAAGACGGTAATGATAAACTTAGACAAGATAATAAAGCTAAGAATATTTCTGTAACAATGCTTGGAACAATTAAATGAAAGGTTTTCAGAGTGATTAATGAGCAGCTATGAAAATTAGACTTTGAGAAACAGTGAACTGTAAAAAGGACCAATCTTTGCTCTTGGTCAAATAAAGACAAAACATTCCCTTGAAATGGTGACCAGCAAGCAGAAACATCTACGGGTGCATATGGTGGTAGTCACTAGAGAAACAAATGGCAAACTTGAAGGAGACTTATTTATAAAATGTATAAGGTAAAGGTTCTCCTCGCACATATGTGCTAGTCGTTCCCGACTCTAGGGGGCGGTGCTCATCTCCGTTTCAAAGCCGAAGAGCCAGCACTGTCCAAAGATATCTCCATAGTCATGTGGCTGGCATGACTAAACGCCAAAGGCGCACGGAACGCTATTACCTTCCCACCAAAGGTGGTCCCTATTTTTTCTACTTGCATTTTTTACGTGCTTTCGAACTGCTAGGTTGGCAGAAGCTGGGACAAGTAACGGGAGCTCACCCCGTTATGCGGCACTAGGGATTCAAACTGCTGAACTGCCTACCTTTCGATCGACAAGCTCAGTGTCTTAGCCTCTGAGCCACCACGTCCCTTTTATAAAATGTATAGGCTAGTTCAATTATAAGAAATTCTAAGAGCCCTACAGCCAATGTAGAACAATACAATAAATTATAGTTGTCTGATTTCAGGCAATACTAGACAATGATCATCCTTTGAGATAAAAGTAGTGCAGTCTGATGCGGCCAAAATGAACATTAAATTTTAGGCAGACCATATTATTTTACCCCAATGCTGGATGGTCTTGTGGTCATTTAAGAAGAGTGTATCATAGACAGTAAAATAAATGCAGAGGCAAACAAATAGCAGCAATAAGTCAATATTTACTCATGTAAACATAAACAGGATGAACACAGGTGGGTAAAAAAGCAGTGGGAGGGGGAGCAACTTCCAACTTCCTGCCAGTTTCCCCATTGACTTGACTTACAAAACATTGGCAGGGAGCATCAGAAATCACTACCATGTGACTGCAGGGATGCTGCAGCTGTCACAACTTTGCAAATTAAAGTGGTCCAAAGATATTTGAAATTTCAGTTCTACAGAAGTAATGGCTCCTTGATAATTTTTTTGGGGGGTGCATTTTTTAAGTTCGGATATTTGAGATGCTTTGATTCAAAAATTGTTGTGCTGTGATGTGCTCTGATCTGGGTTAATTGAAGGGTACCAACAAACAATGCTTGAATACAGTTCATCTGTCTGGAACCCACACTGCATATCAGACGTTAATACAAGTGAACGAGTCCAGAGATATTTCACAAGAAGAGTCCTCCATTCCTCTGCTCGTAACAAAATACCTTATGCCACCAGATTCAAAATTTTGGGCTTAGACAACTTAGATCTTCGCCATCTTCGCCCTGACCAAAGCATAGTACATAAAATCATCTGCTACAATGTCCTACCAGCCAATGAATACTTCAGCTTCAACCAAAAAAATACAAGAGCACACAATAGATACAAACTCATAGTAAACCGATCCAAACTAGACTGCAGAAAATACAACTTCAGTGACAGAGTGGTCAATGCCTGGAATGCACTACCTGACTCTGTAGTTTCTTCCCCAAAACTTTAACCTTAGACTGTCTACTGTAGACCTCACCCCATTCCTAAGAGGTCTGTAAGGGGCAGGCATAAGTGCACCAGCGTGACTACCGTCCCTGTCCTAATGTTTTCTTTTATTCGTATCCTTTACATGTATTTATTATTATGTTTACATTTGCATCTGTCATAAAATACATGCTTGACGAAATAAATAAATAAAAAATAAAATAAATAGACAGAAGTAATATGTAGACAAAACAGTACAATAAAACCTAACTGGTTGCCTTAAAAGAACAGTGATGATGATAGTCATCTCAAGATTCAATAGCTCTAAAAAAAAAATGAGAATTTAAGTTTTTATGAATCCTAGAAGAAATCATCTTTGTATTATTAGAGAAATGAAGAATTTCACAGAAATACCTGATATGAGGCCTCCTCTTTCGTTCTCACCATAGGTGGGAAGCTTTAGCCATCTTACACCGTTCACTCAGATTGGACAGAAGAATCTGTCTGAGATAAATGGACGGGCATTGTTAGATAGGACCAAAGAGTAACATGAAAAAGACAATATTTTTTTACCAATAATAGTATGATATCAAAAATGAATAACCTGAAATACTCTCTCTCTCTCTCTCTCTCTCTCTCCCTCCCTCCCTCCCTCTCCCTCCCTCTCCCTTTCCCTCTCCCTCCCTCCCTCCCTTCCTGGAAACATTTTTAAAAATTGCAAGACAGATTTCAATGAATTATAATTCTGTTAGCTCAGCCCGGAGTTTCATCTACAGTTGAAAAAAAAGAAGAAACACACTAGAGACCTTAGTTACTTTATCTTCTCTTGTATTATAATTTTAAGCATTTACTTCTCTTTTGTTTGATGGAAATGGTAATAAGAAAGAGGTAGCCTGGAAGAAAATGGTGATTGTAACTGTCCAACTTCCTGCCAGTTTTCCCATTGACTTGACTTACAAAACATTGGCAGGGAGCATCAGAAATCACTACCATGTGACTGCAGGGATGCTGCAGCTGTCACAACTTTGCAAATTAAAGTGGTCCAAAGATATTTGAAATTTCAGTTCTACAGAAGTAATGGCTCCTTGATAATTTTTTTGGGGGGTGCATTTTTTAAGTTCGGATATTTGAGATGCTTTGATTCAAAAATTGTTGTGCTGTGATGTGCTCTGATCTGGGTTAATTGAAGGGTACCAACAAACAATGCTTGAATACAGTTCATCTGTCTGGAACCCACACTGCATATCAGACGTTAATACAAGTGAACGAGTCCAGAGATATTTCACAAGAAGAGTCCTCCATTCCTCTGCTCGAACAAAATACCTTATGCCACCAGATTCAAAATTTTGGGCTTAGACAACTTAGATCTTCGCCATCTCTCGCCTGACCAAAGCATAGTACATAAAATCATCTGCTACAATGTCCTACCAGCCAATGAATACTTCAGCTTCAACCAAAAAAATACAAGAGCACACAATAGATACAAACTCATAGTAAACCGATCCAAACTAGACTGCAGAAAATACAACTTCAGTGACAGAGTGGTCAATGCCTGGAATGCACTACCTGACTCTGTAGTTTCTTCCCCAAAACTTTAACCTTAGACTGTCTACTGTAGACCTCACCCCATTCCTAAGAGGTCTGTAAGGAGCAGGCATAAGTGCACCAGCGTGACTACCGTCCCTGTCCTAATGTTTTCTTTTATTCGTATCCTTTACATGTATTTATTATTATGTTTACATTTGCATCTGTCATAAAATACATGCTTGACGAAATAAATAAATAAAAAATAAAATAAATAGACAGAAGTAATATGTAGACAAAACAGTACAATAAAACCTAACTGGTTGCCTTAAAAGAACAGTGATGATGATAGTCATCTCAAGATTCAATAGCTCTAAAAAAAAATGAGAATTTAAGTTTTTATGAATCCTAGAAGAAATCATCTTTGTATTATTAGAGAAATGAAGAATTTCACAGAAATACCTGATATGAGGCCTCCTCTTTCGTTCTCACCATAGGTGGGAAGCTTTAGCCATCTTACACCGTTCACTCAGATTGGACAGAAGAATCTGTCTGAGATAAATGGACAGGCATTGTTAGATAGGACCAAAGAGTAACATGAAAAAGACAATATTTTTTTACCAATAATAGTATGATATCAAAAATGAATAACCTGAAATACTCTCTCTCTCTCTCTCTCTCTCTCTCTCTCTCTCTCTCTCTCTCCCTCCCTCCCTCTCCCTCCCTCTCCCTTTCCCTCTCCCTCCCTCCCTCCCTTCCTGGAAACATTTTTAAAAATTGCAAGACAGATTTCAATGAATTATAATTCTGTTAGCTCAGCCCGGAGTTTCATCTACAGTTGAAAAAAAAGAAGAAACACACTAGAGACCTTAGTTACTTTATCTTCTCTTGTATTATAATTTTAAGCATTTACTTCTCTTTTGTTTGATGGAAATGGTAATAAGAAAGAGGTAGCCTGGAAGAAAATGGTGATTGTAACTGTTCAATTTGTGACTGCATTATGCCCACACTCTTAAAACACCCACCTACTGATATGTAAAATTTCAATTCAAACCAGTACATGTGAGTAAATTGCACGGCCTCAAATTAGTTGGAATTGAACACTAAAAGCAGAGCAGAAGATAAAACACCACCAACTTGATAACTTATTTTTCAGAACTTAATAAGAAGCCTTAACAACTTCCCCATAACAAGATACTCCAGCTTGTACTATTCTAAATGCTCATTTGTGATGTTATTTCATACCTATTGCAAAACATTTTCTGTTATTACACCTCGAAATTATATTTTGTCTTTGGCCAAATCCATTACATTACTTTAAAATGAATAAAAATCAACCAAACCCTACTATAATTTATGCAGATAGAAAAATATATTACTCATATTACACCAATATTTGTACTAGATCAATGTTCCATACTCTAAATTCTTACGCAAATACATGATAGATCGATAGAATAGAATAGAATAGAATAGAATAGAATAGAATAGAATAGAATAGAATTCTTTATTGGCGAAGTGTGATTGGACACACAAGGAATTTGTCTTTGGTGCATATGCTCTCAGTGTATATAAAGAAAAAATAAAATATATTTGCCAAGAATCATAAGATACAACACTTAGTGATAGTCATAGGATACTAATAAGCAATCAAACCATACTAGGAAACAATAAAAACAATATAAGTTGTAAAGATACAAGCAACATGGATATAGCCATAAGTGGGAAGAGATAGGTACTAGTAAAGATGAGAAGAAGAATAGCAATATAGTCTTGGTACTTAATTTGACAGTGTTGTGGGAATTAGTTATTTAACAGAGTGATGGCATTTGAGGAAAAAACTGTCCTTGTGTCTTATTCTGGTGTGCAGAACTATATAGTGTCATTTTGAGGGTAGAAGTTGAAACATTAAATGAACTCACCACTTCGATTTACTTATAAAAAATAATAAACACAGGATATCTATCTATCTATCTATCTATCTATCTATCTATCTATCTATCTATCTATCTATCTATCTATCTATCTATCTATCTATCTATCTATCTATCTGTTAAGTTCTGGAAGTAACGAGGCTGGAGACCAGGGTAGTGACAACAGCTCTTTAATATATGGTGAACCCAGCAGCAGGCTGGGAGAAAAACCTCTCCTTTTATACAGTTCTGTTGAGGTTTCACCAATCAGCAACGTGCTGATTTCCCGCTCAAATATTTAAAGGTACAAACGTTAATACATAACACTCCTCCCCTCCCAGAAAACACTTGCCTCTATTTACATATTTATTTACATGTTATTTTTCGACGTAGTCACGCAAATAACCTCATGCCTCCTAGTTCTTTCTGACCTGCGGTTCAGTTCTGGTGGTGTTTTGAGCTGGTCGGAGGGCTGTTTTCCTCCCAGCTCTTTCTCTGGGCCATCGGCCCGGATTATTGGCCGACTCTTTTCTTGGCCATCCGCCTTGGATTAATTTTGAATTTTCCTGCTGCTTCCTCGGGACCTGATGGCGTCGCTGGAACTCTGGGACCTCAGCTAAGTCTTGCGCCTCCCCGGTCATTGTCAGCTGTGGATTCAAAGTGGTATTGGTCATTATCTGTCTCTTTGGTTCGGTTTGGTCAGTTATTCGCTTCCTTAACTGATCTATGTGGCGCCACACTCGGTTGTCTGGTAGCTCTACCACGCACGATTTTGGGCCGGTTATCTTTATTATTTGTCCTAACCAACTCGGGCCGTCCCCATAGTTTCGGCCCACACCCGTCGCCTATGCTCATTTCCTTGTCTTTCTAGTTCCCCTTGTAACCCTCGGGTGTGTAATGGGGTTCAAGCGTCAAGTGGGCACCGGAGTTTCCGTCCCATTAGCAATTCGGCTGGGCTTTTCCCAGTGGCCGTGCTTGGGGTTCTGTGCTGGACGGCTAGGAAAATCTATTTTGTTTGCCAGTCACCTGGCTTGAGCCTGACAATGCCTCCTTAGCGCCCGGACGGAACGCCTGCAAGGCCATTCGACGCAGGGTGGAAAGGCGCAGAGAGGCATGTCGGATGCCTTCCTCTGCCAGGTATTCTTCAAACTGGGCTGCCGTGAATTGGGCCCATTGTCGGACACCAGAGTGTCCGCAACCCGTGAGTTGCGAATAGGTGGCGAGGGTTGCGATTACTGCTCGGCCGTAGTGGACTTCATGAGTATGATCTCCAACCATTTGGAAAATGCATCCACCACCACTAGGAACGTTTGGCCGTGGAAAGGGCCAGCAAAATCAATGTGGATTCTTGACCAGGGGCCCTGGGGCTTTTCCCATTCTCTGACTGGGGCCGTTGGGGGTAGAGGTCTGGACTCTTGGCAAGCTTGGCATTTCCCTACCCTCTCAGCAATCTCTGCGTCCATGAGTGGCCACCATACATAGCTTCTAGCTAACCCCTTCATCCTTACGATCCCTGGGTGACCCTCGTGGAGGAGGTCCAATACCTTTCCCCTTAGCTTATCAGGAATTATTACACGATCACCCCACAACAGGCACCCCCCTTGAGCCGAGAGCTCATCTCGTTTTTTAACAAATTCTTGAACTGCTCGCCCGCGCAGCGGGCCACCCTCTCTGTACCCAACCGAGTACAGTCCTTAACACAATGTCCCGGTATGATGCCCGAGCCACTTCCTTAGACGTGACTGGGCCAGAGTCCAAAGAGTCAATAAGTAGAATGGGCGTCCCCGGCGTGGGGTCTTGGTCGCCCTGGTAGTGGGCATCGGCTTAACGCGCCTGCATGCCCCACTTCTTTTCCTGGTCGATGCTGCAGCTTGTACTAAGCTGCCAAGAATATAGTCCATCGGGTCAAGCGTGGCGAAAGTGCCACAGGTGTTGGGCGGTCGCCAGCCAGTATCCTAGTAGCGGTCTGTGGTCAGTCACGATTTCAAAATTCACCAAAACATACTCGTGGAATTTTTTGACCCCTGACACAATGGCTAGTGCTTCTTTGTCTAATTGGCTGTAGTTCCTCTCTGGGGAGGACATCGTTCTAGAGTAGAACGCTATAGGGGCTTCTGTGCCGTTTGGAAGTCTATGGCTGAGTACAGCCCCCACCCCATAAGGGGAGGCATCGCAAACCAGCACTAGGGGTAATGAGTCGTGATATTGAATGAGCAGGCTATCACTTGAGAGCAGGTTCTTTACTGCTTCAAAAGCCCTATTTTCTGACTTTCCCCAAGACCAAACAGTATTTTTCCCTAAGAGCCTATGCAGCGGTTCCGCAACGGTCGCTTTGTTCTTTAAAAAGACCGCGTAAAAATTAACCAATCCCAGGAATGCCTGCAGCTCTGTTTTGTTTTTGGGCGCTGGAGCCTTCCTAATTGCCTTAACCTTGCTCTCAGTAGGGTGAATTCCTTTCTGGTCTATCCGGTAACCCAAGAAATCGACGGATTCGACCCCAATCTGGCATTTGTTTGCCTTGACTTTTAATCCGGCTGTCCGGAAAATCCCCAAAACTTTTCTTAAACGTTCCCCCAATTCTTCCATGTTCTCCCCTGAAATGAGGACGTCATCAAAGTAGGGAACTACCCCTGGGAGCCCCTGCAGTAGTCGTTCCATCAGATTTTGGAACAACCCTGGTGCCACACTGACCCCAAATTGCAATCGGGTGCACTTGAATGCCCCCCTGTGTGTTACAATCGTTTGGGCTTCGGCTGTGCGGGCGTCTACGGGCAGTTGCTGGTAGGCTTGGGCCAAGTCTAATTTCGCAAAGACTTGCCCTTGCCCCAAAGAGTGCAGTAAGTGTTGCACCACGGGAACCGGGTAAGCGCTTTTCTGTAAGGCTTTGTTAAGCGTCGCCTTGTAGTCAGCGCAAATTCTAATTGACCCGTCCGACTTTATTGGGGTGACGATTGGTGTCTCCCACTTTGCGTGATCGACTGGCACCAAAATCCCCTGATTTATAAGCTTGTCCAGCTCCTTATCAATTTTTGGTTTTAGGGCAAAGGACTCTCCTCGCCTTAACCCAAATGGGGGCTACCTGGGGGTCTAAGTTGAAGGAAATAGGGGTCCCCTTGTACTTGCCCAGGCAGTCCTTGAAGACATCTTCGAACTCGTTAAAGAGAATGTCTTTCAAGTTGCAGTCACTTCTGTAGATGCCAGTCACTCCCATGCCCAGGGCACGAAACCAGTCTAGTCCCAACAGACTGGGCAGAGTTCCTTCGACGATCGTGATGGGCAGGGTCTTCTTGTGAGGCCGTACTCGACTCGGACGGAGGTGGTCCTCGAACAGGGATGCGATTCTGGTAGTCGTGGACTCGTAGTCGTTGTGCTTGCAGGTGGCGCTGACGGACGGCAGCGACTTTGCCAAAGTGTCCCAGGACATGATGGTGATCGCTGATCCCGTGTCTACTTCAAGCCGCACCGCACTCCCTCTATTTTGGCCTGGTGAAGATCTTCTTCTCCACTTTGGTCGAGGCGCGCCTATGACCACAGTTGTTTGGTTGAATCCGCCTTTTTGTTTGAGCCAATCGCGGGTCGCCTTGCCGATTCCGCCTGATTGGCCGATTTGAATTTTCGGCGGAAGGTTGGGCCGCTCGACAAACTTGAGCTAGGTGCCCTTTCTTCCCACACCGACATGTCGCATCTTTAAATTTGCAGCGTTGGCGCTGGTGTTGACCCCGCAGCTTCCGTTCGTCGGTCCCCTTTGTCGCGTTTTCGGTGCGGCAGACCCTTCCTCGTCTTCCCGCCGGATTCGGTCTGAACCTCCTCCTGGTGCACCGGGTTGCCTTCGCTCGCCTTTGTGGGAAGAGGCTTGCAGTGTCTCTGCCGCTTGGGATGACATTTCATGTGCTCTGGCCGTCCAGAGCGTTGGCCAGCGTTAGGTTGCTCTTTGCTAGCAGCCGCCGCCGCAAACGGATGTCTTTGACCTCGGATGAGTTGCTCGAGGAGCACCTCGCCCAGGTCACGGTATCCGCAGTCCTTGACGCCTTCTCAGGCGGCCATGTAGTCACCGGCGGATTCGCCTCCATCTGCCTTCGCCTCCGAATTCAAACCGCCGCACGTATTTGGACGGCGCTGGGCGTGGTTTTTTTAGTAAAGTCTGCAGAGTTGGCCACGACACCGACTGCAACGGCGTTGGCTCTGCCAGGGCTTCCGCGATGTCGATGACCTCCGACCGCAGTGGCTTAAGAAATAAGCCCTTTTCGGTTATCTGAACTCCTGCAGTTCGTTGGTTCTAGAAACTTTCAAACGGGTCATATCGTTCCCCATTTCTCCTTAGCCGGGTCAACGGTGCGGGTGGAGTGTAACTGGCCATCTCCGCTTTTCTGCCCTGAGTTTGCTGGGTTCGGGTCTATCGTGCTTCAGCTCGGTTCTGGTTCTCCTCAGCCTCGATATCCCACCTTCGTCGCCAATGTTAAGTTCTGGAAGTAACGAGGCTGGAGACCAGGGTAGTGACAACAGCTCTTTAATATAGGGAGAACCCAGCAACAGGCTGGGGGAAAAACCTCTCCTTTTATACAGTTCTGCTGGAGGCTTCGTCCAATCAGCAACGTGCTGATTTCCCGCTCAAATATTTAAAGGTACAAACGTTAATACATAACACTATCTATCTATCTATCTATCTATCTAGGCTTTCTTTGAGCCTCCGGGAGGGTGAAAACAGCCTCCCCAGGCTCCAGAGGCCCTCTGGAGGCAGAAACAGGCCCATTTCCAGCCTTCCTGAATTTCCGATAGGCCTGTTTTTTGCCTTCCCCATGCCTCCACATGCACCCTGCACTTACCTGCATCCAAAACAGGCTGCGTGCAGACTCCTGGGAGGGGTGGGGTGGGCAAGGCCATCCAGGAGTGGGATTTAGGGGTTCTCAAAACTGCACAGAATCTTAGCCAGAGGTTCTCCCAAACCCCTGCAAACTCCCAGCAGCCCACCCCTGATTCTGTCCCCTAGCTTCCATCCCGAATTTTGGAAATGATGATGGATATGAAAGGCATCTTAAAACGGACATTTGCAAAGTCTATCCAGTATCACAGGTTTGATGGTGCTCACCCAGATATAAATGCATAAAATATTGGCACTTCGCATGTCCCTAACTAGCTGCAATCCATGCTTACAGTTCTTGACAAAGCCAGTCACTTGGGAAGTGTCTTCTGCCTGTCCTTGATATTTTAAATAATCAAAGGGGGGAGGGGATATTGAATGCTCAGATTTATGTATCAAGTTCTACCTCATACAGAGGATGGAGATTTTGAGTAGTTCGGAGAACCAGTAGTAAAAATTCTGACTGGCCCCACCCTCATCTATTCTCTACCTCCCAAGTGCCAGCTGATCAGGAGAAAAAGGGGATCTAGAACTCCACCGCCTTCAGCATGACTTGAATATAACTCATAAAATCATCTGCTACAATGTCCTTCCTGTCGAAGACTACTTCAACTTCAATCGCAACAATACATGAGCGCACAATAGTTTTAAGCTTAATGTGAACCGCTCCAATCTTGATTGTAGAAAATATGACTTCAGTAACAGAATTGTTAATGCCTGGAATGCACTACCTGACTTTGTGGTCTCTTCCCAAAATCCCCAAAGCTTTAACCAAAAATATTCCTAAGAGGTCTGTAAGGGGCGTGCATAAGAGCACCAGCGTGCCTACCATTCCTGTCCTAATGTTTCCTTTGATTGTATCCAATTCGTATGGTTATTTCATGCTTATACTTACATATACTGTTGTGTTTGACAAATAAATAAATAATAATAAAATAAAAATAATAAATTTTGCAGTAACTTTCCCCTGGAGTGGGATGGGAATGGAGATTTTACAGTATCCTTCCCCTGCCATGCCCACCAAGCCACGCCCACCAAGCCATGCCACGCCCACCAAGCCACACCCACAGAACCAACCACAGTAAAACAATTTGAAACCCACCACTGATGTGCACCAGCCAGCTGGTCTTCGCATGCACCAAAGTGCTGGGAGCCCGAAGACCAGGTGGTCAAGCTGGCCATGCTTATCCTGGCCATGCCCACCTGGGCCCCCGATGTCAAACACAACCCTGATGCAGCCCTCAAGTTTGACACACCTGATTTAAAACATAGTTAGAACATAAACAAACGTAAGGAACATCGGCATCATTGTAACTTTTTCTTCAAAAAGGAAGCTCTGGTTTTTCACATGTTCCTTAAGTTCTTCTAATATGTTTGAATTAATGTGATGAGAAAAAGGCAATCTTTTTATGCCAGATGTGGAAGATCAATAGCTAGTGCCCCGAGTTTATAGCATAATTAAAATGTGGGAACAGGGATAATTTTCTTTTCAGTGCTTCGGGCTAAGGATAGCATTATCAACAAGTCAAAAGAATATGATATAACATTTTTACTGTTTATGAATGACGCAAAAGGCTTTATGGGTTTTACAAGTAATTTCACAAGTTGAGAAAGAACAAGGGGAGAATAAGCTACAACACTGGCAAAATTGCTACTTTGCTTTCTGATTGCAAATGGGTGAATGTGTATAAGAATAACTCATAACGTCTAACTTTCTTTGCAAAGCTGAGTGATGCATGCACTATGTGCTGGCCAGTTGGGATATACGTTGTTGGGTATAGTGTGTGTTAGAGTAAACTCTATACATCAAAGTGAGTGGGCCAAATAAGCAGAGGATAACAGACAGAATAACAGAATTGGAAAGTACCTTGGAGGTCTTCTAGACAATGGTGAATTTTTTTTTTTAACTATTGGTTCTGTGGGCGTGGCTTGGTGGGCATGGTGTGGCTTGGTGGGCATGGCAGGAGAAGGATACTGCAAAATCTCCATTCCCACCCAACTCCTGGGGGAAGGATATTGCAAAATATCCATTCCCACCCCACTCTGGAGCCAGCCAGAGGTGGTATTTGCCGGTTCTCCGAACTACTCAAAACTTCCGTTACCGGTTCTCTGAACTGTTCAAAATTTCCACTACTGGTTCTCCGAACTACTCAAAATTTCTGCTACCTGTCAGAACCTGCTGGATTTCACCCTGCTTCTAGACCTCCCACCTGCTCAAGCGGGAGACCACATATCGTTTCAGACAAATGACTGTCCAGTCGCTTCTTAAAAGCCTCCAATGTTGGGGCACCCACGACTTTAGGAGGCAAATTGCTCCACTGATTAATTGTTCCAACTGTAGGAAAAGTTCTTCTTAGTTCTAGGTTGCTTTTCTCCTTGGTTAGTTTCCATCGTTTCTTGTCTTGCCTTCTGGTGCTTTGGAGAATAGGTTGACCCCGCCCCCTCTTCTTTGTGGCAGCCACTCAAATATTAGAATAGTTCTGTCATGTCACCCCTAATCCTTCTTTCCACTAGATTAGACAAGCCCATTTCCTGCAATCGATCTTCCTGGACCGGGATGCCTTATGCACAGTCACTCATGCTCTCGTTACCTCTTGCCTGGACTACTGCAATGCTCTCTACATGGGGCTCCCCTTGAAGAGCACCCGGAGACTTCAGCTAGTTCAGAACGCGGCTGCGCGGGTTATTGAGGGAGCGGTTCGGAGCTCTCACATAACACCTATCCTGTGCAGACTGCACTGGCTACCTGTTGTTTTCCGGGTGCGCTTCAAGGTATTGGTTACCACCTTTAAAGCGCTCCATGGCTTAGGACTGGGCTATCTACGGGACCGTCTACTGCCGGCCTCTATCTCCCATCGTCCGGTACGTTCCCACAGAGAGGGACTCTTCAGGGTGCCGTCAGCCAAACAGTGTCGACTGGCGGCCCCCAGGGGGAGGGCCTTCTCTGTGGGGGCTCCAACCCTGTGGAACGAACTTCCCCTCGGACTTCGACAATTACCTGACCTTAGGACCTTTCGCCGCGAACTTAAAACTTATTTATTTCGTATGGCTGGACTAGCCTGATTTTTATCTTTATTGGATGGGTTTTTAAAGTTTTGTGATTTTATGGGGGAGTATGTTATTTTAACATTTGGGCATTTAAATTAGTTTTTTAAGGGATGTTTTTAATTATTGTGTGTATTTGTATTTTATCTGCCTGTTCACCGCCCTGAGTCCTTCGAGAGAAGGGCGGTATACAAATTAAATTATTATTATTATTATTATTATTATTATTATTATTATTATTATTATTATTATTATTATTATTATTATTATTATTATTATTATTATTATTATATGTTTTAGCCTCCAGCCCCCTAATCATTTTTGTTGCTCTTTTCCGCACTCTTTTCAAAGTCTCTACATCTTTTTTATAATATGGTGAACAAAATTGGATGCAGTATTCTAAGGGTGATCTTACTTTAGAAAGTGGTAATTATACTTCTGCTTTAAAAAGTCAAATACTTCCAGGTTTTGCTCCCATCATCCTTAGGGATAGGCTCATGTTTTAATTCAATTCTACTTTCGACATGCTGGATAACTACACTGACCATAGGTAATTTATTATCAAGAACAGTCCTTTATTTCAGAAAGCTTTAGATTGAAGTAAAACTTTTAGATTTATTTATTTTTCAAAAACTAATTTTTGTCCCTTATTTGGGTCATTTAGCTTTTACCATGCAAATAATCCCACTTAATTCACAACCTTTCACTTTGCATGAAAAGTATGAAAATTGAATTGTCTCTTTAAAAATAAATTTACATATACTGTTTGGTATTTTAGATATTTTTATCAGCATATGTGTTGTGTTGCATTTTTTATTCTTCTTGTTGTTTTGATCTTCAATCTATCTTTGTAAAAGTTAAAACATAAACAATTTTTTTTTATCCTTATCAACTTTCTTCAGATATGCCCCCTTTTTGATTAATTTTTTTCCCCAAGGAAATATGGTCACCATATGCATAACGCAGTATTTCACAATGTATTTCTTGAAGTTTTTATTCCATGTAAGAACGCAGTCCAGAGTAATTTCAGGGAAATTCCATGGGGTGTTATGAAAAGGATTGACATGTTTTGTATTTTTATAAGGGGTTTATTTGACTTTGTTTTTTAAATGTATTAATCTCTCTATATGCTTGTGTGTATATATGTGTGTGTGTATGTGTTGAGAGAGAGAGAGAGGTTTCTGTGTGATAGACACTCACATATATACACAGATACATACAGATGAAGATACTGATACACATACGCGTGCAGTGATGGGCTGCTGCCAGTATGGATCGGTTCTAGCAAACCGGTAGTTCTGAACATCAGCTGCCCCTGCCTACTCGCCCCCACCCTATCCTGTCCTTCTTTCTGGATCAGCTGATTCACACGGTTGATTTCCACCGCTGATTTCCACACCTCCGCTGTTCTACTTACCAGGGCTGTCATAGAAGGTAAGCAGCTGATCTTCAAATTGCTGTATTTTGAATGCTGCGTGCGCACGCATTAGGCACGGTCAGAGAACTGGTTGTTAAATGGTTGCAGCCCACCACTGTATGCATATACATATACATATACATATACATATACATATACATATACATATACATATACATATACATATACATATACATACATACACGTACACGTACACATACACATACACACACATACACCACAAAATACTGGAAAACTAAGATGCAAAAAAATTGATGATGGGCTCAAAGGAATCTTTGAGGTTGATTACAAAAAAGCTGTATATCAGTTCTTTTGATATAAGATCACACTTTTATTACTTGCCATATATCACAAAAAAAGATGTTAGAAAATATTCTTCCAGTAAAGCTCAACCTCTGGCAATTTTCATAACATAACATAATAACAGAGTTAGAAGGGACCTTGGAGGTCTTTTAGTCCAACCCCCTGCCCAGGCAGGAAACCCTACACCATTTCAGACTATCCAACATTTTCTTAGATTTCCAGTGTTGGAGCATTCACAACTTCTGCAGCGAAGTTGTTCCACTTATTGATTGTTCTAACTGTCAGGAAATTTCTCCTTAGTTCTAAGTTGCTTCTCTCCTTGATTAGTTTCCACCCATTGCTTCTTGTCCTGCCTTCAGGTGCTTTGGAGAATAGCTTGATTCCTTCTTCTTTGTGGCAGCCCCTGAGATATTGGAACACTGCTATCATGTCTCCCATAGTCCTTCTTTTCATTAAACTAGACATACCCAGTTCCTACAACCATTCTTCATATGGTTCATTAGAGGGTTTCTATTTTTTTGTCAACAATACAAAAGAGGCACAACATTTCCTTCAGTGATTTTTTTTTTTATTTGCATTTATATCCCGCCCTTCTCTGAAGACTCAGGGCGGCTTACACTATGTTAGCAATAGTCTTCATTCTATTTGTATATTTATATACAAAGTCAACTTATTGCCCCCAACAAAATAATTTTACCTACCTTATAAAGGATGGAAGGCTGAATCAACCTGGGCCTGGTGGGACTAGAACCTGCAGTAATTGCAGGCAGCTGCTGTTAATAACAGACTGCATTAGCAGTCTGAGCCACAGAGGCCCAGATTCCATCCAGCCATCTCATACTCTGTCGTCCCATTCTTCTTTTGCCCTCAATCTTTCCCACCATTAGGCTCTTCTCCAGTGAGTCTTTCTTCTCATTAGGTGGCCAAAGTATTTGAGTTTCCTCTTCAGGATCTGGCCTTCTAAAGAGCAATCAGGGTTGATCTCCTCTAGGACTGACCGGTTTGATTGCCTTGAAGTCCAAGGGACTCCTAGGAGTCTTCTCTAGCACCATAATCCAAAGGCCTCAATTCTTTGACACTCAGTCTTTCTTATGGTCCATTTCACAGCCAAACATTGCAACTGGGAAAACCATAGCCTTGACTATATGCAGATGGGATACCCACTCTGAAACCCCTCATTTTTAGGATATTTCCTGAAGGTTGACCAATGCAATGGAAAGGAAGTTCAAAGCTATTTCCCAGAACATTTAGATTTATTCAGTTTATGGCCATCATAATATAAAAAAGATGTTGAGTCTCTAGAAAGAGTGCAGAGACGACAACAAAGATGATTATGGGTTGGGAGGCTAAAACATATGAAGAATGGTTGCAGGAATTGGGGATGTCTAGTCTAGTAAATAGAAGGACATGATAGGGGTGACATGATAGCAGTGTTTCAATATTTGAGGGGCTGCCACAAGGAAGAGGGGCTCAATCTATTCTCCAAAGCACCTGAAGGCAGGACAAGAAACAATCAATGGAAACAAATCAAGGAGACAACCAATTTAGAACTAAAGAGAAATTTTTACTACAGTTACTACAATTAATCAGTGGAGCAACTTGCCTCCTGAAGTTGTGGGTGCCCAAACACTGGAGATGTTTGGACAACCATTTGTGTGAAACGGTGCAGTTTCCTACTTGATCAGGGGGTTAGACTAGAAGACCTCCAAGGTCCTTTCTAACTCTGTTATTCCAGTCATACCAAAATACAGTAGTGTCGCAATAGCAATAGCACTTAGACTTATATACCGCTTCACGGTGCTTTCTATCCCTCTCTAAGAGGTTTACAAAGTCAACATATTGCCCCCAACAATCTGGGTCCTCATTTTACCCACCTCGGAAGGATGGAAGGCTGAGTCAACCTTGAGCCTGGTGAGATTCGATCTGCCAAACTGCTGGCAGCGGGTGATCAGCAGAAGTAGTCTGCAGTACTACACTCTAACCACTGCGCCACCGCGGCTCAATAAAGATGGACAATCTCTTTCAGTCTAGGGACCATACAGTACATCTTCCCTGCCTGAAGGCTTTAGGAGCCATGGCTGATAATATTAATATATTATGAGTGAAAAGGGCTAATGTTTTAGGATCCTTTTAACTTTGGGGTATTAGTGGTGTAGAGATAATGCTCTAATACAGTGGTTCTCAACCTTTATAGTGCTGCGACCCCTTTAATACAATTCCCCATGATGTGGCGACCCCAACTGTAAAATTATTTTCGTTTTGAATTTATCACGCCTAAAGCCATATTGGCTACCGTTCTGAACTACTTGTGATTGCCTTGAAGACAGAGGCATTAAAGCGGAGACTCCTCCCCTATTAAATTTATCACGCCTGAAGCCAGATTAGGCTAGCGTTTGGGAGTGATTGCAGCTGGCTTGAGAGGGAGACATCAGAGCAAAGATTTCTCTCTTTTTTAATTCATCGCGCCTGAAGCCAAATTCGGCTAGCAATTTGAAGAGCCTGCAGCTGGCTTGTGGAGTCAACCATTGGAGCGCGATTCTTCGACTCGCAAGTATACTTCCCATATTTCCGATGGTCTTAGGCAACCCCTGGCAAATCGTCATTAGACCCCCAATGGGGTCGCGACCCACAGGTTGAGAACCGCTGCTCTAATAGCATGTTTGCTGAGACAAGGCATCCATAACATTCTTTCAAAACTACAAGCCCAATTTAAACAAAAAAAACAAAAAACTACACTTACCCAGCCTTACTCAGCCCTTGGGGAAGTTTCACACCTTTAAAAGATTTCACTCTGCCCTCAAAACCCTCCTTCCCTTCTCTCAAAGGAAACAAACAACATTTCTGAATGTTCAAAATGATGTTTGAATGTTCAGGAGCCACATGTGGTCTATTGATGGGACACATGGAACATCAATACGGTTTGTAACTCCTAACATTAGAGGGGCACAGCAGAAGAAACAGCGTGTTTGCTGTTTCCAACACACAGTTCGGTGTACAGTTGTGATTGCTTTTGATCTTGAACAAAGTGTCATTTTTAGGAATGCTTGCTCCAAATCAGTTATGGGGATAGAAAGAAACTTATGGCACACTGGCGTCTGGATTCAGTGGAATGTTTATAAAATGATGCATTGAAGCTTCATGCTACCAAATACTTCTTAGCAGATGTTTGAGAATTGACATTCATTATGATGCCGGTTCAAGCAAGTCTCTTTTTATCTTCCTTGATCTATTGGGGAATAATGTATAAATGAGCCAAGCAAAGATTTAAACTCTACAGCTTTCTGTTTTAACTGCTGAGAGAAGGAGCAATAGTTTTAATAGCAGGACTATCTGCATGCCAGCATCCTATTATTTAACACTTTGCTCAAATGTCATGTGGATATTAGTTTGCATATATACATATTGACTCTTAAGAAAAAGGAAAAGGAAAAAAAGATAGGTGAGAGAAAAATACAGCAACAGAGAAAAATGAAGAAGGAAGCAGAAATTAGAGGCTTGCACAAAGCAAGCTAAAATTGCTATGACTCTACAATAAATTTCATTCCATTATTTTTGTGTGTTTATCGTTCAGTGACATTATAATCTAATTATCCTGTACATGAGCAAAGAAGATTGTTTCTTTTGGCCCAAACATGTAGATTCTCCTTTTTCCAACCTAATTTTCTGAAGTGAAATCATAAATAATTGCCAGCACTCAAGAGTGGGGCATATTTGTGCATTAGTTTTATGCTTTCTGATGTACCAGCTCATTTTAGCCTCTGTTACAACAATTATAGTCATTTCAAAAGGTCTGAGTCATGTAATAGTTCTTTCAGCTGCAACAGGAGGCTCGTAGTATTATAAACCCCTTTGGGAAAATACAGGATGGTACGCAAAAATCTGGACACAAGCCATCTCTACCTATTTCTGTTCACAAAAGATTTTTCATTCTGCATGAAAAATGAGGCCCACATAGGCATTACACTAGGATGGTAATAATAGTGACAAAACTGCCAACAGGGTGGGTGGGTGCCACAGTTCAGTGTAACTGGGTAGCTCAGCAAAAGTTCAATAGTACAATTGGATGCAAGTTTGAAATTTTCCAGCAAACGTGGGAGTGGAGATCTTTGCATTGTTTTTCAAATATATCTAGTAGAGGAAGAACTCTTCCAATAAGTTCTCAAGGACAACCTGTGGTAGAGTCTCCAGCTAGAGTAAAGGGTGGAGCTTCAAATCCTTCCAGGTGTGCTGCCCTGCCTACACATGTATACCTAGTGGTAGGTTAAAAGTCTTTATTGAGTTGACTGAGCCCAAATATACAATCCCCAGCAGTTCTTGAATAACAAAACCCACACATCCCTTCTGAGTCCCACCGGAGGTTCTAATGAGCTAGCAAGAGGAGAGGTCTCAATCCCCGAAGTTAGGCAGAAGCCAGAACAAAAGGCGCTTGACAAGGCAAGAGTTCCAAAGTCTTGAATTAGTCTACTGGGCAAGATGCAGGGTCAAGGCACAAACCAGAGGTCCATATCACTAGTCCAATGCAAGAAACACAACAAGGCAAGAATACAAAGCAAGACAATCGGACAACATCCTTCTCTTTGGACAGGCTTAAATATTTAATGCTGGCATTGCCCCTTACAATGGGTGAAGCTGCCACCTCGTGAGTAGCCTTGCTAACTGCCATTGTTCCTGTCACCTCTCTGACCTGAATACCCTTGAATTGGGGAGAGGGGGTAGCTCCTCATCCACACTGGCTGTGGGCAGCTGCGCTGGGTCCCCATCTGGAGTCTCAAAGCTATCTGCAACTGAGACTCCCTCTGCCCAAGCTCAGCTGCTGCCCATCCAGTCATTCCAGCTGCAGTTGCACCATCGAACTGGAGCCTTCCTGTTCCACATCTCCAACAGTTCCTGGCCTCACTGCCCTGCCTCCCCTGTACCATCAGTGGACTGGCTCATCCACCTCCTCTGAAGTAGCATCCAGAAAGCAGATCAGAGGCGAATCCAGATATGCGCCTGGTGAGTCAATCACCCCAGGCGAGGAAGAGACAGAGGCAAGAACCACCTTAAGTTCCTTGAAGACTTTATCTGCCTGTTCCCAAAATCCTGCAGTGAGTCTGGCAAAATTAACGCAGGCACAAGGAATCAGAACCACACATGAGCTGATCAGAGTAATTTATTTATTGTTGCTATCGTGTTTGCAAGAATTTCACCAGAATAACTTCATAACCAACAGATAATTTTTTTCAAGGATCTTATGGTGTGGGGCAGATCTGGTCTCCATCACTTCCTCCTTGGAGGGTTTGCCAATTTCTAATTCCATGCCTACTTGATTTATTTAGCATATGGCGTACAATGTCAGGGAAACCTACAAATGCTAGACACAATGCAATCCTGAGACAGCCTAAATTACTAGTTCATTTTATCTGGTGCTTGCGTGCCTATCCTTGCGTGCCTAAACACTACAGGGAGTGGTTCACACCAATTGACTAGTGGTGCTTGGGTTGCTGGCTCTTCCAGGCTCCTCTCACTTTGCTTCGCCCTGTGTTTCGTTGTCTTGCCTTATGATCAGCCAGGTCCAGCACCAGCTTCCAGTCTCTGCATACCCAAACACAGCTACCCATTTATCTACACACAATATTGTATGCTTCCTAACTGCTGGGTGGGCAGTAGTCAGGGAATGAGCGGTGGGAGTTTACCCCATTGAGCCATTGGAGTGCAGATTATTTCTGGCTAGCAGTTCCAGTGTCATTAAGTCACTGCACCACTGTGTCCCCCTACTCCAGCTGGTGAGTCCACCATACAACCTGCACTGAACCAGCACTGATGGTACAGATGCTGCAGGGAAAGCCCAGTAGAAGGATTACCCTCATAAGTGATCCTTTGAGATGTAATTGACTCATGGGAAGCCTGCAGGGGTGGTATTGACTTATCTTAACTACCAGTTTGCAAATGTGAGCAACCACCTCCGTGCGTGCCACCTCTGTGCATACGTAGGACCTTCTGTGCATGCACAGAGCATAGAAAAAGGAAGTGATGACGTCCAGGTGGGTGGGCGGAGTCTCCCACAGCCCCAGCTACCAGTTCGCCTGAACCGGGTAGAACCAGCAGAATCCCACCACTGGAAGCCTGGCAGTTTCCCAACTGCTAGAAAGAGAATTGTACAGTATAAAAAATAAAAATCCAAGATACACACTATTTAGTTCCTTTGCAGAGGAATAGATATAAGGAATCACAATCTTCTGTTTTAAAACAATTTCAGAAGGAAATTCTCTTTCATCTAATGGAAAGAGGGCAGATAGGAGGAAAAATGTGTAGGAGAATATCTCTGCCAGGCATTAATAATAATAAATTCTACCTGTGACAGCAATTTGAGACATTGGAAATCTTGCAACTATGCCATTTTGAATTATTCACCACTTGGGAAATGCACTGATATTTCATTTGGCGGCTATGCAAGCATCTTAGGCGACACTCAAGTGCACAGTACAAGACAAGTTACCAACCAGGATGAGTCCATCAAATAGATTCTGACACCTTGGACAAGTACATTTCCCTGGGATTTATGTGCTAGCAATATTCTGGATGATAAAAAACGGGGAGGGAGGGAGATGCGGGACCTTGCTAAAATACCATCCCTACCACAGTGAGGTTAACTTTGGGAAAAGAGAAAAGAGTGCTGGATAGAGAGGGGTCCCCTTCTTTATCAACTGCAATCCAAGCCAGTTATGAAATCTTGGATGTTTGCCTTGGGTTAAAAGGGAAACATTGAAAGACATTAACCTTCATGTTAAGGAGGAAGAAAAGAAGAAAATAGCTGCTCTAAAATATTGCAAAAAAATAATAATAATCTCCCACCCCAACATTTTCCTGCTAATATTGCAAAAAAAGAAGAGAGAGAGACAGAGATAGAGAGACAGAGATACACAGACGGAGAGAAAGAGAGAGAGAGGGGGGGGACAGAGAAACAGACAGAGAGACACAGACAGAGAGACACAGACAGACAGACAGAGACAGAGAGACACAGAGACAGAGACACACACACAGAGAGAGAGAGAGAGAGACAGACAGAGACAGACAGACAGAGACAGACAGAGATAGAGAGACACAAACAGACACCAAGAGAGAGAGACAGAGAGACAGAGGGAGGGACGGAGGGAGGGAGGGAGGGAGGAAGAGAGAAGATTTTATAAGACCTAGACTTGCTAGGATGATATTCAATATTATTCTGCATTGTTATTTATTCTTCTTTCATTTACTACCTGTTTGTGGCCCCCACTCCAGGCAGAAGGCTCTTCAAGCTAATTTTGGCAAAGATGTCCAACCTTGCCAACTTTAAGACTTGTGGACTTCAATTCCCAGCATGGCTGGCTGGAAAATTCTGGGAGTTGAAGTCCATAAGCCTTAAAGTTGTCAAGGTTGGATACCCCTGACTTATAGATCATAGAAGGAAGGCAATGCTTGAAACCGGGATTTCTTCTGAATACCAAGACCCAAAAAGTATTGCCCATTGAGGAAAGTTGGGAAGAATTAAAAGTGCATTGTTTAGCCTGATGTCTTGACAATACTCAGTATTTGGGGAAGGAATGCCTTAAAACTTCTGGCAATACATGAAAAAAAAAATGCACGATGTGAGCTGTCATCTTCCCTGAGTCTTCACAATGCCCGGTGTCAGGTCGGCGCTCGGGGCTCAGGACCCCAGAGAGCACCCCAGAGTTTGGAGAGCTGGTTGAAGTTTTAAAGGAGATTCAGGTTAATGTTAGGGCTCCAAGTAACACCCCCAACGAATGAAGACTCCAAGGCTAGAAGTTCCTCAACGTTCCATTTTATTAGAGATGTCATATTGTCACATCTGGGAAAACCCGAATCTGAAAGCTTCCAGGTTTTTCCCACCCAAAAGAAAGTCCAAGTCTCTTCCCCCTGCACCCACATATCCATCACATGGCCCAATCAATGCACCATCCCAACTGGGGATGCCTCCCAGTTACGCCTCCCCAGGTGCAGGGCAGGTTGTTCCTGACTCTCAGAGAAAGGAATGTTATTATGGCTAGATATCTCCACCACTCCATACAATCCCTCCTCTCAGTTTCCCATAGCACTAAATGTGGCAGCCCTGAAGATCCAAAGAAAAAGATGGCTTCTAGGACTGACATGAGCAGAGGAAAAAGACTCAGCAGGATGCGAGAAGACAGAGTCACAGAATTTCAGGCAGCTTCCTTGGCCTAATAGAATAGAATAGAATAGAATAGAATAGAATAGAATAGAATTTTATTGGCCAAGTGTGATTGGACACACAAGGAATTTGTCTTGGTGCATATGCTCTCAGTGTACATAAAAGAAAAGATACGTAATTAAGAGGGAGCTGAAAGTAATAATCATCATCTGGAAAGGAAGAAAATATTTCCCTATTTTTCAGCTACTTTACACCCCCTTCGTGTGAATGCAACTATGTTAGTTATGTGTCATGTTTTCCTCTCCTCTCTTGAGCTCTTGTCAATGTCTTCATGGCCCTCAGTTTCCAAAGCCCTAGTTATTTTCAGATGACTAGTTCATCATATCACCTATTATTGCATAGAACAGGGGTGTCAAAATGGCGGTCCCTGAGCTGGATGGGTCAAGCATAGGCCACGCCCACCCCGGCTCCGCAAAGGCAAAAAACATCACGATACATCACGTGACGTGACCGAGTTTGACACCTGTGACATAGAAGAAGGTGATTTTTGTACTAAGGACCATTCAAAGGGACCACTTGTATTAACCGTTCAAAGTTACAACAGCACTGTAAAAATTGACTTATGATCATTTTTCATACTTACAACCATTGCAGCATTCCCAAGGTCACATAATCAAAATTCAGACGCTTGGCAACTGACTCATATTTATGAAGGTTACAGAGTCCTTGACTTGTGTGATCACCTTTTGCAAATTTCTGGGAAGCAAAGTCAACGAGGAAGCCAGATTCACATTACTGTAACAACCACGTTACCAACGTAACAACTGCAGTGATTCACTTAACCACTGTGGCACCACTCACTCACGAATGTTTCGCTTAGCAACCAAAATTTTGGCCTCAGTTATGGTTGTTAAGTCAAGGACTACCTATATTTGGGCACTGAGTGGTATGCTGAGATTGAAGCTAAATAGGCTGAGATGGGAAGGATAAAACCAAGATGGATAAATGAGAGAAACATTTCTGTTGGGAGAAAAAAAAGTCTGCATCAATTGACATTGAGGGAAAGCCAAGGAAAATCATTAAAACTGTAAAAAAGCAAAAGTTAGAATATTTTGGACATGTGATGCGACACCCAGAAAATGCAGCATCCTTCACTTAATCCTCCAGGGAAAGATTGAAGACAAATAAGGTCCAGGCAGAAGAAGATGATCATGGCTTCAAAACCTAAGGGACTGGTCTGGACAAAACTCAAAAGCACTTATTTGTGTGACTGTTGATGAAAATAGGATTGCCAACATAATCACGAATGTCCAATGACGGATATGGCACAAGAAGAAGAATCAATTTACAATAGAAAAATACAAATAGTCATCAACTTACAACCGTTTGTTTAGTGATTGCTCGATCTGACAATGCCACTGAAAAGAAAGCCTTATAATGGTCTTTCACCCTCTCCATCTCCATAATCATGTTATCAAAACTCAAACTCTTGGCAACTGATTCATATTTATGTTGGGGTCATGTGATCATCTTTTGCAACCTTCAACCAAGCAAAGTCAATGGGGAAGCCAGGTTCACTTAACAACCCTGTTACTAACTCAACAACGGCAGTTCTTCACAACAACGGTGGCAAGAAAGATTGTAAAATGATGAAAAGCTCACTTAACAACTACCTGACTTAGCAACAAAAAGTTTGTGCTCAGTTGTGGTTGAGTTGAGGACTGGACCCTAATACAACATGTTGTTGGGCTAAAACACCTAGGAATGGATTAATTAGACTTTTAGCGGTTTCTTACTCCTGCCACAATTCATCACCGATTAGGCATATCAGTGGATAGGTCTTCAGTTTAAAAAAAAAACGGCAAAAGTATTAGTTATAAAAAATGTTTAAAAAACAGCAAATTGTTCCCCATGAACCCTGTAAACCAATAGAAATGAACTAAAAGTGCAAATCTCTCCGATTCAGCAACTTTACTAAGTCTGGATAGTGCAACTTTTTGCTGCAATCTTGTATTTTATTGCTAAGTTTAAAATTATTCTAAGTTATTTAAATTGGACAGTATCTGGATAGGAGAATGTGAATAGGAGTTATTCATATAAAAACAGTGGTGAAATTCAAATAATTTAAAAACTGGTTCTCTGCCCTAATGACCAGCTGGGTAGGCGTGGCTCGATGGTCATGCGACTGTGTGGGCGTGGCTAACTCAACATCACTCACGTTGATGGGCGCTTCACGTTAGCTGTTACAATGTAATAAGGGTTAATCACTGAGGCAGTTTCTGTAAGCAGGACAATAAAGATTAGGCTAGAAACAACACCAGAATGTTTCCTTCCTGTCTTCCTTACAGGATTAGCCCTGCAATGCTCTCTACATGGGGCTCCCCTTGAGGGGCATCCGGAGGCTTCAGTTAGTCCAGAATGCGGCTGCGCGGGTGATAGAGGGAGCCCCTCGTGGCTCCCGTGTGACACCTATCCTGCGCAGACTGCACTGGCTACCTGTGGCCTTCCGGGTGCGCTTCAAGGTTTTGGTAACCTTTAAAGATGGTTTTGGTAAACCATCTTTAAAGCGCTCCATGGCATAGGGCCGGGCTATTTACGGGACTGCCTACTGCTACCGAATACCTCTCACCAACCCGTGCGCTCTCACAGAGTGGGACTCCTCAGGGTGCCGTCAGCTAGGCAGTGCCGTCTGGCGACACCCAGGGGAAGGGCCTTCTCTGTGGGGGCTCCCACCCTCTGGAACGAACTCCCCCCAGGACTTTGGCAACTTCCGGACCTCCGAACCTTCCGTCGCGAGCTCAAAACACATCTATTCATCTGCGCAGGACTGGATTAGATTTTAAATTTATATGGGTTTTAATGGGTTTTATTATTTATTATTTATACTGCTTTTTAATAATTCAGCTATGTAAAATAAGTTTTTTAACTGCTATTTTAGTCTGTATTTATATGTATTTTTACTTGCCTGTGAACCGCCCTGAGTCCCTAGGGAGATAGGGCGGTATATAAATATGATAAAATAAAATAAAATAAATAAATAAATAAAGTGGAAAAAAACAGAATAAGATTTCTTCCAATAACTGGTTCTCCGAACTGCTTAGAAAGTTAACAACCAGTTCTCCCAAATAGGTGCGAACTGGCTGAATCCCACCACTGCATAAGGAATATAAGGTTGCCTAATTGCCAGGCTATTCAAACTAGCATAAAATTTAACACTGAAGAAGAACCTCATAGCAAATTGCTGCCAAGGAATACAAAATTTCAAACTGTCGAGGCATACTACTGGGTTTTTAAAAACCCACTGGGAATCCTCTCAGTTAAATAAAAGAAATCCTTAATATTAAGCAGAAACTAAGAAATGCTTGCAGTTAAAATTAAGAGGAAATACAAGCTGCCTCAATCAATTCTTGCCATTCTTGAAGATTTTTTTGCAACACCATAAACCCAAAATTTTCTTTCAAGGGTTGTTCTAGGAAAACCAGATTAGCTTGCTTTGGGAAGCATGAATTAGATTTCAAATCCGGATCAAGTCCAAATCCTTGCTTATGCTTCAAATACTGGCCTATACTACCTATTGGCATAAAATTAATTCAAAATTGCTGCAGATCAAAAATGAGGTAATGCCTGAATAGTAACGGAAACGACTCTTTGGTGCTTACTGTGTACTGGCACACAGAAATTCATGACTGGCTGCACTCCAGTGATCCAAGCAAAACATGTTTCATAATTCTACTAGTTGGTTTAAGCTGTCAGGATTGACAGGCGTTACTTTGAACAACTAAAATATGTGCTGTCATGCGGAGCTACGTCTTTCATAATTATGGACCGTGTATGTCTGCCCAAGACCACCAGTGTTCAGAATATATGAACCAAAGGGCATAGCTATCTCAGATGACCCTCTCTATTCCTTTCTAGCGTGTCTCTGACTGTAGGCATTTGATTGAACTCCAATGGCCTTCAAGAATTTGAAAAGCTGTTAGATACAGAGAGGAAAGACCTGTTCTAGGTTCTCACAAGGACAGTTTTGCATTTAATGAGTGTAAGGCAGGGGTGCTATTCAACAGGTTCTGGAGAACCGGTAGTGGAAATTTTGAGTAGTTCGGAGAAAAGGCAAATGTTATCTCTGGCTGGCCCCAGAGTGGGGTGGGAATGGATATTTTGCAATATTCTTCCCCTGGAATGGGGTAGGAATGGATGTTTTGCAGTATCCTTCCCCTGGAGTTGGGTGGGAATGGAGATTTTACAGTATCCTTCCCCTGGAGTGGGGAGGAAATGGAGATTTTGTAATATTCTTCCCCTGGAGTGGGGTGGGAATGGAGTTTTTGTAATATTCTTCCCTGAAGTGGGGTGGCAATAGAGAATTTGCAGTATCCTTCCCCTGCCATGCCCACCAAGCCACGCCCACCAAGCCACACCATGCCCACCAAGCCATACCCACAGAACCGGTAGTAAAAAAAAATGAAATCCGCCACTGGTGTAAGGTGTAAGAAAAAGAGGTCTGGCTGAACATTAAAAGAAAGGACTTGGCAATGAGAACAATTAAAGTAGTGCTGTGTTGTGTCTCTAGAAAGAGTGAATTGATAAATTAACTATCAGTGCTATGTTAGTGCTGACTTTCTTATACTGAGGATTGGACACAGATTCATTCTGTCTCAGAATTTTAACATTCACACAATTTAGTTTGCTAAGGTACCATTTTAGAACAAAATGATAGGACAAAGAAAAATCTAGAAATGTTTTATCTGGCACTTGTACAAAGCCAATATTCACAGGGAATGCTAGAATTTATAATGTATTGGAAGAACTCATTCCAGATTTGTTGAATTCCTAGCATTCCTCATTTTTGGATAGTTGTTGAGGAATATCTTCTAAATGCCAGGCCAAAGAGATATAATGTAGGGGGAAATATTTTGTGCACTTTGGGGGAGGGGGGCCAGTTATAAAAGTATGATGTATGGTGATTGAATAATTTTAAATCAGATTTGCAAAAGTCTATGTAGCAATACATAATATACATGTATATTATGAGGTTCTCTTGTCTCATCCATGTACGGTTTGTTCCAGTAGCCCACTTATCAAATTGTCCCACATCTGATGTGGACGTTGTTAATCTAGGTCAGTGGTAGTCAACCTGGACCCTACCGCCCACTAGTGGGCGTTCCAGCTTTCATGGTGGGCGGTAGGGGTTTTGTCCCATACTGAAGCACTTTCCTTTTTTTAAAATTTAATTGACTTAAAAAAAAAATTCATAGCATTATTTAAAAACATTTTCATTAGGTTTTCATAAAATTCCCCATGACAATTTAAATTTCTGAAAATATACTATATGTATCGCCCGTATATAAGTTTAGTTCACGTTACGTAAGTGAAACTAAATGGCGCTATAGTGCGACTGCAAACAAAAGAACCTCATCCCAGAATAGCTTGCGCATCTCCCCCCCCACACCACGCAGCTGTAACAGACAAGCAGAGCTGGTAGCCGGCACCCCCCACCCCCCGCAAACCAAATCCACGATGCGCGAGAGGCATGCGCAGACGACGATACACGGCGCATTACTGTGGAACCGGTGGGAGGTTAGAAAATTTTACTACTAACAGAGATACAAAAGTGGGCAGTAGGTATAAAAAGGTTGACTACCCCTGATCTAGGTGACATCTGAGTTTATATGATTCTCCTAGATTATATCACTCTCATAAGATGATGCAGTGGTTAGAGTGCAGTACTGCAGGCTACTTCTGCTGGCTGCTGGCTGCCTACAATTTGGCAGTTCAAATCTCGTCAGGCTCAAGGTTGACTCAGCCTTCCATTCTTCCAAGGTGGGTAAAATGAGGACCCAGATTGTTGGGGGAAATATGCTGACTCTGTAATCCGCTTAGAGAGGGCTGTAATTCAGTGTAAAGCAGTATATAAGTCTAAGTATTGCTATTGCTATCTGCAGTGAGCAAATGAAGTTTTAGGGGTCTTTGCCTAAGAAATCCTACTGGTAACATAGGTACCAGCTGGAACTTGAATCCTGGTCTTCTGCATCAAAGTCCAGTGCCCAAAACACTCTGGATCATTCAGCCACTTTACAGGGAGGCCTCAGAGGCAGAAAGGCCTCAACAACAATATAACTTTTAGTGGCAAGATGCCGACAAGAACAGCTTATAATTGCACAGCACAACCAAGTAGCTGGAACCTTTTTCAAGAATGTCTGTTATGGACTAGATACTCCCAAACATGGGAGATTCCATAGAAAGTCATGGAGAATAGCAAGGCTGAGAACCTGGATTCTTCCAGATCCAGAACAAACCTGGATTCTTCCAGATCCAGGACAACAGGCAGGAACTGGCTAGTCAACCAGACATTTTGATAGAAGACAAGATTGATATAGGGGTCCCAAAGGACAACAACAGCAGGAAGACAGAAAATGAGAAGCTGGAGAAGTGCCAGGGCCTGAAAGGGGAAATAGAGAGGATGTAGGAAGTAAAGACCAAACAGATCCTAGATGTGGTAGAATTGGGGCTGGGCTTCCTAAGCTCCAACAGATCCAGAAATAGCATAAGAATGTTCTATCCAGAAGAGTTTGATGCTAAGAACAGCTAAGATACTGTGCAGAACCTGAAACTCCTGGACCTCTGGTAGAGGACCTGAGATTGAGGAAGACACATACCACTCATAAGGCTGAGAAGGGATTTTGTTTAATTAACAAAACTGCAGATATAATTGATAATATATGTGCTCATGTGCATACACTGTAGAAATAACTGTTCCTCCTTGTTTACTTCCTGCTTCCAAAATTGCTAGTGGTTAATCATTAGCTACTTCTGCTCCAGATTCCAATAGCATGTTGATGCCTTTATCAGGAGCAAAGCACAGAGAAAGCAAAAAGAGAAATTGTTTGCTACCAGAACATTGTATCATGGGTATGGCTTTAAAAACCCAAGGCTGACATGTACCATGAGCAATCAATGGATAATTTCAGTTTAAACCATCCTCATGACTGAGTCTTGCGATCGTCAGAGCCTTTTTTTTTTTACTTTTAAAAGCATTTTTTTACAACCTATTCGGCCGAAAAGGTTGTAAAAAAAATTTTAAAAGTAAAAAAAATGATCGCACGCCACAGCTGGTCACCCCCACACCCCCACACCCGCTGTTCTACTTACCCCATGCCTCCTTTTGGCGTGCACTGTGCATGCACATGTGCACCTCGCATTTGATGTGCGGTGTGCACTGTGCATGCGCGCATGCAGCGCGTGTTTGGTGTGCAGCGTGCATGCGCACCCAGCGAACTGGTAGTAAACCGGTTCAGATTTCACCACTGGATTGGAGATATAGAACACATTGACATATAAGGAGGAGTGTCTGGTTGTTGGTTGTTGGTGTTATCTTAAAAGTTATATACCATTAACATGTTATAAATGTGCAGATTTAACACACTGGTTTTTCTTAAATCAGGAATGAGCAGAAAAAAGGAGATTTGCAATGAATTAAGTCCAGTTGCGTACCAATAATGGAAATCACCACGTATTCAGAGAAGAAGAATACTCCTGGGAAAAAAAATGTTCAGGAAAAATCAAGACTGGACTTGCAAGCTTGGTTTGATACTGCTCATAATTCCAAGGCATGTTCATGCCATCTCTTAAATTTTACCATATATTCATTCACCAGTGTAAAGGTAAAGGTAAAGGTTCCCCTTGCACATACGTGCTAGTCGTTCCTGACTCTAGGGGGCGGTGCTCATCTCCATTTCAAAGCCGAAGAGCCAGCGCTGTCCAAGTGGCCGGCAGGAGTCAACACCAAAGGCGCACGGAACACTGTTACCTTCCCATCAAAGGTGGTCCCTATTTTTTCTACTTGCATTTTTAAATGCTTTTGAAACTGCTGGGTTGGCAGAAGCTGGGACAAGTAATGGGAGCTCACCCTGTTACATGGCAGCACTAAGGATTCGAACCGCTGAGCTGCCGACCTTTCGATCAACAAGCTCAACATCCTAGCCCCTGAGCCACCGCGTCCCCTAAATTCACCAGTGTGTGGTTCCCGAATTTTGGCTAACAAAGTTCTATCATTCCTGGTTTATTCTTATTTTTAGCTGTTATGTTGGGTCATCCTTTTACTTGTATTTTTCCACTGAATTGCCTAGCTACCTCAGGCTGTTTATGTCTTCATGCTCCTTAGGTGAAGTTACACCCTTGTTTGTATTTTGTAAGAGAGAGAGAGAGAGTTAGTTGAGAATGCAGGGGCTGAATACATTTCATAACTCAAGAAGTCGGATCTGCTATTCCAGTCTTGTGTGCCTGCAGCCTTGGCACTTACCAGGACTTCTAATTTTCTTTTTGTTTCAATTATAAGTAAACTAATAAGCAGGTAGTCAGCAAGTTGGAAAGCCAAGCACCATCCGACAACATCTTCTATATTTCCTACAGTGCCTCTGAGCTGCCCTTATCAATTCAGAAGACATAATTCAAAAATAATGACTACAGCGGGCTACAAGCCAACACTTTGCTTGGAACTATGTCTTCCTTTGGAGAAAAAGAACTTTTGGGATCAGGATGCCAAGAATCTCCCAGAATTTTAGAAAGAAGGATGAGGAGCAACCTCGTTAAATTACTTTGTTAGCCCTGGAGGCCATATTTTCTTTAGCATATTCAGGGCTGCCACACTTAGTGCAGTGGGAAAGTGTGAGGGGGTTTGCATTGAGTTGGTAGAGTTATGTAGCCATGACAACATTCTTTTCTCTGAGAGTTAAGGACATCTTGCCCTGCACCTGGAGGAGTGTGACTGGGAGGCATCTCCAGTTGGGATGGTGGATTGATTGGACCATGTGATGGACATGTGGGTGCAGGGGAAGGGACTTGGACTTTCCTTTGGGTGGGGAAAAAACGAGAGCTTTCAGATTCGGGTTTTCCCAGATGTGCCAATATGACA
This sequence comes from Ahaetulla prasina, assembly GCF_028640845.1. NCBI lineage: Eukaryota > Metazoa > Chordata > Lepidosauria > Squamata > Colubridae > Ahaetulla > Ahaetulla prasina. Next base: position 97,388,695 of record NC_080544.1, on the reverse strand, counting down.
TCTCTAATAAAAACGATCTTTGAGGAACTGGTTGTCTCAGAATCTCTTTTGGTTGGGGGTGTTACATACCTGACATACTTTTTAGTAAACACATGTATGGATTCATGTCACAAGAGCTGCCCTTTTATGAATCAATAAAGCCCAATCCATATAGGTAGTCGTCAATTTAAAACTAGTTACGATGGAATACCCCAAGGCTACTTACAACCATGATTCTAAATTTCAACAGCCACCCCTTCCCCATGATCACATGATTGCATTTTGGGCCATTGACAACTGCCCTGCATTTACAACCATTTGCAACATCCGACAATCACATGACTGCAATTTACATTGGGTTTGTTGTTTGCTCTTGCCAAAAATTGGTGTTTACTTCCAGTTTCTGCCCCCCCCCAAAAAAAAGTCCACCTCAGACTATAAATTTATTTAATCACCGTGGTAATTCCAATTTACAACTTTAAGGTTGCAAAATTGAGCTTGGCCACACGGGTACCCGTTTAGTGATTGGCATGACTTATGACCATAATTCTAGGCTTAAGTAAGGTATGGTTCTAAATCGGGAACTATCTGTAGTAGTTGAGAAATGGCTTAACATGGCCTGTTATCAATCTTCCAAATATGCCTGGATCTCAAAAAGAATTTGAATATAAAGATTTCTTTCTTTCTTTCTTTCTTTCTTTCTTTCTTTCTTTCTTTCTTTCTTTCTTTCTTTCTTTTAAAGTATAATAGTTCCATCTTCCATTAAACAGTGTGTCATCTGGGTACCTGTATCCTTTTGCAGTGATAATCAAAATTTACAACAGTATTCATTACATTAATTTTACTTCTCTAATTTTACAATGCTAATATTGAACATTATAAACATATTCACTTCTCCCTCTTAACATACTGTATCTTCTAACAAGAATATTATAGTAATATTAAACATAATAATCCTAACAGTCATAATCATCATCATCACCATCATCATCATCATCATCATCGTGTTTACGTCTCTTTTAACATGTTTTCTATATTTCACTGATCTTCTTCTTTTATTTCCCTATTTTTAACTTCTGTTTTTATTCCCTAACCATCAATAAAATAGTTCCCATGTTATATAATATTCAGCTTGTTCTTTCTCTATAACTGCAAGCGTTAATCTATTCATTTCTGCACATTCTAATATTTTCCTAATCACATTCTCATCCGTAGGGATCTCTTCACTTTTCCAGTCTTGTGCGAATACAATTCTAGCTGCAGTTAATACATGAATAATTAGATACGCATTCCCCTTACTATAGGTTTCAGGTAAACCCCAACAAAAATATTTCTGGTTTGAATATAAAGATTTCTTACGGTTTCATCCTTATCTATGTCCCTATGGGAGAACAGGAGCAAGGTGGACATTTTTGAACTTCTGGTTCAACGTTGCAAATGTATTTTATTTCCATATGTAGCTTGACCTTTCTAGAAGGCACAGCTACAAATCTGAACAGAATAAAAGAATAAAAATCAGCCCTCAGATCCATTCAGCTGGCTGCCTCTTTTTCTGTCGTGCCTTGCAGGAAAATAGAGAATTTCAGCTCCTGCTGCAACAACCAGGCAGGTGCACCTGGAAAAATTGGAAAGTCTCCTAAATCCGAGTGAGTCAAAAGCCCAGAGATAGAAAGTTGGAATTCTCCTCTTTCATTTCCAACTGAAAGGGTTGTACCATTTTGAGGAAAACAGTTTTAACCCTGCCTTCCTTTTCATTTTCTCGCCTGCAAAAAAAAAATCAACATTTCTGTGGGATTCATCCATTAAACTGAGTTTGCTTCAGCCAGACTGAAAGCATAGTCCACTCATTTGCAATTTGGCAATAGCAGATAATCCATTTGCCATTCTATCCATTTAAAACAAAAACAAAAAGACTTCCAACAGTTGGAAACCATATGTTAAGTGTTTGCTTTGCAAGCTTTTGCAAAGAATAAACACGGGTTGGCTTTGCAGGTAATGTGAGGCTTATTCAAAGGAGGAAAGGCCTTCCTGCTAATTTTCAAAAAGATGTTTTCTTTGTTCAGTTAAAGGACCTGTTTCCCTCCTGATAATTTTGGCAATGAACAATGAAAATCAATGCAGAGAAACCCAAACACCACTGAATTAAGTGAGCACGGTGCCCCCAAAATGCAGAAAATAATCATTAATCATAGGCACAGTCAATATTACCAATTCGGTTAGAGAATAGAATAAATCCCATCCTTGCAGGGAAAAAAATGGCATTATTGTGCAGCAAGAGAAGGAAAACAATACCTACTGTAGAAGAAGCCCTAAAATACTCTGAGAATGAGTTAAGAATAAAACAAAAGCCTCTTTCATTGGGAAGAATTTTTTTTTTGGCAGAAGATTATATACCTACCGTATTTTTTGGAGTATAAAAGTGCTCCATGGCTTAGGACCGGGCTACTTACGGGACCGTCTACTGCCGGCCTCTATCTCCCAGCGTCCGGTGCGTTCTCACAGAGAGGGACTCCTCAGGGTGCCGTCAGCCAAACAATGTCAACTGGCGGCCCCCAGGGGGACGGCCTTCTCTGTGGGGGCTCCGACCCTGTGGAACGAGCTTCCCCTCGGGCTTCGACAACTACCTGACCTTAGGACCTTTCGCCGCGAACTTAAAACCTATTTATTTCGTATGGCTGGACTGGCCTGATTTTAAATTCTAAATTTTAAATTTTAATTGTGGGTTTTAAATTTCTGTAATTTTTATGGGGTGTAATGTTATTTTAAATTTCTGGCGAATTTGAATCAGTTTTTTAAGGGTTGTTTTAATTATGGTGTATGTTTCTGTTTGTATTTTATCTGCCTGTTCACCGCCCTGAGTCCTTCGGGAGAAGGGCGGTATACAAATTAAAACATTATTATTATTATTATTATTATTATTATTATTATTATTATTATTATTATTATTATTATTATTATTATTATTATTATAAGACACACTTTTCCCCCTCCCTAAAAGAGGGTGAAAATTTGGGTGTGTCTTATACACCAAATGTAGCCCCGCCCACCCACTGGCCCCCACCCTTTGGCCTCTGCCTCCCAGCAATTTAGCTCCTTGCAGCAAACAGCAAACAGCTTGTTTCAGCTTTAGCACAGCCTCATTAGTACAAGCAGCTGATTGTCGGTTGGATCGGCTTCCCGACCAGGGGTGAAATCCAGCAGGTTCTGATAGGTTCTGAAGAACTGGTAGTGGAAATTTTGAGCAGTTCGGAGAACCGGCAGTGGAAATTTTGAGCAGTTCAGAGAACCGGCAAATACCACCTCTGCCTGGCCCCAGAGTGGGGTGGGAATGGAGATTTTGCAGTATCTTTCCCCTACCATACCCGCCAAGCCACACCACACCCACCAAGCCATGCTCACAGAACCAGTAGTAAAAAAAATTGCTCCCGACCCTCACCTGTTTCAGGCTGCAGGGATTGCCATTGCCTATTGTCGTGTTGGCCTCCGCTGTTTGCTGCAAGGAGGCAAATTGCTGGGAGGCAGATTTTTTTTCCCCCTGTGCTAATCAGGCTGTAATGAAAATGAAAATGAAACTAAAGCAGGCTGTTTCCTGCAAGGAGGTAAATTGCTGGGAGGCAGAGGCAGATTTTTTTTTCTTGTTTTCTTCCCCCCAAAAGGTAGGTGTGTATTATAGTCCGGAGCATCTTATACTCTGAAAAATACGGTAAGTAAAAATCATTGCTGTGAAAAGATTTTGCTGTGCTGTTTTGTGATTCTCTCCTTGCCCACTTCTGAATCCCACTGTGCCTGTACAGGGTGATCATGTCTGTGATTCTATCTCACCTCTTCTAATACTACTCGTAACAGAAGACCTTCTTTCTGTGATTTGTCAGCCTTATTGCTTCTCCATACTGTTCCTATCAATTAACTGGTTCATGAGGAAGGTAGGCTATTTCTGTCTTGTTGTGTTTGGATTAAAAAAAAATCATTGAAATAGGAAAAAGCAATTAATTAAGACATTGCGGCAGGGCCTTGGTTAGCTTTAGTCTCAGTCCATGTGCAAACAAATAGCAATAGCACTTAGACTTCTATAACATTTCACAGTGCTTTACAGCCCTCTCTAATCATTTTACAAAGTCAGCATATTTCCCCCAACAATCTGGATCCTCATTTTACCCACTTCGGAAGGATGGAAGGCTGATTCAACCTTGAGCCTGGTGAGATTCGAACTGCCAAATTGCAGGCACCTGTCGTCAGCAGAAGTAGCTTGGAGTACTGTATTCTAACCACCACGCCAGCAAGGCTCAGTATGACAAGTTGATACATAAAGCATGGATAATGTTGTTGCTAGTATCTGCTAGAACACATTTCTAAACCCTCTTTCTGGATTCAATTACAAGTAAACCCAGTGATGAAATTTTCCAAAGAGAAAGAAAGAGGGAGAAAGAGACAGAGGAGGAGGAAGAGGAAGAGGAAGAGGGAGGAGGATGGGGAAAGCTAGAGAAAAGGAGAGGAAAAGGGAGGGAGAGAAAGAGAAAGAGAGGCTGAATATAGCTGAAAATGATTTTCTAACAGTTTGGTGCACCTTTATTGATTATGCATGAGAGATACCAATTTATATACTTCTCACAATGCATATTATGATCTTTATAATCTTAAAAAGAGCCACAGAGCATTGTGGTATTCCATATTAAGATTTAGAAGAATGTTGAACATACTTGGAAGTTCTATTCTACAACATAATCTCCTTGTAGAATAAACAAAGAGATTAAATTTAAATCTCCTTAAATTTAATGAATACACAAACCTTTCAGCAATGACAATTTGGCATAACATTTGGGACTGGGCTGTCTTTAAGGAAGATTTTGTTGTTTTGAGATATATATATATATATATATATATATATATATATATATATATATATATATATATATATATATATATATATATATATATATATATATATATATATATATGTTTTCTGAGGTTTTCACGGTGTTTGTATGTAGGTCTTTGGTTATTCGGGTTTTCTCCGTAAAATTGGAAGTGTCTTGGCGACGCTTCGACGAAGTCTCATTCGTCATCTTCAGGCTTCAGCCGTGCTTCTGGGAGCAATGTGATCGCAGCTGTTTCTTCCTTTTTAACTGCTAGTGGGGGTTTGAACTGATTGGGTGGGAGCTTGGCTGTGCTCTGATTGGATGTGGGTTTTTTTGTGCTCTGATTGGCTGGGGGTGTGTGCTGTTTGGGTGGGGGCTTGGTTGTGCTCAGATTAGTCTGAGTTGCAGGGGGATTTGAGCTGGTGAGCTGCATTGCTGCTGTTTGGCTTCGTGGTCGTGGTCGTGCTACATCTTCATAGTGGGTGTCTGTCTGCTGTATGTATGGATTGGAGGAGTTTGAAATGGCTAATGTTGCAGCTGCAGTCTGGCTTTTGGTCCTTGGTCCTGCTTCATGATCAGTGTGGGTTTGGGTGTGCTTTCTGGGTGGATGTGTGGTGGTGACATCCTGTGTGGACCTCGTGAGTGTGGGTCTGGTGTCATTCCTCGTGTTAGGGACTCGTTTGTCAATTAGGGCGGGTTTCCAAATGGCTGGTAGGTGGGAGGTATCATCTCGTTTGTTCATGCTGTGTGGGCATTTTTCTATCTCGATGGCTTCTCTGATTATTATGTTGTTAAAGTGTTCAGTTTTGGTGATAATTCTGGTCTTTTTAAAGTCAATATCGTGTCCTGTGGCTTTAAGGTGTTGGACCAGGGAAGAAGTTGGTTCCTCGTTTTTGACTGAGTTCTTGTGTTCTTCAATGTGTGCACTTATTTTTCTGTTGGTTTGTCCGATGTATGTGGTGGGGCAGGCGGTGCATGGGATTTCATATACTCCTTGATTTTCTAACTCAATTTTGTCTTTGGGGTTTCTTAGGATGGTGAATATTTTTCGGTTTGGGCAGAATCCTGTCTTGATGTTGTGTTTGTGGAGGATCTTGCTGATTCTGTCTGTGGTGCCTTTTATATATGGGAGGAGGGCTGTGCCATTTTCTTGTTCTCTGTCTTGGATTTTAGTGGGGGGTTCTTTTTGGATTAGTTTGGTAATCTTATTTCTCTGGAATCCATTGGATGTTAGTACGTTAGTGAGAGTGTGTAGTTCGGTTTTTAGGTGTTGTTCGTCAGCTAAGCGTTTTGTTCTGGAGATGAGTGTCTTGGCTACAGAATTGATCCAACACATACTTCATCTATAACGGACAAAAATACAAACAAAGAGAAGGAGCACCCATGGGATCACCCCGCTCACCTGTCATTGCCAACCTCTACATGGAACACTTTGAAACCCAAGCTCTAGAAAAATCTGATCACAAACCCAAACTCTGGCTCAGATACATAGACGACACCTTCATAATCTGGCCACACGGGAAAGAAAAACTTGACAACTTCCTCACACACCTCAATAGCCTACACCCCAAAATACAGTTCACCATGGAAACAGAAGTTAACAACCAACTTCCCTTCCTAGATGTCTTAGTCTACAGGAAACCCAATGGCTCCCTAGGACACACCATCTACCAGAAGAAAACACACACAAACCGCTATCTGCACACACTCTCACACCACCACCCAGCACAGATCAATTCCGTAGCCAAGACACTCATCTCCAGAACAAAACGCTTGGTGACGTTTCGATGAAATCTCATTCGTCATCTTCAGGCTTCAGCTTCGTGCTTCTGGGAGCAATGTGTGATTGCAGCTGTTTCTTCCTTTTTAACTGCTAGTGGGGGTTTGAACTGATTGGGTGGGAGCTTGGCTGTGCTCTGATTGGATGGGGTTTTTTTGTGCTCTGATTGGCTGGGTGTGTGTTCTGTTTGGGTGGGGGCTTGGTTGTGCTCAGATTAGTCTCAACCAAGCCCCCATCCATATATATATATATATATATGAGAGGGGGAGAGGTTTTTCATGGAATTCACCCAAGATTTAACTGGGGATATTAGGACATGGACTATATGCTCCATATGTTAAGTTCTTCTGTAGTGCACTACTTAGTAGAAAACAAAATTTATGATGAAGAGAGATAGTTGCCTTATATTTTTCTTTTCCTAAAAATGTGCTGGTCCTACACCATTGAACCAAAGACCTTACTTCCTTATGAAATTGTTAGTCCAAAAAGCCCTAGAGCTCAATAAGGAATTTATCCATTTTTATTCAAAGATGGTTGTAAAAGTAGCTCAGAACAAGTGTACAACCTGCCAACATTTCGTATGTGAACATTAGAATGTGGATCACATCACAAGAGAATCCCTGAATTCTGTTACTTGTGGTTGAAAACCATGTAGTCATTGATTCCAAGACTATGTGCCTGCCATTTCCAACTATTTAATTCAGCTACTTGCCATGGCCCACATGAGATTCTCTCACAGCACACATCTTGAAATTCATGTTCTGTTGCATTGGTGCGTGCACAGCAGCTGCTCTAATACATCACATTTCCTCTGGGTAGTAAAATAACCCACTTTCTGATTTGCACAAGACATTAAGCCATCAACGATGTAAATTGGCTGGGTTGGCCGCACACTAAGCCACCCAAAAACAAATAAACAACACACAAAAAATTCAAGGTTAAAAGGAACGAAGCTTTGTGCACTCTGCACATGGAGTCATTAGGTGTTTAACAGCCTTGATTAGATGCGTTGTACAGTATGTGGACAGTATGTGGAAGAATGCTTGGAGTTAAAAGGCCTTTGCAAATTCTGATACAAAATGACCTGACTCCTAAATTAATGTGGCATTCAACCATTAATTAAGTCACACTCTCCATATTTCCCAAGAGTACTACAATGAAAAAAAAGAATGTCAAGACACTTGGAAAGGAAATATTTTCTGGAGGAATTTGATTCAAAATGCATAATTTAATGCAACTTTTACATGACCATTTTCAAAAAGGAATCGGGGGAATGGAATAGACTAGTCTTACTGGTGGACGCATAAAAAGATGGGATGAGCCACAAATTTGGGGACCTGAATTTGTTCACTCAGCCAGTTCCTGAGAATTCCCAGAGCTGCATGCAGACACCATCCCCCACCCCCCGATTTCTAGATACCCCTGAAAAAGTCACAAGACTTCCCACCCTGGAAAACATTACAACTATAGCGGAAATACCATTATAGATTTAATATCAAATCAACGACAACAAAAAATCAACTAAACATCACCTAACCCTGCTCTCAATCCCAAAATACAAAAATTACCCACAAAAAAAAATTTCTGATACAGTCCAGGTAAACTTAATACGACCTCATCTATTTTGCTGTATTATGTCTTACAGCTGCATCAATTGTCAGTTCCCAAATGCTATCAACGGGATGAAATTGCTTAGTATAATCCCATCTATTTTTCCATCATAGCTGCACCTGTCAGGCCCATCATTTCAAATAGGCCAATGCTAGATATCGGACACAACCTAATGGCTAATAAGTAATAAATCTAAATTACAAACATTCAGATGGTCACTTGATAGGAGTACATCTTTGCTGCCATCTCATAGTCCTTTAGATCTTCGCAGCCCAATTCCTGATTACTAGCAATCGGTAAAAGGAAAGGAGGCTCTCTTTGAACTGAATCAAGCAGCCAACAAAAAGTCTACACACTTTCTACTTGTCCCAAATTACACCTTGCTGGCTTCAGGCTAAACCAGGCAACTCTATGAATATCAACATCCAAATCTATAAAATATGTTTTAAAAAATCCTGAAAGTTATATTACTACATTGTTTCATAAATTCTGGAGGAGACAGAGAGAGAGAGAGAAAGGAAAGAGAGAGAAATGACATGCAACAGGACTGACATAAGCCTTCTTCAAAACTGCATGAACGTAACAGATTGTGTGAACCTACTTTGCACACCTAAAAAACGTCATCTGATTGTCAGTCAAATAGATTCTGTTTCTAAATCACCTTCTTATTCAAGAAGAAATCCCTAGAGTCACTTCAACCCAGAATTTATGAGGCACTTGCACTGCATAATCCAGATTGAGGACCAATCAAGAACTAAAAGTATTGTTAAGTCCACAAGCCTATACATACAGATACATATGAAGATCTGTATGTGTAGGTACATGTTCACATGTAAACATATGAAGAACGGCTGCAGGAACTGAGTATGTCTAGTTTAATAAAAAGAAGGACCAGGGGTACATGATAGCAGTGTTCCAATATCTCAGGGGTTGCCACAAAGAAGAGGGAGTCAAGCTATTCTCCAAAGAACCTGAAGGTAGGACAAGAAGCAATGGGTGGAAACTAATCCAAAAAAAAAAAGTGACTAGGTGGCTCGGTGGCTAAGACACGGAGCTTGTCGATCTGAAAGGTTGTCAGTTCGGCGGTTCGAATCCCTAGTCTCCTGCATGAGCAGTGGGTTGGACTAGATCCCTTCCAACTCTGCTACTGTTATTGTTACTTCCAGTGTTGAAGCATTCACAACTTTTACAGGGGTTGTCACAAAGAAGAGGGAGTCGGATTGTTCTCCAAAGCACCTGAGGGTAGAACAAGAAGCAATGGGTGGAAACTGATCAAAGAAAGAAGCAACTTAGAACTAAGGAGAAATTTCCTGACAGTTAGAACAATTAATAAGTGGAACGACTTGCCTGCAGAAGTTGTGAATGCTCCAACACGGGAAATTTTTAAGAAAATGTTGGATAACCATCTGACTGAGATGGTGTAGGGTTTCCTGCCTGGGCAGGGGGTTGGACTAGAAGGCCTCCAAAGTCCCTTCCAACTCTGTTGTTATATTATATTATAATATAATATAATATAATATAATATAATATTATATTATATTATATTATATTATATTATATTATATTATATTATATTATATTATATTATATTATATTATATTATATTATATTATATTATAATCAAGGAGAGAACTAAGAACTAAGGAGAATGGGTGGAAACTAATCAAGGAGAGAACGAAGAACTAAGGAGAAATTTCCTGACAGTTAGAACAATTAATAAGTGGAACAACTTGCCTCCAGAAGTTGTGAATGTTCCAACACTGGAAATTTTTAAGAAAATGTTGGATAACCATTTGTCTGAAATGGTGTAGGGTTTCCTGCCTGGGCAGGGGGTTGCACTAGACGGCCTCCAAGGTCCCTTCCAACTCTGTTTATTATTATATATTTATTTGATAAGATATTTACTGTAGTTTATATGCCATTACATTCCAGAAACTCTGGGCGCTTTATAATAGCCAAAAAAAAAGTAGTGTTAGAAAGAATGAATGAAAGAAAGAAAGCACATAAAAAAAAAACCCACCTAATAACAATATCCAGACCAATGTGCCTACACTTTTGGGGTAACAAGATCCTTCATTTCATCCTGCACCACCCTCCAGGAAAGCCGTTTTAAGTCTTCAAAAAAAACTTCAAGAAGATTGGGCAACCCAAACATAATGGAGTTAGCTGTCCCAGTGGAGGGGTTCATCCCAGAAAATGTTGAACCCCTGGGGTCCTTTCAAGTGACATATGCCATCATACCATGTTGCAACACCGTCAGAATGTATTTCAGAAGGATTGCATCATGATATTGAAGGATCCTTCCTTCATAATGATCCTTCACATATTGAAGGGTTGCTTAATTTCTGTCTTAAGAACTCGGTGAGTAGATGGAAGTAAAGCAATATTATAAACATTCCGTGACTGCTAAGTAGCAAATTGCATTCAAAAAGTTTAGCAAAGGAATGACATCAAAACATTTACCACCAAGGGGGAAAAAACCCCACACCATTTGGTAGGCTACAATCATCTTAATCTAGTCTCCAACCTTGGCAACTTTAAGCCTGGAGGACTTCAACTCCCAGAATTCCCCAGCCAACTTTGCTGGCTGCGGGGTTCTGGGTGTTGAAGTCCACCAGGCTTAAAGTTGCCATGGTTGGAGACCCCTGATCTAGTCTATACAGCAGCAACCAAAATAATTTTCTATAGCAACCAAAAGTTCTGGTCAAAGCATCCACTACCTACCAATTACAGTCTAAAGTAGCCTGTCTTTTGTTTGTCCATCCCCCAGCCTTGGTGTCTTTGCACAGAACTAGCCATTATCAAACTTTATGGCAGTTGCTACAAAAGAAACTAAGTGGCTTTTCTAAATAAGAGTTGGATTTTTTTTATTTTTTTTTGCAGGCCAATCTTATCTCCTCTTCTGATAATAAAAGTGCCGGGTAACTAGCAAATTACTGTGTTTTGTTGCTTATAAGGTATTATCTTCTCACTTACTTGATTCCTCACTGAGAAACATACTCTTGCTTTCCTCTCCTTTCTCTTCCTCCTCCTCCTCAAATAAACCTTCTCCGTGAAATAAAACTGCAAGGTTCCCAAGTCCTCAGAATGTCACATTGACTTCCATCCATTCGTGGCACCTTTTCACTCTTAAAATTTCAGGAAAATCCAACCATCTACTTCCTATGAACTGAAGCAGCATTTCTACCCCACCCCACCTCACCCCACCCCACCCGCCCATCACCACAAAACCCACAAAAACAGCAAGGGTGGGGGTTTTTCCCCTCGTTTCCCAAGAACTTTCACATATACCAGCTAAGCCACACCAAGTATACGTGTCCATGCAGAAAACGGCCCATTAACTGCCTTGAAATTTAATCCTGCTCAGGGCAGACAACCAACATGATCTCATCTGTTACACACATAGAGACGTATGCACAACACACTCACCTGGCAAGGGAGAATTTGGGAAGCCTATATCATTCTCTGCCATGTTCTATGTATAATAGAGTATGCGGTTGTGTGTACTTGTTGGGTTTGCGGAAAGAAGGATCCAGGTAGTGGAATCGGTGACGAAGAAAGTTTGACCTCCTGATTTCCTACGGCTGCATGTAACCGTACACCTTATTTCTTTTCTCCCTGGGAATAATTAGCAGCTTGCCTTTCTCAGTTACCTGGGCTTGCCTGACCTGTTTTGCTATAAAGTGACATCACCTCTTTTGATCTCTCCAGTTGAATTTACATGTTTTTCGGACACAATAACCAGATGACTGACTTTGGACTCAACCTATCCAACCTAGTCCCTCTCTCCTCTCCCTCCCTCTCTCCCTCCCCTCCTCCCATTTTTAATCTGCCCTGGTCTTATTTCTTTTTCAGAGAAAGCTGCCTGTTCAAAGTCTGCGATTTTTCAGCGCCTTTTCTGAGTTACTATGCTAAAACCTAGGGTTTTCTATAAGAAGCTGGAATGAATTTGGACTTGTCAGAAGAAGCCCATGGATATATTTCTATAAAGAGAGGGGGGAATGTAATAGGCTAGATTTAAAACAACTATTTGAAGATTCATTTTCCCGATCAAACTGCACATGCCAACCTTTTTATTCCCCAGAAAGACCTTTTCTCCCTGAGAATACCCTGTGATTATTCTTTTTCTCAGATGCAATGGACCGGGTGGGGGGGAATGCCCATTTTTGCAATTTTTTTCTAAACATTTACTGGAATCGTATTACTAATTCTAATATGATCATCATTGTGGTTAGTGTATTATTGCTAATAATATAATATCAATTATCAATATTATTGTTATTCATTTGGGTGATGCTCCCTGCTTTCCCAGGCACTTAAAGTGACAAAACATAGGAGGAGGATAAGAGTAAGGGTAAGGATAAGGATGGGGAGGAGGAGGTGGATAAAGGATAAAGGACAAGGAGGAGAAGGAGAGGAAGGAAGGAAGGAAGGAAGGAAGGAAGGAAGGAAGGAAGGAAGGAAGGAAGGAAGGAAGGAAGGAAGGAAGGAAGGAAGGAAGGAAGGAAGGAAGGAAGGAAGGAAGGAAGGAAGGAAGGAAGGAAGGAAGGAAGGAAGGAAGGAGAAAGAGAAAGAGAAAGAGAAAGAGAAAGAGAAAGAGAAAGAGAAAGAGAAAGAGAAAGAGTAGGAGAAGGAGAAGGAGAAGGAGGAGGAGGAGATTGATTTACATAAGGGAATATGTTAAGATACTGAGAATGAAGATATGAATTACTGATTTGGAGACAGTCACTAAAAGAACTAAGGGCCTGCAATAAAAATAATTCAATTAATACAGGTAGTCCTTGATTTACACAAGTTCATTTAGTAACCAGTAGAAGTTACAGCAGCACTGGAAAAAGTGACTTATAACCTGTTTTTACATTTATGCCCATTGCAGCATTCCCATCGGTCATGAGATTCAAAATTCAGATGCTTGGCAGCTGATTCAAATGCATGATGGTTGCAGTGTCCCAGGGTCATGCGATCAGCTTTTGTGACCTTCTGGCAGCGATTCGCTTAACAACAACTGTGGCAAGAAAGGTCGTAAAATGGGGCAAAATTCGTTCAATTGTCTTACTTAGTAACAGAAATCTTGGACTCAGTTGTGGGTGTAGGTCAAGGACTGCCTGGGTAGGATCAATAAAGGCTTCCTAGAAGCAGTGAACTTTCATTGATCCTATATAGGCAGTTCTAGGAAGCAGTGATCAGGAAGCAGAAATGGAAATAGATAATGGGCTAAGAAACAAAGATAAGAAGTTGTTAAGAGATAGAATATCAATTCCTAGCCGCAGATGTAGACCTGAAATAGCTAGATCATTTTTGTTTCTGTCTGAACTGAAGGTGGAGCAAAGCTCTAAATGATTCTGCTTCTCATTGCACTAATTACACCACTTACATTCTCCCTCCACTGTCATGCTTTACAACAATGTCTACCTCCAAGTGTGAAATTAAACAACACATCAAGTTTGTTAGCTGTGATAAGAAAGAAAGGAATATTCTTGAGCACATGCAAGCTCTACAGTTTAAGCTTCAGCAATTTTCTGACTTTGGCCGTCTTAATTAATTGGACAGGGGATTACTGAGAAATCCCAGCACTTAAAACTAGATTGGGAAAGAGGAATAGCATTTTAAAAGCAGACAAAGGAAAACTCCTTCTCTCCTGTTGACAAGGAAACTACGTGTTTTGTGTAGTTTACGAAACTGCCACGATTTGAGTTTGACTCACAGGGTTTTGTGTGTTTTATTTTTTCCAATTCTCACCTCTATCTGGATTAGAGGAATAATATTCGAGTATGCTTCAGACTGTCTACTTTATTGCAAATGGGCAATTTTACTTGCACGGTCAACCTAATAAATGAGCATTTGCAAGTGCCCCAGAAGGAAAAACCGATGTTTTTAACAAGCCAAGGAAGAATGTTGCAATAACCATATCAGTTGTATCACGTTTGGGCCAGTTTGTCACTGCCTCTGTCTTTTCTGCATGACCCCAAGAAAAAAGTAGAACAGAAGATAGGATGCATGTGGCTGTCAGCCTTGCGAGATTAGTCCAGGCAAGAAAGACACCTAGAAGTAGAAAATGAATGTCAGTTAGAGGGAGATCCAACCTGGAAATAAGAAGGAATTTCCTGACAGTGAGGACAATTCATCAATAGAACAGCTCACCTCCTGGACTTTCCAGTGCACCATTGCTGAAGGAAGCAACTGTTAAGTTCGGGTATTGACGAGGCAGGAGACCAGGTTAGTGACAACAGCTCTTTAATATAGTGTGACCCAGCAAAACTCTGGAGAAAAACCTCTCCTTATATACACTTCAGCCTGAGGCTGCAACCAATCAGGAACGAGATATTTCCCGCCTAAAACTCCCGCCAAAACTTACAGTAATACATTACACTCCTTCCCTCCCAGAAGGCACTTTGCCAATATTTGCATATTACTTCTCTACGTAGTCCTGCAGGTACGTGGGGCGTCTCCTGACTCTCCCGGACCTGCGCAGTTCACTTTCTGGAGTTGAGTCGAGCTTGCCGGAGGGACTTTTCGTTCCTCTGAGCTCCTCCTCCCGCCATCCGCCCTGGATTATTCGCCGGCTCGGACCTGCTGTCCTCTAGAGGGACCTGAGGGTGTCGCTGGACCTCGCCTGACTCAGATAAGTCTCTGTTTGGTTCTATGCTTTCTGTTTGTTCTCGGCTCCAGTCAGCTGTGGGGTTAATTAAATCATAGTCAGGGCTCGTCTCGCCTAATTCTGCCTTATCGCTCAATCTGTTTCTTAATTGATCTATGTGGCGCCTCCAAACTCTGCCATCGTCTATTTCCACTAGATAAGATTTGGGGCCCGTTTGTCTATGACTATCCCCCTCTTCCAGTTTGGGCCGTCGCTATAATTATGGGCCCACACTGAGTCTCCTATGTTTAATTCCCGGAGTCTATCTGGTTTTGTTTTGAACCCGTCCTGCACGTAGTTCGGGTGTAGCCGGTCTAGCGGGCACCTTAGCTTCCGCCCCATTAATAGCTCGGCTGGGCTGCGGCGGTGGCCACACAGGGGTCCTGTGTTGGGCGGTTAGGAATCGTCGATTTGTGCCTGCCAATCGCCGGGCCGCTTCGTGATAGCGCTTCTTCGCACTCGAACAAAACGCTCAGCAAGGCCGTTCGAGGCAGGGTGGAACGGCGCTGAGAGGGCATGTCGGATGCCCTCTTCAGCCAGGTACCCTTCAAATAATGCTGCAGTGAACTGTGGGCCGTTATCGGACACGAGGGTGTCCGGTAGCCCGTGCGTGGCGAAAAGGTGTTTTAGTGCTGAAATGACAGCTCCAGCGGTTGTGGATTTCATTAGGATGATCTCCAGCCATTTGGAGAATGCATCCACCACAATTAGAAATGTTTGGCCGTGGAAGGGCCGGCAAAATCAATGTGAATGCGGGACCAAGGGCCTTGGGGTTTCTCCCACTCCAACACTGGGGCCGTGGGTGGTAGTGGTCTGGATTCCTGACATACCTGGCATCGCCAACCCTGTCACCGATTTCCTGTCCATTAGGGGCCACCAGACATAGCTCCTGGCTAGCCCTTCATCCTTACAATTCCTGGGTGACCCTCATGCAGTAGTTCCAGGACTTTTTCCTCAGCTTCTCTGGAACTACCACCCTATCCCCCAGAGCAGGCACCCCTTGCACAGACAATTCCCTCTTTCTTTACAAATTCTCTAAAACGGTCGCCCGAGCGGGCCATCCCTTGAACCCAACCGATTACAGTTCTTAAAACAACGTCTCGGTAGGAGGCCGAGCCACTTCCTGCGATGTGACTGGCCCAGAGTCCCAAGAGTCAATTAGTAGAACGGGGTGCCCGGAGTAGGGTCCTCGATTTCCCGGCAATGGGCATCTGCTCAGTGCGTCCGCATGCCCCAGCTCTTTCCAGGTCGATGCTGCAGTTTGTAGAGTAGGCGGCCAAAAGATAGTCCATCTGGTCAGCCGGGTGATAGTGCCACTGGCGTTGGGCGGTCGCCAGCCAGTAACCCCAATAGTGGTCTGTGGTCAGTGATAATGTCAAAGTCTCTCCAAAACGTATTCGTGAAATTTTTCACCCTGACACTATTGCGAGAGCCTCCTATCTAGCTGGCTGTAATTCCTCTCAGCCGGGACATCGTTCGTGAATAGAACGCTATAGGGGCTTCAGTGCCGTTTGGGAGTCTGTGGCTAAGTACAGCTCCTACTCCATAGGGGACGATCACAAACCAATACTAACGGCAGTCTGTTGTTGTATTGTATTAACAGGCTATCGCTTGATAGCAAACTTTTACTGCCTCAAATGCCCTATTCTCTGACTTCCCCACGACCAAACAGTGTTTTTCCAAGCAATTTATGCAACGGTTCAGCAACGGTTGCCTTGTCTTTAAAAACACGGCGTAAAAGTTTACCAGACCCAGGAAAGCCTGGAGTTCTGTCTTGTTTTTGGGTGCTGGGGCTCTTTATCGCCTTGACTTTGCTCTCAGTGGGTGAATCCTTTTTGTCTATTCTATAGCCCAAAATTCAACAGATTCGACCCCTATCTGACACTTGCTTGCTTTAACTTTTAATCCTGCCGACCTAAAATGGCCAAAACTTTCCTTAATCGCTTCCCAGTTCTCTTAAATCTTCCCTGATACCAACACATCATCGAAATAGGGCACGACTCCGGTAACCCTTGTAGGAGTCGCTCCATCAAATTTTGAATAGCCCGGGCCACACTCACCCCAAACTGTAACCGGGTGCACTTAAAGGCACCCGGTGCGTTACAATGGTCTGGGCTTCAGCTGTGCTAGCATCTACGGGTAGCTGTTGGTACGCTTGTGCCAAGTCTAATTTGGCGAAAACTTGTCCGTGCCCTAGTGAGTGCAATAAGTGTTGCACTACTGGAACTGGGTAGGCGCTTTTGCAATGCTTTGTTCAAGGTAGCCTTGTAATCGGCACAAATTCTTATGGACCCGTCTGGTTTTATAGGGTGACGATTGGCGTCTCCCATTTGGCATGGTCAACTGGCACTAGTATCCCTGGCTGACTAATTTATCTAACTCTTTGTCGATTTTAGGTTTGAGTGCAAAAGGAACCCTCCTTGCCTTTAACCTAATGGGAGCTATTTGGGGTCTAAATTGAAGGAGATAGGGGTCCCTTGTACTTGCCTAAACGGTCCTCGAATCGTCTGCGAATTCCTCCATTAGGGCGTTTGCAGGTTGCATCCGCTCGGTGGACGCCAGTCACCCCATTCCCAACGCCTGAACCAGTCTAGCCCCAGCAAGCTTGGCAAGGTTCCTCGACTAACGTGATGGGCAGGGTCTTTTCGTATGTCCGACTTGACCTCGACGGTCGTTGTCCCTCGAACAGGGATGCGGTTGCCCTGGTAATCCTGCACCCGGAGCCGTTGTTTCTGTAGCTTGCGCTGCGATGCGGCAAGGCTTTCACAAAAGTGTCCCAGGACATGATTGTGATAGCTGATCCTGTGTCTACTTCCAGTCGGCACGGTACGCCTTCAATTGTCGGGTTTGTGAAGATCTTTTCTTCGATGCGGGTAGCTGCGTGGTCTATGGTAACAGTCATTCGGTTTGACTTCGCGCTCTTTCTTTCCTGGCCAATCGCGGTCGCCTTGCCGATCTCGCGCTCTGATTGGCTGGTTTGAAATTTCGGAATGTGGGTTTGCATCTCTGACTCAGAGCCGCTCTGATTGGCCGATTTGAATTTTCGCGGAAGGTTGGGGTGCTCGGCAGACTTGAGCCAGGTGCCCTTCCTTTCACACCGCCGCAAATGGCGCCCTGAACTTACATCTTTGGCGCTGATGTCGCCCGCAACTTCCGCATTCCTCCGGTCTTCCCTTGTCGATTTTCCGTGTAGTGGACTTCTTCCTCCTCTTCGCTGGTTGACTCACGATAGGTTTCTTCGTGGTGGACTGTGCTCGGCTTTGCGCCCGCCATCGGCGTGAGTCGCTTTTGTAAGGTGTCTGCTGCATGGTTGGACATCTCATGGGCTCTGGCTTCGTCCAGAGCGTTTGCCAATGTCAGGTTGCTCTTGGCTAGCAACCGTCTCCTCAAACGGATGTCTCTGACCCCCCGTATAAGTTGTTCCAGCAGCTCTTCGTCCAGATCGCGGTACTGCAATGCTTGGAGGCTTGTCTCAGGGCTGCCATGTAGTCGCTGATAGACTCGCCTTCTTGTTGCCTGCGCTCCCCAAACTCGCACCGTCGAACGATTTGGACGGGCTGGTGCGTAGTGATTCTTCAGGAGGGTCTGAAGGGTCTGCCACGACACGGAGTGTAGCGGTGTTGGCTCCACCAGGGCTTCTGCGACGGCGATGACTGCGGACCCACAGTGGCTTATGAAGTAAGCCCGTTTGCGGTTGTCGGAGACTCCTGTAGCTCGTTTGCCTCCAGGAAACTTTCAAACGGGTCATATATATTCCCCATGTTTCCTGGGCAGGGTCAAACGGAGTGGGTGGCGTGTAGCCGGTCATCGCTGCATTCGCTATCACCTTGCTGGGTTTGATTCTCGTAGTGAGTTCAGCTCTGTTCTGGTGCTCTGCCTCAAGATCCCACCTTCGTCGCCAATGTTAAGTTCGGGTATTGACGAGGCAGGAGACCAGGTTAGTGACAACAGCTCTTTAATATAGTGTGACCCAGCAAAACTCTGGAGAAAAACCTCTCCTTATATACACTTCAGCCTGAGGCTGCAACCAATCAGGAACGAGATATTTCCCGCCTAAAACTCCCGCCAAAACTTACAGTAATACATTACAGCAACCATTTGTTTGGGATCCAAAGGTGCTTTCTTTCAAGAGGCAACTGGACTTCCTTGTTTTTCTTTGAAGACATTTCGCTTCTCATCCAAGAACCGTCTTCAGCTCTTCAGTCAGAGCTGAAGAAGCTTCCTACATGAGAATTAAATGTCTTGAAAGAAAAGCAAGGAAGTCCAGTTGCCTGTTGGAAAAAAAAACCCACCTTTGGGACAACTATCACCTGGATGACTGAGAATCTCCACAGACATTTGCCTGGGATGATATAAGGACTCCTGCCTTGGGGAGGGGGTTGAACTAGAAGACCTCCAAGGTTCTTTCCAGCCCTATATTCTCTGACTCTATGAAGTTCTATGAAACCTATATCTTTAGTGTAAGGTTACATTAAAGACATCAAAAACGTCATCAAAAAAGCACAACAATGAATGTTCTTTCTGCGCCATCTCAAAAAGCTCAAACTGCCCAAGGAGCTGCTGATTCAGCTCTATAGAGGAATTATTGAGTCTGTCATCTGCACCTCTATAACTGTCTGGTTTGGTTCTGCAACCCAGCAAGACAGAAACAGACTTCAGAGGATAATTAGAACTGCAGAAAAAACAATGGCTACCAACCTGCCTTCCATTGAGGGCCTGTATATTGCACGAGTCAAAAAGAGGGCTGTGAAAATATTTACAGACCCCTCACATCCTGGACATAAACTGTTTCAACTCTAACCCTCAAAACGACACTACAGAGCACTGCACACCAGAACAGCTAGATACAAGAACAGTTTTTTTCCCGAAGGCCATCACTCTGCTAAACAAATAATTCCCTCAACACTGTCAAACTATTTATTAAATCTGCACTACTATTAATCTTCTCATTGTTGCCTTTACCCATCTCCTTCCATTTATGACTGACTGTAAATTTGTAGCTTGTATCCTTACAATTTATATTGACATTGATTGTTTCCTGATTGCTTATTTGTACCCTTTGACTATCAAGAATCATTATGATTCTTGATGAACGTATCTTTTCCTTATTTACACTGAGAGCATATGCACCAAGACAAATTCCTTGTGTGTCCAATCACACTTGGCCAATAAAAAATTGTTCTATTCTATTCTATTCTATTCTATTCTATTCTATTCTATTCTATTCTATTCTATTCTATTCTATTCTATTCTATTCACATAACCTTGCAAATCTAAAAGTACATTTCTGCCCCTTCTTCTTTACAATTCAAGAAACTAAGGAGGGTCCAGTTTGAGATGCTTGTCACATCCCTATTCCTATATCTTTATACAGTCACATATAAAGATTATATATATATATATACACATACATACATACATACATACATACATACATATATGTAGGTCTTTGGTTATTCGGGTTTTCTCCCGCGTAAAATTGGAAGTGTCTTGGCGACGTTTCGACGAAGTCTCATTCATCATCTTCAGGCTTCAGCTTCGTGCTTCTGGGAGCAAATATAACCTCAGAAAATATATATATATATACTTGTTTTCTGAGGTTTTCATGGGTGTTTGTATGTAGGTCTTTGGTTGTTCGGGTTTTCTCCCTTGTAAAATTGGAAGTGTCTTGGCAACGTTTCGACGAAGTCTCATTCGTCATCTTCAGGCTTAAGCTTCGTGCTTCTGAGCAATGTGTGATCGCAGCTGTTTCTTCCTAGCACTTAAAAGGAAGAAACAGCTGCGATGTATATATATATACACACACACACACACACACACATACATATATATACATACACATGTATGTATGTAAGTATGTATATGTATATATAAATTAATATATATAAAGATAATATATAAAAATATAGGGATATTGTCACATCCCTATATTTATATTTAGGGATGTGACAATATTCCTATTGTCACATCCTTATATATAAAAGATATAAGTGAAATGATTTTATTTACACTGAGAACTTATGCACCGAAGACAAATTCCTTGTGTGTCCAATCACACTTGGCCAATAAAAAATTGTTCTATTCTATTCTATTCTATTCTATTCTATTCTATTCTATTCTATTCTATTCTATTCTATTCTATTCTATTCTATTCACATAACCTTGCAAATCTAAAAGTACATTTCTGCCCCTTCTTCTTTACAATTCAAGAAACTAAGGAGGGTCCAGTTTGAGATGCTTGTCACATCCCTATTCCTATATCTTTATACAGTCACATATAAAGATTATATATATATATATATACACATACATACATACATACATACATATATGTAGGTCTTTGGTTATTTGGGTTTTCTCCCGCGTAAAATTGGAAGTGTCTTGGCGACGTTTCGACGAAGTCTCATTCATCATCTTCAGGCTTCAGCTTCGTGCTTCTGGGAGCAAATATAACCTCAGAAAATATATATATATATACTTGTTTTCTGAGGTTTTCATGGGTGTTTGTATGTAGGTCTTTGGTTGTTCGGGTTTTCTCCCTTGTAAAATTGGAAGTGTCTTGGCAACGTTTCGACGAAGTCTCATTCATCATCTTCAGGCTTAAGCTTCGTGCTTCTGAGCAATGTGTGATCGCAGCTGTTTCTTCCTAGTACTTAAAAGGAAGAAACAGCTGCGATGTATATATACACACACACACACACACACATACATATATATACATACACATGTATGTATGTAAGTATGTATATGTATATATAAATTAATATATATAAAGATAATATATAAAAATATAGGGATATTGTCACATCCCTATATTTATATTTAGGGATGTGACAATATTCCTATTGTCACATCCTTATATATAAAAGATATAAGTGAAATGATTTTATTTACACTGAGAACTTATGCACCGAAGACAAATTCCTTGTGTGTCCAATCATACTTGGCCAATAAAGAATTCTATTCTATTCTATTCCTTCTGTGGACTCAACTGCTACTTATCTGCCTGTTGTCAATTTTGCTGTTCTTCTGCTTGCCTCTCAATGTCACTCCTTATAAACCATTACATGGGCTCAGTTTTCTCCCCTGGGCAGCAAAAGCTGAACTTTTGCAAAGATTATCTCCAAAATCAACACTTACTTTTGCCCCTTAACCGTAAGGCAGATTTAGCTGTAGCATTAGGAAAAGTCCCAGGGCTGCATGAGACTATGAAAGGGAAAATCACATCAGGTATCCTATCTTTCTAAGAAGAAGAAGAAGAAGAAGAAGAAGAAGAAGAAGAAGAAGAAGAAGAAGAAGAAGAAGAAGAAGAAGAAGAAGAAGAAGAAGAAGAAGAAGAAGAAGAAGAAGAAGAAGAAGAAGAAGAAGAAGAAGAAGAAGAAGAATTCAACATGATCTGTGGTATATCTTTTTTCATTTTGAAGAAATATTTTTTTTTTTATTCAAAAAGTTTTACAAAATTTTTCCCCCCTTTCCCCCCCCCTCCCTTCACAACCCCCCCCCTCCGACTTCCCGGAACGAGCACAAGCTATAGTTAAAAATAAAACAAACATATGCTAAAAAATTTTCGTCCCAACTTAATTATACCCCTACAATCATCAATTCATTTTGAAGAAATATTTACTTTTCTTCTTCATCGTATAAGAGGGAAACCCAGTAAAAGGTTTGTATGTGGTAAACTGGGAATGAGCTGCTGAGTTGTTGTTGTTTTTAAACAAAACAAAACAAAGCTCCCAAGATTTATTTTATTTTGGCATTTTTACAGAGCTATCAACTGGAGCAAAGCAAACAGACTTAACAACCTTATTGTGCAAATACCCTGCATATTAAACTAATATATGCTGTAAAATATAGCACTACATAGGTGCCAATAGTACAGTAATTTGTTCCCATTTAGAACACTCTGTAAAATGTCATCTAATTAAGCAGGCTGAGTGTTATTATGTTCCAATATGCAAAGAAGGAAGAAACGCAGCTATTTTAGGTTGCTTTGTCTTGCTGTGTTTTTTCTTCTTCTTCTTCTTCTTTAAATATGGGGAATATTTTCCCAGGATATCATCTTACACACTAACAGAAAAATGCAGGATTCATTATTCTGACTAGATTATAGGAAGATTAATTATTTTATTAACATATATTTGTCACCCACTTTTGGGGGAAAAAATGAAAATAATCCCAACATTTTTGGTTTTTGGTGCTTTGGTGCTTTTATAAATCAGTCATCTTCCAAAGCATTATATTTTCTCATGCTCACGTTAGAGTCAGAACAAACCTATGATTTATGTTAAACCAAGAACAGTTAAATGAGAGAAAATTGGTCCAAGTTCATCAAGCAGCCTTCTTAGCCAAGTCTGACTAGCTTTCTCTGATTAATAGCTTTTTTATTGAAAGTTGTATACTTCTTAACATTATGCTGTGGTTGTTCTTGTTAGCACTATTATTTGCATCAACAAAAGACAGATAAGGACCGGTAGAGCACCATGAAATTTTGAATGGGTACAAGTAATTAAAAAATCCATCGCTTAGTGATCATTTAAAATCACAACAGATCTCCCCAGAGCTACTTATAACTCAGTTCTGAACTTCTGATAATTGCACACAAACACACACATACACACATATACCATGATCACATGATCACATTTTTGGAATTCGGCAACTGACACATAGAACCACAATTTTTGCCAATTTTTTGCTGGTTTCTGGCATTTACTTCCAGTTTCTGGAAAGAAATACCAGTTGAAGAAAACTGGTTCATATAACAACATTCACTTAACAACAGTGGTGGGTTGCCCCCGTTTGGACCGGTTCTATAGAACCGGTTGTAAAACCGATGGGAGGCTCCACCCACTGACCCAAACGTCACCTAAACTCTTCTGCGCATGCACAGAAGCTCGCTTCTCTCTCTCGCACACGCAGGCACAATGGAAACTGGTGGTAAAGGTAAGTAGAATGCACCCCTGCTTAACAACCACAGTCAAAAAGAGTTGTAAAATCAAACACAGTTGTTAACAACTGCATTGATTTATGACCCTAATCCAGGGCTCAACTACAGTTGTAAGGTGAGGACTACTTGTAATTTGATTTGAAGTAAATTCAAATAAATCAGCTCTACCACTGAGTTTCAAAAGGTGACTGAACCTGCAAACACGTCATTGTGACAGCCATTTTAGGATGTAGTCATACACTTCAGATACCCAGGTTTCCTAGATAAATCATTCCATTTCTAACCAATTCCAATTGCACGTGCATTTAGATCATCTTGTTTCTCCATTTGCTAGTGTTTGTTTTAAAATACACATAAAAGTGGTGAAATCCAAATTTTTTTACTACTGGTTCTGTGGATGTGGCTTGGTGGGCATGGTGTGGCTTGGTGGGCATGGCAGGGGAAGGATACTGCAAAATCTCCATTCCCACCCACTCCAGGGGAAGGATACTGCAAAATCCCCATTCCCTCCCCACTCCTGGGGGAACTATATTGCAAAATCACCATACCCACCCCACTCTGGGACCAGCCAGAGGTAGTATTTGCCGGTTCTCTGAATTACTCAACATTTCTGCTACCAGTTCTCCAAACTACTCAAAATTTCTGCTACCGGTTCTCCGAACTACTCAAAATTTCCGCTACCGGTTCTCCAGAACATGTCAGGACCTGCTGGATTTCACCTCTGATACATAAGTATATTTAATCCTACTTATTCTAAAACTTTGAATGGTCTTCTCTTAACAAAATATCAACAGATTTTCTGTTAAGCAACATTTTATATTCAGGAATGTTTTCCAGGCAAGAATGTGTTTATTTGTAATGTTCTCTCCCCCCCTACACACACACACACACACACACACACACACACACTAATACACTAACACATACAATCCTAGAGGGATAGAATCAAGATTATGTGAGGTACTACTGCCGCTCTATAAAGCCTTAGTAAGACCATACCTAGAATACTGCATCCAGTTTTGGACACCACATTACAAAAAAGATGTAGAACCTTTGGAAAGCATGCAGAGAAGAGTAACAAAGATAATCAATGTCCTGGAGGCTAAAACATATGAGCAGCTGCAGGAGCTGGGCATGGCTAGTCTAGTGAAAGGAGAACCAGGGGTGATAGGATAGCAGTATTTCAATATTTGAAGGGCTGTTACAGAGAATAGGAGGTCTATTTTCCAAAGCACCTGAAGGCCAAACAAGAAACAATGGATGGAAACCTATCAAGGAGAGAACCAACCTAACTTTTCTATCAGCTCTGAATGCAATGACTATTTTGAGTGCCTCACATTGCATTCAACTTTCCACCATCTTCTTTCTCCTGGCTCCCATAATCGTAATCAACTTTGTAAGGAAATAAACACAAGAGTTGGCTTCCTCCCATTATTCATCGTAAGCCAATATGACAGAAATTATTATTATTATTTATTATTTATTCAAATTTGTATACCGCCCTATCTCCCGAAGGACTCAGGGCGGTTCACAGGCACATAAAACATTTATATACAATTAAAATAACTATTAAAAAACTTATTCTAATGCCAAATATTAAAAAATAGAAATATAAATCTTAAAACCAAATTTAAACCCTTGTAAATTTAAAAATCTATAAATTTAAAATCTAAATTTAAAATCTAAAATCTAAGCCAGTCCTGCACAGGTGAATAAATGCGTCTTAAGCTCGCGACGGAAGGTTCGGAGGTCCGGAAGTTGACGGAGTCCTGGGGGGAGTTCGTTCCAGAGGGTGGGAGCCCCCACAGAGAAGGCCCTTCCCCTGGGCGTCGCCAGACGACACTGTCTAGCTGACGGCACCCTGAGGAGTCCCTCTCTGTGAGAGCGCACAGGTCGGTGAGAGGTATTCGGTAGCAGTAGGCGGTCCCAGATAACCCGCCCTATGCCATGGAGCGCTTTAAAGGTGGTTACCAACACCTTGAAGCGCACCCGAAGGCCACAGCTAGGCAGTGCAGTCTGCGCAGGATAGGTGTCATACGGGAGCCACGAGGGGCTCCCTCTATAACCCGCGCAGCCGCATTCTGAACTAACTGCAGCCTCCGGATGCCCTTCAAGGGGAGCCCCATGTAGAGAGCATTGCAGTAATCCAGGCGAGACGTCACGAGGGCGTGAGTGACCGTGCATAGGGCATCCCGGTCTAGAAAGGGGCGCAACTGGCGCACCAGGCGAACCTGGTAAAAAGCTCTCCTGGAGACGGCCGTCAAATGATCTTCCAAAGACAGCCGTTCATCCAGGAGGACGCCCAAGTTGCGCAGACCCCTTCCATGGGGGCCAATGCCTCCCCCCCACCAGTCAGCCGAGGACTCAGCTGACTGTACCGGGATGCCGGCATCCACAGCCACTCTGTCTTGGAGGGATTGAGCTTGAGCCTGTTTCTCCCCATCCAGACCCGTACGGCCTCCAAGCACCGGGACAACACTTCGATAGCTTCGCTGGGGTGGCCCGTGTGAAAAGTACAGCTGGGTGTCATCAGCGACAGCTGGTACCTCACACCAAGCCACTGATGATCTCACCCAGCGGCTTCATATAGATGTTGAACAAAGGGGCGAGAGGATCGACTCGCGGCACCCCACAAGTGAGGCGCCGGAGCCGACCTCTGCCCCCTGTCAACACTGCTCATGCGACCGATCGGAGAGATAGGAGGAGAACCACCGATAAACGGTGCCTCCCACTCCCAATCCCCCCAATCGGCGCAGCAGGATACCATGGTCGATGGTATCAAAAGCCGCTGAGAGGTCTAACAGGACCAGGGCAGAGGAACATCCCCTATCCCTGGCCCTCCAGAGATCATCCACTAAAATCTAAGGAACTATTCTCTCTTGTTCGAACCTGCTCAGGTGTGGTCTGCTCTCGTTGTGTCAGATGAAAGATTACATTCTATCTCGAAATCAGATTCCTCTACAAAGCATGCAAATCTTGAAACTATGCAGGGGTTAATTGGAAGACTGTGGGAAACATATGCCAGAGGAAGATGGTATATTTTCCCAGCGCAAAAGGACGTATCCATGGCAAAATGTCTTGCATTTACTTTTCTCTCACAAGCAGAAGGTGAGATGCAGACAAAATGAAGAAATTTACTGACTCCACAAGAGCCGAATTTCCGTGGGAAGTGATTTTAGCAGAGGCTTAATTAAC
This sequence comes from Ahaetulla prasina, assembly GCF_028640845.1. Taxonomy (NCBI): domain Eukaryota; kingdom Metazoa; phylum Chordata; class Lepidosauria; order Squamata; family Colubridae; genus Ahaetulla; species Ahaetulla prasina. The sequence goes on along the minus strand of NC_080544.1, from coordinate 97,361,690 downwards.
TCTTAATTTTTTCTTAATGTGTTTTTTTAATTTTCATTTAGATCTGACCTGGGCATTTTAGAGTCCCCGGACCTCATCCAGTCTTTTGCTGTCCTTGTCCGGCCCGTATAAGGTTGATCAGAAATTAGAAAATAAATGTAAATAAGACATAACCTGTATTCTTACCAGTAGCAGATGATCAAAAGAAAGGATAAAAAATTTAGATTCATGATTTGATTTGGGATCACTTGATCTGAATTTCACTTGATTTGAATTTCAGGTTTCACGTGATTTGAATTTCAAGTTGATAAAATACTTGATCATAAAATGTTCAAAATATCAAGACACCCGTTACTATTTTTTATCAGAATGGGATGAAAAAAGGAGAAATGCTACAGACTTCACAGGCTTTTAACTCTGCACTGTTTTGGCCAGATTTCCACAAAAAATACTGAAATATTTCTCTGTACTTCCTCATGGAGAGATTTTGCAAAGATGAGGAAAGGACAGTATTGTAACAAGATTGTCCAGCAAGATTCTGTAGAGAAGCTGTGTTGAAACAATGTAGAAAATATCCTAATTTAACATAATTCTTAAAGTAATATTTAAAAATAAGCTGTTAGAAAAGATCAAACAGTACATACACTTCTGGGATACCCATTTTTGAGGTAGCAGTTTTATATACATTGGATTAATGAATACAGTAAACAAACAAAATTTTCTATGTCGCTTATTGATGTGTAAAGTATATTAAGGGATGTGGTGATTCAGTGGCTAAAACGCTGAGCTTGTCAATCAAAAGGTCGGCAGTTCAGCTGTTTGAATCCCTAGTGCCACATAATGGGGTGAGCTCCCGTTACTTGTCCCAGCTTCTGCCAACCTAGCAGTTCAAAAGCAAATCAAAAATGCAAGTAGAAAAATAGGGACCACCTTTGGTGGGAAGGTTCCATGCACCTTTGGCGTTCAATCATGCTGGCCACATGATCACGGAGATGTCTTCGGACAGTGCTGGCTCTTCAGCTTTGAAACGGAGATGAGCACCGCCCACTAGAGTCGGAAACAACTAGCACATATGTGCGAGGGGAACCTTTACCTTTACTTTATAGTATATCATTTGTAAAAGAAGTGAAAAATCACTTTCTTTTTATACTTTTGCTTCTTTTTTATAGTTCTTTTTTTCTGCATGCCGATCCTTTATCTTTTTTCTTTATTATCTCCATCAATCCCTCTTTCTGACCATGTATGTTTGTTAGTTTTTATCTTTATAGTCTGTAAAAAACTTAATAAAATAATTTTTAAAGTTACTTTTTACACATTTTAATAGCACCCATTTCTTACTTTTTCTGTCACTCAAAAAAGTTGCTTTAAGACCATTTGATAGCGATGACAGCTAGATAGCAATAGCGAGTGAGCAACGAGAGAAAATAAGAGAAAACACACAGACACAAAGAGAAACAGTCTGTGCCTGGATCAGAATGTAATAAGTTGAGCAGGCACTTTTACCAACAACAAAAAAGTACATGGTTTGTTTCAGAATTAATACTCCATCGGTGTTAAAAGATAACATCGCTGAAAAACAATTAACTCTTGAGGCCAAATTACATTTTTCCATTGCAAACCATGCATGAGGTCTTTTGCAATTAACTTGTACGCACATGTAACAAAAAATGAATGTGCACCTACTCTTTATATGATAAAACAATCAAGTCTTTGGAAAGACTAGAATATTTAAATTCTGCTTTCTGACCCATTTCCTGAATGTTGGCTAACTGCAACTTGCACAACTATTCTGGAAAGGTAAAAGAAGAGACAAGAACGTGCCCCTCCCCCCAGCTATCTATCTATCTCTTTCTCTCTATCTCTCTCCTTCTCTCTCTCTCTCCATGAAAAAAAAGAGAAAAATGTGCTAAACAAATAATTCCCTCAACACTGTCAACCTATTTACTAAATCTGCACTACTATTAATCTTCTCATCGTTCCCATCACCCATCTCCTTCCACTTATGACTGTATGACTGTAACTTTGTTGCTTGTATCCTTACGATTTATACTGATATTGTTTCCTGATTGCTTATTTGTACCCTATGACTATCATTAAGTGTTGTACCTTATAATTCTTGATGAACGTATCTTTTATTTTATAAAATAAAATAAAGTACATTGAGAGCATATGCACCAAGACAAATTCCTTGTGTGTCCAATCACACTTGGCCAATAAAAAATTCTATTCTATTCTATTCTATTCTAATCTATCCTGTCCTGTCCTGTCCTGTCCTGTCCTGTCCTGTCCTGTCCTGTCCTATCCTATCCTATCCTATCCTATCCTATCCTATCCTATCCTATCCTATCCTATCCTATCCTATCCTATCCTATTTATACTGGGTTTGGTTTTATTTTGCTTACAATACTTGAGTAAGGGTTTGATTAAATATTTCCTAAGTCTTTAACAAGTTACCTTAAACATTATAACATAGTAACAGTTTTATTGTAGAATTCTCTGGCAGCTGCATGCACGGTAGTATACAGTGTCTTTAAATAAATACATAATAGAAAATACATTGGGATTCTAGTCATTATTTTTTAAATTATATTAAACTATGATTTTTCAGAAGCTGTTCAGAACTGTGCTTTAATTTCCTTACCTGGAATCATGACAATGGTATATATAAGAAAACCTGAAAGACCAAGTTAGGGATATATATTTATTGAGAAAAAAATAGATTGTTGCTAAAATTTTACTCTGAGTTAATGGTGTATAATCATTCAAGATTATTCCTATGTTGGAGGGAACTGTATTTTGCAGGTTCATTTTGAAATCTGGTGGGTCCTTTTTCTTTCTTTTTTTAACTGTATATCCTTCAAGAACAAAACTTCCAGGCTCAAGGTCAAATAAAATGGATATAAGAAACATCTAGGGTTTTCTTTGGTGCCCCATGCTGTGCTGGAACACATTAAATTTTCATATATTCACATATAATCTGGCATTTGCAATAGATTTTCCCCAACAATTACAATTTCTATATTCACTGAAAACAGTCTGTGAAGTTCCATCTCAGTGACAGTTGAGTGCCTGTATTTTAAAAAGCATAAAGCTCTTTATATTTTTATAGATTCCACTCCAATGTCACACATTTTTTATTTTGCGCTCTCTACAAAAATGATACTTTTAGCCCCATTATCTTTCTTTTTTTAAAAAATAAATAAATAAGGGCAACTCAACGTTATTTCACACAGTTTGAGGTTGCAGATCAAGTCGCTTATATAAAACATTTTAATTAAGCTGCTGGTGAAAGAAAATAAAGAGTAAAGGGATGGGATGGAAAATAAAAGCAGGAATATTACTGCAAGGAAATGAATGCTATCCCTATATAGCAACAGAAAAAAAGTTTTCATGCATACGTTTTGGATGTACAGCAAAGGATCTGTGAAAAAGCTGCCTCCCTGTCACAAAGCTTCGGCGTGCTGTTGTGCACACAGTGAAGAATTTTCAACATATGAATAGATTCAGATCCATCAACCACATTTCCATGCCTTTTCCCATCCAAGCCAATTCCAGCTTTACGTTGCTGGCCTTCCGTTGCCAGGCGTAGACTTTCTACAACTTTCATATTCTTTTCCAAACAAGTAAACAAAGCAATTTCCTCAAACCAAGAAATCTCATCACTCCTCATTCCTATGACAATATTCTGTTACCGGGGTCTCCAAAAATGGCGATTTTTTAAAAATTTGAATTTATATCCCGCCCTTCTCCGAAGACTCAGGGCGGCTTACATTGTGTTAAGCAATAGTCTTCATCCATTTGTATATTATATACAAAGTCAGCTTTTATTGCCCCCAACAATCTGGGCCCTCATTTTACCTACCTTATAAAGGATGGAAGGCTGAGTCAACCTTGGGCCTGGTGGGACTTGAACTTGCAGTAATTGCAAGCAGCTGCTGTTAATAACAGACTGCTTAGTCTGTTGAGCCACCAGAGGCCCTTATTTTAAGACTTGGGGACTTCAATTCCCAGAATTCCAGATTTCTTAAAAGTCCAAAAGTTTTACATTTACTAAGTTTGGAGATCCCTTTTCAATTAGAATATTCTATTGCTATGTGCATTTGGTGGGGACAGTGATGGGTTGCTGCCAGTTCAGACCAGTTCAGGCGAACCGGTAGTTCCGACAATCAGGTGGCTCCACCCACCCACACCTGCCCTATCTTGTCCTATATTCCCTTCTTTCTGGCTCAGCTGATTCGTGCAACACAACTGATTTCCAAGCCTCTGCTGTTCTACTTACCGGGGCTGCCTTAGAAGGTAAGTGTGTTAGGTGTGTGCACGCAAAGCCTGCATGTGCACATTTTACGTGCACTCACAGAACCGGTTGTTAAACCGGTTGCAGCCCACTGCTGAGTGTGGGTCTCACCAAATGTGAAAACATAGTACAGGAGGGCAAAGTTCTCAGTCCCTTTTTGAGTCCCAATTCTCTACTTATCCATAATAACTATTATAACTATAATAACACAGGGGCCTCTGTGGCTCAGACTGCTAATGCAGTCTGTTATTAACAGCAGCTGCTTGCAATTACTGCAGGTTCTAGTCCCACCAGGCCCAAGGTTGACTCAGCCTTCCATCCTTTATAAGGTAGGTAAAATGAGGACCCAGATTGTTGGGGGCAATAAGTTGACTTATTATTATTATTATTATTATTATTATTATTATTATTATTATTATTATTATTATTATTATTATTATTTGAATTTTTATACCGCCCTTCTCCCGAAGGACTCAGGGCGGTGTACAGCTGGAGATAAAATACAAAATATGTACAATTAAAACAAATTAAAACATATCAAAATTACAAAAACGGCTAATAATTAAAATTAAATTTAAAATATTTAAGAATATTAATAAAACCCCAATTTAAAATCAAACTATTATGCCAGTCCCGCTTGAATAAATAAGTATGTTTTTAGCTCACGACGGAAGGTCCGAAGATCAGGCACTTGACGTAGGCCAGGGGGGAGTTCATTCCAGAGCGTCGATGCTCCCACAGAGAAGGCCCTACCCCTGGGGGCCGCCAGCCGACACTGTTTGGCGGACGGCACCCTGAGGAGACCCTCTCTATGAGAGCGTACGGGTCGGTGGGAGGCATAGGGTAACAGCAGGCGGTCTCGTAAGTACCCGGGTCCTAAGCCATGGAGCGCTTTAAAGGTGGTAACCAAAATCTTGAAGCGCACCCGAAAGACCACAGGAAGCCAGTGCAGACTACGGAGCAGTGGTGTTACGTGGGAGCCACGAGCGGCTCCCATTACTACTCGCACAGCTGCATTCTGGACTAACTGCAGCCTCCAGGTGCACCTCAAAGGCAGCCCCATGTAGAGAGCATTGCAGTAATCCAACCGAGACGTAACCAGAGCGTGAGTGACTGTGCATAAGGCATCCCGGTCAAGGAAGGGACGCAACTGGCGGACCAAGCAGACTTGGTAAAAGGCCCTCCTGGAGACGGCCGCCAGATGTTCATCAAAGGACAGCCGTCCATCCAGGAGGATGCCTAAGTTGCGAACCATCTCCTTTGGGGCCACTAACTCGCCCCCAACAGTCAGCTGCGGATGCAGCTGACTGTACCGGGGTGCCGGCATCCACAGCCACTCCATCTTGGAGGGATTGAGCCTGAGTCTATTTCTCCCCATCCAGACCCGTACAGCTTCCAGGCACCGGGACAGCACTTCGACCACTTCGTTGGGGTGGTCCGGGGTGGAAAAGTACAGCTGAGTATCATCAGCATACAGATGATAACTCACCCCGAAACCACTGATGACCTCACCCAGCGGCTTCATATAGATGTTGAACAGGGTAGGCGAGAGAATCGACCCCTGAGGCACCCCACAAGTGAGGCGCCTCGCGGACGACCTCTGCCCCCCTGTCAACACCGTCTGCAACCGGTCGGAGAGATAGGAGGAGAACCACCGATAAACGGTGCCTCCCACTCCCAATCCGTCCAACCGGCGCAGCAAGATACCATGGTCGATGGTATCAATATGTATAAATTTGTATATAAATATACAAATAGGATGAAGACTATTGCTAAGCCGCCCTGAGTCTTCGGAGAAGGGCGGGATATAAATGCAAATAAAAAAAATAATAGAGTAGGCATTCAGCAGTTACAGGACTAAGAGTTGACCATTTAATTTATTGGTATAGAATTCCTTCCAGTCATGCTACTGAATTGTCTGCAAAAATTATTGCATTATTTCCTTCCATTGTGACTTACAACAACAGAACAGAGCAGAACGGAACAGAACGGAACGAAACAGAACAGAATAATTTATTCGCCAAGTGTGATTGGACACACAAGAAATTTGTCTCTGATGCATTAGTTCTCAGCATACATACAAACAACAGAGTAATATAATCATAAGATAGGAGAAGGTAATAGGAAAGATGAAAAATTATCAGTCATCCAGGTCATGGTTGCCCCAAGAGTGCTTTTTCAAGAGGCCACTGAAGTTTTTTTTTTTTTGGTTTTCCTTGAAGACATTTTGCTTCTCATCCAAGAAGCTTCGTCAGTTCTAACTGAAGTTTCTTGGATGAGAAGCAAAATGTCTTCAAGGAAAAACAGAGAAAGTCCAGTTACCTCTTGAGAAAACACTCTTGGAACAACCATGACCTGGATGACTAAGAATCTCCATAGACATGTCCCAGATACTGTAGCTTTTAGTCCCTTCCAAAGTTCTCACACAAGTCTTAGGCCCCCCAAATATTTCATGCTCTATTTCCTATCATACAACAAAATATTCCTTTTGTCTCTGGCTCTGTGGCAATCTACAAGTAGGAGAAAGTTCAGTTATTCAATTTTTTTATATATATTTACCCTTCTTGAAACTTTCAAAATGGATGTTTCTTTTTAAAGATACAGCTCTAGTTTTTCCCGTCATGTTGCCCTCCATACAGAGCTTTTAAAAATACTTATCAAATGGAAAGTATATAATTTCAATGCTGCTGACACTACAAATGTAGGACGAAATCTACATTCCAAAACTGGTTGAAACAAATTGCATATTGCAAATGTCACTGTAATTTGGAAGGCAGTAGAAATTGGTATTAATGCTGTTGCATGTTGAATTGTTTTGCTATCATCAATAGCATTCACCAAGAGTTTTACTATCAATTTCTTCAGAACTCACAATGCACAATGCATCCAAGGAACTATGTTTCTGCAGAACAGATGAGCGCTATCCATGCATTCTGACAGATTGAATATAATGTCTACTATTCATGTAGAGAGCGGTTGTAGCAACACTTAACCCGTCGTGGCTCTGCTTTTCATTGCTTTTTGAAAAACCTAGGTGCTTTATAATTTTCTCTTACCACCAAATCAGCCTAAATTCCACTTCAGAAGCAGAGCATAATTCTAAGTTTTCCTAACTTTGACTCATTGCAACATCACATTTTTCTAACCGAAAAACTTTCGACAAAAGATAAATGGTCTTAAGATATTCTAAAGACTTTTCTGTTCTATGCAAGGGCCATAGCATATAGGTGAGATCTCCCTCCCTCTTCTCCTTCATTAGATTCCTGCTGTGAGCATCTACTGTCTCTCTAGCAAATTTATTTATTTATTTATTTTGTCAAATACATATAAAATAATATATATAATTATAAGCATGAACTGAATACGTAAAATATGCTTCTGTAACAGAATCATCAGTGCCTGGAACACTTTACCTGACTCTGTGGTCTTTTCCCATAATCTCAAAAGCTTTAACCAAAAACTTTCTACTATTGACCTCACCCCATTCCTAAAAGGACTATAAGAGGCGTGCATAAGCGCTCAAACGTGCCTACCGTTCCTGTCCTATTGTTTTTCTTTTTCTTCTTCCTATATATATATATGTATATATATATACCCACTATGAAGATGTAGCACGACCACAAACACGAAGCCAAACAACAGCAATGCAGCTCACCAGCTCAAATCCCCCTGCAACTCAGACTAATCTGAGCACAACCAAACCCCCACCCAAACAGGACACACCCCCATCCAATCAGAGCACAAAAAAACCTCCATCCAATCAGAGCACAGCCAAGCTCCCACCCAATCAGTTCAAACCCCCACTAGCAGTTAAAAAGGAAGAAACAGCTGCAATCACACATTGCTCCCAGAAGCACGAAGCTGAAGCCTGAAGATGACGAATGGGACTTCGTCGAAACGTCGCCAAGACACTTCTAATTTTACACGGGAGAAAACCCGAACAAAACAAAGACCTACATACAAACACCCGTGAAAACCTCAGAAAACAAATATATATATATGCTTATACTTCCTAATATTTACTCATATACATGTTTATATACTATATAATCTTTTTATATGATACTTATATATACTGTTGTGACAAAATAAATAAATAAATAAAATAAATAAAATGAATACAACTAAAGGGAACATTAGGACAGGGACAGTAGGCACGCTGGTGCTCTTAAGCACGCCCCTTATGTATGTGCTTGTATCCTGTGTTTATTGGGAAACATATCCAACACACTTTCCACTTCCTATTTTCCTCACAACAACAACCTTGTGAAGTGAGTTGGACTGCACCAAGACAAATTCCTTGTGTGTCCAATCACACTTGGCCAATAAAAAATTCTATTCTATTCTAATTCTATTCTGAAAGAGAGTGACTGGCCCAAAGTCAACTAGCTGGCTTTCATGGCTAAGGCAAGACTTGAACTCATGCTCTACTGGTTTCTAGCCTGGTGCCTTTACCACTAGACCAAACTGGCTCATGGAGTTGTCATGAAATCCAGAATTTGAATGTTTTCATACAATGGGGAGGAACTGTCAATCTCTTTCCCCTCCTCACATTTTTAAAACATCCCAGATTGAGCCAGATTATGTTTTAACAACATAAGTATTTTATTTTTGAGAAGATAAAAGATTAATTTTACTTTCTTCATTTTGTTTCTCTCTCCCGCTTTATTTTTATTTGTGCTGTTGTTATTTTCTGTTGTTTTTAAACCATGATACGCCTTTCATATCGGAAAAATAAAGCATCCTTCACTTAATCCTCCAAGGAAAGATTGAAGGCAAACGAGGTCCAGGCAGAAGAAGACCATCATGGCTTCAAAATCTAAGGGACTGGTTTGGACAAAACTCTGCAGCACTTTTTCGTGCAGCTGCTGATAAAAATAGGATCACCAACATGATATGGAAGAAGAAGAAGAAGAAGGAGAAGGAGAAGGAGAAGGAGAAGGAGAAGGAGAAGGAGAAGGAGAAGAAGAAGAAGAATGCCTTTCATACACTTCAACAATCATGTATTTCTCATCTCAAATGAGGGTAAATTCATAATCCAAGGACTTGGTCTATTCAACACATATCTTGGCCTAATTCTGCACAACAGTAGCATGTATTAAAATTAGGAATACATATGACTATTAAGAAGTATAAGCATATAAGCAGTAGAAAGCATTAAATCCTGACTTCTCAAGAAGGAGGAGGGTGCATTCTAGAAGAATAAGAGGCATCACAATCCAGCTATTTTGTATGAGAAAAAAAGGGTGAAGACCAGGGGTAAAATGCTCCTGAATCGGACTGGATTACGCAATCCAGTAGCAATCATGGCCAGTAGTTCGGCAATCCAGTAGCGATGGCAGAGCAAAGCTCTGCCCACCCACTCAGGGAATCATTACTTCCTGGTTTTAACCAGGAAGTAATGTGTTTTTTACTTTCTGCGCATGCACAGAAGGTTTTGCGCATGTGCAGGTCTGAACATGCATGTGACACAGGCGCATGCACTTCCAAACCGGTAAGGAAGGTAAGTAGATTTCACCCCTGGTGAAGACAAACCTTCCCTAGTAGTTCTCGGAGTATGTACTTGATGTAGACAGTAGAGGGTTTCAATTTGGCAAGATTCTGTCTAAAGTGTGGAAAAATAAAGAAATCTATTTAAAAGAATCACCACGTGTTTTTCTTGGTGTTGGAAGCCCAACAGCAAAGCTGAAAAATTATCTAAAATCTGGAGGAAAGATTGAAGCAAAATAGCTTGAGAGATTTCAAGGAAGCCAAATGCTAATTGATTGTTATCATTTGCATGGCAGTTCAGAAGATTTCAAAGGTGGTCTGAATTTGGAGTACATTTGAAAGTTTGGCTGGAACATCTGAGGAACTATGCGAGACAAAGATTGACCAAGTTAGTGAAATTTCTATGAAACTAAATGAAAAATACTTTTACATTCTTTTCAAGAACTGCATGATTCCATCAAGCTCCACAGAAAGAAATCATTGGACTAGATATGACATGCTCTTTTTTTATATAGCATGAATGACCTATTATGCTATTGTGTAAGTCACAAATGTAAGATTAAGGAATGCTGATATGATAGTTGATTGTTCAATTATCTTTAAGTCCCATTAAAGTTGCTAAGACTTCTCTTGTATTAAAAAGCTGAAGAGGTAGCTAAAATGGTATGACAATATTATTAGTAATTGAATTTCTCCAAAAGGGGTTATTATCCTTCAGAGTGATACTCTCTTAAAATCTATTTCACTCCAAGTTCTTTTCTCTCGTTCATGTTCTTTGAAGTCAATCCTCTTTGGGTTTTGTTTTTTTTTAAAGTAAGCTTTAACATAGGTCAGTGATCCATAAAATATCTACATCTGCAAAAAAAATTAGAAACTATTATGTACAGAATGTTGGAAATAGATTCTCAATGCAAGCAGTTGTGTTAACCAAACTCTTTACAGATTTGCCATGGGCACCAGAGAACAATGTCCATAACATTGTAGATAACATAATATCCAATTATGTTATCTTCAAGAGAAAGGAAGTATACTATCTCCGGAAAAAACTTTAACAGAGACGTATTTCATTTTGCTATATTCTGTGTTGGGTTTTTCTGCTTTTTTAATTTGGAAAGGATATCTGGTTTGCACACCTATATATTTTAAGTTATAAATCACAAGGGCCAACGTTTTTTAGCTACAACCCTTTTTTTTTCTTTAGATAAGAAGCTCTGTGTCCACAATTCATGTCTTTCTTGAAGTTATTTTATGGTTCAGGATTTCAGGATGGCTGGAGGTTTTTTTCCAACACAGAATCAAGGGCTGACAGGCAATTACATCTGAGATACAATAACTGCTAACAGATTAATATAACAAGCTTAATGTAAGTATTCAGAAACTAGTCCCACTGAGTTTGGCTGCATGGTAGTTGTAAATGGTCTTGAAAAAATATTGTTGTGAAAATATGTCCTGGAGTTTAAAAGGATGGAGGAGAAAGAAAGACAGCTGCTTACCCCTTTCATTATCAATTTTTCTTTGATGTTTCTCTTGCCCATAAAATTTGGATTTCACCATAATATTAGTGTTGTTTTTAATTTCATGCCAAGAAAATAGATAACTGCCATAAGTAAGCTATATTTCAAAGGGAACATTACAGGCTTTATCTTGACTTTATTATTTTATAATTTTTTTACGTGTATTAATTTGAGAGGATATGTAAGACATCCAAGGTTGATGTAGCTAACAATGAGTATGTTGGCCTGAAGAAACCTCAGTTCAAGTTCATCGCAGATAGCAATAGCACTTAGACTTATATACCGCTTCACAATGCTTTCCAACCTACTCTAAGCAGTTTACAGAGTCAGCCTATTGCCCACAACAATCTGGGTCCTCATTTTACCCACCTTGAAAGGATGGAAGGATGAGTCAGCCTTGAGCCTGGTGAGATTTCAACTGCCATACTTCTGGCAGCTGGCAGTCAGCAGAAGTATCCTGCAGTACTGCATTCCAACCACTGCACCACCACGGCTCCAGATGCATTAGGACCACTCACTTTTGCTCACCCAATCTGAGTTGTGAGCAATGTGGAATAGCCCCACAATCTTCTTGAGTTCTTTACAAGAAAAGGTGGAGTATAAGTGTAAACCCATATAAAGCACATAATTATGATTGAATGGAATAGATCTATTATTCCATCTTTCAACTGAGAAGTGATTTTTCTGGACAAAGTTCCTATTACTTGTTACAGAGCTTAGTCCCAATGCAAGATTTTGAGGAAGAACAGCTGATATAATGCTATATGTCCCTTCTTCAACTTCAAGTTGTGGGTTCAACAGCTAAAAACTCCAGAAAGACTTCCAGACAGGTGGGTGAGAGTGTTGTACAGTACACTTCTCAGAGAGGTGGTGTCTTGTCCCCCTCCCCCTCCGACGACTGGGTCTAGGAAGTCCGTATCAAGCGTGGCAACGAAGCCTCTGCAGCTTATCAAAGTCCTTCTAGGCTTCTCAGGGCAGGCAGGAGTCCAAGTTGTGACTTCAGCAAACTAGATGAGACTTTGCTTGACTCAAGGTTAGAATGCCAAAAGCAGGTCCTTTATATAGGCTGTGGGATATGGCTCCATGACTCAGCATTTATCCAGGCCTGCCCCTCCCTTCCTTTTGCTGGCATCACCTCTCAGATCTCTGGAAGCAAGGATCCTCCCACTTTGAATTCTCTTCAACTGGATCTTGAATTGAATTCTCTTCAATTGGATCTGCTGTTAGTGGCTGGCTTCCTGCTCACACACTGTAGGAGTGACATTTATGAGGCTTATCTGTTCATTCCCAACCTCTTCTTCGGGCATGGGGCCAGAGCCAGGGGCTGGAGGCATGACAGGCCGTTCATCTTCATTATCAGACTCGGAGTCTGATAACAGGCCCGGGTGGATACGGGAGGGGCCCGGCTGAGGAGAGGAGGGAGGACGAGGCACAACAGGTGGTTAAAGATGTGAACATGCTCACAGAAACAGCAGAAGTGGCCAATCAAGAAAGCATCATGGCAAGAGTGGTGAGTGCTGATGACATTGAGCAAAACAGGTTGTTACAACAGGAGTGACTGCCTACTCATCAAAACAAGATATGAGTTACCAGTCAATTCATAGTGGTTGATCTCCAATCCTAATACTGGGTTCTGGGAAGAAACTAAAAAGAAAATTCATGAACTTCAGAAACCACCACTATTGGAAGCAGAATACACAACTTTATGTGTTATGTATCTTTAAATGGTTTAAACGGTTTTGGCGGGAAACAAGCACGTTGCTGATTGGTTAAGACCGCCTGGTAAACTGTATATAACTGTATAGAGGTTTTTCCCCAGCCGCTTCGCTGGGTTCACCCTATATTAAAGAGCTGTTGTCACTACCCTGGTCTCCAGCCTCGTTACTTCCCGAACTTAACACTGGCGACGAAGGTGGGATTTCGAGGTTAAGAGCACCAGGACCGAGCTGAACGCACGGAAGAACCGAACCCAGCAAAAGTTCAGGGCGAAATCGCAGCGATGGCCAGCTACACCCCGCCCGCACCGTTTGACCCATCCAGGGAGAAATGGGGAACATACATGACCCGTTTCGAGAGTTTCCTCGAGGCAAACGAGCTGCAAGGGGTGCCCGACAATCGCAAAAGGGCGTATTTCCTGAGCCACTGCGGTCCCGAGATCATCGACATCGCGGAAGCCCTGACAGAGCCAACGCCGGTACAATCGGTATCGTGGCCAACCCTGCAAACCCTGCTTAAAAACCACTTCGCGCCAACACCGTCCAAATACGTGCGGCGTTTTGAATTTGGAGAGCGCAGACAAAAAGAGGGCAAATCCATCAGCGAGTACATGGCCGCCCTGAGGAAAGCCTCCAAAGACTGTGGGTTCCGAGACCTGGACGAGGAGCTGTTAGGGCAACTCATCCGTAGGGTCAGAGACATTCGCTTGCGGAGGCGGCTGCTAGCAAAAAGCAATCTAACGCTGGCAAATGCTCTGGATGAAGCCAGAGCCCATGAAATGTCCAACCAAGCAGCGGAGACTCTGCAGAAGCCGCTCGCACAAACGGCGAGCACAAAGTCAACCCCGGTCCACCATGAGGAAATCCAAACCGAATCAGACGGCGAGGATGAGGAAGGGGTTTGCCTAACCGAGAGAAGAGAAAAGGAAGACCGGGAAGAATGCGGAAGTTGCGGAGGGCAACACCAGCGTCAACGATGCAGGTTTAAGGACGCTACATGCCGGCGATGCGAGAAGAAGGGGCACCTGGCTCAAGTCTGTCGAGCACCCCAACCTTCCCGCCGAAAATTCAAACCAACCAATCAGAGCGCGGGATCGGCAAGGCGACCCATGATTGGTCCAAACAAAAAGGGCGCGAACTCAAATCAAACGACTGTGATCATAGGCCGTGCCGAAACCCGGGTGGAGAAGAAAATCTTCACCAAACCCAGAATCGAAGGAGTGCCGTGCCGGCTAGAAGTGGACACTGGGTCAGCGATCACAATCATGTCCTGGGACACTTTTGCGAAAGCGTTGCCAAAAGTCGCAAAACGCAAACTGCAAACACAACGGCTACGAGTCCACGACTACCAAGGGAACCGCATCCCTGTTCGAGGGACCACCTCCGTCCGTGTCGAGTACGGACCACACAGGAAGACCCTGCCCATCACGATCGTCGAAGGGACCCTACCAAGCTTGTTGGGACTAGACTGGTTCCGGGCATTGGGCATGGGAGTGACTGGCATCTACAGAAGTGACGTTAACCTTAAAGATGCACTCATGAGTGAATTTGAGGATGTGTTCGAGGACTGCCTGGGCAGGTACAAGGGGACCCCTATTTCCTTCAACTTAGACCCCAGGTAGCCCCATTAGGTTAAAGGCAAGGAGAGTCCTTTGCCCTTAAACCCAAGATTGACAAGGAGATAGACAAGCTCATAAATCAGGGATACTGGTGCCAGTCGACCATGCCAAATGGGAGACGCCAATCGTCACCCCAGTAAAACCAGATGGGTCAGTTAGAATCTGCGCTGACTACAAGGCGACGTTAAACAAAGCCTTACAGAAAAGCGTTTACCCGGTTCCCGTGGTGCAACACTTGCTGCACTCGCTGGGGCAAGGGCATGTCTTTGCAAATTAGACTTGGCACAAGCCTATCAACAGCTACCCGTAGACGCCAACACAGCCAAGCCCAAACGATTGTAACTCACAGAGGGCTTTCAAGTGTACCCGATTACAGTTTGGGGTGAGTGTGGCACCAGGGCTATTCCAAAATTTAATGGAGCGACTTCTGCAAGGGCTCCCAGGGTAGTTCCCTATTTTGATGATGTATTGGTATCGGCAGAAAATTTAGAGGAATTGGGGAGCGTTGAGAAAAGTTCTGGGCATTTTCCGTCAGCCGGTCTAAAGGTTAAAGTGAACAAATGCCAAATAGGGGTAGAATCCGTAGAATTCTTGGGCTACAGAATAGACAAGAGGAATTCACCCCACTGAGAGCAAGGTCAAGGCAATAAGAAAGGCTCCAGCGCCCAAAAACAAAACAGAGCTACAGGCATTCCTGGGCTAGTGAATTTTACGCGGTCTTTTAAAAACAAGGCAACCGTTGCCGAGCCGCTACATAAGTTCTGGGAAAGAATACTGTTTGGTCTTGGGGAAAGTCGGAAGCTAGGGCTTTCAAGCAGTAAAAACCTACTCTCGAGCGATAGCTTGCTAATTCAGTATCATAGCTCATTGCCATTGGTTCTAGTATGTGACGCCTTCCCCTTACGGGTGGGGGCTGTGCTCAGCCACAGACTCCAAATGGCACAGAAGCCCCAATAGCCTTCTACTCCAGAACGATGTCCTCAACAGAGAGGAACTATAGTCAGTTGGATAAAGAAGCCCTAGCTATAGTGTCAGGGGTAAAGAAGTTTCACGAATACGTGTTTGGCAGAGACTTTGAAATTGTTACAGACCATAGACCACTGTTAGGATTATTGGCTGGCGACCGCCCAACGCCGGTGGCACTTTCACCCCGATTGACCAGATGGACTATCTTTTTGGCTGCTTACTCCTACAAGCTGCAGCATCGACCAGGAAAAGACCTGGGGCATGCGGACGCATTAAGCAGATGCCCACTGCCAGGGGCAATCGAGACCCCACCCGGGGCACCTGTACTATTGATTGACTCTGACTCTGGCCCAGTCACATCTAAGGAGGTGGCTCGGCATCATACCGGACATTATTTTAAGAACTGTACTGGGTTGGGTGCAAAGAGGGTGGCCCGCTGCGCCGGGCGAGCGTTTTAAGGAATTTGTGAAGAAGCGGGGGGAACTCTCGGCTCAAGGGGGGTGCCTGCTATGGGGCGATCGAGTGGTGATCCCGGAGAAATTGAGGGAAAAGGTATTGGACCTTCTCCACGAGGGTCACCCAGGGATCGTAAGGATGAAGGGCTAGCGAGAAGCTATGTTTGGTGGCCTAATGGACTCAGAAATTGCTGAGAGGGTAGGGAAATGCCTGGCCTGCCAGGAATCCAGACCACTACCCCAACGGCCCCAGTCAGGAATGGGAAAACCCCAAGGGCCCTGGTCAAGAATCCACATTGATTTTGCTGGCCCTTCCACGGCCAAACCTTCCTAGTGGTAGTCGACGCTTTCTCTAAATGGCTGGAAATCATTCTCATGAGATCCATGACAGCCGAGGCCGTAATCGCAGCCCTACGGCACCTGTTTGCAACCCACGGGCTACCCGACACGCTAGTATCTGATAACGGCCCACAATTCACGGCAACACAGTTTGAGGAATACCTGGCAGATGCGGGCATCCGGCATGCCCTCTCTGCGCCTTTCCACCCTGCGTCGAATGGCCTTGCAGAGCGTTCCGTCCGGAGCGCTAAGGAGGCATTGTCCAGACTCCAGCCAGGCGACTGGCAAACAAAGATAGATTTCTTTCTGGCCGTTCAGCATAGAACCCCCAGCACTGCAACAGGCAGAAGCCCAGCCGAATTATTGATGGGACGGAAGCTCCGGGGCCCACTAGACCGTTTAAATCCCCAGTACACACCAGAAGGTTACCAGGGGGAACTGGGAAAAACTAGAGGAATGGAAATAGGCGACCGAGTGTGGGCACGCAACTATGGGGACGGCCCAAGTTGGCTAGCAGGGCACATCATAAAAGCAACCGGTCCAAAGTCATACTTAGTTGAGTTAAAAGACAACCGAGTATGGAGGCGACACATCGATCAAATACGAAAACGAATAGCCGAACAATCCGAGCTAAATGAGACAGACCCTGACCACACATTATTTGAACCCACAGCTGACCTTAACCCGGGAGAGGCGCAAGACTTAGCTGAGTCCCCGGAGGTCCAGCGACGCCATCAGGTTCCCTTGGGAAACAGCAGGGACGACTCTGCAAGTAATCCAAGGCCGGATGGCCTAGAAAAAGAGTCTGCAAGTAATCCAGGGCCGGATGGCCTAGAGAAAGAGCTGGGAGGAGCAAACAGCCCCTCCGACCAGCTCAACCCACTCCCAAGGACTGAACCGCGCAGGTCCGAGAGAATCAGGAGACGCCCCGGTTATTTACGTGACTACGTCGAAAAATAACATGTAAATAATATGTAAATATAGGTAAAGTGTTTTCTGGGAGGGGAGGAGCTATATAGGGTGAACCCAGCGAAGCGGCTGGGGAAAAACCTCTCCTTATATACAGTTTACCAGGCGGTCTTAACCAATCAGCAACGTGCTTGTTTCCCGCCAAAACCGTTTAAACCATTTAAAGATACATAACATTATGGACCTGTGCTCTAATAACAGAATAACAGAATTGGAAGGTACCTTGGAGGTCTTCTAGTCCAACCCCCTGCTCAGGCAGGAAACCCTACACCACTTCAGACAAATGGTTATTCAATCTCTTTAAAACCTCCAGTGTTGAGCACTTGATTTAATCACTTTTGAGTTCAGCTCACCTCCATAAGGTAAAGGTTCCCTCACACATGCGTGCTAGTCATTTCCGGCTCTAGGGGCAGTGCTCATCTCCGTTTCTAAGTCGAAGACATCGGACAGCTGTCCGAAGACATCTCCGTGGTCATATGGCCAGCATGATAAATGCCAAAGAGGCATGAAGTGCTGTTTTTCTATTTGCATTTTTTACGTGCTTTCTAGGTTGGCAGAAGCTGGGATGAGTAACGGGAGCTCACTCCATTACATGGCACTAGGGATTTGAACTGCTGAACTGCCGACCTTCTGATCGACAAGCTCAGTGTCTTAGCCACTGAGCCACCTTGTCCCAGGCTCCTCTCCTTAAACCAATGCAATTTTCACTATGGAAGGTTACTTCTACTTCTACTTCTACTTCCACTTCAATATTTTCTTGACTTCCCAGCCTTAGCTAAGGCACTAGGTTTCCACAGTGGACTCCATCAGACTCAACCCTGCTCAGTCTTTAAAATCAGAGACGGTAAGCTAGCTGCTACAGCTGCTTAAATAGCAAAGATATTAATGGTCCCTAAAATTCTGTAGACTGAACCAAAGTTGAAGTTATTTACACTAAACCTCATTGTGTTTCATGGCCATATTATACATTTATTTTCTGTTAACACTTCTAACACAATTAATATGATAAAGGTTGGCTATAAAATGATACTGTAGCACCACCACTGAGCATCTCCTTTATACTCTATTTCTGCCTTAGCTTCTGATAATTACCTATTCTGTGCCTTAGCAGGCCATTCTTTTGTAGGCATTTTGCATTAACTGAAATTTCATTATGGAAAACAAGAACACGGTCATCATTTAAATAGCTCTTCTGCCTGTCGTTCTGACGCACAGAGTATTCCAAGTAAATGACTAAACAGGGCTATATTTGTACTTTCCATAGTGTTTGTAGGACTACCAAAGCTTTCCTTGTACGTTTGCTTCCTTATTTGTCCTACAGATCATATTCACTATTTCTTAAGAAATATAATTTTGGGGGAGCTTCTTCAGAACACCATAAAAAAAGCACATTTTCCATTGGTTTCCAAGGCACTTAAGATGCACTCAAGACTCCTTTTCATTTCTTCAAAAGACACACTTGAGGGAGCAACAGGCTTCCTCCCTCAAGCCCAATGCTACAGCCCTTATATACATAATTATACACAGAGATGCTTAATGTGTCTTTAGATTCCTTCCCTTTCATGGCTCCATATCTATCGTTATATACAAGTGCCTCTTATGTGTGTGCAAAAGTTCAAGAGCACAACTCCCAATTGCTGTGTACTCCTCTGTGTTCATTTGTGAAATTCTGGAAGATTTTTTTTTTCTCAGAGAGATAGTGGTAGCTTATCTTTACTAATTTTGTTCATTTATAATTAACAGGTATAAGGATATCCAATTCCTCAATAACGCTGGGTAGAATGCAAATATAAACTATCAAACACAATTGAAAAGGAAGGCGGCCATCCACTGAAAACTGCAACATTCCTCATAGAAGGAGGCCACAGCCTACCCAATCCTAAATCCTTGAGATAAAGGATTCAAGATGGGGTCTTCAAGATGGGGTTAAAAGATAGCAAGGTCAGAGGTGTTCAATTCATGATGTTGTTCCAGAGGACAAGCACCATGACAAAGAAGGGAGGGTTCTTGTGTCCATCAGATGACACTTCAGAATGGGTAGAACTCAAGCATGTTAACCTTAGAGGATGGGAAGAAATAACAAGAGAGAACCTGTACCATGTTGGGTTTTGTAAGAGGGAAGAAAGACTTTGAATTGCACCCAGAATGTATTGCCACTAACAAAGGTGTTAACATGGGAGTATTATTATACACCCATAACGTTGTCAAAATATTCATGACTGCAAAATATTCATGACCAATAATCATGGTAACAAGATCAGCCAATGAATAGGCATAGTAACTAAGTCAGCCAATTGGGAGCTGAGATAGACTGGAGTCTTAGTCTGCAGCTTCTGATTCTGTGCAGAGAAAGAGAAACTGAAACCAAGCAATGTGTGTTAAGCTCTGAGCTGTGAAGCTGTGAGTGTGAACTTGTCTGCTGCTGGAACTGAAAGCAATCTCTCCTCTGCCTGTGAATCTGCTGTTGGTATTGTAAACTTACTTCATGTATTATCATGTATATAAAGAAGTTAATGAATCCTGATGCATCAGTTTATCTGTGTGTGCTTCTGGATTTGATTTTTGCAACAAACTCTGACAAACTTCTAGACCAGGGGTGTCAAACTTAATTTCATTGAGGGCCGCATCAGGGTTGTGTTTGATCTCGGGGGGGGGGGACAGTGTGTGTGTGTGTGTGTGTGTGTGTGTGTGTATGGGCGCATGGCCAGCTCGATGTCACTCATCAAGGCTCCGTTTTTGGCCGCGACAGCCCAGGCTCCGTTTTCACTGGCAGAGGGATGCAGGAGACTGTCATGACTGAAAATGGAGACCAGGTGGCTCCCCAAGCTCCATTTTTATTGGCAGAGGGCTGCAGGCAGCCATTGCAACCAAAAATGAAATCTGGGTAGGCCGTGTGTGGCCCTCTTGAGCTCCATTTTTACTGGCAGGGCACTGCAGTCCGGTCCTTTGCTGTTTCCAGGGCAGGCCTGTGGGTCAGATCTAAGCATCCCATGGGCCGTATCTGGCCCCTGGGCCTTGAGTTTTGCACTCCTGTTCTAGACCAATTAAAACTACTGAGTGACCTTCAAAGGCTGCCACATGGAAAGGATATTACAGCAATCCACACAAAAGATGAGCAAGGCTTAAATACTGCACAGCATCAGAAAGCATCCCAGTCCAGGAATGGTGCAATAACGTAAGACTAGTCTCTGTAAAATCTTTCCCATTCCCCTTTAGTCCATTCAGAACTAAAAATGGAGAATCCCTCAGCCTGAATGGTCTTGCTAAGACTTAAGTCTGTTTCCTCCCCATCTAGATCCAATAAGCTCCAGGCACTGGGGCAAAACCTTGACAGCATCACTTGGTCAGTCAGGCATCGAGTTTCACCAGAGTCTTCATAACATCTGACCTCAGGCCAATGGATGACCTCACTCAACATGCAGATATTAAATGAGATGAATAAGAACAAGTGACATCTCCCAAATCAGAGTCTTTCAGTTTGATCTCTGCCCTCTTGATTCGTTCATAAGGAAAGGTGGAAGACCGTAGAAACATTAAGCAGCAGCACCCCCAGCCTTGTACACTACCAGGCCACAGTTTATTTGGAACAGGGCTAAGCCAGCAGCAAGTAAGCATGTGTGTGGCATAGCCCCACATGTGTGAGTGGCAGGCGCTGATGCGTGCAGCCCCACTCACACAAGTGGCAGACGCTGGTGCATGCAACCCCACTCGCGCAAGCACCAGGCACTGGCATGCGCAGCCCCAGGCACTCATACGCCAATGCCCGCTGCTCACACAAATGAAGCAGTGTGCGCATGCACGTATGGCTGCCCCTCACACATAATTATCCCCTCTTCCCCCAACTGGAATGCTGTTGTAAGCAGTCCAGAAGAATACCATGATCAACTGTATTAAAGTCTGTTGGGCAGCCAGAATCTGCATAACACCCATCTTGGCAACAGCAGCCATCAAGTCTACCCAGTGCCACCACAGTGCTCATGGTATGCCATGGCTTGAAACCTGATTAAAAAGAGTCTAGATAATGTTTCTTCCAGAACTTTCTGTAGTGGGAGCCTCCCCTTTTTTCTGTTCTACACTTGCACCTGCATTTGTGTAAAAATATATCTCTCACAAGGAAAATCCTGATCAATAATGTCATGTTAGATTATTTCACCAGGGGACGGTTTGAAGAAACCATTTAACTTGTAGGTGATATACTTAAGAGGCAATTAAATTGCCATCGTCAAGTATCCAAAGAGTTGTCACAGAAATGAGGAAGCAAATTTGTTTTCTGTTGCTCCATATAGTAAGACCCGAATTGATGGTTTCAAATGACAAGAAAGGAGAACCCAAATAAGCATTACAAACAACTATATAATGGTTGAAGCAATAATAGCTTAGAAATTGGTGGGCTGTCTGTCATTAAAGATTTCAACAGAGTTGGAAAATTCACCTATCAATCTTGCAGTACCTGCACTGGGCTTCCATTAAGACTTCCATCGCTACATATATAACTTTGAATGTAGCTATCCTGGGGAAACCAGTAAATTCCTTTCTGACATATAGTATGGGATTAAATAGGAACTGGAAGGAGAAGAATTTCTGAAAACAATTTTATTCTTGAAGAAGTAGGAGCCATACACAATGAATATACAGTAGTGGCCAAAATTGCGGAAACCTTTTGGGAAAAGTGTATTTTCTAAAATTAGCTAATAACAACACTTTTTTTTGGAATAGTACCATAAAATTATATATCAATGGAAAGATAATTTAATCAAGAATGGAATGCAATAACTTTTATGAAAGATTTGCTATTAGAACAACAGTTACAGTATAAAGAAGAAAAGTAAAACACGTAGAAAAAACAAGATACCATAGAAAAAACGAGATATACAAAAATTATCACCATGTCAGTTAATACTTAATTGGGTAACCTTTAGCATGAATTACAGCCTTACAATGTCTTCCCATGGAGTAAACCATGTCTTTTACTTCTGCAGCTGTTATAATGTGAAACCAAGATTGAATGATTGGTTTGGCTGGAAAGGAGGAAGAATGCTGGGATATAGGACCATTGACAAGTAAAATGCTTGGAAGTTTTTATGCTAATTTGTTATGATAGATACGATTGAATTAGATATTGAAATAACCTATATGGATGAAAGAATATATGTATTTGAAATGTGGTAATTAGTGTAAATATGTATAGAGATAAGGAAGTGTATTAATTATATGACAAAATTTGATGAAAATGTTTAAATCGGAGGTGTCATGTTTTTAATTTGTATTATAAATAAAAAACTTTTTAATAAAAAAAGATTGAATGATTGCTTCTATTAATTGGGTTTTATTGCTAGATCGCTTCTGACTAACAAGTTTCTTTAGTCGGCTCCATAGATTTTCAATTGGTTAAGGTCTGGGCTATTCCCAAGCCATTGCAGCAGTGGAATATGATTATCTTGAAACTCCCCACAAAAGTGATATTATTAGCCATCAAGCCTCAAAAATACACTTTTCCCAAATGATTTCCACAATTGTGGCCACTACTGTAATTTTCTCCACTCTAAATTGAAGTCCTCATGAAGTCTTCTATCTCTGCCAGCCTTTCCAGGTAGACCAGACTGGAAACATGACTAGATGATTTAATTCTACTTTATTGTTATTGCTAGCAGAACCTAGCAAGTCTGAAAACACAAAGCTTCACAGAGCCTGGTAAGTTAGAGAGGGTCCTTTTTGAGTTCCTTTCTCTGTCCATTATATAGCTGCAGGCCTCTATTCCCAGGCAGCATCTCTTCCCCCATCTCCGTAGCCCATTCCTACACATCATTATATCTATTTTATCTATTTATTTATTTTGTCACAACAATATATGTAACTATCATACAGAAAGGTTATATAGTATATAAAGGTATAAGCATATATATATATGTTATCCCCTAGCGGAGTATTATTTGCACGATTCGCCTTTGCTATTCGGTACAGGAGCTCTTGCGCCTGCGAGGTGCCCCCGCCTCGCAGGAATGGCCCGTTTTACCAAGGGCCGGCCTCAATGACGGATCTTGGGATCCACAGAGGTGGCATGCGAAGAGGAAGAGCCTTTGGGGTTTTTTAGATAGGGCATTTTTAAGGGGTGGGAGGGGTAGGGCGGGTGTTGGGGGAAACCCGCCGGGTGGAAACCCGCCGGGTGGGGTATCAGTTCCTGCGCATGCTCATGGCGGTGAGTTAATAGGTCCGAAGGTTATGGGGGGAGTTCAGGTCCCATTGGTAGAGGGTGGTGCTATTTGCACGGTTTGGGGGAAGGGCAGATTTGGCGGAAGCGGGGGCTCGGATCATGTTACAGGGGCGCGCGTTCGATGCTTGCAGGCGATCGCGCGCCCCGAGCCTCCAGACTTCTCCCGTTCCCCGGATAGTCAAGACCCTCAGAGCCTGGGCCTTCGGCTGATGCTGTGTAATGCACGGTCCGTGGCCAATAAGGCCCCCCTAATTCACGATCTTATTCAGGGGGGTGCCGCGGACTTTATAGGCATTACGGAGACCTGGTTGGGCGCAGAAGGGGGCGTGCCCCTGGTACAGATGTGCCCACCAGGTTTCCGTGCATTCCATCAGCCGAGAGCCCAGGGCAGGGGTGGGGGGGTGGCGGTTGTGATTAGGGAGAGTCTGGAGCCGAGGGAGACCACTGTGCCTCAGATTGTCGGGTGTGAATCCCTCCTTGTGAAGTGGGGCCATAGATGTCAGATGGGCTTGCTGGTCGCGTACCTGGCTCCTTGCTACGTGACAGCTGCCCTGCCCGAGCTCCTGGAGGTGCTTGCTGGGTGGTAGTTGAGACCCCCAGACTTTTAGTCATGGGGGATTTTAACTTGCCATCTGCCGGCGCGCCATCGACAGCAGCTCGGGAGTTCACGGCTTCCATGACGGCCTTGGACCTGACTCAAGTAGTTGATGGCCCCACCCACACGGGGGGTGGTACACTCGATCTGATTTTTGTCTCTGGTCAGTGGTTGAGAGATCTGGACTTACAGGAAATAGTCATCGAACCTTTGTCATGGTCAGATCACTCTCTCCTTCGCCTGGACTTTCTGACCGCCATCCAACACCGCAGGGAGACGGAGCCGATGCGCTGGTTCCGCCCCAGGCGCCTGATGGACCCTGAGAGGTTCCGGACGGAGCTTGGGCCATTCCTGAGGGTCTGGCTCATGCACGCCTGAGGAACTTGTTGCGGCCTGGGAACGGGCCGCGCGGGGCCTTAGATCGTGTCGTGCCTTTGCGGCCTCTGACCCGCGCAGGTCCCAACCGCCCTTGGTTCTCCGAGGAGCTGAGGGGATGAAGCGCCGGAGAAGACGCCTAGAGAGCATTTGGAGGTCTAGCCGTTCTGAGGCTGATCGACACTAGTGAAGTCCTATACTAGGACTTACCTAGTGGCATTGAGGGAAGCGAGGCGTTGCTACGCCTCCCTCATTGCGCCGGCAGATAACCGCCCAGCCGCCCTGTTCCGGGTGACTGCCCTCCTTCATCAGGGGAGCGGATGACCCGCTGCAGGACGTGCTGAGGAGTTTAACGGTTATCTATACGATAAAATCGCTCAGCTGCGGACGGGTTGGACCAAAATTGCGGTGACCCTGGTGAGGTGCCCGAGGGTGGTCTTGGTGACATTGTCTGGGATGAGTTTGACCCTGTGGCTCCGAGGACATGGACAGGTTGTTGGGTAGGCTGAATGCCACCACGTGTTTACTGGACCCGTGCCCTCCTGGCTGGTGCTGGCCACCAGGAGGTGACACGAGGCTGGCTCCAGGCGATTACGACCGCTTTTGGTGGAGGGTGTCTTCCGCCGCCTTGAAAGAGGCGGTGGTGAGACCCTCCTTAAGAAGCCTTCCTGACCCGCTGTTTTAGGTAATTATCGTCCGGTCTCCAACCCGCTCGCGAAGGTTGTAGAGAGTATGGTGGCATATCAGTTTCTACACCTGGATGAAACCGTCTATCTAGACCTGCTCCAGTCCGGTTTCCGCCCGGTTACAGCACGGAGACGGCTTTGGTCGTTGGTGGATGATCTCTGGAGGGCCAGGGATAGGGGTTGTTCCTCTGCCCTGGTCCTATTAGACCTCTCAGCGGCTTTCGATACCATCGACCATGGTATCCTGCTGCGCCGGTTGGAGGGATTGGGAGTGGAGGCACCGCTTATCGGTGGTTCTCCTCCCATCTCTCCGGCCGGTCGCAGTCAGTGCTGACAGGGGCAGAGGTCGGCCCGAGGTGCCTCACTTGTGGGTGCCGCAGGGTCGATCCTCTCGCCTTCTGTTTAACATCTACATGAAGCCGCTGGGTGAGATCATCAGTGGTTTCGCGTGAGGTATCAGCTGTATGCGGATGACACCCAGCTGTACCTTTCCACGCCGGACCACCCCAACGGTTATCAAGTGCTGTCCCGGTGTCTGGAGGCCGACGGGTCTGGATGGGGAGAAACAGGCTCAAGCTCAATCCTCCAAGACAGAGTGGCTGTGGATGCCGCATCCCGCACAGTCAGCTAAATCGCGGCTGAC
Organism: Ahaetulla prasina; assembly: GCF_028640845.1. NCBI lineage: Eukaryota > Metazoa > Chordata > Lepidosauria > Squamata > Colubridae > Ahaetulla > Ahaetulla prasina. Next base: position 97,335,840 of record NC_080544.1, on the reverse strand, counting down.
CATCGGTGGCGAGTCATTGGCCCCGATGGAGGGGTGCGCAACTTAGGCGCCCTCCTGGATGAACGGCTGTCTTTAGAAGACCATTTGACGGCCGCTCCAGGAGAGCGTTTACCAGGTTCGCCTGGTACGCCAGTTGCGCCTTTCTGGACCGGGATGCCCTGTGCACGGTCACCACGCACTCGTGACGTCTCGCCTGGATTACTGCAATGCTCTCTACATGGGGCTCCCTTGAAGGGCATCCGAGGCTACAGTTAGTCCAGAATGCAGCTGCGCTGGATGATAGAGGGAGCCCTCGTGGCTCCACATAACACCCATCCTGCGCAGGCTGCACTGGCTACCTGTGGTTTTCCGGTGCGCTCAAGGTGTTGGTGACCACCTTTAAAGCGCCCATGGCATAGGGCCGGGTTATTTACGGACCGCCTACTGCTACCGAATACCTCTCATCGACCCGTGCGCTCTCACAGGAGGGACTCTCAGGGTGCCGCCAGCGAGGCAATGTCGCCTGGTGGCGCCCAGGAGGGCCTTCTGTGGGGGCTCCCACCCTCTGAACGAACTGCCCCGACTTCGCCAACTTCCGGACCTTCGGACCTTCCGCCGTGAGCTCAAAACATACTTATTTCATTGCGCAGGACTGAGTTAGGTTTTAATTAATGGGTTTTAAGTGGGTTTTATTTTTATATTTTAATTATTTTAATTGTTAGGCTTTATAATAAGTTTTTTAATTGTTTTTTAGATTGTATTTATCTGTTTTTTAAATGCCTGTAAACCGCCCTGAGTCCTGTGGGAGATAGGGCGGTATATAAATTTGAACAATAAATAAATAAATAAATAAATTATATTTATATATATATATATATATATATATATATATATATATATATATATATATATATATATATATATATATATATATATATATATATATATATATATATATATATATAAATATGAAGAAGAAAAGAAAAACAATAGGACAGGAACGGTAGGCACGTTTGTGCGCTTATGGTCCTCTTAGGAATGGGGTGAGGTCAATAGTAGAAAGTTTTTGGTTAAAGCTTTTAGGATTATGAGAAGAGACCACAGAGTCAGGTAAAGTATTCCAAGCACTGATGATTCTGTTACAGAAGTCATATTTTCTGCAATCTAGATTAAAGCGGTTGACATTAAGTTTAAATCTATTGGTTGCTCTTGTATTATTGCAATTAAAGCTGAAGTAGTCTTTGACAGGAAGAACATTACAATAGATGATTCTATGAGTTAAACTTAGGTCTTGTCGAAGGCGACGGAGTTCCAAGTTTTCCAAGCCCAGGATTTCAAGTCTAGTGGGATAAGGTATTTTGTTGTTTACAGAGGAATGGAGAACTCTTCTTGTAAAATATTTCTGGACACGTTCAATTGTATTGATGTCAGAGATATGGTGAGGGTTCCAAACAGGTGAGCTGTATTCTAGAATTGGTCTAGCAAATGTTTTATATGCTCTGGTTAGTAGTGTAGTGTTTTTGGAAAAGAAGCTACGCAAGATTAGGTTTACAACTCTTAGAGCCTTTTTTGCTATGTATTTGCAGTGGGCTTTGGCACTTAGATCATATCCTTGCATGTTTTCAAGATTTCAGCATGCAGATATGGAGATTTTAGTAAGCCCTCCTGCTTTTCCATATAGAAAATCCTTGGAATAAGTGCGGTAAAAGACTTGAGATATTAAGGTGTCCTTTCTAAACTAGGCCAGAAACTTCATAAATCCCAAATATCTAAGATTGTCAACATGTATAATATATACCAGGTTCCCACTCCTTTTTAACACCCCGCCTCACCTCCCAGCTTAATTTCAGAAAGTAAAAATATATTTTTCTAATTATACTGAAAATATCTACTTTCCTACATCCTTCATCAAAGCCTAGAGAAAAAAGGGGGAAATATAAAATTAACATATCTACAATTAAATTATTAAGATATACACAATAAGACCATGTTCAAATAATTCTTCATCATCTGCTCTAAAAATGACCCCAGTTTGCTGAATCTTCTATTTATTCTTTAGGGACTTCAGTATAACTTCCTTGGTTGCTTGGCAACCAAAACTCAATTGTTAGGCCAACATATTAGACATTAACTCCCACCAACGATGATTTTTCTGGGTTTCATATATAGCAAATAAAAGCAGCTTTATATATTTATGTATGTATATATGTATGTATGTATACACACACACACACCAATCAAGGGGTGTATATATGTATATACATATATACACATTAAGGAGTGGTATTTACCTACTTTTGCTACCAGTTCACAAACGGGAGCACGCATGTTCACTGCCTCACTTCGCTCACACACGCAACCTCCATGCATGTGCAGGACCTTCTGCGCATGTGCAGAGCATCAAAAACGGGATGTGATGATGTTTGGGTGGGTGGGCGGAGCCTCCCGCAGCCACTGAACTGGATAGAACCGGCTGAATAGCACCACTGATTTACATATAAGTAAGCACAGTGGGAAATAAAAATCGTACTCTGATCAAAAGTACTACCAGTTTTTCTTATAAATGTCAAAATGAAACCCTGATAATTGTTGCATACAGGAGAATACATAGTCTTTGGTGCAGCAATTTTTTTCAGGAATTGAATTGAATAGAATACTTATTTGGCCAAGTGTGATTAGACACACAAGGTTAGATTAGATTAGATTAGATTAGATTAGATTAGATTAGATTAGATTAGATTAGATTAGATTAGATTAGATTTCTTTATTGGCCAAGTGTGATTGGACACACAAGGAACTTGTCTCTGGTGCAGAAGTTCTCAGTGTACACACAAAGCAACAGAATCATCATCATCTCAATAAAAAGGGGGAGTAAAGAAGATAATAAGGATAAATAGTAATACTACAGTCATACTACATGAGTAAATTACACATAGACATTAGACAGCATTGTGAGAATTAGATGTTCAGCAAAGTGATGGCACAGGGGAAAATACTGTCCCTGTGTCTCATTGTTTTGGCTTGAGGTGCCCTAGACTAGGGGTCCCCAAACCCCGGGCTGTAGCCCACTACTGTGGCTGAGCTGGCGCATCCCCACTTTTGTGAGCAGTGGGCATGTCTGTGTGTGTGCTCCATTTGTGCAAGCAGCACGCATGCCCACCACTTGCGCAATGGAGCTTTGCGCCCATGTGCTTGCCAACCACTCATGCAGAACTATCTCTCCTCCCTCCCTGATCTGCAAAGCTGGAAAAGTTGGGGGACTCTGCCCTATAGCACCATCCTAAAGGGAGGTGTTGAAGCAGCTTATGTCCAGGATAGAATAGAATAGAATAGAATAGAATAGAATAGAATAGAATAGAATAGAATAGAATAGAATAGAATAGAATAGAATAGAATTCTTTTATTGGCCAAGTGTGATTGGACACACAGGGAACTTGTCTCTGGTGCGGAAGTTCTCAGTGTACACACAAAGCAACAGAATCATCATCATCTCAATAAAAAGGGGGAGTAACGAAGATAATAAGGATAAATAGTAACACTACAGCCATACTACATGGGTAAATTACACATAGACATTAGACAGCATTGTGAGAATTAAATGTTCAGCAAAGTGATGGCACAGGGGAAAATACTGTCCCTGTGTCTCATTGTTTTGGTTTGAGGTGCCCTAGACTAGGGGTCCCCAAACCCCGGGCTGTAGCCCACTACTGTGGCTGAGCTGGCGCATCCCCACTTTTGTGAGCAGTGGGCATGTCTCTGTGTGTGCTCCATTTGTGCAAGCAGCACACATGCCCACCACTTGCGCAATGGAGCTTTGCGCCCATGTGCTTGCCAACCACTCATGCAGAACCATCTCTCCTCCCTCCCTGATCTGCAAAGCTGGAAAAGTTGGGGGACTCTGCCCTATAGCACCATCCTAAAGGGAGGTGTTGAAGCAGCTTATGTCCAGGATAGAATAGAATAGAATAGAATAGAATAGAATAGAATAGAATAGAATAGAATAGAATAGAATAGAATAGAATAGAATAGAATAGAATAGAATTCTTTTATTGGCCAAGTGTGATTGGACACACAAGGAATTTGTCTTGGTGCATATGCTCTCAGTGTACATAAAAGAAAAGATACCTTCATCAAGGTACAACATTTACAACACAAATGATGGTCAATATATCAATATAAATCATAAGGATTGTCAGCAACAAAGTTACAGTCATACAGTCATAAGTGGAAAGAGATTGGTGATGGGAACGATGAGAAGATTAATAGGAGTGCAGATTTAGTAAATATGAGGGGGTCTGCATATATCTTCTCAGTGTTAAGAAATAAAAACTAAGAAATAGAAATATTTCCTTTTCCTATAATAGAGGAAATGCCCTCCAGGACATTTTCTCAATTTTGTGGGTCTTGTGTGGAGTCAATTAATTTTCCTATTTCTTCTGCTACAATTCTTCATCCCATCTCCAATTCACTAGGACTCCCATCCACAGCCCTTATACTTTAAGTTATATAATTGGTAGCCCCCAACCTACCAGGGTTGAAAAAAAAAAAACAATGTAAGGAAGAGAAATTGTTGTAGTGTCCAATGGTGTGTTGATTTTCCTACTCAGGCCACCTCTCATTATTTTATCTCATCCGTGTCTCAAATTCATTGATGGCCGAATATTTTATTCTCAGAAATATCCTAGCAATATACCATATACTTCTGAAGTGAAGGGGGAAAATATTGCTGTGGAGTTTTGGTAGCACAGTGGTTAGAATGAAGTATTGCAGGCTGACTCTGCCCACTGACAGGAGTTCAATTCTGACCAGCTCAAGGTTGACTCAGTCTTCCCTCCTTCCAAGGTCAATAAAATGAGGACCCAAATTGTTGGGGGCAATATGCTGACTCTGTAAACTGCTCAGATAGTGCTATAAAGTACTATGGAGCAGTATATAATTCTAAGTGCTATTGCCTACTGGTATATTGCACATATATTCCTAATTTGGGTTTGTGTGCATGTGAATAAAATTTGTGTACTTTATAGGGATGCGGTGTCTCAGAGGATAAGAGGATAAGCTTGTCAACTGAAAGGTTGGCAGTTCAGCAGTTTGAATCCCTAGTGCCGCGTAACAGGGTGAGCTCCCGTTACTTCTCCCAGCTTCTGCCAACTTAGCAGTTCGAAAGCACGTAAAAAATTCAAGTAGAAAAATAGGGACCACCTTTGATGGGAAGGTAACAATGTTTCATGCACCTATGGCAGTTAGTCATGCTGGCCTCATGACCACTGGCTCTTTGGCTTTGAAACAGAGACAAGCACTGCCCCCTTGAGTCAGGAACGACTAGCATACATGTGTGAGGGGAACCTTTATCTTTACTGTATACATTTACACATGATAAAGGAAAAGTTAAGGAACTACTTCCCTTGAAAGAGCAGCTATGGGGGAGAAAAGAATTTATTAAGTTTATGAAGTTCACAAGAACTAAGGTTCTATGGGGCAATATTCATATTAGAATATTCTAAGAATAGATCACAGACTGCTTTTTAAATAAGCCATTCACTTCTTAAACTAAATTAATCAAATCCCTAGGATTTCAGCAGCTCACTAAACAAAACTAGAATCCAGCTATATTTTTCTTGGGCATGCTTGAAAGCATGATGGCTCCAATTAAATCTTATATCCCTGTGTGAATGACTAATGACATCAAGGGCTGAAAAAAAAATGTAGTCAGGTCTACATGGTGATAATTTGACATTGGCTGGTGTCTGAGAAATAGAATTTAAAGCAGATGGCAGGACCTAAGTGACCTTGGCTATTCCAAATACTAAGCAGGGTTGGACCTAGGTTATAATTGGATGAGAGACCCCCGGGAATCCTGGGTCTGTGGCCTAGAAGGTCAAAAGATGATGGGAAGCCAATTTTTTTGCACCTTGTTGCCTGATAATTATATAGTATATAGTTACCATAAATTGAATTCAACTCAAAGAAGGTTTGGGATAGAGTCAGAAACAAAGTGTAAGTTGGTCTGAAAGATGAGGAAGACAAGATCAAGAAGAAAACAACATGCATAACATGATATCTTCCCAAAATCCCAAAAGCTTCAACCAAAAACTATCTACCATTGACCTCACCCCATTCCTAAGAGGTCTGTAAGGGGCGTGCATAAGAGCACAAACGTGCCTACCATTCCTGTCCTATTGTTTTCCTTTGTTATATCCAATTAATATAGTTATTACATACTCATACTCATATATATGCTTATGTGTTGTATAGTTGTTTCATGCTTATGCTTATATATACTGTGCGACAAAAATAAATAAATAAAATAAATAAATAAATATGACAATTCCCTGGAAGATTTTTCTATTTAAGAAAGACATAGCTGAAATATGCAGTTCTCTTTAATGTATACCAATCCATGGGGATTTAGAGATAAGTGGATGGAATCAGTATAGGGAATTGGTTTAAGCAGTAAGTACAAATTTCTCCCTCCCTCTCTCTCTCTCTCCCTCTCCCTCTCTCTCTGTCTCTTTGTCTTTCTTTCTGTCGCTCTCTCCCCCTTTTTATCTGTCTATTTGTCTCTCTCTCTCCCTGCCTCTCTGTCTCGGCCCCTCTCTGTCTCTGTCTGTCTGTCTGTCTCTCTCTCTCTGTCTCTCTGTCTCTCTGTCTCTCTCTGTGTCTCTCTGTCTCTTTCTCCCTGTTTATCTCTCTCTGTCTCTCTTTCTCTCTCACTCTCTCTCTCTCTGTGTCTCTGTCTCTATCTGTCTCTCTCTCTCTCTCTCTCTCTCACACACACACACACCTATGGCCTGGTTACAATGTGATTCCACAAGACAGAGTAAAGGAATAAATTCAACTTACTCTAGATGTTGACCTTATGTATAGCTACAGTAAAATACCCAACTACTGTATCTACTGTATAGATATAGTAAAATACCCAACTACTCAACTCACAACATTTAGTGATGATTCGAAGTTACAACAGCACTAAAAGAAAGGTGACTTATGACCATTTTTTACACTTCCAATCGCTGCAGCATTCCCATGGTCATATGATCAAAATTTGGACCTTGGCAACTGACTCATAGTTATGACAGTTGCAGTGTCCCGGGGTCATGTGATCACCTTTAGCGACCTTCGGAACAGGCAAAGTCAATGGGGAAGCCAGATTCACTTAACAACCACGTTACTAACTTAACAACTGCAGCGATTCACTTTAACAACTCTGGCAAGAAAAGGGCAAAAGTCACTTAACCAACATTTCACTCAGCACCTGAAATTTCGGGCTCAATTGGGGTTGTAAGTCGAGGACTGCCTGTATACGAACATTTGAAACAAGAAATCCGATCCTTCTTCTGCCTCTTAAACCATCAAACAGATGTGTGTGTTCTTGTTGTTTTTAAAAAAAATCCATAATGTGGAAAAAAACCTGACTGGAAATCAGCCCCTCACAAAGCAAGCAGATAAACAGGCGAATTTAACCTGATCTGCTTCTCCCTTTTTTTTTTATTTACATTTATATCCCGCCCTTCTCCGAAGACTCAGGGCGGCTTACAGTGTGTAAGGCAATAGTCTCATTCTATTTGTATATTTACAAAGTCAACTTATTGCCCCCCCAACAATCTGGGTCCTCATTTTACCTACCTTATAAAGGATGGAAGGCTGAGTCAACCTTGGACCTGGTGGGACTAGAACCTGCAGTAATTGCAGGCAGCTGTGTTTTAATAACAGGCTTCTTACAGCCTGAGCCACACCGCGGCCCTTACTCCCTACTGAGAAGCTGCCACCTGCAGTTCAATGAAGCCCATATGGCACAACTCTGGCTTTTCATTTCATTCTTGCCGCACACGCTGGAGCGATCTACAAAATCATAATTTGTTACAGCCCCATGACACAAACGTCCCTTGTTCAAGACAGCTTGATAAATAAAAGCCTGTGAGGAGGAGAAGCTCTTTCATCCTTTAAAAACTATTCTTCAGTCCGACACATCAGCAACTGCATGACATTCCAGATCGACAGCTAGTTCAGCGCACTAATCACTTCTTCTAATAATTCACACATTGCATTTCTAATTAACTTTACATTCTCATCGCCCATCTGTCTTTTTACATCCCCCACAATTGCTGAAACCGGGGTGGAATTCTACACTCAACAATCTTGACGACACCCTTTTCATTGCATTTCCTTTTCTTTCTTTCTTTTTTTAAAAGCCACATCACTGTATCAATTAGAACATCGTTAGTAGTCATTGTTCCTTCTTCACAAAGCAGAACACTGACATGAATAGAAAAAGACAAGGATTAACCATAATTTCACACTGAAACATTTACTTTACACAGCAAGGTTAAAAAAAATAATTAAAAGCCAGCAATCCAAACCAATGAAATCATAGGCTTTTCTTTCAAACATTTTGGTGAAATTCAATGGTTGGTTACTACTAACTATATCTTTAAAAAATGAAATAATAGCATTGTGTAACAAACGCATTTTCAGGCCCAAGAATTGCATGGGGTTTCCAAAAACATCTGATGGAGCCACCTCCAAAAGTTGTTAGTAAATTATAATTTATTTATTTTAGTCATAGGCCAGCACAGAACTAAAATATAACTATCATCCTACAAATTTTTTTAAAAAAAGTATCATTAGAATAAAATAAAGACAAAATTAGTAATATGAGATTACAAAATAAAGGAATTAAGACATGAGATAAACTCTCTTTTTATGATCCTGTAATCCCTTAGTTCGAGGTAGACTGGATGAGCTGACCGTTTACTGGCCGGATGCCCTTCCTGACACCACATGGAGTTCACAGCAGATATTTTTTTCTTTGAGCCCTAGGAGAGAAGCATCTGCCACTACCTAGGATTGAACTCTCAATGTTCTGAGTGGGAAACAAGTGTCTTTACCATTAGACTACCATGCCGCTCGTTTTTTAGAAAATGAGATAAATCTATAAAATGGCAATTAATTTTACAATAAATAACAATACAGGGCATGTAATACCAGAATTTATAAAACACAACCAGCATATAAAGCTATACTAGCTTAAAAGAGAAAAGAAAAAGGGGCTAGATCAGCAAATTGCCATTTTTAATGTGATAGAAGGGGAAACAGAATTAAATACATAACTATGTTTACTATATTTAATTTCGGCTGAACAAAAACTAAATGAATTTAGTTAAACTAAATTTTGGTTAAACTTTGTAGTGCATAGCAGTGGTGGGTTTCATTTATCTTTGCTACTGGGTTCCTTGCACGTGCGTGGTTCGCTTGCATGCGCACCACTTCTATGCATGCGCAGAGCGTATTTGATGACATCCAGGCGGGTGGATGGATCCTGCTGCCACCGCTACTACTGGTTCTCCTGAACTGGAGTGAACCGGTAGCAACCCACCACTGGTGCATAGACTATTTTGATGTCCCATTCAAAAGACCAGTGTGGTTCATAGTTCAGAAAATGTTGGGCACTTCTGGTAAGACAGAAAAAGGAGCAGAGACCAAAGAAAATGAAAATCAGCTTAGAAACCTGGATACAGAAAAACAAAATGGTAGCATGAAACAACCCAGGGAGACTCTATTAGAACCTGACAGATATTAAGGCTCTGAGGAGAAGGGGCCAGTTTCTTAGTGACTGCCTGACAGCTAAAAGCCTGACAGCTACCAATGTTTGCAAAAACAAAACAACAACCCACTATTAAACAAGAGTGGAGAAAAAGATTTTGCAAACCAGCAAGTTTGATGTTCTAGCCATGTGTATCCTAGTAGCACAAGGCTGCTCATTCACATTAACTGCTTACTTGATTCTTTCAGTCAAAGATTCCAGGAGATGCTGGGATTCCCCCTCACAAAATTTGCATTTCTTACCCTACACCAGGGGTCTGCAACCTTAAACACTCAAAGAGCCATTTGGACTCGTTTCCCACAGAAAAGAAAACACCGGGAGCCACAAAAACCCTTCCCATGCCTGACTATTCCTTGAATGGCCACAAAACTAGCATATGTAGTTGAATTAAACATTCTGTTTTCTTCTAAAACTTCTCTTTTCTTGGATTTATCCATGGTTGGCGTACTGGGGGTTGAAAAGCTCAATAAATAATAAATAAACCTGACTCCATAGTCTCTAATCAAAATCCCAAAATCTTCAACCAAAAGCTGTCTACTATTGACCTCATCCCATTCCTGAGAGGACTATAAGGGGCGTGCATAAGAGCACAAATGTGCCTACCATTCCTGTCCTATTGTTCCCTTCATTATATCCTATTAATATAGTTGATGCATAATTTTAATTATATATATATATATTCTTTAAGATATGCTGTTTTATATATGACATTTGTTTGTGTATACTGTTGTGACCAAAAAAAAAAAAAATTGTGTGCCGGCGGGTGTCGCATATTGGGGGTTGTGATGCATATTTTGAGTGACAGGGAGCCGCAGCAGAGGGTTGAAAGAGCCACATGTGGCTCCAGAGCTGCAGGTTGCTGACCCCTGTCCTACACTGACATTCTTGCCTGGATACACTGATAATGTGATGCGAGCTACCTTGGGAAGATACCCTGCTGTCCTCAGGCTAAACCTGAATTTAGTAGCAGCAGACAAAGGAAACAAATGTGCTCTAGCTTTTAATCCAAAATTAACATGTAATGACGTGTGTATACAAAGGATCACTTGTGGGAACAAACAGCACTATTTATTTCCTCAGGAAAACCATCCATGCACCGGTATTGCGCTGATAACATTTTGTGCAGTATTGTATTCCCTGCAGTAATTCATGGAAGAATTTTCGATAAGTGGAAATCTATGCATATCCAAAATTCTGCAAGATAATCTCTGGCTGAAAGACACGTTTGCAGTCATACTTAAAGCAATGATCGGCTGAAGTGTTTTCCTTCATAAGCCAGGAAGTACTTCTTTCCTTCCCCCGGATGCTTATTTCAAAACCACTTGTAAAAACCATTGAAAATGAAGTAGCCAGTTTGGGACCTACTCAATCACCACTGGGTACTTTCATTAGAGGAGAGATCAGCCAAGCAAGGCAACCCATGATATAAAATATGGCAGTGTTCTCAAAAAGTGAAAGTCCAAGGCAAAGCAATAGTGAAATTTTATTTTGCCCTTCAAAGCGCAGGGTCCTTCAAAGCCCAGGAAGACAATTAAGGTGACAATAAAAATTGAGAGAGTTGAAAGTGCTGAAGGCAAAGGGACGTTTCATCAGATAGAAAGGAGGTGGGGGGGAATTCTCATCTACAAACAGGCCCCTATAGAGATTGTTTTCCTATTATATTTCTCTTTAAAATAAGAGGATTTTGAAATGTTAATGGGTGTAGGCACATTTATTACAAGCACTGCTTAGTTTCTTACCAACTACAGTAGTGGCCAAAACAATGGAAACCTTTTGGGAAAAGTGTATTTTTGAGGTTTAATGGCTAATAACACCACTTTTTTTTTTTTTTTGAGTTTCAAGATAATCATATCCCACTGCTGGAATGGCCTGGGAATAGCCCAGACCTTAACCCAATTGAAAATCTATGGAGCCGACTAAAGAAACTTGTTAGTCAGAAGCGACCCAGCAATAAAACCTAGTTAATAAAAGCAATCCTTCAATCTTGGTTTCACATTATAACGGCTGCAGGACTAAAAGACTTGGTTCCCTCCATGGGAAGACATTGTAAGGCCGTAATTCATGCTAAAGGTTACGCAACTAAGTATTAACTGACGTGATGATTTTTGTATATCTCATTTTTTCTACGTATTTCACTTTTCTTCTCTATACTATAACTGCTATTCTAATAGCAAATCCTACATAAAAGTTATTGCATTCCATTCTTGATTAAATTATCTTTCCATTGATATATAATTTTATGGTACTACTCCCCCCAAAAAAGTGTTGTTATTAGCCAGTTTTAGAAAATATACTTTTCCCAAAAGGTTTCCGCAATTTTGGCCACTACTGTAGCTATGAGATTTTTTTTTTCATGTGTTCAAAATAAGAAGCCTAGTAGGTAACGGGATTAGGATGCTGGGTTGAAGATTAGAAAGCCTTAGTTTGAGACGCAAGGGCTGCCATGGGGCAGGATGTGCTCCCATCCTTTGCTCCATCACCTGCAAGCCCATCAAGAAGCCTGCAACTGGGTGTCCCCCCAGTAAAGTTGATGTCACTGGCTAATCTTTTCAACATGGAAGTGACTCGGTGCTTCTGACATGAATGTGATAAAATGTGCTCAGAACACTGAGACAGGGAAGAATTGAAAACAGCAACATATTCACTGATTGTTCTTGCTTAATTTTTTTTATTTCTTTTTGTCACAACAATATACACAAACATTGTCATAAATAAAACAACATATTTCAAAGAAAATATATATATTTTCTGCAATCAAGTTTGAAGCGGTTGACATTAAGCTTGAATCTATTTTTTGCTCTTGTAATATTGCGATTGAAGCTGAAGTAGTCTTTTACACGAAGGATATTGCAATAGATGATTTTGTGTGTTAAACACAGGTCATGTCGAAGTCGACGGTGTTGTAAATTTTCTAATCCCAGGATTTCAAGCCTGGTGGTATAAGGTATTTTGTTGTTTTCGGAGGAGCGAAGAACTCTTCTAGTAAAATATTTCTGGACTCGTTCTATTGTATTTATGTCAGAGATGTGGTATGGGTTCCAGACGGATGAGCTGTATTCAAGAATAGGTCTGGCAAATGTTTTGTATGCTCTAGTTAGTAGTGTAGAGTTTTTGGAAAAGAAGCTGCGTAAAATTAGGTTTACAACTCTTAGAGCCTTTTTTGCTATGTAGTTGCAGTGGGCTTTGGCATTAAGGTCATTTGATATGAGAACTCCAAGATCTTTGACAGGGTGGGGGTTGTCAGTAAGGTAATGACCATCAAGTTTATACTTGTTGATAGGATTCTTTTTTCCAATATGTAAGACTGAGCATTTGCTGATTTAGATTTGGAGTTGCCAAGTTTTAGACCAATCGGAAATTAAGTCGAGGTCTTCTTGAAGGGTAGAAGTATTATTAGTGGTATTAAATAGTTTGACATTGTCAGCAAAGAGAACACAATAACTTGAGATGAGGTCACAGAGATCATTTATGTATAGTATGAAGAGTGTTGGTCCAAGAACACTACCTTGGGGAACGCCACTTTTGACAGGAACAGGATTTGATATAGCATTGCCAATTTTGACCACTTGTTGTCTGTTTGACAGGAAGGCATTTATCCAATTGTGAAGAGGTCCCGAAATGCCATAGGATTTTAGTTTGAGGAGTAGTTTATCATGTACTACTGAATCAAAAGCTTTGCAGAAGTCTATGTAGATTGCATCTATTGCTTTTCCTTGATCAAGGTTGGTAGTCCATATGTTTTTGCAGTGGAGAAGTTGTAAATTACAAGACAATTTTTTTTCTGAAACCAAATTGTTTATTAGAGAGAAGGTTGTTTGTTTCGAGGTGGAGTGTAATGGATTGGCGTATGATGGATTCCATCAAATTGCTAACCAAACTCTTGATTCATAAATATTAAACTTCTACATAAGGCAGGTTGGAGTGTAGCAAGAGAAGAGAATATTTGTAGCTCATGGTTGAACTGTGGAGTCCTTGCAGACATTTCATTACCCAACTATGCACTGAAAATGTTACTTAGTTTGGTAATGAAACGTCTGGAAAAAAAACAAAAAACAACCAAGCTCAGAGAGCACCAAGGATTCCAAAGGACATATTGTTCTTGTTTTGTGGTTTGCAATTTTATAGCTGCAAAGATGAAGTGTATGATTAAACCAACTTACCTGCATTCCTCTGGTGAAATATTCCAAATAGACTTCTCAGAATAGAGATTTAGAAAGGGAGCCCAAGAGTTAACAATCTATACTGAGAAATCATTAACAAAAACCAAGATTTCATGATACCCACTGAAAGGATTAAGCAAACAATATTATTCACCTATCTTTATTGTAACCATTCAAAGCCACTAAAATTTATTTATTTTATTTGTCACAACATCATATAAAAAGGATTATATAGTATATGAACATATATATGAGTAAATATTAGGAGGTATAAGCATCAATATATATATAGGAAGAAAACAAAAACAAAAACAAAAAACAATAGGACAGGAACGGTAGGCACGTTTGTGCGCTTATGCACGCCCCTTATGGTCCTCTTAGGAATGGGGTGAGGTCAATAGTAGAAAGGTTTTAGTTGAAGCTTTTAGGATTATGGGAAGAGACCACAGAGTCAGGTAAAGTATTCCAAGCACTGATGATTCTGTTACAGAAGTCATATTTTCTGCAATCTAGATTAAAGCGGTTAACATTAAGTTTAAATCTGTTGGTTGCTCTTGTATTGTTGCAATTAAAGCTGAAGTAGTCTTTAACAGGAAGGACATTACAATAGATGATTCTATGAGTTAAACTTAGGTCTTGTCGAAGGTGGCAGAGTTTTCTAAACCTAGGATTTCAAGTCTGGTGGGATAAGGTATTTTGTTGTTTTCAGAGGAGTGGAAAACTCTTCTTGTAAAATATTTCTGGACACGTTCAATTGTATTGATGTCAGAGATGTGGTGTGGGTTCCAGACAGGCGAGCTGTATTCAAGAATTGGTCTAGCAAATGTTTTATATGCTCTGGTTAGTAATGTAGTGTTTTTGGAAAAGAAGCTATGCAGGATTAGGTTTACAACTCTTAGAGCCTTTTTTGCTATGTAGTTACAGTGGGCTTTGACACTTAGATCATTTGACATGTAAACTCCAAGGTCTTTAACGGGGTGGGGGTCATCTGTAAGGTAATGTCCATCAAGTATGTACTTAGTGTTTGGGTTCTTTTTTCCAATATGTAAGACTGAGCATTTGCTGGTTGAGCATGCATCATTCTGAATGATTCTCGTGAATTTATTTGCTTTCCGGAAATGCTCAAGTGAAAACAACATAAAGAGGTAAACACAAAAGCACAGCAAACAACTTTCAGTTTCACTGCATTCTAGATTTTTTTTCTTTGATGATAACTCCAAGATACCTTAACTGAAGCCTATCGAATAGATTAGAAATGGCAGGTTTGGAAGCTGTCAATTCTAGAATTGCGAATTGTGGCCTCCCCCATCCACCAATTGGTAGCACATAGGTAAGATGTTTTAGTTACCTGATTAAACAACCATGAGAACAATGTATCTGAAGAGCAGTAAAGTGGTATGTTAATTTATGTATTTTGAGATTCAACTGTCTGCCTTGACAATAACTACAACCAAGAGATTTTTAACCTATTTTAACTAAATAATGCACAGAGAGAGAGAGAAAGAGAGGGAGGGAGAGGGAGGGAGGGAGAGGGAGGGAGGGAGAGACTAGGAATAAAACAATGTGTGCTCCATAACTTTTATACAACATACTAGTATCATTTTTGTGATCCCAAGAACACCTTAGCAGGGGCAACCCTTTAAAGCTTAGCCTCTTCTGGAGAGTTTTAAAAGGTAAAATACTCCATTAGGTGATGGCATCTAACCAAACTTTGATTGATGTCCCTAAAGTTAAGCGGGCTTAGGCATCACCCATCCTTGGATGGAAGACCAGGGGAAATTCAAGGGCTGTAGGGAAAATTGGGGGGGGGAATCCTTGAAGAAGGCATGACAAATCATTAATGCATTATTGTCCATGAAATTACTGCAGGCAGAGCTCAACTTGAAGACCTATTATCCTTCAAGGGGAAAATTGGCATGTTATGCCTTGCAGAGTTATCTATTTCACCTCTTAGAAATGCAAACTTCTCCAGTCAAGAGGCCTGTTTTGTATCCTTCCCATGCTTACTTTGAGAATATGGTTTTCAACATGCTACAGTATGTGGGGCCTAATAGGACCTCAGGGCAACAGAACATATGCACTCCAGCACAAAATATTTGATCTCTTATATGCTACAAGCATCTTGAATTGGTGCATTTCTTATATAAAATATTTGTCCGATAGTCTAATAATCTGATTGCATCCAGAATGTGATGGCCTTCATTTGTCCCAGTTCCCATAACCATGCAGAGTAGGCTTGGGGCAACCTGGTTGAGCACTATAAGAATTAAAGTTGCTGAGAGTCTTTGTATGATTGTGGCAGAATACAAACACGATACATAAATATCAAAACCTAAAAAAAATTAAAAGGCACCCAGTTGAAGAAAACTGCTATGATAAGGTACCATTAGCTGAAACTCCATGTTGGTTGTGCATCAGGGGTGAAATCCAGCAGGTTCTGACAGGTTATGGAGAACCAGTAGCGGAAATTTTGAGCAGTTTGGAGAACCGGCAAATACCACCTCTAGCTGGCCCCAGACTGGGGTGGGAATGGAGATTTTGCAGTATCCTTCCCCTGCCATGCCCACCAAGCCACGCCCACCAAGCTACACCATGCCCACCAAGCCACGCCCACAGAACTGGTAGTAAAAAAAATCTGGATTTCACCACTGTTGTGCATGTGATACATCTGCCTTATGCAACCACCTGCTGTTCCCAGGTTATTTTAGATTCTAGATCTGGATGGATCTCTTTTAAGTTAAGACTTTGTCGGCCATGCAGGATAAACAAGACCAGAATCACAACCATATGAGTTAATTCTACTTTATTTGTAAAGATACATTGACAAAATCTTGCTAGTTGGAAAGTACATTTCTCTCCCTGCTCATTTTTCAACCCCAAACTTGGAAGGGTCATTCTTGAACCTCTTGCTACACCCACTATTCAGCTGCAGGCTATTATACATCTTGGCACAAATGATTTGTCCCAAAAGGATGTGCTTTCTGTGCAGAATGATTTCCAGAGCTTGGGGTATGAACTTAATAGCATAGGTTGTAGGCTTAACTTTTCAGAGGTTTTACCAGTACATAAGGAACAAAAAGGTAAAGGCCAGCGTGTAGTGGAATTTAATGTGTGGCTAAAGGAGTGGTGTAAATGGGAAGGCTTTGGTTTTATTAGTCATGATGTCTGCAACTGGTCCAATGAAAAATTGTACAAAAGAGATGGATTGCATCCATCAAAGAAAGGGACTGAGTTACTTAGCAATACATTCACAGATTTTCTGGATAAACATTTAAACTGAACAGTGGGGACAGAGAATTAACTGATATAGAAAATTTCTGTCCCCAGCAATCGAAAACTAAAAGGGTTATCAGTGCATGTAACATAGATGTCTGTATGGGTAAGACTATCAACCATGCTATCAAGCAAAACCAAGCATTTAACAGTGAGTGCCATACCATGTGCACTAAACCAACAGGTGGCAAGAAAGTAGGGCAGTCAACACAGGTTATGTAGACAGTAAACACAAGATCAATCCAAATGGACTCAAATGTCTATACACCAATGCACAGAGTATGAGGAATAAACAGGGTGAATTAGAAATCCAAGTAAATGAGGGTAGATATGATATTGTTGCCATTACGGAAACTTGGTGGGATGAAACTGACAAATGGAACATACAGCTAGAGGATATAAATTATTTAAAAGAAATAGACCAAATAAAGAGGAGGTGGAGTTGCACTATATATGAAATAACTACATCTCTACAGAAATAGAGCACAACAATGATGAAAATCATCTTGAATGTATTTGGGTCAATATAAAAGGGTGAAAACGATATTGCCATAGGTCTATACTATAGGCCACCCAACCAAACAGAGGAAGTAGATGAACTTTTGCTAGTCAGCTAACTAAGGTATGTAGGAAGCACATCACAGTAGTAATGGGGATTTTAACTACCCTGACATCAACTGGGAAACAAACTCTGCACCAAGTGGAAGATCCAACAGGTTCCTAACAAACCTAGCAGACAACTTTGTTTCCCAAAAATAGAGAAGGCGACAAGGGATCAGCCATATTGGACTTAATTCTCACTAACAGAGATGAAATGATAGAAGGTGTTGAAGCTACAGGAACCTTGGGGCAAGTGACCACGCAATATTGGAATTCAACATTAAGCAAATACAAGTAGTAGAACAAAGTCAAACTAGAGTCTTGGACTTTAAGAGCTAATTTCAATTAACTTAGAGAGAGCTTGAGAAGGATTCAATGGATGAGAATCCTCAGGGGGAAAACAACACAAGAAGCTTGGGAAATTTTGAAAAGTGAGATTATAAAAGCACAGTCTAACACAATACCAATGAAGAAGAAAAATAGTAGATCTCAAAAGAAACCAGCATGGATGCATAAAGAACTATCTGACAAATTGAAAAACAAAAGGACAAATATAAAAAGTGGAAAGAGGGCAAATAACTAAGGCAGAATATCAGCAAATAGCCGAGCCTGTAAAGATGAAGTGAGGAAAGCTAAGGCTCACAATGAACAAAGGCTAGCGACAAAAGTAAAAATAACAAAAAGCTTCTTCCAACATGTTAAAAACAAGAAAAAGTCAAGGAAACAATTGGCCCATTGCTGGGAGAAAGTGGCAAGAAGATGACAAGCAACAGGAGAAAGCAGATCTACTTAACTCATATTTTGCATCTGTCTTTACACAAAAGGAAAAACAATCCAACCTATCAAAAACAGCACTACAAAAACAGATTAGAAACACAAGTTAAAATAGGGAAGAAAATGGTAAGTGAACACCTGTCTACCCTAGACGAGTTCAAATCACCAGGACGGATGGATTACACCCCAAGGTTCTGAAGGAACTGGCAGGCGTGATCTCAGAACCACTGAACTATATCTTTCAAAGATCCTGGAGCACAGGGAGCTGCCAGAGGACTGGAAAAGAGCTGATGTAGTTCCCATCTTCAAAAAGGAAAAAAACAGATCCAGGAAACTACAGACCTATCAGTCTGACCTCAATACCGGGAAGATTCTGGAAAAGATAATCAAGCAACGAATCACGAACACCTAGAAGCAAACAAAGTAATAACCAAAAGCCAACATGGGTTTGTCAAAACAGATCATGCCAGACTAATCTTATCGCATTCTTTGACAAAATGACAAAATTAGTAGACCAGAGGAATGCTGTGGATATAATTTATTTGGACTTCAGTAAAGCATTTGATAAAGTAGACCATAACCTACTACTAGATAAAGTAGAAAAATGTGGGTTAGACAGCACCACCACCAGATGGATTCGTAACTGGCTGACCAACCACACTCAACATGCAGTCCTCAATTGAACTACATCCACATGGAGGGAAGTATGCAGTGGAGTACCCCAAGGCTCTGTTTTAGGCCCAGTACTCTTCAATATCTTAATCAATGACTTGGACGAGGGGATAGATGGGGAACTCATCAAATTTGCAGATGACACCAAGCTGGCAGGAATAGCCAACACTCCAGAAGATAGGCTCAAGTTACAGAAAGATCTTGACAGACTTGAACATTGGGCGTTATCTAACAAAATGAAATTCAACAGTGAAAAAAGTAAGGTTCTACATTTAGGCAAAAAAACCAAAATGCACAGGTACCGTATATGTGGTACCTTGCTCAATAGTAGAACCTGTGAGAGGGATCTTGGAGTCCTAGTGGATAACCATTTATATATGAGCCAGCAGTGTGCAGCAGCTGCTAAAAAAGCCAACACAGTTCTGGGCTGCATAAACAGAGGGATAGAATCAAGATCAAGTGAAGTGTTAGTGCCACTTTATAATGCCTTGGTAAGGCCACACTAGGAATATTGCATCCAGTTTTGGTCTCCATGAGATAAAAAAAATGTTGAGACTCTAGAAAAGAGTGCAGAGAAGAGCAACAAAGATGATTATGGGACTGGAGGATAAAATATAGGAAGAACAGTTGAAGAAACTAGGCATGGCTAGTCTAGTGAAGAGAAGGACCAGGGGAGACATGATAGCTGTGTTCCAATATCTCAGGGGTTGACACAAAGAAGAGGGAGTCGGGCTGTTCTCCAAAGCACCTGAGGGTAGAACAAGAAGTAATGGGTGGAAACTGATCAAAGAAAGAAGCAACTTAGAACTAAGGAGAAATTTCCTGACAGTTAGAACAATTAATAAGTGGAACGACTTGCCTGCAGAAGTTGTGAATGCTCCAACACTGGAAATTTTTAAGAAAATGTTGGATAACCATCTGACTGAGATGGTGTAGGGTTCCTGCCTAGGCAGGGGGTTGGACTAGAAGGCCTCCAAGGTCCCTTCCAACTCTGTTGTTATGTTATGTTATGTTATGTTATGTTATGTCTTATCTGATCATTCCCATGGCAATACCTCTTGGCCCAATCTTCCAATTCTTTCCTCATGTACCAGTACAGCCATGTGTTAATTTAACTGTGAAACATGGAACTACTTCAATAGGTAATCCTTGGATTATGACCAGTGCAATGACTGTCAAGCAGAAGAAAGTCAGGAAGCCCAGGCAGTTCAAAGCAAACTGATGTTAGATAAGAACAGAATTCAAGTTGGCCTGGACTTACATCTATTGTGGGTACAGGGGATTCGAAACTTATGTTGTGCTTGATCCCTCCCTCATAGACTTTTGAAAATACAAAGGCATCAAATGGATATCATCTACGGGTGTGGTCAACTATCTACCATAGCTATAATCTGGAGCCTAGAAGTCTGCTTTAAAGTAGTAGCTACCTGCTTCCCCCAAAGCTGTGGAGGAGTGAATATTTAAGGAGTAAGAGTCATTAAAATGTTAGTCAATTTTTAGAAAAGTTTTCCTCAACACAAATAACTTTGTATCCAGCCTGGAGCAATGCCATCTGACCTTTCGTTTTCTTTTGAGTTTTGATGTTTTACCACCTAGAAAAGAGTAAACTGCTTTGACAGTGATGTAACACAGAAAAACTTTTATCTGTTTTTTTGGACGGGGAAGCTAACCGCATAATTTTCCCACACAGGAAAATAGAAATATTATATTGATTTCTCTTCTACTGCAAAGGGAATTGAATGAATTTGACAGAAGGTATCTTCTAAAAAGCTTTGACTAGAAGGGCCAAACATTTACACATTGCAGCCAAAGCAAATTTTTAGCAAAATGCAGTGAAGATACTTTTGTTGTGCCTTTTTGCTCATTCCAAGTTAAATCTTAAGAGGTAAACTTCTTTCTATAGTTTCTAAAAGCGAGCGGATGGAAACTGCATGTGAATATCTGCCACCCAACCATACAGCAATCGGGCAAGAGAGCATTATCCACACTGACGTACACAATAATTGGGTGGAGGTATCTAACCCATGGATTGCTCCAAAAGGCTATGTTTCTTTGCCCTCCCTGCACCTACACAATGTGGGTCTGCTGCACTATTTAAAAGGACGGGCTAGAAAAGTGTTGGCAAACCTTTTTGGCACCGAGTGCTGAAACGGGAGTCTGCACATGCGCGTGTGTGCCGGAAACCAGAAGAGTAGCCGCCCTGCACACATGCACGTGCCGGGAAGATGATCTTCCGTTTTCCAGCATGTGCATGTGCACTAGCCACCTGGTCTTCCGGTTTCTGGCGCATATGTGCACGTAAAGACCAAATGGCTGGTTTGCATGCATGTCCTGGAAACCAGAAGATCATCTTCCCGGCATGTGCATGCGCACTGGGCGGCTGCTCTTCTGGTTTCCAGTGCTCCCACGCAGGTGAAGGCCAGCTGACCAGTGCACCAGAACCCAGAAGAGCAACAGGCAACAGCTCGCATGCCGGGAGAGATGTCTCTGTGTGCCACTTCCGGCACATGTACCATAGGTTCGCCATCACAACGCTAGAGGATCACATTGGTATAAATTGCAATTGTTGGGCTGAGCATTTGTTCTGAGCTGGAATCTATTGACACGTTAGAGTCACCTCTTGTGAAATTTTCTTTTTGCCTGTGAAACTCAAGGAAGTGAACAAAGTTCTCTGTGAACTTAGTTCATCAATATAGATCATACAAAGGAACAATGGATTCCATAGAAATAAACAATGAGTATTCTATCTCCATCTACCTCATTTGGGGCATGTTTGTTGCGAACATACAGTTACGGAGGCTCTGGGGGATACAAATTACCTCAGCCTGTGGCAGTCAGGATTCAAGCTCAGACTGTTGTGGTCCGCCAGCAGCCTGCAGACCTGGCAGCAGAGTCGGACAGTGAGGAGGCTGGGGAGGACAATGGACCAGTCCGGAAGTCAGGGGAAGGCCCGGACGAGGGCTCTGCATCCGAGGCAGAGATGGGGCTAGGGCTATCTGGGACCGATGCATGGACTCCAGAGCCTCCTGAGACAGACAGCAGAAAGGCAGAGGAACAGGAAGAACCTGTTCCTAGTGCATGCATGAGAAGAGCTGCCAGAAGGCAACAGCAGCTGAAGCAAAAAGGACGATTTGGAAGTAAGGCCAGAAGATGACTGGCCACACCCATAAGGCTTAAAAGAGCAGCAACAAGCCGTTGGGTTATTTGTGGAAAAGCAACATTGATTCCATTGCTTCTTGTTAGTATTGTGACCCAGGCCCAAGCAGGTAACAGGAAACTCAGTCTGTGAAAAAACAAATAAACTTTATTCAAACAGCTGAGAATTACTTCATTCCCAGCATTGTTCAACTCAAATTAAAACAAATGCCTCCCAACACAAATTCCTCAGTCCTATCACAAACCTTGGTCCAATTAGGCAAACTGCCAAAGGCCTGTCTTGGCAAATGTTCAGAAGTCACAAAAATAAATGCAAGATATAGACGAAGCAGAAGACAAAGCAGAAGACGAAGCTACCAATGTTGTTTTCTGGCAAAGCTCAAACACCGGTGTTGGTCTGTTTTAAGCCTTATGGGAGGGGCCAATCATCTCTTGGCCCTACTCCCAAGTTGTCCTTTTTGCTTGAGCTGCTCTTCTGGCAGCTCTTCTCATGTGTGTATTAGGAACAGGCTACTCCTGTTCCTCTGCCTCATTACTATCAGTCTCTGGAGGCTCTGGAGTCCGCATCTCACTTCCCGATGGCCCTGGCCTCACCTCAGCCTCATTGCTGTCCGACTCCATTGCCAGCTTCGTAGGCTGCTGACAGACCACAACAGTTAGCATCTCTTGAACTTTGTAGGGGTTTTGCTAAGAAAAGCCTTTGGCAGGTTGCCAAAGACAACAAAGGTTGCTGATAAAGCCGAAGGACTGTTTATGAAGAATTTGTTTTGGACTAAGCTGAAAATGAATTGCTTCTCAGCTGTTTTAATAAAATATGTTTGTTTTTGATTGAATTGTGTTTGGTAATCAGTACATGGGCCTCGGTCACAACACAGACATGAAGCACAAACCACATTGGTCGCTGCCTAATCTGTGGCAAGATGTGGAGAGAGAGAACATGTGAATATCATTGTTATCCTAGATGTCTTGGTGATTTTCTGGACTGTGTCAGGGTTAAGAGGTGGAAGCATATTTTTTCTACTCTTACCTGACTGAGAAGGTCCAGTCAGTAACGGCAAGAGTTACAGGTGGACTCCTTGAATGCTCTGCTAAGAAATGCCATCAAGCTTGATTTTCTTTCCTATCCTGTTTAGCATCTGTTTAAAGCTATTAAGAGGAATAATCTATTATTTGGTAGGAAGTATCATCAACACGTTGAAGAAATCCTGTTGTACATCTCCACCCCAAGCCACATGGGAGAGATACTGTAGAAATCCTGACCTAGTTTATGAAAGCAGTTAGACTCTAGTTGGGGAAAAAATAAATTTAGACTCAACTGAAATAAGATGAAAAGCTAACAAAAGCTCATTGATTCCCATTCTATACTATATTTGATGCATTTTCTCAGCAAAAGCAAATTCATAATCTGGGTATTAGAGCTCCTACTAGAGGAGCAGGATAAAGGTCTTGGCTATGAAGCTTTTTTTATTATTTTTCAACTTTACTTGGAACACAGTGCACTGAAAACTCATGCCTACACCTACTCTTTACCTAGATTATTGTAATTTACTCAACATGGGGCTGCCCTTTAGGACCACCGAGACACTGATACAAAATACAGCAGCTCACATGCTTACTGTTGAGGGTCCTCCTACAGGGACTCACTGGTTAGCACTGTGCTTCTGAGTGCAATTCAAGCAGTTGGTTGCTACTTAAAACTCTTATATTGCTGGGCTGTCTAAGAAATTGCCAGATAGGTTTTGACCAAGTGACCCAGAGACCTAGAGATTGCTTGCTATGGATCCCCATATCCAATTGAAGGATTTTCTGGGGAATTTCTGTAGGACCTCCTCTCTTATTGAACACTTTGACACAGTGGTGAAATCTAAATTTCTTTCCTACCGGTTCTGTGGGCGTGGCTTGGTGGGGCGTGGCTTGGTGGTGGTGGGGTCATGTGACTGGGTGGGCGTGGCTATGTGACTGGGGAATCAAAAGACAGAAACACACTAAACATGTCCTGCTGGAGCAGGGTTGGACTAGATGACCTCTAGGTCCCTTCCAGCCCTGAATTATCCTCTGAAGCTGCGTCTAGTGCCAGGTTTGAAGTCCTTCCTTCCTCTCCTTTTTCCTCCCTCCTTCCCTCTCTCTTTCTTTCTTTCTTTCTTTCTTTCTTTCTTTCTTTCTTTCTCTCTCTCTCTCTCTCTCTCTCTCTCTCTCTCTCTCTCTCTCTCTCTCTCAAATGAACACCCACCCCCCATCCCATTTTTTGCCTATACCTCCCATTTTTTGCCTAGCAGGCTTCAGCTTTTTTTAAAAGCATTTTTTAAAAGTCTGATGATCAGGCACCTC
Organism: Ahaetulla prasina; assembly: GCF_028640845.1. Classification (NCBI taxonomy): domain Eukaryota; kingdom Metazoa; phylum Chordata; class Lepidosauria; order Squamata; family Colubridae; genus Ahaetulla; species Ahaetulla prasina. The sequence continues at coordinate 97,311,297 of NC_080544.1, read as the reverse complement.
AGCTGGGATCGTCAGAGCCTTGTTTTAACCTTTTAAAAGCATTTTTTTACAACCTCTTCGGGTCAAAAATGCTTTTAAAAGTTAAAAAAAAAGACTCTGACGATCATGTGGCTCAGCTGGGCATGGGGGGGAGGGAGGGAGGGATTTTTGCTACCGGTTCTCCGAACCACCCGCCACCATTGCTACCAGATCAGCCGATCTGGTCCAAACCAGGAGCGTTTCACCCCTGCTTTGCCACTATTTAGCTGATCTATTTTTCTTTCTTTGGTTTAACACACATTCCTCTTTTTATTTGGTCCAGATTACTGCAACAGGCAAAGCAATTGCTTATGTGGGAGTACTTATATGCACACAGTAGCTAGGACCAAAATAAGTTTTGTTTGGGCCAAGATGGAGACCCCTTTGGTTTTTAGCTTCCAAAAAAACAGCCTGGCTAAGAAAAATACTTATGTTCAAGCAATATGTCAGGGTATTATATATGGCTGAGTAACGTGCCATTTGTTTACTGCAAGCGAAGTGAGAACAATTTTGATCTCCCAGCAATTATGTTACTTTTAAAATAGTCTTATGTAGCCGTGGATGAATCAGTGGCCTAATTTAGTACAAAGAAATCAACTACACAATCTTTTTTTTTTCTTAATTTATCTAGAGGCAGAAATAGGTTCCTGCTTTCCCTTTGATGCAGCTGAAATTTTCATTTAGTGGGATATTTGGAGAAATTAGGGGGTTACTACAATGTTTTTTGGACTACCAAGAAAAAAAAAACCCAGGAAAAAAATATGACTCTAAAAAACTTGTACTTTGGATGCTGAGTCACGAGAGCACAATCTGAAGATGCTTTGGTACCTCAGACAGACCGGACTGCATATAGCTTGAACGATATTCTCTTCCACCCACTGTTCAATGTAAGGAAATGAACTATGACAAATTTTGACTCGGGGTTGCTACTGCTATTTACTCTACAAATATTTACTCTGCAATGTCTGCAGAGAAGAGATTGGGTTTTTTTTGTGGGGGGGAATTATCTCTGCTAATTGAAATGCGGTTGTTGGTTACACTGTATTCGGCCCAGACCATCTTCATGTTACACAACCAAAGAGAATAGGCCAACCTGCATATTGGGATTCAGGAAAACACAAGAGGGGAAAACGGACAGGGGGACAGCTTTTATCACCTGTCAGTAACAATCCATCACAACGGCATCTCCAGTTTATGAATATGCAGTTCACAGAATGGCACATTTCACACCTGACAGGACATAGATTAGTTTAGTGGGTGGATATAAAAAGCATACAGATTGTGTGAATGAGCTGATCTTCGAAGGGATGGGTTGAAGATGCAGGCTGAGAACAAAGCATACTTTAGGAGGGAATTTGGACAGCTCCTTTACAAACCCACCAATTTAGTATTCTCTTTTTTTAAAAAAAAAGAGGAAGAGGAAGGAGGAGGAGAAGAAGAAAGAGAAGAAGAAGAAGAAGAAGAAGAAGAAGAAGAAGAAGAAGAAGAAGAAGAAGAAGAAGAAGAAGAAGAAGAAGAAGAAGAAGAAGAAGAAGAAGAAGAAGAAGAAGAAGAAGAATCCATCTTATTGTTAAGGCTAATCACTTTTTTAAAAAACCAAAGCTTTTCACAAGAATTCTACAGTTTGCCTACTTGTATAGGAGACAACCAGCACAAGGTCATAAGCAAAGCTGGCTGGGGCATTCTGGTAGTTGAAATCCACCAGGCTTAAAGTTACCAAGGTTGGAGACTCTTGGTCTAGCCTATCTTGAAGTTGGTTGACTCTTATCTGGCACCAATTTGTATTGACCATTAGTAGTTCAGTTTTTTGTTTATAAGTAGCATGGAATAAACTTGTAGTACTTTCGAGCTTTATCCTGGTCCCTAACTTCTTGCACCTGACAATTTGGCACTTAAACATGGGGATGTGAATATCCATGGAAGCATTGCTCAAGGAACCAAGCTCCTATTCACACTATTGCTTGTTTTCATTGTTTCTTTGCCTCTTTGTTTATTATATACTCCCCCCCCTAAAAAACTCTACAGGAATCTGCCTTTTTGAAATCAATACAGAAAATAAATTGATCACTCATTCCCACAATTTGTTATCTCTAAAGATGACTTGGCATCTAATCATCTTTATTGTCCTTCTCATTAATGTTCCAGTTTTGTGCTCAAAATTACACAAAGTTTGAGGTCAAATTTGATTACCGTATTTTTCAGAGTATAAGACACACCTTTCCCCCAAAAAAAGAAGGTGAAAATCTGGATGCATCATATTCCAAATGTAGCCCCGCCCAGCTTCTCAAAAGGAGGTTTCAGAGACTGAAAAAAGCATCAGAAACGAAGCTTCAGAAAAGAAGCCCCCAAACAGAGCTTCAGAGGTTTTTTTTCTGAAGCTCTGTTTCGGAGGCTTTCAGAGGCAGAAAAAAAAAGCAAAAAAAAAAAAAAAAAAAGCAAGGCACAGAGCTCACAACCAAGGAACCTGTTGCTAAAATTCACCTCTGCGAATAGCTGTATGGGGGTATTCTGGGAGGCTTTTTTCTTATTTTCTTCCCCAAAAACTAAGGTACATCTTATACCCCGGTGTGTTTTTTACTCCAAAAAATACAGTAATTAAAGCCTTAAATCTCTCTTATCCAGTAGGAAATGGATCCTTAATTTTTTCCTTAAGTGGCTGGGCTAGGAAAATTCTAAGCAATGTCTTAACATTGATAAGATTCTTGTGTTAATCCTTCTTAGATTAAAAACTGAACATCAAGTTTCCTTCTAGGTAATTCCAATTTTTGTTATTCAGTGAAGAGATTGTCTCTTTCCTTTTGCTTCCCCTCTTTTCTTCTTCTTTTTTAATTACACACCATAAAATACAGCAATCTTTTACACACAAACTGACATCCCTTTGACATAATTAAAATAGAAAAAAAATCACTAGAAACCTGAAGTGTTGTAGCTTGCTGTTGTATACTTCTTTTTACGCATGTAATAAATTATCTTCACAAATATTGCCCCCTTGTCTGTTCAGTATATTCAAAGCTGCACTCCAAGCCATCATTCTTGCCTTGCTTGAAAAATAGCTGGAAACGAATAGTTAAAACGTTTCAGCATAATGTCATAAATGCAATTAAATGATATTTTATTCCTTCATCGTAGTAGGCTAAATATGCAAATTCCCTAGGAAAGTATAAGCCACTTCTTATTTTTTCCACTTTTCTTTATATTTTCAATCAAGGGAAATACAAGAAAGCATTTCCAAAGATATGTTACTTTCCCCCACACTTTTCTTTCCTTTCCTTTTAATTCAAGGAAGCATTCCCAAAGATATGCTAATTTTTTTCCCACTTTTCTTTCATTTAAATTCCTCTGGTCATTTTGCCCAAGACAAGGTATCCAGAGTTTCCCCTTGAGGAATTGCATTTTTTTGAACTACAGGTTTAGATTGGTTATAGGTCACCATGACAGTGTTGACTTTTAGCAACCACATTCATAAAATTCCTGGCTGATTTGTCCACAATCCAATCTTTCAAATTTCTTAACGATACACCTTCTGCTATTATAATCAGGACCATCCTCCTTACTACTGGTTGTCCTATTCTTTTCTTTCCTTCCACCACCAGCATTAGAGCCTTCTTCAGAGATCTAGGTCTTTGCATACTATTTCCAAAATATGATAATTTGAACCTGGTCATTTATTTTATTTTTTTAAAAAAAGTTTTTTATTTTATAGACCAGGGGTCTCCTACCTTGGTCCCTTTAAGACTTGTGGACTTCAACTCCCAGAGTCCCTCAGCCAACAAAGCTGGCTGAGGAACTCTGGGAGTTGAACTCCACAAGTCTTAAAGGGATCAAGGTTGGAGACCCCCGTTATTGACAAACATACATTTAAAACATCAGCAACTTTTCTGTGAACCTGGTCATTTATGCCTACAGTGAAAACTCTGGGTTTGATCATTTGTTTAATAATCTACTTGTTTTCTTGGCTATTCATAGTACTCTTGGGAATCTTCTTCAACACAACATTAACAGAATTACAGAGTTGGAAGGGACCTTGGACGTTTTCTAGTCCAGCTGCCTGATCAAGCAGGAAACCCTATACCTGTGATGGCGAACCTAAGGCATGCGTGCCAGAGGTGGCACACAGTGCCCTCTCTGATGGCATGTGAGCTGTCACCCCAGTTCAGTACTGCTGTGCATGTGCGCACGCCTCCTGCCAGCCAGATGGTCTTCAGGGCTCTGCCAAACATACATGGGGGCGGGGCACATGTGGGGTGTGTGCACACATGCAAAGGGGGCAGGGCGTGGGGGGCCACACATGCATGCATGGGATGGGGCCCATGTAGGGTGCCTGTATGCACATGAACGGGGTGGAGCCAGTGCGGGTGCCCGTATATGCGTGCATGGGAGGCAGGGTGTTAAGAATAGTCTTGTCTCACAACCAATGTTGTGGGCTATTGAGCAGAGTACTCTTTGAGTTTACGCACAAAAATGACTGAGAATGATTGTGGACAATAACAGTTAACACACAAACTGGGTATGTTATATATTGTGATAATATTTTTCTTTTAGGGAAAAAGCAAAATTATAGTCCAAAAACAATCCAAGTCATATACATATAAAGTGAGGTAAAGATCAGTCCAGGGATATTTTTCAAATATAAAGTCTTCTTACCAGTTGTAGAAAAATACAATGAAACAGATCTTCTTCAGTTTCATTCAGGAACAAAGTTCAATATAAAAACAGTCAACAAATATTAAAGAAGCAATAAATAGCCATGATCAAGCCATGATCATGCATAGAGATCAAATATAGAGTTACAGCATATCAGCAGGTAAAAATGGTGTAATGTCCACACAAACCATCATTCAGCTTTCCTTAAGTACATTGGCTACAGAGCTCAGCCAATCAGGATGCATGACGATGCAACAAAGTTTTTAAAGCTACATAATACTTTTAGCTACAAACACAACGTTGGTTTATATATTTCCTGACCAACCAGTTGGGCAACAACAAATTCCTAACACAGGGCACATGTGGGGGGCTGCACACACATGAATTTTGGGGGTTTGGGCATGCATACACATATTCATACCCACTCACGCATGTTTTGGCCACTCAGTCTGGAAAAGATTAGTCATCACTGCCCTATACCATTCTAAATAAATGGATGTCCAATCTCTACTTAAAAACCTCAAACGATGGAGCACCCACAACTTCTGAGAGCAAACCGTTCCACTAGTTAATTGTTCCTTTTAGGAACAATTAATTAGTTAACTTTTTCCACCGGTGAATTCTTCATTCAAAATGTCAGGGGGAAAACTAGAGAAATTAAAACATTAACTTGGTGTCTCATGCAGCCAGATTATGAAATTTGTAATGATTGCAAAACAGCTCTGTCAGTTTAAAAGACTTACAACTGGATTGCATGTTCATAAATGTGTGAAACTTTCATTAGCTGGCCGGAAGAAAGAAAAGCTACTAAGGTTTTGCAAGTAATGAAATATTGCACAGCTCTGCTACTTCTCAAAATGTTTGCACTTAGTAATATGACTGAATATTGGGCTTAACAACAAAAATAGCTGTTCTGACTTCACCTGACAATGGATTTTCCACAGCTAATGACAAAATCTCTTTTCAAAGTGAGAGATTAACAATAGGATCAAACGTAAGTGAAGTATCCCATCTCCTTTACATGCACTTTTTTTTGGGGTGGGGGGAAGCCAGCAAAGTATCTTCCCCACAAATAAAGGTAGACAAATATAGACTGGAACGGAAGGAGAAAGAAGTTGATTAACCCATAGCACTTTCTGGAGAAAGAAACAAAAATGCTAAAAGAGACAGAAAGAGCCTGAGAGGGCAGAGAATGATGAATTAGTTTACTGAATATTTTATCCCCAATTTGTTCTAATGTTATTACAGATAAAAAACTTAGTTTTAACTCTCTAAATTTTCCACTTGCAAAAGTACCCCCCCCCGCCCAATGAAATCTGTGTTTCTGACTCTGAAGAATTGTTGTCTGAAATGTGTACAGAATGTATTTCAGAAATTTGTAGTTCAACACAAAGGAAGCAGAGGGAGAGAAGTTGCTTTGGGGGAAAAAAGCCAATAAAAAAGCAATAACGTAGGACATTTGATGCCCTGTAGCTACTGTTGACTCTTGGAGTGTTTCATAGGACTCAGATCCTTTATAATATCCAGCTATGTTACATAATCTAATACACTAAATTACTGTATCACCAGGTTAGTACCTTTAAAAAAAAACACTCCTGGCACTTTTGTAATGGGTATCATGTACAATGCTACATGTGGAGCCAAAAGGAAAAGGAAAAGGAAAAGGAAAAGGAAAGGGGAATAGAATAGAATAGAATAGAATAGAATAGAATAGAATAGAATAGAATAGAATAGAATAGTTTCTATAATAACAACAACAACAACAACAACAACAACAACAACAACAACAACAACAATGGAGTTGGAAGGGACCTTGGAGGTCTTCTAGTCCAACCCCCTGCCCAGGCAGGAAACCCTACACCATCTCAGTCAGATGGTTATCCAACATTTTCTTAAAAATTTCCAGTGTTGGAGCATTCACAACTTCTGAAGGCAAGTCGTTACACTTATTAATTGTTCTGACTGTCAGAAAATTTCTCCTTAGTTCTAAGTTGCTTCTTTCCTTGATCAGTTTCCACCCATTGCTTCTTGTTCTACCATCAGGTGCTTTGGAGAGTAGTTTGACTCCCTCTTCTTTGTGGCAACCCCTGAGGTATTGGAATACTGCTACCATGTCACCTCCAGTCCTTCTTTTCATTAAACTAGACATACCAAGTTCCTGTAACCGTTCTTTATATGTTTTAGCCTCCAGTCCCATAATCATCTTTGTTGCTCTTCTCTGCATTCTTTCTAGAGTCTCAACATCTTTTTTACATTGTGGTGACCAAAACTGAATGCAATATTAAAGTGTGGCCTTACCAAGGCATTATAAAGTGGTATTAACACTTCACGTGATCTTGATTCTATCCCTTTGTTTATGCAGCCAAGAACTGTGTTGGCTTTTTTGGCAGCTGCTGCACACTGCTGGCTCATATCTAAATGGTTGTCCACTAGGACTCCAAGATCCCTCTCACAGTTACTACTATTGAGCAAGGTACCACATATATGGTGCCTGTGCATTTTGGTTTTTTAGAATATAGAATGGAATAGAATAGAATAGATCTATTGACCAAGTGTGATTCAACACACAAGAAATTAGTTTCTGGTACATAAGCTCTCAGTGTACATACAAACAGCAAAGTAATATGATCATAATATACCAATAAGACAAGGTAGTAGAAAAGATGGGAAGGATAACAGTAATACATCCATATTATGTGAGTAAATATCATTAGACATAAGAGAGTACTGTTGAAAGTACTATTGAAAGTTTATATTGTAAGAGTGATGGCATAGGGGAATGATGATTTGACTTGATGTGATGATTAAAATTACCATTCTTTCATGTGGAATTAGTGCTTTTGATTCTTCTGGATCAATTTAAATCTTCTTGAAAGAATATTTTGGAGAGTAAGTTTCCAGTTTATGGATCTGCGTCAAAGCCATAATTACAATGGGCTAATGACAGAGTGTAGGAGGGACAGGATATTAATCTTCAAAAAGATCAGGACCAGGTTTCAATGACAGCACCCTGGAGACACTTGAAAGAGGCCTATTCCAGCAGAGTATCATTTCTACATCCCTGTTCCTTGTGCCAGAACAAAGTTTTCACCTATTGACTTTCTGAGTTTTTTTTATTATTTGCATTTATATCCCACCCTTCTCCGGAGACTCAGGACAGCTAACACTATGTTAGCAATAGTCTTCATTCTATTTGTATATTTATATACAAAGTCAATTTATTGCCCCCAACAATCTGGGTCCTCATTTTACCTACCTTATAAAGGATGGAAGGCTGAGTCAACCTTATTGGTCAACCTCAGTGTCCTTATTATAGCGATTTTCAAAGAAGACCTACAGTATCCAATAGGATTGAAGAAATATAAATGACAATTCAGGAATGATAGAACCTATGAAGTGAAGGCTGTGTTATTTTAAATTAAGGAAGAGATTTATGTTATCTTCATCATAAAGGTCTTAAAAATCTGGCTGATTTCTGAGATCTTGCGATATGTGATTTGTGGAACGTAAGAGATGATAAGATGGACTTGTCTGGGTACCTGGAATTTTTCTTATTGTTTCTACTGTTGTTTTTGTTTTATATTCTTATTTGATGTAAATTAGAGGTAGCTTGCAACTTACAACAATTTGTTTAGTGACAATTTGAAGTTAAAACTGGGGAAAAAAGTGATTTATGACCATTTTTCACACTTATGGTCACATGATCAAAAGTCATGTAAGTGACATCTATTTATGATGATTGAAGTGTCCCAGGACCATTTGATCATCTTTTGAGGCTTTCTGACAAGCAAATCAGAACAGATTCACTTAATAATCATGTTACTAACTGCAGTGATTCACTTAACAACTGTGGCAAGAAAGGTTGTAAAATGGGGCAAAACTCAATTAACAACTGCCTTGCTTTGCAATGGAAATTTTGGACTCAATTGATAAGTGATAAGTCAAGGACTACCTGTAGGCTTTTGTCTTCTAAATCTCATAAATAAATATTAACATAAGATATTCTTTTCTCTCCAATTATCAAAATAAAATCAACTCCATGAACTGGAAATATTAGAACTGGCTTTCTATTAAGTCCTTTGGTCCATCTTGCTCAGAATTGTTTAATTTTTTAAATTTGTTTTTTATTGATTAAATTTTTACTAAATGCACCTGTAATGGTCTAATGTAGTGATGAGTTTTCTCCATCCATTTCTCAGAAGTCATTGGGGCTTTCTGCATATTAGGAAAGTTCTCTCATATAGATGAAATGTTATTTCATATTTCTGAAAACTGTAATTGCTATATATATATATTTGCGCTGGCAGCTACAGATTCAGTACAACTAAAAGCTTCATCTATTTTCCCTCCCCCCTTGAGACAAACTGGTAGATGTTACACAAGTACTTGTTGAAAATATCATTTGATTCCTTTTCTTTCACCTCCCCCAAACCTGAATGTCAGAAAGAAGAATAGTAGCCAAGTGACTTATTCTACTTTGAGAAAAGTAGTGCAGCCTCAATCAACAGCCAGACTCAGATTCTACAATTCCAGAAACGTTTGCAACATAAGAAATACTTTTACAACTGTTGGATATGTATTGGATCAGCAACAAGGCAGCCCTCTGTTCCTGCTTTCTTGGTCCCTTCAGGAGGGAATCACTTAAAAAGGACATGGAAGGGTTTACCCTGACGTAACTTGTGGGCTTTAAGTGGCCTTCAATTATCTCCCTTGACAACTACATGTCCCCTGCTGTACTCAACTAAAATGTCATTGTAATTAGTATAAAAAAGGACAGCAACATGCTTCAAGGGAACGCACCCAACCTGCAAACTCATATTCATTTTAATGAATGCCTTGGATTTCCCTTTGGCTGTAATGATCAAAATGATGAGTGACTGGTGCTTTGCTTGTACCTACTGGAATAATGACAGTAAGCTACAGAGCACAGAAGGGAACAATTATCACCATGTCTTCTGATTAATTAGTGTTTTGCCTCTGTCCATGTCCTCCATGGTCCCTCTTTTAAGACTGAGAAGCAATCCATGGAAACAATTTTCTTTGAACAACCATGACTGACAATGTCAAACGTGACCTTGGTCATGAAAGGTTCGTGGCTAGTGTTCTCAAGCAATCATCGTTACTTGATTTTTTTTTAATAGGTTAACTACATTTAACTTTTAAGAACAGTCTTTTAAAAGGAGTTGCTGAACATTCTTGCCTCCAGAAGTTGTGAATGCTCCAACACGGGACGTTTTTAAGATGATGTTGGATAACCATTTGTCTGAAATGGTATAGGGTTTCCTGCCTAAGTAGAGTTGGAATGGACCTTGGAGGTCTTCTAGTCCAAGAGAGGGGGGGTTGGACTAGAAGACCTCCAAGGTCCCTTCCAAGTCTGTTATTCTATTTTGTTCTGTTCTGTTCCGTTCCGTTCCGTTCCATTCCATTCCATTCTACGCTGCGCTGCGCTACTCTACTCTACTTCTATTCTATTCTATTCTATTCTATTCTATTCTATTCTATTCTATTCTATTCTATTCTACGCTGCGCTATGCTACTCTACTCTACTCTACTCTACTCTACTCTACTCTACTCTACTATTCTATTCTATTCTATTCTATTCTATTCTATTCTATTCTATTCTATTCTAAGGTGTGTTTTATCATCAGTGTTCATTTAGGACAGGGGAATGTAATCTTTTTCAAAGTAAGGAGATGCTTAGACTTTAAATAGACAGCTGAGACACCACTCCAAAATGCTGACAAAAACTGGAGGTGAGAGGGCAAAAAAAAGAGGGTATAAATCAAGACAATTTAATTAAACATAATTAATATTTAATCATCAGAGTGAAATAAAATGCAACTGAGATTAACATCAAGATGTACCGAGAAAGAGAAGGAGAAAGTGAATAAAGTCATTTTTTTCTCTCCTTTCCAAATCATAAATACGAGGGGTCATTCAGTAAAGCTGAATGGAAAGAGTTTCAAATCAACAAACAAGCACTTTTGCACAGAGCACATAATTAACCTATTGAAATTTATAACCACAAGACACAAGTGCGCTTTAAAAGTGCACTGGGTAAATTAATGGAGGATAAATCTATCTAGGTTCTATTCATTTTAAAGACTCGTAGCTACTTCATGTTGTGGATAGTATGCCTCAAACTAGCACTTAAAGGGAATAATGGTTGGAAAGAGGTATAAATCTATCTTCTGCTTGCAAACATCTCAGCAGCTTTAGGTTGGCCACTGGGAAAAGCAAAATGATGGTCCAAGATGTTCCTTGGACTGATGCTATCATGAACAGAACCAGTCTAGCCTTACTTGTTATATGTTATACATTTTTGTGAGGAACATTAAAGATGTCATCCTGATTTAGAAAACAAAATAACAGGATTCAGGAGTAAACTCTACAATTAGCTCGCTAGGAACTTACAATGTAGATCAAAACTAGGAGATTGTTTGGATTTATCATGTACAATTCGTATTCATGCTTGTAAAATCATAGTGGATGTGTAGAGATGCATATGTGACATCTAAACCTCAATTGGGCAAATACCTCCGTTTTGCCTTGATAACACAAGGATAAAAATAGTGTTTATTAGTTGCCAAAACAAAAACAAAAAAATGAAGAAAGGAAAATTGGCATCCTGTATTAAGAAGTTAAATGTTATTCCAGGGAAGTGGGGGTTATTACTTATGTTTTTGGTATTAATAAAATCACAGGTTTCTTTCTTTCTTTTTTTTTTTTAAGGACAGTAACACTGTCAGATTGTTTCTTGTCACTGTTTAGCCTTTGATGCAAAGCTACAAAGAAAGCATGTAGAGATACATCAGAACTTGAGAGTAAGTCATATTTCAGTATGAAAGTGGCAAGATCAAGCAGAAAATCTGAATATTTGAAGGGCAAATAGTTTCAAGAGGACCATCACAAGTATTTCCGAGCTGAAGGTTAGAAGTTTCAAGAAGCAAAGATGGTTTTCGAGGGAGGGAAAGGAAAGAATTCACAGTCAGAGCCCAAAAATCAGGGCTCTGAGGAGGAAAAAGAAGATGAACAAAATGTGAATATTCCTAGCTCAAAAATACAATCAGGGTCTCATAACTATGAGCAGACACATTCTTGGAGGAAGGGAAAATATGTTTAGGTGTGAAATCTGCATCTCCAGGAAGTGGTTATGATAGGCTTCATAACAAGTTGTTCAAGAATCCTGGGGAAACAGGATTTCCAAGATCTCCCTCCCACCGATTTTGTTGCCTGGAGCATTTTGTCAATGGAGATCTTTAGTGTCAGTATAAAGCAAGAGTGGGAAGTCTGTGGGATCGTAATTCAATTTCTAGCTCCCGGTATCCTTCATGATCGACCACGTTGCCTAAGGCCACAAATATTTATAGTTCAGCAATGCTCGGAGTTGTACACCCAGCCCAGGTGTACAACCTACAGCTATTTTTTTTAAAAAAAAAAACATCATTAAAGGATCTGGAAAAGCAACTTACTGCTTAGATTTCTAAAATGAGACAATTTGCAAGAGAAAGAAAGAAAAACGTTGTAGTCTATGCTCTGAATTTGTTAAAATTATCTACAGAAAACAATGAAAACAATATGTCTCTATTGAATTGGATATATGTGAAAAAGGAATCAGGGAGCAGGGATTCAGAAAAGTCGTAGGACTTGAAAACACTTGCAATGGCCTAGTCATTTTGGCTGATCAATGTGTGAACACCCCAGTTTTTTAAAGCAGCATCCCCCAACCTTTTGGGCACCAGGGATCGGTTCAGTGGACAGAGGTTTTTTTCGTGGACCAGAGGGGGTATGGTTTTGCATGCTGCCTGCATCCCACAGATGAGGCTTTGCTTGTTTGTGAGACCCAGTTTGCTGGTCCGTGGCCCAGTGGTTGGTGACTCCTGTTTTAAAGTATAGCTTTTAGATGGATTTTTATTCCTATTACTTTCATTAGCAATATCAGTCAGATTTTTTTTCCCCTTTAAAACTACCGTATTTTTTGGAGTATGTTGTTGTTAGTTGCGAAGTCGTGTCTGACCCATCGCGACCCCATGTACAACATTCCTCCAGGCCTTCCTGTCCTCTACCATCCTCTGGAGTCCATTTAAACTCATGCCTACTGCTTCAGTGACTCCATCCAGCCACTTTGTTCTCTGTCGTCCCCTTCTTTTTTTGCCCTCAATCTTTCCCAGCATTAGGCTCTTCTCCAGTGAGTCCTTCTTTCTCATTATGTGGCCAAAGTATTTCAGTTTCATCTTCAGGATCTGACCTTCTAAAGAGCAGTCAGGGTTGATCTCTAGAACTGACTTGTTTGTTCGCCTTGCAGTCCAAGGGACTCGCAGGAGTCTTCTCCAGCACCAGAGTTCAAAGGCCTCAATTCTTTGGCGCTCAGCCTTTCTTATGGTCCAACCTTCACAGCCATACATTGCAACTGGGAAAACCATAGCTTTGACTATACGCACTTTTGTTGGCAGGGTGATGTCTCTGCTTTTTAGTACTCTGTCTAGATTTGCCATAGCTTTCCTCCCCAGGAGCAAGCATCTTTTAATTTCTTGGCTGCAGTCCCCATCTGCGGTGATCTTGGAGCCCAGGAAAATAAAATCTGTCGGTGTATTTTGGAGTATAAGACGCACCTTTTTCCCCCAAAAAAGAGGGTGAAAATCTGGGTGCGTTTTGTACTCTGAATGTAGCCCCACCCAGCTTCTCAAACAGAGGTTTCAAAGGCTGAAAGAAGCTTCAGAAAAGAAGACCCCAAACAGAGCTTCAGAAAAAAGGCTCCCAAACAGAGCTTCAGAGGCTTTTTTTCTGAAGTTCTGTTCTGGAGGCTTTCAGAGGCAGAAAAATGTTTTTTCTGAAATGGAGTTTCAGAGGCAGAAAAAAAAAAAGAAAAAAAAAAGCAAAGCACAGAGCTCACAACCAAGGAACCTGTTGCTAAAATTCACCTCTGAGAACAGCTGATTGGGGGTAATTCCAGGAGGCCAATCCACCTGCCAATCAGCTTTTTTTCTGATTTTCCTTCCCAAAAACTAAGGTGTGTTTTATATTCTGAAAAACATGGTAAGTGATTTGAGCCACAAATCTATAAACTTATAAATAACCACCTAACCGGTCAAAAGAAAATACGATCCTAAAGATCATCAAGTACCTTCCAAAAGATAAGCTAAAGTGGTGTCCTCATCTCCTAACTGTAATATCCTTCTATAGTGTTTAGCAATCAAAGTCTTGATTCTTATCAAGAATGGAAAGATTGACTAGATACCACCCAGAGGTCTTTCTGGCAACTGACAGACTCCAAAAGGAACTCTGAGAGAGGCAAATAATTACCTTTCTCTACCTAACTCTAAATTTCTCCCGCTTAAATCAACTGATATAGCCATTTCACATAAATCATCAAAATGAAGGTAAGGCATTTTGGCTTAAGCCTTAAAAATGACATTAAAAGCCAGCTCACATAAATATATATCTCAGATACTTTTTTTTGTAATGAGCTCCATTTATCTAGTAGTAAAGATGATTAATTCTCTCGCAGTGAAACAGATAGAACCTTCTAGAACCGTAAGTCGATCTGGTTTATCTGAAGGCCCATATGTTAGGGTTTTTCCCCCTTACAGGACCCATATGTTAACTTTTTTTCCCTTAGAAACCCACTAAAATGAAAGGCTTAACAATTGCTGCAAGTGTTTAATAAAACCTTTTCTGTATGAGCTGGATTTGGGTGGCAACATTTTAAAAGTGATCACTTGTGGCATGTTTTATTTAGTTCAATTTGTAATTGGACATTTTTACTGTGTTGTGTTAATTGAGCATTTTATTGTGCTTTTTGCACCTCATCGTATCTTCTTGCATCCAGATGAGCCAGAGAAGTCAAGGAAGAAACAAATGGATCAGTTGATGGCACAGGTTAAAGGTATGTTTTATGTATTCCATTGACTTTAATTGGTTATTTTATTTAGACTTTTTTAATGTTATTCACTTAGAGGTTCCACCAATAGGCAAAACAGAGTTCCCAGAGGAAGAAAAATGTCCCATTTTTGTTGTTGTTGTTGTTGTTGTTGTTGTTAGTTGCAAAGTCATGTCCAACCCATCGCGACCCCATGGACAACATTCCTCAAGGCCTTCCTGTCCTCTACCATCCTCTGGAGTCCATTTAAACTCATGCCTACTGCTTCAGTGACTCCATCCAGCCACCTCGTTCTCTGTCGTCCCGTTCTTCTTTTGCCCTCAATCTTTCCCAGCATTAGGCTCTTCTCCAGTGAGTCCTTCTTTTGTCAGGCCTGAGTTTTTTTATTGCAGAAGAGGTTTTTCTGGAACCCTGACATCTTTCTCATTAGGTGGCCAAAGTATTTTAGTTTCATCTTCAGGATCTGGCCTTCTAAAGAGCAGTCAGGGTTGATATCCTCTAGAACTGACTTGTTTGTTCGCCTTGCAGTCCAAGGGACTTGCAGGAGTCTTCTCCAGCACCAGAGTTCAAAGGCCTCAATTCTTTGGCACTCAGCCTTTCTTATGGTCCAACCTTCACAGCCATACATTGCAACTGGGAAAACCATAGCTTTGACTATACGCACTTTTGTTGGCAGGGTGATGTCTCTGCTTTTTAATATTCTGTCTAGATTTACTATTTTTGTTAGATTTATTATTAAGAGCTTTTTCATGTTATCCATAGCGTGTGATGAAACAGAGCTCATGAATGAACAGAAAGGTAGGGCTGTTCCAGAGAACTGGAATCACAAAACAAAAAATCCTGGAGGACAAGGATAACAGAAAGTGTTAACCTACATCAGGGATGTCAAACTCGTGGCCCACAAGCCAGATGGGTCACACGCTGGCCAGGCCCGTGCCCGGTTTAGTGAAGGGGGAAAAGTCATGCTATGTCATGCGATGCTGCCATGGTGGCATGAGTTTGACACCCCTGACCTACATAGACAGGATGAAAACTGGGGTGATGATGATCTAGAATTTAAGGGCACAAGTTCCAACAAGAACCCAAAGAAATCACTGATAGAAAACAACTGTATCAGGCAGAGCCATTTTCAAATCCTTCAAAAAAAGTGTATTTCCGCAACATTACAAACCAAGTTCAAAGCACTGCTCTGGGTCAATAAGAGAGATATGTCTTTGTCCAGGTTGTCCAGGTTTGCAGACCTGTTGCATAAACATTGCAACCATGTGTAGGTCAGCTCTCTTTTCTTCCACCAAAGCAAAATGGCCTCTCGTGAGTATGCTTGTGGAGACAAACAAGAGCAAACTTTACTTTCAACATGACATGACTATAGTATAATATCAGAAGCACAAACAATGAGGCCAGATTTTCTAGTCCTTACGTCACATCCCTGCTATCTTTTACATACAGACTAGCCAGCTACACCATATTCCTTACTTTAAAACTTGAATTACAAGAATCCTTTATCTATGTCTCTTGTATTGGTAGTTGTGTGACTTTTGACTATAGCGCAAAGCAGAACCTTAGCTTCCTAGTATGTATACTGTGTTAAGGTGATTTACTTTGGTTCTTGTTAATTGGAAGGAATATACATTTATTATTATTATTAGTTACAGTCATACAGTCATAAGTGGAAGGAGATGGGTGATGGGAACAATGAGAAGATTAATACCAGTGCAGATTTAGTAAATAGTTTGACAGTGTTGAGGGAATTATTTGTTTAGCAGAGTGATGGCATTCGGGGAAAAACTGTTCTTGTGTCTAGTTGTTCTGGTGTGCAGTGCTCTATAGCGTCATTTTGAGGGTAGGAGTTGAAAGAGTTTATGTCCTGGATGCGAGGGGTCTGTAAACATTTTCACAGCCCTATTTTTGACTCATGTAGTTTACAGGTCCTCAATGGAAGGCAGGTTGGTAGCAATTGTTTTTTGTGCAGTTCTAATTATCCTCTGAAGTCTGTGTCTGTCTTGTTGGGTTGCAGAACTAAACCAGACAGTTATAGAGGTGCAGATGACAGACTCAATAATTCCTCTGTAGAACTGGATCAGCAGCAGAATAGAGGAGTGAACTGAGACATTATCTGTATCAGCCAAGTCTCTCATTTTACTGAAGGAATATTTTGGTAATGATAATAGGATTCCAAAAGGGGGATTGATTGTGAGTCCAGTCACCCTCATTCTGGGGAGTTAAGGGCATCAGGCTAGAAATTGGGACACAATGAGTTCAAGTTCCACCCTAGCCATGAAAGCCAGCTGGGTGACTTTGCACCAGTCACTCTCCTTCAGCCCAACTCAGCACCAAAGGTGCTTTTTATCAGAGCTGAAGAAGATTCTTGGATGAGAAGTAAAACATCTTCAAAGAAAAACCAGGAAGACCAGTTGCCTCTTGAAAAAAGCAACCATAATCTAGGTTACTGAGAATCTCCATAGACATTCAGCTCAGAGAACTGTTGTTGTGGGGGAAATAGGAAGAGGAAGATGTGTTGGATATGTTTGCCTGCCTTGAGTTACACCTGAAAATAATAAAGGTGGGATACAAATAAATAAATATACATCCTCTTAGGCTGATTATCTAGATCTACAGACTCAGATGCCTCTTCCATAGTTTCTGTAGCAATAGCACTTAGACTTATATACCACTTCATTTCATATACTGCTTTAGCCCTCTCTAAGCGGTTTACAGACTCTGCATATTGCCTCCCAAAATCGGGGTCCTCATTTACCGACCTCAGAAGGATGGAAGGCTGAGTCAACCTTGAGCTGGAGAGACTCGAACTGCCAAACTGCTGGCAGCCGGCAGTCAGCAGAAGTAGCCTGAAGTATTGCATTCTAACTACTGCGCCACCATGGCTGTAGTTTAGTCACCATGCAGGACCCTGGTTTAAAATACTTAAAACTAACGTGTTCATAAGCAGCAATAATGTTAAGAGAACGTTAAGGCTGCTGGTGTTGAAACAATAGGCATTTTATCAGGATTCATCCCAGATGTTAAAGCTTCCTAAATAAACTCTCCAGGGTCCTGATAATGCCACACCTTTTGTTCTTAGCATTATAGGCAAGAATTTCATAAGCATTTCCTGCAGATCAGAATTACAGTGGTGCTTTGTGAATTGAACTATCTATCTATCTATATAACCGTACCAGTTACTATTTATTTAAGCAATTTATGTGGTTGCCCATCTCACTACTGAGACAATAGAGAAACCGCAAAACAACTCAAAATAACTAAGAGAAACGTCAACAACAAATATGATATCATGTGCCAGAGCTCCAAATAGATCCTTCCATCTGTCAGTCAGACTGAACATGCAAGCAATGATAAAACTAGCGAACAGGGTTCACCTATCATATTGGCCCAACTGCATTTTAGCAATAAATCATTTTAATTGCACCCTCATGTGCAAACCTGGTCTTTTGCACCTGATAGAAAGCTCTTGAAGGTTAAAAATAAAATAATGAAATAAAATAAAAAATAAACTTTGACAAATTAAATTGTACAATGCACATGTACATTGTACATCCAGAATATCAATCAGAATAAGAATAGAGCTGGAAGAGACCTTGGAGGTCTTCTAGTCCAACCCCCTGCTCAAGAAGAAATCCAGTCTTTTTTTAAAAAAAGCTTCCAGTGATGAATCACCTACAACTTCTGAAGGCAAGCTGTTCCACTGGTTAATTGTCCTCACTGTTAGGAAGTTTCCAGGTTGCTTCCCTCCTTGATTAATTTCCATCTATTGGAAGCTAATATAATATACTGTGGATGAGAATTGCAGCAGGCAACCAAGAGCTATAATCTACTGACCACTCAGCTTTTACCAGAATAAGGAGAAGAAAAAATAACCTTATTTTCTTCTTTATTTTAACAGGTAGCACTTGGTCTTGCCAGGGATATAGGCTGCAGTTTCTTGATCAGCCATTCAACATTCTCTGAGTCTAATTTTTTCCTTCCACTTGATGTTGCCTTCATTTTATCTTCAATGAAATAAACTTAAACCAAGTAAAAGAGAATAACTTTCCCAAGTATCTCAATCATGTATAGTTTTATTTCTAATTCACGAGCACCAGTTGGCATGTTAGCATTATTTTTAAGGTTTGCTAGGAACCAGCTTCTAGCAGAGTTTAAACTGTAATGTCACTAGCAATTGCCAATATAAATCATATTGATTTTTTTTCAAGCATATGCTCTGGAAAAGGGAAAAAAAATCGATATTTCAGGAAGTGGAGCACAGATGACTTCAGAACATCATAACAAATATAAGAAGCAGTGGAGAACTCCCCCAAAATAAAAATAGAAAACCAAGAATAAGAAATGAATATTTCTGAGCATGCTATTTTGATGCACAAAACAACCTGAGACATTTATCCTCCAACCTCATTCTATATGGGGAAAAATGCATTTAACTTGACATCGAATGCAATTTGACTTATTAAAAGGATATGGAAGAGTGAATTATAATCATTTTGCACAGTGAAATGCAGGGCAAAAGAGTTTGCTTCTACCTCTCATTTACTTCAGCCTAATTAAAGGACAATTTCCCTTAAAGTCACTGATGTAAATTTGGTGAGAATGAGATTTCGGATCAAAGCCAGACGTTAACTGCATAATGACTCTAGACTCCTGCTGTTGATAATGTCCCCCCCCCCACTCCCAATCTTTTCACAAGCCTGATGTGCATTTTGTTATGCAGCCAATCAATATAGAAAGCTGTAGGGGAGGTGTCTTGCTAATAAGCCCTCCATATGTAACAACATAAGGACCAACTTGTAGGGTCAAAGCACAATCAGGAACGGAGTATACTCCACCGGATCGGCTTCAGTTTTCACAGTTTGTCAAAATCTGAGTTGAAATATTAAAAGCAAACCCATATGGGTTAGATAAGTCAACATCGGTGGGAAGACGAATGACATAGGCTTGCTCAGGCAGAATATGAAACATACTTGACACGGCAGTGCTTCTGCAAAGGAAATCCCCTGGTTGAGCTTTTCCATCTGTCTAAGCAGAGTTGGGCTAAATAATTTGTATCATTTACTCAAGTTCCAGAATTAGCAAGTTGTGGGAGGCATCGTGTCAATGTATGATGAGATGAGTATGCTAGAATGCTAACAATAGAGGGGAAGAACGGCTGTTTTTAATGACAATTTAATTTATGTGATTGGTGCGGCTAAGTTTTTTCATACACCAGAATGGCATCCATATGTTTCAGGGGCCTCCCACCTTGTTCCTACTCCTGGAACAATTTCCCCTTAAAATATTGTTTGAGTCTGAATAACAAGATTCCAAAAGATTCCTGATGCATCCTATTTTGTCGGGTCCTTCATGAAGATGGAGGAATCAGATCAGGCTCACAATTTTCCATGTGTCTGTGTGTACACACACACATACACACAAAAGCAGATAAATTCACTGATTTAGTTTTAATTTCTTGTGCAATTAGGTGTATGTAATATATAAAAAAGTCCAGTACCTTCAGTAGTCCTTGACTTATAACCATTTGTTTACTGATTGTTCAAAGTTATAACGGCTCTGAAAAAGTGACCTCCAATCAGTCCTCACATTTATGACTGTCACAACATTCCCATGGTCACAGGATCAAAATTTGGGCACTTGGCAACTGTATTCACATGGTTGCAGCAACCTGGGACCATGTGGTAAGCATTTGTGAAAAAATGTAATAAAACTCACTTCTTAATAACCACCTTGCTTAGCAATATGGAATGGAATCCATAACATAACATAACAACAGAGTTGGAAGGGACCTTGGAGGCCTTCTAGTCCAACCCCCTGCCCAGGCAGGAAACCCTACACCATCTCAGTCAGATGGTTATCCAACATTTTCTTAAAAATTTCCAGTGTTGGAGCATTCACAACTTCTGCAGGCAAGTTGTTCCACTGATTAATTGTTCTAACTGTCAGGAATTTTTTCCTTAGTTGCTTCTTTCTTTGATCAGTTTCCACCCATTGCTTCTTGTTCTACCCTCAGGTGCTTTGGAGAACAGCCCGACTCCCTCTTCTTTGTGGCAACCCCTGAGATATTGGAACACAGCTATCATGTCTCCCCTAGTCCTTCTTTTTATTAAACTAGACATACCCAGTTCCTGCAACCGTTCTTCATATGTTTTAGCCTCCAGTCCCCTAATCATCTTTGTTGCTCTTCTCTGCACTCTTTCTAGAGTCTCAACATCTTTTTTACATCGTGGCAACCAAAACTGGATGCAATATTCCAAGTGTGGCCTTACCAAGGCATTATAAAGTGGCACTAACACTTCACGTGATCTTGATTCTATCCCTCTGTTTATGCAGCCCAGACCTGTGTTGGCTTTTTTCGCAGCTGCTGCACACTGCTGGCTCATATCTAAATGGTTATCCACTAGGACTCCAAGATCCCTCTCACAGGTATTACTATTGAGCAAGGTACCACATATACGGTACGGGTGCATTTTGTTTTTTTGGCCTAAATGTAGAACCTTACTTTTTTCACTGTTGAATTTCATTTTGTTAGATAGCACCCAATGTTCAAGTCTGTCAAGATCTTTCTGTAACTTGAGCCTATCTTCTGGAGAATCCATTCCCTGGAGAATCCATTCTGGAGAATCCATTCCCTATCATCCAGTCAGAACTGAAGAAATTTCTTGGATGAGAAGCAAAACATCTTCAAAGAAAAAACAAGAAAGTCCATTTGCCTATGAAAAAGCACCTTTGGGATAACCATGATCTGGATGACTGAGAATCTCCATAGGCTTTTTGCTTAGCAATAGAAATTCTGATCCCAATTGTGGTCAAAGTTGAGAACTACCTGTCCTGGGAAAGCTATAGCAACTGTGGTCCATGTCATGTATCCCTTTAAATCTCTCGTGAAGTTTCAGCAATTATTGTTTTTGTTTTTAGTTTTGGAGAGCAGCTGACTGCTCTCCTTTGGAAAGTTTTAGCAACAGTAACTGATTACAGTAGCATTAAATAATATATTTAAAATTGCATGTATCTTCCAGATGAACTCTTATATCATGGGTGGCCTTCAAGGTGATGCTACACACAGTTTTAAGCAGGTTTAATCAACAAGATCAGTGCACAGATCCTGAGAATTATAATCCAGCAACATCTAGCAGGTTGCAAATTCTGCTGAGTAATGCCATGGATAGCTTCAACTTTCAAGATATGATAAAGGAATTATGTAAAAGCAGAAACTGATGGTAGGTAAAATCAGTAATTACATCAGGATGAGTATTGCATCAGATAGGACATCAATTTTTAGACATTTTCAGCGGGGCAAGAGGCACAACTAACAAAATGTACATTATGATATCTTGGCACAAATCCTACAGCTAACCCTTTGTATATTGAAAGTTGAAGCCATCCAAGTCTCTATAGAAAGCTGAAGGAAGAATTTGTGACCCTCCAGATGTTATTATAGGATCTTTTCCCACTGATTTTGTTGATTGGTCCTGCTTAAAATTGTATTTAGTATCAACCTGAAACCCTCCCATGATATCAGAATGCAAGTCTGGAAAAGTGGGGTTTGTGTAGTGACACACCCTGCACATCAACATTTTTTTTTCATCATCTTAGCTAATGCAGATTCCTCTGATTCAGCCTGAGCATTAAAAAAAGCCAAGGATAAGCATGATATGTACAATTAATCTGAGACGCGTTGATTTTGACTGGACAAAACTTCTGTCTGTTCATTCTATCTAGTTCAGGGCTCTTAAATCCAATTGATTTCAATTGGATTTAATATTTGCCTTAAGCCTTTTCCAGTGTAAGCACCAAAGACAAGCACTTTTGAAGACAAGCACTTTTGAACCCGATGTTCAAAAGCGCTTCTCTTTGGATGGATTATGATTGCTTTAGTAACTAGTTGTTACTAAATATACATACAGAAGGCATTAATATTGTGGTCTGTCAGCAGCCTATGGAGCTGGCAATGGAATTGGACAGCGATGAGGCTGAGGTGAGGCCAGGGCCATCAGGAAGTGAGGTGCAAATTCCAGAGCCTCTGTGGTTCAGACTGGTAAGACAGTCTGTTATTAACACAGCTGCCTGCAATTACTGCAGGTTCTAGTCCCACCAGGCCCAAGGTTAACTCAGCCTTCCATCCTTTATAAGGTAGGTAAAATGAGGACCCAGATTGTTGGGGGCAATAAGTTGACTTTGTATATAAATATACAAATAGGATGAAGACTATTGCTAACATAGTGTAAGCCGCCCTGAGTCTTCGGAGAAGGGCGGGATATAAATGCAAATAAAAAAAAGAGAGCCTCCAGAGCCTGATAGTAGTGAGGCAGAGGAACAGGAGGAGCCTGTTCCTAATGCACACATGAGAAGAGCTGTCAAAAGGTACAAACAGCTCAAGCAGAGAGGACAACTCGTGAGTAGGGCCAAGAGATGATTGGCCCCTCCCATAAGGCTTAAAACAAGACAGCACTGTGTTTCAGCTTGCCAGAAAAACAACGTTATAGCTAGCTGCGTCCTCTGCTTCGTGTTTTTGTGACTTCTGGACATTTATCAGGAAGGGCCTTTGGCAGTTTGCCTAATTGGACTTAGGTTTGTGATAACCGAAGAATTTGTGTTTGGGAGGCATTTGTTTTACTTTGAGTTGAAGGACGCTGGGAATGAAGTAATTCCCAGCTGTTCGAATAAAGTTTATTTTATCACGGACTGAGTTTGTTGCTACCTACATGGGTCTGGATCACAACAATTAATGATAGAGAAAGCATTATTATCTCTCTCTGTTATATAGCAATAACAATGAATTCCCGAGAGATAAAATACCAGAAAAGACAGTAAAAAGACCATTAAAAATATATCATTTTGAATGAATATTTTTGGCCAATATATCAGTTATAAATTCTGATAAAAGAATTCATAGTTACAGCCTACAGGTATTCCTCAACTTAGAACCTTTTGGTGAGAGAGCTTCCGAAATTAAAATGGTACTTGAAAAAGTGACATGACATCATACATACAACTGTTGCAGCATCTCCATGGCCATGTGAACAACATTCAGATGCTTGGCAACTGGCTCCTATTTATGACAGTTGTAGTGTCCCGGGGTCATGTGATCACCTTTTGTGATCAAAGTCAATGGGGAAGCCAAAATCTCATAGTATCATAATAACAGAGTTAGAAGGGACCTTGGAGGTCTTCTAGTCCAACCCCCTGCCCAAGCAGGAAACCCTACACCACTTCAGACAAATGGTTATCCAACATTTTCTTAAAAATTTCCAGTGTTGGAGCATTTACAACTTCTGCAGGCAAGTTGTTCCACTGATTAATTGTTCTAACTGTCAGGAAATTTCTCCTTAGTTCTAAGCTGCTTCTCTCCTTGATTAGTTTCCATCCATTGCTTCTTGTTCTACCCTCAGGTGCTTTGGACAATAGCTTGACTCCCTCTTCTTTGTGGCAGCCCCTGAGATATTGGAACACTGCTATCATGTCTCCCCTGGTCCTTCTTTCCATTAAACTAGACATACCGAGTTCCTGCAACCGTTCTTCATATGTTTTAGCCTCCAGTCCCCTAATGATCTTTGTTGCTCTTCTCTGCACTCTTTCTAGAGTCTCAACATCTTTTTTACATCGTGGCGACCAAAACTGAATGCAATATTCCAAGTGTGGCCAATATTCCAATCTCTTACTAACCATGTTACTAGCTTAACAATCGCAGTGACTGTAGACAGTTAACTGTAGCAAAAAATGTTGTGAAATGGGGCAAATGTTACATTATCACTTAATAATGTCTCCCTTAGCAACAGAAACTTTGGGCTCAATTGTGGTCATAAGTTAAGGACTACCTGTACCATGTGTCCAAATCAATAATTAATCAACCACAGAAAACAATATGGTTTTAAAACTGCACACCCTCCTACATATATACCATTATTATCTATATCATTATTACTATCACCCATCTCCTCCCACTTATGACTGTATTACTGTAACCTTGTTGCTGGTATCCTTACGATTTATATTGACTGTTTCCTAATATTGCTTATTTGTTCCCTATGACTATCATTAAGTGTTGTACCTTATGATTCTTGACGAATATATCTTTTCTTTTATGTACACCGAGAGTGTATGCTCCAAGAGAAATTCCTTGTGTGTCCAATCACACTTGGCCAATAAAGAATTCTATCCTATTCTATTAACTTTCCACACATCCCTACAACACAGATCAAATCTTGGGCCGTGGATAGCTCAGGCTGTAAGGAGCCTGTTATTAGAACACAGTAGCCTGCAATTACTGCAGGCTCAAGCCCGGCCCAAGGTTGACTCAGCCTTCCATCCTTTATAAGGTAGGTAAAATGAGGACCCAGATTGTTGGGGGGGGGCAATAAGTTGACTTTGTAAATATACAAATAGAATGAGACTATTGCCTTATACACTGTAAGCCGCCCTGAGTCTTCGGAAAAGGGCGGGATATAAATGTAAATAAATTTAAAAAAATTAAAAAAAAATCTTAAGTATAATACTAAAAGCATATTACAAAGAGTTGTCATTAAACATTTGTTTCTGAACACAAGCAAGTCATCTCACCATATTAACCATTATACTTTATTATAAAAAGTTATACAATCATTGAAGGAAAGTATTCTGTGGAACATAGGACACTTCCAACGTTACAAGATTGGGAAACTGAAAATTGTAGGAATGGAGATACTCATATTCTACCTACTCATGTATAATGAATTCTAAGTTGAAAAAGAAATGGTTTATCTCATCATTCATGCTTAACTAAACTAATCAAATGCTTAAAAAAGAAAATATTCTGGAGTTGTCAGGGAACTCTTGACATCTTAGATGTCAAACTATTATTATTATTTATTTATTTGTCAACAAGTACAAGAAAACAAGTAACAGAGTAGACATAGACATGGACACATGAAAACAATTGGCACAAAAAAAAGGATATAAATTGGCAAAACATAGCCATAAACACATAGAATGTTTACATATAATTGGGAACAGTAGGACAGGGACGGTAGGCATGCTGGTGTACTTATGCACGCCCCCTTAGGGACCTCTTAAGAAGGTAAGAGGTCCATGGTAGACAATTTATGGTGAAAGGTATGGGGATTAGCGAGACTAACAACAGGATCAGGTAGAGTGTTCCAGTCATTTACTACTCTATTGCAGAGATAAGATAGAATAGAATAGAATAGATTTTTTTATTGGCCAAGTGTGATTGGACACACAAGGAATTTGTCTTGGGGCATATCCTCTCAGTGTACATAAAAGAAAAGATACCTTCATCAAAGTATTGGCCATTAGAGGACCTTGTTAGTGCTTGTTGGTAAAGGAATAGCCAAGGAAAAAACTTTCACTTGATTGCCAGATTTTCATTCGCTCTTTATATTAATTCAAAGCTTAGCTGTATCAGGCCAAAGATGCCAAAAGAGTTGAATGCTCTTGTATTTGTGTGGGTATGGACATAAGAGCCTTCACTGAATTTTGATTACTTAATATCTCTTCTTAATAAAGAGTGTAATCAGCAACTTAGGAAATCCTTAGAATCTGCAGTTGGGAAAACTTGTTCTGAGAGTTATCTCCCATAAAATAAACCAAACCAATCCCATGGATTACAACTCTAGAAAGAGTGCAGAGAAGAGCAACAAAGGCTAGAGGACTGGAGGCTAAAACCTATGAAGAATGGTTTCAGGAATTGGATATGTGTAGTCTAATGAAAAAAAAAGGACGGGGGTGACATGATAGCAGTGTTCCCACATCTAAGGGGAGCCCCAAAAAAGAGGAGGTCAACCTATTCTCCAAAAGACCTGAAAGCAGGACAAGAAGCAACCGATGGAAACTAATCAAGGAAAGGAGCAACCTAGAAATCGGGAGAAATTTCCAGACCATGAGAACAATTAATCAATGGAATGGCTTGACTCCAGAAGTTGCAGGTGCTCCATCACTGGTGAACTTTTTTTTTTAATTTTTACCAACAAGCAAATATTTTTTTTAAAAAAATTAAAAATTTAACACAAAATAGTTTGTCACGGAAGCGACTGCCTGTGAAGGCTGCTGGATTGGGATTGAAAGGCAAAAGCGGAAGCAGTATGCTCTATTCCATATTTGGGTAGACCAGGCTACACCAGTTTCACTGGAAAAACACTGGAAGTTTTTAAGAACAGATTGGACAGCCATTTGTCTGTAATAGTATAGGGTCTCCTGCTTGAGTAGAGGATCTTTTCCAGTTCTGTTATTATGTTATTCTGATATTTTGACTAATGAGAGCATATTCAGACATTCCCTAGTTAGAAAAAAATATAGCAATTTATCAATTTGATCCTTCCAGGAAATGCAGAGTAAAGTAGACCTTGACTTACAATCAGTTGTTTAGTGACCGTTCAAAGCTATGACGACACTGAGAGAAGTGACTGAGAACTGGTCCTTGCCATTACAACTGACAACAGCATCCCCATGGTCATGTGATTAAAATTTGAGAACTTGGCAACCAGGATTTATTTAGGATGGTTGCAACATCCTGGGGTCACGTGAACACCATTGGCAACCTTCCAAGCTGCCTTCCTACAAGCAAAGCCAATGGGGAAAACCAGATTCATTTGATGACTGTATGAGTCACTTAATTTCAGTGCTTTGCTTAATAACCATGGCAAAAATTCATAACATCAGGTAAAACTCACTTAACAACATTCCATTGGTTAGCGATGGAAATTCTAGACATAGATCAAGAACTACTTATAAGTCAGGGAACATCTAAGGAAAGAAATGCATGTTCTTTGGCCATTTCTGTGGTTTTCTCCTTCAATAGATAATTGCAATGCCACCTAACCATATAAACAGAATGAGTGAATTTTCTATAATTTTTTCCTTCATCTACATATCTCTAGTCCCAAGTATCGTAAAAGAAACGTTAATGCCAATTTTTCGCCTCTATGTCGTTTATCATCTTTCAGTGTGATGGAAAATAAATTGTTCTGGTATTTATTTTCCAAAAGAAGGAGAAGGAGAAGAAGAAGGAGAAGAAGGAGAAGGAGAAGGAGAAGGAGAAGGAGAAAGAACATTTCGAAACAATTGCATTGGTAATATAAAGGGATCCTGGAATTATATTTCTTATGAGTGCAATGATCTCTTCTCCTTGGCTTCCCATTCTTCGGGGAAATTATGGGGAAAATTTAAGGGGTGACACTGCAGTGTGCTGAAAACATAAACCCTGTACAAATACTTCTGCAGCCTTTCAGCAAGCAAATAAGCTCAAAACACCATCCAAAGAAAGTGAATCAGAAGCCTTTTTGTTATTCAAATGAAATTTAAGGAAATCTGTAATCCAGAGGTGTCGAACTCAAG
The DNA here is from genome assembly GCF_028640845.1 of Ahaetulla prasina. Lineage (NCBI taxonomy): Eukaryota > Metazoa > Chordata > Lepidosauria > Squamata > Colubridae > Ahaetulla > Ahaetulla prasina. The sequence continues at coordinate 97,283,420 of NC_080544.1, read as the reverse complement.
GCCTGAGGACTGGCCCCAGCCCATGGGGTGCTTAGATATGGCCCGTGGGGCCACCCTGGAAACAGTGAAAGAGTAGCCCGTGGTGCCTCTGCCGAAAACTGAGTTTGGGATGGCCATTGCAGAGGGTTGCAGGCAGTCGTCACAGCCTAAAATGGAGCTCAGGAGCACGTTTTTGCTGGCAGAGCTCTTGGGCCACCACAGGCGCCCCTGACACGAGTAAGTGATATGAGCTGGTCATGTGCCACCAGCCCCCCCAAGATAAAACACAACCTTGATCAGCCCTCAATGAAATCGAGTTTGACATCCCTGTTATAAGGCAAAAGATATTATAATGAAGGGAGGGAGGGAGAAAGGAAGGTTAGTTCAAGTTTCAATATATCTTAAATCACAAGTCAATAAATTACAGCAAATGTCCAGTTTTCCACACAAGAAATAATATGTGGTATATGTGACATTATGTTTTTCCTGAATAATACAATTCCAACAATTATTCAATGTTCATTATCAGATTGTCGCAGGTGATCACTGGGGAAATCTGATCTTTTTGCTTCATGTACACAAGATTCTCACTTATACTAACATTTATATTGCCTTCATAAACATCCTTCCTGTTCTTCTAGATTAATTACCTCTGAGTCTTCTCATAGTTACAAAGGATCAGCAAATTTCTTAAAGAAACAGACAGTGAATTGCCTTCAAGCTTTCCTTCAGCTTCCTGACTGAATGGGGAAACGGTTTATTGGTGGAAGTAAAATTTGTTAAGAGAAAAATATTACTAATCTTGATCACATCTCTGTTCTTCTAGGAATTTCCTATTTTAGACACCAAGATCAAAGGTTGTAAATGTACTACTCTCTAAATACCTGATAAAAACCTTGTCTGATATTTTTTTTAAAAAGAAATTAACATTAATCCCCAAGTCCCAAGATCCTTCATGATGTCTGTCTGCTTTAAGTGATCACCTTCAGCTTAAAAGCAGACATAAAGTGATCACCTTCAGCCTGAGGGCAACATTCATTTTGGGAATAAGTCCCAGTTAACTCAATAAGCATTCACCACAGCCCTGCTCTTACTCATATAGTGACCAATGTTATATATCTAAAAAGCTGTAACATGGACAACAAGGTGATAATTCTTCCATGTTTGTTCCACAGCAGCTGGTATTTCAGATTTGGTGCCAATGATTCACGAGGTAGTGAACGTTTTAAAGCCTGATTTTCCTGAAATTTATGTAGTACCTTTCAAACTGATGTCAGTGGGCATTATGGTTTAACTCCATGTGCCTACACTGAGAAAGCACACAGAAAATGGTCTTTGTTATCACAGAAGTGCACAGGTCACAATTTAGGGAACAAACGCAAGCCTTGCCCATCTTCTGTGGCTTGCAGAACTGCAAGGAGTCTCGATCATTTTTCTTTATGATCCAGTCGATCACCCTTGAGGCAGCTACCCAGTGGACCTAATAAGAGGTGTCATTAAAAAAAAACAAACTTTTAGCAGCGATCTCCTGTATACTGTGATAACTGGTGAAAGTGACCTGTGATAGTGGGAATGTTGTGGGTCCTATTTGCTAAGAAGATACATCTGGCAGAACCCAGAAGAAGGGCCTTCTCTGTGGTGGCTCCCTCTCTCTGGTACATCATTCGTCTGGAAATTAGACTGGCTCCCACTCTAAGCCCTTCATGGCTTAGGACCAGGTTATCTGAGAGACCATCTCCTGCTGGTCACATCTACCCGACCCATCTGAGCGGGGAGGCAGGGAATGCTGTAGGTCCCATCCCTGAGGGAGATATACCTGATGGGACCCAGAAGAACGGCCTTCTCCATGGTGGCTCCCTCTCTCTGGAACATCATTCACCCAGAGATTAGAATAGCCTCCACTCTAATTCTCTTCTGGAAGGCACTGAAGACCTGGTTCTGCCTGTGGGCCTGGGGAACCCAAAGTGGGATGAAGCCCATGAAATGGCTCGTGTGATCTGCTGTCGCTGGGGGGGAGGGTAATTATATTACATTAATTTAATTTATATTATATGTTAATTAATTAATTATATGTTAATTAATTATATTACATTAATTTACATTAATTAATTAATTAATTACATTAATCCTGGACATAAACTGTTTCAACTCCTACCCTCAAAACGACGCTATAGAGCACTGCACACCAGAACAACTAGACACAAGAACAGTTTTTTCCCGAAGGCCATCACTCTGCTAAACAAATAATTCCCTCAACACTGTCAGACTATTTACTGAATCTGCACTACTATTAATCGTTTCATAGTTCCCATCGCCAATCTCTTTCCACTTATGACTGTATGACTATAACTTGTTGCTGGCAATCCTTATGATTTATATTGATATATTGATCATCAATTGTGTTGTAAATGTTGTACCTTGATGAACGTATCTTTTCTTTTATGTACACTGAGAGCATATGCACCAAGACAAATTCCTTGTGTGTCCAATCACACTTGGCCAATAAAAATTCTATTCTATTCTATTCTATTTATTTGATTTTTTTTTCATTAGTTTTATTAGTTTTTAAATGTGGTTTTATATTTTGTAAGCCACCTTGAGTCGCCATGGGCAAATAGGTGGCAATATATATTCAATAAATAAATAAAATAAATAAATAAACACTGTTTCGGAAGGCCCTGAAAATGTGGTTCTGCCAGTGGGCCTGGGGAATCCAGAGCAGGATGGAGCCCATTAAATGGCTGGTATGAATGTGTGTTGTCACTGCGGGTGGGGGGGTGTTAATATTTTATTATTTTTTTTATTTTTTATTTCTTTTATATTGTGCTTTTATGCCTTGTAAGCCACCTTGAGTCGCCATGTGCAAGTAGGCGGCAGTATAATTTTTCTAAATAATAATAATAATCTTATTTTGCTGCCCCAATTACTCTGCTGACAAACTGACAAACTTTCCACAGCAATATCATCACCACAAGTAGTCCTCGACATACAAGCATTTGTTTAATGAGCTGGCCTGCATTTATGACGATTGCAGTGTCCTGAGGGTCACACACGACCTTCTATGACCTTCTTTGCTTGGTGACCTTTTTTGCTTGTCACCAAAGAACCTTTGGTGACCTTCTGACAAGCAAAGTCAATGGGGAAGCCAGATTCATTTAACAATTGTGTTACTACGTGAACAACTTCAGTGATACGCTGAACGACTGTGACAAGAAAAGTTGCAAAATGGGCAAAAGGCAGTTAACAGCATTAAGTGCACATAAGTGCCTCTGCATGACAGAGTAGAGAAAGAACGTATATGAGGAGATAAATAGCTTTGCCCTTTAAGGTTTCTGCAGGATTCAATAAGACTCCTACTCCAAAAAACTTCTGTAATTAGTGCATTTTAATGAATTTTCTAGCATAATCATCTTATTAACAAAAGCTATCCAATAATAGGAAGGGGGGGAAAAAAGCTAAGATTGTGTAAAATAGGAGTTATTTTGCAAGTTTCATAAATCTTCCCTCACGCCTCCTCAATTTATGAGCAGGAAATCCAAAATTCACTTCAAATTTAACTTTAGGCAAAATTTCACTGGCAACACTAAACCTCACAGTTGTTTATTCTTAGGTCTCAGCATTCCGTGCAATTTAAATAGAGCATGACAGAATATAACAAAGATCCATGTATGACCTAGAGCAAAACAGTGACAGCCTGTGAATGGCAACTTTATAAATATGCAATTTTTAAAAGAAAATAAAGGGGGAATAATAACCTCATAACTATGCCCAGTTCTTCATTATTTTTTTAAATATCTCCTTAGCTAATTAAACGCCAAAATTCAAGAGTCATGATCCATAGAAATGTTTCTCAAATTTTGTAACTTAAGATGTGGAGACTTCAACTCCCAGAATTCCCCAGCCAGTCATGCTTCTGCCCGTGAACCAGTTCTGACTTCGAGGTAAGGACAAAAGATTCAGGGATAAGTTCTATTTAATTTAAAGAGCTATTGGAATATTAGCATGATAAAATATATTACATATAAACATATTCTTAAATATCATTTGATAAGCATCAACATAAATTCATTACCATTATTTGGATTTGGAACTATGTAGGGGCCAGAACGAATTGGAGTTTAATAGGAAACTACCGGAAAGTTCCATATATGTTAGCTAGACTTTGCTTTTGAGTCAGTTTTAACTCCTGATAAGTCCCTGTGGTTTTCTTGGCAAGGTTTTGTGGAAGTGGTTTGCCATTGGGCCGTGGTGGCTCAGGCTGTAAGATAGCCTGTTATTAAAACACAGCTGCCTGCAATTACTGCAGGTTCTAGTCCCACCAGGCCCAAGGTTGACTCAGCCTTCCATCCTTTATAAGGTAGGTAAAATGAGGACCCAGATTGTTGGGGGGGCAATAAGTTGACTTTGTAAATATACAAATAGAATGAGACTATTGCCTTACACACTGTAAGCTGCCCTGAGTCTTCGGAGAAGGGCGGGATATAAATGTAAATAAAAATAAATAAATAAAAATAAATTGCCTGTTTACTAGGGCTTAGAGAGAGTGCCTGGCCAAATCCACCCAGCTAATTCCGTACCTAAGTCATAACCAGAATTCTAAAGACAAAAGAACAGAACAAATTAGAAGCAAATGAAAAACCATTTCCATATTGTTGTCAAGAAGTCACTAAACTGAGTTAGCTATCGATATAATGATAGGAGAGAAAGACAGAGGGGCGGGGTATCATTGCTTCCACCATATATATATATACAGTACATTATACATTTTTCCATTCTTTAAACTTATTGGTTTTCTATTTTTCAGCTTTTTATCAATTCCACTCAACTGTGACTTTCTCAGTTTTTTCTCTTACCCCTTTATCCAAATATTTTTATTTATTTATTTACATTTATATCCCGCCCTTCTCCGAAGACTCAGGGCGGCTTACATTGTGTAAGGCAATAGTCTCATCCTATTTGTATATTTATATACAAAGTCAACTTATTGCCCCCCCAACAATCTGGGTCCTCATTTTATCTACCTTATAAAGGATGGAAGGCTGAGTCAACCTTGGGCCTGGTGGGACTCGAGCCTGCAGTAATTGCAAGCAGCTGTGTTTAATAACAGGCTGTCTTACAGCCTGAGCCACCCACAGCCCAGGCCGTGTTGTATATTATTTATTTTACAGGATCGTCCTCATTCATAATTTTATATGGTCAAACCAATTCAATCTATTTCTAGTGATTGAAAAAGTCCTCTCTGTTGAGCAATCATGCAAAGAGTCACTTCTACTTGATCTTCCTGGAGCTAAAGAAAAAGTTGGGAGTAAATGGTTCCATAGATACCAAGTCTTTGGCCACATAGTTGACAAACATTTAGATGGCAAAGCAGCATCTCGAACTGAACCCTGCAATCAGCTGTAGTACATGGGTGAAACCAGAAGTCTCCATAAATACTTGAGCCATTGCATTCACTAGGTTCAGCTTCCACATGTACAACCTATGCAGATCTCACTCAATAATTTAAATAAAATTATAACTAAGGCCTAAGTTAGAGAATAGAATAGAATAGAATAGAATTTTTATTGGCCAAGTGTGATTGGACACACAAGGAATTTGTCTTGGTGCATATGCTCTCAGTGTACATAAAAGAAAAGATACGTTCATCAAGGTACAACATTTACAACATAATTGATGGTCAATATATCAATATAAATCATAAGGATTGCCAGCAACAAGTTATAGTCATACAGTCATAAATGGAAAGAGATTGGTGATGGGAACTATGAGAAGATTAATAGTAGTGCAGATTCAGTAAATAGTTTGACAGTGTTGATGGAATTATTTGTTTAGCAGAGTGATGGCCTTTGGGAAAAAACTGTTCTTGTGTCTAGTTGTTCTGGTGTGCAGTGCTCTATAGCGTCGTTTTGAGGGTAGTAGTTGAAACAGTTTATGTCCAGGATGCGAGGAGTCTGTGAATATTTTCACAGCCCTCTTCTTGATTCGTGCAGTATACAGGTCCTCAATGGAAGGCAGGTTGGTAGCAATTATTTTTTCTGCAGTTCTAATTATCCTCTGAAGTCTGTGTTTTTCTTGTTGGGTTGCAGAACCGAACCAGTCAGTTATAGAGGTGCAAATGACAGACTCAATAATTCCTCTGTAGAACTGAATCAGCAGCTCCTTGGGCAGTTTGAGCTTACTGAGTTGGCGCAGAAAGAACATTCTTTGTTGTCCTTTTTTGATGATGTTTTTGATGTTAGCTGTTAGAGCATCCTTTTCTAGAAATAGCCATAACTGATACATATAATACATATACATATACATATACATATACATATACATATACATATACATATACATATACATATACATATACATATACATATAATTCTTCTAGACAAGGCATCTTATACTTTCTGCGAAGTATAATAATTCTTCTGGGACAAAAGTGCTCCCATTGCACCTACAGGCAGCTCTGAGCGCAGATTGTGTAGGAGGTTGTGTGCTCAAGGTCAGAAGAGTCTCTGAAAATTATGAGAAAGCAGAGACAATTGTTCTCAGCTAAAAAGCAGGTTCAAAAGCATTCATGCAGTTGTTTTAACATGCAGATGTTATTAAGAATTTGGCAAAGGAAGATAAAAAAGCACACCGCACAATTCTAGTGGCATCAGTTCCTCTTGAAATCCTGTGATCAAATGCTAATTTTCCTTCTAAAAAGGAACAGACTTAACTCTACCACTGAGCTTTCAAATTTTGTTTCCTCCTTCTCTCCTATCTTTCAGTTCAAAAGTCTATATAAAGCTTCACATAGGAAGAATTTCCATAAGAAGAAGAAAGGAAAGGGACATGAGGGTAGAATATGTAAAATAGCCAAATGAAAAAAAAATATATATTTCAAATAAAATGACTACAAATTTCTCACTACCAAGATATTTGCACAGCCCATTGACTGTTTTATATTTGTTATTGTATTCAGACATTACATTTTAACTAAAGGGGAACAAATATCTACTCAAATATAGACCTTGCTACTGATATAACACAGCTATAAGAAATAATATTCTTTTTTAAATTGAAGCTTCATTAACAAAAAAGTTGACTTGAAGAAATCTCCACTGAGATAAAGACCGTGACATTAGTCTTGCTGCTGTATATTTTTTTAAAAAAAACCTGTTCAGTAGAAAGTTCTCTTCCCCTTAATTATTTTAATACAATATACTTGTTTTCAAAGTCCAATTTAAGATGTAATGGTTCAGAGAAGTTTGGGGTTTTTAAAAAGAAACTGGAACAATACAACTAAAAATATTACTGCAGCCGAAAAGAAAATCTATATATGGGCAATTAGCTTTGATTATTTTAAACAGTGACAAACCAGACCAGTAATTAGAAATCATGCACAATATTAGCAAATGACTAAATGCTGTTGATTAGTTAGCAAAAGATTTCTTTATGAGTATTCTGAAGTAAACTGGATTGAACAGGATTTGTTTATTTGTTTTTCTTAACTAAGCCATTGTGAAATAGTGTTTTTATTTCCAATCCATTATAGTTCAGCAGTAGCCAGAGAATTGTAAGTTCCCCATCTTTGGAATAAATGAACTAGAATGAGCTTATATTCCATCATCTGTGTTTTGTAGAATACTGTGGCTTTTTGCTTTTTTTTTTTACAATTTAAAACTAGGTACTGAATATGCTGAAAAACAGAAGCTATGGTAGAAAGCATGTTTATTAAAGGAAGACAGTGCATGCAAAACTGTATATGCAGAGCAAAAAAGAGATGGCAAATGGAAACACAGAATAGAATAGATTTTTTATTGGCCAAGTGTGATTGGACACAGAAGGAATTTGTCTTGGTGCATATGCTCTCAGCGTACATAAAAGAAAAAATAACGGAGAGAGAGAGAGAGAAAGAGAGAGGGAAGCAGCTGAGAGAGAGAGAATAACCTACTATGCTGCTTTTGATGTGGGAGACCAGGGTTCAAATCCCAGCTGGTACCTACCTTATCAATATGGAACCATGGGCAAAGCCCCCACACACAATGTTTCATCTACCTACTTCAAGCATGAGAATGACACAATCTAAGAGAGTCATGCCAGTTTAGATGTTGCCCAGATGATCAAGATCCACAAATGTTAAAGAACTCTATAACAGTAATACTTAAACCCCAGAGAGCGGATATATGAAACGTATGAGGGAACTATGAATGGACAGAAGACCTGCACCCACACTAATTGAAAAACAGCTGCATGTGTAGCCAAAGCCCAAAGCTGGAATGTCACTATTCCCTCTATTACAGAGCATAGTAGCGGATATGTGGCACAAGATCACAGATAAGCTAATTACAGTCAACTCTCAAGACCCATTACCAGTGATCAGTGGAGAAGTACCAAGCAATAGAAGATACTAATAGAGCCCTCACGACAATCCATACAACCACAAACTCTTAAATTTTAAAATCTCTGAGAATAGAATAGAATAGAATAGAATAGAATAGAATAGAATAGAATAGAATAGAATAGAATAGAATAGAATAGAATAGAATTTTATTGGCCAAGTGTGATTGGACACACAAGGAATTTGTCTTGGTGCATATGCTCTCAGTATACGTAAAAGAAAAGATACCTTCATCAAGAATTCTAAGGTACAACACTTAATGATAGTCATAGGGTACAAATAAGCAATCAGGAAGCAATCAATATCAATATAAATTGTAAGGATACAAGCAACAAAGTTACAGTCATACAGTCATAAGTGGAAGGAGATGGGTGATGAAATGATGAGAAGATTAATAGTAATGCAGACTTAGTAAATAGTTTGAGAGTGTTGAGGGAATTATTTGTTCAGCAGAGTGATGGCCTTCGGGAAAAAACTGTCCTTGTGTCTAGTTGTTCTGGTGTGCAGTGCTCTATAGCGTCGTTTTGAGGGTAGGAGTTGAAACAGTTTATGTCCAGGATGTGAGGGGGTCAATAAGTATTTTCACAGCCCTCTTTTTGACTCATGCAGTATACAGGTCCTCAATGGAAGGCAGGTTGGTAGTCATTGGTGGTTTTTTTTTCTGCAGTTCTAATTATCCTCTGAAGTCTGTATACAGTACATGAGTACATGAGTTTGAGGAAGATGCATACTACCCATAGGAATGAAAAGGGATTTTTTTTAAAACAGTTACAATAGAAATTCTATACTTTTCATGACATGTTTTTGTTCTTGTGGAAGAAGGATTCATGGTCAAGTAAATAGCAAACGGAGCAAAACTGAATACAAGGGCCTTTCCTTATAGAACCTGCATACAGTAATTTCTTTTCCCCAATGGAGCAAATTTCTGACAGTTAATTTATTTGTTCAAGGCAACTGGATAAAATAATCAGCCTCTGCTGTTTTGCTGTCCTAAGGGTCTATTTTCTTACTGTTTCTTCATTAATCTGAGATTTTGTTTCTTTAACATAATCATTCCCATGTCAAGCTCTGAACTGTAGCACATAATCAGGGATGAATCAGGATTCACAAAAAAGTTTCTTTAGTGAGTTTTAATGCCAAGAATTAGGGTTTAGAGCACAGAATCTTTACAAGCTGAGATGGGAACCGGCTTCTAGCCCTCTTGTATGAATGATTTTATTATGTGTCTTTTGAACTAGTTTTTCCCTGAAATATTTGCATTAAGAGTCCATTTATTTGATAAGCCTGAAATTGGAACTTTCGTCTCTTGATTTCTTTAGAGATATTTCTATTTCTTGGGCTTGATATTGCTAATATAACAGCTATTTTATTTCCTGAAACAGATTTCAGGAAAGTTTCAGTTCAGGGGTGTCCACCTTTGGCAATTTTAAGACCTGTGGACTTCAACTATTTACAGAGATTCTAAAATATATCTCAATATAACTAGAATACTTCTACTGACAGAGGAAAAGGGTTAGCTACAGGGTTGGTTGGGGGATTTTGGGAGCTGAAGTCCACTAGTTGCCAAGGTTATGCAACTCCTGTTTTTAGTTTTGCTAGAACTCTCTGCCAGATCCCTAAAAATTTCTAGTCAGTTAATTCTGAGGTGACTGGAGATAGGAGACAAACTCCACATCTCTTCTTAACTTGACCGGGCTATTTACGGGACCGCCTACTGCCACAAACAGCCTCCCACCAACCTGTGCGCTCCCACAGGGAGGGCCTCCTTGGGGTGCTGTCGGTTAAACAATGTCAACTGGCAACCCCCAGGGGTAGGGCCTTCTCTGTGGGGGTTCCTGCCCTCTGGAACGAGCTGCCTCCAGGGCTTCGCCAACTCCCCGACCTTCGGACCTTCCGCCGTGAGCTGAAGACTCTTTTATTCCATTGAGCTGGGCTAGCCTGATTAAGTAATTTTAAATGGGGTTTTAGTTTTTTGTATGAGTTAGTTTTTTAATATTTTGGCCACTATTTATAAAAAAAATTAGTCTGTTTTTAATATGTATTTATTGTATCTTTTAAATTGGCTGTTAACCGCTCTGAGTCCTTCGGGAGAAGGGCGGTATATAAATGCAATAAATAAATAAATAAAACCTCAGTTGCCAAATTTTACCTTTTTAAAAAAAGTCCTTCTGTCCAACAGAAGGAGATTGCAATTGTCCTTCATGCAGCTATAGTTGCAGTAGTAAATGTAAATTAAAATTAGGTATGTCTGACTAACAATCAATGAGGAGTCAGAGATTACCCATCTATTCACTATAGCTCTATTTTTGTTTGTTTGTGCCTTTGAATCAATATTGACTCCTGGAGACTGCCTACACAGGACAATGCAGTTTTCTTGGCAAAGTTTTCTTCCTAATACTGAGAGATAATGACTGGGCACAAGGTCACCCATTTGGCTTTGTATTCTTCCAGTTTGGGAGAACCGGATGTTCAATTGCTGGCTGGCCCCACCCCTCCCCTCCCTCCCCTTTCCAGGAGTCCTCATGCACCCCATTTTGGCTCCCAGGTAAGTGCAGGGAGGCCTACTAGGCCCGTTTTTGCTCCCAGGAGGCTGCAGGGAGGCCAAGTGATGGCTGTAACATCCCCTGGCCACGCCCACTATGGCCACGCCCACCCAGCCGGTCATTAGGGCAGAGAACCAGTTGTTAAATTATTTGAATCTCACCACTGTTTGTATCTAAGGTGGGACCAGAACTCTCCCAGTTTGTAGCCTGGTCTCTTAACCATTGTACCAAACTGGCTCACTATAGCTCTCTTTACATCAGCTCCTTACTCTACTCTATTTTAGCTTCCCATCAATGAGGTTTTGGTCACAATCTGACGGCTAGCTTTTCAGTTATTTTGTCTTCCTTAATGCCAATTGATTTTGAAACAATTATGTCAAAGCTGACATAGCATGTCCTTTCTTTTCTAATGTAACTGTACAATAGTTTGAGGACAGGACTTTCTTATGAAAGGGAATGTCTGCATGACTTTTAAGCCAAGTATTTTCAACATCCAGATTTCTGTATATTTAGCACGTAGCACAAGACTGGAACGTGAGTCATAATAAGGAAGAAAAATGTCACTATTGTCCTGATTAGAGTTCCCTAAGGCAAAGTATTGCCTGTTTAAAAAAGCATCTTCCTAGTTATATGGCATGGGTTTCAAATATGATTCAACCCCAACATATCACTTCTTATAAGTAATGTTAATTTGAGGATCTTGTTATAGGTCCCTTGTGCAGCACTACTTAGCCCAATGCATAAGCACAAAGTATCTCAAAAATTAACAGCATTACCTATGCAAGAGAAAAGAGGGAGAGCTAATGATGGTCCCATGTAATCTATGTTTGCACATTCTGCTCTAAATTATCTTGATTCATGACTGTTGGACCACAAATACAAATGTACAATTCTTGGCTGAAGGAAAATCAGAAAACATCAAAATATGTTTTTAAAAATTATTTTCAGAAAGAAAGTCGTGAAATAATCTCCGACAATGTATTTGCACATGAATTACCATGGAGCTTTTAAAATGATAAATTAATAGGCAGATGCAATGGATGGATGGATGAACAAATCTGAAGATTACCAGAAGTGATCAGAAATAAAGTTATCTGACACTAAAAGCCCATCAATATGAAAAAGCTATTGACTGACTCATCTTGAAGAAATTAGCAAAATGTAGCTATCCTTTTTCTTCTGTCAGTAGGAGTACAGTAATTATGTCTGGATACTGAGATAGATTTTAGAGTCTCTGTAAATATTGAACAAGACCAACATGATTAGTGAAATGGTTATCATTAAGACAGATAAGATGTATGTCTAGAACATTTATGCCATCCTCAAGATTCTTCTTCTTCTTCCATGTCTAGCTCAAACTTTAAACTGCAGAATGAACTCAACAACTTGGCTTTGTCATTGGCCAAAAATAAGTCATTATCAGTACATGTTTCTGGGTAGTAGCTGAAATTCCAGCAGATGGGCGGGCTATATGTCTCTACACATTCACATAGCTAAGAGCCACCACTTGATCATATTTGCTTTACATTTAGGCACTACAACTCTCAACATATTCAGAGTCCTCCAAGTAGTATAAGGTAGATGAGATCAGGGGTGAAATCTACTTTCCTTCCCTACTGGTTTGGAAGTGCATGTACCACACGTACTCACTCCGCTCACATGCATGTCACATGCGTGCAGGGACCCTCTGCGCATGCGCAAAAAAAGGAAAAAATTATTTCCTGGTTAAAACCAGGAAGTAATGATGACTGGGTGGGTGGGCATAGCCTCACACTGACATCACTATTGGTTCTCTGAACCACACACCACCATTGCTACCGGTTCGGCTGAACCGGTCCAAACCAGTAGCATTTTAGCCCTGGGTCAGATCCTTCAGCCATATCCTCCTTTAATGTTATTCCTTGCTTGATGGAGCTGCCAAAAAAGTCAACACAGTTCATAATACTGCATTCAGTTTTGGTTGTCACGATGTAAAAATGATGTTGAGACTCTAGAAAGAATGCAGAGAAGAGCAACAAAGATGATTAGGGGACTGGAGGCTAAAACATGTGAAGAACAGTTGCAGGAACCAGGTATATCTAGTTTAATGAAAAGAAGGACTAGGGGAGACATGATAGCAGTGTTCCAATATCTCAGAGGTTGCCACAAAGAAGAGGGAGTCGGGCTGTTCTCCAAAGCACCTGAGGGTAGAACAAGAAGCAATGGGTGGAAACTGATCAAAGAAAGAAGCAACTTAGAACTGAGGAGAAATTTCCTGACAGTTAGAACAATTAATAAGTGGAACGACTTGCCTGCAGAAGTTGTGAATGCTCCAACACTGGAAATTTTTAAGAAAATGTTGGATAACCATCTGACTGAGATGGTGTAGGGTTTCCTGCCTGAGCAGGGGTTGGACTAGAAGGCCTCCAAGGTCCCTTCGAACTCTGTTATTCTATTCTATGGTCTCCTTCCTCCATCTTTTAATTCGAGTTTGTTCTTGTCTACCCTCAGGAATGTTTGTTCTTGCCAAACAGACGTTTTTGGATCTCCAGATGTTGCTGTATCTAGTATTCCTTACTATTGACCATGCTAGCCAGAGCTGATAAGAATTCAAGCAGAGGAACATCTAGAGAGTCCCAAGTTCCCTAATCCAAACAGACTAATATATGTTCTTCACTGTACCATAGTATTTTTCTTTTAAAAAAGGAAATGTCACTTCAGAAATTATACATTTTCTTCCTTTCTAGATTCAGCTTGGGAAACCCATGCTCATATTTGATTCCCCATAATTCCTGATTGTTTCACTAGGAACACAATGGAATCTACAGCACATTCATGAAGAAATATGTCATCACTTACAATTAATTCCAAATGCATCTTCATGTCCTATTCCACTCACCTCCACTCTCAAATTTCTGGTAATAGAAATTTGGTAGAGTTAGAGTGGTCACAGCCGCAGCAAAAAGATAAAGAGAAATATAGATCTTATTGTATGTGCTAGGCATTAGAGCTACAGAATTATATTTCTAAGCGTTTCTGATATCTTGCTTATTATTGCGCCAGATATATCTGATACTAGTCAGTTTTTGGAGAAAGGAGGATTCAACCCAGTGTCAGGGTTCCAAGTAACATACCCATAGCAAAGAAGACTATGAGGCAAGTATGCCTATGATCCGTATTTATTGGATATGTCATCAGCACAAGCTGGTGAAAACCGACTGTGACTACTCCCTCAGTTTTCACCTAATTAAAAGTAAATGTTTTTTCACTTTCTCAAAACAGTCACATGGTCCAATCAGAATACTGTCCAGTTGCTAGGTGACTCCAGTCCCCTCCTTCCAAGCACCTGCAAGAATGTCCTTGGTTCCCACGAGAAAGTATTTGTTTTGACTACTGTCAAAACTGCCTGTCAATCCTGAAGCTGGCCTGACTGAGCCATTTTGAGACTTCAGCAGTGACAACCTGGGGGGCGGGATGCTGGAAGTTCAATGCTACCATGAAATTATTGTGGGTAGTTAGGAAGGAATATTTTTCTACTGTGGCTCCCGTTTGTGAAATAGTCAGCTTACCCAAACTTACTGATTTTCCAAAAGTTTACTGAAAGAAAACTCTTATTACCTTATATATTTTTTCAATATATTATAATGCAAATTATAAATTTCCAAGAGTCTCAAACTTCTCACGGTCAAAAAAATAATCTTAATAAATAGATAAATGTAGGCAAAGGAATATATTTCTCCCAAATTGTGACTTTTGATCTAGTTAGTCTGAACAGGACCATCTGTCTAGAAGGGGGAAAATGTGAAAATTGCTACACAGTAAAATCTCTTCCCCACTTTTTATGTGTATTGCACACATGTTAAAACGGGACACTGTTTTGAACAGGCAATTTGTGTCTGCCAACTTGACATCATTGAAAACATACAAGCGCACACACCATAATGCCCGCACCTGTGAGGTATAACATTAGAATTATCAAAAAGAGGTTGTGACTGGGTTACTCATATTGTGGAAAATAGAGCTACTATCACAGTTAAGTTCAATTTATCTGGGAAAAGAATCCACTTATTTGCTTATTTATTAGCTTTATGTACTGCCCATCTCTAAAAAAATGTTTTGAGGAGGCCTAACTCCTCTTGTAGAATAGTGTAGAATCACTTATTGTATAGTGACCTTTTACAATAAGCTACTCTTAATTTTCAATCACTGTTAAAAAAAGCTATTTGAAAGCTTATTCTGACTCTAGCTAACACGTCTGGTGGTGCTGTAACATTTATGGTTTAATGAAGGATTAAGGGCAAAAGCAGCAACATTTGGAAGGCGTGTAGATAAGGAACTGCAGTTGGTTAAATATTTATTATTTAATTTCAGCCACACTGCACGGCCCCTGCTGGAGATGTTGAAAATTAGTCATGTAAAAAAATGGTTTAAAAGCTATGCTCTGGAAATGCACATTTTGCGCACTTCATTTCCTTTTATAGTCTCCAAGAACTATTACAATTTTAATAAACTTGTATCTGGGATTTGAATACTTATCCTCAAAAGACATGAATTTATTAACTAGAAGACACCCCAAACGGTAATAAAATGAATTCCCCAGTGGCCTGTTGCAAACGGGCTGTAAAAAATTACATTTTATTAATCTGTCACAATTAAAGAATACAGCTGTCCTATTTGCTTGCTTGGGACCACCTTTTTTTTCTTTGTTCATTGTCCCTTAAATTTCCAGACACTGTTTCTCTTCTTTAAAATTGCAAGGAAATTCTCTTTGATATCTTGGATTTTGCAATAAGGAATTGTTTACATATAAGAACCTGAACTTTTCCAAAGGTTTGAAGCAATTTCTCATTTTTGAAAAAAACAATTATATAGAATAGAATAGAATAGAATTTTTTATTGGCCAAGTGTGATTGGACACACAAGGAATTTGTCTTGGTGCATATGCTCTCAGTGTACATAAAAGAAAAGATACATTCATCAAGGTACAACATTTACAACACAATTGATGATCAATATATCAATATAAATCATAAGGATTGCCAGCAACAAGTTATAGTCATACAGTCATAAGTGGAAAGAGATTGGTGATGGGAACTATGAAACGATTAATAGTAGTGCAGATTCAGTAAATAGTCTGACAGTGTTGAGGGAATTATTTGTTTAGCAGAGTGATGGCCTTCGGGAAAAAACTGTTCTTGTGTCTAGTTGTTCTATATATCAGGGGTCCTCAAACTTTTTAAACAGGGGGCCTATTCACGGTCCCTCAGACTGCTGGGGCCAGCTGGATAGGCATGACTAGGTAGTCATGTGACTGGATGGGCATGGCTAGGTCATGTGACTAGGTGGGTGTGGCCAATTTAACAGTCCATTAAACAATGCACACAAATTAAAGTTTAATTTGTTTTGCTCCTGGGGATGTTTTATTTGCTTTTGTTTGCATGTTGCTCTTTTGGTTGACTTTTCTTTAGATCATTTTTTCAGTTGTTTAGGAGTGTAGTGGTCCATTTCAGGAAACTCAGTTTTTCAGCAATTCTTTTCAGCCCCAAGGAGCTTAAGAAATTTCTCTCTCTCTCTCTCTCTCTCTCTCTCTCTCTCTCTCTGTGTGTGTGTGTGTGTGTGTGTGTGTGTGTGTGTGTGTCTGTCTGTCTGTCTCTCTGACTCTCTCTCTCTCGCTGTCTATCTCTCTTTCTCTGTCTGTCTCTGTCTGTCTGTCTGTCTCTCTCTATCTCTCTTTCTCTATGTTCTGGAGGCAGGGGAGGTGAAACAGGCCCATTTTTGGCCTCCTGGGGCATCCCTGTTTTTCACCTCCCCCACCTCCAGAAGCAGTCTGCAGGGCAAAAACAGGCAAAAACAGCCCGTATTTTGGCCAAAAATGGGCCGTTTTTGCCGTTTATTGGCCTCCTGGGGTATCGGTGCACCCCATTTTTCACCTCCCCTGCCTCCAGAAACATTCTGCTGGCCAAAAATGGGCCATTTTTGCCCGTTTTTTGGGGCCTCCTGGGGCGTCTAGGCACCATATTTTTCACCTCCCCCGCCTCCAGAAGTCTCTACAGGCCAAAATTATTGGCCTTACCTTTCAGTTCCAGCCCGCAGGGCTTGTGATGTGGGCGGGGCAGCCTCATGTTCCTATGCGGGCCGGATTAATGGCTTCGACGGGCCACATGCAGCTCGTGGTTCATAATTTGAGGACCCTTGCTATATATGCATGGAAAGCTTTGTTTTCATCCTAAATTTTGAAGAAAAGTGGGTGCCATTTACATAATTTTTGAGCATAGAAATGTGTGTCCTTTTTTAAAGAAACTTCATAGAACTGAAAAGAACCATTTGAGCTGTCAAATGTAATTCTCTGCTTCAGTGTTTCTCAACCTTAGCAAACTTTAAGATGTCTGACTGGGGAACTCTGGGAGTTGTAGTCTACTCCATCTTAAAGTTGCTAAGGTTAAAAAATACCGCTCGGTGCAGGAATTTAAGTGAATGGGCCTCTGGTGGCTCAACAGGCTAATGCAGTCTGTTATTAATAGCAGCTGCTTGCAATTACTGCAGGTTCAAGTCCCACCAGGCCCAAGGTTGACTCAGCCTTCCATCCTTTATAAGGTAGGTAAAATGAGGACCCAGATTGTTGGGGGCAATAAGTTGACTTTGTATATAATTTACAAATGGATGAAGACTATTGCTTGACATAGTGTAAGCTGCCCTGAGTCTTCGGAGACGGGCGGGATATAAATACAAATTTTAAAAAAAGTAATCACAGTCAGAGGACGGTCTATCCTATGCAAACCCACCCTTTGACTTATGCGACATATGAAGGATGTCACATGAAACTTGTGAGAGCTCCCAGAATCCCCCAAACAAGCATCATGTCCCATAAGTCAAGAGCTCAGATTATTGATCTCCAAGGAGTATTTTTGTACTGAAATTGTAACTTCTTTCATAAAGATAATTTCAGACAGATCACGGGCCAAAAGTCAAGATTAACAATGAATGGGAAATTGCTGTGTTGAATTCAAACAATAGGTCTTTTCATGCAAATTTTATTTAGCAATAAGCTGCACTTCCAGTTTTGCAGTCTTAAGTTGCAATATTATATGCATTTAGTTTGAAAAAAGAAAAACCACTATTTTATTCAGCGAACTTGTTTGTGGGTAGGTATATTAGAATTGTCCTGCTATAGATGCCCTACAACAAAAGATATACTGTACATTTTTTTACTCTGAATCATGATTTACTTTTCATCTGTTGTTTTTAAATCAAGGGAAATGACATTGCAGATGGACTAAAATCCTCAGATAGTTTATTGGATCACAGCAGTGCAAAATTTAGTTATTTCTAGAACACTGAATTGTTGTGACACTGAACTTTAAAATGCTAGAGATGGTTAGGTGAACATGCAGCAGATTTAATACAAGGTTGCTTTGCATTTTCCATTATTCTGCATGGGTGAAACTATATATTCTGATTCAAAATACCCAAGGAATCCCTAATGAAAATGCTATGGAAAATTGTATGGAATAAAAATAAGATTGTCTTTCCATACAGAGAAGATCAAGCAAAGACATGAATAGGTGATTTGATAGAGCTTTAATCGGACTAGCATAAACTTACAACTAAATTAATGCAATATAAAAAAAAAATTTTGGTTTTTCTGCCCCTATGGCCATCTTGACAAACCTGGTTACCATCCAGATGCATGAACCAACTCCAAGAATTTCCCATTGCTGAGAAAATTAGGTGTTGAAGGCAACAAGTTGGAGCCTCCTAACCCTTTCTATAAGGGACGGGGTGGCTTAGTGGCTAAGATGCTGAGCTTGTCGATCGAAAGGTCGTCAGTTCAGCAGTTCGAATCCCTAGTGCTGCATAACAGGGTGAGCTCCCGTTACTTGTCCCAGCTTCTGCCAACCTAGCAGTTCGAAAGCACGTCAAAAATGCAAGTAGAAAAATAGGGACCACCTTTGGTGGGAAGGTAACAGCATTCTGTGGGCCTTTGATGTTGAGTCATGCCAGCCACATAATCACGGAGACGTTTCGGACAGCGCTGGCTCTTCGGCTTTGAAAAAGAGATGAGGGCCGCCCCCTAGAGTCAGGAATGACTAGCACATATGTGTGAGGAGAACCTTTACCTTTACCTTTAACCCTTTCTATAGAAAAGAATTCATGTTAATTTCAGCCTCAGTTAATTCAGTTCAGCTATATTGGGAAGAGGTCACTAGAAAACTCCTTTTATTTTATTTTTTTCAACATTTTTTTGTTGTTAATATTGATGCCACTACATTGAGACACATGGTTTCTATTATCTGGTCAACCACAACAGCAATGGTCTAATCTATATATGTCCCATCACTTATCAAGAAATCTCCAGAACGGTAAAGCGTACAAATGTGAAATTTGGCACGTATGTTCCTCTTGGCTTCTAGGTGCTTGCTAAGAAAAGATTTTTTGAAATGACCATCAGATCATTAGTATTTCATATACAGTATTATATTCACACACTTCCTCTCCCTACCTGAAAAGAACTCTGTTCCAACTGCCAGTTGCCTTATATTAATATGCTCTGATGCTACCCTTAGCTACACCGGGCATGGGTGTGGCCAGCATGTGATTCATCCGGCCTTGGGACATTCTACTCCCCCTCCCCTTCCCCCTCTGTTCCAACTGCCAGTTGCCTTATATTAACACGCTCTGATGCTACAGAGTTACATATTCTACATTAAGTTTCAGGCTTTAAGTGTCAATTTATCACACCCAATCACAGAGTTTTGTAGCGAAGCACGGGCATCCAGCTAGTCATATTATTTATTTATTTATTTATTTATTTATTTCGATTTTTATACCGCCCTTCTCCTGAAGGACTCAGGGCAGTGTACAGCCAAGTAAAATTCAATATATAAACATTAAGAGAAATTAAAAATCATATTATGATGTGGCCGAAATTTTAAAACAATTTAAAATCTTAAAATATAAATAACCCCAATAAAATTTCAGTCCAGTCCCGCTTGAATAAATAGGTGCGTTTTCAGCTCACGGCGAAAGGTCCGAAGATCAGGCACTTGACGTAAACCAAGGGGAAGTTCATTCCAAAGCGTAGGAGCTCCAACAGAGAAGGCCCTTCCCCTGGGGGCCGCCAACCGACATTGCTTGGCGGATGGCACCCTGAGAAGGCCCTCTCTGTGTGAGCATACGGGTCGGTGGGAGGCAAAAGGTAACAGCAGGTGGTCCCGTAAGTACCCGGGTCCTAAGCCATGGAGCGCTTTAAAGGTGGTAACCAGAATCTTGAAGCGCACCCGAAAGACCACAGGAAGCCAGTGCAAACTGCGCAGGATTGGTGTTACATGGGAGCAATGAATTGCTCCCACTATTACTCGCGCAGCTGCATTCTGGACTAACTGCAGCCTCCGGGTGCACTTCAAGGGCAGCCCATGTAGAGAGCATTGCAATAGTCCAAGCGGGAAGTGACAAGGGCATGAGTGACCGTGCATAAGGCATCCCGGTCAAGGAAGGGGCGCAACTGACACACCAAGCGTACTTGGTGGAAGGCCCTCTTGGAGACGGCCGCCAAATGATCGTCAAACGACAGCCACCCATCCAAGAGGACACCCAAGTTGTGCACCCTCTCCGTTGGGGCCAATAACTCGCCCCCCATAGCCAGCTGCGGCTGCAGCTGACTGTACCGGGGTGCCGGCATCCACAGCCACTCCGTCTTGGAGGGATTGAGCTTGAGTCTGTTTCTCCCCATCCAGACTCGTACAGCTTCCAGACACCGGGACAGCACTTCGACAGCTTCGTTGGGGTGTTCCGGGGTGGAAAAGTACAGCTGAGTGTCATCAGCGCACAACAATTATTTAATTGTTGTGTTACGGCTGGGCATAGTAAGGTATCTAATCTTAGTTTGTACCCCAGCTTTCACGAGTTATTATATATTATAAGATCAGCACAAGGCATCATGGTCAAGAAACTCATGTGGAAACTCAGGATATTCAAGAATAATCTTTCAACATGAGCAATAATTAACTGTGAGATCTCTGCTCCCTCTGCTTCTTCTTTTTCTACTCATTTGGAACCAGTAAGTTGAATCTGAGTTTTGTTTCCTTCTTAAGGTGAAGCGTATGAGCCAATTAAGACATCTGATGTTATTTTCTTCTCAGTAAGGATTCATAAATTAAGAGGGCTTTGAAGATCATGGTGTAGAGAAAGAGACTAGATGTACGCATTACTCATAGCTTTGATTGTGTTAATCAGGACAGGTTCCCACCTCAAACTGAGCCATAGATGTGGTTCACCAAACATTACATAAAGTCACAAATATACCTAAACATGATCTATGGATCAATTAAAAAAGAAATCCAAGAGGGATGTGGGATTTCAAAGTAGTATTAACTCACCTAAATTTCAAATTGTTGTGACCTGGTATTGTATTACATAACTAGGTGTGTCTTGGGAGCATTCCAAGAAACACAAATCTTTGTGTTTCTATTCACTATTACAATTTTCACCAGGATCTTCCTAGGTTTGATAGTTTTTGCTGTACTGCTTGCTGTATCTGAATTTCAGACTCGGTGACACTCCAAAGATCAGAAACATTCTTATTGATCCAAGAGAGGTTTGCTACTAAACAGAGAAACCAGCACTAAAATGAATGACAGGTTTAAAGAACTGAAGACTAAAAGCAAAAGAAAACATCTAGTTTGGGGAGAAAAGAGAATTAAATCTTAGCTAGAATATACTGTACATTCTGGATGCTTTCTTGTGTAATCCTGATCCAATATGGTTAACTCCTTCATACCATCAGATCATTCAGAAGGTACTAAGATATGCTACAGCAAATAAACAGATTAAGAAAATAGTTAAAGGACCAAGCAGAAAGCTGGACTTAAGAAAATGCCAGGGGAAGCAAAATGCAATGCTCAAGGAGACCTGTCTATGTAGTTTTATTGCATGTAATTAAAATATATAAACATCATATCACAAATATATAAATATCCTCCCTGTGGCTCTCCCACCAGTGTACCAAAGCATCACCAAACCTGTCATAAAAGATGCAATTGAAAACTGTCAGAAATAATCATAATAAAAAATAGTAATAAATGATCCGCATCAAACAAAAGAAACTTGACAATTTTTACTGATCAATTAATGTAGATGAGCTCACAAAAAGTTGCAACAAGTCAGGAGGTCCAGTTATATTCTTCTTGTTCAGGATAACAAGGGAACCAGCCTTTTCTCAGGGTTTCTCAGACTGTTTTTTGGGTTTGGTTTTTTTAAAAAAATTTTTTAATTTTTTAATTTTTTTAAATTTTTATTTACATTTATATCCCGCCCTTCTCCGAAGACTCAGGGCGGCTTACAGTGTGTAAGGCAATAGTCTCATTCTATTTGTATATTTACAAAGTCAACTTATTGCCCCCCCATCAATCTGGGTTCTCATTTTACCTACCTTATAAAGGATGGAAGGCTGAGTCAACCTTGGGCCTGGTGGGACTAGAACCTGCAGTAATTGCAGGCAGCTGTGTTTTAATAACAGGCTATCTTACAGCCTGAGCCATCACGGCCCTTTTGTCTTTTAATGACCCTGTAATCCTTTACATTGGGGTAGAGTCGGGGCAAATGGAGCAGAGTGTTTACTGGCCGGATGCCCTTCCTGTCACCAATGCAGAGTTTGTAGCAGATAATTACTCATTGTGCCTAGAGAGAGAAATATCTGTCACTACCTAGGATCAAACTCAGCCTCCTGATTGTGAGGCAAGAGCTCCACCTCTGTAGCCTGGACTATTCTTCTCTGAGAAATTGAAATACCCATTTGCAACATGGAACAACGAAAAATACCCCTATGAAAAACATTAGAAAGAGGTGAATTGGCAAAGAACTTGTCTCTGAGTTATTAAAACTCTTATGTCCTTGAAAGCTCATGTGGCTCTTTCAAATACCTGCTCCTTGGTATCTCTGCATATTTGTGTATATACAGACACAATAGTGTCAAAGGTGCTTTTTTTCCAAAGGCAATTGGACTTTGTTTTTTCTTTCTTTCTTTGAAAGCCTTTAGCTTCTCATCCAAGACATTTGTTCGCTTCTGAATTGAAGAAGCTTCTTGGATGAGAAGTGAAATGTTTTCAAAGAAAAAAAAACAAGAAAGTCCAGTTGCCTTTTGAAGAAAAAAATCACTTTTGGGATAACCTGTATGATTGAGAATCTCCATAGACATACCGGCAGTGATGAAATCCAATTTTTTTTTACTACTGGTTCTGTGGGCTTGGCTTGGTGGGAGTGGTGTGGCTTGGTAGGTGTGGCAGGGGAAGGATACCGCAAAATCTCCATTCCCACCCCACTCCAGGGGAAGGATACTGCAAAATCCCCATTCCCTCCCCACTCCTGGGGGAAGAATATTGCAAAATCTCCATTCCCACCCCACTCCAGGGGAAGGATACTGCAAAATCCCCATTCCCTCCCCACTCCAGGGGAAGGATACTGCAAAATCCCCATTCCCTCCCCACTCCTGGGGAAAGGATATTGCAAAATCTCCATTCCCACCCCACTCTGGGGCCAGCCAGAGGTGGTATTTGCTGGTTCTCCCAATTACTCAAAATTTCTACTACCGGTTCTCCGAACTGTTCACAATTTCTGATACCAGTTCTCCAGAACCTGTCCGAACCTGCTGGATTTCACCCCTGCATACAGGCACAATACAGACATTTTTTCTGTGCATAAACATAGACACACTGATAGCCAAAACAGCCTTCAAAGCACCTTCATGAACTTTCCAGAGTTCTTTTAATTCTTCATTCACACCACCTTGTTTTATGAAGAACTATTTTTTCCATGCCTTACAGCCTTAAAAGCAATTCTATAGAACATGGAATAGTATGACACGGCACATGTTACTGTATACTTCCAGCATAATATGAAAATGCATCTTACAAAAAAGGAAGGAGCAGCTGCAGTGGATAAAGATTAAATACTCTACACATATCTGTTTATCTAGCATAATAATAGCCCGAGAAAATAAGACAAACTCTAGCAAATCAGACTAATAGCCAGTTTGACTGCTTGCTTGAGTGGAAGAGAGGAAGATGAACACTGCATGTTCAAAATAAGACATGACAGCACATTCCAGTCAAGTTCACTGATATGGCAAGATCTCTTAATATGAACTCTGAAAGTATGCGTGCTCATTGTAGCTAGAAGCCACTGATAGCCTTAAACTCTTGGGTTTTGTTGATTTCTTTTCAAACTCTCCCAGTGGGCGGACATGCCGACTTCTCATAGTGTCAAAATCCATCATCACATTAAGAAAGATTTCCTTTTAGGTGTTGTGAATATCCCACAGCTGAAGCTGACAAATGAGAGAAGTATTTTTGTGGAGCTGAAACTAGAAAGATGAGAGAAGTATATATATATATATATATATTTGTCTTTCAGGATGAAATGTTTGTGGAAACCTCAGATCAGGGGTGGGGTTCAAAATTTTTAGCAAGGGGTTCTCTGCCCAGTTGTTGAGTGGCCGTGGCCATGGTACGCATGGCCTAGTCAGCCTCCTGCACCATTTTGTCACAACAGTATACACAAACATCGACATAAAACAACAACACATCATGTAAGAAAATATATATATAAGCAAAAGAATACAATAACTATGTTGATTTGATATAATGAAAGGGAACAATAGGACAGGAACGGTAGGCACATTTGTGCTCTTATGCACGCCCCTTATAGTCCTCTTAGGAATGGGGTGAGGTCAATAGTAGACAGTTTTTGGTTGAAGATTTTGGGATTTTGAGAAGAGACCACAGAGTCAGGTAGTGAGTTCCAAGCGTTAACAACTCTGTTACAGAAGTCATATTTTCTGCAATCAAGTTTGAAGCGGTTGACATTAAGTTTGAATCTATTGTTTGCTCTTGTATTATTGCGATTGAAGCTGAAGTAGTCTTTTACAGGAAGGATATTGCAATAGATGATTTTGTGTGTTAAATACAGGTCATGTCGGAGTCGGCGGAGTTCTAAATTTTCTAATCCCAGGATTTCAAGTCTGGTGGCATAAGATATTTTGTTGTTTACAGAGGAGCGAAGAACTCTTCTAGTAAAATATTTCTGGATGGACCATGGTGGACCATGGTGGGACCATGGAGGCATTTTTGCCCTCTTCCTTGAGCCTCCAGGAGGGCAAAAATGGGCTCCCCAGGCCTGTTTTTCACCCTCCCCAAATCTCCATGCGCGCCCTGCATCCAAAACAGGCCGCATGGGGACTCCTGGGAGGGGAAGGGAGGGGTGGGCGGGGCCAGCCAGGAGTGCGATTTGTGGGTTCTCCGAACTGCAGACTCTTAGCTAGAGGTTCTCACGAAACCCTGCAAACCCCCAACAGCCCATCCCTGCCCCAGATAGTCTAAAGTTTCATCATAAAGGCATGGTATGTGACTAGTAATTTAATGTACATTCTAAAATACATATTAGATAGATAGATATAAAACCCACACCCCTTATATATCATCTTATTTTAAGGGTTCATTAAATGCTCATGAGTTTGAAAAAGTCATTGTTGTTTTAACAAAGGAATCAAATATGACGGGTATCAAGTCCATCTGCTTTTAGGCCAGGAAAGGAAAGCAGCCCATCTAAAGTTTAATTACCTGAGGAGCCATTCTATATTGTGAAATGTAAGCCTCTGACATCCAGCATCCACTATTAGAACTGCACTGTTTATTTATCTCCTCATCATGCCAGGCAAAGATAAGTACATACGTTCTAAGAGACCTGGTGAAAATTGAAAAAGGATCCTGTATTATAGATAAGTTGGGGGAAAAATACACAACCTCAGGTTCTGCTCAGAATTTTGATTTTGGGAATGAAAAGGAAGTAAAAATGACAATTCATTCACTGGACTTTCTCACTGAACCAGATACTTTTTATTGGATATTCTCCCACCCACCCATCCCGCCGCCAAATTAATGAAGACACATTTATTTATCCAAACTAGAATAAAATAGATTTTTTTATTGGCCAAGTGTGATCGGACACACAAGGAATTTGTCTTGGTGCATATGCTCTCAGTGTACATAAAAGAAAAGATACGTTCATCAAGGTACAACATTTACAACACAATTGATGGTCAATATATCAATATAAATCATAAGGATAGCCAGCAACAAAGTTACAGTCATACAGTCATAAGTGGAAAGAGATTGGTGATGGGAACTATGAGAAGATTAATAGTGCAAATTTAGTAAATAGTTTGACAGTGTTGAGGGAATTATTTGTTTAGCAGAGTGATGGCCTTCAGGAAAAAACTGTTCTTGTGTCTAGTTGTTCTGATGTGCAATGCTCTATAGCGTCGTTTTGAGGGTAGGAGTTGAAACAGTTTATGTCCTGGATGTGAGGGATCTATAAATATTTTCACGGCCCTCTTCTTGATTCGTGCAGTATACAGGTCCTCAATGGAAGGCAGGTTGGTAGCAATACTATATTTGAATCACAAGAGTTTTTGAGTTTTGTTCAGGGAGGGTAGCACTGCCATATCCTATTTAAGGCTGTTCATTCACCTTTGGTTCACACTTTTGGTATCTCCTAGTTCAGTTCTCACCTGAGCTCAAAGAACTTTTTTCAAAGAACCCAAAGGTAGGACAAGAAACAATGGATAGTTGAAACAAACTAATTAAGGAAAGAACCAACCTAGAGCTAAGGAGAAATTTCCTAACAGTTAGAACAATTAAGTAGTGGAACAATTTGCCTCCAGAAGTTGTGGGTTCTCCATCACTGGAAATTTTAAGAAGAGATTGGACAATCATTTGCCTGAAATGATATAGGTAGGGGATTGGACTAGAAGACCTCCAAGATTCCTTCCAAATTTATTATTCTGTTGTTCTGTTGTTAGCTGTAATACACCCAACAGCCACATCCTGAAAAACCATCTCAAGCAGATGGGCTAAACCAAGTGAGGGTAGCTGATGACTCTTCTATTCTTAGTGAAATAGTGAATTTGTTTATCCCAACATGTGAACTCTGACCATGGTGGACTGAATGGAAGAAACAGATCAAATTTCACTTGTACACTTTCTGCTCCATCCTCAGCATTTGTTGGCAAGACCATGTCTCCAACACTAGCGTTGATTCCTCAAATATCAGGGCCCAGATGAATTGGTGAGGCATACAGTGGTCAGAATGGGTGACCACCATATGTCTCACAGTTGCTCGATAACGTACTGGAGTCTGGGAATAGACCGCAAAGTTAACCATGTAAGCATTTCAAAGATGCTGTAGAACAGGGGTGTCAAACTTGATTTCATTGAGGGCCACATCAGGGCTGTGTTTGACCTTGGGGGGCCAGGGTGGGCATGGCTAGCTCAACATCACTTGTGTCAGGGGCATCTGTGGCAGCTCAAGACCTCTGCCAGTGAAAACGAGCTCCTGATCTCCGTGTCCAGCTGTGATGGCCTCCTGCAACCCTCTGCCAGAGAAAATGGACACACGCACCCTCCCAAGCTCCAGTTTTGCTGGCAGAGGCACTGTGGGCCAGTCCTTTGCTATTTCCAGGGTGGCCCTGCAGGTCAGGTCTAAGCACCCTGCGGGCTGAATTCAGCCCCCGGATCTTGAGTTTGACACCCTTGCTGTAGAAGAAACCCTATACAACTGTGACATCCAACGAAAGGAACTAGAAGCTGCAGCTGCTGACAGAATCTACTAGCAAGCCCTGTACGATGAAGTTTCCACTGGCTTTGAAGACAGGCACTGCCACAAACTGATAAAAACTGTGAGCAGCATCACCAAATGGACTTCCAGTACCTCCATTACACTTCCAAACTGGGAATGTAGAGTCACCTCCATGTTCACAGATGACCTGCACATTTAACAGCATGTCTTTTTTGAACAGAAAGAACCCCCCCTCTCTTCTCTTTCTCTCTCTCTTTCTTTCTATGTGTAGGTGGGTGTACACGATCCCTGATTGCAGGAGAAATTGAATCCCAGATGCACAATAGCATGTCTTGTTTTTAACTCTCTTTCTCTCCTTCCTTCCTTCCTTCCTTCCTTTCCTTCCTTCCTTCCTTTTTTCTTTCTTTCTTTCTCTCTCTTCTCTTTTTCTGTGTATGTGTGTGTGTGTCTGTGTGTCCATGTTCACAGATAGACTGAACAATAGCATGTCTTTTTTTTCTCCCTCCACCCTCCCCCCCTCTGTATTTATGTGTGCATTCTTCCAATGGCTTTTATTTCTCAAGTATTAAATTCATTATATTGATGCTTTGAACATCAGGGTGTTTTAAAATTTTCTTTTGATCAAAGAAAGCTATAAAAATAGGATTTTGCCGAAAAAACATTTTTTTAACCACATAGTATAATTTAACCATTTATACGATGGTTCAACATAACATAATAACAGAGTTGGAAGGGACCTTGGAGGTCTTCTAGTCCAACCCCCTGCTTAGGCAGGAAACTCTACACCACTTTAGACAAATGGTTATCCTATCTCTTCTTAAAAACTTCCAATGTTGGAGCATTCACAACTTCTGGAGGCAAGTTGTTCCACTGATTAATTGTTCTAACTGTCAGGAAATTTTTCCTTAGTTCTAAGTTGCTTCTCTCCTTGATTAGTTTCCACCCATTGCTTCTTGTTCTACCCTCAGGTGCTTTGGAGAATAGTTTGACTCCCTCTTCTTTGTGGCAGCCTCTGAGATATCAGAACACTGCTATCATGTCTCCCCTAGTCCTTCTTTTCATTAAACTAGGCATACCGAGTTCCTGCAACTATTCTTCATGTTTTAGCCTCCAGTCCCCTAATCATCTTTGTTGCTCTTCTTTGCACTCTTTCTAGAGTCTCAACATCTTTTTTACATTGTGGCGACCAAAACTGAATGCAATATTCCAAGTGTGGCCTTACCAAGGCATTATAAAGTGGTATTAACACTTCACATGATCTTGATTCTATCAAGATTTAGTTTAGTTTGAGTATGTACTGAGCCAGTGATAAAGGCTGGAAACGTGTCATGTTTTGGGCATGATATGGTGTGTTGGGTTCTCACTTTTGATGTGTGAACTCAGGTAAGTATGCTTTATTCAGTAAACTGTGTTTTTAAAAGTATCGTGTAGAACAATGGAGGGCGCTTAAGCAGAGGGCATTTGCGCTCATGCGCAAAGCTCCTGTTGTGCCTCGCTCACCCCCCACACAGCTGGGCCCCTCTCATCTCCTGCTATCTCAGCCAGAGACTGATAGTACAGAAGAATGTCCTGGCATGCCTCCAGTCCCCAGCCCTGGCACCATGCCCGGACAAACTGAACAAACAAACCTCCCTCTGATAGCATGTGCGCCTGAAGCCAGCCATGAGCTGGGATTACCAACAGCTGGAGACGAAACGATGCAATGGATAGATCCACACTTCCGGAGAATGGAGAGGCGACGTCAGCAAAAGGAAGGGAGGGGCAGGCCTGGATAAGTGCTGAGTCATGGAGCCACACCCCATGGCCTATATAAAGGATCTGCTTTCTGGCATTCTCTGAGTCAGGCAAAGTCTAATCTGGATTGCTGAAGTCACACCTTGGATTCCTGCCTGCCCTGAGGACTCTGATAGGACTTTGGAAGAGCTGCAGAGGCACGCTTGATACGGACTTCCCCGACCCGGCCGTCAGAGGAGGAGTGGGACACGACAGCTCCACTTGCGCGAGTGGAGGTCTCTCGCACATGAAGCTCTATTCACACGAATGGCGCTTCACATGGAAGCCCTCCACTTGTGCGAGTGGAGTTTTATGAATGAATGCAAGCACCCTCCAATCCTGCGAATAGAGCTTTGTGCACAAGCACAAGCAGCCTCCTCATCTCAGAAGTGGAGCTTCACATGAGAGCGCTTGCCCAGTTCTCCTGTGACCCCGTTTTGAACACGCCGGGGCCCAATAGTGGGCCCCAGCCTGGGGCTTGGGGGCCCCTGGTATAGAATGCTTGAATTTCTCCATAGGATGTTCCCCGACATTTGCAAATGTTGTCATTTAGATAAACAACCTTCTTTAGTGTTTACTGTCCTTCAACATTGTACAGGCTCATTTCAAAGAAATTACTCAGTAATAACTTTCTCTACAGATAGTACTTTCATGTCTTTTATAAACTATTTCTCTTGCTCAGGCAGATGCTTTGAACTGTGGAATACAAACATCTAAATAAGGAAAAGGTTTGTACTCCTGGTTTGCCCTTAATACACTTTACTCATACTATATACAAAATTGAATTCTTGGCTGAAAGATCAGTGGAAAAGGTCGGTAGAAAATTTCTTAATTCTCAGAAAGCAAAGGGTTTTTGTTTTCTTTCCAAGACTTTGACCACTACTGAAGGAATTAATGCAACCTCATGTGATCCTTTTCAGATCTTCAGTTCAAAATTGTGCCCAGGAAGAGAATTTCTCTAGCATTCTTTTGCCTACAAGTTCTTAATCAATTTGACCGAAACAGAATTTTCTCTTAAAATTATTTCAGCAAAAAAACAGAATTTCAGATAAATACCCTAAGGTAATTGTGGTTCTCCTGTTTTGAGTTTCCACAGAGTATGTGAAAAATCTCCTGTCATTCATTGTGCAGTTCTCTCTCCAGAAGTCTGCAGTGTGTCCGGTCTTCCCTAATCCTACATTTTCACTGTCAAAGTGTGATGGGGTATTTTTGGGATGTAGCCCCCCGCCCCATCAAGATATGCAATACACATCAAAAAGGGCTGAAACCTTCATTAAGAGCCATAGTAGTGCAGTGGTTAGAATGCAGTATTGCAGGCTACTTCTTCTGACTGCCAGCTGCCTGCAGTTTGGCAGTTCGAATCTCACCGACTCAAGGTTGACTCAGCCTTCCATCCTTCTGAGGTCGATAAAATGAGGACCCAGATTGTTCGGGAAAATATGCTGACTCGGTAAACCACTTAGAGAGGGCTGTAAAGCACTGTGAAGCAGTATATAAGTCTAAGTGGTATTGCTATTACTATCACACTTGTCATGGTTGCCATTTTGAATTTTTTTAACCACAACCTGTAGTCATCCCTGCTTTTATCAGATCTCCAAGATTTCATCTAAAAAAACTCAAGGTGGTGGGCATAACAGTAGGATCAATGCCCTGCTCATTTTGTACATGCATGCAATGTTGATCCATATGCTCTTAACTAATTCTTATAAACTCCATCCTGACTTTTTTCCATCTCCTTTCCACAGATCTTACTGTCTTCAAAAAAAGACATTAGCAGACAACTCCTTTTATATGCTCTGGTGAACATAATGTGGAAATCCTATCCTTGAAAAATTCTGTCAGGATTTCTTCTCCAATAGAAGAAATGATGCAGAAGTCATCAAGCCATGCTTTCCCGTTAACCCAACCATAATTTCCCACTTAAATAGAAATAGTTTTATTTATATTATTTATCAACTTTATTTGCCGCCCATGTTGCAGTACAGGCAATTCTGAGGGGCCTTCATCAAGATAAAATAAACATTTAATGATTATAAATCTAAAACAGATTAAATGATAAAAATCAAACAAACTCAAAAACACAGGTTTGGAGGGGAGAAGTGAGGTGCCTTCTCTGTTAGTGTATCATCCACATCCAGTCAGCAACTTCTCCTTCAGGACCTCATAGCTGGTATAACCAGATTTAAGGCTTTTCCTGGAAGCTAAAAGAGAGAGGTAGATCTTACTTTCTTTTGCAAGAAAGGCCAGGAACCAGGTCAGAAAAGGCACTTCTCTTGGATCCCACCAACCAAAATTCAATGGCTGATGGGATCCACAGTAGGCCACTTTTGCCAACACAAGTGGAACAGGCCAATCTTATTGGGGAAAGACAGTTCTGCAGATATCCTGGATCTTTGCAAATAATTACCGTGGCTAAGACACTGAGCTTGTCGGCAGTTCAGTGGTTTGCATAACTTGTCCCAGCTTCTGCCAACCTAGCAGTCTGAAAGCACATAAATATGCAAGTAGAAAAATAGGGACCACCTTTGGTGGGAAAGTAACAGCGTTCTGTGTGCCTTTGGCATTTAGTCATGCCAGCCACATGACCACGGAAATGTCTTCGGACAGCGCTGGCTCTTTGGTTTTGAAATGGAGATGAGCACCGTCCCCTAGAGTTGGGAATGACTAGCATATTTGTGCGAGGGGAACCTTTACCTTTACCTTTACCTTACTTCATATTTGAAAAAAAATACAAGAAAATTGTGGCTTGTTAAGAAATGAGACTAGATGTTTAACCTTTCTTCCCTGTGAAAGGAGGAGGGAGAAAATTCAAACCTTGATCTCATGGTTGGAGGTTCTCGTAATGCTAATTTGGAGCAGTTCCATATCAGAATACAGATAGCATTATTCAGAATAATTTAACTGACAGCCCTTTGGGGCTTGGCAATGATATAACAACACACTTCACATCTGCATAAATGTTTGAAACCCAATTATCTAAAAACAAAACAACGCTCCTTTGTCCTCTTGGAAAAAAAAAAGTCAACATCAAGTCTGTGATGTGCATACATTTGTGGCTTGTATGCAATTCAAAGCCAGAAGATCTGTGACTCCTAGCAAACAGATGTTGCCTGCAGTCCTGTGGTTTCCCAATCAGTTGTGCATCTTGCATCCAGGAAGAGTGCTCAACTTCCAACAGCTCTCTAGGTGCAGGGTTGTTGTTGTTTTTTAACCAATGCTATTAAGCATGGCCCTCTTGAGTTGACACCGAGTGGAAATATCAGCAAAACATTAGAAGATGCAGTGTCATTAAGTTCTAAATGTGGGACTCCTGAACTAGATTCCAAAAAAAGAGAGAGAGAGAACCCAAATAAAGCTATTATCAACTTGATGCTTGGCATTTCGTGTGAATTAATGAGCAGCTTGGAAAAGTTGATGGCCCAGAGCATAGCCAAGGGCCATTAACCTCAGACAACCATTAATCCCCAGGAAGTGCCCTGTGACAAACAAAGAGAGCATGGCTAGTATGGAGATTTTCGTACAAATGTCATGTGCTAAATTTGTGTGGTGGGTATATGTTTGTGTGTCTAGAGCTATTTATTGACTAGACCTTTTTTATATTCTGTCACCATCTGCAGGATGTACAGCCTGAAGGTACTACACAAGAGACAAGGAGCCTGCCCAGCAAAGACAACAAATCTAAAGCCAGTCTGTTAAGAAAGAGGCAACATCAGGATGCTAAGAGTCAACCCCTGTGCAAAACTGATGGGTAGAAATATTGTGGATCTACATCAGGGGTGGCAAACTCGATTTTATGGAGGGCTACCTCAGGGTTGACCTCGGGGGCCGGGGTGGGCGTGGCCAGGGTTGGCATGGCCAGCTTGACATCATTTGTGTTGGGGGTGCCTGTGGTGGCCCGAGTGCTCTGCCAGCGAAAATGGGCTCCCAATCTCTGTTTTTAGCTGTGACAGCCTCCTGCAGCCCTCTGCCAGTGAAAACAGAGCTTGGGTGGAGCATGTGTGCCTCCCTGGGTCCTGTTTTCAACCATGACAGCCTCCTGCAGCCCTCTGCCAGGAAAAACAAAAACGGAGCTCTTTTTTCACTGGCAGAGGGTTGCAGGAGGCCATCGCAATCCCCCACCCAAGCTCCGTTTTTGCTGGCAGAGGCACCATGGGCCAGTCCTTTCAAGGGCAGCCCCATGGGCCAGATCTAAGCACCCCATGGGCCGAATCCGGCCCTCGGGCCTTGTGTTTGACACCCCTGGCCTACACAGAGGGATGATGCAGAGAGCTTGCCTTCCAAAAGATGGATGAGAGCTCAGGAGAACCGACTGAATTAAAAAAAAATAGAGTTATTCCCAGTCCTCTTGATTTGCTTTATTGGATAGGGCAGGTAGTCCTTGATTTACATCCATAATTGAGCTCAGAACATATGTTGCTAGGCAAGACAGTTGTTAAGTGAGTTGTGCCCTATTTTATTTTATGATCTTTCTTGTCACAGTTGTTAGCTGAATCACTGCAATTGTTAAGTGAGTAACACAGTTGTTAAATGAATTTGGCTTCCTCGCTGATTTTTGCTTGCCAGAAGGTCACAAAAGGTGATCGCATGACCCCTTGAACAGTGAAACCATCTAAATATGAGCCAGTTTCTGAATTTTGATCATGGGACTGCAATGGTCCTAAGTGAGAAAAATGGTCATAAGTCAGTTTTTTTTCAGTGCTGTTGTAACTCTCCTGCGCAGACTGCACTGGCTACTTGTTGCCTTTCGGGTGCATTTCAAGGTTTTGGTTACCACCTTTAAAGCGCTCCATGGCTTGGGTCCTGGGTACTTACGGGACCGCCTGCTGTTACCCCATGCCTCCCACCGACCCGTACGCTCACACAGAGAGGGACTTCTCAGGGTGCCGTCCGCCAAAGAATGTCGGCTGGTGGCCCCCAGGGGAAGATCCTTCTCTGTGGGGGCTCCTACTCTCTGGAACGAGCTTCCCCCTGGTTTACGCCAAATACCTGACCTTCGGACCTTTCGCCGCGAATTGAAAACACATCTGTTCATTCGCGTGGGGCTGGCTTAAGGCTTTTCTTTTAAATTGTTTAGATTTTTTAAATTTTAAATTCTATTTATGTTTTAAATTGGGGTTTTTGGATTTTTAAATATTTTAATTTTTTGGCCAATTGTATAATAAGTTTCTTAATTCATTTTTAATTGTACATGGTTTATGTTTTATCTTGGCTGTACACCGCCCTGAGTCCTTCGGGAGAAGGGCGGTCTAGAAATCTAATAAATAATAATAATAATAATAATAACTCTTAATGGTCAGTAAGTGAACTGCTGTAAATCGAGGACTACCTGTATAGGGTGGTGAATCGCTTTAGAGAAAGAAGGTATTTGGATGACTCTACCATGAGTTTCCTATTGATTGGAGCCTATTGCCTTCTCCATGGATGCAAAGTGATTTGATAAGAATGTTAGTGATGACTTGCCTCTTTGAATGGGGCTGTGAGTCTTTGGCTTCCCTAATGATTCTCTAGAGCTTTACTGTATTTTTTTTTTAAACAACATGGTTCACAAAAGCTGTCTTCATATTAGATGGAAGTGGATCAATATGACCAACTACAGAAGAAGGTTAAGGTCAGACTTTCAAAATTACTTTTTACAAGTCAACAATTTACAAATCTCTCTCTCTCTCTTTCTCCTCCCTCCCTTTCTCTCTCTCCCCACCCCCTCCCTCCCTCCCTCCCTCCCT
Organism: Ahaetulla prasina; assembly: GCF_028640845.1. Taxonomy (NCBI): domain Eukaryota; kingdom Metazoa; phylum Chordata; class Lepidosauria; order Squamata; family Colubridae; genus Ahaetulla; species Ahaetulla prasina. The sequence goes on along the minus strand of NC_080544.1, from coordinate 97,248,420 downwards.
CCCTCTCTCTCCCTCTCTCTCTCTCTCTCTCTCTCTCTCACACACACACACCTTGTTTTATATTTTTGTAGAGACATAACTGAAGTACTCTGTTATAACCATTTCTTCTCAGGCTTGTAAGATATCATTCCACCAAGAACTGTAAGCTCAGAATTCATCGTCATTTTTCAAGGAAGGTATTCTAGTGGTATGACAGAGGGCAGGGAAAACGCATCAAAAGCTATTTATGAGAATTCATCTGAGAGGGTGGTAGGTGTACCATAAATGTAGTGAGTTACACCGAGAAATTAATTGTACTGAGAGATCTTTATTCCCACAAGTGTAGTTCTCTTCATGGAATAACAGTGACCTAAATAACTGGGCTACTGTAAAGGAGAGCAAACAAGAAACTTGCAAAAAAGAAAAGAAAAGAAAGCTACCCTTATATCAAATGCACAGAAGCATTGTTGGGAAGGGGAGGGGATGCACGAGAGCTGAGCTAAAGGGGCTCACTGCTCAATTCTCCAAATGCTGTGGTTCTGAAAGTGCTTGAGGAAAAGCATTTTGCATATTTAAAGAAAGGCAAAATCCACTTTTGTAAATACGAACTGGATATTAAATAAGTCTGATGTTTACTGGACAGAATCAAAGCTAAGCTATGCTTTAAGAGAGGTATAACTGCTTAATGTGGGGGGGAAAAGTCATGATACTTGGTGTTGTATCTACCTTTAGAGCCCTACATGGCATGGGTCCAGGGTAACCAAGGAGTAGTCTCTCCCAGTTGGGACAAGCCCACCCCACTCATGCCACCAGAACAGGCCTGCTATGGATCCCCTCTGCTAAGGAACGGAAGCAGCTGGGGTTAAGGAGAAGAGCCTTTTCTGCTTGGCCCCTTCCTTGTGGAACATTATACCAGCAGAGATTTTAACAGAATCACACAGCTGGAAAGGGCCTTGTAGTACAACCCCTGCCCAAGCAGGAGACCATACACCCGTGATGGCGAACTTATGGAATGCGCGCCAGAGGTGGCATGCAGCTCCCTCTCTGATGGCTTGTGAGCCACCACTGCAGTTCAGCTCTGCCGCACATGCGCGCATGCCTCTCACTGGCCAGGTGATCTTTGGGTCTCTGCTGTGCATGTGCGGGGGCAGGGCAGGGCATGTGCGGGTGGGGTACGCGAACATGCGTGGGGCAAGATGCGTGTGCATGTGAGCACACATGCACGAGGTGGGGTGCATGTGCATGCGAGCACACATGCACGGTGGGGCATGTGTGCATGAGAAGGGGGCAGGGCGCATGCGCAGGGACCGCGTGCACATTGCAATTTGGGCATTTGGGCTTTGGGCACTTAGTCCGGAAAAGGTTACTCATCACTGCCTTACACCATTTCTGACAAGTAACAGTCCAGACTCTTCTTGAGAGCTTCCAATGATGAAGCTCCCACAGCTTCTGAAGGCAAGCTGTTCCATTGGTTGATTGTTCTCACTGTCAGAGAATTTCTCCTTATTTCTAGGTTGAATCTTTCCTCAATCAGTTTCCATCCATTATTCCTTGTCTGGCCTTCAGGTGCTTTGGAAAATAGCTTGACCCCCTCATCTCTGGTTTTGTGAACTAGCCTAGGCCCTGAAGGCTTTAACTGCTGGAGGTTACTGACATAGAAGAAGACCTCATCCCCATCCCATCTGGCTCTTAGTTCCCTTAGTTTGGTTTTAGTATATCAGTAGCAATATCTAGTGGTGGGATTCAAATAATTTAACAACCGGTTCTCTGCCCTAATGATTTCTTCCAACAACCAGTTCACCAAACTGCTCAGAAAGTTAACAACCGGTTCTCCCGAAGTGGTGCGAACTGGCTGAATCCCACCACTGGCAATATCACTGTGGTGCAGTGGCCACAATTCAAAATTGTAGACTAATTCTGCCCACCGCCAGGAGTTTGATCCTCACCGGCTCAAGGTTGACTCAGCCTTCCATCCTTCTTTGGTTGGTAAAATGAGGACCCAGGTTGTTGGGGGCAATATGCTGACTTAGAGAGGGCTGCAAAGCTCTGCAAAGTAGTATATAAGTCTAAATGCTATTGCTATATATTGCCCCATAGTGTTTTACAGCACTCTCTGAGTGGTTTACAATCTCAGTATATTGCCCCCAACATTTTGGGTCCTCTTTTTACTGATCTCAGAAGGATGGAAAGCTGAATCAAGCTCAAGTCCCATCAGGATTAAACTCCAGGCTGTGGGGTAAAGGGAGACAGGCAGATAATAATTTAATAAACAAATACACTGCCTTGAAGTTCTAAAATAGGCATTTAGGTTGACAAAGCTTTGCTTCAAAGTTTTGTTCGTATGAGAAATACAGGAGGCTTCGCCTTCGGTTGAGTGATTGTGATGTCTCTGAACTTTGAAATTTTATCTAGATCTATCACAGTCTTTCCCCCAAATACCAGGCATGTGTTTATTTCAGGTCTACATTTGCACCATCCTTGTGAACTTTTAATCCTACGAGTTACTACTTCAACTTCTCTGTCAATCTGTGTTGGGTTAGTATTTATTTATTTTATTTATTTATTTTGTCACACAGTATATATAAGCATAAGCATGGAATAACTATACAATATATAAGCATATACATAAGCATGAGTATGTAATAACTATATTAATTGGATATAATGAAAGGAAACAATAGGACAGGAACGGTAGGTACACTTGTGCTCTTATGCACGCCCCTTATAGTCCTCGTAGGAATGGGGTGAGGTCAACAATAGAGAATTTTTGGTTAAAGCTTCTGGGATTTTGGAAAGAGACCACAGAGTCAGGTTGTGTATTCCAAGTATTAACAACTCTGTTACTGAAGTCATATTTTCTGGAGCGGTTCACATTAAGCTTAAATCTATTGTGTGCTCGTGCATTGTTGTAATTGAAGCTGAAGTAGTCTTCAACAGGAAGGACATTGTAATAGATGATTCTATGAGTTAAACCCAGGTCATGTCGAAGGCAGCGTAGTTCTAAATTTTCTAAACCCAGGATTTCAAGTCTGGTGGCATAAGGTATTTTGTTGTATTCAGAGGAGTGGAGAACTCTTCTTGTAAAATATTTCTGGGCATGTTCAATTGTATTGATGTCAGAAATGTGGTATGGGTTCAAGCTGTATTTAAGAGTTGGTCTAGCAAATGTTTTATATGCTCTGGTTAGTAGTGTAGTGTTTTTGGAGAAGAAGCTACGCAAGATTAGGTTTATAACTCTTAAAGCCTTTTTTGTGATGTAGTTGCAGTGGGCTTTGGCACTTAGATCATTTGATATGAAAACTCCAAGGTCTTTAACAGGGTGGGGGTCATCTGTAAGGTAATGTCCATCAAGCTTGTACTTAGTGTTTAGGTTCTTTTTTCCAATATGTAAGACTGAGCATTTGCTGGTTGAGATTTGGAGTTGCCAAGTTTTAGACCATTCAGATACAAAGTCAAGGTCTTTTTGAAGGGTAGCTGTATTGTTGGTGGTGTTAAATAGTTTGACATTGTCAGCAAAGAGAACACAATTACTTGTGATATGGTCACAGAGATCATTAATGTATAATATGAAGAGTGTTGGTCCAAGAACGCTGCCTTGGGGAACACCACTTTTGACAGGAACAGGATTTGATAGAACATTGCCAATTTTCACCACTTGTTGTCTGTTTGACAGGAAAGCTGTTATCCAGTTGTGGAGGGGTCCTGAGATGCCATAGGATTTTAGTTTTAGGAGAAGTTTATCATGTACTACTGAGTCAAAAGCTTTGCAGAAGTCTATGTAGATTGCATCTATTGATTTGCCTTGATCAAGATTTGTAGTCCATATGTTTTTGCAGTGGAGAAGTAAATTACATGATAATTTTTTTCTGAAACCAAATTGTTTATTAGAGAGTAGGTTGTTTGTTTCTAGGTGGAGGGTAATGGATTGGTTGATGATAGATTCCATTACTTTGTAGGTGATGCAACATAGAGAGATTGGTCTGTAATTTTCAGCTAGGCTGGGGTCTCCTTTTTTGAAGATTGGGATGAGCGTGGCTAGTGACCAAAGTTTGGGAAGGGAACTGGTTGTGAAAGCTATTTCAAAGATTATGCTTAGGAGTTCTGCTATATTAGTGGAAAGCTTTTCTAAAAAGTATGCACATAGTCCGTCAGGTCCAATAGATAGGGCTGGTTTCAGTTTGTGAAGAGCTTTTTCAACATTATCTTCTGTGATATTTATTTGTGTTAGGTCGTTGTACTCATTGTTGGTACGATAGGGGAATGTCGGGTATGAGTCATTACTGTTAACAAAGACTGAGCCAAAGAATATGTTAAAGATGTTTGCTTTAGCTGTTTCATCATTATATTCTTTGCCGTTAGATTCTTTTAGTGGTGGGATGGATCTCGAGACTTTAAGTTTGTTGTTTACAAAATTATAAAAAGCACAATTGGAATTTGTGCGCAGAAGATCTTCTTCTTGCTTGGTGTGGTAATTGGTATTCCCTAATCAAGTCATCTTAAGGGCAGGATAATTGGGGAATGCAAGCTTTTCATCACTAAAGTGTAATTAAATATGAATGGGAAATTTTGCAATAGGCCTCCTAGGGTCTCAGATATCTATGGTAAGTCATTTGTATACATTATTCATAAAATAACATGGTGTTCCAGACCACTGGCCAAACATTTATGGGTTTGGGCATGAAGCAAATAGAAGGCTGATGTCTAATTATTATTTTTTTTACATTTTTGTTCCAAAAATGTGCATAAGACACATTTTGTAGACTTTTTCTCTGTATGGAACAATTTAATGATTTCTGCATTAAAGAAAGACCTGAGGAGAATAATTGTTCCATGTATCCACCGCACCACAATCTTTCAATGAGCTTTTCAATAGTGTTTTTATACTATATCCACCCTATTGCAAAAAGTCTTCCCTTTCCAAAGCTGTAGTTCTAGCAATTAGCTGAATGATTACTTTAGCATCTGCAAATCACTGCCAATGGATTGGATTTTCAAAGCTACTTTCAAAGAATGAGCTTTACTCGTGCTGTTCCACTGACCAATTAGCATCTGGCAACCGGCTTCCCCTACCCACTTATTGCTTTAAATCCTGCTTGTTACATACAGAATATATATTTAATGGCCTTTGCTTGGCATCCAGGATTATTATTATTTTTTTGGTGAAGATTATACTTTATATTATATACTTTACGGATTTTGGATTTCTGAACTGAAAACTCTCTAACTCACTCTCATTCTCTCTCTTTCTCCCTCCCTCCCTCCCTTTCTCTCCCTCCCCCAACCACAGAAACATTTATGATCACACACACATTGAACAATGTGGAAGCGCAACTTTATACTAATTCTAGCATGATTTTTGCTGGTCTGCAGCTGCCTCACTCAGCTATTAATTGTTACCATCCAGTGGTGGGTTTCAAAATTTTTTACTATTGGTTCTGTGGGTGTGGCTTGGTGGGCATGGCGTGGCTTGGTGGGCGTGGCAGGGAAAGGATACCGTAAAATCTCCATTCCCACCCCATTCCAGGGGAAGGTTACTGCAAAATCCCCATTTCCTCCTGATCAGCTGGGACTTGGGAGGCAGAGAATAGATGGGGGCAGGGCCAGTCAGAATTTTTACTACCGGTTCTCTGAACTACTTAAAATTTCCGCTACCGGTTCTTCAGAACTGATTAGAACCTGCTGAAACCCACTTCTGTTACCATCTCAAAATTAAGGATCTCAAAATGTCTCAAAACACTCATAAACATATTTTGCAAACAAGAAGATATGCCATAGCTGCTCTCTCAAACTAAACACAGCCTCCAAGATGGTGTCCAAATATCAAAATCTTTTTCTAAAAGTTGAGTCTCTCTCTCAAAAAAAAAGTCATCCTGAATTGTAACAGTTTAAAAATATATAAAATATATATTATATATTTTATTATATATATTATAAAAAAATATAAAAATAGTAATATTGAATCTTCTGAAATTAGGTTAATTTTTTAATTCCATTTTCCAGATACATAATTTGTCTATGCAATATACAAATTATATACACACACATTATATAAAAATTATATACACACACATATACATACATACATACATACATACATACATACATACATACATACACACATACATATATACATACAAAGAAGATACAGAGCAGTTCTGAGCATAGCTTTTGGACAACCCAAAGAAATACAACAAGAATACAAATTGGATAAAGGAAGCAGGCAAAAATAAAATAGAAGCTGAAATGGAAGAACTCATCCCAAAGTTGCTTTTCCAAAAGGCAACTGGACTTCCTTGGGGTTTTTTTCCTTGAAAATGTTTCACTTCTTATCCAAGAAGCTGTTGTGACCCAGGCCCAAGTAGGTAGTAAGAAACTCAGTCTGTGAAAAAAAAAATCTTTATTCGAACAGCTGAGAATTACTTCATTCCCAGCGTAGTTCAACTAAATTAAAACAAATTCCTCCCAACACAAATTCCTCAGTCCTATCGCAAACCTTGGTCCAATTAGGCAAACTGCCAAAGGCCTTTCTTGGCAAACGTTCAGAAGTCACAAAAATAAATGTAAGACGTAGACGAAGCAGAAGATGAAGCTACCAGTGTTGTTTTCCGACAAAGCCCAAAAGCCATTTTGTGGCGTTTTAAGCTTATGGGAGGGGCCAAATATCTCTTGGCCCTACTCCCGAGTTATCCTTTTTGCTTGAGCTGCTCTTGCTTTCTTGCAGCTCTTCTCATGCGTGTATTAGGAACAGTCTTCTCCTGTTCCTCTGCCTCACTACTATCAGTCTCTGGAGGCTCTGGAGTATCTCACTCCCCGATGGCCCTGGCCTCACCTCAGCCTCATCACTTTCCAACTCCGTTGTCAGCTTCACAGGCTGCTGGCGGACCACAACAGAAGCTTCTTTACAACATTTGCCTATCCCAGGTCCTTGGAAAGCACTCAATAGGTGAACAAAATTCCAACTCCAGTCTAAATCTGTTGTGGCATGTTGGCCGCTGGCGTCTCCAGCAGCTGAATCAGATGAGGTGGCGTAGGAGTCAGCACCAGCATTAAAGCAACCTGACAGCTCCAAGGAAAAAGAGGGAATTGAGCTGTCAGAGATAGAGACAGAGGTGGAGCCTGGGCCTTCCATCAGCCCTCAGATAGAGAGTCAATATCCCCGAGGTCTGTATGTGGCTAATGAGAAAGAGGAGGAACAGCTGGGTCCAGTGCCTGATGCATGGATGTGCAGAAGGCAGAGGAGAGGAGAGCAGTGAAAATCTATGGGCCAGTCCTTGGGACCACTTCTAGCAAGGCCCTACCCTAGCTCTGGGGATAAAAGGCAGAGGGCAGAGATGAATAAGTGTGGCAGACAACTATTCATCTCCCTGCCAGACAGACTTGTTAGCCTGCTATGAGAGAGAGAAACTTTTGCCAGGGCTGCTGGTGCTCCTAATAAAGGTTACATTTATTTTAACTACAGAGGATTTGTCAAGTTTGGGAGCCAGGTCAGAACAAAACCTCTGGCTAACTCTGCAACCAACCATAATAATAATAATAATTCTGACATGCAGGGATAATGTCCTTTCTAAGATTTGATGCTCAATCTATACATTGAACATCAAGAGGAAATGCAAGTGTTGGGCCACAAGGAGAAAACACAAGCCTGGTCAATCTTTCATGGGACTATTCAAGAGATAAGCAGTAATGCACATAAAGTGCCAAAGAGTTTATATGAAAAGAAAAAAAATGGTAGAAAGGACAAGTCTTAATTTTATTTGCTGAACTTTAGCTAGCTCCAGCAAAAACCCAGCTCAACATAATAAAAATTACATTATTGACATGTTTTTTCCCACTTTATCATTAATAATTGAAATCAATTAAAACAAAGTGACTATATCCAATTGTTAGATTGATGATGGCCATGGAAACAGTACAATGCGATTATATGATTATTCATCCATTTCATCTACCATTGCAAGAGTATGCAAGGCTAATTCCTAGTTTCTTCAATTGCTCTGCAACATTTTGGTCTGCTTTTTATCTCCAGAAAAGCCCTGTTTTGAGTCAAATTTGGGGGATAGCAAAAGGAGACAACATTTTCTTCTAACAGCAGCATCTATTTTGATCAGGGAGGAAAGGAGGGAGAGAGAGAAAAAGAGAGTGATTCTGAGAGAGAGAGAGAGATTTGAGAGAAAGAGAGAGATACAGAGAAAGAGGGAGAGAGATACAGAGATAAATAGAGAAAGATGAGAGATTTGAGAGAAAGAGAGAGATACTGAGAGAGATGAGAGAGAGATTTGAGAGAGAGAGATTTGAGAGAAAGAGAGAGATACTGAAAGAGAGAGATACAGAGATACATAGGGAGAGAGAGAGATACAGAGAGAGAGATACAGAGAGAGAGATGAGAGATTTGAGAGAAAGAGAGATGCAGAGAGAGAGAGAGAGAGAGAGAGAGAGAGATACAGAGATACAGAGAGAGAGAGAGAGAGAGAGAGAGAGAGATATGATACATTTGAGAGAAAGAGAGAGAGATTGAGAGAGAGAGGGAGGGAGGGAGGGAGGGAGGGAGATGGATCTTACAAATCTTTTTGTCCCATTTAGCTTAAAAATGGCTAAATCAAAAGGCTTAAAAGTAGTAGCTTTATATGACCTGTACACTTCTGTTTTATTTTACCCACCCTGAACTTTTAAACATGGTCATCGTTACCAGTCCCCCCGCCCCCCCCCCGCTCACTTATTTTAATGCCCCACTCCAAAGATTTGCCTCATGAGATGCAGACAGCCTATCAACCATTGCAAAGACTACAAAAAGCTCATCAGATTTTTGTAGCCTTTCCAATGGTCAATTTGCTGCCTGCTGCTCATAAGGCAAATCTTGGGAAGGTTATAAGAAATTTTATTTTCTGCTTCCAGTTGAGTGGAAGGGGGAGGAGAACCCCTGTGCATATACCATTAATGAAATAGGTTGGTAACTCTCTGGAGATGCTGCTGGCCTGAAAAGTTATCTAATTGAGCCACTTTCCAATCAACCAAGCACATGACCATAAATGAAAGGAAGGTAGCGAATTAAGTAGCATTATCACATAAACCAAACCATGTGGGATGCACATACTGCATCTATGATTCAGCTCCTAAACTAAGTCAAGCAATATAGTTACTGAAAGATAAATGAAGACTTTGAAATAGACTCTGAAAGAGATTTAATAAAGGATTGTATGATAAAATGGGCACAGAATATTCAGGAACCAATAATGTTGGAAACATGGGAGAAAATTTGGGTTAGAAATGTTAAATTTACGCAAGCGCAGAATTTAAGGGAAAATTTTTATAACATGTTTTATAGATGGCATTTAGATCCTAAGAAATTATCATGTATGTATCCAGATATGCAAGCGAAATGTTGGAGATGTAACTGTGATGATGCTACATATTTTCATGTATGGTGGACTTGTAAGAAAATTAAATCTTTCTGGATAAGAATTTGGTGGATTATGCAGAATGTTTTGAAGAAGAAGATAAAGTTCCTGCCACAATTTTTCCTTTTGGGAATAATAACAGACTGTACAGTGATAGAGACTAAATTGATTTTGAACTTAATAACAGCAGCAAGACTGTTGATTGGACAATATTGGAAGAAAAAAGAATTACCCATAATAGAAGAATGGATATTGAAAGTTTCCAATTTGGTTGAGATGGCTAAAATCTCAGCCTTCTTGAAAGACAGTACTCAAGAAAAATATCTAAACGAATGGAAGAACTGGATTGACTATATTCAAAATAGATATCAGATTAAGAGATATCAGATTGCCTTTGAATGAAGGATGTCGTTTTTGATTTTAATGGAAGAAGTGAGGATATGTGAAAGAGAAGGATTATAATTGTGTTAGATTCCAAAATTTTAATGTATGAATGTTTGTTTATTGAACTATACCTTGTGTTTGCTCCTGGAAGTCGGGGAGGGGTTTTGGAGGAGGGAGGGAGGAGGGAGGGAGGAGATGGATCTTACAAATCTTTTGTCCCATTTAGCTTAAAAATGGCTAAATCAAAAGGCTTAAAAGTAGTAGCTTTATATGACCTGTACACTTCTGTTTTATTTTACCCACCCTGAACTTTTAAACATGGTCATCGTTACCAGTCCCCCGCCCCCGCTCACTTATTTTAATGCCCCACTCAAAGATTTGCCTCATGAGATGCAGACAGCCTATCAACCATTGCAAAGACTACAAAAGCTCATCAGATTTTTGTAGCCTTTCCAATAGTCAATTTGCTGCCTGCTGCTCATAAGGCAAATCTTGGGAAGGTTATAAGAAATTTTATTTTCTGCTTCCAGTTGAGTGGAAGGGGGAGGAGAACCCCTGTGCATATACCATTAATGAAATAGGTTGGTAACTCTCTGGAGATGCTGCTGGCCTGAAAAGTTATCTAATTGAGCCACTTTCCAATCAACCAAGCACATGACCATAAATGAAAGGAAGGTAGCGAATTAAGTAGCATTATCACATAAACCAAACCATGTGGGATGCACATACTGCATCTATGATTCAGCTCCTAAACTAAGTCAAGCAATATAGTTACTGAAAGATAAATGAAGACTTTGAAATAGACTCTGAAAGAGATTTAATAAAGGATTGTATGATAAAATGGGCACAGAATATTCAGGAACCAATAATGTTGGACACATGGGAGAAAATTTGGGTTAGAAATGTTAAATTTACGCAAGCGCAGAATTTAAGGGAAAATTTTTATAAGATGTTTTATAGATGGCATTTAGATCCTAAGAAATTATCATGTATGTATCCAGATATGCAAGCGAAATGTTGGAGATGTAATTGTGATGATGCTACATATTTTCATGTATGGTGGACTTGTAAGAAAATTAAGTCTTTCTGGATAAGAATCTGGTGGATTATGCAAAATGTTTTGAAGAAGAAGATAAAGTTCCTGCCGCAATTTTTCCTTTTGGGAATAATAACAGACTGTACAGTGATTGAGACGAAATTGATTTTGAACTTAATAACAGCAGCAAGACTGTTAATTGGACAATATTGGAAGAAAAAAGAAGTACCCACAATAGAAGAATGGATATTGAAAGTTTCTAATTTGGCTGAGATGGCTAAAATCTCAGCCTTCTTGAAAGACAGTACTCAAGAAAAATATCTAAATGAATGGAAGAATTGGATTGATTATATTCAAAATAGATATCAGATTAAGAAATTTCAGATTGCCTTTGAATGAAGGATGTTGTTTTTGATTTTAATGGAAGAAGTCAGGTTATGTGAGAGAGAAGGATTATAATTGTGTTAGATTTTAAAAATTTAATGTATGACTGTTTGTTTATTGAACTATACCTTGTGTTTGCTCTAGGAAGTCAAGGGGGGGAGGGGTTTTGGAGGAGGGGGAGGAGGGGAGGAGGGATGGGAGGGGAAAAATTTAATTGTTTTTGTAAAACTTTTTCAATAAAAAAAAAGAAAAAAGAAAGATAAATGAAGACTTTTTGATTCTCAAAATGATTTATGGAATATACATCAGTGGTTGTCCAATATTTTTATCTCCTGTATTACACCAATGCAAGCTTACTTGGAGACTTAGGCTACCGTTCTATATTGGGAACTCAGGCAATATCAGCCTTTGACATTTTTTTTTTTTTTACAGTAGTCTCTGGAGCCTAATTTTAAGCAAGCTTATGGAAAATCAATAGTGCAATTTCTTGCCAATTTGTGGTAGGAAACGCATAAAAACCGAAATCTAAGTGGTATATGAGACTCAGCACATTTTTTGTACGTCGTGTCTTCTTGCATATCCATAGTTCTTATGGAAAAGTATAACAAAACTTTCAAATGTTGCTTGAAGGAAACTTTTTTTTTAGAATAGTAAAACCCACTATCTCTGTGATGGCGAACCTATGGCACACGTGGAACAGGTGGTACGTGGAGCCATATCTGTGGGCACGAGAGCGTTGCCCTAGCTCAACTCCAGCACCAGCCAGCTGATCTTTGGGCCTTCCGGGCCCTCTGGAAGTCGGGAAACAGGCTGTTTCTGGCTTCCGGTGGGTGGGGTAGGGAAGACCATTTTCACCCTCCTCAGGCTCCTAGAAATCCTCTAGAGCAAGGGGAGGGCAAAAAACGGGCCTTCCAGTCCCAGTGAAAGTCAGGAAATGGGCTTTTTCCAGCTTCGGGGGTGGGGAAGGCCATTCTCAACCTCCCCAGGCTCCAAGAAAGCCTCTAGAGCCCGGGGAGGGTGAAAAATGGGCCCAGCAGGCCCACTGTGCCATCAAGTGCCAAAAGCTGGGGAGCGTGGGGGGGGGGTTTGCGCATGCATGCATGGGGCACATTGAATTATGGGTGTGGGCACGCACATGTGGGACCCTCCTGCGCTCCCCCCACTTTTGGCACCTGAGGCCAAAAAGGTTAGTCAGCTCTGCCGCAAATCTCTTTCTGAAGACCTCAGGTGTATTCGTGAGAAAAGTCGCTTTTCAGAGTGTGATGGGTAGTATATAAATTTTATATATACCACCCATCACACTCTGAAAAGTGACTTTTCTCAAGAATACACTGAGGTCTATATAAATGTTATATATACCACCAATATACCTCTGTGTGTGTGTGTGTGTACACACAAACCAATATACACCCATATTTTATGGTATCCTGCTGCGCCGGTTGGAGGGGTTGGGAGTGGGAGGCACCGTTTATCGGTGGTTCTCCTCCTACCTCTCTGATCGGATGCAGACGGTGTTGACAGGGGGGCAGAGATCAACTCCAAGGTGCCTCATGTGTGGGGTGCCGCAGGGGTCGATTCTCTCACCCCTCCTGTTCAACATCTATATGAAGCCGCTGGGTGAAATCATCAGTGGCTTTGGGGTGAGATACCAACTGTACGCTGATGATACCCAGCTGTACTTTTCCACCCCGGGCCACCCCAGTGAAGCTGTCGAAGTGCTGTCCCGGTGTCTGGAAGCCGTACGGATCTGGATGGGGAGGAACAGGCTCAAACTTAATCCCTCCAAGACAGAGTGGCTGTGGATGCCGGCACCTCGGTACAGTCAGCTGCAGATGCGGCTGTCTGTCGGGGGTGAATCATTGGCCCCGATGGAGAAGGTACGCAACTTGGGCGTGCTCCTGGATGGTCGGTTGTCCTTTGAAGACCATTTGGCGACCGTCTCCAGGAGAGCATTTTATCAGGTTCGCCTGATCCGCCAGTTGCGTCCCTTCCTGGACCGGGATGCCTTATGCACAGTCACTCATGCTCTCATTACCTCTCGCCTGGACTACTGCAATGCTCTCTACATGGGGCTCCCCTTGAAGAGCACCCGGAGACTTCAGCTAGTTCAGAATGCGGCTGCGCAGGTTATTGAGGGAGCGTCTCGGAGCTCCCACATAACACCTATCCTGCGCAGACTGCACTGGCTACCTGTTGTTTTCCGGGTGCGCTTCAAGGTATTGGTTACCACCTTTAAAGCGCTCCATGGCTTAGGACCGGGCTATCTACGGGACTGTCTACTGCCGGCTTCTATCTCCCATCGTCCGGTATGTTCCCACAGAGAGGGACTCCTCAGGGTGCCGTCAGCCAAACAGTGTCGACTGGCGGCCCCCAGGGGGAGGGCCTTCTCTGTGGGGGCTCCGACCCTGTGGAACGAACTTCCCCTCGGACTTCGACAATTACCTGACCTTAGGACCTTTCGCCGCGAACTTAAAACTTATTTATTTTGTATGGCTGGACTAGCCTGATTTTTATTTTTATTGGATGGGTTTTTAAAATTTTGTGATTTTACGGGGGAGTACGTTTTTTAACATTTTGGGCATTTAAATTAGTTTTTTTAAGGGATGTTTTTAATTATTGTGTGTATTTATATTTTATCTGCCTGTTCACCGCCCTGAGTCCTTCGGGAGAAGGGCGGTATACAAATTAAATTATTATTATTATTATTATTATTATTATTATTATTATTATTATTATTATTATTATTATTATTATTATTATTATTATTATTATATACATAGGTAAAGGTAAAGGGTCCCCTCGCACATACGTGCTAGTCATTGCCAACTCTAGGGGGCGGTGCTCATCTCCGTTTCAAAGCCGAAGAGTCAGCGCTGTCCAAAGATGTCTCCATGGTATATATTATATACATAATATATATAAATAATTGATATATAAAATAAATATATTATTTAGTTTATAAATAAAAATTCCAATATGCTTCATAGCTCCTTGTTATACATTTTTATTATCCCATGAAATTAACCCTTATTATATATCCTAGGGGTGTGAAAATAATTAAAACGGAGGACACTGGGGGGGGGGAACCTCTACTGATAATTAGGAATGAAAGAAACTGTAACCTTAACAAATACTTTTTTCTTGTGCCACAGCATGTTTGCAGCTGATATTTTTCACTCTTTTCCCTAAATTATACTTTTATCACCATGTATTAGGAGCATTTAGAACTTGGTGTTTTAACCCACGGCAATACAATGCTTTTTTCCAGGTAGCTCATTCACTGGCCAAAAGCAATTCTAACGGCTTGGACATTGGAGCACATACAAATAACCTACCTTGAGTGCATGTTAGCCAGCTCATTCCTTACTATGGATCTAACCAGGGGTGCTATTCAGCAGGTTCTGACAGGTTCAAGAGAACCGGTAGCGGAAATTTTGAGTAGTTCGGAGAACCGGCAAATACCACCTCTGGCTGGCCCCAGAATGGAGTGGGAATAGAAATTTTGCAATATTTTCCCCCCAGGAGTGGGGTGGGAATGGGGATTTTGCGGTAACTTTACCCTGGAGTGGGGTGGGAATGGAGATTTTGCAGTATCCTTTCCCTGCCACACCCACCAAGCCACACCCACAGAACCAGTAGTAAAAAAAAAAATTCATCACTGGAACCAGCCACAGCAGAGCTGTTAGCTTTGATCACATGAAAAAGCTCAACATATTGGTAATCAGCTAAATCTGACAAACACCCTTTTAAGTTCTGGAGAACTGCCTTGTAGGTCTGTTTGCGCCTAGCACCAAAAGCCTCCGGCTAGGAAAATTTTATTCCACCCAACTGTTATATCAAAACTGATGTTTTTTCCTGCCCCCAGATGGATCACTTTTCAGATTATTATTTACTATTTTTCTTTAAGAGGAAAAGATTCAGACCTGCATGCTTAAATGTATGGAATTTGTCCGTGTGCCTTTGGCATGAAAGCCATGGAATGCATATTTTAATAATAAATATAGCAAATAGAAAAGTCAGACTAGTTGTGACTTCACCGAAAACTATACTATTGTCACAGTCCATTGGTTGCTGTTGTGGTCTGCCAGCAGCCTGCAGAGCTGGCAACGGAGTCAGACAGCAATGAGGCTGAGGTGGGGCCAGGGCCATCGGGGTGTGAAGTGCGGACTCCAGAGCCTCCAGAGACTGATAGTAGTGAGGCAGAGGAACAGGAGGAGCCTGTTCCTAATGCACGCATCAGAAGAGCTGCCAGAAGGCAAGAGCAGCTTAAGCAGAGAGGACGACTTGGCAGTAGGGCCAAGAGATGATTGGCCTCTCCCATAAGGCTTAAAACAGACCAGCAATGGCGTTTGGGCTTTACCAGAAAACAACATTGGTAGCTTTGTCTTCTTGCATTTATTTTTGTATCAGTGACTTCTGAACATTTGCCAAGAAAGGCCTTTGGCAGTTTGCCTAATTGGACCAAGGTCTGTGATAGGATTGAGGAATTTGTGTTGGGAGGAATTTGTTTTAATTTAATTGAACTACGCTGGGAATGAAGTAATTCTCAGCTGTTCGAATAAAGTTTGTTTGTTTTTTCACTGACTGAGTTTCCTACTACCTACTTGGGCCTGAGTCACAACAGTTGCTTCTCAGTGTGATCTTTCCTAAAAGATTCAATGAATTTTGCTTCAAATAGGATGTTTTATGACTATGTGTGTCATGCTAATACAATATTCCCCAAATGGAATTGACATTGCTAATCTTATATATTGTTGATACCCTATTTTTTTTTATTTCTGACAGAAGCACCTACAAATTATAGACATATAACATTCAACACCAGATGAATAAAATAGGTATAAAATAGGTCTTAGAAATACAGCACGTGTAAAAAATGCATAGGATAAATAGGATTAAAACTAAATGACTTTTGCCTAGTATTGAACCTTGTAGACAGCATTTGTGGCAAGCCATTCTTCTCCATTTTGGATGCTGAATGGAACACAGTGTGCAACACAACCACCAACTAAACTATGTATAATTATTGTAAATATGTATGTAACTGAACAATACAAACAGTATAGCCTCATATTAATCCCCAAAGCCTGCCTCAAACCACTAATTACCTTATTAATGAAGCAATTCCTTTGGTCTGAGTTTATAGTCGGAATTAAAGCCATCAATAAAGAATTTGTGTGTCTTAGCCACTGCAGCTGCATCAGTCTTAGTTATCGGAAAGGATTTCAGAACAATTATTATATGCTTTAACTTTTTTAGGGTTTAATATTTATATTTCTTTTTTTGTTTTGTTTTGTAAAATAATTTTTATTAAATATTTGTCTTTAAAAACAACACAAAAAACAATCACACATGTATAAAAACAAGACATGTCAAGACATAACATATTAAACATTGCATATCATTAATGGTAATTTTATAGCTTTCGTATCGACTTACGTATTTCGCTTATGTAATTCTCTATTCTATCATTTCTATTTACTACTCAATAGTAGAATAATCGTAGTACTCCAACATATACTCCTTGATTTTGCCCAAACTGAAAAATATCCACCATCCTAAGAAACCCCAAAGACAAAATTGAGTTAGAAAATCAAGGAGTATATGAAATCCCATGCACCGCCTGCCCCACCACATACATTGGACAAACCAACAGAAGAATAAGTGTACGCATTGAAGAACACAAGAACTCAGTCAAAAAAGAGGAACCAACTTCTTCCCTGGTCCAACACCTTAAAGTCACAGGACATGATATTGACTTTAAAAAGACCAGAAC
Organism: Ahaetulla prasina; assembly: GCF_028640845.1. Lineage (NCBI taxonomy): Eukaryota > Metazoa > Chordata > Lepidosauria > Squamata > Colubridae > Ahaetulla > Ahaetulla prasina. The sequence continues at coordinate 97,231,466 of NC_080544.1, read as the reverse complement.
TATCGCCAAAACTGAACACTTTAACAACAGAATAATCAGAGAAGCCATTGAGATAGAAAAACGCCCACACAGCATGAACAAACAAGATGATACCTCCCACCTACCAGCCATTTGGAAACCCACCCTTATTGACAAATGAGTCCCTAACACGAGGAATGACACCAGACCCACACTCATGAGGTCCACACAGGATGTCACCACCGCACATCCCCCAGAAAGCAGACCCAAACCCACACTGATCATGAAGCACGACCAAGGACCAGAAGCCAGACCGCAACTGCAACATTAGCCATTTCAAACCCCTCCAATCCATACATGCAGCAGACTGACACCCACTATGAAGATGTAGCATGACCACGAAGCCAAACAACAGCAATGCAGCTCACCAGCTCAAATCCCCCTGCAACACAGACTAAACTGAGCACAACCAAAAACGTCGCCAAGACACTTCCAATTTTACACGGGAGAAAACCCGAACAACCAAAGACCTATATATATATATATATATATATATATATATATATATATATATATATATATATATATATATATATATATATATATATATATATATATATATTTTCTGAGAGTTTTAGCGGGTGTTTGTATGTAGATCTTTGGTTATTGGGTTTTCTCCACGTAAAATTGGAAGTGTCTTGGTGACGTTTCAACGAAGTCTCATTCGTCATCTTCAGGCTTCAGCTTCGTGCTTCTGGGAGCAGAAGCACGAAGCTGAAGCCTGAAGATGACGAATGAGACTTTCGACGAATGAGACTTCCAATTCGTTTCGACGAATGAGACTTCGTCGAAACATCGCCAAGACACTTCCAATTTTACACGGGAGAAAACCCGAACAACCAAAGACCTATATACAAACACCCGTGAAAACCTCAGAAAACATATATACGTAAAAAACACGTAAAAAACTCATTCCAGTTCATAGAGATCATAAAGAAACAAAACTTACAGCCCAGCGACCTACTCGTGAGCTTTGATGTCATATCCCTCTTCACCCAAGTGCCAATCAAAGAAGCCTTGACAGCTATCCAAAACAAATATAACCCCCCCAAGCACATCCTAGATCTGACCAACCACTGCCTATTCAACACATACTTCATCTATAACGGACAAAAATACAAACAAATAGAAGGAGCACCCATGGGATCACCCCTCTCACCTGTCATTGCCAACCTCTACATGGAACACTTTGAAACCCAAGCACTAGAAAAATCTGATCACAAACCCAAACTCTGGCTCAGATACGTAGACGACACCTTCATAATCTGGCCACACGGGAAAGAAAAACTTGAAAACTTCCTCACACACCTCAATAGCCTACACCCCAAAATACAGTTCACCATGGAAACAGAAGTTAACAACCAACTTCCCTTCCTAGATGTCTTAGTCTACAAGAAACCCAATGGCTCCCTAGGACACACCATCTACCAGAAGAAAACACACACAAACCGCTATCTGCATGCACGCACACCACCACCCAGCACAGATAAACTCCGTAGCCAAGACACTCATCTCTAGAACAAAATGCTTAGCTGACGAACAACACCTAAAAACCGAACTACACACTCTCACAAGCGTACTAACATCCAATGGATTCCAGAGAAATAAGATTACCAAACTAATCCAAAAGAACCCCCACTAAAACCCAAGACAGAGAGCAAGAAAATGGCACAGCCCTCCTCCCATATATAAAAGGCACCACAGACAGAATCAGCAAGATCCTCCACAAACATAACATCAAGACAGCATTCTGCACAAACCAAAAATATCCACCATCCTAAGAAACCCCAAAGACAAAATTGAGTTAGAAAATCAAGGAGTATATGAAATCCCATGCACCGCCTGCCCCACCACATACATTGGACAAACCAACAGAAGAATAAGTGCACGATTGAAGAACACAAGAACTCATTCAAAAAGAGGAACTAACTTCTTCCCTGGTCCAACACTTTAAAGTCACAGGACACGATATTGACTTTAAAAAGACCAGAACTATCGCCAAAACTGAACACTTTAACAACAGAATAATCAGAGAAGCCATCGAGATAGAAAAACGCCCACACAGCATGAACAAACGAGATGATACCTCCGCCTACCAGCCATTTGGAAACCTGCCCTTATTGACAAACGTGTCCCTAACACGAGGAATGACACCAGACCCACACTCACGAGGTCCACACAGGATGTCACCACACATCCACCCAGAAAGCACACCCAAACCCACACTGATCAGGAAGCACGACCAAGGACCAGAAGCCAGACCGCAGCTGCAACATTAGCCATTTCAAACCCCTCCAATCCATACATGCAGCAGACTGACACCCACTACGAAGATGTAGCACGACCACGAACACGAAGCCAAACAGCAGCAGTGCAGCTCACCAGCTCAGATCCCCCTGCAACTCAGTCTAATTTGAGCACAACCAAGCCCCCACCCAAACAGGACACACCCCCAGCCAATCAGAGCACAAAAACCCCAACCAATCAGAGCACAGCCAAGCTCCCACCCAATCAGTTCAAACCCCCACTAGCAGTTAAAAAGGAAGAAACAGCTGCAATCACACATTGCTCCCAGAAGCACGAAGCTGAAGCCTGAAGATGACGAATGAGACTTCGTCGAAACGTCGCCAAGACACTTCAATTTTACGGGAGAAAACCCGAATAACCAAAGACCTACATACAAACACCATGAAAACCTCAGAAAACAAATATATATATATATATATATATATATATATATATATATATATATATATATATATATATATATATATATATATATATATATATATATATATATATATATATATATATATATATATATATATATATATATAATATATATATATTCATAGGTTTTCATGGGTATAGGTATGTAGGTCTTGGCATTCAGCTTTTTCCCATGTAAGGTTGAGAGTATCTTGGTGATGTTTCGATGAGGTCTCAGTCATCATCTTCAGGCTGGTACCAGTATTTATAGAGAGACGGCAGCTCCAACCACTCTTTGCTCGAGAAGCATGAAGCCGAAGAAACCAGCCTGAAGATGATGAGTGAGACCTCGTCAAAACGTCGCCAAGATACTCTCAACCTTACATGGGAAAAGACCCGAAAATGCCAAGACCTACATACACACACACACACACAATTATAATATTCATTGTTCTTATCTACACATTCATATTCATTTATATTTACATCTCTTTATTTAATGTTGTTCAGTTACTTTAAGTTTCATCAATATTAAATTAAACATTTCTTGTTTTGATTTTGATTTTTGAGCCAAATGTACATTTTATTCCATATTTCATAATATTCTGAATCCTCTCTCTCTTTCAACTCCATTGTTATTTTATCCATCTCTGCGCATTCTAGAATTTTCCTAATTACTGTTTCATCTGTGGGTACATTTTTTTTGTTTCCATTTTTGTGTGAATGTGATTCTTGCTGAGGTAAGTATGTGCAATATAATGTATTGAAGGTTTTTGTTCATTTTCAGGTCCAGTATATTTATATTTCTAAGCCACCCAAAGAATATGAGAATGGGCAGATACAAACAATTTAAAATAATAAATACAAACAATCTACTTTGCCTTTTCCAGAGGTTTGGATTTGAATGTAGTAAAAACTGCTGGGACTAACAAGTTGAGAAAGTTTTTGAAAATGAGCAGGTTACGATCTTATGGGACTTTCTGATCCAGGAAGCATTATTGTTCATAACATGCCTGATATAACAGTTATTGAAAAGAAGGAAAGTCTGGTTCACTGATGTTGCTATTTCAGGGATTGATATTAGGATTGAGGAAAAACAATTGAAAAAAAATATATCGGGACTTCCTGATTAAAGTTGAACACTTAAAGAAAAAGAAAATCCATAGAGTCACCAATCAATGATTGGAGCCCCCTGGAGTGATACCTAAAGGACTTCTCCAATATCTGGGAATATTGAATTTATCAGACCTGAAGACCCTAATTTTACAAAAAGACCTGCTTTGAACTGCCTATAATCTTAGACACTGCCTTGATAATTCTTAGGTTCCAAATAAATTATTAAATTTCCACCAGTCTTAGACTGTGAATCGAACTGTAGATTACCCGCACATCATAATCTACAATAAGTAATTAATGTTTCTTCTCATCTTTTGACAACTCAATGAAAACTATTCGAATATTATGCCATAATCAGGGACCACGTAGTAAGGCTTAATGCAAGACACAAAGACCTTTACCCTTAGAATGTTGTAAACAATTGATTACCACACTCTTAGAATTTGGTGGAATGAAAATAAACAAGCCAATGTTGAAGGAAACTACACTTCAAAGTGTCCTTACCTTCTCAATGAAGGAAACGTAGACAGTGGTGGGTTTCAATTTTTTTTACTACCAGTTCTGTGGGTGTGGCTTGGTGGGCATGGCAGGGGAAGGATACTGTAAAATCTCCATTCTTTCTCCAATCCAGGGGAAGGTTACTACAAAATCCCCATTTCTTCCGATCAGCTGGGACTTGGGAGGCAGAGAATAGATGGGGGCGGGGCCAGTCAGAATTTTATTACTGGTTCTCCGAACTACTCAAAATTTCTGCTACCGGTTCTCCAGAACTGGTCAGAACCTGCTGAAACCCACCTCTGAATGTAGATATTACAACACTGTCATAATTTTTCTCTGTTTCTTTTTTGTTGTTTTAATTCCCACATGTATATCACACAATACACGATTTGTAACTATAATTCATTTACATTTTAGATATGATCACTTGATATTGTTTTACATACTTTTACTTCGTTGCAATTTTAGAAGTGATCATATTTAATATAAATTTAGTTGTTTACATTAAAATTAAACGTAGCTTATACCCTGATTAATTGTTCTAAGATTCCCACGAACATTTCTTATGATCTTTGTTTTCAGTAATACTAACCATCCATGTTAAAGATGGCATGAGACCCTGGTAGAAACACTTATCCAACGTCTCTACTTACCTGTCCAACTCTAATTTTCATTGATTCATCACTTCCTCTTATGATGCGTAACTGAATAAATCTTCATCTGCCAAACTAGCCTGCACAAAACCAGCACATAAATTCATTTTAAAGCTTGAAACTGAAGAAAAACAACAAATGATTACAATGGAACAATTAGTAGCGGGTTCAGTTTAGAGCATTTCATTTGATGATTATAGGCATAAACGTGACAAGGGATAATAAATATAAATCCGTAGGAATACCATCATATCCCAAAATAAGCCAGAATATCAAGATAAATGTGAAAGTTTAGAGAATTAGGGGTGGAGGGTGCAACTTTATGACCGTCATTAAACCAGCGATTAGCTAATGTAGTATTGATGTCTCCTAACAGAAATCAAATTAAAGTCTAGTGTGCACGTGTCTTTGATTAATTAATGTTTTTAGTGACAGTTGCTTTAACATAAATTTTCTTTAATGCTACAGAATGCAACCATTTATCAGTACAATGGCTCTATCATTCCTTTTAGCAGATTATGCAGTATCTGAACACAAGGTAGCCAAGGTTTACAAGCAATTCCAAGCAAACCTTCTGTTTTTCAGGAAGCCAACAAATTCCTTTGAATTATTTCTCCTAATAATTACACATTTACATGTGTATCGCATTACAAATCAGCTTCACCCCCCACCCACAATTTCACAAAATGTAAAATACATGCTTCTTAATAATATTCTTTGACTCTCTTTTGAAGTACAAATTGCTCTGTAACTTTGGCCATTAATGGCTAAATTGGAACATATTTGCAAATGGGAAACGTCTGTCCTAATCTCCTGAAAGAAATGTCCATGTACTTTCAAATCTGACATCCCTGAAGCCTATTTGTCTATTTAGAATATTCATGTACCGTGCTTTTTAGTCATGGAGCAGTTAATAAAGCAGTATTACACCAGAATATCGAATTATTTCTATAATTTAGAAATGAGAGGGAGGGGGGAGGGAGGGGGGAGGGAGGGAAGGAAGGAAGGAAGGAAGGAAGGAAGGAAGGAAGGAAGGAAGGAAGGAAGGAAGGAAGGAAGGAAGGAAGGAAGGGTGGGTTGCCCATAAGTCATAAGTGGTACACACACAGAAATCTTTTGTACGGAAGAGTTACATTTGCCAACAAAGCCAACATAGTCCTAGTCTGCATTAACTTTGGGATAGAATCAGTGAAATGCATTTACCTTTGCTACCAGTTCGGAAATGTGAGCGCACGCACGTCTTCTGTGCATGCACAGAGCCTTCTGCGCACGCATAGAAGGTCATAAACAGGATGTAATGACATCCCGTCAGGTGGACAGAGCTTCCCGCCACCGCCCCCCGGTTCCCACGAGCCGTATAAGATCCAGCCAGATTTCACCACTGGATAGAATCAAGATCATGTGAAGTGTTAGTACCACTTTATAATGCCTTGATAAGATCACACTTGCAATATTGCATCCAATTTTGGTCCCCATGATATAAAAAAGATATTGAGATTCTTGAAAGAATGCAGAGAAGAACACCAAAGACGATTAAAGGACTGGTGGATAAAAAATAATAATGAAAGAATGGTTGCAGGAATTGGGTATGGCGAATTTAATGAAAAGAAGAACTAGGGGTGACATGATAGCAGTGTTCCCCTATCTAACGGGCTGCTACAAAGAAGAGGGAGTCAAACTATTCTCCAAAGCACCTGAGGGTAGAACAAGAAGCAATGGGTGGAAACTCATCACAGAGAGAATCAACCTAGAACTAAGGAGAAATTTCCTGACAGATAGAACAATTAATCAGTGGAAAGAGTTGCCTCCAGAAGTTGTAGGTCAGGGCTGTCAAACTCCCGGTCCACAGGCCGGATACATCATGTGCTGGCCACGCCCACACCCGGTTTAATGAAGGGGGGGGGGAAAGTCCTGATATATCATATGACACTACCATGACAATGTGAGTTTAACACCCCTATTGTAGGTGCTCCAACAAAAAAGTTTTTAAGAAGAGATTGGACAACCATTTGTCTGAAATGTTACAGGGTTTCTTGCTTGAGCAGGGGGTTGGACTAGAAGACCTCCAAGGTCCCTTCTAATTCTGTTATTCGGTTAAAATCTGCGGTGCTTTTGCAGCCATCACTCTCAATCTAGTTCCCTGGAGATACTTTCAGTTTCAATTTTCAGTGATCTTGGATTTTCTGGATTATTTTCTACATGAGGACCTTGTAGTATCTATTTTCTTCTCTAGCAATTACCTTTGGCTACTCTTTCACTGTCCAGACTTACTCTGACTGTTCTCTTTAACACTTCATTGCTTATTGAACTTTGCAGTTTCCCTTCAAGCTTTTGAAGTAGGATAAGAGGATCTAGTTAAAAATGTAGTCGGTGTACATATCGGTATCAAAATAGAGATCTCGAAACTCATCACAATGTTTTCTGCTTGCAATTACAAGTTATTCTTTCTCAACTCTAGTATATTCACACAAACCATGATATAGAATTCTTCAGATTTTTCCAAACTGCCGAATTTCCCTTATGTCTCACAGAAATGGCTGGCATTGATTGAAGTTCTTGATTCAAAGGACTCTTTCCTTTGAGGTAGCAAGAATGAATACCGTATTTTTCGGACTATAAAATGCACTGGAATATAAGAGACACCTTAGTTTTTGGAGGAAAATAAGAAAAAAGCTGATTGGTGGGTGGATCAGCCTCCCAGAATACCCCCAATCAGCTGTTCCCAGAGGTGAACTTTAGCAACAGGTTCGTTGGTTGTGAGCTCTGTGTTTTGCTTTTTTTTCAGCCTCTAAAATCTCCATTTCAGAGGCTTTTTACTCAGCCTCTCAAATGGAGGTTTCAGAGGCTTTGTTCAGCCTCTGAAACCTCCGTTTCAGAGATTGGGAGGGGCTACATTCGGACTATAAGACACACCCAGATTTTCACCCTCTCTTTGAGGGTAAATAGTTGTGTCTTATACTCCGAAAAATATGATACATGCATACATGAAGTATAAACAGTTTGATTTAATGGTTAAGGTACTAGGCTAAAAAGCAGGAGACTGTGAATTCAAGCCCTTGAATTAGCTGGGAAAGCCAGCTGGGTGACTTTGGACCAGTCATTCTCTTCTCAGTCCAACCCACTTCACAGGGTTGTTGTGGGGAAAATAGGAGGAGGAAGGTGTGTTGAATAAGTTCGCTGCCTTGAGTTATTTGTAAAAATATAATAATGACAACAGAATAACAGAGTTGGGAGGGACCTTGGAGGTCTTCTAGTCCAACCCTCTGCTCAAGCAGGAAACCCTAAATCACATACAAATAAATAAAATAAACTAACAAATAAATACAGCACTTCCTGCTGTATTCTGAATAGGAAGGTTTACTCTTTCTACAGGCTACACTTATCTTTGTGACTGTTATTTTTATTTTTTATTTATTTATTTATTTTGTCACAACAGTATATATAAGCATAAGCATGAAAGTAACTATATAATATATAAGCATATATATATAAGCATAAGTATGTAATAACTATATTAATTGGATTTAATGAAAGGAAACAATAGGACAGGAACGGTAGGCATGTTTGTGCTCTTATGCACGCCTCTAACAGACCTCTTAGGAATGGGGTGAGGTCAATAGTAGACAGTTTTTGGTTAAAGCTTTGGGGATTTTGAGAAGAGACCACAGAGTCAGGTAGTGTGTTCCAAGCATTAACAACTCTGTTACAGAAGTCATATTTTCTGCAATCTAGATTAAAGCAGTTAACATTAAGTTTGAATCTATTGGTAGCTCTTGTATTATTGCAATTGAAGCTGAAGTAGTCTTTAACAGGAAGGACATTACAATAGATGATTATTTGAACAAATACTAAAGATAGGTTATTTCACCCAGTTACAGATTGGACTTCAATGCACTTTCCTTAATGGACAGTCAACATAAAGCCAACCGAAATTCTTCTCAAATACATAAACTAGGGTTACCAAATCTGTAAAGACCACTAGACAGCAAATACAGAGTTAAATTTCTGAATCTCTTTGCTGCCATCCAGTGATTGCCTAGGTTTCTGCAGTCCAAATCTGGAAGCCCCATATAAAACAATGCCTAAAACACATTGTTACCTAGCTGAGATGAAAGACAAACCTTGTCTGCCTGAAACATCTTGACAACGCAGAGGAAGATGGCTGCTTCTAGCTGACTTTGAAGGGGTAAGAATAAAAATTAAGCAAAACAGCACATAGATACCTTACATTGCTAACAAAAGACGAAGAAACCAGTTTATTGTCTGCAAATTTCTTCACTTTTTTAAAAAAAATTGAATTTATATCCCGCCCTTCTCCGAAGACTCAGGGTGGCTTACACTGTGTTAAGCAATAGTCTTCATCCATTTGTATATTATATACAAAGTCAACTTTTATTGCCCCCAACAATCTAGGTCCTCATTTTACCTACCTTATAAAGGATGGAAGGCTGAGTCAACCTTGGGCCTGGTGGGACTTGAACTTGCAGTAATTGCAAGCAGCTGTGTTAATAACAGACAGACTTAGTCTGCTGAGCCACCAGAGGCCCTGCAAAAATAACTTTCACTGCAAAAATAATAATTTTCACTGCAAAAATAACAGCTCCATTTCCCTTCAATTACTGTTTCAGTGTTCTGCACCTTGAAGGAGACATGGATTATTTTCAAACTTGTGCTTTCAAAAGAAAGCATACAAACCAGAGCTGGTATTCAGCCAATTCGGGCCAGTTCGGGCAAACCGGTAGCTCCAATGATCATTTGACCCCGCCCACCTGCCCCCCATTCTATTCTATCAATTATTTCCTGCTTTGTAGCTCATCTCAATCATGCAGCACAGCTGATTCTCCCCCCCTCGCTGTTCTACTTACCACTGCTGACTTGGAAGGTAAGCAGCTGAGCTTCTAAATGCTCCATTTTCAACACAGCACAAGCGCATTAGGCACATGCATGAAGTGCGCGCTCACCAAGCGTGCGATTGTTAAAGCAGCAGCATTGTACCACCGATACAAATGCAATTAGAGAAATAGGTACCACTGGTCAGAAGGTAAAGGCACTCCATAATGTTGTAGGAATTTAGCACCCACCCCCCTCCTAGAAGAATGAAATATTTTAGAAAATATTTAAAAAGGCAGAATATATTTCCCTGGATGAGAAATGGAGAAACATGTTTTAAAGACAAAGCAGCTCCCTGCAACTTCCTGCCACCCCCCACCTTTGTCAATGGGCCATTAAAGCCTCAACCAAGCTCACTCATTTCCCCCCACCTTTGTCAATGGGTCAGAGGTAGAAACTCATTCTCCCTACCTTTGTCAATGGGCCATTAAAGCCTCAACCAATCTCACTCATTTCCCCCCACCTTTGTCAATGGGTCAGAGGTAGAAACTCATTCTCCCCACCTTTGTCAATGGGCCATCATCATCTGCAACATAATAGGACCCATCAAGCAACAGAAACTCACCACATGGCAAGGCTCAGGCAAGCTTGAGGGACAACCTACAATGTTAGCTAAGACCCCTAGACCACCTGGGAGTTTGACGACCAATCAGGATATTCTTCCTGTGCCCCAGAAAGTTCAAAGCTCAGAAAAAGCATAAAGCCAGGGAGCACACAGGATCTCAGCCCCTTTTTCTGCTCAGGAACTCAAGCCATGTGATCCTGACCACCATTAAACCATCTTTCCAAGCAGTCTCCATGTTTCCAGTGTCTTTGTCCCCACTTGGAACTGAACCCAGATGGATATTTCTTCCAACAATGTCATGCTGGCCACATGACCATGGAAATGTCTTTGGACAGCGCTGGTTCAATTAGCATAGCCCCCTATACTCAACAACAACTAGCGGAGTAAAATCTGGAAGGACTCTCCAGATTTCAAAAGGAGGAAGAAGCATTTAATATTTCCATTAAATCCCAGAAGATAATATTCTTAAGGACTTCCCCACCACCACCTTTTTTTTTTTTTTTTAGATTGGGAAGCACAGCCATGTGGAGCTTCGGAATAATAGAGAAATAAATAATAGAAATCAAAGACATTAGCATATATCTCTCTTGGCCATCTCCAACAGTTAAATAAGCGCAAAACTACTATGAGATAAATTTGAAAGAAATGCTGAAGCACCCTGAGAATTAGGCAGAAGTATTATTTTCATAGAGGAAAACTTTTAGAAACTTCCAGAACAACTATAGTACAACATGAGTGAGCAGATGTGTAATATGATCTGCAAAAAAAAGGAGCTCTACGGTTATTAAAAGTGGGAGAACAACATTTCCTGGTTCCCTCTCTCTCCAAAAATACGTTTTGAAATTATACTATTAAAGCTAATCTGATCATTGGGAATATTTTAAAGTGTGTGCTAGGCTACATTTTCTATAAAACTCCACAATGTTGAATATGAAAGCACATGCAGTTGTTCCAATTTTTTTAAGCGGCAAAAGAAAAATACGTGAAAATGTGCAACACTAAAGACAGAATAACTATATTTCCTTGGCATGTTTGTATTAACCCGTTGAATCACCCACAATACACATAATAGAGATAAACATGCATGTATGTGGAAGGCCAAACCATACTTTCCATTCTGTATATAAATTCCAATAAATGTTGGCATATTACCATACTGATAATTTGAATGCATGAATGCACATGTAAAAACATGTTATTTATAAGCTTCAAAAGTCTGCTTTTATGCATCCTACACCTGCTGTGAAAGTAATAAATACAGATTTGCTTCAAATTTATCAGTTCATTCTGGAAACTACTAAATTTGTTTTCTTCATGGACATATCTTGTTTCATTTCTTTCTACCGTCACTTCTTTCCCTATTATTATATATATATATTTTTGATATGGGCAAAATACGGAGGGATGGAATTGCTTTCATAGCAGAGGTGTTTGTCAAATGCCAGACAAATAGGTTCAGAGATTATCTATACATACTTTTGTTTACCATTTGGCTTTCTGAAGTAAACAAGTAATATTCAACATTGGTACATATGCTTGTAAATGGAATAATTAAGCTGATGGCTGATTTTTTTTAATTTCTTTTTGTCATATACACAAACAATTGTCATAGATAAAACAACATATTTTGAAGAAAATATATATATATATGTAAAAAATATGCATCAACTATATCAATTTGATATAATGAAGGGAACACTAGGACAGGAACGGTAGGCACTTTTGTGCTCTTATGCATGCCCCTTATAGCCCTCTTAGGAATGGGGTGAGGTCAATAGTAGACAGTTTTTGGTTGAAGATTTTGGGATTTTGAGTAGAGACTATGGAGTCAGGTAATGAGTTCCAAGCATTAACAACTCTGTTACAGAAGTCATATTTTCTGCAATCAAGTTTGAAGCGGTTGACATTTAGCTTGAATCTATTTTTTGCTCTTGTAATATTGCGATTGAAGCTGAAGTAGTCTTTTATAGGAAGGATATTGCAATAGATGATTTTGTGTGTTAAACACAGGTCATGTCAAAGCCGACGGAGTTGTAAGTTTTCTAATCCCAGGATTTCAAGTCTGTTGGTATAAGGTATTTTGTTGTTTTTGGAGGAGTGAAGAACTCCTCTAGTAAAATATTTCTGGACTCTTTCTATTGTATTTATGTCAGAGATTTGGTATGGTTTCCAGACGGATGAGCTGTATTCAAGAATAGGTCTGGCAAATGTTTTGTATGCTCTAGTTAGTAGTGTAGAGTTTTTAGAAAAGAAGCTGCGTAAAGTTAGGTTTACAACTCTTAGGGCCTTTTTTGCTATGTAGTTGCAGTGGGCTTTGGCATTAAGGTCATTTGATATGAGAACTCCAAGATCTTTGACAGGGTGGGGGTCATCAGTTAGGTAATGCCCATCAAGTCTGTACTTGATGTTAGGGTTCTTTTTTCCAATATGTAAGACTGAGCATTTGCTGGTTGAGATTTGGAGTTGCCAAGTTTTAGACCAATCGGAAATAAAGTCGAGGTCTTCTTGAAGGGTAGAAGTATTATTAGTGGTATTAAATAGTTTGACATCGTCAGCAAAGAGAACACAATAACTCGAGATGAGGTTGCAGAGATCATTTACGTATAGTATGAAGAGTGTTGGTCCAAGAACACTACCTTGGGGAACGCCACTTTTGACAGGAACAGGATTAGATATAGCATTGCCAATTTTGACCACTTCTTGTCTGTTTGACAGGAAGGCATTTATCCAATTGTGAAGAGGTCCCGAAATGCCGTAGGATTTTAGTTTGAGGAGTAGTTTATCATGTACTACTGAATCAAAAGCTTTGCAGAAGTCTATGTCTATGATTTGCCCTTAGTCATTTGTTCCTTCTCTGTATCTTTCTAAAAGAAATATAATTGGAAATTGTGGCAAAGGACAGTCCTATGGATGGAAGGAAAAATATGATTTTGTTAAACCAAAACAGATAAGCAGATATGAGAGATATGAATTGACACCAAGCCATATCACTGCAACACTACTATAGAAAAAAGTAGAAAAAATATTTTTCTTACATCATTTTCATGAAATTTAGTAGCTTTGTCTGAAATTTTTATTAACGTCATTATTTGTGCGTTATGTATGTGCATGCATGCGTGTGTGTATACATATACTGTATATATACAAAAAGGAGAAAAAAGAAAACAAATGTTGTAACAACCACAATCCTTCAGAATTGTGCTGCCCCTTTTCCTTTAATGTTTTATTTATTAGAATCTCATCCGCCTTTATTACTTTATAAGTAACTCAAAGCAGCAGACACACCTAATATTCCTTTGTTCTCCAATTTTCCCCACAACAACAATCATGTGAGGTGGGTTGTGCTGAAAGAGAAGGACTGATCCAAAGTCACCCAGCTAACTTTGGTGCCTAAGGCGGGACTAAGATGGGTGATTGGCTCAGAGTTCCCCAACCAGCTTTCATGCCTAAGGCCAGACTAGAACGGGTGATTGGCTCAAAGTTTCCCATCTATCTTTCATGCCTAAAGCGGGACTAGAATGAGTGATTGGCTCAAAGTTCCTCAGCCAGCTTTTATGCCTAAGGCAGGACTAGAACTCACAGCCTCCTAGTGTCTAGCCTGGTGTCTTAACCCCTAGTTCAACTGGCTCGCATTTTTAGCAAGAAAGTTGATTAATTAGTTTTTCAGAGGATTTAGAGCTCCCCCACAATTATCCCTACTGAAGTAATGGCATCACTTCATTACCCCCATGCCTCTCTGTAGTTTGGAGGCAAAAAATAATGAGAAAAAATAAAATAAAATATTGTCTTCTCTGAAAAATGTTGCCAAATTGTCTATCAACCAAACAGCAACCTGGAGGTTAAGCTTTTAATTTATCTTCAGGATGCAATTTATGGTTGGACTTAAATTCCCCCCTCCTTTTTAAAAAAAGAAAAAAGAAGGTCCTTCGACAGGATCTGTGTTTAAATCATAGAATCATCTATTGCAATGTCCTTCCTGTTAAAGACTACTTCAGCTTCAATCACAACAATACAAGAGCAAACAATAGATTTAAATTTAATGTTAACCGCTTCAATCTTGATTGCAGAAAATACGACTTCTGTAACAGAGTTGTTAATGCTTGGAACACACTAATGCTTGGAACACACTAATGCTTGGAGACACTCTGTGGTCTCTTCTCAAAATCCCCAAAGCTTTAACCAAAAACTGTCTACTATTGACCTCACCCCATTCCTAAGAGGTCTGTAAGGAGCATGCATAAGAGCACAAACGTGCCTACCGTTCCTGTCCTATTGTTTTCTTTCATTATATCCAATTAATATAGTTATTACATGCTTATACTTATATATATATGCTTATATATTATATGGTTACTTTCATGCTTATGCTTATATATACTGTTGTGACAAAATAAATAAATAAATAAAATAAAAATAAATAAGAAGAAGCACCACATTCATCTGTATTATTTAGGGATGGAATGATCAGTATCCATACAATTACTAAAGTAGTGCAAATGCAAATGCAAATGCAAAAAGAAAAAAAATAGCCTTGAAGATTTAACATATTTATTATGGTGTAATTTTTATGGATTGGAGTCCAGCAGATGCAGGGAAGTGTTGTCCTCCAACAGCAATACTTTTAAAATAAAATAAAAAAATTAGAAAGAACAAGGTCAGTCTGAAACAAACAGAAAAAAACCCAGACACGTATCCAGAAATATTTGCATTGAGTTGAAAGGAATTTAATTCTGGGTAGACATGGAAAAACAGGATTGAGCTCTAAATACACATACAAACAATAATACAGTAAGTACTCTCAGAATCATAAATAAATAAGCAAAAAAGTAAAAAAGAAAGTAAATAAATTAATTAATTCCTAGATTTATAAACATGCATACAATAATACAGTAACTACTCTCATAAATAAATAAGCAAATAAGTAAGTAAGAAATAAATAAATTCCTAGATTTATTATGGCCAGGGGCTTGGGGGAATGAGAAGTCTGAGGATTGTATTTTCTTAAATAATTCAAAATTTAGTTATTACTTCCTATGAGTTGATACACTATGATCCTATGATACATCCCCCCCCCCATACTTTTCACACAGTTCTCATTGTGGTGTTTTTTTTTTTTCTCAATACTTTTATATGCAATGGTCAGCTAAATGACAGTATCTGACAACAGAGGTAGTCCTCAAATTACAATCTTTCCCATAGTGACCGAATTTACAGTGACGTATGACCATTTTTCACACTTGCGACCGTTGCAACATCCCTGTGGTTATGTGATCAAAATTTGGACACCTGGCAACTGGCATCTACTTATGACGGTGCCCCAGAAACGTGTGATCACCTTTTGCAACCTTCTGACAAGCAAAGTCAATGGGGAAGCCAGATTCACTTAATAACTCTGTTCCTAACTTATCAACTGCAGTGAGTCGCTCAACAACTGTGGCATTCTTGTAAACTTTGCTGATTTTTACACAGATTATAAAATGGGGCGAAATTCACTTAACGACTGTCTTGCTTAGCAATAGAAATTTTGGGTTCAGTTCAGTGGTGGATTTCAAAAATTTTTACTACCGGTTCTGTAAATGTGACTTGGTGGGCATGGCATGGCTTGGTGGGTGTGGCAGGGGAAGGATACTGTAAATTCTCCATTCCCACCCCACTCCAGGGGAAGGATACTGCAAAATCCCCATTTCCTGCTGATCAACTGGGACTTGGGAGGCAGAGAATTGATGAGGGTGGGGCCAGTCAGAATTTTTACTTCCAGTTCTCCGAACTACTCAAAATTTCCACTCCCGGTTCTCCAGAACTGGTCAGAACCTGCTGAAACCCACCTCTGGTTCAGTTGTGGCCGTAAACAACTAGATTTCACCTGAGCTGGGAAGAGGGTTAGGACCGAAATACCTGGCTCGGAAATTTCAATCCTGAACGTTAAACTAAGAAATCTTGGGAAATAGGGAAGATGCATCATTTCTTCTCTCTTGGATAAAAGAAATAATGTTTTATTATTATTATTCTATAATAATAAGTTGGTTCTTATAAATACACGCACGGTACATAGAGTTATGCATAGAACCTATTTCCCAATGCTCTAATGGCTATAACAAGAAGATTATAATTATGTGGTTTTTACATGCACAAATTCAGATGGAGATTTTCGCATGTTTTTTTCCCCCCCAAAAGCTGAAAGAGATTAGGGTGCTGCTAATGAAAGCTAACAAGTACAGTGCTTTTGCACATTTCTGAAACGCCAGAATTAAAATCCAGGTAATAATCAACATTATCATATTGCTCCCTTCTCCTCCTTTGCCTACATTTGTTCTCCTGAAATGGGGAGGAAGAGAACAAGGGGGTAGGGGGAAGGGGGGGATTGTTACTTACAAAGGGTGGCAAGTGGGAACATGGAACTGGAAGGCACTGATTTAAATTTATTAGAGTATGGCCTTGCATACAGAATAGTTAAAACGGGATCAGCATCTCTTGGGATTTATAATTAAGATGCTTATAATCCGCCGTGGGTTGCGGATTGTTTTAAGAAATTAGCCAAGGGAGGGAAAAAAGACATACTTGTGTTTGTTCTGGAGCTAAACAGCTTTACGAAGTTATCAGAAGAGACAATGTACTTCTTAAGGCAGAGCTACTTCTCTTTCATCACTACTTTCTATCAATACATAATGCAGGTAGTCCTTGATTTATGATCACAACTGAGCCCAAAATTTCTGTTGCTCCATTTTATGACCGTTCTTGCCATAGCAAGATTAAATGAATCAAAGCAGTGTGTTGAAAGAAATATCCTTCCAGTTCAGTTCCAAGCTGGGAGAAAGGCACTGGAGACAAAATGGAGGCTGGAGGCTGTCTAGAAAGAGGGTTCATTTATTGATGAAGTAGACCCACCAAGCACATGTGATTCTGGGTAGCTGACCACATGGAATTGAGAATGGGGGTTATTTATACCTTCTCTTGGTCTCTGAACTTGAGCTTCCTGTTTCTCTGCAAAAAATTCTTGTATTCTATTGGCTGTCGTAGGGGTTATAGCTGGCTTTGTAAGTTGTCTGAGCTATGTTTGGTTGAAGTTTGGCAGGTGATGCAATGTCCTTAGGAGATTGCACAATAAGGTGAGCTCTGCTGCTAGATAGTAGTCAGTTAATCCTACCTTTCTTCGGATCTTGCTGCAGGGAGCAATGGATTACCAAATCTGCATTTCTAAAGCTGCCCCAAGTCAGTATCTGCTTGGGTGGGCAGGGGGCAGGGAGCTGGCGCTAAGTTTCTTTCTCCTTTAAGATTTTTATTTCTTTTAGGGAAAATATTTTATCCTGCCTTTTTAAAATGTTTCTCAAAATAGTTCATTCTCCTAGGAGGAGGGTAGCTTCCCACAACTGGGAATTCCATCGCTGATTGTTGGGGGCGAGTCGTTGGCCCCCACGGAGAGGGCTCGCAATCTGGGCATCCTCCTGGATGTACGGCTGTCTTTAGAAGTACATATGACGGCCGTCGCCAGGGGAGCTTTTTATCAGGTTCACCTGATACGCCAGTTGCATCCCTTTCTGGACTGGGCTTCCCTGTGCACGGTCACTCATGCCCTTGTTACATCCCGCCTGGACTACTGCAACACTCTCTACATGGGGCTCCCCTTGAAGGGCACCCGGAGGCTTCAACTGGTCCAGAATGTGGTTGCGCGGGTGATAGAGAGAGCACCTCCTGGCTCCCATGTAACACCCCTCCTGTGCAGTCTGCACTGGCTCCCGGTGGTCTTCCGGGTCCAATTCAAGGTGCTTGTTATCACCTTTAAAGTGCTCCATGGCTTAGGACCAGGCTATTTACGGGACCGCCTACTGCCACCAACAGCCTCCCATCGACTTGGGCGCTCCCACAGGAAGGGCCTCTTTCGGATACCGTCAGCCAAACAATGTTGGCTGGCGACATCCAGGGGAAGGGCCTTCTCTGTGGGGGCCCCTGCCCTCTGGAACGAGCTGCCTCCGGGGCTTCGTCAACTCCCCGACCTCCGGACCTTCAAACACGAGCTGAAGACATTGTTGTTTCGACATGCAGGACTAGCTTAAACATAGTTTTAAATTGGGGTTTTTAAATTGGGATTTTTAAACGGGGTTTTTAATTGTATTTAAAAAATTTTAGGCCATATATTGAATTAGGTTTTTATATTGTTTTTTAATCTGTATCATATGTATTTTGATTTTACTGGCTGTGAACCGCCCTCAGTCCTTCGGGAGAAGGGCGGTATACAAATTTAATAAATAATAATAATAATAATAATAATAATAATAATAATAATAATAATAATAACAACAACAACAACAACAACAACTGTTAAATCAGTAGCATCAGGGGTGGGTTTCAAATTTTTTTACTACCGGTTCTGTGGGTGTGGCTTGGCTTGGTGGGTGTGGCTTGGTGGGCGTGGCAGGGGAAGGATACTGTAAAATCTCAATTTCTACCCCATTCCAGGGGAAGTTACTGTAAAATCCCCATTTCCTCCCGATCAGCTGGGACTTGGGAGGCAGAGAATAGATGGGGGTGGGGCCAGTCAGAATTTTTACTACCAGTTCTCTGAACTACTCAAAATTTCCACTCCCGGTTCTCCAGAACTGGTCAGAACCTGCTGAAACCCACCTCTGAGTAGCATGGTTGTTAAGTGAATCCAGCATCCCCATTAACTTTGTTTGTCAGAAGGTCGCAAAAGGGGAGCCCACAACCTCAGGACTCTTCAACGGTCATAAATATGAGTCAGTTGCTAAGCATCTGAATTTTGATCACGGGATCATGGAGAGGCTACAATGGTCATAAGTGTGAAAAATGATCCTAAAGTCTCTTTTTTTTCAGGCTTTATAACTTCGAAACAGTTGCTAAATGAACTGTTGCAATTGGAGGACTACCAGTAAAACCTTGCATGCTGGGTTTCCCAATAAATGTGAATTCCACTTCTTAATTTATGGAAGTAGAGTAAAATAAGTCAAATTTTTAGGACATCTTTTACAGTGAATGTAGAAAAGCAAAACTCAAGGATGTACATTGGCCCAGGCAAAGAGAAATCTAGTTCACATCCAAGCACCATTACAGATGCTCAAAAATCCAGCAATTCTCTGCTTTAGCCAAGAGGTGGCGATACTGGATGCGTAATTATTATCAGCCTATTAGGTTTCTGTTGCTCTCCTGCCCTCTTGAAGACTCATTCCGTCCCATTCAAATAACTCTTTTATTTCAAACTTGCCCTACCTGTCATTTTTGTGTTTCACACTCTCAGAAGGTTCTCTGTGTGGTAAACCGTTTTTTCTATTGCCGTTTTCACTCATCTATAAAAGTCGTTTTAGTACATCTGCCCTCGGTCAAAGCAAACACCTGTTGTCCAACCAAAAGCTTCTTAAAGGGAATCCGATTTGCCTTAAATGCTTTTACATATATTCTGCCAGCAACTCACATCAAAGGAACTTCTGTTGCCCCCGGCGCAGACAACGCTGGTTAGCCATTGACTCAGTCCCTTCTCTCAGCATGTTAGCAACATAATCTCAAAAGCTGTTTTGACTCACTGCTGACACACATCAGCAGATGCGCATTACCCTAATAGCAAGCCATCGGTCTCTGAAATCTATCTGCAAAAGCAAGAGAGCTATTCCTCAGACTATCCTCTGACATCCTTGGGCGAGCATTTGCAAATAGCTTGATCAGTATTTGTTACGAGATGATTTGCGACATTTTTCGGGGTGGGGTTGTTTTTTTTTACAAACTTTATAAAATATTACCTTCCCCCCTGACAATGGATAGAAGAATGCATGGCCAGCCACTGAAAATACTCATCACTCTGGCATTTTCTGCGCTACACAAATGCTCTGTAATGTACTTATGTGACCATGCAATCTACGTGAGCTGAGAGCCAATTACTAGGACCAATCTTGTGTTCATGTTTCAATTCTATTTTTTCCAGGCAGAGGTTTTGCTGTTGTTGTTTTTCCCAGCAAACACAAGGCACAGAGGATGCCAAAGAAATCTGCCATGGATTTCAATGAGTGTGAAACAAGAGCAAGCTTCATATAATGGATGATGTTATGGATGGGTAGCAACGAATGACAAATTCACAGCTGTATATCTGACACAATGACATCCAAAAAAGGAAGAATACATAGTGGGAAAAACTGCATACTTAAAAAAGGGCATATGAGAGGAGCAAGCTCCTGGGGAGGAAAGCTATGGCAAATCTAGACAGCGTATTAAAAAGCAGAGACATCACCTTGCCAACAAAAGTGCATATAGTCAAAGCTATGGTTTTCCCAGTTGCAATGTATGGCTGTGAAGGTTGGACCGTAAGAAAGGCTGAGCGCCAAAGAATTGAGGCCTTTGAACTCTGGTGCTGGAGAAGACTCCTGCAAGTCCCTTGGACTGCAAGGCGAACAAACAAGTCAGTTCTAGAGGAGATCAACCCTGACTGCTCTTTAGAAGGCCAGATCCTGAAGATGAAACTGAAATACTTTGGCCACCGAATGAGAAAGAAGGTCTTACTGGAGAAGAGCCTAATGCTGGGAAAGATTGAGGGCAAAAGAAGAAGGGGACGACAGAGAACGAGGTGGCTGGATGGAGTCACTGAAGCAATCGGTGTGAGTTTAAATGGATTCCAGAGGATGGTAGAGGACAGGAAGGTCTGGAGGAATGTTGTCCATGGGGTCGCAATGGGTCGGACACGACTTCGCAACTAACAACAACAACAACAACATATGAGAGGAATCTTGTCTTCAAAAAAAAAATAAATAAGCATGCGTAGGTAGTCCTCAATTTACGAGCACAGTTGAGCCCAAAACTTATGTTGCTAAGTGAGACATTGGCTAAGGGGATTTTATCCCACTTTACGACCCTTCTTGCCACAGTTGTTAAGTTAATCATCGGGGTTGTTAAATTAGTAGTGTGGAGTCAAAGGCCTGCGTGTGAAGAACGGCTGCAGGATTTGGGTCTGGCTAGTCTGAAGAAAAAAATAATTAGGATATGATAGGAGTATTCCAGTATTTGAGGGGTTGCCACAAAGAAGAAGGGGTCAAATTATTCTCCAAAGCACCAGAAGGCAAGACAAGAAACAATGGATGGAAACTAATCAAAGAGAGAAGCAACCTGGAATTAAGGAGAAACAGCTTAACAGCGAGGACAATTAAACAGTGGAACAACTTGCCTTCAGAAATCGTGAGCGCTCCATCAGTGGCGATTTTTAAGAAGAGACTAGACAGTCATTTATCTCAAATGGTATAGGTTCTCCTGCTTGAGCAGGGGGCTGGACTAGAAGACCTCCAAGGTCCCTTCCAGCTCTATTTCTATTTTTATTATTCCTATTCCATTCTATTCTATTATGCCGGTTTTTCAGTGAATCTGGCTTCCCCATTGATTTTGCGTGTCAGAATGTCACAAAAGGAGATCACATGACTCTGACACATTACAACCGTCATCAATATGATTCAGCTCCCAAGCCTCTGAATTTTAATCATGTGACTATGGGAATATTGCAACAGGAGATCACATGACCCTGACACATTACAACCGTCATCAATATGATTCAGCTCCCAAGCCTCTGAATTTTAATCATGTGGAAAAATGATTAATTTTTCCACATTAAGTGTGGAAAAATCAGGGGTGAAATCCAGCAGGTTCTGACAGGTTCTGGAGAACCGGTAGTGGAAATTTTGAGCAGTTCGGAGAACCGGTAGTGGAAATTTTGAGTAGTTCAGAGAACTGGCAAATGCCACCTGTTGCTGGCCCGACTAGGATGGGAATTTATTTATTTATTTATTTGATTTTTATACCGCCCTTCTCCCGAAGGACTCAGGGCGGTGTACAGGCAAGATAAAACAATACAATATACAGATTAAAATACCATTTAAAAAACTTATTTAAATTAGCCTAAAATTAAAAATTTCCATACTAAAAACCCCATTTAAAAATTGATAAAATTTCACATTAAATCTAATTTAAGCCAGCCCCGCGCGGATAAAGAGATGTGTCTTCAGTTCGCGACGGAATGTCCGAAGGTCAGGTATTTGACGTAAACCCGGGGGAAGCTTGTTCCAGAGTGTGGGCGCCCCCACAGAGAAGGCCCTTCCCCTGGGGGCCACCAGCCGGCATTGTTTGGCGGACGGCACCCTGAGAAGTCCCTCTCTATGGGAGAGGAGATTTTGCAATATCCTTCCCCCAGGTGTGGGGAGGGAATGGAGATTTTGCAGTATCCTTCCCCTGCCATGCCCACCAAGCCACACCCACCAAGCCACACCCACAGAACCGGTAGTAAAAAAAAATGGATTTCACTACTATGAAAAATTGTCATGTCATGATTTTTTGGTGATGTGGTAACTTTGAACGGTCACTAAATGAACTGTTGTAAGTCAGCAACTACCTATATATGGAATCTTTATAGTGGGCATTTGAAACAGTGCCACCTCTCAGATTTACAGAAATATTATTCTTGTAAATTCTAACGTCAGATATATCTGACATTAACTTAAAGCTCTGCTCAGCAAAGCAAGTTTTTTTTTTTAACAACAAAGAAACCACAAAGATGAACTTGTGACGTTTTTATACATAGGGCAGACAAAAAGCTGAACCCTGAGTTAATAGATGTAACTTTGTGGTAAGCACTTTAATCTTAAGAGTGAATGATTCAGCCCTGCTTGGACATTGATTTCCTTTTTTTTTTTTCTTCTTCTTTGAAATCAGTGTGTGCCCTAAAGTTCTCTTCCTAATCACCAAAATCCTCTTAGTGTGGAACGATCATGCTTTTATTTTTCTAACTTGCTCCCTCCAAAAGGAGAACAGCTTCTGAAATCCTCGCACACCTGAAGCAAAGGATTTGAGTACTGCAATTTTCAATCAACACTTACTGAAGCACTTCACACATGTTCTAAAGAATTTATCTCTTATGATAGACTCCTGGAATGAGATGGTTCAAAACTGGATAAACCGCAGGACAGGAAGGGACTTTGGGGGTGGGGAGGGGATCATATCTTTATCTTGGTGACAAAGTCAGCAGTTAGAAATGAAGAACACAGGTAAAAATGAAGGTGTACTATATAAAAATAAAAAGGAGGACCCTTGATTTTAAAAGGTCCAGATCCCAAAAGAGGTAGATCGTATATGTACAAGTGCAAAATTGGACCACCCAGAAAGAACTATCGTATAAGATGCTCCGGAGTAGAAGACACACATTAGTTTTTTGAGAGGAAAACAAGAAAAAAAAAAATCTGCCTCTGCCAACCAGCTTCCATCGGTATTCATCTGGTTAGCATCCTTGCAGCAAATAGCAAACAGCCCAGTCAGCTTCAGCACATTATTGCAGCCTGATTCAGCATAAGCAGCTGACTGGCGGGTGGATCGGCCTCCCGGAATACCCCCAATCAGCTGTTCCAGGTTGCAGGGATTGCTACAGACCATTGCTGCCTCCACGCCTCATGGTTTTGGTTTCCGTCCTTCACGTTTTCGGCCTCCGAATGCTCTGTTTAATCCTGTTCCAGGCTGCAGGGATCACCACAGCATATCGCTGCCGATTCGCCACCTCCGCGCATTGCATTTTTGGCCACCATGCGTCATGGTTTCGGCCTCCACATGCCCCAGTTTTGGCCTTTGCGTGTCACTTTTTCGCCAATTCCCGCTGCCTGGAACCACCCGAAAATGCAACACAGAGAGGCCAAAAACGGGGTGTGCAGAGGCCAAAAATGAAAAGCACGGAGACGGCGATGCACTGTGTTTATCCCCGCAGCCTGGAACAGGTCTAAAACAGCATACGGAGGCCAAAAATGTGATGTGTGAAGGCCGAAAATGGCCAAAGGGTGGGAGGCAGCGAGTGAGCAGGGCTACATTCGGTGCATAAGACGCACCCAAATTTTCACCCTCTTTTAGAAGAGAAAAAGTGTGTCTTATACTCCAAAAAATACGGTATTTGGACAACAGTCAAAGAGGAGAAGACACAAATAGAAATCTTTCTTTCTCCCAGGAAATTTTTTTCAGATATTCTTCAGATAAATAAACAACAACAACAAATGGTCTGGGATTCCCTGTAAAAGCAGTCACCCACTGTTATTTTCCACTGAAATTTATTGTCCATGGGGCACATTTAATTGGCATAACTCACAGTGCAGATCACCATCTAAATACTAGGTTAGTAATGGTTGCACAGCCACAGTTAAACCCTCTGGATTACCCCATGAATATTTGCTGGTTAGATGTAGATTCAAGAAAATAACTTGTACTCTTCTTTAAATCTTCCATATCAGTAATATAAATGCAGGTTCATTTGTACACATGGCCTTTCATCAAACATGTTCACTTCAGTACTAGAATGCCCCCACTTTCCCCCCCAAGTCATTAATAGGCTATTAAGACTAATGAAAGCCTATAGAATTCAGCAAGTTTCACTAGTCTGCTCCATAGGGAGAAATGTGTAATCCTTTCCTTTTTATTTTCATCTATTGTTGCCTTAATATGAATAGCTAATTAATATTCAAGGTCTACATGGAGCCAACTGAAATTGTATTAAGACTGTTCCAGAATCACACAACAGAGTTAAATTATTGCCAACTAGTCATGTTTATACATCAGGAGTAGACCATCTGTCGGTGGTTCCAGGGGGTACACTTATATTTTCTTGAAGGGGGGGGGACAAAGAATCATGACACTAAGCGAACCGAACCAGGGATCTATAGAATTCATAAGTTTCTTGGGGATATCCGAGTTTGAATTGGGTTCAGCTTATTTTAAGATGTATATACCAACTGTAATATGCTTCTCTCCATATATGGCTTGCAATATATGGTGAGTGAATATAGATTCCCTGCTTCACAAATTAGTGCAGAGCCCTGATTTAATTTGAAAAGATGTAGTTGTTTTTCCCTGTGTGGAAATTTCTTTACTAAGCTCCCATCCCGCTTTTTCTCCAAACAGCTCAGCATCATACATGCTTTTTGCTTGCTATGTTTTACACTTACAAGAATCTTGTGAAATAGGTTAGGTTCCAAGAGACTAATCGAAGGGATTTATGGATGAGCAAGATTTTGCACAAGAATCTCCTTGCTATTAGACCAATACACCTTAAGCACTATAAGACTATCCATGATAAAGTCAAAAGCTTATTTCCTGAGTGGGGTTATTTACAAACTATGACCTTTGTGATATTTTTTTTAACTGGAAATAATTTTTTTTTTATTCAAAAAGTTTTACAAAAAATTTTCCCCCCCTTTCCCCTAACCCCCATCCCTCCTCCCTTCACAAACCCCCCTCCCCCCTCCCCCCTGACTTCCCGGAACAAAGACAAGGTATAGTTAAAAATAAAACAAACATATGCTAAAAAAATTCCCAAAACTATTATACCAATTTTCCCTCTCTAACTCTGTCTTCCTCCTTACAAAATCAAAATCCTCCAAAAAAAAAAAAATTAACAATTAACAATAATAAAATATATAAATCAGTAGAACAAATTAATCCTAAAGTATTTAAAGCCAGCTAATGCGTAAAAGTCCAATCCAATTCAGAGAATATCTCCCTTATAGCTTCTATAAACATATAATTTTCCCCCAAAATCTTTCTTACATAAGATCTTTCAAGAATATTCTATTTGCAATTCAGTAGAACCATTATATAATTTGAATACAAAAAATTACAGTATCTCAACTTTATATTCAAAATCCAATATAAATCCAAATATTTAGTCTTTTATAATAGATGTGAAACATGTAATCAACCCATTTCTTCCAGATCTTTCTCACATAAAGTCTTTCAGGGACGCTAATATTTTTATCTGTTAATATTTCAAAAAAAGATTCTTTCAAGGATAATACTTTTATCTCTTGCCATTTTATTTGATGCATTAGTCTCTGTCTTTCCTTCATTACTCCTTTTAAAAAGTCAATCACAATATTTCCTAATAGTTCCTTATGTCAAACAATCCACAAGTTACTGCCATATATTCCATCAGTCCGGAAAGAAAACTCTTGGAAAGCATTAACCCTGTGAATTTTTCCAATTTGGGAGACAGCCTCTTGTAACACAGATTCAGACATTTCATCTAAACTTAGATCATCTTGTTTATTCACGATCATATCTTCATTTTTATCCATTTTTGTTTGTGCCTCCATTCCATCCAAGTACTGATTACACTGGTTAATTTCCTCCAAGCTCTCATCCAAAACATCCCCATTTTGTATCAATTCGTATTTTTGAATAATTAAATACATTCTTTCTGTATAATCCTATATAAAGTCACGAATCCATTCTTCTGAAAGAAACTTCATGGCGAAGTTCTTACGGAGAATCCCCTTATGAAATACTTAAACAAACTAATATAATCCAACAGTCCACAGTCCAACACTGTGATAAAATCTCCATTCACTTTCACATTCTCAGCAAATAAACGCCTTTTTTCCTTTAAGTATAGGAGAGCTCAATTCGTTATAATCCACAAATAGTGTTTCCCAGCTTCTTAATTATGCAGCTTGCTCTTTACTTTCACTTCCTCAAACGCCATTTTAAACAATCAGTTAAAGCAAGGGGGAAAAAAAGTTTCAGTTTTTAAAAGGTGGAAGTCAGGAAATCAAAAATACTTGCAATCCAATAATTGTTCACTCGTGCTTCTTCCGTCTGCATATAGAAATCCACAAAAAGAAATCATTTGAGCAGAGGTTGACACCTTCCTCTTTTCCTGCTTTTGCAGGCACGCACTGAAGACCGGAGATAGCAGGATTTCAATGGGATTCAAACCCTTTGGGACTCTGCATAAGAAAAACAAAGCCCCTAGGGGAATCTACCACTCCCCCCTGCAGCTCTATCCTCTCTGTTTCAACCAGAGAGAGAAATCGAAGCCAGGAACAGCTGTTTTTCACTGTTTTTACCGGCTTTTACGATATCCAGTGCGGAGTGCCTTAAGTTAGGCACCCAGCGAGAAAGGTGGGGCCAAACCGGAAGTCCAACTGGAAATAAATTTTGATCAGGTAGTGCATGCAAGCTGCCAATGTAGATCAGGACTACAACACATGTTCACTCCTGAACTTTATTATTGTGCAAGTTTTCTAAAAATGTAGAACACTCAATAGGACTTAGACTTATATACTTCTCCATAGTGCTTTTATAGCACTTTCTGAGCAGCATATGTCATATTTACAATGTCAGCATATTGCCCCCCAAAATCTGTGTCCTTATGGACCTTGGAAGGATGGAAGGCTGAGTCAACTTTGAGTCCATCTGGATCGAACTCCAAGCGGTAGGCAGAGTTTGCCTGCAATACTACATTCTAACCACTGCAACACCAGGGCTCCCATAATATCAAATAAAGTGTCTGTTAGTGTCTGTTTTCTTTTTAAAATAACTGTGATTTAGAATCAAAGTGGTTAGAGAGAGACTTTACATTGTCAAAAATGCACCTTAAGAAAGCGAAGTTCAAAATCAGTGTATTATATAATGAATACAATGTAATCAACCTGTTTTAACTTCTTACGTTGTTTTGAAACCTGCAATCAAATCTCAGACAATAATGCATCCAATTTTCTTCAATCAAAAAAAAAATATTCAATCCTATTTATTTTTTCATTCTAAAATCTTGCAACAATACATTACTACAAATGTATTACTACAAAATGTATTACTACAAAACCTTGTAACTTCATTCATTTTTATTTCCCCTAAATCAAGAAACATAAACTATCCTATATATTTGCAAGACTTCTATACATGTTATTTATAGAATACATTCTACTGTCACATTATAACTTACAAATTTCTGGGCAGAGAGTTCTTGATTGCATATATTAAATAGAGAAAAATTTAAAAAAGGATATATATCCTGTGAAAAGCCTTTAAGATATGTTTGGGTATGGTATGAGCATGGTAAAAGCTCTACAATTATTTAAGAATATAACACTAAGTAAATAGTAGTAAATTATATCAAAATTGTTAAACAAGAATCATGCCCTTTAGGTTGGATTGCCAAAAGAAAAGCCCACAGAATAATACTTATTTTAGGTAATTAGGTTATTAATTAGATAAATCCAGTTAGTTTGGATAAATTTTATACAAAATATTAAGCTTTTACTGATAGGTAGGAAGAGCATGTAGCATAAAGTTATTTCAAAAATAAACAATCAGAATAGTTAAAGTAAAATTCTTTTCATTAGTAAAATGTGATAGTTAAAGTTGGATCCTAAAATAGATAGGAAATTATTTTAAATTATCCAGGCATCCAATCAGAGGTGAAATCCAGCAGTACTGACAGGTTCTGGAGAACCAGTATCAGAAATTTGAGTAGTTCGGAGAACTGGCAAATACCACTTCTGGCTGGCTGCAGAGTGGGGTGGGAATGGAGATTTTGCAATATCCTTCCCCCAGGAGTGAAGCGGGAGTGGGGATTTTGCAGAATCCTTCCCCTGAAATGGGGTGGAAATGGAGATTTTGCAGCATTCTTCTCCTGCCATGCCCACTAAGGCACACCACGCCAACCAATGGATGCATCCAATGGATTATAATGGCATATAAAATGAAGGGAGAGAGGGAGGGAGACAATGGGCAAATGGTTACTAAGTAACAGTCAAGAAGTTCCAGATCAAATCAATTGGTAGGACCATTTGCAAATAAACCTCACAAACTTTCGGAATGCAAAATGAACATATGATAGTTTAGAAAAGATGGCATTTGGCAAGGTTAATGGAAAAGAATGGGATAATAGAGATTGAAGATTTTTTATATAAAAAACTTTACATTGCTTCCTTTTACTTCTAACAGTCTTAATCTTTAGTCTGTTCAAATAAACTTTAATGTCATAGAATTTGATTTATTTTCATTTCTCCTTTGTCCATTTCACAAATTTCTTCAAAGTTTTAACAAGACTGTTTTGTAAGTCCTATATATATACATCCAATGGATTCCAAAGAGATAAGATTACCAAGCTAATCCAAAAAGAACCCCCCACTAAAATCCAAGACAGAGAACAAGAAAACGGCACAGCCCTCCTCCCATATATAAAAGGCACCACAGACAGAATCAGCAAGATCCTCCACAAACACAACATCAAGACAGCATTCTGCACAAACAGAAAAATATCCACCATCCTAAGAAACCCCAAAGACAAAATTGAGTTAGAAAATCAAGGAGTATATGAAATCCCATGCACCGCCTGCCCCACCACATACATTGGACAAACCAACAGAAGAATAAGTGCACGCATTGAAGAACACAAGAACTCATTCAAAAAAGAGGAACCAACTTCTTCCCTGGTCCAACACTTTAAAGTCACAGGACATGATATTGACTTTAAAAAGACCAGAACTATCGCCAAAACTGAACACTTTAACAACAGAATAATCAGAGAAGCCATTGAGATAGAAAAACGGCCACACAGCATGAACAAACGAGATGACACCTCCCGCCTACCAGCCATTTGGAAACCCGCCCTTATTGACAAACGAGTCCCTAACACGAGGAATGACACCAGACCCACACTCACAAGGTCCACACAGGATGTCACCACTGCACATCCACCCAGAAAGCAGACCCAAACCCACACTGATCATAAAGCACGACCAAGGACCAGAAGCCAGACCGCAGCTGCAACATTAGCCATTTCAAACCCCTCCAATCCATTCATGCAGCAGACTGACACCCACTATGAAGATGTAGCACGACCACAAAGCCAAACAACAGCTATGCAGGTCACCAGCTCAAATCCCCCTGCAGCACAGACTAGACTGAGCACAACCAAGCCCCCACCAACACAGGACACACCCCCAGCCAATCAGAGCACAGAAAACCCCATCCAATCAGAGCACAGCCAAGCTCCCACCCAATCAGTTCAAACCCCACTAGCAGTTAAAAGGAAATGTCATAGAATTTGATTTATTTTCATTTCTCCTTTGTCCATTTCACAAATTTCTTCAAAGGAGAAAACCCGAACAACCAAAGACCTATATATATATATATATATATATATATATATATATATATATATATATATATATATATATATATATATATATATATATATATATGTAGGTCTTTGGTTATTCGGTTTTCTCCCGTAAAATTGGAAGTGTCTTGGCGACGTTTCGACGAAGTCTCATTTGTCATCTTCAGGCTTCAGCTTCGTGCTTCTGGGAGCAATGTGTGATTGCAGCTGTTTCTTCCTTTTTAACTGCTAGTGGGGGTTTGAACTGATTGGGTGGGAGCTTGGCTGTGCTCTGATTGGATGGGGTTTTTTTGTGCTCTGATTGGATGGGGGGTGTCCTGTTTGGGTGGGGGCTTGGTTGTGCTCAGATTAGTCTGAGTTGCAGGGGGATTTGAGCTGGTGAGCTGCATTGCTGTTTGGCTTCGTGTTCGTGGTCGTGCTACATCTTCATAGTGGGTGTCAGTCTGCTGCATGTATGGATTGGAGGGGTTTGAAATGGCTAATGTTGCAGCTGCAGTCTGGCTTCTGGTCCTTGGTCGTGCTTCCTGATCAGTGTGGGTTTGGGTCTGCTTTCTGGGTGGATGTGTGGTGGTGACATCCTGTGTGGACCTCGTGAGTGTGGGTCTGGTGTCATTCCTCGTGTTAAGGACTCGTTTGTCAATAAGGGCAGGTTTCCAAATGGCTGGTAGGCGGGAGGTATCATCTTGTTTGTTCATGCTGTGTGAGTGTTTTTCTATCTCGATGGCTTCTCTGATTATTCTGTTGTTAAAGTGTTCAGTTTTGGCGATAGTTCTGGTCTTTTTAAAGTCAATATCGTGTCCTGTGGCTTTAAGATGTTGGACCAGGGAAGAAGTTGGTTCCTCTTTTTTGACTGAGTTCTTGTGTTCTTCAATGTGTGCACTTATTCTTCTGTTGGTTTGTCCGATGTATATGGTGGGGCAGGTGGTGCATGGGATTTCATATGCTCCTTGATTTTCTAACTCAATTTTGTCTTTGGGGTTTCTTAGGATGGTGGATATTTTTTGGCTTTGTGCAGAATGCTGTCTTGATGTTATGTTTGTGGAGGATCTTGCTGATTCTGTCTGTGGTGCCTTTTATATATGGGAGGAGGGCTGTGCCGTTTTCTTGTTCTCTGTCTTGGATTTTAGTGGGGGGTTCTTTTTGGATTAGTTTGTTAATCCAAGCCCCCACTCAAACAGGATACACCCCCAGCCAATCAGAGCACAAAAAAGACCCCCATCCAATCAGAGCACAGCGAAGCTCCCACCCAATCAGTTCAAACCCCCACTAGCAGTTAAAAAGGAAGAAACAGCTGCAATCACACATTGCTCCCAGAGGCACGAAGCTGAGGCCTGAAGATGGCAAATGAGACTTCGTCGAAACGTCGCCAAGACACTTCCAATTTTACGCGGGAGAAAACCCAAATAACCAAAGACCTACATACAAACACCCGCGAAAACCTCAGAAATATCTATCTATCTATCTATCTATCTATCTATCTATCTATCTATCTATCTATCTATCTATCTATCTATCTATCTATCTATCTCCAGGTCATTCTCTTGTCTTATTATTTGTATTTCCCTTTTGATTTTTAAAACATCAATCCATTTCTTTTATATACCTGGTGAGCCTTTAACAATTATTGGCATTGTTTAACCAGTCTGTTAATCTGTTGATGTAAACCACACAATTCTGTCCTGCTCCACATTGTGGTAGCTATAACTTGTGGCTGAATAAACTCTGACATCGAAATGAATTTCTGAATTTCCCATTTTATCACACATAAATGTTTGTCCAAAGTGGTCCACACTGAATGTTCTGGCAGTATGGTGCATATTCCTAGCTAAAATGAATAGAATATCTAAATGACCTTATACCACGACAGAAATACTGTTTTCTTTGGTTGACAAATAGTACATGTCCTTTTCCCAGGAATATAAGTTCATCCTGGAATTAATTGCTTTAGTAAAAAAAAAAAAGATTAAAAAACCCATTAAAACTGTGTTTAGCAGCTGGATTTAACAT
This sequence comes from Ahaetulla prasina, assembly GCF_028640845.1. Classification (NCBI taxonomy): domain Eukaryota; kingdom Metazoa; phylum Chordata; class Lepidosauria; order Squamata; family Colubridae; genus Ahaetulla; species Ahaetulla prasina. The sequence continues at coordinate 97,199,095 of NC_080544.1, read as the reverse complement.
CTGCCTTGACAAGGCCATTAATGCTTGATTAATTAGTTAATTTATGAGACTGTGGGAAAATATCAAGAGCACCTAAGTAATTTAGGAGCTGTAAAAAAAGCAAAATCTTTGCACCCTCAATCACATAGCTTTTTCATGTCACATGGCAATTTTTTAAAATTGTATCACCTTTCTTTAAATTTACTAACTGTAATTTGGTATCTTGCACATAGTAACAAAAAAAAATATGTTCTATGTAAAATATTTCAGTATCAATGTTATCATTTAGAAAAGCCAGAATATGGCTAAAAATATGTACATTCTACTTTTTAACTATGTTAAAAATTCATTGGGGAATCAAGAGGAAAGTCATAGCTCTTCTGAATATTTTTGAAATAAAAATAAATATTTACATGCTTGGGTAGAACTGATACTTAATACTTATATTTTTAAAAGAAGATAATGTTGGGAAGACAAACACTAACTTCTCTAGTAATTCAGCTCCATACCCCAAACATCATGATTTTAAGGCAGAATGAATTGTCATTATTCCTCCACTTCAAACCCAAAAAAGGCCTTAAATTTTAATTTAACAATATTCAAACTTTATGGATGTGCTTTATTTTGTTTTCAGTTGATCTATTTTCTCTAGGATCTCTGTAAGGGATCAACTATCATAATTCAGCTCATGTGCAAGTTTTCACATGTCCTTGTACAGTAGCCTGCAGAAGATAGATAGGTCGTTGCCATGGGTTTCAAAGAGAAGGATTCTCTTTCTGATAGTTATAATAGAAGAACAGGCTGAGCTGGAAGGTGGGGTCAAATGTGTCATTAGCTTAGACTCATTGCATTGTCACAACAAATCCAGCCTCCCCCCCAAAAAAAATTTAATTGACCCTTTGTTGTTAGTTGCAAAGTCGTGACCCCATGGACAACATTCCTCCAGGCCTTCCTATCATCTGCCATCCTCTGGAGTAGCTCAAGCCTACTGCTTCAGTGACTCTATCCAGCCACTTCATTCTCTGTCATCCCCTTCTTCCTTTGCCCTCAATCTTTCCCAGCATTAGGCTCTTCTCCAGTCTCTAGTTAAGTCTGAGTCTTAACTACTGCCAATTTAGCTTTGACTGTTAGTTGACTAGATTCTTGAATAAGATGTAGCAATAATAAACTCTTACTGTGTCTTGAATTCAACAAATACTCCTGGTATCAGACAGGTGAAGAGGAATACCAATAGGATTTAAATTTCAACAATAAATGTAAACAAATAGACAAGGGATAGGGCTATTCAAATGGATATTAAGCATGAAGGAAAACAGTTACTCTAGAGTTATATTCCTTTTTCTACTGAATTTCATCCCTCACCTTTTTCAGTTTTTGTTTTTCAATTTTGTTTGTTCTGTCAAAGACTTGGCTTTTACTTTGCCTTGTTTGTGCGTGGTTGGGTTTCTTCCAAAATCAATCAATCAATCAATCAATCAATCAATCAATCAATCAATCAATCTATCTATCTATCTATCTATCTATCTATCTATCTATCTATCTATCTATCTATCTATCTATCTATCTATCTATCTATCCATCTCTCTCTCTCCCTCCCTCCCTCTCCCTCCCCCCTTTCTCTCTCCCTCTCTCTCCCCAATTTTTCAGCTGCTGTCTCTTTTCTAGTTGCTCCTGAGTTGTGGTTGTTTATTCAGTATCTTCTTCATGAGAATAGTGGCTGCACAACTTCCAGGCAGCAATCTTGTCTTCCCTTCTCCTCCCCTTTTGTTTGATTGCTTCCTGATAACTGGGGAAGGCTTAGAAGGAAAGGAGCAGCCCAGGTGCTCATACCTGCTCAGGTGGGTTATTATTCCACAGAATCTAAAAATATTAACTTGACATGTCATCACACATTCCCAAGTCTTTTTAAGACACAACCTATATTTGCTCTTAAATAGTTACAAGTAGTATATTTTGCAGATAGTCTACGGAGGGTTATTTGCCTTTCTCCAAAGTACTCCATTTTGGGTTTTTTTCCCCTGAGATTGTCTGTTCCTTGATCCACAGTCAGATTTACTGTTGAATATACACAATCCTTTTCCATCTGTTTTGGGATGTTTCCTATCCGCACAATATTTTAGTTCATATTTTTCTAGTACAACAAATTTCCCTTCCGAGATCAGTTATTGACCTTTTGGCTGTATATACAGGCCTTTATTTTTAGTATCGCTTTCCTGTTAGCATTATCTAATGAATTGCATTTCCTTGAAATTACCTATTTTGAAAGTGATGTGTAACTAAACAGCAATAAAACTGTGGGCTCTTGACTAAATTATCCTATTTTATACAGTTGTAATTAGAATATTCTGCCACTCTCCCACCACCTAAAAAACCTGTTCTAAATTAAAATTATTTTCTGTCTTTTGCAGTTAATATTTAGCTTTGAAGTCCCTGCATTAGTGGGTGGGGGTGTTTCATGTGTGTTTGTGTATGTATTGGAGGGGGATCCTGTTAATTGACCTATGTCTAATAACCCTGATTAAGCCAGCCCAACCATCTGCAGTGGATTAGCCCACAACTCTCACCAACTCTGCCACTATCAGCATGTCTCAGGCAGCTCATTTTATCAAAAAAGAACTTAATGGGTTTAAGACTGGCTGTTTAATACAAGCATTGGTGAGACATCTAAGCATCCCCTACAAAGAAAGAGACAGAGACAGAGAGCATCAACTATTACCATGGGCAAGCACTGTAGAATTATTTATCGTGAGGGATCCTTGGTAATTCTCTGAACTTGGTTGATTTTCTTGCAGAAGTTTCATTACTCAAACTAGGTAACATCATCAGTGCTAGTTCTGATTGTTCACAAAATATCTGTCAGGAAACAATCAAGCTCAGAGAGTAACAAGCATGCATCATTTCAACCCTGAGATACAAATAGTATTTATTAATTGTTACCCAAGAACAGATATGGAGCATGGTGTAACAACACAAGTCCCTGAACAGCAGTTACCAATAATAATGGTTTGGGATCCAACCACTGAATCATAGTTAAGTTGATTGTGCTCTTCTTGCTTTTGTCAAATTCCAGTGCAAGTTAGCCAACCATAGGATCATCTAGAGCCGTGGTGGCAAACCTATGGCATGCATGCCACAGGTGGCATGTGGAGCCATATCTGTGGGCACGTGAGTGTTGCTTTAGCTCAGCTCCAGTGCACATGTGGGCGCTGGCCAGCATATTTTTTGCCCTTTCAGTACCACTGGAAGTCGGGAAATGGGCCGTTTCTGGCCTCCGGAGGGTCTCCTGGAGGGGTGGGGAAGGCCATTTTTGCCCTCCCCAGGCTCCAAGAAAGCCTCTGGAGCCTTGGGAAGGCAAAAACAGGCCTACCGGACCCACCGGTAACCTTTTTGCTATCACATGCCAAAAGCGGGGGGAGCGGGGAGGAGCATTGAATTATGGGTATGGGCACGCACGCATGCCACACCTCTACTCCTCCTACTTTTGGCACACGATGGGAAAAAGTTTAACCATCACTGATCTAGAGCAGGGGTAGTCAACCTTTTTATACCTACCGCCCACTTTGTATCTCTATCAGTAGTAAAAAGTTTTAACCGCTCACCAGTTCGTGGGGAGGTGCGCAAGCTATTCTGGAATGAGTTGCTTTTGTTTGCAGTTGCATTATAGCACCATTTAGTTTCACTTACATAACACGAAGTAAATTTACGCGTGGGCAATACAAATAGTATTTTTTCAAAAATTTAAATTGTCACGGGGAATTTTATGAAAACCTAATGAAAATGTTTTTAAATAATGCTATGAATTTTTTTTAAAAAGTCAATTAAATTTTAAAAAAGGAAAATGCTTCTGTATCGGACAAAACCCCTACCGCCCACCATGAAAGCTGGAATGCCCACTAGTGGGCGGTAGGGACCAGGTTGACTACCATTGATCTAGAGCAAACACTGGCATTTCCCTCGTTCCCTCACTTCAGGGGGGTCAAACTGGTGGCCAGCAGGCTGGATGTGTCACGCGCAGGCCACACCCACCCCAGCTCCGTGAAGGGGAAAACCATCGTGATACATCATGTGACAGCAATGTGACGTTGCAAGTTTGACACCCATGCTCTAGTTGCTATGTGACTTCAGTTGACCTCCACAGTGGGTAAGTAAATGCATATTATGAATGGAACAAAGAACAGATATTATAAACAATTCAGATCTGTTCCGATAGTATTCTCATGACCTCCTGCCCAGGCCCTCAAAAATCTCCAGTTGAATTGTCAATCATCGCTTGACATTCAGAAGCAGTAGACTGATCTCACTCCGTAATAGGTGACGATTTGGAAATAGCAAGAATCTCAATTTTTTTTTCCTGCAGGATGAGAGGGGGAAGTTCTGATTGCCTGTCAAACAGCTTAAATGATTGTTTTTATTCAATAAAACTAATGCTCTGTAAAGATTTTTCGGTCATTTGCTCAGGTTTGGGGAGTTTATCATGAAGTCACTCAATATGTATTTGCAAAGATGTAGCCAAGAAATGTCAGTCTCCCAGAAACCAAATTTCCATGATTACCTACCCACCATAGTGCTCTTTTACTCTGAGAAATTAATCCACTTAGTCCAAGGTAATTTAATTTCCCTTCCTCGGGATGGGTTGCATTGAAAAGACATTCAAAGAGGCAGAAAAGGCTGCAGATAACAGTAGGCAACACATTAAAATATATATATCCCAGTATAACCTTGACTTAAAAAGTGAGTCCTGTTTCAGTTCTGGGGTTCTTTCTTGTCCCACTTTATATCCTATCTTGAAATTTAGAAATCATCTTTTTGTGAAAAATAGGCCCTGAATTGATCCATAGAATTTCTTCTATGGCCACAATGACAGAAGGAGCAAAAAGTCGCAACTGTTAACCATGAATTTAATATTTCTATGGACAGTCTTGACTCTTGAGGGAGCATATGTGCTGATGGCAACCGTTGCTTCTGCAGGCCTTCAAGGTTTATGGAAAGTTCATCAGGAAGCACCCAAAGTCCCTGAGATGACACCCAATGTCCTTGGAAGACCTCCAAGGGAGGCAGATGGCTATTTCTGTACTTAGAATAGAATAGAATAACAGAGTTGGAAGGGACCTTGGAGGTCTTCTAGTCCAACCCCCTGCCTAGCAGGAAACCCTACACCACTTCAGACAAATGGTTATCCAACATCTTCTTCAAAACTTCCAGTGTTGGAGCATTGAAAACTTATGGAGGCAAGTTGTTCCATTAATCAATTGTTCTGTCAGGAAATTTCTCCTTAGTTCTAGGTTGCTTCTCTCCTTGATTAGTTTCCACCCATTGCTTCTTGTCCTGCCCTCAGGTGCTTTGGAGAATAGCTTGACTCCCTCTTCTTTGTGGCAACCCTTGAGATATTGGAACACTGCTATCATGTCTCCCCAGTCCTTCTTTTCATTAAACTAGACATACCAGTTCCTGCAACCATTCTTCATATGTTTTAGTTTCCAGTCCCCTAATCGTCTTTGTTGCTCTTCTCTGCACTCTTTCTAGAGTCTCTACATCTTTTTTACATCGTGGCGACCAAAACTGGATGCAGTATTCCAAGTGTGGCCTTACCAAGGCATTATAAAGTGGTATTAACACTTCACGTGATCTTGATTCTATCCCTCTGTTTATGCAGTCCAGAACTGTGTTGGCTTTTTTGGCAGTTACTGCACACTGCTGGCTCATATTTAAATGGTTGTCTGGAGTTCGCCAGCTTATCTGGGTGAAGTGTGCCAGTGTTTCTAGGTAGAGGTGTGGACAATAGCAAACATATAAATATAAGTGTTAAAGTCTGTTCAGGGTTCTCCCTTGCTAAGAGGGCCCCATCTTTATTCAGCTGAATAAACACATAAAGTTTATTGAGGTAAATATGTAGACTCTTTCTTTCTTTATACCAAGCCACATCTGAAACTGGCAAAAAACAGCATACCATGCATCTTCTTGTGAAAGGCAAATCCCTTTCATCTATTGGCAAATCCCTTTCATCTATCCCTTCCAACTAAGCCAGGAGTGGAATTCATTTACCTTCACTACCGGTTCACAAATGTGAGAGCCCCTCCGCGCATGTGTAGGGCCTTCCACGCATGCGCAGAGCATCAAAAACAGGACATGATGACATCCAGGCAGGTGGGCAGAGCCTCCCACAGATGCCATTATCAGTTCACCTGAACCGGATAGAACCGGCTGAATACCATCACTAAGCCCAATGGAGAATTCCCTAATTAAGAACTATTCCTGTCATAACATAAGAAGAGGTATGTGTTGTGACCCAGGCCCAAGTAGGTAGTATTAAATGTAGTCAGTTCAAAAACAAACAGACTTTATTAGAACAGCTGAGAATTAACTCATTCTCAGCGTAGTCCGAACTAAATCAAAACAAATTCTTCATAACACAATTCTTCAGTCTTATCACCAACCTTGGTCTAATTAGGCAAACTGCCAAAGTTTTTTCTTGGCAAAAGTTCAAAAGCAGAAGATGCCGACAAGAAATAAATGCAGCAAGACAAGGAGCAAGTCTTACCAATGTTGTTTTCCGACAAAGAGCCCAAATGTCATTGCTGGTCTTTTAAGCCTTATAGAAGGGCCAATCATCTCTTGGCCCTACTCCCGAGTCATCCTCTTTGCTTTAGCTGTTCTTGCCTTCTAGCATCTCTTCTCATGCATGCATTAGGAACAGGCTTCTCCTGTTCCTCTGCCTCACTACTGTCAGTCAGAGTGCGGGCTCCAGAGTCCGCATATCACTCCCAGATGGCCCTGGCCCCATCTCTGCCTCTGATGCAGAGCCCTCATCTGGGCCTTCCCTGGCCCTCAGGAATGGCCCATGTTCTTCCTCAGCCTCATCACTGTCTGATTCTGCTGCCAGCTCCGCAGGCTGCTGGCGGACCACAACACTATGCTTGTTTAACTCAAAGAGCTGCAATACCTGGTCCCACATTTTGTTTAAATGCAGAAGGGAGATTTGCAAGGAAAACCTACCTGCCCATCTCCCCTAAAGTGTAATTCAAAACATGTTGCCCTAACCAGGAGCTATTTAACCTTTTCATCCATCAATTTGTATATAATCCTCTTTAAAGTTCTTCGAGTTGGTAGAAATTACGACATCCTGTTATAGTGTGGATCACCACAAATCAAAAAAGAAGTTGAAGAACTGAAAAAGGTACAGAAAGAGGCAAGCAAAATAATCAAGGGACAGAGGCGTCCTTCTACAAGGAAGAATTATAAGCTTTAGGCCTTTTTTTTTAATTCAGTTTTTTAAAATGCAGAAACCCGCGGAAACAGCATGTACCTGTTAAATTGCTTTTGGCTCACACTGATGTGTATTAATAATTTATTCTATGTATAATTTTAAGCTCCCTTAATTTGCAGGAAAAGAAGCTGTTTTTGAAATATTTGGGGTGGCACCTTCCTTAATTATGAGTGGATAAGTCAGTGTGAAAATCCTTTCTTCGTTCACCTTGGTCCCAGACTTCATACTTTATTTTAAAAAATTACCAAAGTGCCTATATTTTATGCAAAACTTAGGCATGCATTATTGTTGCAACTTCTGGCACTGGGAAGTTGGAATCTTTGTAACAAACTTGCCAACACATTTGTTACTGCACAATGCCAAACGCATATACATACATACATACATACATACATACATACATACATGCAGTGGTGGGATTCAGCCAGTTCGCACCACTTCGGGAGAACCGGTTGTTAACTTTCTGAACAGTTTAGCAAACTGGTTGTTGGAAGAAATCATTAGGGCAGAGAACCGGTTGTTAAATTACTTGAATCCCACCCCTGCATATATGTGTTTGTGTATCCACATACACACAAACATGTATACATACTTTTGATAAGAAAAGACATAAATCAACTGTTCTGTGGTTGTCTTTAGCATAAGTTTTTTTTAACATGCAGGCTCTGTTTTAACAGTTTCAGAAGCATTATGTTCATAGTCAATCTAAACTTTACAATTCCCCAAATAAGACTCTCCTATTTTCCAGGCATCTTAAACTAACTTAGCAGAATAACAGTTGGAAGAGACTTGGAGGTCCTCAAATCCAACCCTCTGTTCAAGCAGGAAACTCTATACCAGTGATGGTTAACCTTTCGGGTGCTGAGTGCCCAAAGCATGTGTGAACTCCGAAAATGCAATGCGAGCGCCCCCCACGCAGTCATCCCACCCTCATGCATGTGCACGCATCGCCCATGCATGCAACCCACCTCCCTGCACCTCATTTTGGCTTGCAGATTGGTGCAGGAGGCTTTCCAGGACCAAAATGGGGCATGGGGGTCCTTGTGCTGCACCCCCGTGCCCTGTTTTGGCTTCCAGATTGGTTCAGGAGGCTTTCCAGGACCAAATGGGGTACAGGGGGGATGTGTGTGAACCCCCAAAATGCAATGCAAGCGCCCCCCATGCATGCAAACACACACCCTGCACATGGACTGCAGAAACCTGAAGACCAGCTGGCCGGCAGGAGGTGTGCACAGATGTGCTGTGGAGCTGGGCTGGGACGACGGCTGGTGTGGCCCCAAAGAGGGCTCTGTGTGCCATATACCATCACAGCCCTATACAATTTCAAACAAATGATTGTCCAATCTTTTCCTTAAAACCTTCAGTGATGGAGCCCTCATAACTTCTGAAGAATAGAATAGAATAGAATAGAATAGAATAGAATAGAATAGAATAGAATAGAATAGAATAGAATAGAATAGAATTTATTGGCCAAGTGTGATTGGACACACAAGGAATTTGTCTTTGGTGCATATGCTCTCAGTGTACATAAAAGAAAAAGAAAAAAAATACCTTCATCAAAGGTACAACATTTACAACACAAATGATGGTCATAGGTTGCAATTTAACCCTTAATGATAGCAACAAAAAGTTACAGTCATACAGTCATACAGGAAAATCATTCCACCGATTAATAGTTGTCACTGTCAGGAAATTTCTTCTTAGATCTAGGTTGATTCTCTCCTTGATGAGTTTGTACCCATTGCTTTTTTTTTTTATTTGCATTTATATCCCGCCCTTCTCCGAAGACTCAGGGCGGCTTACACTATGTCAAGCAATAGTCTTCATCCGTTTGTATATTATATGCAAAGTCAACTTATTGCCCCCAACAATCTGGGTCCTCATTTTACCTACCTTAAAAAGGATGGAAGGCTGAGTCAACCTTGGGCCTGGTGGGACCTGAACCTGCAGTAATTGCAAGCAGCTGCTGTTAATAACAGACTGCATTAGTCTGTTGAGCCACCAGAGGCTCATTTTTGTCCTGCCTTCAACTGCTTTGGGTAATAGGTTGACCCCCTCTTCTCTGAGGCAGCCCTTAGATATTAGAACACCGCTATCGTGTCAACTGCTACCTGTGCCATGCTTTTTCCATGGAGTGTAGGGGGAGAAGAATGGGGACAGGACCCTAAAGCTAAAGGTAAAAGCAGGTAGGGACCAACCTAAAGTTACCAGTAGCTGGTGTTTTCATTCTGGCCTTCTACAGGCAACCTGAGTGTGCTGCTAAATGGCAAAATGTCCAGACTCTATACAGGTTGAAATTGCTGCTGATTGCTGTCATTATAGGGAAATGGTTCTTTAACATCAGTATAGTTAACCAAGGTTTAAGGCAATGTCAACTATAGGCCGAAGCCCTGACAGAAGCCCTGAAGAGAATACCAGTGGATGTTTCTACTAACAGGAAGACAAGTGGAGAAAAACCCTTAGACCCACTCATAAGAGTCATGAAATGGCTTTTTATAGGGAGCCTTGTGTTGTAGGCAAAAAAAAAAAATGTTATTCAAGGGAATGGAAACCATGAATGTTAACCTTAACAAAACGTAGTTATAAGGCATACTAACAAGTTAACATCCCCAATTCGGGTCTGAGGCTGATGCTGAGGCCAACAAAGGACTCCAGACATGAGGTGCAGGTTTTGATTGCTTTTTACTGGGGTACCCCAAGGAAAAGGGCTCCTGGCCAAAATGTCAAGAACAAAAGATTAAGAAAGCTTTATACATTTTCACTAAAGAAGAAGGCGGGACAAGGCGGGATAATAAGAAATATCACCTAATAAACATTTTAGTAATAATTCTACAATTTGTTCTATTGGTCTCTAGCTGTCCCTATTCCTAAGCCTTGGGTAATGAATGCCCCAGGAGTTATCTAATACATATTTTATTTGCTACAGGCCATCTCTATTCCTAACTTTTCCTAATCTTCTTCTGCGCATGCGCGTTATGGCGGCTTCCTGAAAATCTTGTGGAGTCGGCGGCTGGAAATCCTTGGCCACGATGCCGTTCAGCCGCTCGCCCAGCTGCTTATCTTCGGGCTCCGGTCTTGCCATCTTCTCGGCCACCGAGCGAGGTCCTTGGGCCTCTTTGAACTCCCGTTGCCGAGCACGGAGCCGGAGTTTGCCCTTAGGCAGCGAACGGCGGCGGCCATGTTGGGGGGGGCTGAACAGCGGCTGGAAGTCCTCGGCTACGATGCCGTTTAGCCGCTCGCCCAGCTGCTTGTCTTCGGGCCCCGGTCTTGTCATTCTCTCGGCCACCGGCCACCGAGAGTGAGGTCTGCGGGCCTCATTGAACTCTCGGCTGCCGAGCACGGGGCCGGAGTTGGCCTTAGGCAGCGGACGGCGGCGGCCATGTTGGGGCCTGGAGACGCCCGGCATGAATCAGCAGTTTTCGGGCCGTTGTGGCCACAGATACCAATTGGACACCAACAAAGGACACTAACAATGGCTGAGGCGCCCGAACACCGACGGAGGACGTTAATGGTGGTATGCTGGACACCGGGTGCTCGGGTTGCTATTATGTTTTGGTGCTGGGACGGGACTCGTATGGGCATGAACAACGCCCCTCCCCCCTCATGGTCATGGACTGGAACATCGCTTTCTCCCTACTCTGACTTTTGTTATGCCCTGCCAACATTCCGCAACCGTCATCAGCGGTTCACCTCTCTTTGAGCTATTTTATTCCATCAGTGACGGAGAGGTGGTCGGCTTGGACAATTTGTTACAGCAGCAGAGCGGCATGTGGGGCCATATTGGGTCCAGAGGATAATCTGCCGACGTAGGGGTGGAGGCCATGGACGGCGTACATCTTGACGGCTAAGGATGGACATTTTGCCACGACTTTTGGGCCTATTTCTCCATGAGATATTCATTTGCCGATCTACTACGACTGCGAGGTTCCCCCGCCTCGCAGGAATGGCCCTCCAAGCTATCAAGGGCTTACCTTATGAAGGTCTTGGGACCCAGAGAGGTGGCATCGCGACTAAGAAGAATTTGTGGGGTTTTTAAATAGTTTTTAAATAAGGGTTTTTAAGGGGAGGGATTTGACGGGTGGGGGAGGACCCGTCGGGAGGATCCAGCCCTGTGCTAGTTCGCGACATTACGCCATCTTGTCTGAAGGCAGGGGAGGACGCTCCAGGTTTAGAGGGCTGTTCGATCTGTACGGTAAGTGGGAGAGGCAGATATGGCGGGGAGGGGCCGACGAGTTATGGGGGCACGTGCTCAAGTTTGAGAGCGATCACGTGCTCCGCCCCTCAGTCCCTACCTGCCTCGGGTGGCCATGATCCTCAGAGCTTGGACCTTCGGCTGATGTTATGTAATGCCCGGTCCGTGGTTAATAAGGCTCCTGATTTGTGACCTTATTCAGGGAGGTCCGCGGACCTCATGGGCATTACGGAGACCTGGTTGGGCCCTGAGGGGGTCCCCTTGTTGAGATGTGCCTCCAGGCTTCCGAGCATTTCATCAGCCGAGAGTCCAAGGTAGGGGTGGGGGTGGCGGTTGTTATTAAGGAAGATCTAGAGCCGAGGAGTTTAGTGGTTATCTATACGATAAAATCGCTCAGCTGAGGGACGGTCTGGACCGAAATTGGGATGATCCAAGCGAGGGAGAGGAGGCACGACTTGTTGAGCACATTTGGGATGAGTTTGACCCTGTGGCTCCCGAGGACGTGGACAGGTTGTTGGGGAGGCTTCACGGCACGACATGTTTACTGGACCCGTGCCCTTCCTGGCTGGTACTGGCCACTCAGGCGGTGACACGAGGCTGGCTCCAGAGGATTATCAACGCTTCTTTGTTGGATGGGGTTTTCCCTGCCGCCTTGAAAGAGGCGGTGGTGAGACCCCTCCTTAAGAAGCCCTCTTTGGACCCAGCTATTTTGGGTAATTATCGCCCAGTTCCAACCTTCGCTTTGTTGCGGCGGTTGTAGAGAGTGCCGTGGCGCGACAGCTGCCCCAACACCTGGATGAAGATGTCTATCTAGACCTGCTCCAGTCCGGCTTCCGACCCGGATACAGCACGGAGACAGCTTTGGTCGCATTGGTGGATGATCTCTGGAGGGCCAGGGACAAGGGATATTCCTCTGCCCTGGTCCTATTAGACCTCTCAGCGGCGCTCGATACCATCGATCATGGTATCCTGCTGCGCCGGTTGGAGGGATTGGGAGTGGAGGCACCGATATCGGTGGTTCCGCCCCAGGCGCCTGATGGACCCTGAGAGGTTCCAGACGGAGCTTGGGCCATTCCTGATTAATAGTTGTCACTGTCAGGAAATTTCTTCTTAGATCTAGGTTGATTCTCTCCTTGATGAGTTTGTACCCATTGCTTTTTTTTTTTATTTGCATTTATATCCCGCCCTTCTCCGAAGACTCAGGGCGGCTTACACTATGTCAAGCAATAGTCTTCATCCGTTTGTATATTATATGCAAAGTCAACTTATTGCCCCCAACAATCTGGGTCCTCATTTTACCTACCTTAAAAAGGATGGAAGGCTGAGTCAACCTTGGGCCTGGTGGGACCTGAACCTGCAATAATTGCAAGCAGCTGCTGTTAATAACAGACTGCATTAGTCTGTTGAGCCACCAGAGGCTCATTTTTGTCCTGCCTTCAACTGCTTTGGATAATAGGTTGACCCCCTCTTCTCTGAGGCAGCCCTTAGATATTAGAACACTGCTATCGTGTCAACTGCTACCTGTGCCATGCTTTTTCCATGGAGTGTAGGGGGAGAAGAATGGGGACAGGACCCTAAAGCTAAAGGTAAAAGCAGGTAGGGACCAACCTAAAGTTACCAGTAGCTGGTGTTTTCATTCTGGCCTTCTACAGGCAACCTGAGTGTGCTGCTAAATGGCAAAATGTCCAGACTCTATACAGGTTGAAATTGCTGCTGATTGCTGTCATTATAGGGAAATGGTTCTTTAACATCAGTATAGTTAACCAAGGTTTAAGGCAATGTCAACTATAGGCCGAAGCCCTGACAGAAGCCCTGAAGAGAATACCAGTGGATGTTTCTACTAACAGGAAGACAAGTGGAGAAAAACCCTTAGACCCACTCATAAGAGTCATGAAATGGCTTTTTATAGGGAGCCTTGTGTTGTAGGCAAAAAAAAAAAAAAAGTATTATTCAAGGGAATGGAAACCATGAATGTTAACCTTAACAAAACGTAGATATAAGGCATACTAACAAGTTAACATCCCCAATTCGGGTCTGAGGCTGATGCTGAGGCCAACAAAGGACTCCAGACATGAGGTGCAGGTTTTGATTGCTTTTTATTGGGGTACCCCAAGGAAAAGGGCTCCTGGCCAAAATGTCAAGAACAAAAGATTAAGAAAGCTTTATACATTTTCACTAAAGAAGAAGGCGGGACAAGGCGGGATAATAAGAAATATCACCTAATAAACATTTTAGTAATAATTCTACAATTTGTTCTATTGGTCTCTAGCTGTCCCTATTCCTAAGCCTTGGGTAATGAATGCCCCAGGAGTTATCTAATACATATTTTATTTGCTACAGGCCATCTCTATTCCTAACTTTTAGCTGAGGTCTGCAAGTTGCTTAACTCTTGTTACTTTTATCAGCTTTCTAACTACCCAGAATAGTTACAAGCTTTACACATGCATATTTTCTTGGATAAGCATTCTTTGTTCTTGCCAGATAGACTCCACAGTTACAGGCTTCCTGATTTACTTTCAAGTGTGTGCCATGACCAGGCTTTATTTTAGCAGGCAGCCCATCACCTTCTTAATACAATTTTTAGATGCTTATTTGTTACTTCTCTTATACTTAGTTTCCATCTGGTCACTTCACTCCAGCAGCATCTCCCAATAAACCTAACCATACCTTTGCTGCATCTCCCTCCCTCCCTCCTCCTTCTTTTTTTTTTTTTTTACATTTATACCCCGCCCTTCTCCGAAGACTCAGGGCGGTTTACATTGTGTAAGGCAATAGTCTCATTCTATTTGTATATTTATATACAAAGTCAACTTATTGCCCCCCCAACAATCTGGGTCCTCATTTTACCTACCTTATAAAGGATGGAAGGCTGAGTCAACCTTGGGCCTGGTGGGACTCGAGCCTGCAGTAATTGCAGGCAGCTGTGTTTAATAACAGGCTATCTTACAGTCTGAGCCACACCGCGGCCCACCGCGGCCCCTTCTCTTCCCTGATTTTAAGGGTTTTACCCCCCTTTTCCTTCCTTCCTGCCTGCCTGCCTTCCTCCCTTCCCCAATTCTAAGGGTTTTAAACCCTCCTCCTCCCTCCTCCTTCTTTTTTTTTTTTTTTACATTTATACCCCGCCCTTCTCCGAAGACTCAGGGCGGTTTACATTGTGTAAGGCAATAGTCTCATTCTATTTGTATATTTATATACAAAGTCAACTTATTGCCCCCCCAACAATCTGGGTCCTCATTTTACCTACCTTATAAAGGATGGAAGGCTGAGTCAACCTTGGGCCTGGTGGGACTCGAGCCTGCAGTAATTGCAGGCAGCTGTGTTTAATAACAGGCTATCTTACAGTCTGAGCCACACCTCGGCCCACCGCGGCCCCTTCTCTTCCCTGATTTTAAGGGTTTTACCCCCCTTTTCCTTCCTTCCTGCCTGCCTGCCTTCCTCCCTTCCCCAATTCTAAGGGTTTTAAACCCTCCCTCCCTCCCCTTCTCTTCTCTTCCCTTCTCTGATTCTAAAGGTTTTACCCCCTCACTTTTCCTTCCTTCCTTCCTTCCTTCCTTCCTTCCTTCCTTCCTCCCTCCCTCCCTCCCTCCCTCCCTTTCTTTCCCTTCCCTGATTCGAAGAGTTTTATCCCGCTCACTTTTCCTTCCTTCCTTCCTTCCTTCCTTCCTTCCTTCCTTCCTTCCTTCCTTCCTTCCTTCCTTCCTTCCTTTCCTTCCTGCCTGCCTCCCTCCCTTCCCCAATTCTAAGGGTTTTAAACCCTCCATCCCTCCCATCCCTTCCCTGATTCTAAGGGTTTTAACCGTACTCACTTTTCCTTCCTTCCTTTTCTTCCTTCCTCCCTTCCTCCCCCCCTTCCCTGCCTCCCTCCCTTCCCTAATTCTAAGGGTTTTACACCCTTCCTTCCTTCCTTCCTTCCTTCCTTCCTTCCTTCCTTCCTTCCTTCCTTCCTTCCTTCCTCCCTTTCTTTCCTTCCTGATTCAAGGGTTTTACCCCTCACTTTTCCTTCCTTCCTTCCTTCCTTCCTTCCTTCCTTCCTTCCTTCCTTCCTTCCTTCCTCCCTCCCTCCCTCCCTGCCTCCCTCCCTTCCCCAATTCTAAGGGTTTTAAACCCTCCATCCCTCCCATCCCTTCCCTGATTCTAAGGGTTTTAAACCCTCCTCCCTCCCTTCTCTTCTCTTCCTTCTCTGATTCTAAAGGTTTTACCCCTCACTTTTCCTTCCTTCCTTCCTTCCTTCCTTCCTTCCTTCCTTCCTCCCTCCTCCTCCCTTTCTTTCCTTCCCTGATTCAAAGAGTTTTATCCCGCTCACTTTTCCTTCCTTCCTTCCTTCCTTCCTCCTTCCTTCCTTCCTTCCTTCCTTCCTTCCTTCCTTCCTTCCTTCCTTCCTGCCTGCCTCCTCCCTTCCCCAATTCTAAGGGTTTTAAACCCTCCATCCCTCCCATCCCTTCCTGATTCTAAGGGTTTTAACCGAACTCACTTTTCCTTCCTTCCTTTTCTTCCTTCCTCCCTTCCTCCCCCCCTTCCCTGCCTCCCTCCCTTCCCTAATTCTAAGGGTTTTACACCTTTCCTTCCTTCCTTCCTTCCTTCCTTCCTTCCTTCCTTCCTTCCTTCCTTCCTTCCTTCCTTCCTCCCTTTCTTTCCCTTCCCTGATTCGAAGGGTTTTACCCCGCTCACTTTTCTTTCCTTCCTTCCTTCCTTCCTTCCTTCCTTCCTTCCTTCCTTCCTTCCTTCCTTCCTCCTCCCTCCTCCCTGCCTCCTCCCTTCCCCAATTCTAAGGGTTTTAAACCCTCCATCCTCCCATCCCTTCCTGATTCTAAGGGTTTTAACCGAACTCACTTTTCCTTCCTTCCTTTTCTTCCTTCCTCCCTTCCTCCCCCCCTTCCCTGCCTCCCCTCCTTCCCTAATTCTTAGGGTTTTACACCCTTCCTTCCTTCCTTCCTTCCTTCCTTCCTTCCTTCCTTCCTTCCTTCCTTCCTTCCTTCCTTCCTCCCTTTCTTTCCCTTCCCTGATTCCGCGGGTTTTACCCCGCTCACTTTTCCTTCCTTCCTTCCTTCCTTCCTTCCTTCCTTCCTTCCTTCCTTCCTTCCTTCCTTCCTCCCTCCCTCCCTCCCTGCCTCCCTCCCTTCCCCAATTCTAAGGGTTTTAAACCCTCCATCCCTCCCATCCCTTCCCTGATTCTAAGGGTTTTAACCGAATTCACTTTTCCTTCCTTCCTTTTCTTCCTTCCTCCCTTCCTCCCCCCCTTCCCTGCCTCCCTCCCTTCCCTAATTCTAAGGGTTTTACACCTTTCCTTCCTTCCTTCCTTCCTTCCTTCCTTCCTTCCTCCCATCTCTTTCCTTCCCTGATTCTAAAGGTTTTAACCCCGCCCACCCACGCACACTTTTCTCTACAATGTGCTTAAAGCTGGACAGCTGACAGTAAGACCTCTGCTGGGTGTTTTTTTTTAATTTTAACCTTGACAGACACATGTAGCATTTTCTTGTTTCATGACAGTTCTCAAGTGCCATAGTGCAAAGGCATATGAAAGCCGTGAGGCCCAAGGAAAGGAAAGGAAAAGAGATCTCGGAGCTTTGTAGTGTTTTGAGCCCTTTTTATTATCTTGTGGCAGAGATCAAGGCCACCTATTTTTCAATTGCACAATAAATCTGTCAGCAGGACTCTTAGGAACAGTAATTTTCTGTCTCCTTGAGGATTTCTATCTCCAAACTGGGCCCTCCTTACACTTCCTCCTCCCAGTCACCTTGAAATGAGTGGCAAGCTTGTCCTTTTCTATTATTATTTTTTTTGGCCTAGGTTTCTTTTTCTTTTCCTTCACAGCAGGAAACAAAACTTCCTCAGGGAATCCAAGTGCATCTTGTTCACCCATTTTAAGATCCTTTCCATCAAGGTACTGCATTTAATTAGCATGTTCCTTTCTCTCCCCTACAGCCAGCCTTTCTCAAACATGACATGTGCTTCCAGGCAGACTAAAGGGATCAAAAACATAGGCACCAACTCTGCACAACTAACCCTGGTTTGGAAATTTTATTTAAGCTGCAGCTGCCTCCTTTTGCCCTGTTGAAATCAGGAACACTGATTTGCTGGTATCAAAAAATAATGTGCAAGGATAATAATAATGCTCTTTTATTTGGAATAGATAGTTGTATCTCTAACTGTAGATGGTAATCAGATTTAATGCATCAGAGCTATTTCTGACTGTTGCTTAAATATTTGTTAGTCTTATAGGAAGTCAACACACACACACACACACACACACACACACACACAGGGGGAGAGAGAGAGAGAGAGAGAGAGAGAGAGAGAGAGAGAGAGAGAGAGAGAAAGCAGGCTTTCCTAGAATCAAATCATTCACTTCTCTCCACTACCAGTAAAACACTCCAGGAAATCCCTCCAACAGTTAAATTTTATGAATGAGATTCTTTTGTATCTATTGAGAAAACTGGAGTATTCCATTCAGTATTCATTTAGAGAAATCCAGGCCAGCCTATTCACAAACAAAATGCTTTCAGCCACAGTTCCCCCAGGCTGGAGATGATGGAATTAAGAATTTACATTCCCCCACCCAAATTCTAAGGACGAGATATGACCTTTAGGACATAACAGGACTTACCTATCACACTTAGAATAGCAAAAGATACAAGGCTCACTACATTGCACAACCTCCCTGGAGCATCTCAATCCCCAAACCCCAGAACCTTATAAAAATCCATCCTCTCAGCCATTTTGTCAGCCATCTCAGAAACATGCTGCTGTCCCTGAAGTTTCTGGAAACCAAATAAACAGAGAGTCTTTTTTCCTTGTAGCCAGCCTCTATTTTATTCCCAGCGTTTTTCTCTGCACAGAAACTGCACAGGATTTTTCTTCCAATGGTCTCACTATATATTTGTAGGCAATTCAGATAACTTCCCTAAGTGTACTTGGTAAAATTCTCAGCTTGGAAGTCTGTGGGAAATCTATATTGCCATTCACTTGTATGGCAGTACAACTCTTTGAGTGACCCACAAAATTGTTTTGGAGAAGTATATCTCAAAATTTTAAGATGTGAGTACTTCAACTCCTAGCATTCTGAAACACTGTTTCAGAGTTTCTAATCATCCAGAGAGAATGTGCTATCATTCAGTGAAAATGGAGATGAATTCTACTTCATACATCCCCCGCCCCCTGCAAATGGTAAGAGTGCTGCATTTTTGCCACAACAGTTTGTAAAATCTGTATGCATCATAACAAACATATTTGGGGATTTAAAATAAATAAATAAAATGGCCTTTAGTTATGTTGTGTTTGTTATGCTGGAGATCATAAGAATGACATTCCTCTTCCTAAATATATTATCCATTATTCTTCTAAGTATTAAGTGTTACTGGTTTATTAAAGCAGAGGAAAAGAATGTCATTGGGAATTGGAGAATGTTTCTCATATAAACATTAATTCTGAATTACTGTGATTTTTTTTTCCAAGTTGAGCAGTGCATTAGAAATTCTCCATGTTTTATTATTTATAAGAAATAAAACTTGATTTCATGGCAGCATCAGTCTCAAGAATGCATCTCATAAAAGCTATATGCTTAACTTTTCTCTCTATGTATCCTTTGTGCTACATAAAACTGTCTGCATAAGAGTGCTTTTTCTATAGTATTTCACCAACAAGACTGTTTCCTTGACTAATTTTCTAAAGCATAATTAAAATATTAATGCAGGGAAAAGCAGACAAGAGTTTTTCTTACATTTCCTTCTATCTTCTTCCAGAGACAAAAAAAAAAAGCATCGGAATGTGGGGTTTAATTTGGTTGGTTTGGGTTAATAAATATTTTTTTTTTTATTGAAAAGGTTTTACAACAATTACATTTTTCCCCTCCCTCCCTCCTAAACCCCTCCCCGGACTTCCCGGAACAAACACAAGGTATAGTTCCTTAAACAAAACAGTCATACATTAAATTTTTAAAATCTAACACAATTATAATCTTTCTCTCTCACATAACCTGACTTCTTCCATTAAAATCAAAAATAACATCCTTCATTCAAAAGCAATCCGAAATTTCTTAATCTGATATCTATTTTGAATATAATCAATCCAGTTCTTCCATTCATTTAAATATTTTCTTGAGTACTGTCTTTCAAGAAGGCTGAGATTTTAGCCATCTCAGCCAAATTGGAAACTTTCAATATCCATTCTTCTATTGTGGGTAATTCTTTTTTCTTCCAATATTGTCCAATCAACAGTCGTGCTGCTGTTATTAAGTTCAAAATCAACTTAGTCTCAATCACTGTACAGTCCGTTGTTATTCCCAAAAGGAAAAATTGCGGTAGGAACTTTATCTTCTTCTTCAGAACATTCTGCATAATCCACCAGATTCTTATCCAGAAAGACTTAATTTTCTTACAAGTCCACCATACATGAAAATATGTAGCATCATCACAATTACATCTCCAACATTTCGCTTGCATATCTGGATACATACATGATAATTTCTTAGGATCTAAATGCCATCTATAAAACATCTTATAAAAATTTTCCCTTAAATTCTGCGCTTGCGTAAATTTAACATTTCTAACCCAAATTTTTTCCCATGTTTCCAACATTATTGGTTCTTGAATATTCTGTGCCCATTTTATCGTACAATCCTTTATTAAATCTCTTTCAGAATCTATTTCTATCAACACAGTATACAATCTCTTTATATGCCCCTGAGTTTGATTTCTAATTAATAATAAATATATTCATTACAGATGAAATAAATTGAGATTTGGTGGATTATAAATGGGCTTGGAGGGATAGGAAGGAATTGTTCTACTTTATTCTGCCCTGGTCAGACTTCGTTTAAAAATATGGTGTATAGTTCTGGTCATGGTGGACATTGGCTTTTGAAAAGAATAATGACAAACTGGATAGTGTTTGGAGGAAGCCAATGATGATAATAAAGGATCTGTAAACTACCGTATTTTTCGGTCTATAAGACACACCTTAGTTTTTGGGGAGGAAAATAAGAAAAAAGTTGATTGGGGGTGGATCGGCCTCCTGCAATACCCCCAATCAGCTGTTCCCAGAGGTGAATTTTAGCAAAAGGTTTGTTGGTTGTGAGCTCTGTGCCTTGCTTTTTTTTCAGCCTCTGAAACCACTGTTTCAGAGGCTTTTTTTTTTCAGCCTCTCAAATGAATGTTTCAGAGGCTTTTTTCAGCCTCTCAATCGGAGGAATATTTTTAAAAAAGGTATCAAACTGGATTTCTTCGAGGGCTGGATCAGCTTTGTAACTGTCCCCCAGGGGCCGGCCAGGGTGGGGGTGGGGAGATGGAGGGAGATGGTACGGACACCTCCGGCAGCACCCTGCCAGTCAAAATGGGGAGTGGGGAACTGCATGTACACCCGGTGCCCCATATTTGGCCTGGGCAGCCTCCTGCAGCCTCCTGCCAACCAAAATCCCCATGGGGGTGCTGCTGGAGACCGTCCAGGGCAAAAATAGGGTCTGAGGGGCATCTGTGGGATTCCCGCACCCCATTTTTCACTAGCAGAGGCACCATAGGCTGGTCCTTTTCTATTTCTAGGCTGGCCTCATGGGCAAGATCTAAGCACACCATAGGGTGGATCTGGCCTGTGGGCCTTGAATTTGGTTTAAAAGATCAGAGTGTACTTAGCTCGCAGAAGTACAGTAGTTTACTGACGGGAGATAGGGCAATGGTCTAACAACTGCCACGAAAAAGATTGTAAAATTGGGTGTGGTCAGGGGAAGACCACTTAACAACCACCAGTATTTACAACCATAACTCCAGATTCAATTTTGGTTGTAAGTTGAGGACTAACTGATAAACACTCCGGTTTAGTTTATGATGAAGCAGGTAGTCCTTGACTCATTCATTTAATGACTGTTCAAAATTGTAACGGCACCGGAAAAAGTGACTTATAACCATTTACAACCATTGGAAAACCCCCGCGGGTTGGCAGCTGGCTCATATTTATGATGGCTGCCGTGTGATCACCTCTTGTGACTTTCCAATAAGCTGAGTCAATGGAGAAGCCATATCCATTTAAGAAACTTGTTGCCAATATAACAACTGCAGTGGTTCACTTAACAACTGTTAGAACGCAGTACTGCAGGCTACTTCTTTGGCAGTTTGATTCTCATCCGCTGACTCAGCCTTCCAGCCTTCCAGCCTTTTGAGGTCGGTAAGATGAGTACCCAGATTTTTGGGGCCAGTATGCTGACCAGTGGTGGGATTCAATTTTTTTTACTACCGGTTCTGTGGGCGTGGCTTGGTGGGCATGGCATGGCATGGCATGGCATGGTGGGCGTGGCTTGGTAGGTGTGGCAGGGGAAGGATACTGTAAAATCTCCATTCTCACCCCACTCTGGGGGAAGGTTACTGCAAAATCCCCATTTCCTCCCGATCAGCTGGGACTCGGGAGGCAGACAAAAGATGGCGGCGGGGCCAGTCAGAGGTGGTATTTACTGTTTCTCCAAACTACTCAAATTTCTGCTACCGGTTCTTCAGAACTGGTCAGAACCTGCTGAATCCCACCTCTGATGCTGACTCTGTAAACCACTTAGAGAGGGCTGTAAAAAGCACTGTGAAGCGGTATATAAATCTAAGTGCTATTGGTAAGTGCTATTAAAAAATGTCTTGGTTAGCCACAGAAATGTTGTCTCTATTGTGATCATACATCCTGGAATAGCTGTACTTTGAATTCAAATCCGATTGATCATATTACATCTTCAGAAAGCTTATTTAGAGTAAAGGTACTGCTCCCGAGTTTAATCTGCCTTCGTGATATTATTAGTCGAGCCTCATTGACTATATAGTCTGGAGCATTGAATAGAAGACTGCCTTCCTTTGTCAGCTCTGCTGTAATGCATCCATATACTCCAGAATCTCAATTACTAAAGAACACAAAAGCCTTCAGCTTTTTCTTCCGATACCAATACTTGGTATTGTGCATTACCCGAACTGCTCCAAGCATTTAAAAAAGACAGAAGTCAGGGGGGGAAATTACAATGAGTAGCCAGTAAAAAAACATAGGAAGTGGGGTTTTTAAAAAAAAACAAAAAAACTTGTCTTTTTCATGAATAAGCATTCAAAGCAGCAATAACTTGAAGAGGTTAATTGTTTTTTCAGGACTTGCATAACATCATTTTTTAAAAAAATATATATATATAATGACCAGAGATCGCTTCTTCCAAAGCCAATTCCACTTCTGAAACTGCTCACTCAACTTCTTGATCCGTCAAATATCTTTGGTTCTTCTCTTCCAATGAGATATGGCTGGGTGAGATAGCAGTAATAATGCTTCGGTCACAGTGAGAAGGAGAGAGATCTGAAGCAGCTCTCTCTCTCTCTCTCTCTTTTTTCCGTAATGCTGAAATGCCAGGATAAAAGTCCTGGTGGCCTTAGAGATGAAATTTCCTGAAATATTTCTGTCATTTGCAGTTCAACCTCCTGTCTCAGCCAGGTGAAAATTATTTAACAGATGGAGGTTTAAATGACTGGGACTATGCTAAGCTTTCAGATGCAGCTGTGGATTAGAAAATGTATGCTAGAGTGTCCAAAATCCTTGTTTTATATTCTTGTAACACATAACCTAGCCAAACAACCTGGCCAAAACCTCAAGTAGCTAGATGGGGAGTTTGCTATGTAAAGAGACCATCATGAATACACAGAAACAATCTCAATTGGATTTCAAATTCAGCTTATGTCTATTGCTCATTGGTCTATTACTCCATGTCTCCAGGATAGGATAGGATAGGATAGAATAGGGTAGGGTAGGGTAGGGTAGAGTAGAATAGAGTAGACTAGGGTAAGAATAGAATAGAATAGAATAGAATTTTATTGGCCAAGTGTGATTGGACACACAAGGAATTTGTCTTGGTGCATATGCTCTCAGTGTACATAAAAGAAAAGATACGTTCATCAAGGTACAACATTTACAACACAATTGATGATCAATATATCAATATAAATCATAAGGATTGCCAGCAACAAGTTATAGTCATACAGTCATAAGTGGAAAGAGATTGGTGATGGGAACTATGAAACGATTAATAGTAGTGCAGATTCAGTAAATAGTCTGACAGTGTTGATGGAATTATTTGTTTAGCAGAGTGATGGCCTTCGGGAAAAAACTGTTCTTGTGTCTAGTTGTTCTGGTGTGCAGTGCTCTATAGCGCTTTTGAGGGTAGGAGTTGAAACAGTTTATGTCCAGGATGCGAGGGATCTGCAAATATTTTCACGGCCCTCTTCTTGATTCGTGCAGTATACAGGTCCTCAATGGAAGGCAAGTTGGTAGCAATTATTTTTTCTGCAGTTCTAATTATCCTCTGAAGTCTGTGTTTTTCTTGTTGGGTTGCAGAACCGAACCAGACAGTTATAGAGGTGCAAATGACAGACTCAATAATTCCTCTGTAGAATTGGATCAGCAGCTCCTTGGGCAGTTTGAGCTTACTGAGTTGGCGCAGAAAGAACATTCTTTGTTGTCCTTTTTTAATGATGTTTTTGATGTTAGCTGTCCATTTGAGATCTTGCGATATGATAGAACCCAGAAATTTGAAGGTTTCTACTGTTGATACTGTGTTGTCAAGTATTGTGAGAGGTGGAAGTATGGAAGGGTTTTTCCTAAAGTCTACCACCATTTCTACGGTTTTGAGTGTGTTCAGTTCCAGATTGTTTTGGTTGCACCACAAGGCTAGTCGTTCGACCTCTCGTCTATATGCGGATTCGTCATTGTCTCGAATGAGACCAATCACTGTTGTGTCATCTGCGAACTTCAGTAGCTTAATAAATGGATCATTGGAGATGCAGTCATTGGTATACAGAGAGAAGAGAAGTGGGGAGAGCACACAGCCTTGGGGGGCCCCTGTGCTAATTAAGGTAGGGTAGAGTAGAATAGAGTAGACTAGAATAGGGTAGGGTAGGGTAGAATAGAGTAGGATAGAGGAAAGGATGGGATGGGATGGGATGGGATGGGGTGGGGTGGGGTGGGGTGGGATAGGACACTTTATTTAATCAAGTATTTATTTAGCAATAGCAGACTTACATGTGCTTTACAGCCCTTCCTACGTGGTTTACATAGTTAGCAATATCTATTACTGGGTAATATATTGCCCAGAACAATCTGGGACCTCATTTTACTGATCTCGGAAGGATGGAGGGCTGAGTCAACTTTCAGTCAGTGAGAATCAAACTGCTGGCAATCAGCAAAAGTAGACTGCCATACTGCATTCTAACCACTGCATCATCACAGGTCACTGTTGGACACAAAGAATTTGTCAGTCTAGTGAAAAGAAGAACTAAGGGTGACATGACAGCAGTGTTCCAATATTTGAGGGATTGCCATAAGAAAGAGGTAGTCAGCAGCTCGCCTTCAGAAGTTGTGGGTCACTGGAGGCTTTTAAGAAGAGAAAGGACAGCCACTTGTTTGGAATGGTTTAAGGTCTTCCGCTTGAGCAGGAGGTTGAACTAGAAGACCTCCAAGGTCCCTTCCAACTCTGTTATTCGGTTAATTTGTCTCTGCTCCAGAAACACTGTACTTACAAAACAACAGGGAAATAACAAGGGCCTCTGTGGCTCAGGCTGCTAATGCAATCTGTTATTAACAGCAGCTGCCTGCAATTACTGCAGGTTCTAGTCCCACCAGGCCCAAGGTTGACTCAGCCTTCCATCCTTTATAAGGTAGGTAAAATGAGGACCCAGATTGTTGGGGGCAATAAGTTGACTTTGTATATAAATATACAAATAGAATGAAGACTATTGCTTGACATAGTGTAAGCCGCCCTGAGTCTTCAGAGAAGGGCGGGATATAAATGCAAAAAAAAAAAAATGACAACAATAATGTGGGCTCAATTGTAGTTGTAGGTCAAAAACTATTCTGGTTATGGATGTTCTTATATATTGTTTTAATCTTAATGCTGGCTGTAGTTGGCAAGCTGCTGAAGGTTACCTATGATTGGATAAGGATACAAGCCTAACAAACAAACCAAGCTACATAGCAAATCTACTTTGATAACTCTATAACATTTCCCGCCCCCTTTATGTGGGACTGTAATAGTTGGGTGTATATTCTCCAGCCTGAAACAATTTTAAAAAGTAGAATACAAGATAGCAATAGCAATAGCATTTAGACTTATATACCGTGTTTTACAGTGCTTTACAGCCCTCTCTAAGTGGTTTACAGAGTCATCCTATTGCCCCCAACAATTTGGTTCCTCATTTTACCCACCTCGGAAGGATGGAAGGCTGAGTCAACTTTGAGCCTGGTGAGATTCGATCTGCCAAATTGCAGGCAGCCGACAGTCAGCAGAGAAGTACCCTGTAGAGAACTGCATTCTAACCACTATGCTACTGCAGCTCCTGGATCCTTTTGAAACCTGGTGTGTGTTCTGCTAAATCATCCGTTTGAACTAGTTCTCTATTTTGTGTGTTGCAAATTCATTCTCAGTTTAGTTTAACACAATGATGCTTTCTATAACCTGACTCATTCTTGCTGAAGATCTCCAACACAGTTAAAAGAGAACCCTTTGTTTTAGCATCTAACATATTCATTTGAACCTAGAGACGCATCTCAATACATTACGCCAACACAATTCTGTAGGGGGGTTCTGGATCTGGCTACAGGTGCTTCTTACACAATTCTTCATTGTCTCTAAAGAGGGAGGGTGAGATAGTCCTGAGAGCGCCTTCAAATAAATCATAGAATTAAGGTAAATGAATGCACAAGCCATGGATCAAATTAGATCAAGGCTGAATCTCTTCTTACTAATGGCCTTTCAGTACAGAATGAGAGAGTTGCAAGGGACCTTGGAGGTCTTCTAGTCCAACCCCCTGCTCAAGCAGGAGACCCCATGCCAATTTCTTTTTTGTCGCTCTTGTCTGCACTCTTCCCAGAGTTTCCATATCTTTTTTATATTTTGGTGACCAAAACTGGACCCAGTATTCCAAATGTGGTCTTGCCAAGGCATTATAAAGCAGTAGTATCACTTCTTGTAACCTTGATTCTCTCTAGCCTAGGATTGCATTGGCTTTTTTGGCAGCTGCAGAACATTGCAGGGGCGGGAATAGCTCAGGCTGGTAAAGCCTGTTATTAAGAACACAAAGCCTGCAATTACTGCAGGTTCAAGCCCGGCCCAAGGTTGACTCAGCCTTCCATCCTTTATAAGGTAGGTAAAATGAGGACCCAGATTGTTGGGGGGGCAATAAGTTGACTTTGTAAAAATATACAAATAGAATGAGACTATTGCCTTATACACTGTAAGCCGCCCTGAGTCTTCGGAGAAGGGCGGGGTATAAATGTAAACAAAAAAAAAAATAATTGCTGGCTCATATTTAAGTGACTGACCATTAGGTCAATCACCAAAATCCCTCTCCTAATTACTGCTGCTGAGCCAAATTTCACCTAGTTTGTACTTGTACATTTGGATTTTTCTTGCCTAAATATAAAACCTTACTTTTTTCTACACGGAATTTCGTTTTGTTAGATAGGGCGCAGTATTTAAGTCTATAGAGATCCATATGGATCTTAATCCTATCTTCTGAAGTGTTGGCTATTCCTGCTAGTTTTGTATCATCAGCAAATTTGATGAGTCTTCCTTCTATTCCCTCATCTAAATCATTTATGTTTATGAAGATGATAAAGAGTACTGGGCCTAAATGAGAACCTTGAGGTCCCCACTGCTTACTCCCTTCATATAGATATACTGTAGCTCCATTAAGGCCTACACGTTGAGTATGAATTATTACCAGAGGTGGTATTCAGCTGGTTCAGATCAATTTGCCTGAACTGGTAGCAGAAATCACGGGTGGGCCTGCCCCCCCCCAGCTCTATGCCATCCTACTTAGACACATTTTTGAGGTCAGGCACATGCACGGAAGGTGCACACATGAGTAAAGCGCATGCTGGAAGGCTGGGTGCATGTGTAGAAGGAAGGCGTACGCATGAACTGGGTGTGTGCGTGCATGAAGAGAGTGTGTGCATGTGAGGTGAACTTGTAGTAACATATGAAACCCACCTCTGATTATTACTTTCATTACTTCACATCCTATCCCATATCCAGTCACGCAATCAAAAAGTTTGTCCAATCGCTATTGGAGATACACTACAATTTTAATATATTTGAGTGGTGCTACTCCTATAGTCAAATCTGCATACTTTTTTGTTACAAAATTCTGCAGCCAGGTATTGGATTAGTTATATGCTCTGTATTGTGTAAAGAAAAATTACACTTTTTTTTTTGTTTGCACATGCTATTTAACTTATCTTTGCCATAGAGAGGCCCAAAGATCAGTGCTTTGACACTGATAATTAAAAACCTGAAATTTCCTCCCAGCTGTTTCTCGATGTTGAACTGATGTAGCCATGAGGGCTACGTTGTTTTTATTTGTTTGTTTTTCAAGATGGCCTCAGGATGTTCTGAACCAGGTTGGCTGAATACTGTTACTAGTTGTTCTTTCTATATTCTTTCGACTGTATTTCACTTATGCATTATATATTAGAGTTTGGATCTCTTTACACCACGGGATTTGAAAGATCTTATGAATACACAAACTTTTGCTCAGCCTGCCTACAGCTAACATCAAAGAATTGCTGCATCAATGACTCAGCCCTGCCTCTGTGCCAAGGAACTTAGATAACCAGAGTTGCCGTTTCTAACAGAACAACAGGTCACACTGGAAACGTCCATGAATTCAATGGTTTCATCAGAAAGCAAAAGGCATAAAACAAAGAGGAAGAACCGTTACCAAGGGAAAAATCAGATGAGACCGCCCTCAGCCCAAACCAGGAAAGTAATCTAAGAAAATATTTCAGACAAGTCCCTAGTTCACACAAAAATAAAGGGAGGCAGGGGGAGAAGCACATTCAAATTTGCAAAGTTCTCTTATTATAGTTTTGCAATAAAAGTAGTCCTTGCCTGATATAGCATTGGTTTTCTAGGCAGCCCTACCAGAATTGAATTCATGGATGTTTCCAAATGTCCAGAATGAGGGTTTCCTGGCTACACAAGGACAATTGTGAAAATCTTGGAATAGTAATAAATTGCAAGCTGATATTAACCAGCAGTATGTTATGACTATTACAGTCAGGCAAGGAGTACGATGAAGTGAGAAAGATCAAATGCAACAGAGTTGTAATTTCAAAATCACAGCACTGGATCATTCCACTGAACAAATAGTCCTCAATTCAAAACCTTTCATTTTAAGGACAATAAGCAATGGGTGGAAACCAGGGTTGGAATCAAAAATTTTAGTAACTGGTTGTCTGCCGGTTGCTGGGTGGGCGTGGCCATGGTGGCCATGGACTACTCGGCCTCCTGCATCATGGCAGGGGGTATTTTCACCATCCCCAAGCTCCAGAAGCTATCATCAAGCCCCCGGGAGGGCAAAACAGCCTCTCCTGGGCTCCAGAGGCCCTCCGGAGGCCAGAAACAGGCCCATTTGCAGACTTCCAGAACTTCCAGGAGGCCCATTTTTTGCCCCCCCAGGCTCCGGAGGCTTTCCTCGAGCCTCAGAAGTGCGAAAATGTCCTCCTCTGTGCTCCAGAGGCCCTCCGCAGGCCAGAAATGGGCCCATTTCCAGATGTCCGGAACTTCCGGGAGGCCCATTTTTCATCCTCCCCAGGCTCTGGAGGCTTTCCTCAAGTCTCCAGGAGGGTGAAAACAGCCACCCCCAGGCTCCAGAGGCCCTCTGGAGGCCAGAAACAGGCCCAGATTTCTGGAACTTCTGGGAGGCCCATTTTTTGCCCTCCCAGAGCCTCTGCACTGGCATCCAAAACAGGCTGCATGGAGACTCCTGGGAGGGGAGGGGCAAGGGCGGGCAGGCCCAGCCAGTCCTTGCAACTACTGGTTCAGTGAATCAGATATAAAATTAGCAACCGGTTAGCCCAAGCCGGTCCAAACCAGCTGAATCCCACCCAATGGAAACTAATGGAAACTAATCAAGGAGAGAACCAACCTAGAACTAAAGGGCCTCTGTGGCTCAGACTACTAATGCAGTCTGTTATTAACAGCAGCTGCCTGCAATTACTGCAGGTTCTAGTCCCACCAGGCCCAAGGTTGACTCAGCCTTCCATCCTTTATAAGGTAGGTAAAATGAGGACCCAGATTGTTGGGGGCGATAAGTTGACTTTGTATATAAATATACAAATAGGATGAAGACTATTGCTAACATAGTGTAAGCCGCCCTGAGTCTTCGGAGAAGGGCGGGATATAAATGCAAATAAAACAAAAAAGGAGAAATTTCCTGACAGTGAGAACAATTATTCAGTGGAATGACTTGCCTCCAGATGATGTGGGAGCTCCATCACTGGAAGCTTTTAAGAAGAGACTGGACAACCATTTGTCTGGAATGATATAGGGTTTCTTGCCTGAGCAGAGGGTTGGATTAGAAGACCTCCAAGATCCCTTTCAAGTCTGTTGTTCTGTTTAGTGACCTTTGGATTACAATGGCACTGAAAAAGTCACTTTAAGACTATTTTTCACACTTATAACCATTACAGCATCCCTGTGGTTACATGATCAAAATTCAGATGCTTGGCAACTGGCAAGTATATATGATGTTTGCAGTGTCCGTGTCCATAGGTGATGTGATCACCTTTTGTGACCTTCTGACGAGCAAAGTCAATGGGGAAGCTTTACAACCATATTACTATGTGTATGTGTACATATGTAACAACTATAGTGATTTATGAGAAACTTCCTAACAATGAGGACAATTAACAAGTGGAACAGCTTGCCTTCAGAAGTTGCAGTTGCTTCATTATTGGTGGTTTTTAAGAAAAGATTAGTTAGCCACCTGTCTGAAATGATATAGGGCCGTGATGATGAACCTATGGCACACATGTCACAGGTGACATGCAGAGCCCTCTCTGCGGGCACGTGAGCTGTCGCCCCAAATCAGCTGCGCATGTGTGGGCACCTCCCACCAGTGGTGGGTTGCATCCGGTTTGCTCCGGTTCTGTAGAGCCGGTAGTAAAACTCTTCTGGCATTTGGAGAACCGGTAGTAATGGCTGGCTGGCCATGCCCCCGAACAGGTTCTCCGATCATCAGAGGTTTGTGGTTTTTTTACTTTTAAAAGCCTTTCTTCAGCCAAAAAAAAAAGGCTTTTAAAAGAAAAAACCCTCTGATGATCGCGTGACTGAGCAGGGATCCTCAGAGGATCCTTTTAAAAACTTTTTTTCCTCTGGCCCACCCAATCCCCCCTCCTCACTTACTAATTAAGTAAGCTCCTTTTGGGATCGCTTTCCTTCGCTTCTCCAATCAGTTGCATCAGCTGCAACTGACTATGCCTTCCTGCAATCCATGTGCCTTTGCTGGCTGAAGAACTCTGGGAGTTGAAGTCCACAAAGTCAACAACTGCTTTGCTGGCTGAGGAACTCTGGGAGTTGAAGTCCACAAGTCTTAAAGGGACCAAGGTTGGAGACCCCTGATCTAAAAAATATAAAATAATAAAATATTTGTGCAGCTTTCTGAGAATTGGTGTGTTTCTGTAGTGTTTCACTCTAACTACACAAACACACAGAATCTCACAAAGCTGTATGTGGCATTTTTTTTTGTGTGTGTATGTCTGTTGTGTTGTGTTGTGTGTGTGTGTAAAGTGTGAAAGTTGGTTTTTGAGCTTTTTGTGGCTTTGTGAGGTTCCTGCTTGTTGCAGGGGCCCTTTTGGGTGAAGTGCAGCTGCTTTTACATTGTGTGTGAGTCAGTTGTGTTGTGTGTATGTAAAGTGTGAAAGTTGGTTTTTGGTACCTCTTATTGTTTTGTATACTTTATTATTTTTATTATTTATTGTTATTGGCCACGCCCACCCAGTCACATGACCGCCAAGCCACACCCAGTGTCACATGACCGCCAAGCCACACCCAGAAAATAAGCCACGCCCACAGAACCAATAGTAACAAAATTTAGAACCCACCCCTGCCTCCCACCAGCCAGCTGGTTTTCGGGTCTCTGCTACACATGTGTAGGGGGTGGGGCGCATGCAGGAGACACGCATGCATGCACAGGGGAGGAGGACACATGCACATGGATCATGTGTGCATGCGTGGGGCAGGGGCGCACATGAGACGGGTATGTGTGCATACACAGGATGCATGCACAGGGGCAGAGCATACACATGGGTCACACGTATATGCACATAGGGCAGGGCGCGTGTGGGGGGGTCACACCCGCATGCCTGGGAGTGCACGCGGGGGCGCATTGCGTTATGGGTGTGCACACACTTTGGGCACTTGGTGCTGAAAAGGTTAGCCATCACTGGTATCGGGTCTCCTGCTTGAGCAGGGGTTGGACTAGAAGACCTGCAAGGTACCTTCCAGATCCAGCCTGATTGATTGATTTACCTAATAACTGTGAAAAGAAAGGGACAAAACTCATTTAAACAATTGTCTCACATTAGCAACAGAAATTTTCAGCTCAATTGTGGTCGTAGGTCAAGGACTACCGTATTTTGGATTGATCAAATCCTACTTTGAGCTTTGTATCCAATTCTGGGCACACCACACCCTTCCAGAGAAAGTAGAGAAGGTTTCTAATTGTAGAAAAGTGCCATTGCAGGATAAAAACTGGGCGTGCTTAACCTTGAGAAAAGAAAGCTCAGGGAGAACACAAAGTGTGTGAAAACTGAGGTCACATGGAAGAAGGTAAAAAAAATCACTCTCTATCCTTTTAGAGGACACACAATATTGTATTTATGTTAGAGGAAGATGGATTCTAATTAAATGTAAGGGGAATAAATGTCCTGACATTTGGAGAAGTTTGACAGTGGGACTAATTATCAAGAAAAGTGGTAGTCTTTCTTCATTGGATGAGCTCAAACCAAGTCTAGACAACAAATGGGTTTTATTTAGATTCTGCATTGAGCAGGGGAGTCAGCGTCAATAACCTAAATAACCCCTTCTAACTCTTGCAATTCTATTATTCTATGATAGAGCTGTGGTGGCGCAGTGATTACGATGCAGTACTGCAGGCTACTACTGTTGACTGCCAGTTGCCTGCAATTTGGCAGTTCTAATCTCACCAGGCTCAAGGTTGACTCAGCCTTCCATCCTTCCAAGGTCGATAAAATGAGGACCCAGTTTGTTGGGGGCAATAAGCTGACTCTTTAAACCATATAGAGAGGGCTGTAAAAGCACTATGAAGTGGTATATAAATCTACGTACTATTGCTATTGTAAAATCTTCAATGTCTGTGCATTGCATCTATCAATGGTACCGCACCTTCCTGGCCAAGCACCACTTCAGTTCTCCAGAAATATTTGAATGTATTGTTATGGTACATATAAACAAGTGAAGAGGGGCTGGATGAAAATAGCAATGAATAGCAATTTCTCTCACATACAGACACACTCAGGCAGAGAGAGAGAAACACACACACAATTAACAGCATGTGCTTCTAGTATTATAGTAATGCAAATGTCCTTGAAAATTCAGTTGCTATGCAGCATCCCATTATGATATTAAATCTCAATAACCAGGAGTTAGACCAAACAATTAATTGATAATATGCCACGGGCACTTTGGGGAAACCATGCAGAAACATATAGCAAATATTTCAAGAGAGAAGAGAATGCACTGGGAGTTAATCCAGATAACAAGAAGTCCACATATCTCTCTCCACAACAACAAAATTCTCCCATTACAAAAAATAAACAAATCAAGGCATCAGCAATGACTTTTTATTGGAACAGGATTATTTTACAAATGCTTTTTTCTCCACACTCTTATTAGTTTAGGCAAAACAGCTCACTGTGGTGTTTTCCATTTATTCAGAACTATTTTTGAACAGTAATCTAATAAAAAAAATTCTGGAGCATCAAAACCTGCTCGTAAAACCAGCTTTAGGAATAACCTCCCCTTATCCACTTTTTAAAAACTATAAATAATGTGGCAAAGATGACCACAAACTACTTATGCCAACTGCTGTTTTTCAGACTATTTTCGTAATTCTACTTGATGATACATATCGTTTTTCATGAAAGTTACATAAATTAAATATGTCAGCTGCCAAACCTCAGGCAAACCTCTGCTTATTATCGGGAGTGAAAATTCTTAGCTGTGTCTGTTAGGTATGTGGAATAATATCAAAAGTTTTTTAAAAAATGTTATGGAGAAAATGTTCCTTATTTCCATGTTCCTTATCACATTTAATTCCATTTTAAAGAAATGAATTGGACCAGGGGAATAAAAGTAGATCTTAATAATACCACTCAATTACATCACAATGAAAAACTTTGTTTCCAGATTGGTGCAGTTTGTCAGGATCCATTTTACCGTTAGCTAAAATTGCCTGATGAATATTCTCTTTTATATTTGATTGCTGCATCCTGAATATTTAAACTAAACATTGCTCTGATTGCCATCTGACAAGCCACACATGAAACAGCCTTTAATTATCTAACTGTCATGGTAATGTATCAAATTATTGTTTGCTTGATGAAATGACAAAAGACAAAACGGCCCAAACGTGTAAGAACAAAAGATCACAGAACCAATCTCTTCATTCACTATCTATCATAGAGTTCATAGAGTTGGACCAGACCAAAACAAAACATCTTAATTGACACATTTCTGGCCCAGCTTCTTTTGAAATAACCAACAAATGTCCATCAATACATGGTTCCACTTGTGCCTGATCTTACAGTCATAAAGTAGCGGACACAGTGGTACAGAAGCTTAATGACACTGGATTTCCTGATCAGAAATTGTCTGCATTCAGGAGTTTGAGCCCAGCTCCATTAGATGGAGTGAGCTCCCGTCCCTCAGTCCCTAGCTTCTGCCCACCCAGCAGTTCAAAAGCATGCAATATGGCAAGTAACAGAATACAGAGTTGGAAGGGATCTTGGAGATCTTCTAGTCCAACCCCCTGCTCAGGCAGGAAACCTATACCATTTTAGACAAGTCGTTGTCTAATCTCTTCTTTAAAAAACCCAGGGTTGGAGCACCCACAACTTCTGGAGGCAAGTTGTTCCACTGATTAATTGTTCCAACTCAGGAAATTTCTTCTTAGTTCTAGGTTGTTTTTCTTCTTGAATAGTTTCCATCCATTGCTTCTTCACTTACCTTCAGATCCTTTGGAGAATAGCTTGACTCCCTCTTCTTTGTGGCAGCCCCTGAGATATTGGAACACTGCTCTCATATCAGCCCTAGTCCTTCTTTTCATTAAACTAGACATACCCAATTCCGGCAACCATTCTTTATATGTTTTAGCCTCC
Source organism: Ahaetulla prasina (assembly GCF_028640845.1). Lineage (NCBI taxonomy): Eukaryota > Metazoa > Chordata > Lepidosauria > Squamata > Colubridae > Ahaetulla > Ahaetulla prasina. The sequence goes on along the minus strand of NC_080544.1, from coordinate 97,164,485 downwards.
AGCCCCCTAATCATCTTTGTTGATAAATGGGTACCACTTTAGTGGGGAAAAATCTTAGCTGCATTCATGTCTGCAAAGAACAGAAGATGGCGCCGGACCTGGTTGGATGCAAGGCATCATGACATGAGGCAAGGCAAGACTGATGGAGGAGCTTGGAAGAGCCAGCAACCCAAGTACTGCGACGTAACTGGTGTAAAGCTGGTTTGCCCCCAACCCATGATGTACCAAGGATGGGCATGTAATCTCTGAACAGAATGAACTAGCAATCTAGGCTGTCAGGGCTGCATTGAGTATCTAGCGTGTGTAGATTTTCATACGCTAAATTGAATGCCATACGCTAAATAATACTGCACGATAAAGAAGAGGGCCATGAAAATATTTACAGATCCCTCACATCCTGGACATAAACTGTTTCAACTCCTACCCTCAAAATGACGCTATAGAGCATTGCGCACCAGAACAACTAGACACAAGAACAGTTTTTTCCCGAACGCCATCACTCTACTAAACAAATAATTCCCTCAACACTGTCAAACTATTTACTAAATCTGCACTATAAATCTTCTCATCGTTCCCATCACCCATCTCCTTCCACTTACGACTGTATGACTGTAACTTTTTTGCTGGTATTCCTTATGATTTATATTTATATTGATTGTTTCCTGATTGCTTATTTGTACCCTATGATTATCATCATTAAGTATTGTATCATCATCATTAAGTGTTGTATCATTAAGTGTTAAATTTGTACCCTATGACCATCATTAAGTGTTGTAAGTGTTGTACCTTGATGAAGGTATCTTTTCTTTTATGTACATTGAGAGCATATGCACCAAGACAAATTCCTTGTGTGTCCAATCACACTTGGCCAATAAAAATTCTATTCTATTCTATTCTATTCTATTCTATTCTATTCTATTCTATTACAACATAATAATAAATAAATAATTAAAAAGTCATATTTTTTTCCCAGCAATCGATCAGCATTGGCCTTCCTGTAAATGAAGTTAGTTGTTCTATGTTTTGAGATGATAAATAAAATTACAGACTTGTCTTTTTAAAAAAAAAGTTTTTTATTTAATAAACATTAAAAACATTGGACCCAGTGTGACCCTCCTGATCTTAACATATCCATACATATTCTTTCCATAACAACAAATATAATTACTATTTAACATACATGGCTACTTTGTTCTTATATACATATCTCTTGTCTTCATTTACTATCTATAGATAATAAATAGATAGTAGACTTGTCTTTTTTGTGATAGCCCTTCGAATCTTTAATGTCTTCAATAATGGGAGAGGAAACAGCTAGTGCTTTAGGCTGTGATTTTTCAGAATCACAAGGATTTTGACATGCATTCTTCAGGCCTTCTTTTTAGCATTTTATATTGCTGTTATGGAGGGCTCTTGTTTTATTGAGGACTCTCATTTTATTGAGGACTCTCATTTTCAACAGGAAATATACATTCCGAAATGTTTCATATGAGCTACTAGAAGTTCAATTCTGAAAGGATTTTCAAATTATCCTCTCTTTATCAGCAAAGCTATATTGAAACCTATGAAAGAAAACATGCTTCCATATTTACGCTTCCTAAAATTCATAAAATTTCAGTCTTTCTAGGAGCCATTTTTGCAGTGAGAGCTGATGTTCATCTTTATCATAATCTTCCTCACACAATAATTTTTATTACTGATATTCTTCCACTCATGACCACAATAAGGACTAGAACGTGTTTGCTAAATCACATGGTCATTAAGTGAGTCATTCCAGATTCTATTATCTTTTTTTTTTTTTGCTGCAGTCATTACACAAATCATCATAGTTGCTAAGCAAATCCCGCTTCCCCCATTGTCTCTGCTTGTTGGAAGCCAAGAGGGAAGATCACAAATGGAAATCATGTCGTAAGTACATGCCAGTTGCCAAGCATTCAAATATAATAATGTGATCACTGGGATGTTGCGATCATCGTAAATGCAAGGATCCATTGTAAGCCACTTTGTAGTACTATCATAACTTCAAATGAATGGTCATAAATCAAGGACTATCTGCATTCTACCTATCCTATTTGTCATGATGGTCATAAGTCAAGAACTATCTGCCTTCTACTTGACATATTCATCCCACATGAATTGTCATCCCAGGTGAACCTGAACCGGTGGAGATACTGTGCCCACCAAACCTGTTTCAGGGAGAAGCGACGTGGGGTTTGCAGGGCCTCCAGGTTCTTGTGGTCCGTCCAGACCTCGAACAGTTCCCTGGCACCCTCCAGAAAATGCTACCACATCTATAATGCCCACCGGACAGTAAAGACCTCTTTCACCCAGATAGCCCAGGCCCGCTCAGTACCAATCAGTTTAGCGGGACGTGTACACATAAGGTAGCAATTGGCCCTGCTCATTGGGATGCTTAGAGATAGATTGCAGTATTCTGGTCATAGGTTTGTCTTCCCGGCAGGTGACCGTCTAATTGTCACTTGAACATATCCAATGAAAGAATGTTCATTAAGCATCAGAATGCTTAATAGATATAGGTAATCAAGACATAAAGGAGCAAGAAAACTGTGATTTTCCCTATGTTCCAAATTACAATTTATGTCAAGCCAGTCGGCATATCTATCAGTGAAGACTTGTTGGTGGTTGCAATACAATAATATCTAGAGAACCACATATTTTTCACACTGCTTTAAGAAGTACCTTTTCACTCAGTCAACAAGAAAAAACAACAGGCAGTTCCTAAATGAGTAGAAAAAAGCCACCAGAAAATAAACATATCTTTAATACTGATCTCATTATTTCTACTTTAATTTTCTCCTTTGCTTTTTCCTTTACGGTTTATCTGTTTGTCGGTATTCTTTGTCCCAGAATTAATTGCAACAATTCTACTAAAATCATTTGAAATGAGCAACAGGTTTTCTAATTAAATTGTGAAGAAGACGAAATGCTTCCCCCCTCTAGTCTAACTGTACCCAAATTTATATTTAATTAAATAAACTCAGACGAAAAATGTAACCCAACCAAACCCGTACATTCCAAAAATAAATTGTTCTTCTAGCTATGAGTTTGTCCCTTATATCCCAATTGGTTTTCTGATCGCTTATGGAAGTTTTTTCAGTGGCATCCATTTGGAGAGACAGATGGGACTGAATGAAATCACAGCATATTTGAGCTTTGTTTTAATTAGAATGTATTTTAAAAAAAGGGATGTGATGGCTATGACAGTTCTTCCAGATATTGGATGTTATATACTAGAAATCTGAACATGTCACTGGAAGACAAAAATCACAAAACTCCATCTCACTTACTTTGGCCATGTCATGTGAAGGAATTCACTGGAGAAAGCAATTATGTTTGGAAGGAAACCAGACCACCAAAAAACACAATGGCTGGACACCATCAAAGCTGACCCAGCCACAGCATAGAAAACTGTCAGAGTTTGCAACAGCAATCACATGCAGAAAGCACACACAAGTGACTGATTCAGCAGGATTCAATAACTTCTCTTTATATATAATATAACACATGAAATAAATATACCATATCAAAAGCAGGTTTTCCAACGTGGTAGTAAATACAAGCAAAACACAAGCAGAGGAGAGGAGGTTCAGTTTCAGTTTTAGAGCTCAGCACAGCATGCAGCTTTAGTACAGAAGTTAAGCTAAGACACACCCAGGCTCCTTGCTGTCTGAATTAGCAAACAGCTCCCATTGGCTGACCTTGTTGCCATGTCTCTTCCAGTCTGTGAACATACTCATACATTGACATAAACCTCAAAGAAAAAATGCAGAATCAGAAGATGTGGAGAGGCTTGACTCATAGAAACCTCAAGAGTCGGACACAACTGAATGGATAACATCATCATCATCATCATACAGAGCATTGTGAAATGGAGAGCTAAAATGCTGACATCTGTATCATCCTACTTTATTTCCACTCTTTTCTGTTTGACAATACAGCTTACAACTGGGGTGAATAGGGGAATCTGGATTCACTTAACAACCCACATAATTCCTTGAATAACTGCAACGATTCACTTAACTCTGGAGAAAAGGTTGTAAAATCCCGGGCAGCTCACTTAGCAACCGCCTTGCTTAGCAACAGAAATTCTGGTCCTAATTGTGTTCATAAGCTGAGGACTACCTATATAAAATGCAGTGGCCTGATCAAGTTTAATGTATTTGGAGTGAAGATTAGTCTTTCTTTCAGATAAAAAAATAATGTATTTCAACGGAACATGCCTGCCTGAGATGAAAAGTAATGTCCATCTGCAAAAAAAAAAATATTGGGTCAAAATCAGAAAATGGCTGGAAGAAATAACTGACCAACCCATAGACTTGAAACCAGATACCTTTTTGCTGGGAATACTCAATAGGAAATATAGTAAAGAAATAAGGTATCTAATTCTACACATAATAACAGCCGCAAGAATGTCTTATGCACAGAACTGGATAAATGAGAACATAGCATTGGAGGAGAAAGTGATAAGGAAAATTCTGGACTGTGCTGAGATGGATAAATTAACAAATGAGATAAAAGAAAAGAAAGATACAGAATATTATATAGTATGGAATAAATTGTAATTATTGGATAGAAATTAGAAATGGTAAATGATGAAAAAGGGGAAAAGGTCACACACCAAAAAAGGGTAGTGCACGAAAGAAAATATATTGTTATAATGACAGGTATGATGGAATATATATAGAAATAAAGGATAATGGGACAAAAAGATAAGTATAATTAAAGAAAACGAGAGGCGGAAATGTAAATAATAGAGGATTACCGATACAAAGCTGATGTAAAGAAGGAATATATATTTTATGTTAGTGTTTGTTATGTCTTGTTGTTTTTTAAAAAATAAAGTATTTAAAAAAAAAAGAGATGAAAAGTAAGAACCACGTTTCTCTTTGACAACTCATGGTGGTCTGCAATGCTCACCATGAAGTAAAATGAAATAAGAAAGACCACTACATAACTACATATTTTGCCTTAAGAATTTGGCACGTACTATGCCTCTCCGTACCAGACACTACACGAGCTGTTAGATGCTAGAGAACATTCATAAACTTTCTTTCTGTACAAGAAGCCTGAGGACAAAGTAGAATGTGCACTACTAATGAGGAGGAGGTAAGATCGAGGGACTTAGAAAAGCAGCCTTAATACTGTAAAAAAATCACTGGACAAGATGAATATACAAACAAAGTGAAGCTGGGTGTTTGTTTTACTCATAATGCCTCCTCGGCTGGATCTAATAGCTAAATGGAGCTTTTGTGCATGCAATCCAGTGGTGGGATTCAAATAATTTAACAACTGGTTCTCTGCCCTAATGATTTCTTCCAACAACCAGTTCACCAAACTGCTCAGAAAGTTAACAACCAGTTCTCCCGAAGTGGTGCTAACTGGCTGAATCCCACCACTGATGCAATCCACATGTTACTAAACCTATTTTAAAAGGCAGTCAAAAGGTTTCAGGTATTCAGGATAATTCAAGAATGGCCACGTTGATAAGGACAGTGAATAAATAGCAATAGCACTTATACTTATATACAGCTCTACAGTGCTTTAGAGACCTCTCTAAGTGGTTTACAGACTCTGCATATTGCCCCCAACAATCTGGGTCCTCATTTTATCCACCTTGGAAGGATGGAAGGCTGAGTCAACCTTTGAATTTGAATTGCTAAATTTCAGGCAGCCGGCAGGCAGCAGAAGTAGCCTGCAGTACTGCACTCAGACCACTGCGCCACTGTGGCTCAAATGGAGGCATGATGACAGTACATGACCCAAGATGTTACTTTTATTGTAATTCATAGAATATTCTACAACAGGGGTGCCAAATCCCTGGTCCTTGGACTGACACCAGTCTGCAGCATGCTAGAAACTGGCCACGCAAACAACTGAAGCCCCATCCACAGGATGCAGGTAGCATGCAAAACCATGATCCCTCCAGTCTGTGGAAAAATCTTTCTCCACAGAACCAGTCCCTGGTGCCCAAAAGGTTGGGGCCGCTGTTCTACAATTCCTGTCCTGTCCTAAACAGGGATTATATGATTGATTTATATGCCTATATCTTTGGATTAGTAACTTAAAGTGGTTATGTTAATATAAACTGAGTGTAATTATACAGAAGGGATGCAGTGTCAATTAAAACGCTGACAGTTCAGAGGTTCGAATCCCTAGTGCCACGTAACAGGGTGAGCTCCCTTTACTTGTCCCAGCTTCTGCCAACCTAGCAGTTTGAAAGCACATAAAAAATGCAGGTAGAAAAATAGGAACTATCTTTGGTGGGAAGGTAACAGCGTTCCGTGTGCCTTTGGCATTTAGTCATGCTGGCCACATGACCACGGAGATGTCTTCAGACAGCGCTGGCTTTTTGGCTTTGAAACGGAGATGAGCACACCCCCTAGAGTAAGGAACGACTCGCACATATGTGCGAGGGGAACCTTTACCTAATTATACCAGAGCACAAAAGAAGACTATGTGAATTGGTATCCCCTGTCAGCAAGCAAGCAAGCGAGTAGCTCTTCTGCATATTAAACATAATAATAAGAGTTACTTGACTATTATGCATTGCTATATTCAAGTTGATATATTGTGGCCATTTCTCTCTTTCTTTAATAAATGCAACCATTTTAATCAAGTCTGCTCAGGAGGGCAGAAGATTAGTTAAGAAAGGAGGTAAATGCAATGTTAGATTAAGTATCGCTGGGAATTAAAAATACAATTTTGTATTATTAGCAGGTCTATATATTGAGGAGAGAATATGCAGTGTTAAATCAAACTTAGCACCATACAAAAAGAGAAGAAATAAAATGAATCTGATACACAAGACAGAAACAATCATGAATGCTTAAGCCAATTGTGTTTGTGATTAGCTTATTTCATTTTATGTACTTTTATGAAGATCTTCTTTTAATCCAGGAATTTATAATGCAAATCCCGTTTGCTCAACAACTGCAGTAAGTTTTGTGCAGCATATCAGGATCTGCACTCCAAAACTGGTGGAGACAGGACCTCTTTTATTGGGGGTAGAAGCTTGTAAGGGTTAAATTATTTTTTCAACTTTTACTCAAACTCCAAAATATGCAACAAAAGGTTCATGTTTTGGAGCTCCCTCATTCTGGGGGCTGAAGAAAAGTTAGTTAATCTTTGCAGGATTTTCCACCATTTAGTTTCACTTGGTTCACTGGAAGAAAACTTTACAGTATATAAATTACATTTATAATATATAATTTATATTTCTTTATAATATAACAAGCTCATAGACGTTGAGTTAAGACTCTATCATCTAGCTACTCCAATCCTGTTCCCCTTTTTTATGACCCAGTAATCCCTTAATTTGGGGTGGAGTCAGGGCGACTGGATAGAGCTGAGTGTTTACTGGCCGGATGCCCTTCCTGACACCATGCAAAGTTGGCAGCAGTTATTTTTTTTTCTTTGCACCTAGGAGAGAAACATCTGCCACTACCTAGGATTGAACTCTCAATCTTACGAGAGGGAGGACTAGGCCACCACGCCGCTCATCTAGCTACTGCAATATGGCTGGCAATACTTAGCAATACTATCCAAGATTTCAAATTGGATTCTTTCCCATCTTCAAAATGATTAGAATTATACTTTGGATCTTCTACATGTTTTGAGACTATCAACCTTACCAGACAGGAAACAAAAGGAGCTAATTCTACTTTATTGTAAGGCTACATTAACAGAATCTTGCAATCCTGAGACTACATTTCTGTCCTGTCTCCTTTACACCCTGAGAAATAGGAACACTTTCTTCTGAATCTCTGCCCTTTGTCTAGTTGCAGGCTATGTTATCTCTTACCTGACTATTCCCTAGTCAGCAACCTGTGGCTCTGGAGCCACATGTGGCTCTTTCATTCCTCTGCAGAGGCTCCCTGTTGCCAGTCAGCTCCACAATGGATAGGGCTTTCAGTTAGGACAGGTAGAGGAAAAAGGATGCCACGCAGGAGGAGACTCTATGGTGGGGGAAACCAGACTTCCGGCTGGCAGAGGAAAAAGGATGCCGTGCTAGGAGGAGACTCTATGGTGGGGGAACCGGACTTCCGGTCCTGCTCCAGAATTAAACGGGGGGCTTCCGGTTAGGACCTTTGTGGCTCTTTGAGTGTTTAAGATTGCCGACCCCTGTCCTAGTCAGTGTCTTTGTGGCCAGTCTTCCAAGGTCATTCTCAAATGCCACCACAAGTACCTAAACCCCCATCCATGCAATCTACATTCCATTACTCTATGAGTTTATTTTTTTCTTCACCAAATTCATAGAACACAAAATAGTTTCTAATTATCAAATAACCATTAGACAATATGCATGCGGTATGAGTTTGCTGATATAATGTTTTTGCAAGTTGGTTTTGGAATAATAAATTGTCCTTCAGCCTGCCCATAAAACTAGCAATTTTTTCATCAGCTTTACAAAACTGCTGAGTTTATCCATCCAGCATAATTATAGATTTCTATTATTCTGTCTTTAACTCGAGTTCTTGAAATCCATTAGTATCTCTGTAATAATAGTAATACATATTTCAAAGGATGAGGGGGAAAATAGCAACGGTTTGGCTGTTCCTTATGAGCAGTGATACATCTGTCAACAAATGCTTCAAATTAAGCGGCTTGTACACTTTTTTTTTTTCCTTTGTAGTCATGAATACCAATTCTCAATCCAACTCATTGGGCCAACTGGAACTTCGGTTGTCTCTTTGTAGAATTTGGCAGACTTTCTCCTTTCCAGCCTGCTATTTCCAATTTGCATAAAATGCCATGAATACAATATATCTATTATATTGATCAATGATTGTTACACAAGTAAAAGCTAAAATTCTGGAATTTGATGGACCCAGAAATCATAAGATGAGGGCTAGGGAGTGGAGCAGAAAGAAGTTTGAATGTGAACCCAAGGATAGTCCTCTTATTAAATCACAGTTCATTGAATCATTGTTCCACTTTATTGCTTTACTTTACTGTGGTGATGTCAGAAACAAGAAACCAAAAACAACATGAGGAATTTTTTTACTGTTGCTTGCACGTAGATAGGAATCTTGCCAGCCTAAAGCACATAGAATAATATAGTTGGAAGGGACTTTGGAGGTCTTCAAGTCCAAGCCCCTGCTCAGGCAGGAAACCCTACACCACTTCAGACAAATGGTTGTCCAAACTCTTCTTAAAAATTTCCAGTGTTGGAGCACTTTTGAGGCAAGTTGTTCCACTGATTAATTGTTCTAACTGTCAGGAAGTTTCTCCTTAGTTCTAGGTTACTTCTCTCCTGTTGTGCCTCGCTTGCTCCCCCCGCCGCAGCCGGGCTCCTCTTATCTCCTGACGGACGCTGATAGTGCTGAAGAATGTCCTGGCATGCCTCCAGCCCCCAGCCCTGGCACCATGCCCGGACAAACCGAACAAACAAACCTCCCTCCGATAGCATGTGCGCCTGAAGCCAGCCACGAGCTGGGATTACCAACAGCTGGAGACGAAATGATGCAATGGATAGATCCACGCTTCTGGAGAATGGAGAGACGACGTCACCAAAAGGAAGGGAGGGGCAGGCCTGGATAAGTGCTGAGTCATGGAGCCACACCCCATGGCCTATACAAAGGATCTGCTTTCTGGCATTCTCTGAGTCAGGCAAAGTCTAATCTGGATTGCTGAAGTCACATCTTGGATTCCTGCCCGCCCTGAGGACTCTGATAGGACTTTGGCAGAGCTGCAGAGGCACGCTTGATACGGACTTCCCCGACCCGGCCGTCAGAGGCGGAGTGGGACATGACATCTCCATTAGATTCCACCCATTGCTTCTTGTCCTGCCCTCAGGTCTTTGGAGAATAGGTTTACCCTATCTTCTGTGTGGCAACCTCTGATATATTGGAAAACTGCTATCTTGTCTGCTATCCCTAGTCCTTCTTTTCATGAAAATGGACATACCCAATTCCAGCAACCCTTCTTCATATGTTTTAGCCTCCAGTCCCCTAATCATCTTTGTTGTTCTTCTCTGCACTGGGCAGGTAGAAACTGGGGTTCACTCCATTGTGCGGCGCTCAAGGTTTGAATCCAGGCTGTCAGCTTTCCAGTTGACAAGCTTAGCATCTTTAACCATGGAGCCATTGTGCCCCCTGTAGAGGTTTATCTAAGATGCTTGGGCTCCTACATATCCTTCCTTACCACTTTTGATTCCTGAGCAAGAGGTTGGGCTCAATGGTGCTTCCAAGTGTTTGATTCTGTGATAAAAGTAGACAAAGGATTCTTGAGTGGCTCAGGCTGTAAGATAGCCTGTTATTAAAACACAGCTGCCTGCAATTACTGCAGGTTCTAGTCCCACCAGGCCCAAGGTTGACTTAGCCTTCCATCCTTTATAAGGTAGGTAAAATGAGGACCCAGATTGTTGGGGGGGGGCAATAAGTTGACTTTGTAAATATACAAATAGAATGAGACTAATTGCCTTACACACTGTAAGCCACCCTGAGTCTTCGGAGAAGGGTGGGATATAAATGTAAATTAAAAAAAAAATGGAATTGGAAAAAAAGAGCAATTGATAGGATTAACAGAGGATGTTATAAATTCATAAGCGGAGGAAGGATTTTTTTTCCAGCACTAAAGTCCCTTTTAAAAAATGAATATGTCTTTACAGCTTATCTCTATGGAGCATACTGTATATGCCATCGCTTTCAGGCAAGACAGGGTTGGAAAAAACAAATTTCAACTAGCCCATTTCCTGAACTGACACACTGCAATTGCCTAGTCATTTTCCTGATGTCTAGATGATTTTAACATTGCATCTCTGAAAATTTCCTCCTTCAGTGAAGAGTGCCACACCTCCTAAATATGACCGACTGTGCAAATAAGACTTGAGTGCTTATAGACGGTGGTCTAATTACAAATATCTTCCATAAAGTAGCAGTTTAAAGGAAAAAAACTCAGAGGCTTGCTGGAAGGTAAGGAAAGAAAAAGAGAAAGGGGAGGAGGGGAGGAGGGAGAGAGAGAGAGAGAAGTGAGAGAGGAGAAAGAGACAGAGTAGAGAAAGAGAGAAATTAAAAAGAGTGATAAAGAGAGAGAAATGAAAGAGAGAGAGGGAGAAAGAAAGAGAAAGAAAGAGAGCTAGAAAGAGAGACAATAGATGAAGAGAGTGAGAAAGAGAAAAAGAGATGAGAAAGAGAGAGAGAAAAAAATGAGAGACAAAAAGAGAGAGACAAAATAGAGGGCGGAGAAAGAAACAAGAAAATAATGAGAGAATGAGAAAGAGAGAGAGAAATGAGACAGAAAGAGATGTGATAAAGAGAGTGAAAAAGAAAAAGAGAGAAAGGGAGAAAGAGTTTGAAAGAGATGAAGAGAGCAAGAAAGAGTAAAAGAAAAAGAGAGAAAATGAGAGACAGAGAGAGAGAGACAAATGGGGGGGGAAGAAAGAGAGAAAGAAAGATGAGAAAGAGAAAAATGAAAGAATGAGAAACAGAAATGAGTGAGACAGAAAGAGAGATGTGATAAAAGCAACAGAAAAGAGAGAGGAGAGAGAGAGCTGCTGATCCTGTCAATTTTGGTGCTGAAATGTTACCATGCGCCCACTCAGCAGATGATTTCATGAGAATGTGGCCTTTAACAGAAAAGGAGGAGGAGAAAAAGAACACTAATACTTCCACATATAGCAGAAGCATGTTGCCTAAATTCAGCTTTTGTTTGAGAGAGAGGGAGCATGAATCAAGAATTCCAAAGCTTTAGCACACACAAGCAAGTTACAGTGATGAGTTGCTCCCATTCTAAACCACCCTTACAGAAGTGGCTAATTATTCATAACTTCCTTATGAACCCCCCTCTTGGGATTTGCATCCAAAAAGTCCGATTCATCTTGCTATAGCTTTGAAACACAGAACTCATGAGAAGAGAAAGATGTTCGGTTTTGATTTGTTAATGAAATGCTGATGCCGGCTGCTTTCAGATTACGGCGTAGAGGAAGACAGATTGTACACGTGCAAAAGAAAAAAAAACTAAAAACAAAATCATCACTTATCAAGTCCCTTAAGCACAATTTATACTTAGCTGAAAACAGACTCCAGATGTTGGGTAGCGTAGCAAACTAGTAAGGCTGCTCAGGCTTCAATTCAACATACATTTACTGGAAAAGACGAATATGTGAGGACTTAGTGGGAATATAATACAAAATGACCTAATCCTTATATCTCTGCAATTTAAGCAGAGATCCCCTAAATTTGGAAATTCCACAACCTGCTGATTTTGATACACCCAAAATACATTGCCCTCAAGGTTAAAATTAAATTAAATTATTAAAATTTATAAATAGGAGTACAGAAGATTTAGACATGCAAATTTTGAGGAAGAAATTAGGTAGATAAGAAGCATATTTAAGTTACAGCAACATTAACATTCAATAGTCACATGACCACAATTTATGACATTACTTTAAAATGGAAAACAATGTTTACTTCTAGACTTACTTGTGGACAATGGGTTCACTTAATGATATAGTGACCAGACATCCCGCTTTTGGCGGGACAGTCCCGCTTTTTAATAATTTGTCCCACGTCCCGCAGCAATTCCAAAAAGTCCCGATTTTTTTTTTGTTTCACTCCCATTCTGAAAATGGGAGGTGGCAATGCAAGAGGAGGAGGCGGAGAAGGGGGAGTGGCGGAGAAGGGGGCGCGAGAGGGAGGAGAGACGCCGCTTGACTTCACCCGAGAGGAAGAGAGGACCGGAGAGGAGAGCCGAGGAGAGCCGAGCCTGCCTGGAAGAGCCGAGAGGAGAGCCGAGCCTGCCTGGAAGAGCGGAGAAGCAGCAGCCGCTCCTCCTCCTTCAGTCAGGTGGCAAGACTCAGCAGCCCCCCCCACCCCGGTCAATGGTGTCCTGCTTTGCCATCGCTGAAATCTGGTCACTTTACTTAATGACCATAGCATTTCCTTAATGAGAATAGCATTCACTTTATATTTCCTGTATTCACTTAACAAACATTCAAACAGTATCATAAAATTAGATCAGTCACGTTGGTTCCTTGACTTAAAACCATCATGACATAGAACAAAAATTCCAGACTCCATTACGGTCATAAGTCTAGAGCTATGTCATCTAATCCCAGCACTAACATCTGATCCCATCTCCTGACATCAGTGTGTCAGCCAGCAGTGTGCTGCAGCTGCCAAATCAAGAATCAAGATCACTCAAAGTGTTAATACCAGTTTATAATGCCTTGATAAGAGCACACTTATAATACTGCACCCAGTTTTGGTCACCATGATATAAAAAACATGTGGAGACTCTAGAAAGAGTGCTGACAAGAGCAATGAAGATGATAGGGGACTGGAGGCTAAAGCATATGAAGAATGGTTGCAGGAATAGAATAGAATAGAATAGAATTTTATTGGCCAAGTGTGATTGGACACACAAGGAATTTGTCTTGGCGCATATGCTCTCAGTGTACATAAAAGAAAAGATACGTTCCTCAAGGTACAACATTTACAACACAATTGGGTATGTCTAATTTAATGAAAAGAAGGACTAGGAGGTGACATGATAGCAGTGTTCCAATATCTCAGGGGTTGCCACACAAAAGTTGGGTTTCAACCTATTTTCCAAAGCACCTGAAGGCAAGACAAAAAGCAATGGCTGGAAACCAATCAAGAAGGGAATCAACATAGCACTAAAGAGAAATTTCCTGACAGCTAGAACAATCAATCAGTGGAACAACTTGCCTTCAGAAGTTGTGAGTGCTCCAACATTGGAAGTTTTTAAGAAGATATTAGACAACAACTTCTCTGAAATAGTATAGGATTTCCTGCCTGAGCAGCGGGTTGGACTAGAAGATCTCCAAGGTCCCTTCCAACTCTGTTATTGTGTTACTTGCAATATTGCATGTTTTCAAACTGCTGGGTGGGCAGAAGCTAGAGATTGAGGGACAGGAGCTCACTCCATCTAACAGAGCTGGCTGGGCTCAAACTGCCAAGTGCAGACCATTTCTGATCAGGAATTTCAGTGTCATCAAGTTTCTGCACCAGTGTCCACTACTTTATGACTCTAAGGCCAGAACAAGTGGAACCATGTATTGATGAACATTTGTTGGTTATTTCAAAAGAGGCTGGGCCAGAAAGGCATCAATTAAGATGCTTTGTTTTGGCCTTGTCCAACTTTATGAACTCTATGATGGGTTGTAAATAAAGAGATTGGCTCAGTCATCTTTTGTTCTTACATGTTAGCGCCATTTTGTCTTTTGTCATTTCATTAAGCAAACAATCATTCCATACATTAGCATGACAGTTACATAATCAAATGTCTGAAATGGTATAGAGTTTCCTGCTTGAGTAGGGGTTGAATTACAACCATGATGGCAAACCAATGGCACACGTGGCAGAGGTGGCACACAGCACCCTTTCTGTGGGCATGCGAGCCGTCGCCCCAGCTCAGCTCTGCCGCGCATTTGTGCATGCCTCCCGCTGGCCAGCTGGTCTTCAGGTCTCTGCCACACATTCACGGGAGTTGGGCTGCATGTGGGGGGCTGCACTCAAATGCATGGGGGGGGCAGGGTGCACAAGGGGGGAGCGTGCATGCGCAGGGGGCGTGGAGCATGTATGGGGCCGCACACGTATGGGGGGCACACACATTGCATTTTGGGGCTCAGGCACGCTTTGGGCACTTGGTCCAGAAAAGGTTAGCCATCACTGGACTATAAGATCACCAAAGTCCCTTCCAACTCTGTGATTCTGTTATTTTTCACAAATATCATGAAAGCTTCATCAGTCAGAAGGAGGGAAACAATCACGGTTTCCCTGTTCCTTTTCATGTCCTGACATGAAGACATGACCATGTGACCTAAACAAATCTTTAAGTAGCCTGTTAGGAAAACAAACTTTTTTTAAAAAAAAGACAAACACAGAAGTAGCTAAGCCAAAATGCTGTAACAGGCTTGAATTGCAGCTGACATCATTTTGGATTTCATTCATTCATTCACTCACCCAACTTCGTCTCACAACAACTATCATCAAGAGCTCTGGAAGAATAATCTTAAACTCATTGCTTTGTGCAAAATTACTCAGTGACCCAGAAATTAAGGGGCCTTGGTCAAGTGTTAAAGATAATATACACTAGGAGGAATACAAGTTTTCTCTTTCACAAAAGAAAAGACTTACAGTAGTGAACTTTTACATACCGAATACTGATTCTAAGGTTTATAAATTTAAATATTATGTTTGCTTAACTACTGGGAATCCCAATATATCTATCTAAATAATGAATGAACCATGGCTGGCCAAAGTCATTATAAAGAATACAGTTATGTTCAGCTTTATATATTCATTACTCTTTTGCTCACGCAAGCCATTTTGCTTTAATTTCTTCCCCCTATAATATCTTTTGTTTAAATATTTTAAGTGTCACATGAACCCAAAGGTTGTTATTAAAGTTTTTCAGGGAGACTAGACGGGTTCTGAGGCAGAGAAAGGAAAATGTTAATTGGTGTTTAATATGAAACCTGTACAATTTCAGAGGTATGCTATTGAAATGCAGATGAGCTTCGATTATTCAAAATAGTGAAAGAAGCTGAGATTTTGAAATGTTAATTAAAAACACAAGGGACATGAAAGAGCCCAACAAAAACCAATGTGTTGGTTGTGAGGGGGGGGAAAAACCACCTGATTTTGAACAATATAACTTCAGAAACAAAAGACAAGAAGACAAGAAAAGGAGAGGGGAGTGGAGTGGAGGAAAAAGTATACAGTTCAAATTCTGGGTCTGCCTGAGAGAGAGAATAATTGTATTAGTTGCTCATGAGCAGTTTATTTATATAATGTGAAAAAGCACATTAAGTAACTTTCTGCATGATTCCACAGAGGTTAAAATGCATTTGCCTAATATTTGCGCATGCTAGGTTGAGCATGGAAAATATTTTCTTGCTGGCATATAGATTTTATCCATGCTGTGCTTTGCCCATAGATCTATTGTCCCATTCCTTCTTCGGAGGTTATATTCAGATACCAGATACAAAACTGAGAATGTTGTTTTGCAACATTCCCATAAATATGCATATTCATGCAGTCAGTTGTGAAGTTATTTGGAGAGGAGATGGGTTACTATTCTTGCCTGTTTAAATAATATGTATCATGCAATTACTTCCTACATATCTTCATATTCATAGCAGAGGGTGCTTCTTTTCTTAAATGCCTATTTTGTAGAAAAGGAAAGACAGTGGAATGAACTATTTAAAAAAACCATAAAAAATTTACCAAAAATAACAGGAAATCCTTATAAAATTCTATATATGGACAATGGCATTCTTGTTTGCAAGCACCCAAACTCAGACAGATTAATTTTTAATTTTCATTTTTTTACTTACTAGGGAAATTAGGACTGATAGTAAAGATACTGAAGTTGTTGACAGCTTTTGCCTTTTGGGAATCACCTATCAAGAGAAGGAAGGAAGGAAGGAAGGAAGGAAGGAAGGAAGGAAGGAAGGAAGGCTCTCAAGCTCCGTTTTCACTGACAGAGGGTTGCAGGAGGCCATCGCAGCTGAAAACGGAGCTTGGGAGCCTTCCTTCCTTCCTTCCAGTTAGAACAATTAATAAGTGGGACAACTTGCCTCCAGAAGTTGTAAATGCTCCAACACTGGAAATTTTTAAGAAGATGTTGGATAACCATTTGTCTGAAATGGTGTAGGGTTTCCTGCCTGGGCAGGGGGTTGGACTAAAAGGCCTCCAAGGTCCCTTCCAACTCTGTTATTCTATGCTATTCTATTTTATCCATACTCATTCAACCATTTGGTCAGCAGCCCCAGAACCACAAATCCTGGTGTTTCTGTTCACCAATAAACAGACCTTCTTTTCAATCAGCCTCCAGCCTCCATTTTATTTCCAGTGCCTTGCTCCCTGCTTGGAACTGGACCTGGATATTTCTTCCAACAGAAGAATAGTTCCTAACCAATAAAATCTAAATATAAGGCATCCTTCATTACAGTCTCATTCCTGATATCTATCTGCATGTGACCATGTTGTCTTCTTAGTAATGTATGGAAGTGATTTACCACTGTCAGCTTTTCAATTTAATAATAACAGAATAACAAAGTTGGAAAGGACCTTGGAGGTCTTGTAATCCAACTCTGTGCTCAAGCAGGAGACCCTATATCATTTCAGGCAAGTGGTTGTACAAACACTTCTTAAAAGCCTTGCAGTCATTTTTTTTTTTTTTTGCAAGAAAGCTTGAATGCCAAGGATTTATTCTACAGCGATGGGATTTGCCACTCGGTACTTAACCAAGTTTAATCCTGCTTTATACTGAGATCAGTTACTTTTGGATGACAAACAGAACCTTTTTTTAATGTAGGTTTCCCCAATTCTTATCTTTTTCACAGATTGTGTAGGCCTCTGTAAACCCCTCATTTGCTATTTTATATATACAAGGCTTCTTATTGGCAAGACCTATCAGAATGTTGCTAAATATTCTGCCGCTTCTGCTAAGATGTAGTTGGAAAATCAATAGTTTATCACAGCAATCTTTTTTTTTCTTTCTCTCTCTTTTCCCATACCTTCCTGGTAATCTCCACCTGACCTGTTCTGGTTGCTAAGGGAAACTAAAAGACTGCCAAATAAGTAGCACTCAGATAAGAAACAAATGTAGGGCATTTGCTCATTAGTGTATCTTGCATTCATTTCTTTACTATAACAATTGAAAAATGCCTTTCCTCTCAACTTTCATTTTCGTCTTTCTTTTGTTACTAAATGAATTCATACCGCTAGCTTCTGTCCACCAGTTCATGTCCACAGGTAATATGATGATTTTCCTTTCATTTTATAGACTTGCCTAGACAGAAAGCTTGTGAGCCCAAGATTGCATACTTCTTTCTTTCTTTGTGTAATGTAGGGTTTGAGCTATGTTGATAACTATAGTTATTATAAGTAACTAACTGCAAGAAACTCTCTTCAGGTAATGCACGCTTTACAGTCAAAATGTAGCTGGGCCTCCAAAGGAATTCTTAAAAGCCATGCAGTGTTCCAACATCTAACGGGCTGCCACAAAGAAGAGGGGGTCAACCTATTCTCCAAAGTACCAGAAGAAGCAATGGATGGGAATTAATCAAGGAAAGAAACAACCTAGAACTAATGAGAAATTTCTTCATAGTTAGAATAAACCAGTGGAACGAATTGCCTCCAGAGGTTGTGGGTGCTCCAACACTGGAGGATTTTAAGAAGAGATTGGACAATCATTTGTCTGCAATAGTATAGGATTTTCTGCTTGAGTAGGGGTTGGACTAGAAGACCTTCAAGGTCCTTTCCAACTCTGTTAATCTTCCCATTAGCTTTTTATTACATTTCCAGTGGTACACACCAGGGGTGAAATGCTACCGGTTCAGATCAGTTCGGGTGAACTGGTAGTAAAAAATGCTACGGGTTCGGGTGAAATGGTATTTCCAACAATCAGCTGGGTGACGATCAGCTGTGACAATTTATATTAGCTAGAATCGTCAGATTTCCTGCTTTCTAGTTAATCTAAATCACGTGGCACAGCGGATCCCCTCCCCGCCCTGCTGTTCTATTTACCTTTGCAGACTCGGAAGGCTTCAAAATGTTTTTTGTTTTTTTAAAGTGCTGTGTGCTGTGCCTCAGCCACACTTGGTAGCAGACTCACAGAACCGGTACCAGACTTCAGAGGATTTTACCCCTGGTACACACCTTCTATAGACCACTGATATCCTTGTGAGTTGATCATTCTCTTGGATAAAATACAAACATTGCAGAAGAGATAACTGCCAGCTGTTTTACTTGGCCAGCTACTCCAGCCAAATGCAGTGTGCAACCAGTAGAAAACATAATGCTAAATCACACATAGCCAGGTTACCTAAGGAATAGGGACTTCACTTGGTTTACTTTGTTTCAAAAATGCTGGCTTTGACATCGAAAGAAAACACAGTGGTCTACTAAGAGCAGCAGTTGTCACTGTGCAAGATAGCAGAATAACAGATTATGCCCCAAAGATCAATTAACCAAGTTCAAGCACACTTTTGGGGAAGCATTTGAATGAGGTCCTTCATCCACCAGTGTAATATAAACAGTCTTCGTGAATATTGGGCCGTGCTGTTTTCCTTTGAATTTTTGCCTCTCAACTGTAGTTGAACTGGCCATCTGAGAATTATTAAATTAATACCGAGTTTCCCAAAACAGATGTGTTTAACACCAGCTATGGAGTAATGATTACTATCTCTATGGAAATGCCCTAACTTTGCCAATTCCTTCCTTAAAGAAACACAACATTAGTTTCCAACTCCCTTTCATTACCTGAACATTATGCAGAGGGTTGAGATGACAATATAAATCATCCTAGCACAATGCAGGTTTATTGAACTAGGCATGTTGCTGTGATTCTTTTGAGGTACAGCTGGGAGTATGGAAACTAGAGTAGCAGGGTAATTGATCTGTGAATGCAAAAACCCATAGTTCAAATTGTAGACTCTGCTATGACCTCACTTCACAGCCTATAATGAAAAAATGAAGATGTATATCAGCTCCTACTGCACTAGCTTCTACTTTATTTAAGTATTTAAATTTAATCCAACTTTACTTTAGATGGAGAATACACAACGATAGAATAGAATAGAATAGAATAGAATAGAATAGAATAGAATAGAATAGAATAGAATTTTATTGGCCAAATGTGATTGGACACACAAGGAATTTGTCTTGGTGCATATGCTCTCAGAGTACATAAAATAAAAGATATCTTCATCAAGGTACAACACTTACAACAATTAATGATAGTCATAGGGTACAAATTTAACACTTAATGATGCAACACTTAATGATAGTCATAGGCTACAAATAAGCAATATGATATGTAGGAATGCTCTTTGGAGACCAGAAGAAGAGCCCCTGACAGACAAGCTGCAGCTGAATCTGCAGAAGGACTGGGATGGTGACTCTAATGATTCAGGAGGAACCCTCCCTAGTTTCTTGGACTGTAAAGGAGACCAGGGAAAGATTTACTTTCTGACTTGCAAGGTTGTACCAATAAAGAAGCACTCTTGACTAGCATTGATGATGTTACCTGGTTAAAGTAATGAAACATCTGCCAGAAAACAAGCAAGCTCAGAGAGCACCAAGAACACTTCATTGCAAGGTTATTTCAATGTAACCTTACAACAAAGTTAGAGTTAATACTTCTGAGTGTGCCTCTTCTTTGGATCACCTTGGCTGAAAAAGTACAAATCCAGCTAAAAACCAAGCCAATCAAACATAGAGAGCAGACTAAAATAATCTGATAAGCAACAAAGTCAACAAAACAAAACAAGGGTTTTAAATCATAAAGACCAACCCCAAGTGTGAGACCAAGTTTGACTTTTCAAAGCTTTCTGGAACTCTCAGAGACAGGATATCTTCATCTCTGGAGGAGTGCTGTTCCAGAGGGCATGTGCTGCAACAATGGCAACAGCACTTAGACTTATATACTGCTTCACAGTGCTTTACAGCCCTCTCTAAGCAGTTTACAGAGTCAGCCTCTTTCCCCCAACAATCTGGGTCCTTATTTTACCAACTTCGGAAGGATGGAAGGCTGAGTCAACCTTGAGCCTGGTGACAATCAAACTGCCAAATTGCAGGCAGTCGGCAGTCAGCAGAAGTAGCCTGCAATACTACATTCTAACCACTGAGCCACCACAGCTCATTAAATCAAGTCAATTGAAGGCACATTTTCTTGGTCCCACAAAACAGTAACATTTAATGGAAGGTACCTGGAGCCACAACCACTATGCTGGAACATGCTGGGTGGACAGAAATGATTATAGACATAGGGTCTCTCAGATATGCAACCTCCGTGCCATACAGAGCTTTATAGGTAATAATCAGGCCCTTGGATTGCTCTTGGAAGCTGACTGGCAGCCAGTGCAGCTTGCATAGCAGTGAAGACACAAGGGCCCACTGAGAGGAGCCCCTGACTGCTCATGCCACTCTATCATGAACCAGGTATAGCTTCTGAGTTGTCTTCAAGGGCAGTTCCATGTAGAGTGTTGCAATAATCCAAACATGAAGTGACCAGATCATGAGTTTGAAAGGCCTCCTGGTTCAGGAAAGGGTGCAACTGGTGCATAAGATGAATGTCTACAAATACCCTCCTAGACACCTGGTCTTGGGACCCTTCTGCGAGTCCAGAAGGGTCCCAAGGTTGTGCAACTGGGGAAGTGCAGCCGTATCCAAGACCCTGGTAACATCCTTAGGGATCAAACAACTGCAGCCACTTGCAGCAACTTGTTAGGGCTGAGCTGAAGTCTTTTCTGCCACGTTCATTTGCAGTGATTTAGATATTTATTACTTTATTACCGTATTTCACTTAAGAGATTGTATATGAACACTGTGTTCATACACTCCATGCATTACTGCAGTAGTGAATTGATTTGCATTCCTTGGGAATTTTTGTCTCAAATGTGAACATTCATTTTGGAAATCTGCATGATGCTAAATCCTGAAACTTCTGGGGCTATAATTTTTACACAGATTTTGGCAGTGAGACAAAGCCAGAGGTGGGCTGATGCCGGTTGATGTTAAGGATCTGCGCAGTTCAGCGAACTGGCAAATCCCACCTCTGGCTGGCCCCTCCCCTCCTAGGAGTCCCCTGAGCCCCATTTTCGCTTCCAGGGTGGGGCTGGGAGGCCTAGGAGGCCAAAAATGGGGTATGGGGTGGGGGGGCATCACAAAGCCTAACTAGCTGACAGGTAAAAACTGTAGAGCACAGTTCAAGTGAGTACAGGGACAAAAATTACAATCTCGTCTTTGTATATAGCCAATTAGAGGTATATACAATAGCACAGAGTGACAAAAATTACAATCTCACATTTCTATGTAGCCAGTTATTAGGAGGTGGAACCAACAGCCAAAGTTAATAACATTTATTAACATTTAGTAAAAGCCAATTTCTATAGGTACTCAAAGATGTGATAATAATTTGCTCTGCTTTGTAATTTTTGAGAAAAATCTATCAGATTTTAACGAAGACTAATATATTTAGAGAGGGGAAAGGCATAGAGGGCTGGGTTTCCTTGGTGACAACTCACACATTCCTGTAGGCAAGGACCATTTCATCCAACATATGAAATGGATTGAGTAGGCGGTGTGATGACATCCAGTCGAAGAGATACTGATTTTTTAAAAAAAAACAACACAAAATTGCATTTCATATGCAAAAATAAAACAAGAAGAAAGAGGAAAAAAAATGAACTTCACATAGTCGTTTATATTTTCCCCATTTTCCTACAATTTGATTGCATAATGTGACATGAATATATTGGCAAGACTATTTATGAGCATTAATTTGTTGTGAGTTTCGTGTGCGTGTGTGTCTGTGTGTGTGTAAAACACTGTGTTTGGAGTGGAGGTTAGGTGGAGGTTAGGTAGAGGCAAATGATACATGCGGGATGACGTAAGTCAAGTACATAATTGCACTGTCTGCTTGATGATCATTACATTCATGTTGGTTTGTCATTATTTGGAACAGAACGTTGGGTGTTATATATTTTTCAAAAAATAAAACTTTTATCCTTACATATTCATAAATGGTCTGATACATTAAATGTACATATATAAAATGGGACACAGTTTTTTGTCACATATCCCCATTTGTATCTTAGCCTTAACATATAGATCAGAGGTATCAAACTCAAGGTATCAGCTTTGGAAGCCATACTAGGCCGAAGGATTCCATGCGCTGCCACAATTCTCCTCTGTGGGGAAGGAGGGGAGGAGGGTGGTGGTGCAAGGGACGATTAGACATAACAACATTTTTCTGCTGGTCAAGGTCAGGCTGGGTTCGCATCTGGAGAAGGAGTGGCCGGAGTGATGCTTCAACATGGTACGGTTGAGGATTGGAGCATGTGACCGGCAGAGGGGTCATGAGGGTGGAGATTTGGGGTTTGTATTACTGAGGGAGGAACCCGGATCCCCAGATTCGGATTTCATCCAACTGTGCCAGTTTACCTATGCTAGTAAAAGAACTTTGAGAGATGTTGGTTTCGGACTCTTTTCTGCAGGAGGTGTTTTCTGGAACATTGACACTAAACGGACTGGATCCTGCGGGCTGCTTGGATCTGGCCTGCTGGGCCGACCTGGAAACAGTGAAGCCCCTGCAGAAAAGAGTCCGAAACCAACATCTCTCAAAGTTCTTTTACTAGCATAGGTAAAAGCTTCTGCCAGAGAAAATGGAGCTAGGGAGGCCCGCACATGGCCCTTCAAGGCCCCATTTTCGGCCTGGATGGCCTCCTGCAACCTTCTGACAGTGAAAGTCACACACCCTCCCCCCGGCTCTGTTTTTGCTGGCAGAGGACTGCTGGCGGCCATCCAGGTTGAAAACAGGGCCCGGGGTGGGGGTGGGGGTGGGGAAACCACATACATCCCCTCAGGCTCCATTTTTGCTGGCAGAGGGATAGCAAAACAAACTAAAAGCAAAACAAAACAAAAGGAGAAATGTTTCCCCTTTTGCATTTGACCAACCAAGAAGGAACAGGAAAGGAGAAAGCAAAAGAGGAAAGAAAAAGATGGGAAGAGAGCAAAAAAGGGAAAAAAAGGAAAGAGGGAAGGAAGCAGAAGCAGAAAGGAGAATGAAGAGGGAAGAAAAAGGGGAAGGAAGGAAGGAAGGAAGGAAGGAAGGAAGGAAGGAAGGAAGGAAGGAAGGAAGGAGCCATAAAGAAGAGGGCGTCAACCTGTTCTCCAAAGCACTAGAAGACAAAACAAGAAACAATGGATAAAACCATTCAAGGAAAGAAGCAACCTAAAACTAAGGAGAAACTTCCTAACAATGAGAACAATTAACCAGTAGAACAGCATGCTTTCAGAAGTTGTGGGTGCTCCATCACTGGAGGTTTTTTAGAAGAGATTGGGCCAGTGGTGGGTTCTAACCAGTTTTACCACCGGTTCGCAACACACACGTGCTTTGTGTGCGATCGCCGCGTGTATGCACGTTTTGCTTGCACGGGCGCCAAACTTGCATTTTGCGCAAGTGCATTGAGTAGAAAAACAGCTGAGGCATGGCAATCCACTCTGCTGGGTCTTACAGCTGAGCTAAAAACAAAGGAATAAAGATAGGTATAGTGCGGGGGCGGGCAGGAGGGCCCAGCTGATGTTAGGAGCGAACCGGTTCGCTCTTATATCAAGATTTCCACTACCGGCTCTCCCGAACCGGTGAGAACCGGTAGCAACCCACCACTGGACTGGACCAGCGGTGAAATCCAGCAGGTTCTGGAGAACCGGTAGTGGAAATTTTGAGCAGTTCAAGAACTGGTAGCGGAAATTTTGACTGGTTTCAAGAACTGGCAAATACCATCTCTGGCTGGCCCCAGAGTGGGGTGGGAATGGAGGTTTTGCAGTATCCTTCCCCTGCCACGCCCACCAAGCCACATCACACCCACCAAGCCACGCCCACAGAACCGGTAGTAAAAAAAAATTGGAGTTCATCACTGGACTGAACAGCCACTTGTCTGGAATGGTATAGGATTTCCTGCTTTAGCAGAGAGTTGGACTAGAACAGGGGTCTCCAACCTTGGTCCCTTTAAGACTTGTGGACTTCAACTCCCAGAGTTCCTCAGCCAGCTTTGTTGGCTGAGGAACTCTGGGAGTTGAAGTCCACAAGTCTTAAAGGCACCAAGGTTGGAGACCCCTGGACTAGAAGACTTCCAAGGTCCCTTCCAACTCTGTTATTCAGACATGAAAACTTGTATGTAAATAGGGGGGGTGAGTAGGAAATTTGCACTTCAACATTTTTTTTTTTTACATTTATATCCCACCCTTCTCCGAAGACTCAGGGCGGCTTACAGTGTGTAAGGCAATAGTCTCATTCTATTTGTATATTTACAAAGTCAACTTATTGCCCCCCCAACAATCTGGGTCCTCATTTTACCTACCTTATAAAGGATGGAAGGCTGAGTCAACCTTGGACCTGGTGGGACTAGAACCTGCAGTAATTGCAGGCAGCTGTGTTTTAATAACAGGCTTCTTACAGCCTGAGCCACACCGTGGCCCTATTTCCCATTCCTCCTGTCCATTAGTAAGAAGCCTATCTCCTGAAAGATTGAAGCCAACACATCTGATTGAAATTGTTTTATAGTACTGTTTATACTTAGGATTAATGATCTGGCTTTTTTTTCTCTTCATGTGATACGGTGACCACTGAAATTATGTTGTAGTGCCTTCTCTAGATTGTTTTGTATGTCTTCAATTCTGCCCCCCATCTAATTTAAGACAAATAACCCCTCGGGAACCTAGCCTTTCAGTAATTGAGCTGGTAACTAAGTAGTTCTGCCATCTGTCTCTGGAGACCTTGTTAGTGATAATACATCTAAAGACAGATTGAAGTAGTACTTCTCAGGTTTTGAGAGGTACAAATGATTATTGTTTACTTTAGGTGATACGCTATCTCCTTGGCTTTGACAGGCAGTCACATCTTCTGTCTAAGAGAGGTCATTTCCGCCTTTTTGAAATGCTGCCATTAAAGAGGATTGCTTTATTTATTCTTCAGTATGACTCTGAATACTCTACAGATTGTAAGAAGCAATAGGGAAGTACCTCCATTATCAAGGAGGACAGGAGAACCCTTAAGTCTTAGATTAAAATTATGAATGTTTCTCTACTTGGAGATCTTGATCACTGGACCCCCCCTTCTCTGGAATTTCTCTGGAGATTCAAGAAGGCAATCAAAGCTCGGTTATTTCAGCAGGCCATTGAGATTTGCAAAGGATTCCTTCTATGCAGAAGTATACACAGCCGCGGTGGCGCAGTGTCTAACCAAGTAGTGCAATATTGCAGGCTACTTCTGCTGATCACTGGCCGCCTGCAATTCGGCAGTATCAATCTCACCAGGCTCAAGGTTGACTCAGACCTCCATCCTTCTGAGGTGAGTAAAATGAGGACTCAGATTGTTGGGGGCCATAGGCTGATTCTGTAAACCGCTTAGAGAGGGCTGTAAAAGCACTGTGAAGCGGTATATAAGTTGAAGTGCTATTGCTATTGTTATACAGTTTTATGAGCGGTATATTTTTGAAAAACAGGGAGATTTTTTTTTAATGAAATGTTCATTGTTCAGTTTTTTTTCTGTTTTAATCCTGCTTATATATAAGATGAGTGATGATTCATCAAAACTTAGTGACGATTGCAATAGCTAATAAAATAAATAACTTCTTGTAGAAAATGAGATTAGGGTTTTTTAACCATCAACATGAAATGCGGAATGAGTTATAGTTATTCAAGAGCCAAGGCTCTACACTCTACAATTATACTGTAAATACTGTATTTTTCTGAGTATAAAATGCACCTTTTTCCCCCGAAAAAGAGGGTGAAAATCTGGGTGCGTCTTATACGCCGAATGTAGCCCCGCCCAGCTTCTCAAATGGAGGTTTCAGAGGCTAAAAAAAGCATCAGAAGGAGCCTCAGAAAAAAAGCCCCAAACGGAGCTTAAGAAAAAAAGTCCCAAACAGAAATTCAGAAAAAAAGCCCCAAACAGAGCTTCAGAGACTTTTTTTCTGAAGCACTGTTTTGCAGTCTTTCAGAGGCAGAATTTTTTCTTTCTGAAACAGAGTTTCAGAGGCAGAAAAAAAGCCAAAAAAAAAGCAAAACACAGAGCTCACAACCAAGGAACCTGTTGCTAAAATTCACCTCTGGGAACAGCTGATTAGGGGTATTCTGGAAGGCTTTTTTCTTATTTTCCTCCTCAAAAATTAAGATGCATCTTATACCCTGAAAAATACGATACTTGAATGGAACAATGAGAAATTTGTTGTAATTTGAACTTTGGGTTTGTATGGCATGTGGGTGGACACATGATGGGAACTTTAAGTTGCCATGTGTATCGCTTCACTTCAAAAGCATCTAATATAAGAGCAGGAATCTTTTTTTATGGCAAATAATTGATTATAGCTGTCTAAGAAGGGGATGTGCAAAATAAAACAAAAACCCCACAAATTAGCAATTGGAAATCAAGAAACTTTTTTCCCATTAAAATGCAGATAGATTCTGATAGAAGAGAATCCATTCTGCTTAGTTTTTTTTTTTGTCACAACAGTATACACAAGCATCAACATAAAACAACAACCATCATATAAGCATATATATGAGCAAAAGTATGCAATAACTATATTAATTTGATATAATGAAAGGAAACAATAGGAAAGGAATGGTAGGCACTTTTGTGCTCTTATGCACGCCTTATAGTCCTCTTAGGAATGGGGTGAGGTCAATAGTAGACAGTTTTTGGTTAAAGCTTTCGGGATTTTGAGAAGAGACCACAGAGTCAGGTAGTGTGCTCCAAGCGTTAACAACTCTGTTACAAAAGTCATATTTTCTGCAATCAAGATTGAAGTGGTTAACATTAAGTTTAAATCTATTGTTTGCTCTTGTATTATTGCAATTGAAGCTGAAGTAGTCTTTAACAGGAAGTCATTGCAACAGATGATTCTATGTTTTAAAGGTCTTGTCGGAGTCGGCTGAGTTCTAAGTTTTCTAATCCCAGGATTTCAAGTTTAGTTTAGTTTAGTTTAAGCTTAGTTTAGTTTAGTGTCAGGTTTAGTTGGCTAAACCTGAAACTGATTTATTTTTCTAGGGTTGTTCTATCTACAACCATAAGAGTTCAATAGTTCTTCTACTCAGACTTCTACTCTCGTTATGTTGTTACGTATCTTCTACCATAAATAAATAGTAAATAGTTGTTACATATCTTCTACCATAATCAAATCCAAAGGCAAAATTAAAAGAGGTATGTATAAATAAATATCATTAAAGAATTGAGGCTTTTGAACTATGGTTCTGGAGAAGACTCTTGTGAGTCCCTTGGACTGCAAAGTGATCAAACCAGTCAGTCCTAGAGGAGATCAACCCTGGCTTCTCTTTAGAAGCCCAGATCCTGAAGATGAAACTCAAATACTTTGGCCACTTAATGAGAAGGAAGGATTCACTGGAGAAGAGCCTAATGCTGGGAGAGATTGAGGGCAAAAGAAGAAAGGGATGACAGAGAATGAGGTGGCTGGATGGAGTCACTGAAGCAGTAGGCATGAGCTTAAATGGACTCCGGGGAATGGTAGAGGACAAGAAGGCCTGGAGGAACATTGTCCATGGGGTCGCAATGGGTCGGACATGACTTCGCAACTAATAATAACAAAAGTAAAAAAATAGGGATACACTGGATCAATGTTTCTATTGTTTTTCTTTTTCTACTTATGACTAAGTTGGTACCATACCAATTAACTTTATGAAAATAAAAGCAGGTGCAAGATACTTGCTTCAAAACAAATGGACCTTATTTTCTTGATATACCTAAAGCAATTACAATACTCATACTGGGAGGCACATTTTATTTTAAGTAAGAATGTGTGTGCATGTGTGTGTGTGTGTGCTTCCCAGTGGAAATTTGATTATATTAAAGCCACCTAAGCCTACATCATTTAATGTGTTTTCATTTATTAGTGATGCACAACATTCTTTCCCACTAAAACAAGGGAAACAATAATAATCTAAAACTGCAAAAAAGGCAATATATAAAACATGAAAATATAACAGATCTCAATTAAGTTTATGACTAAACCAAAGGATTAGGAAATTTTGATAAGGCAAATCCAACCAAAACCATTTTATCTGATGGTTTTTTGCAAGACCTCTGATCCAAGCCAATTTTCTAAAAGCTAAGCATATTTTAAGATTGAAAGCAGTAGTTGGGGGAAGGGAAAGTAATGGGTTAAGATGGGTTAGGGGCTCTTACTGCACCCCTTAATTATCTCCAGCTTTGGTTATAGCATCATCCAGAAGCTGGAGAAAAAATTTGGAACTGTCCTATTCTTATATGAAAGCATAATTTTAATTAATAGGTAGGAACTGACATGTCTCCTGACACAGATGCCTTTCATAATGTAACAAAGATTATCACAAGTGCATGTTTTCTCTCTCTCTCTCTCTCTCCCTCCCTCCCTCCCTCCCTCCCTCCCTCTCTTTCTCCTAATACTAGAGGATTAATACTAGAGTGAGTCTGCAACCTTGGCAGCTTTAAGACTTGTGGACTTCAACTTCCAGAATTCTGGGAGTTGAAGTCCACAAGTCTTAAAGTTGCTAAGGTTGGAGACCCCTGTACTAGAGTCTAATACTAGAGCCTAATACTAGAGCATTGTTCTCTACCTTGACCATTTGAAGATGTGTAGATTTCCACTCCCAGAATTTCCCAGCCTACATTTTCACTGGGAAACTCTGGGAGTTCCACACCTCTTCAAGCTGCCAAAGTTGGAAAACACTGGGTTTATTTTTATTTTTTTAAAAATGTATTTTTCCACAGCTTTGATTGCTATTTTTGTGGCAGCAGTATCTCCTTCTTCTGGGAGCAGCAGCAGGTCAAAAAAACAAAAGTATTTTTCACTCATCTATTTCATTATAGTTTAAATAATGTTATTTTAGTGTGAAAGCTGGCAAATATGCCCACTTCCTTCAGAGAAATAAAACATGGTTAACATTTTGCTTAAGAAGCCTCCTTTTCAGATTTGCACATGCACAAGTACAGCAGGGGTGGGTTGCTACTGGTTTGCACCGGTAGCAAACCGATAGCAGCGGTGGCAGGAGGCTCCGCCCACCCATCCGGATGCTTCTGCGCATGTGCAGAAGCACCGTGCACCTGCGTGAGTGTGTGCGCACTCACAAGCGAACCGGTAGCGACGGGTTTTGGAACCGCCCCTGAAGTACAGGTAAGGTAAGTTCTTGACTTCCAACCACGATGAAGTCCAACATTTATGTTATTAAGCTAGCCATTTGTTAAGTGAGTTTTGCCCCATTTTACAAGCTTTCTTGCCACAGTTGTTAAATGAATCACCACAGCTGATAAGTTAGTAACATGGTTGTTAAGAGAATCTGGCTTCCCCGTTGATTTTGCTTGTCAAAAGGTTGCAAAAAGTGATCACATGACCTTGGGACACAGCAACAGTCATAAGGGCCTCTGGTGGCTCAGACTGGTAAAACAGTCTGTTATTAACAGCAGCTGCTTGCAATTACTGCAGGTTCAAGCCCCACCAGGCCCAAGGTTGACTCAGCCTTCCATCCTTTATAAGGTAGGTAAAATGAGGACCCAGATTGTTGGGGCAATAAAAAGTTGACTTTGTATATAATATACAAATGGATGAAGACTATTGCTTGACATAGTGTAAGCCGCCCTGAGTCTTCGGAGAAGGGCGGGATATAAATTCAAATTAAAAAAAAAAAAAGTATGAACCAGTTGCCAAGTATCTGCATTGGGATCATATGATCATGGGGATGCTACAAAGGTCGTAAGAGTAAAAAACAGTCAAGTCACTTTTTCTCAGTGCCGTTGTAACTTTGAATGGCCACTAAATGAACTGTTGTAAGTTGAGGACTACCTGTAGAAATACACTTATGAAGGAAGGTAGAATAAAAAAAATCAAGGCAAGAAGCCTCATTGGAATTTAGAAACAGAAGAGCAGAGGTGTGAAACAAGGCCCGTGGACCATATCTGGCCCATGATGTGATCGGATCCAGTCCGTGGGGCCGCCATGGAAAATGTAAGGGGCTGGCTCATGTCGCTTCGGCCTGGTCTACCCAATGCAAAGAGAAAACATGCCAACAGTTTGGGGAGTGGCGTCAAGCTGGCCATACCCATCCAGTCATCCATGCCCACGTGCTCCCTCCCAAGGTCAACCACAGCCCTGATGCGGCCCTCAATGAAATTGAGTGACGCCCCTGCCATAGAGTTATGACATTTGCTATGAAAAAGTCCCTTTTTCCACATTGACATTTAAATGTGCCAGGATTCAGGAAGGGTTGCCAGATATATTGTATATTTAAAAGAGAGTGTAGATACTCTCCGTTTCATCTGCCTTCATTTTTGGTTCCTTTTAATAAAAATATATATATGTCAAATTGGAATCTTTAAAGCAAAAGAGTACCCTGGTAGCCTGTGCCATGTTGACCTAGATACAGTGCTTCTCAATTATTTTCTGTCATGCCCCCCTAGGAAGAAGAAAACATTTTTCGCGCCCCCCGCACGACTGTAAACACGGGGCTTAGCTTGTTATGACAGTGTTTGCCGAGGTCAAACGCGCCCCCCCCCTTTATGGAGCCTCGCGCCCCCCCTGGGGGGCCCGCCCCACTATTTGAGAAACACTGACCTAGAAGGTTATGAATGTTATTAGAAATACACCAAAAAAAATCCATTTTGTTCTAGCTTGAGAATTTGTTTAGTATTTTGCCTATTTTCCCGGAAGGAAGACAAAACTGAGATGTTATTATAGTATCCAAAACAAGGAACTATCAAGGAGGAAATAACAGTGGCAGGGTAACCTATTGTATATAAACAAGGAGCAAACTTTACACACATTAGCACTGATGATAAAACGTCATCAGGTAATGAAACGTCTACAAGCAAACAATCAAGTTCAGAGCACCAAAGACTCCACAACTATTTTCTGTTCCTTATTTGTTCTCATTTTCAGGTAAACATAACATTAACTCTCAAAACTAATAGATAATCTAGTCTTTATGGACCATCATGTCAAATAATATATAATCTGAGGCTTTTAACAAAATGCTTCCTTTATCTCTTTTAAAGCATTTACAGTACCTATAATAAGTGTTTACTTAGATGTGCATTTCCAGTGAAATTTCTTGAACTGATTCTGCTAAATACGCTGTCCTAAATGACAGGGCGAAGGGACTGTCACCCATTACAAATTTACAATAATATTTATGACATTGGTTATTTTTCAAAGCAGTTTTTCCTTTATGATTCACTAATTGCTTTGAAACCATTCCAATGATTCTGAGTTTTAGTGTAAGCAAGCCATTCACAGATGTCAAAAAGTTACAGTTTTGTAGTCATTTACAACTGACAAAATGACATTCCAAAATGACTTATTAAGAATTCAATTTTTACAGTTTTAACTAGATTTATGTTAAACCTACTTTAAAAACGACTCTCATTCCAAGGGAAGAAAAACATGTGGGTGATTAATGATGCAATTTCAAAGTAGGTTAGTTGGTTCTGGCCTAGGCCAATAAAAATGTATCTATTTATTTTACTTATTAAAAAGTTTATATAGCTGCCCATTTCACCAGAAGTGACTCTGGATGGTGTACAACAACCAAATAAAATTACAATATAAAATCAATCACTATAAAACATAATAATAATAAAAACAATCAGTATTAAAAAATTAATATTAAAATATACAAATAAAAGGAGACAGATTTTGGTTCTTTTCACAATATCTGAAAATCATGAAATAAGAAAATTATCATTAATTTATCTTTACACTTAGATTAAAATCCGTAATAGCACATCTCAAGATTCAGATTGCCAAACCAGGACCACTTTTGCGAAGAAAGATAAAGAAGAAATACAATTTCAATATTCTCCAAACTGAGTCTGCAAAGCAGACATCATAAACTGTTCCTTCTAAGTCTGCAATAACATAAATCTAATATAGTAATGCACAATAGTCTTCTATACATTTGTATCTCATAAACCATTGATATTAAGGCAACCAAAATGATCTTTTAATAGGCATATTCAAAGCACTCCTGGAGTTACATTATATTTACAGGGAAAGCTTCATTCTCTCAGAGGATCACATCTGCAGACACAACCTAAAGGCCTTTTAATAAGGCTTTGCCAGGTGGACCTAAAATTCAACTTAGTTTCACTATTTTTTCATGTTAATTCCTGTTTCATGTTATCCATTTTAAAGAAGGTTATAAAATAGTACTGGTTTCTCAAATAACCCAAATGAAGGTTTGCTTTGTTTTTAAATCAAGCCAATAGAATTAGGCTTCAGGTTTGCAATTATTAACTCTTTGGTATCTTCAGCTACTTGTTAAAGTAGTTACTTTAAGCCAATGTTTCTAAATCTTGGCAACTTTATGAAGAGTTGACGTCAACATCCAGAATTCCCTCAGCCAGAATTCTGCCTGGGGAATTCTGGGAGTTGAAGCCCACCCATCTTAAAGTTCCCAAGATTGAGAAACACTGCTTCTTATTCCTTGAAAACAAAAATTAATGCAAACCACTTGATACGCATAGTAACCAATATGAAAACATTCTCAAAAAAATATAGTAACTTGGGCGGGTGGTTGGACTAGAACACTTCCAAAGTCCCTTCCAGCCCCATGATTCAGCAATTCTATGACATAATATCTAGACTGTGCCCTTGGTAGGATGCGTGGTAGTACAGTTAAACAAGGCTTGTGGATTCTAGAAAGGTTCATAAGATTAGAATAGAATAGAGCTGGAAGGGACCTTGGAGGTCTTCTAGTCCAGCCCCCTGCTCTGGCAGTAGACCCTGTACTATTTCAGCCAGTGGCTATCGAGTCTCTTCTTAAAAACCGTCAGTGATTAAATGACCATGATCTCTGAAGACAAGCTGTTGTTGTTAGTTGTGAAGTCATATCCGACCAATTGCGACCCCATGGACAACTTTCCTCCAGGCCTTCCTGTCCTCTATCATCCTCTGGAGACCATTTAAGCTCACGCCTACTGCTTCAGTGACTCCATCCAGCTATCTCGTTCTCTGTCGTCCCATTCTTTTTTTTTGCCCTCAATCTTTCCCAGCATTAGGCTCTTCTCCAGTGAGTCCATCCTTCTCATTAGGTGGCCAAAATATTTGAGTCGAAGGCAAGCTGTCCCACTGGTTAATTTTTTTTTAATTTGAATTTATATCCCGCCCTTCTCCGAAGACTCAGGGCGGCTTACATTGTGTAAGGCAATTGTCCTCACTGTCAGGAAGTTTCTACTTAATTCCAGGTTGCTTCTCTCTTTGATTAGATTCCAACCATTGTGAGTTTCCGTTGATTAGTTTCCAATCTATTGTGAGCAACACTTACACTTTTTTAAAAAAAAAAATCTAAACTAAAAAAAAATTCCAGATTCAGAGTCTGGTATAAGAGTCACATACTTTAATTGAAACATTTTAAGTCTAGAATTCAGTTTTGTTACCACAAATTAAGTATAATCTCTAGCTTACTCTAGCCTGGTGAACAAAAATTTCTTCATTTCACCAATGTGATTTATCACAACACAATAGAAAGAGTTATCCAATGGCTATTTTTTTTTATTGAAAATGGGAAGTTAATATTTATCAATCTGATAAAATATCTCACAGAAATGTAAGAAGGGATCCAGATCTAATTTCTGTCCCTATATCTCATCACCCTTTGATGTCTCATTTGACTGCAAGCAAAGAGGGTCAATTGTTAATTCTTTTACTTTCCCACCCTCTTTTTCTTTTCTTTCAAAACTTTCCAGATAGACAAAATACGACAACAGCAAAGATTGCAGTGCCATTCATATGATCCAAGTAAGTATAAGATAATATAATTCATTTGTCAGCGTTCCAAGTAATACACCCATAGAAAGCAGAACTCTGAGGCAGGCACGTTCCCCAAAGAACGATTTATTGGCTACATCATATTGGCTCAATTGGTGAAAGCTGACTCTGAAAGTTCCTTCGGCTTTCACCTAATTACAAAGTAAAAGTTTCTTCCCCTTTTCCCCAGGTCACTGGTCACACTGTCCAATCAAGGTGCTGGATAGTTGCTTGATTAGTCCACTCCAGTGGTGGGATTCCCCCCAGTTTAACAACCAGTTCAGTGATCACGTGCTTCAGTGAACGCACACTGCGCATGTGAAGTTTGAAGAAATCTTCACTTCTGCATTTCTTCGGAGGAGAAACACAGCTGAGGCACGCCAATCTACTCTGCTGTGCGAATCAGCTGAGAAGATAAAGGTAGGAAAATAGTGTGGGCGGGCAAGTGGACCCATCTGATCATCGGGGCGAATTGGCTCACTCCCAGCTGATCGTTGGAGCTACTGGTTCGCCTGAACCCGTCCAAACCGGTAGAATATCACCCCTGGTCTACTCCTCCTCTGGCCAGCCACCTGTCGGAATGTTCTTGTTTCCCACAGGAAAACTTTCTTGTTTTGGCTACAAAACCCCATCCAGCTATTTCCTCCCTCCCTGTCCCTTCTTCTTATTTTATTTATTTATTTTATTTTATCACATTTATATACCGCCCTATCTCCCAAGGGACTCAGGGCGGTTCACAGGCAGGTAAAAAAGCACATATAAATACAAACTAAAATAACAGTTAAAAAACTTATTCTACATGGCCGAATTATTAAAAAGCAATATAAATAATAAAACCCATTTAAAACCAGTATAAATTTAAAATCTAATCCAGTCCTGCGCAGATGAATAAATGCGTTTTAAGCTCGCGACGGAAGGTTCGGAGGTCCGGAAGTTGACGAAGTCCTGGGGGGAGTTCGTTCCAGAGGGTGGGAGCCCCCACAGAGAAGGCCTTTCCCCTGGGTGTCACCAGACGGCACTGCCTAGCTGACGGCACCTTGAGGAGTCCCTCTCTGTGAGAACTTTGTGGCAACCCTGAAGCCTCCAAGATGGCCTCAACCAGGTTCACTTCAGGGTTGACATCATTGCAGTACATCTTATCTATGCATCCAGATCCAGCTGACCTGGTTCTGGCTGTCAAGATAACCAGCACATCTATTTATTTATTTGTTTATTTTATTTGCTAAATTTGAATTTATATCCCATAATATGGATTAAATGAGTGACTGATAAAATATATACAATGATTAAAATACTATATAATTAAGGGAAAAAAACAAATTGTAAACAAACCTAGTAGTCAAGGTACAATGACGTCAGGCTGAAAATTAATTTCAGTTAATTCTGAAGGTAATTATTTTATCCTAAAAGAATAATCACACGGTCTTATTTTATTTATTAGGCAAAGAAAGAAGCTGTGACAGCTATATGTATGGGGACCTTATATTATTCTACAGGATTAAAATACAGTCTGTTAGAATTAACAGGCTGAGTTGAGAATTACCATACAATGAGAGAAGATTAATTCATTTCTTTTTGGAATTAACGTGCAATGCTAAAGGATTACTTATAGTTCTTTTTAATTACTTTTGATCTCTACTGGAAAATAGTCACTACTTAAAAATATTCTGTTGCCTTATGAGCCCTTTTAAGATACCCCATTGTAGCATTTAAGGCTGTAGCTCCTTTCTGATTTGCTTAATAAATCCATATTTATAAGGCTTAAATGAATTAATTTGAATACTCTAAAATTAGACTGTGAATGAACTTATATGTACAGTAATACTAGGCCAACTCCCTAATATTTTTACACATAGTGTAAAATAGCGTCGAGTACGGACCACACAAGAAGACCCTGCCCATCACGATAGTCGAAGGGACCCTGCCAAGTTTGTTGGGACTAGACTGGTTCCGCATTGGGCATGGGAGTGACTGGCATCTACAGAAATGACTTTAACCTAAAGGACACACTCATGGGCGAATTGAAGATGTTTTCAAGGACTGCCTGGGCAAGTACAAGGGGACCCCTATTTCCTTCAATTTAGACCCCAGGTAGCCCCATACGGTTAAAGCAAGGAGGGTCCTTTGCCCTTAAACCCAAGATTGACAGGAGATAGACAAGCTCATCAGTCAGGGATACTGGTGCCAGTCGATCATGCAAAGTGGGAGGCAATCGTCACCCCAGTGAAACCAGATGGGTCAGTTAGAATCTGCGCTGACTACAAGGCAACGTTAAACAAAGCCTTGCAAAAAGCGCTTACCGGTCCCGTGGTGCAACACTTGCTGCACTCGCTGGGGCAAGGAACGCGTTTTGCCAAATTAGATTTGGCCCAAGCCTATCAACAACTGCCCGGTAGACGCCAACACAGCCAAGCCCAGACAATTGTGACTGACTCTACAGCATGATACTCATTTCTTTGGCTATATGCCACACCTTCCCACTGAAGTGGTACCCATTAATCTATTCCATTTCCATGTTTTTGAACTGCTAGGTAGGCAGGAACTGGGGCAAGTAACAGGAGCTCACCCGTTGCACAGAACTCAGGTCTCAAACCCAGGCTGTCAGCTCTCCAGCCCAGGGATCTCCAACCATGGCAACTTTAAGACTTGTGGACAGCAAAGCTGGCTGAGGAATTCTAGGAGTTGAAGTCCACAAGTCTTAAAGTTGCCAAGGTAAGCTGCTTCATCTGACAAGCTCAGGGTAATGAGTGTACTTGTTTTCTTTCATTCATTTTTCCCATTCATGTTTCAACCTCCTAGCTGTCCCTTTCCAAATTGTAAAAGTCCCCTTTGAAAAGTTCCTTCAGTTTTTATTTATTTTTATTTATTTATTTTGTCAATCATATATAACATAACAGGTAAAAGTATAAACATAATTTGGATACATGAAAAGAAAGTAATATTAGGATAGGGATGGTAGGCACACAGGTGCACTTATGCACACCCCTTTCAGACCTCTTAGGAATAGGTGAGGTCAACAGTAGACAGTTTAAGGTTAAATTTTGGGGGGTTTGGGGAAGAAACTACAGTCAGGTAGTGCATTCCAGGCATTGACCACTCTGTTACTGAAGTCATATTTTCTGCAATTGAGTTTGTATCTATTATTTGCTCAAGTATTGTAGTGGTTGAAGCTGAAGTAGACATTGACAGGTAGGACATTGTGGTAGATATTTTTATGTACTATGCTTAGGTCAGACTGAAGTTGGCGTAGTTCTAAGTCATCTAAGCCCAAAATTTGGAGTCTGGTGGCATAAGATATTTTATTGTGGGTAGAGGAGTGGAGGATTCTTCTTGTGAAATATCTCTGGACTCTCTCGATTGTATTTATATCCGATATGCAGTGGAGGTTCCAGACAGATGAGCTGTATTCAAGAATTGGTCTAGCAAATGTTTTGTATGCTCTAGTTAGTAGTACAATATTACCAGAGAAGAAGCTACACAAGATTAGGTTAACAACTCTTAGTGCCTTTTTGGCAATGTTGTTACAGTTGTTACATAATACAGCTCCTTATTATATACTTATTCCAGATATATCTTCTATGAAGCCCAGTACCTGTAGATTAATGGAGAAGGTGATCCAGAAGAAGAAGAAAAAAACCAAGTTATTTATGGTAGATAACTGCCCTCTAGACATCTCATAACTACGATGAGAACCCACACATCACCTGTGGCAATTTTACTGGAATTTTCTTTACTGGGATTTCAGTTGAAAGCAGTTGTTAAAAATAAAACATCCTTTAAAATCCTTTAGTATGCAGTTCATCTGGTCTAATAGAATGCCGGATTAATTCAGAGAAGCCTAAAGATAATGAACAGGAAATATATTTGAGTTCTGGTAAAGTAGAAAGCATGGGAAACTCAAAACAACTCTGCATTGATAGTGTCAGGGGTAAAAAAGTTTCACGAATACGTTTTTGGTAGAGACTTTGAAATTGTTACAGACCATAGACCACTGTTAGGGTTACTGGCTGGCGACCGCCCAACGCCTGTGGCACTTTCGCCCCGATTGACCCGATGGACTATCTTTTTAGCCGCCTACTCCTACAAACTGCAGCATCGGCCAGGAAAAGAGTTGGGGCATGCGGACGCATTAAGCAGATGCCCACTACCAGGGGCGATCGAGGACCCCACTCCGGGGACGCCCATACTGTTAATTGACTCTCTGGACTCTGGCCCAGTCACGTCTAAGGAGGTGGCTCGGGCGTCATACCGGGACATTACTTTGAGAACTGTACTTGGTTGGGTACAAAGAGGGTGGCCCGCTGCGGGCGGCGTTTTAAGAATTTGTAAAGAAACGTGGGAACTTTCGGCTCAAGGGGGTGCCTGCTATGGGGGATCGTGGTGATCCCAGAGAAATTGAGGAAAAGGGTGTTGGATCTCCTCCACGAGGGTCACCCAGGGATCGTGGGATGAAGGGTCTAGCGAGAAGCTATGTGTGGTGGCCCTTAATGGACTCAGAAATTGCTGAAAGGGTAGGGAAATGCCAGGCCTGCCAGAGTCAGACCACTACTAACGGCCCCGGTTCGGGAATGGGAAGACCCCAAGGGCCCTGGTCTAGAATCCACATTGATTTTGCGGCCCTTCCACGGCCAAACCTTCCTGGTAGTAGTCGATGCCTACTCCAAATGGCTGGAAATCATTCTCATGAGATCCATGACAGCCGAGGCCGTGATCTCAGTCCTACGGCACCTATTTGTAACCCATGGGTTGCCCGACACGTTAGTATCCGATAACGGCCCGCAATTCACGGCAACCCAGTTTGAGGAGTACTTGGCAGAAGAGGGCATCCGGCATGCCCTCTCGGCGCCTTTCCACCCTGCGACGAATGGCCTTGCAGAGCGTTTCGTCCGGAGCGCAAAAGAGGCATTGTCCAGACTCAAGCCAGGCGACTGGCAAACAAAAATAGATGTTTTCCTGGCCGTCCAACACAGAACCCCCTGTGCCACAACCGGCAGAAGCCCAGCAGAATTATTAATGGGCCGAAAGCTCAGGTGCCCACTAGACCGGTTAAATCCAAACTATACACCGGAGGGGTACAAGGGGGAACTCGAAAAAACAAGAGGGATGGAAATAGGCGACCAAGTGTGGGCACACAACTATGGTGAAGGCCCGATTTGGGTAGCAGGAAAAATCTTAAACATAACAGGTCCAAAATCATACTTGGTAGAGTTAAAGGACGGCCAAGTATGGAGGCGCCACATAGATCAAATACGGAAACGAATAGCCGAACAATCCGAGTTAGACGAGACAGGCCCTGACTATACAATGTTTGAATCCACAGCTGACTCAAACCCGGGAAAATCGCAGGACTTATCTGAGTTCCCGGAGATCCAGCAACGTCAACAGGTTCCATTAGAAAACAGCAGGGACGACACTGCTAATAATCCAAGGCCGGATGGCCTAGAGGAGGAGCTGAGAGGAGAAAACAGCCCCTCCGGTCAGCTCAACCCACTCCCAGGGAATGAACTGCGCAGGTCCGAAAGAGTCAGGAGACGCCCAGTCTATTTGCGTGATTACGTTGAAAAATAATATGTAAATATCATGTAAATATTGGTAAAGTGTTTTCTGGGAGGGAAGGAGTGTAATGTATCTTTAAATGTTTTGGCGGGAAACAAGCACGTTGCTGATTGGTTGAAGCCGCCGGTTAAACTGTATATAAGGAGAGGTTTTTCCCCAGCCCGGTTGCTGGGTTCACCATATATTAAAGAGCTGTTGTCACTACCCTGGTCTCCAGCCTCACTGCCCAAACTTAACAGTCACCCATTACAAATTTACAATAATATTTATGACATTGGTTATTTTTCAAAGCAGTTTTTCCTATGATTCACTAATTGCTTTGAAACCATTCCAATGATTCTGAGTTTTAGTGTAAGCAAGCCATTCACAGATGTCAAAAAGTTACAGTTTTGTAGTCATTTACAACTGACAAAATGACATTCCAAAATGACTTATTAAGAATTCAATTTTTACAGTTTTAACTAGATTTATGTTAAACCTACTTTAAAAATGACTCTCATTCCAAGGGAAGAAAAACATGTGGGTGATTAATGATGCAATTTCAAAGTAGGTTAGTTGGTTCTGGCCTAGGCCAATAAAAATGTATCTATTTATTTTACTTATTAAAAAGTTTATATAGCTGCCCATTTCACCAGAAGTGACTCTGGATGGTGTACAACAACCAAATAAAATTACAATATAAAATCAATCACTATAAAACATAATAATAATAAAAACAATCAGTATTAAAAAATTAATATTAAAATATACAAATAAAGGAGACAGATTTTGGTTCTTTCACAATATCTGAAAATCATGAAATAAGAAAATTATCATTAATTTATCTTTACACTTAGATTAAAATCCGTAATAGCACATCTCAAGATTCAGATTGCCAAACCAGGACCACTTTTAGAAAGATAAAGAAGAAATACAATTTCAATATTCTCCAAACTGAGTCTGCAAAGCAGACATCATAAACTATTCCTTCTAAGTCTGCAATAACATAAATCTAATATAGTAATGCACAATAGTCTTCTATACATTTGTATCTCATAAACCATTGATATTAAGGCAACCAAAATGATCTTTTAATAGGCATATTCAAAGCACTCCTGGAGTTACATTATATTTACAGGGAAAGCTTCATTCTCTCAGAGGATCACATCTGCAGACACAACCTAAAGGCCTTTTAATAAGGCTTTGCCAGGTGGACCTAAAATTCAACTTAGTTTCACTATTTTTTCATGTTAATTCCTGTTTCATGTTATCCATTTTAAAGAAGGTTATAAAATAGTACTGGTTTCTCAAATAACCCAAATGAAGGTTTGCTTTGTTTTTAAATCAAGCCAATAGAATTAGGCTTCAGGTTTGCAATTATTAACTCTTTGGTATCTTCAGCTACTTGTTAAAGTAGTTACTTTAAGCCAATGTTTCTAAATCTTGGCAACTTTATGAAGAGTTGACGTCAACA
Source organism: Ahaetulla prasina (assembly GCF_028640845.1). Lineage (NCBI taxonomy): Eukaryota > Metazoa > Chordata > Lepidosauria > Squamata > Colubridae > Ahaetulla > Ahaetulla prasina. Next base: position 97,123,179 of record NC_080544.1, on the reverse strand, counting down.
TCCAGAATTCCCTCAGCCAGAATTCTGCCTGGGGAATTCTGGGAGTTGAAGCCCACCCATCTTAAAGTTCCCAAGATTGAGAAACACTGCTTCTTATTCCTTGAAAACAAAAATTAATGCAAACCACTTGAGACGCATGGTAACCAATATGAAAACATTCTCAAAAAAATATAGTAACTTGGGCGGGTGGTTGGACTAGAACACTTCCAAAGTCCCTTCCAGTCCCATGATTCAGCAATTCTATGACATAATATCTAGACTGTGCCCTTGGTAGGATGCGTGGTAGTACAGTTAAACAAGGCTTGTGGATTCTAGAAAGGTTCATAAGATTAGAATAGAATAGAGCTGGAAGGGACCTTGGAGGTCTTCTAGTCCAGCCCCCTGCTCTGGCAGTAGACCCTGTACTATTTCAGCCAAGTGGCTATCGAGTCTCTTCTTAAAAACCATCAGTGATTAAATGACCATGATCTCTGAAGGCAAGCTGTTGTTGTTAGTTGTGAAGTCATATCCGACCAATTGCGACCCCATGGACAACTTTCCTCCAGGCCTTCCTGTCCTCTACCATCCTCTGGAGTCCATTTAAGCTCACGCCTACTGCTTCAGTGACTCCATCCAGCTATCTCGTTCTCTGTCATCCCATTCTCTTTTTTTGCCCTCAATCTTTCCCAGCATTAGGCTCTTCTCCAGTGAGTCCATCCTTCTCATTAGGTGGCCAAAATATTTGAGTCGAAGGCAAGCTGTCCCACTGGTTATTTTTTTTTTAATTTGAATTTATATCCCGCCCTTCTCCGAAGACTCAGGGCGGCTTACATTGTGTAAGGCAATTGTCCTCACTGTCAGGAAGTTTCTACTTAATTCCAGGTTGCTTCTCTCTTTGATTAGATTCCAACCATTGTGAGTTTCCGTTGATTAGTTTCCAATCTATTGTGAGCAACACTTACACTTTTTTTAAAAAAAAATCTAAACTAAAAAAAAATTCCAGATTCAGAGTCTGGTATAAGAGTCACATACTTTAATTGAAACATTTTAAGTCTAGAATTCAGTTTTGTCACCACAAATTAAGTATAATCTCTAGCTTACTCTAGCCTGGTGAACAAAAATTTCTTCATTTCACCAATGTGATTTATCACAACACAATAGAAAGAGTTATCCAATGGCTATTTTTTTTAATTTGAATTTATATCCCATAATATGGATTAAATGAGTGACTGATAAAATATCTCACAGAAATGTAAGAAGGGATCCAGATCTAATTTCTGTCCCTATATCTCATCACCCTTTGATGTCTCATTTGACTGCAAGCAAAGAGGGTCAATTGTTAATTCTTTTAGAGAGAGAGAGAGAATTTTTTTTTTTATTGGCCAAGTGTGATTGGACACACAAGGAATTTGTCTTGGTGCATATGCTCTCAGTGTACATAAAAGAAAAGATACGTTCATCAAGGTACATCTTTTACTTTCCCACCCTCTTTTTCTTTTCTTTCAAAACTTTCCAGATAGACAAATGCGACAACAGCAAAGATTGCAGTGCCATTCATATGATCCAAGTAAGTATAAGATAATATAATTCATTTGTCAGCGTTCCAAGTAATGCACCCATAGAAAGCAGAACTCTGAGGCAGGCACGTTCCCCAAAGAACGATTTATTGGCTACATCATATTGGCTCAATTGGTGAAAGCTAACTCTGAAAGTTCCTTCGGCTTTCACCTAATTACAAAGTAAAAGTTTCTTCCCCTTTTCCCCAGGTCACTGGTCACACTGTCCAATCAAGGTGCTGGATAGTTGCTTGATTAGTCCATTCCAGTGGTGGGATTCCCCCCAGTTTAACAACCAGTTCAGTGATCACGTGCTTCAGTGAACGCACACTGCGCATGTGAAGTTTGAAGAAATCTTCACTTCTGCATTTCTTCGGAGGAGAAACACAGCTGAGGCACGCCAATCTACTCTGCTGTGCGAATCAGCTGAGAAGATAAAGGTAGGAAAATAGTGTGGGCGGGCAAGCGGGCCCATCTGATCATCGGGGCAAATTGGCTCACTCCCAGCTGATCGTTGGAGCTACTGGTTCGCCTGAACCCGTCCAAACCGGTAGAATACCACCCCTGGTCTACTCCTCCTCTGGCCAGCCACCTGTCGGAATGTTCTTGTTTCCCACAGGAAAACTTCCTTGTTTTGGCTACAAAACCCCATCCAGCTATTTCCTCCCTCCCTGTCCCTTCTTCTGCTTTGTGGCAACCCTGAAGCCTCCAAGATGGCCTCAACCAGGTTCCCTTCAGGGTTGACATCATTGCAGTACATCTTACCTATGCATCCAGATCCAGCTGACCTGGTTCTGGCTGTCAAGATAACCAGCACATCTATTTATTTGTTTATTTTATTTGCTAAATTTGAATTTATATCCCATAATATGGATTAAATGAGTGACTGATAAAATATATACAATGATTAAAATACTATATAATTAAGGAAAAAAACAAATTGTAAACAAACCTAGTAGTCAAGGTACAATGACGTCAGGCTGAAAATTAATTTCAGTTAATTCTGAAGGTAATTATTTTATCCTAAAAGAATAATCACAAGGTCTTATTTTATTTATTAGGCAAAGAAAGAAGCTGTGACAGCTATATGTATGGGGACCTTATATTATTCTACAGGATTAAAATACAGTCTGTTAGAATTAACAGGCTGAGTTGTGAATTACCATACAATGAGAGAAGATTAATTCATTTCTTTTTGGAATTAACGTGCAATGCTAAAGGATTACTTATAGTTCTTTTTAATTACTTTTGATCTCTACTGGAAAATAGTCACTACTTAAAAATATTCTGTTGCCTTATGAGCCCTTTTAAGATACCCCATTGTAGCATTTAAGGCTGTAGCTCCTTTCTGATTTGATTAATAAATCCATATTTATAAGGCTTAAATGAATTAATTTGAATACTCTAAAATTAGACTGTAAATGAACTTATATGTACAGTAATACTAGGCCAACTCCCTAATATTTTTACACATAGTGTAAAATAATATAGTAAATATAGTATTTATTTATTTTATTTATTTATTAAATTTTTATACCGCCCTTCTCCCAAGGGACTCAGGGCGGTGTACAGCCAAAAGATAAAAAACATAAAAAATATACAATTAAAACAACAATTTAAGACCGAGCATATTAGAAAAATGGCCAATTAAAAGATTTAAAATTTAAAATTACAAACCCTAAAATAATAAAACCCCGGTTAAAAGTTTTAAAAATATTTAAAAATATTAAGCCAGTCCCGCTTGAATAAATAAATGCGTTTTCAGCTCACGGCGAAAGGTCCGAAGATCAGGCAATTGACGCAATCCAGGGGGAAGTTCGTTCCAGAGTGTAGGAGCTCCCACAGAGAAGGCCCTACCCCTGGGGGCCGCCAGCCGACATTGTTTGGCGGACGGCACCCTGAGAAGACCCTCTCTGTGTGAGTGTACGGGTCAGTGGGAGGCATGAGGTAACAGCAGGCGGTCCCGTAAGTACCCGGGCCCTAAACCATGGAGTGCTTTGAAGGTGGTAACTAAAATCTTAAAGCGCACCCGAAAGACCACAGGAAGCCAGTGCAAGCCGCGCAGGATCGGTGTTACATGGGAGCAGCGAGTTGCTCCCACTATTATCTGCGCAGCTGCATTCTGGACTAGCTGCAGCCTCCGGGTGCACTTCACGGGCAGCCCCATGTAGAGAGCATTGCAATAATCCAAATGGGAAGTGACAAGAGCGTGAGTGATCGTGCATAAGGCATCCCGGTCAAGGAAGGGGCGCAACTGGCAAACCAAGCGTACTTGGTGAAAAGCCCTCCTGGAGACGGCCGCCAAATGATCGTCAAATGACAACCGCCCATCCAGGAGGACGCCCAAGTTGCGCACCCTTTCCATTAGGGCCAATAACTCGCCCCCGACAGCTGGTTGTACCGGGGTGCCGGCATCCACAGCCACTCTGTCTTGGAGTGATTGAGCTTGAGTCTGTTTCTCCCCATCCAGACCCGTATGGCTTCCAGACACCGGGACAGCACTTTGGCAGCTTCGTTGGGGTGGTCCGGGGTGGAAAAGTACAGCTGCGTATCATCAGCGTACAGATGGTAACTCACCCTGAAACCACTGATGACCTCACCCAATGGCTTCATATAGATGTTGAACAGGAGAGGCGAGAGAATCGACCCCTGCGGCACCCCACAAGTGAAGCGCCTCGCGGTCGATCTCTGCTCTCCTGTCAACACCGTCTGTGACCGGTCGGCGAGATAGGAGGAGAACCACCGATAAACGGTGCCTCCCACTCCCAACCCCTCCAACCGGTGCAGCAAGATACCATGGTCGATGGTATCGAAAGCCGCTGAGAGATCTAATAGGACCAGGGCAGAGGAACAACCCCTATCCCTGGCCCTCCAGAGGTCATCCACCAACGCGACCAAAGCTGTCTCTGTACTATGACTGGGCCGGAAGCCGGACTGGAACGGGTCTTGATAGATAGTATGTGTGTATGTATTAAGATATACAATAAAGTAAGATTGTGCCTTCATGATTTAGATTTGCAATTTTAATCCTTATCTTAGTTTGATTTTTCTGCAACTTTTGAACCAGATTTAAATTTTGTTTTGATTTTTTGCAAACTTCGGAATGGACATAAGAGTTATCAAAAAAGAAAGAGAAATATGAGGTCTACCAGATATTTCCTTTGGATCAGAAGAATGCAAGTATGGAGAAATGGTTTCAACTGTAGAAGAAACATGAAGAAAGATTCTGCCCTAAATCATCTAAAGTGATAATCTCACTACTAAGGGAGAGAAACATTATCCAAAAATAATGTACAAGTGACTCAATGGCGGGATTCGGCCGGTTCTGTCCAGATCGCGCAAACTGGTAGCGGCGACTGTGGGAGGCTCGGCCCACCCGTCAGGACATAATGCGTGACTACTGCGCATGTACGTGCACCTGCTCACATTTGAGAACCGGTAGGGAAGGTGAGTGAATCCCACCTCTGAAGTGACTCTATCTTCTAATTTTTCAAACTTCTTTTCCCTTTGAGAGAAGCTTCTTTCTGTTTTCTCGGGGGATTAAAATTTTGTTTTATATTATTTCCTGTAGTAAATTTAATTTTACTATATTGTAGTAAAGGTAAAGGTTTCCTTGTACAATTGTGACTGACTCTATAGCATTATACTCATTTCTTTGGCTATATGCCAAAGGTGCACGGAACACCTTCCCACTGAAGTGGTACCCATTAATCTATTCCATTTCCATGTTTTCGAACTGCTAGGTAGGCAGGAGCTGGGGCAAGTAACAGGAGCTCACCCGTTGCACAGAACTCAGGTCTCAAACCCAGGCTGTCAGCTCTCCAGCCCAGGGATCTCCAACCATGGCAACTTTAAGACTTGTGGACAGCAAAGCTGGCTGAGGAATTCTAGGAGTTGAAGTCCACAAGTCTTAAAGTTGCCAAGGTCAGCTGCTTCATCTGACAAGCTCAGGGTAATGAGCATACTTGTTTTCTTTCATTCATTTTTCCCATTCATGTTTCAACCTCCTAGCTGTCCCTTTCCAAATTGTAAAAGTCCCCTTTGAAAAGTTCCTTCAGTTTTTATTTATTTTTATTTATTTTGTCAATCATATATTTATTTATTTATTTATTTATTTATTTATTTTTTTATTTATCAAACTTCTATACCGCCCTTCTCCCGAAGGACTCAGGGCGGTGTACAGCCTCCATTTAAAACAATTAATATACATATTAAAATAACAATTAAAAACTTATTCAATAAAAGGCCAAATTAAAACCGTCGATTGACCATAAAAATACCATAAAAATATAAGATAACAGGTAAAAGTATAAACATAATTTGGATACATGAAAAGAAAGTAATATTAGGATAGGGATGGTAGGCACACAGGTGCACTTATGCACGCCCCTTTCAGACCTCTTAGGAGTAGGGTGAGGTCAACAGTAGACAGTTTAAGGTTAAATTTGGGGGGGGGGGGTTGGGGAAGAAACTACAGTCAGGTAGTGCATTCCAGGCATTGACCACTATGTTACTGAAGTCATATTTTCTGCAATTGAGTTTGTATCTATTATTTGCTCAAGTATTGTAGTGGTTGAAGCTGAAGTAGACATTGACAGGTAGGACAGTTGTGGTAGATATTTTTATGTACTATGCTTAGGTCAGACTGAAGTTGGCGTAGTTCTAAGTCGTCTAAGCCCAAAATTTGGAGTCTGGTGGCATAAGATATTTTATTGTGGGTAGAGGAGTGGAGGATTCTTCTTGTGAAATATCTCTGGACTCTCTTGATTGTATTTATATCCGATATGCAGTGGAGGTTCCAGACAGATGAGCTGTATTCAAGAATTGGTCTAGCAAATGTTTTGTATGCTCTAGTCAGTAGTACAATATTACCAGAGAAGAAGCTACACAAGATTAGGTTAACAACTCTTAGTGCCTTTTTGGCAATGTTGTTACAGTTGTTACATAATACAGTTCCTTATTATATACTTATTCCAGATATATCTTCTATGAAGCCCAGTACCTGTAGATTAATGGAGAAGGTGATCCAGAAGAAGAAGAAGAAAACCAAGTTATTTATGGTAGATAACTGCCCTCTAGACATCTCATAACTACGATGAGAACCCACACATCACCTGTGGCAATTTTACTGGAATTTTCTTTACTGGGATTTCAGTTGAAAGCAGTTGTTAAAAATAAAACATCCTTTAAAATCCTTTAGTATGCAGTTCATCTGGTCTAATAGAATGCCGGATTAATTCAGAGAAGCCTAAAGATAATGAACAGGAAATATATTTGAGTTCTGGTAAAGTAGAAAGCATGGGAAACTCAAAACAACTCTGCATTGATAGTGTCAGGTAGAAGCTGAAGAATTTTGACATTCTTTCCAAATTCTGCTATAAAATTCTAACCCATTCCAAGACACCAAGTGATTCCTATTCCCTAATCATGCCTATTTCAAAATATTAACATATGAAGTGAGGGAAGTCACCCCTCCTAGAAGAATGAAATATTTTGAAGAAATATTTAAAAAGGCAGAATATTATATTTTCTCTAAAGGAGAAACGTGTTTCTAAAGACAGAACTTCAGAGCTTCAGCTCCCTGCCCCCAGCAGATATTTGGTGCCCATTTTTTTAAATTTGCATTTATATCCCGCCCTTCTCCGAAGACTCAGGGCAGCTTACACTATGTGAAGCAATAGTCTTCATCCATTTGTATATTATATACAAAGTCAACTTATTGCCCCCAACAATCTGGGTCCTCATTTTACCTACCTTATAAAGGATGGAAGGCTGAGTCAACCTTGGGCCTGGTGGGACTTGAACCTGCAATAATTGCAAGCAGCTGCTGTTAATAACAGACTGTTTTACCAGTCTGAGCCACCAGAGGCCCTTTGAGAAAGACTGTGCCAATCTATTCCCAAACAAAACATCTTCAACTCCCGATGATGGGATTCAGATGGAGAGGACATGACTTTTAGGACATAGTAGCATTAACCTATTCTAACCATTATAGAATAAAGCATTTTGCTATTCTAACCATTAGAATAGCAAAAGACACAGGGCTCACTATATTGCAGAACCCCCTAGCAGCATCTCAGAACACTATAAAAATCCATGTAATCATCAAATCAATTTGTCAGCTGTCCCAGAACTACATGCTGTTGTTGGTTCTGCTCATCAATAAACAGAGTCCTTCTTTCCAATCAGCCTCCATTTTATTTTCAGTGTCTTTCTCCCAGCTTGGAACCGGACCGGAGCTTTCTTCCAACAGCTTCTTTTCCAAAAACACCACACTACTAACCAGAGCATATAAAACATTTGCTAGACCAATTCTAGAATACAGCTCACCTGTTTGGAACCCTCACCACATCTCTGACATCAATACAATTGAACGTGTCCAGAAATATTTTACAAGAAGAGTTCTCCATTCCTCTGAAAACAACAAAATACCTTATCCCACCAGACTTGAAATTCTAGGCTTAGAAAACTTGGAACTCCGTCGCCTTCGACAAGACCTAAGTTTAACTCACAGAATCATCTATTGTAATGTCCTTCCTGTCAAAGACTACTTCAGCTTTAATTGCAATAATACAAGGGCAACCAATAGATTTAAACTTAATGTAAACCGCTTTAATCTAGATTGCAGAAAATATGACTTCTGCAACAGAATCATCAGTGCTTGGAATACTTTACCTGACTCTGTGGTCTCTTCCCATAATCCTAATAGCTTTAACCAAAAACTTTCTACTATTGACCTCACCCCATTCCTAAGAGGACCATAAGGGGCGTGCATAAGCGCACAAACGTGCCTACCGTTCCTGTCCTATTGTTCTTCTTTTCTTCTTCCTATATATGTTTATATGTGTATATACTATATAATCTTTTTGTATGATGTTGTGACAAAATAAATAAATAAATAAATAAATAAAATAAGTAGCAACCACAAAAATCTACATTTTATGTTTATTATTTAACTCTTTCTCCCAGTTGCTGATCTCCTTCTGCAATTAAGCAACATACATTTTATTGGTTTATATTTAACTTTCTTGACATTAATGAATATGTAATAATAATTGCTTGGTCAGCCTCATGAGTGATACAGTAATTTCTCCTTCTGAGATAATTCTCATGAACATTGACTAGAGCATTACTTATGGAGCAAATCTGCTTGATTGAAAATAGATTTGGTGACCCTATTTTTAAAGACAGAGTCGCATTGTGGCAGATAAATTATTCCTGCAGAGCAGGAAAACCAGCAAAATGAAATCCATTGTTCACTAAAATTCCTGTAATCTTATGCCTGCTGGTTGAGACTGATAGGAATAGTGGATGCTTGTTTAAAGCTATCAAGAAGTATTTCAGTGGTCCTTTTTATTAGCACTTTATTTGAAAGCAATAATGGGCTGTGAAAAATGAATGGTTGCTATAAAAGCATTTAGCATGTATTTTATAAGCAATTAAAAATTACCCTTGAAGAAGCTTTTTTAAATGAGTGTTAATTGACAAGATAAGACAAGCATCCCAAAGTAGAGCAACTATCAAACATCTTCCCCTCCTAGGTTTTTTTTTAATGGCAATCTCATTAAAAGCCACTGTTATCTCTCTGGAATTTCCTTCTAAGAACAGATACATCATATCATCTTGTGTTTCTTTGCTAATTCTACTAAATTCCCACTTGTTTAGTCTCTAATGGTTTTACACATAGATACCCTTCATATAAAACTAGTACCTGTGACTAAAATGTCTAGAGTACTAGCTTTGTTAATGTTAATTTTTGGAATAAAAATGTCTTACTTAATTCTATCTTTGTGTTCCTTCAAATACCTCACAAATCCATCTTCCTTCCTTCCTTCCTTCCTTCCTTCCTTCCTTCCTTCCTTCCTTCCTTCCTTCCTTCCTTCCTTCCTTCCTTTCCACCTTCCCCTCCCCTCTCCAGCAGGCAGATAAGTGACTGCTGCAGGGTGGGGGAAGGAGCGAAGGATTATGAAAATGGCTGGGAAACTGTCATATAATATTAAAAATGCAGATCACATGACTCCATCAAAAGCCAATAGCACTAAAGCAGCCACAGCTTTCCTGAATTCCAGTCTCTTTGCAGTCCTAGGTCCTAGTTTTTGGACACATTCTGTAAGTTACCCCATTTGATTAAAAACAATTTTCCTATGATACATCATTTTGCCCAATCAAAAGGTCATGACAACAAGAGTTTTAGCCACATGTAGATTCAGTTTGTAAACAGTGGTCCATGTCTCCCATTAAAGTTGTACTGACAGTGATGGGACTAATCATATAAGCAAGTAAAGTTTATTTCTCCTTCCAGGTTTATAAAAGTATGGTAATAAGGGTTAATCAAGGTGTTGGCCAGATTAGCGGACCTGCAAAAATGTTGCCTAGCAACCAGAGATGGTATTCAGCAGGTTCTGACCAGTTCTGGAGAACCGGCAGCGAAAATGTTGAGTAGTTCAGAGAACCAGTAGTAAAAATTCTGACCCGCCCCCATCAATTCTCTGCCTCCCAAGTCCCAAGATCCGGAGGAAATGTGGATTTTGCAGTAACCTTCCCCTGGAGTGAGGTAGGAATGGAGATTTTACAGTATCCTTCCCTTGGTGGCCACACCCACAAAACCACGCCCACAAAACCGGTAGTAAAAAAATTGAAACCCACCACTGCTAGCAACTGAATGGAAGCCCCTCCACCCCAAAAAAAACTTATTTGTGATCCTACCTTCTTTCAAATAGTGTGATAAGAACTGTAATTTGTAGGAAGGGTTTTGCTCTAAAACCTGAGGAATCAGCCTAGATTTTTTTTTTTTAAATGATTCATTGGTACTTCCAATCAGATTTGTCAAGTTAATCCACTGGGCTCCATCTGTTTATTCAAAGGTATTCTGCCATAACCTAAACCCTTTTAGGCAACAGAATTAAGGGGTTATATATTTGCTCTCTAAGTCTGGGTTCTGATCTCGGTTTAAGGCTTTCGGCTGCTTGCTGTAAAAATAACTGTTTTAAATGGAATATTTTGTAGACCTAACCAATGCCATACTTATAAACTGATACCACCATTAATAGAAATTAGCTCCCCCAATGAGAGACTGGTGTGTTTCCATACAAGCATGAGTTAAGCATGCAATATCTATATCTTCTATTTAAAATTAAAATCCAGGATTATTATCGCAAGCATAACAACCAATACAAAAAATATATATCTCTTGTATTGTTAATTGAAATTAGGTGTTTTCTTTCCTTCCATTTCTTTTAATAGAATAAAACATTTGACTGTTGAAAACTGGTGGGGGAGGAGTACAAAACATATACAAAGTCTGGGAATGCTTTTAAATTGAGCCAATTTTATTGGGGAATAACATTTTTGTGAGTAGCAGCTCATTCTATTAGATGCATACTTCGTTTTGTAACTTATGGTGAAGCGTAACTTCTTGCCAAGAAAGAAATCACATATGCATAGGATTGCATACATTATTTGCTTACCTATTTATTTAGTCATTTCACCATCTTTCTACGCTGCTCAGCTCATACCACTTGGAGATTTTTTTACAATAATATAAAAAATACAGAAATCAAGCAATCACTTTAAGCTTAAACTCAGCAATAAATAAAATAGCAATAGAACGTTTAGATTCAGATCTTTTTGTAGGTTTTTTTCTTCCAAGCTATCAAGAAAGAAAGAAAGAAAGAAAGGAAGGAAGAAAGAAAGAAGGAAGGAAGGAAGGAAGGAAGGAAGGAAGGAAGGAAGGAAGGAAGGAAGGAAGGAAGGAAGGAAGGAAGGAAGGAAGGAAGAATAAATTTTACAGATAATAAAGAACAACTTTGCTACACCATCGACCAAAGGCTGCTGTTCAGAAATGATTGAAAACTGCTGATGGTTAAATGGAAAATTTCTACTAGATGCCAATTACTCTCCAAACTTAGATGAAACTGTTACATTTTGAATTTTATAATGTTTCTATGGTTGGGTCCATGAGTCTGTAGAGATTCTCAGTCATCCAGGTCGTGGTTGTCCCAAAGGTGCTTTTTCAGGAGGCAACTGATATTTGAAGATATTTCTCTTCTCATCCAAGAAGCTTCTTCAGCTCTGACCGGATGGTGGGAAATGGAAGTATTTATATTCCTTGCAGATATCTGGTCATTTGCATCCTTTTAGAGGGTCATTGAAGCACTTGGAGGTTTATCTGTGTCCTCAGGGTCACCTGAGTAGTGTTCCTGGTTACTGTAGTCTGCAATTTTTTTCCCCTCTGGAAATCCATTCCTACTCTCACACCATTCAAAGAGTGTTCATCCCAAATTGTATAACTAAATCCTTCCATTCCCCACTATCCTGTCAGAGCTGAAGAAGCTTCTTGGATGAGAAGTGAAACATCTTCAAAGAAAAAACAAAGTCCAGTTACCTTCTGAAAAAGCACCTTTGGGATGTTGGTCCATGAGCATGCAAAACAATTTTTTCTCTCGGAGTTTGAGGTCATTAGATAATTACACCTAGATCTAGATCTTCCTTCATTACCTGAAATTTGATAAAAAAGAATAATTATCTTCTTTTTGGCATCTTATTTCATATAATAAAAGAGAAATGAAAACACGATATTCTCTTGTCCTGACTGAGGAAGAGGGGCAGGACAGCATGGGCTAAAGCTCTAGTACTCCTGGAGTACTAGAAATAGCACTTAGACTTATATACTGCTTTACAGTGCTTTACAGCCCTCTCTAAGCTGTTTACAGAGTCAGCATAATGCCCCCAACAATTTTGGGTCCTCATTTTACCCACCTCGGAAGGATGGAAGGCTGAGTCAACCTTCAAACTGGTGGAATTTGAACTGCCAAATTGCAGGCAGCCGGCAGTCAGCAGAAGCAAGCCTGCAGTACTGGACTCTAACCATTGGGCCACCAAAGCTCAGTAGCAATGTGAAAGCTTTTTCTAGATTGAAAATGTAAGTAAATTTGCCATCTCCAAGGCTGGTGGTACTCCTTTCTTTCTGTTCTGGAGGTGAAATGGATCTGTTGATGATCTTGGGGAAAAGAGGAAAAATTTATTTGCTGCATAAAAACAACCTGATCAAAGGGGTAGGAGACTCCGGTAGCTTAAAGGTCAGAGAAAGAAACTTAAGAAGGATTCAGTGTAATTCATCAGACAGTTAAAAGTGGTCTTGGGAATTTTGTACCATCAGGCTTGCAAGATTCTATGGATGTAACTTTACAATAAAGTAGATTTAGCTCACCTAGTCATTTCACCTAGTCAGGAAGACTGACAGGGGAAACATAGAGGGAGAATAATTTGTCCCCTCATTTTATGTTGGCAGCCTCTTTAATGGACTGGCAATAGGATAGCCACTTTAGGAACTAAATTAAGAGTAGAGTAATCCGAGTTGCAGTCCTTCCTGCTTTAGGCATGAAACACCAAGTAGGTGATCTTGGGCAAGCCATTCTCTGGGCCAGTGTTGTAGGGAGAAGGCATACTATTTCTCAAAATATTGCCAAGAAGAAGGGTTTTCAAACTTTTTCTGGCTGAAGATACAGAAGGATCTTGACAGACGAGCATTGGGCACTATCTAACAAAATGAAATTCAACAGTGAAAAAAGTAAGGTTCTGGATTTAGGCAAAAAAAAAATGCACAGGTACCGTATATGTGGTACCTTGCTCAATAGTAGTAACTGTGAGAGGGATCTTGGAGTCCTAGTGGACAACCATTTAGATATGAGCCAGCAGTGTGCAGCAGCTGCCAAAAAAGCCAACACAGTTCTGGGCTGCATAAACAGAGGGATAGAATCAAGATCACATAAAGTGTTAGTACCACTTTATAATGCCTTGGTAAGGTCACACTTGGAATACTGCATTCAGTTTTGGTCACCACAATGTAAAAAAGATATTGAGACTCTAGAAAGAGTGCAGAGAAGAGCAACAAAGATGATTAGGGGCCTGGAGACTAAAACATATGAAGAACGGTTGCAGGAATTCAGTATGTCTAGTTTAATAAAAAGAAGGACTAGAGGAGAGATGATAGCAGTGTTCCAATATCTCAGGGGCTGCCACAAAGAAGAGGGAGTCAAGCTATTCTCCAAAGCACCTGAAGGCAGGACAAGAAGCAATGGGTGGAAACTAATCAAGGAGAGAACCAACTTAGAACTAAGGAGAAATTTCCTGACAGTTAAAACAATCAATAAGTGGAACAACTTGCCTCCAGAAGTTGTGAATGCTCCAACACTGGAAATTTTTAAGAAAATATTGGATAACCATTTGTCTGAAATGGTGTAGGGTTTCCTGCCTGGGCAGGGGGTTGGACTAGAAGACCTCCAAGGTCCCTTCCAACTCTGTTATTATGTTATGTTAAGAAACTATTTATTGGAAAAAAAATCCAAGAATCTCTGATAATGAGAGGTGTAGCTTCTGAATGTCAGCTGACAAGCTGCTCCCTTTTTTTTATCCCCACCCCCACTCACCCACTTCCCTTGTCGACAGTTTTCACCTAAGCCAGAAGAAAAAAAATCTGTACAAAAGATTTAAGAAAAATCTCTCTGTAAGGAACTAAGAGAGAAAATTTATCCTACACTTGTGGAGTTTTCCTTCTGTAGACTCTTAAAGAGAGGGATTCCCCCCCACACCCTTTACACTGCAAACCTTATTCAAATCTTCATGAAACCCAAGGATTCTAGAGACCCCAGTTTGAAAACCCACAGCAGCAGATGTCCACACTTGAGATAAAGAGATAGCTAGGTCTATTCATAGGCAAATGCCCTCACCCAAGATCCAACAAAGACAGGATTAGCCCATCTACCCATCTAGCAACAGAACTCACCACATGCCACCTGGGAAGATTTCATCAACCAGCAAGGCTCAACCAAGCTTGGAACTCAGGACAGAGTTGTCCCTGCATGGCCCCATGGGAGTCTGACAACCAATCAGAATACAAGTTCAAAGTCAACCAAGGCAATCTCAGCATCTCAGCACTTTTTCTGCTCAGGAACTCAAGCCATGTGGTCCTGTTCATCAATAAACCTTCTTTGCAAGCAACTTCCATGAATCCAGTATCTTTTTCCCCACTTGGAACTGAACCCAGATGGACATTTCTTCCAACAATAATGATGCCATTCTGTTTTTTGGTTTTTTTTTAAGGGGGAAACATAACATTCCTTCTCCTGCTCTGGAATGACCATGAAGTATCCTATGATCAGTTCAGCCAATTCAGTAAGTGTTGAGGAAGAAGACTGAAGACCGTAAATTGCAAGTAAGGGGTAGTAGTCTATTTTTCCACCTGAGTTGACTTGATGACTGCATGAACAAGTCCATTCAATAATGCAGATACAGTTTGCCACGGCTTTCTTCTGTTTGTTTGGGTTGTTTGCTTCCAAGTCTAGAGTACTAGAAGTCTCTACCAGGCACTGACCAAACTTGATGTTATTTAGCTTTCAAGCATGAACAAGATCAGACAATGGCTATCATGTTCCCATCTGCTGAGATCAAGCTACAGACATGTAATATAATTTTAATTTTTAAAAATGATGGATATGCCTTTCCTACTTTGTACATTTGGAAACAGCAATTGCTTCCTTCATCGATATCCATCATGTATTGTTCTCTGGAAAAGCACTAGCTGTGCTTTATTTCGTCTAACATTAATTTTGTATAGATCCACTGGCCATTCAAATTTGCTTCCAGCAGGATCCATGAAAAAAATTATTTAGATTTCCTAGGAAGAAAAGATCTCTTGATATCTATGGATCCCTCTTTTCCAAGCAGAAATTTCTCCTCCATCCAATGGGATGTAGGCTGTAAGTCTGTCTGTCTCTGTAGGCTTAAGTCTGTCTGTCTCTGTCTCTGTCTCTCTCTCTGTATTAATTTAGCCTTGCAAATATTTGCACAAACCTGGCATACTTTTTTTTTCATTTAATTACTGTGGTCATTTTGTTTTGCTCTCTTTCAATGACTATATAAATGCTCTTAGTTTTTATTGAGTTGTTATTGTTCTATGTCACCATGCACAAAGTAATCTTTAGGGCAGGGCAGTGTTTCAAAATTAAATGCAAAAAGGTCTTATTCAGAGGTACAAGAGGGCAAACACAGAGAATTCTTAAGAGCAGAGCAATCAAATCTGCAAAAATCAGAATAGCCAACTGATGGCAGAAGAGACCTTTCTCCCGTTGAACAAAAGTTTGGATTTTGGCCATCCAGTGCTGGCATTCCTCTTTAATGAATAATAATAACTTGCTCAGGCTTATGTTGGTTTGAGGAACTGCATGCAACATTTGTTTCACACATGCTGGAAAATATTTCTTTCTACCTGTTTATCTGAAGGGTTGCTGTGCTTTTCAGGTAGTAAATTAATTACCTTAAGAATTAAGAGCTGTCTCCTTAAGACATTGCATTGTGGGAGATGTAGAGAGATTGCATTATGGGAAATGTAATCCAGGACATGTGACCACTTCTGTGTGTCCGATTGGCCACTGAGACTCTCTGCTCGGGCTACAGAACAAAGCCCCAGCCATTATGAGTTGCCATGGAGGAGAGAAGCATGCTTTCTGAACAGGGGGACAGATCTACCATCATTTTACACTAGGAAATGGGACAGATTATGAAGTAAGGATGAACCTCACCTTGACTCACCATAATTGTAAGTCTATGATTTTGAGGACACCCAAATAAACTTGATCTGTATGAAAACCTGTTTGCTAGAGTTTAACTGCCTGTTCCCAGCGAATCCAGATGTTTTGGGGACATAACAGTTGCACAACCCTATCTAACCATCATAATCCATATACCAAAGAGGCAGCATGATGTAAGGTGTTAAAATGTTACTGGAGGTCTTAGGTATTACTAACTTTGGGCCAATCACTCTCCTTCAATTTCACTTACCTTATGGGACTTTTTTGGTGGAATAATGAGAAGAGGAAGTGCTTTGCAGGCTATCTTTAAGTCATCCCTTGCGGTCAGAATATTTGAAGGACCATCTCTCCCCTATTACATCCACCCGACCATCAAGGTGTCAAGGCAGGACATGTTACAGATCCCATCAAATAGAGATGGATGTTTAGTGGGACTATGAAAAAGGGCCTTCTCGGTGGTGGCCCTTTCTTTATGGGATATCATTCCCACCAAGGAGCAGTTGGTCCTCACTCTGTTGCTTTTCTGAAAGGGCCTAAAAACACAGTTTTGTCAGCAGGCCTGAGGACCACAAATGGAGAGGGACCGGACCAAGTGTCTGATTTGGTTGTATAGCTGCTGCCACAAGGGATGGAGGGTTGATTTTTAAATGCTGTTAAGCTACTGAATAAAAACTCCTGAGCAAAAAGGAGTTCTACAGTTCTACAGAATGAAATCTACAGTATAAATACGTAATATACAATTTTTTAAAAAATTGTTTATTCATTTGTAACAGACAATTTCCTACAGCTCTGTCCTTCTGCATAATTTTCTAATGACATAAACATGCAGGAACATTTTCTTTCAATAGGAAAATGCACCCTAAAAGAATTGCCAACGATTAGATTTAAAGAACTGGAATATTATACAGGCAAGAAAATGAATGACTCCTATAAACAAGCAGATGCTGTGTGCAATATCCTTGTAACTGCTCGAAAATGAGAGTGGGATGGAGAAAACCATTGCGAATTATCACCATCTCTTTGCTAACAATTCTGCTGCGAGTACTGTCATGCTAAAATCATGATTGCTTTTCCTCGCCTGGTTACAAAAAATGGAGAGGCCAACCAGGGGAGTCTCTTTGCAGAGCCCCTGGCCCAAATAACTACCCCCAAAGTAACCAAAGATCAGAGACAAAACTCAAGGGGAAAAGGCCCACCACCATCAAAAAGTATTTCCTGATGAAACGGTATTTCCTGATGGGAAATCTGAAAAAGGGGAAGTAACACAGACAGTTGACGACAAAGCTGACACCCTGTATTCCAAAACCAGGAAAATCAGTTGTGACATTTTTCATTTATTTGTAAATGCCTCTTTGGCACGATGTTCACTCAAAATGACAGTTGCATCTTATGGAACTGAGGAAGTGATGGTAAAATAGAAGAACACTGACAGCTGCTTTAATGAGATTCTGTGTTAAGACTACTGTGACACATTCCCCCTCCAACACACATGCACACACACACACACACACTTCTAATTTCAGCAACCAAGCATTTGATGTACAGAAACCCCACCTTGTCCTTTATCAAGATCCCTTCCTAGGTCATTGTGTCCTACTTTTAACCTAGCTCAAACAGTAAGAGTAATAATAATTAAACAAGAAGCTCACAAAAGCGTTTCTGCTCAGAACTTTACAGCAGAACACATGGATAATTTTCTGGCACCATGCCACATTGCTGGTATGTGAATTATCTTACTCAGTAAGCAATTCTGTTAAAATAGGAATTTTGGCCTGTCACTCAGAATTAATAGGTAGCATACAAGCCCACCTTATAACATAATCAGTGTTTAGCTTTCTTGCTCCACTTTGGATATGATTCTGAATTTTTAAAATGCCTACCAAAACATCTGTTACTATTAAGTATCTGTGTTTTGCATTGTGCTGGCTTGTTACCAGGGAATGTATATTTTCCTTTATGGAATTTTTCTCATGTGGGATTACTGAGGGGTAAAGCACCTCCAAAGTTTCCTTCTTTCTGGATATCGATTTGCAAAATTTATTATCATTCTTATTTTTAAAACTGAAGTTTTTCCAAAGTTTTTCACCGGTCCCTCAAATGCAAATAGCCAGATGAGTGTGTTCCAATGAACATTAATTAATTACCCTGTTTCCTTGAAAATAAGATCTCCCCGGACAATAAGCCCAATCAGGCTTTTGAGCGCATGTGTTAAAATAAGCCCCCCCTGAAAATAAGCCCTCCCTGAAAATAAGCTCTCCCTGAAAATATTTAAATGCATGCACAGCCAGTCCCCGCCATTTCCTCTTGTTAGGGTTAGGGAGACAAAGCTGGAAATCACGTAAGATGGCAAGAGGAGCCCCATCTTGCTCCACACACCCCAAAATAATAAGACCTCCCCGAAAATAAGGCCAAGCACTTATTTCAGAATTGAAAAAAAATATAAGACAGAATCTTATTTTCAGGGAAACATGATAGATGTATAGGGCTGCCCATCTCAAATGCATGACTCAATCTGAAAAACAGGTCAGGTCAGAACGAGTTAGGCACATATTAAATACAAAATCCTCAAACCCTGGAACTCTTCACTGGGTTTCCAAAAGTGTATCATGTAAAGATGTACTTAAAGTGGAAGATAGTTTCATAATAAGTTAGAAAAAAATTAAGAATACAGCATTCAAATGTTCTGTGGTAATTATGTCTTCCACTGTTGGTTTAATTGCAAGATATTTTTGACTCCAATTTCCTACCAAGTTTTGCTCAATATATCCAAAATCATTTGAACTATACAGAGACTACGTTTTGTTAACATCCTACAAAAGATTTGTTCTCCGAACAGCTAAATTATCTTTAATTCATTTTTTTTAAAAAAGAAAGCTCCAATAAATCAATGATAATGTGTCCACGGGTTGTCTTAATATTCCCCTTTTATTTTTTTTAATAAATTCAGAAACCACAAAGCTGAGACAAAAAGGAGGAGTTTTCAGTTCACATTTTATTATTACTTTAATTGGTCTACAATTGCTCCTGACTAATTACTGTCCCTACAGGGCAAGATATTAACCCAGTGTGTTGGCTTTTGAAAATGTTACTTTTTAAATAATGAGGCACTATTATTTGATGCTCTTCCTTTCTCCTTCCATGCTAGGGGCCGGCAATGTTTTTCAGGCTGAGGATCACATGTAGTCTTTGAACAGCATGCCTGTGGTTGCACTCCAAAAGAGGTAGGGATGAGACAGGACAGAGCAAGGGCAAAAACAAAGATTCTTCTGAATTAAATTAATACAGAGAATAGGACTTTTCCCGATGTACTTAATCGCTTTAATAGAGCATGAGTTAATAGCATTAAATAGGGGATAATAGCAAGGTTGTTCAAATGGACAAGAATAGTGGCACTTTTGTCATTATTTCACCCTGGACTTCCAATAACACCGGGATATGTATTATTATTTTCTGGAAGTTGGTGGCGATTTGGGGAAAAATAAAACGGGTTGTGAGTATTATGTTGGTTGTTGATTTTTATTTGCCTATTTACCTATT
The DNA here is from genome assembly GCF_028640845.1 of Ahaetulla prasina. Taxonomy (NCBI): domain Eukaryota; kingdom Metazoa; phylum Chordata; class Lepidosauria; order Squamata; family Colubridae; genus Ahaetulla; species Ahaetulla prasina. The sequence continues at coordinate 97,103,519 of NC_080544.1, read as the reverse complement.
TAGTTGTGTTTGTTGTGCCAGTTGAACTTTAGAGGATGCAACTAGGCTTGCTATTACCATGATTTGTTGAGAAATAATCTCTGCTCTAACTTGCATATCATGGTAAACACTGCAGTTTGTGTGGTCTGTCTTGTTCTCTGCTTAACTTCAAGGACAAAGTAAGTTAAATCTATTACTGCTGCTTTATCATATCACATCCAGAATGAGGGTGAGATCCCAAATTGTGGATCTCTTCCTTAGTTCCATGATTACAAGAGAATCCTTTGGGGTGGGGGAAGGCAATAATAAATCCAACAAATCATCATCACCAACATCATCCAATCTTTAGCAATATTGTATAGGAATGTGTTGTGGCCCGTCAGCTGCCAGCAGAGCTAGCTGCAGAGTCCGACAAGGAAGAGGTTGAGGGAGAGACTTGGCCAGCTTCAGAGCCTTTGGAAGACTCTGATAACGAAATAGCATCAGAGACAGAGAAAGAGTCGGGGGCCTTTCATCCTCCCCCAGCTGGAGAGGCAGCTGCCTTCAGGGCCTGAGCTGAGTGACAGGGAGGAACAGATCGGGCCTATCCCAGATGTAGGTATGCGCAGAGAGGAAAAGAGAGGAGAGCAAAGGAAAGCATTAAGCCGGCTCTCAGGGAGAGGCAGACACAGACAATAGCCAACTCTTCTCTGGATGGGAAATAAATAGGATGCGTTTTGGGAGTGGCCGGTTATCAGAGACAACCGTTCATTTCTAGCATACAGCAAGCAAGTCAGTTTTCTTGGTTCCCAGTTCCCAGGTTTTTTGGGACTAATAGCATTTCCTTTTTTTTTTTTTTTTTGTTCATCCATGTGAATAAAAGACTGTTATTGTCCTGTTATAAAAAAGAGGTTTGTTTTACTCGGGAGTGAATGTCTTATCACTACTTGCGAAGGCTGGGTCAGAACAGAAACATTTGAAGCTGACTTGCTGCCTTGGTTTGAAGACCAAGTACAATAATTTACATTCACATATGGATGAAATGATAGAGTAAGAACAAAAGAATGAGGGCTGCAGTGAATCTAGACTCAGTTTCATGGGATTTAAGTCACAGCAAGGTGTTGAAATTCAAGAACTGTGCCGTAGATTTCACTGAAAAGGTGGCTGTGAGACTGAAGTTAAAGAAAGCAAGGCAGGTGACATCCAACAGGCCAAATGTGAGAGCAGGAGAGAGAATGGGTGGCACTTTTTAAAGAAAGCAAGATAACTCTGGATGACAATAAAGTTGGGAAATGATGCATTCAAAGAAGAATCTCCTAAGAAAAATGAAGGTGACTTCATCTGCCATCACTGATAATGATTCTAAGACTGTCAACAATTCAAAAAAGATCTTTTATCTTCTGTTTAGCAGAAGCATCATTCCCAGTGATAGTGTTACAAATACATTTTTAAATGATGGAAATGAGGCGTGTTGTTTTTTTTTACTAATACATAGCAAAAAGAAAGTCATTTAAATGCAGAGTCTGTGATAAATAATAAATGCTAACTGTAGCTTTAACATCTAACTTTCTTTCAACAATATTAAAGTCAATAATAATAATTTTATATAACAGTTTTTCCTCCCCATCTTTTTTTTCCCCACAGTGACAGGCCGACAAACGACAATTGATTTTGCATATCTCATTTCTCCCCTCAAGAAAAGGTTACATCTAACTTGAAAAGGAGCATGCAGGTTAAAAGCACCGAAAAAATTTCTATTCAAAACTATTTTAAAGCAGCCACATCTTTTCCTAGGACTATGTGGTAATTGTAGAGGGCAACTGTGCCATCCTGAGAAAATCCTTCACTGCTTTAAACAGCCATAGATAAATGCTGTTTGGGCATCCAATCTAACCCTTTTTCAAATTATTTCTGAAGCACCAACAGACCTCAGTTACCCCAAGTAATCAACTGCCATTTGAACATAATTTTCCACCAGAAATGATTTTCAAACAGGTGGATAAAGAAAGGTCAATCCGTGAAGTGGGAGCAGGTCCGTGTAACTGATTATTAGATAAGGTACGTAATTGTACAGCCAGATGAGCTAATAACTTTCCCCAGGGATATAAATGACCTGGTAATTCAAAACTGACAAAGTCAAAAGCAAGGTATAAACTGTTTTTTCCCCTCTTCCCTTCCCCCTTTTGCTCCTCCAGGTTAGGATAAATATAATTTCTCATGGCAGTGTGTATCTCTCTCTCTTAAGCCTCAGGTAGTTTTAACTTAATGAGATTAGTTTCAGCCGAGAGTGAAACCCCGTGAGATAGGATTAGCATCTCATCGGGTTTTGCCTCATCCAGCAAGTTCAACGTAGTCAATCTTGATGATGCTCACTTACAATTGGCATTCAGGCTTTGTTTTCAGATCTAATACTGTCTCCTAACTGCCATCAAAAGCTCTGGTGGAAAGTCAAGTGCTTATTTGGGGGGAGGGAGGGAGGGAGAGAGGGAGAGAGAGAGAGAGGGAGAGAGAGAGAGAGAGAGACAAAACAGCTCTGACTATATCCTTTCTTTGAAATGGATGATTCCATATTACAGTACCAGAAATACGGCAATAGACACGTTTTCAAAGTAAAAGAAAATTCAAAACAAGCCAAGAGATAGCCCTTCACGAGCCTACAAAATAACCAAGAACAACAATGTTTCAGAGAGTTCACATACAACTGGGAAAAAGTTATTTGAGATTCAGTTCCATCTCCAGGCTTAAACTTCAGCGGATGTTGTAAAAATTTTTGTAATAACATTTGGGGATAATTCAACGTTACTAAATAATATTTGGCTTAAGTAACCTTTTTATAGTTATGCAGAGTGTTAGTCCATGACTCTCAGTGTATGCTTGCCTCCAGAAGTTGTGAATGCTCCCAAAATTGGAAGTTTTTAAGAAGAGATTGGATAACCATTTGTCTGAAATGGTGTAAGGTTTCCTGCCTAATCGGGGGCGGGGTGGGGGTTAGACTAGAATACCTCCAAGCTCCGTTCCAACTCTGTTATTCTAATTTGTACAAGCCTGGAAGTAATTTCAGTCTTAAAGATTAGCCACTATGATGCAATGCCTATATTGCTGTTTACTATAACTATTGCTACGTATGGCATATGTTTATAGGCATTGCTGACGAAATGAATATGACAGCCAGTTCTTAGACAGCAGCTACCAAAATAGATCTGATTGTCAGATCTGTCATCTCACTGCTTCAGCCTTGCTTCGCTCAATGGCAGCCTGCCATAAAACATGGGGGGGGAGCTATAGGGAGTGGAGATGATAGAAAACAGAAACAACTCCAACAGTCGGCCAGAGACATAGGTTGAACAATCCAAGGACAAAGGCATGGAAATGGAATGCAACTGCCCATCAAAGAGATGCCAATCCTCAATACTGTTACCAAAACAATTAATCTGAATTTTATTGGACACTAGAGAGATGACCAGAAACAGGGGGGGAAAAAAACCTGGGCTTAAGTGGGGATTTTCAGCTATGGCTTTCTAATGCTGTAATCACTTTAGTAAAAATTTACCTTTTGCTACTAAAGGAGTCAAGAGTCTTTCTTTTCTAAACGCCCAAGCTGGGACTGACCTGACACTGTTAATAGAACATGGAGGCATAATTTCAAACCAAAGGAGGGAAGTTCAAAAGTAATGTTAGAAAGTATTACTTCACAGACAGAGTAGTGGAACCAACCAAATAAGAATTAATTAAATATTAATTAAAAGAAGCTCAAGGGGCTTAATTTCCCATTGTGTAGGTGAGAGAAAGAGGAAAAATAATTTGAATGCTGATTTCACTCTAAACAGGTCGTGTGTTTGATTCACAGCAGCTTCTGGAATTCTTTTGTAATGGCTTCTTTAGGGTTTTCTCCAGAAAACCAATTTTTTTTTTTTACTTGGGAAATCCATTTTTGCTGTTTCTTATATATGTGACCATGGGAACTCTATCTGTGGACAATTATTTCCATTGGATTTACCTGGAAATTATTTCGGTTTCTGTTTTGTGGGACTCAGTGTGGGATAGTGATGAAGGTGTGCAACTAGAACAAAAAGACTCAACTTTATGTCTACCCTTTTTTTTTTTTTATTTGAATTTATATCCCGCCCTTCTCCGAAAACTCAGGGCGGCTTAAACAGTGTTAAGCAATAGTCTTCATCCATTTGTATATTATATATACAAAGTTAACTTTTATTGCCCCCAACAATCTGGGTCCTCATTTTACCTACCTTATAAAGGATGGAAGGCTGAGTCAACCTTGGGCCTGGTGGGACTTGAACTTGCAGTAATTGCAAGCAGCTGTGTTAATAACAGACAGACTTAGTCTGTTGAGCCACCAGAGGCCCTAAACCATGGAACCTTTCATGATGTGTCTGGGCCAGTCACTTTCTGAAACTCATTTGCCTCACAGAATGTAGGTGGAATGAAAAAATATATACTCTGTATACTGCCTTGACCGCTTCATGGAAAAGCAGGTAATAAATTATTAAAATAAATACAGGGATAAATTTGAGCCTAACCCTAAGCCCAAGCTTAATTCTAGATGTTTTAAGGTAAAGGTAAAGGTTCCCCTCACACATATGTGCTAGTTGTTCCTGACTCTAGGAGGTGGTGCTCATCTCCATTTCAAAGCCGAAGAGCCAGCGCTGTCCAAAGACATATACGTGGTCATGTGGCCAGCATGACTGAATCCTTCAGGAGAAGGGCGGTATAGAAATCAAATAAATAAATAAATAAATGACTAAATGCCAAAGGCACACGGAATGCTGTTACCTTCCCACCAAAGGTGGTCCCTATTTTTCTACTTGCATTTTTATGTGCTTTCGAACTGCTAGGTTGGCAGAAGCTGGGACAAGTAATGGGAGCTCACCCCCTTACGCAGCACTAGGGATTTGAACCGCTGAACTGCCAAACTTTCGATTCGAGAAGATCAGTGTCTTAGCCACTGAGCCATCGCAGCCCTACTAGATGTTTTAGTCATTGACAAAGTCAATTTTGCCAGTGTTTTAGCCTAAGTTGGCTCCAATCAGGACTTAAATTATAGAATAAAATGCTAAACATGATTCAGAAATGTTAATTAATTCCTCATACCGAAGTATAACCACAGCACAGAATCTTTATATGTTAATAAATAGTAACTGCAGACATCTGAACAAAGAGCAATTTCGTTTAATTATCAGGGTAGTAATTTTAAGTCATGAATACCTGTGAATAAGACACTGGTAATCATTCCTTATTCCAAAGACTGAGGGAGTTAGAGAACGTAGCCTGAAATTAATACTTCTTTTATATTTTGTACTCACAGTTTAAAAGACTGATGCCTAAAAGGCATTATCTCCAACCTTATGCATGACAACAAATGACTATTAAAATTCAACCATTTTGTTGAATTTCTACATTTGCTTTGGACTTGTAAAGGAGGCAATTTTGAGAATTCGAATAGCTTTTAGCTATTTAGTCTGGTCCTAAACAACATCCTTCAAAAATAGCAGAAGTCCAGAAGAAATAGGTTGAACAAGACATATGTGATAAAGGGTGGAGTTAAGAGAATGGCTAGCTGGGAATTCCTGCAAGGGAGGAAGTGATGGAAATGTGACACTTACACACACACACACCCAAAAAAAATCGTTGGAGCTCTTATCTGGCTGTTCTCGGAGTGTTCAACTGGTCTGGCATGATTTTTGTAAATAGCAAGAAGCAATAAATAAACTTCCCTGATCACTAGTGTCTTCTAGTTCTTTGTGCCTTTGTGCCAAGACATTTATCTTGACAAACTAAATGAAAAGAAAGCAAAGATAGCACTAATCGTAATAGGCACCTTGGTTGCCATCCCAAAACAACTGGAGGATACCCACGGCATTGAAAAAATCACCAGTCAATTGCAAAAGGCAGCTTTCCTTGGAACAGCTTACATCGTGTGGTACCTTTAATATCATCAAACAACATCTACCTATGACAGGTCCTTGGGAAAAAGTCAATATGTGGATAAGAATGCCAAGTCCAGTCTAAAAATCTGACTGACTGCAATCATCCATAACGTACACAACTCTCAGAAGAGCACTGGCTGGCACTCGTGTGCTGAAGATGCTTTTCTGAAATGTGTTACACATTAATCAAGTCCTTTGATTTTGAGCCTCAATTATTCCCTGTCCAGCTAAATTCCAGCTGGCAACAAACATGGAAATCTGATCTGAAAAGCAAGGGTTCTTTTTCCCGAAGCCTGAAAATAAAGGGAGCAGTAGCTACTAGTGTCCCATTTGTATGAAATTAACCAGTAGCTAATTTCATACAAATTTCTTCAGTAGATCAAATCAGGAAGGAAGAGGAAGGAAGATTATTTAGTTTAGCCTCTTTCTAGGCTAGCAAGAGATCTGTTCTGAAATCTGCCTTACCATTTATCAAATGTTTCGTCTTCTGTAGAATAAGTTTCTCCTTCTACTAGACAGTCTTCTAGGTCCTTAAAAATTTCTAATGTCTTTCAGTGAAATTTTTGAGCTTACTTTATTTTGGAGGTGTGAGACATGACCAGGCTGAGCCCAAGGGAGGGGTCAAGGGCATCATCAGTCATGAGTCCCTTCATTCCCACAAGAGATCTAAGTCCAGCCCACTTTGAATTCCTTATCTACCACCAAATTGCTTTGGCCGTTTGTAGTTCAGATTCTTGTAGAGAGCTGAAGCTTACAATAAATTTTTATACCCATTTGAACTGCCTAGATCTCCTGATTTCCCTGGCGCTTGAATGGAGATGGCAGAGGCTGCTAGTGCGGATTGTTTGTGGCTATTTTGTTATACATTTACATTATAAAGTTTCCTCACGTGCCCGCAATTCCCAACATTAAGAAAAAAATAAGCTCTCATAATATCTTATTTGGGAATGTAATTGTAACAGTGGAAATACAGATTGAATACAAGAAAGATAATTGTAAAGTATTGATTGATTTGATTGATTTATCAAATTTGTGACGTTGGACAGTGTACAACAGTCAAATAATAAATAAAAACAATAGATATAAAAATATAAGAATCCATTTTAAAGCATTTATTAATGAAATCTGTACAGTCATCCATCTCACAAAAAGCAACTTTGAGCAGTGTGCAACAATCAAATAAACAGATTACTTATATATATAAAATATTTACTTATAAATACCCTTTGTATACCCTAAATGCTAAATAAATGCAGATCTTTCAAATTCCACCCATGAGAAAATTCAAAACTTCTCCCTTGGAGGGAAAATGAATGGCCACATTCGCTTTCATCATGACAAAAAAGAACTAATACAAATCCTGCATGCAGATGAAATATTACAAAAGAAACATTACAATTTTATGCAACACTAGTTTTAGATAGACCTGTGTCTTAAAATTGAAGAATATGCCAAAGAATTGAAAGTGACAGAAAAATGTGAAACCATATTATTCTTTATAAAATTAGGAGATTAAGAAAATGGAACAATGGAGAATACAAACTGTGCCCGTTCTATTGAGAATACTTTGAAACCAGTTGGATCAAGATCATTTGAACTTTATAATGCCTTGGTTAACACCAGCTTGGAATATTGCATCCAGTTTTAGCCACCATGATATAAATGAGTGTAGAGAAAAGCAACAAAGATGATTAGGGGATGAGGCTAAAACATATGAAGAATGGTTGCAGGAATTGCGTAAATTTAGTTTAAGGACTAAGGGTGACATGATAGCAGTGTTTCAAGATTTGAGGGGTTGCCACAAAGAAGACGGGGATCAACCTATTCTCCAAAGCACCTAAGGGCAGGAAAAGAAGCAATGGTTGGAAACTAATCAAGGAGAGAAGCAACCTAGTATTAAGGATAGATCTTGACAATTAGAACAATTAATCAGTGGAATGACTTGTCTCCAGAAGTTGTGGGTGCTCCAATGCTAGAGGTATTTAGGAAGAGATTGGATAGCCATTTGACTGAAATGAAATAGGGCTTCCTGCTTGAGCAGCAGGTTGGACTAGAGAACCTCCAAGATCCTTTTCTAATTCTGTTATTCTGGATCTGTAAAATTCAGGGAAATGTGAAGGAATCTTTTTAAAATAAGGTGTCGTGTCCCACTCTTCTGCTGACGGCCGGGTCGGGGAAGTCCGTATCAGGCGTGCCTCTGCAGCTCTGCCAAAGTCCTAGCAAAGTTCTCAAGGCAGGCAGGAGACCAGGAAGTGACTTCAGCAATCCAAGGTAGACTTTGCCTGACTCAGAGAATGCCAGAAAGCAGATCCTTTATATAGGCCATGGGGTGTGGCTCCATGACTCAGCACTTATCCAGGCCTGCCCCTCCCTTCCTTTTGCTGACGCCGCGTATCAATTCTCCTGAAGCGAAGATCTCTCCAGTCTCCAGCTGTTGGCAATTCACATTCCTCAGGCTCACATGCTGTGGGGGAGGGGGAGGGGTCTAGTTGCTCCGTTTGCCTGGGCATGGAGCCAGGGCTGGGGGCTGGAGGCACGTCAGGCCCTTCGGCCTGTCTGGGCATGGTGCCAGGGCTGGGGCCTGGAGGCATGCCAGGACATTCCTCAGCGTTCGGCAGGAGATAAGAGGGACCCGGCTGCGGGGAAAGCGAGCGAGACACAACATAAGGCTTACTTTTCAATCCAAGATCACTTAGTGAGCATCTTACTAAAAAGATTTGAGCCCGCCTGTCCTTGCTTTCTCCCCATTTCCCAGAGTCGCTTGACAGTGAGATGGGTGGCAAAGAAAAGAAAGAAAGGAAGGGAGGGAGGGAGGGAGGGAAAAAGAAAGGAAGGAAGGAAGGAAGGAAAGGAAGATGGAAAAAAAAGAAAGAAAGAAGGGAGGGAGGGAGGGAAGGAGAGAGAGAGAGAGAAAGAAAGAAAGACAGACAGAAAGAAAGACAGAAAGACAGAAAGACAGAAAGAAAGAAAGAAAGAAAGAAAGAAAGAAAGAAAGAAAGAAAGAAAGAGACAGACAATATGTTTCCTGCTACAGTGGGAAAGACTATAATAAAATGACCTTCTTCCATGTTCTTAGTATGAGGCCACTGCCTCACTTGGTAGAAGTTTTGTATATAATTACGTGGATTGTGTATACAGATAGTCCTTGACTTACAACCACCATTGAGCCTAGAACTCACTTAGTGTTTTGCTCCATATTACGACTTTTCTTCCCACATTTGTTAAGTGACTCACAGCTGTTGTTAAGCCAGGAACACAGTTGTTAAAATAAATCTGGCTTCCCCATTGACTTTGCTGGTCAGAAGGTGGCAAAAGAGGATCACATGACCCCGGGATATTACAACTGTCATAAATATCAACCAGTTGTCAAGCATCCTAACGCAAACCACGTGACCATGGGGATGCTGAAATGGATGGAAGTGTGAATAATGGTCATAAGTCACTTTTCTCAGTGCCGTTGTGACTTCGAACCATCTCTAAATGAACCGTTGTTAAGTCAAGGGCTATCTGTATACTGAATGTTTTCTTCTCTTTATGATGTTCTCATCGTATGGTAATTAAAAAATAAATCTGCTACGTAGGAGAAAGGGTTCCGTTTTGTCTCCTCAAGCTTCCTCCCATTTAAAAATAGGCTTAAAAAGAAGGGGCTTCAAACAGCAAAGCACTATGTACAACAGAATAAAAGCTGCAAAAGACACAACATGGCCATCCTATTCCTAATCATCTATATCATATTGATTCTTATGTATGATACTGTATGCCCATTACTAGGGATTAAGAATGTTATCTGCTGTGGGCTGATGATACTTGAAGCTTTGAATAGTTGTAGAATAACTGGGGGGCGGGGGACTTCCTGAGTGCTGAGAAGGAAGTTTTCTTCAACAACAGTCATTTGTCATGCTTCAAAATTGGATTTGAAGCCCATTTTAACTTAACAAAGGACATATCTACCTTGCCCATCCGCATTCCGTCTCAAAAAAAAGTCACACATGTACCCAGTTTAAGCCATTCAGTTTAAGAAGAACCTAAAGAATCTTCTTCTTTAGTTTTGCATTCATGAATATGTTTAACCTTTTCCTTTGACACCACATATCCTCTCTCATTGAAGCTCTGGAGATACGGTTTCCCCGTATCTCAATATGCAGCAGCTAAGGCCTTGCCAAGCAACAGGCTGTTGACAGACCACTTTATCAAGAAACACAAAAGGGGAGGATCTCAGTTTGACTGAAACCAGCTTAAAATGAAATTACCCAGATCCAAATAATACAGTCTAATCTTTAGGAAGTGTAATGTATTACTGTAAGTTTTGGCGGGAGTTTTAGGCGGGAAATATCTCGTTTCTGATTGGATGCAGCCTCAGGCTGAAGTGTATATAAGGAGAGGTTTTTCTCCAGAGTTTTGCTGGGTCACACTATATTAAAGAGCTGTTGTCACTAACCTGGTCTCCTGCCTCGTCAATACCCAAACTTAACATTGGCGACGAGGATGGGATATTGAGGCAGAGCACCAGAACAGAGCTGAACTCACTACGAGAATCAAACCCAGCAAGGTGACGGCGAATGCAGCGATGACCGGCTACACGCCACCCACTCCGTTTGACCCTGCCCAGGAGACATGGGGAATATATATGACCCGTTTCGAAAGTTTCCTGGAGGCAAACGAGTTACAGGGAGTCTCCGACAACCGCAAACGGGCTTACTTCATAAGCCACTGTGGGTCAGCAGTCATCGCCGTCAGAAGCCTAGCGGAGCCAACACCGCTACACTCCGTATCGTGGCAGACCCTTCAGACCCTCCTGAAGAATCACTACGCACCAGCCCCGTCCAAATCGTTCGACGATGCGAGTTTGGGGAGCGCAGGCAACAAGAAGGCGACTCTATCAGCGACTACATGGCAGCCCTGGGACAAGCCTCCAAGCATTGCGAGTACCGCGATCTGGACGAAGGGCTGCTGGAACAACTTATACGGGGGGTCAGAGACATCCGTTTGGGGGGGCGGGTGCTAGCCAAGAGCAACCTGACATTGGCAAACGCCTGGACGAAGCCAGAGCCCATGAGATGTCCAACCATGCAGCAGACACCTTACAAAGCGACTCACGCCGATGGCGGGCGCAAAGCGAGCACAGTCCACCACGAAGAAACCTATCGTGAGTCAACCAGCGAAGAGGAGGAAGAAGTCCACTACACCGGAAAATCGACAAGGAAGACCCGGAGGAATGCGGAAGTTGCGGGCGACATCAGCGCCAAAGATGTAAGTTCAGGGACGCCATTTGCGGCGGTGTGAAAGGAAGGGCACCTGGCTCAAGTCTGCCGAGCACCCCAACCTTCCCGCCGAAAATTCAAATCGCCAATCAGAGCGGCTCTGAGTCAGAGATGCAAACCCCACATTCCGAAATTTCAAACCAGCCAATCAGAGCGCGAGATCGGCGAGGCGACCGCGATTGGCCAGGAAAGAAAGAGCGCAAGTCAAACCGAATGACTGTTACCATAGACCACGCAGCTACCCGCATCAAGAAAAGATCTTCACAAACCCGACAATTGAAGGCGTACCGTGCCGACTGGAAGTAGACACAGGATCAGCTATCACAATCATGTCCTGGGACACTTTTGTGAAAGCCTTGCCGACATCGCAAAGCGCAAGCTACAGAAACAACGGCCCGGGTGCAGGATTACCAGGGCAACCGCATCCCTGTTCGAGGACAACGACCGTCGAGGTCAAGTACGGGACATACGAAAAGACCCTGCCCATCACGTTAGTCGAGGAACCTTGCCAAGCTTGCTGGGGCTAGACTGGTTCCGGGCGTTGGGAATGGGGTGACTGGCGCCCACCGAGCGGATGCAACCTGCAAACGCCCTACTGGAGGAATTCGCAGACGTATTCGAGGACCGTTTAGGCAAGTACAAGGGACCCCTATCTCCTTCAATTTAGACCCCAAATAGCTCCCATTAGGTTAAAGGCAAGGAGGGTTCCTTTGCACTCAAACCTAAAATCGACAAAGAGTTAGATAAATTAGTCAGCCAGGGATACTAGTGCCAGTTGACCATGCCAAATGGGAGACGCCAATCGTCACCCTATAAAACCAGACGGGTCCATAAGAATTTGCGCTGATTACAAGGCTACCTTGAACAAAGCATTGCAAAAGAGCGCCTACCCAGTTCCAGTAGTGCAACACTTATTGCACTCACTAGGCACGGACAAGTTTTCGCCAAATTAGACTTGGCACAAGCGTACCAACAGCTACCCGTAGATGCTAGCACAGCTGAGGCCCAGACCATTGTAACGCACCGGGTGCCTTTAAGTGCACCCGTTACAGTTCGGGTGAGTGTGGCCCCGGGCTATTCCAAAATTTGATGGAGCGGCTCTACAAGGGTTACCGAGTCGACTATTTCGATGATGTGTTGGTATCAGGGAAGATTTAAGAGAACTGGGAAGCGATTAAGGAAAGTTTTGGCCATTTTAGGTCGGCAGGATTAAAAGTCAAAGCAAGCAAGTGTCAGATAGGGTCGAATCTGTTGAATTTTGGGCTATAGAATAGACAAAAGGGATTCACCCACTGAGAGCAAAGTCAAGGCGATAAAGAGAGCCCCAGCACCCAAAAACAAGACAGAACTCCAGGCTTTCCTGGGTCTGGTAAACTTTTACGCCGTGTTTTTAAAAGACAAGGCAACCGTTGCTGAACCGCTGCATAAATTGCTTGGAAAAAACACTGCTTGGTCGTGGGGGAAGTCAGAGAATAGGGCATTTGAGGCAGTAAAAAGTTTGCTATCAAGCGATAGCCTGTTAATACAATACAACAACAGACTGCCGTTAGTATTGGTTTGTGATCGTCCCCTATGGAGTAGGAGCTGTACTTAGCCACAGACTCCCAAACGGCACTGAAGCCCCTATAGCGTTCTATTCACGAACGATGTCCCGGCTGAAAGGAATTACAGCCAGCTAGATAGGGAGGCTCTCAATAGTGTCAGGGTGAAAAATTTCACGAATACGTTTTTGGGCGAGATTTCAAATTGTTACTGATCACAGACCGCTATTGGGGTTACTGGCTGGCGACCGCCCAACGCCAGTAGCACTCTCACCTAGACTGACCAGATGGACTATTTTTGACCGCATACTCCTACAAGCTGCAGCATCGGCCTGGAAAGGAGCTGGGGCATGCGGACGCATTGAGCAGATGCCCATTGCCAGGGAAATCGAGGACCCCACCCGGGCACACCGTTCTACTAATTGACTCTTTGGACTGGGGCCAGTCACATCGCAGGAAGTGGCTCGGCCTCCTACCGGACGTTGTTTTAAGGACTGTAATCAGTTGGGTTCAAGGGATGGCCCTGCGCCGCGTTTCAAGGAATTTGTAAAGAAAAAGGGAATTGTCTGTGCAAGGGGTGCCTGCTCTGGGGGATAGGGTGGTAGTTCCAGAGAAGCTGAGAAAAAGTTCTGGAACTCCTGCATGAGGGTCACCCAGGAATTGTGAGGATGAAGGGTTTGGCTAGGAGCTATGTCTGGTGGCCCCTAATGGACAGGGAAATCAGTGACAGGGTTGGCCGATGCCAAGTATGTCAGGAATCCAGACCACTACCACCCACGGCCCCAGTTTTGGAGTGGGAGAAACCCCAAGGCCCTTGGTCCCGCATACACATTGATTTTGCCGCCCTTCCACGGCCAAACATTTCTAATTGTGGTGGATGCATTCTCCAAATGGCTGGAGATCATCCTAATGAAATCCACAACCGCTGGAGCTGTCATCTCAGCACTAAAACACCTTTTCGCCACGCACGGGCTACCGGACACCCTCGTGTCCGATAACGCCCACAGTTCACCGCAGCATTATTTGAAGGGTACCTGGCTGAAGAGGGCATCCGACATGCCCTCTCAGCGCCGTTCCACCCTGCGTCGAACGGCCTTGCTGAACGCTTTGTCCGGAGTGCGAAAGAAGCGCTATCACGGCGGCCCGGCGATTGGCAGGCACAAATCGACGATTCCTAACCGTCCAACACAGGACCCCTGTGTGGCCACCGCCGCAGCCCAGCCGAGCTATTAATGGGCGGAAGCTACGGTGCCCGCTAGACCGGCTACACCGAACTACGTGCAGGACGGGTTCAAAACAAGACCAGATAGAATCCGAGAGTTAAACATAGGAGACTCGGTGTGGGCACATAATTACAGCGACGGCCCTAACTGGAAGAGGGGATAGTCATAGACAAACGGGCCCCAAATCTTATCTAGTGGAACTAGACGATGGCAGAATCTGAGGCGCCACATAGATCAATTAAGAAACAGATTGAGCGATAAGGCAGAATTAGGCGAGAACAGCCCTGACTATGATTTAATTAACCCCACAGCTGACCGGCGCCAAGAACAAACAGAAAGCGTAAGCAAAGAACCAAACAGAGACTTATCTGAGTCAGGCGAGGTCCAGCGACACCCTCCGGTCCCTCTAGAGGACAGCAGGTCCGAGCCGGCGAATAATCCAGGGCCGGATGGCGGGAGGAGGAGCTCAGAGGAACGAAAAGTCCCTCCGGCAAGCTCGACTCAACTCCAGAAAGTGAACTGCGCAGGTCCGGGAGAGTCAGGAGACGCCCCACGTACCTGCAGGACTACGTAGAGAAGTAATATGCAAATATTGGCAAAGTGCCTTCTGGGAGGGAAGGAGTGTAATGTATTACTGTAAGTTTTGGCGGGAGTTTTAGGCGGGAAATATCTCGTTTCTGATTGGATGCAGCCTCAGGCTGAAGTGTATATAAGGAGAGGTTTTTCTCCAGAGTTTTGCTGGGTCACACTATATTAAAGAGCTGTTGTCACTAACCTGGTCTCCTGCCTCGTCAATACCCAAACTTAACAGGAAGCTTACCTTGATTTTCCTTCTTTGTATAGGGCACAGAAACTAAATTTCTTAAGCAATATGCAATTAGCATCAATTCATTAAATACAGCATTTCATCCATAGAAACAAATAGAGAATATTAACTTATCAAAATCCTTCCCTTCTCCTATTATTTTTCTTTTGGTGGAAGGAAAAAAAACCAAGCCTGATCTACTTTTATAACTAACAATCTAGATTATGTATGGCGAATCATGTTACAGGATTTATCTTGACTATTCAAAACTCATTTTGGAAAATCAAGGTTAATTTTCAAGTAAAAGATTCCATTTCAAGGTTAGAATAAAGAGGCAAAACAGAACTAGTAATCAGTGTGTAGAAATGTTTTCCTCTAAAATCACTGAAAGAGCTCCACTCTTTTGTAAGCATCATCAGACCAGTGATTATTACACCAAAATGTTGTTAAATTAAGACTGAACAAGCAAATAAAATCCTAGCAACTTGAAAATGAGTTATCCAAAGGCATGGATATGGAAACACAGCAATTAAAAGTGTCACAAAATTACCTTATGTCACTGTTGACAAAAATATATATTTCCACACTATAATCTAGTGTGAAATCAGCAAATTATTTTCCCTTTTTTTTTTTCCAGCTTATATGGCTCGTTTCTCCCCAAACACAAACAACTAAATTGGCACATATGGAAAAATCAGTAAAGTTTTTCAATTGAAGAAGAGTCCAAAGCCGAACACTGAGGGGAAATATGAAGCCGAGTAACCCTAAATAGAAGCAAACATAAAATTCTGACTGAATACCAACTAGAGGTAGTAGAAGTGGTGAAAGGATTTGCTGGTGACATGACCATTGCCCAGAGGACACCCAGTTGGGGACTCCTTTCGCATCCCTGTGAAGTTGCCTAACGAGGGTACCCATTTCTCTACTTATGGTCACCCATGGGGCAGCAGGAACTGGAGTGTATGATGGGATCTCATCCCATGGCAGTAGCGAGTCTTGAACATGAGCCTGTCGATCATCAGCCTAGCATTCTTACCTCAGTAGCCAATAAATCCAAAAATGCTGGAGAATTTCTGGAAGCCTGATACGCAGACAAATCAGCCATCAACCAGCACACAGAGATAAATAATATCTAGATTCCATTCAAAAGCAATAATCAAAAGGCCAAAAAGGAAATAAAGAGACCAAAACACCTCCTTATCAGCAATCAACACCCAGATGAGCAGAGATCAAGCACTAAGATACCAACAGATACCAACAGTCAAGAAGTAAATACCCTAATTAAGGAACCACCAACTCAAACAACAGTAAACAACAGCCAGATGAAAGAACCAACAAAAACTCCCACCAACACTGGCAGGGAAAGCCACAAGTACACAAAAAAAAAATGAGAGCAAAGCCCACTCCTTTCTAGCACTGATGATGATACCTAGTTTGGAAATGAAATGTCTGCAAGTAAACAGCCAAATTCAGAGAGCAATAAGGACCCCACCATTCAATCCGGGCTATTTACGGGACCACCTACTGCCACAAACAGCCTCCCACCGACCTGTGCGCTCCCACAGGGAGGGCCTCCTTGGGGTACCGTCGGTGAAACAATGTCGTCTGGCGACCCCCAGAGGTAGGGCCTTCTCTGTGGGGACTCCTGCCCTCTGGGACGAGCTGCCTCCGGGGCTTCGCCAACTCCCCGACCTTCGGATTTTCCGCCGTGAACTGAAGACTCTTTTATTCCGTCGAGCTGGGCTAGCCTGATTAAGTAATTTTAAATGGGGTTTTAGTTTTTATATTACTTAGTTTTTAATTTTGGCCACTATTTATATAAATTTTAGTTTTGTTTCTTTTGTATATTTATTGTATCTTTTAAATTGGCTGTTAACCGCCCTGAGTCCTTCGGGAGAAGGTCAGTATACAAATGCACTTAATAAATAAAAAATAAATAAAATAAAAATAAAATCCTGAGCTACAAATATTCTTTTCCAGTCTCAATGCTAATCATTTGCACAGTACAGTTTTGGATTTCATTTACCATCAACTATAGAAGATGTTGGTAATCCTCCTTTGCTTTTACATATTAGAACATGGTCATCTTTCGTTTCTTCAACCGAGTTTCTAAATACAGTCATTATAATCAAGAATGTATCCTTCCCTTTTTTTTTTTTTTTTGCATTTATATCCCGCCCTTCTTCGAAGACTCAGGGCGGCTTACAATGTGTTAAGCAATAGTCTTCATCCATCTGTATATTATATACAAAGTCAACTTAATTGCTCCCAACAATCTGGGTCCTCATTTTACCTACTTTATAAAGGATGGAAGGCTGAGTCAACCTTGGGCCTGGTGGGATTTGAATTTGCAGTAATTGCAAGCAGCTGTGTTAATAACAGACAGACTTAGTCTGTTGAGCCACCAGAGGCCCCTAGGCATGCTTAACCAAATGGCCCTTAAAAGGGGAGCAAGAGGAAAAGGCCAAACTATCAGAAGAGTATAACCGGATGTGAGACAATTTGCGGATGGCTCCATCTTATGTGCTACCTTAATGAGTTCCCTCTTCAGACTGAGGCACTTGAAATCACAGTAGACAGAAAAATGGAAGGTGGAAATCAAGTCAGCTCAATTACTAGATCGATGCCACAATTTAACTCGATATCTCTAGACTGCTTGGGTACTTCCAGCTGAAAACAAAAGGTACCATATTTTTTGGAGTATAAGATGCACTTTATTCCCTCCTAAAAAAAGCAGAAAATCTGGGTGCGTCTTATACTCCGAATGTAACCCCACCCACCCGCCGGCCTCCGCATGTCCTCTTCCTGGCTGCAGAGATTGCCACCAACAATGGCTTGTGTGTTAGGGCTCTCTGCATGTTGCGTTTTCAGCCTCCAAATGCTCCATTTGAGAACCCTTCAAGGCTGTGGGGATCGCCAAAGCACATCACCGCCAATCACCGCCCGAAAACGCGACATGTTTGGAGGCTGCACGGTGCCCAAAATAGCTACCTGGAAGAGCTGCTACCTTCTCTTACCCCTTCTGCGCTTCGACTGCTTTAGTCACTTCCAACGATCAGCTGTGCTTTTGAAGCTGTTTTTCAGCCCCAAGCAATCTTCTGTGTTTTTCCTACTTTTCTAATTGCTGCTCCCTCCGACGATCAGCTGTTTTTCAGCCCTAACCAGCCCCAACCTCAAAACCAGCAAGCGAACTAATGTGCTGAAGCTGACCAGGCTAAGGACACTAGCCAGATGAATACCTGGTAGGCAGAATTTTTTTCTCCTATTTTCTTCCCCAAGAACTAAGGTGCATCTTATACTCCCAAAAATACGGTAGGTCTCATCTGAGGTAAACTCAAGTGGTAATTCCGTGACTATCAAAGCAGTTTTATCAACAATCCAACATAGATTACTTTCTGTGTATTTCTTCTGGGATTTTTATTTTCAATTTTTCAGTGTTGCCTAGAATCCTAGTATGCACTGAAGGTCTCTCATGCAAGTATTAAGCAGCCATGATGTTGCTTAGCTTCATCACCCTTTCTACAAAGAACAGGAAAAGATGTAGCTCCTTTAAAGGGTTACTGACAGGTTTAATGACATGACTGTGGGAGACCCCAAAAACATTTGCCAGTTTTGGACCCAAATAGTGAACACCTCTTTGGCTGATTATCAAAGTAACTTCCAAAATCCAAACATTAGAAACAGATATAAGCAATTAGAACAAGCATACAACATTATTAGTTAAAATTAACAGTTAAGATCAAAGTTAAAACTTTGCACAAACAGTGTTTTCAGGTATACAGTATAACAGCGCATGTTACATTCTTTCGTCTCTTTTTTTTCCCTCCACATAAAATAAAATAAATAAACTGGAGAGAAATGTTGTTTGCAAAGAAAGAAGCTGCAGCCATTAAGGTAATGTAAAGACCGAAGACAACTCTTCTAAGCCTGAAGGGTTGCAGAAAGTTCAAGGGGATGTGAGATAAAAAGGCAAAGATTAAAAACGGACAGAAGATTGTCATGAGATTACCAATACAGGTAGTCCTCGAGTTACGAACCCGATTTGAGCCCAACATTTCTGCTGTTCAGTGAGACATTTGTTAACCCACTTTACAAACTTTCTTGCCTGAGTTGTTTTTTTTTATTTGAATTTATATCCCGCCCTTCTCCGAAGACTCAGGGCGGTTTACACTGTGTTAAGCAATAGTCTTCATCCATTTGTATATTATATACAAAGTCAACTTTTATTGCCCTCAACAATCTGGGTCCTCATTCATTAAGTCCTCATTCATTAAGTGAATCACTGCAGTTGATAAGTTAGGAACAGGGTTGTTCAGTGAATCTGGCTTCCCCATTGACTTTGCTTGTCAGAAGGCCGCAAAACGGGATCGCGTGACCTTGGGAGACAGCAACGGTCGTAAGTATGAGTCAAATTGCCAAGGATCTGAATTTGGATCACGTGGCCATGGGGATGCTGCAAAGGTCATTAACTGTGGGAAATGGTCGTAAGTCACTTTTTACAGTAGCGCTGTCACTTTGAATGGCCACTAAATGAGCTGTTGTTCTTAAGTCTAGGACTACCTGTACCTTCCCACTCGCTATGAGCCCTAGACTTTACTTCATATTGACTGATATACTCACCGTTTCCATTGCAGCAGATATTAGATTAAGAGCGCTTGAACTGACCTGAAATGCCACATTGTATGACAGCTAAGAAAATTAAAAGCCTTCGAGCGGTGATCTCGTCAGGTCTCTGAAGCCAAACAAACTAAAGCGTGTTAAAAACAGAGCAGGGAAGTTGCTTACGGGGCTGGATGTTGCTGAGAAAGACAAAGAGCTGGGAATTCTTCCCCATTCAAACTAGGTAAGTACAAGTCCCACCTGAAAAAAGGGTAAATACGCTGGCAAAATGTTTAAAAAGGATCTTTTCCGTGCAACTGAATGCAAAAGTAGTAACCAACAAAGGTGTTGGTTACCACCTTTAAAGCGCTCCATGGCTTAGGACCGGGTTATTTACGGGACCACCTACTGCCACCGTTTGCCTCCCACCGACCCGTGCGCTCTCACAGAGAGGGACTCCTTAGGGTGCCGTCAGCCAAGCAATGTCGGTTGGCGACCCCCAGGGGAAGGGCCTTCTCTGTGGGGGCTCCTACCCTATGGAACAAACTTCCCCCTGGACTCCGACAACTCCCTGACCTTCGGACCTTCCGCCGCGAGCTGAAGACGTACCTATTTTTCCGCGCAGGACTGGCATAGAATTTTTAGATTTTATTATTGGGTTTTTAATTTTTAATTGGGTTTTATGGTTTAACTGTATTGTAAATTGGGGCCAAATTTGAATAAGTTTTTTAATTATTGTTTTATTTGTATTGTGTTATTGATTGTTGTTTTTACCTGGTTGTAAACCGCCCTGAGTCCTTCGGGAGAAGGGCGGTATACAAATTATATTATTATTATTATTATTATTATTATTATTATTATTATTATTATTATTATTATTATTATTATTATTATTATTATTTCAGAAGCTATGTATGAATGGATTGGATCAAGTTGGATGCCTTCAGACATTGTGGGTGCTTCCTCACTGGAGACTTTTAAGAGTAGATAGGACAGTCACTTGTCTGAAATGTTATAGGACAGTGATGGCTAACCTTTTTGCCATTGCTTGTCAAAAGCGGGGGGAGCGCGGGTGGCTATGCCCCCCCACACCCATAATTCAATGCGCCTTGCCCCCCCCACGCAACCCCACTCCCACACTCCCTCACTTTTGGCACGCAATGGCACAATGGGCCCGATAGGCCCGTTTTTTGCCCTCCCCAGGCTCCAGAGGCTTTTTGGAAGCCTGGGGAAGGCAAAAACGGCTTTCTCCACCCCCAAAGGACCCCCAGAGGCCCATTTCCCAACTTCCAGTGAGTGTGGAAGGCCCAAAAATCAGGTTCGGCATGCACATGTGCAGCGGAGCTGATTTAGGGCCAATGGTTGCATTGCTCAAAGATATGGCTCCGCCTGCCACCTGTGGCACACGTGCCATAGGTTCACCATCATGGTTATAGGATCTCCTGCTTGAGCTGGACTAAAAGACCTCCAAGGTCCCTTCCAGCTCTATTCTGATTCTAATGATTGAATATTATTTTGTCATCATCTCAGTGTTGACTGTTAATGATCCTGTATAGTTTTCTGGCTCTACAGACTTGTGGTGGTGGCGGTGGCAGCAGGGAGGGGAGAGAGGATGTTTCTTTTACACACCACTTGTGCAAACACAGCTTTGCACATATGCCCATTAGCACAGCACGGTTCCTAACAGTTGACGTGCCCAGCAGCGGGCTGTGGACCGGGAGTTGGGGACTCCTGCCTTATAGAGATTTTTCCATGGTGATCAATCTCTTAATCAGCTTTTTCAATAGTATCTCTCTTGCCGTTATTTTAAGAGAAAGTAGTACAGAAGCACAACATAGGCAGGCAAGTTCTGGCCTGAATTTACACAATGGCTGAGTCCCGCCTCTTAATTAACCTGCTTATTGAATTAATCTGTTTTCTGAGTTTGCAAAATGCACTAAGTTAAAACAAAAATGAACAAAGGTCACACTAACTAGGTTGACCATATTGCTCTACCTGACCTTCTTCACTTGACTTTCTGCTAGATCGCTCCTGACTTAATTGAGCATGTGCGGTGAACACAATCACTGAACATTATGTAAACCTTAAATCTTAGCTGAAAGAATATGAATAGCAGGCCAAGGTTTCATCAAAATATGGAGCTTCCCTCCAGTCCACCTGAACAACTATTACTTTAATTACGCAGGTCTGAATAGTACGTTATGGGCAGTGGTGAAATCTGAACCTGTTTACTGCCGGTTCTCTGGCTGCGCATGCACACTGGTTAAGAGGACTGAAAAGAAAACCTGGAGAGATGAAACTGGGAACAAAAAAGTTAAGAAAAAAAAAGAAGACTGTTGAATTAGTTTAAAGAGAAGAAGGACTAGGGGAGACGTGATACCAGTATTCCAATATTTGAGGGGTGGTCCAAAGAAGAGGAGTCTCCAATCTATTCTCCAAAATACCTGAAGGCAGAACAAGAAGCAATGGATGGAAACTAATCACCTGGAGAAGCAACCTAAAACCAAGGAAAAAATTCCTGGCAGTTAAAACAATTGATCAATGGAGGAACCTGCCTCCAGAAGTTGTGGACACTGGAGATTTTTAAGAAGAAATTAGACAACCGTTTGTCTGAAATAGTAAAGGGTTTCCTGCTTGAACAGGAGTTTGGAGTACAAGACCTCCAAGGTCCCTTCCAATTCTGTTATTCTGAATTAAACTTTTCTCTTAGAAAAATGCAGCATAAGTTGTTTTAAAAATGCAGCATAAGACAGAATGTTTGCACACCCATGAAAGTCTATGCACAGATACATCCATACACATCAATTAAAGAATCAGTTTCCTCTACAAGCAAATCAAGTTTTGAGTTGTTAGTGAAAGTGACATCTGAATGTTGGGGAGATGGTTGAAACTACTGTTAATACTTGCACTGTTAGAATTGCACAAGTCTGCCAAACATGGTAGTAGGGACGCGGTGGCTCAGGGGCTAGGACATTGAGCTTGTCTATCGAAAGGTTGGCAGCTCAGCGGTTCGAATCCCTAGTGCTGCCGTGTAACGGGGTGAACTCCCATTAATTATCCCAGCTTCTGCCAACCTAGCAGTTTCAAAAGCACGTAAAAATGCAAGTAGAAAAAATAGGGACCACCTTGGTGGGAAGGTAACAGCGTTCCGTGTGCCTTTGGCATTGAGTCATGCCAGCCACATGACCATGGAGACGTCTTCAGACAGCTCTTCGGCTTTGAAACAGAGATGAGTACCGCTCCCTAGAGTCGGCAACGACTAGCACTTATGTGCGAGGGGAACCTTTACCTTTACCTTACCAAACATGGATTATTAAAAAAAATAATCAATCTTAGTTCACACATTGGGTTTAAGTCATTAAATCATTTACTTACTATCATTTTAGAATGATATAGAACTCTAGTCCTTATGGCTTGGTCTGACCAGCAAATAAAACCACATGGTTTATGAAACAAACCATACTTGAAAACCCTTGTTTTAATATCACATAAAAACCCTGCTTCGTGTGTTATTATAAGCCATTATATATTGCATTTAATTTTAGTGTGGCTTTATGAATCATAATTAATTGCTGAGCATTCTGCCCACCAAGCCAATTGTGGCTTGCTCATTAAGCCTTCGGTTAAAAGTGGCATGGGAATCCAAACACTTTTTGAAAAAAGTTAAAAATAAAACGATCACCTTGGATTTTTTTCTCTGGCACAAAATTGTTTGGATTTTAGAGTATTTCAGATGCCAGAATGAATGCTGTCTCCATATAGTGACCCATTTTCTTACAAAGTAGGACATCATATTCTGCTTCTGCCTGGAGAATTTGTACTTTCTAAACTATGCTATCAAGAATATATTACCAAATGTCCATTGCAAAGATGAAATATTGCCTTCAAAGACATAATTCAGATATTTTTCCTTTCTGTCTCTTCTTTCCTGCTTGTTCCATTGACTTTATCCTTACCTTAAAGAACAGGACGGACTTTCTTCTCTTTTGCAGTCAAAAAAAGAAAAACTCTGCTTACTTTTAAACAAATAAAAACTGGAAGCATCACTCATTCTAGACATCAGATAACCTTGACTATTCAAACTGTCCCTGCCATTTCTTTTACACTCGACTTTCCATGACATAAATAAATAAAAATAAACCCTTAAATGTGACCTTGGACAAAACAATACTCAATTGGCCAGCAAGTTTTCAGAAGCCTTTATTGTTATTAAGTAGCAATTCCACCCCCACCCCCATTTCAGTCTGCCACCGATGCTTGGCAGGTTAAAATTTTTCATTTTCGCACTTGGATGAAGCTCATTGAACTAGAGATTATGGAGATAGCATCTGGTGTTTGGTTTATTTATTTATTTTTAGCTATTTATTTGGTTATTTTGCGGCAGGAACTCTCCACCTCTTTTCTATCGTTAAGGGGATAAAAATCACCAAACACGGTCTCAATTTTAAAGACGGCTCCAGGGCTTTAGTCTACTGCTGTAGCGAAAGGTTTTGAAAGGAGGCTGATATTCCCACCACCGTTCAGTCATCAGAGGAAAAGAAGCCTCCATGTTGCCTTATGTTTGTTACATTTGTGATTATGGCTGTTCACTTAACTGGAGGAATAAGCACCATTTAATTCATCAGCGATTGTTACTGAGGGCCAAATTACACAATACATTAAGTGCATAATCACATGTGATTTGTTTAGGTAGGGAACGCAAATAGGATTGAGATCTTTTCCCTTTCTCTTCCATTCACAAAATATAATTCTGCTATTTGCTACTGGAGGGGGGGAAAAACTATTACCATTGATAAATTTCCTTTTCGTAGCAAATTTAAAAAAAACCATGGTTTTTATTGGGACTCTACCCTCTGGATACTATCTTGTTTGTTTAGTCTTATTTATATTCAGCCTTCCCCATAACTGCTTAAAAACAACTAGGCACATTAAAACACTCATGTTTTGGTATATGATGCAGCACATCTTTTAAAGCCATCCAAATGATCCTCAAACTATTTATAGAATTTCATTAATATTTAAGACAACATCCTTCTTCCCCTACCCCCCTTTTTTTTTTTTTTTTGCTAACATTCAGCACTTATACTCCTTGAGCTCGTCTTTACTAATTTCACTGCACAGGCCAATTTTGCACCAGCAGATTTTTTGGAAGAGGTGATAAAACTTCAGTTCTCTTAATGGCCAAACTTAACAGGAATTCAGGTCCAATACATCAAGAGGGCACTAGGCATTAAAAGGTGGAGGCAGTCAAATTCACCATATTGCTTAAAGAACTCTTGGAAATTCCAGAAGGAGAAAAGGAGTATGGGGAGCAAATAGACATCAATCAAGAAAAGAAACATTGTCAAATCTACCAATAAGATAAAATACAGGAGAAGAGTTGGCAAGAGCTAGAGGGCAGAGTTAAAACCATCACCAGTTTAGAATCATTGCATTGCCACAAGAGCAGAGGTGGGTTTCAGCAGGTTCTGACCAGTTCTGGAGAACCGGTAGGAGAAATTTTGAATAGTTTGGAGAACTGGTAAATACCACCTCTGACTGGCCCCACCCACATCTATTCTCTGCCTCCCGAGTCCCACCTGATCAGGAGGAAATGGGGATTTTGTAGTAATCTTCCCCTGGAGTGGGGTGGGAATGGAGATTTTACAGTATCCTTTCCCTGCCACGCCCAGCTAGCCACACCCACCAAGCCATGCCATGCCCACCAAGCCACGCCCATAGAACCAGTAGTAAAAAAAAATGAATCCCATCACTGCACAAGAGATTGTAAGTCCCTCCCTTCTGGGAATTTCATTGACTCTTATCTAGCACCAATTTAGTGCTGTCTTTTAGTTAACTAGATTCTTGTATATAGGTTTCAATAATTGGTTTGGACTTAAATTATTAAATTCTTAGATTGTGAATCTAACTGTATCAATAACAATAGACTCATATACCACTCCATGGTTCTTTACAGCACTCTCTGAGTGGTTTACAGAGTCAACATATTGCCCCCAACAATCAGAGTCCTCATTTTACCGAGGACCTCTGAAGGATGGAAGGCTGAATCAACCTTGAACCATGTCAGGATCAAACTCCAGGCTGTGACAGAGTTAGCCTGCAATACTGCATTCTAACCACTGTAGACTACCCACAAATCATCATCATCCTCATCATCCAATCTCAGATCTTTGTGAAGGACTCAATAGGTGGATAAAAATGCCAAATCCAGTCTAAATATCTAGCTGATCATGAGACCAACTTTAATAATAATTGTCATGCTTAATCTCAGGCCTTACTTTTTTTTTCTTCCTAAAGACTACTTTTACTTTTATTCTTCCAGTTAGGAAGGATAAACAAAAAGAAGTCCTTTTATTGTTTCATCCTCTCTGGGTTTCATTTTTTCCCCCCCTTAGATAGCACTCTGCATCTTTTCCTTTCCCAGCAGCTGACTCCTAAATCCATCTCCCCAAATCTTCAAAATTTTATTAGGTGCCTGTAAATCCCCAGGCAAGAAGGCAGACGACAACTTTCATAGCACTAAAGAAAAGATATGCATTCAAAAGGGGTCTTGGTTTTTTTTTCTTCCTCTCCTTTTATATATATTCTCAGCGTGAGACTAGGGTTATAAAATTGTTAGCATCCTCTAGGGTGTACTTAAAACCATGCCATCCATGTACAAGATCAATGAAGCTTGTGTTTTTGTTTTTTTGTTTTTGTTTTAAGAAAAGCTAATTGCAAATTATTATTTATGCATAGAATTATCATCAATTCACCCAGGGAATTCAAGTCAGACAGCAATTTCCCTGGGAAGGCAGCTGACACTGAAATTACACAGTGCTTGCTTGGAATCAATATTACTCATAACATAATAACCCAATCTGAAAGCTCTATCTGGGACAGGGTTGTTTTTTTTAATCCTGAATTGTTTACTGGTCCCAGATCAACCAATAGATAACAATGTTGTGCATAACACACACATATAAGGTATAGAATCTTTTTAAGCACTGGCTAGTCATCTCAAAACTTGTTTTCTTTCTTTGAAATTCCCATGATTTTTCAGCCAATCAGCAAAAAAATTCTCATTTCTAATTAAATTCCAAGTTAATTAAAATTGTGTCACTTCAAGGAGAAATCCACTGTGTTCAATCACAATGAAAGTATTACGTACATTTTTTTCCTCAAAGCTCCAGACAAGCTAATCACGTAGATCAATAGAATTTTTTATAAAGATCGGTAAATTTTTCAGCCACCACATAGACCAGGGGTAGTCAACCTTTTTATAACTACCGCCCACTTTTGTATCTCTGTTAGTAGTAAAATTTTCTAACCACCAACTGGTTCCACAGTAATGAGCCGTGTATCGTCGTCTGCGCATGCCTCTTGCGCATCGTGGATTGGGTTTGGGTGGGGGGGGCGCCGGCTACAGCTCTGCTTGTCTGTTACAGCTGGGTGGAGTGGGGGGAGATGCGCGAGCTATTCTGGGACGAGGCTTTTTTGTTTGTGGTCGGACTATAGCGCCATTTAGTTTCACTTACATAACGTGAACTAAACTTATGCGCAGGCGTTACAAATAGTATATTTTCAGAAATTTAAATGGTCACAGGGAATTTTATGAAAACCTAATGAAAATGTTTTTAAATAATGCTATGAATTTTTTTTAAAAAGTCAATTAAATTAAAAAATGGAAAGTGCTTCAGTATCGGACAAAACCCCTACCGCCCACCATGAAAGCTGGAATGCCCACTTGTGGGCAGTAGGGACCAGGTTGACTACCACTGACATAGACCCTGAGAACTCATCATTTCATGAACCAGAAATTTGGAAGCAACGGTAAATAGCAGAGGGTGGGTGGGAGAGGCCTCCTTAAATGAACCCGTTTACAAAAAGAAAGAAAATTCTTTGGAGGCATCCATCAAAAGCATTAATTAAAAAATGGCACAAACATCTGAGATCATTCTCTTTCTTCAGACAGGAAATTTTCATTGTGCTGCTGAAAAGTGGGAGTGAAATGACCCAGGAAAAACCTATGGATGGAACAAACTTGTGCTTTCTGACATCAAGCTAGGACTACAGCTAAGGTGGAAACTGTTGTGGGGCATTACATGTATATCATATAACATGCTACACATGTAACATTACATGGAGGGAAGTATGCTGTTGGGTACTCTAAGGCTCTGTTTTAGGCCTAGTACTCTTCAACATTTTCATCAATGATTTGGATGAAGGGATAGATGGGGAACTCAACAAATTTGCAGATGACACCAAGCTGGCAGATATAGCCAACACTCCATAAGATAGGCTTAAGATACAGAAGGACCTTGACAGATTTGAACATTGGGCGCTATCTAACAAAATGAAATTCAATGGTGAAAAAAGTAAGGTTCTACATTTAGGCAAGAAAAACAAAATGCACAGGTACAGTATATGTGGTACCTTGCTCAATAGTAGTAACTGTGAGAGGGATCTTGGAGTCCTAGTGGACAACGGTTTAAATATGAGCCAGCAGTGCCAAAAAAGCCAACACAGTTCTGGGCTGCATAAACAGAGGGCTAAAATCAAGATCACGTGAAGTGTTAATACCACTTTATAATGCCTTGGTAAGGCCACACTTGGAATAGTGCATCCAGTTTTGGTCACCTTGATGTAAAAAAGATGTGGAGACTCTAGAAAGAGTGCAGAGATGAGCAACAAAGATGATCAGGGGACTGGAGGCTAAAACATATAAAGAACAGTTACTGGAACTGGGTATCTGATGAAAAAAAAGGAAAAAAAAGGAAAAAAAGGAAAAGGAGTGTTCCAATTTCTCAGGGGCTACCATAAAGAAGAGGGAGTCAAGCTATTCTCAAAAAAAGCACCGGAGGGCAGGCCAAGAAGCAACAGGTGGAAACTAATCAAGGAGAGAAGCAACTTAGAACCAAGGAGAAATTTCCTGACAATTAGAACAATAAATCAGTGGAACAACTTGCCTCCAGAAGCTGTGAATGCTCCAACATTGGAAGTTTTGAAGAAGAGATTGGATAACCATTTGTCTGAAGTGGTCTAGGGTTTCCTGCCTAAGCAGGGGGTTGGACTAGAAAACCTCCAAGGTCCCACTCTGTTATTTTATTCTATTCTATTCTATTCTAGCAGACTATAGAGTGACCACAATAGCCTCCTTGACTTACAACAGTTCGTTTAGTGACCGTTCGAAATGACAACGGCTCTGAAAAAAGTGACTTATGGCTATTGTTCACACTTACAACCAGTTGCAATATCCCTACAGTCACGTGATCAAAATCCAGAAGCTTGGCTACTGACTCATATTTATGATAGTTGCAGAGTCCCAGATTCTTTTAACAACCGTGTGACTAGCTTAACAACTGCAGTGATTCACTTAACGACTGTGGCAAGGAAAGTCCTAAAATGGGGCAAAACTCAGTAAGTTTCTGTCTCGTTTAGCAACAGAAGTGTTGGGGTCAATTGTGGTCATAAGTCGAGGACTTCCTGTATTCAGTCCATTCTATTTTACTGCTAGCATGACATATTGCACATTATTTAATGTGTAATGCTGAAGTCCTAAATACCCAATAAAGCTGAGTCCCATCAAGCCTAACTCCTAGGAGTTAGTAGTGTTAAGTACCACGATTTGAAGCAATTTAAGCTCTATATTCAAGCACAGAATATAAAGAAACATTTCAAAGTGCAATGTTTCCTTTAAGGCAGTGATGGGGAATGTAACAGTTACAACTGATCACTTTTTTTTCACATTTTCTCTATAAACAAGCTTTGAAACCTCTGAAATAGAAAAACACCAGCTGCATATCATTCTGGGAAAAGGTGTGAATATATGTAAAAGGAAATTATAATTACAAAAGAACACTTTGTAAAACAAAACTTTAGGTTTTTTTTCTCTTAAAAGCAAATAAGCATTTATTATTTTTGATGCTTTGTGTTTCCCAACATTTGCATTCAAACTTTTTCTTGATTTAGATTTTTGAAGCATGCAATCAACAACTGTAACTGAAGTGTAATGTTTTAATGTTTTAGCAATCCAATGCTCTGAAATCCCATGTATATTATCCATCCAATCCAAAGATGCGGAAGCAAAAAGAAAGGAAAAAGTCCTGTTCAATCGTTTGGGATGATATCCTGACCTATAAAACTACATTTCAGAATTAGCCCAATGACTTTATTAGAAACAGTCTCTCTTGATCTTTTACTACATGGAAAGTCTCGGAGCATAAGAGCTACAAGCATTGGTTGTCCAGTCATGCTATAGCCAATAGAGTGGATAATATGGCTGGACTAGAGCTAGGAAAACTGTAGCTTCTGTCATAAAAACTAAATGAGACAGTCATTCTCTCTCATTCTGACCCAGCAGTCCCCAACTAGTGGTCCGTGGACCACTGGTGGTCCATGGGAAAATTTTGGTGGTCTGCAGAAAAATTATTTGCATTCTTTATATTAGACTAAATGGGGAGAAACAGGCTCAAGCTCAATCCCTCCAAGACAGAGTGGCTGTGGATGCCGGCATCCCGGTACAGTCAGCTGAGTCCACGGCTGACTGTTGGGGGCGAGTCATTGGCCCCGATGGAGAGGGTGCGCAACTTGGGCGTCCTCCTGGATGAATGGCTGTCTTTCGAAGATCATTTGACGGCCGTCTCCAGGAGAGCTTTTTACCAGGTTCGCCTGGTTCGCCAGTTGCGCCCCTTTCTAGACCGGGATGCCCTATGCACGGTCACTCACGCCCTCGTGACGTCTCGTCTGGATTACTGCAATGCTCTCTACATGGGGCTCCCCTTGAGGGGCATCCGGAGGCTTCAGCTAGTTCAGAATGCGGCTGCGCGGGTGATAGAGGGAGCCCCTCGTGGCTCCCATGTGATACCTCTCCTGCGCAGACTGCACTGGCTGCCTGTGGCCTTCCGGGTGCGCTTCAAGGTTTTGGTAACCACCTTTAAAGCGCTCCATGGCATAGGGCCGGGTTATTTACGGGACCGCCTGCTGCGACCGAATACCTCTCACCGACCCGTGCGCTCTCACAGAGAGGGACTCCTCAGGGTGCCGTCAGCTAGGCAGTGCCGTCTGGCGACACCCAGGGGAAGGGCCTTCTCTGTGGGGGCTCCCACCCTCTGGAACGAACTCCCCCCAGGACTTCGTCAACTTCCGAACCTCCGAACCTTCCGCCGCGAGCTTAAAACACACCTATTTATCTGTGCAGGACTGGAGTAGATTTTAAATTTTATATTGGTTTTAAATGGGTTTTATTATTTATATGATTTTTTTAAAAATTGGGCCATGTAGAATAAGCTTTTTAACTGTTATTTTATTCTGTATTTATATGTATTTTTATTTGCCTGTGAACCGCCCTGAGTCCCTAGGGAGATAGGGCGGTATATAAATATGATAGATAGATAGATAAATAAATAAATAAATAAATAAATAAATAAATAAATAAATAAATAAATAAATAAATAAATAAATAAATACTATTTATCTTTTAAAAAATTCATATTAGTGGTCCGCGGGATTCACAATTATAAATTTAGTGGTCCCTAAGGACTGAAAATTTGGTGATCCCTGTTCTAACACATCTTCCACTCTATTGGACAAAACAGAGTGGGGATCAGGAGGAGAAAAAGAAAACTGCCTTGAGCTTCCTGAATTAAAATATAAATAAAATAAAAATATAAATGTAGGAAATAGAGAAAAATAGTGGCCTAGTGGTGAAGACGCTTGCCTCCCACTTGGAAAGTTCATTCACAAGTAGCAGCAGGTATTTCTCTCTTAGGGCACAAAGAAAAA
Source organism: Ahaetulla prasina (assembly GCF_028640845.1). NCBI lineage: Eukaryota > Metazoa > Chordata > Lepidosauria > Squamata > Colubridae > Ahaetulla > Ahaetulla prasina. Next base: position 97,072,424 of record NC_080544.1, on the reverse strand, counting down.
AAAATCTGTTGTGAACTCCACGTAGGCATCAGGAAGGGCATCCAGCCAGTAAACACTCAGCTCCATCCAGTCACCTTGACTCTATTGCAGGGGTCTCCAACCTTGGCAACTTTAAGACTTGTGGACTTCAACTCCCAGAGTTCCTCAGCCAGCAAAGTCTTAAAGTTGCCAAGGTTAGAGACCCCTGCTCTATTGTGAATTAAGGGACTACAGGGTTGTAAAAAGAAAATAAATGAATGAATGAAATGTAGGAAATAAGTGATTAACGTTCCTCCCCAGATCCATCAGAGACTTTTGGATTCTCGCTCAGAATCACATTACCACTTCTTTTATTTTGGTTGGGTTCCAAACAAGTTAAATCTTATACCCTGGTTTCACAGAAAATCTGTTGTGTCCAAAACCACACTGTGTCTAGATAGCAGTTTGCAGTACATGTCCTGGTTCATGCAAATACAAAAAGCAGTTGTATTTGTGCAACATGTATACAAGTCTAACTATGGGATACATAATGTTTGGGAGCTATGTAAAAACAGCCATCCCCATATATTTGTTTGAATGTATTTGGATACAAGGAAACGCAAGTGCAACTTTCCATCAAGTCTCTGCTCAATCCAAGGAGAGGGACAAGACAGTAAAAGTCTTGGGACAGGCTAATTAAGACCATCCACGGACTTATTCTCATAATTTAAATAAAATTAAAATAAAAAGGCATCCTATTGTCTTATCATTGCTGTATGGCTAATAGAGAGCAGTAGATGAAGCGCTTTGAAAAATCACAAATATGCAGCACAAGATAACATGTTGCATTGTTCCACCCAGAGGTGGGTTTCACATAATTTTACCACTGGTTCGCCGTGCACCGAAAATGTGGGTGTGCACAGGCCTTCCACGCATGAACACGGCCTCCCATGCATGCGCTTTGCTCACACGCACTGCTTGCACGCATGCACGTGGCTTAGAAACTTGGCTAAATAGGACAGCATAGTGCCGGGGTGGGGGTGAGTGGGTCCACCTGTAGGTTGCTGCTACCAGTTCACTTGACCTGGTCCGAACCGGCTGGTTCCACCCTGAATTTTATTCTGAGGCTATTGTTTCAGAGCTCTTTAATTTCTTCTGCTGCCATTGTTTTAACACCATCACTCTTAAATGTTTTCTGAAGAACAAAACTAGAATTAACAGAAATGGTTCTCTGGATTTATATATATAACAACAACAACAACAACACAACAACAACAACAACAACAACAACAGAGTTGGAAGGGACCTTGGAAGTCTTCTAGTCCAGGGATCTCCAACCTTGGTCCCTTTATGACTTGTGGACTTCAACTCCCAGAGTTCCTCAGCCAGCTTTGCTGGCTGAGGGCTCTGGGAGTTGAAGTCCACAAGTCTTAAAGGGACCAAGGTTGGAGACCCCTGTTCTAGTCCAACCCCCTGCCCAGGCAGGAAACCCTATACTATTTCAGACAAAAGGTTATCCAACATTTTCTTAAAAATTTCCAGTGTTGGAGCATTCACAACTTCTGCAGGCAAGTTGTTCCACTGATTAATTGTTCTAACTGTCAGGAAATATATATATATACACACACACACATACAAACACACACACACACACACACACACATATATATACACATATACATACATACATACATTCCCATCCATGTACTAAGTGTATCCAACTGTACTCAGTTTTGGCTGTCCATTACCAGCTGCCATGGTGGCATCCCTGACTGAACCTTTAGAAGTTGCAGGGAAAAAAAGGTATTTGCAATTCTAGAATTGCAATTGCAATTCTAAATTTTAGAATTCTAAATAGTAGTAACATTGGATTTATATAGCTTCTCAAGTGTTTTACACCACTCTCTGGGTGGTTTACAGACTCAGCATATTGCCCCTAACAATCTAGGTCCTCATTTTACCGACTGCGGAAAGATGCAAGGCTGAGTCAACCTTGAGACAGTCAGGATCGAACTGGTAGTGGGCAGAGTCAGCCTGCTCTACTGCATTTTAACCACTGTGCCACCACGGCCCCTGGTTTACTTCTAAATTACATTTTTAATTCAGATGTCAGGAAAAGCCATAGTTAAGCACAGAAGTGATTTTGAAAGTCATCATCGCCAGAGGAAAAGTTAGCTTTTCTGTGAAATCCAGATCTACCAACTGCTTAATAGACATTTCTACCTTCAGATAAAGGAAGCTGAATTAGTAATCTCTAAAATATTTCAGTAGCCTTACAAAATTTATTCTGTTTAAGTTGGAGTGATTCTTCATTTTAATTAATTCCTTTTTTTTGGGGGGGGGAAGTCTTATTTTTCCCCACTCACACTTTTTTCTATTTAACGTTTTATTTAATAGTATCTTAGGACCATTAGAAATGGGGGTAAAGATATACAGTATTAGAAATGTTCCTTCTTTAAAAAGAAAGCCAGCAAATATAATATGAATCACTAAAATTGGTAGGGTTAAATATTCATAATCTGCAAGCTAATGGCCCAATTTAAATCAAATTTACATGTTTAAAATTATCATGAAGGACTATAGAGCATGGGACACAGTGAATTGCTTACTTTAGGTTTTTCAGTTGTAGAAAGTTCTACATATTTCAAAAGAACAAGTGAACTTCAGCAATCAAAAAGGAGGAAAGAGAATATTTAGACCCAATTCCTATAGTATGGATGGAATAAAAGGGGTGCAGTAAAAATAACATAAGCCACTGCTCAGTTCTCTTTTGCTTTAACTCTGATTATGTTTGCTTGCACAGCCAGCCAGATGTTTAGACTGGATTTGGCAGTTTTAGCCACCTACCAACTTTTTCCCAAAGTCTTGGGATAGGCAGATGTTGTTATTTGATGGTATTAAAGTTTTCATTGCAGAATGTAAACTGTTCCAAGTGAAGTTGCCTTTTGCAATTGAGTGAAGGTGATTTTGTTAATGCTCAAGTGGTACTCCAGTTTTTTGGGGATTTTTTTAAATATTATTATTTCAATGCATATGCTGGCTGAGTCCCAGCAACTCTCTCTATATTGCCGATGGCAGTTCAGTCCAGTGGTGGGTTTCAAAATTTTTTACTACCGGTTCTGTGGGTGTGGCTTTGTGGGCGTGGCATGGCTTAATGGATGTGGCAGGAGAAGGATACGTAAAATCTCTATTCCCACCCCACTCCAGGGGAAGGATACTGCAAAATCCCTATTTCCTCCCAATCAGCTGGGACCTGGGAGGCAGAGAATAGATGGGGGCAGGGCCAGTCAGAATTTTTACTACCGGTTTTCCGAACTATTCAAAATTTCCGCTACCGGTTCTCCAGAACTGGTCAGAACCTGCTGAAACCCACCACTGGTTCAGTCTCAAAAAAACAAAAACAAAACAGGCTTTGGAGTATTCAGAAATACAAATGTAGCATCAATCTCCAGTATCTTAAAGCAGCTTCACCTTTTCCCAAAACTGTACTGCTAATGAACAAACTATATTGAATTTACTATCACATTGAGTTTAGCATGATTAGGGAAACTCAAGTGATGATAGAATACAGAACTACTTTCTACTAACTTGGTAGAAAGGTAATGTATATCTTTAGAAATATACAGGTGTAATATACTATATACTGTATAATATACTGAAGGGAGCATATATACTGAAATACTAGAATTAGGATTAGTAGAAAACTTACTAATGATATTTGATGTCTTGTATACCTGATTGGTCTCTTGTTTGTATAACACTGACATATATATTGTACCCTTTTGTGGTTAGAACATAAATATGCCATCATGGATGGTTATTGAGGTCACATTGACTAAATTCCTGAATTGTTATTGAAACCTCATCCCAATGACAGTCTCTGGAAATTGTCAAAGTCCATCATTTGATCTCTCCCCACCCCACTCTGGCTGAGAACATGTATGTCATCCTCCAGGAAATCAAGTGGTAATTAAGAAGACAAAAGGGGGAAAAGACAACACTGCAGAAGTATGTAAATCTAGAGTTAGATTACATTAGATTGATTTTTATTATGGGAATACACGAGATACACAAATCAGATTCCAGAATACGCAGATGCCAGAGTTGAGGATTTACGACTTTTTGGGTATAAGAGGACATTGCTTTCTCTCATGAATTCGTATTCCTTCCTAGCATATATCTATGTGTTTGGAACGACTAACCATTTTAATCTGATCAGAATTAAATGCTATTTTACTCAAGCCTCTGTTTATGCCTTATACACTGTAAGCCGCCCTGAGTCTTCGGAGAAGGGCGGGGTATAAATGTAAACAAAAAAAACAAAAAAACAAAAAAAAAAAAGTCTCTTGATTGGCAGTTATGAGCTTAGACATATTAATAACTGAACCTTACAATACAATATATTGTATATTATATAATATACAGTATATTATATATTGTACAGGTATAATGTCCTATATACCTGTATAAAGGTATTTGTCTATCAGAGGACATTTTGTATACTGTACTGTAATGGTACAGCATACCACTTACCCCATCAACTGTGACCATGTTTGGAAAACTGAAGCATATTTCAGATACTTTATTTTGTTCATTTAACACATTTCTCTCCAGTGACAATCCTAAAGATTCTCAGCAGCTAGCAAAGAATATAAAAAGCCGTTTAGGATATCCATAGTGCAAACTTCACAATAGGCACAATAAAGACAATACCAACCAAGTACAAAAATGAAAAAAAAGAGAACCAGAATAAAGATGGCATTATACAATTAATGGATATTTATGCACTAATAACATCCGGGCTGAATGAATCAAACTCCCCTGATGTACTCCAAATGTGGCTGTCATGAAAGATGCTTAATCTTAGATAGTCATTTCATTTGAATGAATCAAAGGAACTTTTCAGTCATGGTATATCCTGCAAATTTACTCTCTTAATGCTCTGTACAATAGCATATCCCAAGGGCACTGATAATTGACAAGCATTTCTAGCCAACTCAGCATTTGAAATCCTATGAAGATACTACTGCATTACTCAGAGCCAAAAGTACATTACTGGACAGACTGCATTTTACTTTTTTTTTTTTTTTGCATTATATTTTATTCTTCTTCAAATGCTGAATACCACATTGAGATACGTTGCATGATAAGTAATGTCTAAAATAAACAAATCATGGGTCACAACCACAGGGGCAGGCTTCACTTGTCAGAGATTGAAGGACACAGCTCTGATAATGTATGTTTACTGCAGATATAGGGAGGCCTTTCATTATGAGGAAAGGTAGCTACCACAAACTAAGATTCAATCCATTTGTATGTCTAAAGGTTGAAATAATTTCTCCTCTCCTGGCCTCATAATGGACTGAAAGCCACTTGTTCTGCAAAGTGAGAAGCTGTTGTCATCTGTACTTTGTCACTTCAGAGGCTAGGTTTCATCTCACACCCTCTTTTCCTAACCTTGGCTTGTTTTAATCCCCATATCTGCATGTGCCTAAAGAACCTCATTAAAAGTAATGTCTACCAGAGGACATTCTGTCTCTGATACTGCAAAGCAGACTTTCATCTGGTTGTATACACAATGGTTACAAGTGGCATGTAATTGCATCAGTTCACAAAGCAGGAGTAGAATTATTTTGCACAGGCATTCTGTATCAACAAAGACTAAAACAGATATTTCTATTTTTAAGCCCTCCTCCCTATCTCAGCTTCATCTGAAATACATCACATGTTTAAAGTTATAATAATAAAATCACATATTCACCCAAAATTATGGTGATAGAAACGTTCCCTGAGGTTGGGCTCCAGCTCGAGTCCGAAAGTTTGGAAGTCTGGTAAGATTACACTACTAACCAGAGCATACAAAACATTTGCTAGACCAATTCTCAGATACAGCTCATCTGTCTGGAACCCACACTGCATATCAGACATTAATACAACTGAGTGAGTCCAGAAATATTTCTCAAGATGAGTCCTCCACTCGTCTGCTCGCAACAAAATAAACAAAATAAATAAAATAAAATTTGAAAATAAAATACCTTATGCCACCAGCTTGAAATTCTGGGTTTAGAAAATTTAGAATTACGCCGCCTTCGGTATGACCTGAGCATAGCTCATAAAATCATCTGCTATAATGTCCTACCCGTCAATGACTACTTCAGCTTCAACCACAACAATACACGAGCACACAATAGATACAAACTTAAAGTGAACCGCACCAAACTTGATTGCAGAAAGTATGACTTCAGTAACAGTTGTGCCTGGAATGCACTACCAGACTCTGTGGTCTCATCCCAAAATCCCCAAAATTTTAACCTTAGACGGTTTACTGCTGACCTCACCCGATTCCTAAGAGGTCTGTAAGGGGCGTGCATAAGAGTACCAGTGTGCCTACCATCCCTGTCCTAATGTTCCCTTTAATTGTATTCATTTTATGTATTCAATTCATGCTTATACTTATATATATTATTTAATATGTACTTGACAAAAGAAAGAAAGAAAGAAAGAAAGAAAGAAAGAAAGAAAGAAAGAAAGAAAGAAAGAAAGAAAGAAAGAAAGAAAGACTAAACCTCTGGCCCCAGGGACAAACCCAGATTGGATCCTACAAGTCTAATACTCATCAGGTTGCTACATTCCAACCTGCTATTCCAGGTTGCTGAATACAAAACCTGAAAGAGGTGCCACATAGTTTGAAACATGAGCATAAATATTCTTTACGCCTACATTTTATGGCTGCATTGTTTCCCTATCATGTTGTACGGTTACTGGTCAACCTTTCTTGCTCATAGTTCAAAGTAGATGGACGACCTCCCTATAATGAAAGCTATTAGCAAAAGACAACTGGGAGCGATCAACTATCCCAGCTTAGGCAAGGTGACAAACTTCACCAAAATTATGTGTGCTTCTATGTACATGGTTTATATTTCAGAACAGAACAAGGAAGGAATGGAATCAGCCAAAGACTATAAGCCATAGTTCTTCTCCTTATTCACCTTATTTTATGGAAGAGAAAGATTAAGGTCTGAAGAATTTTCTACTCATACTTAACTTTACTTGAAGGACTCTCCTTCACAGACGGGTTTTTACATTCATGTCAGGGACTAAAAGAGCAACCAGAATTTTATAGGTGGAAGAAATGTGTCTGTCCATAAGAACCTAATAAAGCATATTTCAAACTTGGCAACTTTTGGCTGGAGAATTCTGGGAGTTGGAAGTCCACATATCTTAAAGTTTCCAGGTTTGAAAAACACTGAACTAGTATATATTGGCTTAATGCTATTCGGTGTCAACAAATTAACAGGGTGTACATTCAAATGTGTGGGACGCGGTGGCTCAGTGGCTAAGATACTGAGCTTGTGGATCAGGTCGGCAGTTCAGCAGTTCAAATCCTTAGCGCTGCATAATGGAGTGAGTTCCCATTACTTATCCCAGCTTCTGCCAACCTAGCAGTTCGAAAGCATGTAAAATATGCAAGTAGAAAAATAGGGACCACCTTTGGTGGGAAGGTAACAGCGCTCAGTGTGCCTTCGGCATTGAGTCATGCCAACCATATGACCACAGAGATGTCTTTGGACAGCGCTGGCTCTTTGGCTTAAAAACAGGAGTTGAGCACCGCCCCTAGAGCCGGAAATGACTAGCACGCATATGTGGGGGAACCCTTTACCTTTTTATATTCAAATGTAGTGCAAGATCCGATGTAGAGCAAGGGTGTCAAACTCATGGCGTCACATTGTCATCACATGATGTATCGCAACTTTTTCCCCTTCCCTAAATAGGGCATGACCGTGGCCAGCACATGACGCATCCTGCCCACAGGCTGCAAGTTTGACACCCCTGATGTAGCGAAACCTGGCCCATAGAATTGCCAACAGTTGAAACACTACTAAATGGATAATATCATCATACTCAGGTGGATACGGAAACAGGAACAATAAATTAGCCAAAATCATTCTCTCTGCAAGGAACTGTAAATGTATACAAATAAATAAAAACAAAGTCTCTGGTTTTCTCTCATTCAAAAGATTCTAAACCTTGACTGTTCTCCTTACATCGCCAGAAATGTGGAGTATTCGATCGTAATTAATCAAAATATACAAAGCCGCCTTAAAAAAATTCTGGGAAGAGTCATTTTTTTTTAAATTGAAGGTGTTTTTTTTCTTTTGTGAAAAAAGTCAAAAGAATACCAGCCAATCAAAATTTTAACTACCCTATTAACCACACAGGTATTTGTTAAATAAACATTTTGGCAAAGAATGAATGAAAGCAGTAAAAAAAATGATACCAAACCAGCAATGTAAGCTAAGAACAAACATCTCCTATGCAGGAAAAGCATTTCTGGCCAAGAACTGGAAATACAGACCTATCATTTATCACCTACAAGCTTTACTATTCTCACTTTCAGCAAAATTATACACTTTGCTCATCCCCCAAAATGTAGCTGAAGTACTTTTCCACAAACACTGGTTGGCTCACTTGCAATGTGCTCAGAAATAAATTAAAAAAATAAACACAATAGTGTAGTGAAAGGGAAGATAGGGTGCCATAACTCTTCCCCCTTATCATCCGTCTCAAACAACTGCACTTCTCGGGAACAAGATGATGTACTCAACACAAAGACCACTGTAAAGATAACATACAGCCACATAAACTTTCCCTTGCACTGTGCTTAGTAAGCAAGCATGTCTCTTTGAAGAAGACAAGCAAAAAGTTATAAAATATGCTAAACTTGACATGAAAACTGCTAAGGCGCATGAGTTTTTCATCAAGACGAAATCCCATTCCTCACTAATTATATTATATAGATATCTAGTTAAAGCTTTGTCAAAATAAACCTTTCTAACCATTAACTATTCAGCAGGCGTTGTACATTTGTCTTTATAATATATGTCTTGCACAATACAGAAGAGAAACTGCATCACAGTTGCTAAAATTTTGCTTTCTTTCCATAAAATCTTATTAGATTATGCTAGATTGTAAAATATGGGCCTTGCTTATTCACTCAGAATAGTAGAATATGTCTCCCTGAACCAAAGCCATTAAAAGGGATAATTTATATATTTACTACCTTTGTATAGCCCCGTCTCATTATTGCAAATACAGGTAATTCTCGACTTAGGACCACAACTGAGTCTACCTCATAACAATTAACAATTTCCATTGTTAAGTGAATTTTGCCCCATTTTATGACCTTTCTTGATCCAATTCTTAAGTGAACCACTCCAATCTCGATTGCAGAAAATATGACTTCAGTAACAGAGTTGTTAATACCCGGAATGCACTACCAGACTCCGTGGTCTCATCCCAAAATTACCAAAACTTTAACCTAAAACTGTCTACTGTTGACCTCACCCCATTCCTAAGAGGTCTGTAAGCATGCCTACCGTCCCTGTCCTAAAGTTCCCTTTAGTTGTATTCATTTTATGTATTCAAATCATGCTTATACTTATATATATTATTTAATATGTTTTTGACAAAATAAATAAATAAAATAAATAAATGAATGACAGCAGTTATGAAGTTAATAACAAGGTTAAGTGGATTTGGCTTCCCCGTTGACTTTGCTAGTTAGAAGGTCACAAAAGGAGGTCACATGATCCCAGGGCAACAAAAACGTTATAATATGAACCAATTGTCAAGCATCTGAATTTTGATCACCTGACCGTGGGGATGCTGCAATGGTTGTGTGAAAAATTATCATAAGCAGGGGTGGGATTGAAAATTAATTGCTACAATTAATTGGTTCTCTGCCCAGTTGCTGGGTGGATATGGCCATGTAGGCGTGGCCTAGTTAGCTTCCTGCACCACGGTTGTGGCGGGGAGGGTTTCATCTTCCCCAGGATCTGGAGGTTTTCCTCGAGCCTCCGGGAAGGCAAAAATGGCCTCCCCTGGGCTCCAGAGGCCTTCCGGAAGCTGGAAATGGGCCCTTCCCAGATTTCCGGTAACCCTGTTTTTCGCCCTTCCCAGGCTCCGGAGGCTTTCCTTGAGCCTCTGGGAGGGTGAAAATGGCCTCCCACAGACTCCGGAGGCTGGAAATGGGCCCATTTCTGGACTTCCAGTATTTCCAGTAGGCCCCTTTTTTGCCCTCCAAGAATCTCCTTGTGGGCCCTGCACCCTGCACCTTGGCATCCAAAACGGGCTGCATGGAAACTCTTGGGAAGCGGGGTGGGGTGGGGATCAGCCAGTCCTTGCAACTATAGTTTGGCGAACCAGATTAAAATTAACATCCGGTTCACTGGAACCGGTCCGAACCGGCTGAATCCCATCCCTGGTCATAAATCACTTTTTCCAGTGCTGTTGTAACTTCAAACAGTCAATAAATGAACACAAGTTGACGACTACCTTTACTGAAGGGGTTTTTGCAATCAAGAAAAAGAAAAATCAAACCCCAACATTTAGAATAAAACAGTATAAAATAACAGGTTGAATTTAGAGAATGAGAGAAAGAAGGAATCTTTAATAATAACAGCCATACATTGTCTGGGTGAAGAGGTTGGCATTCAATAGAGAAATATGTAATAATAGGAGCCTTATGAATTTTAGGATTGGGGAAATGTATTCCAGAATGAATGTACTGATCTCTGAGAAGGTTTCCATGACAGTAAATCCAACATGTTGCTACGTAGTTCATTGACACTCTTTCCAGGTGACCACAGCGATCAATGCTAGCCTAAAACAACAAAGCGACCTATTTGATGCCATTGTTCCAAAAATTGGTTAGAGCAAAATCTCAACTTGCTTGCTAATTCCAGTTAGCACAAGTTTTTTTTTTCAGAAATAGTGTCTGTATGAAAACCAAGTACTTTATTCTGAAATCTAACCACCGCAGAAGAAGCTGCAAATCCTTAACTAAATGCAAAGCATATAGAAAGCATTACAGAAAAGTAAATATAAGGTTAGCAGCCCCTGAATCTCAGTAACTAAGCTGACCTTCTTCAGGAAAGGAAATAGTTTGTCTGTCAAACAAAGCTGATAACAGGCTGTCCTAGATTCAGGGGACTGCCATTGCCAGTGATAGATTTTTGAAGAAACTCAAACTGTAGGAAGCCTCAGGTATTTCAGATCAATTCCTAAGTAGCTATACCTTCAATTCTCCACCTTGTCAATTTAATCTCAGTGCATTGGTCATCATCCCCCATGATGCAGAGCTGGTTGCGGAACTCTGGGAGTTGAAGTCCACAAGTCTTAAAGTTGCCAAGGTTGGAGACCCCTGCCCCATATCATTACCCCTAAACATTGGTTCAGAACATCCATAGCTTCTTCTGTTTCAGGTGCTTCATCATCAGACTTTGAGGGCAGGATGTTAACATGGGGGGGGCTCTGGCATGGTAATTATTAGTATGTGAGTATCCGTTTTGTGATTTTACTTAGCCTTAGTACAATTTCATTTGGTTTTTTTTTTCTCAATTTAATAGAATCATTGGCTTTTATCTTGTTTGCCACTCAGTGTTTCTTGGCTAGATGGGTGGTCATATAAATTGGATGACGGATGACACCTACTACAAAACACTTGAGGACGTCCAGTCCAGTGGATTCATTTGGATATTAAACAATACTGGGGATAAAATTCGGACCAACTAATAATGCACTTCAAGAACTTGCAAGAGTAATAAAATTTAAAATGGACAGCTAACATCAAAAACGTCATCAAAGAAGCACAACAAAGAATTTTTTTTCTGCACCAACTCAGAAAGCTCAAACTGCCCAAGGAGCTGCTGATCCAGTTCTACAGAGTCTGTCATTTGCACCTCTATAACTGTCTGGTTTGGTTCTGCAACCCCACAAGACAGACACAGACTTCAGAGGATAATTAGAACTGCAGAAAAGAACAATGGCTACCAACCTGCCTTCCATTGAGGACCTGTATACTGCACGAATCAAAATGAGGGCTGTGAAAATATTTACAGATCCCTCACATCCTAGACAAACTGTTTCAACTCCTACCCTCAAAACGACACTACAGAGCACTGCACACCTTAACAAGAACAGTTTCTTCCCGAACGCCATCACTCTGCTAAACAAATAATTCCCTCAACACTGTCAAACTATTTACTAAATCTGCATTACTATTAATCTTCTCATCATTCCCATCACCCCTCTCCTTCCACTTATGACTGTATGACTGTAACTTTGTTGCTTGTATCCTTACGAACTATATTGATATTGTTTCCTGATTGCTTATTTGTACCCTATGACTATCATTAAGTGTTGTACCTTAGAATTCTTGATGAACGTATCTTTTATTTTATGTAAACTGAGAGCATATGTACCAAAGACAAATTCCTTGTGTGTCCAATCACACTTGGCCAATAAAAATTCTATTCTATTCTATTCTATTCTATTCTATTCTATTCTATTCTATTCTATTCTATTCTATTCTATTCTATTCTAATCAGTGCTGTGCTGTGCTGTGCTGTGCTGTGCTGTGCTGTGCTGTGCTGTGCTGTGCTGTGCTGTGCTGTGCTGTGCTGTGCTGTGCTGTGCTGTGCTGTGCTGTGCTCCCAGTTCCCAACTGCAGATATAGTCCAGGAAGATAGATGGGGAACTCATCAAATTTGCAGATGACACCAAGCTGGCAGGAATAGCCAACACTCCAGAAGATAGGCTCAAATTACAGAAAGATCTTGACAGACTTGAACATTGGGCGCTATCTAACAAAATGAAATTCAACAGCAAAAAAGTAAGGTTCTACATTTAGGCAAAAAAACCAAAATGCACAGGTACCGTATATGTGGTACCTTGCTCAACAGTAGTACCTGTGAGAGGGATCTTGGAGTCCTAGTGGACAACCATTTAGATATGAGCCAGCAGTGTGCAGCAGCTGCTAAAAAAGCCAACACAGTTCTGGGCTGCATAAACAGAGGGATAGAATCAAGATCACGTGAAGTGTTAGTGCCACTTTATAATGCCTTGGTAAGGCCACACTTGGAATACTGCATTCAGTTTTGGTCGCCACAATGTAAAAAAGATGCTGAGACTCTAGAAAGAGTGCAGAGAAGAGCAACAAAGATGATTAGGGGACTGGAGGCTAAAACATATGAAGAACGGTTGCAGGAACTGGGTATGTCTAGTTTAATGAAAAGAAGGACTAGGGGAGACATGATAGCAGTGTTCCAATATCTCAGGGGCTGCCACAGAGAAGTGGGAGTCGGGCTGTTCTCCAAAGCACCTGAGGGTAGAACAAGAAGCAATGGGTGGAAACTGATCAAGGAAAGAAGCAACTTAGAACTAAGGAGAAATTTCCTGACAGTTAGAACAATTAATAAGTGGAACGACTTGCCTGCAGAAGTTGTGAATGCTCCAACACTGGAAATTTTTAAGAAAATGTTGGATAACCATCTGACTGAGATGGTGTAGGGTTTCCTGCCTGGGCAGGGGGTTGGACTAGAAGGCCTCCAAGGTCCCTTCCAACTCTTGTTGTTATTATTATTAAGATATTGCTATATTGTATAGTGTATTACAGCAGCCCAGAACTTTTTGGCCACCAGTTCCACAGATGATGGTTTTCCCAAGGATCGGGGTATGTGATTACATGTGCTTCCTGTATCCTGCATGTGCGCAGATGTGGCTTTGCTCGGTTGTGCAGCCTGGTTCCTGAGGGCCACTGACTGGTGCCAGTCCACAGCTCAGGGGTTGGGGACCCCTGGTATAATATATAAAGCCACTAGGATACCAAGGATGGCCAAACCATCTCCACCAGAGTGCCATCTGTCAGGTTGATGATGGCTAATTTTGTCCTAAAATAAAGCCTAAATCCAAAATTTCAAACATTGAGGTCATCAGGGGCTCTGCAAAAAACATCTGCACCAAAATTACTCGGGCCACATATTTTGTCCTCTAAAAGGTGTATTTATGACAGGATAAAAGTTAATGGGATTGTCTGGATTCAGTTTCTTGATGAACTTCTCTCTGAATGCCCTCAGGCTGACCTTCTGTGCTTCAACACTGAATCTTTTATTAGACAAATAGGCATGGTGGGGTGCTGTGCTTCTTTTCACCACTATAAATAATTCCTTGGGTATCCCTAATGACTGGCTTTTACCCATTACCAGAAAATTATATGCCACGTTTAATTACGAGCACTTGACTCGGATGTCCTTTGAGAACTTCTTAGTTACTTTAGGTCTGGTTGCTTTACTATGGACCAATGCATTAAAGAACACCATCTCACTGAGAAATATTACAATTTGCTTAAAGGTGCCACTTATATTGACTTTATAGACTTAAGGACAGTATTTGATTCAACACCATGTGAAAGACGGGAGAAAATTAACTACCACTTCAATCAAGTGATGTCTCTTTAAACTAATTTTGATATTACCATTCAAACCAAGTTGGTAAGTGCCTACGCAACCTAACTGAATCTATCACAACTTGCAAAGCATGCAAATTAGGCTGCATCTTTGTCCTACTGTTGTTTAACCTTTATATTAATGGCCATGTTGATGCCAACTCAAAATCCTATTCTCCATCCATTATCCATTTCCTTATTTCTATTTGTCCTTCCTTTGATGATGGGGCCATTTTGTCTGGAGACCTGTTATATTTACGGGACCACCTGCTGCCACCAATAGCCTCCCATCGACCTGTGCGCTCCCATAGGGAGGGCCTCCTCAGGGTGCCGTCAGTCAAACAATGTCGACTGGCGACCCCCAGGGGGAGGGCCTTTTCTGTGGGAGCACCTGCCCTCTGGAATGAGCTGCCTCCAGGGTTATGACAACTCCCTGACCTCCGGACCTTTCGTCGCGAGTTGAAGACGTTTTTGTTTTACCGTGCAGGGCCGGCTTGAAGTAATAGTAATTTTAATAGGGGTTTTATTATAGTTTTATTATTGTTTTTAAGTCTTAACCTGGCCAAATTGAATTAGTTTTTTAACAGGTTTTTTAAACTTTTATGTTATATGTATAATGGTGTTTTATCTGGCTGTAAACCGCCCTGAGTCCTTTGGGAGAAGGGCAGTATAGAAATCAAATTAATAATAATAATAAAAAAAAATAGGTCTCCAAAGATGTCTTAAAGCTTTATTTCTGGGTTATACTAGAGAATTCTTTGAGATTAACTACTCCAAAATAAAGGTAATCTTTAGAAAGGGTTTTAAGTGTGCCCAACTAGGTCATTGAGCAAGTTACCATATTTTTCGGAGTATAAGACGCACAGGACTGTAAGACGCACCTATTTTTTGGGGTGACAAAAACAAGAAAAAGAAATGTGCCTCTGCCTCCCAGCAATTTGGCCTTGATGCAGCAAACAGCAAACAGCCTGCTTTACTTTCATTTTTGTTTTCAGCATAGCCTGATTAGCACAAGAAAAAAAAATCTGCTCCCAGCAATTTACCTCCTTGCAGCAAGCAGCAGAGGCCCAGGCAGCAATAGGCAATGGCAATCCCTGCAGCCTGAAACAGCTGAGAGTTGGGGAAAATC
The DNA here is from genome assembly GCF_028640845.1 of Ahaetulla prasina. Taxonomy (NCBI): domain Eukaryota; kingdom Metazoa; phylum Chordata; class Lepidosauria; order Squamata; family Colubridae; genus Ahaetulla; species Ahaetulla prasina. The sequence continues at coordinate 97,057,053 of NC_080544.1, read as the reverse complement.
AACTTGTCCTAATTAGGTTGTGCTGAAGCTGAAATGGGCTGTTTCTTCTTGCTGCTGGGAGGTAAATTACTGGGAGGTAGAGGCCAAAGGGTGAGGGCTAATGGGTAGGAGGGGCTACATGCGGTGTATAAGACACACCCAAATTTTCACCCCCTTTTAGGGGGGGGGAAGGTGCATCTTATATTCCAAAAAATACGGTAAATCTTTTAAGGAGTTGGCTATTCAATTTCAATCTCCTACCAGTTGGACAATTTAAGTAAGAGAGTTACTTAGAAACCCCTCAAAAGGATCTCTTTGCAATTGTTAAATTTGTAAGCCATTTTGTAAATATCCCTGGTAGCAATTAAATTGTTTAAAGAGAATGTTTGGGATATGATGCAATATAGTGCTTAGCTGCATATCACTCTATAAGGAGAACCCAAGTTTAGATGTCATTCCATTCCATATTGCAAAGATGTGTTCACCATTTCTTGAATAAAAACAGTCAAAAACTGACCTATTCTTTGTTAGCTCAAATAAGCCATTATGGTCAGAAGTTTAGGAGACCATGATAACAAAGGCCTGGAAAACCCATATCATGAAGAGTTGGACCCAAATTCAATTCCGTTCAGAGTTATGTAAACTTGTAAGGCCAAATAATAGTACAGAACTATGTACAGAAACACTTCTTTACATAGGTTAAGTTTTCAATAATGGCAGTAGCACTTATACTTACATACGCTTCACAGTGCTTTATAGCAGTGGTGAAATTTGGTGGATGTGGCAGGGGAAGGATACTATGAAATCTCCATTCCCTCCCCACTCCAGTGGAAGGATATTGCAAAATTAAAAACACAGGTCCTGAAATCCATTCTTTTCAGAAAGTTGCGACATGTCTCACACCTCATAATGTGTACAAAAAAAATACCCCAAATGAATATAGTATGGCACTGCAAGCACAAACTCTCACCAACAGTGCAAGTTAGGAAAAAACGTCTTCAAAAATACAAACATTGATAAAAAGGTATGAAAAATCATGTTTTTAATTCTGTGTTGATTTTTAGAATGACAAATAAAATGCACTGCACACCAGAGCAACTAGACACAAGAAGAGTTTTTTTCCCAAATGCCATCACTCTGCTAAACAAATAATTCCCTCAACACTGTCAAACTATTTACTAAATCTGCACTACTATTAATCTTCTCATCGTTCCCCATCACCCATCTCCTTCCACTTATGACTGTAACTTTGTTGCTTGTATCCTTACAATTTATACTGATATTGTTTCCTGATTGCTTAATTGTAGCCTATGACTATCATTAAGTGTTATATCATTAAGTGTTAAATTTGTACCCTATGACTATCATTGTTGTAAGTGTTGTACCTTGATGAAGGTATCTTTTCTTTTATGTACACTGAGAGCATATGCACCAAGACAAATTTCTTGTGTGTCTAATCACACTTGGCCAATAAATTCTATTCTATTCTATTCTATTCTATTCTATTCTATTCTATTCTATTCTATTTTAAATAGGACAGGTTTTTCCAATTTGTAAGGTAAAGATTTGGCAGTGAATGAAAGCAATGGCATTAAGATTATCTTCATCTTCATCCAGGAAACTACTACAAATCTGGATACTGAATATATTTTCCTAACACAAGGACAGCCATTGCTTTTCTCTTTTTTTAGCATACCTTCTTTTAACATTACTTTGAAAGGGAGCTACAGTTAGCCCTTGTCACACACACCTGAAGCTATTCTCTTTGCTCTTTTGACCAATTCCTGCATACTATTTCTGTGCAATCAGCCTTCTCCAATCACTGCTTTGTGATCTTAAGAGCTCAGTACGCAAAAATGTCAGCATCGCTTAGCAATCTGGAATGACCCAGGCATATTTCATTTATCTCAATGACCTTCTACTTCTGCTTTACTATGGCTGCTAAAAATCCTCTCCAGAGAAAAAGTGAAGAATTCATACAAGACACCTAACAGCTTATCTGACTTCACCTTTCAACTTGATTTCTGTTCTGGTTGTCAAACTTTAAATGTCAAGAAGTGGTTTAGTGAGTCTTATTCAGAGTCTTCCCAATTCTGTTCATACTTTCCACCAAGTGAAAGGTTCTTCTAGGAATGTGCTAAAGGTATTTACAAATGGATATAGCTCAAAACAGAAATGCATTTCCAATAACTTGTTTGCTAACATTCTGAGAGCCCTTAGCTCAATTCAGTGTCTGAATTCTTAGCAAATCTGGTTCCTGGATTTATAGGACTGAAGAATATAAACCTCTAAAGAAATCAGGAAAACAATTTACTACTAAAATAATGCATCTTCCCATCCGTCCATCCATCCATCCATCCATCCAATAATGGATGCTCCAAATGGCAACAATTCTCCATGGATTGAACTGTCTGTTGAACTGTGGTGAGAGGGCTACTGACAGGTGCTGGTAGATGGACTCTGTGCTTCAGTTACTGTCACTTTGTCATATGAGTAAGACAGTTATGCATGTGCACAACATCTGCAAGCAGCCAATGGGAGCCCCTTATTCATTGTCACTATGGTCACTGCTGCATCTGCAAGGCTTATGCGCGGAGAAGATGGAAAATACTACTTTGACAATGCACCAAATAAGTAAGAAGATAGGAAGTCTGAGCTATGGACTTAGGTATTATATGAAAGCATCAAGAGGGCTCCATAGGAAGAGTGAAAACAATCCACTCACAACAAATACATTGCAATACAAAGTCTTCCCCTTATGTACTATGTACAACAACTTGCTGTGGGCAAAATCACAAATTCAAAAGGGCAGAGTTAGCACTATGATTGCCATGACCAGCTCAGACTCAGAAGATTGACATCAAGGAGTTTGCTCTGGATCAAGAGTGAAATCCAGCAGGTTCTGACAGGTTCTGGAGAACCAATGATGGAAATTTTGAGCAGTTTGGAGAACTAGCAAATACCATCTTTGGCTGGCCCCAGAGTGGGGAGGGAATGGGGATTTTTCAGTATCCTTCCCCTGGAGTGGAGTGGGAATGGAGATTTTGCAGTATTCTTCCCCTGTCACACCCACCAAGCCACACCCATTAAGCCACACCACACCCACCAGGTGTTCACAGAACCGGTAGTAAAAAAAATTGGATTTCACCACTGCTCTGGATGTACTGGAAGTCAGCCTCAAAAGGCAATAAGCAATCTAGCACTCAAGACTGACTTCATCAGCAATTATGAAATGTAGCTGCACTTATGGTCTTCAGGTCCTGCCTGAAGCTCTTGAACATGCCATGCTTGGTCAGGTAAAACAAAGGAACTCTATTGCAACAAAGTTACAATCATAAGTGGAAGAAGATGGGTGATGGAAACGATCAGAAGATTAATAGTAGTGCAGGTTTAGTAAATAGTTTGACAGTGTTGAGGGAATTATTTGTTTAGCAGAGTGATGGCATTTGGGAAAAAACTGTTCTTGTGTCTAGTTGTTCTGGTGTGCAGTGCTCTATAGCATCATTTTGAGGGTCAAGGCCATTGTGCTCTGCAGCTGCCCCAAGAAGGATGAGGAGGTGTCTTCTGTTTCAGAGGGTGACTGATTGGAAGTGTGGTGGACATGCGGGAGAAGGGCGAGGACTTGAACTTTATTTTGGGTGTGAGAAAACCCAGAAGCTCTCAGACTCGTATTTTCACAGATGTGCCAATATCTGTGAAATATCTTTATCTCTAATAAAGTTTAGCTTTGAGGAAATTCAAGCCTCAGAGTTTGATTATGTTGATTATGTTGGGGGTGTTACTTGGAGCCCTGACATTAGCCCAATTAGAAAGCACAGTAGTACCTTGGTATTCATTGTTAATTGGAGGCACAATGAGTACCAAAAACAATGAGTACCAAAAAAAAAATTCCCATAAGGAATAATGTAGTGAGTTACAAGTGAGTACCAAATAAATGATGAGTACCAGGATAACATTAAACGATGAGTACCAGGATAACTCAAAATGAGTTGAGTGCCAAATTTGATGAGTTTCAAAGCAGCTGAATACCAACTGGTACCTCTGTATGCATAAGCAACTCACACAGAAACCTCCCTAACTCACCTGGGAATAAGAAGAATATTCTGACTGGCAAGATTTGGCTACAACAACCATTTTCAATAAAAGGCCCTAATGCAGGAAAAAGAGAAGCAAAGAAAAGAGAACAACCAGCTGTAAGGTGAATAGACTTAGGGGCAGTGGAGATTAGTGCACCGTTGGAAAATCTGAAAGATCAGATTAGGGATTAAGCATCATAGAGAAAATCTATATGGTGGTTTTTGGGGGAAACCCAGCCAGGTAGGGAAGAGGTCTCAAGCAGGGAATTAGCCTTGAATCATTACATAGCTGCAAGAGAGCCAGGAATGTGTGTCCCTGCTCCCACCAAGCTCCATGAAGCTTTAACTAGCTTTTCCCAAAGGAAGACAAGTATCTGCGTACACCCATGTATTATAAGCAGAATATAATAAAGCAATTAGTTTGAAGGTTACATGTGTGGATCTGTTAGCTTGCATTTTACAGGTTGCTATGAGTCAAAAACAACTCGATAGTATATAACCAAAGCAATCTTAGTTTTTCTGTGAAATTGATTCTTGGTCTGGTCTACCCAGCGGGGCTGACATTACATGACCTAGCTACATCTGTTGCTTTGGAATCTCGCTATTCGGAGCTTGTTTGCAGGCCAGCGCATGCGTGATTGGGACTTTACTGAAGCATGCATTAGTTGCACAAACACTCTGCCTGCCATTGCCTGTACCTGTTTTAAGCCTTATCTGTGGGCATGTTTGTGTAGTTGGCTCGGACTAAGGCAATGATGTCATGACCTACATTTTGTCACTTTGGCATTACCCTAATTGGGAAAAAGATGCCTACACTCCTAACTATAGAAATTGAGGCCATATCCAATAGTGTTCTTCACTGCGATAGAAAATGTTTCTCTTCATATAATTGGAGGAACCTACATTTTCACATGTACCTTCTTCCATCAATTTAGAATCCTCCAAACTGCAACAAAATAGAATATGTAACAGCTATCTACAGAAGATAAAAGGATTTTGGGTGTAACAGACTCAAGTTGTATAAATAACAGGAATACTGTCTGACATATCGAGGAAAGCAATGAATAGCAAGAATAGCACAAAGAGTTTGACATTTGTAAGCAAAAAATCATTACTTTGCCAAAAAAATAACTAAATAAATGAATGAATGAATGAATAAAGAAAGAAATAAAGTTAAGCTTACTTTTTCATTCTTTTCGTTTAGGCATAGCATGAAGCAACAGGATAAACCTAACATGTATGAAAATCGAAGAGTTCTTGAAAGCAATGAATTGAAATGTGGCCAAGGGTGGATTCACATAAACATGCTTGTCTCTAGATTGTTTTTCAGTATTATACACAGGATGATTGACATCTAGAGGGGAATACAAAAGCCCATGAAGAACATTGGGCAGATTCAGACAGTATATTAAATCCAGGTTAAGAAAACACAATGGTACTGCTCACAAAATATATCCTGCCCATTCAAATAAAATATACAGGTAGTCCTCAATTTATGATCATTCAATGTTATAACAGCCTCACACCCAAAAAAAAAAAAAGTTGTTACAATCCAGTTTTGAAGTTCTGACAGCATGTCAAGTAAGTTTTTTTATATATATAAACAGCTGCGATCACACATTGTATGGTATTTGAAATTTAGGCTATTTTGAATAAGTTTTTTAAAATGTGTTTTATTGTAATATATTGTATTATTTTATTTGCCTGTTCACCGCCCTGAGTCCTTCAGGAGAAGGACGGTATAAAAATTAAATTATTATTATTATTATTATTATTATTATTATTATTATTATTATTATTATTATTATTATTATTATTAACAGGACTTAAGTGTGCTTGGCAACTGACCTCCATTTATGGTCATTTGCAGTGTGTCACAGTCACTGTTTACCAGGGTTTACTTCTAGCAAAACTTGGCCAATAGCTAACAATGGGTTTGCTTAACAACTGCACCATTGCCCTAACCACCATGGTGTTCACTTTATAACCGCCACATTCACTTAATAACCACTGCAAATAAATAAATATATCATAAAATCAGGTTGGTCATGTGATCACCTACTTTACAATCTTTGCAACATACAGCTAGAGCTCAGTTAGGATTGTCTGTTGAGGATTACTTGTATTGTGACTGAATAGGGCTGCTTGTTTGATAAAATATTCTCAGACAATGACTTGCTCCACAACATGCTGACAGCATAATCCTATTTTAGTCTAGCCTAGCATGTTGCATAAACTCAGTCTGTCAGCATTCCGAGTAATTCACCCACTGAAATCAGAACTCCGAGGCAGGTAAGATTCCTCAAAGAACATGTTTATTGGATACATCATATCAGCACAGCCAGTGAAAACCAACTCCAAAAGTTTCCACGGTTTCATCTAATTAAAAGAATAAACTTCCCCTCTTCCCCAGTGTCATCAGTCCCATTATCCATTATTTTATGATGTAAAAAAGATGTTGAGACTCTAGAAAGAATGCAGAGAAGAGCAACAAAGATGATTAGGGGACTGGAGTGCAGAGAAGAGCAACAAAGATGATTAGGGGACTGGAGGCTAAAACATATGAAGAACAGTTGCAGGAACTGGGTATATCTAGTTTGATGAAAAGAAGGACTAAGGGTGACATGATAGCAGTGTTCCAATATCTCGAGGGCTACCACAAAGAAGAGGGAGTAAAGCTATTCTCCAAAGCACCTGAGGGTAGAACAAGAAGCAATGGGTAGAAACTAATCAAGGAGAGAAGCAGCTTAGAACTAAGGAGAAATTTCCTGACAGTTAGAACAATTAATCAGTGGAGCAACTTGTGAATTCTCCAACACTGGAAGTTTTTAAGAAGATGTTGGATAACCATTTGTCTGAAGTGGTGCAGGGTTTCCTGCCTAAGTAGGGGGCTAGACTAGAAGACCTCTAAGGTCCCTTCCAACTCTGTTATTTATCCTATCCTATCCTATCCTATCCATCACTGGCTCTCCTCCTCTCCTCCTTCACCAGCTACCTGTTACAATGACTTTGGTTCCCACAGGAAAACTTTTTATTTTGTCTGTAAGCTGGGATATCTACTTCCCCCCTCTCCTTCTTTCTCAGGTTTCATGGCAACTGAGGCAGCACAAGATGGCTTCAGTCAGGTTTGCTTCAGAGTCGACACAGCCATTATGAGAAATAATGAACCTGTGTGTAATGAACCCAGGAAAGAATGATGAATAGGTGGTATGTAGGAAGACCATAGAGTGTAGGAAGACCATTTTCCTACCACTATTCTGCAATTTTCTGGGGGAGGGGGAACAAAAATGGATAAAAGGAGAATATTTGTAGTTCAGGGTTGAGATGAGCTTGATTGTTTTCTTGCAGACATTTAATTGCCCAAAGCAGGTAACATCATCAGTGCACTGGGGATATACTAGCACATTATAGAAGAAGGCAGTATCAAAAGCCTACTGAATAAAGAGCACACTTTCTGAAAGCCTTAATATGAGCAGGCATTATATTGATACATTATCTCTATAAAACTAAAAATTATGAGGAAAAAACATGCCTAAATATTGTAACTATGTTTTTTTCTCATAAACATACTGTTGCAATGATAATATCGGAATCTAGGAGTAGATTCTTAATAACAGAAGCAAGGGTAAAAAATTCCACATTGATTTTTGAATGCTTTTGATGACAATCACGATGAAAAGTATGAATTTATTACTATAAAATGCCTTGGTTGTGGTCAAAAGATTATCCAGGTGCACAAAACTGCAATCAGTGTCCATGCGAACAATGAAGGTGTGATTGATTGGGGTTTTGGATATGCACAAAATGGAAGGAAAATGACTGGTGATTCTAGCCATTGTTTGTTTATTCTCCGCAACTTTAGCTGAAAAGAATCAGAATTATTTTTCTACTCCGGAGACCTGAAATTCATACCTATTATATGTAAAAGGAGCTGAACAATGCAGAGTCTAATTTCCTTCCTCACCAAAAGGAGAATTCAGTCTTGTTCATCCAAGCACTGTTCCACAGGTTCAGCTGTGGAAATTTTAAATGGGAAAAGGAGGTGAACACTGAGAAGATTTGAAACGAGCATTTGTTTCCTTCGACAAGACCTGAGTTTAACTCACAGAATCATCTATTGTAATGTCCTTCCTGTTAAAGACTACTTCAGCTTTAATTGCAATAATACTAGAGCAACCAATAGATTTAAACTTAATGTCAACCGCTTTAATTTAGATTGCAGAAAATATGACTTCTGTAACAGAATCATCAGTGCTTGGAATACTTTACCTGACTCTGTGGTCTCTTCCCATAATCCTAAAAGCTTTAACCAAAAACTCTCTACTATTGACCTCACCCCATTCCTAAGAGGACCATAAGGGGCATGCATAAGCGCATAAACATGCCTACCGTTCCTGTCCTATTGTTTTTCTTTTCTTCTTCCTATATACATATATGCTTATACCTCCTTATATTTACTCATATATGTGTTTATATATTATATAATCTTTTGTATGATACCTACATATATTGTTGTGACAAAATAAATAAAATAAATAAATAAACTTCAGCACATTCAGTCCTATAAAATAATAGTCTCCCCCCCCAAAAAAAAATAATATATCCTAAACTTTTGCATTTGCATTTCCTAGACCTTTATTTCAGTAGATATACTAATTGTGTCTCTGGTCTAAGAAGTTGCAAACAGATGCAACAGAAATGTTCTTGTATGCTTCAAGAACCTTTGCCGTTCAATTCTGATAACATTTAAAAGTTGCATAGAGGGACTACTTGGGCATCCTCACACACTTCAAAATGCCTTTTTGCCTTTCAGTATCAAGTGCTGCACAGCCCTTGTTAAATTGATATCAAATTTGGTGGGGCAAAAGGTTACAGTTTGTTTCTTTTTACAGTAAAACGTGTCATCAATCCCATTGCTTGGATTAGTTTGTGCTCCATAGGGTTTTTTTCTTGTGAACCCAAAACAAGTTAACTCAATCATCAGGCTCCATCTATAGTATGTACAAATGCAAAAAGGAAGTAAAAAAAAATACAATGCAACTGATAAAATGTTCCCCATTGGTGCTGTTGAACTGTGGGAGTGTTTATCTGTTAAAATCATCATTTGGAGGTTTTCAAGTAAAGATTGGACAACTGCTTGTATGGTCCATACGAAGATGCTATCTTGGGCAAAATGATGGACTAAAAAATGTTGAAGATGCATCTTATGTTTCTGTAATCAGGTACCCTCCAGATGTGTTGGAGTGTAACTGCTATACTGTCTGGGAGTATGGGAAATTGTGGTACAATAGATCAGGAAGACACTAGCCTGGAGACTTAACCTAGTTCAGTGATGGCAAATCTTTTTTCCTCTCAGGTGTCAAAAGCATATGTGCCTCCCCACACCCATAATGCAATGCCCCCCTGCATGCCCTGCCCCCCTGCGCATGAGCGTGCGACACCCCCCCATGCTTTCCCGCCGTCCTGCACTGGCTTGTGCAACACCCCCCCACGCTCCCCATCCCCCCCACACATGCACACGCGACATCCCTATACCCCGTTTTTGGCCTAGCAGGCCTCCCTGAAGCTTCTGGAGGCCGAAAATGGCCTGTTTCTAGACTTCCAGTAGGCCCGTTTTTCACCCTCCCAGAGCCTCTGTGAGAGCCCTGTATTTACCTGGTATCCAAAATGGGCCGCGTGGAGACTCCTGAGAGGGGAGGCATGGGCATGCATGCACATCTCCCGCGTGTACGGCAGAGACTCAAAAATCAGCTGGCCGGCGGGAGGCGCGCGTGCATGCGCGGTTGAGCTGATCTAGGGCATGCTCACAGAAATGGCTCCATGTGCCACCTGTGGCACACATGCCATAGGTTTTTTCTTGTGAACCCAAAACGAGTTAACTCAATCATCAGGCTCCATCTATAGTATGTACAAATGCAAAAAGGAAGTAAAAAAAAAATACAATGCAACTGATAAAACATTCCCCATTGACGCTGTTGAACTGTGGGAGTGTCTACCTGTTAAAATCATCATTTGGAGGTTTTCAAGTAAAGATTGGACAACTGCTTGTATGGTCCATACGAAGATGCTATCTTGGGCAAAATGATGGACTAAAAAATGTTGAAGATGCATCTTATGTTTCTGTAATCAGGTACCCTCCAGATGTGTTGGACTGTAACTGCTATATTGTCTGGGAGTATAAGAACTTGTGATACAATAGATCAGGAAGGCACTAGCCTGGAGACTCCTGAGAGGGGAGGCATGGGCATGCATGCACATCTCCCGCGTGTACAGCAGAGACTCAAAAATCAGCTGGCCGGTGGGAGGCGCGCGTGCATGCGCGGTTGAGCTGATCTAGGGCATGCTCACAGAAATGGCTCCATGTGCCACCTGTGGCACACGTGCCATAGGTTTCCCATCACAGACTTAGTCTATAATATTTTCTACACCATAATATGTATTAACAAAATAAAATTCACTGCACAGAAAAGTAAGGTTTTACACTTAGTCAAGAAGAACCAGAAGTACAGATACAGAAAAGGTGGAACCTGATTCCATAGCAGTAACTGTGAAAAGGTTCTTGGAGTCCTAGTGGACAATCACTTAAATATGAGCCAACAGTATACGGCAATAGCCAAAACAGCCGATGCAATCCTAGGCTGCATTAACAGAGGGATAGAATGAAGATCACATGAAGTATTAACACTGCTTTATAAAGCCTTAATAAGAACACACTTGGAATACTGCATCCAGTTAACCGTGCCTTCAGAAGTTGTGAATGCTCCATCATTGGAGACTTTAAGAGACTCCACAGCCAGTTATCTGAAATGGTATAGGGTCTCCTACTAGACCAGGGGGTTGGACTAGAAGACCTCCACGGTCCCTTTCAACTCTGTTATACTATGTTATCTAGGATAGGTTATTAATCTATTTAGATGAAAATACATAGAATACAGTTCAATTTGTCTATATCTGCAAAATATTTAATGTAAAAGGCTACATTATCAATTAATCATTAATTGCACATAGATTTAAAAACCATAACCCAAACATATTGAAAACAAATAATTAAATTGCCTTATACATTGTAAGCCGCCCTGAGTCTTCGGAGAAGGGCGGGGTATAAATGTAAACAAAAAAAATAAATACTCTTCTGGATCACTAACTGAAGGCAATGGTGTTAAGCAATAAAGTTAAAATTATTATGACAAACCCACCAATCATATTACCATGAAGTCTATTTGTAGGTTGTCTGGTACCATTTTAATGAATGCAGGACAGCATTAAAATCCAGCATATTAAAAAAAAAAAGAAATACCATATTAAAAATAATATGCCTTTGTGCAGGATGAATCTCATTTATTTGCATTATGCAGATTAATACGTCAGACCAATTATTTCCCAGTTTTCTCAGAATTTAATAGAGCATGAAACAGAACCAAGCAAGCCACATAGCAAGTTGGTATCAGTGGCAAATAAAACTTGGTAGTAAATCATGTTCTGATTGCTGCAAAAATTTAAGAGCAGGATCTTACAGACTTAAGTGTTCTTATTAAGGAGGAGCTTTAACTGAATTCAGATCAGTATTTACTTTCAGAATAAACTTCCACTGGAAACTAGAAGCTTTGCTATTCCAATAGATATCATTAAAATGTTCTATGGCAGAAATTTAATCAACCAGAGCGATTGAACCACATTTAATGAGACTTATTTCAATCACAACAAAGTGCAAATTCCAAGCACATTATAAAGTAAATGCAAACAGGTTATTCACATGTACAAGTAGTCCTCAACTTATAATAGTTCATTGAGCGACCATTTGAATTACAACGGCACTGAAAAAAGTGATTTATGACCGTTTTTCACACGACCATTGCAGTATCCCTAGGGTCACATGATCAAAATTTAACCACTTGGCAAATGACTCATATTTACAATGGTTGCAGAGTCCTGGGGTCGTGTGATCATCTTTTGTGATCTTCTGATAAGCAAAGTCAATGGGGAAGCCAGATTCACTTAACAATCATGTTACTAGTTGTTAACTGCAGAAAAAATAATTGCTACCAACCTGCCTTCCATTGAGGACCTGTATACTGCACGAATCAAGAAGAGGGCCGTGAAAATATTTACAGACCCCTCACAACCTGGACATAAACTGTTTCAATTCCTAACCTCAAAATGATGCTATAGAGCCCTGCACACCAGAACAACTAGACACAAGAACAGTTTTTTCCCGAAGGCCATCACTCTGCTAAACAAATAATTCCATCAACACTGTCAAATTATTTACTGAATCTGCACTACTATTAATCTTCTCATAGTTCCCATCACCAATCTCTTTCCATTTATGACTGTATGACTATAACTTGTTGCTGGCAATCCTTATGATTTATATTGATATATTGATCATCAATTGTGTTGTACCTTATGATTCTTGATGAACATATCTTTTCTTTTATGTACACTGAGAGCATATGCACCAAGACAAATTCCTTGTGTGTCCAATCACACTTGGCCAATAAAAAAAAAAAATTCTATTCTATTCTATTCTACTAACTTAACTGGGGTGAGTAACATCATAAAGTGGAACAAAATTCACAAAATTAACAACTGCCTCACTTAGCAACAGAAATTTTGGGCTCAATGGTGGTCGTAATTTGAGGACTACGCGTACCAGCTGATCCTATTTCATATCTTAGTCAGAAAACAGGATCAGCAATGTAAACCAACTCTTCTTCTTTCTATGAGTTTTACTCTCTACACAACCCCAAAGCACGTTCCTTTGGAGATCTGTTAATTTTCTTCAAAATTAGGTACTAATTCATTATATTCTAATTGACCTCAAGTTACTCCCAAATACATTTATTTAAGGGTATAACTTTATTGCTGTATATGCTCCTAAATAGGTATTGCTGAGGTTAGTTGGGCTTACAGCTTAATAAAGCTGCCACTGAACCATTAAATCCAGTGTGGGGTTTATTTCTGTACAGTCACAAAGTCAGGCTAAAACTCTACTTATATTACTTTCACCTAAATTAAATATGTTCATGTGATATTAATCTCATCTATGCTAGATAAAACCTTGCTTTATACTGACACATTCAATCATAAACTAGCCACAGGTCTGTACCACACCAAATGCTAAATTGTTGTTGGCTGCTTTAGTTTAATGTATTATGCAAAGAGTAATTGTGTTTGACAAAAGGCATAGTAAAACATGGTTCCCCTGGGGATTCAACAAACCACAAATGTTTTGGTTTACATAACCCACCAAATCATCAAATATGGCTAGCAAACCACCATTGACAGATTCTGAAAATACTTCAAACCCACCAAACATTTAATCCCACTAGGGCAGTGATGGCAAACCTTTTCGGCACCAAGTGAAAAGGGAGCTTGCACGTGCAGGTCTGGGCCATAACTCGGAAGAGTAGCTGCCCAGGGCGCATGCACGTGTCCAAAAATGAACTTCCGGTTTCAGCTACTGTACTTCCGGTTTCAGGCAGCTACACTTCTGGGTTTCTGGTGCGATGTGCACACCACAATCGGCTGGCCGGCACACATGCTCACACAGGAAAATGGAAGACCAGTTCTTCTAGTTTCCGACTGCCGCATGCAAAAAGGCCAGATGATCATCGCACACGCATGCACACCAGAAACCCGGAAGAGGAATGGGCAATGCTGCACGTGCCAGGCAGCATGCCTCCATGTGCCACATCAGACACGCATGCCATAGATTCGCCATCACGGCACTAAGGTTTGGCATGTTGAATGAACCCAACTTAAACCAGTCTTGTGCAATCAGAACGCCAATGAAAAAATGCCCATGATCAGAGCGGATGGCACAAACTTGCCAAACTAAATCTATAACCAGAGTCTATGGAGAGAGTCATCCAGGTAATTTTTGTCCCAAAGGTGCTTTTTCAAGAGGCAACTGGACTTTCTGGTTTTTCTTTCAAGACGTTTTGCTTCTCATCCAAGAAGCTTCTTCAGCTCTGATTGGATGAGAAGTGAAACATCTTCAAACAAAAACCAGAAAGTCCAGCTGCCTCTTGAAAAAGCACCTTTGGGACAATTATAACCAGAGCTTCCACAGGAAGATTTTTCTGACGCTCCTGTAAAGATGAAACAAGCAGTTTACCTTTGCTGCAGCAGGAATTCTTCGTCCACAAAAATGGAGATTTATCTATCCTCACACTGAAAGAATGTATAGGAAAAGTAATGGAGCTAGCAAAGATGGCAAAATCAACTGTTTTAATTAAAGAATATATGTAGTTTTCATTCTACTTGGAAATTGCTTCTAAGCTTTGTGCTCAAGACGGGGGGGGGGGAGAGAAATGAAATCTTGACTTTGGGATTTGCCCTTTGATTTGTTTTTTTACAGAAGTGGCTAGTATGTAAAAAGTAAAAACGTGAGGCTCTAATTTTTTTTTATCCTATTATGCTGAAAAAGTTGGAAGTCTGTGCTTTTCTTTTTTTTCTTCTACCCTGTATTTTTCTTTTCCCATTTTTTCCCTATTATGTTTATTTTCGTTTGCACCTTAATGAAAATGTGCTTAAATAAAATGTATTTAATTAAAGAATAAAAGATGAACCTGGAAATTGACAGAGACCAGTTAAAGATTGGTTAAACAAAACAACCCCACAAAGAGGACATGTTGTTCCTATTTACAGTATTTGTTTATTTTAGCGTAGTGGTTATGATGGTAACAGTATGCTATTTGGAGTTGGTTTTAATTGGGGTATCTGATTTAAGTAACTTTTTTCACCCTTCTATAGCACCTATTCATTGGCCTGTACTACAGTAGGTGGCAGCACCTACCCAACCTTGGCCGATCTCAAGAAAGCTGTGCAGCAACAGCCTTGATCAATAGTTTGATGGAAGACCACTAAGAAACCCCGGCATATAAATTCGTTGCAAGAAATCCTGGAGGAGTCCAGCGACCAATATTTCTTGAATTGTTGCTAAGCAAGGACCTACCCTGATTAAACCTCGCAACCTGGCTCTATAAATATATATATAGAGAGAAATATAGATATTTGCAAGCCTACGCTCAACTGAGCCCTACCTCGGAGAGATCTCGTAGGAAAATCAGAACCCAATCTCCGCAATACCCAAGCACAAGATCAGTTTAGCGGACCGTTTCCTTTCCCCCCCCCGAGTTGCATTGCACAACCGCTCCTCGGTTCGGCCAAGAGTTTCAAGTTAATCCCGTTGCCCGATTTAAGCTAGAAGCCGTGGCACGAGCATTTTTACGTGGCTTTTCCTCTCTCTCTCTCTCTCTAGTCTTCTACGGCGCGCTGGACAATTCCCAGCCCGCTGCCCGGTTTCACACAGCGCCAGGTCGCGGAAGGCTCCAAGGGACACGCGTGTTTTTGTGTGTTTTTGTTTTTAAACCAGTAGTTTGCGAAAAGTCGTGTGTAGACCGGTGCGCACAACGGCAACCCTTTACTCTCTTCAAACTCTTCTCAAGGGGAAAAAAATAATCCTCAGACCTCCCTCTGTGCAAAAGAGCTCCGCCGCCTGCATTGGGGTTCGGGGAGTGTGTGTGTGTGTAGGGAGGCAGCTCTAGGATCCTCCACTTTCTCCCCATTCCCCCCCCCCTTCTTCTCACGGCACGGTCGGCTCATTCTAGCCTCTCCAGGGGAAGGGGGAGAGGGAAACGACCCAAGCAAGCCAAGCCCAACCGTGCGAAACCCCTCTGGCTCTGGAAATGCCACTATTACACATATAAAAACGGCTGCTGCAGGAGCAGCAGCGACGCGCGCGCGCCCTCCCGTCGACCTGGTCCCGGAACGTCGCGCGCCGCCGCTGCGCAGCTCTTGTGAGTGAGCGAGCGAGCGCGCGCGCGCCTCGCCTGGACTTCTTCCAACTTTCCGCCCACCAACTATGGTCTTCGGCTCTTCCCTCAAACCTCCCCCCCACCCTCTGCTCTCCCATCCCCTCGGGGTCGCCTGCGTTTACCTTAAAAAGGAAGGAGGCCGGACGCTGTACGGCGACACTGGGCTCTCCGGAGGGGGGGGGAGAAGAGGAAAGGGTTTCAGCAGCCGTAAAGCGGGAGGGAGGGAGGGAGGGAAAGAGAGAGAGAAGCGGTTTTTTTCCCCTTGCTCGCCCTCACGCCGCCCAACACACACACGTACACACACACAAACCCCGTGGCTGCTGTGTGCTTATGGTACAAAAGGACCGAATGGACAGGAGCGGCCAGAGGGCAGCGGGAACTTTCCTCAGCGAGTCGGGAGAAGGGCGAGCTGAAAAGCAGAAAAGGGAACGGAGCTAGCGGAGCCGGAGCGAGAGAAAGATTCCCCAAGTAGCAAAGCTGGTTCCCGAAAATGGAAAAAAACGTTGATTCTTACGTGGGGATTTTCGGACACTTTTTTAACTTATTTTATTTATTTGTCAAGCGTGTATAAGATAACAACTAAAAGTATAAACATGATTTTGAATAGATGAAGAGGATAGGAGTAAAAAGGGAGGTCTGTGCCTACCTACCGTCCCTGTCCTAATGTTCTCTTTAATTGTATTCATTTTACGTATTCAACATACATAACCCACCACTTTTTCCAGCCCTGTGATACTGTGAATTTCATAGATTTGAAGGGACTACCTTGACATAGTTGTCAGGCTTACATTCTCTGAGGAAGATGACAACTGTGCTAGAAGATAAACCATACTGGACAGGTCTCGTCAGAGGAGCCAGAAAAAAAGTGTCTCTCCCATAAACAATATGGTGAAAAGTAATTTATAGAAACCCATACTGGGTTGGTCCTTATCCAAGGCAACAAAGACCAAGCTAGATGTTGGGAGTTCCTGGATGCTGGTGACAAATAGACTGCTGGAGTTAGGACTGTTGGCTGAGCAAACACAACCAGGAGCTGCAGGTCTACTGGAGCAAAAAAAGTGTTACATCATTCTCAAATATAGAAAAACTGAAAATAATAACAAAATAATGATCTGCTATTACAAATAAAATCCAATGAGAAGAGAATACCTAAAAAGAATGTGTCCGTTCTAGAAAGAACAACATTGAGAATCAGAAATCATTCAGCGCCCGATTGCAGAATAAAATAATGTAAACTGTAAGGATGATATTGAAATGGGACTTGGCAGAGAAAAAAAATACTACTCAGAAATGTTGCAATTACTGGAACAGCATGCAATAAAGTTCAACTTCTGTTTTGCTACTCCCCACTCAGTTACTATATTCTTCGCCTCCTTTTCTTTCTCATGTACTAGCCGCTACCTCCTACATACTCCAATCTGTTTTATCTTTTAAAATCTTGGTACATAATTATTATGGCCCATAATTTCTTCCAACTCTGAAGAAAAATAATCAGAAACCATGGAAAACAGCTACATGTGATGCTCTGGGGCCACACATTTTTTTAAATGTAAGAGCAAATTCCTTTGGATTCTCAAATGTACTCCAGAGTAAATAAAAACATTTGCTTTGAAATGAATTGTGACCTGCCTGGATCTTCTGCAAAACAACAAGATTGACAATTCAGAATTCCTTCTGTTTTGTAGATTCATTCATTGCTGCTAAAGTTGCTATTATAATTTGCTACTTTGGTCTCATCCCCTTCTCTCATCCAAGGAACCAGTATATTCTTTCTTGTCTGTGAAAACCACTGTCTGATTAATCACTGGATATCACAGTGTGTTGTTGTATCCTCTGGAATTCACACTCTTTTGAGAAAAAATAGGAAGTTCTTAGGGAGTGAAGGAACAATGAGATTGAACAGTGGAGTTGACAATGGAATTCAATAAATGGAAGAGACAGACGTGTGACATGAAAAAGAAGTATATTTTTAGGGACTACATGATGTGCTCGCTGTGTGAAGTGAAAATGTCCTTTCCTGGTTAGCTGCTGATTGTCCTCCCTACCATATTCTCAATTGTGGAGCTGCTTAGCAAGCAGAGACTGTTGTAAGCCTATAAGACAGTTTGTTTCAAAGGAACAAATCTGAGAATATTAATAGGAGTTTGCTAGGGAATTTTAAGGAAGAAATCCCTTGATATTGTTATTATTGTTATATCTTTTTTATTCATTAAACAAGAAACTCAAGTCAACTGAACATTTAAAAATGTATCACAAATATCATTGACTGGCATTGATGGTTGATACGGGTTGCTGCCAGCATCCTAGGTATCAACCAACTATCTTAAAATGTATGATGTTCTGAATAGCGCAGTTTTTTGCAGTTCCGCTGGTGTTATTGCAGGAAGCTGCAATTTCTTCATCTATTTTGTAAAATTCTTGGACATGGTACCAAGTGCTCCAATGACAATGGGTATCACTGTTACATGTTTCATCCATAGCCGTGTAGTTTCAATGGCCAGGTCGTGATATTTTGTGATTTTTTCCAGCTCTTTTTCTTCACCTCTGGCATTTCCTGGTACAGCAATATCAATAAATTGTATGCTTCAGTTTTCGACAACTGTGAAAACTTGTTGTTCTGGTTATTATTTCTATTATTATTATGTCATTCCTATCACTGTAACAGTGACTCCAGGTGGATTATAGCATAATAAAAAGATACTACAAAACAATTAAAAATTATGAAAAAAAATCCTAAAAAAACAATTGACACCAGGGCAGAGATCTTCTCTCTAACCCATCAGCCATTCCAAGCACTGGGTTGATCACAATATAAGATATTGGGCCCTGTACTAAAATAGTTTTTTAAAAAAATGCTAAAAATGAGAAGTGTTAATTCAAAGCTATAAAATTATGACTTCAATATCTATAAAACTACAAAATAATTGTTAAATTATGTATAAACCCCATGTAAATAATATAGAAGTGTCTATATATTTTAAACAGTACAGTGGTACCTCTACTAGGAGATCTTCAAGAAATTCTTGCTTTTCTTACCAACAAACTTTCTCTTTCACAAAGTGAAGAAAAGTATTTCAGGTTTCCTTAAGTTAATCAGTGTTTGAGTTTTAAAGAAAAGTAAAACTGAGTGTAGCTAAATACACGTTTTAGAGTTTAAGAAACTCAAAGCAATCATAAAGAAGATTACATGGGAAAAAATTAGAAGGAAAGAAAACCACTGAACTTGGAAAGGAGTGCCTAAAAAAGAAAGCACTTGAAAGCAGAATTTTAAATTCCTTCAGTGAAGAAAAATGGAAAGCAGTAGAAGAAACCAATGACATCTCAAACACATTTATTAAAATTCTGAAAATGAATAATAAAAAAAAAAGTATGGGTAATGTGAAGTGTGAGCTCCAAGGAGAAGTAGACGAGTAGCCTGGAATTGTACCGATGGTGTTTGAAAAGCTAAAATTCCAAATGACCTGAGGTACAAAAAGAAGAGAAATAGTAAGTGTATCAGCTGCTCAGCAAAAGAGAAAAATGCTAAGAATTTGCAAAGAAAAGTAGGAAGTAATGGGCCTCTAGTGGCTCAACAGACTAATGCAGTCTGTTATTAACACAGCTGCTTGCAATTACTGCAAGTTCAAGTCCCACCAGGCCCAAAGTTGACTCAGCCTTCCATCCTTTATAAGGTAGGTAAAATGAGGACCCAGACTGTTGGGGGCAATAAGTTGACTTTGTATATAATATACAAATGGATGAAGACTGTTGCTTGACATAGTGTAAGCCGCCCTGAGTCTTCAGAGAAGGGCGGGATATAAATTCAAATAATAATAATAATAAAAAAGTCCTCTTATTTAACCCAGTTCTTAGAAGAGAACATATGCTCCAAACAGGAATTTAATTTTAAAGAAAAGTGCTAAGGATTGAAATTAATAAACCTAAGGAAATTATGTTTTCTTGGATAGTCCTGACTCTCTATATGCCCTTTGAAATCCCACAAGATAAGAAGTTTAAGTTAGTGCGGGGTGATGACAGAAATCATCCAAGCTGACTTTAAAAGACAGATTGTTGTATAAAGGGAGCTGATGATGTAATATCGATATATCCTTCTATTCCAAACACCCAACACAACAGCAAACAGTTAAATTTGTCAGAATAAAGGTTGGGCCCAATGAAATTACTTTTTGAACCATGTTTTCATCTCCCTTGCTGGTTCAATCTAGATACTAATATATTACGAGATACAAGAGACTATTACAACCTACAAGTAGTTCTCAACTTGCAACCATTCATTTAACAACCATTTGAAGTTACAATGGTGCTGAAAAAAATGACTCAATCTTCTTACTTACGAACATTGCAATGTCCCCAATCAAAATTTGGATGCTTTGAAGTGCAAGATATTTGGGAACATCTGGCTGGTGGGATGGACCATATATTTATAACGGTTGCAGCGTCCTAGGTTATGATCATTATTTGCATCCTCGCCAGAGATCTTCTGACAAGCAAGTCAATGGGTGAAGCTCAATTCACTTAATGACTGCATGATTTGCTTAATAGCCTTGGCAAAAAAAAAATGTAAAAAACTGTTCTGACTCAATTCATGACTAACTAGTGGCAGAAGTTCCAGTCCCAGTTATAGTCCTACGTTGAAGTCTACTTGAAGATACTTCCAAGATACTAGACACTATCAACAAAGTAAACACATTCCCACTATCCGCAAAGGTATTTAAATATAATTAATTTGGTAATAAATTTCTTGCCATTTATATGGACTGCAGTCCTTATTTCCATGTGATAGGTACAAAAGTAGAATTTGAACAGTAGGATCCAAAAAGCCACCCCTAAGCCTATTACCATGATCCAGTTTTGGTCACCATGATATAAAAAAGATGTTCAGACTCTAGAAAGAGTGCAAAGAGTAGCAATAAAGATGATTAGGAAATCAGAGGCTAAAACATACAAAGAATAGTTGCAGGAATTGGGTATTCTAGTTTAATGAAAATAAGGACCGGGGTAAAATGATAGCAGTGTTTCCATAACTAAGCGGCTGTTACAAAGAAGAGGGGTGTCAACTTATTCTTCAAAGCCCCTAAAGGTAGGACAAGAAGTAATGGATGGAAACTAATCGAGGAGACAACCAACTTAAAACTAAGGAGAAATTTCCTGACAGAACAATTAAACAGTGGAAAGATTTCCCTCCAGAAGTTGTGGGTACTCCTTCACTGGAGATTTTAAAGAAGAGGTTGAACAATCACTTGTCTAAAATGGTATAGGACAGGGGTCTCCAACCTTGGTCCCTTTAAGACTTGTGGACTTCCTCAAGAGTTCCTCAGCCAGTTTTGCTGGCTGAGGGACTCTGGGAGTTGAAGTCTACAAAGTCTTAAAGGGACCAAGGTTGGAGTCCCCTGATATAGGATTTCCTTTGTGAGCAGGGGGTTGTAGTAGAAGACCTCCAAGGTTCCTTACAATTCTGTTATTCCATGATGAAAAAAACAACAACACATTAGCACATCCTTTGCTAGCAGAAGTTTCAATGTCAGACTGGAAATACCAGAGATTATGAACAAAACCGAATGAATCTACGATCTCCTTTGTTGTAAAGAGGCTTCGTCTGTAAATGATACACCTGGGAAGGGTTTTTGTTTTGCTTTGTTTTTACAAAGTGCAAATGTACAAAAGATAGCAATGGCAATATCAATAATTGATGGTGGCACAGTTACAAAGACGGTGTTTTGTTATCTGAGACTTAGAGGGAAGCAGAACCTTCATTCCAACTGAGCCCTTAATGGCTTTCTAAAACCTAATATCCACTCTGACAACTGTTGCTGAAAGAAAGCTATGTTACAATAATGTAACTTGCATGTCTGCAGTATTTATCACTTCTTAGGCCAAAACAGCTGGAGAGAAGCTTTCAGCTCAGAGAAACCCAAGTCGAGCTAAGAAATGTTAAAATCCCTTCAACTGCTTTGAAGGCCGACAGAAAATGCAATGTTTCTTTCTTCATTTGGAATCAATTACCCATTAATCAATTGTCACCAAGGTTAGACAAGGCTTAGAAGCAAACACAGTAATGCTGATAATACCAGAGCAACCCTCCCTGCAGTATGTTTATTAACTATTAGCATGAATTTTATTTATTTATGTACTTATTCATTCAGTTTACGTGGCTATGCATCTCTCGGCATCAAGATATGGCTTCCGGCCGCTAACAGAGATTAAAACAACATGATAAAACCATCATAATGAAAACAAAATAAAAAACAAATATAAAAGCTGACCTAATAACGTAGTCAACATAACTAAATAGGGGCTCAATCACACACCCTTGGCCCTAGGCCATAGGATTCAGCCAATTTGGACTGATGCAGGAGAACTGGTAGTTAAATTGCTGGGTGGCCCTTCCTTGCCCCTTCCAGGAGTCCCCATGCACCCCATTTTGGCTCCCAGCTAAGTGCAGAGAGGCCTACTAGGACCAAAATGGGGTGCGGGGGGGCACAGTGTCCCCTCCCCGTGGCCTGTTTTTGCTCCCAGGAGGCCGCAGAGAGGCCTACTAGGCCCAAAATGAGGCGTGGGGGCCGCGCCGCATCCTCACCCCCCTATGGCCCATTTTTGCTCCTAGGGGGTGCAGGAGACCAAGTGCTGCCTGTCACACTCCCTGACCATGCCATGGCCATGCCCACCCAGCCAGTCATTAGGGCAGAGAACCAGTTGAATTATTTGAATCCCATCACTGCCTGTAGGTTTAGGTCGGTGTTCTATCCTTAGAACAAAGGTATACCTCAGTCGGCTTGTCAACACGAACTTTTATTAACAGCAACCAAACAGAAGGAACAACATGGCAAGCAAACTATCTGACAGCCGCTTAAATAGCCGGCTGTCAGGCAGAAGAAACCAATGAAAACTCTCCAATTTCCCGCTTCTTTGTTAGCTCGCGCCACAACCAATCAGGGAACCCTAGTAACAAACTCCGGTCGTAACTGCGAGGACATAACACCCCTCTCCTCCTGGATGGCGCAGGCGTAGTCAGATAAATACGCCAGCCTGCGCTGACTCCGCCCTGAGCGTCTTAGTTCTGTAGTGGGCATGGCCATAGGAGGAGAAGGAACTTCACCCTGCGCTTCCACTGGAGGCTGCGTCACCGGACTCTGGGTCAGAACGCCAGGCAAAGGAGTGTCCGAAACACCAGGTAAGTTTTCCGACGAGAACGCTCCGGCGGGTTTTATGGGTTGAGTGTCCTCCGATGGTAGGTGTCTGGTAGGGCTTTGGTCGGCTCTTGTAGTAAGGCCTGGTTGTGAAGGCTCCGGTTCCGGGTCTGTTAATCGTGTTGCGTGGTCCTGTAATTCTAAGTCCGTCATGCCATTCATGTTAGGGACAGGTCGGCGCCGTAGTTGGTTCACATGACGTCTCCAGGTTCGTCCGTCCTCCAACTGGACCCTATAGGAACATGGCCCCGTCAATTGGAGGATTTGTCCCGGTAGCCATCGACCTGGTCCCCCGTAATTTTGGGCAAATACTAAATCCCCCACAGCAAAAACCCTAGGCAGTCCTTGTTCCTTGTGCTGACCACCAGCAGCGTATAAGGGATGCAGGCGGTCAAGTACTGTCCGGAGACGTCGGCCCATTAAGAGCTCTGCAGGGCTGAATCCAGTGGTAGGGCAAGGGGTAGTGTGCTGAGCTAAAAGATATTGGTTGACTCTCTTGTGCCAATCAGCTGGGCCTAAACGGCCTAGCGCCTCTTTGGCCGATCTCACGGCTCTTTCCGCAAGGCCGTTAGCCGCCGGGTGGAAAGGAGCCGTGGTGGCATGGCGAATGCCCAGTCATGCCAGGAAGAACTGGAAGGGTGCCGCTGTAAATTGGGGCCCATTATCTGACACCAAGGTGTCAGGTAGGACATGGGTAGCAAATAGGCGGTCGAGGACCCTTATAATGGCGTCTGAGGTGGTGGATGGCATAAGTGCCAACTCCACCCACTTAGAGTAAGCATCTACCAGAATAAAAAATTGACGCCCAACATATGGACCTGCTAAATCCACATGGACCCTTGTCCATAGCCCTCGAGGCCTTTCCCATTCTTGAACCGGTGCTGCAGGGGGCACCGGCCTGGACTCTTGGCACGCGGAACATTGATCTACCCAGCGCTCAATTTCTTGATCCATTTTGGGCCACCAGGCGTAACTGCAGCCCAGAGCCTTCATTCGAACTACCCCAGGGTGAGCTTCGTGGAGGCATGATAGAACTGTCTTCTTTAGGACCGAGGGGATTACCACTCGATTCCCCCACAACAGACAGCCTTGTAAAACTGACAATTCAAACTGTCTGCTGTGGTACGGTACGAACTCAGGTGATGGTGGGCCTTTTGGCCACCCCCTGCGTACCCAGTCGATGACTTGGGACAAAATTGTGTCCCTAGTGGTCTCTCTACGGATATCTATTGCAGAGATTGGGGAATCCCATTCCTCAATCAACAAAATTGAAGCTGTGGGTGCAGGGTCTCTGATAGGATAGGGCAAGGGGCATCGGCTAAGCGCATCAGCTTGACCGATAGCCTTGCCCGGCTTATAAATAAGATGGTATGAATAAACAGCTAAGAATTCTGTCCACCGGGACATGCGCGGCGATAGGATAGGCGGTGTTGGGCGATCGCCAGCCAATAAACCCAACAGAGGCTTATGGTCCGTGATCAAGTAAAAAAAATACCCATAAACGTAATCGTGGAATCATTTGATTCCTGCAACAGCCGCTAATGCTTCCCGGTCCAGCTGACTGTAATTTCGTTCTGCTGGGGAAAGGGTCCTTGAGTAAAATGCTACGGGAGCTTCAAATCCGTTTGGCAGTAAGTGGCTAAGTACAGCCCCCACACCATGCGGGGACGCATCGCAGGTCAAAATTAAAGGGAGACTGCTGTCATACTGGACAAGGACAGCCTCCGAACTAAGCAGGTCTTTAACAGCTTGGAATGACGCCGCAGCAGCCTTGTCCCAATTCCAAGGGGCTTTGGAATCTAAAAGGCGGTGTAATGGCTCTGCCACTGATGCCTTATGAGGTATGAAAATAGAATAAAAGTTTAGAAGCCCCAGGAACGCTTGCAGTTCAGCTCGACCGGTAGGAGGTGGGGCGTTTTTTATAGCCTCCACCTTCGATTGGGTGGGGTGGATGCCCTGGGCATCCACTAAGAATCCCAAAAACTCTACCTTGGGCACCCCGATTTGACACTTCTCTTTTTTAAGTTTTAGCCCCGCCTTTCTGAGGCGGGTTAGCACTGCCCTTAGTTTACCGACAAGTTCTAATTGATCATTAGCAGAAATTAGAACGTCATCGAAGTAGGGCACAACACCCTCAAGCCCATGGAGCAGACGCTCCATAAGACATTGAAATATGCCAGGGGCCACACAAACACCAAATTGGAGCCTCGTACATTTAAAAGCGCCCCGGTGGGTGACAATAGTCTGCGCCAACGCAGTGGCTTCATCCACCGGGAGCTGCTGATATGCTTGTGCTAGATCTAATTTGGCGAACAAGCGACCTTTGCCTAACGAGTGGAGCAGATGCTGCACCACAGGCACAGGGTAGGGGTTTGCCTGGAGTGCCTTATTTATCATACCCTTATAATCGGCACATATTCTGACAGAGCCGTCCGGCTTCAAGGGAATAACAATAGGGGTCTCCCATGGTGAATAATCTACAGGTACTAGAATGCCCTGGGCAATTAGTTTATCTAGTTCCTTGTCCACTTTAGGGCGAAGCGCCAGCGGCACCCTCCTAGCCTTGAGGTGTATGGGCGCCACTTGGGGGTCTAAATTAAAGGAGATCGGGGTTCCTTTGTAATTACCGAGTTGCCCATCAAAAACGTCAGCAAATTCTTCAGCCAGCACATCAGGAACTTCAAGGCCAGTAGTGTGGACACCAGAAATACTAAGCTTTAAGGCATCGAACCAGTCGAGTCCAAGGAGACACGGTAAATTTCTTCTGACGATGATTAGCGGCAATTTATCTGAAAAGGAATCACAGGTCACCCCGAAAGAACCCACCCCCAAGGTTGGAATTATGTTCCCCTGATAATCTTTCAGGGTCATGGAGCAAGGTTGTAGGCGGCTCTTAGAGAAAGAGGGAACTAGTTTCCTCACAGTGGCCCAAGCAAATAAAGATCTGGAAGAGCCAGTGTCTACCTCCATCTGACATGGTGCCCCTTCGAGAGACACCGTGATGTAAATTTTCTTGCAAGGGAATATAGATGTGGCATGGGTGATAGCTACTTCCGAATGCTCATTATTTTGTGCCTCAGAGATCCAATTCCCTCTGCGGGCAGGTTTCATTTTGGAGGATCGACTATAACCCAGGGGCTCAGGTTTCCAAACAGGATCTGGGAGGGCAGCCCTACAAACTTTAGAAATGTGACCTTTTTTTCCACAACGGCGGCAAACGGCCGCTCTGAAATGACATTCTGCTCGAATGTGATTGCCTCCACAACCCACACAAACGCCCTGAGGCGGCATGATTGGGGCAGCCTTCCTCCGTGTCTGCGCCAATTTTAACTGTCTCACGTCCTCCTCTTCCCCTGAAGAGGTCTCCCAGTCAGAATTTTCGCAATGGACATCCAACATTGGTGCTATAGGGCCGGAATTCGCTTGAAAACTGCGAAGCTCAGCAGCAGATTTTCGGACGACTCAGTAGCCTGCGCTTCATCCAACGCAGCCTGAAATGTCAAGTCCTTGCGGGACAAAAGGCGCCGTTGTATCCTAAGGTCCCTAACCCCACAAATCAGCTGGTCGAGCAACACATCGTCCAGCTCGGGAAATTGACAGTGTAAGGCAGCAGTCCGCAACGAGGCGACGTAGTCGGAGATAGATTCTCCATCCCTTTACATTCGTCTCCGAAAAGCTAGGCGATGGGCTACTCGTGACGGAGCCGGAGCATAATGCTCCTTCAGCCGAGTGATAAGGGTATCCCATGGCAACTCAGCGATTGGTTGCGGAGCAAACAGAGTCTTAGCAGTGGCAAATACCGTACTGCCACAAGAACTGAGGAAGTAGCCCTTCTTGCAGGCAGGAGACAACCCAGTGAGATCATTAGCAAGCAGAAAGCAATCAAATCGCTCCAGATAATCAATCCAAGAGTCGGTCGCTGGAGCGAACGGAGGAAATGTCGGGAGGAATGAGGCCATGGTTCAAATATATATATATATATATATATATATATATATATATATAATTAAAAAAAAATCCTGAGGGACAGGATAGCCCCTAGGTTAAGGATACAATTTTGTGACGGTGCGGCAGGCTTGGCTCGCCACATGGAATCCGCCCGTCCTCGTCGCCAGTGTTCTATCCTTAGAACAAAGGTATACCTCAGTCGGCTTGTCAACACGAACCTTTATTAACAGCAACCAAACAGAAGGAACAACATGGCAAAACTCTCCCAAGCAAACTATCTGACAACCGCTTAAATAGCCGGCTGTCAGGCAGAAGAAACCAATGAAAACTCTCCAATTTCCCGCTTCTTTGTTAGCTCACGCCATAACCAATCAGGGAACCCTAGTAACAAACTCCGGTCGTAACTGCGAGGACATAACAGTCGGGTCTAATCTCTAATTCTATAGGGCAGGCACTACAACAGAACAAGCCTGCCAGTTCACATTTCCTAACGACAGGCTCTGGAACAGGGATGTCTAACCTTGGTCCCTTTAAGGCTTGTGGACTTCAACTCCCAAAGTTCCTCAGCCAGCTTTGCTGGCTGAGGGACTCTGGGAGTTGAAGTCCACAAGTCTTAAAGGGACCAAGGTTGGACACCCCTGCTCTGGAACACCTCTCTTCTGCTAAATCACACATGAGGGGAAGGCAGGGGTGAAATGCTCCCGGTTCAGATCGGATCGCCCAATTCAGTAGCAATGGCGGCGAGTGGTTCGGAGAACCGGTAGCAAAAATCCCCCCCACCCCCAGCCAGCTGAGCCATGCAATCATCAGAGGTTGTTTTTTTTTACTTTTAAAAGCATTTTTTTGGCCGAAGAAAAAATACTTTTTAAAGTAAAAAAAAAAGCCTCTGATGATTATGCGGCTCAGCTGGGATCATCAGAGCCTTTTAAAAGCATTTTTTCTACAACCTCTTCGGCCGAATAATCAAAAAGGACGCGATGGCTCAGTGGCTAAGAAGTTGAGCTTGTCGATCGAAAGGTCAGCAGTTCAGCAGTTCAAATCCCTAGTGCCGCGTAACGGGGTGAGCTCCCCTTACTTGTTCCAGCTTCTGCCAACCTAGCAGTTTGAAAGCACGTAAAAAATGCAAGTAGAAAAACAGGGACTACCTTTGGTGGGAAGGTAACAATGTTCCGTGCACCTTTGGCATTTAGTCATGCCAGCCACATGACAGTGGAGATGTCTTCAGACACTGCTGGATCTTCGGCTTTGAAATGGAGATGAGCGCCGCCCCCTAGAGTCGGGAACGACTAGCATATATGTACAAGAGAACCTTTACGTAATAATCAGAGTTGACTTTGCTTGCCTTTGGAGATCAGTGAAAGTTGAGTACCAAAGGCAGGTGACTAACCAATTAAAACATTAAAAAGTGCAACTATATAAAAAACACACTATAAAAACAACATAAACACCAATTAGTTGTAACTTTTAGTTCTGTTCATGGAAAGGGCAAGATTTCATCTCATTTTCTTTTTCTTCTCCCTTCAACACCTATATATAATATTTTGCATAGTAGAACTGCAAAGATCTTATTTGTTGTTCTGGTGCATGGTTGATTATTTTTAGATAAAAACAAATCAGTTTGCACCTTGCTCTGTAAATCCTATTTTTTAATGTCATTTCTGCAGCATCAGTTCTTTACAGTTAAATAATTCTCAGCTAACTTCTCTAGATAGAAAGAAAAGAAACAGTTTTTATTTTCATTCTTAGGGGCTGCTGAACTCTATCTTACACGTTCAGTTCAAATACTGGAAGTGCAGACTCAGGCTGGAGTGAATGACAAAATGCTTTCATTAATCTGCCTTGAGGAGATTCTTTTCATGCAAATGGAGCGTGCTATAATAGGGTTTGTTAGATTCGAGATCACATTTTTTATACTGACATCAAGGGAATTCCTGTTTCAGCAATGAAGCACATAGCATTTTATAGCATCGTGAAACCATATATAACCACAGAGTCGTGGGTGGTTGGATATTCTTGTTGCTGATTGATTGCCAACATTGCATGTGGAATTTAAGGATTCTGATTGGGGGGGGATTGATTCCTTATGGCAGGGGTGTCAAACTCAATTTCATTGACGGCCACCTCAGGGTTGTATTTGACCTCGGGAGTGGGGGGACGTGGCCAGGGGGGGCATAGCCAGCTCAACGTCACTCATGTCAGGGGCACCTATGGTGGCCTGAGTTGTCTTGTTGGAAGTAATGTCCATCTGGGTTCAGTTCCAAGTGGGGAAAAAGATACTGTAAACATGGAAACTGCTTGGAAAGATGGTTTAATGGTGGTCAGGATCACATAGTTTGAGTTCCTGAACAGAAAAGGGATGAGATACTGAATGTGCCTTAGTTTTATGTCCTCTCTGAGCTTTGAACTTCCTGGGGCACAGGAAGAGTATCCTGATTGGTTGTCAGACTCCCAGGGGGTGGGGGTCTTAGCTAGCTTTGCTGGCTGATGTAATTTTCTCAGGTGCCATGTGGGGAGTTTCTGTTGCTAGATGGGTCCTATTGTGTTGCAGATGATGGTCCATTGACAAAGGTGGGGAGAATGAGTTTCTGCCTCTGGCCCATTGACAAAGGTGGGGGAAGGCAGGAAGCTGCAGGGAGCTGCTTTGTCCTTAAAACGTGTTTCTCCATTTCTCATCCAGGGAAATATAATATTCTGTCCTTTTTAATATTTTCTAAAATATTTCATTCTTCTAGGAGAGGGGTGGGGTGCTAACTTCCTACAGTCTGCCAGTGAAAACGGGCTCCTGAGCTCCGTTTTCAATTGCGACAGCCTCCTGCAACCTTCTGCCAGTGAAACAGAGCTTGGGAGGGCTGCCCTCAGCTCTTCCAAGCTCCATTTTCATTGGCAGAGCCACTGCAGGCCAGTCCTTCACTGTTTCCAGGGTGGCCCCGCGGGCCAGATCTGGCTCCCGGGCCTTGAGTTTGACACCCTTATCTTATGGGTTCTACTCAAGTGCATTCAATGTGTAGAAAGGAAGGCAACATTTATTGACAAACTACCAAGAGACTCAAGGTATCTACCTCATTGCATTATATATCACTAAGCTAAAACTTGTCTCCTAATTGATTGCCTCTTGACATATTTAATAAATAAATAAATATATCACAAATGTAGTAATGTAGTAATTCCAACAAACCATCCAATTTTGTCACAGAAGTGTAATAAGGTAAGGGGGCTGGAATACACACTCATAAATATCAAGTGTTGACATATTAACTGCAAATAAATCATGGTTACATATGGCTAAATTTTAGAAACAGATGTTCATCGCATCTTTCTAAGGTCTTTGGGTAGGTAGCGATATATTACAGCAACTAACCAAATTAAGCCATAGATTTGGGGAAAAAAAGAAAGAATAGTATATATGGTAACGATAATGTCAAAGAAGGAAATTAGAATGATGAGGAATCATTGAATCATTTTTATTATGAGATGTCTCCAGAAGAAAATATTTCCTTAGACAAGAGAAAGCAACTCTCCCAATATGTACTTTTGGACTTAAATCTGAAAGATTGAAATTCTAATTCCCAATGAGCCACTGCTTAAATTTTGGGAAATTTATCACACAGATTTATTCTGAAGCTGACCTAAAATGAGTTTATGAATGTTACAAATTAGTTTCTTGGAAAAGGGGCTCCGAATAATTATGTAAAGAATGTACTGCATATAAAAAAGAAAAACAATGTAGTGAATAAGATACTCAAGGGACCAAGAACTCTTGACAATAATTTGCCCAAATTAAAAAACAAAACAAAACTAGGTCTTGACAATACACATCTAAGTTGTCAGTTTGAGGCTTTTGTATTTTACTATTGTGTGTAGATTTATCACATTCATTTTCCCAAGAAGGAAACTTATCTTTAGTTTAGGATTTCTGTCACTATCCTTGTGAATTTATAAGCCTAGAAAAAGAAAGTCCACTACCATTACATAATTTTAGGTTTGGTTTTTTTAATTGACCAGCAAAACAAAGTTTCTCTAAGTCTTCATCACTACCAGCCATCAGCATCTTGTAGGTTGCTGATAATTGTCCTGGCAATTTAAATCCATTTTCTATTTCTTCTATTGGAATGCATCAGAATGCATCATATATTCTGCAATCCATTTAAATAAGTAATAAGAGGCATACAATCTTCTCTAGCAAAGAGATGTGAACACACCTGTGTCATCCCCACTGCCCAATTTACTTGAACACTTAACTTGAAAAACCATTGCTCAATACTGTTGTTTCACTGATGGTAAGGATCCAGTTTGGGTTTCATTGATATAGGAAAAGACAATCAAAAAAATATTTCTAATTTGAAATGACCCCATGAGTGGGGGAGAGAATGAAGACTGGACAAAAGACAAAACGTGAAGGACAATCAGTACACATGGAACAGTTAATGTTAAAAAGATGGTATATGTCCTTTAATAGAAGAATGTGCTTTTGGTAGCATTGTAAAATGCTAAATTGTAAATTGTAAAATGAGCCATGTAGGGGAACAGAAGGAATTAAAGTATATCTGTAGAATTAAAATGTGGCAAATCTTCAAGAGTTTAGGCCAGTGATGGCTAACCTTTTCCTGATTGAGTGCCCAAAGCGCACACATGCCCAAACCCCCCAAATGCAATGCACACGTGGGCCCCATGCATGTGTCCCTCATGCATGTGCGCGTGGCTCCCCGGATACAGTGTGCTCCACCGCATGCCTGCTCCCCGTGCATGTGCCATGCCCCCATACATGCATACGTGGCCTCCCTGCATGCGCCCTCCGCATGATCATGTGCCCCCCGCATGCGTGCAGGCCTTCCTGCACATGCCATGTCCCCTGTGCATGCACGGCCGAGACCCGAAGGCCAGCTGGCTGGTGGAAGGCAGGAGGTGCGTGTGCATGCAGGGCAGAGCTGAACTGGGGCGACGACTCGTGTACCCACAGAGAGGGCATTGCATGCCACCTCTGGCACACGTGCCATAAGTTGGCATCACGGGCTTAGGCCATGTGGGCTGTGTAAACTTAATCACAGAAAGTGCAGCATTTAATCTCCATTTATTTTGGTCTGGCTGGCGTTGAATGCCACTCTTCTTGACTTGCCTAGTTTCACATATCTGGAGCATTAGAATTTAAACCTTAGCATAAGGTTCCAATTACTGGAATATGTCGTGATGCCTCCTTCTTCCCATTCAAGCACACGGACAAATATACACTTTAGTGATGGAGTTAGCAAATTACACTAAAATCATCCTTGTCTACAACTTGCAGAATGTATTGTTCCTACAGCCTAATAAAAAAAATGAATTATTGATTTTTGTGCGACTTGTTGCCAGGAAAATATTTGCTTTCAATAAAAAATTGATTTGAAGTAAATTAGGTCTCAAAGTCCCTTCCAATTCTGTCACAGAACTCACATGCTGTGCTTTGTACTTCGGACTCATCATCTAGGACTTTAGTCAGTGTAGTTCATAAACAATGGTTTATGGATTACTGTAAACCATGAATTCTGGCTTATTTAACAAGAAGGGTTTATAAAAAATTGCTGCTTATCGTGAAGCATAAAGCCTGTTTGTCTTTAGGCGATAATAAGAAAATGTAGTAGTATAATACAACTGGGTAAATTTAGCTGGGAATATATCACTGATATTGCAGAGAGTATCTGAGAATTATCATTTACTAGATTGGAATGCCTCTGAAGAAGTGTATGAATTGAATGGCTGGATTCATACATTATAAACTATGGCTTCAGTTGGCTATGGCTGGTTGAGCAAATCTAATTGACTCATAACACCAAGTCCTAAAACACATTTTGCAAGCCCCAATGGCTAAATATATACAATTTGCAACTATATGCAAACATATAGCATTAGGACTGTGTTGGAGTGCTGTAAGTAATCTTTTGGAATACCGGGTCCATTTTACATTTTTTGTAGAAAACACAATTGCTACCAACCTGCCTTCCATTGAGGACCTGTATACTGCACGAGTCAAAAAGTGAAAATATTTACAGACCCTTCACACCCTGGGCATAAACTGTTTCAACTCCTACCCTCAAAACGATGCTACAGAGCACTGCACACCAACAACTAGACACAAGAACAGTTTCTTCCCAAACGCCATCACTCTGCTAAAAAAATAATTCCCTCAATACTGTCAAACTATTTTCCTAAATCTGCACTGCTATTAATCTTCTCATCGTTCCCATCACCCATCTCCTTCCACTTATGACTGTATGACTGTAACTTTGTTGCTTGTATCCTTACGATTTATATTGACTGTTTCCCTATGACTATCATTAAGTGTTGTATCTTATGATTCTTGATGAACGTATCTTTTCTTTTATGTACACTGAGAGCATATGCACCCAGAGAAATTCCTTGTGTGTCCAATCACACTTGGCCAATAAAGAATTCTATTCTATTCTATTCTATTTTATTCTATTCTATTCTATTCTGTTCTGTTCTGTTCTATTCTATTCTATTCTATTCTATTCTATTCTATTCTATTCTATTCTATTCTATTCTATTCTATTTGAAAGCATGTTTATTTATTTATTTGTTAAAATTATTTGCTGTCCACCTTGCTTTAGGGCTTCTCTGGACAGCTTACACGAGTAAAAATGGGGAGGAAACGATAACAATGTAAACATAACAAAACTAAAGCAATAAAATAATGAAAATAAATAATGAAAAAACAACGATATGAATTAAAAGATTGTCGGGGAGCAGAAAACTCAAAGGTGGGGTCTGCTAATTGTACATTACATTTAAGAACATTATTTACTATTTATTAATTCTCCAGATGCAATTAAAGGAAAGATGAAAGAACAAAATTTAAGTCAGATGAAAGGAGGGAAAAGTTTTAAAAGATTGAAAAGGAGTTTACTAGAATCAAAAAGCCAGGTTGTTCTAGTGGTGAAGATCAATTCTGAAACCAGGAGTCCGTGAGTTCTAGTCCCTCCTCCGGCATTAAAGACAGCTGGTAACTAGTCACTCTCTTTCAGTCCAATCTACATCACAAAGTTGTTATGGGGAAAATAGAGGAAGAAGGAATATTAGATATGTTTATTGCCTTGAATTATTTACAAAAGCAGTAAAGATAGGATAAAAATCTAATGAATAAATACCAAATAAATAAATAATAAACTTCACTGAAAAATTTCAGAATAGCAGTGATTGAAATCTGCATATTAGGACATTGTATCAGTTTAAAGTTTAAGTCAGTAGTCAGGTAAGTCAATAATAAAGTTAGGTTATTATACACAAAATAAGTTATAACATAAAATCTGAGATAAAAGAACTGGAGTAACTTCTGTCTAGTCTAGAATATTTTGTACATTTTGCAGATTATTTTAAAAAACAGAATATTATGATGTAATCTTAAATTAGGAAAAAATGAAACTTTGTTTATAATAGAAACCTGGTAAGATTGTCATTCAAAAACTGTTTCTTCATTATTAAATTCTTTATCAGATTCTTTTTATCAGATATTTATTTATTTATTTATTTATTTATTTCAATTTTTATACCGCCCTTCTCCCGAAGGACTCAGGGCGGTGTACAGCCTAGTAAAAATACAATGTATAAACATTAAAAAGAAATTAAAAAGAAATATTATAACATGGCCAAAATTTTAAAACCATTTAAAATCATAAGACATAAATACCCCAATAAAATATCAATCCAGTCCCGCTTGAATAAATAAGTGCGTTTTCAGCTCACGGCGGAAGGTCCGAAGATCAGGCACTTGACGTAAACCAGGGGGAAGTTCATTCCAGAGCGTAGGAGCTCCAACAGAGAAGGCCCTTCCCCTGGGGGCCGCCAGCCGGCATTGCTTGGCGGACGGCACCCTGAGAAGGCCCTCTCTGTGAGAGCGTACGGGTCGGTGGGATGCAAAAGGTAACAGCAGGCGGTCCCGTAAGTACCAGGGTCCTAAGCCATATAGTTTTATCACTGATGCATATTCCATAATTTGTCATCCTTATTGAGAAGAAATTGTTCATAATTTCCAAGAAGAAAAGATAAAAATCCCTAGCAGTTGTTACTAATACTATGCCTGTTCTGTAATCATCATAGAAATATATGGTTTAGTAACATTTAATAAGAAAATAACACTCTGAAATAGAAACCTACTATTACAATAGTTTCCAGTCTGTTATAAATTGATCTCCAATATTGCTGAGCTTGCCACCAATATAAAAAACTGATCTTAATTGATTGCTACATTTCCAACAATTTCAAGGAAATAAATTATCTGTTTTTGTGATCAATATTGGAGCAATATGCCATCAGTCAAATGCCAATTTTCTCTAAATGTAATTATCTGTAACTATAAATTTTATCTTTGTTGTTCACTGATTTTCCCGCTGTTGCATGTCAATATATATTTGAATTCATCTATTTAATCATAAAGTGTTTGATAGCTGACTTTCTGAATCATAGTCAACAGCAACTTAAAAATAAGCCGCAACAAATAATCTGGATTTTAGTGCAATAAATTTTTCATATAAAGTAAAATCTCTCAATATGCTGCCTTATTTTTGTGATTCTTTTGGGATTGTAGTACTGTATTCATTTGTAATACTGAAATCAATGAGGTGGTACTGATCTTTCTGAAAGGAAAAAAAATCAAATGATTTCCTTGTTGACATTTTGATCTGCCTATCTAAACTATTGTCCTTCCATTGTTCCAGTTGGGTTTTATACACATAGAAAATCACAAAGTTTAAGCGGATCTTTCTGTAATAAATACTAAGTTCTAAAAGTATGGGGCAGTAGAAAAACAATTAATCCAGATCTTGCTTTGATATTTAAAAGATTAGAGACTCTAGAAAGAATTCAGAGAAGAGCAACAAAGATGATTAGGGGACTGGAGGCTTAAACCAGGGGTGAAATCCAGCAGATTCTGACAGGTTCTGGAGAACCGGTAGCGGAAAATTTGAGTAGTTCGGAGAACTGGCAAATACCACCTCTGGCTGGCTCCAGAGTGGGGTGGGAATGGAGATTTTGCAGTATCCTTCCCCTGCCACACCCACCAAGCCAAGCCAAGCCACTCCACGCCCACCAAGCCATGCCCACAGAACCGGTTGGATTTCACCACTGGCTGAAACATATAAAGAACAGTTGCTGGAACTGGGTATGTTTAGTTTGATGAAAAGTAGGACTAAGGGTGACATGATAGCAGTATTCCAATATCTCAGGTATTGCTACAAAGAAGAAGGGGGGGTCAATCTATTCTCCAAAGCACCTGAGGGCAGGATAAGAAGCAATGGGTGGAAACTAATCAAGGAGAGAAGCAATTTAGAACTAAGGAGAAACTTCCTGACAGTTAGAACAATTAATCAGTGGAACAACTTGTCTCCAGAAATTGTAAATGCTCCAACACTGGAAGTTTTAAAGAAGAGATTGGATAACCATTTGTCTGATTATTTTCATGAAGAAAATAAATATAAATACTATCAAACATCAGTATATATCTTGCAACCTTCTTCAGAAGAAATAAATCCTGAGGTGAGGCACTGGATTTCCTTACCATTCAGAGAACTCCATTTCTTGGTGTGTCTTTTAATAACCCTGTACCGTAATCCCTTGCATCGGGATGGAGTTGGAGCAACTGAATGGAGCTGAGTGTATACTGGCCGGATGCCTTTCCTGTCACCAATGCAGAGTTTGCAGCTGATAATTTAAATCATTGTGCCCAGAGAGAGAAATAACTGTCGCTACCTAGAATCAAACTCACAGCCTCCTGATTGTGAGGCGAGAGCTCCACCTCTAGGCCACTGCACCACTTGTTCAGAGAACTCCAATGAAGTAGGTAAAAGATGCTCACTCAAAGTAATATTCTACAATTATTGTGGTATTTTCTCTGTGAGACATGAAAGCCAAAAGGGCATGTCCAGTTTGCCTGCAACACAACAATGCTTTTGTTCTGATGTGTGAAATGGCATGAAATAAAATTCTGCATTTTTTTGGGGGGGGGGGGAGGGATGTTTCTGCATTTTTTCAATTCTCATTCAATTTGATGACAGTTGACCCTTATTTAGTTAAGTGCCAACCAAAAGATACATTTACATAACCATCATTTTGAATTCATTGGCAATATGAAGCATTTGGACCTTTCGTATTTAAAGCTGATTATATGATAAAGAGAGTCCCCTTTTACTGGGGACTTTCCATGCTGAGATATGTAGGCCCTGAGGAAAACCACAAAGTAACAAAAATTGTTTAAAAGAAAGCAAAAACACACCCAGTAATACATATTACTTCCATTGGACATTTGTAAGTTTACAAAATAATCATTGATAAACTAGCTTAGTTTGATGCTATGGGAAAGAGGCAAATATTCATTTTGGAATAATATTTAAAAATATTGTTTTAAAAATATTATTAATTATTTTTTTAAAAATCAATGCCATATGTTGTGAGAAATACACTCGCGAGTTTCTCAGTTCCCAAGTTGCTTTTGTTTCTAAACAAATAGAAGATATGATATACCGATTACCCTTCCAATATATGTAATGGAAACAATATGTTTTTAAAAAGTAAGCTTTCTTGATTTGTGGATATACTCACCTTGTATGTCCATTATGAGCAAGCTAAAGTTAAATAGACTCAGATTTGGTTTGTCTTTTTCGCCAGCCTCATTTTGGATCATTAGACTCCTTCCAATTATCGTCCAGACCTATGCGACCTAATTTGAACTAATGGAAATTAAAAATTCAACTCACCTGAGAACACCATAAGGAGAAAGGTGACATATTACAGATAGTCCTTGACTTGCAACCACAATGAAGCACAGAATTTCAGTTGCTAAATCAGACATTTGTTAAGTGAATTTTGCTGCATTTTTATTATCTTTCTTGCCACATTTGTTAAGTGAATTACTGAAGTTGTTAGTTTGATAACACGGTTGTTAAGTGAACCTGGCTTTTCCATTGATTTTGCTTGTCAGAAGGTTGCAAAAAGGGGATCACATGACTCCAGGACCAGGGGTGGGTTCTACTTACCTTTACTACCGGTTTGCAATGAGGCCGCACATGCGCGCTTGCTTTGCTCTCCCTCGTGCAATGCACTTCTGCACAGAAGCTTCCTGATGACATCTGGGTCGGTGGGCGGAGGCTCCCGTCGGTTTTGCTACCAGTTCTTGCGAACCGGTCCGAACCGGGAACAACCCACCATTACCTGGGACACTGCAACTGCCATAAATGTGAGTCAGTTGCCAAGCACCTGAATTTTAATCACGTGACCATGGGGATGTTGCAACTCAAGTGTGAACATTGGTCCTAAGTCCCTTTTTTTTTTGGTGCTGTTGTAACTTTGAACAGTCACTAAATGAATTGTTAAGAAGACGAACACATATTCTAGACCAGGGTCTCAATTTCATTGAGGGCTGCATCAGAAGTGTGTTTGACTTCGGAGGGGGCATGGCCAGGGGGTGTGGCCAGTTGAACATCACTCGTTGCCTGTGGTGGCCTGTGGTGGTTCTGCTAGCGAAAACAGGATCCCGAACACCATTTTTGGCTGTGATAGCCTCCTGCAACCCTCTGCCAGTGAAAACAGAGCTCGGGAGGGCTGCATGTGGCCCTCCCGAGCTCTGTTTTTGCTGGGAGAGGCACTGAGGGCTGGTCCTTTGCTGTTTCCAGGGCAGCCCCATGGATCAGATCTAACCACCCTGTGGGCCTCAAGTTTGACACCCCTATTCTAGACTATGACCCATATAGAGGTCTTTTCACCTCTCATCTCATGTGTGAATTTTGCTCTAGCCCAATGGCAATCTTCACCTTGGTCTTCATCTTTTGTTTTCTCTTTTTATACAGGATAATTTACAAGGACTGAACTTCAGCATAAGCATTAACAGATTCCTTGGGGTGCATTGACTGGTTCAAGTCACTCTCTTTAAACCCCAGTCAGAGATGCTTTGCATGCATTCAGCAACAAATATTGGCATTTACATCTTTTTCGATGGCATGCATAATCACTTCTTGTAAAAGAAGAGGCCAAACTGGTGGAAGTGACTCCAATTTTGTCAACTTTATTAGACTTGCATCTGTTCATGTCAAGTCTCAATTTTCTCCATTCCTTCGTTGCCCTTTCCCAATTTCATTCTCTTCACCAGCCAAAATTAAAAGGCAGTTTACTCAATTTAATCTGTTGGGGTTTCTTTTCCCCGAAGAGTTTCTAGCCTGATTCGGTGATCCTGATGCAGGCTAAAGCACTTGAGCTCTTATTAAGCTTTCTAATTTCAAACACACTTTTGTGATTGCTATTTAGATGAGGACACTGGCATCTGAATCCCACTTGATTTCTTTTGTGTTGGCCCTGGCAGAAAACATACTGTAGGAACCATCAAGATAATAAATTGCTTCCAAGCTGATGGTGAGCTGGGAGAAGGTATGTCTGCTTTTTAAAATATACCCTTCTCTCTCTCTTCCTTTTAGAGTATTGGGATCAGCAACAGGAGACATGCTGTGTTTCCAGATGGTGCAAATGAAACGTGGAAACGATTGGAGAAAAACAGAGGAGCAGGAGGTTCTCATAACATCCCATTGGGAATTCATCTCATCTCCAAATCTGATATTGGTTGGTTAATGAAGGTCATTTAGTAA
Source organism: Ahaetulla prasina (assembly GCF_028640845.1). NCBI lineage: Eukaryota > Metazoa > Chordata > Lepidosauria > Squamata > Colubridae > Ahaetulla > Ahaetulla prasina. The sequence goes on along the minus strand of NC_080544.1, from coordinate 97,017,424 downwards.
TTTCCCACGTCCTCAATTCACAATACTTGTAGCAGGATTTGCTTTTATTTCCAGGGGTACAGTAAAAAAAGTATGGCTGATTAAGGTTTGTTCCTTTTGTTCTACCAATGCATTAAACAGCAGGTGATACTTACAAATTTATTCATCCCCATAGGAGTTATTTGTATAGTGAAAAGATCATTGTGTGACTTGATTTATTTATGTAATGGGTAGGAATGCTCAATAGAAGGAAACTCGTTTTGAGGAGGGCAGATCATATCACAAGAATCTGAACATTGAACATTATAGAACGCAGGACATAGAATCATAAGGCTGGAAGGGACCTCAGAGGTCTTCTTCTCCAACCCCATGCCCAAGGCAGGAGACCTTATCCATCATATGGTTGCTCAATGTTGTCTTGATGACTTCCAGTGATGAAGCACCCACAATTTCTGGAGCCAAGCTGCTCCATTAATTGTTCTTACTGCCAGGAAATGTTTCCTTACTTGTAGGTTGGATCCCTGTTTAATTGGTCGGCAGTTTGGTGGTTCGAATCCCCAGTACAGGTCGCCTGCGTGAGCAGGGGGTTGGATTAGATGACCTCCAAGATCCTTTCCAACTCTGTTACTGTTACATATCTTCCACTGTTACTTCTTGTTCTGCCCATAAGTGCTTTGAAGAATAAGTGCTTTTCTCTTTGACAGCAACTCAATAGTACAGGAAGACTGCTATCGTATTCCCCCTCCTAATCCTGTCTTCAAACAGGCTAGACATTACTTGTCTCCCTCAACCATTCATTTAACCTCCAGTCTTGTAATCATCTTCTCTGCACACTTTCTAGGCTCTTAGCATCTTTTTGTATTGTTATGACTATCCAGAGTTTTTCTTGGCAAAAATCCAGACCCAACACTATATTGCAGATTTGATGTGGCCATGCTCCAGTCTCTCAGCTGAATTACATCTTCCATTTCATGCATATCCCTCCCAGCCAAGGAAGGGCCAATCCCTTAAAAAGCAAGAGGAAAAATCCCATTAAGCTGCCTTATTCCAAGCTGAATTTGCAGGTAAGTATCTTTTAAGCAAAGCAAGGAGACAATTGGCTTAAAAAGAGGTGAAGTCAGACGGAAAGATACTTGTTTATTTTCTGGAGAAATGCTACAGGAGAAAGTATTTAACCTTTCTGTATTTTATTTGTTTAATTTCAGATGTATGATTCCACTTTTTCTCCAGAAGCTCAAGACAGTTTATACAGGAATGTTTCTTCCACATAACCTCATAATAATCCTATGAAATATGTCAGACTGACAGTGAGTAACTGACCCAAAGTTATCCAATGTGTTTCCATGATTAAGGAGTCCTTAAACACTACACTATGGTGTGCCTGTCTACTCTCACAAATAACTACTTTTGAAGACTGAAATTCTAAATTTACCAGGCTTAAGCCCCAGCGAACACAGTGTGATAGCTGAATAAGTACAAAGAATGTTGTTGAAATCTTCTGAGTAACCATAGTTACAGTTCTAGATGCAGTTACCTGAGAGTAAGCTCCTTACAATTTAATGCAAGTTACCTCTTGGTTACCAAGAATTTCTCAAAGGAAACTATAAAAGAGATATCAGCTAATCAGTCTTATAACATGGCAAAATAACTCTTTTCTCCAGTATTCATTTACTGGAGAGAGGACAGAGAAAGTTGTCAATTTTTCAAATAAGAAGGGTTTTTTTCCCCTCTGTCTTCCTTAACCTACAAGTAGTTTGTCAATTTAAAGATTACCAGCGTATCCTGTAATTTGATTTACGGTTTTTGTACAGAAGGTATTTTATCTTGCTTCTTCTCAAGATTTTTGGCAGCAGCAAAATCTTTTTTATTATTTTTATATGTACTGGGCATTTATCTGTAAAAACAAAGACATAATTTTCAAGAAGACTTTCCTCATTCCATAAAATACATTCAAAAATAATCTCCAATGAATGTCATACTAAACTAGAGAATAAAATGCAGCTTGTAGAATAGGCCTGCACACTTGTGAGCTATGAAATTTCACACCAGTTGCTTCTTGTGGCCCATTCGGTATTTAGCACAAATTCTTAGATATGCATCACTTAGCAATTAGGAAAACAATATAAGCCTTGTACTCCAAGCAGATACATTATATATGTGGGATGCCTGATGCTTTCTGAGCTTGGTTGTTTTCTTGCAGATGTTTCATTACCCAACTAGATAACATCATTAGCACTATAAGGGAGTATGGTTTGCTCTAAGTTTTATATATTTTTATTATTTAATTATTTATTTATTTATTTATTTTGTCACAACAATATATGTAGGTATCATACAAAAAGATTATATAGTAAATGAACACATATATAGGTAAATATAAGGAGGTATAAGCATATATATAGGAAGAAGAAAAGAAAAAACAATAGGACAGGAACGGTAGGCACGTTTGTGCGCTTATGCACGCCCCTTATGGTCCTCTTAGGAATGGGGTGAGGTCAATAGTAGAAAGTTTTTGGATAAAACTTTTAGGATTATGGGAAGAGACCACAGAGTCAGGTAAAGTATTCCAAGCACTGATGATTCTGTTACAGAAGTCATATTTTCTGCAATCTAGATTAAAGCGGTTGACATTAAGTTTAAATCTATTAGTTGCTCTAGTATTATTGCAATTAAAGCTGAAGTAGTCTTTAACAGGAAGGACATTACAATAGATGATTCTGTGAGTTAAGCTTAGGTCTTGTCGAAGGCGACGGAGTTCCAAGTTTTCTAAGCCTAGGATTTCAAGTCTGGTGGGATAGGGTATTTTATTGTTTTCAGAGGAATGGAGAACTCTTCTTGTAAAATATTTCTGGACACGTTCAATTGTATTGATGTCAGAGATGTGGTGAGGGTTCCAAACTGGCGAGCTGTATTCTAGAATTGGTCTAGCAAATGTTTTATATGCTCTGGTTAGTAGTGTGGTGTTTTTGGAAAAGAAGCTATGCAAAATTAGGTTTACATTATAAATTAGTTTATATATAAGTGACCTGCCCTGCAAAACCTAGTAGCTTTAGGAAAAAAGTGAGTAATCTACAATTTAAGCTGTCCAAGAGCCACTATTTGGCACAAACAGGGAGAAGACTATCAGAGTACACCCATGAACACCAACTGGCAGTCAGAATGCATGATGAAAATTGATTGCACAATACATAGTCAAACTGCTTCATAGTTTCAACTGGGAGATGGCAAAAAGCAGATTTAATACAGAGATATATATCATAAGCTTTTGCAAAAGGGTTCTCCCAAGAAAGAGAGAGAGCATCTTATAGGTCCAAATACATGGTTTAAATCAGGAGTGTCCAAATTTGGCAACTTTAAGACTTGTGGGCTTCAACTCCCAGAATTCCTCAGCCAGAAAAGCTTTGCTGGATGAGGAATTCTGGGAGTTGAAGTCCACAAGTCTTAAGGTTGCCAAGTTTGGACACCCCTGGTTTAAATACATTTTAGAACAATCAGCAAAACAATTAAAACGCCCCAAACGCCCTCTCTTATCATTGTTTATCAGATGTTACATAAAGTTTTTGGCTTATTCAGCAACATATTCCCCAATTTGATATCCCCAATTCTATATCCCCTTTCCACATGTCCTTAATAAAACAATTAATTGGAACATGTCAGCATCTTTGCTACTAATAAATGAACTTCAGTCAGCCTCGGTCAACCTGACCCAACTCAGAATGTACTAACCAAGTTTATGGCTTTGTTTTCTCAGAAAAAGTGTCATACATAGTTCCTTATCTTAATGCCTTACATAGCTAATTAGCTTACGTTTAGCTTAGGTCATGAGAGGCATAGATATGGAGTCACCAAGGCTCTTGTTCTTTACAGGAATGCTTCTATTTCTCTCAGTGAGCATCCTACACCAAGCTAAGTCTAAAACGTAGAGAATTCTTGGAAGCCTAGTGCACAGACAACTCAGCTATCAACAGACACATATAGATAAACAGCATCTACATACCATTCAAAAGAGACAATCAAAAAGGTCAAATATCACAACATCTGCCAGTAATCAACCTGATAACTAGAAATTAACACTAAGCAGTAAACTATAGTCAAATCAAGGAATCTACCTACCCGGTAATCAAAAGCCCAAGAACGCTCCTACCAACATTGACAGGGCAAGCCACTTTATATAAACAGAGAGAAAACTCCACTGATGATCTTACCTGGCTGGGTAATGAGATGTCTGCATGAAAACAAATGGATTCACAGTTCAACCCTGAGCTACAATTTATTTATTTTTTTTAATTTATTTTGTCACAACAGTATATATAAGCATAAGCATGAAGTAACTATATAATATATAAGCATATATATGAGTATAAGTATGTAATAACTATATAAATTGGATATAATGAAAGGAAACAGTAGGACAGGAATGGTAGGCACGTTTGTGCTCTTATGCAGGCCCCTTAAAGACCTCTTAGGAATGGGGTGAAGTCAACAGTAGAAAGTTTTTGGTTAAAGCTTTGGGGATTTTGAGTAGATACCACAGAGTCTGGTAGTGTGTTCCAAGTATTAATAACTCTGTTACTGAAGTCATATTTTCTGCAATCAAGATTGAAGCGGTTAACATTAAATCTATTGTTTGCTCTTGTATTATTGTGATTGAAGCTGAAGTAATCCTCAACAAGAAGGACATTGCAACAGATGATTCTATGAGTTAAACATAGGTCCTGTCGAAGGTGGCGGCGTTCTAAGTTTTCTAAACCCAAGATTTCAAGTCTGGTGGCATAAGGGATTTTGTTATATTCAGAGGAGTGGAGAACTCTTCTTGTAAATATTTCTGGACACGTTCAATTGTACTGATGTCTGAAATGTGGTATAGATTCCATGAAGGGCGAGCTGTATTCAAGAATTGGTCTAGCAAATGTTTTATAAGCTCTGGTTAGTAGTGTAGTGTTTCTGGAGAAGAAGCTATGTAAGATTAGGTTTACAACTCTTAATGCCTTTTTTGCGATGTAGTTGCAGTGGGCTTTGGCACTTAGGTCATTGGATATGAAGACTCCAAGGTCTTTGACTGGGTGGGGGTCATCTGTAAGGTAATGTCCATCGAGTTTGTATTTAGTGTTTGGATTCTTTTTTCCAATGTGTAAGACAGAGCATTTGCTGGTTGAGATTTGGAGTTGCCAGGTTTTAGACCATTCTGACACAAAGTCAAGGTCTTTTTGAAGAGTAGCTGTATTGTTGGTAGTGTTAAATAGTTTGACATCATCAGCGAAGAGAACACAATTACGTTTAATATGGTCACAGAGATCATTAATGTACAATATGAAGAGTGTTCATAATATTAATAATAATATTAATATAATTAATAATAATAATAATGTATAATATGAAGAGTGTATTCTCTTCTATTGAGCTATGTTTTTTCTAGTGGATCTTGTGCAGTGCAGGCATACTTTCCAAACAGCTGAGAAATTACCAAGGGCAAAGAAAGTCAAATAATAGTTAGACTCACAAGAGGGTCATTTGAGTTTCGCCTAGAGAGTAGCCCCAGCAGGCTAAACATTTGTACTTGGTTTAATAGCATCCACAGCAGGGATAAGAAGACCTAATCACTTCATTAGAATAACATAATCATTAGAGGATGTTTTTCCAATGAAGGGAATATTTTTAGATAAATTCCCTAGGATAGCATGAAGACAAACATCAAGATGAGGAGTGGTGCCAATCTGCAAAGGTCACAAGTCTACTACGCAAGAAAGTTAGTAAAAAGGTAGTGAGGCTTTGCAGCATAGTTCATCTTACCAACTGAAACCTTCATAAAATAAGGAAGGGAAGATGTTTAAAATTTTATCAGAGGCTTCTAATTAAGGCTTAGTATATTGCACTGGAACATTGCATCTCTTTGAAATTTAAGTAGCATATCAATAATTAGTAGATTGTGAGGCCCTGCTCATGCTTTTTCATGCCTTAGTCACCTCCCAATTGTACTATGGCAATGTGTCTTGTGTAGAGTGTCCTTGAAGAGCAACAATTAGCCCAGAATGCAAAAACACAGGTTCTTATGGCTGTTCCCCTTCATTGCTTTAAACTGCATGGATTTACAGTAATCTTGAAGGTGTAATGGTGAAAGTGCTGCCTATCACCTATAACAGGGGTCTCCAACCTTGGTCCCTTTAAGACTTGTGGACTTCAATTCAGCAAAGATGGCTGAGGAACTCTAGGAGTTGAAGTGCACAAGTCTTAAAGGGACCAAGGTTGGAGACTCCTGACCTATAAAACTCCACATGGCATAGAACAAGGTTATGTGAGGAACAGCCACCTGTTCTTGTAGAATAAGGGAGATGACATTGCCCAAAACAGGCAAGAATCATCCAGATAAAGCAAGTTAAAAATACTCTTTAAGTCCTGGGAAGGAAGGTAATATTCTGAAGAGGCTCACATAAACACCTCCCTGGCTTACTGGAATGTAAGAAACATACAGCACAATGAGGCTTATAAGATTTTGTGACTGTGACTATCACAATAAAATACAGTTTTAGTCTTCCTGTGGGGTTGATTTTTATGGTTTGGTCTACCTAATGTGACTGAAAGTTCCCAAAGGTATTAGCTCATCCTATATGTTGCAACAGGGCCGAAGGGGTTATGGTGTATTTCAGCCATTTTCCCCATTGATTGCTGCTTGATAGTAATGACATGATTTATTTTGGTTTGCTTCTACAAGTTTTGACTTTTTTTCATTGCGCATCACAAAAGCCTCATTGTCTGACCTAGGTAGCTATTTAAACGTTTTAAATGCTTATGAAAAGGTGAGTAGGTTTTTAGTGTGCATGCATGTTTGTAAAATATTATTAAATATTGTAGGTTTCAAATATGGAAAGATATAAGCCAGTCAATAAATATTTGAATTGTGCATTTTTGGAAATATATTTAGCAATTCTGTTTATGTAAAGCATCACAGAGAAAACAAACAGTACAATCACCATGTACTTTACTGCTCAACTATATAACTTACAGGAAACAGGAAACTCTATTCAGAACAAAGGAACATAGAGTATATACCACAGATCCAAACTTGTAAACACTGCCATCTACTGGCTAAATACTTTTGTAAGTTGTTGCCTAAAAATACATTCCAACAATGAATTCCAACATTCATTGTAATGAATTCCAACATTCATTCCAACAAGTATATTGGATCTGTACCTGTTCTGATCTAAGGAGTCTGATATAGTGCCATCATAACTTTTTAGTATAAGTTAATGTACATGCAGAGAGAGGGAAAATAGGGGAAAAGAGTTTGGAGGATGGCCCTTACAGACAGAAAGAAGATCCATTTCCAAAACAGCAATCTGATAAATGAGACTTGAACCTTCATTTTTTAAAACTCTCAGAACTGAAGAAGCTCCTTGGATGAGAACTGAAACATCTTCAAAGAAAAACCAGGAAGTCCAGTTGCCTCTTGAAAAAGCACCTTTGGAAACTTAAGTTTATTTCACTGCTTTGTTTTCTGGAAAACATCTGCTTCCTCCCCACCCCTTAAGCTACTACTGAGTCATGGTGTATAAACTTTATTACAATTTTTCCAAACTCTCAGCAAGTTCCATTAATGTGACAAAATCCACATTGATTGTCTTTTTTTTTTTTTTTTGCATTTATATCCCGCCCTTCTCCGAAGACTCAGGGCGGCTTACACTATGTTAGCAATAGTCTTCATCCATTTGTATATTATATACAAAGTCAATTTATTGCCCCCAACAATCTGGGTCTTCATTTTACCTACCTTATAAAGGATGGAAGGCTGAGTCAACCTTGGGCCTGGTGGGACTTGAACCTGCAGTAATTGCAAGCAGCTGTGTTAATAACAGACTCTCTTAGCAGCCTGAGCCACCAGAGGCCCTGTTCTTCTGTAGAATTCTATAAGGGAGATATTTATATCTTGAGAGGCATTACATAAAATACATGCCACTGACTGTCTATAAATCTTCATCTTCAGTGTTCGTATCTACTGCACCAATATAAACAAGATCTTTGGTTGCTATCAAGAACAACCATGAGGGCTAGAATTCTATGTCATTAGGTCAGCAAGGTTAGAGCTGGGTATAGCTTTGGATTCAAAAGCAAAAAAAGTGCTTTGGCACATGTGATTGTGGGCTTAAAGCACCTGCCAGTAGTTCCTTAAAAGAGGTGTATCTTTTCTGGGGTTTATTTCACTTTCCTCTGCAGCTACATCCTAATTCTAGGGGGTGGAAATTTGAATTTGGCTTAAGGATTCAGAGGCATCTGCTACATTCCTACTCCAGCACATTTCAAATCATCTTTGTGTCTTTTGAAATCCAAAGGGCCTTATATCTCCAACATAGATATATGAGGGAATAGTAAAGAAATAGGAAAGGTATAGGAATAGTAAAGACAGGCAGTCCTCGACTTACGACTACAATTGAGCCCAAAATTTTTGTGCTAAGTGAAACATTTGTCAAGTGAGTTTTGTCCCAAGTTATGGCTTTTCTTGCCATGGTGGTTGAGTGAATCGCTGCAGTTCTGAAATTAGGAACATGGTTGTTAGGAAGCGAATCTGGCTTCCCCATTGACTTGGCTTGTCAGAAGGTCACAAAAGGTGATCACAGAGGAATTACTAAATCTGTGATCTGCACCTCTATCACTGTCTGGTTTGGTTCTGCAACCCCACAAGACAGACACAGACTTCAGAGGATAATTAGAACGGCAGGAAAAAACAATGGCTACCAATCTGCCTTCCATTGAGGACCTGTATACTGCACGAATCAAGAAATTCCCTCAACACTGTCAAACTATTTACTAAATCTACACTACTATTAATCTTCTCATCATTCCCATCATCAATCTCTTTCCACTTATGACTGTATGACTGTAACTTTTGTTGCTTATCATTAAGTGTTAAATTTGTACCCTATGACTATCATTAAGTGTTGTATCATTAAGTGTTACATTTGTACTGTATGACTATCATTAAGTGTTGTAAGTGTTGTACCTTGATGAAGGTATCTTTTCTTTTATATACACTGAGAGCATATGCACCTAGGCAAATTCCTTGTGTGTCCAATCACACTTGGCCAATTAAAAAATTCTATTCTATTCTATTCTATTCTACATGACCCCAGGACACTGCAACCATCATCAGTAGGAACCACTTGCGAAGCGCCTGAATTTTGATCACATGACAATGAGGTTGCTACAAAGTGTGAAGAACATAAGTATGAAAAACGATCATAAGTCACTTTTTTCAGTGCCATTGTAACTTTGAATCGTCACTAAATGAACTGTTGTAAGTCAAGGACTACCTGTAATGGGGCAAAAGTTTAGACACCCCTTGACTGAATCCCTTGGATGAGCTTGTGCATTGCTGCTCTTCAGCCAAGGCTAAATTCTCACCTTTATTTCTGCCTCTCTTTTGGCCTTTGCAGTGTATCTATTAAGTTGTTAGCCATTATTTCAAATGGTGAGCTGCACTGACACAATAAGCTATAAATCTAATAAGAAACCAACCAACACATTTAAATTGCCCACTACTTGCAGGAAGATGGCTGTCTGCCAAGGGAAGGAGGGAGGGATGATTGGGAGATTTAGAATAATTTTCCATATCAGATAATGGAATATATGAACTCTGTATGATAAAGCGGAGCCAATTCCGTTTGTTTGTTTAGTTTCCTGATTCAATCTCAAACGTGTTAAATGAGAGAAGATGTCATCTGGCATATCTTTTTTTTCAGAAAATCAGAATTAGTTGAGGAATCACTGAATACAGAACATGACTGGTCTTGCTGTAATTTACAGAAGAGATAGTTGTTGCCATACTGATGTCTTTTTTCATGCCATGAATTTTGGCCTGTTATATATTCAAGAGATTCTTCCCGTATAGTAAATTCTCTTATTTCTGCAATGGTCTTACACATAGAAACAGACCGGTGAACCAATAATGTCAGATTAGTGAGTAGAAATAACATCCACATTATTGCTTTTCAATCGCATCACAGTATGTTGGCATTGTTTTAACAACAGCAACATCAAAAATAATATGTCTGTCTTTTGCTCTTTGCTGCCATTCTCTAAATTATATTCAACTTCTGGCTGAACTCTTACACTTGGGAATAGTTCTACAAAAAAAATATATGTCCCACACAGCTTTTCTTTATTTATTAAATGGGTTTTTAAAATCACAGTAAGATAACAACATCATAAAACTCAGTTATGTGACTATTTTTAGATGTTTCTATCTTCTTTTTAATTTTGTTATTAGGAGAAGCATAAGAGCTCTAAACTCAATCCTTGGTTATTGTAGCCACATGCAGACTTCTCAGTTTGCAAGAGTTCCGTTGTTTCTTAAAATGCAGAGATTATTATTTCATGTAATACTCCAACAGAGAACTATTCGTGCCTTTGGTACTGGGTCTGTATTGTCCAAAGAATAGCAGAGTCTCTCTTCCCATCTTCCAATAACAGCTTCCAATAATGGGAATTATTAATTAATTAATAGACTGCCTTTATTGTTTATTTATTTTTATAAATAAGACAGCAATCGCACAGTATACTTCCTCCTCCTATCCTCCAAAATAATATCCCTGTAAAATGAGTTGAAGAGAGAGAGAGAGAGAGAGAGACTGGCTCTCAATCACCCAGTCAGCTTTCATACCTAAGGCAGGATTAGAACTCACACTTTCCTGGTGATTAGCCCAAAATCATTCAGCCAGTTTTCATGCCTAAAATGGGACTAGAACTCACAGTATCCTAGTAACTGGCACAAAGTTATCCAGCCGGCTTTCATGACTAGGGTGGCACTAGAATTTACAGTCTGTTTGCTTCTAGCCTGCTGTCTTAACCACTAGACCAAACTGGCTCTCTTGATGTTATTTATGTGAATAAGGTCTTGGACTCAGGCTCCATAATTTTTAGTTAGATCTGAGTTGGACACCCCTCTGAAAATAGAGAAGACCTGGCCTGAGCACCACATGGTGCTATTCTGCATAGACAGGACTCACCAGGATGAACCTGAAAATATTTTATAGAGCAAAATTATACATGACAGCTCTGGAAGAAAAAACATGCAAATTTGGAACAAAAAGACCTGCTACTGAACACTTGGTGCTTCTTCAGATTTCATTGCCTTTTTAGAAATCAGTCAAAAGCTCTGATCAATGATTGGTGCAATTAGAAAGATTATTTAAAACTGCAGCAGTGGCAATAACTGGGATTCTGAATGACTTCGTACAACATGCTAGATTTCTCACATTGCTCTGAGTTGGCATCGTGAAAATGGTTGCTGGCAGAAAATTGTCTCCATTACCATTAGGTTGGCTGGAAAGAGAACACTTATAAGGAAAGCCATGGCTGGTCTCCATGTGTCAGCAGCTGCCACCACTGAGTCATTTGCTAAGGGATATGTGTAAGTATTGAACCTAATGTTGATCAATGTGCAAACAAGTCTGGCTGTTGGATTGTGTCCTCCAAGTCACCAGCTGTGGATACAGGAACTGATCGAGCAAAGGAACGCTATTCGGAAGGATGCTTCTTGGTGTGTTTAATGGATGCATATGTGTCCATGAAAACATACTGTGGGAAACCATCACCCAACTTCCTAGAAGAATGAAATATTTTGAGGAATATTTTTAAAAAGGCAGGATAAAATATTTCCCCTAAAAGAGAAATAAAAAATCTTAAGAGAGACAGAAACTCAGAGCCCCAGCAGATATTTTGTGCTCATTAAGAAAGACTGGGCCAGCCAATCAACAAAACAAAAGACCTTCAGCTCTAGGGTGAAGGGATTAAGACATGACCCTTCAGGACATAATAGGATTAACCCTAAAACATAGAGCTCACTACATTGCACAATCTGCTAAGGACATTGCATCACCCTCAGAAACGTCAACCAAATTTAACTCTGACAACCTATTGAGCCAGCTATGTCCCCTAATATAACACCTACATGGCCCCATGGGAGTCTGACAACAGCCAATAGAATACATGTTCTTGCACAGGAACAGGAAGCTCAAGTGCAAAGCCCAAGAGAAGGTACTGTATAAAACCCCCTCACTCTGAACTCCATATGGTCAGCTGCACCAGAACCATGTGCTTGGTGGTTCTGCTTCATCATTAAGCCATCTTTCCAATCAGCCTCCATGTTTCCAGTGTCTTTCTCCCAGCTTGGAACTGAACCAGATGGATATTTCTTTCAACAGTACAAACAGCTCCGATACTATTTCAAGATATTGTTGCAGTTGTATACCTGAGAAGCTAGCATTTCCTGGCATCCTATCAGCTTTGCTATTGTGAGAGGAGAGGGAAGGAGAAGGAAAGGCAATGGCAGGCACTTTTTGGAAGGAAAATCTGTCTTTAATTCTTTCTCTCTTTGGGATTTCTTCTTTTTTTTTCCTTTTTCACTAGTGGGCAGCGTGTGAAACCATTGCACTTTCCCACATTGTAACATTGTGCTTTGATGTCCCCCTCTGGGCCATGTCTCTGCAAAGAAAAAATGTTTAATTTGGTTGGTTTTTCTGCTTGTTACTGGCTGCAGAGCTTCCAAAGTACACATTTCCTTCAATTTCCTCCCACACCTGTTCCAAGGTTGCAGCTTTCACAGGCTACTCTGCCATGCGGTACCTGGCTGAAAAAGGAGACAAGGAAGACACAGCATTTTCTTACCAGCCTATTGTAGATATCAATGTAGATTGATCTCCTATCTAATCTAGAGTCTACTCTATGACCATTGATATGGAGTGAAACATAATTCTTTTACAAGCAGGCATGCATTTTCAATATTTCTCTGGCTTTCAGTTTGTAAGGGAATATCTCTAGCAGTGGGTTTCACATTTTTTTACCATTGGTTCGCTGTGCGCATACGCACCTTCTGCACATGCGCCCAGCCTTCCGTGCATGTGCTTTGCTCACATGCGTGCCTTCTGCACATACGCCCAGCCTCAAAAACATGCCTAAATAGGACGGCATAGCATCAGGGTGGATGGCTGGGCTAAACAAGTGGCTAATTATCTCCGCTACCAGTTTGCCTGAACAGGTATGAACCAAGTGAATACTACCTCTGAATATCTCTAGTATTGTCTTTATGGGATAATAGGCTGCTAAGAAAATTTCAGCCACCTATGCTTTATCCTCCTTGTCTCCTAATTTAGCCAGATTCAGCATGGCAGAGTGGTGTGTAAAAACTGCAACTTTGAAACAAGTGTGGGAGGAGGTAGACGAAAACGCGTATCTTGGAAGCTTGTAGACCTTGTAAAAGACATTTAAACAACTGAAGCACCACTTGAATACCATCAGTCAGTTGCGAAAGGAAGCTTTAGTTGGAACAGCTTACATCCTGCAATGAGATATCTGTAACACTATCAAATATCCACTCATATTTTTTCCCCTTATGGCTCATTATATTGTATGATATTAGAGAACTCTTCTGCAAAGTGATAATTAAATTAACTTCAGATCCTCTTAAAACTTCATTTGGTTGCCCTCTAAAGTTTGGAGTACTATATTTTCCCGATGCAAAAATAGGACGGTTCTGCATTCTTATTAAATACAAGTTTTCTCTTCAAACAGATTAACTGTCAGCTTTGGAAGCCATACTAGGCCGAAGGCTTCCGCGCTGCCACTTTCTCCCATGTGGGAAAGTGGGGGGGAGGGGTTAGTAGGAGGGACCATTAGACATAATAACATTCTTCCTGCCGGTCAAGGTCAGGCCAAGACTGCATCTGGAGAAGGAGTGGTCGGAGTGATGCCTCGAGATGGGACGGTTGGCGATTGGAGCATGTGATCGGCAGAGGGGTCGGGTGGGTGATTTTGGAGTGTGTTTCACTGAGGGAAGACCCCAATCTTCTAGATTCGGATTTCTCCAATTGTGCCAGTTTCCCATTCCTAATAAAAGAACTTTGAAAGATGCTCGCATCGGAGTCTTTACTTGAAGAAGCGGGTTTTCTGGAATATTGACATTAATTGTAAGTTCTCATCGCAGAGAATAATGTGTGATCTAGAATATGTTGCTTGATTTCGATTTTGTAATGAACGCAACTCTGTGAAAAGTGTTGTTAAATGTTCTTACTTCATATCAACAATACAGCCAAAATAAGTGTACGTCGACCCTGAAAACACAGTACTATATAATTGTATATATTGTGTTAGTGGGATGGAGCGGATGTGAGAGAGAACAAATGAAAAATCAAGAAAAAAAAAATCTGTTTCTTCACTTCAGGAGCAAAATTGAAAATCATATGTGTGATGAAGTGAATAATGTTTTATCCCAAAATGCAATTTTCAGTCAACCTTTACCCCCTGGATCAGTCAAAATAAGGTTTTTAAGTAAGGTACTTGTGCTGTTAAATTGCATATTCGCACTTTGTACCCAAAAGGCAATTATAAAAACTTTCTAAAGAAATTTCCTACCTACACTAGTTGTTTATTTTTAGCAAAACCCAATTGTTCTCTCTCCAAACATTAGACAAGTGGCTAATTATCTCCATTGTATATGCAAAAGGATTATTGTTTTCTAGGTGACTATGAAAGGTAGAATCAAGAAAAAAGTTAATGGCAATGCTAAGGAATAGGCAGAGAAATTAAGAAGAGGAATAAAATTAAAAGTAAAGAGCCAATTATGTGATCTGACTTCCATCCAAGTTCTTGAATGAAATGGAAAATTAGCAGTTGATTTTTTTAAAAAATGTTATCTGCAAATGAAATGTTTCAATCAGCTCTGATTTTAAGCTTCTTTTAGTTGTTCTGATATAATCTGGATTATATCAGAACTTCTTTTCCTAAAAATAGACTATTTTTTAAGAAAGTTTTTTATTTTATGGACAAACATACATTTAAAACATCAGTAATTCCTTCCGTGTGACGTCTCAGTGTTTTCTTCCTGGCTCCATCTTTTTATTGTTTCTTCTTTCTTCACTTCAATTTAAACTATTACCATTTTTTTACAAATACATTATTATCATTTTCTTATATAATTATCCATTGCTTATCTGTACCTTTCTTCTAACCAATTGTAAAATTTATCCCATATTTTAAAATATACTGAATTCTCTCTTTCTTTAATCATCAAAATTAATCTGTTCATTTCTGCACAATCTAAAATTTGTGTAATAATTTCTCCTTCCAGGGGTATTTTCTCTGCTTTCCAATTTTGCACAAAAACTATTCTTGCTGCTGTAATTATAGAATTATTTTTTTTATTGGCCAAGTGTGATTGGATACACAAGGAATTTGTCTTGGTGCATATGCTCTCAGTGTACATAAAAGAAAAGATACGTTCATCAAGGTACAACATTTACAACACAATTGATGATCAATATATCAATATAAATCATAAGGATTGCCAGCAACAAGTTATAGTCATTACCTGTATAATCAAATAAATATTTTCTTTACTGATTTTCTTTGGTAGAATCCCCAGTAAGAACAACTCCGGTTTTGAGTTTTTTGAAGCTTCTTTTCCTAAAAATAGACTATTTGAAGTCTATACACTAGGTGCTTTTTTTTATTTGCAATCTCTAAATTCAGGGAGATCCAAATTGAAGATCCCTTTGGTCATAAAAATGGACTGAGTAGCTTCAAGCCAGTCCCTCTCAGTCCATTGTACTTCTCAAGATTGCTTGTGTGGATAAAAAGAGGGAAGGTGGGACTGTTAGCAAGGGACGTGGTGGCTCAGAGGCTAAGATGCTGAGCTTGTTGATCAAAAGGTCGGCAGTTCAGCGGTTCGAATCCCTAGTGCTGCGTAATGGAGTGAGCTCCCGTTACTTGTCCCAGCTTCTGCCAACCTAGCAGTTTGAAAGCACGTAAAAAATGCAAGTAGAAAAATAGGGACCACCTTTGCTGGGAAGATAACAGCGTTCTGTGTGCCTTTGGCATTTAGTCATGCTGGCCACATGACCACGGAGACATCTTTGGACAGTGCTGGCTCTTCAGCTTTGAAACGGGGATGAGCACTGTCCTCTAGAGTCGGGAACGACTAGCAGATATGTGCGAGGGGGACCTTTACCTTTACCTAGGACTGTTATGTGTAGAAGAATATAAAACAAATCTATCTGCTGTGGGTTTTTTTATATGCAGCTGAAACACTCTCACAATTGTTCTCATCTTAACTGAGGGCAGAACTAATTTCCCTTTTCAAATCTCACTGGAAAGGTTTGAACTTCACAGGTCTTCAGATTTCTTTGCTTCCCTGCCTGGCTCAACTTAACAATTGTTTTCCCTTTACTGCTTTCCCCCCCCCCCACTCTTTCCAGTTCTCTTTCCCCCCACCCTCCTTCTCTCCCTTCTTGGTTGTCTTTAAGTTTTTAATACCTGCCACTTGCCCTTTGTTATTCATCTACCTGGGGCCTTAACTCTTCAACTTTGCTCCTCAACAATTCCAGCTGTGGAGATGAATTGCAAGCATCATTTAATACCTCACAGATGCACATTGCCAAAATTGGTAAAGCGGTTTCTTGGCATTTGGAGGCAGAAGACACAAAAATGGAGAGCACAGGGGGACAATGGCTATTGAACATCTTTATGGGGAGCTTCCCTCCCTCTGGGACTATTGTGGAAAGTTAGGGATTGAAGCTGCTGGTTTCTGACCGGCACAAAATTAATGAAAGCTGCATCGTGATCCTGAATATAGGCTTAGCGTTTTTTTTGAAATGAGTCAAAATGATGCTTTCTCCAAAAGTCCTCCAAAACTGCAATAATACATGAGCACACAATAGATACAAAATCAAGGTAAAACGCTCCAAACTAGATTGCAGAAAATACGACTTCAGCAACAGAGTGGTCAATGCCTGGAATGCACTACCTGACTCTGTGGTTTCTTCCCCAAACCCCCAAAACTTTAACCTTAGACTGTCTACTGTTGACCTCACCCCATTCCTAAGAGATCTGTAAGGGACGTGCATAAGCGCACCAGCTTGCCGCCCATCCCTCTCCTACTGTCCCCATTTATTCGTACCCATTTCCTGTATTCATATCCATGTTTATACTTATTCCTGTTATCTCGTACATGTTTGACAAACTAAATAAATAAAAATAAAATAAATAAAACCCAGAGGCGAAAAGTGCAAATCAGAGTCTTGCTCATGTATAGCTAAAGGTAAAGGCTTCCCTGTCCCAGTCATATCCGATTCTAGGGTCTGGTGCTCATCTCAGTTTCTTGGCCAAGGCAGCCAAAATTGTCCAAAGACATTTTCCATGCTCATATGGTCAGCATACCTATATGCCAAAGGCACAAAGATCCCCTGAAGTGGGATACTTAGCAATAGCACTTAGACTTATATACCGCTTTACAGTGCTTTACAGCTGCTCTCTAAGCAGTTTACAGAGTCATTCTATGGCCCCCAACAATCTGGGCCCTCATTTTACCCACCTCAGAAGGATGGAAGTCAGCCTTGAGCCTGGTGAGATTCGAACTGCCAAATTGCAGTCAGCTGGCAGTCAGCGGAAGTAGCTTGCAGCACCGCATTCTAACCACTGAGCCACCACAGTTCAATGGTACCTATTGACCTACTTGCATTTGCATTCTTTTGAACTGCTAGGTGGGCAGGAGCTGGGAGCTTGCCCCGTTGTGCAGCACTCAGGTCTCAAATCCAAGCTGTTGGCTTTCCAGCTGATAACTTGGCATCTTTAACCACTGAGCCATCACACCCCAGACTGATGTACAGGACACATTATTAAAGGCAATACTGTCAGTTGTCCATTTGCAATGCATCCATATAAAGTACTGTATAAAAAAGAAAGAGTATTCTGAAAGATGGGGACATGCTTTTAATGTCATTCAAGCGATCACCTCTCTGCAAGTATTTATTTATTTTTATCCTGCCTTTATTATTTTTATAAATAACTCAAGTCAGTAAGTATCTTCACTCCATTTATACTCTTCAGAGCGGCCCCATGTCAGGCTTATTTGCACCCATATTCTCTTATACATGCACATTGTTTTGCCAGCTGGGGATCATAAGATCTGGGATTCACAGGCAACACAAGTGGAGAAAAAGTAAATTGAAAAATGATAACAGCAATAAACAAAGCAAACTTCATTCTTGGCCAGATCCAGAACTCCCAGAAATGATAGCAGACCCTAAAGCTGACGTGGGTGTAGCACCTTCCCAGGTACCAAGTGTAGGTGAGCTATGGTTTCTTGCTAACTTTTTTACTTTTCACTACTCATTCACCAGGTCTAATTATAATTGGGTGATAAGCTTAAAACTTATACCTTCTTATCAATTGAACAGGAATGAAGGACATTTCAGCTAGAAATACTTTCCCGGGCTTGCATTTGCTTATTGGCCATTCTGCAGTTCAAGGGTGGACAACTATGGCCCCTTTACGACCTGTAGGAAGTTAGCACCTATCCCTCTCCTAGGAAAATAGGATATTTTGGAAAATATTAAAAGGGCAGAAACTCAGCCCTCCCCCACACCTTTGTCAATGGGCCATTAAGGCCTGAGCCAGTCCATTCTACATAATAAAGTTAGGATTAGCCCTCTACCCATCTAGCAACAGAACTCACCACTTGGCACCTGGGGAGATTTCATCACCTAACAAGGCTCAACCAAGCTTGGGGCTCAGGACAGACTACAGAGTTGTCCCTGCATGGCCCCATGGGAGCCTGACAACCAATTAGAATACAAGCTCAGTCAAAGCCCAACAGAAGGCATAAAACCGAGGCACTCTCAGCATCTCGGGCCTTTTCTGCTCAGGAATTCAAGCCATGTGATCCTGTTCATCAATAAGCCTTCTTTCCAAGCAACTTCCATGTATCCAGTGTCTTTTTCCACACTTGGAACTGAACCCAGAAGGATATTTCTTCCAACAGACGGGTGGACTTTAATTCCCATAATTCCATGCTGGCTCGGAATTCTGGGAGTTGAAGTCCACAGGTCATAAAGAGGCCATAGTTGCCCATTTTCTCTCCAGGTGGTCATCCTTGAGGTGTATCAAGTTTTACTAAGCAGGTTCTTTTAAAACAAGGTAAAGGTTTCCTCTGTCCAGTTGTGTCTGACTATAGATGGCGGTGGTTGTCTCTGTTTTCTAGCCAAGGGAGCCAGTGTTGTCTGAAGACGGTGGCTCAGGCTGTAAGATAGCCTGTTATTAAAACACAGCAGCCTGCAATTACTGCAGGCTCGAATACCACCAGGC
Organism: Ahaetulla prasina; assembly: GCF_028640845.1. Taxonomy (NCBI): domain Eukaryota; kingdom Metazoa; phylum Chordata; class Lepidosauria; order Squamata; family Colubridae; genus Ahaetulla; species Ahaetulla prasina. The sequence goes on along the minus strand of NC_080544.1, from coordinate 96,998,314 downwards.
CCAAGGTTGACTCAGCCTTCCATCCTTTATAAGGTAGGTAAAATGAGGACCCAGATTGTTGGGGGGGCAATAAGTTGACTTTGTAAATATACAAATAGAATGAGACTATTGCCTTACACACTGTAAGCCGCCCTGAGAATATCCCGCTCTTCGGAGAAGGGCGGGATATAAATGAAAAAAAAAGAAAGAAAGATGCTTTTATGGTCATGTGGCCAGCATGTCTATAGGACAAAGCATACAGAATGCTATTACCTTCCCACTGAAGTGGTACCTATTTATCTAGTTGCACTTGCATGTTTTTGAATTGCTGGGTTGGCAGGAGCTGGGACAGGAATGGGAGCTCTCCCATCATGTGGTACTTGAATCCCAAACTGCCAACCTTCCGCTCAACAAATCCAACATCTAATGTCAACCCTGAAGCTGACCTGACCGAAGCCATTTTGAAGCTTCAGTGTTGCCACATTGGAGTTGAGGGATAGGGAGTGGGGAATAGAATTAGATTGGGTTTTTTAGACAAAATAAAATACTTTCCTCTTGGAATTAAGAACATTCTAACAGCTGGTCAGAGAGAGGAGGAATGACGTTACTAGGTGACCGGATGGCACCTTGATTGGACTATGTGACTGATTGTTTAGGGAAGGGAAAAACTTTTACTTTTAATTAGATGAAAACCGCAGGAACCTTCAGGGTCGGTTTTCAATATGATATATCCAATAAAACTATTCTTTGAGGAACCTACCTGCCTTGGACTTTTGTTTGCTATGGGTATATTACTTGGAACCCTGACCAAGTCTATTTCTAAGGATAGACAGATACCTACAAAACCGTTTAATGTACAGAGGCATCTTTAAAGATGCAGCCCACTAAACCTCTTTGCCACTCTCCTGTAGTGTCACTGCACACATTTTCATATATAAATGATCTATCCTCCACAGCATTAAGATTTTAAAATTTCCTACTGGGAAGATGGGAGAGGCTTTCTGTTTTAAATCCAATTGCTACATCATTAGATGAATTCCGGAGAGATCACAGCATGAGAGGAGCAGAGGATTAATTTATAACCCTTCCTTCCCCAGCACTAACATTCACAAAATAAGCACTTAAGAAGGTGGCAAAAAGTCCTTCTCTAACCAGCATTTTTATTTCCCTTTCACCATGTTGATAGGGACCAGCAAAAGATGGTGGACTGCTATAAGAAACCCCTGGCCTTTACTGGGAAACCTCCAGAGATCCATATGTGGACAATAGGAGAAAGCTTTTTAAAGGCCAATTTAGGTGATAGTAGAATATCTCAAATCATATGTTTCAAATTCTGAGGTAAATTATGCTATCTATTCTAGTTACACAGCCTAGAAGCTGAAAAGGCACAGTGCCACTTTAGATGCTTTTAGCTTTCCCAATTTTCTGCCTGCAGAACTTTCAGATGCAACAAGTAAAAACCCAGGTAATAAGAATTCAGGTAGCGCTGATATTTGAAAGGGCATCATCATTTATTTACCACTGATGGCAAATAAAATGCAAAACAAAACGGAGCTTCTCTGAGGACAATGTAGTGATGAGGTAAGATTAAACTACATCAAACAATGATGAGAAATAATACCGCCTGACATATTAATAGATCTCAGGGAAGCTGAGAGGAATAGCTGCTTTCCTGCAGAATTAGTAAAATGGAAACAGGGAACATTTGTTGCCCAGCGAAATGTTCATACCCTATTTCCCTTGTAGTATGAGCAAGAGAGGCTGTGGAAGTGCCACAACCACTTCCTGTCAGGGAGATTTGCTTATTTTATTTTTTATTTATTTGGAAAGTTGGCAGCCCAGGTTTCAGGCCCAGAGCTCCCATCCTCATCCATCTGCAACCTAGTAGTTCGAAAGCATGTAAATGTGAGTAGATAAATCATGTGAAGTGTTAATACCTCTTTATAATGCCTTGGTAAGGCCTCACTTGGAATACTGCATCCAGTTTTGGTCAACATGATATAAAAAAGATGTTTAGAAAGAGTGCAGAGAAGAGCAAGAAAGATGATTAAGGGACTGGAGGCTAAAACATATGAATAACAGTTGCAGAAACTGGGTATGTCTCCCCTAGTCCTTCTTAATGAAAAGAAGGACTAGGGGAGACATGGTAGCAGTGTTCCAATATCTCAGGGGCTGCCACAAAGAAGAGGGAGTCAAGCTATTCTCCAAAGCACCTGAGGGCAGGACAAGAAGCAATGGGTGGAAACTAATCAAGGAGCAAGCCAACACAGAACTACGAAGAAATTTCCTGACACTGACAACAATTAATCAATGGATTCTCAAGAAGTCGTGTGTGCACCAACACTGGAAGATTTTAAGAAGAGATTGGGTAACTATTTGTCTGAAATGGTATAGGGTTTCCTGCCTGAACAGGGGGTTGAACTAGAAGACCTCGGATTCATAACTGGCTGACCAACCGCACTCAACGTGTAGTCCTCAATGGAACTACATCCACATGGAGGGAAGTATGCAGTGGAGTACCCCAAGGCTCTGTTTTAGGCCCAGTACTCTTCAACATCTTCATCAATGACTTGGACGAGGGGATAGATGGGGAACTCATCAAATTTGCAGATGACACCAAGCTGGCAGAAATAGCCAACACTCCAGAAGATAGGCTCAAGATACAGAAAGATCTTGACAGACTTGAACATTGGGCACTATCTAACAAAATGAAATTCAACAGTGAAAAAAGTAAGGTTCTACATTTAGGCCCAAAAAAACCCCAAAATGCACAGGTACCGGATATGTGGTACCTTGCTCAATAGTAGTAACTATGAGAGGGATCTTGGAGTCCTAGTGGACAACCATTTAGATATGAGCCAGCAGTGTGCAGCAGCTGCCAAAAAAGCCAACACAGTTCTGGGCTTCATAAAGAGAGGGATAGAATCAAGATCATGTGAAGTGTGAATACCACTTTATAATGCCTTGGTAAGGTCACACTTGGAATATTGCATTCAGTTTTGGTCGCCACGATGTAAAAAGGATGTTGAGACTCTAGAAAGAGTGCAGAGAAGAGCAACAAAGATTAGGGGACTGGAGGCTAAAACATATGAAGAACGGTTGCAGGAACTTGGTATGCCTAGTTTAATGAAAAGAAGGACTAGGGGAGACATGGTAGCAGTGTTCCAATATCTCAGGGGCTGCCACAAAGAAGAGGGAGTCAAACTATTCTCCAGAGCACCTGAGGGTAGAACAAGAAGCAATGGGTGGAAACTAATCAAGGAAAGAAGCAACCTAGAACTGAGGAGAAATTTCCTGACAGTTAGATCAATTAATCAGTGGAACAACTTGCCTGCAGAAGTTGTAAATGCTCCAACACTGAAAATGTTTAAGAAAATGCTGGATAGCCATTTGTCTGAAATGGTGTAGGGTTTCCTGCCTGGGCAGAGTGTTGGACTAGAAGACCTCCAAGGTCCCTTCCAACTCTGTTATTATTCTATTCTATTCTATTCTATTCTATTCTATTCTATTCTATTCTATTCTATTCTATTCTATTCTGAATAGGTACCACTTCAGTGGGAAAGTAACAGTTCTCAATGATGTCATGCTGGCCACATGACTGCAGAAATGTCTTCAGATAGTGCTGGTTCAATGGCCTTGAAAGGGAGATGAACACCACTCCCTAGAGTCAGCAACGACTAGTGGAGTAAAATATGCAGGGCCTCCTTTACTCTTCTCCCTTTTAATTATTTATCTATCAGATTTACATCGCTACCCTTCTTACAAACATGACTCTGGGCAACTTTTAATAAATGAAGACGGTATGAGAAACTTTACTATGGAGCTGCTCATGGTTTTATGAATACAGTAAACTCACCGCCCGGCTCTGAAGACGGGCAGAAATATCCTTATCAACTCATCATGGATCTGATGGAGAAACAGAAGGAGACAATAGACTTAGGGAATGTCTCGAAGCTATGTATGGCTTACCACCAATCTGTGCTGGGCAGATGCCGTATTAATTTTCTACAGTGCTCCCATTGTCAAGTCATTATTTTTTAGGGGGGAAAGCAAGGCTGAACTAACTGTAGGGTGGGTGGGTGGTGGAAGAGAAGAAGATAATAAGGAGCTGCTGCTTCTGCCTCCACCACACATTCAGGGTTGATCCTAAATGACATGAAAAATGGACACGGGAATAAATAGGTTCCACCTCATCTCTAATTATCATCTTATTTCATCATGACAGGAGATGTCTTAAGTGTGTCTTTCTGAGCCTAAGAACATTTTGGGGAATGTTATTAGCAGAGATGCAAAATAAAGCAGAACTCTTCCAAAAGAAGCACACCAAAGGAGTCTTACCATCTGTCTCACCTAAAGCAACTTTTATAATGAGAGAACAGCCTTTCCCTTCTCCCTGAATATTTTAACAGGAGCTCTGCAAGGAGAAGATGCCTTATTACAAATCGTCCATATTTCCGAGGTCTTTAAGAAGGGCTCTGTCATGTTTTAAGGAAAGCAAGGGCTTTCTCAGCTGTTTTGTTGCCATCGTCTTGGCGCTCTTCCGAGCCGCTTCAGTTTTAAACAGTTTGTTCAGACTTGTTGTATATTTAGAGAAAAAGCCTTACAGCAGCGCAGGATTCAAATTAACTTTGAAAAACAACACAAAAAAGGGCTTAATGTGCTTTGAAGTGCTTTTCCATTTCTGCCTGCTTGCAGCATAACCTTGGCTTTGACTTTTGGGAGGGGGGGAAGCAGTTCGTACATATCCGAGTAACCATCTACAACATAATGCTTGGCACGATTGTCTGACCCATCTGGAATCCTGATCGTCTGTTCCGTCCTCTTGAAACAACTTTGCAGTCATGAATAAGAGACGTCCTAATGGAAAGCAGCAAGATATCTAGCAAACAAGACCCACATCAATATTAATCGTGCGACATGTATAATGGAAGACAAGTAGTAAAACAGGGCAATGGCTTTGGAGCAGAACAGAATGCCTTCGTTTCTGATGAGAAAATGTGCACAGGGATCTCAGCTCCTCATGTGGGTTTTGACAATTTCAAAAATACAATGGTTAGTTCTTTAATATTTGCTGCTATTTGTTATTGGACCATCCAGAGTTGTGTATGGGGTTTGGTCAGAAAAATCAAGGTAATGGTTGCACAATCAAAACCCCAACACCAATTCCTGAGTGATTTTCCATATTATTTTTTTCTTGTATCAGCTTTACGTACAATATTCTGTTCAGATCACACCACGCACACAGTCTCAGATGCTGCAAATGAATAAATAGCATACATTACATGCTAGCATTAACAAATACCCAATGCAGGAAAAGCTTCCTAGGCATGGCATTATGATTAGGGAACTAGAGGTTAAAACATACAAGAAACAGTTGCAGGAATTGGATATGTCTAGTTTAACGATAAGAAGGACTGGGGCAGTGGTGGGATTCAGCCAGTTCGGACCTATTCAGGAGAACCGGTTGTTAACTTTCTAAGCAGTTTGTAGAACCAGTTGTTGGAAGAAATCTTATTTTGGTTTTTTTCCACTTTACAGGGCTAACCCTGTAAGGCAGGCAGGAAGGTGTTCTGTCCCCCCAACCACAGTCAATTAGAAACGTAAACTGACTAGATGTGCCAGCAATTTATTCTTGCCAAGTCCTCATCTATCAGAGCGATTGCAGTCCGAGCTGGAACAATCCCAAAGTTCAGAAGGAAACGAAACAGAGTCCAGGAGCCAAAGTACAGCCAACGTTTTCAACAGTCAATTGTTTTTTCGTCACAAGAACTATAGGGCAGCCCCTCCTGCTTTTATATCCTTTGGGGTGTGGCTCTGTGACTCAGCATTCTCTAGGCCTGCCCCACCCTTTCTTTTGATGTTGCCGTCTCTCCTGTCTGCAATACCAGGGGTCCAGCCACGACTGATTGTCAGCAGCTGGGTCTTGAGGCATGGCCTGAGAGGGAGGAGACGCAGGAGACAGAGGCCTCGTCATCTCCTCCACCTGGCCTGCCTCTGGGACTTGGAGCAGAGCCAGAGTAGAAGGCTCTGCAGAGGGAAGCCCTGTTGGCTCTTCCCCCTTGCTCTCTGAGTCACTTTCTGCCAGGAGGCCAGGTTCGGGGGGGAGGGGCGAAGACACAACAGAAGAAAACATTCTGGTGTTGTTTCTAGCCTAATCTTTATTGCCCTGCTTATAGAAACTGCCTCTTTGGTTAACCCTTATTACATTGTAACAGCTAAGGTGAAGCACCCATCGACCTAAGGGCTGTTGACCATGCCCACACAGTCACATGACCACTGAGCCACGCCTAACCAACTGGTCATTAGGGCAGAGACCCGGTTGTTAAATTATTTGAATCCCACCACTGGACTGGGGTGATATGATAGCAGTATTCCAGTATCTGTGGGGCTGTCACAGAGAAGAGGAGGTCAACCTATTCTCCAAAGCACCTGAAAGCAGGACAAGAAGCAATGGGTGGAAATTACTGTAATCAACCAACCTAGAAACAAGGAGAAATTTCCTGACAGAACAATAAACCAGTGGAATGCCTGAGAAGTTGTGGGTCCTCCAACACTGGAGGTTTTTAGTATAGTATAGCCTTTATTGTCATGGTACATCATGTATATAACGAAATTGGTTTTAGCCTCACTGGTGCAATCCATGACAAAAAGTACAAACAACATAAGTAGTATAAAGAATAATCCTTATGCAAGTAATTAGGGGGGAAAAAGAAAAAGGAAAACTAGTCATACGTTTCCACGTGTGCGCTGAGTGATTGTGGTTGCGTTTAAGAGTCTGACAGCCCAAGGATAGAAACTATTTTTAAACCTATTTGTTTGGCTGGCTGTGCTTGGATGTCTTCTGCCCAATGGTAGAAGTGCGAAGAGACACTGACCAGGGTGTGAATCATCTCTGAGCATCTTGTTAAAGCAGCGAGACCTGACGATGTCATCCAGTGGTATTAGAGGGCAACCAATGGTTTTAAGAAGAGATTGGACAACCATTTGTCTGAAATGGTATAGGGTAGTGGTAGTCAACCTGGTCCCTACCACCCACTAGTGGGCGTTCCAGCTTTCATGGTGGGCGGTAGGGGTTTTGTCCGATACTGATGCACTTTCCTTTTTTTAATTTAATTGACTTTTAAAAAAAAAATCATAGCATTATTTAAAAACATTTTCATTAGGTTTTCATAAAATTCCCCATGACAATTTAAATTTCTGAAAATATACTATTTGTATCGCCCGCACATAAGTTTAGTTCACGTTATGTAAGTGAAACTAAATGGCGCTTTAGTGTGACCACCAACAAAAGAGCCTCGTCCCAGAATAGCTCGTGCATCTCCCCTCACACCACCCAGCAGTAACAGACAAGCAGAGCTGGTAGCTGGCATCCCGCCCCCAAACCTACTTTATAAATCACCATTACTTTTTACTACTAACAGAGATACAAAAGTGGGCGGCAGGTATAAAAAGATTGACTATCCCTGGTATAGGGTTTCCTGCCTATTCCTGACTGACTAGAAGACCTCCAAGGTCCCTTCCAACTCTGTTATCCTTTTTATCTCTGACTCTTTGTAATGTATTAGTGAGTTACAGTACTTGTCAAGTATACAAGAGCTGATTATTGGAATCCATTATTGGTTGGCACTATAGGAGAATTAAATCCAATCAGAAAAAAAAATCAGTTTCAATGATCTATGTTTCAAGGAAGAAAAATTTCTTTGGAGACCACAGATGGAGGGCTAAATGATATTTTTAATTTAAAGTGAAAGAAGAAACATAATTCTCACCCACAGTTGCAGCATGAATCTGTCACAAGCTAGCAGAAAAAATAAAAGTAACACATGCACCCTTACACTATACACAAGCTCAGTTAGGAAGTTTTCCACACTTTTAACATTTATTTTGAAATGGCTGTTTTCACACAAATAATCGAATTGTTTAATGTGCACCTACATTAGATAGCAAACATCTATGATGCCATAAAATTTGCAAGCAACCAACTAGAGGCTAATATTTTGAACAGGAAAAAAGCATTTTATTCTGTCCCCTTGCCTCAGTCCGAGAGATGACTTAATTAGCCAGCACTATCAGCTCTGGCAGCAAACTAGCAAGCATCTGCCAAGTGTCTCTGTTATCTCCCTTGATGCCAATGAGTCAACAAACAGTACTTCAGCTGTAGTCAAGCAGTTGATTTGCCTGCTACGAAGAGGCATAGCAGCCCTTGCTGCTTTTATATCCTGTGAGGTGTGGCGCCATGACTCAGCCCTTCCTAGGCCTGCCCCACCCCTGTTTCTGTTGTTCCCGCCTCTCCTACCTACGAAACCTAGGGTCCAGCCAGACCTGATTGCCATCAGCTGGGTCTGGAGGCTTGGCCTGGGGGGGAAAGAGTCAGGGGACGGAAGCCTCGTTATCTCTTCCACCTGGCCTGCCTCTGGCTCCTGGAGCTGAGCCAGGGAAGCCGGTACTCCCGAGGTTAGTCCTCATGGCCCTTCCCCCTCACTTTCCAAGTCATTTCTGGCAGGGGGCCCGTCTTGGGGGGCGCAGACACAACACATTTACATTGTAGGTGAAATCCAGAAGGTTCTGACAGTTTTGAAGAACCGGTAGCGGAAATTTTGAGTAGTTCGGAGAACTGGCAAATGCCAACTCTGGCTGGCCCCAGAGTGGGCTGGGAATGGAGATTTTGCAGTATCCTTCTCCTGCCATGCCCACCAAGCCATGCCCACAGAACTGGTAGTAAAAAAATTTGGATTTCACCACTGATTTACAGAATAAAAAAAATTAAACCACAATACTGGTGGACATTTTTGGATAAGGAAAATCCTTCTCCTTATCAAAATACTTCTGATAAAATGGCATGTTGAACCAAAGGATTGTCTCTGTTGCAGTGTATTTAAAACTCTTTAAATACATCAACTAAATCCTTTATTCCAAGACTGTAACTGTCTGTCTGTCTACCTATTAATCTATGGATGGTGAATAAAATACACACTAAGAAAAGCCTACTGTTCAATTGCAAAAATTCTATTTCTGAATATCTTTATGGACAATTAGATATTCCAGGTCATCCTTAGCCCATCCACCCTTGCAGGAGAACTAATGCTATTAAAATTTAAGTTTGCTTAAAATTTCTAAAATACAATTTACCCAGCATGTTTACCTGAAATTTCATGTTTACATATAACCATTCTTAATTCTTTTCATGACCCTGTGGAGTTGTGCCGACCAAATGGAACTGAGAATTTACTGGCCGGATGCCCTTCCTGATTCCTAGGTGGAGTTCACAGCAGATATTTTCTCTTTCCATCCTGATAGAGAATCTTCTGCCGCTGCCTAGGATAGAACTCACAGCCTTCCGAGTAGAAGGCGAGCGCCTTCACCTCTAGGTCACAGCATCTGTAGATTTTTCTTTTCTTTATAAGCTTAGACACCAAATACTAGTTCCCTGAATATGAAAACTTGGGAAGCCTTCACACTCTGTGTTTATCACTTGTGTTAGAAGCCATGGTATAGATTGGATGTAATTTTTGAAAGTGTTTAGTTTGGTCACTGAGTAGAGTACTGAGTGGAGCCTTGGTCAAAACCAGTTCAACTGAACAATAAGGCAAGTAGCAGAGTCAAATGAGGTGGCATCTACTGAACCACATTGCACATGGTTTCCCAGTTCATCAGTGAGGGTTATTCATTAATCCTTAATCATTATTTTTTTTGCATGCAACATCACTTCCCATTCCTTTCATTTTAACTGTTGATGTGAACTCAATTTCACACATGGTGACATCGAACTATGGGAAGCAAATCTAGTTCCGTTCAACATAGCAATGGCAATTGCCTTAGATTTATATACCACTTCACAGTGCTTACCGCCGTCTCTAAGTGGTTTACAGAGTCAGCCTATTGACCCCAACAATCCTGGTCCTCATTTTACCAACCTCAGAAGGATAGAGGGCTGAGTCAACTTTGAGCCGGTCAATATTGTACTGCTGGCAATTGGCAGAGTTATCTTGCAATCCTCCATTCTAATCACTACACCACTATGGCTCATACTTTCCACAATCTGACAATAAACATTCCCTTACATACTTGCAAACATTTTTTTTTTTTGAGAGGAACAACAGGGAAGCCTACTTAATTTAACCTTATTGTTAAAAACTTTTTTTGGGGGGGGGTCAGAGAAACAGGTAGCAAATAAGTAGGGAAATGGCTAGTTCTGATTTTTCCGGTGCTTGTTACTAACTTGTGTAGGCTAGTAAAACAAAGAACTTTTCTATCTTGCTATATATTTCCAACTGCTAATATAGTATTTTGATCTTAAATGGCTTATAAAGCAGTCAGTTTTCATTATTTGTGCCTTACAAATACAAGTTAGCATATTTGCAGGCTCTTTACTTCAATGTCATTATTTCCTTGGGTTTTAGAATACCTGATTAACATTGCTGGATCATATCAAAAGCCCGTCTCAGCCAACTTTCTGGTGGCAGGTTGACCAGACAGAAAGCAACCGAGAAAAACAGTTGTTTATCGCTTGAAGGCTGATCGAAGCACATGAAATTGTAGCCATGATGTTTTTTTTGACGGATGAACACCACACAGAGAGGTGTTTCCTGATATATTGTGACTCCCATTTTTGCATCATTTTTGCACTGCTACTACACAATGATGAATGTTGATCAGCATGAATCACCATGGTTCAGAGGTGGGTTTCAGCAGGTTCTGACCAATTCTGGAGAACCGGTAGCGGAAATTTTGAGTAGTTTGGAGAACCGGTAGTAAAAATTCTGACTGGCCCTGCCCCCATCTATTCTCTACCTCCCAAGTCCCAGCTGATCGGGAGGAAATGGGGATTTTATAGTAACTGTCAGGCCTGGAAACCATACTAGGCTTTAGGTTTCCAGACGCTGCCACATTTCTCCCCTGAGGGGAAGAAGTGGGGTTGAGGGGTATGGTAACATTCTTCAAACGGTCAAGGTCGGATTGTGTTCACATCTGCAGAAGGAGGGCAAGAAGAGGTTTCGAATAAAGTGGAAGAACGTTGGACCATGTGACCAGCAAAGGGGTTAGTGGGGTGGGACTCTTGGGGTTTGTATAATTGGGAAAAGAATCCGGAAGTTTCAGTTTTGGAATGTCACTCATTGTGTGCCAGTTTTCTTATGCTAATAAAGAACTTTGAAAGACAATGGCTTCTGAGGTTTTTTTTATTCAGAAGAGGTTTTTCTGGAACCTTGACAGTAACCTTCCTCTGGGGGGGGGAAATAGAGATTTTACAGTATCCTTCCCCTGCCACGCCCACTAAGTCACGCTCACCAAGCCATGCCATGCCCACCAAGCCACACCCATAGAAACGGTAGTAAAAAAATTTGAAACCCACCACTGCCATGGTGGTGGTAGAGACCCATTTGTACTGATTCAGCATGTTTTTGTCATCATCTGCAGAGAGAATTGATTCCTTTAGTTTCTGTCACATTTTCAGCCTGTTAGATCTCATAGAGACAGAATCCATTCACACAGCAGCATTGGGACAGAAGTTGGTCAAACAAGATTTTGGGCTGCTTTCTTACACTTTTTGTTTGTTTGTTTGTTTATCTTGTCCTGGGATGGGAAGAAGTTAATTTGGACGTTTGCTTCCTTTCTAAAGTTGCCAAATTAGTCTTCTTTTCCATACATGTTTTTCTTATTAGTTTGTGAGTCAGTGTATGCATATCAAAAGGATGTGATGACTCAGCAGTTAAAGACGCTTTAACTGGTTCTGGATGCTTTGATAGGTTTGAGACCCAAGTGCTGCATAATGGGGTGAGCTCCTGTCATTTGCTCTAGCTACTGCCCATCTAGCAGTTCGAAAGCATGCAAATGTAAGTAGATAAATAGGTACCAATTCAGTGGGAAGGTAACAGCATTCCATATGCCAGGCCAGTGGTGGGTTTCTACTGGTTCTACCCGGTTCGGGAGAACTCGTAGCAGTGGCAGTTGGCTCCTCCCACCCACCCAGACATCATCACAGATGCTCTGCGCATGCAAACCTATAACAAAGATAAGTGAAACCCACTACTGGCCTAGGCATATAATCATGTTGGCCACATGACTATGAAATGTGTTTGGACAACGTTGGCCCCCTCAGCTAAGAAATGGTGATGCACACTATCCCCTAGAGTCAGCCATTACTGGACAGGTTAAACATTTATCTTTATGTGTGCATCATATATGCATTTAATTTCTTTCTTTCTTTCTTTCTTTCTTTCTTTCTTTCTTTCTTTCTTTCTTTCTTTCTTTCTTTCTTTCTTTCTTTCTGCAGCTGGAAAACTGGGTTTCCACCCTGCTCTTAAATTTTCTCCTGTAAGGATAGTAGGGCCTTATTTTCAAAACATTGTAAAAGGGAGTTGAGGCCTTGCAAGACCTCATGGAGAGAAATGCAACATAAGCTGTTCTGTGGTTTTCCTGCTGGGAAGACAGATTGCCTTTGCTGTTTTCCTCAGCAGAGTTAAAGGCAGAAAGGGTGACCTGGATGGGAAACCAAACTGAACCAGTTTGGGGAAGGCTTCAGGGAGGCAGAGACCTTTTTCCTCTTCATTGACATCTAACAGTCATCCCCAAATATGATTTCAAAGCCGTCACAGAAAATGACCTCAATTTCAAACAAGCCTATATTTTTAGGATGTTCAGTGCTAAATATGATCTTAGTTGGGTAGAACTCAATAGGAAAGAGAGCTTCACTCTCCAAAATTACACTAAAATAAATCCATATCAGATTGTTTCTTTCTTTCTTTCTTTTTTTATAGAAAAAGGTACCTCAAGCAAAATATGCGGAATTGTTGGATAACAAGAAATATGGTGTTTTCCTCATCAAGGAGAATAATAATGCTTCTGGTGGTTTCATATAAGCCAACAGACATTGAGATCTATGGTCTAATTCCAAAATAACATTTTGGTGTATTTTACCAGAAGATTAACTTCCAGAATATCACTATCACACCCCTAAATGGCTGGATCATTGTGGTTTAGAGAATAAAAAGAATGTCCCACAATTCTCCAGAATATTCCATTCCTCAAATGGGATTGGCCTGAGCCAGTTTTAAAGGGTTTTAGGATGCCCAGGTACATTAAGCTCCCAAGCAGAAAGTCTGGATGAAACAGGCTAGGGTAAGGTAAAGGTAAAGGTTCCCCTTGCTAGTCATTGCCAACTTTAGGGGGCGTTGCTCATCTCTGTTTCCAAGCCGAAGAGCCAGTGCTGTCCGAAGACGTCTCCGTGGTCATGTGGCCGGCATGACTCAATGCCAAAGGCGCAGAGAACGCTGTTACCTTCCCACCAAAGGTGGTCCCTATTTTTTCTACTTGCATTTTTACGTGCTTTCAAAACTGCTAGGTTGGCAGAAGCTTGGACAAGTAAGGGAAGCTCATCCCGTTACACGCCAGCACTAGGGATTTGAACCTCTGAGCTGCTGACCTTTCGATCGACAAGCTCAACATCCTAGTCCCTGAGCCACCGCGTCTCCTTAAGCTAGGGTAGAACAAAATAAATCAGGCTGTCAGGTCATGTTTCAAAATGGAGTTTCACTGCATGGTGTCTTTTATATTGCAATGTTTCTCCTAGATAGTATCTTTAATTTTGACTTCACCTTTTCTAGATAATTCATTTAGAACACAAAGCTTTTAACATCTTGTTTTGCAAAACTTTGTCTGCAATATAAATCTTTCACGGAGTCGCCAACTGTTACGTTTTGAATTATGCCTCCATATCCCTTCAGCTGGTTTTCCAGTACAGCATTTAAAAAAAAACCGAGATAGTGATTAATGGTTAAGATGTGAGCTGCAGATTCATATCAAACTGACTATATTTGGACTAATCTTTGTCTATCTAGATTCAAGCAACCAAAGCATAAAGGTCACTGTGGTTGTTAGCCATGAGACATTGCTCATCAATTGATCGCAAACTCTTTTAAACCTGCCCAAGTTGGTAGACATCTGCTCAGATGTAGCAGGCTTTCCTTGTTCAGTCATATCTCTTGACCTATTCAATTTCATCAGATAACCCAAAGCTGTAGCACCATAGTTTTGTTTCCATGACATAGTCAGAGTTAACTCCTTGATGGTTTAGGGAATCAACCAATTTCATACACTACAACAAGTCATAAACACAGGGTTGGCTCCCCCAATGAATTAGATTAGAATGCAGCTCAGAGTTTTATGCCTTACTACGTCAAGCAAATCGATCTTCTGAAAAGACAATATCTTAGGTTCACTCACTTTCTAGAAATTTAATTTTAGAACAGCAATTACATTAGCACCTAGATGTAGATACCACCCCATAGTGATTTATAGCACACTCTGGCTGGTTTACAATGTCACCCTATTTCTCCCAACAATCCAGGTCCTCGTTTTACTGACCTCAGAAGGATGGAAGGCTGAGTCAACCTTGAGACCCATCAAGATCAAACTCCAGGCTGTGGGAAGAATTTGCACACAAAACTGCATTCTAACCACTGCACCACCAGGGCTCCTTCAAAAGCAATTTCAGCAAACATGTTACTTTTCAGAAAACACACATTCAGCTTTAGGCAACACAATATTTCTGTTTCCATCCACCATAGCAATTGCACAAATGGCTAGCCCATTTATTTCAGAACATTAGAACTTGTCCCATAACAGCAAAACATATAGACCAGCAAAGATGCTAGTGTTTCCACCATGTTTAAAATTATAGCTCTTTCTTAATCCTTTATTTTATGCACAGTATCCATCAACAACAATGTAGATAAAGTGATTTAATTGGAATTTATGATTGGATGGGGAGACATAGAACCCAATGAGCATTTGAAAGGCAGAATGGAGAGTTCCAGTCTGTAAGACTCTGCATTGCACTGACACTATGATAGTTGCTCTGGTTTGGGAGACACTGAGATACCTGACTAGGTGGCTCAGTGGCTAAGACACTGAGCTCCTCGATCAGAAAGGTCAGCAGTTCAGCTGTTCGAATCCTTAGTACAGGTCTCCTGCATGAATGGGGGTTGGATTAGATGACCTCCAAGGTCCCTTCCAACTCTGTTACTGTTACCTATTACCTGTCATCAGAAGTAAGGAAAGGGATTTTCTTTCTTTGAGTTGTATTCCATCAAATGTCTTGCAGATGTATTGTCTGAATGGCCTACATTTTCAAAATGCATTAGGAAAATGGATAATGTATGAGGAATCAGTCCATTATTTCAGCTTTATCTTTCTCATGGAAATGCATTATTTTTCCCTCTTCAATAAGTGCAAAACTGTATGTGTGCATAGGCATCAGAGGTGAGTTTCAGCAGGTTCTGACCAGTTCTGGAGAACCGGTAGCGGAAATTTTGAGTAGTTCAGAGAACCGGCAGTAAAAATTCTGACTGGCCCTGCCCCCATCTATTCTCTGCCTCCGGAGTCCCAGCTGATCAGGAGGAAATGGGGATTTTGCAGTATCCTTCCCCTGCCATGCCCACCAAGCCATGCCTACCAAGAACCGGTAGTAAAAAATTTTTTAACCCACCACTGATAGGCATATGAAGAAGATAGGTATGACATGAAATGCTAACTGTAAACTTTCTTTCGTCCATTTCAAACCTTTGGTTGTAGAAATAGGCATGAAAGAAAATGGTATCATTTGCAATTTAATTTTCTGAATGCCGAGGTTTCGAAAAGGAAGGGGAAAATCATATCCACATATCTCCTGTGTTACATTTTTTTGAGCGATTTCTCACCTGTTTATGTTTCAAGTTGATTTTATGTTTAAATGCTAGTTTAGAAGTTTCAAAACTGTATGCTTTATATACGACATTCCACTCTTTTGAATCAATAGGAATAGTAACTAACGAGAGTCACTTTGGATGGTGGGAGCATATAAATTTAATAAATAAATATATAAAATGGAAATAGCAAAAAATACTGTAATGGGTTTTCTACGGAGGGGTGATGGCTTTAATTTCTGTTCTATATGCTTGCACACAAGTATTCGATCTGGTGGTTTTTACAACTCTGCATATTCATAACGGCGTTCTTCCTTTCATTCACAATGGTGTTTGCCTTCCACATCACTTTGTAGATCTGTGGGATGAATCTTCCCTGCATCAAAATGAGTTCATCAACATGTCTACTTGTATGTCAGAATGGGATTCCAAACTGAGCATCTCCATCGGAAATATGACTATTGCCTTCCACTGCCAACTATGCAGGACCGGAATGAGAAACTGTGGCCCTCCCTGACTTTGTGAAAAGAATAACAAAAGGGCCGTGATAGCTCAGGCTGTTAAGAAGCCTGTTATTAGAACACAGAGCCTGCAATTACTGCAGGTTCAAGCCCAGCCCAAGGTTGACTCAGCCTTCCATCCTTTATAAGGTAGGTAAAATGAGGACCCAGATTGTTGGGGGGGCAATAAGTTGACTTTGTAAAAAATATACAAATAGAATGAGACTATTGCCTTATACACTGTAAGCCGCCCTGAGTCTTCGGAGAAGGGCGGGAGATAAATGTAAACAAACAAACAAAAAAAAGCTATCAAACTTATAACTTTGTGTATGCAGGGAGGTGGTTCAAGAACACAACACGCTTTTGATAGAATTGCTAGGAGGGTTATGCTGGAATTTGGGAGGAAACAATACAAAAAAACGGAGCAGTACTCACAGGAAATAAGTCTAATTATGTTTAATTGAAAATAACTTGATGAGATTATGCCCCGTGTTTTCAATCATGTTCTCTTTTGTTATATTGCTATTTACTATTAAGCAGTAAATTCTCTGGCATAATTCAGAGTTGAGTATTTCCAGCATTCTGTTATAATGCAATGATTGATAGATAGACTCCCCACTCAAATCATAGGTTGAGTATGGTATCGTAGTCAGATTTATCTATATTTAACTAAACCAGGGACTGTATATATAGAAAAAGCTATAAATAGACTGGGCTAGACTAGAATAAATAGAAAAGAACAGCATAGAATAGCATATCAGAGCTGGAAGGGACCTTGCAGGTCTTCTAGTCCAACCCCCTGCTCAGGCAGGAAGCCCTATACCCGTGATGGCAAACCTATGGCACGCGTGCCACAGGTGGCATGCAACACCCTCTCTGTGGGCATGCAAACCGTTGCCGCAGTTCAGCTCCACCGCACATGCGCGCACGCCTCCCACTGGCCAGCTGATCTTTGGGTCTCTGCCATGCATGCATTGGGGGTGGAATGTGTGTGGGGGCCACGTGCGCATGCACAGGGGCGGGTTGCATACATGGGGCCACACACGCATTCATTTTGAGGATTTGGGGCATGCATGTGTGGATTTGCGTCCATGCCGGCACGATTTGGGCACTGGAAAAGGTTAGCTATCACTGCCCTATACCATTCCAGACAAGTGGCTGTCCAGTCTTTTCTTAAAAACCTCCAGCGATGGAGCACCCACAACTTCGGGGGGCAAGTTGTTCCACTGATCAATTGTTCTGTCAGGAAATTTCTCCTTAGTTCTAGGTTGCTTCTTGTCTTGCCTTCAGGTGCTTTAGAGAATAGCTCAACCCCCTGTTCTTTGTGGCAGTCCCTGAGATATTGGAACACTGCTATCATGTCACCCCTAGTTTTTTTCTTCATTAAACTAGACATGCCCAATTCCAGCAATCATTGTTTATATATTTTAGCTTTCGGTCCCCTAATCATCTTTGTTGCTCTCCTCTTTTACTTATTCTAGAGTCTCTAAAGAGATTTGTGTCTGGCATGAACTTAGCATAGACATTCATTTGGTACCAATAATGTTAAGAAGTCCACATCAAGATGCTTTCTGATGTATTTCAATGTGTCATTCTAGCTTATGGCCATCTTTATATATACAGAGAGAGATATTATGTACTTTTAGTTGGCTCCCATTAGTCACATTTCAAAATACAACCTTCCAATTCAACAATAGTTATCCAATGGCAAACAGTTCTTTTTATTGGTTTACATTTGGCAGGTCACAGTCACAACCACATCAGGCAGAAATTGCAAATAGACCACCTTGAATTTTGAAGACTTTCCCTGTTTTAACTTCTACTAGGGAGAAACAGGCAGCCGAAAAGTTGATTCATTTTGATCACTGAGATCATCAATCTTAACCTGTATTAATTTTAAATACAGATAAAAGAAATGTTTGGAATATAAATACATACATACATACATACACACACACACACACATATATGTATGTATGTATGTATATGTATATGTATATGAATGAATGTACAGGTAGTTCTCGACTTACAACAGTTCATTTAGTGACCATTCAAAGTTGCAACAACACTGGAAAAGTGACTCATTTTTCACACTTAATAATCATTGCAGCATCTCCACAATCAGGTGCTCAAAATTCGGGCCCTTGGCATTCAATGGAAACAAAATGCTAAGAAGTTATAATATTTATGGAGTTACTGTAGAGAGTTAGCACCCATCGCTCTCCTAGAAGAATGAAATATTTTGGGAAACATTATAAAAGGCAGAATATTATATTTTCCTGGATGAGAAAAGGAGAAACATGCTCTTGGAAAGCAGCCCCACTTTCCTTAATAGTCCCAGCAGGACTGGGCCAGCCTATCTACAAGACAAAAGGCCTTCAGCTGCAGGATGATGGGATTATCCTTCAGGGCAAAGCCATTCAACCACAATAGGAACTGCATTGCATCAGCCCAAGTTTCAACCAAGCTTGACTCAGAAAACCTACAAAGTTAGCTATGAACCCTGCATAGCCCCGTGGGAGTCTGATAGCAACCAATAGAATACATGTCCTTGCCACAGGAATAGGAAGCTCAAGGGCAAGGCCCAAGAGAGGGTATAAATAACACTCATTCTCTACTCCATATGGTCAGCTGCCCAGGGCCTAAAATCCATGTGGTCCTGTCCACCAATAAACCATCTTTCCAATCAGCCTCCAGGTTTCCAGTGTCTTTCTCCCCACTTGGAAATATCCATCTGCCCAGCTGAATATTTCTTCCAACGTTACTTACCAAGCACATCTAAATTATATTAAAGTAACCAAAATATCTTTACAATCCCCAAGGCGTGTTATGACTTTTGAGCACCCTTAACGTCTGGAAATTGAAAGTTGAAAAAATTGACATGCCCTGCTAGGCAATTGACTTGTATTTATGACATTTGCAATGTCCTGGAGTCATGTGATCCCCTTTTTGCAACCTTCCGACAAGCAAAATCAATGGGGAATCCAGATCTATTTAACAACCATGTTCCTCATTTAACCACTGCAACGATTCCCTTAAGAACCAGTGCAAAGAAAGGTCATAAAATGGGGCAAAATTCACTTAACACCAGAAATTTGGGTCTCAATTCTGGTCACAAGTCGAGGACTACCTGTATTTGCCAAGTTTGCTGATCACATTTATGCTTGATCAAATGTTTTCTTTTTGTAGAAAAATGCTTTTTTTTCTGGCGGTGGTAGAAAATATGATTCGAAACCATCTTGCGTGTGTCTGTGTGTGTGAAATAATTTGCAAATGCTTTTTTTTTTTTTTTGCCAATATTTGGAAATATTATTGGGAAATCAAGGATCCTAATCCTATACACTGTAAAAGTTTGGTGACATATCCTACCCTGTAAGTATACAACGGATCATAGCTTATGATTAATGTATTCATAACTTGAACATTTCCCAAAGAGAATTTAATCCAAATATAGGTTGAGGTCTATACAAATATATCTGATCTTGTAGAAGCATACAAAAGTCTTCAAAAGCCAGATTGATCTCAAGAAATAACTCTTTATTCTGAGACAGTTACCATTACTTCATTTTTTAAAAAATGACAAAACAGCAATAAACACTTCGGCTCTTTAATGAGCAGATAACCAGGTCTCTTAGCATTGGAATAATTATAATGTTCATTATTCAGATTAGCTTTTTATTTTTTCACTCAGTAGAGCCAGCGTTAGTGGCCCAGAAGTACAAAGAATTTTCCCCATCAAGTTGTATACAATTTGTTGTATGTGTAATAAGCTTTCAATCTTGAAAAAGAGTAACTGAAAAGAAACATTTTCTGTTACTGCAGTTAGTTTGTCAGAGAAAGTTCTGCGCGTTATCTTACAAACTATCAAAATTGCTAGTCATTTGAAAAAATGCAAAATAAAATAAAAATCACATAACTGTACTCTAATAGAAATATAATACAGGAAAAGAGAAACTGTAATCACCAGGGCTGTGCTCTTTAGTCCATCTTAATTTTTTCCTCTTTTTTTCATATATAAATGTATGATTACACATACAAACTTTTTTTTTAAAATGACCACGGCAGACCATTTTTTAAAAATAAAATAAAATTGAAAAGTAACTGTAAGGGCAAAGGGGCAAAATCATCCTTCATTTTAGCCTCTTTTCGTTTTCAGATCCAGACAATATTAAACAAGATGCAAAATTAAACATTTCCAGATTATTCCACATGATTATTCCAATTGCAGTATCTAATCAAGTACAGGAATCTCCTTCCTTGTACACTCTGTGATTCACTGACAATACACAAAGCCAAAAAAAAAAAAAAAGGGAATAACTTGGAAATTGTGTTAAGTGAATTTGTCCTCATGCAATATAATTGGCCACATGAATACGAGAAAAGTTGTATTTGTTGTGATCATTTTCAACAAGGTCACTCTGGCGACATATTCCTAGCAAATAAATCTTGGAAACTTCCTTTTTCTTTTGATGTTGTTGCGGTTCTGTTCATTGAACTAATTCTGATGTACGTGGAAGAGATTGTAATGAAACTAGAACCCAAATGGGGCTGACTTCATCAAAAGATGCCCTATTAAAATGTTGTAACTTAATAGCATGGTGGTGATGGAGTAGGGAGGCATTATTCTTATTTACCATTACTTCACATTGTTTCACATTATTTAGTTCGCTGCTGAACCCTTGGAGGAGAGTTTCTCAACATGTTGCCCATCAGATATCTTGGACTTCAGTGTCAACTTTCCACCAAAAATAAGCCCAACGCATCTGGAGGACATTAAGTTGAGAAAAACTGACTTGTACCATCAAGTCTCTCTAGAAGCTACTGCAGAGACCTCCATTAATGGAAGGCAGGAGTTTACGTACAATTTCTTTTCTCTTTTTTCCCCCTAGAAAACAAACCTTCCTTCAATTAGGCCAATCAAGGAAATAAGTTTCTGTTGGACACTCCAATGACATGAGAAAAGATTTTAATGACAGCTTAATCAGCAGCACACCCACCAAGCATAATAAATTATCATGCACGTTGTGCGAAAAAAATATTCAGTTCCTTTATTCCCACAATGTTTATAACGACAGCACTTTGTGTGGTCATGTTGAAGCTGCCAGATTTCCAGAACATGGTTACTTTAAAAAAAAAAAAAACCAAAACAAGAAACTGGCAGATCTCAGCACATGAGCCTGTGTCTAAGGCCTTGAACAGCTCTGAAGCTTTGGATACTGATTCAAAGGTATAAATATGGTCTACACAAGAAAACAGTTCCAAATAAAAACCGGTGCAAATGATGTGACATTCCATCAATGTGTCCCTTGTGCATATTTATAGAACTTTTTTTTTTAAAAAAAATTTCAGTTGTAGTTTCTCTCCCACTCCTGTGTTGCACTTGCCTAATTCCATCATGTAACTTAAACCCTCAAAAAAATTAATAGAGTGTGAATGTAAAAAGTACCATTCAAGACAATTGCTTCAAGCAATTGCTAAAGTTATGCTTTCTCTTTTTTTTTAAAGTTCATTTGTATATATGTACAATTCATTTTTCCCCCAACTCCCTCGAGTTCTCGATATGTATATTCACATAATATTCCTCCAAATTTAAATAATAACAGTCTTGTAGGGTTGAAAGCCAAGTTAAGTCTTCAGCAATTATAACCCACTGGAATCCACCCCAAAAATAAAAGTTCATATCCTCTTGTTTGGCTATACCCTAGTTGTTGAATGTGAATGAGGATGTGGCTGGGGCAGAATGCTGTTCTGTCCACCGGTAAATGTATTAAATGTGTGTAAGGGTTGAATCCCAGGTATAGTGTTTGGAATCATTGTAATCGTGTTGGGGGTCATTAAAGGAATATCATCAGGTGACCTTCTCATAGCTAGTGTGTAGTCTGGGGGGCAGGCGGTCCTAAGAACCACCTCATGTGGATGAATGGATTCGCATTCATGACCCAAGTCACTGTGCTTCATCTGGAGGGACATTATTTCCTCTTCTTGTGCGTGGGTGAGATCATTGGCAGTTGTACGCTGAGGACTACATCGCCGATGGACATCATGTCTCCGCTTGTCCTTTTTGTAGTATAACGCTGCAAAGGCTAAAATGTTCAAGAACAACAAGGATGCCCCCACAGCAATGGTGACACTCAACTCCGTGGAATAGTCTCTTTGATCTCCTGAAATTAGACTCGGTGGTTGTTTAGGATCATCTTGCTTGGCTGTAGGAAAAGCTGATGTTACAGGTACCAAATTTTTCCGGGTTGGCCTGAAAGTAATATCAGTTGATGGCACTTTAGTTGTTGTAGAGGTATACTGTGAAATGTCATTAAGATTGTGCAGGTGAGGTACTAGTTCCAACCACAGGTTCACCTTGTTAGCTCTGTAATGTTCCTTCACGCGTGGTTTTAATCCAATGTGAAGATAAAGTTGATCTTTTTGAGAGTATCTGGTCCACGCTACCTCCTCAAAACGATTAGGTTTTGTGTGAATGAACTTAGTATCTTGTGGAACTGGTTGATTGGGATCCCTAGGAGGAAAACGGGAAATGTCAAGCTTTTTTGAAAATTGGTATTTCTTTTAAAAGTATTTTACCTGCTTAGCAGAACATCTCACAAAACACAGTCTTAAACTAGGATGAATTAAGAATATGACTAACATTCAGCCTTAGTCATATTAAGAATAGACCGCATGCAATTAATGGAACTAAATTCACTGCTAAATTAAAGCTCATTATTTGGAATATCTTAAGCATTTTAAATCTAAGTCCAATCTTACCTAAGCACAGAGAAAAATATAATGAAAAGACTCTGTTCAGGTTTCATTATATCATATTCATCATCATTATCATTATTATCAGCTTCATAACAATAATATAAGAGTACAATAATATAATATTGCATTAGCAAAATCAAGGTTCAAACAAGTTCAGAATCATTTTCCTATGGAGCTAGCTAGGTATCTCTAGTGGAAATTTAGTTTGGTCTAAATCAGGGGTGAAATGCTCCCAGTTCGGACCGGATCACCTGATCTGGTAGCAATGGCAGCGAGAGGTTCGGAGAATCTGTAGCAAAAATCTCTGCCCCCTCCCTCCCTTGCCCATGCCCAGCTGAGCTGCGTGATCATCAGAGGGTTGCTTTTTTACTTTTAAAAGCATTTTTTCTTCGGCCGAAAAAATGCTTTTAAAAGAAATAAAAAAAGCCTCTGATGATCCTGTGGCTCAGCTGGGATTGTCAGAACCCTTTAAAAGCATTTTTTTACAACCTCTTCACCTGAAGTTGTAGAAAAAATGCTTTTAAAAGGCTACTCTGGCGATCCCAGCTGAGTTGCCTGATCATCAGAGGCTTTTAAAAGCATTTTTTTAACAATCTCTTCGGCCAAAGAGGTTGTAGAAAAAATGCTTTTAAAAGTAAAAAAAAAAAAAGTTGGCCACGCCCACCCAGTCACATTGCCCACCCACCCCAAGCCATGCCCACAGAACCGGTAGTAACAAATTTTATATTTCACCCCTGGTCTAAATCCAGTCTACAGTGCACATTGTATATTAGTCAAGTCTGACCGTTTTTATTCAAGTTATTTAACAAATTCTGCAATTGTTATTTTTATTTATTTATTTATTTATAATTTAATTTCTATACCGCCCTTCTCCTGAAGGACTCAGGGCGGTTTACAGCCATATTAAAACACAGAATATAAATAAATTTAAAAAGAATTAAAAACAAATATTTAGTAGGCCGAATTAACTAAAACGGTCATAGACCGACATAAAACCCCTTTAAAATTACAATTAAAATACACTTGCTAGTGTATTTTAGTGTATTACCTGCTTATTTCCATGAAAGTACGGTACATTTTAAGCCATCGGTATATTTTTATGCAAAAATCATATTTGAGTGTTTGTAAACATTCTCCAAATATATGTACCTTTCCAAGCTAGACTTCTTTCAAATCCCTGGTTTAGCAAGGTATACCGTAAAGCCAATTCCTGTCCTTGGCTTGTTTATTTGTATTTCTCTCTTTCCTGAAGCTAATTTTGATGAAGATAATAGTTTTGAAAGTGAAGATTTCACTTTACCCAATCTTTCATTAATAATCCATCCAATATACTTTTCAAAAAAACATTTAAAACAATGTTACATTAAATGCAGTAGAAATGGATGTGTTTGCAGCCATCAGTCGGCCAATTATTTTCATGCTACCTGCTGGCAATACTATAAGTACAAGAAGGAAATTCAGAATATTCCAAGATTCTGAATTTATCAACTCATTGTAATCCCTGCAATGACCTTACAATGCAGGGTTATTTGCTCACTTGTCTCAGTGCTGCTGCAGATATGTTATCTATGCATTAATCAATTCAGTGCAGTTTGTCACTTTATAGTCACTGGTACATGTGCTGAAAGTTATTTACCATTAGATCTTGCTAGAATTCCTTCAAATGAGATCTACCCACCTTTCTCAGACATCTGTCTCTTACTCCTTTCTGCCTGAAGCAGAAAAACAAGGAGTTTTTCTATATGAGAGAAAATGGCCAGAGCATTAAAATTCAATCATCTGTAAATTTTAATGATCCTTCATCAGAAATAGCTTTTTCCCCCCAGTGTGTGCTAGTGCTTGTGGGAATATCTGCATTAGATTCTGAGAGTTGCCCTGGCTCATTATAATTTCCCCAAAACTATTTAAAATGTCCATGCTTCAATTTCCACACTGTCCTTCTTTAACAACCTACAAGTACAGATAGTCCTCGACTTATGACCACATCTGAGCCCAAAATTTATGTTGCTAAGAGAGTTTTGCCCCATTGTATGATCTTTCCTGACACAAT
Source organism: Ahaetulla prasina (assembly GCF_028640845.1). Lineage (NCBI taxonomy): Eukaryota > Metazoa > Chordata > Lepidosauria > Squamata > Colubridae > Ahaetulla > Ahaetulla prasina. The sequence continues at coordinate 96,973,349 of NC_080544.1, read as the reverse complement.
TGTTAAGCCAATCACTGCAGTTGTTAAATTAGTAACACGGTTGTTGAGTAAATCTGGTTTCCCCGTTGACTTTGCTTGTCAGAATGTCGCAAGAGGTGTTCACGTGACCCTGGGACATTGCAACCGTCATAAATATATGCCAGTTGCCAAGCGTTTTAATTTTTATCAAGTGACCATGAAGATGCTGCAATATTTGTAAGTGTGAAAATGGGTCATGGATCACTTTTTTCAGTATCGTTGTAACTTTGAACAGTCACTAATTGAACTGTTGTAACTCGGGGACTACCAGTATATATTTTTTTCTCTGCAATGTTGTATGGTGCGATGGGGAACTGTGATTTTCTTGATTAGTTCTTGATCTACATTAACATCTAGGTACTCCTCCAGGACTTACCCAGTCTTTGCAAAGTTTGTCCAATATGTCATCACCACCGCACTTAGCATGATGTCATTTTTTGAAAAATTACAAGGAAACAATTCAGTGGGACCAATCATGGGAATTCCTAATACATATGGAACTTCATCTCCATGAGCAGCATCTGCCCATGCAGGAACCTGATCTGTTTGGCAATGGTGATAGAAGGCATAAAAATATGTAGGCGATCCAAAGTTTGAATGAAGATCAGCGGTAGCCACTGCTGGTGCAACCCACTGGTGATCAGTAAATAAAGCCAAGAGTGTTTTTCTTCTTGTCTCAGGATTGTGTCTGTCCGCCCAATCCGTATACATAAATTTAATAGTTTCTCTCAAGATGTCTTTGCCTTCTGGGTACCCATATAAGTTATCGACAAAGTTTGAGACAGCAAAGTCAAAATCACTAGCAGATATGCCATCTTCACTGTCAACAATGTTTTCCACAAATTTGAGCCCTTCTCCTTGGTTAACACCCAACATAATGTCATAATTGAGGAATTCTCCTTGTTCCATCAGTATCTGAGGGTCATCTGGTATCACATCCCCATCAATAACTGGACCAAAGGCTATGTGGTATCGGGCCGGCTGAATATCCTGATCGACAAGTTCTCTATACGGCTTCTTCTGTAGACATTCTACTAATTCTACGGTATCCGATACATTGCAACCAACTTTTGTTGCCAACATCCTGGCGTATTTGGCAGGCTGAAAACTGACTGCCCAGCTGGAAAGAGCTGTTCCACTTTGAGCTATTGCTCTTTGGAAAAGTCCTGTGTGATAAAGTAGAGGATAAAGTTAGGGTAAAACGTTACTCAGTGAGGATAATAGATCACATGCTTAAAGTATCTGAATTAAGATTTCAGCATTACAAAATAATTAGCTGGCAACAAGTACTACTACCATACAGCCGAAGAACACTGGCAGATAGGGGACATTTTGTATAATGTGGTATTCATGATCCAATGATCCTCTCAAGACAACTACTGAGACTGTGTATAGCAGGAGTAGTTGTTACAGCTCCTCTAACATCCTTCACTCTTTCTATGGATAATTAGGAAAGAAAATATAGAGAAGGACGAGGAAGAGAAAAGTAGGAAGAGGAAAGAGTTGATTGTTTGAAAAATGGGCAACTAAACTATACGACATACTTATGTCCAAATATGAGCTACACATAATTATTATAAAATAATCATGAAAGAGAGCACAATCTATTGGAAGGCTGCTTCCATATAAAACTTTGAAAAGAACTATTAGCAACTACAAACATACTGATTTTTTAAAAATTCCAATTATGCATTTAACCCAGCTTTGTGGCACACTTTATTATCCAATTTGAAGGAGCCCCTATTTCAAATTTCTAAACATGGGGTTCATGTTTTATGAAAAAGGCTTCCATCCCAGTTTCCAGAAGACTGAATAAGGAAACAAATAGTGTAAACTACAGTTTTGGTAATAAGCCAAAGTAAGTGTGTCAAGGAATAAAATCTCAGATCATTTTTTGCACTTTTTTTTTTTAATTACAGAGACATTTAACACCATTTTAGTCCATCTATGTGCAGTAGTAAACTGCCAATTCAGAGATATTTAAGTGGGGACAAGAAAGAAAATAAATACATGAAATGAGGCACAATTGATTGCACAGTGTTATTCTAGATTTTTGCATATGGCCTACAGAATTTAGTGCATGTTGAAATAGTGTTGCAAAAAGATTAATGTACAACGATTTGTTGCTCTCTTTCAAGGTATAATTCAGGAAGAATATGCCACCTTTTGAAAAATCATTACACAAAATGCTACAAGAAGTATTTTTTTTAACCAGAAAGCCTCATGAATCTCTGCTTAATTTATTTTATTTATAGCTTGTTGCTTCTCTGTTGGTTACACCACAGAATTTAATATAAACCATAGAAAACCATTCAGTGACATCTTTTCTCATGTTTCCTAAATTTGGATTAAGCCAAAAATTGAACTGATTTTAAAATCTTATTCTAGCTGTCAGGGTTCTGTCAGGGATGCCCTAATTATGGTAAATCTTGAGCCAAGCTTCAAAAGAAATCCAGGTATTTATTAGGAGTTTCATGTCGGCACATTCCCAAGTGAAGCCAGCTCTGACCCTATGTAATTTGTGACCCTGTTTCCACCCTCCCCCCAGGGTGTGTTATCAATCACATTCACCAATGGAGCAATTTCGCAGGTTGCAGAGGTCACTCCCCTTTAACTGCTGCAGGTATCTTTGGGATACAGCCTTGAGGGAGATAAGCATGGAATGTGCATCTGTTTTTTGCTACTGTACAGTTTTGCCAGTTTCCCATCCCCCCGGCCTATGGCAACTGGAGAGCAGGCCAGGAATGCTTTGTGAGTTGACACTATCACTCTGTTCAAGCATGGTAAGGAATATTACAGGTAGTCCTTTACTTCCGACAACATTGAGCCAAACCTTTCTGTTGCTAAGTGAAACAGTTTTTATGTGACCTTTGCCCCAATTTATAATCTTTCTTGTCACAGTTATTAAGTGAATCACTGCAAGGTGTCAAGTTCGTACCATGGTTGTTCAGTGGATATGTCTTCCCCATTGACTTTGCTTGTCAGAAGGTTACAAAAGGTGAGCACATGTCCCTGGGACACTGCAACCACCATAAATACAGGACAGTTGTTTCAAGCCCCCAATTTTGGTCATGTGACCACAGGAATGCTGCAACGGTCATGTGAGAAAAAGGTCATAAGTCACTTTTTTCAGTGCCATTAAAGCGGTTTGCCATTGCCTCCTTCCTACAGTAGTAGTGGCCAAAATTGTGGAAACCTTTTGGGAAAAGTGTATTTTTGAGGTTTGATGGCTAATAGCGCCACTTTTTTTTGGGGGGGGGGAGTTTCAAGATAATCATATTCCACTGCTGGAATGGCCTGGGAATAGCCCAGACCATCACCCAATGGAAAATCTATGGAGTCGACTAAAGAAACTTGTTAGTCAGAAGTAACCCAGCAATAAAACCCAGTTAATAGACGCAATCATTCAATCTTGGTTTCACATTATAACAGCTGCAGAACTAAAAGACTTGGTTCACTCCATGGGAAGATGTTGTAAGGCCATAATTTATGCTAAAGTTTACCCAACTATTAACCAACATGGTGATAATTTTGGTATATCTCGTTTTTTCTATGTGTTTCACTTTTCTTCTTTATATTGTAACAACTATTCTAATAGCAAATCCTTCATAAAAGTTATTGCATTCCATTCTTGATTAAATTATCTTTCCATTGATATATAATTTTATGTTATTACAAAAAAAAGTGGTGTTATTAGCTAGTTTTAGAAAATACACTTTTCCCAAAAGGTTTCCACAATTTTGGCCACTGCTGTAGATCTGAGAGAGGGTGACTGGCCCAAGGTCACCCAGCTGGCTTTGTTTCTGAGGTGGGACTGGAACAGTCTTCCATACCTGTCCAAAATAATAATAATAATAATAATAATAATAATAATAATAATAATAATAATAATAATAATAATAATAATAATAATAATAATAATAATAATTATTTAATTTTTATACCGCCCTTCTCCCGAAGGACTCAGGGCGGTGAACAGGCAGATAAAATAATACCATATATTACAATAAAAACACTCTTTAAAAAACTTATTCAATATGGCCTAAAATTTAAAATACAATACAAAATATAAAATAAACCCCAATAAAATCCATATTTAAAAACCCTATTTAAGCCAGTCCTGCTCGGAAGAATAGATACATCTTCAGCTCGTGGCGAAAGGTCCGGAGGTCAGGAAGTTGTCGAAGTCCTGGGGGAAGCTCATTCCAGAGGGTAGGTGCCCCCACAGAGAAGGCTCTCCCCCTGGGGGTCGCCAGCCTACAGTGTTTGGCTGACGGCACCCTGAGAAGACCCTCTCTATGGGAGCGTACCGGCCGGTGGGAGGCATGTGGTAGCAGAAGGTGGTCCTGAAGATATGGTCCTATGCCATGGAGCGCTTTAAAGGTGGTAACCAGCACCTTGAAGTGCACTCGGAAAACCACAGGTAGCCAGTGCAGCCTGCGCAGGATCGGTGTTATATGGGAGCCACGAGTGGCTCCCTCTATCACCCGCGCGGCTGCATTCTGAACCAACTGAAGTCTCCGGGTGCACCTCAAGGGGAGCCCCATGTAGAGAGCATTGCAGTAGTCCAGGCGAGAAGTGAGTGACCGTGCATAAGGCATCCCGGTCTAGAAAGGGGCGCAACTGGCGGACCAGGCGGACCTGGTAAAAAGCTCTCCTGGAGACGGTCACCAAGTGATCTTCAAAGGACAATCGTCCATCCAGGAGAACACCCAGATTGCACACCCTCTCCATTGGGGCCAATGAGTCTCCCCCAACAGTCAGCCGCGGTTGCAGCTGACTGTACCGGGATGCCGGCATCCACAGCCACTCAGTCTTGGAGGGGTTGAGCTTGAGCCTGTTTCTCCCCATCCAGACCCGTACGGCCTCCAAACACCGAGACAACACTTCAACAGCTTCATTGGGGTGGTCAGGGGTGGAAATGTACAGCTGGGTGTCATCCGTGTACAGTTGATAACTCACTCCAAAACCACTGATGACCTCACCCAGCGGCTTCATGTAGATGTTGAACAGAAGAGGCGAGAGAACCGACCCCTGTGGCACCCCACAAAGGAGGCGCCTCGAGGTCGATCTCTGCCCCCCTGCCAACACCGTCTGCGATCGGTCGGAGAGATAGGATGAGAACCACCGAAACACGGTGCCTCCCATTCCCAATCCCCCCAACCGCCGCAGCAGGATACCATGGTCGATGGTATCAAAAGCCGCTGAGAGATCTAGGAGAACCAGGGCAGAGGAATAACCCCTGTCCCGGGCCCTCCAGAGGTCATCCACCAATGCGACCAAAGCTGTCTCCATGCTGTACTCGGGTTGGAAGCCGGACTGGAACGGGTCTAGATAGACAGATTCATCCAGGTACCGGGGTAACTGGTGTGCCACCACACTCTCAACAACCTTCGCCACAAAGCGAAGTTTGGAGACTGGACGGTAGTTGCCCAAAACAGCTGGGTCCAGGGAGGGCTTCTTGAGGAGGGGCCTCACCACCGCCTCTTTCAAGGCGGTGGGAACAACACCCTCCCTCAAAGAAGCGTTGACAATCCCCTGGAGCCAGCCTCGTGTAACCTCCCGGGTGGCCAGCACCAACCAGGAGGGACATGGGTCCAATAAACATGTGGTGGCATTCAGTCGCCCCAGCAACCTGTCCATGTCCTCGGGAGCCACAGGATCAAACTCCTCCCAGATGGTCTCAACAAGACTAGTCTCCGTCACCTCGCCCGAAACTACCCAATTTTGGTCCAAACCATCCCGAAGCTGAGCGATTTTGTCAAACAGATACCTGCTGAAATCCTCAGCACAACCCTGAAAGGGATCATCGCAACCCTCCTGATGAAGGAGGGAGTGAGTCACCCTAAACAGGGAGGCTGGGTGGTTCTCTGCTGACGCAATGAGGGTAGAGACATAGGCCCACTTGGCCTCCCTCAATGCCACTAGATAGGTCTGAGTAAAAGACCTAACTAGTGTTCGGTCAGCTTCAGAACGGCTCGACCTCCACGCGCTCTCTAGGCGTCTTCTCCGGCGCTTCATCTCCCTCAGCTCCTCGGAAAACCAAGGAGCTGGTTGAGACCTACGCCGGGTGAGAAGCCGCAAAGGCACTACACGGTCCAAAGCGCCCACCGCGGCCTGTTCCCAGGCCGCAACAAGCTCCTCGGCCGAGCCGTGGACCAGATCGCCAGGGAGCGGCCCAAGCTCCATCAGGAACCTCTCCGGGTCCATCAGTCGCCTGGGACGGAACCAACGTATTGGTCCCGCCTCCCTGCAGTGTTGAGCGGCAGTCCAAAAGTCCAGACGAAGGAGAGAGTGGTCTGACCATGACAAAGGTTCAATGACTAATTCTCGTACTTCCAGATCACTCAACCACTGTCCAGAGACAAAAATCAGATCCAGTGTGCTTCCCCCTACGTGGGTGGGGCCGTCAATTAATTGGGTCAGGTCCATGGCCGACATGGAGGCCATGAACTCCCGAGCCGCCGTTGATGACACACCGGCTGATGGCAAGTTGAAATCCCCCATGACCATAAGCCTAGAGGTATCAACTGCCATCCTGGCTATCAACTCCAGCAACTCAGGCAGGGCTGTTGCCATGCAGCAAGGAGCCAGGTACGTGATCAACAAGCCCACCTGCATCCTACGCCCCCACTTCACGAAAAGGGATTCACAACCGGCTATCTGAGGAACAGTGGCCTCCATCGGCTCCAGACTCTCTCTAATAACCACCGCCACCCCTCCACCCCTACCTTGGGCCCTCAGCTGATGAAATAATGAGGCTCATGTTTGCACAAACAAAAAAATGGAAACAATTCTTCCTTCCCTGGTGTGTGTGTATGTCTCTCTCTCCTCTCTCTCTCTCTCCTCTCTCTCTCTCTCTCTCTCTCTCTGTGTGTGTGTGTGTGTGTGTGTGTGTTTAAATAATTTCTAATTTGCTATTGAATCTATCAGGAAATGCATTTGTTATATTGCTCTAGGTTTGCTACACATTCTTTTTTCACCAATTGAAAGTTTTTCTCTTACACATCCATGGTTCAAAGGTGAAACCTCAAAAGCAACCTGGAGTAGATTAGGAATTAATGTTGTGGAGCTAGAGAAAGATTAGACTACTTTATCGATTCAAAGATATGACTGTTTTGCACAGCCCCATATATTTGGAAGCACTTCTCTTGAAGGATTAGAGCAGCATTAAGCAATTAACTGTGGAGGCCAGTCAGGAATTGTAAAATAAGGTATTTTAATTGAATGAATGCGACTTCAAGAACCTGACAGGTGAGAATCAAAAAATAAATTGGAAAATAAGACTCCTTCTCTGCAGGGAAGGGATGATCTCCCTGTCTGGAAACAGGACCATGCAATTTAATAGTTCTCAGCATCATTTCAAGGCAATGGAAAGTTTAAAAGTAAAAAGACCTTATGCAAGTACGGGTTATACCTGATTTGCAACTACTATTTGACTACTATTTGAAGTTGCAATGACACTGAAAAGACTGACATATGAGCAGACCTCACTACAGAGCCTTGGGACGTTATTAAATATTGGCAAATCCTTGAAACTTTGTCAGATCTCCTGATGCTTCTTGAAAGCTCAGCCACCAAAAATTGCTTGTAATCTCACACACGAGAGAACACTGAAGTTAATGATACCTAGCAGAAGAATCCTGAAATCTCAAATGAAAACACGTGATTTCCCCCCCCCCCCATTTTCTCACATGAGATCCTGGAAAATTTCAAGACGACAATGCAGAATCTTGTGAATTTGGGTAATTTGCAGCTGGGCATTTTGCAGGATTGTATGATGGTCCTCAAGGGTTCAAAAGATTTCTGACCAGTGTTTGCTTCTGGCAAGATACATTCATAGCAGGGGTGAAATCCAGCAGGTTCTGACAGGTTCTGGAGAACCGGTAGTGGAAATTTTGAGCAGTTCGGAGAACCGGTAGTGGAAATTTTGAGTAGCTCAGAAAACTGACAAAAACCACCTCTGGCTGGCTCCAGAATGGGGAGGGAATGGGAATTTTGTAGCATCCTTCTCCTGGAGTGGGGAGGGAATGGGGATTTTGCAGTATCCTTCCCCTGACATACCCACCAAGCCACACCACGCCCATCAAGCCACCGGTAGTAAAAAAAAATTGGATTTCACCACTGCTTCATAGGTTTTTGATGCTTTCCACATTTGCAAAAAACCCAGCAACCCCTATTTGAATAAAGGCTATTGATTTTATAAAGCAAAATAAGTTTTAATACAATGCAGATACTCCTCAACTTACAACCACAATTGGGACCTGAATTAACATAAATCTCAAGGCCCTCACTTGACCAAACCCAATTTTATGACATTTTTTGTGATGGTCATTAAGTGATTTCACAGTGGTTAAGCAAATAATGTACTTGTGAGTTTAACCATTTCTTCTGAATAGGTGGTGGTGGTATTTTTGGCAGAAACTGGCAAAAACCATTGCAAATTGTAATCACACGGTTGACGGACTCTGCAAACTGTCATTAAGGCAAACCAGTTTCAAGTGTCCAAAATGAATCTGAGGTGTGAGGTCTGAGTGACACAACACTTTATGACAGCCAGAAGCACTTTATGGACTGTAAATAGCAATAAATAGGATTTACACTTGTGAGTTAGCCTGCAGAAGCAAAACATCTTCAAAAGAAAAAAAAACCAAGAAATTCCAGTTGCTTCCTGAAAAAGCATCTTTGGGATGCGGAGATCTTTCAGAAGTTACAGAATTTCAGTATTAGGGCTCACCACACAGACTAGAAAAGCCTCCAACTCATAAAGTAGAGCAGAGGTGGGTTTCAGCAGGTTCTGACCAGTTCTGGACAACTGGTAGCGGATATTTTGAGTTGTTCGGAGAACCGGTAAATGCCACCTCTGACTGGCCCCGCCTCCATCTATTCTCTGCCTCCCGAGTCCCAGCTGATTGGGAGGAAATGGAGATTTTGCAGTAACCTTCCCCTGAAGTGGAGTGGGAATAGAGATTTTACAGTATCCTTCCTCTGGAGTAGGGTGGGAATGGAGATTTTACAGTATCCTTCCCCTGCCACGCCCACCAAGCCACACCCACCAAACCATGCCCAGCCACACCCACAGAACCGGTAGTAAAAAAATTTTTGAAACCCACCACTGAAGTAGAGGACAAATATATTAGGCCTTAAACCCAATATGTTGATCCCCATCTTTCCCTCTTCCTAGTTACTGGAATGAGGTTGGAATTGTAGTTACCCTCACATAAATGCTTATTGCTGTAATTTTGAATATTTGCCAAGGAGAAGGAGGAGGGGGAGGGGGAAGAGGAGGAGGAGGATCAATAAAAGTCAATAAAAGAGGATCTGTCCTGTCTGAGAGGGAATGAAAGGATTGGAGAAAAAGCAATAGCAATAACACTTAGCACTTATATACCGCTTCACAGTGCTTTACAGCCCTGTCTAACCAGTTTACAAAGTCAGTGTACGCGCCCCCCCCACAATAAAAAGAAGCAAAGAATCCAGTAAAGAGATGGGTTAAACTCTACTTGTTAGGCAGAATATGATTTTTTTTAAATGTCAAACTACAATTTCCATTGGTTGATGTGGTTTTTAGTTTACTAGGTTTTTTTTTTAAATCACCCACTTTACCACTTCTTCTGAATTATGTAGTAGGAAACAGCTAGCAAACTCTAACAGACAGTCATTCAGAAGTGGTTACTGACAGAGCAAGAAGCTTGTTCCAACTACCAACTGCTCTCAGTAACAACTGAGTGGGACTTGGAGAACTTGGAAAAGTTCACCAGAACATTTTAAGGGAAAGTATTTTGAACCTGAGCTCAGAGTTTTACTTCCCTGTCCCATTTTTCCGGCAGACCATCATTTACTAAATACACCCAGTCTTATAAGAGTAATTTAGGCTTGTTTGCCAAATCAGAATTGGTAATAAATCTGTCCCAAGTGATGGTTCTGGTTTGGAGGGCAAATGTCAAGAGACGTAAGTTGTTATTTGAATGTAATTACTAGTCATAGATTGTCACAAAGAGATTGAAATTACACAAATTAAAAGAAGAGAGAAGACAGAGAATGAACAAGTCATTTATATACCAGCTTTAAGTGGAAGCTTTTTTGCATAGGCTTCTATGAAAGGCGCCATAGATTGTTACAACAAAACAATCCACTCAAGAACTAAAAATAGATGATAATTTACAAATGTGATGATTTTGAGAAATATATGTGCTAAATGGAGAAATAAGATAAAGACATGAAATAAGATTAAGATTGGCGGTCAGGGCGGATGGTGATATTGATCATACATTAAATATTATGTAGAGATGAATAATAAAAAAGTAGGAAAAAAATTATGGCAGAAATTGAAATATACAAATTATATTTTTGATGTTATACACTGTATAAATTTTGGCTTGGTCAGTACTCTATTCGGGAAAAAACCGTACTGTTTGTTTGTATGTTTTTGTTTGTTTTAAAAACATTTTTTTAAAAAAAGAATTAAAAATAGACTGAAATATATATAGAAGGGCCTCTGGTGGCTCAGCAGACTAAGTCTGTCTGTTATTAACACAGCTGCTTGCAATTACTGCAAGTTCAAGTCCCACCAGGCCCAAAGTTGACTCAGCCTTCCATCCTTTATAAGGTAGGTAAAATGAGGACCCAGGTTGTTGGGGGCAATAAGTTGACTTTGTATATAATGTACAAATGGATGAAGATTATTGCTTAACATAGTGTAAGCCGCCCTGAGTCTTCGGAGAAGGGCGGGATATAAATGCAAATAAAAAAAAATGATTTCCCATGAAAATCTCAATTTGTTCAAGCTGTGATAATATTGTAGTTCAATACAGAGCATAATTTCCCACCCACCCCCCAAAAAATATTTCAATTTTCTTTATAATGTTGAGCATTGATTTAAACCAAGCTATTTTGGACAACCCTTTATTGTTTAAGTGTTTCTCTTTTAATTCACAATGTTCACAATATCTGTAAGCTTTCCTTGATTCTATGGAAGGGTTGGATTTGATTAAAATAAATCCATATTAACAAAACATGAGAAATCTATTACAGTTTCTCTTCTTGCGAGTGAGTCTGTAGAAAAGAAGAAGTAGGTAGTGGTATTGTTTTTGTTTTTTTAATTTAATTTAATTTAATATTTTATTTTATTATTTTATTTTATGGTATAAATGTGCTAAATAGGAGAGAAAATTATTTTCCCAGGCTTCCAGCTTTTCATGCAGCAAAGAGTCAGACATACTGAGTAAAGGAAAAAGCATAGTAATAACCTTCTGTATCTATAATTTTAGTCTTTTCCTTGGATACAAAGTGAAATTCACAACAGATTCAAAATAAAATGAAATAGGTGCTCGTTTTCTTCATAGTAAATCGGTTTGCCATCCTCCTACTATTAATTGTGCCTTAAATAGGTCTCCAGTCACAAACTAGATTTTAAATGGTGCAAATGTCACTAACTCTCTCTCCAGAAAATGTTCCTTATTACATAACTTGATTGACGTAGATGTAGAAATAAAAATAAAATATATACCCACTTTCTCACAAGAAAAAGTTTTTCTAGCCTGAACTTTATGTTTTCATCAGATTCTAATGAGGATCAGAAAAAAAACACCTTGTTCCATAGTTTAAAGTTTTAAAGTTTAAAAACTTTAGAAAGTGTTGTTGGATCAAACTGAAGGCATAGCTTTTCAAATTGACAGTTTTAATGGAGTCTCAAGTGCTTCTGAAGTACTTTGAAAGATTACAACCTTAACTTGACTTTAAGAATGGGCTTCTTCCAAGCATCAGAAACATCTGGATACTTCTTCCGAGTATTATTAGTAGGCATCAATAGCCATGATTTCATTTAATCCTCATTTCCAACTACCTACCCTGGTGACCATCATGACATCACATCATTGTATAAAAAACGGCCAAATGAAATATCTCCTTTGAATCCCACCACATTGTTTCATTAGATAATGGTGGGTTTCAATATGGGATGGAATTAAAAAAACAACACTTTTTTTTTGCTACACCCAGTATATAATTTAATCATGAAAAAAAGAATCAAACTGAAAAAGCAACTAGCATGAGGGATTCAGAGTCTTCAACCTTTCCTTCATTCAATAAATACCGTAGTGACATATAGCTCAGTTTATTTAGGCTGTATCGTGGATCACAGCTGATAATTTTTCAAATTATTGTTCACTACTTGGAAAATATTCATATAGTTTATGAATAACTGGGACTTATTATGGCATCATTATTTTTTTCTAATTTTTATTTACTTTATTTACTACTTACTGTGAAATACTTTTTGCTACAGAAAAGCAATGTATTAAATAAATAAATTAAAACCTTACTTATAATTTGCATCTGCGCTATTCAGTTCACACTCTTTCTGGAAGTATGACTGAAGGTTTGTTTGTTTGTTTGAATTGTCAATATCCCCTTTTTGTGCTTGTGAAAGTACTTGTGACAGTAATTATTATACATATTCCTGAAGCCTAACTAAATTAGACTAGCTAAACTAAACAAACAAACTAAACTAAATCTATCACACAGAGACAAATGTATGTACATGTAGAGGAGAGGGGGGAAAAACGGTTTCAGCAGAAGAAATATATAGAAATTCAGTGAGCATAAAAGCTGGGGTGTCAAACTTGATCTTATTGTGGGCTGCATCAGGGTTGTTTGACTTCTGGGGGGAGGAGGTGTCGACAGGGTGGGCATGGCCAGCTCGACATTACGTGTGTGGGGCATCTGTGGTGGCCAAGTGCTAAGGCAGGACTTCCCTCAGATCCTCCCTCACTCTCATTATAAACTCCTCCCTTTTCATTTTCCTTCCCTTTTCACTCTCCTTTCTTCTTCCTTCCCCCCTTTCCTTATTTTTCCTTCCTTGCTCTCTTCCAATCTTTTTTTTTTCTTTCCTCTTTCCCTTTCTTCTTTCCTGTTCCTTCTTGCATGCTCAGATGCAAAAGGTGAAACATTTCTCCTTTCGTTTTGTTTTTGGTTTGTTTTGCTAGACCTCTGCTGGCAAAAACAGATGTCTCCGGAGCTCCATTTTCTCTGGCAGAGGGCTGCAGGAGGCCATTGTGGCTGACCCACAACCACAAGGAGGAACGCATGGCCCTCCTGAGCTCCATTTTTGCTGGCAGAGGCACCACAGGTTGATACTTTGCCGTTTCCAGGGCGGCTCTGCGGGCCAGATCTAAGCACTGCATGTGCCGGATCTGGCCCACGGGTCTTAAGTTTGACACCCTTGGCATAAAGTGTAGGTACATAACCTCAAACCAGAAGTGGACTTATTTCGGGGGGGCATTATCTAGATACATCAAGAACATATATGCAAGAGCATCACAGAGTAGGTATGGTGGTGGCATGCAGACACCAAAATCATCAAAATTTGCAACCTGCAATAATACCTTTGGTTGAATTGCTCCAACGGTTACCTTCAGAATAATGGGATAAAGTCAAGAGATTGACACATGAACCACCGGCGCCAGATCCAAAAACAGTTATTCTCAGCGGGTCGCCCCCAAAGAACCCAATATTTTCACTAGTCCATCTCAAGGCCTGAATGAGATCAAGAAGGCCATAGTTCCCTTTAGCTGCTTGATCCCCAGTGCTCAAGAAACCTGCAAGTGAAAAGAGAAGAAAGAAAGAAAGGGTGGGGGGAAAAACAACCATTAGAGTAAAAAAATTACTGCATATTTCAGATTACGGCTGTGCTGTTATCATCAGGTCAACCACTTTCAAATGTATCAGGAGTTAAGCACTACATAAATACATTTTGTTCTTTATCCACTTTGCAACCATTTACAAGTGACTCATCTTTCCAACTACAAATCCTTGGGTATTTATTGTAATAACGCTATGCATTATAAATGACTGCAGGCGCTTTTGAAGAAGGTAGGCTGATTTCAGTACAGAATGGCAGGCTAAACTGACACTTCCCTTGCAATTTGTTTTATCGCTCAGGGAGGCCGTAAGTTGAAGCTCATTAGATGTCATTTACATTTCCCATTGAGGGGACACTGGGAAAACCGGTCTGGCTGAGGTTGTTTTATTTATTTATTTACTTTTAAGATAATAAAGGGAAGAAGCTGGAGGAACAGAGCACCAGTGAATCACGTACAGAAATTCATTTCAATTCCTGACACAAATACAAATAGAAAAATAATAATAATAATAATACAAAATACAAAAAAACAGTAGACACAAACTGTCTACTGTGGACTTCACCCCATTCCTAAGAGGTCTGTAAGGGGCGTGCATAAGCGCACCAGCGTGCCTGTCCTACTATCCTCATTTATTTATTTATTTTATTTTGTCACAACAATATATGTAGGTATCATATAAAAAGATTATATAGTATATAAACACATATATGAGTAAATATAGGAGGTATAAGCATATATATATATATATATATATATATATATATATATATATATATAAATATATATATAAATATATATATATATATATATATATATATATATATATGAAGAAAAAAGAAAAACAATATGACAGGAACGGTAGGCACGTTTGTGCGCTTATGCACGCCCCTTATGGTCCTCTTAGGAATGGGGTGAGGTCAATAGTAGAAAGTTTTGCTTTTAGGATTATGAGAAGAGACCACAGAGTTAGGTAAACAATTCCAAGCACTGATGATTCTGTTACAGAAGTCATATTTTCTGCCATCTAGATTAAAGCGGTTGACATTAAGTTTAAATCTATTAGTTGCTCTAGTATTATTGCAATTAAAGCTGAAGTAGTCTTTGACAGGAAGGACATTACAATAGATGATTCTGTGAGTTAAACTTAGGTCTTGTCGAAGGTGACGGAGTTCCAAGTTTTCTAAGCCTAGGATTTCAAGTCTGGTGGGATAAGGTATTTTATTGTTTTCAGAGGAATGGAGAACTCTTCTTGTAAAATATTTCTGGACACGTTCAATTGAATTGATGTCAGAGATGTGGTGAGGGTTCCAAACAGGCGAGCTGTATTCTAGTCTTGAACAACTTGTAACTAACAATACAAGACTCAACAACTGCCTTGATCTCATCTTCTGCAACAATTCAAACACAATTTATGGACTAAAAATTAAAGAACCTTTTTCCAACAGTGACCACTGCATGATTGATTTTCGTCTCAATATACGTCCATACTTAAATCGTCATAACAACAGTATTCCCAAATACAACTTCAAAAAAGCCAATTACGACCTTATAAACAACGATCTTTCATTTCTGGACTGGCAAAATCTGTTTGCAACCTGCATAACCGCTGAAGACCACTATAGAGTCTTCCTACTTGAAATCAATAGAGTCATTAAACTATATGTTCCACAAATGATTACCATGATCAGGAAAAACAAACTACCCATATCAATAAAAAAGCTTCAATCAAAAAAAAAACCCCTCTGGAAAAGAAACAAAAAAGGCTATGTTGCCAATTTCAAAAACTGCTACAGAAATATATGCAACCAAATAAAAACTGAATGCACAAATTACCACACCAAGCAAGAAGAGAACCTTCTGCGCACAAATTCCAATTGTGCCTTTTATAATTTTGTTAACAATAAACTTAAAGACTCAAGATCCATCCCACCACTAAAAGATTCTAACAACAGTTAAAGCAAACCTCTTCAACATTTTCTTTGGCTCAGTTTTTGTTAACTCCGATAATACATATCCGACATTCCACAAACGTACCAGCAATGATTATGATGACTTAACTCATATAGATTTCACAGAAGATAATGTTGGAAAAGCTCTTCATAACCTAAAACCATCGCTATCTATTGGACCCGATGGACTATGTGCATACTTCTTAAAAAAACTTTCCATTAATATAGTAGAACCCCTAAGTATTATCTTTGATAAAGCTTTCACTACCAGTTCCCTTCCCAAACTTTGGTCACTAGCCACAGTCATCCCTATCTTCAAAGAAGGAGACCCCAGCTTAGTCAAAAATTACAGATCGATCTCTCTTTGCTGCATCACCTGCAAAGTCATGGAATCAATCATCAACCAATCCATTACCTCATACTTAGAAACTAACAACCTACTCTCCAATAAACAATTTGGTTTCAGGAAAAAATTATCATGTAACTTACAACTTCTCTACTGTAAAAACATATGGACTACAAATCTTGATCAAGGCAAATCAATAGATGCAATCTACATAGACTTCTGCAAAGCTTTTGACTCAGTAGTACACGATAAACTTCTCCTAAAACTAATATCCTATGGCATCTCAGGACCCCTTCACAAATGGATATCTGCTTTTCTGTCTAACAGACAACAAGTGGTCAAAATTGGCAATGCTTTATCAAATCCTGTTCCTGTCAAGAGTGGCGTTGCTCAAGGCAGCGTCCTTGGACCAACACTCTTTATACTATACATTAATGATCTTTGTGACCATATCTCAAGTAATTGTGTTCTCTTTGCTGATGATGTCAAACTATTTAACACCATAGACAATACTTCTATCATTCAAAACGACCTTGATCATCTAACCGCTTGGTCTAAAAATTGGCAGCTCCAAATTTCAACCAGCAAATGCTCAGTCTTACATATAGGAAAAAAGAACCCAAACACTAAGTACATACTAGATGGACATTACCTTACAGACGACCCCCATCCCGTTAAAGACCTTGGAGTTTTCATGTCAAATGATCTAAGTGCCAAAGCCCACTGCAACTACATAGCAAAAAAAGCTCTAAGAGTTGTAAACCTAATCTTGCGTAGCTTCTTTTCCAAAAACACCACACTACTAACCAGATTCATACCCATTTCCATGTTTATTCCTGTTATCTTGTACATGTTTGACAAACTAAACAAATAAAAATAAATAAAAAATTTTCTTCTTGAGTCCAACCAGAGGACCAACCAGTGGTGGGTTGCTACTGGTTCACTCCGGATCTGGTGCACCGGTAGCGGTGGTGGCGGGAGGCTCTGCTCACCTGCCTGGACGCTTCTGCGCATGCGTGCACAAGCGAACCGGTAGCAAACTAAATTGAAAACCACTACTGGGACCAACTCCTGTTGGTTCATACAACATGCTGGATTCAGCCCCAGCCTCCCTGGACATTTTTTTTCTTCCCCAAATTGTGTGGATTTCTGTAATTTAAAGGCTTCAACTGATGCCATTAGCAAACTTTGTCTAAAAGACACAGAAAATTGCAAATACTAATCTTTAACCTACAGTTCATACAGTCAAAGCAGAGAACTGGGATTAAATCCTTCAATTTTTCCAGAGGGCAAAAGTTCACAAGTTGCTTTAGAAAGACTAGGACTCCATAAACCTTTCATTAAGATTTTTTTTTCAAATAACATACTTCTGTTCATAACAGGGTTTAATTACAGAAACTGGGGAAGCAACCTTTAATTATGAGGAAAAGAAAAAAAAATCCATTTTATCTGTTAATAAAAAAAATGAGTTGGCATATCTATAATGCCCTTTACATAATGGGTGACAAGAATGATATCTTATTAATAACTGTAATAAGAGAGGAAAAAATGAGGGAGTTTAGGGCTTTCTATGTTCTTGAGCTTAGGGAAGAAAATTGCTCTAATAACTTAAGAACTTCAATGACACATAATTATAGTCTATTGGCCCTAAGCATTTGAACACTTTGCTAAAGTTTGTTCTATGATATTTATATCAAAGCAGTAGATAACACTTGGCAGTAAACAAATATATATATATATATCTGATAAAACCTTTTCAGTTGAACAATAGGAATTCATTTTATGGCTGTAATGCAAACGTTTCCCAAAAACTTATTTTCACACATGTGACATCTGAGAGACATTTGGAGATATCACAAGACACACTGATGAACAAACATTGATGTTTACTTTCCAAAATGTTCTTTAGTAAGCGAAATATATTTTTTAATGGCTCAAATCCTGAGAAATAATTACATCTCCTGTAATTTTTATTTAGCATTTATTTGTTGTGCTATCTTATATGTCACTACTCCATTTCAGAATTCTCTGAGTGACTTACAAATAATACCACAGAATTTAAGATAAGAAAATCACCAAAGTAAGCAGACACCAAGGTTATGGAGGTGCCACTCTTCAGGCAGCAGAACTTTCAATTGTCCCGAAATCTCTCTCTGAAGAATAACAGAATTGGAAGGGACTTTGGAAGTCTTCTAGTCCAACCTTCTGCTCAGACAGGAAACCCTACACCAAGAATCAGGAAGGACTTGGGCTGAATTGAAGGCTGTTCCAATTGCTTTGCTGAGAAAAATAAAAGTTCTATTTTGTTTAATTTCATCAGATTGCTTTGGAGTTGCCAACTACTCTGTTTTATGTGGATGTTTTTGATAATGGAGTGTTCTGCATCATGGAAAACCAACAACGATAACAAAATCCTTTCACAGTTCTGTGAAAAAAAGATACACCACAAAGTTACCAATCATTCCAGACCCTTAAAGGAAACAAAATCCTTACTACTCGAATATATCTTATGTATCTAAAAACTATGCATTAAACTGTGTCGATTGGCCAGGATCCATTAATTTCCAGAATCAAGATCAAAATGGGGGCAAACACCTCACAAACATATTTAGCATTGATATCCCTTATCCAACCAAGTGATGCAACGGCTCTGATGTCTAGAAGAAGAATTCTGCTTTGCTGAAGTTTTGAAAAGTGAATTTTGTTTTCAAGAGAATGAAGTACTCCTAGAAATGACAGTGTTTTCAGCAAACTGTGATCAAACTCAAATAATAACTCACTGGGGGAGATGTCAGCATGCATTGTGTCCTTGCATTCTGACATGTGGCAGAAAAACACAGTTCATTGCATTTCTATGACGATGTTGCTATGCATGTTCTTTATTACCTGAAACTACACCTCTACCTACTCCCGGTGGACACCTATCTCTCCAAAGACGTGCATTCCTACTCTTATTATCATTTATTTAGGTGAAGTCTTCCTAACTCTAGAATCCTTGGAGAAAATTTCTTTGCACGTAAAATCTGCATAAATTAGAGAGGGAAAACACACTCACAGTTCTAGATCTTCTAGGCCAGGAGTGTCAAACTTGATTTCATTGAGGGCCGCATCCGGGTAATGCTTGATCTTGGGGGGCCGGGGTGGGGCACGTGGCTCGGGGCAGGGCTAGCCTGGTATCATTCGAGGCTCTGTTTGTTTGTTTGTTTGTTTGTTTGTTTGTTTGTCAACAAATACAAAAAAACAAGTAACAGAGTAGACACAGACATGGACACGTGAAAATTTTTTGGCACAAAAGAAAAAGATATAAATTGGCAAAACATAGCCATAAACACATAGAATGTTTACATATAATTGGGAACAGTAGGACAAGGGTGGTAGGCACGCTGATGCACTTTTTTCTTGACTGTGATGGCCTCCTGTAGCCAGTGGTGAAATGCTCCCGGTTCGGACGGGATTGCCCAATCTGGTAGATATGGTGCCGGGTGGTTCGGAGAACCAGTAGCAAAAATCCCTGCCCCCCCCACCCATGTCCAGCTGAGCTGCGCGATCATCAGAGGGTTTTTTTTTTACTTTTAAAAGCATTTTTTCTTCAACCAAAAAAAATGCTTTTAACAGTAAAAAAAAACAACCTCTGATGATCACGCGGCAAAGCTGGGATCATTAGAGCCTTTTAAAAATATTTTTTTCTACAATCTCTTTGGCCGAAGAGGCTGAAAAAAATGTTTTTAAAGGGTTTTGGTGATCAGGCAACTCAGCTGGGATCGTCAGAACCTTTTAAAAGTATTTGTTTACAACCTCTTCAGCCGAAGTAAAAAAGTAATTTTTACTTTTTAAAAGTAAAAAAAAAAAAAGTTGGCCACGCTCTCCGAGTCACATTACCCCACTACCAAGCCACGCTGGTAGTAATAAATTTTACATTTTACCACTGCCTGTAGCCCTCTGCCAGCCAAAACAGAGCACGTCATCTCCCTGGGCTTCCGTTTTTGCTGGCAGGGGGATGCAGGAGGCCATTGCGACCAGAAATCGAACCCAGGCGGGCCTTGTGCGGCTTCCCTGAGCTCTGTTTTAGCTGGCAGAAGCACCATGGGGCGGTACTTCACTGTTTCCAGACTGGCCTCACGAGCCAGATCGAAGCACCCTGTGGGCCGGATCCGGCCCCCGGGCCTTGAGTTTGATACCCTTGTTCTAGGCACTCAACAGAATTGGCACTGTGCTACAGAAAGTAAAAGGCTACTGAGCAGAAAAAGATTTTAAATTCCTTTAAATGACAGGATTCAGTTTCAGTCTCCTGTACATTCTACAAATCAGAATAAATGCTGGTTTATTCTGCCATTATAACAGGGGTACCCAAACCCTTGGGCCATGGCCCACTACTGGGCCTTCAGCAGGGGTGGGTTCTACTTAACTTTACTACTGGTTCACAACAAGGCCGGACACGCACATGCACATGCACAGAAGCTTCCAGATGATGTTGGGGTCTGTGGGTGGAGCCTCCCACCGGTATTACAACTGGTTCTTGCGAACCTGTTGTGGCTCCAGCCCCCCCCCCCCGGGCCTGGCCCCCGCCTGAGAGTGACTCAGAGAGTGAGGGCTGGCTTCCCTGGCTCAGCTCCAGGAGCCAGAGGCAGGCCAGGTGGAAGAGGTGATGAGGCCTCTGTCTCCTGTATCTCCCCCCGCCCAGGAAACGCTTCCAGACCCAGCTGAGGACAATCAGTCCTGGTTAGATCCCAGGTTTCATAGACAAGAACAGCGGGAACAACAGAAACAGGTGTGGGGCAGGCCTAGAAAGTGCTGAGTCATGGAGCCACACCCCACAGGGTATAAAAGCAGGAGGGGCTGCTATACTGCTTCGTGACGAACAAATCCAACTGTCTGGAGAGAACTTGAGCTGAAGTGCTGTTTATTCCTGACTTCCTGGTTGACACGCTGGCATCAAGAAAGATAACAGAAAAACCTTGGCAGACGCTCACTGGGTTGCTGCCAGAGCTGATAGCTGCCGTGGACTAAATTGCCAGCTAATTGAGTCATTTCTCATGCCTCCCGGACTGAGGTAGGGGGGACAGAACAGAACCAGTCCGAACCGGGGGCAACCCACCACTGACCTTGAGCCATTTGGAACTGGGTTGCAGGAGTGGCGGGTAAGCATATGCATTACTGTTTGTGAATTATGACCATTCTTCACACTTACGACCATTGCAGCATCCCCATGGTCACATGATCAAAATTCAGTTGCTTGGCAACTGACTCATATTTATGATGGCTGCAGTGCTTTGGGGGGGGTCATACGATCAGCTTCTGCAATCTGCTGGCCTGCCAAGTCAATGGGGAAACCATATTCACTTAACAGCTATGTTACTAACTTAATAGTGACAGTGATTCACTTAACTGGACACAACTCACTTAACAAATGTTTCACTGGGCAACATAGATGTTGGGCTCAATTGCAGAGGTGGGTTTCAGCAGGTTTTGACCAATTCTGGAGATCCGGTAGCGGAAATTTTGAGTAGTTCGGAGAACCTGTAGTAAAAATTCTGACCGTCCCCGCCCCCATCTATTCTCTGCCTCCCAGGTCCCAGATGATTGAGAGGAAATGGGGACTTTGCAGTATTCTTCCCCTGGAGTGGGGTGGGAATGAATATTTTAGAGTATCCTTCCCCTGCCATGCCCACCAAGCCACCCCACCAAGCCATGCCACACCCACCAAGCCACACCCACAGAACTCGTAGTAAAAAAATTTGAAACCCACCATTGCTCAATTGTGGTCGTAAGTCGAGGACTACCTATTGTTGTGGTCCATCAGCAGCCTATGGAGCTGGCAACGGAGTCGGACAGCGATGAGGCTGAGGTGAGGCCAGGGCCATCGGGAAGTGAGGTGTGGACTACAGAGCCTCCAGAGACTGATAGTAGTGAGGCAGAGGAACAGGAGGAGCCAGTTCCTAATGCATGCATGAGAAGAGCTGCCAGAAGGAAAGAGCAGCTCAAGCAGAGAGGACAACTTGGGAGTAGGGCCAAGAGTTGATTGGCCCCTCCCATAAGGCTTAAAACAGACCAGCACCGGTGTTTCAACTTTGCCGGAAAACAGCGTTGTAGCTGCATTGTTTGTCTGCTTCTGCTTCTGCTTCGTGTACGTCTTTGTTTTTGTGGCTTCTGGACATTTGTCAGAAAGGGCCTTTGGCAGTTTGGCTAATTGGACTAAGGTTTGTGAGATAACTGAGGAATTTGTGTTGGGAGGCATTTGTTTTACTTTGAGTTGAATGACGCTGGGAATGAAGTAATTCCCAGCTGTTTGAATAAAGTTTGTTTTTCCATAGATTACATTTATTACTGCCTACTTGGGCCTGGGTCACAACACCTATTCTACACGTATGTCCACACGTAGAAAGTGGTACTCAATAAGATGGACTGTACCGTTTAAACAACAACACTGTTTAGAATATTGCCTGGGTAAAACACTAAGAAGAATCCACAATATCAGAACATGAAAGGATATTCAGATACAAAGCTGTGTAGGCTCTTTTGCAGCTGGGTGTGTATTGAATATAGCATTTGCACTTCCCTTATACTGCCTGCCTCTGGAGGCCCATCAGTTAACCTTCTTCCCCCTGGCTCCATCTGGAGCACTCTGAAAGACACCCCACAATCCTTATTTTGCTTATCTCCCACAAAGATGAAAGACATATAAAGAAATACATAGTAAAGGTTTAATGCCCACCAAGAGTAAATAAAAGAAATGAAATAAACTTTTTACAGAAGCCTTAACAATCTGCTGAAAAAAGGCATAGAAAAAGAATTATCTAGAAAACAGGCTATTTATGGTTTTATTTTGGAAGCCCATCCTTGTTGAAGGAATAAATGAAATTGTTGGCATAAAGTAGCCCTCGGCTTTTACATTTATAATTCAATTACAAACAAGGTGTTCAACAATCTAATCTGTGTAGGATGTACTCAAATGCAACAATTTCCAAGTGAATAGACTTACTTAGAGTCTATAGAAAGGTATTCCCAGTGCAGGCAGTTCTCGACTTACAACAGTTTGTTTAGTAACCGAAGTTACAATGGCAGTGTAAAAAGTGACTTATGGCCAGTGTTCACACTTACGACAATTTCCCGATCACACGATCAACTAACTCATATTTATGACAGTTACAATGTCCTGGGCTCACGTGATGACCTTTACGACCTTCTGACAAGCAAAGTCAATGGGGAAACTAAATTCATTAACACCTGTTTTTACTAATTTAACAACTGCAGTGATTCCCTTAACCACTGGGGCAAGAAAGGTCATAAAACGGTCACTTAACTCTGCTTAGCAACAGAAATGTTGGGCTCAATTATGGTCATAAATTAAGGACTACCTGTAGTAAAGATTGGCAGGCAGGATAGGAATCAGTAAAAAGAGGCAGACATTTTCATAAAAGGGTTATTTTCTGATAATAATAGCAAGAGGAAGCACACTTAGATTAATATACCATTCTATAGTGCTTTACAGTACTCTAAGAGTGGTTTGCAATGTCAGCATATTGCCCCCAGCAATCTAGGTCCTCATTTTACCAACCTCAGAAGGATGGAAGACTGAGTGAGCCTTAAGATCAGGATCCAACTTCAGGCTTTGGGGAGAGGTAGCCTACAATCCTGCATTCAAACCACTGTGCCACCAGGGTTCCTATAAGCAGGGTTGGGCTGCTGGGGGTTTGCAGGGGTTCAGGAGTACCTCTAACTAAGAGTCTGCAGTTCAGAGAACCCCCAAATCCCACTCCTGGCTGGCCCTACCCACCTCACTCTGCCCCTCCCAGGAGTTCCCATGTGGCCCAGTTTGGATTCAGGTAAGTGCAGGGGATGCATGGAAACTTGGGCGGTGGGGGGGGGGGAATGGGCCTACCGGAAGTTTGGGAAGGCCTGAAACGGGTCCATTTCCAGCCTCCAGAGGACCGTCAGAGCCTGGGGGGCTGTTTTCACCCTCCCGGAAGCTCAAAGAAAGCCTCTAGAGCCCAGGGAGGTGTGGTGCAGGAGGCCGACTAGGCCACGCCCACCATGGCCATGCCCACACAACAACTGGGCAGAGAACCCCTTGCTAAAATTTTTGAAGCCCACCCCTGCCTATAAGGTTGATCAGGAACACTTCAGCTCAACAATGGAAAGAGGTTCTGTTCTGTCCTCCCTCGCCTCCGTCCGAATGATGGCTTAATTAACCGTCACTATCAGCTCTGGCAGCAGAATAGCCAACATCTGCCAAGAGCCTTCGTTATCTTTCACGACGTTGATGAGTCATCTAGAAACAAACTTCAGCTCTTAATCAATGGATTTGCCTGTTACAAAGAGACACAGCAGCTCTGGCTGCCTTTTGTATCCTGAGGGGTGTGGCTCCATGACTCAGCACTTCCTAGGCCTGCCCCACCCTTGCTTCTGTTGTTCCCTCCTCTCCTGCCTACGAAACCAAGCCTGATTGCCGTCAGTTGGGTCTGCAGGCGTGGCCTGGGGGGGGAAGAGTCAGGGGATGGAGGCCTCGTTATCTCTTCCACCTGGCCTGTTTCTGGCTCCTGGAGCTGAGCCAAGCAAGCCGATGCTCCCGAGGTAAGTCCTGATGGCCCTTTCCCCTCACTGTCCAAGTCACTTTCTGGCAGTAGGCCCAGCTCGGGGGGCACAGACACAACAGGTTCCAAGATATTTCCCTCACTTTTTATTCAACAACAACCGCAACAAATCCTACCAAACTTACTTTTCCTACTATCCTCATTGTTATGTATTAACAGTTGTGCCTTTAAATATTTGAGCGGGAACTCAGCACGTTGCTGATTGGACGAAGCCTCCAGCAGAACTGTATAAAAGGAGAGGTTTTTCCCCCAGCCTGTTGCTGGGTTCACCATATATTAAAGAGCTGTTGTCACTACCCTGGTCTCCAGCCTCGTTACTTCCCGAACTTAACATTGGCGACGAAGGTGGGATCTCGAGGCTAAGGAGAACCAGAACCGAGCTGAAGCACGCTAGTTCCGAACCCAGCAAACTCAGGGCAGAAACGCGGAAATGGCAAACACGCCACCCGCACCGCATAACCCGGCAAGGAGAAATGGGAACATATATGACCCGCTTCAAAGCTTAGAAGCCAACGAACTACAGGATCCCTGATAACCGCAAACGGGCTTACTTCCTAAGCCATTGCGGGCCCGAGGTAATCGAGATTGCGGAAGCCCTGGCAGAGCCAACGCCGATACAATCGGTATCGTGGCCGACTCTGCAGACTTTGCTGAAGAACCATTTCGCACCGACGCCGTCCAAATACGTGCAGCGGTTCGAATTCCGAGGACGTAGACAGATGGACGGCCAGTCCATCGGTGACTACATGGCCGCGTTGAGAAGAGCGCCCAAGGACTGTGGATACCGAGACTTAGACGAAGTGCTACTCGAGCAACTCATCCGAGGGGTCAAGGACATCCGCCTACGGCGACGACTGCTAGCCAGGAGCAACCTGACACTAGCCACCGCTCTGGACGAGGCCAGAGCACACGAAATGTCTACTAAAGCAGCAGAGACTCTGCAAAAGCCTCTTCAATCCAAGGCGAGCGCAAAGCCAACGCCAGTACACCAGGAGGAGATTCAGTCCGAATCCGAAGGTGAGGGCGAGGATGAGGAAGAGGTCTGCCGGACCGAGAAGCGCGACACTGAGGACCGTGACGAGTGCGGAAGCTGCGGAGGGCAGCATCAGCGCCAACGCTGCAGGTTTAAAGACGCAACATGCCGGCGGTGTGGGAAGAAAGGACACTTAGCTCAGGTTTGCAGAGCGCCCAACCTTCCGCCGAAAATTCAAATCGGCCAATCAAAACGCTGAACCGGAAAGGCGGCCCGCGATTGGTTCAAACAAGAAAGGCGCCAAGTCTAACCAAACGACTGTCATTATAGGCCGCTACCAACCAAAGTGGAAAAGAAGATTTTTACAAAGCCCAAGATCGAGGGAGTACGGTGCAGGCTTGAAGTAGACACGGGATCAGCGATCACCATCATGTCCTGGGACACCCTGGCGAAGTCACTGCCGTCCGTCGCAAGCGCCATTTGCAAGCACAGCGGCCACGAGTGCACGACTACCAGGGAATCGCATCCCTGTTCGAGGGACCACCTCCGTCCGAGTCGAGTACGGCCTCACAAAAGACCCTGCCCATCACAATCGCCGAAGGAACTCTGCCCAGTCTGTTGGGACTAGACTGGTTTCGTGCCCTGGGCATGGGAGTGACTGGCATCTACAGAAGTGACTGCAATTTGAAAGACATTCTCTTTAACGAGTTCAAGATGTCTTCAAGGACTGCCTGGGCAAGTACAAGGGGACCCCTATTTCCTTCAACTTAGACCCCAGGTAGCCCCCATTAGGCTTAAGGCGAGGAGAGTCCTTTGCCCTAAAACCAAAATTGATAAGGAGCTGGACAAGCTCATAAATCAGGGGTTTTGGTGCCAGTCGATCACGCAAAGTGGGAGACGCCAATCGTCACCCCAATCAAGTCGGACGGGTCAATTAGAATTTGCGCTGACTACAAGGCGACGCTTAACAAAGCCTTACAGAAAAGCGCACCGGTTCCCGTGGTGCAACATTTATTGCACTCTTGGGGCAAGGGCAAGTCTTTGCAAAGTTAGACTTGGCCCAAGCCTACCAACAACTGCCAGTAGACGCCCGCACAGCCGAAGCCCAAACGACAGACGCACAGGGGGCATTCAAGTGCACCCGATTGCAATTTGGGGTTAGTGTGGCACCAGGGCTGTTCCAAAACCTGATGGAACGACTACTGCAAGGGCTCCCAGGGTAGTTCCCTACTGATGATGTCCTAATTTCAGGGAAAACATGGAGGAATTGGGGGAGCGGTTAAGAAAGGTCTTGAGCATTTTCCGGACAGCCGGATTAAAAGTCAAGACAAATAAATGTCAGATAGGGGTCGAATCGGTCGATTTCTTGGGCTACCGGATAGACAAGAAAGGAATTCACCCTACTGAGAGCAAGGTTAAGGCAATTAGGAAGGCTCCAGCGCCCAAAAACAAAGCAGAGCTGCAGGCATTCCTGGATTGGTTAATTTTACGCGGTCTTTTAAAGAACAAAGCAACCGCTATGGAACCGCTGCATAGGCTCTTAGGAAAAATACTGTTTGGTCTTGGGGAAAGTCAGAAAATAGGGCTTTTGAAGCAGTAAAGAACCTGCTCTCAAGTGATAGCCTGCTCATCCAATATCACGACTCACTACCCCTAGTGCTGGTTTCATGCGTCCCCTTATGGGGTGGGGCTGTACTCAGCCATAGACTTCAAACGGCACAGAAGCCCCTATAGCGTTCTACTCTAGAACGATGTCCTCCCCAGAGAGGAACTACAGCCAATTAGACAAAGAAGCATTAGCCATTGTATCAGGGGTCAAAAATTCCATGAGTATGTCTTTGGGCGGAATTTTGAAATCGTGACTGACCACAGACCGTTATTGGGATACTGGCTGGCGATCGCCAACGCCTGTGGCACTTTCGCCACGCTTGACTCGATGGACTATATTTTAGCCGCTTACTCATACAAGCTGCAGCATCGACCGGGAAAAGAAGTGGGGCATGCAGACGCATTGAGCCGATGCCCACTGCCAGGGGCGATCAAGACCCCACCCGGGACACCCATCCTCCTTATTGACTCGTTGACTCTGGCCCAGTCACATCAAAGGAAGTGGCTCGGCATCATACCGACATTGTGTTAAGGACTGTACTCGGTTGGGTACAGAGAGGGTGGCCGCTGCGCCGGGCGAACGGTTCAAAGAATTTGTTAAAAACGTGATGAGCTCTCGGCTCAAGGGGTGCCTGTTATGGGGTGATCGTGTAATAATTCCTGTTAAGTTAAGGGCAAGGTATTGGACCTCCTCCACGAGGGTCACCCAGGCATCGTAAGGATGAAGGGGTTAGCTAGAAGCTATGTATGGTGGCCACTCATGGACGCAGAGATTGCTGAGAGGGTAGGGAAATGCCAAGCTTGCCAAGAGTCCAGACCGCTACCCCAACAGCCCCAGTCAGAGAATGGGAAAAGCCCCAAGGGCCTTGGTCAAGAATCCACATTGACTTTGCTGGCCCTTTCACGGCCAAACATTCCTAGTGGTGGTGGATGCATTTTCCAAATGGTTAGAGATCATACTTATGAAGTCCACCACAGCCGAAACAGTAATCGCAACCCCGCGCCACCTATTCGCAACTCACGGGTTGCCGGACACTCTGGTGTCCGACAATGGGCCCCAATTCACGGCAGCCCAGTTTGAAGAGTACCTGGCAGAGGAAGGCATCCGACATGCCCTCTCTGCACCTTTCCACCCTGCGCCGAATGGCCTTGCAGAGCGTTCCGTCCGAGCGCTAAGGAGGCATTGTCCAGGCTCAAGCCAGGTGACTGGCAAACAAAATAGACTTTTTCCTAGCCGTCCAGCATAGAACCCCAAGCACAGCCACTGGGAAAAGCCCAGCCGAATTGCTAATGGGACGAAAACTCCGTGCCCACTTGATCGCTTGAACCCCATTACACACCGAGGGTTACAAGGGGAGCTAGAAAAACAAGGAAATGAGCATAGGCGACGGGTGTGGGCCCGAAACTATGGGGACGGCCCTAGTTGGCTCGCAGGACAAGTAACAAAAGTAACAGGGCCAAAATCGTACGTGGTAGAGCTACCAGACAACCGAATGTGGCGGCGCCACATAGATCAGTTAAGGAAACGAATAACTGACCAAACCAACCAACAGAGACAGGTAATGACCAATACCACTTTGAATCCACAGCTGACAATGACCCGGGAGGCGCAAGACTTAGCTGAGGTCCCAGAGTTCCAGCGACGCCATCAGGTCCCCGAGGGAAACAGCAAGGAAAATTCCAAAATTAATCCAAGGCCGGATGGCCAAGAAAAGAGTCGGCCAATAATCCAGAGCCCGATGGCCCAGAGAAAGAGCTGGGAGGAGAAAACAGCCCCTCCGACCAGCTCGAAACACCACCCAGAACTGAACCGCGCAGGTCAGAAAGAACTAGGAGACGCCCAGGTTATTTGCGTGACTACGTCGAAAAATAACATGTAAATAAATATGTAAATAAGACCAAGTGTTTTCTGGGAGGGGAGGAGTGTTATGTATTAACAGTTGTGCCTTTAAATATTTGAGCGGGAACTCAGCACGTTGCTGATTGGACGAAGCCTCCAGCAGAACTGTATAAAAGGAGAGGTTTTTCCCCCAGCCTGTTGCTGGGTTCACCATATATTAAAGAGCTGTTGTCACTACCCTGGTCTCCAGCCTCGTTACTTCCCGAACTTAACACTCATGGTTTCTCACTCCAGGCTAGAATGAATAGCTTTAAACCATTCTTAGTTCTACTAGGGTTAAACCAGTATTCTTCCCTCATTCCATTACTGGTTTTTTTTTTATTTGCATTTATATCCCGCCCTTCTCCGAAGACTCAGGGCGGCTTACATTGTGTTAAGCAATAGTCTCATCCTATTTGTATATTTATATACAAAGTCAACTTATTGCCCCCAACAATCTGGGTCCTCATTTTACCTACCTTATAAAGGATGGAAGGCTGAGTCAACCTTGGGCCTGGTGGGGCTTGAACCTGCAGTAATTGCAGGCAGCTGCTGTTAATAACAGACTGTCTTACCAGTCTGAGCCACAGAGGCACTTTCTGTTCTGTTGCAGCTTTTGTCACCCACAACTTCAGAAGGAAACCAGGCAACTAAATGAAGAGGAATTGTCAGAAGTGAATTTGAAATTTTGTAAACACAATGTATTCCTGAATACATTTGGATTCTAGCTCTCATTTTTCCACCAGTCCAGCTACAAATAGAACTGTCAGGCCTGGAAGCCATCTTTTTTGTTGGATCTTCCGTCCTGCCACATTTACTGCTATAGGAAACTGGGAGGGGTGGGATTTTATGGAGCAAGGGTGATATATAGTCATAATAGCATTCCTTTCTCAGAGAGTCAAGGACATCTTGCCCTGCACCTGGACAGGTGGAACTGGGAGGCATCTCCAGTTGTGATGGTGCTTGGGTTGGTTCATGTGATGGACTTGTGGGTGTTGGGTTGAGTTGAATTTTCCTTTGGGTGGGAAAAACCTGGGAACTTTCAGATTCGGGTTTTCCCAGATGTGCCAATATGACATCTCTAATAAAATGGAGCTTTGAGGAACTTCAAGCCTCTGAGTCTTATTTGGTTGGGGGTGTCACTTGAAACCTTCACAAGAACATTCTCACCTGGAAGCTATGAACAACATAATTCTACAATGAGCTTTTTTTTTTCTGGGTAAGTAGATTTAGGATTATAGCCTCAGCCATTATTCCTATGAAATAAAACTTTTGTACCAGAAAAAGTGGCAGATTGCATCTCTGCCTAGCATTTTGAGAGGAAAAAATCTCAAGAAACCAACCTGGATCAAACTGTAGAGGGTTTCTGCACAAATGTAAGTTGCACTGGAAATTGAACAGTATCAGAGGTGGGTTTCAGCAGGTTCTGGCCAGTTCTGGAGAACTGGTAGAATAGAATAGAATAGAATAGAATAGAATAGAATAGAATAGAATAGAATTTTATTGGCCAAGTGTGATTGGACACACAAGGAATTTGTCATGGTGCATATGCTCTCAGTTTACATAAAAGAAAAGATACCTTCATCAAGGTACAACACTTACAACACTTAATGATAGTCATAGGATACAAATAAGCAATCAGGAAACAATCAATATCAATAACACTAACTACATGGTAGTGAAAATTTTGAGTAGTTCGGAGAACCGGTAGTAAAAATTCTGACAGGCCCCACCCTCATCTATTCTCTGCCTCCCAAGTCCCAGCTGATTGGGAGGAAATAGGGATTTTTTATTTTTATTATTTCATTTTGTCACAACAGTATACATAAACATCGACATAAAACAACAACACATCATAAAAGAAAAACATATATATAAGCAAAAGTATGCAACAACTATGTTAATTTGATATAATGAAAGGGAACAATAGGACAGGAATGGTAGGCACTTTTGTGCTCTTATGCATGCCCCTTAATTTTGCAGTATCCTTTCCCTGCCGTGCCCACCAAGCCATGCTAACCAAGCCACACCCACAGAACTGATAGTAAAATTTTTCGAAACCCACCACTGAACAGTATGTATAGGTAACCTGTAACTTCTTTGAAGTACATTCCTTTTAATCTTAAAGGCCCTAACAGCGCTTAAGTTTGTAGTTGTATATTATTCTGAACAGAACCTCTCCTGTGCCCCCATTTCTCTTAAGCCTCTCCTGTGTCTCCGCTTCTCTTAAGTAATTTAGGTGAACAAGAACGTGTTTGATGGAGAACCCACGTGTTCCTTTGCTGCTAAAAACTCTGTAACTTGAATATGAATTTTTTTCCAAGAGAATCTCATGCTTCATTCCCTTTCATTTTTGTGGAGCCCAAAAACCCAAAGGTCTGTCCTGAGGGTGGCCTTTGAAACTTTTCTTCCTGAAGACCTTCGGATCCTCGGATCTAATGTGCCCTGTGTGTGCATGTCTTTTCATTATTAATTTTGTTTCTGAGCAGCCAAATAGCGATGTAGACACACCGTTTCCAAGCATCTTGTACAGATCTCCTGTTCCGATACAACCTACATCAACCGTATCGATCTCCCTGGCTTCAGCTGCAAAAGTAACCTAGGAGAAACAACCTTGCCTTCATTTAACATTGGCCAAATTCATTTCCTAGAGGATCGGTTGCTGAGCTTTCTGAACAAGCTGTGTCTCTTTTCTTAAGGGCTTTCCGTGAATTGCTCGGGCAGAAAGATTCCCTGCTGCCAAGATAGAGGACAAAAAAACAAAACCAACAAAAAACAGAGATCTGGGGGAGGATGGATCGAAAAGATGGCATTTACAATTTGCTTGAATTTGTTGGCAGTTCTATCGGGTCCTGAAATAATCCTACGTTGGCAAATAATAGACTCAAAGAAGCTGCGCATAAAATCAAATAAATAATAATGCACTAGTGCAGTGATGACTAACTTTTTCTGGACCAAGTGCCCAAAGCGCATGAATGCCCGAACCCCCAAATTACAATGCACGTGCAGCCCCTGCCCATGTGCCCCACCCCCATGTGTACGTTCCCCTTCCCTGCATCCCACTCCCTGCACGCCCCTGCGCATGCGCAGCAGAGACCCAAAGACAAGCTGGCTGGTGGGAAGCATGCACACATGCACAACAGAGCTGAACTGGGGTGACAGGTCGCATGCCGTCAGAGAGAGCACTGCATGCCACCTCTGGCACGCGTGACATAGGTTTGCCATCACGGCACTAGCGACTAGTGGAGATTATGTGATATAACTTTCTTTGAAGAATGCCTTCAGAAAGGGGGAAATTATACCTTTCTTCCTCCAGCTTTATCTGTTTGGGTCTCCCTCTCTCTGTCTTCATGAACTTCCAAAACAATCCTTTCCACGGGAACACACCTACTTTGCAAACATCATAGGTTGATGGTGTTGATGCTATATTAGTTTGAGGCCAAGAATATATCTTCCTTGGCCGAACTACAGTTATTCCCAGAGCTGGATCAACCACAAGCCAACATGATCATGAAGTATTTACGATTTCAAAGAAGGAAACCTTTTGACGCTAAAGGCCAAAATCTTGCCTGACAGTACATGGCAAAGGTGAGGATCAAGTCTCAAAATACGAACCTTTGAACCAATCTTCCCCTCTGTCATCCCTGCCTCTAAGAAGCAGAATACAAATGTGTGTTTTTCAGACTCCAGCAAGTTTTCTATACTACGTACAGTTTTGTCTGAAGCCAATCTCTGCTACTTTCAAAACCAGATATAGGTTCATGGAGATTCTCAATCATCCAGGACACGGTTGTCCCAAAGGTGCTTTTCCAAAAGGCAACTGGATTTTTTTATTTTTTTTTTGATAACCAAGATAGTCCATTTGCCATTTGGAAAAGCATCTTTGGGACAGATGTATCTCATAAACTGCACCATTGGTTGACATCTACCAAATCAGATGTCAGGCCTGGGAGCCATCTTTTTTGTTGGATCTTCAGGCCTGCCATCAGAGTTTGGAACGTCACAGAAGAAATTGATTGATTGATACGTCACACTTCTTAACTGCCCATCTCTCTTCCAGATACCAGTCACTGGGTTTGGACTGACGTGTTTGTGTGTTGTGTGTATCACAGGGGTGGGGATTCAAATAATTTAACAACTGGTTCTCTTCCATAATGACCGGCTGGGTGGGTGTCGCCATAGTGGGCATGGCCAGAGGGTTTGACAGGCCTCCTGCACACACACCCCGGGAGCAAAAATGGGCCGTGGAGGGGCACTGCCGCACCTCCATGCCCCATTTTGGGCCTCGTAGATCTCGCTGCAGCCCTCTGGGCGCAAAAACAGGCCAGGGGGGCTGTGCTGCACCCCCACCCCATTTTGGGCCTAGTAGGCCTCCCTGCAGCCCCGTGGGAGCAAAAACAGGCCAGGGGGGCATGCTGCACCTCTCATACCCTGTTTTGGGCCTAGTAGGTCTCCCTGTACTTACCTTGGAGCCAAAATGGGGCTCGTGGGGACTTCTGGAAGGGGTGGGGCGGGGCCAGCCAGCAATTTAACAGCCGGTTTGGCTGAAGTGGTGCGAACCGATTGAATCCCACCACTATGTATATGTGTTAGAGAGACATATGGCCTATTAAATCCACATCCATTCTGTCCACGCAATAGTGGTAAAATCAGTTGCGGAGCAATGATGTACTGTAGTCTTCTTTTGTCCAGTTACAGCCTTTTCGTTTGTATTTAAACAGCTGCTTTGGAAAAGAGGCAGATTGCAAATGTAAATTCATGTACCCAATTCAATTGTGTTCAACTCCTAGAGTATTTTTGACTTATATAGGTTTTTCCCAGAGCCACCTGAAAGATATTGCACCATAATGAATGAATACATAAGGGGGAAAAATTACCCTGTTCCACTGAGCAAATGCTTCAGATACAGTCCATAGCAATATTTCTGTCTCTGTGGATAAAAAGTAGGAGCTCTAATCCCCCCCCCCTCTTCCGTACACACACTTTAAGGAAACTTAGCAACAAATTTGTCTTTTATCAAAAATCTTGCCGCATTGGTGGTTGCTCAGCTTACGGCTATTTCAATTTTCACTTAAAGAGAATGGGAATCACTTTTCATAAAGCAGGGGAGTAGATAAAGCATTGATTCAATTTCAACCTCTCTCATTTTAAAAAAAAATCACTGAGATAGAGCTTTATTGTAAAAAAAAAAAAAGAAGAAGATTTAACAGAAGTGTGCAACGGATAGAAATCATGCTGCTCGTTCCTGTTGCTACCAAAGAAAGATAGTAGTGATACGAGACTCCAAACTCTATCTGGGCTTGAAAAAGTGTCTGATCTCATATGAATCTACATAAGTCTTGAAAAAGCTCCTTCGAGGGACACCTGCCAGGAGTGGTGTCCAAAAAAAATATCAAGCTGTTGCATATGCAACCACATGATTGAAGTCTCATCTTTTTAAATGTGCATTGAACATGACACATGTATGTTAAAAAAAAACCAGGGCTTTAACTGCGAAAGTTGTAACGTGACTTTTTTTGGCATCTCCTCCACTGGTTTTGGTTTCTCCTTCTGAGGTCTTGCTTGATCCTCCCCAGTTTATGAGCTCACGGATTGCCTTTTCCCTGATGGTCCACCAATCATAGATAACTTTCCTAAAGATATTTTCCTTCCTTTCTGATGTTATGTTCTTTAATGCTCCTCCTGTGGTATTTTCTGTGATATCATCCTAAATCTGTTTACATATAAAGCTGTGCATGCTCCAAAAATACAGAATAGAATACAGAATAACGAAGTTGGAAGAGAACATGAGGGTTCTACTCGAACAGGAGACCCTACACCAGTGAGGGCGAACCTATGGCATGCAGAGTCCTCTCTGCAGGTGCCACGCAGAGTCCTCTCTGCAGGCACATGAGCCATCGCCCAGATCAGCTCCTCCCTGCATGCGCACATCTCACCCTCCCGCCAGCTGATTTTCAGGTCGCACGTGGGGGACGCACGTGCAGGCACGGGGGGAGTGGGGAGGGTGCGGTGCACCCCCTTGCGGCCCATTTTGAGCCTAGCAGGAGCCCCTGTGCAGGGGGGCTCAGGGGGGTCATGCATGCATTGCATTATGGGTGCAGGCATACATGCACTTTGTCGTGCAATTACACACACACTTTTGTCAGACAACAACAAAAAGGTTAGCTATCACTGCCTTATACCTTTCTGGACAAATAGCTATCCAGTCTCTTCTTGAAAATCTCCAATGATGGAACACCCACAACTTCCATAGTAAGCCATTCCACTGTGTTGGTTCAAGGAGGGTAAGGTTGGGGCTATTCAAATCCCATGAAGGCATATGCTTCTTGGATCCCATCAGATGACCTTCTTTAATAGGTAAGGCCAGGAGCATGTCACTACTGAACATGACATGTAAAAATAAAGGGAGAGAGATAATCTCCAATAATTAGGTGCAAAGCCTTGTATCATTTTGTAGGTGATAACCAGCACCTTGAACTATATATCCCAGAGCTTCCTGGTATGAGTGAATTTGGTGAAGTGGAGATATTACATGGACATCCCATGGCATGGCTTGCCCATTACAGCTTGCACTGAAGCATTGTAGACCATGACTGACTTGTAGAAGTGCCTCATGGTCCAGGAATTGGCAAAATTGGCTCTTACCACATGAATATGAAAGAATAAGCAACAGGTGCTTAGGTGATGGTCCTAAGATGGACCCTCAATCAACTAGATTTGTATAGTCAGAGTCCAAACTCCGAGTGGATGGGACTGAACAATTTTATGTGATACCAACAATATTAAGTGGTTAGAATACAGTACTGCAGGCTACTTCTGCTGGCTGCCAGCTGCCAGCAATTTGGCAATTCGATTCTCACCGGCTAAAGGTTAACTCAGAGACTGCCATCCTTCCGAGATGGGTAAAATGAGGACCCAAATTGATGGGGGCAATAGGCTGACTCTGTAAACGGCTTAGTAAAGCACTGTAAAGCAGTATATATAAGTGCTATTGCTATTCTTCACAGCAGCCCTGGATTCACTCTTTATTTTTCTTCCACAGTATTCTAGATGTCTCTTCTGCTGTTTCAACTCCTACTGTTAAACCTATCTTCTACTATTCTAAAACAGCCTGTTGAAACCAATTTCCTCTGTAATTCTCCATAATAATTTAAGCAAATACAAGATGTCAAACAGTACTCCCATATTCAGAGAGGAACGGAGAGAAAATGAGAAAGAAGTGAGATTGAGAAAGTGTCAATTCCATTCCAATTAATTGAAGTTAGAGTAATTCCCGCTACAAATATGTGAATTACACATTGGTGCCCTTCAATTAAGGAATAATAGTCATGAAAGTAAGTTATGCTCATAGATTAGATCTCGCCTATGAAAAATTACCAGTTAACTCAAAGTACCATATTTTTTGGAGTATAAGATGCTCTGGACTATAAGATGCACCTACTTTTTTTGGTGAGGAAAACAAGAAAAAGAAATCTGCCTCTGCGTCCCAGCAATTTGGCTTTGATGCAGTAAACAGCAAATAGCCTGCTTTACTTTCATTTTCGTTTTTAGCATAGCTTGATTAGCACAAGAAAAAAAATCTGCTCCCAGTAATTTACCTCCTTGCAGCAAGCAGCAGAGGCCCACGCAGCAATAGGCCATGACAATCCCTGCAGCCTGAAACAGCTGAGAGTCAGGAGGCCAATCCAACGGACAATCAACTTGTGCTAATTAGGCTGTGCTGAAGCTGGAATGGGCTGTTTCTTCTTGCTGCTTGCTGCAAGGAGGTAAGTTGCTGGGAGGCAGAGGCCATAGGGTGGGGGCCAGTGGGTGCGTGGAGCTATATTTGTTGTTTAAGATGTACCCAAATTTTCATCCCCCTTTTAGCGGGGGAAAGGTCCCTCTTATACTCCGAAAAATATGCCTCTGGAGTATAAGGCCTCTGAAGTATTAGCAAGTAATTTAGGAATGATCTCATTGCATTGGTTTCCTTTTCTATTTGGTTCTTTTCTTCCCTATATCCTTGGTGACAACATTCAGATTCTCATAGAAATATTAAGCACCATTAATTATATAGCATCTGTTTTCCAAACAGGCATTATCTTTGGTTGAAACAAGCAAACAGAAAGCATAATACCAAGTTGGAAATCTAACTGCTTAATGGCCAACACGTAAAGCAATCAGTCATATATTTCAGACAATCGAGAGCAGAGCCAGTTAAGGCTGAAAAGGGGGTAAAATTCAGCCGGTTCTATCCGGCTTGGGTGAACCAGTAGCGGAGGCTGCGGGAGGTTCCGCCCACCCATGCGGATGTCACAACATCGCTTTTTTGTGACAATTTTAAGCCCCTGTACATGCGCAGAAGGCTTTGTGCATGTGTGGACGTTGCCGCACATGAGTGAAGCGAGCGTGTGCATGGCGCGTGCACATTTGCGAACCAGTAGGGAAGGTACCGGATGCTGTATGTGTGAAAGAAATAGGAAATTCTACAGCACACCTCATATAAGAAGAGCCTAGGGATAGATGTCTCTGTTCCCCCCTCCCCCAATACTAGGTAGCATTAGCCACAGAGGAAGGAGAACCACTACAAAAGAGTGCTTCCAACTCCCCAGAGATGGTCCTGAATGATACTATGGTCAATGGTATTGAAAGTTGCTGATAAATTCAGGAGGATTAGGATGAACATACCTATGTTGCTCAAACTCTCCCCCATAGCAGTGGGGGACAGTTTGAGCAACACAGAGCTTCCCCAGTGAGAGGCCTGGATGAAGAGACTGTGCAATTCTGAGCTGGATGGGGGAACAGGGAAGATATCCAGGGTAGCCACACCATAGAGGTTGTAGAAAAAGTGCTTTTAAAAGTAAAAAAAAAAAAAGGCTCTGATGATTGCACGGTTCAGCTGGGCATGGGTGGGGGAGAAGGGATTTTTGCTACTGGTTCTCTGAACCACCCACTGCCGTTGCTACCGAATTGGCCGAACTGGGAGCATGTCACCCCTGATATACATATACATATACATATACATATACATATACATATACATATACATATACATATACATATACATATACATATACATACACACACACACACACACACACACACACACACACCCCTACAATAGAACTTCTGGTCACGACCATAATTCATTCTATAACTTTGGTCGCAACCCGATTTGGTCGTGACCCGAACCTAATTTCCCTGTTGTAAACAAACAACAGGAAATGTGGCACTTACACAAAACTGGCGTGGAAGGGGAAATCGGCCACAGCCATATTTGATCGCCACCCGAGTATGTGATCGTGACCAGATTCAAAAATTTTGTGAATCTTTTAGTCAGAACCCGATTTGATTGTGGTCAGAAGTGTTTGTGACCAGAGGTTCTACTGTATGTATGTATGTATGTATCAGTGGCGGGCTGCTCCCGGTTCTGTTCTTGCGAACCCGTAGCAATGGCGGCAGGAGGTTCCGCCCACCTGCCCAGATGTCATCATGAAGATCTGTGCATGCACAGAAGCTTCTGCGCACACACACTTCCATTGTAAACCAGTAGCGGAGGTAAGTAGAACCCACCCCTGATATGTATGTATGCATGTATGTGTGTACGTGTGTGTGTGTGTGTGTGTGTGTGTGTGTGTGTGTGTGCGTGTTTATGTGTGTGTCTTATGTATAATTTTTTATTTGGATTGGTGATAATATGCCAACAACAAGCTTTTGCTCATTCCTCTTGTATAAACCTGTTTTTCTCTACAATAATGCCTGTAGGAGATGATCAGGCTGAAACTGAGGGGTCAAACATGTCATAAGTCTTGAATCCCTTCATGCTCACAAGACATATAAGTCCAGTTGACCTTGAATTCCACTGACTCTTATCTACCACAAATTTGCTTTGACCTTCAGATTCTTGTAGAGAGTTTAAGCTTGCAATGAACCTTAATATTCATCTGAATTGCCTGGATTTCCTGATTTCTCACACTTGACACTGCCAAGTTTACTCACTTGGTTTTCCGAGCTGAAAAGGATATTTTTAACATACACTGCAATTCTTCTTCCTCTCCTGAGGCTTCAGTTCATTTTGAATAAATCGTATCCTTCAGTTGCTATAGGTGAATGATGAGAATCATTCACACCATATCTCTGTTATATTTATAAAATCATATTTATCTTCCAATAAGAATTCAAGCTCATCTTATTTCTTTCCCAAACTTCCCTTCTGCCATTTTCACTACAATCACAATAGATAGTCAGGACTGTGCTGTATGTGAGGTGATGACAACTGTAAATAACAAAAAATGCCACAGAACAGAGGTCTCCAACTTTGACAATTTTAAGACTTGTGGACTTCAACTCCCAGAATACCTCAGCCAGCAAAGCTGGCTGAGGAATTCTGGGAGTTGAAGTCCACAAGTCTTAAAGTTGCCACGTTTGGAGACCCCTGTCACAGAAAAAGAATGACACACATACTGGCTATTATCTGGATGTCATTATAAGAAGTAGTTGGATCTAAATCAGGGGTGTCCAAACTCGGCCCCTTGAAGAGTGGTGGACTTCAACTCCCAGAATTCCCCAGGTCAGCAACTTGCTCGTATTTATAGCTCATGTTGACTGGGGAATTCTGGGAGTTGAAGTCCACCACTCTTCAAGGGGCCGAGTTTGGACACCCCTGATCTAAATCTTCATCTTTCAGTTTAGGCTACGAATCTTAGAGAAGATTCATCTTGCTGGGAAAAAAGCTTTCCACCTATACCTGAAAATATTTCAAAAATGATATGGCCAATATGGTCATGAAATTTTAACCTGCCACCTGAGCACCCCATATCACGAAAGTTAACTTCATACTGGTTGGTGAATAAATACAAAATTCATTTATACCAATTTGCCCCAAATAGATAACACACAAATTAAGTACCTAATGACAGTTCTGTAGGGGACCTATTGAGTCTTTTCCAAGGTTGGCTTGATTAATTGTCTAGCCTTTACTTCTCCTTGATTCTACTAAGTGATAGACACAGGTTTTTATATTGCTCCTTCTAGGGAAGTTTTAGCCATCCCTAATAAAGAAACAAGACTCCTGTTTTGAATTGGAGAACAAGAAATGTGACAGGCACAAACAACCAGACCCACATGTTCAGAGTTAAACTAGATTCTTTATTGTTCTATACCTATTCCATGGGAATCTTCTCAAATTGGCAGATTTGCCTCACTAGATAAGGCTCAAAGTCATTTGGGGGGAGGTGTCAGATCTTGCCCTCTTATGTTTCCATAACAACTCCATTCTAATTCTCTATTTGATCCCTCCTCTTGAGTGGGACTGTCAGGGTTCCAAGTATCACCCCCAATGAAAGAAAACTCTGAGGCTTGAGTTTCCTCAAAGTTCCATTTTATTAGAGATATCATATTCCCTCACACCCCATTTTCCCTTCCAGCAGTCTTGCTAGGCAAAGCAAAAAATGGGGTGGGGGGGAGTCGTTTTTCCTCCCAGTAGGCTTCAGGGAAACTTCAGGGAAGCCTGCTGGGAGGAAAAACGGACTCCCCCCCCCATTTTTTGGCTAGCACCCAGCTGAGCTGCGCAATCATCAAAGGTTGTTGTTTTTTTAAAACTTTTAAAGCATTTTTTCTTTGGCTGATGATCGCGCGGCTGAGCTGGGCATGGGCGGGGGGGGGGGGCAGGGATTTTTGTTATCAGTTCTCCGAACCACCCGCTGCCATCGCTACCGGATCAGGTGAGCCGGTCCGAACCGGGATCATTTCACCCCTAGGTTGGAGTAGATGACCTGCAAGGTCCCTTCCAACTCTGTTAATCTGTGAAAAAAAAGGAAACCACCAGTTCTGCTGTCAGGCCTGGAAACCATACTAGGCCTTAGAGTTCCAGATGCTGCCACATTTTTCCCCTGATGGGAAGAAGGGGGGTTGAGGGGTATGGTAACATTCTTCAAGCGGTCAAGGTCGGATGGTGTTCACATCTGCAGGAGGAGTGGCGAGAAGATATTCGAATGAACTGGGAGAACGTGGGACCATGTGACCAGCAAAGGGGTTAGGGGGTGGGACTCTTGGGGTTTGTATAACTGGGAAAAGAATCCGGAAGTTCAGTTTTGGAATTTCACTTATTGTGTGCCAGTTTCCTTATGCTAGTAAAGAACTCTGAAAGACAATGGGTTCTGAGGGTTTTTTTTATGCGGAAGAGGTTTTTCTGGAACCTTGACATTATTCCAAAATGGACACTGAACGCAGATGGGCAGTTTGGGAAAAGGAAGC
Source organism: Ahaetulla prasina (assembly GCF_028640845.1). Taxonomy (NCBI): domain Eukaryota; kingdom Metazoa; phylum Chordata; class Lepidosauria; order Squamata; family Colubridae; genus Ahaetulla; species Ahaetulla prasina. The sequence continues at coordinate 96,932,108 of NC_080544.1, read as the reverse complement.
CTTTGCAGTGCGCTGGGCACTCCTCTCCTAGAGACACTTCCTTGAAGGGGGAAAGGAACCATTCAAGGTGTGGATAGACCACAAAAACCTCGAATACTTAAAAACCTCTCGAAAGCTTTCTCCCAAACATGTTCGATGGGCTCAGTTTTTCAAACGGTTCCATTTCACCCTCAAATACATCCCCGGCGACCAAAATCTACTGGCTGACACCCTATCTAGGAAACCGCAATTTGACAGCCAACGCGAAGAGGTAATACATGTGATGATTCCTGATAGTGAACCAGCCAGCCAAGCACTTACTCGACCGTGATCACGCCGTAGTGCTAACATCCCACCAATAAACTACTAGCGGAATTAAAATCAGCACTCGCTGACGATGCTTGGTTTAAAGAAAACTTGCCAGACCTCACCTTAAGGGATGGATTACCCTGGAAGGGAACCAAAATTTATGTACCCGTCGCTATGTGGCTGCCTATACTACAGAGAAGCCACGACTCTCACCTAGGAGGTCACTTTGTGTTTTTGAAAACTGTCCACTTGGCTAGACGGCAATTCTGGTGGCCAAAAATGAAATCAGATGTCGAAGACTATGTGCAGAGCTGTGCCACCTGCGCCACCATGAAGTCTAGACCTGGGAAACCCCCTGGACTCCTACAACCCATAGCCGAACCCACCAGACCCTGGGAGAAGATTGCCATGGATTTTATTGTTGAACTCCCACCTAGTGGGGGAAATATGGTGATATGGACCGTAGTAGATTTGTTCTCTAAACAGGCCCACTTCACTGCATGCAGCGGATTGCCATCGGCGAGAAAATTAGCAAAGCTCTTCGTGAAACACATCTACAGACTGCATGGAGTTCCTAAAAGAATAATATCCGACAGGGGTGTTCAATTCACAGCCAAGTTCTGGAGAGAGTTCCTACGGTCCATTGGGTCATCTCAAGGACTTAGTTCTGGGTTCCATCCTGAGACCAATGGGGCGGCTGAAAAATTGAACTCGATGGTGGAACAATACATACGGTGTTATGTAAATTACCAACAAGAAAACTGGTCAGATTTGTTACCATTTGCAGGGGTCACATATAATAATGCTGTACACAGCAGCACGGGGTTAACCCCTTTTCAAATAACCACCGGCATGGACTTCGTTCCAATGCCTGAACTCCCCGTGCAACCCCCCACTTCCATTTCCCTAACGGACTGGATGAATTCATTAAAAAAAGGTTGGGAAAATACAAAAAAGGCCTTAGCTGTAACAGCTCGGAATTACAAAGCCCAAGCTGACAGACACCGTTCCATTCAACCCCCTTTTCGCATTGGAGATAAAGTCTTATGATCTACGAAGTATCTGAGGTTGAGAATACCCAGCAGAAAATTCGGTCCAAAATTTTTGGGTCCTTTCCCCATTGTAAAGATTATTAATCCCGTTACCGTCCAACTCAAGCTCCCTCGAATTTTGGGGAAAATACACCCGGTATTCCATAGCAGCTTATTAAAACCTACTAGACAATCTGGACTGAGACCTCAACCTGCCGCTCCCCCACCACCCTTGATAATCCAAGGTGAAACCCACTATGAGATCAAGAAAATCCTTGTCTCTAGACTATACAGAGGTCAATTACAATATTTAGTCCACTGGAAGGGATATCCATTATCTGAATCTACTTGGGTCAAAAGTTGGAAAGTAAATGCGGACAATTTGATTAAACAATTTCACGACACTTTCCCTGACAAACCTAGAAAACCTCTTGGAGGGGGTAGAGGGGGGTAGAAGGGAAGTGTGGACCACTGGCACTCTTCTTTATTAATTCTTTGTTTTCTTTCCTAGGATATAGCTTCTTTTCCAAGGGGGGATACCTGTCAGGCCTGGAAACCATACTAGGCCTTAGGGTTTCAGACGCTGCCACATTTTCCCCTGAGGGGAAGAAGGGGGATTGAAGGGTATGGTAATATTCTTCAAGCGGTCAAGGTCAGATGGTGTTCACATCTGCAGGAGGAGTGGCGAGAAGATATTCAAATGAACTGGGAGAACGTGGGACCATGTGACCAGCAAAGGGGTTAGGGGGGTGGGACTTTTGGGGTTTGTATAACTGGGAAAAGAATCCGGAAGTTCAGTTTTGGAATTTCACTCATCGTGTGCCAGTTTCCTTATGCTAGTAAAGAACTCTGAAAGACAATGGCTTCTGAGTTTTTTTTATGCGGAAGAGGTTTTTCTGGAACCTTGACATCTGCAAACATTGGCTCCCCTGTCCATCTGCTCTTTACTATTTCAATATTTTCAGCAAAGTTCAAGCAGAGTATCCTTCATACAACTTCATGTATTATCTTGACCTTAGGATTGATAGACAACAAATTTTGCCACTGATAAATAATGTAGAAATACAGTTTTATCTTGAGAAATTCTTTGGCAAAAAAGCCTCAGGTTTCCTTGGAAACTCCAAGGAAGTAACTTGTATCTAAGCACCCAATAAATAACAACTGTCAATAATATCTAGTGTCACTCTCCTACTTTTTTCAATTATTTATTTTTTAAAACTGTGGATAGACCTTAACCTTAGCAGTAGATTTTTTTTGACGACATAACGTATTTATTTTAATTATTCCTGTCAGTAGAACCTTACAATAACGAATGTAACAATAATAACCTTGGCCTCTCATCTAAAACTGCTGTTCTCTGCATCACTTAAAAAGGGAAAGAAAAAATCCTGAGAGCTGAGATGATGCAAATGGCAGCTAATTGCATTTGATTTTTAAAATAATTATTGTTTTGTATGCTTCTTAGGGCAAAATGTGAAGCTTATTGTTTGAAAAATCAAACAAACAAACAAGAAAGTCCAGTTGTCCCTTGAAAAAGCACCTTTGGGACAACCATGACCTGGATGACTGAGAATCTCTACAAACTTTTAGCTATATAATTTGGGATGAACACTCTTTGAATGGTGGGAGAGTAGGAATTTTTCTAGAGGAAAAATTGCACACTGCAGGAACCAGGAGCACTACTCGGGTGACCCTGAGGACGCAGAAAAACCCCTTAAGTGCTTCAGTGAGCCTGTAAAAGGATGCAAATGACCAGCTGTCTGCAAGGAATATAAATCCTTCCATTCCCGACTATTCTGTCAGAGCTGAAGAAGCTTCTTAGATGAGAAGTGAAACGTCTTCAAAAGGAAAAAACAACAACAAGAAGAAAGCCCAGTTGCCTCCTGAAAAAGCATCTTTGGGACAACCATGACCTGGATGACTGAGAATCTCTACAGGCTTTTATTATTTGAAATAAAAACCATTTGAAGTTTTAGGTCTGACAAATTATGCAAGGTGTTAATGTCAGCCTTACCAGGTAGACCAGTCAGGAAATATGGACGGATGAACTAATTCTACTTGTAAAGTAATTGTAAAGCTACATTAACAGAATCTTGCAAATTTGAAACTGCAATTCCGGGATAGCTCAGGCTGTTAGAAGGCTGTTATTAGAACACAGTAGCCTGCAATTACTGCAGGTTCAAGCCCGGCCCAAGGTTGACTCAGCCTTCCATCCTTTATAAGGTAGGTAAAATGAGGACCCAGATTGTTGGGGGGGCAATGTTGACTTTGTAAATATACAAATAGAATGAGACTATTGCCTTATACACTGTAAGCCGCCCTGAGTCTTCGGAGAAGGGTGGGATATAAATGTAAATAAAAAAAAAATTCTCCCACCATCATCTTTATAGTCCAATAATTTAGGGAAGGTCCTATCTTGCTCTGCTCACTGAGCAGCGGTGGGCTACATTTCCTCTTATCTGACCATTTCCTAAGCAGCATCTCGTTGTCCTGTCTCTCAGGTCCTTCCCTCATAACATTACATTTAAAGAAGCTCTTTGGGCTTATTGGTTTTAATTAAAAAAAAACCCAAAACCTTTCCTAATTTTAATTTATGCAGCATAATATATCGTATTTTTTGGAGTATAAGACATACCTTAGTTTTTGGGGAGGAAAATAAGAAAAAACCCTCCCAGAATACCGCCAATCAGCTGTTCCCAGAGTGCATTTTAGCAACAGGTTCCTTGGTTGTGAGCTCTGTGCCTTGCTTTTTTTTTTTTTTGCTTTTTTTCCTGCCTCTGAAACTGTTTCAGAAAAAACTTTTTTCTGCCTCTGAAAGCCTCCAAAACAGAACTTCAGAAAAAAAATCCTCTGAAGCTCTGTTTGGGGGCTTCTTTTCTGAAGCTCCGCTTCTGATGCTTTTTTCTGAAGCCTCCTTTTGAGAAGCTGGGTGGGGCTACATTCGGAGTTTAAGACGCACCCAGATTTTCACCCTCTTTTTTGGCGGAAAAAGGTGCGTCTTATACTCCAAAAAATACGGTAATTATTTACAGTGGATAGAGGGTGGGAAGGAAGGATAGAAGTAACAGTAACAGAGTTGGAAGGGACCTTGGAGGTCATCTAGTCCAACCCCTGCTCATGCAGAAAACCTGTTATAGGAATTTGAACTGCCAAATTGCTGACCTTTCTGATTGAAAAGCTCAGTGTCTTAGCCACTGAGCCACCTAGTCAGTCTTAATTGAAACCCTTTTATGTAGTAGGAACACGTAGCTAAGAGCTATGTGTAAGTAAAATAATTGCTCAGCACTTATTTATTTATTTAGCCTATGGCATCTACATAGGTAACGCATCGGTCACGCAATCACTGATATACAAATTCAGTTTAAGCAAAGCATCAACAGACAGACAATAGATAGGCAGATAGATAGATGATAGACACTACACTACATTACACTACAAGAGATAAAATATTACATTAAGATAAAACCATAATGAAATCACTACAATATGGAGCCATAAAATTGCAATGGGTTGGAAGTGATATCTAAGGAAGCTAACCATCTAACTACCCAGAATTAAATAATCATAATAATTTAAAATATATTTTCTCTCAAAGTACACATTTTAAATCTGCAGTTCTGTGCCTCTGCAGAAGCATTTTGTTACTTTTCTGGTAACTCACTGAGAACTACTGTGAAGCATATTTCAAAGTTTCATTTTGGAAGGAGATAAGCAATTTGGTCTGGAATTAATTCACAAATATCAAATTAATCACACCTTGCCAGCCTGACATTTGTTGGTCTCATTAGGCTAACCTTTAGTGGAACCAAAGATTCAGCTTGTGATAGGCACACGGCTGGAGACCTCTTTAAAATATCTCATTTAACCTAAAAGTCTGTTTCCAAAACTTGTACAACCCAGTTATGGAGTGGGGATTAGCATCTAACCAATTTTGGTTAACCTCTAAAGATTAAGCAATTTGGACCTTATTCAATGTCTTATCCAAGATTGAATAAGAGATTGTAGAGCTACTAGATTCTAGATTAAAGTGGGAAATTGGAAAAAAAAAATCCCAGAAAAAGCTAATGGCAAATCATGTAGATATAGTTGCTGAGAAAACAATTTCGCATGTACTTAGGGGTTAAATATATATGTATACTAGCTGGATGCCCATGCTTCGCTATGAAACTAAGTGATCGGCTGTGATAAATTGACACATAAAGCCTGAAACTTAATGTAGAATGTGTAACTCCATAACATCAGAGCGTATTAATATAAGGCAACTGGCAGTTGGGACAGAGTTCCTTTCAGGTGGGAGGGGGAGTAGAATGTCTAACTCCTTAACATCAGAGCATGTGAATATAATACTGTATATGAAATACTAATGATCTAATGGTCATTTCAAAAAATCCTTTCTTAGTGAGTACCTAGAAGCCAAGAAGAACATATGTGCCAAATTTCAAGTTTGTACACTTTACCGTTCTGGAGATTTCGTGATGAGTGAGTGGTATTTTGCTTTTATATATATAGATTTAATCAAGTTCTTAAAAGAAAAGAACAAAAACCCGTTCAGAGAAGGCAGAGACTTTAAATGCAGAATGTTTGGGGTTCAATCTCTGACATCATCAGAGCTAAGAAAAATTGTTTCACACATAAATCTTTGAAACTTGGTCATTCAGAGCAAGGGTCTCCAACCTTGGCAACTTTAAGACTTGTGGACTTCAAGTCAGCAAAGCTGGCTGAGGAATTCTGGGAGCTGAAGTCCACAAGTCTTAAAGTTGCTAAGGTTGGAGACCCCTGAGTCAGAGTAAACAGTATTAAACCAGATAAATCCATCATCACATTCAATATAAGGTAGCTTCCAATATTCCAGACTTTGTCAATCTAAGGCTAAATTTTTGCTTGAGATTTTCTGTACACAGTATATTCACTACAAGAATTTTGATATCCCTGCTACTAATTCTAGTTCCTGCTTTAAGATATCCTCAATCACTGGTTATATTAACTTGAAAGTGGTAAGGTTGCCAAAGCATGGAGTTTTACTTGTAACTTGTTGGATTCCCTGTACAAAATGAGACAAATGAAGTTTCACTAGCTGAGTCTGATGGTGTGCTGTTGTCAGGATCCTGTCAAATTACTGAACGTGGTGGCTTAGTGGGTAAGATGCTGAGCTTGTCGATCGAAAGGTCAGCAGTTCAGCTGTTCGAATCCCTAGTGCCGCATGATGGGGTGAGCTCCCCTTACTTGTCCCAGCTTCTGCCAACCTAGCACTAAAAAATGCAAGTAGAAAAATAGGGACCACCTTTGGTGGGAAGGTAACAGCGTTCCGTGCACCTTTGGCATTGAGTCATGCCGGCCACATGACCACGGAAACGTCTTCAGACAGCGTTGGCTCTTCGGCTTTGAAATGGAGATGAGCACAGCCCCCTATAGTCGGGAACGACTAGCACATATGTGCGAGGGAACCTTTACCTTTACAATCTTTTAGCTTAGCTCAAATGTTTGAAACACAATTCAGAAATGTTGGATTAATAACATTTGATCTCAATAGATGAGCTCATTACTTTTGGCAACAACTGATTTTATATTTTTAAAAGGAAAAAAAAACTATCGCAAATTTGCTATTGCTGAAACTGATTGTGTGAGTGATTCTTAGTGGCACTTAGCATAAAACAAAGTCTTGTATTTAAGAACACCCACATAACATAAAAAGAACAGAATCTCTTTGCTTAGGATCCATTGTAATTTTATTCAGTTGTTCCATACATATTTTTTCTATACATTTTGTACCAAAATCCTTCAGCATTTCATTTCAGCGGGATTAAAGGTTTAAGGAGAAGTGGGTACTTGTTTGGAAATAAATCATTTATTATTTCCGATTCAATCTTCCTGTGCATGTTTATGGCATCAAATTATGCAGGGGTGCCATAAAGGTGATGAATTCATCAAGGCAATGGTCTGCTTCATCCATTTTTAAATATTTGTAACAGTGGCCTTTGGTATTAACTAAATAAAAACGAATGCTTTCATCCAGACATACTTTTATATTAAATCTATTCTGTTCCCTAGAAATAAAAAGCTACTATAGGAATAAAAGGGACGCAGTGGCTAGTGGCTAAGACGCTGGGCTTGTTGATCAGAAAGGTCGGCAGTTCAGCGGTTCGAATCCCTAGAGCCACGTAATGGAGTGAGCTCCCGTTACTTGTCCCAGCTTCTGCCAACTTAGCAGTTTGAAAGCATGTAAAAGTGCAAGTAGAAAAATAGGGACCACCTTTGGTGGGAAGGTAACAGCATTTCCTGCGCCTTCAGCATTTAATCATGCCGGCCACATGACCACGGAATTGTCAGACAGCACTGGCTCTTCAGCTTAGAAATGGAGATGAGCACTGCCCCCTAGAATTGGGAACGACTAGCATGTATGTGTGAGGGGAACCTTTACCTTTACCTTTATAGGAATAAAAATCCCCTAATATGTTAGAAGTTAGACATAATATGATTTCACAAAGTGTATTGGCATTCTCACGAGTGATGTTTTTTTTTTTAAAAAAAAGAATCCCAAATCTTTGGATTGTAGAAATATTTTAAATAAGACCCTTGAGGAAGCTTATTTAAAATATTTAAATAAGGGTCTTATTTAAGGAAGGCCCAAATCTTAAGGTAATAGGCTCTCAGATTATTTTAGAGCTAAATAAAAGGCATTTGGATGGAGAAATAGCATTTCAAATGAAATGTTGGTTACTAAGTACTTGTTGAATATAAGATAAATATAGTAAATCATAACAAGCCAAAACATTTAATTCTGGTCAATTTTCTCCTTTCCTTTCCTTTCCTACTCTTTGTGCAAGAAGATTGTGTATTAACTAACGAAAACCAACTTTGTCAAAGGTTAAAATTGGACAATTAATCCCCATCTCCTGTTGGCAATCCAGTAAGACACCATGGTTGGTGGGATCCAAAAGCTATCAATGGGTTCAAAAGGACAATCATGAGTGCTTTATTGTGAGATCTGTGTTTACATCCAAGAGGTTAATAGTGTGCATGGGACTAGGGCTGTACAAATAACAAAATATATAACACATATTCTTCATTGACATTTTTTGGTGTTGACCTTACTTATATTACAAAGGTAGTGAAATGGCTGTCCATGTGCCATCAGAAGCATAGACTAGTATAATAAATGACAATCAGGAGGATACTGGGAGTGCTTAGGATTGAATTTCCAGGCTAAAGATTTGGGACTCAGCACTCAAAAGGACCTCAAAAAGAGCAACAAAAACTGTTAAGAACACCCTACATCTGCTTTCCTCAGTAGAACCAATCTTGCAAGCAGCTAAATACCTATATATCTACACAATATATACATCATCCCCTTCAACTACAACAAAATGGCTTTTATTCCCAACTCAGTATATCAGCATCAAGGCAGCAGAAGGCAACTCTACTTTTACTGCTACAATTATTATGGGGTTATGATTTAAGTAACCTTATAGACCAGTACTACACATGCTTAGACTATTTGTTCAAAATAAATTCTGGAATGGCAAATGGCTTTTGGTTAGTCCGATTCTGTGTTCTTATGGAGCAGGAACATAGAGGCCACTATGAAGGAGGAAAGGTAGTAGTTAAAAAATGTTAATAAAACTCCCACCCCCCCAAGACTATGATGAATGGGGCTCCACTGATCCGGTATGTTCTACCTTGAAGGGAACCTGTGTTTAAGATAAAAAAACAATGAAATAGATAGTTTTGGTAGAACTAAATCAATTCAGGAGACTGGAAAAGGTGACTGGAGCTAAATCCTGAGTGTATCAAGATTCATATTCCATAGTTCAAAAGTCATTAGATAAAGGTAAAAACTTTAATATTCCAACCCCTGATCCCCTTGAGGTGTTGTGGCCTGCCAGCGGCCAGCAGAGCTGGCAGCAGATTTAGACAGTGAGGAGGAGGTTGGGGAGAAATGTGGGCCAGTCCTGGAGTCAGGGGAAGACTTGGACAAGTCAGAGTCAGAGAGGGGGCCAAGGCCATCTGGTAGTTCTTTGCTGCATCCAGAGTCTGACATCAGCAAGGCAGAAGAACAGTGTCAGCCTATTCCCAGCGCGCACATGCGCAGAGCTTCCAAAAGACAGGAACAATTAAGAAAATAGGGTCGACTTGGGAGTAAGGCTTGGAGATGATTGGCCCCTCCCATAAGACATAAAAGAGAAGTGAACAGGACATGAGCTTTTGGAGGAAGCAATTAGTTCATCTGGTTGGTAAAAGCTCTGTTTGACTCTGTGCTAAGTTTGGCCTTGCCCTGCATTTGGCAATTAGTTCTCTGGCAACATTCCAAAGGAGCAGTGGTGAGTTTCAAAATTTTTTACTACAGGTTCTGTGAATGTGGCTTGGTGGGCATGGCATGGCTTGGTGAGCGTGGCAGAGGAAGGATACTGTAAAATCTCCATTCCCACCCCACTCCAGGGGAAGGATATTGTAAAATCTCCATTCCCTCCCCAATCCAGGGGAAGGGGAAGATTACTGCAAAATCCCCATTTCCTTCTGATCAGCTGGGACTCAGGAGGCAGAGAATACATGGGGGCGGGGCCAGTCAGAATTTTTACTGCTGGTTCTCAAAATTTCCGCCACCGGTTCTCCAGAACTGGTCAGAACCTGCTGAAACCCACCTCTGCAAGGGAGATAAGGTGAGTGTTTGTAAATACTCCCCTGATAGACTGTTTGAGAAGCCTTTTGGACTGGGAATGACAATAATTCACAGCCATTTGAATTAAAGAGGTTTGCCGGGACTACGTTTGTGCTGTATAGTTTCTAAGGAAGCCTAGGTCAGAACATGAGGTTGCCAAAAGAGTAGAGTCAATTTATTTATTTATTTATTTATTTATTTATTTATTTATTTATTTATTTATTTATTTATTTATTCATATTTTTATACCGCCCTATCTCCCAAGGGACTCAGGGCGGTTTACAGCCTATTAAAAACACCAATACATAACTATAAATACAGAAATAAAACACTAATTAAAAAACTTATTAGATAAGGCCAAATTAAAATTTACAATTAAAATAATAAAACCCCATTAAAACTACATTTAATTAAAAACCTAGCCCAGTCCTGCGCAGATAAATAGATGTGTCTTAAGCTCGTGGCGAAAGGTTCGAAGGTCGGGAAGTTGACAGAGTCCCAGGGAAAGTTCATTCCAGAGGGTGGGGGCCCCCACAGAGAAGGCCCTTCCCCTGGGTGTCGCCATTATACTAACAGATAATGCTGAGTTGGGATAGAGATGTTTTCCTAGCTTTTGTTCTCTCTTATGAAATGTGCATTTCAAAGCTACAACAGCTATCTTAATCTGTTCCCCATGTCTGACTGGTGAGAAACTGTGCTGTCAGTTTTCATCAGTCATGTTGCAAAAAAAAAAAAGTGGGCGGGGGACAGGACTTGAGAACTACCTGGGGAGAATCATTTATTTATTTTGCAGTTTAATGTAAATCACATTTGGATAAATTTGCTCTGATAAAACATAGGCCTATACAAAAATTGCATATTTTCCCCCTGGATTTTGTATCAGGAAAAAAAAAGATAAAATTGCTCACGAAATTGGATATATTAAGAAGACTGTGTATGAAAAAAAGTATATTATGGGTAATTGAGGAAAGATTGAGATCTTACTGGGAAATGCGGCATGAAATGCATACATTTTACGGCAGAGTTTATTAATTTTAAGCTGATGCAGAAACAAGAGAGAATGAACTTAGATTGACAATATGAGATGCTGAACAAAACTGAAGTCACAATAATCAACTTGACTTAAAAATTCAGGGACTGAATCACTAAGTCTTCCAGCTTTTTCTGCCTGTTTACCCTGATCATTTGGGCTTAAAATCCCAAAATATATTGCATTTCAAATAGGCAAACCCCACCACCACCACCAATAACGAAGGACAAAGGCAAGCAGAAAGAAAGGGAGAGGATGAGAAATAAACTGAAGTTGTATAACCTGAACATCGCCACAGCCAGTTATTAGAACAAGTAGAATAGAATAGAATAGAATAGAATAGAATAGAATAGAATAGAATAGAATAGAATAGAATAGAATAGAATAGAATTTTTTATTGGCCAAGTGTGATTGGACACACAAGGAATTTGTCTTGGTGCATATGCTCTCAGTGTACATAAAAGAAAAGATACTTTCATCAAGGTACAACATTTACAACACAAATGATGGTCAATATATCAATATAAATCATAAGGATTGCCAGCAACAAAGTTACAGTCATACAGTCATAAGTGGAAAGAGATTGGTGAGGGGAACGATGAGAAAATTAATAGTAGTGCAGATTTAGAACAGAATATTTAGAACAGAATCCTAGGCCTAGAAAACTTGGAACTCCGTCGCCTTCGACAAGACCTAAGTTTAACTCATAGAATCATCTACTGTAATGTTTAATTGTAACAATACAAGAGCAACCAACAGATTTAAACTTAATGTTAACCGCTTTAATCTAGATTGCAGAAAATATGACTTCTGTAACAGAATCATCAGTGCTTGGAATACTTTACCTGACTCTGTGGTCTCTTCCCATAATCCTAAAAGCTTCAACCAAAAACTTTCTACTATTGACCTCACCCCATTCCTAAGAGGACCATAAGGGGCATGCATAAGCGCACAAACGTGCCTACCGTTCCTGTCCTATTGTTTTTTTTGTTTTTGTTTTTGTTTTTGTTTTTCTTTCTTTTCTTTTCTTCTTCCTATATATATATTGAAGCTTATACCTCCTAATATTTACTCATATATATGTTTATATACTATATAATCCTTTTTATATGATGTTGTGACAAAAATAAATAAATAAATAAATAGAATAGAATAGAATTTTTTATTGGCCAAGTGTGATTGGACACACAAGGAATTTGTCTTGGTGCATACACTTTCAGTGTACATAAAAGAAAAGATGCGTTCATCAAGGTACAACATTTACAATACAAATAATGGTCAATATATCAATATAAATCATAAGGATTGCCAGCAACAAAGTTACAGTCATAGAGTCATAAGTGGAAAGAGATTGGTGGAGTAATAATAAAAAAAAGTAGTAATACAACAGTCAGTGATATAATATTAAATATTTCTTTGGTTCCCATTTGAAAATGAAAACTAGGGTTGAAAGAAGGAGAGAAGATATTTAGTTCCATCTTCAGCTTAACGTAATTTTGAAACGGGCCATAGAGGAATGAACACTGAACAAAAAAATTCAAGAAATGAAAATTCAATGAAAAATTTCAATATCTGTTGAAAAAAGGTAATTTCTTTATTTTTTCTCCCCTTTTTTCCTTGCACTTTTTCCATTTCTTTTTTTTCTCGTTTCCTTATTACTTTTTGTTTGTTTTTTGTTGTATGAAAAAATAATCTTAATAAATATAATAACATTCAAGTTGGCATCTCTGATCTCCTGTTTAAAGAAAATGCCTCATTTATTTTTTACCAATAGGTAATCAATTTTGAGCGTTATGATATTTATATTTTAATCGTGCCATGAACAGGTCATTTAGGTAGATGAGATATTGATTATGTTAAAAAAAAACTTTCATAGGTCCATGAAGTTGGAAGGGATCCTGAGGTCTTTTAATTCAATTCCAAGGGAGAAATCTCCATACAGTTAGTCCTCAACATACAACTGTAATGGAACTTGCCCATTATGGTCATAAGTGGTGATGGTGGGTCACCCACATTTTATATTTTTTACAGAATTTAATTGAATCACTCCAGTTGTTAAGCAAATGTCGCAGTCATTAAGGAAATCCGTTGTTCACTACGGGGCGATCTTACTGAAAACTGAAAATAAAACATTTGTTTGGCAAAAATGTCATAAATTGCAGTCATGTGGCTGCAAATGACCACAAATGTTGGCTAGTTCTGAGTACCTAAAATGCTGTCATGTAATTGCATGGGCAGAAGCTGTCAGGACTGACAGGTTCAGAAATGACAGTTGTAAGTCAAGGACTACCTATACCATCCCAGAGAAATGCCAGACCCCTTTTTGTTGAAAACATCCAAGATGAAGCACTCACACATTCAAGAATCAGGTTGATCCTGTCAGGCACAAGAAATCAGGAACCAAGGTTGCTCAAATGAGTACAAGTATATTCTGTGCTATCGCTCTAAAAAATCTGAACTACCAATGAGCAAGGACAATTGGCAGTAGATAAGGACCAATGGATTCAAGGAGGGCTGGACTTAGATCTCTATAGACTCCAAATTAATAACACACTTGACCCCTCCTTCAGGATCAATCTGGTCATCTCCTACAATACTACATGAATTTCAAACAATTCTACAGGATCAGTGCAATGGTGAAATCTGAACCGGTTTACCACCGGTTCGCTGGCCGCGCATGCGCACTGCATGCCAAATGTGTGCTGCATGCACATGTGCGGTGTGCACCAAATATGCGCTGTGTGCGCATACACAGTACATGCCAAAAGGAGGCTTGGGAAAGTAAGTAGAGCAGCGAGGGGGGGGGATCAGCTGTGCCGTGTGATTTAGATTCACTAGAAAGCAGGAGATCCTGCTTTCTAGTGATTTTAAATCCTGCAGCACAGCTGATCATCAGAAATACTGGTTCGGAGGAACAGGTAGCTTTTTTTTTTTTTTTTACTACCGATTCATCCGAACTGGTAGTTTATATCACTACCAGTTCACCTGAACCAGTGTGAACCGGTAGCATTTCACCACTGGATCAGTGTGATCAACAAAAAAGATTTTCAAATAATATCTTAGTGGCCTTTTCTCCTTAGCATATTGAGATCCTTTCTGGATCAATCGGTACAAGTTTAGAAATGGTGTCCAGATGCAGGAATGAATAAATTTGAAGTTAGTATCCAGAGTAAATATGCTGGGAGTTAATTTGAATTTTAATCGTTTTTTTTTTTTTGAAGAAATACAAACTTCAAAATTTGGAAAGTTTTTTAAAGTTTTAAAGTAGACCACCTTGAAAAGTTCTATTATATTTGAAAATGTGTAAACATAAAAGAAAGCTAAAGATGTGTTTCTTCATCAAAACAGTGCCAATTGGGCAAATGCTGTAATTTACATAACTGAAAAAAAAATTTTTTTTAAAATTGTAGTATGTGTGCCATCTTTCAGATCCTCTCTTTTCATACATATGATAAAGGACCATCTCCTTTTTAATTGCCTTTTTTGGTTCACTGGCAGCTGGCAATTGGTTGAACTTTTATAATTATAATGAGATGTGTCAATTGTCATGGAATATAGGATTGGTTCCTGCAATTGACAGAGCAGTTCTGTATTCTGCCAGAAGTTTAAACAGTTTTGTAAAGGAATTTCTTAATGATTGCATTGATATAAATATAAATTCTATCTAGTGTGTCCGAAAGGCTAAGTATATGTTTCATAGATTTTAGTTCTAATCCATTTTGAAATTGGAGAAATATAGAACAGAGGAACAATGGGGCAAAATCCATTCAGAGCAGGAGTGGGCTTCAAAAATTTTAGCAAGGGGTTCCCTGCCCAGTTGCTGGGTGGGTGTGGCCATGGTGGGCATGGCCTAGTTGACCTCCTGAACCACAGCGGGGGGGGGGTGCTGCCCTCCCCGGGCTCCAAAAGCTTTCCTCGAGCCTCTGGGAGGACAGGAACAACCTCCCCAGGCTCCAGAGGCCCTCTGAAGGCTGGAAACGGGCCCATTTCTGGCCTTCCCGAACTTCCAATAGGCTCATTTTTCATCCTCCCCGAGTCACCGTGCGCGCCCTGCATTACCTGCATCCAAAATGGGCCAAGTGGGGACTCCTAGGAGGATGGGGAGGGCAGGGCCAGCCAGAAGTGGGATTTGGGGGTTCTCCAAACTGCAAAGAATCTTAGCTAGAGGTTTTCCTGAACCCCTATGAACCCCCAGCAGCCCATCTCTGATTCAGAGTACAATGTATGTTGTTCTGTTGAAGGGCATCCGGAGGCTACAGTTAGTCCAGAATGTGGCTGCGCGGGTGATAGATGGAGCCCCCCGTGGCTCCCGCATAACACCCATCCTGCGCAGACTGCACTGGCTACCTGTGGCCTTCCGGGTGCGCTTCAAGGTTTTGGTGACCACCTTTAAAGCGCTCCATGGCATAGGGCCGGGTTATTTATGGGACCGCCTACTGCTACCGAATACCTCTTACCGACCCGTGCGCTCTCATAGAGAGGGACTCCTCAGGGTGCCGTCAGCGAGGCAATGTCGTCTGGCGACGCCCAGGGGAAGGGCCTTCTCTGTGGGGGCTCCCACCCTCTGGAACGAACTACCCCCCGGACTTCGTCAGCTTCCGGACCTTCGGACCTTCCGCCGCGAGCTTAAAACATACTTATTTAATTGCGCAGGACTGAGTTAGATTTTAAATTTATGGTTTTAAATTGGGTTTTATTCCTATATTTTTTAATTATTGGGCTTTTAGAATAAGTTTTTTAATTGTTTTTTATATTGTATTTATGTGTTTTTTAAGTGCCTGTAAACCGCCCTGAGTCCTTCGGGAGATAGGGCGGTATATAAATATGATCAAATAAATAAATAAATAAATAAATACAATAATATGCTGGATTGCAAGGAAGTCTATAGATTGGAGCTCCTAGTTTATATAGGATGGTATGAAAGAACATATACTGTACCTGCACATGTAACATACTTCCAAAATGTATTAAACATGTACTGCTGCATTTGGCACGGTTATTATAACTACTGCTGGGAAGTAGTCCACATCTTCTCTATCTTATTAAATACTATTTTGTGAAAGCTTCAATTGATCAAAGCCATGATGGGCAGTGGAGATTAATAGCTGTCAGACCTGGCATATTAAAGATCGAAGCTCGGAAGGTAAGAGGGGTAAATGGAAAGAGCATGAATTAATGGATGAAATAAATAATGTAAATCAGAAAATATTGCATGTTGTTATGAAACCAAGAAAGGCTAAAGATATGATAAATCTGAATGAGACTGATTCTGGATGTTGTAGGATTGATGAAAATGTACAGGAAAGGTAAAGTTATATCTTAATAATGAATGGAACGGCTCCAATGTATGTCAAAAATTATGAATTAGTCTCTGTTAGTATATATGAAAATAGGAATCCATATTTCAGTGATGGTTGCATGTTATCTTCCTGTAAATGGTGATAATGGAAGATCCAGAGAAGAATTGCAGGGTGCTGCTGAAAGTGATTTATGAGAAGTAACATTCTGCTAAATAACATGAATATATAGGAGGAACAAGATAAGGCAACAAAAATGTTTGGGCCATTTTGAAATTCAAAAAAGAATGCTAGGGGTGACTGATGGGCATCTGCTTAGGAAAGAAAAAGTCTGTTTCAAATACATAGTTTAAGCATAAGATTTATGTACACACAGAAAAAGAATCTGCACATTTCTAAAATGTGGTTTGATTGTTCATGGTGAAAGACAGAGAACCAGTGAAGAATATATAGACAATGAGTTCGGAATTAGAGATGAACAAGTTTTGAACAAGGAGAGAACTTGAAAAAATGAACACGGAACAATGGAAAGATATGGAGAAAAAATGAGAAAGAAAGTAAAATGGCTATTGGTAGAGGGGAAAAAATAAGTCCTGCATGAAAAAATTACAGGAAGATTGATTGATTTCCCAGAAGATAAATTTGTGTTCTTTCATAGAAAATATAATATAATATAATATAATATAATATAATATAATATAATATAATATAATATAATATAATATAATATAATAATATAATATAATATAATATAATATAATATAATATAATATAATATAATATAATATAATATAATATAATATAATATAATATAATATAATATAATATAATATATAATATTGTTTAATATATATATTAAACAATAGATTTAAACTTAATGTAAACCGCTTCAATCTTGATTGCAGAAAATATGACTTCTGTAACAAGGTTATTAACACTTGGAACATACTACCTGACTCTGTGGTCTCTTCCCAAAATCCCCAAAGCTTTAACCAAAAACTGTCTACCATTGACCTCACCCCATTCCTAAGAGGTCTGTAAGGGGCATGCATAAGAGCACAAACGTGCCTACCATTCCTGTCCTATTATTCCCTTTCATTAAATCTAATTGATATAGTTATTACATACTTATGCTCATATATATGCTTATATATTATATAGTTGTTACATGTCAATGCTTATATATACTGTTATGACAAAATAAATAAATAAATAAAAATATACTAGGTAAAGGAAAAGGTTTCCCTTGTCCAGTCATGTCCGACTCTAGGGGGCAGTGCTCACTTCATTTCTTAGCCAAGGGAGTCAGCATTGTCCAAAGACATTTGAATGATCATGCGGCCATGATTACATGCTAAAGGTGCATGGAATGTTATTACCTTCTCACCAAAGTGGTACCTATTTATCTACTTGCATTTGCATGCTTTTGAACTGCTAGGCGAGCAGGAGCTGTGGCAAGGAACAGGAACTCACCCATAATGCAGTGCTCGGGTCTTGAACCCAGGCTGCCAGCTTTCCAGCTGATACGCTCAGCACAGGTAAATGGGGAAATTTTAAGGTATGTGAGAATGGAAATGGGTTGTATGTTGTCTATGGAGAAGAATTAATATCAAGAAAGAAGTGAAAATGTCTCCATGTAGAACTTAGGAGTTGTTTAAGCCAAAAACCAACAGAAACATTGAAGACAGTAGGAAGAAAACACCTAAAATTACACATGCTCCTATCAAAGAAGATAAGAGCAAAAACTGATGAAGAATGAATGGATGTGGTTGGATATCAGAGTGAGTGACCAGTATGAAAAAAGCATCTTGAGCTAGTTTGCTCATATGAAAAAACAAAAACAAAAGACGCTTGAATTGCAAGACCAATATAGCTCTATTCAAATTACATTTCTTATTCTGAATCTGTAATATTCTACACATTTAAAACTATAAAAAGGTACTTCATTTAACTTGGTAACATGTCAAGGTTGTACCAGCTTCTGCTTCTTTGTGGATTAAATGAAACACAAAATTTGACCAACTGTACTACGGCTTGCAACTCTGGAGGAAGGAAGAATGAATGGATCAAAAGAAAGAGGTGAGGAATATAAATAGCAAAAGACAACAAATAGAGCATTGGTTAGATGTTTGTCATGATTGGAAAGCATGGAAAGGTATTGTGATGGTATTGGTATAATTTAGTTGTAGTTTTTTCTTATTTCATGACTTTTAGTTAGTAGGTACTCCTCAAATTATAACAGTTCATTTAGTGGCCATTCAAAGTTTACAATGACACTGAAAAAGTTAACTTATGACAATTTTTCACACTTAAGACCATTGCAGCATCCCTATGGTCACATGATCAAAATTCAGATTCTTAGCAATTGATTCGTATTTATGACTCCTGCAGTTCCCCGGGGTCATGTGATCCCCTTTTGCGACCTTCTCACAAGCGACGTCAATGGGGAAGCCAGATTCACTTAACAATCATGTTACTGACTTAACGGCACTTAACAACTGTGGCAAGAAATGGAGCAAAACTCACATAACAAATGTCTCACTTAGCAACAGAAATTTTGGGCTCAATTGTGGTTGTAAATTCTGGACTACTTGTATTTGGGTAACTCTTTTTTCTTTTCAGCACCCTGCATAACACTGCTTAAAGCAAAAAAATAACAACAACCCCCAATGTGCATTCATGTATGTAGCAAAATTGTTCAGAGATAAGATTAGATTTAGGATTAATTTCCTGCGTTACTCTAAGAAATTCTGACAGCCCCCTTTTCCCTGGAACAAGAGATCTGTCAAGGAAATTTTAGGTTTTGGAGATAATTTTTGGCATCTTTATTAAAATCTAAGGAAAAACTCAAGGCACCAGAAAATATTATGTTGCAGTAAAACAGAAAAAACCTGTACTGGAAATTGTAACCAAATAAACTTATCCTGCATCAATAACATGAGAATTTTTGTACGTATTTATTGCTAAAAAAGGTTTGTGTAGTTCTTTATCTAGAAAAGGTTTGTTATCTTTAAGTGAGCATAAAAATTATTCTCCCATATGCCTTTTTAAAAATGGATTTTTTTCTATGAATGTGTTTTTTGCAAGACATGATTTCGGAATGCTATTTTCTCTTAATATATTAATTTCTGAATGTACTTTGTATGCATTTTATGACTGCATCACAAAATTGAGAACAAAAATGGAAAGATAATTTAATTCCACTTCATTTATTGGTTAGGGAATGCAAATTAGTATGATGTAGCCAACACATTTCTCCACCAGAGTCTGACAATTTGGGAAATGCTGTAGTGCAGAAATATGTTTACGTATTAAGACACTGATGCCTCAATTTTTGACCCAACTTATGCCCGTACTGTTTACAATATTGTTTAAACAGTATAATAAAAGCTATTAAAACAAAGCACAACTACAAAAATAATCAGATATGACAATCCAAATGAAAAGAAAGCTGACAAGCGGGACTTGATGAAAATGACAAAAGAAATTACAACTACAGTTAAAAATTAGGAAGTCCCTAAGCTCCTTTTGAATATCTGAGCATAACCCAGAAAATAATCCAAGTTCAATCCCTGCTTCTCCAAATAAGAAAAAGAAATCTACTAAAGAAACACTGTAAATCAGTATTCATACATTACGTAGAAGGAACAATGGTTAAGCTCCAAAAAAAAATCTATATTTCTATGAACTTGTTTTGCCAGCTACCTAAAACTCAAAAGAGAAGGTACAAAGAGAAGTTCCTTAAGTATGAAGTTTTATAAATTTGGTACTCTTCTTAAAATGACTCTTGCCTGATGATGTCCAATCGGTGATCTGAGGACCACCAGTGCTCAGAATATATGGTATATCAAAAATCACAGATCATGCAAACATGGTATTTCCTTTAACATACTGATTTGTATTTAATTTTGGACTCCTATGAATGGTACCTAAGGGGATGGCACATATGCCATGAATTCATAGTGTCAATCCTTGGCTGATATGGTGGCCCTTAAACATATGGAGATTGTCAACCTTTTTAAGCTTAAATCAAATGACCAAAAACTTTTGCTGAATTTGAGTCGTTGGTGCTCACTTGAGATTGGTAGTTTGCTCACAACGTTTCAGAATTCAGCTAGTATCATCATCAATTGGAGTAATCAGTTGTTGAATGTCACTCACTTATTCACCATGATTGAGTTTTAGTAGCATTCTATGTCATTGGCTCCAGAGGTGGGTTTCAGCAGGTTCTGACCAGATCTGAAGAACCGGTAGCGGAAATTTTGAGTAGTTCCGAGAACCGGGAAATACAACTTCTGACTGACCCTGCCCCCCTCTATTCTCTGCCTCCCGAGTCCCAGCTGATTGGGAGGGAATGGAGATTTTACAGTATCCTTCCCCTGGAGTGAGATTTTACAGTAAAATGGGAATGGAGATTTTACAGTATCATTCCCCTGCCATGCCCACCAAGCCATGCCATGCCCACCAAGCCACACCCACAGAACCGGTAGTAAAAAAAATTTGAAACCCACCACTGATTGGCTCACTTCTAAAAGGAGATCTCTATAAATGGCTGGACCAGAAAAAGGAGAACTTAGTAAATATGTTACAGTTGATTTATCTAGCAAGTGAAGCAAGAATTCATATTTTGGGGTAAATGAAGCAACTCACATTCAGTTGATCGCTTAGAGAAGGCTGTAATGCACTATGAAGCGGTATAGAAGTCTAAGTGCTTTTGCTAGTATCACAATAATTTGCATGTTGCATTTATTTATTTAGATTTAGATATTGCCTCACTTCAAAGAAATTCGGGACAACATGTTGCAATTAATATATTTGTAGCATAGATTCACTGGAGATCATGTGCATATGGATATCCTTCAAATGAGGAAAATACACACAAATTCTATCATGAAATTCTGGATGGTCCAATTGCAATGCATTAACATTAGTTGAGGGACCATGTGCACAGTGGTTTTAAGTCTACATTCTCTCCAGCATAATCACATTAACTACACTATATCTAGAATGACTGACATAGAAGAACAAAAGACCTATCTAAATCTACTAAAGTCACCTAACTCTAAATTGGTTACTCTCCAAACGGTTTTTATTCAGAGGCCACCTTATGAAAATGTAGGGAACTGACCCAAAAAGGATTCAGGACAGCAGGTCACCAATTTCATTAGCTCCACTTTTTTTAGTTTCTCATTTGTTATATTCTGCATCGTAACTTTTCTATTTTTTTTTTACTGTTCAAATTATTCTGGAATACTAATCACCCTTTCCTTATCTCTTTTTTTTGCCTCTTTTAACAAATTTGCTATTACTTATTGATCAAGAAAGCAAGTGAGAACAAACTGCGTAGGAGCAGGTGGAGGATGTGGCCAGGAAGGGCTTGCACAGGTCCATTCTGTATGGCCATTCCAGGATCAAAAAGCTCTTATGATGATCATTTATACCCTAATCTCGTGATGGCGAACCTATGGCACGCATGCCAGAGGTGGCATGCAGAGCCCTGTCTGATGGCACAGGAGTTCTTGCCCCAATTCAGTTCTGCTGTGCATATGCGCACACCTTCCATTGGCCAGCCAGTTTTTGGGTCTCTGTCGCGCATGTGCATGCGCAGGGGAATGCAGGGAGCCACACATGCATTGCATTTTGGGGATTCGGGCGCGTGCACGCTTTGGTCTGGAAAAGGTTAGCCATCACTGCCCCAGTAATTTCTCATTCACCCTGTATGAAGCTGCCCATGAAAAGTATTTAGAACTGTAACTCTTCCAGTAAGATCAAGAAGAGGGGCCCAGGGCTCTGATTCCTGACTCCTATGGTATTTTACCATTTGGCACGTCAAAGCAAGCCGTATCAGCGGGCAGCTTTCTCTCTCAATCTGAACAATAAGAGAGAAAGCTTAACCCATCTCTAACAGCAATTCCAGAACACCATTAATTTTGGCTCCTCCAGTGGGTTTTTAAGGATGAAGGAAAGACTGAAAGAAGAATCTCATGCTTCTTTTTTAACAGATTGATAGGGTTGGAAGGTACCTTGTAGGTCACCTAGTCCAAACCCCCACCCAAGTAGGAGACCCTACACCATTTCTGACAAATGGCAGTCCAATCTTTTCTTAAAAGTCTCAAGTGATGAAGCTTCCACAACTTCCGAAGGCAAGCTGTTCCTATTGGTTGATTGGTCTCACTGTCAGGAAATTTCTCCTTATTTGTAGGTTGAATCTCTCCTTGATCAATTTCCATCCATTATTCCTTGTCTGGCCTTCGGGTGCCTTGGAAAATAGCTTGACCCCTTCCTTTCTGTGGCGGCCCCTCAAATATTGGAACACTGCTATCATGTCTTTATCATTTATATATCCAAACAGATTGAACAACAGAAATGTCTAAATAAACAAGGTAAATCCAATGAGAACTTTGCAAACCTAATGCAGCATCATGAATAACATGAAACAGTGGGGATTAGTTAAAACTTGGAAAGTTCATTTCATGATAGCTCTTCCCTAGAGCCCCAGATGGAGCATAAAAGTACTAAAGGGATTACTTTGACCTGGAGGCAGCTAGTAGATATAATTCATCATAGTCGTCTTCCATTCCAACTTACTTAGAAGGGTTTTCTTTTCAGCAATGCAATTGAATGGAAAAAAATAAATAAATCCGATTTTCCCCCTACCCTCCATATAATGCATTACAACTATGTTGCATTTGCAGTCTTCAATGAACAGCACACCACTGTTTAAATTCTATTTTGCTAAGGAAAAGCTAAATTATAATGGATCCCATAGAGAGACGTTTCCAAAGGTCACTTGTGGCTCAAGCTGAGAACAGCTTTGTCTTCACTAAGCTAAGACTTTATATGAGGGGGTTCCTTATAACTATGATTTATTTAAAAAAAAAATAAAAGTGGGATATGTTTTTAATGCAATTGCATGTTTAATTCCTCTACATTTTTCCGCTAACAATGGAGAAATAACAACAAGAAATAGATACTGCATTGTTTCTGCGATACCTATTTCACAAACAGATAGTGTTTGAGTTAAAAAATGTTATCTCCTCCTCCTCCTCTTAGTTAAAGTATCAAGTTATGTTGAAAGTATCAATGGCATTATAATAAACTTTTATTCTTACTAGTCATGCTGAGTTAGAGCTACTGACATCACTGACCACATACTGTTTTCTAAAATCACTTTTATATGAACAAGGATGTTATCTATATCTATAAATGCCAAATAACAGTCACTCATGAAATCTCCAGAACGGTACAGCCTACAAACTTGAAATTTGGCACGTATGTTCCTCTTGGCTTCTAAGTGATTGCTAAGAAAAGATTTTTCGAAATGATCATCAGATCGTTAGTATTTCATATACAGTATTATATTCACACACTCTGATGCTAAGAAGTTAGACATTCTACTCCCCCCTCCCCACCTGAAAAGAACTCTGTTCCAACTGCCAGTTGCCTTATATTAACACGCTCTGATGCTATGGAGTTACACATTCTACATTAAGTTTCAGGCTTTAAGTGTCAATTTATCACGCCCAATCACATAGTTTGATAGCGAAGCACGGGTGTCCAGCTAGTAATACATGTTTCCTTTGTTTGGAAACTCTCCAAATAGGAGAAAAAGGTGGGAATAGCAAAGTACAATACACTGAAAACTGAATGTATCATCATATGTCTGTCAGTTCAGAAATAAGCCCTATTGAGACATAGTCCTGGGTAAGTGTTTATAACCTTCCAATTTTAAGATAAGCCTTCATTGAGATATTGAACAACAACAAAAAAAAAAGATTGGAAATCGTAGAAGGTATTGCAAAGAGAACCATATAATTATGTTGTGTCTTCTATATAAAAATGCTTGAGCACGCAGAAAAACAGCAGAGAACAAAAGATAACAGGACAGGTTAGCCAAAGAGACTGAGAGAAATAGAATTATTCCTGTAAAGAACATAGCCTAAATAACTCCATATTTACACTTCTCATGACCTATGCTAACCCTAAGATAATTAGCTGTGTAAGGAATTAAGAAAGGGGAAGTATGTATGACGCCTTTTCTGAGAAAACAAATGTGGTTGGTGCATTCTGAGTTGGGTCAGGCTGACCAAAGCTTATTTTAATAGTAGGAAGGAAGCTACCATGTTCCAATTAATTGTTTTGTTAAGGACATGTAGGAAAGGTATATCCATTGGGGATTTCTAATCCGGGAATATGATGCTGAAGACAAAACTTTATGTAACGTCTTATAAACAATGATAGGAGAGGGCATTTGGGGCATTTTAATTGTTTTGCTGATTGTTCAAAAATGTATTTAAACCATGTATTTGGACCTGTAAGTTGTTCTCTCTCTTTCATGGGAGAACCCTTTTGCAAAAGCTTATGATACATCTCTCTCTCTCTCTCTCTCTCTCTCCCTCCCCCCCTCCCTCTCTCTATACAGTATAGATAGATAGATAGATAGATAGATAGATAGATAGATAGATAGATAGATAGATAGATATAGATATAGATATAGATATAGGTCTTTGGTTATTCAGGTTTTCTCCCACGTAAAATTGGAAGTGTCTTGGCGACGTTTCGACGAAGTCTCATTCGTCATCTTCAGGCTTCAGCTTCGTGCTTCTGGGAGCAATGTGTGATTGCAGCTGTTTCTTCCTTTTTAACTGCTAGTGGGGGTTTGAACTGATTGGGTGGGAGCTTGGCTGTGCTCTGATTGGATGGGGTTTTTTGTGCTCTGATTGGCTGGGGGTGTGTCCTGTTTGGGTGGGGGCTTGGTTGTGCTCAGATTACTCTGAGTTGCAGGGGGATTTGAGCTGGTGAGCTGCATTGCTGTTGTTTGGCTTTGTGTTCGTGGTCGTGTTACACACCCCCAGCCAATCAGAGCCCAAAAAAACCCCCATCCAATCAGATCACAGCCAAGCTCCCACCCAATCAGTACATACATACATATAACATGAATAAACGTGATGATACCTCCCGCTTACCAAACATCTGGAAGCTTGCACTAGTCAAGAAACGAATCTTAGCTACAAAAATTGACACCAACACACGACAGGATCTCGAACTCAGAACCAGACCAGGGCCCAAAATGCTACTTCCCACACAAACATCCACACATGACAAGTCCTTGAACTCGGAACCAGACCAGGGCCCAAAATGCTACTTCCCACACAAACATCCACACATGACAAGACCTCGAACTCGGAACCAGACCAGGGCCCAAAATACTACTTTCCACACAAACATCCACACATGACAAGACCTCGAACTTGGAACCAGACCAGGGCCCAAAATACTACTTTCCACACAAACATCCACACATGACAAGACCTCAAACTTGGAACCAGACCAGGGCCCAAAATGCTACTCCCCGCACAAACACCAACACATAATAGGACCTCGAACTTGGAACCAGACCAGGGCCCAAAATGCTACTTCCCACACAAACATCAACCCCATTAACCAATTAGCAACACAGCCAACCAATCAGCTTGCAACAGCTAGGCCTGCAATTCAAAACACTCCATTAATCAATCAATATGTAGCAACACAGCCAACCAATCAACTTGCAACAGCTAGGCCTGCAATTCAAAACACACACACCCCCCACCAGTTAAAAGCAGCAGTTAAAATCCACACTTTGCTCACATAAGAACAAAGCCAAAGCCTGAAGATGATGAGTGAGATCTCATCGAAACATTGCCTAAATACTTCCAATCTTACACGGGAAAAGACCCGAACATACCAAAACCTGCATGTATGTATGTATGTATGTATGTATGTATGTATGTGTGTGTGTGTATGTATGTATGTATATATATATATATTCCAATCTCACACGGGAAAAGACCCGAACATACCAAAACCTGCATGTATGTGTGTGTGTGTGTGTGTGTGTGTGTATGTATGTATACATACATACATACATACATACATACATACATACATACATATATATATATATATATATATATATATATATATATATATATATATATAAAATAAATCTGCTTTTTAATTGTTCATGGTCTCCTCATTGCTTTCTATGAGGTTTGTTTTTTTCTAAATCTCACAATTGGCGCCCAATCGGGACTTGAAGACATCCATCTGGAGAGGGATTTTACCTGAGGAGCCGGGGGTACCAACGCTGATCTTAGCGTTCCGGGAAGGACAATTCTTTTCCAGGGGGACTGCTCTTCTTTAACCTGATGTGACGGAGACCTGAACAACAAAGCAGGGGGCTTCCGGGTGGCGCCATCTTTCTCGCTGGGTGCCAATTTATGGCACTCCGCATTGAATACCGTAAAAGCCGGATTTAACAACTGATCCCGGCTTCATTTCTCTCTCTGGTTGAAAGAGAGAGACAGAGCAAGGGAGGTGGGTAGATTCCCTAGGGCTTTGTTTTGTAATACAAAGTCCTGAACGGTGAATCCCCTTATTTACCCCTCCCCCACCTCCAGTATTCTCTGCGCTCCTGAAAAAGCAGGAAAAGAGGAAGATGTCCACTTCTGCTAGCAA
This sequence comes from Ahaetulla prasina, assembly GCF_028640845.1. Lineage (NCBI taxonomy): Eukaryota > Metazoa > Chordata > Lepidosauria > Squamata > Colubridae > Ahaetulla > Ahaetulla prasina. The sequence continues at coordinate 96,905,306 of NC_080544.1, read as the reverse complement.
TTGATTTTTTTTGTGGATACGAAAAGCAGGCGGAACAAATGTGAGGAGCAATTATTGGTTTGCAAGTATTTTTGATTTTCTGACTTCCTCCCCCCCTTCAGTTTCGTTTTAGAGAAACTGAAAGCAGAGCGATACATCAAAGGGAGCTTTGCTGTTGAATCGAAACTGAATGGAGATTTTATCTTATTGTGTTTGACTGTGGACTGTTGGATTATATTACGCTGTTTAAGTACGTTACAAGGGGATTCTCAGCAGGAATTTTGTTATGGAGGTTCTTTCAGAAGAATGGGTTCGGGACGTTATACAGGACTACACAGAAAGAATGTATTTAATTATTCAAAAATACAAATTGATAAAAAATGGGGACGTTTTGGATGAGAGTTTGGAGCAAATTAACCAGTGCAATTATTCGGAAAATGGAATGGAGGATATACAAATAAAAGTGGATAAATATGAAGATTTGATCGTGAAGAAACAAGGTGATCTAAAGAAGTTTTCTTTAAATAGTTTGGATGAGCTGCCTGAATTTGTGCTACAGGAGATTGTCCCTCAAATGGAAAAGACTCACAAGCTTAATGTTTCCCAAGAGTTCTCTTTTTGGACTGATGGAATATACGGCAGTAATTTTTGGATTTCTGGACATAAGGAATTACTAGGAAATATTGTGATTGACTTTTAAAAGGAGCAACGAAGGAAAGACAGAGATTAATGCACCAAAAAATGGCAAGAGACAATAGTATTATTTTTGAAACAAGGTTTTTAAAATATTAATAGACAAAAATATTTGTGTCCCGAAAGAATTATATGGTTATATGGTTATAGAAGCTATAAGGGAGATATTCTCTGAATTGGATTGGATTTTTACGTTTTAGCTGGTTTTAAATATTTTAGGATTAATTTGTTCTACTGATTTATATATTTTATTATTGTTTATTGTTAATTTTTTGAAGGATTTGGTTATGTAAGGAGGAAGTCAGAGCTAGAGAGGGAGAATTGGTATAATAGTTTTGGGAAAAAAAATTTTTTTTTTTAGCATATGTTTGTTTTATTTTTAACTATACCTTGTGTTTGTTCCGGGAAGCCAGGGGGGGAGGGGGAGGGGGTTTGTGAAGGGAAAGGGGTTGGGGGGAAAGGGGGAAAAAATTTTTTGTAAAACTTTTTGAATAAAAAAAAAAAAACAAAGCAGGGGAGCCCGAGCCGTAAGGGACCAGGAAAACAGTGGACTGACCCAGGTGAGTATAAGTACAGGATGCTTAGGGGTGTCTCCCTGGGGTGATCTGACTCCTTGAATGTTTGGTGCTGTGTGTATGTTGAGATGCATTAGACATGATTAGTACTCACGTTGAACATGCTAACCTGAGCTTTCCACTGCAGTTTCGTTTCTGGGTAACTGGAGTGGCCAGAGTTGTTCAGTGGATTGCATTTCTTTGTGGCTATTGTCTCACAATGCCTCCATTTCAACCTCAGCTTTGCTGGTATCAGAAACAATTAGAAAGGAGCCAGATTTATCCATTCAATATCTAAGCTCTCACCCTGACAGAAAAGGGCTACATCTGATTAAAATGTAGAGATCTTTCAGAACTTACAAAATTTCAGTTTTAGGGCTCACCACATAGCCTCGAAAAGCCTTCAGCTCATAAAGTAGAGGACAAATATATTAGGCCTCAAACCCAGTATGTTGATCCCCTACCTTTTCTTCTTCCTAGTTACTGGAATGAGTCTGGCATTGCAGTTGTCCTCAAATAGGGGCATTGGTTGCTATATTGGGTCCTAATTTTGAATATTTGTGGTAGGGGGGAGGTGGAGGAGGAGATGGAGGAGGAGATAAAGTCAATAAAAGGGGATCTGTTCTATCTGAGAGGGAATGGAGAAATAACAATAGCAATAGCGTTTAGACTTATATACCGCTTCACAGTGCTTTACAGTCCTCTCTAAGCAGTTTACAGAGTCAGAATATGGCCCCAGCAATCTGGGTGCTCATTTTACCCACCTCGGAAGGATGGATGGCTGAGTCAACGTTGAGCCACTGAGATTTGAACTGCTGAACTGCATGTAGCAGTCAGCTGAAATCAGCTGAAGTCTGCAGTGCTGCATTCTAACCACTGCACCACCATGGCTCAGGGTCTAAGTGCTCTAACTTAGCATTAAGTTAGCTCCAAAATATGGGTTCCTCTGTGAGGACATTTTTTTAAAAAAAAGCATACTGGAGTTGGGGCAAGGAGAATGTTTTTAACTAAGCCCTTTGAATGTTGCAATACATAAATGTTGTTTGCTAATTTATTTCTACTGCGCATCAAGTTTTTTCAGTAAAATAAAGCAGACCAAAGAAAAGAAAAACCAAACAAGCACATTTTTCTGAGAGGAAATCTTTCTTAAATCACTTAGGCAAGCTTTCAAGCAAAGGCACTCTGTCCAAACAATTTCATAAACAAAAGAGAAAAAATAACTAAGGGACCAACTCCCTGCACCTATGAAGAAAATTCTGGAGTATTGTCTTGATAATACAGCCTGAATATTGAATTTTAGAAAAAAGCAATTGATACAAATCACTGTGGACAGATTTAGTCATATTTCTCTTGGATTAGACTTTTGCCCTGAATACCATTTTTTTTTAAAAAATCTATTAAAGACAAATTACCCACTCTGTTCCCAATTTCTGAAATCCTTTTCATGACATTGACATCAATACACACAGCTGCTTCCCTTTCTTTGAAGATACGCCCAAGCAGACTCCACTAGAGGCTCATCTCTCTTTATCAGCCCCTGTCAATAATGCAATAGATTATTCCAGGCCAAGGAACTTGATGATGAAGCTTGGTTATAGATCTTCAAAGCAGCTGTGTTCTCTGCAGAGCGTGTTCCCTGTGATATCTTGTCAAGGATTTGCTTGACCAGCATGTGAGTTCAAATAACAGATATTACCCCTCTGAGTGTTATTAATGGTTAGCCAAAAGGTGTTTCTTAGCATAAACTAAAGCAGGGGTCAACAACCTGCGGCTCTGGAACTGCATGCGGCTCTTTCATCCCTCTGTTGTGGCTTCCTGTTGCTGGTCGGCTCCACAATTGATAGGGCTTTCAGTTAGGACATGCCGTGCTAGGAGGAGACTCTATGGTGGGGGAACCGGACTTCCGGTCGGCTCTAGGATTGAATGGGGGCTTCCGGTTAGGATCTTTGTGGTTCTTTGAGTGTTTAAGGTTGCCGACTCCTGAACTAGAGGAATACTCCTAATCAGAAAGAGCTACAGTGAGCAGGAAAGTACATAATTGAAGATAGATTTTACAAATCCCACTGGAAAGAAATTACATTTTGTCAGCTCCTGCGGGCTGGATACAAAGGAGTAATATATTTTAAATATTACTAATTATTAAAACAAGTTCCCACATTCAAAATTAGCTCAATGAAATAACAAGGAATATTACCATTATATTATGATTGCCCTTGCTTGGCCATATAGGAAGTTTAGGAAGATAGCTGAGAGCACAAAAAAGGCCCTCTTAATAGTCTTCATTATGGGGAAAATATGCACTGATAGGAAAAGGCAGGTGTGTTGATACACATACACAAATAAGTGCATATGCACATATACATGAAAACATACTCCCATTAAATTGGCCCCAGGAATCTAGCTTCAGTAAAAACATATACTGCAAGGAATAAATTCTTTAAAAGCTCAGGAACATCTCCTGGATGGAGCTGTCAAATATCTTCTCAAAGTAGAATTGTATCAGTTTCCCTAGAGGAAAGAATTCTTGGTTGGGGCAGAAGTAGAATGCAAGCACACCAAAAGGCAAATAAACAGAAAGATTTTCATTTTCATTCCCATGGAAATTTAAGAAGGAAAAGTGGGTTTCAAAACAATCTACTGTATTATTATGTAAAACATATTTTTATCTGCTTTCATATCTGTTCCAAACTTGAGGATCTTGAATAATCTTCTCCTTCTCCTTCTCCTCCCCTTCCTCCTTCTTCTCCTCCTCTTCTTCTTCTCTTCCTCCTCCTCCTCCTCCTCCATCATCATCATCTTCATCATCTGACATGCACACTTATAACAAAGCATCTAGGTAGCTAGTTCCTTGCATGTTCTAGAGCGGGGTCCCCAACAACTGGGCTGCAGACCACTACCAGACCATGGTCTGTTGGGAACCAGGCCACTGAAGCAGTGGGCGAGTGTACGAAGCTTCATTTGCGCAGGTGCAGGATTTAGACTGCGAGTGCAAAACCACCCCCACCTCTGCCAAAAACCACTGAAGCTGATGCCACTAGTTCACAAAAGCAAAAAGGTTGGGGATTCTAGCGAATCTGTTCTCTTGAGAACAGAGGAAAACCCTCTAGCAATCTGCTTTAAAGCATCTTCCCCCTTATTAAGTAGCCATGTTTGATTAGGGCTTGCCCTCCTTCCAAAGTAAGAGCCAACTTCATTTTCATTCAGCTACGCTTAGAATCCTCTTGACCTCAAATCGACAAATCTTATTCCTGCATGAAAAGACATGAAGGTTCCTTCTTGTGTGTTGTACTGGGTTAAAGGATATTCTGTCTAGTATTGAAGTGAACACGATAGTTGTTTCATACTTCATTTCCTCCTCTTTTACCTGGCAGTTGTCCATCACTTTGAATGGTGAGTGTTCATCTGTGCAGACCTTCAGGACTATGAATGTAGCAGCTCTTTTACACCTTCTGAAAGCAGGGTTAACTTTTACCAGGCTTCTTTTCTTTAAAGAAAAGAAGGGGGATTTGTGTTTTGTTTTTTGAAGAATTGGGAACTGGAATATTTTAGGCCTCCGTGGAAAGGATTATGGTGATGAAGACAATGACAATGATGATGATGATGATAGCAATAGCAAAGCAAACTTATATACTGCTTCCTAGTGCTTCAAAGACCACTCTAAGCAGTTTACAGAGGCAGTATATGGCCCCCCAACAATCTGGGTCCTCATTTTACAGACTTCGGAAGGATGGAAGGTTGAGTTAACCTTGAGCCAGTGAGGATCAAACTGCTGGCAGTCAGCCGAATTAGCCTGCAAAACTGCATTCTAACCACTGTGCCATCACAGCTTGATGTCAACTCTCAAAACGACTCTAGTTGAAGCCATATTTTTCTTGCTTGATGATGACGATGACGACAATGATTTTGTAGGGATTCAGTCAGAATCAGAGATTCAATCAGAACTTTTTTAAATTCAAAGAGGTGGCAGCATGCTGCTTGTACCATCATCACCCCTTTAATATTACTTCTTTTGTCAATATTTTCTCTTTTTTCCCCCATCTAGGAAGTAATTGGCCCAGTAAGTGTAAATGGGGGACATGCTGATTTTTATATGCTAACTGACTCATTTTATTGATACCTTGAATGAAAAATATGGATCTATCTACTCTTTTCAAATATTGAATCAAGATTTGAATGGACTACATCCAAGAATAGAACTTAGGACAATTCTGTCCATTGCAATGCATCAGCTAGAAGTCTGTCTGTCTGTCTAACTATCCTATTTAGTTTCTATGTTTGTTATATCAAGAGTCTCTTGATAAAACCGATAAAATCATCTGAAAGATCAAACATAATAAAAGCAGAGACATATAATTGTCCAGTCTTGAATAAAAGAAAAGGATAAAAGAAGAAAAAGTGAGGGGCAAGAATGCAGAGGTGCGATTCACTTACCTTCCCTACCGGTTTGCAAATGGGAGCGCATGCTGAGGGCACTCCTTTGCTAGGATGTACTTCCTCTGTGAATGCCTTCCATGCAGGCTCTTGGCTCGCGGATTACATCCAGGCGGGTGGGCGGAGCCTCCCGCAGTCGCCACTACCGGTTCACCCAAACCGGACAGAAATGGCTGAATCCCACCACTGAATAAAAGACAGCAGAAGTCGAACTGAGGGTGTGGATGGAAAGATGACTTTTCTTGTTACTACTAGTTGCAATTGATTACCGAGGGAGATCCCAAATAAAACACCATCACTAAGAAAACCTCTCTTGCCTCACTAAACTAAGGACTCATAACCAGAGAAAGACTTATCAGCAGTCTGAAGTCCCTGGACACTACCAGAAGAATGACCGATCAATAGAAGAGAATACATGTAGCTGGGAGTGGAGTTCTTGATGCTCTTTGGGCTTGTTTGATTGCTTGTAGATGTTTTATTATCCAACTAGATGACATCACTCACACCGAACTCCACAACAAGGGATCAGCTTGCAAGGATAAGACCAGAAAATTCAATCCATAGCCTCAACGTTTGATACTCACTAGATGCATTTAGGAGTTCAAGGATTTAGTTTATATATACAGAGAGTATACCGCAACCCAAGACTGACAACACTACAAAGCCTTTATGGAAACACTGATGTAATACATTCCTGAAAGGAAGTAGAAGAAACAGCCTCCATCCCCTCAGAAGCATGTCTTGGTTTAATGAAACTGATAGGAATGAAATAACATGTGCAACTCGGAAAGCTGTCCCTTTGTGTGTGAGAAAAAAAAATGTATTACATTTCTTAAACCTTTTCCAGTCCAGTACACAATAAAAGAGTTTAAGGGCAACATCTACACTTACCCAATTTGGTATCTTCCAGCTATAATTATAAAGCAGTGGAGACAAACATAATGCTTTGGTGTTAGCCTTTTTTTTACATTGCTGTTTGGTTTCCCCCCCCCCCCAGTTTAGTAGCAAAAATTGTGAATGTGTCTTTGCACAGGGAGTGAGGGGGATCAAATTCAAAGAAAGAAAGACTTTTCACAGCACAATCATTCTAGCCTCAGTACATAATGCTTTTGATTTTTTCTCAGAAGGCTGAGATTAAAAGAAACTTTAAGAAAACTAGCATATGTTTGAAAGCCAACATTAACAATCATATATCATATTGTTTAGTGCAGGGGTCTCCAACCTTGGCAACTTTAAGCCTGGTGGACGTAAACTCCCAGCTTTGCTGGCTGGGGAATTCTGGGAGTTGAAGTCCGCCAGGCTTAAAGTTGCCAAGGTTGGAGACCCCTGGTTTAGTGGTTAGGGTCGCCTCAAAAACCTCATCAACTTTACCAACTCTATTCTCTATCAAGAATAGGAAACAACAGCCAATGACTTAATAGCTAGTCATTAACACCCCACTCACAAAAACTAAAAGCGACATACAACCAGGCACCATATAAATACTATACATAGAATAGCCCAAAACATACATTCTGTGAGAGCAGGTGTGTCAAACTTGCATTGTCACATTGTCATCATTGTTGTGACCTAGGCCCAAGTAGTTATTACCAGTCACAATCAATCTGAAACAAACATATTTTATTAGAACAGCTGAGAATTACTTCATTCTCAGCTTCGTCCAAATTAACTCCAAAACAAAGTCCTCTAGTCTTATCACAAAACTTTGTCTTCTTTGGCACCCTGCCAAAGGCTTTTCTTGGCAAGTACCCCATGAAGTTCAGAAACAGGAGAAAAAGAAACAATTGTACCAATGTTGCTTTCCTACAAAAACCCCAAGAGCTGTTGCTGCTCTTTTAAGCCTTATGGGAGGGGCCAATCATCTCCTGGCCTTACTTTTGCTTTAGCTGCTCTTGCCTTCTGACAGCTCTTTGCATGTGTGCACTAGGAAGAGGCTCCTCCTATTCCTCTGCCTCTCTGCTGTCCACTTCTGGAGGCTCCAGAGTCTGTGCATCACTCCCAGATGGCCCTGGTCCCATCTCTGCCACCAATGCAGAGCCCTTGTTCGGGCCTTCCCCTGACTCCAGGACTGGCCCATTGTCCTCCCCAGCCTCCTCACTGTCCGACTACGCTGCTTGCTCTACAGGATGCTGACGGCCCACAACAGTCATGTCACGTATTGGGACTTTCCCCCTTCACTAAAATGGGGATGGATGTGGCCAGCATGTGACACATTTGGCCTGCAGGCTACAAGTTTGACACTCCTGCGCTAAACAGAAGTTCCCTGAGGATGGGCTCCAGCATGAGACTGAAAGCTTGGAAGATTAAACCTCTGGTCCTGGTGACTGACCCAATTGGATCCTGTAGCATCAAGAATAGTTTTAAGCATTTGATTGCTTAAACTATGTTTAAATACCTGTATTTTTAAAAAAATTTAGTAGAATCAGCAGGATGCTAATATACCTAATGTTAAGTCTCCTTGTGTAGAGATGGGAGAGCATTTAAAAGAAAAGAATAACCCAAATTGGAATTTATGCAAAAGTGCCACCCACTTTTGCAGATATTTTCATAAATTATGAAAAAGGGAGAGGTATTCCTAGACATGGAAGATGGAAAGAAGTTTTGTGAGTCAAGAAAGCGGAGAAAGATGGCCAGAGGCTGGTTTCCTGTTGTTCTTTCTGAAAAGTTCTGTTGCTCCACTTGTGTTCCATCGTATTACCTTTATTGAAACATGATATAGTAGGTTCGAGAAATATTCAAGAAGTTTGGCCCTAGAAATGCATTCTTCCACATTCATTGTTCTGAAGCTTCACTGCTGACATCACCAAAATGGAACCTTTTATCGTCCTGGCACCTTTCACTAATTTTCTCAATTTTTTCATCACATCAATCAATGAAATCAGCAACCAGATGTATTTTTCATCAGTAACCAATCATGAATTTAGATTTATATTGATTACTTTTTCCTGTGTAACTTAAGAATCATGGGTTAATGATAAATAAATATTCTAAATTAATTCATTAAAACCAACAGACTTCTTCATAATAAGAAAGTATATTCTTTAGTTAATTTTGGGCTAAAATTTTGAGCTAAACAGCCCAATCACTTTTTCTTATCCATCTATCATTCATATAATTTAGAAGAATATTTTGCCCTGAATCAGCTTTTACTTCAACTTACTCCTTGCTTTTCTATTCACTGACATGGAATAAGCAATGATCATCAGTTTCTGGATTCCTAGAATTTGTATGTTAAAATTAAACATATAGTCAACACATCTGGGGGATACAGCTGTGGGAAAAGTCAACCAAGCGTACTAAATTCAACCACAGGTCTGGGACTGAGGTTTTACAGGAAATGGCCTGAATTATGTGATGAAGAAGGCTATTAATAACCATGGATGACAATTGTTCCAATTTACCAGGTGACAATGAGAACAAGAATTAAATCTGATTGTTTACAGAATTCTACATGATCTAGGAATGGACTAGCAATTCTGCTGTTGTTTTCTACCCTGCTGGCTCACTGAAATTTAAAAATCAATGTTACTGCATTTCTATAGATCAGGGGTGTCAAACTCAAGACCTGTCGGCTGAATCTGCCGCGTGGGTGCTTAAAATTGGCCCATGGGGCTGCTCTGTAAACAGCAAAAGATTGGCCTGTGGTGCCTCTGCCAGCAAAAATGGAGCTTGGGAGGGCTTCACATGTCCTTCTCAGACTCCATTTTTGGCTGTGACAGTCTCCTGCAGCCCTCTGTCAGCAAAAATGAAGCTCGGGGGGGAGGGGGGGCTCCATTTTCTCTCTAAGCGGTTTACAGAGTCAGCATATTTCCCCCAACAATCTGGGTCCTCATTTTACCCACCTGGGAAGGATGGAAGGCTGAGTCAACCTTGAGCCTGATGAGATTCGATCTGCCAAACTGCTGGCAGCCGGTGATCAGCAGAAGTAGCCTGCAATACTGTACTCTAACCACACTGCCACTGACAATGTTGTCAGTATATAAGGGTTCATGACTTGGAATAGACATGGTAAGAGGTCAGCCAATGGGGACTATTTGATGACCCAGACAGCATGGAGCCTGGGCATGGCTTAGCTTCACTGATCTGTATCTATTTGAGTGCTTCTGTTGTTCTGTGCTTCTTGATTCTGTACTTCTGAATTTTGAGTTCTGGTTCTGGCTGCTACTGCATGGGTATTGTATACATGCATAATGCTTTATATTACTGTATTTAAAGAAGTTTCTTATATAAATGAATCCTGCTGAATTATTTACTTGTATGCTGGTTGGATTGCTCCAATCTCTAACATATATGGTGTGCACATTGATCAAAGCAAATTTAAGATCTGTCTACTTTTCCAGAAAATATCAACTGCAGCTGGCTTTTATTAAGCTTATGAAATATCTCAACATCTTTTGAAAGCATAAACTTCAAGTTCTCAATGGAGAAACTTTGGCTCACATTTTCCATTATTTCTCCTGCGTAAGCCTCACTGCAATTGTGCAGATTTCATCAAATGTATCTTTTTCTAATACTTTGCACAAATCTGGCCGCTGTAGAATAAGGGAATTACAGCAATCTCGAAGGACAATGCAAAGCTTACAAAGATTTCCATGTGTACCATAGTCCTCGGATCAGGACAGGAAAATCTTTAAAACATTTGTCTTTTTAACCAATCAGCAGAGATGGTTTTTAATCGAGTCTCCTACAACACCACAGGCGTCCCCATAATGAAACCATAATGGGCCAGTTGTGCTTTTAATGACACCAACATAAATCTCTGGCCATTTCATAGACTTCATATGAGTTGTTCTAATTCATACCGAGGGAAATGAAATACGGTCATTATACTTCAATGTGTATAAATATAATTGCTGAAGCTAAGATTGAATTGGGGGGTGGGGAAAAGTCTTCTGCCCAGCCACCAAGAATATTTTGTTTCATTTTTTTTCTTGCCCTTAAGTACAAGATATTTGTTGCGCGGAGTGTTGAGCATCAGTAAATTGATATGCAATGTTTGATTTTATATGATGATAGAATAGAATAGAATAGAATAGAATAGAATAGAATAGAATAGAATAGAATAGAATAGAATAGAATAGAATAGAATTTTTATTGGCCAAGTGTGATTGGACACACAAGGAATTTGTCTTTGGTGCAGATGCTCTCAGTGTACATAAAAGAAAAGATACGTTTGTCAAGAATCATAAGGTACAACACTTAATGATAGTCATAAGGTACAAATAAGCAATCAGGAAACAATCAATGGTGAAGATTAGATTACCCCAAGACCTGGGCTAAAGATCCCTCCCAATTCCTTTCTTGATACAAAGTAGCAGCAGTATAACACTAACTTAAAACATAAAGCTTATAACCTGTAAAGAAATGCAGAGTTGACCTTGGAGAAGATATGAGATAGTCATTAAGGGAGAAAGCATAGTAGAAAGAAGAATTGGGACATTAAGGAAAGCCTTGGATATAATTTTACAAAAGTCCTGAGATTGAAGCAAGTATGAAAAAGAAACTGGAAATAATTCCACCTTGATTTTGCTTAGCATAGATGGGAGAGAGAGAAACTAGGATACGGTTCAAAGTCTTTTTCTTAGAACAGAACAGAACAGAACAGAATAGAATAGAATAACAGAGTTGGAAGGGACCTTGGAGGTCTTCTAGTCCAACCCCTGCTTAGGAAATCCTACACCACTTCAGACAAACGGTTATCCAACATCTTAAAACTTCCGATGTTGGAGCATTCACAACTTCTGGAGGCAAGTTGTTCCAATGATTAATTGTTCTGTCAGGAAATTTCTCCTTAGTTCTAAATTGCTTCTCTCCTTGATTAGTTTCCACCCATTGCTTCTTGTCCTACCCTCAGGTGCTTTGGAGAATAGCTGGACTCCCTCTTCTTTGTGGCAGCCCCTGAGATATTGGAACACTGCTATCATGTTTCCTGCCTAAGCAGGGGGTTGGACTAGAAGATCTCCAAGGTCCCTTCCAACTCTGTTATTCTATTGTAAGTGATTGAAGTTACAGGAACCTTGGGAGGGAGTGGCCATGCAATATTGAAATCAACATATTACAAGCACAAGGAATAGTAAAAAGTCAAATTTAACAGAAGTGCTTGTAAAGAAATTAGAAAATAATCTAATGGGATTTTCAGTTTTAGGCTTATATTCTAAATGAACTAAAAAGACTTTAGAACTTGTTGCTCAGGATTTAGCATCAAGGATTTTAAAATTCAGTTGAGACCCTCAAATGGCTACAAAACATAGAATTTTAAAAAATGCATATTAAATGTTGGAAAACCTTGTATCAACATATTTTGGTAGCCTACAGCAAGCTATTCTATCTGTTATCACTCCATCATTTTTAACATGGGAATAACTTAACTCAAAATCCTCTCGAAAAGATTACTGGACTAAAGTACATAAGCCAGTCTTTAGTACAGCAAACCATATTGTATAAATGGTACTCATCATTATTTTCCTTGCTTTTCTCAGTGGCCTTGTAGAAGAGATGAATTAAAGCAAGAAGAAACTCTGAAAATTTTCAGGATCTCATTCAGAGGCCGAGAAAGTGGATCTGATTATTTATGTGAGAAGGAAGGGATTGTTTGTTCATAGTTACTACTTCTACCACAGCCCATTTTTAATTCCTGACAAAAACCGCCTTCCTGAATAAAAGATAATGGCACCTCACGACAAGGCATCATTTTGACGGTCATTCCAGAAGAAATGAAGAAATGTGGACATTTCAAGGCTTTCTAGATTAAAAACTTTTGACAAGCATATACGTCCCTCTGTTTCAGCCTCAAATTATTCCTTCTGAAAAAATCTTTTAAAAAATGGAAAATGTGTCTTTTTATCAACACGCTGCTATCCGCAATTTGATTTGAATTTGATTTGAGGAAACATTACAAAAATATAAACAATTATGAAATTTTTATGCATGTTTTAATGTCTAGGAGAAAACCTAGACTTTACACTGACACCTACTTATATAGATGAGTTTTAGGACCTTCTAATGTTAAGAAAGGGGATGTGGTGGCTCAGTGGCTCAGATGCTGAGCTTGTCAATTGAAAGTTCGGCAGTTCAGCGGTTCGAATCCCTAGTGCCGCATAACGGGGTGAGCTCCCGTTACTTGTCCCAGCTTCTGCCAACCTAGCAGTTTGAAAGCATGTAAAAAATGCAAGTAGAAAAATAGGGACCATTTTTGGTGGGAACGTGACAGCATTCTGTGCGCCTTTGGCATTGAGTCATGCTGGCCACATGACCACAGAGATGTCTTCAGACAGTGCTGGCTCTTTGGCTTTGAAACGGAGATGAGCACTGAGTCATAGAGTCGGGAACGACTAGCGCATATGTGCGAGGGGAACCTTTACCTTAATGTTAAGAAAAACTCTGCTGGCTCATGCAAAAGGCCCTTTTAATCTAGCATGTAGTTTCTCATGGGACTAACCCAATATCGTGAGTGGCCACAAGCAGAATTTGGTTATCTGGTGACAGATTATACCCATCTAGAAATAAATGGAGGAAAATAGCTCTTCATAGACTTACCTTCCATGTATTTTCCCAAATAATTTTTCAAAGTCAACCAGGTGGCTGTTAAATAGTGAATCATACAAGTTAATTACATGCTATGTCAAGAAGGTCCTCTTCTGCCTGTTAAAGTTAATCCTCGATTTACGACCATAACTGAGCCTTGAATAACCATCTTAAGTTGTTGTGATCAAAAGTCAAGGCAGCACATGATTGGATTCAAAGCTACAAATCTTTTTTGTAAGTTTTTGTGAGAGTAGTTAAGTGAACACAACAGTTGTTAAGTGAACATAGTGATCATTAAGCAAATCCATTTTCCCCAATGGGTGTTTTTGCCAGGAAACCAGCAAAAAACATCAGAAATAACAGTTATGTGACCACAATCAGCTATAAAGGTGAGCTGGTTGCCAAGCACCAATATGTGATCATGTTGACTCTTTGTGTGTGTGTGTGTGTGTGTGTGTGTCCATCATCATTCAAAAAATTATGCTGTACATAGATCTGAGGAGGTCTATCATAATTTGAAATGGTTGTCATGCAACCAGTCGTACCCTGAGGAGAACCTGTAGTGTTAATTAATTATTTACTTTTGAAATTTTATTTTATTTACTTTGGAAAAGTAAAACACACAATACACAATATCTAGGTACAACTTTGAAAATCCACAGATTAAATAAATAAGCATAAACTAGAAATTATATAAACAAAATCTTCTTAAAACCTAACCAAGTTTTGATCTGCTTTCAGAAGGTAGTCAGAGTTGGAGCCAATTGATACTGAATGATTTTTTTAAAATCAGTGCTGATAGTTAAGTTCTTGAAAAAGCTAAGGATTGTATCTATTTAGTCCAAAATACAAAGAAATATGCAGACAACACTGTAGATTAGGGCAGGAAGTTGAAAAATCACATTCCAACCGATGTCCAAACCGGTCAGTCCTAGAGGAGATCAACCCTGACTGCTCTTAGAAGGCCAGATCCTGAAGATGAAACTCAAATACTTTGGCCACCTAATGAGAAGGAAGGACTCACTGGAGAAGAGCCTAATGCTGAGAAAGATTGAGGAGAAAGAAGAAAGGGACGACAGAGAACGAGGTGGCTGGATGGAGTCACTGAAGCAGTTGGCATGAACTTAAATGGGGATGGTAGAGGACAGGAAGGCCTGGAGGATGTTGTCCATGGGATCACGATGGGCCGGATACGACTTCGCAACTAACAAAAAAGCTCAGTTTAAGTCAAAAGTTCTTTTTTAAGGAGATAGTCCATGAGCTGGGGAAACCCAGTACACAATAGGTGTTTAATGTTTATATCCCTACCAATTTCCATAACAGCCAGAAATGGCCTAGTTTAATATAGAAGCCCAGTACTAGCACAGTGAATACTTACATTAAAATGACAAGAACACAATTCTTTACTAGTACAATGATTCCCTTAGGGAAAGACATAAAAAAAAAATTCTCGAGCAGGGTAAATAGGGACAACTGGAACTTAGAAAATAATGTTGCTGGGATCAATGCCAGTTGACGGGGCCAAATTAAATCATCAGACGCAGCATTCACTCATTCTGAGAATGCTACAAACACACCAGCCTCACACACCGAAAGAAAGAGAGGTTTACTGCCAACCACTTCTCCTAATTGGAATTTGGTGACATTGCTTTTAAAGATTTCTACCATTCTATTACAGAACTGCAGCTGAAAAACCCTGGAGAAAGAAAGTCTGATATTTGAAGTGCTTTAAATTTATAATACAGACATATCCAAAGATTTTGTGGGTTTCCCATAAGACTTATCCAAGGCAACACTTGGACAAAGAGAGCTTAACCTAGAAATGTAGGGCAAATGTATTTCTATTGTGGTTGTCCAAGTAGCTATATATTTCATTGAATTTTGTCATATATTTTGCAGTACATAGGTGCTTCGGTTACTTATGGCCTACCATCTATGGACTTTTTCAATGGAAGAGGGACATGGTGAAGCAATGGCTTAATGACACTGGAACTACCGGCCAGAAATGGTCTGCATTCCAATGGTTCGAGCCCAGCTTTGTGAGGTGGGATGAGCTCCCACCACTTGGTCCCTGGCTCCAGCTCATCCAGCAGATTGAAAGCATGCAATATTGCGACTACATAAATGGGTACCACTTTGGTGGGAAAAATGTGTGTATGTGGACATGTGATGCAACACAAGGCAAGTGAGGAGAGACTGGTGGAGGATTATTGAAGAGCCAGCAACCTGACCACTGCTAGAAGCTAGTTCACCCCTTGCGGTGCACCAAGCATAGGCGCACAAGTGCTGCACATGATGAACTAGCAATTTAAGCTCTCAGGACTGCATTGTGTCTAGTATTTGTAGTCCCAGTTCCTCATATGTTTTAGCCTTTTATTTGAATAATAAATTTGAATAATAAATAAATAGCCTCCAGTCCCCTAATCATCTTTGTTGCTCTTCTCTGCACCCTTTCTAGAGTCTCCACATCTTTTTTACATCGTGGTGACCAAAACTGGATGCAGTATTCCAAGTGTGGCCTTACCAAGGCAATATAAAGTGGTATTATCACTTCACAGGATCTTGATTCTATCCCTCTGTTTATGCAGCCTAGAACTGTGTTGGCATTTTTGGCAACTGCTGCAACATTTATTTTAGTGGAAAGGATCCATACTTCTTTTTTCCTGGGTTAACTTTATCAACATCCACATTTTTTCTAGCAGTGAGATGAAATCAACTTGAAGTATTTTTCTTTTAAAGCATTGGTAGCAAAGAACAAAATTGACAGGCTTTCATCCTTAGATAAAGTAAGTCATCCCACCGGTATTTTCAGACCATGAAAAAAAAAAGGGGGAGGGGGTATAGAAGGCCAGAGAAAGAGGTGGAAACAAGGAAGGTGTCTCTACCATCTTCCCAGATGTGTGTCAACTTAAAAATCAGTGGAGGAATTTTTGAAATGCACAGAGAACAAGACACACTAATCTTAAAGTCTCTTTCAAAGGGATGAAACGTGTAAGAAAACAGAAGAGTGACTTTGGCAGGAGAATAACATCGTGGGCTCTCAAAATGAAAACAGTTTTGTCTACCCTCAGCAGGGTTTGAAGAGTTCAATAATTCAGGTTTTAGAGATTAGATGCTTGGGCCTGTTTTTCAACATAACTCTTTTCGTGAACTTTCGAAGATTGGCTGGAATCCATAACCTGGAATGCAGATAATAGGATTAGTGCAGAGCTTGAGGTCATCAGAAAATCACAGGAATATCTTTTATAGACCTGAAATAGACCATTCCTGCCAAGTCTGATCTGCCCTCACATGCAACAATACTCTACACACTTGAAGGTATGTCATTCCCTGCCCTGATACACAAGAGTCACATTGCCGATATTGGTTGAGATGGTATCAAGAAGCTTTTACATAATGGTATGATTAAGAAAGATGATAGATATAGATAGATAGATAGATAGATAGATAGATAGATAGATAGATAGATAGATAGATAGATAGATAATATTAATTACTATTATTATAGTAAATAATAGGCCCATTCTTCAGAACAAGCTATTACCAGAGGGAACAGAACAGCACAGATATGTATACAATCATACCATGAAACATGTTCAAAACCTAATGAAGTTGCATATGAAATGTTTTGTGTTTAAAAAACACACATACACACAAGTCTTGTCACAGTAATTTGGTCTTGTCAATATTTCATTGAGTAAATAACTGGGTGAATAATCATCTCTTACGCTGCTACCTGAAATTAAAAGCATAAATGCAGTTATATTTATCCCAAGATAGAGTTCTATAAAAGGTGTCTCATAATAATAAATATACTATGAGCTAAGCTAACGGGTAAAAACATGAACCAGTCCCCTGCTCAATTGCTTTAACCCAATGATGGCTAACCATTTTGCCATTGTGTGCCAAAAGCGGGGGAGTGCGGGGAGAGGGGGTTCATGCTTACACCCATAATTCAGTGCACACCATCCCCCTGTGCATGCATGCGTGACCCCCGGCACTCCCCGCACTTTTGGCATGTGATGGCCCGGTGGGCCCAGTAGGCCCGTTTTTCACCCTCTCCAGGCTCCAGTGGCTTTTTAGGAGCTTGGGGAGGCCAAAAACGGCCTTCCCCACTCCCCAGAGGTCCTCCAGAGGCCAGAAATGGCCCGTTTCCTGACTTCCGGTGGGCCCGGAAGGGCCGAAAATCAGCTGGCTGGCGCGCACATGCACGCTGGAGCTAAGCTAGGGCAATGCTCACGTGCCCACAGATATGACGCCGCATGCCACCTGTGGCACACGTGTCATAGGTTCACCATCACGGCTTTAACCCATTATTAATTGTTTCAGATTTGGTTTTAAGCACTGCCTTTGTCTTTTTTTGGGGGGGGAGCGGGGTCTGGAACCTTTAAATAAATAAATATAACTAACATAACCTCTGACTTAATCTATGGGCTAAATGGTGTTTTTGATTAAGTATCATCAAATCCTCAAGGATTCTTAACAGCTTCAGATTTTGAGGGTGTTGAGGATGGGATATTTTAAGTGTTTATGATCTAGCAATGGGAAGAGCATTGAACATTGCTAAAAAATAAGGTGGAATAGAGGGTGAAAAACTGCCATAGTCTCTTGTCAACTCGCAAAGCATCCCTGGCCTGCTCTCGAGTTGCCATAAGCCAGGGGTGATGGGAAACTGGCAAAACTGCACAGCAGCCAAAAACAGATGCACATTCCACGCTTATCTCTCTCCCTCAAGGCTGTATCCCAGGGATACCTGCAGCAGTCAAAGGGGAGTGACCTCTGCAACCTGCAAAATTGCTCCATTGGTGAATGTGATTGATGACACACCCTGGGGGGAGGAGGAAACAGGGTCATAATTGAAGTGTAAATTACTTAGGATCAGAGCTGGCTTCACATGGGATTGTGTCGACATGAAGCTCCTAATAAATACCTGGATTTCTTTTGAACCTTGGCTCAAGATTCATGATTTAATTAGGGTTAGGGTTAGGGTTAGGGTTAGGGTTAGGGTTAGGGTTAGGGTTAGGGTTAGGGTTAGGGTTAGGGTTAGGGTTAGGGTTAGGGTTAGGCATCCATTGGAACCCTGACACTCATTTCTGCCTTGGAGGGTCTGATTCCTGAGAATCTTATAACAATTAAAACAAGCATCTTGTGTTAAATCAGATGGCCATTACCAGGAAAGAAGATAAACAGGAACATAATTTGCAATAAAATGTTCATATGCTAGAAAACTCTTCTCCAAAGGATAATTTTGACAAGGATCATCTTACTATGCAAAAGATAACACATTCTGATTCTATATTATCAGCAGAAGGTACAGTCAAGAATAGATTGATGAAGGTATCTTTTCTTTTATGTACACTGAGAGCATATGCACCAAGACAAATTCCTTGTGTGTCCAATCACACTTGGCCAATAAATTCTATTCTATTCTATTCTATTCTATTCTATTCTATTCTATTCTATTCTATTCTATTCTATTCTATTCTATTCTATTCTATTCAAATATTTGTTTCTTGGGAAATGGACTCTTATTATATGATTGTGAAGTCCTTGGTGCTTGAATCTCTGCATTAGCTTGCAGACATTTCTTACCTAGTTAGGTAATGAAACATCTGCAAGCAAACAACCAAGTTCAAAAAGCACCAAGAATTCCCCAATTCAACCCTGAGCTATGTACTGTATATTCTCTTCTCCTGCTATTATTTGAATGTGTTCAGTCCCAAAGGTACTTTTTTCAAGAGTCAATTGGACTTTCTGGTTTTTTCTTTGAAGACTTTCACTTCTCATCCAAGAAGCTTCTTCAGAGCTTCACTGAATCTAAAAAATATCCAAGTAGCACATAAATTTTCTCTTCCTGAAACTATTGTATGCGACCTATCCCTTGACACTACTCTTCGATTCTTACTATGCTACAGAGCCCCCGACTATGACATTACCCATGCAAATATGCTAACCTCAATGCTAACATGGGCTACCTCTTGCCCATATCCTCTCATCTTCCTGGGTGACCTAAATCTACCTCTCATTAACTGGATAACTAATGAATGTTCAACTGACCCAATCCATGCTACACTATACAATGCTGTTACAAACCTAGGTCTTGAACAACTTGTAACTAACAATACAAGACTCAACAACTGCCTTGATCTCATCTTCTGCAACAATTCAAACTCAATTTATGGACTACAAATTAAAGAACCTTTTTCCAACAGTGACCACTGCATGATTGATTTTCGTCTCAATATACGTCCATACTTAAATCGTCATAACAACAGTATTCCCAACTACAACTTCAAAAAAGCCAATTACGACCTTATAAACAACGATCTTTCATTTCTGGACTGGCAAAATCTGTTTGCAACCTGCATAACCACTATAGTCTTCCTACTTGAGATCAATATATATGTACCACAAATGACTACCATGATCAGGAAAAACAAACTACCCATATCAATAAAAAAGCTTCAATCAAAAAAAAATCCCTCTGGAAAAGAAACAAAAAAGGCTATGTTGCAAATTTCAAAAACCGCTACAGAAATATATGCAACCAAATAAAAACTGAATGCATAAATTACCACACCAAACAAGAAGAGAACCTTCTGCGCACAAATTCCAATCGTGGCTTTTATAATTTTGTTAACAAAAAACTTAAAGACTCAAGATCCATCCCACCATTAAAAGATTTTAACAACAAAGAATGCAATGATGAAACAGTTAAAGCAAGTAAAGCAAAGCTTCTTCTTCAGAAGCTTCTTGGATGAGAAGCAAAATGTCTTCAAAGAAAAACCAGAAAGACCAGTTGCCTCTTGAAAAAGCAACTCTGGGACAACCATGACCTGGATGACTGAGAATCTCCATAGACTGTATTCAATATTATTTTAAATCCAGTCCTAATCTAACATCACACAACCAGAATATCCTCCATTAAAATCATTATCCTCCTTTAGATTATTTTTTGAGATGATATTTCTTTAAATCAAATGAAATTTACAAAGTTCTTAAATTGTTGAATTCAGATACACCATGCTAGCGTGGGCAGCACTTGAAAGAATGTTAAGACCTGTCCTAGAATTGGAAATAATTGTTCTAAAGGCAGGACACTCGGCCGCAAAATATCACTTTTGCTTCCATCTACAGAAATAGTGATATAGATAGAACAGAACAGAACAGAATAAAATTCTTTATTGGTCAAGTGTGATTGGACACACCAGGAATTTGTCTTCAGTACATAGGTGCATAAACTCTCGGGGTACATAAAAACTATAAGTGATAAATCATAGATAATAGATAGATAGATAGATAGATAGATAGATAGATAGATAGATAGATGGATGGATGGATGGATGGATGGATGGATGGATGGATGGATGATAAGATAGAGTGTGTCTCATTGGATCTGATAAAAAGCACAACTATCTCCATGCCTCCAAAGAGTTCATCCAAACAGAATAGAATAACAGAGTTGGAAGGGACCTTGGAGGTCTCCTAGTACAATCCCTTGCTTAGGAAACCCTAGACCACTTCAGGCAAATGGTTATCCAACATCTTCTTAAAAACTTCCAGTGCTGGAGCATTCACAGTTTCGGGAGGCAAGTTGTTCCACTGATTAATTTTTCTAACTGTCAGGAAATTTCTCCTTAGTTCTAAGTTGCTTCTCTCCTTGATTAGTTTCCACCAGAGGTGGTGTTCAGCAAGTTCTGACCAGTTCTGGACCGGTAGCAGAAATTTTGAGTAGTTCGGAGAGGTGGTAAATACCACCTCTGACTGGCCCCGCCCCCATCTATTCTCTGCTTCCCGAGTCCCAGATGATAGGGAGGAAATGGAGATTTTACAGTATCCTTCGCCTGCCATGCCCACCAAACCACACCCATCAAGCCATACCACGCCCACCAAGCCACACCCACAGAGCCGGTAGTAAAAAAAATTGAATCCCATCACTGGTTTCCACCCATTGCTTCTTGTTCTACCCTCAGGTGCTTTGGAGAATAGCTTGACTCCCTCTTCTT
The DNA here is from genome assembly GCF_028640845.1 of Ahaetulla prasina. NCBI lineage: Eukaryota > Metazoa > Chordata > Lepidosauria > Squamata > Colubridae > Ahaetulla > Ahaetulla prasina. Next base: position 96,884,119 of record NC_080544.1, on the reverse strand, counting down.
TGTGGCAACCCCTGAGATATTGGAACACTGCTATCATGTCTCCCATAGTCCTTCTTTTTATTAAACTAGGCATAGTTTAATGCAACCGTTCCTGCAACCGTTCTTCATATGTTTTAGCCTCCAGTCCCCTAATCATCTTTGTTGCTCTTCTCTGTACTCTTTCTAGAGTCTCAGCATCTTTTTTACATCGCAGCGACCAAAACTGAATGCAGTATTCCAAGTGTGTGGCCTTACCAAGGCATTATAAAGTGGTAATAACACTTCACGTGATTTTGATTCTATCCCTCTGTTTATGTAGCTTAGAACTATATTGGCTTTTTTGGCAGCTGCTGCACACTGCTGGCTCATATTTAAATGATTGTCCACTGGGGCTCCTAGATCTCTCTCACAGTTGAGCATGTTACTAATACTACCAGTTGAGCATGGTACTACATATACTGTACCTGTGCATTTTGTTTTTCTTGCTTAAATGTAGAACCTTACTATTTTCTATCTGAATGTTCTATCTGAAAGATGAGAAAGAAGATGGGGATAAAAGTATCTTACACAATCAAAAGTAAACAACCAGCTAGGAGATCAGTTATCAAAACAAAGGACGGATGTGAAATGTATCTTCCATTGAAAAGACAATTGCTTCTAACCCTTCAAGTAGAAAAAAAGAAGTAAAGAAAATGAAATTGACTGCAATATAAACAGCTCATTTTTGATACCGAGCAATTTCCAGAATAACTTCATAATGACCCCATAGTGTAGCTATTATAAATCTACAAATCCTTTGTCTGGTGAGAAATATATACTTGCAGTATTTTGCCTTGTTAATAGAGAATGGCCAGACATATGGTGTTTTTCTGAATTTTGAAAGTCGATACCTATCAAAACTAAATAGATATTGATTGGGAAATATGATTGTAAGTTTAAATTCTTTTTCTCTTGTTCCACCTGTTTAGAAGATAGAATCCAATTAAGAATCACCTTGATGGAAAAGAATCAATTTAAATCCCATTTGGCTGTGATACTATCTAATCTTTAACCCTAATATAATTTCCCTGGATCCTCACACCTCAATTAAATCCCAAGGGAAAATATTTTAAGAGAAGCCCTTCCATGAAAATTTTGTAGAATATAGGATAATAAAAGTAATAGATAAAATATAAATTACAGTAGCATTGTCTACCAACTCTAAAACTCAAAGAAATTCAGAAAATTCATAAGGAAAAATTGCAGACACATCTAAATGATTTGGATTATTTAGACAAATTGCAATTGGCATTTCAACTGGTAAATGGTACTAAGAACCTCCAAGAGTCAAAGAGGGTTGGGCTACATATAAATTCAATTAATTAATTATTTAATTAATTAATAACAATAGTAACTGTTCTGGTGTAGGATAAGGTGTGAAAGAATCTGGGAGCACAATCAAAAGAGGAATCAGTCTAGAATTGCTACGTAGTCACCAATGTATTAAGTCCAGCTCTTATTTATAATGCCTTGATAAGGCACACTTGGAATACTACATCCAGTTTTGATTGCCACATATAAAAATACGTTGGAAAGAGCGCAGTTAAGAGCAACAAAGATGATTAGAGGACTGGAGGCGAAAACATATGATGAAGAATTGCAGAAATTGGGTATGGCACAATGGTTAGAATGCAGTATTACAGGCTAATTTTGCTGACTTCCAGCAGTTTGATTCTCACTGGCTCAAGGGCAACTCAGCCTTTCATTCTTCCAAGGTTGATAAAATGAGGACCCAGATTATTGGGAGTAATATGCTGACTTTGTAAACCACTTAGAAAGGGCTATAAACCACTGTAAAGCGATATATAAGTCTAAGTGCTATTATTTATTTATTTTTATTTTTATTTATTTATTAGATTTTTATACCGCCCTTCTCCCGAAGGACTCAGGGCGGTGTACAGCCAATTATAAAAAACAATACAATATACAATTAAAACAAAGAATTAAAAAACATATTCTATAGATGGCCGAAATTTAAAATAATTAAATTTAAAACCCTTAAAATTCATAAAATTGTAACCCCAGTTAAAAATAATATTTAAAAATTTAAGCCAGTCCCGCTTGAATAAATAAGTACGTTTTCAGCTCACAGCAGAAGGTCCGAAGGTCAGGCAATTGACGCAAGCCAGAGGGAAGTTCGTTCCAAAGGGTAGGAGCCCCCACAGAGAAGGCCCTTCCCCTGGGGGCCGCCAGCTGACATTGCTTGGCGGACGGCACCCTGAGAAGACCCTCTCTGTGTGAGCGTACGGGTCGGTGGGAGGCATAAGGTAACAGCAGGCGGTCCTGTAAGTACCCAGGCCCTAAGCCATGGAGCGCTTTAAAGGTAGTGACCAAAACCTTAAAGTGCACTCGAAAGGCCACAGGTAGCCAGTGCAGTCTGCGCAGGAGCGGTGTTATATGGGAGCTACGCGTAGCTCCCTCTATCACCCGCGCAGCTGCATTCTGGACTAACTGAAGCCTCCGAGTGTGCTTCAAGGGGAGCCCCATGTAAAGAGCATTGCAATAATCCAGGCGAGAGGTAACAAGAGCATGAGTGACCATGCATAGGGCATCCCGGTCAAGGAAGGGGCGCAACTGGCGAACCAAGCGCACCTGATAAAAAGCTCTCCTGGAGACGGCCGCCAAATGATCTTAAAACAACAGCCGTCCATCCAGGAGAACACCCAAGTTGCGCACCCTTTCCCTTGGGGCCAATGACTCGCCCCCAACAGTCAGCTGTGGTTGCAGCTGGCTGTACCGGGTTGCCGGCACCCTCAGCCACTCCGTCTTGGAGGGATTAAGCTTGAGCCTGTTTCTCCCCATCCAGACCAGTACAGCTTCCAGGCACCGGGACAGCACTTCGACAGTTTTGTTGGGGTGGCCCGGGGTGGAAAAGTACAGCTGCGTGTCATCAGCGTACAATTGGTATCTCACCCCGAAGCCACTGATGACCTTGCCCAGCGGCTTCATATAGATGTTGAACAGGAGAGGCGAGAGGATCGACCCCTGTGGCACCCCACAAGTGGGGCGCCTCGCGGTCGATCTCTGCCCCCCTGTCAACACCGTCTGCGACCGGTCAGAGAGATAGGAGGAGAACCACTGATAAACGGTGCTTCCCACTCCTAAACTCTCCAGCCAGTGCAGCAGGATACCATGGTCGATGGTATCAAAAGCCGCTGAGAGATCTAATAGGACCAGGGCAGAAGAACAACCCCTATCCCTGGCCCTCCAGAGGTCATCCACCAATGCGACCAAAGCTGTCTCTGTACTATATCCGGACCGGAAGCCGGACTGGAACGGGTCTATATAGACAGCTTCATCCAGGTACTGGGGAAGCTGCCATGCCACCACACTCTCTACAACCTTCGCAACAAAGCGAAGATTGGAGACTGGACGATAATTTCCCAAAATAGCTGGGTCCAGGGAAGGCTTCTTGAGGAGGGGTCTCACCACCGCCCCTTTCAAGGCGGCGGAGAAAACCCTTTCCAACAAGGAAGCATTTATAATTCCCCGGAGCCAGCCTTGTGTCACCTCCTGTGTGGCCAGCACCAACCAGGAGGGACACAGGTCCAGTAAACATGTAGTGGCATGCAACCTCCCCAGTAGCCTGTCCACGTCCTCGAGAGCCACAGAATCAAACTCATCCCAAACAAACAAGCAATATTACTATTGCTATGTCTAGTTCAGGAGTCAGCAACCCATGGCTCTGGAGCCACATGTGGCTCTTTCATCCCTCTGGTGTGGCTCCCTGTCACAGCCACAATTTTGAGAGGAGCTTTCGGTTATGGGGAGGAAAAGCATGGCACCCCAGGGAGATACTCTATGGCAAGGGGCGGGTTTTCCAGTCAGCCCCACAATTGATAGGACTTTCAGTTAGGACAGGTAGAGGAAAAAGGATGCCACGCTAGGAGGAGACTCTATGGTGGGAGAACCGGACTTCTGGTTGGCTCCAGAATTGAACGGGGGACTTCTGGTTAGGACCTTTGTGGCTCTTTCGAATGTTTAAGCTTGCTGACCGCTGGTTTAGTTTAATGAAAAGAAGGACCAGGAGTGATATCATAGCAGTGTTCCAATATTTGAATGACTGCCAGGAAGAAGAGAACGTAAACTTATTCTACAAAGCTTCTTAAGGCAAAACAAGAAGCAATGGATGGAGACCAATCAAGGAGAGAAACAACTTAGAACTAAAGAGAAATTTCCTAACACTTATAACAATTAATCAGTGGGACAGCTTGCCTCTAGAAGTTGTGGGTGCTCCAACACTAGAGGATTTTAAGAAGAGATTGGACAACCATTTGTCTGAAATGGTATAAAGTCTCCTGCTTGAGCAAGGGTTGGTTTAGAAGACCTCCAAGATCCCTTCCAACTCAGATATTCTATTATTCTTGAATTCCCTTAGCCCTTATCTAGGACCAAAATAGTGCTAACCATTAGTTGAGTAGATTCCTGTGCCAGGCATGAGTTGTAATAAATCAGTTTAATTGGAACTTCATGTGTAGTCCTGGTCTTTTGTGCTTGACATCTGGTTGTCTTTAAAAAAGGTCTAGTTAGTTCTCCTGGACCTCTTACTTGCTTGCAGTAACATAAACAAGTCCTACAAGATGAGGCATTGGGAGCTCTGCTGTTGGTTGTTGACAATATCCCACAGAGTTTCCTCTTGCCATCCATGCTGTTCAAAATCTATATGAAACTGCAGGAGAGAATAAGTGGAGTGTGAGGGTGGGATATCATCAATATTGTGATTATACTAATCTCTATACTTCGTACCATTCAACTCCAAGAAAGCAATGGGTGTTCTCTGAATCCTGCCGAAATTCAATAATGGTATGATGGAGAACAAGATGAAATTAAATCCAGACAAGATAGAGAAGCTGTTGGAAAATAGGCAACCTGTATGTAGAGTCAATATGTTTTCCAAAGATTGCACACCCATGAAGATGGCAAAACATAGTTTAGAAGTGCTTTTGGATCCACAGTTAGTGCCGGATTCATATTTGTCAGTTATGGCAAAAAATACTTTGATAACCATGCCTGTGACAGGCCTGAATAATCAGATCCACATATGAAGAGTTCAATTAGCTATTTCATTGCTCCTTCTTATAACATAGAAAACTTCTCAGGCTGGCAATTTCCACCTATGCCAGACTAGATAAGGTTCAGCAGCAATCAAACTTTGCCATCTTGTGTCTACACAGCTATTCCAGACTAATTCCTTGCTTAACTCTTCCCTCTGGCTCAGCCAGGCTCTCTCCTACAGCTTGATGTCAACTGCGGCTATTCCTAAACCAGTTATACTTAGTGACAATTGTTCTTGCCATAGTTGTATCTCATTTTCACTACTGAAAAGCACTCCATGTGGATCTATGTTGGCTTCAAAATTGCTCCAAAACCTGCAATCATGCAAAATGTTGCAGCTTAGTGAATAACTCTTGCCAAGTTACAAGAATTATATGATACCTATTCTGAAAGAACTACAATGATTTTTGGTTGCTTATTGGGCAAAATCATATTGACTTGAATGATTTAGGATTGGATTATCAAAGAGATTGCTTCTTTCATCACAATCCAGTGGTGGGATTCAGCCAGTTCGCACCACTTTGGGAGAACCGGTTGTTAACGTTCTGAGCAAACTGGTGGTTGGAAAAAATCATTAGGGCAGAGAACCGGTTGTTAAATTATTTGAATCCCACCATTGTCACAATCCCATTAAGATCTTCAGAAAGGGTTGTTCTGAAGATGCCCCAACTGACAAAGGACCATAAGAAGAGCAGGTGGAAAGGACTTATCTAACACACTGCCTGTAAAAATACATCTCTTTTCTAGGATTTAATTTTAATATAATTTTATTAATGATTTCAATGTATGGTTATTTTTATATATATTCTGTTTTCTTTAATAAGTATTTACTGGAGTAGATGGGGTATTCCTCAAATCAATTAATAATAAAGAAATGGAATAATGAATTTCAAAGTACATTGATATAAGAAAAATAGACTATTTATGGAAAATAGACTTAGAAGTAATTTTACCAATAGTTTTTGCAATAGGGTAACCAGATAACGAGAACAGATTAATTAACAGATTAATTGCCATTTTGTGTTGTTTCTGATAAGCAAATCTTCTGGCCTTTTCAATTTTACTCCTTAGTTTGCATATTAGATGTTTTTAATTTTACATTACCTGCTTAATATCAGCTTTATTTTGTCTCCATTCTGTAGGTTTAATTAATTCTTGTTCTCATTAAGATAAATTGAAACCCCTTGCAACATTTGCATGCTGAATATATTATGGTATAGTGTTACTTTTAGCTGAAGAAGCAAAACTGTTCTCTTAAAATATTTAGGTCATTCACCGAGCAAGGACAGCTGATAAAACATCGCCCTTGCCTTTCTTCATGAACATTAATGATTGTCCATATGAAATGTTAAAAAAAAATACAGAAGTTGCATTGCTTTGAGAGGTATATCCCCTTATAATCACTGAAATCAAAGTCATGGACAAAGCCCAGATAATAAATTGGCCTGGATTAATCTTAGAAATTGTATAAATTCTATTTCCCCATTCTTTTTAGGAGTGAAAAGATACCAAGCAAGAATGAAGTGTTATCAATATTTATTTTTTATTTATTTTTATTTTATTTACATTTATATCCCGCCCTTCTCCGAAGACTCAGGGTGGCTTACATTGTATAAGGCAGTAGTCTCATTCTATTTGTATATTTATATACAAAGTCAACTTATTGCCCCCTCAACAATCTGGGTCCTCATTTTACCTACCTTATAAAGGATGGAAGGCTGAGTCAACCTTGGGCCTGGTGGGACTCGAGCCTGCAGTAATTGCAAGCAGCTGTGTTTAATAACAGGCTTCTTACAGCCTGAGCCGCACCGCGGCCCTTATGGGTCATGGAGATTAAAAATAATAATAAATAATACTTTCTTCAAGACTGAAAAAAATGCACCATTCCTGTGAATGTTCATTTTCTCAGTTCTATCACTGGGTAAATGAATTCTATAATGACAACAACAACAACAATAATAATACTGAGCAACCCGTATCAACCATTAGCACCAGTCAATGCTATTTGTGATGTATTTTTGAATGTTCAGTTGACTGAGTTTCATTTTTAATGAATAAAGTAAATAATAATACCGAGTTGCTAAATTAGTCCACTGCTCATTATGTAAAAAATACGACATACCTGTATCCAAAAAGTCATGGGAGCACAAAGTAGAAAAAGTTATTGAAAATGAGACAGTGAAGTTTGTGGGACTTTCGAATACGGACGGATCGTCATTTGGAACATAACAGGCCAGATATCATGGTTGTTGAGGACCGCGTAAAGTTTATTGATATCGCGAGTTGAGTTGAAAAAAAAGAACTGGAAAATAATCAAGAAATATCGTGACCTGGCCATCAAAACTATGCGGCTATGGATGAAATGTGTAACAGTGATACCCACTGACATCGGGTCACTTGGTACCATATCCAAGAATTTTACAAAACACATCAAGAAATTGCAGCTTCCTGCAATAACATCAGCGGAACTGCAAAAAAAAACCCTGCGCTACTCAGAACATCATATATTTTAAGAAGATACTTGGTTGACACCTAGGATGCTGGCAGCAACCCATATAAACCGCCCTGAGTCCTTCGGGAGAAGGGCGGTATAAAAATCTAATAAATGAAATGAAATAAACCATTAGCCCCAGTCAATGGTATTTGTGAGACACTTTTAAATAATCAGTTGACTGAGTTTATGTTTAATGAATAAAAGAAATAATAAATGTATATTAAAGGGACATGTATATTTACCTCTGTTCATGAAAAATAATTAATCTCTTTTTTTCCCCACTTCTCCTACAAACACATTAGGACAAGATAGTGTTAATGGAGTTCCAGAGAAGCAATGGAAAACTAAAGATTGCTCCATGGAGAACAGAACTGGTGACTACAGCAGAACAAGGACTCAGCAAATGGATCAGAATTCCACTAAGGACAAGTAAGAGAATCACATTCCATATAGATTCCAATTGTAAAGCAATGTGAAAAGGTTTAGAGTGGCAGGAGCTAAGGGATCATATCTTGCCCAAGATGTGGTCAGAGCTTTCAAACACACATTAAGTTTGCATACTTCTCTCTCAATCACTTCTGGAAATTGCTTGTTAATGTTTCATTTTTTATATTAAGAAACTTCAGAAAGGCATGTTTCATTGCACTGAGTGCTTCATCCTTCAATCCTTGATGTAAAAAGTTTTATAAAAGTTTTGAGGACTTAAAAGATATTTATTTTGGAATAAACAGCAAAAGGGTGATTAGAACATTGATTTTGGAAATTATAAACAGATTAAGGGGCCAGATAAGACTTTGAAATTAATGACAAGAATTCTTCTTCTGGGTTGTTTTGAATTTTACATTCAAAAAAAGAAGACTTTGAAATCAATTATAAGAAGCCTTCCCATGGGAAAGTGTTGATTAGAGAAAAAAAATGATAAGAGGGGATTTTGAAGGTTGGACTCTAGAGGGAACCAGAAAAAACAAAATATTATAATTAAAGGAGAATAGAACATTAATATGGATTGAAACAAAATATTCTGTGAAAGCTTCAAGGATATTTGAAAACAATGCAGGCAGATGTTTCTTTCAATATTGTCTGCTACTATAAAAATGGAACTTTAAGAGGTTATAGAAGAGGAACAGATTTCACTGGTCAAAACTGAGACAGATGCTGATTTAAATGAAGCAGTTCATGTATTAATAATTTAAAGAGATATACAAATAACAAACCAGAAGGGTGACCTGTATGTTACAAATGAGATCTATTAAAGTTTTGAAGGAGTATTTGAGAAGAGATTAAGAAAAAAAATGAAAAGAAATCAAGCACCGGGACATTATTTAAAGGAATTAAAAATTAAGATCATTAAAAGCAGAGGTAAAGTATATAGAGTCGGGTTATTTGATCAAGTTTGGAATATCTACATTATTGTCTCTGGTATCTCTTAATGGATTTTTGCTGACAAGACTTCAAAGATTTTTTCACAAATAAGAGATATTGGAAGAAGAGATTTTGATAGATTTTTTAGAGAAAGTGATAAATGATTATATTAAAAGTAAAGGAATATAAAATTGGTTTATTTGATTAAGGTTATGTATGTATGTATGTATGTATGTTTACATATAGATAGTTTTGGACTTACAACAATTCACTTAATGACCATTCAAGTTTACAACAGCACTGAAAAAAAGTGACCTATGATTGTTTTTCACACTTCTGACCATTGCAGCATCCCTATGGTCATGTGACCAAAATTCAGAGGCTTGGCAACTGACTCATGTTTATGATGGTTGCAGCGTTCCAGGGTCATGTGATCACCTTGCGACCTTCTTACAAGCAAAGTCAATAGGAAAGCCTGATTCACTTAACAACCGATACTAACTTAACAATTGTAGTGATTCACATAACAACTGTGTCGTGAAGTGGAGCAAAATTCACGTAAGAAATGTTTGCTTAGCAACAGATATGCTGGGCTCCTTTGTTGTTGTAAGTCAAGGAACACCTGTATATTGATATTTCTGCTAACTTGATGGATTTTTGCTGATTGGAATTGAATGACAGGGTTTTAAGAATTTGGGAGAGATATGGGAAGAAGAGATCCTTTGTTGTAGTAGAGGTGATAAATTATTAAAATTATTTGCACTTGCCTTGAAGAGAGAAATTATTTCTTTTTTTCTTATCACATGTTTTTGCATATTTTGTACTTTTTAACATTCTTTTTAGTTTATAACAAGGTTTTTTAAATCTTTGCATTAGTAAACTGTAATAAAAATTATTATGAAAAAAAATAAGATAGTCTCATCAACTTTGGAATTTTTGGAAATAGCAGAGATTAATATTTTTATGTTTGGTCTAGCATCTAGTAAAACAGCCTTCAGCAGACTGACTTTTCACTTAACCCATGGGGCAGACTTCAGGGTTGGCTGAATTTATTTTAAAAGGAGAGAATTTGGATTCAATCTCAGGGCTTCTCAAAATGTCCTTAAGGTTCTTATTTGCTAGTTCCCCTATTAGACACCTGACAGGCTTTAGTGTCGATCGGTTTATTTTTTACAAGGTTGATTGATGCTCTCCACTACTTTAGCAGACACCTGGAGAACTAGAGTTTACCTTAATTTTTCACAAGGTAGTGAAGTTAGAACAACATTTAGGACTTGACCTCTTTCTTGATAGAGTTGGTTAGTGGCGTTGTGACAGCTAGACATCCTTAAGAGTCTGAGTCCCAAATAAAACTAATATCAGCTTATGGTTGTTGAGATGGTACCTCTGAAGCCACTGTGGGACATTTGAAAGTGAACTCTGAAAGCCTGGAGATCCATTGTGATTAGCCGTATCTAGAAGAATAGTTGACTATGTCAGAGTTTGTTCCAGCAGACACAATCAGACAATTCAGCAAGATTCAAAACTTCTTTACATACATACATACATACATACATACATACATACATACATAATAACACATAATACAATACCCTTGTAGGTTTTTCCACATTGTAGAGAAGAGAAATATCAAGTGCAAACACAACACAAAATGGAAGCACAAAATGGAGAAGGCAAAATGGAGAAGAGAGAAGCTAGTGCCCTCAAGCTTATATACAGAACAGTTAAGCCACGCCCAGGCTCTAAACTGTCTCTTTTTTAAAAAATTTACATTTATATCCCGCCCTTCTCCGAAGACTCAGGGCGGCTTACAATGTATAAGGCAATAGTCTCATTCTATTTGTATATTTACAAAGTCAACTTATTGCCCCCCCAACAATCTGGGTCCTCATTTTACCTACCTTATAAAGGATGGAAGGCTGAGTCAACCTCGGGCCGGGCCTGAACCTGCAGTAATTGCAGGCTACTGTGTTCTAATAACAGGCTTCTTACCAGCCTGAGCTATTACGGCCCTCTTATGGCCACATACAACAAATACTATGTTTCAGTTACCAAACAGTCCCCCACTGGCTGACTTTTCATGAATATACTGACAGACTAGCAAAAATTGAAATGAGGGGTGGGGGTGGAGGGCACTTTTTTTTTACCAAAAAAAAAAAAAAAAGCAAAGCTGGCTGAGGAATTCTGGGAGTTGAAGTCCACAAGTCTTAAAATTGCCAAGATTGGAGAGCCCTGCTCTACATTTTCCTTTTTTCGGGGGGTGGGGATAAAATGGTTTCCCATCATCCTGAAACTTAGACAATGTCCTATGTCTAATTGAAGCAGCCAATTTAGCATCTCAGCAAGTTCCATCATCTCCACTATCCATTCCTCCTCCATTTTGAATAAAATTGAATGTTTTCACTTTTGTGCATATTATAGTCCCACCCTAATTCTTTCCAGCTGGTTATCTCACAAGAAAAGTCTCTGGTTTCAATTGTATACAAATCTTTAAAAACATCTATATTGTTGTATGTAATTGAGTCCAAAAATCCCTGCCTTTTTTACATTTCCACCAAACATAATAAAATGTCCCTTCATGTTGATTACAGTTGCAGCAGATATTTGAAGAGCTTTAGGTATTTAGTATCATTAAAACTTAATTAGGGTGTAAGAATTAGTCTTAAGTGAATAATACCTCATTAACAGAACTTTGAAAATTTTTAGTTTCTGGAGACGATGCACAGCCCCTTTTTCTTTGACATCCTAAAAAAAAGTTTAGAATTTAATATAAAACAGACAGTCATGTAGCGTGCTGACTTCAAATCATTCTTGCTACTTGATATTCAGCATATTTATCAGAATGCTAATGCAGATGACATCAAACAAATCACACACACTGTACACCAGACTGGAAAACCTTCAAAATGAAATCTATGATGTGATTGACAGCAGTTTAATCCCAAAAAGAAGAAAAGGTGTTTTTTTTTTAATAAACACACACACAACCATTTTAATTTTCTCTGCGGCTGTGATCAGATTCAATCCAAGTTAAGGTATAGTCCTTTTAATTTATTAAACTTGATAATGTTATTACTTATAGGATATCAATTTTAATTTTAATTGAATTTGCTAATAGTATTAGTATTATTTTAGTTTTGGTTACCATCTCTTTTTTTTCCCCCAGGAAAAGAGAGCTCTACAAATCACAAGGAATGTCTGAAGAAAAATATACGGGGGTATTGAAATCTTAATTCACTTATCTGCCCAGATAACTAATTGGGCCAAAGCAGTGGCGGGTTTCTATCAGTTCGCCCTGGTTCGGGAGAACCAGTAGTGGTGGTGGTGGGAGGCTCTGCCCACTTGCCCAGACGTCATCACGGATGGTCTGTGCATGTGCAGAAGTGCCACACACGAGCGAAGTGAGAGCGTGCCAGAATGCGGTAATGAAGGTAAATGGAACCCACTACTGGCCAAAGTGCTGTGTACAACCACAAGGCCAGTTCAGAGAACAGGAGACATCTGCTATCATTTGTTCCAGGTCCAATTAAAGAATGCAGCCCCTAGGAAGTATATTTACTAAATCGCCACACCTACCCTCTGGAATTATCTCCCTCCAGAAATTGGTGCAATTCCAGCCTTATGTCATCCAACTATTGAAAGGTGGGGAAAGGGTGATTGTAGCACCGACTTTTATCCTTTTACCTGTTTTGTTTTGATCTTTTTGAATATTTTGCCCTTCAAAGCACTTATATCTTTTATATGTAACCTCTCCTTCTCTCTTTCACTCACTCTTTCTCTATCCCTGTCTCTCTTTTACTTTCTCTCTGTATCCCTCTCTGTCGGTCTCTCCTTCTGTCTCTTTCCCTCTCTCTCTCTCTCTCTCTCTTTCTCTGCTTGTCTTTCTCTCTCCGTCTCTCCTTCCCCTATCTCTCTCCTTCTCTCTTTCATTGTCTCTCTGTCTCCCTCACTCTCTCCCTCTCTCTCTCTCTCTCTCTCTGTGTGTGTGTGTGTGTGTTATAATTGTGTTATTTGTTTGGGAATGACAAGTGATGTAAACAGACAAGCGATGTGTTTTGTCATTCTATGTTTTGGGTTAGCTAGTTATGTAAAGCCTAGATAATACATTCTAAACTTGATCAGTAGTCCCAGAAAGTTAAGATTCCTCTAGAAAAGAAAATCAGAGGGAGGAATGGGATGATAAAAGGAAGGAAATATTATAACATTAAGTTGAAGGCCCCATTTGTATGTACTTAACGAGCCATTTCCCAATACCTCTTTGGGGAGCTGGATTGAATGCTGCAGTTGTAAAGGGCTACAATTTTTCTGATATCTCACCCAGCACACTATTTGGCTGGATTGGGAGAAGATGAGGGCAATGCATCTAAAAAGCAATTCCCAGTTTTCTCTTTTGGGGACTGTGTTGAATGAGGCAGAAATGGGAAAGCAGACGGTGAATTTCAAATCTTTCTCTATACCCACCAAATCTATTACTTGGCTGTGGCAGAGCTAAGAAAAGAAGATGGCAGCATACCAAACCCAGTTCAGGGAATGAAACAATCTATTGTGTGAAGTCCTTTGGGGAAAAGAGTAACCAAAATAATGGAGCTGAACCACTCACCCGCCATGAAATTTTACGAGCTTTTAAAAAGCTTAGCAACAAAGACATTAAAACAGTATTTGCCATTAAGAAATATAGGATTCTCATGGCATTGTTTGCCTTCGGTCTCTTCAAATGTATTATCCTGAAGTGAAATTCAAGGGCAGAAGAAGAAAAGAAGAAGAAATCTCTCCCGAATGGATCTGGATTGCTGCCAGCGTTCCAAGAATGCTGCACATGCCACAGCTCTAATAAAAGGAATTGCATTAAGCATTACCTACAAAGAGCTTCCAAAGATTTAGCTCAATAGCCTGCCCCTCCTTGTCTGATGCATAGCACAATAGATGGCATTCAGGGCTACATGCATTTCCATAACCATCATGAGATGGAATTTATTACTCTCTATGCAAATTGGGGAAGTCTTGAAAATTGTATAGCTAGTTTTGGTGAGCTATCAAGAAATTCACTCCCCTCTTTCTTTCCTGATTCCTTCGTTCTCTTTTGAACTGAAGAACTCCAACTGGAATATAACCTAAATGTAAGGACTGATATATCTCTTGACACAATGCTCCTGCTGAAATGAATTAATATTTGAAAATGCTGCAATCATACAACAGCAATAGCAATACTAGGAAGCATTATATAATGCTTCCTGGTGCTTTACAGCCCTCTCTAAGCGGTTTACAGAACCAGCATATTTCCCCCAATAATCTGGGTCCTCGTTTTACAGACCTCGGAAGAATGGAAGGCTGAGTCAGCCTTGAGCAGGTGAGAATCAAACTGCTGGCAGTCAGCAGAATTAACCTGCCATATTGCATTCTACCCACTGTGCCACCACAGCTCTAATAATACAGTGTTGAGCATATGCTTTCACTATAATTAATTAACTGTAATTATTCTGAACAGGATTACCTAGAGGTGTAAGAAGGGAGTGATCTTTGGGAGAAATCCAAGTTTTCTTAGCCCAGAAATTGATGATGGTAATAATGGCAGAAAACAAGTCAAATAGAAACTGGTTTGATTAACTGGAATTTCCTTCCTTCCTTCCTTCCTTCCTTCCTTCCCCCCTCTCTCCTTTGGTAAGGAGCAATCATCCTTAAATGTACAAATGTTTCTTATTTTGACTTTTCACATACATTACCTATTTAAAATTAAATAGTGATTCATGAATATATGTGTTTAGAAATGAAAGCAAACCTCCATCTTATTCCTACAGTTATGGTAGGGCTATTATTTGAGGATAGATGAGGAGATAGGAAGGGATGTTAATTTTATTAAATATTTAAACATAAATGTTATTTTTTTTACCCAATCTGTCTCTTCTTATTTTATTTTCTTCTTTAATGCAGCTATTTATTTTGTTCTTTCAAATATTTTAATAAATAAATTATAGCTAAAAGCCCACCCCCACTGCTATCTATCTACTGCATAAACCTCTGGCCCCTGATTCTTCAGAATTCCATTGAATATCAAAAATGACACTTGTGGTGAAGATGAAGTCTTGAACAAGAAAGCCAAAGGTAGCTAAGACAAGTATTTATCTCAATATCATTGTGTTTATGTTCTACCTTTTCTCTAAGGGTACCACGGCAACAACCGTGTGAGGTAAATGGCACTAAGAGAGATTGACTGGCCTTACGTCACCCTGTAAGCTCTGCGGTATAAGTGAAATTAAGTTGAATTAAAGTCTCCCTAATCCATTATACTATGACTGGGAAATGTTCAGAAAACTGATGGGAAAATATGTTTGCTCAGATTTTCTCCTGCTTTGTAGCTATGAAGAATCATCAAAGCTAGCTATGGGTCAAAGGTTGGTATCCTTAGAGACTAAGAATGGGTGTCCAAGGTTTATTGGCTTATCTCAACTCTTTCCCTGTGTAATATAAAATGACAAATTTGGCAAGGGAAAAAGTCACGGTTAACATACCCATCAGGAGCAGAGAGACCAAGCCTGAAGTAAACCTCAAATCAAATTGTAACCTCTTTTAATGTAGGCTGGCTTGAACTACAGCCTGAAATGGAAGCAAGATTATACATTGTAAGTGGGGGTGTTTTCTTTCTTTCTTTCTTTTTGATAAAGAAAATATGAAATTCTAGATATAAACTCCAGTAAATTGCAATATTCGGTAGAATTGAATTTAATACCTTCAAAATACAGCAGAATTTCAAGTACAGAGAAGCCATCCGAGACAGTATTTGTGACTTCAAAGAAAGCAGCATTAAGATGATCATGCAAATTCATCTGACCTATATTTATATATTCAGAGAAAAAGAGATGTCCATTAATGACTATCTACGTAAAGCCAAGGGTTATAATCAGTGATCTTTCCCACATACCAAAACAGCCCCAACCCTATTGGCCTTCAAACTACTGGGGCAGGATGAATGGTATTTTTATCTCAAGGGGGTGGGATGCGATGATATGAACCTGAGTTCCTGCTTCCTATGCTTATTTGGATTTTTAATTTTTTAGCTTGTTCGGTTTTGGAGGGAATTCTTTGCCAAGATTCAGTGTTTGGCAGCCATGCAAATTCTTTCATTAACTAACTAAGTGACTCCCTTTTTATGACCTTGTAATCCCTTAATTCAGGGATAGAGTTGGGATGACTGAATGGAGTTGAGCATTTACTGGCTGGATGCCCTTCCTGATGTCACATGGAGTTTGCAGCAGATATTATTTTCTTTTCAACCTATGAGAAAAACATCTCCCGCTACCTAGGATTGAACTCTCAACCTGGATGGTGAGCATCTTCTTCATTATGTCACCACGCTGCTCATTAATTAACCAAACAGACATACTAAAAAGAGGCATAATAGACTATAGTGATTCTCAATTTATTTTATATATAGTTTTTAGACTATTTAGACTAAAATTTATAATCTAAACAGTTTATAGTAAATTTATAGTTTTTAGACTATTTAGACTGTGTTCTATTCTGTATACTTTTATAAGTATACAGAATAGAATACAAAATAACGGAGTAGATTGTAGATTAACTAGTCCAACCCCCCGTTCAAGCAGGAGACCCTATACCATTTTTGACAAGTGGATGTCCAGTTGCTTCTTGAAAGTCTCCAGTGAGGAAGCACCCACAACTTCTGAAGACAACCTATTCCATTGGTTGATTATTCTCACTGTCAGAAAATTTCTCCTTAGTTCTAGGTTGAATTTCTCCTTGATCAGTTTCCATCCATTGTTCCTTGTCTGGCCTTCAGGTGCTTTGGAAAATAGATTGTCCCTCTCCTCCCTGCGACAGCAATTATTAGAACACTGCTATCATGTCACCCCAGTCCTTTTCTTCACTAGATTATTCATGCCCAGTTCTTGCAACCATTCTTCATATGTTTTAGTGTCCAGGGCCCTAATCATCTTTGTTGCTCTTCTCTGCCTTCTTTCTAGGGACACAACATCTTTTTTATAGTGAGGTGACCAAAACTGGATGGAGTTTTTGTCACCACGCCACACCCATTCTAGTTGTGGTCTTACTAAGGCTTTATAGAGTGGTATAACAAATTCATTCATAACCATAATGTTATATTAAAAATGTTTCTTGTTCCTACTGAGTCAATACACCTCAAGTGTCCTCCAGAGGTGGGTTTCACATAATTTCACCGCACACTGAAATGCAAGCACGCAGCAGAGGTGGGTTTCAGCAGGTTCTGATCAGTTCTGGAGAACCGGTAGTGGAAATTTTGAGTAGTTCGGGGAACCGGTAGTAAAAATTCTGACTGGCTCTGCCCCATCTATTCTCTGCCTCCCAAGTTCCAGTTTATCGGGAGGAAATGGGGATTTTGCAGTAACCTTCCCCTGGATTTGAAGGGAATGGAGATTTTACAGTATCCTTCCCCTGACACGCCCACCAAGGCACACCCACCAATCCATGCCACACCCACAGAACTCATAGTAAAAAATTTTGAAACCCACCACTGGTTCCAGGGCTTAGAAAACGTGGCCAAATAGGATGCCATAGCACCACAGGTCACCACTACTGGTTCACCCAAACCAGCTGAATACCCACCACTAGTGTCCTTCCCTCCCTGTCATGATATTTTATGCAACTTTGGATGTCTTATTGAGTAGTTTACCCTTAGATTGCATCTTTAAAACGAACGCAAATATCCATATTGAGACCTTTGCTTTTCATAATCTGGGTGTTGAACTGACAATGCAAGGATATGAGATTTATGCTTCCCCATCTAAGTTTGTTTTATGGCAGCCATGTGAGATTTCATTTCACGGAAAAAGCTGGATTGATAAAGAGATTTAATTGTCTGTCAGCATACCTTATGGTGGGGTTGCTGCATTTATTTCAAGATAGAGAATTTCATTACTATTACAATTCTCCAGGCAGCCCTCAATCTTAAAAGCAATGTTTAATTAATGCAGCCTCAGTAGTACAAAGAAATCTGCTGCTTTCTCTTTCAGGTCTTCCTATGAATTTAATAGATTGTTGGTTTTCGATCCCCAAAGAGATCAGATTTCCTCTTCACTCCTCAATCATCAATTTACCTGTTCCATTATCTTGAATTCCTTGCATCATTTAAACTGTCCAATGAGCTGATCGAGGTACAGTTAATAACTTCAATTATCTTCTCTCTCTTCACGGAAACCTTAAGAAAGGCGATTTCTCCCACACTCTCCTATATGTGTCTATATCAGGGGTGTCCAAACTTGGTCCCTTTAAGACTTTTGGACTTCAACTCCCAGAGTCCCTCAGCCAGCAAAGCTGGCTGAGGAACTCTGGGAGTTGAAGTCCAAAAGTCTTAAAGGGACCAAGTTTGGACACCCCTGGTCTATATCGTCGTGTCTCTCCCACGAAATTTCTATTCGTGCTTTCATTTTTCTCCACATTTAGCATCTGAAAAGCCCTTTTATTGCTTAACAACTACACTTGAAAGGATATATATGCTTGTGATTGAAAGCTGGATTGGATTATCTGTTGGGAAGGCATAATTTTGTGCAAAGCCATTACTGCCTCTTTTCTGCACCTGTAATATTTGGAATTAAGATGACCTTATAAACATTTGGTGCCTGTCAAAGCAAACACATTCATCGTGTTGTAGAAAGTTCTTTATGAAATTTGGCTATGCAAGTTTTCTACTCTCTCTGTGTTTGTGTGTGTGTGTCTGTGTGTGTGTGTGAGAGAGAGAGAGAGAGAGAGAGGAAGGGAGGGAGGGAGAGAGAGGAGGACAGAACGAGGAATGGAGAGAGTCAGTCAGAGGTGTTTCATTCATTTTTAAAGATAAATAAATAATTACAGTATTGGAAGAATAGAAATAGGATTATAGACACTTATATCAGTTTGTGCAAAAAGGTAACAAATAGAAGAATAAAAATGCATGCATTTAACTGCTTTTGTGTATTTTGTAAGCTGCCCAGAGTCTAATGGAGTGGCTGGGTATAATACATTTAAATACAGGAACAACAACTGCAAATACCCTCAGAGGGAAAATTCCTGATAGGTTTGCATAATTAAAACCCTGATAGATGTAAATTACCAAAGTCTATGTTTTGTTTAGTTCTAAAGAGCAACGGAGTATTTCTGTCTCCTCTACTTGAGTTTCTAAATAAACATACTGAATTGTACCTTAACCCAGGCAAATGAATACAGCTGAAATTAACTAGAATTTAATTAGCAATAGACCAGCTGGAACTGCCTGCCTTCTTTTAAACTAGTAACAGAAAAGATTAGCCAGCCTGGAAATCACCAGATTGCTTTTTTCCTTTTTTTGAGATTTGTTTTTCAGGGCTTCTTAGGTTCAAAAAGAACAGTTATAAGTTTCCCATCCATAGAAATAGCAGGAGTTACTGAGATTTTACATGAGTGCAAACCCAAGACCAAACAATTTGATGTCATGTGATCAGTGGTAAGCTGCTGCTGGTTCAGACCGGTTTGAACAAATCGGTAGTTGAGACTTGCAGGTGGGCCCACCCCTGCCCACCCCACCCTCCCGGGCACAATCCCCTCCTATATTGCTGTGTTTTTGATGCCACACTCATGTGTGGATGGCGCACAAGAGCCAATTGCCGTGTTTTGTGATGCCGCACACACTCAATTTCCAGTTGCTGGGCAAATCGGTTGTTACAGTATGTGATGCCCACCTCTGCATGTGATCCTCAAAAGTAGTGCTTTTCAACCTTGGCAATTTTAATGTTGTATGTTGGCTGGGGAATTCTGGGAGTTGAAGTCCACACATCTTAAAGTTGCAAGGTTGGAAAATACTGTTAGGAGGTTCATCCTGTGTCCAAACTGAGACTGTGATTTTGACTGGCAACACCATTAGTGACTTGAATTGGGTCTTGGTTCCACACTGGCGCAACAGATTTATTTAACATATAAATATATGGCTCAGACTGTTAAGACAGTCTGTTATTAACAGCAGCTGCTTGCAATTACTGCAGGTTCTAGTCCCACCAGGCCCAAGGTTGACTCAGCCTTCCATCCTTTATAAGGTAGGTAAAATGAGGACCCAGATTGTTGGGGGCAAAAAGGTGACTTTGTATATAAATATACAAATAAGAGAAGACTATTGCTAACATAGTGTAAGCCACCCTGAGTCTTCGGAGAAGGGTGGGATATAAATGCAAATTAAAAAAAATAACATCCATATGAGCTCTCTAAGAAATCCCAGGAAGAGATTTTTTCATGTATTCTCTTATTTTGAGTCCAATTGATGGCCATCACTAAAGAGTTTTCTCTCTGATGGGACCCAGAATGTGGAACTTGTTTTCTTGTTACTTTAAATTGACAGTTTTTAATGAACGTTGTGTTGTTTTTCTAATTTTGTCCTTGTTTTTATCTGTGATTGGCTAATCTGAGAACTAAACAGAAAAGTATACTGTGAATTCAATTAATTCTTGCTACTGTCTCCCATGTGGCCATTTATCAAGATAGATAAGACTAACTAGTGCCCCTCTAGTTAGACTACTTAGACTGCACTAATGATGCTACCTAGCTTGGTAATGAAATGTCTGCAAGAAAACTGTAATGTATCTTTAAGAGTTTTGGAGGGAAATTAGAGCGGGAAATAGCACGTTGCTGATTGGCCGCTGCCTCCGACTGAACTGTATATAAAGAGGGGTTTTTTCTGTTGTTCGCTGCTGGGTTCACTATAAACTAAAGAGCTGTTGTCACTCATCTGGTCTCCTGCCTCGTTATTGCCCGAATTTAACACTGGCGACGAAGGTGGGATCTCGAGGCAAAAGAGCGCCAGGAAAGAGCTGAGCTAACCAGGAATACGCGCACCCAGCAAAATAAGGGCGGATAGCAGCGATGTCCAGCTACACACCGCCAGCGCCATTCGACCCAGCTAAGGAAAAATGGGGGTCATACATGGCTCGTTTCGAGTGTTTCCTCGAAGCGAACGAACTCCAGGGGGTCTCCGACAACAGGAAGAGAGCGTACTTCCTAAGCCACTGCGGTTCGGAAGTTTTCGACACCGCAGAGTCGCTTTCGGAGCCAACGCCGGTACAGTCGGTACCATGGCAAACCCTGCAGACCGCCCTTCGGGCTCACTACGCACCGACGCCATCAAAATTCGTTCAAAGGTTCGAATTGCGGCAACGGATGCAACGAGAGGGCGAATCGATTCGTGTGTACATGGCAGCGCTGAGAAAAGCCGCCAACCATTGCGAATATCGAGACTTGGAAGACGCATTACTCGACCAACTCATTTGCGGGGTCAGAGACATCCGATTGCGACGGCGGCTGCTGTCCAGAAGCAACCTAACACTGGCAGTCGCCTTGGACGAGGCCAGGGCTCATGAGATGTCCACCCAAGCGGCAGAAACCCTGCAAACGCCGATCGCGCCGGGGACGGGGATAAAAACAACCCCGGTCCACAATGAGGAAGTCCAGGCCGAGGAGTAAGGCGAGGAAGAGGAAGAAGTCTTCCACACTGGGAGGCCAGAGAAAGAAGACCGGGGCGAATGCGCGAGTTGCGGGGGACAACACAAACGACAAGACTGCAAGTTTAAGGATGCGACTTGTCGGCGGTGCGAAAGGAAGGGGCACATAGCGCAGGCCTGTCGAGTGCCCCAACCTTCCCGCCAAAAATTCAAACCGAGCCTACTGATTCAATACAATGGCACGCTACCATTGGTGTTAGTTTGTGATGCATCTCCCTACGGGGTGGGGGCTGTGCTCAGCCACCGGTTGCCAAATGGCACAGAAGCCCCTATAGCATTTTACTCCCGAACAATGTCATCGGCTGAAAGAAACTATAGTCAGCTAGATAGAGAAGCCTTGGCCATAGTTTCCGGGGTAAAGAAGTTCCATGAATATGTATTTGGCCGTGATTTCGAAATCGTCACAGACCATACACCCCTACTAGGTCTGTTGGCAGGCGACCGCCCGACGCCCGTGGCACTTTCGCCTAGACTGACCCGATGGACTATCTTTCTGGCTGCGTATTCTTACAAATTGTTGCATCGGCCAGGAAAAGAGTTAGGGCATGCAGACGCTTTGAGCAGATGCCCACTACCAGAAACTATCGAAGACCCCACTCCGGGCACACCCGTCCTGCTAATTGACTCTTTGGACTCGGGTCCAGTCACTTCCAAGGAGGTGGCTCGGGCTTCTTACAAGGACATTACAATAAGAACTGTAATTGGTTGGGTGCAAAGAGGATGGCCCGCTGCGCCGGGCGAGCGGTTTAAGGAATATGTAAAGAAACGCGGGGAGTTGTCGGCTCAAGGAGGGTGTCTGCTCTGGGGGGATAGAGTGGTGATCCCGGAGAAATTGCGGAAAAAAGTTTTGGAACTCCTGCACGAGGGCCACCCTGGGATCGTGAGAATGAAGGGTCTAGCAAGGAGCTATGTGTGGTGGCCCTTGATGGACACGGAGATTAGTGACAGGGTAGGAAAATGCCAAGCCTGCCAGAAGTCCAGACCACTACCACCAATGGCCCCAACTCGGGAGTGGGAGAGACCCCAGGGCCCATGGTCTAGGATCCACATCGATTTTGCCGGCCCCTTCCATGGGAAAACATTCCTAGTGGTAGTCGACGCCTATTCCAAATGGCTGGAAATCATTCTTATGAGATCCATGACAGCCGAGGCCGTAATCTCAGTCCTTCGGCACCTATTTGTAACCCACGGGTTACCCGACACCCTAGTTTCCGACAACGGCCCTCAATTCACAGCGACCCTGTTTGAGGGGTATTTGGCGGAAGAGGGCATCCGGCATGTCCTCTCGGCGCCGTTCCACCCTGCGACGAACGGCCTTGCAGAACGTTTCGTACGAAGTGCAAAGGAAGCACTGTCCAGAATCAGGCCAGGCGATTGGCAATTAAAAATTGACACCTTCCTAGCAGTACAACACAGAACCCCCTGTGTAGCAACTGGCCGCAGCCCAGCAGAGCTACTGATGGGGAGGAAGCTTAGGTGCCCATTAGACCGGTTAAACCCAAACTACACCCCAGACGGGTACAAAGGGACAAACGGTAAAACAAGAGAAATGACAGTGGGAAGTCCAGTATGGGCACACAATTACGGAGAAGGCCCAAATTGGGTAAAGGGGACAATCCTTGAAACAACCGGACCCAAATCGTATCGGGTAGAGATAGAGGATGGCCGGGTTTGGAAACGCCACATAGACCAATTAAGAAAAAGAACAACCAAAAGTCCAGAAACAGGCCCTGACTATCCAATGTTGGAATCCACAGCTAACTCAAACCCGGGGCAAACGCGGGACTTATCTGAGTTCGATGAGGTCCAGCGACACCAACCGGTCCCTCCTGAAGAAAGCAGGGACGACTCTGCAAATAATCCAGGGCCAGATGGCCTAGAGGAGGAGCTGAGAGGAACAAACAGTCCCTCCGGCCAGCTCGACTCACTCCCAGAGAATGAATTGCGCAGGTCCGAAAGAGTTAGGAGACGCCCAGTCTACTTACGTGACTACGTAGAGAAATAAGATGCTAATTTGATGCAAATAGGGGTAAAATGTTTTCTGGGAGGGAAGGAGTGTAATGTATCTTTAAGAGTTTTGGAGGGAAATTAGAGCAGGAAATAGCACGTTGCTGATTGGCCGCTGCCTCCGACTGAACTGTATATAAAGAGGGGGTTTTTCTGTTGTTCGCTGCTGGGTTCACTATAAACTGAAGAGCTGTTGTCACTCATCTGGTCTCCTGCCTCGTTATTGCCCGAATTTAACAAAAACACCAAGGTACTCCTCTGTACAACATTACCTGAATATAGAGTGTATTCAAGTCTAGCTTTTATACTAGACAAGACATATGCCTCCATCCTGAATCCTGAAATATTGTCTTAATTATTTATAGTGCCATTCTTTTAGACATGGTGTTTTCAAAACCTAATGGAAACTTGTTCTATCCCACAAAATCACACTGAACATATCGAAGCATCTCTTTGTTATTTGCATTGCATCTCCTTCCATAGTAGTCCCAGCATCTCTTAAAATGCATAGCTGTTCCATTTATAAAACGCATTTGGGATTCGGAGAGGAGAGAACTTTTTTTTTTAATATTGCCTTTTATAAAAATGGTGGGTTGGTACCATTTGGAAATTTATGTCGGGCATGCTTTATACTTTCATTAAAAGATTAGATGACATACAGTAGGGAGTCTTTTATTCATAATATGCTAGTAGGCTTGAAATTCTTGATTTGGATAGTTTAAAACTGTGACGCTTACGGTCAGATTTACGTATTGTATACAAAATTGTACATAGTAATATTTTTACCTGTAAATGACTTTTTTAGTTTTATTTGTAAATGTAATGCATGTGAACAACCTCTTTAAACTTAATGTAAATTGCTTTAAGTTTGATTATATATAAAACAATTGTAACAGAATTGTCAAAAGTCTGGAATATATTATCTGATTCCGTTGTCTCAGCTAACAACTTTCATAGTTTTAATTCCAACTGAACCTCTGTGGACCCCATCTTCCATATTCAAGAGGTTTCTAAGGGGACATGTGTAGGTAAGTGGTGGGTTTCAATTTTTTTTACCACCGGTTCTGTGGGTATGGCTTGGTGGGTGTGGCATGGCTTGGTGGGCGTGGAAGGGGAAGGATACTGTAAAATCTCCATCCCCACCCTACTCCAGGGGAAGGTTACTGCAAAAATCCCCATTTCCTCTCTATCAGCTGGGACTTGGGAGACAGAGAATAAATGTGGGTAGGGCCAGTCAGAATTTTTACTACCAGTTCTCCAAACTACTCAAAATTTCTGCTACCGGTTCTCCAGAACTGGTCAGAACCTGCTTAAACTCACCCCTGGTGTAGGTGCACTAAGATGCCTATTGTCCCTGTCACATTTTGTTTATTTATTTTTCATTTTGTTTGTTCAGAATTGTAATTTTTGTTCGATGACTAAAGCCAATAAATAAAGAAATAAACAAATACCTTGCAAATTAATCATGCTATTACACATGGTAGACAAGAATGTAATTTTGATTTCAGAAACTCATAGCACATGAGATTATAAAGTTCCCTGCAAGAAAATAGGTGTGTTTCTTCTACACCTATCATTAGGAACAGCACAAAATCTGCCAACTCACTTAGATAACAGGTTGGAGGCTAAAAGGCTCGGTAAAGATCATCTCTTTCATTTCCACCAGGCCTTTAGAGAGCAAATTTTCCCTGCATGTGATTTCCCCCTGGTCTGTGATTCTGAATGACCTGGGCTTGTTGGTAATAAGGCATCGATCTTCAGTTTTTCTGACTGTATTTATATATATATATGTATGTGTATGCATGTATTTCTCTAGGCATTCTGTTTAACTCTCTACACAATTTGCTGCAATTTTAAGTCAGCTGGTTCATTGAATCAAATATAAGTGCACTTAGTAGAACACAGGACAAGACAGAAGCCTGTGACAGCATCAAGTATCCTTTTTACCCTGTGATTTAATCCACTTAGGTAGCCTGGACTGAATCTTCTTTACATAGTGAAATGGTAAATATTTCGCCATATAAAAACTCCAGGAAAAAGTCTCAACTCTCCCCTTAAAAAGAAAAAAAGAAAGAAAGAAAAGAAATGCTAATTTCTTTTTGGGTTAAAATCATTTTTATTTCTACGTAGTTTTGTCCATACTGTTTTTTAATTTGATCGTAGGGAAAATCTTTCTATTATTAAAAGTTATGCTTATTTGCAAGCCCTAGTCTCTGGCTACCATGAGCTATTTCAATGATTCTCTTCAGACCCCTAATTAGTTGGAATGGCTTTGGCCAATCTTGCCAATTTCAGTTTATCCTTCATAGTTTTAAGATGACCCTGTATGCACTTGATCCAACACCTCCAAAGATCCTTCATGACTTCCCGTTAGGATTTGTGCCAATAATTTTAAGATTAATTTGTCTTTAATGTCATGCTCTGTTCGAGCGCCTCTTAAAGCTGCTATCTGCACCTTTTGCTTAAAAAGAAAAAAAAGGCCAATGTCATCCCTTGATCAACCTGTAAATTAATGCCCTTCATTTCCCTCCCCCTGGCTTTTTGATTCTAGGGAATAAAGCAGTACTTTGCCACCTATTGTTGAAAGGTCTCTTTTTGTCACCTTCTCTTCTAAATTTTCTGCAAGTATAATGATAGCCTGGCTATTGAATGAGTGTGTCATTATATGCCATACTGCTGATCAGATTTTATGGACTTGCTTATGATTGGGCGCACTTGATTTGATCTCCTCCTTCAGTTAGAATCCTTTTACTGGAATCAGGTGAAAGTGGTTCAAAGTGAAATTTGAATTGGGTTTTACATTTCAAGCACCCGGATGAAAATTCAAGTACAGTACTAAAGAGTTACAATACCTGAGTTACAAATCAGAAAGTTGTCATAGTTAATAGTAGTAGTGGCAGCAGCAGCAGCAGCAGTAGTAATCATACAGCAGTAGTAGAAAAGGGCCAGATTGGTTCAAATTTTGCAGTTGTCGCCTGATATGTTACAAAGAATCTTTGGGAAGTTCAATAGAACCAAATGAAAACTAGAAATGAAGTTACGCGCAGTGCAGTGTGGCACTCCAGTGAGCTTATAAATGAAGTTACTTCCTTGTTTTCGGTATAGTTGTGCTTGTTGGATACAGTGACAGAAAAAAAATCCAATCCTTAGGGACAAAGATTAGATCTTAGGAGTGTCCTGTTTCTTCCAATTAAGCTTCCTATATGCAGGAATAGATGTTATATATTTATGCCCAGGGATGTGTAAATAAGGACTGAAGAAATCTTTGTTGCATAACAGCTCTTAAAGTCAAATTATTTATTTTATTGCAGAACACTGAACTTTTTCTGTTTTATGGCCTAAAGTTAAATGGATGTCACTCATGGTCTGGGAATAGACTACTATACATTTATATTAAAAATTCAGAAAGTACAGTATACACCAAGGTGCAGTGTATTGCCTCTGCCCATAATTGCATCTTTTTCTCTTTTTTTCTTCTTTTAACAGAAGCCAATGCATTTATTATGAGTGACACCTCAGCCCTTGCAAATCTCACTAAAAAAAGTTGGCTTGGTTTGACATGATGAGAATGACAATGACGATAATACAATATTTTTTAAAGTCCTCTTGGCTCTTTCTTTTGAATTTTTCAATAAAAAAAAGATAATGAAAATACAATATACAGAGTAACATGGTCAACAGCAAAAAAATGCAACATCCCTCTGTCATTTCTCCTTTTTTCCTTTATGGTTAAAATACATGGGAAAATGCCCTTCCCAATTAAAAAGTATATACTTGTGTTGTACATAAAAAGGTATCCATAAACACCTAAACGTAAACATTTTCCTTCTCCAAAAAATATTCTAACCCTAACCCTAATCCTAACCATAGCCCTAACTAATAATAGGATTATGCATTTTTTTGTTTATTTCTAATTTACTTAGTTGATATATCATTCCAATCAGCAAGTGACTCTGAGCAGTTCATATACTCCATTTGGTAATTAAATTTAAATATAGACACAATAGGTGTAACAAACTATGATCAAGCCCAACAAAAAGCAGTGGCTTAACTGGCTGTTAACCATCTAATGTTCAGGGAGAGTAAATAGGTGGTCTATCTTAGAATCACTACATGGGAGAAAGCGGTGGAGGACAGATTTTTGAAGCCTTTGTCTGTCTGTTCCCTAGAGACTGCAGTTAGTCTAGTAAGATTCTTGTAAATAGGTGACCAACAGTAAAGAAACTACTTTCATCTAGTCACAGAGTTATTCTGGTTCCTTGTGACTAACAACAATAAGAAACTATCCCTCTGTTAAGCCCCAAAGAATTGTTGAGATAACTAGAGTGAAAAGGGAAAACTATAGGACACAATGTGATCTCTAAGAAGAGAGATCACAAGGGGAGAACTATTCCAGAGGCAATGATGCTCCTGTGAGTTGGAATTGGGTAAGGAGTTAGATAGAGATCACCTTTCTAGCAGGTTTTTTGTGAGAAGGTGACCCCCAAAATACTAATTCCCAAGCAGGGGTGGACTGCTTGGGGCTTGCAGGAGTTCGGGAGAACCTTTAGCTAAGATTCTGTGCAGTTTGGAGAACCCCCCAATCCCACTCCTGCCTGGCCCTGCCCAACCCTCCCTTCCTCTCCCCTTTCAGGAGTCCCCACCTGGCTTGTTTTGGATGCAGGTAAGTGCAGAGTACACAGAGAGGCTCGGGGAGGGTGACAAACAGGCCTACCGGAAGTTCTGGAAGGCTGGAAATGGGCCTATTCTGGTCTCCAGGGGGCCTCCGGAGCCTGGGAAAACTGTTTTCACCCTCCCGGAGGCTGGGAAAAAACCTCTGTAGGTAGTGGAGGGCAAAAATGCCCCCCCCCCATTTTGCAGGTAGCCAACAGCTACAATGGCCACGCCCACCGAGCAACCGTGAGAAAATTTTTGAAGCCCACCCCTGTTCTCAACCCCTGGATAGCTTGATGGGTGACAACCAACACCCTGAATATCACAAAGGAAGATATTATGGAAGATAATTTAAGCAGTTAATTCATTATTTTAATAAGAGAAGCTTATTAAAGCTTATTAAAAGCTTATTCCTGAAACTTCAGGAATTGTACTAAATTAAAGATTGGAAAACAAATGCTAAACAAAAGAAACTAAAAGCACACTTTGTGTTTTCAATAAAGTTATTGAAATCAATCTTGAATAAGGATATTCAGATCAATAAAATGCTTTAAAATGTCTGTAAATAGTAATGAAGATTTGGGTTTTTTAGGGATGGGATGAATTAGGTTATCTTATTTAGACTTTAATGATACAGATATTAAATTAAATGGGCTACAGAAATCAAAAGACAGATTGCAAAAGCATTTTGATTTCCTGAAAAAACACACCCTTTTCAATCATTTGTTTCCCAAAAGATAGCTCAACATACCATGAGATGATTTAATTTGCTGTTCTTAGATTAATTACATCTTGCTGGAAATAAATCTTGAACTGGCATGAGATTTGAGACTCTTTTGTAAAACCAATTATAATGCTAAAAAGCACAAGCAAAGCAAAACAAACAAATTTCTGAATCCTTAACATGAAAACATAAAAAAGTACTTCTGAATAAATAAAAATAAATTATTTTGAAATGGGAAGCTCAGTTGCTAACTTCAGACAAGAATAGAATAGAATAACAGAGTTGGAAGGGACCTTGGAGGTCTTCTAGTCCAACACCCTCCCTAGGCAGGAAACCCTGCACCACTTCAGACTAATAATTATCCAACATCTTCTTAAAAAATTCCAGTGTTGGATCATTTACAACTTCTAGAGGCAAATTGTTCCACTGATTAATTGTTCTAACTGTCAGGAAATTTCTCCTTAGTTCTAGGTTGCTTGTCTCCTTGATTAATTTCCACCCATTGCTTCTTGTCCTGCCCTCAGGTGCTTTGCAGAATAGCTTGACTCCCTCTTCTTGGTGGCAGTCCCTGAGATATTGGAACACTGCTATCATGTCACCTCTGGCCCTTCTTTTCATTAAACTAGACATACCTAGTTCCTGCCACCATTCTTCATATTATATTGACTGTTTCCTAATATGATTTGATTGCTTATTTGTACCCTATGACTATCATTAAGTGTTGTACTTTATGATTCTTGATGAATGTATCTTTTCTTTTATGTACACTGAGAGCATATGCACCAAGACAAATTCCTTATGTGTCCAGTCATACTTGGCCAGTAAAGAATTCTATTCTATTCTATATTTTTTAGCTTCCAGTCCCCTAATCGCCTTTGTTGCTCTTCTCTGTACTCTTTCTAGAGTCTCCACATTTTTTTTACATTGTGGCAACCAAAACTGGATGCAGTATTCCAAGTGTGACCTTACCAAGATTTTATAAAGTGGTATTAACACTTCACGTGATCTTCATTCTAGCCCTCTGTTTATGCAGCCTAGAACTGTGTTGGCTTTTTTGGCAGCTGCTGCACACTGCTGGCTCATATCTAAATGGTTGTCCACTAGGACTCCAGTTACTAGTAAAGAGCAAGAGGGAGGGAGGGAGGGAACTCAAACTAAAAACTAACTAAATAAATAAATATTCCAATAACATGACATTCCATCTATTTATTTTTAAAATGATGAAAAGGAAAATTATTTTCTTTTAGTTAGGGGTGTTTATTAGAATAGAATAGAATAGAATAGAATAGAATAGAATAGAATAGAATAGAATAGGATAGGATAGGATAGGATAGGATAGGATAGGATAGGATTTGTTATTGGCCAAGTCTGATTGGACACACAAGGAATTTCTCTTGGTGCGTATGCTCTCAGCGTACATAAAAGAAAAGATACTTTCATCAAGAATCATAAGGTACAACACTTAATGATAAGTCATAGGGTACAAATAAGCAATCAGGAAACAGTCAATATCAATATAAATCGTAAGGATACAAGCAACAAAGTTACAGTCATACAGTCATAAGTGGAAGAAGATGGGTAATGGGAATGATGAGAAGATTAATAGTAGTGCAGATTTAGTAAATAATTTGATAGCGTTGAGGGAATTATTTGTTTAGCAGAGTGATGGCATTTGGGAAGAAACTGTTCTTGTGTCTAGTTGTTCGGATGTGAAGTGCTCTATGGGGACGTTTTGAGGGTAGGAGTTGAAACGATATATGTCCAGGATGCGAGGGGCCTGTAAATATTTTCACAGCCCTCTTCTTGATTCATGCAGTATACAGTTCCTCAATGGAAGGCAGGTTGGTAGCAATTGTGTTTTCTGCTGTTCTAATTATCCTCTGAATTTGGTTTTTATTATTATTATTAAATAACTATTGTACATAGGTTTTGTAAAATTTTATCTTTTTAATATTGTAAACCAGCCAGAGTTACTTTGTGATAAGATGGACTGTCAATAAATTTAATAAATAAATAGATAAAATAAATAAATCTTTCATAATAAAAAGTAGAGTACATCAGGGAAAGTTGAAAGTGGGAGACAGAAAGTGAATAAAAGTTAATGAATGTGATGAAGTAATTTGATTAGCTGCTAAAAGGTGGAATTTTGGAGAGAGAATGGAAGAAGCTGAGGTAGAGATAGAGACAGAGGGAGGGAGCTGGCAAAGTTTGAAATTGATTTGCTAGGCAGCAGGGAAAGTTGAAGGCTAGAGATGGAATGGAAGACTGCCAAGAAAAGGTAACAGTTGGAAATCTCATCAAAATCTTACACATTTGTATGAATTAGGTACCACCGGTGGTCCTCGATTTACAATGATTTGTTCCAGCATCCCCATGGTCAGATAATCAAATGTCATATGCTTGGCAACTGGTATGCATTTATGATGGTTGCACTGTCCTGGGATCATGTGATCACTTTCTGTGACCTTCTGACAAGCAACGCAGAAGCCAGATCCACTTAACAACCATACGACCAATTTAACAATTGCAGTGCTTCACTTAACAACTGTGTCAAGAAAGGTCATAAAATGGGGCAAAACTCACCTAACAATTCTCTGTCTTAGCCACTGAAATCTGAGGCTCTATTGTGGTCATAAGTCAAGGACTGCCTGTATTCTTATTCTTCATTTACCCCTGACAATCATAACATTTTTAGTAGGTGTCAGTGGAGGTTGGGCCCGTCCAGCCATGAGATTCACTTACTTTACCTACCGGTTCACAAATGCCCGCACGTGCACGTGTTTGCTTCGCTTCCTTGTGCCTCATCTGTGCATGTGCACTGCCTTCTGCACATGGCAGAACTCGCGCATTACATCCGGGCGGGTGGGTGGAGCCTCCCCCAGTCACCGCTGCCGGTTCGCCAGATCTGCAGAGAACCGGCTGAATCCCACCACTGGGCCCGTCCATTAAAGTTTAAAAAAATAAAATGAAAGAAAAATAGGGAGGGAGACGGGATGCTTCTTAAAGAATGTTCTAGATTGCTGAGGGGAAAAAAAATAGGTCAGGGGTAAAATGATCATTTTACCAACATTTTGGTAAACCAACATTTTGTGAATTTTGAACAACTCTTCACATAAGAGATTTGTAACAGAAAAGCTTGAAAGGTCCATCAGGGACCAACTATAGTTAAAGTCTTCACTGAGCTGGTTTTATCCAAGATAGTGGCTCAACACCAGCACAACATGCAATGAATCAGATATAAAATAATCTTGGCAGACTAAAGCTGTGCAGGGAAAGTCTTTAAAAGCATCTGGGAGAGCTATGGTTTGAAGAAGAGTTACGAATTAATCCCCAGAAAGCAATGGAAAACAACTCTCCCTATAATGAGCTTGGTAGAGTCTGGAGGATAAGAGCTGTCTTAGAACAAAAGATGCTGAGTTGTCCAACATCGTTGGCTGTACTTCCCAGACAAAGAAAAAAGAAGAGGCAAAGTTTGTTTGGAACAACACATTTCCTGGTTTGGCGTGAAGATTGTAAATATAAAGACTCAGGATCCCAGCACAGCTGAACTATTATTCATGTAAAACTTGTTTTTCAGAAAATCACAGATCAGGGAAATTGTTTTCCAAACAATGTATGCTTTGTGCTAATGACAAGAATCATTAAGAACTCAAACGCGTAGAAAGTGGAAAATTAGACTGTTTAAAAATGCATTCAACCCTGGCAGTTAGATTGATTGATACATACCTTCACAAGAGATTTACTTACTTATTTCATGTTTTATCTCTATTATATATAAAAATTAATAAAACAAGTTAATTCAGCGCATAGATCTACTCATGTTTGTATATTGAACTTATGCCTATGAATTCCAGTGTCTTTAAACATTTGGTTAAGAACTGAATGATGAATGGTAGGCCATGATTCCTGATATCTACTAAACCTCCTCTAATGATAGCAGTCTTCAATATTTGAGGGGCTGCTCAAATATTGAAGAGGAGGCCAACTTATTCTCAAAGTACCTGAAAGTAGTAGTAGATGCTCCAATATTGGAGGTTTTTAAGAAGAGATTGGACAATCATTTGTGTGAAATGGTATACGGAAGGGATGTCAAACTCGCAGTCCGCGGGCTGGATGCATCATGCGTAGGCCATGCCCACCCCAGCTCCATGGAGGGGAAAAACATTGCAATAAGGCGTGTGACCGCAATGTGATGTCATGAGTTTGACACCTGTGGTATAGGGTCTACTCCTTGAACAGGGGATAGGACTAGAAGACCTGCAGGGTCCCTTTCCAACTCTGTTATTCTGTAATGCTGTTAAACGCTCAAATATCCAACCTTTTCTAAATAAGTAATTTTGACTAAGGGAGGGAAAAAAACAACACCTCCAGATAGCTAGAATGATCAATGGAGATAAAACTACACATATTTTTCTTGTTCTGATGGATTGATTCAAAATTCTTGTTTTTCAGCACAATTGACTCTAATGGGTAGTAAAGGTCAACAAATACAGCTGAGAGGAGGTCCTCTTTTGTCCCTGGAGAAGTTCAACAACAACCAGATAAATTTTCTGTCTCTTCTATTACTTCTTATCCAATTTTCATCCTCTTCAACTGTAAACTTTAAAATACTTTGAAAGTAAAAGTTGCTACTTCCATCCAAGAAGAAGAAGAAGTACAAGAAAAACAAGTTACTGTAGGACCAACCTCAATTTATTGATGGCCTAAAGATGTTTTCAAAGTTGTGTAGCCACAAAACTAGTCATTAATATCTACAGGCAGACATTAATTGTTCCATGTTCAAAGAACAAGAAGCACTGGTAAGCACAGAGCCACTAAATGCAGAAGAAGATATATCTGAAGTACTGGGTCATTAGAAAAGACGAATGGGGATATTTTTTTTTAATTCTCAGAGAAATAACATGTTTTACATTAGTTGCATGGCCTTATTTCTTCACCATCCCAATTATCTGCATTATTCTGTTTATGTTATTAGGGCTAATGGCACTTGAGACCTCTAAAAGCCAAGTTTACAAACATGATGAACACTTGTGTCGGACCAGTAATTTTCCCTTCAGTGAGAACTTTTAAAGCACCTGCAAGTGCTAGTTTTTGTTTCCAGAAATTAAATCCCACACTAACATATGCCTATGAAATGCATTTAACAAAGTCTTATGTGAGCAAAATTTCCCATCATAAGTACTTAATGTCTAATATAGAGAACTTTCTCATTCTTAACTGGGCTAGAAAACAGTGGTTTTATCATTGTAGCATTCTTATTAAAGCAGGATATGTATGAAGTGGTTCCCATCACAATGGCAAAACTAAGTATGAACCCTGATACAGTGAAGTGTCTTACTTTATAGAAACCAGACATACTTTGAAGGACTAACAGGTATCAGGACTCCATTTGATCTGAAACTTGCAGTTATGAATCTCCATGTTATTTTATTGAAAGACTGTGCTCCTGTAAAGGCAAACACCAATTTGCTATGGCAGATTTAATTTTCTTTTCTTTATTTCAAGACTTTACATGGTTACCTTAGGAAGCCTAAACCTGTCTGGCTGACAAAACAATGATAAAAATGACAGGAAGCTATTAAAAACACAACAAAAACTCTTGGTACCCAAAGGGTAACTCAACACATACCAGCACTGAACTTTAATGGGCTCCACCCTCATTCTATCCAAATGCTGCAGGAAGCTTTTAAGGCTTTCCTGAAATCTAGGAGTGTGTTATGGTAGTCCAACAGGGAAGTGACCAGGGCTTGAGTAAGTGCAAGCAAGGTTTTCCAATCAAAGTCCATGCATAATTGGAGTACAAAATGAATCTGTGCAAAGAACCCACTAGCCACAGCAGCCTACTCCTTAAGCAGGAGTTGTAAGTCCAATTGCACATCATTATTGCCTGTGGGAGTATTGTCTTCACAAAGTCAGAGATGAAACCTCACCAGATCCAGGAGGATCAAAAATCCAAGCAACATTATTTTACTAGGGTTTATTGGAAACGGTTCTTCACAAACCAGAAATTACAGCCTCCAGGAACTGGGCCAACACAGAGATACAGTTCCTTGATCAACCAGGGATAGAGTTGTATAAATGAGTGTCATCGGTGTACTGATTATACAGTACTCCATACCACCATCTATAGGACCATCATGTCCCATAGATATTGGGGTTAGGGATGGGGTGAGAGAGCCAAGTCTGAGGCACTCCACATTAAAGGGGCCTGGCATTTGATTTTCCCCTAGAACCAGCCACAGAGGAACGAGGAAAACCACTGCAGAAAACAGTGTCTCCTATTTTCAAATCCCAAAGCCAGTCCATAGGCTATAATGGTCAGTGCTACCAAACCCGCTCCCCAAGAGATCCAAGCAGAGGTGGGTTTCACATAATTTTACCACTGGTTCACCGTGCACTGAAAATATGAGCGTGCGTGCACGCTCACTTCGCATACCTTCTATGCATGTGTGCGGCCTTCCACGCATGCGCTTTGATCACGCACACAGCTTGCACGCATGCGCGCGGCTTAGAAAATGTGGCTAAATAGGATGGCATAGCACCAGGGTCGCCACAACCAGTTCGCTTGAACTGGTCCGAACCTGCTGAATACCACCACTGGATCCAAGACAAACTTATGAATAACAGTCAATCATCACCCCCTGCCCTGAAAAAATCCCAAAAGGCACATCTTCAAGGGACCCCTTGTGGGGGATTCTAAGTTCCCCCAAACATACATACATACGTGCTTATGTATGTGTAGCACATTACTTTAATTGAATTAGATTAAAAGTTGGCTAAAGTCTACCTATCATTATCCTTGAGTAAAGCCATAAAACTGAGATTACCTCCAATCTAAACGGTTTGAGTGTTACAGCAGAGCTACCTCAAGGCTCCATAACTGACTAGCCGTGCCTGTTACAAAAAATACTGTGTTTAATCAACTATCGTATGACAATCACATTGATCTGCTGTGATTTACAACTGACAAACGGTGTATTTTTAAACATTTCGCTACTACTGAAAAGTTTCATCAAAGAAATCTGATTCCCTCTCTCCTCCCTCCCCCCTCTTTTTGAAGGCTTCTGTGGAAAAAAATAATAACCTGCTCAGTTCTGGGTCATCTTTCTGACAGGTTTGAAACCTCAATTGACTTTTGTATGTTCCCCAAGTTTTATGTAATTGGACACCTGTTAAGTGAACAGCTGTAACATCTTTGTTTATATGCTTTTATAGAAATGTCTGTAGCTGCCTCCCTGAGTACTGTCAGTCATGGAAATACATGAGTGTCACCATCTTTGAGAATGCCTCAAGCACTGCAAATGAGGCTCTCTCTTCTCGCAAGCTTTCTCTTTGATATCTTCAGGCCTTCGCTGTACACATGGGTCCTTTGTGTGCTAAGTGCAGGGATTTGAGTGATGGGTATAGATATTTTGTCACTGGAAGAGCAGCTGTGATGTATTTATACTTGAAAGCCATTTTAAGAGTGTGTCACTTTGCATTAGAAGCACTAATTCCTTGATATTAATATGCTGTCTAGTTGAGCAGTCTTGGAGGCGCTGAGTTGCCTTATTTATTGGCGTATGCAACAAAATCCTGCAAGGTCAAAAGAAAATTTCCCCTGCACATGTACAGATTTTTGTAGGAATACACAACACTTACCAACTTAATCAGCAGTTTTGGAATCATTCAGAATGCAATAACTTTAACTGCCATTCTAAGTCAGCTGGAATAATGTAGTAATAAGGAGTTGGCCTTAGATTGGGAAACTTGGAGTCAGTTCCCCACTGAACCACAGAACTTACTATAAGTCTTTGAGGAAGGAGTTTTGTAACAGTAACGGAGTTGGAAGGGGCCTTGGAGGTCATCTAATCCAAGCCCCTGCTCTACTAGGGGTTCAAACCACCGAACTGCCGACCATTCTGATTGACAAGCTCAGTGTCTTAGCCATTGAACCACCTAGTGAGGCTTTTGGCATAGGACCGGGATATCTTCGGGACCGCCTTCTGTTACCACATGCCTCGCACCGGCTGGTACGCTCCCATAGAGAGGGTCTTCTCAGGGTGCTGTCAGCCAAACAGTGTAGGCTGGTGACCCCCAGGGGGAGAGCCTTCTCTGTGGAGGCACCTACCCTCTGGAATGAGCTTCCCCCAGGACTTCGACAACTTCCTGACCTCCGGAACTTTCGCCGCGAGCTTAAAACATATCTATTCTTCCGAGCAGGACTGGCTTAATAGGGTTTTTAAACATGGATTTTATTGGGGTTTATTTTATATTTTGTATTGTATTTTAAATTTAGGCTTTATTGAATAAGTTTTTTAAATAGTGTTTTTATTGTAATGTATTGTATTATTTTATCTGCCTGTTCACCGCCCTGAGTCCTTCGGGAGAAGGGCGGTATAAAAATTAAATAATAATAATAATAATAATAATAATAATAATAATAATAATAATAATAATAATAATAATAATAATAATAATAATAATAATAATAATAATAATAGTTGTTGTTGTTGTTGTTGTTGTTGTTATTATTATTGTCCTCTTGTTGCCCAGTCTACTTTCCAGATTTTGTGCTGTAGGTATAAAATAAGAGGAAAACTCCATATAACCTGGTTTGACTCTCAAGGGAAAATAGAGGCTATAAATTTAATGTAGTGTTAGCACCCACCCCTCTCCTAGAAAAATGAAATATTTTAGGAAATATTAAAAGGGCAGACCTTTGTCAATGGGCCATTAAGACCTGGGCCAGTCTATTCTACATAACAAAGATCTACCTCCTTCAGGCAGAGCCATAATAGGAATCCCAAAGCCTTTTCATTACATCATCACCCAGCAAGACTCAACCAAGATTGGGACTCAGGACAGCCTACAGAGTTGCCCCTGCATGACCCCATGGGAGTCTGACAACCAATCAGAATACAAGCTCAAATTCAAAAGCCCAGAAAGGATATAAATCTCAGGCACTCTCAACATCTTCCCTTTTTTTTCCACCCAAGATCTTCAAGGCATGTGATCCTGTCCACCATTAAAACCATCCTTCCAAGCAGCCACCATGTTTCCAGTGCCTTTCTCCCCACTTGGAACTGAACCCAGAAGGGCATTTCTTCCAACACTAGATAAACATGTTCCATATGTAGATTTATGGGCCTGACAGTGTCTTCAAAGTTTTAATTTCTTTTGCGGTATCCTCCTGCCACGCCCACCAAGCCACACCACACCACTCCAACCAAGCCACGCACACAAAACCAGTAGTCAAAAAAAATGGATTTCACCACTGGTATAAATGCTTGCCAGGCTGTTACTTATCCTAGATTACATGGCACCTCATTATTATTCAATCATTTATATCCCACCTTTATTTTTATAAATAACTCAAGGCAGCTAACATACCAAATGCTTCTTCCTCCTCCTATTTTCCCCACAATAACAACCCTGTGAGGTAGGTTGGGCTGAGAGAATGTGGCTGGCCCAAAAGTCACCCAGATTACTTTCATGCCTAAAGTGGGACTAGAATTTATGATCTAAATCATGAGTGGGGCCAGTCTTAGGGATTCTTTGGTCAGGCTGTTTACTGAAGGCTCTTTGGCAATTTCTTGACTGGGGTATTGCTTACTTGATTGTTGGTCTGAAGTATTCTATATTTCTCATAAAGAGTAGGCCAGTCAATGGAGCACTTGGGATGTTTATTATATATTGTGAAAGGGAGTTCATGATATTAATTGGCAGAATTGTTTTTTTGAAAAACGGTTTATGATCTATGAAAGTCCTCCTCAACTGAGGCATCACTCATGCCTTCAAGATTCACCCTTTGGTATTGTGGCTGAAGGCTTCTAGGAGTTGACGTTCAGAACTTTGGTGAACACGAGGGGACCTTGGTTCTCTCTGAGTTTGTTTGCTTTCTTGCAAGAATTTCATTACCCAAACTAGGTAACATCATCAGTGTCAGTAAAGAGTGCTGTTTGTTTTATCTTTCTGTGTGAATGGGGCCAGTCTTAGGGATTCTTTGGTCAGGCTGTTTACTGAAGGCTCTTTGGCAATTTCTTGACTGGGGTATTACTTACTTGATTGTTGGTCTGAAGTTAACCTTGGAGTTAATCTACTAATCTGAGTGCTGTTTACTGGTGGAGAGATGCTGGAGTCTTTTGCTCTTTGGGGCCGGTTGATTAGAATAGAATAGAATAGAATAGAATAGAATAGAATAGAATAGAATAGAATAGAATAGAATAGAATAGAATAGAATTTTTATTGGCCAAGTGTGATTGGACACACAAGGAATTTGTCTTGGTGCATATGCTCTCAGTGTACATAAAAGAAAAGATACGTTCATCAAGGTACAACATTTACAACACAATTGATGGTCAATATATCAATATAAATCATAAGGATTGCCAGCAACAAGTTATAGTCATACAGTCATAAGTGGAAAGAGATTGGTGATGGGAACGATGAGAAGATTAATAGTAGTGCAGATTCAGTAAATAGTTTGACAGTGTTGATGGAATTATTTGTTTAGCAGAGTGATGGCCTTCGGGAAAAAACTGTTTTTGTGTCTAGTTGTTCTGGTGTGCAAAGCTGGCTGAGGAACTCTGGGAGTTGAAATCCACAAGTCTTAAAGGGACCAAGGTTGGAGACCCCTGGTCTATAGACGTTGCTAATGTCTATGTGTCTATTGATGGCTGATTTGTCAGAATGCCAAACTTCTAGAAATTCCCTGGCATTTTT
Organism: Ahaetulla prasina; assembly: GCF_028640845.1. NCBI lineage: Eukaryota > Metazoa > Chordata > Lepidosauria > Squamata > Colubridae > Ahaetulla > Ahaetulla prasina. The sequence goes on along the minus strand of NC_080544.1, from coordinate 96,844,614 downwards.
GGACTCAACCTGGTCTTGCATTGTCACATTTTCCCAATTGAAACTGTGGTTAAATTTGTCTATATGTTATGAAATTGGTGGATATCAAAGAGCCATGATTTAAAAGCCATTTATTCTTTCCCAAAATTCATACCCGTTTTGTTATAAGGTACAATTGTGCCCAAATGGTCTTTCTAAATTAGTTTTATGCAGTCCGTGTAGTAGCAGCTTCTTTCTGCAAAGCATCATGGGAGAAATTATCTCATGATGTCTTCCATTGGGATATCATGGAAGCATGTGAAGCTACAGAGATAATTGTGCAATAAAAGGCAGATAATTATATCTTGTTTGGATTAGTTGATAATTAAATAAATGAAAGAGCACCACACTCCAGTAACATAATTCTATTTTCTCTTGTAAAAAAAATTCTAAAGAAATCCTCTTTCCAAACTAATCGCCCTTCATTATTCCAATATCTTCTGAACTTCATCTATAGACGCCAGTACTACTTTGATATAAAAACATAATGGGTAAATAGTTATGATGTAAAAATTGTAAAATACCCTGCAGATTTATCTTGCTTACTTTCCTTGTTTAATATAAGAATCTACCTTTTTGAGCTTGGGAGGGGGAAGAGATCTTTCTTACCTCATGGGTCATCTTAACCCAGTTTTTTTTACACTGCGCAGAGCATCAAAACAATTTAGTAACATCATAACATAAATAACATCATCTTAGTTTTAATTGATATAGTAATCCTGAGGCGAATAGGAAGATATAATGTTGGATGGTAGTTGGCAGAAGGTCTTGTTATGAAAGAAAATATTTGCTTAGGAAATATTTATATTTAGAAGAATGACTCTGATGGATGCTGTCAGAAAGGCAGTGGCGGGATTCAAATAATTTAACAACTGGTTCTCTGCCGTAATGACTGGGTGGGTGGGCGTGGCCACGGGGTATGACAGACAGCACTCGGCCTCCTGCACCCTGCTGGAAGCAAAAACGGGCCACGGCTGGGGGGGGAACACGCATCTGTGCCCCCATTTTGGGCCTAGTAGGCCTCCCTGCATTTACCTGGGAGCGAAAATGCGGCGCCTGGGGACTCCTGGAAGGGGAGGGGCGGGGCCAGCAAGCAATTTAACTTCCGTTTCGCCTGAACCGGCCAAAACCACCTGAATCCTACCACTGCAGAAAGGGTATTGTTTCCTGTACAAAATAACACTATGAAATATTTTTATTAAAGACATGGAATACAACCTAGTAATTGGTTATATTGGGTTTTTTTTTTTCAAATTCAGATTAATTAAAAGTTTCCCTCCAAATTGATCAGGAACTACATTTCAGTAAGTTCAATAGCTACTTCCAGTAGGTGGAGGGGTGAAATAAAAGCTATGGATTACTGGCATGTTAGTATGACCATGTTGTTCACCTGTGTTAATCCAGCATTTGGAAGAATTGTGGGTTTAAAATAAAATACGTTGCCCAGAGTCAGATAAATCAGGCAAATCAATAAATACCCAAATACTGCTCACTCTGAGGAAGCCATCAGTGCTGACCATCAACAAGAAACATTTGTCTAGTTTGTTTTGTGCTTCTCTCCTTCCAAACACTAACAACTTCCAGGGAATTTCCTTCAGAATGTAGTGACTTTTCCTGTACTCTATATAAAAATATCTCCTCACAAATCAAGAGGAAGCAGAGTCTTGACTAAGAAGCGGAGAAGATTTACATTCTTCTGCTAGGCCAGTTATTACTCTCCTGAAAACCCCACCACATCAATATAATGAATCCCTCAACCTCTGCCGCCAGCACAATTTTTCTTCCCATCCTCATTGGCTCCCAACTTTCTGCTTGACCTTTTACAATCTGCGCGCAGCAGAACTTCATTACCACCTTTTAATGATGCACAAATGGCACACAACACCAAGGTCACAGCAGATCCAAGGCGAGAACTTTTGAAGCATTAGTAAAACAGCAGCGGGACTTCATTTAAAGACGTATCACAGCTGGGTGGAAGAATAAAACTGTTGCATTAGCAAAGGATTCCCATAGCCATTCCTGCAAAATAGGAGACGGGGGAAAAGGGGAATTTTTAGGATGTCATTGCTTGGCTATCTTTAATAGAGTAACTCTGTTCCTAGAACAGGAAATGGGATTTCTTTTATATATATCTATATATTAAGAATTAATGAATGTACTTGCAATACAATGTAAGAGAATTGTCTGAATGACAGGAAGACAATAGAACTTGGATGGGAACATTCAAATCAATGGACATACAAATGAAAGTCTTGGGTACTTAAGTTTGCATTACATTTCCTTCATTTTACAGTCATGATTACAAGTAAGTTTGATGAGGACAGGAAGAAAAGACTAGGTTGAGGCTAAAATAATTACTTGGTGGCTGAGCTCTATGATTCATGCTTAATAACATTCACTGATTTGAAATTGGATTTTGGTGGCCCAAAGTAAAATGTTATTTTCAAACCATATTTTATTGGTTTGTATGTAATAAGTCTTCCTCCATCATTCTGTCGATGTCCCAAGCAATATGCATGTGAAAAGATACGCAATCATGTTTATTTTGTTGAGACTCATAAAAACTGCATTAAATTCATGGGATTCTGGTAGATTCACTGAACTGAAGAGCAAATATTTTCAAAAGAAGATGTGAAGTCCCAATTCTATATAACTTGAATGAGTCCTCTAATCATCATAATGGATGGGAGGGGAGGGGAGGGGAGGGGAGAGAAGGGAAGGGAAGGGAAGGGAAGGGAAGAGAGAGAAGAGAAGAGAAGAGAAGAGAAGAGAAGAGAAGAGAAGAGAAGAGAAGAGAAGAGAAGAGAAGAGAAGAGAAGAGAAGAGAAGAGAAGAGAATTCTTTATTGGCCAAGGAATTTGTCTCCATGCATAAGATCTCATTGTACATACGTGCAACAAGTGATAAATCATGATCATAATCATCATAAAATACATTCATCATAAATCATAAGATGCAACACTTAGTGATAGTCATAGGATACTAAATAAGCCATCAACATAAACCATAGTACCATGTATCCCTGAAAACCTACCCAAAAAATAAGTCCTAGTTAAGGGGGTGGGAGTGGCCAGCACAGGAGGCAGCCCTTCCCTTCCTCAGTCACCTCATGGCTGCTGGGCCCCTTATCCGCAGCCTGCGGATCAGCTGATCCAGCAAAGCCTGGGAGTTCTGTCTCTTTGGCTGCCTGAAGATGTTTCCAGCGCACTCTTGCTAGCCCCAACAAGAGTACGCCTCCCCATGGCGCCAGGCAACTGTGCAGCTGAAGTCCCCTGTTCTGCAGTTCACCTTGTGGCTATGGTGGCAACCAAGGTTTGCGCTCTGCCAGGCCTGGAGCTCAGGTGTTGCTTAGGCAGAAAGCCATGTGGCCCGTCAGAATTGGCTCCCCACCCTGCCTCTACCTGGCTGCTGCTGCTTGAGAAAAGGACAGGCAATTGTGGAAGATTGTGAGAAGCATGTGCTTATGACAGAAGCAAAGCCCATCCTGTCCCTTTCAAGTGATCAAATGTCTCTCTCTGTGTGAGAGAGAATGAGAGCGAGAGAGCGAGAGAGCAAGAGAGAGAGCAAGATAAACGATGGAAGGGAGTAGCAAGAATTGCAGGCAATACTGTTTGAAAGGGTTTCCTCTCTGCCATCTCTCTCTCTCTTTCTCTCTCTCTCTCTCTCACACACACACACACACACAGAGAGAGAGAGACATTTGATGAGAAATGCCACAGGGCAATTGGGTAAGGGGACTGACCCTTCCCCGTCTTCAGCTCGGCGCCTGCTCAAGGTGCCCCCCCGAGGCATGGCCTCCTGACAAATGGGCTCCCTCGCTGCGCCTTCTCTCTGGGCCTCGCCTGCCTCAGAAGCCAGGGATCCTGCAGGAATCCCGGTCACTTAAATGCCACCCAAATCCTTGGGTGTGTTTGCAACTCAAGCGTCCTGCCACTTTTGGCTGCGCCGGTATGTCAAACCTCATGCTGCAAGGCTTGTTGTGCCATTGCGCAAGAAAGAAAGAAAGAAAGAAAGACCAGGGTCTCTGCTGCTTCTGCTTTTGGCCTGACTTGTTTTTCTCCCCCAAACTCCATGCGGGAGCGGCGGCACCGCCATGAGGTTTGTCATGCCGTGGTAGCCTCTTGGCACAGGACCCTGCAAGGCTTGTTGTGGCATTGCACATATGAACGGCAGCACCACCACAAGCTTCATCATACCTAGTCACCTTTGGCACCTGCCTCATTTGCGGTGGCTCTGCAGCCACCTCGCCTTCTGCCTGGCCCAGCCCACCACCAAGACCCAATCAAAAACCTCTGAAAACCTGAGCACCGCCAGCCTGCCAGGGCCCCTTTGTGAGCGGCCACTGGTGGAGCCATTCTGCCTCACCTGCCACCATCCCACACACAGCCAAAATGAGAGTTGCAGCACCCGCCAAGACCCAAAGAGCACCAGGCTCAGTGTAGATATAGCCCAGTGCCTGCAGCACCAAGTAGGCATGCAGGCCAATGCTCAGCAGCCCTCCAAGGTTGGATCAGATTTCTCTCTCCCCAGTGGCAGTGGTGGAGCTTCAGTGCCTGGCCAGTGGGGAGTTTCTCACCCACCCTGCCGGCTGCCCCAGCTGCTGCTGGGACACTTCTCGGCTCTGCTGCTGGCGTCATGGGTAGAGCTGCCTTTGGGCTGCTGAGCACTGGCCTGCATGCCTATTCAGTTCTGTGGGCATCAGGCTTATAGCTATGCTGAGCCCAGCACTCTTCGGGCCATGGTTGGTGCTGCAGCTCTCTTATCGGCTCTGCATGGGGCAGCATAAACTGAGAAAAGGAAGAAAGGCAGGAGAAAATCCAACCCAATGCAAGCGCTGCCTCCAGCTGCCTCTTCATCATGGTGAAACTTCTCTTTGAAAGGACAATCTCCAGGTGGCGGAGGGGAGATTACCACCCTTGCTGAAGACGGCAGCCTGAGTGACACCTGCGAAGGAGCTGTTTCATGGATGGTGGGATGGTCTGCTGCGACCCTTCAGGAAGCTGGTGCAAGGGGGTGCTGGCCCTCCATGTTGTGACTCCAGCCCCCGAACCTGTGAGGAGGAAGGGCCATCAGGACTTACCTCAGGAGCACCGGCTTCCCTGACTCAGCTCCAGGAGCCAGAAGCAGGCCAGATGAAAGAGATAACGAGGCCTCCTTCCCCTGACACTTCCCCCCCCACGCAGGCCACGCCTGCAGACCCAGCTGATGACAATCAGGCTTGGTTTCGTAGCAGGAGAGGAGGGAACAACAGAAGCAAGGGTGGGGCAGGCCTAGGAAATGCTGAGTCATGGAACCACACCCCACAGGATATAAAAGGCAGCCAGAGCTGCTGTGTCTCTTTGTAACAGGCAAATCCACTGATTGACTAGAGCTGAAGTTTGTGACTCACCAGTGTCGTGGAAGATAATGAGGGCTCTTGGCAGACGCTGGCTCTTTTGTCGCCAGAGCTGATAGTGCCAGCTAATTAAGCCATCATTTGGATAGAGGCGGAGGAGGACAGAACACTCCACCTCATACCAGTACATGGGGTGGGGAATAAGACCCTCCCCAAAAAAAGCCCTAGCCATTTTTTGGGGGGGGGGGTCAAAAGAAAATAAGATCCATTTTTATTTTCGGGGAAACATGGTAGGATACTAAATAAAACAATTAATATAAATCCTAAGATGAGAAGGATAATAATAATAATACAGCCCTACTAGGTAGTTGACAGTGTTGTAGGAATTAAGTTTTTTAGTAGAGTGATGACATGGGGGGAAAAACTGTCCTTGCATCTAGTTGTTTTGGCATGGAATGCCCTATAGCTTCATCTTGAAGGAAGAAATTGAAATAGTTTATGTCCAGAATGTGAAGGGTCTGTAGATATTTTCACAGCCCTCTTTCTGGCTAGTGCAGGTCCTCAATGGAAGGTAGGCTGATAGCAAGTGTTTTTTCTGCAGTTCTAACTATTCGTTGAAGTCTGTGTCTTGTTTGGTTGCGGTACCAAACCAGACAGTTATAGAGGTGCAAATTACAGACTCAATAATTTCTTTGTAGAATTGTATCAGCAGCTCTTTGGGCAGTCTGAGCTTTCTGAGTTGGTGTAGGAAGAAAATTCTTTGTTGTGCTTTTTTGATGACACTTTTGATGTTAGGTGTCCATTTTAAGTCTTGAGATATTATAGAACCTAGAAACTTGAATGTCTCTACTTTGATAGTGTGTTGTCTAGTATTGTAAGAGGTAGTAGAATAGGAGCACTAATAGAAAGGCATGACACAATATCCTATATTAAAAATATCGTATTAGATAGGAGATATCTTTGCAATTTTAAAGTTTATTTTAAATGTGTTTTCATTTATGTGATTAGCTGAATGTCATTATGTTATCTTGGTATTCCAAAATATGATGACCTACTCCATATTGATTTATGTTTTATGTGTTTCATTTATATCTCATCCTTATGAATTTTATCTAAAGGTTATATGAGTGGAAGACTGCTCGTAGACTTAATTCGTTTCTTCCCTACAGTCATCTATAAAATTCACTTTCTATAGCAGGGAAGGGAGAATTTACTAAATTAGCTTTCTTTTATTTCCTTCTATTACTTATTTCTAATTTTTTTCAATCCATATCTGTCATTTTTCTTAAAAAAAAAAGTCAACATAAAAATATGTGTTATGTCAATTTATACCAATATGCATATCTTAATCCAGTATATGCTTCTTGAGCATTTTCTCATATAATCCTTTTTTTACAGACTTTTTCAACACATGAGTCATTTCAATTTTCAGTGTCTTATTTTGTTCTGAAAATTCTATTGCAGAAAAATTGGGATGTGTAACCAAGACACATTTCTTTTTCGGCTGAAAAATGTTAAAGGTTATCATGATCCATTCACTGTAACCTTCCATACTCTATATGTCTATCTTTGCAAGCCAACCCTGCTTTCAATACTTTCGTACCCATATTCATACACTGAGGTTTGGGTCCTAAAGATCTCACTTCTTAGTTTTATAGCATCTCATCAATTCCATCCAAAAACAACTTTCTCGGTCAACGTTTCTCTCCTCTAGTCCCAGTTATTCTTCCTTCATATATTTGTTTTAAGATTTAATTCACATTCCTTCTTTCTGTTCAGCTACACCAGCTCCTATTTTTTATTTGACAAGACCACTGGTACTTCTTTCACAGTGGGTGGTTACTTTTATATTTCATAATGATTTAAGAACTGCAAGTGGTGAAGGACCAGGTTAGGATCATCATGACGAAAATCTATTTATGTGATTGCTAGGAGTTACTAAGACAATGACTTGATGGCAAATAATCATCACCACCCATTAATTCTTGATGCTATTACTTTTTGTTTTGCCTTACATGCATCCTAAGTACTCCAAGCACAATGTGTTCAGTATTTATATTTCTCTTGACAGTCTCAGTTCTTACTTCCACAAAGGATGAGTAGAAACATACTCTTACACACAGCTATTTTTGCTTCATTTGACACATATTTATACTGATACATTGCTGCAGATCATATACTATTCACTACCTTTCTACCAATGTGTGCAACTTAACACATACGTTGATAGAATATGTGAGTTAAGAAAAAAGAAGAGGGGGTTTTATGGGCCATCAATGTTTGCCGTAAGTTGAGGACTACCTGTAATGAAATCTTGATAAGCCTTGGAGCATTTGCAAAAGGGGATCATTGTATAAATACTTGGAACATTGCAAAATACTGACTTCACTGAGACCCGTCAGAGAAGGCCCCTAGAAATCCTTGTAGCATAGAGAAGGTTTTATCCTGAAATCTTTTCAAAAAACCCCACAAAAACAGGTCATAATTGTGGCACAGTGAGAAAAAAGCTCCCTGGCCTATTGATATTAAAGAAAGCTTGTCATCTTTTTAATTTCACCTGTCAGAAATGGTGTAGCATCTCCTGCTTTGGGGGTGGTGGTGTTGGGGTTGGACTAGATAACCTACAAGGTCCCTTCCAATTCTGTCAACCTGTTAATTTAGAATGTATTTAAATTCCTTTATGGGTCAACCTATTTTCCAGAACACCAGAAGGGAAGAAGCAATGAATGGAAACTTAAGAAAGAGAGAAGCAACCTAAAACTAAGGAGAAATTTGTTGACAGTAAGATCAATCAACAAATTTGGCCAGTAAATATTTGCTTTTAATTGTTTTTGAATATTGTTATTTATTATATTTATATTGTATTGGTGTGTGTATTTTAATATTGGCTGTAAACCGCCCTGAGTCCTTCGGGAGATGGTGCGGTATAGAAATGTAATTATAAATAAATAAATAAAGTGGAATAACTTGCCTTCAGAAGCTGTGGGTGCTCCAACATTGGAGGCTTTTAAGAAGGGACTAGACAGCTATTTGTCTAATATGGTATAGGTTCTCCTTTTTGAGCAGGGGGTTGGATTAGAAGATCTCCAAGGTCCCTTCCAACTCTGTTATTCTATTAGTCTGTTTTAACATTTCTTCTTTCCATCCTTAGGAAGTACTGTACATAAATTCTTCTAATTCAGTTCTTCTAATTGCTGTAGTTTATCACCATTTCTATACAGCTTAACTTTGTTAATTCATCGACAATGACGAATCCGCATAGAGACGAGAGGTCGAACGACTAGCCTTATGGTGCAACCAAAACAATCTGGAACTGAACACACTCAAAACCGTAGAAATGGTGGTAGACTTTAGGAGAAACCCTTCCATACTTCCACCTCTCACAATACTAGACAACACAGTATCAACAGTAGAAACCTTCAAATTTCTAGGTTCTATCATATCGCAAGATCTAAAATGGACAGCTAACATCAAAAACATCATCAAAAAAGGACAACAAAGAATGTTCTTTCTCGCCAACTCAGTAAGCTCAAACTGCCCAAGGAGCTGCTGATTCAGTTCTACAGAGGAATTATTGAGTCTGTCATTTGCACCTCTATAACTGTCTGGTTCGGTTCTGCAACCCAACAAGAAAACACAGACTTCAGAGGATAATTAGAACTGCAGAAAAAATAATTGCTACCAACCTGCCTTCCATTGAGGACCTGTATACTGCACGAATCAAGAAGAGGGCCGTGAAAATATTTACAGACCCCTCGCATCCTGGACATAAACTGTTTCAATTCCTACCCTCAAAACGACGCTATAGAGCACTGCACACCAGAACAACTAGACACAAGAACAGTTTTTCCCCGAAGGCCATCACTCTGCTAAACAAATAATTCCATCAACACTGTCAAACTATTTACTGAATCTGCACTACTATTAATCTTCTCATAGTTCCCATCACCAATCTCTTTCCATTTATGACTGTATGACTATAACTTGTTGCTGGCAATCCTTATGATTTATATTGATATATTGACCATCAATTGTGTTGTAAATGTTGTACCTTGATGAACGTATCTTTTCTTTTATGTACACTGAGAGCATATGCACCAAGACAAATTCCTTGTGTGCCCAATCACACTTGGCCAATAAAAATTCTATTCTATTCTATTCTATTCTTTCCATTTCAACCATTGGTCTTTAAAATATTAATTTTCAGATCCATGTACTCTGCTGCATTGTAAAATCTGCTCAGCACAGACTGCAAATCCTTCAGATTCTCAGCCAGCTAAATAGCATTATTAGCATACAAAAGTAGATGCTTGGACAAATTTCGCTCACCGTTATCATTTTTAACCCTCTCAATCAGAATTCTATCAAACGGTTTCCCATGCACATTTAACAAACTAATTCTGATATAGTTTTTGCATTTACTCTTGCTACTTTTCCTTTTATATGAGGTAACAATAATCATATTCTTCTTATCATCAGAAACAGATGCACTCTCTTTAATAAGTGATAGAACTAATCTATAAGTAAACATCATCCATATTTTAACCACCCATCTGCAAATTTTCAGTACTTTCCCAGCCTTTATGATTTCCATTTCATGGTTGCTTCTTGGAAACTAATACTTATAATATATATATTTCATTTCTGTTCTTGGACACAGTGCTAGTGTCCCAACATAAATTTCTAAAATGTATCTTCCAACATTCCCTCAGTTTAGTTCCATCTCAGGTCATTCTTTGATTTTTTTGAATCCGATTTGTTCTGCTGAAGGATCCTAATTTAGGTCTTTTCACCCATTTTGGGTGAAAGGACCGGGTTATTTATGGGACCGCCTGCTGCCACCGGCGGCCTCCAATCAACCAGTGCACTCCCATAGGGAGGGTCTCCTCAGGGTGCCATCGGCCAGACAATGTCGGCTGGCGACCCCCAGGGGGAGAGCCTTCTCTGTGGGGGCACCAACCCTCTGGAACGAGCTACCACCAGGTATCCGCCAACTCCCTGATCTCCGGACCTTTCGACGCGAGCTGAAAACATTTCTGTTCCATCGCGCAGGACTGGCCTAATGGTTTTTAAATGGAGTTTTTATTGGTTTTATAGTGTCCAGCCAACTTTGAATTTTCGCTTTTAAATTGGTTTTAATTTTTGTATCAATTGTTTTATTCTGGCTGTAAACCGCCCTGAGTCCTTTGGGAGAAGGGCGGTATAGAAATTTAAATAATAAATAAATAAATAAATAAAATAATTTTGTTTTCAAAATTTCCATTAAAATGGTTTTGCCTTTACCCTGCGTAGGATGAGCCTAACCTCCTTCACAGTTTCTTGCTAGCTTTTCATGTATTTGTGCACCCAGGTAGATGCCTGCGATGCAACACATTCTTAAGAAGGAGTGCTTTATTCTAGAGGAACAAGAGACAACTCAGTCCAGACAATTTGTGTGAGAGAAACGGGTGAAGATAGCTCCACCCTATTAATTTTCAGAGTAATATAGTAGCTTGCTTTAGTGGGTAGGAGTGGAATAATAAAGGAATCTGTTTAGAAAAATCACAACTGTGCCTTTCTTGGTTTTTATGAGGCTAACAACATGCAACCAAAATAATGCGTACTTGTTTTGTTGATAACTAACTGAGGTAGGTGAAAAGTTGAGTTTCTGTTATCCATAGTTCTCAAAGGAGAAGTGGCATATATGGAAAGAAGAAGTCTTTAAAAAAAAAAAACCAAGGAAATTTTGTTCTACCTACAAACATACAAATGAGGAATAAAGTCTTCAAGGCACGATTCATGGGAAGATGGAATGGTGCAGGACACAATTTACCCATTTGCAGAAGGCCTCAGAGATAATGGATGAGGATAGAAGGAAAGGAGATCAAAAGCTTTCCTTGCCAAATAATCACTAACTGGCTAGCCAGCTGCCAGTTGTTTCAACAATAGGGAGACAGGCAGTGATGGGATTCATATTTTTTTTTACTATTGGTTCTATGGACTTGGTGGGTATGACATGGTTTGGTGGGCATGGCTTGGTGGGTATAGCAGGGGAAGGATGCTGTAAAATCCCCATTTCCTCTCGATCAGCTGGGACTCAGGAAGCAGAGAATAGATGGGGGTGGGGCCAGTCAGAGGTGGTATTTACCGGTTCTCTGAACTACTCAAAATTTCTGCTACCGGTTCTTTGAACTGGTCAGAACCTGATGAATAGCCACCACTGGAGACAGGAAACATTGCTGCTATTACATGTCTGAAAGGCTGTAAAAATATGGAAGAGCAGGAAAAAAACCATGATCTCATTTGTACTTTCAAAGCAGCTATCTTCTCTGAAAGGTAGGAAGTTACTTTTAGAGATATGCAAAGCGATTAGATGGCTTGTAAACTATACTCGTAAAGTTTGAGGCTGAAGAAAGGAAAGTCATTTTGCTGTGTTTTATCAGTGGTTTCATTAAACTGGAAAAAAAATGGAATAGAATAGATTGGCAAACCTATGGCGTGGGTGCCAGAGGTGGCCCGCAGTGCCCTCTCTGATGACACGTGAACTCTCACCCCAGTTCAGCTCCACTGCACATACACATGTGCCTCCCACCAGTCAGCTGGTCTTTGGGTCTTTACCACATATGTGCGGGGTGGGGCACATGTGTGGGGCACATGTGCATGTGTGGGGGCGCGGCACATGCAGGGGACTGCGTATGCATATGTGGGATGGTGGAGTGCATGTGCAGGGCCTGCATATGCATGGGGCCCACACATGCATTGTATTTTGGGGGTTTGGGTGCATGCACGCCCATGTCCGGAAAAGGTTAGCTATCACTGGAATAGAACTTTCGTATGTCAAAACCTGGGAGATTTTTGCAAAATATAGATTAGTGTCACTCTGCATATTAGAAAGAAAAGGCTACTAATAAAATAGAGGGATTTTGGAATATCACTCAATACCTTGTAGCATAGAATCCAGATATTCTAAGTAGGGGAATCCCACAAACTGTCCTACATTTTGGTAAGATAAAAATCAAAACTGTGTATGGTCCATCAAACTGGACATGACCCCAGTATATGATGCAGCTATGAAAAGCAAAAAAAAATCAAATGTAATCTTAGGCTGCTTCAACCAAAATATGGTATCAAGTTCAAAAGAAATCATTGTCCCTTTTTTCTGTACTGCTCAGATCCCACCCAGAATATTGAATTTACTATTGTCTCCTAGAAAGGACATTGGTGAACTGGGGCATGTCAGAATGCCCCGAAGAAGAAAAAAAAATATTGGGTATAATTAGCCCGAAGAAGAGAAAATGATGGTAAGTTATGACAGGTTTCTTTAAATCTCTTAATTGCTATTTTGGATAAGATAAGGCAGAATTGTCCGTGGTTGTTCCAAGGAAGAAGAAATTGTAAGGAAGGAGATTTTGGTTAAAATTCAATAGAAACTTTCTAATACAGGTAGACCTTGATTTATAACCAGAATTGGGGCCAGGATTTTCACTGTTGGTAAATCAGTTGCATCCGATTTTACAAGCTTGTTTGCCATGGGTGTTAAATGAATAGCCGCAGCTGTGATGTGAATCTCATGGCCATTAAACAAATCTGGCTTCCTCCATTGACTTTGACTGGGAAGGTTGCAAATGGTGATTGCATGATCCCATGACATCGCAACTGTTGTAAGTACACGCTGGTTGCCAAGGAGCTCAAATTCAGATCACCTGATCGTGGATATGCTGCAATGGTTGACACTGCAAAGAGAGACTGTAAATCACTTTTTCAGTGCTGCTGTAACTTCAAATGGTTGTAAGTTGAGGACTACTGAGGAACTGGTCGTGGCCTGGGAACAGGCCGCGGCCGGGGCCTTGGACCGTGTCGCGCCTTTGCGGCCTCTGACCCGGCGTAGATCTCGACCGGCCCCTTGGTTTTCTGAGGGGCTGAGGGAGATGAAACGCCGGAGAAGACGCCTGGAGAGCACCTGGAGGTCCAGTCGCTCCGAAACTGATCGGACACTAGTTAGGTCCTATTCTAGGACCTACCTAGTGGCAATGAGGGAAGCGAGGCGTTCCTACGCCTCCACCCTCATTGCATCGGCAGATAACCGCCCGGCCGCCCTGTTTCGGGTCACCCGCTCTCTCCTACATCAGGAGGTGCGGGATGACCCTTTGCAGGGACGAGCCGAGGAGTTTAGCGGTTATCTATACGATAAAATCGCTCAGCTGAGGGCGGTCTGGATCGAATTTGGGATGATCAAGCGAGGAGAGGAGGCACGTCTTGTTGAGTCCATTTGGGATGAGTTTGACCCTGTGGCTCCGAGGGGCGTGGACAGGTTGTTGGGGAGGCTTCACGGCACGACATGTTTACTGGACCCGTGCCCTTCCTGGCTGGTACTGGCCACTCAGGAGGTGACACGAGGCTGGCTCAGAGGATTATCAGCGCTTCTTTGTTGGAAGGGTTTTCCTGCCGCCTTGAAAGAGGCGGTGGTGAGACCCTCCTCCTGGACCCAGCTGTTTTGGGTAATTATCGTCCAGTCTCAACCTTCGCTTTGTTGCGAAGGTTGTAGAAAATGCCGTGGCGCGACAGCTACCTCAATACCTGGATGAAGACGTCTATCTAGACCCGTTCCAGTCCGGCTTCCGACCCGGATACAGCACGGAGACAGCTTTGGTCGCATTGGTGGATGATCTCTGGAGGGCTCGGGACAGGGGTTATTCCTCTGCCCTGGTCCTATTAGACCTCTCAGCGGCGTTCGATACCATCGACCATGGTATCTTGCTGCGCCGGTTGGGGGGATTGGGAGTGGGAGGCACCGTATATCGGTGGTTCTCCTCCTATCTCTCTGACCGGTCGCAGACGGTGTTGACAGGGGGGCAGAGGTGGGCGCGAGGGGCCTCACTTGTGGGGTCCCTCAGGGTCGATTCTCTCGCCTTCTGTTCAACATCTACATGAAACCGTTGGGTGAGATCATCAGTGGTTTGGGGTGAGATACCAGCAGTACGCTGATGACACCCAGCTGTACTTTTCCACCCGGACCCCCCCAGGGAGGTTGGTGAAGTGCTATCCGGGTGCTGGGAAGCGGTAGGGGTCGGGAGGGGGAGAAACAGGCACAAGCTTAACCCCCCCAAGACGGAGTGGCTGTGGATGCCGGCACCCCGATTCAGTCAGCTGCAGCCGCGGCTGGCTGTTGGTGGCGAGTTATTGGCCCCAAAGGATAGGGTGCGCAACTTAGGTGTCCTCCTGGACGATCGGCTGTCGTTTGAAGATCATTTGTGGCCGTCTCCAGGGGGCCTTCCACCAGGTTCGCCTGGTCCGGCAGTTCGCCTTCCTTGATCGGGATGCCTTATGCACAGTCACTCATGCGCTCGTTACCTCTCGCTTGGATTACTGTAATGCTCTCTACATGGGGCTCCCTTGAAGTGCGCTCGGAGGCTTCAGTTAGTCAGAATGCAGCTCGCGGGTTATAGAGGAGCTACGTGGCTCCCATGTAACACCAATCCTCGCAGGCTGCACTGGCTGCCTGTGGCTTTCGAGTGCACTTTAAGGTGTTAGTTATGACCTTTAAAGCGCTCCATGGCTTAGGACCTGGGTACTTACGGGACCGCCTGCTGCTACCACATGCCTCCCACTGACCCGTCGCTCCCATAGAGAGGGACTTCTCAGGGTGCCGTCCGCCAAACAATGCCGGCTGGCGGCCCCAGGAAGGGCCTTCTCTGTGGGCGCCCACTCTGGAATGAGCTTCCCCAGGTTTCTTTAAATCTCTTAATTGCTATTTTGGATAAGATAAGGCAGAATTGTCCGTGGTTGTTCCAAGGAAGAAGAAATTGTAAGGAAGGAGATTTTGGTTAAAATTCAATAGAAACTTTCTAATACAGGTAGACCTTGATTTATAACCAGAATTGGGGCCAGGATTTTCACTGTTGGTAAATCAGTTGCATCTGATTTTACAAGCTTGTTTGCCATGGATGTTAAATGAATAGCCGTAGCTGTGATGTGAATCTCATGGCCATTAAACAAATCTGGCTTCCTCCATTGACTTTGACTGGGAAGGTTGCAAATGGTGATTGCATGATCCCATGACATCGCAACTGTTGTAAGTACACGCTGGTTGCCAAGGAGCTCAAATTCAGATCACGTGATCGTGGATATGCTGCAATGGTTGACACTGCAAAGAGAGACTGTAAGTCACTTTTTCAGTGCTGCTGTAACTTCAAATGGTTGTAAGTTGAGGACTACTTAGTAAGAAAGTGTATTTGTCTCACTATTGGATTCTAACACTAGTGTGGGAGGCATGCTATCTCTGAATTTATCATTAACAGAACTAGCCACCTTCATAGATTCCCACCATTTGCTTAGTCTGTCTGTCTCTTTATCATCTTTCTCTCTCTCCCTCCCTCCCTCCCTCCCTCCCTCCATCTATCTATTTATCTGTTGTGGTCCGCCAGCAGCCTGCAGAGCTGGCAACAGAGTCGGACAGTGATGAAGCTAAAGAAGAACATGGGCCAGTCCTGGAGGCTGGGGAGGCCCGGAAGAGGGCTCTGCGTCAGAGGCTGAGGTGGGGCCAGGGCCATCGGGGAGTGAGGTGCAGACTCCAGAGCCTCTAGAGACTGACAGTGGTGAGGCAGAGAAACAGGAGGAGCCTATTCCTAATTCACGCATGAGCAGAAGGCAAGAGCAACTCAAGCGAAGTGGACAACTCAGGAGTAGTGCCAAGAGATGATTGGCCCCTTCCATCAGGCTTAAAAGACCAGCAACGGCATTTGGGCTTTGCCAGAAAACAACATTGATAGCTTCGTCTTCTTGCATTTATTTTGTATCAGTGTCTTCTGAACTTTTGCCAAGAAAGGCCTTTGGCAGTTTACCTAATTGGACCAAGGTTGGTAATAGGACTGAGGAATTTGTGTGGGGAGGAATTTGCTTTAATTTAGTTGAACTACGCTGAGAATGAAGTAATTTTCAGCTGTTTGAATAAAGTTTGTTTGTTTTTACACTGACTGAGTTTCCTACTACCTACTGGGGCCTGGGTCACAACTCTATCTATCTACCTACCTACCTACCTACCTACCTACCTACCTACCTACCTACCTACCTACCTACCTATCTATCTATCTATCTATCTATCTATCTATCTATCTATCTATTTATCAATCTATCAATCTATCTATCTCTATCCACCCTGGCATCACTTTGACATTTTCAAACAATGAATGCCATTAATTAATCCCATGGGTCATGCAAACTTCTTGATGTTGTCAGTAATACTATGTCATTGGCCTAAGTTCCACTGGTGTGGTACAAAAAGAAAGAAGTGAGCATCCTTAAGCCTACAGTTCTAAAAAAAAAAACACCAGGAAGTTATGTCCTTTCAGTAACATTTAGCAACTTGCTGGTTCTTACCATGCCCAGTATGCTATTCCTGCTTGTACTATATTAATAATGAACTACAGCGAAGATGTGCAAAAATGGGAAAAGACTAAAAGATTTATTGTGCAAAGATGACTTTCAAGAGAATGGAAGAAAATGTCTGATGATTCTATTTATATGCTGACCAAGGTTAGTGCTCATTAAATAGGTCTTTCGATTTCTTGGTCAAAATGTAGGAAATGGTGATGATGTAGTTTCTGTTCCTGATTCTCTACGTTTAGTATTCTCTCCCTGGATAGATCACAGCTCAGCCAATCTAGGAGTTATTACTAAATGTCAAATCAACCCTACTTAATTTTGTTGTGATTAAAAAATACAAAACACACGAGTTATGACTTACTTCACTTCTAATTACAATTTAAAACCAATTTAAAACCAATTATGTTCTGGTAAGTTTTCTTTCAAACACTAATAAACACAAGATAGCAACTGGGACAAATGTTTGTGTGTTTGTGTGTGTGTGTGTGTGTGTGTTTACGCGTATATGCACAAAGAGCAAGCAAACTGAAAAACATTAGCCTACAAACACAATACTTTTGGTAGGGTTTAAAATTATAGAATAATAACGAAATTACAGAATAATAACGAAGTGATTAAGCATCATTAAGCAAAAAAAAAAAAATGGAGGGGGGGGGCTATTTAGCCAGCTATTAAGTAATGGCACTGCATTCATCTTTAAAATAATCTCCCTATTAAAAATGCATGTTTGCACACTCCCAAAAATAAATCAATGATTACACAAGTGATTTTTAAAGCCGGGTCAGGCCTTTAAAAATATGTCAGGGCAAAAAAAGATACTGTGTCCAGCATGAAAGATTTATTGGCTCATTGATAACTCCTCCTCTACAAGACCAAAGCAATTCATATAATGCGTCACTGAAAGTCTATAAGTATTGGCCAAACCTCACTTGAACTTATCATATACCAGTGTTGGTAAATCTTTTCGACACCGAGTGCTGAAATGGGAGCATGTGCGTGCCAGAAACTGGAAGAGCAGACACCCAGTGCGCATGTGCATGCTGGAAAAATGATATTTCAGTTTCCGGTGCATGCATGCACACCGGCCACCTGGTCTCTGGCGCGCATGCATGTGTGAAGACCAGCTGGTCAGTGTGCATGCATGTGCCAGAAACTGGAGGATTGTCTTCCTGGCACATGCATGCGCATTGGGCAGCTGCTCTTCCGGTTTCCAGGATTCCCGTGCATGTGAAGACCAGCTGGATGGTGCGCCAGAACCCAGAAGAGCAACAGGTGATGGCTGGTGTGCCTGGAGAGATGGCTCTGTGTGCCACTTCCGGCGCACATGCCATAGGTTCGCCATCACAGTCATATACCCTAGAACAGGGGTCTGCAAACATGGCTCTTTTAAGACTTGTGGACTTCAACTCCCAGAATTCTGGGAGTTGAAGTCCACAAGTCTTAAAAGAGCCAAGTTTGCAGACTCATGCCCTAGAACATTGTTTCTCAACTTTTTGCAGTTGAAGAAGGGTGGACTTCAACTCCCAGAATTCCATAGCCAGAATTCTGGGAGTTGAAGTCCATCCCTCTTGAAGAGGCCAGAACTGAGAAACTCTGTCCTAGAATGATTCCAGCCTCTCTGCAATGGACAGAACTATTAGGGTCACCCTATATATAAAACCTGCTGTGTCAGATCATTGGTCAGTAAGATCCAACCCTGACTAGGGATAGTCCTTGAATTTTGACCACAATTAGGACCAGAATTTCTGTTATTAAGCAAAGTGATATTAAGTGTGATTCATGCCCGATTTTACAACCTCTTTTGCCACTATTGTTAAATGAATCACACGGTCATTAAGTAAATCCAGCTTCTTCCATTGACTTTGCTATTCAGAAGCTGGCTGGGAAGGTTGCAATTAGTGATCATGTGATACATGATACTGTAACCATTGTCAATACAAGTTTGTCAATACACGAGAATTGTAAAGCACTTGAATTTTGATCACCTGACTGTGGGAATCCTGTGATGGTTGTGAGTACCTGTTGTAAGTCACTCTTTCCAGTACTGTTGTAACTTTGAACCATCGCTAAATGAACGGTTGTAAGTTGAGGACTATCTGTACTCTGACAATAAATAGTTCTCTAGGTTATCTGATGGCATCTTCATTGTAGTATGCTTCCCTTGTCGTTGATCTCTAAAGTTGTGGAAGCCCTTGTTTCTTCTTAGAAATTGTGTACTCTATAAGGAAAGTCATAAAAGGATCATCATAGCTACCAATTACTTCTCCATGGAGCCCTCAAAATCTACAAAGTTGATAAGAATAGCTTTATTAAGTTGGCTGTGTCTCATATGAAGAATGAAATAGATAATGTTCAACTATAATAAAAATTACTAACAATTATCAACAGGGATAGACTTCAAAAATTTTAGTGAGGAGTTCTCTGCAGAGGGGGACAGAACAGACTGGTTACTGGGTGGGCATGGCCATGATGGGCATGGCCTAGTCAGTCTCCTGCACCGTGGCAGGGGGGGTTGCCCTCCCCGGCCTCCGGAGGCTTTCTTTGAGCCTCCAGGAAGGCAAAAATGGCCTCCCCAGGCTCTGGAGGCGAACTTCCAGTATGCCCATTTTTCCCCCTCCCCAAGCCTCCGTGCACACCCTGCTCTTACCTGCATCCAAAATGGGCCACATGGAAACTTCTGGGAGGTATGGAGGGAGGGCAGCCAGGAGGGGTATTTGGGGGTTCTCCGAACTGCACAGAATCTCAGCTAGAGGTTCTCCCGAACCCCTGCAAACCCCCAGTAGCCCATTCCTGATTATCAGTCATCTCCAGACTATTACAGTCAGAAGGTACAGTGAGGAGGATGGTTATAAGCAATGGACTTAGGTCAGGAAATGTTCAGGTTCAAGTCCACTTTTAGAAGCTCATTGTATGACTCTGGACAAATTGTTCTCATTTAGCCCAAACAACTTTGGTACGAAGGGAAAAAATAAAAGGAGTACTATATTCAGTTCTTTAATAACATAGTAATGAATAATGGGCGCAAGGGAAGAATTTCTGTACATCCTGGTAGTTCTCAGAGTGTGAAACTAATGATACCCCGTAGTAGTTCACTGCAAATGACACTATCATCCATAAAAGACTATGATGTCATCAGTAGTGAACCACATGGGGTAATATTCTATCTGTTCCACCTACAATGATGCTGAGATCTCCTGCAGAGAAACACTGGTCTCCAACAGTAGGAGTAATAAATTGATACCATGCTTCTATTTTGCCTCTTTCTTTTTCCAAGAAGGAAATAATAACGAATAAGAAGAAGTGTATTAATTCACTTACCTTCACAGACCTGTTATATTTTCCTCCGCTTCCTTCCAAGTTTGCACGCTTTCCATTTTAAAATATAAGGCCATTTTTATTTCGCTAAACAAACTAATAAATCAAATCATTAAGCCTCTAATTAAGCCAATGGATGGCTGTTATGAAACGCTAAAGCAAGAGAGGAGAACTCATTCTGCTCTATGTGTTTCAGCACTGTGACAAATTTTCCACGTTGGAAAATTTCGGTCCTGCTTTGTTATAAATGATTGTTTTGAGTAAAGTGGGCCAAACAGCAATGCTCTTTAATCAGCTATATAATATCTCAATCAGTTTGTAGAGTTGCAAGTAAAAAAAACCAAAACATTAATGTGCCTGTGATTCAACCAGAGTTCATGCTAATAGATAAATAAAGAAAAGCTGCTTTGATTAGAACAGGGGTGTCAAACTCAAGGCCTAGGGGGCAGATCCAGCCCACAGGGTACTTAGATCACACCCATAGGGCCACCCTGGAAACAGTAAAGGACTGGCCCATGGTGCTTCTGCTAACGAAAACACTGGCAGAAGGTTGCAGGAGGCTGTGGCAGCCAAAAACGGAGCTTGGGAGCCTGTTTTCGCTGGCAGAGCACTCACACCACCCCAGTTGCCCCAACACAAGTGACTTGAGCTGGCCACGCCCACCCTGGTCATGCCTCCTGGCCCCCCAAGGTCAAACACAACCCTGATGCAGCCCTCAATGAAACCGAGTTTGACATCCCTGGATTAGAACAAGAAAGTCTACGCATATAATATCAGTGTACAATTAGTAGGATAATTCACATCAAGGTAATGATTTGGGATAGTGTGGCTATTTACTGTTCTCATCAAGATCATGAGATCCTGCAATATGAAGCTACACAACTGCATGCCAATATTATCTTAATAGCAATGGCACCTAGAGTTATATACCGCTTCATAGTGCTTTTTGGCCCTCTCTAAGCAGTTTACAGAGTCAGCATCTTGCCCCCAACAATCTGGGTCCTCATTTTACCGATCTCAGAAGAATGGAAGGCTGAGTCAATCTTGAGCCGGGTTGGAACAAGCTCCTGTCAGTGGGCAGAGTCAACTTGCAATACTGCATTCTAACCACTGGGCCACCATGGCTTTTTATTGCATCTGATATTTGTCCCTCTGATATTTAGAAGCAGCTCTGATGCAACTGGAATGCAAAGGTTGGACCATGCTCAATAATTTAATAACTCTTAAAAATTCCAAACTAGATATCTTGTATCACATACCGTATTTTTCGGAGTATAAGATGCACTTTTTTCCCTCCTAAAAGAGGCTGAAAATTTGGGGTGTCTTATACTCAAAATGTAGCTTTTTTAGCCCTAACAAGGTGCTAGCGAGTGAAGCGCTTTGCCTGCTCCCTCCAACTCTCAGCTCTGAAGTTTTTTTCCCAGCCCTAATGAGGCACTAAAGAGTGAAGTGATCTCCGTGCTTTGCCTGCTTTTCTCATTGCTTCTCTCTCCAAAGATCAGCTGTGCTTTAGAAGCTGTTTTTTATCCCCAAGCAGGGGATAAAAAAGAAGCAAACTAATGTGCTGAAGCTGACCAGACTAAGGACGCTAGCCAGATGAATACCTAGTAGGCAGATTTGTTTTCCTATTTTCCTCCCCAAAAACTAAGTTGTGTGTTATACTCCGGTGCGTCAAATACTCCAAAAAATACTGTATATTTGGTATGACTTTCACTCTTGAACTTGAGACTTCTTTCTCTGAGCTTAATAAGACACAAGGCTTTATTAATATGGGGATGAATTAACAGAACACTTCTATTCTGAAACTGTTTCTGTATTCAATTCAAGGAATGGGAAATTATGCTTCAATGACACAAAGTAAGGAATGTGTGTGGTAGTCTGAAGTTACACAGCAGGTGATTGAAGCAAATGGTATAAATTTCAGGCTGAAAATAGCCACCTTATGAAGCTTATGAAATAAGATCACAATTTAGAAACTTATTTGCAATACTCGTGACAGCCTTCAGGCAGAATACAACATTATTGAGAGTGAGGATGTTGCTACTGGTTTCATGTTACTATGGAATTTTTGCTTTTTATTCTTTCCAGCTCAAAAGAACATTAAAAATAAATTACCTAAAGGGGATTAGTCTTCTAACCATCTGTCTATCTCTTTACCCCTTGACAAAAATAATGCTCCAAAAATGAAACAGAACTAAAAATGGAACAATTGGTTTGGAGGGAAAAGGTGGAAAAGGACTGGGTTCAAAAATGAGCTGAATCTGACTAGGCCAGGAGTCTGCAAACTTGGCTCTTTTAAGACTTGTGGACTTCAACTCTGGGAGTTGAAGTCCATAAGTCTTAAAAGAGCCAGGTTTGTAGACCCCTGGGCTAGGATATGTCTGTCTATCGCCTCTCTCTCTCTCTCTCTTCCATCAATTATTTATCTATCTGTCTGTCTGTCTGTCTGTCTGTCTGTCTGTCTGTCTGTCTGTCTGTCTGTCTGTCTGTCTGTCTATCTATCTATCTATCTATCTATCTATCTATCTATCTATCTATCATAAAAAATCCAACACATTTCTGAAACGAGAGAGACTGCTGGGCAATCTATGTTTTGGGATACTGTGAACTCATCTATTCTAAGCCACACCCCGTTTCTTTCTGGGCATGTGATCCAGAGTCGTGATGTTAATAAGGGCTAGGAAAGAATTTCAGAAGTCACGTTCTGCATCTTTTCTATTCTTTTTTTTACAGTCTGGTCACTAGCCAGCCTTTTATCACATGCCCAGAATGATGCATTGATGTTCAGTTGTGCTGCTTTATCTTTTGACAGGATGTTTAGCAGTGCCAAAGCACCATATTCTAAAAAAAAAGCATTTCCCATATGCTAAATGCCAACAAAGAAATTTGCTATCTTATTTATTTCATGGTGTTTTTCCCATCAAAGAAAAAAAAATCCCACTCCCCCCCCAATTCAGATTTACCGTTCATTTTTTTAATCTTTTACAGATTTTTGGATGTAGTTCTCTGAACAAGAAATGTCTCTCTCATAGTGGAAAGGAAATGGCGTATCAGGGAACAGGAGTCAAATAAGTTTTTACTACTGGACTAAACTGGTTTAGATTATAATATTATCTGTACACAGCAGTTTCTCATGGTAGGTGCTATCTCCCAGCTAAGCACTGATCTCAAAAAAGCTAAGAAGAGTTAAATCTTGTCAGAATGTGAGTCAAAGATTAGACTTGAAAATAAAATACATACATTAATATATGCCAGAAGACCACAATTATTTTCTTGCATATTACAGAAAAGACCTACTTGGAAGAGTTCATATAGAATATAATTTTTTATTGGCCAAGAATGATTGGACACACAAGGAATTTGTCTTGATGCATATGCTCTCAGTGTACATAAAAGAAAAGATACTTTCATCAAGGTACAACACTTACAACACTTAATGATAGTCATAGGGTACAAATTTAATACTTAATGATACAACACTTAATGATAGTCATAGGCTACAAATAAGCAATCAGGAAATATAGCCACAAAGTCTTTACTTTGTGAGACTCTAGAAAGAGTGCAGAACAACAAAGATGATTAGGGGACTGGAGGCTAAAACATATGAAGAATGGTTGCAGGAACTGGGTATGTCAAGTTTAATGAAAAGAAGGCCTCGGGGTGACATGCTAGCAGTGTTCCAATATCTCAAGGGTTGTCACAAAGAAGAGGGAGTCAAGCTATTCTCCAAAGCACCTGAGGGCAGGACAAGAAGCAACGGGTGGAAACTAATCAAGGAGAGAAGCAACTTAGAACTAAGGATAAATTTCCTGACAGTTAAAACACTTAATCAGTGGAACAACTTGCCTCCAGAAGTTGTGAATGCTCCAAAACTGGAAGTTTTTAAGAAGATGTTGGATAACCATTTGTCTGAAGTGGTGTAGGGTTTCCTGCCTAAGCAGGGGGTTGGACTAGAAGACCTCCAAGGTCCATTCCAACTCTTATTCTATTCTTAAGGAGACTTTACATGTATCCATTTGTTAGTGACTGTTCAAAGTTAGGCACTGAAAAAAGTTACTTATGTCCATTTTTCATATTTACGACCATGGCAGCATCCCTGTGGTCACATGATCAAAATGTGGATGCTTGGCAACTGGCATGTATTTGTTACAATTGCAGTATCCCAGGCCAGGGTCACGTGATCACATTTTGCAATTGTGGGAAGCCCCTCCCCACCCCAGAAGAATGAAATATATTGGGAAATATTAAAAAGGCAGAATATTATATGTCCCCAAAGAGAGAAATGGAGAAACGTGTTCTTAAAAGACAGAAAGGAGACTCCGTCTTTCGTAATACCCACCCAGGCAGATATTTTGTGCCCATTAAGAAAGCCTATGTACAAAATAAAAGATCTTCAGCTTCAAGGTGATGGGATTAAGAAAAACAGGACATGTCCCTTCAGGACATAATAGGATTAACCCACTACCATTTAGCAGAAGACACAGCTCCCTACATTGCACAATTTCCTAAGTGCATTTCAGACATTGCACAACTCCCCCTTGCAGCATCTCTGAAACTTACAAAAATCTATATACGCATCAAATCAATTGATCAACTGACCCAGGACTGCTGTTGGTTCTGTTCATCATTAAACCATCTTTTCAATCAGCCTCCATGTTGTTTCCAGCACCTTTCTCCCAGCTTGGAACTGAACCGGATGGGATTTTCCTTCCAGCACAATGTTCCGACAAGCAATGTCAATAGAGAGGCCAGATTCACTTAGGAACTGGGTTACTGCCATAGCACTGCAGTGGTTCACTTAACAACTGTGGGGAAAAAAAGGTTGCAAAATGGGGCAAAACTCAACAATAACCTTGCTTAGCAATAGAAATTTGGGAGCTCAGTTGATGTTAAAAGTCAAGGACTACCTGTATGCCAGCTGAAGCATAATAAAAAGCAACAAGTCTCAAATGTTTATTCAGGCATGCTTACGCATTCAAACCAGAATTAGTTGTTTTTTTTCCAGGTTACCCTTGGCAACATTCTGTTAGCAGACTCTACTGAGAAAAAACAATCCTTATGATGTAAGGATTGTGTTGTGAGTCTTCAGCACCTTCAAACATTTTCATAACAATAATTAAGAAAATAATATATTACATTAATAAAAGAGAAAAATCCATGCAATTGCTATCTGACTGGCAATCCTTCTGAATCACAAATCTGCTGAAAATAAATAGCATCAGCTACTTAACTTTAATGGTACCATTTATTTTAATGTGTCTCAATATCCTGCAGCTCTGGAAAACAGAAACCAAAAGCAAATCAGTCTATTTTGTTGTCCAGGCAAATGCTGCATTCTCACCAACCTTCCTGCAATCAAATGGAAATGCAGAAACGTAGCTCTTTGAAAATTAACATTTCTGCCAAGAACATTTTTTTATGTACTTGCTTACTATTTAGGTAGTTACTGTATATTTATTTCTAAATAGTAAATTCCACTATCAGCATGTTGGTTTCTAAAAGGGAGTCTGTGTGTTTCAATCAATTTGAAATCAAACTTTTATATAGCAAGATCATGCCAGCCTTATAATATTTTATATTTGGATTTTTATGTAATATGGGAGAAATGGTACAATTGGATCAAAAATAGAAGAAAAAAAAGGAGACAGAACTCTAAATAGAATGTGAAATTAGTATAAATGTATAGAACATAGGTGAATACACAGTCATGTGTAAGCAGTGAATAAGAATTGTTTAACTGTAAAAACCTAATAAAAGAAATATTTTAAGGAGGGGCCGTGGTGGCACAGGAGTTTGATCCTGACCGACTCAAGGTTGACTCAGCCTTCCATCCTTCCAAACTCTGTAAAATGAGGACCCAGATTATTGGGAACAATATGCTGACTCTGTTAACTGCTTAGAGAGGCTGTAAAGCATTGTGAAAGAGGTATATAAATCTAAGTGTTAGTGCTATTTTCAGAGTTGAATGACAAACTGTTGGAAGTTTTCTAATGAAGTAATTAGGACCAAATGTTTGTTGTTGGGCAAATTTATTTAATCTCTTTGATGGAAGCTCTTACCTTATTAACCTTGCGAAGAAATGGTTACAATATGCCACTTTCTGATATCAAATTGAAAAACTGCTGAAATTCAGATCAATTGGCAAAGATTGATCAGTTAATTCTTTCCAACTTCTTATCAATGTTTTATTCAGCATCCACTGTACAGTTCAAGCAATTCCCTATTCATTTATATCTCAGAAATTTTATTTGATTTTTTTTTCTAGTTTGAAAAATGTAATTATTATAGTATTAGTATTGTATAAATTCCACTTCTCCGGAGTCTTATTGTCCCCACAACAATCCTGTGAGGACAATTTGCTGAGAGAAAGTGATTGGCTTAAGGCAGGGGAGTCAAACTCAATTTCATTGAGAGCTGCATCAGGGCTGTTGTTGACCTTGGGGGCCTGGCCGATTGGGTGGGTGTGGCCAACTGGGTGGACGCAGCCTGCTTGATGCCAAACTGCTGGCATGTTTCCTCTTCTCACTGAATAGACCAGGCTGAAGCCACGCTGGACTAATGTTTCCTCTTTGCATTGGGTAGACCGAGTCAAAGCAATGTGGGCCGGCCCCTTACATTTTCCAGGACGGCCCTGCAGGTTAGATCCAAACATATCATGGGCCACATCCAGCCCACTGGCCTTGAGTCTGACATCCTTGGCCTAAGGTCACCCAGCTACTGGGTGCGACTATAGCTATGGACAGTTTCCCAATTTCTAGCTTAATGCCTTAGCCCAGAGGTGTCAAACTCGGGGCCCATGAGTCGGATGCGTTACACACTGGCCACACCCACCCCTGGATTAGCGAAGGTGAAAGTCATAACATGTCACATGACGATGAAATGATAATGCAAATTTGACACTCCTGTCTTAGTCACTAGACTGGCTCTCTCAAATCATATTTAGAGACCACCCTTCTCTGTCATAGAACGACTCCTAAGCCTCTGGGAAGAGAACTGAACATTACCAAAGTACCAATATTTATTTATACTGATATCCCCCCAGGACATAAATATGAGTACAAAGTGCAGTATTTATTATTGTTCTTATATGGTAGCAACTAAAACGCCTTGGTTGCACACAGAAATGTATGCAAGGCATAATGCACAGACATGTTTTTTTATATATATAAATTTTATTCCTAAACACTTTTTTTTGTTTTTTGAAAAACAGTGCATCGTCAGGGTATACCATTTACAAATAAAAAAGACCAAAAAAGGCCCAGACAAGTTTAAAAGATGCAAAAGAGGTAGATCTATTAGTTTCACTTTCTCTCCCACATTCTTGCTTGTTTGTTTCTCTCCATCTCATTTATAATATCTAAACTCTGCCAAGGATTTTTTGCTTGTTTTGCTTTTTTTAAAGAACTGTAATTCCCATTCATGCATACTAGCCAAATTCATTAACTACAGTCATTTGCTTTATAGATAGGGCTATGTTCTACTGCTTGCAATGTAGTTGTTAGTAGAAAAAAAAAAGAGAGAGGAAAATCTAATTCTATACAGCAGTTATGACTGAATACTAATTACACAGGATTAACCCATACTTTAGGGGCTAAACATTTAGAGGCCCCTATATGAATGGATCGATTAGTCACTTTGACTTTCTCCCACTCCATTAAGAGAGGGAACACACACACAAGCGCATGTTCTTTCCTTCCTATTTACAGACATTCGCAAGCTTTGATGGGGACTTCTAAAAAAGAAACAAAACAAATTTATCACTCATCCTTAAAGCATGTCACTTCTAAAAATAAAATACTTTTATTTTGGACCTTTATTAGTACCAGGCTTAAGGCAAACTAATCAAACACATTTTTCTTGGCATAAGGCAATGTAAGTGAATGTGGAACTGGGTTTAACTAGCTACATAGAACAGAACAGAACGGAACGGAACGGAACAGAACAGAACAGAACAGAACAGAATTTTTTATTGGCCAAGTGTGATTGGACACACAAGAAATGTGTGCATATAAAAAGTGTACATAAAAAAGGATACGTTCTTTTTTTTTTTTTATTGAAAGAGTTTTATAAAAAAACAAAAACATTTTTCCCCCTTTTTTCCCCCTCCCTCCCAAAAAAACAAAACAAAACACCCCCTCCTCCCCACCCCAGCTTCGGGTCAATCACAAGGTAAAGTTATACATAAACCAAACATAGAATAAAATTTTCCCTTCCAATCCAAACAACCACATCCAAAGCTTTTCGTCTCCCAACCCCCTCCCCATTACATAAAATAACTTTCTAATTATTCAAAGGCAATCTGATATTTCTTAATCTGATATCTGTTTTGTAAATAATCAATCCATTTTTTCCATTCAATTAAATATCTTTCCTGGGTCACCACGCCTTCTTGAGTCTCTTGAAGTTTTTCTATCACTTCTATTTCGACTTTCAAAACTATAGAAAGAAAATCCTTTGCCTTTAAAACAGTGTCAATTCTATATCTCCTTCCTTGATAGAATAGTGTCAGTCCAACTGGCACCTCCCATCTGAATTGAATCTGATGTTTTTTAAGTTCTTGTGTAAAAAAAGCAAATTCCTTCCTGTCTCTTAACATCTTTGAAGGAATCTCTTTCAACACCTTCAACTCCTGTTCTCCAATTTTTAAAGTTGTCTGATATGAAACTTGCAGAATTTGATTTCTCATAGTCCTTTTCACAAAATAAACCACAATGTCCCGAGGAAGCTTTCTCTGTCTTGCAATCCAAGAATTAACTCTATATATTTTATCAATTTGGTAAGCTACCTCTTGGGGGTCCACTTCAATAAATTCAGCCAGTGCTTCTGATATAATTTTTCTTAAATCTTCTCCACGCTCTTCTCGCATACCACGAATTCTAAGAGCTCCTTCCATAAGTTTATATTGTAATATCACAACCTGATCTTCATTTTGATCCACTTTTTTCTGAACACCTTTCATTTTGTCTTCTAA
This sequence comes from Ahaetulla prasina, assembly GCF_028640845.1. NCBI lineage: Eukaryota > Metazoa > Chordata > Lepidosauria > Squamata > Colubridae > Ahaetulla > Ahaetulla prasina. The sequence continues at coordinate 96,815,614 of NC_080544.1, read as the reverse complement.
ATGCTTATTTGACTGAGAGATCTGTTGCATTTCCACTTCCAATCCTTCAATTTTTTTACTCAGTCCTTGAACTGCCATAAGAATATCTTCTCTTATTTTTGCATTAAAATTCTCCATCATCTCTTTTTGCCTATCTTCAGAAAGTTTTAATTGTTCTTTCAATATTTCCTCAAGACTTGGTTCAGATCCCCTTCTTCCAGAAGGCTTTAAAGGTTTAGCTGCCATTCTGTCTTCAAAAGAATCAGGAATTCAAACTTAATAACTCTCCTTCCCTCCTTTCAGTATAAAAAAACTCCGTTTGTAACAATCCACAAATAACGCTGCTTCATCGTACTAAAAAATTTTTACTTTCACTTTTAGACGCCATTTTAAAAGTCAATTAATCAAAGACAAAGAAAGGTTTCAAGTTTCAAAAAGGGAGTCGGTACTTGCCGTGCTGATTCTGCATCAAAGATCGAACGCTTGTGAAATTCCCGTCTGCTTGGAATATCAATCAATTTAATAAGCCTTCTAGAGCAGAAGCGACATTCCTCTCCTTTTCCCTGATAAAAACAGGGGCGTGCTGAAGTTGGAAGGAGTGGAATTCGGTGGGGTCATAAATCCAGGAAAATTCGCTCTTGAGAGCAAACCCCCTGTCAGACCTGCCACTCTTCCACAATTCTGATAACCTCTTTCACCCAGAGATTATGCTAAGCTCAGTGAACAGTGATTTATTTTCTGTTTCACTGACTTTTACAATCTTCTAACACGGAGTGCTCTGTTAGAGCACCCAACAGGAGGGTGACGTCACTGGAAGCTCATAAAAAAGGATACGTTCATCAAGAATCATAAGGTACAACACTTAATGATAGTCATAGGGTACAAAGCGCCTAATGTTTGACATTCTCAAATCAAATCAAACAAAATAATCTGTCTGTCAGTCTCTCTCTCCCTCCCTCCCTCTCTCTCTTTCTCTTTCTCTCTCACACAAAAACATCCATCCATCTATCTATCTATCTATCTATCTATCTATCTATCTATCTATCTATCTATCTATATCTATCTATCTATCTATCTATCATCATCATCATCATCATAACCAGATGTATACATAACCTATGTATATGATTTCTAACAGGCCCAGAGGATTTAGAAATAGGCATGCGTAATTATTTGTCTTCACTGAATAATAAATTACTTTTACTGAAATTGAAAAGCCTATTTTTAAAAGAAAAATTAAAAAACAACAACATAAAGATGTCAAATCTATCTTCTAAAGAGTAAGAAAAACATAGAAATTGGCAAAGCCATTGAATAGAATAGAATAGAATAGAATAGAATAGAATTTTATTGGCCAAGTGTGATTGGACACACAAGGAATTTGTCTTGGTGCATATGCTCTCAGTGTACATAAAAGAAAAGATACCTTCATCAAGGTACGACATTTACAACACAAATGATGGTCAATATATCAATATAAATCATAAGGATTGCCAGCAACAAGTTATAGTCATACAGTCATAAGTGGAAAGAGATGGGTGATGGGAACTATGAAACAATTAATAGTAGTGCAGATTCAGTAAATAGTCTGACAGTGTTGAGGGAATTATTTGTTTAGCAGAGTGATGGCCTTCGGGAAAAAAACTGTTCTTGTGTCTAGTTGTTCTGGTGTGCAGTGCTCTATAGCGTCGTTTTGAGGGTAGGAGTTGAAACAGTTTATGTCCAGGATGCAAGGGATCTGCAAATATTTTCACGGCCCTCTTCTTGATTCTTGCAGTATACAGGTCCTCAATGGAAGGCAAGTTGGTAGCAACCATTTTTTCTGCAGTTCTAATTATCCTCTGAAGTCTGTGTTTTTCTTGTTGGGTTGCAGAACCGAACCAGACAGTTATAGAGGTGCAAATGACAGACTCAATAATTCCTCTGTAGAATTGGATCAGCAGCTCCTTGGGCAGTTTGAGCTTACTGAGTTGGCGCAGAAAGAACATTCTTTGTTGTCCTTTTTTAATGATGTGTTTGATGTTAGCTGTCCATTTGAGATCTTGCGATATGATAGAACCCAGAAATTTGAAGGTTTCTACTGTTGATACTGTGTTGTCAAGTATTGTGAGAGGTGGAAGTATGGAAGGGTTTTTCCTAAAGTCTACCACCATTTCTACGGTTTTGAGTGTGTTCAGTTCCAGATTGTTTTGGTTGCACCACAAGGCTAGTCGTTCGACCTCTCGTCTATATGCGGATTCGTCATTGTCTCGAATGAGACCAATCACTGTTGTGTCATCTGCGAACTTCAGTAGCTTAACAAATGGATCATTGGAGATGCAGTCATTGGTATACAGAGAGAAGAGAAGTGGGGAGAGCACACAGCCTTGGGGGACCCCTGTGCTAATTGTACAGGTATTTGATGTGATCTTGCTTAGCTTCACCTGCTGCAGGTGTAGCAGGTGCAGCATTCTGCAGTCTTTAAAGTATTTCTACTGAGAATCAATACTTCTTTGAATGTGTAGTTATACATTTTTATCACATTTATTGTTGACATATAAAGCAACATTATGTTCAGCATTACTATTCTTAGTCTCTTGAGGATGACTTGCTGTTATGTTCTTCTAAATCCAAATTAAATCTCAGTTCTAGAATGTTCTGTCTCACACATTGTGAGTTGAAGTTTGTGAAAAATGTCTTTCTGCACATCAGACCTTTTATAAAATTTCTATCTATTTAGTCCCTTTCTCATTCAACTTTGTCACTGTTTTTAGATAATCATTTGAAGAAAGAATTCCTTTATTTTTAGAAGTACTCCATACATATATATAATTTAATAAAGGGTGATGCAGATTTTCAAATGGATTGTGAAACCTTTCAAGTTATTGCTTCTGCCAATAAATAGTATTTTTATAGGAAGCCCACTGTTACAATACACACACATTTAAGATTGTGTGTTTTTCTAGCACTTTAAAGTAAAAATTAAGTGTGTATTTGCTCTTAATATTTTGTTCATGAGGAATCAATTAGCAATACAGTTAATTACCATCTATAAAACTGTTAATTTTCTCAAATAACAAGTAATGGCCTTTTAATTTGAAAGCATAATCAGCTGAAATAGATATCTCAAAAACACAGATTTCATGGGTTGAAATTTCTGTCAGTGTATCCCCACGCCAATATTTAGAAATTAATATATGCTTAACAAGATGTAAAACTTGTCTACTACTGGAAAGAAGTGATGAATACACATCGAAATATATCTTGGGAAAAGACCAGAGTGGGCAAATGGATTACTAATTAGATTTCAGGTGAATTTTTGAATTGGTCATGTTTGTAGCGTGATATTAATCCAACCTAATTCATCGATGCTATCCAATGTTGGTTCCCTGAGGAAGGATGTGGTATAAACTTGTTAGCAACCATGTTCCCATGGGCAAAATGTATACAGGCAATTGAGAATGTGTAATATTATGTGGGAGACACATAAGAAACTGTTGTGACCCAGGCTCAATTAGGCATTTACAAGACACAATTAGTCTTAAACAAACCTCTTTTATTATAACAGCTGGGAATTACTTAATATCCAGCTTAGTCCAAATTAATTCCAAAACAAGTCCTTCAGAAAAAGTCCTTCGGCCTTATCACAAACCTTTATCTTCTTTGGCACCCTGCCAAAGACTTTTCTTGGCAAAGCCCCATTGTTGTGTCTGTGCCCACCGAGCCGGGCCTGCTGCCAGAAAGTGACTTGGACAGTGAAGGGGAAGGGCCGTCAGGACTTACCTCAGGAGCACCGGCTTGCCTGGCTCAGCTCCAGGAGCCAGAAACAGGCCAGGTGGAAGAGATAACGAGGCCTCCATCCCCTGACTTCCCCCACCCCCGGCCACGCCTGCAGACCCAGCTGACAGCAATCAGGCTTGGTTTTGTAGGCAGGAGAGGAGGGAACAACAGAAGCAAGGGTGAGGCAGGCCTAGGAAGTGCTGAGTCATGGAGTCACACCCCACAGGATATAAAAGGCAGCAAGAGCTGCTGTGTCTCTTTGTAACAGGCAAATCCACTGATTACGAGGTGAAGTTTATTTCTGAGTGACTCACCAGCATCGTGGAAGATAACGGAGGCTCTTGGCAGACACTGGCTATTCTGCTGCCAGAGCTGATAGTGACGGCTAATTAAGCCATCATTTGGACGGAGGCAAGGGAGGACAGAACACCCATGAAGTTCAGAAATAAGAGACACCGACTAGAAACAGATTTAGCAGATTTAGAGTTGCTTTCCTACAAAGAGCCCAAGAGCCTTTGCTGCTCTTTTAAGCCTTATGGGAGGGGCCAATCATCTCCTCACCTTACTCCAGAGTCGTCCTTTTTGCTTTAACTGCTCTTGTCTTCTGGCAGCTCTTCGTATGCGTGCACTAGGAACAGGCTCTTCCTGTTCCTCTGCCTCTCTGCTGTCTACCTCTGGAGGCTCCAGAATCTTAGCATCGCTCCTAGATGGCCCTGGACCCATCTCTGCCTCCGACGCAGAGCCCTTGTCCGGGCCTTCCCCTGACTCCAGGACTGGCCCATTTTCCTGCCCAGCCTCCTCACTGTCCAACTCTGCTGCCAGCTCTGCAGGCTGCTGGTGGACCACAACAGAAGCGATGCTGCATAGGGAACAGTCAGATAAGAGAGTAGATAGCCCACAGCTGCCTAATGGGCAAAAAAAGAAAGAAAAGGAACTTTTCTTCCATTTTCAGGCTGTAAAAAAAAAGATGGCAGGCATTTGTACTTGCAAGCATGGGTTGGATTCAGCCGGTTCAGACTGGTTCGGGCGACCTGGTAGCTCCAATGACCAGGAAATATAATATTCTGCCTTTTTAATATTTCCTAAAACATTTCATTCTTCTAGGAGAGGGGTAGGTGCTAACTTTCTACAATTGCAATGATGATACTATCTAATCATCTCATCCTCAGCCATCCCCTTCTTCATTTCCTTTCAATCTTTCCCAATATCGAGATCTCTCTCAACAAGTCCTCTCTTCTGATTTGGTGGCCGAAATATTTACGCTTCAGCTTCAGTATCTGTCCTTTCAAAGAAGAGTCAGGGTTGATTTCCTTCAGGATTGACTGATTTGATCTCCTTGCAGACCAAGGGACTCTCAAGAGCAAGACTCTCCAAACTTGGCAATTTTAAGTCTTGTGGACTTCAACTCTCAGATTTCCACAGCCAGCATGGCTGAGTGAGGAATTCTGGGAGTTGAAGCCCACAGGTCTTAAAGTTGCCAAGTTTGAAGATGTCTGTCCTAGAGTCTTCTCCAACACCGCAATTCAAAAGCATCAATTCTTCAGTACTTAGGCCTCCTTGTGCTCCAGTTTTACAGCCATACATGATTACTGGAAAATCAGCTATTTTAATCCAGGCCAAACAGGAAAAATAAAATAAAGCCACCTACATCTAAATGCTTTATAAACTCATAGCAGAATTGTTCAATTGTACAGTATATCCAAAGTACATCTGAACAGATGATTCAATTATTTGAATAATTTAATTCAATTTACAAGCTGTTCTATCTCAGAGGATTAGAACAGTTTTGCCACTGACACTGCACATTTCTGCTCTCGGGGGACTCGCCATCATGATAATTTAAGTCACCTAGAACTAACAGCACAATACTGTACACATAAATAATTCCGCTCCTTTTAAAAAGGATTTACTCCTACCTAGATGCATAGTAGATTGCTATCTTCAAGGGGTGGGGAGGGGAAAGTCATTAAGCTCGATATTGCTTAGGTATAAAAATGAAAAACGATGAAGACACTGAACCCTGTCCCATTTCTTAAATCCTTTGTCACAGTATTGCTCAGCCCTCCCTGCTTATGCTTTTAGTTCTAGTTTCTTCCATTCTGTGATAGTGGTGAGAGCAATTAACCAAAGGAATGGCTTACCTTCAGAAGTTCTGGGTATTCCATCACTGGAAGATCTCAGAAAGAGACTGGACAACTGTTTCTCTGAAATGAAATCGGGCCGTGATGGCAAACTTATGGCACGCATGCCAGAAGTGGCACATAAAGCCATCTCTCCAGGCACGAGAGCCGTTGCCCATTGCTGTTCTGGATTCCGGTGTGCCGTCCAGCTAGTCTTCATGCATGCGGAAGTGCTTGAAACCAGAAGAGCAGCCCCCCCCCCCAGTGCGCATCCACGTGCTGGGAAGATGATCTTCTGGTTTCCAGCATGCACATATGCACCATGTGGCTGCTCTTCCAGTTTCCGGTGCTTGCTTGCACACTGGCCAGCTGGTCTTCACGCATGCATGCACGCCAGAAACCTGTTGTGACTCGTCCTCCCTCCTCTCCTCAGCTGGGCCCCTCCCGTCTCCAACCGGGCCTTTTATCAGACTCCGAGTCTGATAATGAAGATGAACGGCCTGTCATGACCAGCCCCCAGCCCTGGCCCCATGCTCGGAGAGGATTCAAGCAGTGAAAGGAGAAGTCCGATAAACTTCACTCATACAGCGTGTGTTCCTTTGGCTCAGCCTTCAGAGCAGGAAGCCAGCCAGGTGGTGGAATTACCTGGGCCTACTCCCTCTGACCCCTCCCTTTCCCAGACACTGACAGCAGATCCAGTGGAAGACAATTCAGAGTAGGTGGACCCTCGCTTCTGGAGATCTGAGAGGCGACGCCAGCAGAAGGAAGGGTGGGGCAGGCCTGGATAAATGCTAAGTCATGGAGCCACACCACACAGCTTATATAAAGGACCTGCTTTTGGCATTCCAACCTTGAGTCAAGCAAAGTCTTATCTAGGTTGCTGATATCAGACCCTATCGCTGAAGTCACAACTTGGACTCCTGCCTGCCCTGATAAACCTCGAAGGCACTTGGCAAGCTGCAGAGGCTTTGTTGCCAAGTTTGTTATGGACTTCCTTGACTCGTTCGTCGGAGTGGGGGTGGGACACGACAAAACCGGAAAACCAGATGCTCAGCATGCATGTGTGCTGGAAACCGGAAGATCATCTTCCCGGCAAGCGCATACACACCAGGTGGTTGCTCTTCCAGTTTCCAGCACACAAACGTATGCTCCCATTTCGGCACTTGGTGCTGAAAAGGTTCGCCAACATTGGTATAAGGTCTCCTGCTTGAGCAGTGGGTTGGACTAGAAGATCTCCAAAGTCCCTTCCAACTCTCTTATTCTATGCTCTATGAATTAAATTAGTTTACCTTATTGTCATTGCATCTCATACAATGAAATTAAATGCCATCGTCAGTGTACATTGCGCATAAAAACACACACACACATCCTCTACATTCTACACAATTGAATTGAAAACCCCTGATATTGCATTAATATTGCACTATACAGTAGAATTCAATATACTGTAGTTACTGCTCTGGGATAGAAGTTGTTTTTCAGCCTATTTGTCCTTGTTTTTATTGCCCTGTACCATCTGCCAGATGGTAATAGTTCAAAAAAAGGGTGCCCAGAATGAGATGGATCTTTAAGAATGGTTTGAACTTTCTTAAGGCAGTGGGAGCTATCAAGCTCTTCCAAAGAGGGGAGAGGGCAACCAATGATCCTCTGGGCAATGCCGTGAACCCTCTGGAGCACTATCCTATCTGCCAGTGTGCAATTGGCAAACCATACACAGGTGCAGTAAGTTAAACTACTCTCTATGGTGCAGCGGTAGAAGGTCACCAGCACTTAAAAAACAAGGATGGAAAGGATAATGGTAGAATGCATGAGAGAACTGCATCAAGATGGCGTAACATGATGTATTCTTCCCAGTCAACCCAGCCTTCTTTCAGGAATATCTATAGTAACCATGTTCATTTAATTCTACCTCCAATGTTCAACTTTCCATGGTCTATGACCATATTTTAACCTTGAATAAAAGAGGGTATTGTGTCATTAGCTTAATGTTACCAGCAAGGTGGTTTTGGTTTTATCTAACTGATGCAAATTTTTGAATATTGCGAGCATAGTGTGAGTTTTCTAACAAAATGGCTGCCAGGGAAATAATGCCATTCAATTAATGGCTGCTGCTATGAGTCATGATCAACTACCCGAATGCAAATTTATCCACCAGTCTTCTTTTCCAATGGGAAAAAGTTACTATTACATCTTACTTTTGTCCTTCCCAAGATATATGGGTGTATTTCCTAATTAAATGCATGATGGGTTGAAAATGCAAATTAAGTTCTTTTCTAAGAAATATGGACACATTTGCAGAGGCAGTTTGTTTCATAGAACGATAGTTTCATATTTCCATTCTTATTTTATTCTTATTTTTTGTATGTAAGAAATCAAAATGGCAGGAATGGAGTGGGCACCAAGGATGGTTTTGGAATACAGTTATTCAGTGTATTTATAGATCCAGTATTAGAAAAGTTATTCAGAGTTTGTTTCTCTGTAGGATTTCAGGCTGAAATTTTCCTAAATCAGTGTTTCTCAACCTTGGCAACTTTAGGACTTCAATTTCTAGAATTCACCAGGTAGCCAGTTGAAGTCCTTAAAGTTGCCAAAATTGAAAAACAGTCTACAGATAGTCGGAATAGATGCTTAGAACCAACATGAAAACTGTTAGGTCGTGGAATTATGATCTATCCCCTTATTCACAAAGAGGATGATCTTGTTAGAGAGTGGGAATATTCATTGTTAGGGCAATGACAAAAATAAGACACTATAGAAGCCCAAATTAGGAACCGAAAATGTCAGCTACTTAAAACTTCAAATAAAAATAAAAGGAAGGAAGGAAGGAAGGAAGGAAGGAAGGAAGGAAGGAAGGAAGGAAGGAAGGAAGGAAGAAAACCACATTTCAGACTGAGAAGATTCTGTTACTAAAGCCAATCTTAGCAAAAGTAGTTTTAGATGCACCTGGCATCTCCTTCTTAGGCTGCCCTCTTCAAATAGTTAATACCTTTTTGCTGATGGAGCTATATTTTTGAGCTGTTCCTCCAGTACTTACTTCAATGCTCTGTTGGTACTAGGCAAAACTGAGGGAGGGCACCTCAATGCTTCATCTGAATCAGCATACTATAGTATCTGGAAAGGTTCTTACTGCTATCTATTCTTGGGCTCCATACGGTATTTCTCCCAACAGCAATGGGCTTCATCAGCTGCAATTTCACTTCATTTTGAAAAAAAAAAAGTTTTAATCCAGGATTTGCGCTTGCTGGCAGGATAGTGCAATGTTGTTCTTTACAAGTGTTCAAACTGTATGATAAACCTAGGCAACCGAAAACAGGAGCCACAGTGGCTTAGTGGTTAGAGTGCAGTACTGCAGGCTGCTTCGGCTGCCAGCAGTTTGGCAGATTGAATCTCACCAGGCTCAAGGTTGATTCAGCCTTCCATCCTTCTGAGGTTGGTAAAATGAGGACTCAGATTGTTGGGAGCGATATGCTGACTCTGTAAACCACTTAGAGAGGGCTGGAAAGCACTGGAAAGTGGTATATAAGTCTAAGTGCTATTGCTATTTCTCAGGATACATTCAAAGACAAAGGCTAAAAATTGGTTAAACTTTACTAACTAATATGAACCAAGGTGTTCTCTCACCACCTCTATCTGCCAATTCTCTGAATTTTTAAGTGCTTCTTTAGTATCTCCCAGTGGATCTCATTTGCTTCTGTACTTGGTAATGTTTAAACACACTGCCTGTTGCAAGTACTGGCAGGGGGAGGGAGGGAGAGAGAGAAATGGGGAGAAAGCGAAAAGCAATTGCTTGCAAAAAGGGACATTTGGGCTGTCTTATGCATTGCAGTCTAGGGTGACCGACAGATGGCCTAGTATAATGAAGCTTGTGAAAAGAGCACAGCTTTATTTAACAGACTGTGTTCCTTAAATAAGCAGGGTAAACAAGATGGGTCTAGAAGAATCATATGAAGTGGGTGAGGCAACTCAAACAGCAAACTGACACTAGTTGTGATGTAACTGTATGATATATTGCTTGAACCATTTGATTTAAAAATAAACTTGAAAAAGAGCTAGGTTTTTTTTTAATAAATTCACCAAAGAAAGAAAAAAAGTATGTCTGGAGAAGAACTAAATGTAGTAGACTACTACATGTACTTTGGCCAACGGATCTCAATGGAAGGCAATACAATCAAGGAAATTGGACGGCATATTAAATGTGGTTGCCAGGCCATTCGGCGAGCTAAGCATAATTTTCGAGAGCAACTTCCCCCAAATGCCTGAAGAGAAAAGTTTTCAATCAGTATGTGCTACCTTTTGTAATATTTACCAGTGAATCACGGACACTAACCACACAATCGATACAAAAGCTACAAGTGGCGCAAAGAGCTATGGAAAGATACATGCTTGGCATTACAAGACAAGATAGAAAGATCCGCACAAGGATTAGAGAACAAAGGAAAGTATACGATATCATCGAGAGAGTAAAGGAATTGAAATGGAAACAGGGTGGCCACACAGCAAGAAGAACTGATGGCAGGTGGACCAAGGCAGTCATAGAATGGATCCCACTTGATAAAAATCATCCACAACAGAGACCTAGAACAAGGTGGATCAATGACATCAGCAAGTATTGAGGACTCAATTGACAAATGAAAGCTCAGGATCATATTGGTTGGAAACATGTGGAAGAGGCCTTCATCCTGCAGTGGATAGATGATGGAGGAGAAGAAGAAGGAGAAGGAGGAGGAGGAGGAGGAGGAGGAGGAGGAGGAGGAGGAGGAGGAGGAGGAGGAGGAGAAGAAGAAGAAGAAGAAGAAGAAGAAGAAGAAGAAGAAGAAGAAGAAGAAGAAGAAGAAGAAGAAGAAGAAGAAGAAGAAGAAGAAGAAGAAGAAGAAGAAGAAGAAGAAGAAGAAGAAGAAACATTACTTAGGATATATACTAAACCTCATCATTCCATGTATCTGAAGAAACTGAGCGGTGTTCAGGGAAGCTTAAGTCTTCTAATCAAATATATTAATTAGAAAAGATGCTACCAGACTTCATTTATTGCACCAATTTAACACAGCTCTTCTCCTATAATGCTAGAATATAAATTCCTAAATCAAATTAAATAAATAAAACCCATTCTTGTAATACCATAGAAATAGAATGACTGTGGCAAAAGAAAGCAAAGGTAGTACCAACTCTAATAGGTGCCTTCAGTGAAAGCTTAAAACACCTGGAGCACCACTTGTACACCATTGGCATTGTACAAATTCACCATCAGTCAATTGCAAAAGGCAGCTTTACTCAGAACAGTTTACATCCTGAGATGATACCTCTGAACACCATAAAACATCAACAACTGCCTATCCCAGATAGGCAGGACTTGATAGGTGAATAAAAATGCCAAATCCAATCTGAACATCCGGCTGACTGTGTGACAAATCATTTTTTTAAGTTTAGGATTAAAGCATTAGTAATTATTAATGACTATTATTTAGTTAAGTTTACATTTATCTATCCCTGTATCTATATTACTAAAGTTTATACTTTATTATTTATTTGTCAATTTTGTATATCAGCCTAATCACATAGACTGAAGTAGGCAATAAGTCCTGTTCTGTGCCATATTGATTTTTTGGACTGTTCAGGTGAGGTTGTGATTTTGATGCAAACCCGTGCAATTTCTTTTATTGGTTGTTTCCTTTCCTCATAGCATTCTGAGTTGGTTTTCTCCATTATATTTCTTCATTCGGGCATACCATCTTGCCCGTTCTATAGCTGATCTTCCATAACAAGATTATGGTATACCCATGCATATCCTTTGGCTTCTGATTGGAGTTCTTTGTTGTCCATTAGATGATTTCCACATTCCTAAGAACCTGATGTTTCCCTCAGTAAGCCTTGCATGGCTATTGATATTCTAAACCATTACTCTTTCCTCTTATATTAAGTCTTTCATCTCCCCATCCATTGTCCTTGTCTCTAGGGGCTTAGACCTTTCCCACCAGCAAGCTGGCCTTTGGTTTTCACCCTAAAATTGCTACTCATTGTTTAATGTCAGTGTTAACATTTAGTTGCATTCTACAGTAACCTTAGCTGAGTCAATTCACAACTCAAGAATGGCTAATCAAGAATCTGGGCTGAAAGCTTTTGCACTCTGCCAATTTTATTTTTGATTAGCTAGACCTCACTTGATTAGCTAGACTTCAATAAAAATATTGAATTATTTTTAATACACATATATAACAGAAGTCTAACAAGAAACTATGCTTTATTACATATTAGCTAGTTGAAAGGAATGATATTCAGAGGTGGGTTTCACATAATTTTAACACTAGTTCACCACACACCCAAAAATGCACATGCATGCCTTCCACGCACGCACGCAAGCATGCGCTTTGCTTGTGCACGCGGCTTATTAAATGTGGCTAAATAGGATGGCATAGCACCGAGGCAGGTGAGCAGGCCCATCCACAGGTCGCCAATACCGGTTCACCCGAACCGGTCTGAACCGTCTGAATGCCACCACTGATGTTATTTAAGCTTAAACTCTTAAATGTCTTGTGAATCAATTATTTAAGCAAGTGCCTCCTTCTGAGCAAGGCTATGTTTTGAAAGCTTCGAGCAAGATCCTCCTTTAGCTACTTTCATTGTTAGGCGTAAGTTATATAATTTTGGAAAAATTATTTTCATTGATGGCCTCCTAGTTATATAAACTCCTATTAAAGGAGTATACTCAGACCAGAACATGTATTTTATTTGGGGCCTGTATATGTATATTTGTTTGTTAGAGAACTCTAACAAAAATACTGACTGGCATATGTCACCAGAGAAATTATCTATAAAGATAATATAAAGGTATTTCTAATTAATGTTGATGTCAATGAGCCCAGCTCTTCTGTTTGAGCAGGGATTTGGACTAGAAGTCCTCCAAGGTAACTTCCAACTCTGCTATTCTGAAATACTTATAAAATATTTGTTGGAGATGTGAAAAACATGAAGGGACATTTTACCATGCATGGTGGACTTGTAAAAAAGCAACAGAAAAAGGTATATATATCTATACATACATACATACATACATACATACATACATACATACATACATACATACATATTTCAAAGAATCAAAGAATCAAAGAATTTTGAAGATTAACACTGAGATAAAACTACCATAGCTAGAAGAGCTGAGATATCTTCAATATCATCTTCTATTTTGTCCAAGTCCAGGCTCTAATTCAGTGGTCTACCATAGAATAGAAAAGAATTTTTTATTGGCCAAGTGTGATTGGACACACAAGGAATTTGTCTTGGTGCATATGCTCTCAGTGTACATAAAAGAAGGATACCTTCATCAAGGTACAACATTTACAACACAAATAACAATCATGCTACATTCCTTGCAAATGTGAAGTCCTTGGTGCTCTTTGAGTGATATTACCAAGTTGGGTAATGAAATGTCTACAAGCAAACAAGTTCAAAAGGTCACAACAACTCCCTACATTTTTTGTCTTAACTGGATTCCTTATAGTCAACTGTTGTCAGTGATCTCTTCTAAACAATACTAAGAAAGACGAAGACAGACAAAGAAAAACAGTTCAGAATGACCAACAAGAAAAGAAAGAAGTTCATAAGGGCCAGTGAAAACAGCAGAAAGAAGGAAGATCAAGTCAAGTTATAGTCGCTTTTCCAGACCTGCATAATAACTATTCTTATTGCACTACCCCTTTTCTCTCTATATATAAGTGTGTGTGTGTGTGTGTGTGTGTGTGTGTGTGTGTGTGTGTTCCAGCATAACTCTGGAATGCCTCGAGCAATTTCAACCAAACTTGATACACAGATGACTTACTCTCTGGAAACAAATATGTGGGGAGTTAGACACCCCTAACACCCCTTGGGGTTTGTGTTCTGTTAAGCTACAGCCTGCTGTGCCTTAAAATGACTACCACTGTACTGCCTTAAAATGGCTTCTACTGTACAGCACAGTGGAGTTGCCATGGCAACGGCTTCACAGTAGTCCACAAGAGGATTCCCTTTGGTAAGGGGGAAAATCCAACATGAGAAATTATGTTTGGTCCAGACATTTTCAACAAGGCTTTGATTATTCTTGAGGACAAATGTATGTCCATGATCAATAAAACATTACTGTAACTCGGCCTGCTTGCACCACTACGAGACCGACATAACATACTTCATGCAGACTACATACGAGAAAAGAACTACAACGTCAAACATCTTAGTGCATATATCGCAGACAAGAAGCCACTATTAAATCAAGATCAGAAAAAAGCATACCAAATGATCATGGATTAGCTACCAAAACAATAAGGTGGTATCATTTTACTTGATGCTTCTGGGGGCATAGGGAAAACATTTTTAACTAATTCTCACCAAAATCAGGGCTCAGCATGAAGTTGCTCTTCCTGTCTAATACAGGATTGGGATAAATAAATATCCGGACAATGCCAGATTATGAGCTAGTTTTAAATAAAAGGATTCAATAAATGCTTGGGAATGATTCATGTTCTCAGTTCCACGACCAGCTGCCAGATTCTTTCTCCCCCTGCCCAAAGTCAAAGAGTTGGTGGCCATGTTTGCACAACCTGATTAAATAATTATTGAATTAGCCCGTTGCTGGGTTATACCACAGATTGCATTATAAGCTAATCAAAAATTGCTGTATGGGCATTGAACCACAAGAAAATCCCAAACCAACCCATTGAGGGTTAACATTATATCACCCTCAGGCTTATTGTATAAACACAGCAACTTGGTCTTCAATGAGTCAATTGCATTGAAAGTCTGTACATATCTATCAGTCTATCAAAGATAGATACCTATCTATCAAAAGCTACTGTCCCTGTTTATGTGACTGTATTTATATGTGCATTGCAGTTTTCCCAGAATATGGCAGATTGTTGAAACAGCTGCACTAGCTGCAAAGTGCCTTCAAACAGAAGCTAAAATGTTTAATATGGTATACAAATAACATTTGCTAACATATTTTCACAGGCCATCATGAAATTAACAGGACAGCATTTTTATGTCCTCCTCTGGATACTTGACATCAACAATCTAATATTATTATTTTTTCTATGGTAGTTTTGTTACTATTTAGCCCTAGGCTTCATACATATTATCTTTCCCTGAGAATCTTAATTTTAAGTTCTTGAATTATAGTTTAATTGGTAGATTAAATAATTGCTATGTGTTATTTATGTAGTTGTTATTTTTTTTTCTTTTTTGTAGGCTGGCCAAAGCTATCTACAATTGGGCATCTCAGAAAATCAATTACAGGTATTTTGGTGTCTTCTAGATGTTTTTGCCAAAAGACTATGAACCACAGTCTTCACTAAATCCAAAGGCATTATTGGGAATATTGTTCTAATACCTGGAGAACATCAGTTTACCTACTTGTGCTATAGATTATGGGTATTAGGCATAGAATCCGAGGGGGCAACTTTAACTTAGTTATCTTAATTTTATTCACTGAACATCCTCCAAATCCTACTGCCCCACCAAAAAAGGAAGGGGATGCAGACTAACCCAAAAGTAAAATAAAGGAAACCAAGTCAAATTGGGGAAAATAGAAACTGGATATCCATAATTTCAAAGAAAAAACAATGCCTGGGACTGCAAGATTAGCCATCAAATGCCTGCCTCAAGATTTTCCATTAGTGGTGAATAATGAGTTAGTGGTGAATAATGAGTTAAACTCAAATAAGATTTATATTGTAGCGCTGTAATTTTAGTAGTCTTTTAGTAGTATAAAGTAGTATAAAAATTAGGGACGTGGTGGCTCAGTGGCTAAAACGCTGGGCTTGTTAATTGAAAGCTCGGCAGTTCAGCGGTTCAAATCCCTAGTGCCGTGTAACAGGGTGAGCTCCCGTTACTTGTCCCAGCTTCTGTCAATCTAGCAGTTTGAAAGCACGTAAAAATCAAGTAGAAAAATAGGGACCACCTTTGGTGGGAAGGTAACAGTGTTCCGTGCACCTTTGGCATTTAGTCATGGAGGCCACATGACCACCTAGACATCTTCGAACAGCACTGGCTCTTCAGCTTTGAAACAGAGATGAGCACTGCCCCATAGAGTCGGGAACAACTAGCACATATGTGCGAGGGGAACCTTTATTTTTATCTTTAGTATAAACCCAATCATTCCAGATGGAGTTGACTCTGAATAGCTATGCTTAGGATTGTACTGTGTAATGTTATCTTGTGGTCAGTGTCCTAAATTAGCAACACTTCCTTTGTGGCCAAGAACAAAAGATTCTCAAGTGTTTCAATGACACAGCAGACCAGCCTGAAGACTTCACCAAACACTGTGTTTCTCCAGAGAAACAGAAATGTCACTACAGATAAGAGTCTGCCATGGTTTTTTGTGATAACGTCTACATGGATGAAAGAACCTCTGAATTTTAAATTCTAAACTGTAATTCCCTTCCTTTTCATGTCAACTTCACACTTATCCCTGTGAATGTGTAAACAGATCAAAGGTTGAAATGAGGGCAAGAGATGTTATCTTAGGATAAATTATGACTTAAATAAGCTTGCATTGTGTCATCCCAGACTTCAGGATAAATAATGGGAGCATCTTTAATACAAAAAGAAAGCAGAGACATGGGCAACACGTAATTAAAACAGTAAAGAAGATGAGTTTTAGTAGATACTAATTGATGTGTTTGGCTGTTAATTACTAGACTGACTTGCTAGCTCTTGATTTCATGTTAGAGATTAACATAAGAGCCTTTTCATGTACTTAAGATTTAATCAAGCAGGCAGTGCCGAACAAGCATCTTTCCAGAGTATTTTTCATTACAGTACACTAAGCAAAACATTTATACTCTTGGATCAGCCTAAGTTATCAGAGGCTTGATGGGATTAAAATAATTCATCTGTGCTAACACACTGGACCATTTCTTACCCTAAAAAGTAGATGAACCCAAGGAAGCCAAAATCTCCCAGAGGAGATGATTTATGCTTTGTTATTCAGCAATTGTGAAGTCAGCAATTGTGAAGTCACTGCATCACCCCGCATGCTAATGACATTCTTGTTGATAAATATTCAGGGTTTTTTTCCCCTAAGTTTTGACGCCACTGAATATTCAGTCTTAGGGGAATCATTGTTTTGCTGGGTTTATGGAGATAATTCCATAAAATGGGTCTCTTCTATAAAGCAAGCATTAATGAGTGAGCCCCCTTCATGGATTACTGCCTTGTCGTTGTGATGAGGTTTGCATAGCTCAATGAAGCTATGAGCTATGCCATGCTGGGCCACTTGTGAGTCCATTGGACTCCAAGACGATCAAACCGGTCAGTCCTAGAGGAGTTCAACCCTGACCGTTCTTTAGAAGGCCAGATCCTGAAGAGGAAACTCAAATACTTTGGCCACCTAATGAAAAGGAAGGACTCACTGGAGAAGAGCCTAATGCTGGGAAAGATTGAGGGCAAAAGAAGAAAGGACTTCAGAGAACGAGGTGGCTGGATGGAGTCACTAAAGCAGTCAGCATGAGCTAAATGGACTCCAGAGGATGGTAGAGGACAGGAAGGCCTGCATGAATGTTGTCCATGGGGTCGTGATGGGTCGAACACGACTTTGCAACTAACAACAACAACAACAACGATGAGTGAGCAACGGGGAAAAATGTATTTGGAATATCTGGATATCTATTATTATTATTCTTTTATTCATTAAACATGGAACTCAGTCAACTGAACATTTAAAAATGTATCACAAATACCATTGACTGGGACTAATGGTTCATACGGGTTGCTTCCGGCATCCTAGGTATCAACCAAGTATCGTCTTAAGATGTAAAATGTTCTGAGTTTTTGAAGTTCCACTTGTGTTATTGCAGGAAGCTGCAATTTCTTGATGTATTCTATAAAATTCTTCGACATGGTAGCAAGTGCCCTGATGACAATGGATATCACTGTTACATGTTTCAGCTATAATCGCATAGTTTCGATGGCCAGGTCATGATATTTTGTGATTTTTTTCAATTCTTTTCTTCGACTGGTGTCTCCCGGTACAGTGATATCAATAAATTATATGCTTTGGGTTTTGACAACTGTGATAGTGGGTGTGTTGTGTTCCAAATGACAATCTATCTGTTTCTGAAAGTCCCACAACATCTTCACCTTCTCTAGATCCCCTCACATTAAGAATAAAAAGATAGGAAAGAATAATAAAAAAGAAAAAAATTTTAAAAACGACTTCCGGTTTGGCTCTGCTTCGTGCAGAAAGCAGCTATGATTTAAAGTAAATTTTTAAAGGTGGGAGGTTATGTATATTTTGCATATTTTAGCTTGTGATTGTTGGTTATAATACCCGGTATTTGCTCTGGGAAGTCTGGGGGGGGAAAGGGGAGGAGGGGGAAGGGGGGGAAATGATACATGGATTGATTATTAATGTACAGTAATTTTTGAAGATATGAAATTAAAAAAAAATAAAAAAATTAAAATGATATTGGGGATGCTCGACTGCCATTTCAGGAAGAAAAGGAGAGAGGAGTAGAAGGAGGGAAGAAAGTAGGTAGGAAAGAGTAGAGAAGGAGGAGGGGAATAAGAAGGTTAGATAGGGTGGAAGAAGGGTGGAAGAAGGGAGGAGTGGAGAAGGAGGAGAGGAAGTAGTAAAGTGAAGGAGATGAAGGATGGGAAAGTAGTAGAGGGTAGAGAGGGAAAGTAGTAGAGGGTAGAGAGGGAGGTTGTGTAGAAAGGAAGTGGCAATCGGGCAGGCCTGAATCAGTTATAAATAAAAATTAATGATTAATGATGGATAATAGTTTGTACATAAATATGATGTTGGAAAATGGAAATAAAAATTATTCAAAAAAAAAACAAAAAAAAAACATCTTCACCTTCTCATTTTTGACAACTTTTTCCACTTTGTGTTCCCATGACTTTTTGGATACAGGTAAGTCGTATTTTTAACATAATGACCAGTGGATTAGTTTAGCAACTCGGTCATGTCTAGCTTTGTAATCAGTTTGCATGATTTTGCTGCACTCACATATTAAATGTGAAACAGTTTCAACTTTGTCATTGCAAAGTCAGCAGTTTGGATTGTCAGTGGATTTTTGTATCTTCGCTTTCATGGCATTAGTTTGTAGTGCTTGTTCTTGAGCAGCAAATATTAAACTTTCTGTTTTTTTCTTGATGGTTCCTCTCTTAAGCCATGCCTGTGTCAAGTTGTTATCACATTTTCCTTCAATGTTTTGCAAATGCTGTCCATGCAAAGCTTTGGTTTTCCATCCATTTAATCTATCATCCAACTGTTTTCCCTTATATTCTGCCTTTGTTTCCGTTGTTTTTATAATGTTCTCCATTTTCACAGCCTGCAGCAATTTTTCTGTACTTTGGTTCACATAGTCATTCAAACTTCATTTTTCTTCTTCTACGGAGAAGAAATATGGATTTGCAATACCCCTCTACCCCCTATTCTTCTTCGCGGGTACAACCTGTCGATGCCAGTTTGTGGATGTAAAGCATGGTACATATTCAAAAGTTTACATGTTTTCTGATCCAAGTTGTCCAGTTCAGCCAAAGTCCAGTTGATGATTCCAGCTGGGTAGTGTATCACTGGAACTGCCCATGTATTAATGACTTATTTTTTTATTATTATAAACTTGTATTCTTTAAACATGAAACTCAGTAACTGAACATTTAAAAATGTATCACAAATATTATTGACTGGAGCTGATAATTGATACAGGTTGCTGCATCCTAGGTAGCAAACAAGTACCTTTTTAAGATATACGATGTTCCTTCTTTTTCTTCTTCTTCTTTATTACTATTACTACTACTACTACTACTACTACTACTACTACTACTACTACTACTACTATTATTATTATTATTATTATTATTATTATTATTATTATTATTATTATTATTATTATTATTATTATTATTATTATTATCAGCATCAATGGAGGATGCTACAGTGGGAAAACTATAAGTTTATGATTTACTAATCCATCTATTGACCAAATACTCTTAAAGCAGTCATAAAAGTTAAAGGGAAAATCAAAATGAAAGCTTTTTTTTTTAAAAAAAAATAGGTATTTAAAATCAACACTGTAATAAAAATCACTGCAGCCTCAGACCTGAAATAATTTGCCTGCCTTAACAGAGATATCACTATGCAAAAATGCATACAGGTCATCCTCAACTTTTAACCCACAACTGAACCCAAAATTTGGGTTGCTAAGTAAGACAGTTGTTAAGTCTTAAGTTGTTAAGTGAGTTTTGCCTCATTCTACAACCTTTCTTGCCGCAGTTGTTCACTGAATGACTGCGGTTGATAAGTTAATAACTTGGTTGTTAAGTAAATCTGGCTTCCCCATTGACTTTGTTTGTCACAAGGTTGCAAAGAGTGATTACTTGGGACACAGCAACGTTCATAAGTATGAACCAGTTGCCAAGCATCTGAATTTTGATCACATGATCGTGGGGATGCAGCAAAGGTTGTAACTGTGAAAAATGGTCATAGGTCATTTTCCCCAGTGCTGTTGTAACTTTAAATGGTCACTAAATGAACTGTTGTAAATCGAGGACTACCAGCATAAAGAAGAGTAGAGTATTATGGGAGGCCAATGATTGTATTCTAAGAGACGGTCTGTCCAAGTGGACTTGTACCGTTTTAAAGCAGGGCTTTAAAACTCACGGCCAATGGGCCAAACGCATCACACGTTGGCCACACCCATGCCCAGTTTAGCAAGGGTGAAAAAAGGTCCTGATACATCACGTGACGACGCAGGTTTGATATCCTGTTCTAAAGGAATATCTTATTCAGTTAGGAGAAGGGGGGGTTATTATAATGCTAAGAATGCAGCTAAGTGACTCAATGATCAGCCAGCAAACCATCTAAGCCTGCTGCTAAAAAGTGATCTAAGCCCGTGATAGCGAACCTGCATGCCACAGGTGACACACAGCGCCCTCTCTGATTGCACAGGAGCCATCGCCCCAGTTCAGCACCGACGCGCATGCGCGTGTGCCTCCTGATGGTCTTCTGGTCTCTGCCGTGCATGTGCGGGGGTGAGGTGGGGCACATGCGGGGGCATGCGTGCATGCAAAGGGGCAGGGTACATGCAGAGGCCTGCACACATATGCGTGGGGGCGCATGCATGGGGTGAACGAGCATTGCATTTTGGGGGTTCGGGCGCACACGCAGGTGCTTTGGGCACTTGGTCCGGAAAAGGTTAGCTGTCACTGAACTAAGCTAACCACGTAGGTGGAATATAATTAGTGAAAATGAATTTTGAAAAGTGCAACTTTTGTGAGGTCAAGTTAAACTTTGAGTGCCTTGTCATGACTGTCTTCAAAGGAGTTTAAAAATACTACGTTCAATTTAGAATTAAGTTGGATTTAATTAAATGTGTTTGAAATGATTAGTTTCCCTGTATTTGACAATTTCTCCTCTTTCTGCCCTGTCATTACTTTGGTTTATTTTGGGAGCTGGATTCAAGTGTTTCGCTTTGTTTTATTTATTTATTTACTTATATCTTACTTTTATTATTTTTACAAATAACTCAAGGTGGCAAACATATCTAACACACTTTCCTCCTCCCTGAGAGGTAAATGATTGACCCAAGGCAGTGTTGGGATTCAAAAAATTTTAGTACCAGTTCTGTGGGCGTGGCTTGGTGGGCATGGGATGTCTTGATGGGCGTGGCATGGCTTGGTGGGTGAAGCTTGGTGGGCGTGGCAGGGAAAGGTTACTGCAAAATCCCCATTTCCTCCCAATGAGTTGGGACTCGGGAGGCAGAGGAGATGGGGGCAGGGCCAGTCAGAGGTGGTAGTTACCAGTTCTCCGAACTACTCAAAATTTCTTCTACTGGTTCTCCAGAACTGGTCAGAACCTGCTGAATACCACCTCTGGCCCAAGGTTACCTAGTTGGCTTTCATGGTTAAGGTGGAACTAGAACTCATGGTCTCCTGTTTTCTAGCCTGGTGCCTTAACCACTAAATTAAACTGGTTTTCTTTCTTTTTTTCTAAAGACAAGAAACAATGGATGGAACCTAATCGAGGAGGGAAGCTACTTGGAATTAAGGAGAAGCTTCATAACACTGAGGACAATTAACCAGTGGAACGGCTTGCCTTCACAAGTTGTGGGTGCTTCCATCACTGTAGGTTTTTAAGAAGAACCTGGATAGCCACTTGTCTGAAAAGCAGGGGTGAAATGCTACCAGATCGGACGGGATCATGCGATCCGGTAGCGATGGCGGCTGCTGGTTCAGAGGACTGGTAGCAAAAATCCCTGGCCCGCCCCCCCTGGCTCTGCTGAGCCGCACCATCTGCAGAGGTTTTTTTTTTTTTTTACTTTTAAAAGCCGGTTTTGCTTCAGCCGAAACAGGCCTTTAAAAGTAAAAAACAGCAGAACCTTATTTGTACTCTTACTTGTAGAAAACATGTTTTCTACAAGTAAGAGTAGAGATTCTAAGGCACTTACCTGATTACTGATGAACGCATGGCTTTTTTTCCAGCCCAAAAGCTCCAGTTTCACTTTCAGCCAGACAGAATCAATCGCTCAGCTAATCTATTTCCTCGGTGATCAACTGGCTGGCTTTGCTGACTGAGGAACTCTGGGATTTGAAGTCCACAATAAAATAAAATAAAATAAAATAAAATAAAATAAAATAAAATAAAATAATAAAATAAAATAAAATAAAATAAAATAAAATATTTGTGCAGCTTTCTGAGATTTGGTGTGTTTCTGTAGTGTTTCACTCTAACTACACAAACACACAAAATCTCAGAAAGCTGTATGTGGCATATTGTGTGTGTGTGTGTGTGTGTGTTAGTTGTGTGTGTGTAAAGTGTGAAAGTTGGTTTTTGAGCTTTTTGTGGCTGTGTGAAGTGCAGCTGCTTTTACATTGTGTGTGAGTCAGTTGTGTTGTGTTGTGTGTAAAGTGTGAAAGTTGGTTTTTGAGCTTTTGTGGCTATGTGAAGTGTGAAGTGCAGCTGCTTTTACATTGTGTGTGAGTCAGTTGTGTTGTGTTGTGTGTGTGTAAAGTGTGAAAGTTGGTTTTTGGTACCTCTTATTGTTTTTTTATACTTTGTTTATTATTTTTATTATTTATTGTTATTGGCCACGCCCACCAAGCCATCTGACCACCAAGCCACGCCCACCAATTAAGCCACGCCCACAGAACCGGTAGGGAAAATTTTTAGATTTCACCCCTGCTGAAAAGGTATAGGGTCTCCTGCTTGAGCAAGGTATTGGACTAGAAACTTCCAAGGTCCCTTCCAACTCCATTCTGATTCTAATTCTTTAGGCTATTACTACAATGGAAAAAAATGATTGGTTTCACAAACGCACATATAAACCCACCCAAATTGCCTTTTCTTAATGTTCAGTTATAGTACTCCTTGGACAGCAGCTATGAAGTATAGCCTTTATATTCAAAGATGCTCCCATTAAACATTTGCCTTCTTTAAATTAGTGGGAGAATAACAACACTTATTTGCTGATGAACCGACCTACTGCTACAGCAACCACCATAGATTTCAGTGCATAATTATCACTGGACTACCTCTGCACCTCACGAGGGTCACTCATCATCTCAAATGTTAACATATTTCCAGTGACACTAGAAAAGCTAATGAAAATGACTGCAGGGTGTTCTGTGCTTATTTACATATTTTAACAAGAAACATGCGGGAAAATAAATTGCATCGAGAAATCATTTATCCACAGGGATTAGAGATGCTTTTGTCCCATTAAACTGTATCACCATTAATTTTAATTGCCTCTCTTTGGTCACAAACATGAAGAAAACAGCCCTGGTGGAAAAGAGTAAGATAAATAGACTTTGAGAACAAAATTTAGTTGAATAGTGTCGATGTTTTCTGTTTATATTCATTGTCTTGCAATTGTGTTAAAATGCAATTATTATATTACAGATTTGGGAAAGTGGTAGTCCCTCTCAATAAAGAGTACGTAATTGCATCTGGGATAAAGTATTCATTTCTGCTTATTTTAATGTTATAAAGTGTTTCATAAATTGTAGAGAAGAAGAGAAGAGCAATTAACATAATTATAAACCTGGAGAGTGACTTATCAAGAAAGATAAGAATTTGTATGTCTGTGTAACTCAATTGAATCATGATTATGTGATGCAGCTCGGGTTACAAACAAGCATTTGCATGCTTAAGAGAGGATGTGAAGGGATATTATGATAATGAACTGGTTGAATAAAGAGGATTTAACAAGAATAGTTAAAGTAATTATAGTTTGTGCTAGGTCAAGTAGAAATGGAAGAAGGAGAATCTTAAGAACTTGAATTGTCTATATTTATTCTGCAAGGGGTTATGAAAGCTTGTTCCTTGTTTTGTTTTGTTCAGATATGTACACCTGTGTACAATGCATTTATGCTGAATATTAGATCAACCCTGACTGCTCTATAGAAGGCCAGATCCTGAAGATGAAACTCAAATACTTTGGCCACCTAATGAGAAGGAAGGACTCCCTGGGGAAGAGCCTAATGCTGGGAAAGATGGAGGGCAAAAGAAGAAGGGGATGGCAGAGAATGAGGGGGATGGATCAGAGGTGGGTTTCAGCAAGTTCTGACCAGTTCTGGAGAACCGGTAGTGGAAATTTTGAGTAGTTCAGAGAACCGGTAGTAAAAATTCTGACTGGCCCCACCCCATCTATTCTCTGCCTCCCAATTCCTAGCTGATTGGGAGGAAATAGGGATTTTGCAGTAACCTTCCCCTGGATTGGGGTGGGAATGGAGATGTTATAGTATCCTTTCCCTTGAGTGGGGCGGTAATGGAGATTTTACAGTATCCTGCCACGCCCACCAAGCTACGCCACACCCACCAAGCCACACCCACAGAACCGATCGTAACAACCCACCACTGGACTGGATGGAATCACTGAAGCAGTAGGCGTGAGCTTAAATGGACTCCAGAGGATGGTAGAGGACAGGAAGGCCTGGAGGAAAATTGTTCATGGGGTCGCAATCGATCAGACACGACTTCGCAACTAACAACAATAAATTAGATCAGAACTGCTTCCATTGATCTGGCTGAGTAAGTTGGCAAAAACCCATTTTAACACCTCATTCAGAACCTTAGAACTGACTTGGGGATTAAAATTGCTACCTTGTTCCTCTCTATCCCATCATTCATTTTGCAATCCTTTAAAGCCTTGTATGGGTAGAGTTGAGAAGCACTTAACTTAAGTGAGCACCTCTGCTTTACAGGAAAACAAGACTACACACTGCATTCTGTATCTTCATCCAGATTGCATTTTATAACTTGAAAACTTGATACTTATGGAAGTCTTTGAAAAGACAATTTATTTCTTTTGAAAATTGACTAAAGAAATACTGTACTGAAGAAGATTTAATGAAGTATGACTGGTCCCATGTCCACATAACTTATTGGCCACTGAGTATTTTATCTGCAAAGTTATTGACAAACATATTTCAAGGACTTGCTATATGATAATGGAACTGATAGAGGGATATATAGGATCACAATGCAAAAAAAGAAATCTGCATATTTGTGAAACCTGAGATCGTTCATTTGGAAAGATCCTAATGAAGTGCTTGGGTATCCATGTTTTAGCTTTACACCACAGGTGTATAAATATGTGTAGCACAATATTCTTCTCAAGCTGTCCTGCACAGAGTTCATTTTTTTCTTTTAACAATTCTGTAATCCCTTGTATCAGGGTTGAGTCAAAGCAACAGAACGGAGCTTGAGCGTTTATTAGTCGAACACCTTTCTTGATGCCTATGCAGCGTTCACAGCAGACTCATTGTGCCCAAAGAGAGAAATATCTGCCACTACCTAGGACTGAACTCACAGCCTCCTTATAGTGAGGTGGGAGCTCCACCTCTAGGCCACTGTGCTGCTTGAGAGTTTTGGTTCATTGATCCCTCTTTATTTTTTATAAGTTAAAAGCAGTTTTCTAAAGTCTGAGAAAATATATATATTTAATTCTTTCCAGAGATCCCTCCTATAGGCTATACTAATGAAACAAGGATGCAAAAAGTTATCACTAGACTATGGCAAAATGAAGTAGAAGTTGTTCTGTCCCCCTCAACCACAACCCAAAAGACATGCGAGCTGACTATATTTGCCAGCAATTTATTCCTACTACAGATATCGGTTCTGGCAACGAACCCGTGATTGCCTGCCATGTCCTTCTATCTCTTCAGTGCAACCGCAGTCCGTTGCTGGAGCAACCCAGAGTTCAGAAATAAACAGAAATCCAGAAGCCAATTCCTTAGTCTCGCAATAAAGCAGCCAAAGTTTCCAAAAGTCAGTTTTTGTCCATCATGAAGCCCAATGGCAGCTCCACCCACTTTTATACCCTATGGGGTGTGGCTCCATGAGTCAGCACTCCCTGGGCCGGCCCCTCCCTTTCCTTTGCTGCGCACATTTCCCTCGGCGTCGCTGCCTTGCATCTAGCCAAGATTGATCCTCCTCAGCTGCCTCTTGCCAGGGAGAAGGAGGGGTCGGGAGAAAGAGTTCGTGTCAGCTCCTCCTCCTCTACCTGGCTTGCCTCCGGAACCTGGAGCGGAACCAGAAAGGAAGTTCCTGCAGAGGGAAGCCCTGTCGGCTCTTACCCCTCACTCTCTGAGTCACTATCTGCCAGGAGGCCAGGTTCGGGGCCCGCAGACACAACAGAAGTTCTCTGAATTTGGGTAACTGAGTTATCATCATGGCTGGAGTAAGGGCAATTTATGCTCTAAATACAGTTCAACTATAGTATCCCTCAATGAAAATGAAGCTATCATGCCGTAAGTTGATTAATTGGTATTCATGGATGTCCTCTGCTAGTCTTCTGCCTGTTTCTCCTACATAGTGGCTGTTTCAGTCTTTACACTGTATGTTGTAGATGACTCCCGTTGTTTTTCTTCTGGGGCTGCTGGGTCTTCTGGTTTATTTAGGAAAACATTACTTGGTTTGTGTGCTATGCTGATTCCATGTGGCTGTAACAGACTGATGGTGGTTTCTGAGATGCATGGCATTATTATAGTTTTACGACTAATAGAACATATCCATGAACACCAACTAGCAGTCAGAAGAATTGATGAAAAGTCTTTAATTTCACAACATATGGAGAGACTTAACCATACTTTCAACTGGGAAAGTGTGACCATCGTAGACTAACATGAGTCCAAAAATTCTAGAAAATTCCTGGAAGCCTGGTACTCTGACAAATTGTCGATCAATATACACGTCAACACGAACATGATTTGCACACTTTGCAAAAGAGATACTCAGCAAGCCAAAAAGGCAACAAAAGACCAAAACACTCCCCCCACACCAGTTATCAACAGCCCAATGAGCATATATTAACACCAAGGTTAACATCAGATCAACAACCAAGAAGTAAACAATACCCAAGTCAAGGAACTGGCAAACAATCTAAACATCCCAACCAAAAACTCCCCCACCAAAACTGAAAGGGACAGGCCATTAGAATATAAATTGAAAGCTGTCAATGTATTCCTGACTGGCAGACACATGATAAGGTCAGCCAATGAATAGGGCTTAGTAACAAGGTCAGCCAATGGGAGCTGAGGCAGTAAGGAGCCTGGGCTTAGCCGTGCTTAGCTCTGAGTGCGGTGCTGAGAATCAAAAACTGAAACTGTTCTCTCCTCTGCCTGTGTTTTGCCTGTAACTACGACCACATTGGAAAATCTGCTTTTGGTATTGTATATTTATTTCATGTGTTATTATGGATATAAAGAGAAGTTAATGAATCCTGCTGAATCGGTTACCTGTGTGTGCTTTCTGGATTTGATTGCTGTTGTAAACTCCCCGGCTCCCTACTAGCACTAGTCTGGGTAATGAAACATCTGAAAGATAACAACCAAACTCAGAGAATAACGAAGTCCTCTCATTTTAACTCTTACCTATAAATATTCTTCTTTATTGGCAACCTTTTTAATGGACTTAAAAAAAAAACTATGTTGAAACATAGCAGATAAGAACAATTACCAAAAAAGGAGAAAAAAAAGCAACTAAAATCA
Organism: Ahaetulla prasina; assembly: GCF_028640845.1. NCBI lineage: Eukaryota > Metazoa > Chordata > Lepidosauria > Squamata > Colubridae > Ahaetulla > Ahaetulla prasina. The sequence goes on along the minus strand of NC_080544.1, from coordinate 96,787,793 downwards.
GATATGGCAGTAAAAGAATTGATAACAGCATGTGTGTGTTTGGAACGGTGTGACACCTCCTTCCTTCAGTACCCTAAGCATGTGTTCATTTTCCTGAATGGTTAATACAGGGTTGGGCACCAGAGAAAAGTTTTTGGAGAAGCAAAATGTTTACACATCCACCATATGCTGAAGCGTATCAAATAGGCATAAAGTAGAAGGGAATGGGGGGAGATGAAAGGGGAGAGGAGGGAAGTGAGCAGGAAGGGAGGGAGGGAGGGAGAGGATTAGGGGGAGAAGGGAAGGGACAATCCATGGTATTTTTTCAGGCCTAAATAATGTTTCAATTGCTGGAAATCATGCTAAATATTTTTAAGAGGGGGAACATAACAGTGCTATTCTATGAGAAAGCAACAATCCTAAGCACATATATTCAGATCCATAGCAGTTTCTTCCAACTGAGTATCAGATTTTAACCTCAAAGGTATATATATCCTGAATAAGATACAAAGGCAAGTGCCAGAAGCAAACTGTGTAATTTGCTAAACACTTATCTACAAAACGTCTTTGGTTTGTTCCTGGCCACGTAGTGAAATTAATAAGAGCTGTTGCTATATGAAATAGTCAAGATTACAAATTCATTTTGCAGCTGGAGCAGCTACAGAATGTTTACTAATGTCTGTTTCAAATCAAAATGCCATTACCTCAAGAAGACTTCTATATTGTTACATCTATCCTGAGTTGTGCGATTAATCAAGTTGCCAATTGCATAGACAATTGCTCCACACCTGTAACATCAATCTATGGTTGACAACCAAGATAAAGTGTTACTGACATAACTCATTCACTTTATTCCTACATAGATCTGCCTTTGTGCATCCTTCTTCAAGGGAAGAAATATCCAAGATTGTCAGAAATCCGTCTGTGATGGTTCACTGTAGAATTAATGGCACAACCTAGACAGAAAGGAATAGTTTTCTTAAAATTCAGGCCACTTTCTTAAACAAAACATCCCAATTCTTCAATTGTAGCGTTTCATCCCCCTAAATGGCACTGTTCAAAAATTAAATTGGAGGTAATTTCAATAAAGCTATTAGTAGAACAATATACATATATTTAAGAAAATAATTTTAAAGGAATCCAGAATGGCTCAGTGAGGTCCTGTTGTTGTTAGTTGCAAAGTTGTGTCAGACCCATTGCGACCCCCATGGACAACATTTCTCCAGGCCTTCTTGTCCTCTACCAGCCTCTGGAGTCCATTTAAGATCATGCCTACTGCTTCAGTGACTCCATCCAGCCACCTTGTTCTCTGTAGTCCTTTTCTTCTTTTGCCCTCAATCTTTCCCAGCATTAGACTCTTCTCCAGTGAGTCCTTCCTTCTCATTAGGTGGCCAAAGTATTTGAGTTTCCTCTTCAGGATCTGGCCTTCTAAAGAGCAGTCAGGGTTGATCTCCTCTAGGACTGACTGGTTTGATCGCCTTGCAGTCCAAGGGAGGCCAGTGAGGTCTAAGAATGCTTACTGGGGATAGAAGGCTCAATTCAGAAATACTCATTGAAAGCACTAAGAATTTCGAAGACTAATGAATATTTTGGAAACATAAAACAAAAGAGTTTAGAAGAACCTGTAGCCTGAAAACTTCTACTGCAATCAGAAAAGAGATTCACCAAAGAAAAGATGGACTGATATGATCACTAGTAATTCAAGTAAGAGCATAATAGAACTCAAAGTACTACTTATTAACATATGACCCTGGCCCCGTTATATTCCTCAGAATGTAAAGCAGCTGGACAGTAGCAGTGAACTGATGACAATCTAGCATCTTCTTGAATATATTCAGTAAAGAGGAATCAATGATTGCTATGGCCAATTGGTACATTGTTAAACTATTTTTGTTGTTAGATTGTTTCAAACAATTTGAAAATTATATTTATGTAACTTAAAGGCTATTTTTGTCTTTTTTTTTTGCTTTAAGATCACACTATTGGCTCTTATTCAGTTGGCAATCAAATTACTACTTTAAGATGTTTTTATAAGTACCATTACCAAACCAACTATTGCCATTCCTGCATTTCTTTCTTTGATTTTCATTTCCTAAGTAAAATACTTTGTGATTGCCTTCATTAAATTTCACTTTGTTATTTTCAGTCCATTTCCTTAAATTACCAAGAACATTTTGAATATTTTTTTCTAAGATATTAATCATACCACTTAATATTGTATAACCTGCAAAGGCAAATATGCAGTTTCTCCATCTTTTCATCCAAGTTATTGAAGAGTAGAAAATTTAGATCTAAGGTCTTACTTAATTCTACTTTTGATGAAGAAAACATTGAACATCCGGTAAGCATTGTTTTGAGCCCATTACATCCACTTAATTATCATGTCACCCACACTTTCCTTAATTAGCTTGCTAATCAACATGATACTTTGTCAAATTCCTAGCTGAGAATAAGTTTTCAGTATTCCATGATCTAGTGTAAAGTCATAATTATTTTTTCTTCTATCCTTAATTTTTTTTCTTCATTGGAGTTTTATACTTCTGCTTTTAACATTTCCTTCTTGAACTTTTCCAATTAGCTCATCCTACCATGCAATAGTACTTACTGAATTTATTACAATCCATGTTTCTAAAGTCCAAAACTCCCCTTTTACAATCCTATAATCCCTTAATTTGGCGTTGGTGCGACTGGATGGAGCTGAGCGTTTACTGGACAGATGCCCTTCCTGACACCACACAGTTTGCAGTAGACACTTTTTCTTTGCACCCTCGGAGAGAAATATCTGTCACTATCTAGGATTGAACTCTCAACCTTCTGAATGGGAGGTGAGCATCCTCACCCCTAGGCCACCATGCCAGTTTTTATGCTAATATGAAATTATATTAACATAAATAACTCCCTCATTACACAGTCAACCCCCTCCCATTGTTCTTATTATTTCTAATTCGTCAACTCTTTCCTTATTGTTCAGTATCATCAAGGATAGCTGATCTTCTTGTGCCTTAAGTGGATGGATGTCAGCAACATGTCAACAATTTGCAGAGAAGACCTAGCTAGTCAGAATTTATCTTGTGACAGATGTCAAGGCAACTAAAGTTCCCATTGCTATGACATCATGCCTTTTTGCATGATTTACAGTTTGCTTTTGGGAGCCATGATTTCAGTCGTGGGGTTCAAATAATTTAACAACCGGTTCTCTGCCCTAATGATTTCTTCCAACAACCAGTTCACCAAACTGCTCAGAAAGTTAACAACCGGTTCTCCCGAAGTGGTGCGAACTGGCTGAATCCCACCACTGCATTTATCTCATCTCTGTATTGAACGGTGAAGATGTGGCAAAACAGGAAAGGTAAATCAATAATTAGTAATACAGTATAGACATTCCTCAATTTATAACAGTTCATTTAGTGACCATTCAAAGTCACAAGTGGCACTGGAAAAAGTGACTTATGATCATTTTTCACACTTATGACCATTTCAGGATCCCCAGGGTCCATGTGATCAAAATTCAGACAGTTGACAACTGATTCATACTTTATGTCGGTTGCAGTGACCTAAGGAAGCCCGTTTTGCAATCTTCTGACAAGCAAAGTTAATGGGGAAGCTAGAGTCACTTAACAAGTATGTTACTAACTTAATACCTGGAGTGATTCACTTAACAACTATGGCAAAAAAAAGTCATAAAATAGAGCAAAACTGATTTAACAAACATCTCACTTAGCAACAGAAATTTGGGTTTCAGTTGTGGTCCTAAATCAAGGACTATCTGTAACTAAGGTTACCATCTACAGACCAGTTGCTCTAGCATCTGTAGTCATGAAAATCTTTGAAAGGCTAGTGCTTTCCTACTTGAAAACCATCACGGATCCGCTGTTAGACCCCTTGCAGTTTGCATACCGAGCAAACCGTGGCTCTGCACTACATCCTACAGCATCTTGAATCTCCAAAGACCTATGCAAGGGTCCTTTTTGTAGACTTTAGTTCAGCATTCAATACCATCATTCCAGACATTCTTCTAACTAAGCTAAACCAGCTACAGGTACCGGAACAGACTTGTAAGTGGATCACAAGCTTCCTAACAAACAGGAAGCAGCAGGTGAAGCTAAGCAAGATCACATCAAATACCTGTACAATTAGCACAGGGGCCCCCCAAGGCTGTGTGCTTTCCCCACTTCTCTTCTCTCTGTATACCAATGACTGCATCTCCAATGATCCATCTGTTAAGCTACTGAAGTTCGCAGATGACACAACAGTGATTGGTCTCATTCGAGACAATGACGAATCCGCATATAGACGAGAGGTTGAACGACTAGCCTTGTGGTGCAACCAAAACAATCTGGAACTGAACACACTCAAAACCGTAGAAATGGTGGTAGACTTTAGGAGAAACCCTTCCATACTTCCACCTCTCACAATACTTGACAACACAGTATCAACAGTAGAAACCTTCAAATTTCTAGGTTCTATCATATCGCAAGATCTAAAATGGACAGCTAACATCAAAACATCATTAAAAAAGGACAACAAAGAATGTTCTTTCTGCGCCAACTCAGTAAGCTCAAACTGCCCAAGGAGCTGCTGATCCAGTTCTACAGAGGAATTATTGAGTCTGTCATTTGCACCTCTATAACTGTCTGGTTCGGTTCTGCAACCCAACAAGAAAAACACAGACTTCAGAGGATAATTAGAACTGCAGAAAAAATAATTGCTACCAACCTGCCTTCCATTGAGGACCTGTATACTGCACGAATCAAGAAGAGGGCCGTGAAAATATTTACAGACCCTCGCATCCTGGACATAAACTGTTTCAACTCCTACCCTCAAAACGACGCTTTAGAGCACTGCACACCAGAACAACTAGACACAAGAACAGTTTTTCCCGAAGGCCATCACTCTGCTAAACAAATAATTCCTCAACACTGTCAGACTATTTACTGAATCTGCACTACTATTAATCTTCTCATAGTTCCCATCACCAATCTCTTTCCACTTATGACTGTATGACTATAACTTGTTGCTGGCAATCCTTATGATTTATATTGATATATTGACCATCAATTGTGTTGTAAATGTTGTACCTTGATGAACGTATCTTTTCTTTTATGTACACTGAGAGCATATGCACCAAGACAAATTCCTTGTGTGTCCAATCACACTTGGCCAATAAAATTCTATTCTATTCTATCTAATGTATCAAATTAATTATTTTTTAAACCTCAGACTCCTTTCTAGATTTAACTAGTATGGCAACACACACAATTGCATAATCACTATGTTTTCCTTAATCTGACTCTGTTACTTCTCTGTATACCAATGACTGCATCTCCAATGATCCATTTGTTAAGCTACTGAAGTTCGCAGATGACACAACAGTGATTGGTCTCATTCGAGACAATGACGAATCCATATAGACGAGAGGTTGAACGACTAGCCTTGTGGTGCAACCAAAACAATCTGGAACTGAACACACTCAAAACCGTAGAAATGGTGGTAGACTTTAGGAGAAACCCTTCCATACTTCCACCTCTCACAATACTTGACAACACAGTATCAACAGTAGAAACCTTCAAATTTCTAGGTTCTATCATATCGCAAGATCTAAAATGGACAGCTAACATCAAAAACATCATTAAAAAAGGACAACAAAGAATGTTCTTTCTGCGCCAACTCAGTAAGCTCAAACTGCCCAAGGAGCTGCTGATTCAGTTCTACAGAGGAATTATTGAGTCTGTCATTTGCACCTCTATAACTGTCTGGTTCGGTTCTGCAACCCAACAAGAAAAACACAGACTTCAGAGGATAATTAGAACTGCAGAAAAAATACCTACCAACCTGCCTTCCATTGAGGACCTGTATACTGCACAAATCAAGAAGAGGGCCGTGAAAATATTTACAGACCCTCGCATCCTGGACATAAACTGTTTCAACTCCTACCCTCAAAACGACGCTATAGAGCACTGCACACCAGAACAACTAGACACAAGAACGGTTTTTTCCCTAAGGCCATCACTCTGCTAAACAAATAATTCCATCAACACTGTCAAACTATTTACTGAATCTGCACTACTATTAATCTTCTCATAGTTCCCATCACCAATCTCTTTCCATTTATGACTGTATGACTATAACTTGTTGCTGGCAATCCTTATATTTATATTGATATATTGACCATCAATTGTGTTGTAAATGTTGTACCTTGATGAACGTATCTTTTCTTTTATGTACACTGAGAGCATATGCACCAAGACAAATTCCTTGTGTGTCCAATCACACTTGGCCAATAAAAATTCTATTCTATTCTATCTAATGTATCAAATTAATTATTTTTTAAACCTCAGACTCCTTTCTAGATTTAACTAGTATGGCAACACACACAATTGCATAATCACTATGTTTTCCTTAATCTGACTCTGTTACTTCTCTGTATACATAAGTGATTGTGGTGCCAATCAATTATTCTGCTAGCTCAAGCAACCAACCAATTAGAAAGCATCTCTTGTTCAAGTCCTTAATTTTGATGATTTAGTTGCCTGAAAAATAAACAGATCATTAATGAGATCAAGAGCATTTAAGAGAAAGGAACAGCTACTTTAAAAGAAGGATGTTGATGCATTTTCAGGTGAATATAATATCTGGCCAGTTTGTTTCAAACTTAGGATTTATTTTGTAGAGCCTGTAAATATAAATAATAAATAAAATGAAACTACCATTGATTTAATGATCAGTCCTAATATAGTGCCGGCTAAGAGTAAGTTTAAAGGGACACAGTGGCTCAGTGGCTAAAATGCTGAGCTTGTCAATCGAAAGGTTGGCAGTTCAGCAGTTCAAATCCCTAATGCCACATAACAGGGTGAGCTCCCATTACTTGTCCCAGCTTCTGCCAACCTAGCAGTTCGAAAGCACTTAAAAATGCAAGTAAAAAAAATAGGGACAACCTTTGGTGGAAAGGTAACAGCGTTCCGTGCGCCTTTGGCGTTTAGTCATGCTGGCCACATGACCACGGAGATGTGCTGGCTCTTTGGCTTTGAAACGGAGATGAGCATCGCCCCCTAGAGTCAGAAACGACTAGCACATATGTGTGAGGGGAACCTTTATCTTTAAGAGTAAATTTCTATCATGTTGGCCTCAGGTTTTATTTTTTTTCTTCATGCCTTCTTCCTCAGTGGAGAAGATATAGTGGGGGTTTAAGCAGAAGCATCTACTGTAATATCTTTGTATTTTACAGGTCTCACCTCTGTTCCTCACTCTGTGAACCTTAAGCAACACACCCTGGCAGAGATAATCTTCTCAGGATTTAAAAAGAGTGATGTGTACCACTATGAGCCTGGAAAAAGTAAAAAAGCCAAGTGCTGTGAATTCCATAAGGGTATATCGAAGGCCATGAAGTTTGCTAGAAATTGTGTTTCTAGCTAATATTTCAGAATGCTTTACCTCCCTATCTTTAAAGCCTGCCACTGAGAACTACTTCCTTAGATATATTAACCTTCACTTCTGCCTTCTCACCTATCCCCTCTTGTGTGCGGTATAGAATTTCTTGATATTGAAGGTTCAAGTCAATTTTAATCACGTTTTGATACGAGTGTTTCTGCAAGGGAATTTTATTGCCTCTCACTATCCAGCTTGCATTTGATTAGCCTGTCTGCACTGTTACGGGGCAAACCTCTCACACAAAGTTAAGCATCTGAACATGCAGACACTCATGAGTGGGGCTGCAGTGAACAATTGTAGAGGTGTATTTTTTTCCTACTTCTTGCCAACATTATTGCGAAAATTCAGCATATCCATCAACTCAATCAGAAACACGTAACAATCATGTAACACCCATCCTGCACAGACTGCACTGGCTGCCTGTTGTCTTCCAGGTGCGCTTCAAGGTATTGGTGACCACCTTTAAAGCGCTCCATGGCTTAGGACCGGGTTACTTACGGGACCGTCTGCTGCCATCTTCTATCTCCCACCGACCTGTGCGTTCTCACAGAGAGGGACTCCTTAGGGTGCCGTCAGCCAAGCAATGACGGCTGGCGGCTCCCAGGGGAAGGGCCTTCTCTGTGGGGGCTCCTACCCTGTGGAACGAACTTCCCCCTGGACTTCGACAACTACCTGACCTTCGGACCTTTCGCCGCGAACTTAAGACTTATTTATTCCGTCTTGCTGGACTGGCTTGATTTTTTGAAAAATTTTTAGATGATTTTATGGGTTTGTAATTTTTATTAATTTTTATAGGGTTGATCGTATTTTAATATTCGGCCAAATTGAATAAGTTTTTTAATGTTTGTTTTTAATATTGTATGTGTTGTTGTTGTATTTTATTCTGGCTGTAAACTGCCCTGAGTCCTTCGGGAGAAGGGCAGTATACAAATTAAAATATTATTATTATTATTATTATTATTATTATTATTATTATTATTATTATTATTATTATTATTATTAGTATTATTAGTATTATTAGTATTATTAGTATTATTAGTATTATTAGTATTATTATTATTAGTATTATTATTAGTATTATTATTATTATTAAAAGCACCTGTGAAAAGCTACCAGTTATGTGGTTTCGGTGAACAAAAAAAGCTTGACACTCACTGTGACACAGAAACTGAAACCAATGTTGTACCGTTAAGTTTATACGCTCACAGTGTACACGTTAGAAACTTACTAGATGATTCTTAGAAGCAACTTGGTACAAAATATTAGCTAACTGAGGGCAACTTCATCCCTGGATTTTCGTATTAGCAAACAAATGCTTATGGTAAATAGCTACATGCAGTGGTGGAATTCAAATAATTTAACAACTAGTTCTGTGGGCGTGGCTAGGTGGCCATGTGACTGGGTGGGCATGGCCAACTTGATGTCACTCATGGCAAGGGGGGCGGTACCTTGCTGTGAGTGATGTTGTTGGCCACGCCCACTCAGTCACATGACCGATGCTTCAGAGACTGGGTGATTTCCTACCTCCCCACCCTCCGCCCTTAAGCTGGCAAAATAAAAGCCCATCTAAAGAGTATTGCCTGCCTGATGAATACTGGCAAAAGGAGGTTGGGGGGGGGGAAAGAGAAGGGCCCATGGAAACGCCCCATTTTCCATGCCACGCTGGATCAGGATGGGGAAGGGGGGGAGCAAAAAGTCTACTCAGTCCATATGTACTCGACAGCATGATGGCAAATCTCTCTTCCAGCTTGCCGGTTCAGGCATTGGGAGTTTGGGGAATTTTCTTCCAGCGCTCATGCAGGGAATCCCTGGAACAGCAGCATATTGCATATTTTTCACTCCAAGCAGCCCGGACTGGAAAACACATGGCTGCAGTGCATTTATTGAAATTTTAATTGATCATAGACAGGACGGCCCCCTGCCAACCCCCTGACATACCCATCAGAATTACAGGAACACTCAAAGGCATATATATGTTAGGATAGTGAATGCTGCTTCTTCCTAACTTCTACTGCATTATTTAAGACATCAGTCCATTGCAGAGGTCTTCAAATTTGGCAGCTTTAAGACTTGTGGACTTCAATTCCTAGAATTCTCCAGTCAGCTATGCTATGCTGCCAATACATTAAGATGATCTATTGCTCAAGTCTCTATACAAGAATCTGGTAAACTAAATTTCACTGCTATATTGACACCAAATAGCAAAATTCAAGAGAGGATAGACTTAGACTGTTTGTACCCTGTTTCCCCCAAAATAAGACATCCCCTGATAATAAGCCCAATCGGGCTTTTGAGCGCATGGCAATAAGGCCAAGCACTTATTTCAGGCTTCAAAAAAATATAAGATAGGGTCTTATTTTTGGGGAAACATGGTAGGAACTTAATGACTCTAAACTGATGACATGTTTAATTCCGCTTCCTCCCCCCAGTTCTGCCTGCTCTTCTACTACACATACTAAGCACTAGAATAATATGAACAATTCAGCCAGAGTTGAGTTCTTAATCGTTTACACACAAAAGACAGAATCTTGCCAAACTAAACGTTTGCTACTCTCAGCCTAATGGATATATCCTAGCAGATTCTAGGGACTGGCTATCTAAACTCTCTTCCTCTGCCTGCTATCCAGCCCCAGGCTATGGTGTCTCTTGTCTCCCACCACTTTCTGGAATATGCTTCTTCCTTTCCAGGAAACTGCTGCTGCACTGTAATTCATTGCACTAGCTCCCCCTCTGTGGGCTCCATCTCTTACAATATAGAATATGTCTTAATAGTAGCTTATTAAAAATTGTCAAATTCGTGCTTGAATATTTTATTATAGCTATCCCAGGGATCAAAGAGCCACCACACACAAGGATGTGTGTTGATTCTGAATGCATGCAACTACTGAATTTAATTTTACAGTTTTCATTTTTTCCCCTTTTAACTCTTTATTTTTGCTTTTAAATTCACTCCTCTCTTTTCTTACTTTAAGAGTTCCAATTTGCATATGCTGTAGCATCAACACACATGTGTGTGCAATAAGAATAGTCAAAATATTTGTGTCTCTATCAAGTTATTTCAAGCAATATTTCTACCAGAGCATAATTAAGATAACTGCAGATTTTCACTAATGGTTAAAGATGAAAAAAATAAGATAGGGTCTTATTTTTGGGGAAACATGGTAGGAACTTAATGACTCTAAACTGATGACATGTTTAATTCCGCTTCCTCCCCCCAGTTCTGCCTGCTCTTCTACTACACATACTAAGCACTAGAATAATATGAACAATTCAGCCAGAGTTGAGTTCTTAATCGTTTACACACAAAAGACAGAATCTTGCCAAACTAAACGTTTGCTACTCTCAGCCTAATGGATATATCCTAGCAGATTCTAGGGACTGGCTATCTAAACTCTCTTCCTCTGCCTGCTATCCAGCCCCAGGCTATGGTGTCTCTTGTCTCCCACCACTTTCTGGAATATGCTTCTTCCTTTCCAGGAAACTGCTGCTGCACTGTAATTCATTGCACTAGCTCCCCCTCTGTGGGCTCCATCTCTTACAATATAGAATACGTCTTAATAGTAGCTTATTAAAAATTGTCAAATTCGTGCTTGAATATTTTATTATAGCTATCCCAGGGATCAAAGAGCCACACACCAAGGATGTGTGTTGATTCTGAATGCATGCAACTACTGAATTTAATTTTACAGTTTTCATTTTTTCCCCTTTTAACTCTTTATTTTTGCTTTTAAATTCACTCCTCTCTTTTCTTACTTTAAGAGTTCCAATTTGCATATGTTGTAGCATCAACACACATGTGTGTGCAATAAGAATAGTCAAAATATTTGTGTCTCTATCAAGTTATTTCAAGCAATATTTCTACCAGAGCATAATTAAGATAACTGCAGATTTTCACTGATGGTTAAAGATGAAAAAAAATATAAATAACACAAAATACTAAGGCTGTATCCTTCAATTGTTTTATATAACCCAACTAAGCAAAGCTAAGACTTGCTGGACCAGAAAATAAATGTAAAATCATGGGACACTGCAAGTACCGACATAGCCACCGTTACACATGATTTTATGTTTCAAATGGTAAGATTAGAAACTTCTTTTAGCCACGTCATATGGGGGAATTCACTGGAGAAAGCAATTGTGTTTTGGAAGAGTTAGCTATAAAAGGAAACTAGGCTGTCAAAGTGGCTGGACAATGTCAAGGCTGACACCAGCCAAAGCATAGAACCGCGATGGTGAACCTATGGCATGAGTGCCATAGGTGGCATGCAAAGCCCTCTCTGCAGGCATGTCAGCTGTCGCCCCATCCCAGCTTCACCGTGCATGTGCGCACACCTCCCATAGGCCAGCTGGTCTCTGCCGCACATGCTGGGGGGCGGGTTGCATCCAGAGGATGCGCATTCACAAAGGGGCACGTGCATGTGCGGGGGATGCTTGCATTGCATTTTGGTCCCTCTCGCGGTGCCCCTGCGCCCCGTTTTGGCTTTCAGGTTGCTGCAGGTGGCTTTCCAGGTCCAAAACACAGGGGGCACTCACATTGCATTTTGGGTTTGCGTGCGCGCACCTGCTTTGGCCACTCGGCACCAAAAAGGCTAACCATCTCTGGCATAGAGCAACTCAAAGTAGTAGTGCAAGATCAAAAGACATGGAAAGACCTGGCTCATAGAATTGGCAAGACTCAGACATGACTGAATGGATAATATCAACGTCAGTGAGATGGCATTCAGCCATGAGGTATTTCCAACAATTATGTGAAATATCTATTACTAATGAGTAAGTGGTCACAACCCACAAGGTCTTCAAATTTGGCAGCTTTAAGACTTGTGGACTTCAACTCCTAGAATTCTCCAGTCAGCTATGCTATGCTGCCAATACATTAAGATGATCTATTGCTCAAGTCTATATACAAGAATCTGGTAAACTAAATTTCACTGCTAAATTGACACCAAATAGCAAAATTCAAGAGAGGATAGACTTAGACTGTTTGTACCCTGTTTTCCCCAAAATAAGACATCCCCTGATAATAAGCCCAATCAGACTTTTGAGCGCATGGCAATAAGGCCAAGCGCTTATTTCAGGCTTCAAAAAAATATAAGATAGGGTCTTATTTTTGGGGAAACATGGTAGGAACTTAATGACTCTAAACTGATGACATGTTTAATTTCGCTTCCTCCCCCCAGTTCTGCCTGCTCTTCTACTACACATACTAAGCACTAGAATAATATGAACAATTCAGCCAGAGTTGAGTTCTTAATCGTTTACACACAAAACACAGAATCTTGCCAAACTAAACGTTTGCTACTCTCAGCCTAATGGATATATCCTAGCAGATTCTAGGGACTGGCTATCTAAACTCTCTTCCTCTGCCTGCTATCCAGCCCCAGGCTATGGTGTCTCTTGTCTCCCACCACTTTCTGGAATATGCTTCTTCCTTTCCAGGAAACTGCTGCTGCACTGTAATTCATTGCACTAGCTCCCCCTCTGTGGGCTCCATCTCTTACAATATAGAATATGTCTTAATAGTAGCTTATTAAAAATTGTCAAATTCGTGCTTGAATATTTTATTATAGCTATCCCAGGGATCAAAGAGCCACCACACACAAGGATGTGTGTTGATTCTGAATGCATGCAAGTACTGAATTTAATTTTACAGTTTTCATTTTTCTTATCTAAAATAAAATAAAATAAAATAAAATAAAATAAAATAAAATAAAATAAAATAAAATAAAATAAAATAAAATAAAATAAAATAAAATAAAATAAAATAAAATAAAATTTTACTCAAATTTTTAACACATACAACAGCCATATGGCAAGCAGGTGACACGAAGTAGCTAAGTTTACAAATTTTAAATACGTAATAAAGAAGAGTCAAGAATAAACAGAATATCGTACAAAGAGAATAAGGAAAACCAACACAATCCCAAATATCTTTATCACTTCCTAGTTTTGGATCTCAGAACTCTGGGTTCAGCCTGACCCAACTCAGGGCCGCAACAGCTGCAGCCGCTCTCCCATGATCTATAACCTCCCTTCTTCAATTCCTGGGTCATCTGATTCCAGGAGGGCTTTGTGTTCCTCCACATAGGCCGTAGCCTCCGCAATTGTACTGATTTTTTCGTAATGCCCTCCCGGAAAATCATCAATCCTCTGGCATCAGCCATCTGAAGCCCACTCCTTCTGGTACAATTTGCTTGACAAAAATAATATTTCTTTCTTTTTCACGTACCTGTCTGGGAATCTGCCTCAGAATGGCTATCTCCTGCCCCTGTAAATCAGTGCCCCACTCCTATGTTTTCTAAGAATTTCATCTCTCGTCTCTCTTCTCACAAATTTGACATGAACCTCTCTTTTCTGCACTGCCTGCTTTGGCCACTCGGCACCAAAAGGCTAACCATCTCTGGCATAGAGCAACTCAAAGTAGTAGTGCAAGATCAGAAGACATGGAAAGACCTGGCTCATAGAATTGGCAAGACTCAGACATGACTGAATGGATAATATCAACGTCAGTGAGATGGCATTCAGCCATGAGGTATTTCAACAATTATGTGAAATATCTATTACTAATGAGTAAGTGGTCACAACCCACAAGGTCTTCAAAGGGAAAATATATAAATAACACAAAATACTAAGGCTGTATCCTTCAATTGCTTTATATAACCCAACTAAGCAAAGTTAAGACTTGCTGGACCAGAAAATAAATGTAAAATCATGGGACATTGCAAGTACCGACATAGCCACCGTTACACATGATTTTATGTTTCAAATGGTAAGATTAGAAACTTCTTTTAGCCACGTCATATGGGGGAATTCACTGGAGAAAGCAATTGTGTTTTGGAAGAGTTAGCTATAAAAGGAAACTAGGCTATCAAAGTGGCTGGACATTGTTAAGGCTGACACCAGCCAAAGCATAGAACCGCGATGGTGAACCTATGGCATGAGTGCCATAGGTGGCATGCAAAGCCCTCTCTGCAGGCATGTCAGCTGTCGCCCCATCCCAGCTTCACCGTGCATGTGCGCACACCTCCCATAGGCCAGCTGGTTTCTGCTGCACATGCTGGGGGGCGGGTTGCATCCAGAGGATGCGCATTCACAAAGGGGCACGCGCATGTGCGGGGGATGCTTGCATTGCATTTTGGTCCCTCTCGCGGTGCCCCTGCGCCCCGTTTTGGCTTTCAGGTTGATGCAGGTGGCTTTCCAGGTCCAAAACACAGGGGGCACTCACATTGCATTTTGGGTTTGCATGCGCGCACCTGCTTTGGCCACTCGGCACCAAAAAGGCTAACCATCTCTGGCATAGAGCAACTCAAAGTAGTAGTGCAAGATCAGAAGACATGGAAAGACCTGGCTCATAGAATTGGCAAGACTCAGACATGACTGAATGGATAATATCAACGTCAGTGAGATGGCATTCAGCCATGAGGTATTTCCAACAATTATGTGAAATATCTATTACTAATGAGTAAGTGGTCACAACCCACAAGGTCTTCAAAGGGGAAAATATTGTGGATAATCAGTAGGGTTTTATAAGTAAAGCAGAGATACTTTGGGGTGGGTGGGTTGGCTTTGAATTGACTTTTTGACTCCTAGCAACTCACTGGCAATAAGTACTGCAATTTGCTTGGCAAGGTTTTTTCAAAAATGGTTTGCCATTGTATCCTTCCTAGGGCTGAGAAAGACTGACCATCTTTGATATAATCCAGTTGTGTCTTTTCCTGGATTGTGAGCCCCTATGCTCAAGTCACTCAGGCCTGGTCATCTCACCTCTGAACTACTGCAACACATTCTATTGGGCCTATTCTTGAAGAGTGTTTGAAAGCTACAGGTGACATAAAATGCAGCTGTGCTGACAGTTCCAAGGGTCCGTAGGGTAGCCCTTGTAACACCTCTGTTGTGTTAGCTGTGTTGGATGCCAGTTTGTTTCCGAGTCCAATTTAAGGTGCTGGTTATCACCTTTAAAGTCATTTATGGCATTGGTTCAGGTTGCTTGAAGACCATATAACCCCATTGGGATTGACTCACCCTATTCAAGCTGAAAGAAGGGGCATGCTATGGACCCCATTGATCAAGGAATTCTGGATGGTTGGGTTCAGGAGAAGACCTTAAAATCTGGTCCTGCCAATTGGCCTGGGACTCTAATGGAGGCATTGCATACTGGAAACCAGAGGCAGGTTTCACATAATTTTACCGCTGGTTCACACCGAAAATGTGAGTGCATGTGCGCGCATGGTCTCTTCACTCGCACAAACAGTTTATATGCATGCACATGGCTTAGAAAACATGGCTAAATAGGATGGCATAGCGCCAGGGCAGGTGGGCGGGAGCGGGCCCACCCGCAGGTCACCACACCAGTTTGCTTGAACCAGTCTGAACCGGCTGAAAACTATCACTGCCCTCCACCCTACATTGTTCCTTCTTTAACTAATTTTTGTTCCTTTTAATGTTAATATTTATCATTTTAATGTTTTACATTGTCATTCTTTATCTTGTAAACCACCCAGTGTCACTTGATAGTGAAATGAGAAGCATATAAATATAATAAATAAATAATCATGGCTCCTTACAAAGGTTGCTGCTCAATAACTTCAGCTATAATAAATTTTCAAGTGCTTCTTATAGTGAAATCAGAGCACAAAACACAGAAGGGAGGAAGAATTACACAGACTTCTTTAATGTATTTTTAATGCAAGGAGTAGAAGTAAAGTACAGGATCTTGGAAACCGAGATAGGAATTCCCGGCTCAATTTATTAGCGAGCTCATTAAGGTAGAGTATTTTGAACAACCGAAACATTTCTTCCTGGGCTTTTGGCAGCCCAGACTGAGCTCGTGTTGTGAGATCACCTCTTAATGATCTTCTGTCCCATTTGTTGTTGCTTATGTCTAAGGTTACTTTCCTAACTTTCCCCAAATCTCTCAGAACTAGAATAATGTAAAGCAGAGGTGGGCAACCTATGGAGATAGAAGTGCTTGTGAATCCTGGGATTTTTTTGGGGGGGGGTGTAGGGGGGCAGGCTTCAAAATTCCTCACAGACTATGACTATGTAAAACTGATAGCCTATTTTTCACATTTTGAAGGGGGGAAGAGAACCGAAACTACAACCTAAGATGTTGAATTTATATTTTACTGACAAAGAAATAAAGGGGGACTAGTATAGATCTATTTCAAGCTATTTAGATCTTGTCAGCTAGGTATAAACTTCTGGGCTAATCACAGAATCTGGGCTAATCACAGAAAGGGAATGGCTAGCTGGCTACAGCTAAATAGCTTGAAATAGACCTATACTAAGGTAAAGGTTCCGCTCGCACATATGTGCTAGTCGTTCCTGACTCTAGGGGGCGGTGCTCATCTCCATTTCAAACCCAAAGAGCCAGCGCTGTCCGAAGACGTCTCCGTGGTCATTTGGCTGGTGTGACTCAATGCCAAAGGTGCACGGAATGCTGTTACCTTCCCACAAAAGGTGGTCCCTATTTTTCTACTTGCATTTTTTACGTGCTTTCAAACTGTTAGGTTGGCAGAAGCTGGGACAAGTAATGGGGGCTCACCCCGTTACGCGTCAACTAGGGATTTGAACCCCTGAACTGCCAACCTTTCAATCGACAAGCTCAGCATCTCCCTTTATTTCTTTGTTGGTAAAATATAAATTCAACACAAAAATAGTTTGTTGGGAAAGTGACTGGCTGCAAAGGTTCCTGGATTGGGGCTTAAAGGTGAAAGTGGAAGCAGTATGCTCTGTCCCATATTTGGGTAGACCAGGTTTCACCAGAAGAACACTTATTTACAACCTAAGATCAGTGAAAAACATAAAACGGATCTCTGTACAATACCAATATTTCCCACATGTTAGACTAGTGATGGTTAACCTTTTCTTGACCGAGTACCCAAAGCGTGTGCAGGCATGCGTGCGTGTGCACCCAAACCTCCAAAATACAATGGCCCATGCCCCCATGCATGTGCCCTGCACATGTGCATGCATGCCCCCTATACGCCCCCATGCATGCACGTGCCCCCTGCATGCCTCTGCCCCATGCATGCATGCGCCCCCCCCCACGTGCCATGCCTCCCGCATATGCACAGCAGAGACCCAAAGATCAGCTGGCCCGCGGGAGGTACACTTGCATGCATGGCGGAACTGAACTGGGGGAACCACTCATGTGCCCACAGAGAGGGCTCTGCATGCCACTCTGGCAGGTGTGCCATAGGTTGTCTATCACGTTTGCCGTTTGCACTTCCCACCACACACACGCCAAATTTGAAAAGTATTCCTCGGTCATCGAATGTTTGCCTGCTACTGATTTACAACATGGCATAGGAGTAGATAAAATTTGGATGATGCTGAATTACAGTTCTACTCATTCCCCAATCAATATTGTTGCTAAGGCTTGCTAAAGGTTAGACAACAGGCTTGTCCATCCCATAGAGGGCAAGGGCCAAGTTAAAACCTTAAAAGTATTTGTGGGCTACAAAGAATTTGCTTGTGTACCATCAGATGTTTGGTAGTTAGTGGTGGCAGGGATGGAGCGGATCGTAGTGCTTGGCAGTGTGTCCTTCAAAGCGGAGGTGGCTGTGAAAAAGGATAGAGCAGGGGCAGCTGTGACATTTAACAGCAATGGATTTCTTAAGTTTTCAAAATATGCACTATACTACGCAGGCTTGATTTAGAGTACTGTACAGTAACTGCTCCAATGTTTATTTACAGGCCAGGAATATTTCTACGAGAATAGAAGAGGCAATAACGATGATTACAGCAATTATAGAAGCATAGCAATGCCAACAACAGAGAGGTTGCTTTTGAGCATTTCTCTCTGTCTCTCTTCTCTCTCTCTCTCCTGCCCCTTCTCTCCCTGTGTCTTTCTCTCCCCCTTTCTCTCTCTCTTTCTCTTTCTACATGCACAAACACACACAGACACACATTCTCTTCCCCAAAAAAACGACAAAAAGTTTTTCCAACTCTGCATTTGGTGTTAGAAATAATAGAAGAATTTCTAGGTCATCATGCTGAATAAAACATGCCTCCGTGTAAATTTGACAGGGCTCATTATGCAAGTCTCCGAGTCTGACGTTGGGAGTAAAAAGAAATTGTGAAATTCATAAGCTTACATGGGAATTGCTGAAGCAAAAGCACTTCCTGTGGCTTTTCATTCTGAGACTTTGCTTGCCAGGTGCCAGAAGCAAATGGCATAATCCCCATGCATAAAACATTTGCACCCCGCCTTCCTTTCTCAAATTCAGGGCACCTTAAAATCGCATCTCAAAGAAAGAAACTAAACTATTTTTTTGAGGGAAATTGATGCAAACCATCCTGCATTCCTTCAACTACTGTAGTAGTAAGAAAACTGAAGCATTGTCACAGATTGGCCCTTGATATGATTTGCAACACAGAGAAGAGGCATATGTACCAGAAACAGTCATTTGTATAATAGCCTGCATTTGATTGTTAAAATCAAGCAAAAAGGGGAAGCCTTTAAAATTCAACAAAGGAAGGTGTTGATGTAAGGAATGCAGAGAATGTTGTGTCCTCCCTCGCCTCCATCCGAGTGATGGCTTAATTAGCCAGCACTATCAGCTCTGGCAGCAGAATAGCCAGCGTCTGCCAAGAGCCTCCGTTATCTTCCATGACGCTGGTGAGTCACTCAGAAACAAACTTCAGCTCTTAATCAGTGGATTTGCCTGTTACAAAGAGACACAGCAGCTCTCGCTGTCTTTTATATCCTGTGGGGTGTGGCTCCATAACTCAGCACTTCCTGGGCCTGCCTCACCCTTGCTTCTGTTGTTCCCTCCTCCACCTGGCCTGCTTCTGGCTCCTGGAGCTGGGCCAGGGAAGCCGGTGCTCCTGAGGTAAATCCTGACAGCCCTTCCTGCTCACTTTCCGAGTCACTTTCTGGCAGCAGGCCCGGCTTGGAGGGCGCAGACACAACAGAGAAGTAAAAAAAAAGCAAAAAACCAAAAGCATCAGTTAAGCCGAAACAAATAAAAGAGTCATAACTAGAACATTTCAGAAATGAAGGGACCACTGGGGGGGTGGGCAGGGGGGGTGTTGTCTCTAGGACCTGTACTCCAAATGGGATCACAAGCAAAAAGTTTCTTTAGCTACAGATGTTAATAAGGAATTGGGGAAGCATTGTTTTGATTATTTGAGTCCTACTGTCAGCTTTGGAAGCTATACTAGGCCGAAGGCTTCCACACTGCCACTTTCTCCTGTGTGGGAAAGTAAGAGAAGTGGGGGTTGATACAAGGGGCCATTAGATATAATAACATTTTTCCTGCCGGTCAAAGTCAGGCCAAGACTGCATCTGGAGAAGGAGTGGTCGGAGTGATGCCTCGTGATGGGACGGTTGGTGATTGGAGCACATGATCGGTAGAGGAGTCAAGAGGGGGTGGTCTGGGGTTTTGTACTACTGAGGGAAAACCCGGATCTCCAGATTCAGAGTTTATCCAGCTGTGCCTGTTTACCTATGCTAGTAAAAGAACTTTGAAAGATATTTGCCTCGGAGTCTTTTCTGCAGGAGGGGGTTTTCTGGAACATTGACACCTACGTTGTTTGAAATTTTACATGAAGTGAAGCCTTGTCTAAATGTGGAGATGTGGTGTTGGTTATTTATGAATGTCCATTAATGCAAACGTATGTATGTCCTTCACACAATGACATCATTCTGCAAATGATGCAATTTCCATCCTTTGTGTCAACGGACATCATGCAACATCATTTGCATGATAACATCTTCACCCATCTTTACATCTTTACTGACAGAACATTATTTCTGCCACTCCATAATCAATGTCAGCCAGCACATATGACATGCTTGATATTATCTGCCTAATGATGTCATCACAGGATGGGTGGAAATCTAGATGGAAATCTGATCCATTGTGTTCAACGTACCATTGTACTGACATCTGCTAAATTAAGATTTTAATGTTGTGGAATTAACTCCTTGAGGTGGGCCCAGCCAGGATAGGAATTTTCAGATTGGTGTTATGTGGTCCCATTTAATTGACCCATTTAAAGAATTTGGTAGCTGCCTTCTTCATCAGCTTCCTCCTTGAATTATGTTTATCAGCAGTGAAATCTCCAGGCAATCTTACTGTTGTGCCTTGTCCTCCCTCCTCTCCTCAGCTGGGCCCCTCCCTCCTCCTCCCGGGCCTGCTATCAGATTCAGAGTCTGATAATGAAGAGGAACAGCCTGGCATGCCTCCAGCCCCCAGCCCTGGCACCATGCCCAGACAGAATGTCAGGAATGAACCAAAAAACCTCACTCCTACAGCGTGTGAGCAGGGAGCCAGCCACGTGCTAGAATTACCGGCAGCAGATCCAGAGGAAGGGAATTCACAGTGGTTGGATCCCCGCTTCCGGAGATCTGAGAGGCGACGTAAGCAGAAGGAAGGGAGGGGCAGGCCTGGATAAGTGCTGAATCATGGAGCCACACCCCACAGCCTATATAAAGG
Source organism: Ahaetulla prasina (assembly GCF_028640845.1). NCBI lineage: Eukaryota > Metazoa > Chordata > Lepidosauria > Squamata > Colubridae > Ahaetulla > Ahaetulla prasina. Next base: position 96,766,944 of record NC_080544.1, on the reverse strand, counting down.
ATCAGCTTGAGTCAAGCAACTTTGAGTCAAGCAAAGTCTCCTTTAGTTTGCTGAAGTCACACCTTGGATTCCTGCCTGCCCTGAGAAATCTGAAAGGAATTTGGCAAAGCTGCAGAGGCTTTGTGGCCACGCTTGATACGGACTTCCTAGACCCGGTCATCGGAGGGGGAGGGGGACACGACACTTACATTGTAAACTCGGTGCTCTTAAAAAACCATATGTCAGGAGTATCTGCAACATATGTTTTTTTTTAAAAAGGCAAAATGGAAGCCACAATGGTACAATTGAAACTTCTGGTTTTTATGAGTGTCTAGTGAACAGAGGGGACATGGTGGCTCAGTGACTAAGATGCTGAGTTTGTTGAACAAAAGGTCGGCAGTTCAAATCCCTAGTGGTTCAAATCCCTAGTGCCGCGTAATGGGATGAGCTTCCGTTACTTGTCCCAGCTTCTGCCAACCTAGCAGTTTGAAAGCATGTAAAAAATGTAATTAGAAAATTAGGGACCACCTTTGGTGGGAAGGTAACAACGTTCTTTGCGCCTTTGGCAGTTACCATATTTTTCGGAGTATAAGATGCACCCTTTTCCCCCAAAAAAGAGGGTGAAAATCTGGGTACGTCTTATACTTCGAATGTAGCCCTGCCCAGCTTCTTAAACTGAGATTTCAGAGGCTGAAAAAACCATCAGAAATGGAGCTTAGAAAAAAAGCTCCAAACGGAGCTTCAGAAAAAAATCCTCCAAATAGGGCTTCAAAAAAGAAGCTCCCAAACAGAGCTTCAGAGGCTTCTTTTCTGAAGTTCTGTTTTGGAGGCTTTCAGAGGCAGAAAAAGGTTTTTTTCTGAAACTGAGTTTCAGAGGCAGGGAAAAAAAGCCAAAAAAAGCAAGGCACAGAGCTCACAATAAAGGAACCTGTTGCTAAAATTCACCTCTGGGAACAACTGATTGGGGGTATTCTGGGAGGCCAATCCACCTGCAAAATCGGCTTTTTTCTTATTTTCCTCCCCCAAAACTAAGGTGCATCTTAAACTCTGAAAAATATGGTAGTCATGCCAGCCACATGACCACTGAGACGTCTTTGGACAGCACTGGCTCTTTGGCTTTGTAATGGAGATGAGCACCACCTCGCATATGTGCAAGTCGGGAACGACTAGCACATATGTGCGAGAGGAACCTTTACCTTTACCTTTAGTCAACAGAAGGGACTGTGTTGTAGTTCAGCAACATTTGGAGGTTCAAGATATAGCAAGATGCACTAGCAATGGAAGATCATGAACTGCAAATCTGTTTCTTGAAACAGCACTTCTTCGAACAAAATTTAGCTTCCTAAGATCCAGCTTGATGTAGAATTTCATTGTCCTTTTTTTTACCCCTCGCTGCTGTAAGAAATTGATGTAAAATTTATGATATCTGAATATTTATACGAAGCATGCTTCAAACACGGTGGAGAAATGGAAAGAAGATGTGTGGCATATTCTGCAGTTTTCCAATAATTTAAAAGTGATTTGCATTTTTTTTCTTAAATGTACCCTATTGACATGTTTAGGAAAAGTACATATCAAATCTTTTTAGGGGAAAGAAAATCATATAGAGACTAGTATTTCTGAAACCCACAAAAGTGAAAAAGCTTAGTGAAATTAAACTCTACAAAATCACTTTTCTCTTAGCTCTTTCCTAATTCCATATGCACATTTCGTTCCTGCTGGTATATATTGGTATATGTTGTTTGAATCTCGCACACAATGAAATAGGATATTCCTATGTGAAGGTGACAGATTATGGCATTTAAAATAAAGCAAGAGAGAGAGGGTAGCCCACCAATGCGTCCCCCCCTTTTTTTAAAACAGTAAGACATTAATAAATACTTAATAGCTCAGTAGGACTATCCAGACATTTTGGACTGGTGAGCACATCTGGAATTTATCTGGCGTATTTCAAATTGTGGGCACTTGGATGGGTTGTTGAGGGCTACCATTTCCAAGATGACAGCTCTAATGGTCATAAAGAGCTAAAAAACACCACTTTATCAGAAAGCTATCAGCCAGTCTTCCTTTGCTGATCCATTTCACATATGATCTCGCTCTGCTTCCTTCTATCTACTATCTTCCCTTTATCCTTTTGCTCGGCAATGGGTACATTACCTAGCTGGATAATAGATTGCACCCAACCACCACTTTCTTTCTTTCAAAGTTGACAAGGCACATAGAGGGCCAAAAATATACCTGGAAAAAAAAAGTTGATGCTGGAAGTAGCATTTAATAGAATGCCAACTTCTCCTTAAAAATTAAGGAGAGGAGGGTGTCTGGCTCATGTCCCTAATCCAAGGCGGGAGGGGGAGGGGGAATTGTTCTGACCCAGCTCCCAAACACAAAAAACCCTCTGTAGTTAAACAAATGTTCCCTTTATTAGGAGTGCCAGTAGGCCCTGCAAAAACTGTCTGTCTGTCTGTCTGTCTGTTTCTCTCTCTCTCTCTCACCACAGGCTAACAAGTCTGTCCGGCAGGGAGATGAATACTTGTCTGCCACATCTATTAATCTCTGCCTCCTGCCTTTTATCCCCAGAGCTAGGGTGATGCTTTGCTAGCAGCAGTGGCTCTTCCATCCCAAGTATCAGCCAATAGATTTCCAATGCTCTCCTCTCCTCTGCCTTCTGCGCATCCAAGCATCAGGCACTGGACCGAGCTGTTCCTCCTCTTCCTCATCAGCCACCTCCATACCTGGGGGCTGTTGACTCTCCATCTGAGGGCTGATGGATGGCCTATGTCTCTATCTCTGACAGCTCCATTCCCTCTTCCTCCCTGGAGCTCTCAGGTTGCCTTGATGCTGGCCTGGACTCCCTGACGCTACCTCCTCATCTGATTTAGGTGTCGGAGGGGCTGGTGGCAGACAGGTCACAACAGGAATCCTCTAACTCTACACAGCTTTCTCTTCTCTCCTTGAAGGACAACAATACGTCCAATACATGGTAACCTCTTTTTACAATATGGTTTTTCTGCCTCAAGGTCCATGAATAGCATAAAAGACTGAATTCAGTTAGGTATCCTCTATATGGGTTCTTTGCAGCATATTTGATGGGCAGCTTGGGATATAACAGGAAAATAGAAGTGCTTTGCCGTCATTCTAATTTTGGACTACGTGTGAAACATAAGCAGCATGCAATGGAGCACCTAGCTAAGCATGACCAGTAAATAAATAGCAAGCTAGATAGGTGGGTACTGTAGATAGGTAGATTATAGACTGAAAACCTTAAAAAAGGTTTTTTTATGGAGAAAGTTTCATATACAGCTGATAACTAACTAAAAGATTTCCTTTATCTCTTCTTCCCACATTGCACATCATAAGACAGAAAAGTCTTAAAAATATATATTTCTCCTGAAAAGGAAATTCTGCTAACATGCATTGAAGAAAAATTGGGCATGATCTATGGTTCAGCAAGAACTAAATTCCTGCTTCATGTGAATAAATAGTTGTTCATTTTGATGCTCTTAACACTAGATTTAGCAATAGCAATAACACTTGGACTTGTATATCACTCCATAGTACTTTTCAGCCCTAAGTGGTTTAAAGAGTCAGCATATTACCCCCAACAATCTGGTCCTCATTTTACCAATCTCAGAGGATGAAAGGCTGAGTTAACCTTGAGCCGGTCAGGATTGAACTCCTGGCAGTGGGCAGTGTTAGCCTGAAATATTGCATTCTAACCACTGGCCCCCAGGGGAAGGTCCTTCTCTGTGGGGGCTCCTACCCTCTGGAACGAACTTCCCCCTAGCTTGCGTCAATTGCCTGACCTTCGGACCTTTCGCCGTGAGCTGAAGACGTATTTATTTATTCGCGCGGGACTGGCTTAAATTTTAAATTTTATATTTTAAATTTTAATTTAATTGGGGTTGAATTAATTTATATTTAATATGAATTTTAAGGGTTTTTTAGGTCTAAACGTTTTAAATCTCTGCCAATTATATAATAAGTTTTTTTAATTTCTGTTTTAGTTGTACATTGTTATTGTTTTTATATTGGCTGTAAACCGCCCTGAGTCCTTCGGGAGAAATCTAATAAATAAACAAATAAACAAACAAATAAATAAATAAATAAATAAATAAATAAATAAATAAATAAATAAATAAATAAATAAAATAAACTGTGCCACCACAGCTCTTAAGATTTAAACATATAATTGGATATTTTTATCTGGGACAGGCAATATGATGATCAAGAGTATGAAAGGGCCCACAGACACTTGTCATGGTAACTGTCAAGTTCAAGGGAAGGACGAAGGGAGGAAGGAAGGAAGGACGGAAGGAAGGAAGGAAGGTAAGTAGGTAAATGTCAGGCCTGGAAGCCATCTTTTGTATTGGGCCTTCAGGCCTGCCACATTTCCTACTGTGGGAAACTGGGAGGGGGATTGTATGGAGCATGGGTGATATATAGTCATAATAATATTCTTTTCTCAGAGATTCGAGGACATCTTGCCCTGCAGCTGAAGGGCTGGAACAGGAGGCCTTTCCAGTGGGGACGGTGCTTTGATTGGGCCATGTGATGGACTCGTGGGTGCTGGGCAGGGACTTGGGCTTTCTGTTGCATAGGGATTTGGGTTTTCCCAGATGTGCCAATATGACATCTCTAATAAAATGAAACTTTGAGGAACTTGTATCCTCAGAGTCTTCTTTCATTGGGGGTGTTACTTGGAACCCTGACAGAAAGAAGGAAGGAAGGAAGGAAGGAAGGAAGGAAGGAAGGAAGGAAGGAAGGAAAGAAGGAAGGAAGGATGCTTTGTTGTCTCACATGCATTCTAAAAAAATAAATACAGCTTGGTATTTATTTGAAAGTGAACTTATCTACACACTAGGGTATCAAGGTGTTTTGTCCAACACCTTGAGATAAAAAGTAGAACCACAAATATATCTGTTGACTAAATACCTGGTATTGATTCTCCATGCTAAGAATCAAGAACCTAGAATTGTAGCAGCAAGCTACAGTAGATGCGCCCACACTTTGGTGAGAGGAAAACCCCTTAAGTTGAGGAATATGGAAAGCAATAATCTCCTTATCAAATAGTTAACATTTGTCCATAACACAGCTTTGTTTTGTTTGAATTTCAATTCCCAGCCTTAAGATGACTCTTTATGATGACTCAGCCAAGGACAAGGTAGCTGCCTCCCCATACGCTAGCATTACACTAAATCCTGAATTAAGTAGCCTTAATTAGAATAATTATGTAGCAATAGTTGTAATGGAGGAGGAGGAGGAGGAAGAGGAGGTGTAATTTTTTTATTATGCCAAATGAAATTTTTATGGTTGTCATTTCCATGGAACTAATATTTATAAACATTGAAATTTTGACCTTGAGGGATTGCATTCTGGTAAATGATACATTCACTTGTAAATAAATCTCTGCTAATTTTCTCTAGCATCGCTATTACAATTGTATCCATTAATGCATTTTTTATATGGCAGTATGAAATCACAGGGATGAGAGTGGCTCAGTGGCTAAGATGCTGAGCTTGTCAGTCAAAAGGTTGACAGTTCAACAGTTTGAATCCCTAGTGCCGTGTAATGGGGTGAGCTCCCGTTACTTGCCCCAGTTCTGCCAACCTAGCAGTTCGAAAGCACATCAAAAATGCAAGTAGAAGAAATAGGGACCACCTTTGGTGGAAAGGTAACAGCGCTCCGTGCGCCTTTGGCATTGAGTCATGCCAGCCACATGACCACAGAGACATCTTTGGACAGCGCTGGCTCTTCGGCTTTGAAATGGAGCTGAGCACTGCCCCCTAGAGTTGGGAACGACTAGCACATATGTGCAAGTGGAACCTTTACCTTATGAAATCAAATAGCAGAAATTTATGGGACAGAAACAGTGAAAATCAAAGGAGGTTTTCAGGATTGCTAAAAGTAATCCATTACGAACATTAGAAGAAAACAAAATTTCAGTAATGTTGACCTAAATCTTCTCCCCTGCTGAGTTCAAGAGGTTTCAGGAATTTGGGGTATGGAAACTTCCTGCTGTTTAGCATGTGTGATTTTTATGGTGGAGTCAAAAGATACTACTATCAAACTTAATTTAATTTTGTTTGGGGCACAGTAGAATGGAATTCCATATACGTAAATGCTATGCAAGTTGAAAAGGGTGCATTTTCATGGGGACTTATGGGATAAGTCCCCATGAGACATATGGGAACTTAATTTGCCTAAATTAAAGAAAGTTGTGGATGTGTATGAGTAGGTAAATAGTTTCCTGCCTCATTTATATGGGTGTGAAGGACCAAAAACTAGAGGAAACACAACAGGCCAGGAAGACAATGTCAAAGACCTTATGATGAAGTGATATTGAATGGTTGGTCCATGATCTCCTGATCAGTGTCAATACTAAAAGACATTTAGTAAATGGGTTTTGTTTGGATTTTAATGGGGTTTTATATTGTTATGTATTTTATATTAATTATCAGCCAATTTGAATAAGTTTTTTAATTTTGATTTTATTGTATTATATTTATGTATGCTATTTTTACCTGGCTGTAAACCGCCCTGAGTCCTTCGGGAGAAGGGCGGTATACAAATTAAATAATAATAATAATAACAATAACAATAATAATAACAACAACAATAATAATAATAATAACAATAATAACAACAATAATAACAACAACAATAATAACAATAACAATAATTATAATAATAATAATAATTATTATTATTATTATTATTATTATTTCCAGAGACTGAGAAGTTCGTGAGAATGATGAAATGAGCATTACAACGTTGTCCAACATATACCCTGTTTCCCCAAAAATAAGGTATCCCCTGATAATTAGCCCAATCAGGCTTTTGAGCACATGCGCTAAAATAAGCCCTCCCTGAAAATATTTAAATGCAGAGCTGGAAATCAGGTAAGATTGCAAGAGGTGAAGCTGAAATCAGCACTTTTCAACACTGGTTTAAAATTCACCTTCCTTGCCCTTCCTAACAGATGCCAATGAAAATCAAAGCATCCAATTCTCAGGCTACATTTCTTTTCATTCATTAAAGTTGATGGAAGGGAAGAGTGATAGACAAGTGTAAATCACCTACATTGTACTATTATTTTCTTGTGATGTGGGACAAACCATGACATGTCTTGTGCAAGTCTTTGCATCTATCAAACGATGCAAGAGTTAATGTGAAAAATAAACTTTTTATCGAAGGAAAGACTGAACCTCTCTTTTTCATAAAGGTTTATTGTAGTTTGCTGCCTTCAAAAAGAACTGAAGGAAAACTACATCTACCCTATCTTATATTCTTTTTGAACCCTGAATTAAGTGCTTGGCCTTATTGCCATGCGCTCAAAAGCCTGATTGGGCTTATTATCAGGGAATGTCTTATTTTGGGAAAACAGGGTAACAAACTGTGGTTAAAGTCCATAGCCATTTTGTGTTTCATGCTGTATATATTTACTCCTTGGAACCTGTTAATCTAAAAAAATATATCTAAATTTCAACGTTAAATATAAAGTATCAAGGACAACTCTTAATATTGATTTTTATGATTTTTTGCCTGGTTTTTTAAAAAAATATGCCTGTTTCTTCCATTGACTTTCCTTTAATAAATGTTGGGTCCAATATAATTTCGCATCCCTTTAAATTAAAACCTCCCTTTGAATGAATGCTGAATGCTCTAGAACAGTAGGAAATAGAATTCATTAGACTCCATTCTTCAGTGGCAAACTGAGACAGGTAATTGATGGAGCAATATAACTCATTATTAATGGGGCTGCCTCTGCTAATTCTATTGTATGCACGTTTACAGATTACAGAGGTTATTTCATTATTCCTTGGCTTACTATTTTGTTTTGCATGCATATGCCGTGATTTGTTTCAGTACTTCATCCAGTACTGAGAGAAGCAACTTAGAACTAAGGAGAAATTTCCTGACGGGACGGTCTGGACCAAAATTGCGGCGATTCAGATGGGGCGTCTGAGGGTGGTCTTGTTGACATTATTTGGGATGAGTTTGACCCTGTGGCTCCCGAGGACATGGACAGGTTGCTGGGTAGGTTGAATGCCACCACGTGTTTACTGGACCCGTGCCCCTCCTGGTTGGTACTGGCCACTCAGGAGGTGACACGAGGCTGGCTCCAGGCGATTACGAGTGCTTCTTTGTTGGAGGGGGTCTTTCTGGCCGCCTTGAAAGAGGCAGTGGTGAGGCCCCTCCTCAAGAAGCCTTCCCTGGACCCGGCTGTTTTAGGTAATTATCGTCCGGTCTCCAACCTTCGCTTCGCGGCGAAGGTTGTAGAGAGTATGGTGGCATATCAGTTTCCCCTACACCTGGATGAAACTGTCTATCTAGACCCATTCCAGTCCGGTTTCCGGCCCGGTTACAGCACTGAGACGGCTTTGGTCGCGTTGGTGGATGATCTCTGGAGGGCCAGGGATAGGGGTTGTTCCTCTGCCCTGGTCCTATTAGACCTCTCAGCGGCTTTTGATACCATCGACCATGGTATCCTGCTGTGCCGGTTGGAGGGATTGGGAGTGGGAGGCACCGTTTATCGGTGGTTCTCCTCCTATCTCTCCGATCGGTCGCAGACGGTGTTGACAGGGGGGCAGAGGTCGGCCCCGAGGCGCCTCACTTGTGGGGTGCCGCAGGGGTCGATTCTCTCGCCCCTTCTGTTCAACATCTATATGAAGCCGTTGGGTGAGATCATCAGTGGCTTCGGTGTGAGATACCAGCTGTACGCTGATGACACCCAGCTGTACTTTTCCACACCGGGCCACCCCAACGAAGCTATTGAAGTGCTGTCCCGGTGTTTGGAGGCCGTACGGGTCTGGATGGGGGGAAACAGGCTCAAACTCAATCCCTCCAAGACAGAGTGGCTGTGGATGCCGGCATCCCGGTACAGTCAGCTGAGTCCACGGCTGACTGTTGGGGGCGAGTCATTGGCCCCGATGGAGAGGGTGCGCAACTTGGGCGTCCTCCTGGATGAACGGCTGTCTTTTGAAGATCATTTGACGGCCGTCTCCAGGAGAGCTTTTTACCAGGTTCGCCTGGTTCGCCAGTTGCACCCTTTCTAGACCGGGATGCCCTATGCATGGTCACTCACGCCCTCATGACGTCTCGTCTGGATTACTGCAATGCTCTCTACATGGGGCTCCCCTTGAGGGGCATCCGGAGGCTTCAGTTAGTTCAGAATGCGGCTGCACTGGTGATAGAGGGAGCCCCTCGTGGCTCCCATGTGACACCTCTCCTGCGCAGATTGCACTGGCTTCCTGTGGCCTTCTGGGTGCGCTTCAAGGTCTTTTTAACTACCTTTAAAGCGCTCCATGGCATAGGGCCGGGCTATTTACGGGACCGCCTGCTGCGACCGAATACCTCTCACCGACCCGTGCGCTCTCACAGAGAGGGACTCCTCAGGGTGCCGTCAGCTAGGCAGTGCCGTCTGGCGACACCCAGGGGAAGGGCCTTTTCTGTGGGGGCTCCCACCCTCTGGAACGAACTCCCCCAGGACTTCGTCAACTTCCGGACCTCCGAACCTTCCGTCGCGAGCTTAAAACACATCTATTCATCTGCGCAGGACTGGATTAGATTTTAAATTTTATATTGGTTTTAATGGGTTTTATTATTTATATTGTTTTTTTAAAAATTGGGCCATGTAGAATAAGCTTTTTAACTGTTATTTTATTTTATATTTATATGTACCTTTTTTATTTGCCTGTGAACCGCCCTGAGTCCCTAGGGAGATAGGGCAGTATACAAATATGATAAATAAATAAATAAATAAATAAATAAATAAATAAATAAACAGTTAGAACAATCAATAAGTGGAACAACTTGTCTGCAGAAGTTGTGAATGTTCCAACACTGGAAGTTTAAAAAAAACAAAACTAAAGGAAATGGCGGGAAAAGTCAGTATTATGTATTAAGTGGAATCAATTAAGTGGTAGGATTAGAGGATGGATGGATGAATGGATGGATGCTATTCAGCAAGTTCTGACAGGTTCTGGAGAACTGGTAGCGGAAATTTTGAGTAGTTCGGAGAACCAGCAAATACCACCTCTGGCTGGTCCCAGAGTGGGGTGGGAATGGAGATTTTGCAATATCCTTCCCCCAGGAGTGGGGAGTGAATGGAGATTTTGCAGTATCCTTCCCCTTTCATGCCCACCAAGTCACGCCCACAGAACCGATAGTAAAAATTTTTTTGAATTCCACCACTGGATGGATGGATGGATGGATAAAAGGAAGGAAGGAATAGAAACCTTACATGTGGATGAATGAGATGATGATGATGATGATGATGATGATGATAATGATGGAAAGAAGCAACTCAGGGAGGAGAAACAGATAATGAATAGCAAAGTTCAAAGGAGGACATTTACATAAAGTTATCTTCAAATATCATGTTTTTTATTTCAAAGTCTTAACCTGGTGATTGGGTTCCTCTTCTTTGTGCTTAGGAACTATGCAGGGCTTGGGAACACCAGGGCTGATCTTGGGAAGCTGAAAAATGGCCAGTAAAAACCATGCTATTGCCAATAGGATTGCATAGATATTTCTATGTAGATACCAGATGTCTAGCTCACCATCAAACCTCAAAAATACACTTTTCCCAAAAGGTTTCCACAATTTTGGCCACTACTGTACATATTGGCAACATCCACAATTTTGGCCACTACTGTACATACAACCTGAAGTACTGTAGGTCTGGAATTAGGACATAGGATGATTTTGATGGTCAATCAGCAAGCATTTAGGCATGCTTGTTGCTAATTAAAGACATGAATCTGGATGGCTGTTTTTAATCAAACAAAAGTTCCCTTGACTTGATAAAGTGCTGTTAGGAGGAGTTAAAATTAATTTGTAATTTGTTTTGTGCTTACCCTGTTTTGTGGAAATGGACTGCTCTTCAATTTTTCATAAGCTGAATGCAAGCAGCAGAGATTTAATTTCAGGCATCACTCTAAGAGGTCTGGATAGTTTGGTGAACAAATCATGATTACACACCATGATTGAGCATTGAATAATTGGAGTGCCATACTGAACTATGTAGCATGCAAATGCTAACTGACACCCACTGACTGAATCTGTATGATGAGAAGAATTCTGTGATATTTTGGAATAGGCCATTAAGTTGAGATTGAAAATAAAATGTGAAAATGGTCTCCAGATGCTCAGTCACCATTAAAGCTTTTTCTACCTTCCCATGAATAAATTAAAACAGAGGAAAGGATGAGATAATCATAAGCTTAGGTTTTGAAGCTTTGAGAATTCATCAATTACATATTGACAGATACCAGGTTAAAGTAGTGTTTCTTATCTTTAGCCATTTAAAGATGTGTGGACTTCAACTCCCAGAATTCCCCTGCCAGCCATGAAGTGAAAAAGTTATGAAAAACTTGATTCTTCAAAAATATGTGTCCACAAGTGTCTGTTTGTGTGTGTGTTGTTTATTTTAATGTACCAACAGAGGAGATACTGTATTTCAGTGTGTTTGTAATATTAGGTCTCCAAGTGAATTAATTCATAAAAAATGACTTTAATTCATACTGAAATTCATAAAAAATGATTTTAATAGCCCTGTCTAAAATCAAATTAGTTGGAGATGCAATTATTGTTAATGCTATTGTGAACAATAAACAATCTTTATGGAAACTAAGCCAAATCAGTTTATAATCATCCATCATGAATGCTGTAATGTATCTTTAAACGTTTTGGCGGGAAACAAGCACGTTGCTGATTGGTTGAAGCCGCCGGCTAAACTGTATATAAGGAGAGGTTTTTCCCCAGCCCGGCTGCTGGGTTCACCATATATTAAAGAGCTGTTGTCACTACCCTGGTCTCCAGCCTCGTTACTGCCCGAACTTAACACTGGCGACGAAGGTGGGATATCGAGGCTAAGAGCACCAGGAACGAGCTGAACGCACGGAAGAACCGAACCCAGCAAACTCAGGGTGGAAACGCAGCGATGGCCAGCTACACTCTGCCCGCGCCGTTTGACCCATCCAGGGAGAAATGGGGAACGTACATGACCCGTTTCGAGAGTTTCCTCGAGGCAAACGAACTGCAAGGAGTTCCAGACAACCGCAAAAGGGCGTATTTCCTGAGCCACTGCGGTCCCAAGGTCATCGACATCGCGGAAGCCCTGGCAGAGCCAACGCCGGTACAATCGGTATCGTGGCAAACTCTGCAAAATCTACTGAAGAACCATTTCGCGCCAACACCGTCCAAATATGTACGGCGTTTTGAATTTGGAGAGCGCAGACAGCAAGAGGGCGAATCCATCAGCGATTACATGGCCGCCCTGAGGAAAGCCTCCAAGGATTGTGGGTACCGAGACTTGGATGAGGAGCTGTTAGAGCAACTCATCCGTGGGGTCAGAGACTTTCATTTGGAGGCGGCTGCTATCAAAAGCAATCTAACGCTGGCAAACGCTCTGGACAAAGCCAGAGCTCATGAGATGTCCACCCAAGCGGCGGAAACCCTACAAAAGCCACTCACGGCAGCGAAAATCAACCCGGTCCACAACGAAGAAATCCAGACCGAATCAGACGGCGAGGATGAGGAAGGAGTTTGCCACACCGAGAAGGGGCAAAGAAGACCGGGATGAATGCGGAAGTTGCGGAGGGCAACACCAGCGTCAACAATGCAAGTTCAAGGGCGCTACATGTCGGCGGTGCGAGAAGAAGGGCACCTGGCTCAAGTCTGTCGAGCACCCCAACCTTCCCGCAAAATTCAAACCAACCAATCAGAGCGCTGGATCGGCTAGGCGACCCGTGATTGGTCAAAACAAAAGGCGAATTCAAATCGAGCGACCGTGATAGTAGGTCGTGCAGCAACCCGCGAGAGAAGAAAATCTTCACAAAACCGAAAATCGAAGGAGTGCCGTGCCGACTAGAAGTGGACACAGGGTCAGCGATCACAATCATGTCCTGGGACACTTTTAAAGCTTTGCCGAAAATCGCCAAACGCAAACTGCAAACACAGCGGCTAAGAGTTCAAGACTACCAAGGAATCGCATCCTGTTCGAGGGACCACCTCCGTCCGCCGAGTACGGACCACACAAGAAGACCCTGCCCATCACGATAGTCGAAGGGACCCTGCCAAGTTTGTTGGGACTAGACTGGTTCCGTCGTTGGGCATGGGAGTGACTGGCATCTACAGAAATGACTTTAACCTAAAGGACACACTCATGGACGAATTCAAGATGTTTTCAAGGACTGCCTGGGCAAGTACAAGGGGACCCCTATTTCCTTCAATTTAGACCCCAGGTAGCCCCATACGGTTAAAAGCAAGGAGGGTCCTTTGCCCTTAAACCCAAGATTGACAGGAGATAGACAAGCTCATCAGTCAGGGATACTGGTGCCAGTCGATCATGCAAAGTGGGAGACGCCAATCGTCACCCCAGTGAAACCAGATGGGTCAGTTAGAATCTGCGCTGACTACAAGGCAACGTTAAACAAAGCCTTGCAAAAGCGCTTACCGGTCCCGTGGTGCAACACTTGCTGCACTCGCTGGGGCAAGGGCACGTTTTGCCAAATTAGATTTGGCCCAAGCCTATCAACAACTGCCTGTAGACGCCAACACAGCCAAGCCCAGACAATTGTGACTCACAGAGGTGCTTTCAAGTGTACCCGTTACAGTTTGGGGTGAGTGTGGCACCTGGTCTATTTCAAAATTTAATGGAGCGACTTCTGCAAGGGCTCCGGGGTAGTCCCTATTTTGATGATGTATTGGTATCAGCGAAAATTTAGAAGAATTGGGGAGCGTTTGAGAAAAGTTTTGGGCATTTTCCGGTCAGCCGGTCTAAAGGTTAAAGTGAACAAATGCCAAATAGGGGTAGAATCAGAGAGTTCTTGGGCTACAGAATAGACAAGGAAGGAATCCACCCCACTGAGAGCAAGGTCAAGGCAATAAGAAAGGCTCCAGCGCCCAAAAACAAAACAGAGCTACAGGCATTCCTGGGTCTAGTGAACTTTACGCGGTCTTTTGAAAAATAAGGCAACTGTTGCCGAGCCGCTACATAAGTTACTGGGAAAGAATACTGTTTGGTCTTGGGGAAAGAGGAAGCTAGGGCTTTGAGGCAGTAAAACCTACTCTCGGCGATAGCTTACTGATCCAGTATCATAGCACAATGCCATTGGTATTAGTTTGCGATGCTTCCCCTTACGGGGTGGGTGCTGTGCTCAGCCACAGGCTTCCAAATGGCACAGAAGCCCCAATAGCCTTCTACTCCAGAACGATGTCCTCGACAGAGAGGAACTATAGTCAGTTGGATAAGGAAGCTCTAGCTATAGTTTCAGGAGTAAAAAAGTTTCACGAATACGTTTTTGGTAGAGACTTTGAAATTGTTACAGACCATAGACCACTGTTAGGGTTACTGGCTGGCGACCGCCCAACGCCTGTGGCACTTTCGCCCCGATTGACCCGATGGACTATCTTTTTAGCCGCCTACTCCTATAAACTGCAGCATCGGCCAGGAAAAGAGTTGGGGCATGCGGACGCATTAAGCAGATGCCCACTACCAGGGGCGATCGAGGACCCCACTCCGGGGACGCCCATACTGTTAATTGACTCTCTGGACTCTGGCCCAGTCACGTCTAAGGAGGTGGCTCGGGCGTCATACCGACATTATTTTGAGAACTGTACTTGGTTGGGTACAAGAGGGTGGCCCGCGCGAGCATTTTAAAGAGTTTGTAAAGAAACGTGGGGAACTTTCGGCTCAAGGGGGGTGCCTGCTATGGGGGGATCGAGTGGTGATCCCAGAGAAATTGAGGAAAAGGGTGTTGGATCTCCTCCACGAGGGTCACCCAGGGATCGTAAGGATGAAGGGTCTAGCGAGAAGCTATGTGTGGTGGCCCTTAATGGACTCGGAAATTGCTGAAAGGGTAGGGAAATGCCAGGCCTGCCAGGAGTCCAGACCGCTACCCCCAACGGCCCCGGTTCGGGAATGGGAGAGACCCCAAGGGCCCTGGTCTAGAATCCACATTGATTTTGCCGGCCCCTTCCACGGCCAAACCTTCCTGGTAGTAGTCGACGCCTACTCCAAATGGCTGGAAATCATTCTCATGAGATCCATGACAGCCGAGGCCGTGATCTCAGTCCTACGGCACCTATTTGTAACCCATGGGTTGCCCGACACGTTAGTATCCGATAACGGCCCGCAATTCACGGCAACCCAGTTTGAGGAGTACTTGGCAGAAGAGGGCATCCGGCATGCCCTCTCGGCGCCTTTCCACCCTGCGACGAATGGCCTTGCAGAGCGTTTCGTCCGGAGCGCAAAAGAGGCATTGTCCAGACTCAAGCCAGGCGACTGGCAAACAAAAATCGATGTTTTCCTGGCCGTCCAACACAGAACCCCCTGTGTCACAACCGGCAGAAGCCCAGCAGAATTATTAATGGGCCGAAAGCTCAGGTGCCCACTAGACCGTTTAAATCCAAACTATACACCGGAGGGTTACAAGGGGGGACTCGAAAAAACAAGAGGGATGGACATAGGCGACCGAGTGTGGGCACACAACTATGGTGAAGGCCCGACCTGGGTAGCAGGAAAAATCCTAAACATAACAGGTCCAAAATCATACTTGGTGGAGACACAGGACGGCCGAGTATGGAGGCGCCACATAGACCAAATAAGAAAACGCATAGCCGAACAATCCGAATTAGACGAAACAGGCCCTGACTATACAATGTTTGAATCCACAGCTGACTCAAACCCGGGAAAGTCGCAGGACTTATCTGAGTTCCCGGAGGTCCAGCGACGCCAACAGGTTCCATTAGAAAACAGCAGGGACGACTCTGCAAATAATCCAGGGCCGGATG
Organism: Ahaetulla prasina; assembly: GCF_028640845.1. Lineage (NCBI taxonomy): Eukaryota > Metazoa > Chordata > Lepidosauria > Squamata > Colubridae > Ahaetulla > Ahaetulla prasina. Next base: position 96,751,167 of record NC_080544.1, on the reverse strand, counting down.
GCCTAGAGGAGGAGCTGAGAGGAGCAAACAGCCCCTCCGGTCAGCTCGACTCACTCCCAGGGAATGAACTGCTCAGGTCCGAAAGAGTCAGGAGACGCCCAGTCTATTTGCGTGATTACGTTGAAAAATAATATGTAAATATCATGTAAATATGGGTAAAGTGTTTTCTGGGAGGGAAGGAGTGTAATGTATCTTTAAACGTTTTGGCAGGAAACAAGCACGTTGCTGATTGGTTGAAGCCGCCGGCTAAACTGTATATAAGGAGAGGTTTTTCCCCAGCCCGGCTGCTGGGTTCACCATATATTAAAGAGCTGTTGTCACTACCCTGGTCTCCAGCCTCGTTACTGCCCGAACTTAACAAATGCCATTTTTACACTATTACTTAGAACAAATTGAGTGATAGTTTTGAGAAAAAGCGATTCAAATTTGCAATATTTGAATCTGGAATTTATCTTCAGTCCCATTATGTGACATGTTTCTGAAATAGTCATCTGGTAATTCTTTAGTATGGTAATGATATTTATACAGATAAATAAACTGAAATATATTTGTAATAAGGGAAAATATCAATGGATTTGCCTTATATGGATGGAATGGGAGTTGTAATGAAGCATCAAATCCACTTGAGAAATATGGGGTTTTGGAAGGCCTTTAACAACTGATAATTTATATAAAGTATTATATAATATTACCAGAAAAATAAGCAGTTAGATTAAACAGATTAGACTGGACAGATAAATAGAGAGATATAATATAATATAATATAATATAATATAATATAATGTAATGTAATGTAATGTAATGTAATGTAATGTAATGTAATGTAATGTAATGTAATATAAAATAAATAGAATAGAATAGAATAGAATAGAATAGAATAGAATAGAATACAAACAAAATGTTAAAAAGTTAGGATATTTATGTAATTACTTACCAAACACATCTAAATTATATTAAATTAACCAAAATAGCTTTACACTCCTCAAGGCATGTCACGACTTTTGAGCACCTCTAATGTTTGGAAATTGAAAAGTTGAATAATTTGACACGCCCTAAAAATACAATACAAATACAATATAGTATAGTATTACATAATATTAAAAACTGACTGAGTGTCTTTGAGCCAGTCACACACTCTCTCAGCCCAACTCACCTCATGGGGTTGTTGTTGTGGAGAAAATAGGAGGTATTTGGTGTGTTCACCAACTTAAATTGTAAAACACTTGGGATGCAGTGGTGCAACACTTTAATGACATTGGAACTACTAGCTAGAAATGGTCTGCATTTTGGTAGTTTGAACCTGGCTCCATCAGACAGAATGAGCTCCTGTTGTTTGATCCCTAGGTCCTACCTACCTAGCTGTTGTGGCTCCCACCCCCGAACCTGGCCCCATGCCGGAAAGTGTCTTGGAGCCGGGCCTGCTGCCAGAAAGTGACTCAGAGCCGGGCCTGCTGCCAGAAAGTGATTTGGACAGTGAGGAGGAAGGGCCATTAGGACTTACCTCGGAAGTACCGGCCTCCCTGGATCAGCTCCAGGAGCCAGAAGCAGGCCAAATGAAAGAGATAATGAGGCCTCCTTCTCCTGACTCTTCCGCCCCCCCAGGCCATGCCTGCAGACCCAGCTGACAGCAATCAGGCTTAGCTCAATCCCAGGTTTCGTAGGCAGGAGAGAAGAGAACAACAGAAGCAGGAGAGGGGCAGGCCTAGAAAGTGCTGAGTCATGGAGCCACACCCCACAGGATATAAAAGGCAGCAAGAGCTGGTGTGTCTCTTTGTATCAGGCAAATCCACGGATTGACTAGAGCTGAAGGTCGTGACTCACCAGCATTTTGGCAGCTATCGAGGGCTCTTGGCAGACGCTGATTCTTTTGCTGCCAGAGCTGATAAGAGCCAGCTAATTAAGCCATCGTTCGGACGGAGGCGAGGAGGACACAACACTAGCAGTTGAAGAGCATGCAATGCTGTGTCTAGATAAATGGGTACCACTTTGATAGGAAAAAAAATACTTGTGTTCATGTGCGCGGACAGCCGAAGCTGGTACTGGTTGGATGCGAGGCATCAATTTGTATTCATTCCATGTATTCATAATCATGTTTATACATTTCATGTATTCATAATCATGTTTATACTTTTATCTGTAATCTTATATATGCTTGACAAAAATAAATAAATAAAAATAATAATAAAATAAATAAATGCCATGAGGCGAGGTGAGACCAGAAAAATCAACAACCTGAGCACCGCTAGTTAGCTGGTGTAAACCTAGTTTGTCCCCATGGTGCACCAAGGATAAGCCCACAAGCACCAAACAGAACGAACGAGCAATTTAGGCTGTCACAACTGCATTGTGTCTAGCATTTGTAGATTTCCCTGACATTGTATGCCCTATGCTAAATAAATGTATATTTTTTTTAAAAGAAGGTCATTAAAAATTTGGTCACACTGCAATGACAATACAGTGCCTTGATTGTAAACGCATCTTGTTCCAATTCAGACTGTGCTTCTAGACCATTCTCAAGATAACGAAGAAGCTGAAATTAGTTCAAAATAGTATTTGGATAAACTCCTGACCACTACCCCTGTTCCTCAGGGATCTTCTTTATGCTGTTTGGGTAGGGGAGCTATAGGTTTATTTTGAAAGAAAGAAATGAAAAGCTATATTTTAATTTATTGTTTAAACCTGACCAAACCTGTATAAGGGGACTCTTTTACAGGAAGTGACGAAGTTCCAGTGACCAAGAAAAGGGCAGATTTGATTTCTGCTCTAGATGGAACAGAGAGATTGGAAAAATAGTAACGCTAAGCTGAATCATTTCCTTTTTTTTTCTTCTATGAAATGTCAAAGCTAATTTGCTTGAGAAATTCAATTAAAAAAAGGGATTGTAAAAATGTTAGTGAATGAGGTAGAGTACTCCTGCATTATTTTTTTCATTCTGAGATGACCAAAGTGAATATATTGATTAATTAATTAATCAATCAATCGATCAATTAATTAACATGTCAATTAATATTCTGTCCTGAAGGAAGATAATCATGAGGGAACGCCTGCTGGTCTATTATCACGTTGGCTAATTATCTTTTTCTTTATCTGGAAATACAAGTAGTCCTCGACTTGCAACCATTTATTTAGTCAGCGTTCAAAGTTACGACGTCATTGAAAAAAGTGACTTATGACCATTTTTCACATTGCAACCATTGCAGCATCCCCATAGTCACATGATCAAAATTCAAATGCTTGGCAACCAGCATGTATTTATGACAAGTTGGCGTATCCCGTGATCATGTGATCACCTTTTGCAATTTCTAACAAAATCAATAGGGAAGCCAAATTCACTTAACTACCATGTTTCGAACTGAACAACTGCAGTGATTCACTTAATGACTGCGGCAAGAAAGGTTGTAAAATGGAGCAAAACTCACTTACCATCTGTCTTCCTTAGCAACAGAAATTTTGGACTCAATTATGGTCGCAAGCCGACGACTACCTGTACTTATAAATCCTACTCATTATTATTTTTTTCTTCCCACAAATTTGATAGAGGATTTCAAAAGGCTATTTGCGACAAGCTTTTGAGAAGAGAGAGTTCACTGGCCAACAAAAGATTCCTTTTTTCTGCCTTTCAATCTCTTCAAAAACAGAGAGAGAGAGAGAGAGAGAGAGAATCAAAAGAGGGAGAAAGCCTTTCAATGTTTTATGCGATATTCTGCCTTGAACTCTTGCGCCTGGTGCCCCCGCCTCGCAGGAATGGCCCGCATTATCAAGGGCCGGCCTCAATGACGGGTCTTGGGACCCACAGAGGTGGCATGAAAAAAGAGCCTGTGGGGTTTTAGATAGGGCTTTTTAAGGGGTGGGAGGTTAAGGCGGGCGTTGGGGTAGCCCGTCGGGAGGGAGCCAGTCCTGCGCCTGCTCGTGACGGTTTTTAATAGGTTCGGAGGTTAGGGGAGATTGCTTCCTGTTGGTGAGGGCGGCCTGATTCCCACGGTAAGTGAGAGGGGCAGATATGGCGGAAGGGGAGGATCATATCGTTTTGGGGGGGCGCGCACCCGATGTTTGCAAGCGGTCGCGCGCCCCGATCCCCCGTCCTTTTCCCGTTCCCCGGATGGTCATGACCCCCAGAGCCTGGGCCTTCGGCTGGTGGTATGCAACGCACGGTCCGTAGTTAATAAGGGCCCCCCAGTATACGACCTTATTCAGGGGCGCCATGGACCTTATAGGCGTTACGGAACCCGGGCGGGGCCCGGAGGGGGGTGTCCCCCTTGTTGAGATGTGCCCGCGGGGTTCCCGTGCATTCCATCAGCCGAGGGCCCAGGGTAGGGGTGGGGGGGTGGCGGTTGTGATTAGAGAAAGTCTAGAGCCGAGGGAGACCACTGTACCTCAGATTGCCGGGTGCGAATCCCTCTTTGTGAGATGGGGCCATAGGTGCCAGATGGGTTTGCTGATCACGTACCTGGCTCCTTGCTGCGTGACAGCTGCCCTGCCCGAGCTCCTGGAGGTGCTGGCCGGGGTGGCAGTTGAGACCCCCAGACTTTTAGTCATGGGGGACTTTAACTTGCCATCGTCCGCTCGCCATCGACGGCAGCGCGGGAGTCCATGGCTTTCATGACGGCCTTGGACCTGACCCAAGTAATTGATGGCCCTACTCACATTGGGGGTGGCACCCTGGACCTGATTTTTGTCTCTGGTCAGTGGTTGAGAGATCTGGACTTAAAGGAAATAGTCATTGAACCTTTGTCATGGTCAGATCACTCTTCTTCGCCTGGACTTTCTGACCGCCATTCACCGCCGCAGGGAGACGGAGCCGACACGCTGGTTCCGGCCCCAGGCGCCTGATGGACCCGGAGGGGTTCCGGACGGAGCTTGGGCCATTTCCTGAGGGTCTGGCTCACGGCTCGGCTGAGGAACTTGTTGCCTGGGAACGGGCCGCGGGGCCTTAGACCGGTCGTGCCTTTGCGGCCTCTGACCCGGCGCAGGTCCCAACCGCCCTTGGTTCTCTGAGGAGCTGAGAGGGATGAAGCGCCGGAGAAGACGCCTAGAGAGTTCCTGGAGGTCTAGCCGTTCAGAAGCTGATCGGACACTAGTGAAGTCCTATACTAGGGCTTACCTAGTGGGAATGAGGGAGGCGGGGCGTAGCTACGCCTCCCTCATTGCATCGGCAGATAACCGCCCAGCCGCCCTGTTTGGGTGACCCGCCCTCCTACACCAGGGGAGCGGGATGACCCGCTACAGGACGTGCTGAGGAGTTTAACGTTATCTATACGATAAAATCGTTCAGCTTCGGGATGGTTTGGACCAAGATTGCGGTGATATGGGTGAGACGGCTGAGGGTGGTCTTGGTGACATTTTATGGGATGAGTTTGACCCTGTCGCTCCCGAGGACATGGACAGGTTGTTGGGGAGGCTGAATGCCACCACGTGTTTACTGGACCCGTGCCCCTCCTGGTTGGTGCTGGCCACGCAGGAGGTGACACGAGGCTGGCTCCAGGCGATTACGAGCGCTTCTTTGGTGGAGGGTGTCTTTCCCGCCGCCTTGAAAGGGGCGGTGGTGAGGCCCTCCTCAAGAAGCCTTCCTGGACCCGCTGTTTTAGGTAATTATCGTCTGTTCCAACCTTCGCCACGGCGAAGGTTGTAGAGAGTATGGTGGCATATCAGTTTCCTTGCACCTGGATGAAACTGTCTATCTAGACCTGTCCAGTCCGGTTTCCGACCCGGTTACAGCACGGAGACGGCTTTGGTCGCGTTGGTGGATGATCTCTGGAGGGCCAGGGATAGGGGTTGTTCCTCTGCCCTGGTCCTATTAGACCTCTCAGCGGCTTTCGATACCATCGACCATGGTATCCTGCTGCGCCGGTTAGAGGGATTGGGAGTGGGAGGCACCGTTTATCGGTGGTTCTCCTCCTATCTCTCTGACCGGTCGCAGTCGGTGTTGACAGGGGGGCAGAGGTCGGCCCCGGGGCGCCTCACTTGTGGGGTGCCGCAGGGGTCGATCCTCTCGCCCCTTCTGTTCAACATCTATATGAAGCCGCTGGGTGAGATCATCAGTGGGTTCGGTGTGAGGTACCAGCTGTACGCGGATGACACCCAGCTGTACTTTTCCACACCGGACCACCCCAACGAAGCCATCGAAGTGCTGTCCCGGTGTCTGGAGGCCGTACGGGTCTGGATGGGGAGAAACAGGCTCAAGCTCAATCCCTCCAAGACAGAGTGGCTGTGGATGCCGGCGTCCCGGTACAGTCAGCTAACCGCAGCTGACCATCGGTGGCGAGTCATTGGCCCCGATGGAGAGGGTGCGCAACTTAGGCGCCCTCCTGGATGAGCGGCTGTCTCTAGAAGATCATTTGACAGCCGCTCCAGGAGAGCGTTCTACCAGGTTCGCCTGGTGCGCCAGTTGCGCCTTTCTGGACCGGGAGGCCCTATGCACGGTCACCACGCCTCGTGACGCCTCGCCTGGATTACTGTAACGCTCTCTACATGGGGCTCCCTTGAAGGGCATCCGGAGGCTACAGTTAGTCCAGAATGCGGCTGCTGGTGATAGTTGGAGCCCCTCGTGGCTCCCGTATAAACACCTATCCTGCGCGGTCTGCACTGGCTACCTGTGGCTTTCCGGGTGCGCTTCAAGGTTTTGGTGACCACCTTTAAAGCGCTCCATGGCATAGGGCCGGGTTATCTACGGGACCGCCTACTGCGACCAGATACCTCTCACCGACCCGTGCGCTCTCACAGAGAGGGACTCCTCAGGGTGCCGTCAGCTAGGCAGTGTCGTCTGGCGGCGCCCAGGGGAAGGGCCTTCTCTGTGGGGGCTCCCGCCCTCTGGAACGAACTCCCCCCAGGACTCCGTCAACTTCCGGACCTTCGAACCTTCCGTCGCGAGCTCAAGACACATTTATTCATCTGTGCAGGACTGGCTTAGTTTTTTAGATTTTAAATTTAGAGGGGTTTTTAAATTGATTTTAATATCTATATTTTTACTTTTAATTAATTGGGCAGTAGAATAAGTTTTTTAATGATTGTTTTAATTTGTATATTGATGTTTTTATATGCCTGTGAACCGCCCTGAGTCCTTTGGGAGATAGGGCGGTATATAAATTCAAACAATAAATAAAATAAAATAAATTCTTCTTGTGCCATATCAGTCATTGGACATTGGCGATCATGTTGGCGATCATATTTCTATCAACAACTCAGTGGTGGGTTGCCCCTGGTTCTGTCCGGTTCTATAGAACTGGTAGTAAAACTGATGGGAGGCTCCACCCACCCGTCCCGACGTCATCAAAAAGGCGGTGCATGGGATTTCATATACTCGAAACGTCACCAAGGCACTTCCAATTTTACACGGGAGAAAACCTGAATAACCAAAGACCTACATACAAACACCCGCGAAAACCTCAGAAAACACACACACACACACACACACACACACACACACACACACATATGTAGGTCTTTGGTTATTCGGATTTTCTTCCACGTAAAATTGGATTCCAAAGAAATAAGATTACCAAACTAATCCATAAAGAAACCCCCACTAAAATCCAAGACAGAGAACAAGAAAACGGCAAAGTCCTCCTCCCATATATAAAAGGTACCACAATCAGCAAGATCCTCCACAAGCACAACATCAAGAAAGCATTCTACACAAACCAAAAAATATCCACCATCCTAAGAAACCTGAAAGACAAAATTGAGTTAGAAAATGAAAGAGTATATGAAATCCCATGCACCCCCTTCAGCACCACATACATCAGACAAACCAACAGAAGAATAAGTGCACGCATTGAAGAACATAAGAACTCAGTCAAAAAAGAGGAACCAACTTCTTCCCTGGTCCAACACCTTAAAGCCACAGGACATAAAATTGATTTTAAAAATACCAGAACTATTTCCAAAACTGAACACTTTAACAACAGAATAATCAGAGAAGCCATCGAGACAGAAAAACGCCCACACAGCAGGAATAAACGAGATGATACCTCCTGCCTACCAGACATTTGGAAACCTGCCCTTATCGACAAATGAGTCCCTAACATAAAGAATGATGCAAGACCCACACTCACAAGTGCCACACACCATGTCACCACCACAGATCCACATGGAAAGCAAACTCAAACCCACACTGATGATGAAGCACGACCACGGACCAGAAGTCAGACCGCAGCTGCATCATTATCCATTTCAAACCTCTCCAATCCATACATGCAGCAGACTGACACCCACCATGAAGATGTAGCAAGACCACGAACGCGAAGCCAAACAACAGCAATGCAGCTCACCAACTCAAATCCCCCTGCAACTCAGATTAACCTGAGCACAACCAAGCCCCCACCCAAAACAGAATACACCCTCAGCCAATCAGAGTACAGCCAAGCTCCCAACCAATCAGTTCAAACCCCCACTAGCAGTTAAAAGGAAGAAACAGCTGCGATCACACATTTCTCCTAGAAGCACGAAGCTGTAAACACTTAGCCTGAAGATGACGAATGGGATTTCGTCGAAACGTCACCAAGACACTTCCAATTTTACGCGGGAGAAAACCCGAATAATCAAAGACCTACACACAAACACCCGCAAAAACCTCAGAAAACACCCACCCACACACCCACACACACCCTCACTGACACATACATGTGTGTGTGTGTGTGTGTGTGTGTGTGTGTGTACACAATATGTATACAGTATCTCTAACCCAAAAAGAATTCCAGAGTACCTTAACAAATCTGAAAACATGAGATATTTCTTCTGCCACCATGGTTTCTTATAACTTAGATTTTTATTTATTTATCAAATTTATTTGCCATCCATCTCACAAATCAGGCAACTGTGAGGGACTTGAATATTTTTTGCCATCTGAAGGCTGAAGCTTTTGTGGAATGATCAGTCTAGCATTTTCTTCTCTGAGATGCTTTTAGCAAAAACTGCTTCATATTAATATTCTTTCTCACTTTTACTAGGCCAACAAATTCTGACAGCTGCCACCCAAGCAACAAACGCAGTACACATGCTTAGTTCCTTTGGGAATGTTAACATTTTTAACATAGTAAATACTTCAAGTCAATAGTGCACCTTACGCTTCACAAGCCCAAATAAAACTCCTAATGACACCTGCAGTTTAATTATGATAATAAAATAAAATGTAATCAGATTGTGATCCAAGTAGCACATGAAATAAACTCTGCTAAATATATAGCAGAAATATATTTAACAAAACCATTATTTGTTTTCTTGAATACATACAGTATTTCAACCCAAGCAAATAAAACCATTTTCTTGCACTAATGGATGGTTGGTAAATAAATTATCCTTTTATTAACTTCTGCATTGAAAGTTTTAACATGTGCATTAAATGGGAAGGCAAGCTTGTCCTAATTCTGAAATATATTTGCCTATTTAATCATCAGTCCAGCTTTAAATATCAGGATAATAAACCCAGTTAACAAAACACTTCAATAAATCACCAAGTGTTTGTTTGGACAGTTAGATAATCTTTGCAATATTTTAAGGTTCAATTCTAGGAGCAACATTTTTAAAGCAATTATAAAGAATGCATATGATTTAACATTGGGACTACTGAGCTTTTGAAGTTTGCTGAACTTGGTTAATTTCTTGCAGAGGCTTCGTTATCAGGTTAAGCACCATCATTGGCACATGGCTTACATGACAAACTTTTTTGTGTTCAATTTATATTTACTGACAAAGAAATAAAGGAAGACTAGTATAGATCTATTTCAAGCTATTTAGTTCTCATCAGCTAGCCATACCCTTCGAATCCCAGAAGGTTATGGCTCGCTGATGAGAATTAAATAGCTTGAAATAGATCTATACTAGTCTCCCTTTATTTCTTTGTCAGTAAAAATATATAATATATGTATAGGTATATTTATTTATTTATTTGTGTGTCAGTATTTATTAACTGCTTCCTTCATAGGTTGCCTGGACTATGCATGTCGAGTATGACTACAGTGTTGGAGAAATTTTTTGGCACTGAATGCTGGAACAGGAGCATTTACGTGGGGGGAGGGGAGCGTTGGAAGCTCCCTTTTGCACAAGTGCAGGAGCACCGGAAACCGGAAGAGCAGTTCCCCAGCGCTCATGCTCACACTGGGAAGCTGAGCTTCCGGTTTCCAGGATGCGCATGTATGCTGGTCACCTGGTCTTCCAGTTTCTGGCACACATGCACGTGGGAAGACCAGCTAGCACGCATGTGCACGCTGGAACTCGGAAGAACAATGGCCGATGTCTGATGTGCCTGGAGAGATGGCTCTCGTGCCACTTTTGGCATGCATGCCATAGGTTCACCATCATGACTATAGTATATCCAAATTAATCTTTAGAAATAAATAAAATATGAGATAATGAATGAATGAATGGAGAGGGAGAGAGCGAGAACCTGCAGAAAGAGAAAATCATGAGAGAAAGAAGGTAAAGATGAATATTGAACTGTCCACTTTAACAAATAGCCACCAAAGGGAATTTAGCCCAGTTAAATTACTTCATCAGGATAGCATAATATTATGGTAATAAGATCAAACACTTATACAATGCTTACTAGATAGTGTAAGTATTTATAAAACTGGAATACTTCCTTTTTTCTTACAGATTAATACTAGACCAACAATCATCTGGTGAACATTACTCCAATCAACGAACTACTCAGACAAAGAATCAAACAGTAAGCAACAGCCTAATCAAGCATTCTCCCACCAATACTGAAAAAGCCACTTATATATAAACAGACAGCAAACCCCATTCCTTTCTAGCAATGATGATGTTATCTAGTTAGGTGATGAAATGCCTGCAAGAAAGGAACCAAGTTCAGAGACCACACCAAAGACCTCACACTTATTCATATATTTACTTAAAAACATTTGCACAACTGAAGCAATCTCTCCACTCAGATTTGAGATCCGGCTTGGATTTTTTTTTCCAGCCCATAAAGTGCTGTATCCATAGGATTACAATATTTTCTTATTCTTTTTTAATTTTTAAAAACAGATTTTTGTTTCATAAGATGTGGTGATAATAACAGAACGCAGTAAGGAGAGTACCATTTTCTGGTCTATAATTACACTGAGGAGAATACAGCTTCACTTAAGGCAATAGCATCATTACAGGAATAACATAACAGTATGTGCACGTATTTTAAAGGCCTGCAAGAATGATAAATGAAAAATGCTAATTCCTGATGCCTAAAGACCGTTATTGCAACATAAAGGTCATTTCTTCAATCTGGTGAAACATCCTCAGCTGAGAATGGTAAATTAAAAACTTTAGCTGCAACAAAGACATACACATGTAGACCCAGGCAAGGTACAAAAAAAAATTAAATTCTTCATCAAGCTTGATTACTAGAATTGTAATGGAAAGCCGAGTTTCAATAATAACTTTTTAAAAAAATAAAACACTCATGAACCTCATCACTAAAGGCAGTATGAAAGCTAAATTAAAGAGATACATTCTGACATCTTTTCTAAGACCAGAGAGACTTGGGGCCAATCACAATTCCATCCCACTGTTTAGAAGTAATTAAAGAGATGGCCTCCCATGAAGAAGGAAAAAGTCTGGAGAGATTAATTATGAGAAAAGTGAGGCAATAAAAATCCATGCCTTAAACTTGAGTTATGTATAAACCCAAATTTAAAAGCTAAGAAAGGAGGATTGAGAAGCCCTTAAATCATCGTGATATTTGACATACGAATCCTACTTTCCTCTTATCCATTCATCTAGTTATTTCCTCATTCAAAGACTGTCTTCACATTTCCAAGTCTAATCTGTATTGGAATGGAACATTTAAAGAATGTGAGGAGAATGATTATTTTTGCTCAATCGTAATGTACCCAATGGAGGAGCTGATCCAATCTTGCGGATTAGGAATGGGGAAATAAACCGGGATAGGTTGACTATAATGACACACACATTTGGAAATTGCACTTCTCCTGAACAAGTTGCACAAGTTGTGATGGCATTTGCAGGAACATCGCAACAGCTACTCTTTCATTCCCATGTGATTCTAATCAGAAAATGCAGGATTTCAAATCACATAAAGTAGGGATATACTGTAACATGGCATGGGTCTAGTCAGGGGTGTCAAACTCATGTCATAACGGTGGCGTCACATGATTATCACGACTTTTTACGCTAAACCAGGCATGGGCATGTCCAGCGTGTGACACATCCGGCCCGTGGGCCGCGAGTTTGACATCTCTGGTCTAGGTTATCTGAGGGACTGCCTCCCCCCATTTATATCAGGATCAGTACAGAAGACAGGCTGTGGGTCCCACCTGCCAAGGAATTACGTCTGATGGATCTTAAGAAGTGGTCCTCCTCTGCTGCAGTGCCCATCTTGTGGAATCTTCTCCATCTGGATGTGAGATTAGCTCGATCCCTTTCAACATTCCATAAATCCCTTGAGACTCGGCTATGCTATCAAGCCTGGGAGTTCCAGGAGACAGGGGAGATTTTGTGATACTCCCTTATTGTGGTTTTAATATCATCCTCTACTGTTTTATAGTTCTTTTTTCATTTTGTTTCTATGGAGCCTCACCAGTACAGAGAAATATGCAGCATGTCAATACCCTGCAGTGGCGGGATTCAATTTTTTTGAACTACGGGTTCTGTGGGCGTGGCTTGGTGGGCGTGGCATGGCTTGGTGGGCGTGGCAGGGGAAGGATACTGTAAAATCTCCATTCCCTCCCTACTCCATTTTGCCCAGATGTTGGGTTGCAGTGCAGGGCTCTTGAAAAGTGAACATGCAGATGATTCCACTTCTATGAAATTCTTTCTTGAGGACAATGAGATGTCTTCAAAGAAGTGTTTGTGTTTAAATGCAGGAAACTGTCTGTTTTAGGTGCTCAGATGGGTTCTCTGAAGGAACTTAGTAGCTTCCAGTATATGGGATGGTGCTATGTGTAATTAATAAAGAAATAGGTGAACAAATGACTGCTTGCTGCCTTTAATGAGTACCATTTCATCCATTGGATTTTTCAACCTTGTCTAAATCGCAGCTCTTCAGATGTGTTAGGAGTGGAACTCCTACCCTAAATTCCTATCCAGACTGACCAAAGGCAATGGCACCTGAGAACTTCAGACTCCAATTACTGGAAAATCTGTAAAATGCTATTTAACATTGGAATGTATTCCACCAAAATGTTCGTTCTGAGTGACATACCATTTTTAAATGCTGATGCGACTGACCAGATCGCATCAACCTACCTTCTATTGCAAAATCAGGAAAAATATTCGCATCTGATTAACGGTGATAGTTTATCTGGGATACTTCCATTGAGGAAAGCTCTCCTGAACCATGTGGAATCAGCCAGAGAAAATAGGGAGGGGGACCAGCTGGATGGGATTGGAGATGAAAAAATAAATGAAACAGAAAATATTTGTGCATGAATTTGCTTAAGTTAACTTAGGATTCAAACAATGGCTGTAGGGTCTCCAAGCAATATCTGGATGCTGCTTTAGTCTCTATCAAAATCAGCAGATTGCCTGCAAGTGTTTGATTTTAGGAATAAAGCCATATCTATGCTTTCAGTAACCTACGCTTCATCCACATTTTTTATTTATCATAAACTTGACTCACAGTTTTCTCCTCTGCTATGCCACACAATTCTCTGCTGAGGATACCACTGCTATTGGGGGGGGGGCATATACAAAGGCACAGTGGGTATCAGTTTTCCTTTGGCATGTAATGAAGAATAGGCTTACTAAATCTGAGCCAAGCTTGCATTTGATGACTAAAAAAGAGCCGAAAACGCATAATTCTTTGATGAATTGTAGAAAATACTTTAAGGATTATGTTTAGACAGATAAGATGTATTATTCTATATGAAAATCATGAACTGAACAGATGGGTCTCACACCATCTGATGTATCAGTCATGGGGTTATGAGTATGTCTATACTCATGAGTATGAATATGTCTTATCTGGTTTTCAATCAATCAGAATAGAGCTGGAAGGGTCCTTGGAGGTCTTCTAGTCCAACTCCCTGCTCAAGAAGGAGACCTTATACCATTTCAGATGGGTGGACTCCTCCAGTGATGAAGCACCCACAACTTCTGAAGGCAAGCTAGTCCACTGGTTAATTGTCCTCATTGTTAGGAAGTTTCTTCTTAATTCCAGGTTGCTTCTTTCCTTGATTAGTTTCCATCCTTTTTTTCTTGTCTTGCTATTCTGGTGCTTTGGAAAATAATTTGATCCCGCTCTTCTTTGTGGCAGCCCCTCAAATACTGGAATATCACTCCCAGTCCTTTTTTAAAAAAAATTGAAGTTCTAATAGAGTTCTCACATTGGAGTTTTCACTCAAGGAATAAATGATCAAGCTCAAGTTATCCTACTTCAGACACATCAGGTGAAGATTCAGGTCCCTAGAAAAGGCTCTAATGCTGAGAAAGGTGGAAGACATGAGCAGAAAAGGACAATCAATAGCAATGTGGGTGAACATAGTTATAGTAATGGTGAGTTCACCATTCGAAGGCATAGTTTGTCTTAAAAAAATCTAAGTAGTCAGTAGGAGTCACATATGAATTGACGGCAGATAATGATGTAGGAAAAGGAAGCAGCAATGATGTTAGCAGCTTTATGTCTAGCTGGATGGCCAAGTCACAATTATTGTTTTTGGAGCAACTTGGCAATTCCATACTACTACAAAAACCAAAGAACTATATTTTTAGTTAAAAGCCTTAATATGCTTTTAGGGTTTACGATTTGCACAGATCCAAGAAATAATGCATGGCTGTGAGAGGTGGACCATAAGGAAGGCTGAGTGTCAAAGAACTGATGCTTTCAAATTTTGGTGTTCGAGAAGACTCTTTAGAGTCCCTTGGACTGCAAGGACATCAAATCAGTCAATCCTAAAGGAAATCAACCCAGCTGAAAGGACAGCTACTTGAAGCTCAAAGACTTTGGCCACCTAATGAGAAGAGAGGACTTATTGGAAACACCCTGTTATTGGGAAAAAGGAAGGAGATGGCAGAAGATGAGATGGTTAGATAGTGTCATTGAAGCAATAGATATAAATTTGGGCAAACTCCAGGAGGCAGTGGAGGACAGGGTGTCTGTGGTAGTATGGTCCATAGGGTTGTGAAGAGTCAATTATTACTTAGTGACTGAACAAGAAAAACAAAAATTGCCTGAGGCGCTTCCAGATTCTTGTCAGCTAATACTAAAACCAACTTGGTTGGTTGGTTGACCAACTTATTAGCTAATACTAAAATAGATTACAATCTGACATCATGTAAGGCAACTTCCAGTTTTCCTAAACTATGGAAAATTTGGAAAAAGCCCATTCTACATCACATTCATTGCCTCAAATCATAATGGAATGCCTTTTCAGAAATGGTTTTGGAGCATCCCACAAGTAATTCTATTTTTTGTCTACTGGTTTGCCAAACAAGTCATTTCAGGCAGTGTTTGGGGTGGGGGTTGGAGTTGGGGGGGCTTTAGGTCTGAAATGATCTCTTCCCTTAGAGCAGCGGTTCTCAACCTGTGGGTCGGGACCCCATTGGGGGTCGAATGACGATTTGCCAGGGGTCACCTAAGACCATCGGAAATATGGGAAGTATACTTGCGAGTCGAAGAATCGCGCTCCAATGGTTGACTCCACAAGCCAGCTGCAGGCTCTTCAAATCGCTAGCCGAATTCGGCTTCAGGCGCGATGAATTAAAAAAGAGAGAAATCTTTGCTCTGATGTCTCCCTCTCAAGCCAGCTGCAATCACTCCCAATCGCTAGCCTAATCTGGCTTAATAGACTTAATAGAGGAGGAGTCTCCGCTTTAATGCCTCCGTCCTCAAGGCAATCGCAAGCAGTTCAGATCGCTAGCCAATACGGCTTCAGGCGCGATAAATTCAAAATGAAAATAATTTTACGGTTGGGGTCGCCACATTGTGGGGAATTGTATTAAAGGGGTCGCAGCACTATAAAGGTTGAGAACCACTGCCTTAGAGGCTGCTCTGGTACATTAGAGCTAATCAAGAAGCTTCATTCTTCTCCTAAGGGTTTAAATAAAGAAAATGGGTTTTTTTTTAAATCTTGCTATAACCCAAAACTAACAACAAAAATGTGGGATGATTGAATAATTAGCAGTCACTATTCTTTTCAAATGACTTTTGAGTTTTACACAGAATAGCCATGTCTATACTACTTTGATGTCTACGTTTTTTTCTTTATTCTTTCCCTATGAAATATAGCATTTCATGTATTTTGCGACAATAAATCTATTATTCTTTACGGTACGTTAAGGCTTTCCTGTTGTTGCTGCTGTTGTTTTGCTGACTACTGATTACTTTAATTTATTAGCAATTGTCTGATCGTTTTATTTAAAGCTTGCCGTAAGTGTTGTTTTAATGTCTATTTTTGTTACAGTGTAGTTAGTCTCCTCAGATTTCTGGTGCCTGTTTTTCCTTTTTTTAAGGGAATTTGAAAAGTAAGGCTTGGTCCAATACCACTCTTGCTCTTCACAAAAACAATGTTACTACCATGACAAACAGCCATGGTATTGTTTTATCCAGCACAACCGATGGCTTCTGGCCTTTACAACTTGTGAAGAATGTGCTATACAGCTTAGTTATTTATTTATTTATTTTATTTATTTTGTCACAACAATATATGTAGGTATCATACAAAAAATTATATATAATATATATATATTATATAATATATAAAAAATATGTTAAAAATTATATATGATATATAGGTATCATACAAAAAATTAGGGGTCCTGAGATGACATAGGATATTAGTTAGCTAAGCAACTTCTTGTGCAAACTTTCAATTTGTATCTCTGCCATACTTAACATAGAATTCAACACAGAATTAAGCTGCTAAGATAAACAATAAAGATTAAAACTGCAAATCAATACATAAACATCTGAAACTGAAGCCAAAACACAATACAATCAACCCTCAAATCATTTACTTGTTAGGGTCAGCCAACATAGTGGCTTGATGCCTGGAGGGAAAACAAAACAAAACAGGTTTTTAAAGTCTTATGGAAAGCCAAGAGCATTGAAGGCCTCTGAATCTCAGGAGATACGGTAACCCAACACAAAAGGAATATCTCCTGCATTCTACCATATGACATTGTCTCATGACATAGAGGGAATCTGAAACATTCCCCATTCTGTTGGCTCTTGAAAGTTAGGCAGATATAATCAGAAGTAGGCAGTCTTATAACTAACTTAGCCTTATGCCATGAAGGGCTTTATAAGTGGGTAATAACCACCGAGTTGAATTCCACCCAGAAAGAGCGCCCAGCTTGTAAGAAGCCAGTCCAGTCTGTGAAGTGGTGATCTTACATGGGTTCTGCTAAGGTGAATCTAGAACTATAGATGACACCACATTCTACCAATTGAAGTTTCTGAAGAGTCTTCAAAGGTAGCACCTTATGCAGTGTGAAACAACAGTCCAAATGAGAGAGAAACAAGAAATGAGTAAACTTGAGCAGAACCTCATTCAACCCATGAATCCATTTCTTTTTTTTAAAAAAAAAAATGGGGATGGTTTTTCTTTTTTCTTTTTTAAAGAAAAAACACTCCACCACAAAGCAGGAAATGCCAGTTGTTTCAGGTCATCCTAATAATAATAATAATAATATCAGAGTTGGAAGGGACCTTGGAGGTCTTCTAGTCCAACCCCCTGCCCAGGCAGGAAACCCTACACCATTTCAGACAAATGGCTATCCAACATTTTCTTTAAAATTTCCAGTGTTGGAGCATTTACAACTTCTGCAGGCAAGTTGCTCCACTGATTAATTGTTCTAACTGTCAGGAAATTTCTCCTTAGTTCTAAGCTGCTTCTCTCCTTGATTAGTTTCCATCCATTACTTCTTGTTCTACCCTCAGGTGCTTTGGAGAATAGTTTGACTTTCTCTTCTTTGTGGCAACCCCTGAGATATTGGAACACTGCTATCATGTCTCACCTAGTCCTTCTTTTCATTAAACTAGGCATACCGAGTTCCTGCAACTGTTCTTCATATGTTTTAGCCTCCAGTCCCCTAATCATCTTCGTTGCTCTTCTGTGCACTCTTTCTAGAGTCTCAACATCCTTTTTATATCGTGGCGACCAAAACTGAATGCAATATTCCTAGTTAAGTTTACTGCAGGAATTAAAAGAACAGCTACAGGTAATCTTCCACTTACAACAATTCATTTAGCAACCATTCAAAGTTACAACAGCGCTGAAAAAAGTGACTTACAGGTAGGTCTTTGCACTTGTGACAGTTGCAGACTCCTCGTGGTCGTGTGATCAGAATCTAGTCACTTGGCAAGCGAGAGAAGTATTTATAATGTTTGCAGCATCCCAGGGTCATGTGATCCTCTTTTGTAACCTTCCCAGTTGGCTTCCAACACACACAGTTAATGGGGGAAGCCAGATCTGTTTAACAACTACATGTCAACTCTGAAGCTGACCTGACTAAAGCCCTTTTTGACAGCTTCAGTGTTGCCACACTGGAGCTGAGGGATCGGGAGGGGGGGATTGAGATAGAAAGGAATCTGTAGTCAAAACAACATATTTTCTCTTGAGAAGCAAGGACATTTTATCACCTGGTGAGGAAGTAAGGTGGAGTGATGCTACCCGGCTGCCAGTCCACACCATGATTGGACCATGTGACTGATGTCAAGCCTGGAAACCATACTAGACTTTAGGGTTCCAGACGCTGCCACATTTTTCCCCTGAGGGGAAGAAGGGAGGTTGAGGGGTATGGTAACATTCTTCAAGTGGTCAAGGTCGGATGGTGTTCACATCTGCAGGAGGAGTGGCGAGAAGATATTCGAATGAACTGGGAGAACGTTGGACCATGTGACCAGCAAAGGGGCTAGGGGGGTGGGACTCTTGGGGTTTGTATAACTGGGAAAAGAATCCGGAAGTTCAGTTTTGGAATTTCACTCATCGTGTGCCAGTTTCCTCATGCTAGTAAAGAACTCTGAAAGACAATGGCTTCTGGGTTTTTTTTATGCAGAAGAGGTTTTTCTGGAACCTTGACAACTGATTGTTTTGAGAAAGTTGAAAACTTTTATTTTTACTTAGGTGAAAATCATGGGAGACTTCCGAGTCGGTTTTCACCAGATATGTGCCAATATGATAATTCCAATAAAAGTATTCTTTGAGGAATCTACCTGCCTCGGAGTTTTGCTTGCTATGGATTTATTACTTGGAACCCTGAATCTGCGTGTGTCACTTAAAAATTGCAATGATTTGCTTAACAACTGTTAGCAAAGAGGTAGTAAAATCAGATGTGACTCCTCTAACAGTCACTTTGTTTAGCAATGGAAATTCTGGTCCCAATTGTGGTGTAAATCAAGGACTACTAAGCATTCAATGCTACAACCATTAATTTAGTAACATTCCAAGTTACAGCACTGAAAAAGTGACTTACGTCTGTTTTTCACACTTATGACTGTTGCAGCAGCCCTATGATCATGTGATCAAAATTTGGATGCTTGTCAACTGGTTCATATTTATGACATTTACAATGTCCCGGGGTTATGCGATTATCGTTTCTGACAAGCAAAGTCAACAGAGAAGTCAGATTCACTTCACAACCTTGTTACTAACTTAACAACTGCAGTGATTCACCTGACATCTGTGACAAGAACTGTGTTGTAAAATGGGGACAAAACTCACTTAACAACTGTCTTGCTTAGCAACTGTGTCATAAAATGGGGCAAACTCAGCGGTGAAATTCAATTTTTTTTACTACTGGTTCTATGGGTATGGCTTGGTGGGCGTAGCTTGGTGGGCGTGGCAGGGGAAGGATACTGCAAAATCCCCATTTCCTCCCCAATCCTGGAGGAAGGATATTACAAAATCTCCATTCCCACCCCATTCTGGGGCCAGCCAGAGGTGGCATTTGCCAGTTCTCCGAACTACTCAAAACTTCTGCTACCGGTTCTCCAGAACCTGTCAGAATCTACTGAGGTTCACCCCTGGGCAAATTCACTTAACAGCTGTCTTGCTTAGCAACAGAAATGGTCTTTCGTGGTCTTAAGTCAAGGAGTCCCTGTATATTAATCTGATATAGGCTACCAGTGGGCATGTTGCTTAAGACCTCTGAAGCTGACACTCCTTCCATACAGTGCAAACCGAGTTGACTTGTTTTATGTACCCCAAATGCAAGAAGGCATGGCAGTTTCAAAATTACAGTGTTTTAATCCTGTAATAATATTAAATTCCAGTTATCATCCCCCCTCCCCAACCCACCCTCGTCTTTCGGTTTGTCTCATTCTGAGCCCTCTTTTCTCAGCTTATGTGAAAGCCATTCCATCTACTTTTCTTCCATTATCCTAAGTACTTAAATTTCATTTTCAATGAAGCAAGGCCTTAATGAATATTTATGAATAGGTCCTGCAGTGTTCACTCAATGTGTAGACTTCCCCCTCGCAGCGGGCTGCAGCTTTACATTATGCCTTTTATTACTAAAATGTTAGCCATACAAATCGATGTCACAATGAAGAAAATAAGAAAATAACAGCTTCTCCTGTAAATTTAACACTTTCGTCAGAAGAGTTTCATGGCTCACAGGGTTTCAGGGCCCGGAGCACAACCCAGGTCATACTTTTAAAATGTGAGACATTTTACTTTTAAAACATCCAAGTTACTAAACATATATATATATATATATATATATATATATATATATATATATATATATATATATATATATATATATATATATATATATATATATATATATATATATATATATATTTGTTTTCTGAGGTTTTCGCGGGTGTCTGTATGTAGGCCTAACCAAAGACCTATATATATATATATATATATATATATATATATATATATGTATGTATGTATGTATGTATGTATGTATGTCTATATATATATGTAGGTCTTTGGTTATTCGGGTTTTCTCATAAAATTGGAAGAGTCTTGGCGGCGTTTCGTGAAGTCTCATTCGTCATCTTCAGGCTTCAGCTTCGTGCTTCTGGGAGCAATTCGTGCTTTTGCTCCCAGAAGCACGAAGCTGAAGCCTGAAGATGACGAATGAGACTTCGTCGAAACATCGCCAAGACACTTCCAATTTTACGCGGGAGAAAACCCGA
The DNA here is from genome assembly GCF_028640845.1 of Ahaetulla prasina. NCBI lineage: Eukaryota > Metazoa > Chordata > Lepidosauria > Squamata > Colubridae > Ahaetulla > Ahaetulla prasina. The sequence continues at coordinate 96,730,115 of NC_080544.1, read as the reverse complement.
ATAACCAAAGACCTACATACAAACACCCGCGAAAACCTCAGAAAATATATATATATATATACACTCTAAAATTATTTCCTAAGGTTGTCAAATTTCAGGAAGAAAGTTCTCATGTGAAAAGAAAAAACTTCATGTGAATTTTTTTTTTTAAATATAATTAAATGATACCTTTCTTTGATAAATAAAGATACATAAAAATATCACATTTCTGAGAAAAAAAAGAGACTTGGGAAAATCCTTCCATATTATGGGTAGATATTGCAAGAGGTATAGACAAGAAGTTAGGTGCATTCTTGTTTATTTAGTCCTTCTAAACTCTTTCTTTTCATGTTACAAGATACAGAAAGACAGCCTGAAACATATTAACACACATTCTTTTAATGTTTTTATTTTAATTAATTTTTAAATCTATATGCTATTCAACTTACTGTCACATAACTCTGGGTGGCTTACAACATCATAAAACCCAACATACAAAACATTAAGTATTAAAAGGAAGACAGTTTAAAAACCAAAGTTTAAAATGCAATGGGGGAGGGCAGAGGTCGTCAACCTTAAACACAAAGAGCCATTTGGACCTGTTTCCCACAGTAAATACCAGAAGTCACAAAACCCTTCTCGTGCCTGACTATTTCCTGAGCAGCCACAGAACTAGCATATGTAGTTGAATTAAATGTCCTGTTTTCTTCTAAAACTTTTCTTTTCTTGGATTTATCCATGGTTGGCCAACCGGGGGTCGAAAAGTTCAATAAATCGCGTGCCAACGGGTATCACATATTGGTAGTTGTAACACATATTTTGAGCAAAAGGGAGCCACAGCAGAGGGATGAAAGAGCCAGATGCAGCTCCAGAGCCACAGGTTGCTGACCCCTGGGGTAGAGGGTAGGTGGGTGGGGAATCTTCTTCCTAATCCACTAACCACTTCTAGCATTTGCTAATATTCAATCAAAGAGAAGGTGACACCTCAAAGAATTTAGGCACAGGAGATTTCACAGTCATCATTTTGAAAGTCTGCATTTGTACCGTGCTGTTTATCTCACACTTTCTCACTTCTGTATATGTTGAGGCAAATCCATGTTTGCATCTTACTATTTTGATCTCAAGACTGTTGGATGTACACATTTCCTGACACCAACTTGTTTCCTTTTTTAAAACTATTAAATTTCAAAAACAAACATTAAAGTACAAACTAACATAGAAGTAGTGGGGGGAAAGGAAGGGGACTAGCAGGAGACGCTAAAAAGTGACCAGACAAAACACATCAAACAAGTATATAACAAAAGTGATCTCGAACATTTTTCAATACAGAAATAATAAATAATACGATACGACAACCTTTCTCTACGTTTAAATGAATAATATGTTTAAATGGTTAAAATGTTTAAAATATCTTAAAACACTAATAATCAACACTAAAAACCAATATTTGTTTTATATTCTTGTCTTAATTTTAACCCAACACACAATAATGTCAGGCCTGGAAGCCATCGTTTGCATTGGGCCTTCAGGCCTGCCATATTTACTGCTGTGGGACACTGGGAGAGGGGATTGTATGGAGCAGAGGTGATATATTGTATAGTCATAATAACATTCTTTTCTCAGAGAGTCAAGGACATCTTGCCCTGCACCTGGAGGGATGTGGCTGGGAGGCATCTTAAGTTGGGGCAGTGCTTTGATTGGACCATGTGATGAACTTGTGGGTGCTGGACAGGGACTTGGACTTTCCTTTGGGTGGGGAAAACCTGGAAACTTTCAGATTCAGGTTTTCCCAGATGTGCCAATATGACATCTCTAATAAAATGGAACTTGGGGGGGGGTGTTACTTGGAACCCTGACAAATAAATTGACAAACAAGGATATCCATATATTGGAAAAACCAAATATTTCTCTAGTCAAATCAGACCTAATCATCAAATCTCAAAGTCAAAAAATGATTCTTCTCTTTATCTTGTAAGAAATCTACCAGCGGTCTATATGTCGTAAGAAACAGAATCAAATAATTATTCAACCAACTTGTTATTTTCTTGGTGCAGAACACAGAAGGAAACACTTGATGGCCTTATCATTTCTATTTTTGTACTAAGTATATAAAGGGATTAAAGGAGGAGTAATATCACACCGACCAGTGCGCTCTGACAGAGAGGGCCTCCTCCGGATACTATCAGCCAAACAATGTTGGCTGGTGACCTCCAGGGGGAGGGCCTTCTCTGTGGGGGCTCCTGCCCTCTGGAATGAGCTGCCTCCGGGGCTTCGTCAACTCCCCGACCTCCGGACTTTCCGCCGCAAGCTGAAGACACTGTTGTTTCGACGTGCAGGACTAGTTTGAACATAGTTTTAATTTCAGGGTTTTAATCAGGGTTTTAAACGGGGTTTTAAATTGTATTTAAATTTTTAGGCCGTTATTGAATCAGTTTTTTATATAGTTTTTAAATTTGTATTGTACGTACTGTGTTTTTACTGGCTGTGAACCGCCATGAGTCCTTCGGGAGAAGGGCGGTATACAAATATAATAAATAATAATAATAATAATATAAAGCCAACTCTTTGGGATTGCCCATAATAAATACCCCCTGTATGGTTTCCACTGACTCCTTATTCCCATATTGCCACTGGTTTAGTGCTGTTGCTGTTGTTGAATATCCAAGATGGATGGAAGGATGGATGGACAAATGATAGATAGATAGATAGATAGATAGATAGATAGATAGATAGATAGATAGATAGATAGATAGATGATAGACAGACATTTAACTCATTTTAATGTGCTTCCTTTCATTCTATGCAAGCAAAACTATTTTGTTGAAGAATACACTCACTTTTGCCATAGTGAGGGTGCTTACTTCATACATTAAATTTATTTTTTTATTAATTGCATAGTGGATGATGTCAACAAAGGCAGGCTGCCAAGGTTAATGTGAAAATTCAAAGAAAACTAATGATCAGTTACAATGTGGGATGTCCTGCCCATGACAAAGAAATAAATTAGATTTAAAAGCAGGATGACAATTAATCACGTAACGGTCATACTGAGATTAGGAAATGTCTTGCATTGCTCTCATTACTGTTGATAGTGATTGATATTGTGCATTTGTTTGTAGTGTGCTTATGCTTAGTGATGGGTATGCATTACATTTTTTTACCTGTAGCCTTCTTAGTTACAGACATACATAAGCTTTAAAAACCTTTTGCCGTCATCACAAAACCTGCAATGCTATTTGTCCTTCCTCAAATGGCTTTCTACGGATGATGGTGAGAGTGACATTAACTATAATAAACACTGCCAATAGGAAATTATTTTACAAATTTGTCTGGAGAAACATTTCATGGAAATAAAGTTATTTGGGAATACATGTTATATACAACATTTGAGAACTGGACTTTTTAACAGTCAATGTACTTTTCAAATAGACAGCTATTTAAAGTTACAACTTTAAAACATCTTAGGGAGATATTTACATGAGTCAGATTCGAACAGCTCAACACAACGGTCAGATACGGGAGATTCTATTCTATACCCTATAATAGATATCTTTGCGAATCAATATAAAATGTTTTATAGGTGGCATATGCCACCTGAAAAATTGGCAAAAATGTTTAAGGATAAATCAGCTAAATGTTGAAAATGCCATCAGACACCAGGATCGTATTATCGTATGTGGTAGACATGTCTAGAAGTGAGAAATTATTTGGATTAGAATTAAAACATGGTTAGAATAAATTCTTCAACAACATATTGGTTTAAAACTTGAGCTTTTCCTACTGGGTATACTACCAGAGAAAATTTGTAAAGAAAATATATATTTGATTATACATGTATTAACTACAGTGAGGATAGTATTTGGGCAAAGATGGAAAGCAGAGAAAATCCCTTCGGAAGGGGAAGTAATTAAGAAAATATTAAATTGACTGATAATCAAAGAAAAAGAGGGGTTGGAATATTTTAAGATATGGAGACAATTTTACCATTGGTTAGAGAAGAGATATATAGAGAGAGCAAATGTTGTAATGAAACAATAGAAGAAGAAAGGGGAGAGTGAAGATAGATAAATGCATTACTAGTGAGCAAGAGAATGTTACAATAAATGAATAATGTGGGGAGAATGTTATAACAAATGAATAGAAAATATCAAGAAATATTGAAGATAGGAGTAGTAAGAAGTCGTTGTCACAGGAGAAGCACCTACACGATACACTGAATGACTGATTATGTATTGCATGTTTGTTTGTTTATAAAATAAAAAACATGACCCCAAAAAAATAGATATCTCTGCATTTGTGGAGTGGCAGAGATAGAAGACCTGGCTCACATCCTATTTGATTGTTGCCTGTATAAGAGAGTGAGAAATAGGTACCTTGGTCAATATACTAAGCAAATGATCCATTGGAATCCCCATATCAAAACAATTTATCTTATGTGCAGCCAGAATCTGAAAATAATATTTAACCCAGCACAGTACCTGAACAAAATGGTTCAGCTGCGATCAGCAAAAGGGGTTAGATTGTAGAGATGATTGGGGTAGATTGTAGAGATGATACCAAAATATAATTTTGTCATATTTTATCTATATATTAAATTATTGTATTTTATTCCAATTTCATTTTAAATTATATTTTATCCAATTCAATTTTAAACTGTTTTTATCAGATTTTTTAGTGATAATTTGTGTCGGGAACTCTGCACTTTGATATGGCTCAAGAGCTAATCGATAAACTAACAGTCAACGGATTGAACTTGGACCTGGGAAACACGTGTTCCAGTCTTCCTCCAACCACAGTAACTAAGCATGTTCTTTTGCTCAGGCAGTAGGTCAACAACCAGGATTGTCACCTTAGACATACAGGTATGCTACTGGAATAAAAGTAAAACGTAAGTCAACTAAACGAATGTGTTTGATGAAATGGCCTCTAGTGTTTGAGTAGAAGAACTTTTTTGGGGAACAAAAAAGACTAGTCATGAAATCTTTGAAATAATCTTGTTAAATCAAACCTGCATGGATTTGTCACACATCATTGTCACAGTTAGGAAATTGTACTTGTAATCGTGTCATGAATATGTTCTTAGAAACACGATCACGTTTGCAAGTAAATAACATTTCACAGTGATTTCTTTATTTAAAAAAAAGGAATTATGATTTAGGTCCAAAGATTTGATGCAGGCAGATTCCCTTGAACCTGTTTTTCCGTTTATAATGTCAACTAAATATTGACCTACTCAGTATCTATGAAAAACTTCAGACTTTCAGCTCCAAGTTATTGAGGGGTACAGAAGTTCTCTTTGTTTCCTAAAGGTAATCAATACATTCTGGGAATTCTTTAGCAAAAGGCAGAAAATGTGAGGCATGATATTAAATTCATAAAAGGCAAAAGTTAAACTCTCTTTGACAGTATGATAATGCTATTCAAATATTGAGGTGCCTTTATCTTTATTTTTTAAATGCAGGTTTAAAATTATGAGAAGGGACATGGTGGCTCAGTGGCTAAGACACTGAGTTGTCAGTCAGAAAGGTTGGCAGTTCAGCAGTTCAAATCCCTAGCGCCGCGTAATGGAGTGACCTCCCTTTACTTGTCCCAGCTTCTGCCAACCTAGCAGTTTGAAAGCACGTAAAAAATGCAAGTAGAAAAAATAGGGACCACCTTTAGTGGGAAAGTAACAGCGCTCCGTACGCCTTTGGTGTTGAGTCATGCTGGCCACATGATCATGGAAACATCTTTGGACAGCACTGGCTCTTTGGCTTAGAAATGGAGATGAGCACTGCCCCTAGAGCCGGAAATGACTTACACATGTGCGGTAGATATCTTTAAAATTATGAGAGATTTCCTCATCCCAACTTAGGCAGCCCTGATATTTAACAGATATCATAAATTAAACCGATAAAACAAAACATATTTAAACAGAAAGTTCATTTAATTATTGTTTTGGCCCACTGAACCTCAATATTCATCAAGTATGAAAAAATGCTACAACTTAGTTTTTAAATGAGCCAGGAGAATTACAGAAAAACAGGTTTCTGATATCATATTGTACGGAAATATATCTTTCATCCCAAGGACAATAAAGGAAATCAGTACCGTTCTGGTCTCTTTCTGATTTTTGAAATGCAAAAAAAGATGAATAATCCATTTAGAAGAAAATAACTTCTTTGAAACAAAGTCTTCACACGTGGAGCTTTCAGCAGCTTGCTAATGAGACCACCGTTAGACCCTCTGTACCAAATTAAAATCAGTAACTTGCTTTGTCATCCCCTCTGACAATGTCCCTCAGTTCCTAACTACTTCCATTCATCTGTGAATCTTCAAAGACATTTCTTTATGGCTTCACTTATAGAATGTGCCTAGGTTCTTTGAGGTGTCACCTCCTCTTTGATTGAATATTAGCAAATGCTTTATAAATAAATCTAACAGCCAAAGGCCTTTAACATGGCAACACCCAAAAAGCTAAGAACAATTTTGATCAGCGGAGAACAGAGTAACTACTCTGTTGGAACCCATTTCATATTTCAAGCTGTCATAAGATCACTCAGTGTGTTTTGGCTTGCATTTGCCAAACAATAAGGGCCTAATAGAGCTATAGGCTTGATTGAATAAATTTATTTAATATAGTTTATTTGTTTGTTCCCCTCTGTGTTTTGTTTGCCTCTATATATTGCCTTGCAACAGAATACCTTATGCCACCAGACTTGAAGTTTTGGGCTTAGACAACTTAGAACTACACCAACTTCAGTCTGACCTAAGTGGAGTACATAAAATTATCTGCTACAACGTCCTAACTGTCAATGACTACTTCAGCTTCAACCACAACAATACACAAACACACAGTAGATACAAACTTAAGGTAAACCGCTCCAAACTCGATTGCAGAAAATATGACTTCAGCAAGAGAGTGGTCAATGCCTGGACTGCACTACCTGACTCTGTGGTTTCTTCCCCAAACCCTCAAAACTTTAACCTTAAAATGTCTACTGTTGACCTCACCCCATTCCTAAGTGGTCTTTAAGGGGCAGAGTGCATAGGCGCACCAACGTGCCTACCGTCCCTGTCCTAATGTTCCCTTTTATTCATATCCATTTCATGTATTCATAATCATGTTTATACTTATATCTGTTATCTAATACATGCTTGATGAAATAAATAAATACATACATACATACATACATCTTCTTCTTAGAGGATTCAGTGTTGTGTTCATAAAACTCACTTAACCAGGTCAATTACAAATCACAGAATTTTATAATTTTTAATTTTAGTTTGCTTTAATCTTTAAAACTCCAGATCCTGAAGATGAAACTGAAATACTTTGGTCAACTAATGACAAGGAAGGACTCACTGGAGAAGAGCCTAATGCTGGGAAAGATTGAGGGCAAAAGAAGAACGGGACGACAGAGAATGAGGTGGCTGGATGGAGTCACTGAAGCAGTCGGCGTGAGCTTAAATGGACTCCAGAGGATGGTAGAGGATAGGAAGGCCTGGAGGAACGTTGTCCATGGGGTCGCGATGGGTCAGACACGACTTCGCAACTAACAACAACAATCTTTAATCTTTGAGGGTGATACATTCAGATGGTGTGATTAGTTTAGTTTACTGTGTATGAGAGATGAATCTAGCCCATTTTGGTCCACAACTTCATTGCTCATACTAGTAGGTCAAATATCACCTACAAGAAAAAAATGAAACACAAGCGTATCACCCTCTTTTATACCCTTGTTACAGGCATTTTGTGCCCCCAACTCAGAAGAAACTCCAACTTTTGAAGACTAATAGCTCCTAATAGACTGTGCATACTTCTAATGTATATCTGTTCCTAACCAGATACATATGTATTTGTTCCTTTAACCATAATCCAGATAGTTCTCAATTTAGAACCATTCATATAGTGATCGTTTGAAGTTACAATAGCATTGAAAAAGTGCCCTGTGACCATTTTTCACACTTATGACCTTTGCAATATCTCCATGGTCATGTAATCAAAATACCAATTGGCCACTGGTATGTATTTATGACGGTTGCATTACCCTAGAGTCACCTGATCACCTTCTTAGCAACAGAAGTTTTGGGTTCAATTATGGTCATAAGTCGAGGATAGCCTATAATGACAACATGACAAAGCATTCAGGGTACCATTACAAGTTCGATTCATGCTGGTGTTGCAGCTTAGCATATAAATACAGAAGAGACAAAGTTTACACGTATTTCATTTGTTCTTCCTTGTGCCCTTCCTTGAGTGTCCATAATTTGAACCCCCTCGACCCTATCCAAGCCAGCAGCCCATAACTGTGTCTTGCAGTAATGGGTTCCCTTTGTCTCATTTAAATTTTCTTCTGATCAGTTTCATCAATTGACTCTTAGTCCTCCTATTTTATTCAAACTATTCATGATTTTTGAAAATATCTTGATGGTGTCATCTTCCCTTTTTTTTTTTTTAAGGTACAATCATTTTCCATCTTTTTCTTATAGGAAAGGTCTTTGGGGCCACTGATCATCAGGATTGCCCTCTTTGTGACCAAATGCATTCTGGACACCCAGAAAATGAATTAATTTGCTACTCAGGTGAAGCATGTTGGGTAACCCATACCCAATTATAGAAAGCATTTTGTAAGTCAACCGTGGATAGAAAGATATTACAGAGGGTGGTAAGCACAGTACAAAACATTGCGGGCTGTCCCCTGATATCACTAGATGATGTCGCTAGGCCTCGCTGTCTTAGAAGAATGAGGATAATCCTCAGGGATGACTCACACCCTGGTCAGCGCTTCTTTATTCTCCTGCTGTCATGAAGAAGATATAGAAGCATAGGCAGCTGCACAAATAGGCTGAAGGACAGTTTTTATCCATGGGCTGTCAGGCTTCTGAATGGAAAATAACTTTACAACAACATAGTACGATTGACTTGCAGGGCCGGCACGATATGCAATAAGTTCATATGGTGCAGTAGGATTGTGTGTTTATTAGTAGGATTCACTGGGTTAGGGATTTTTCTTTTCTTTTACTGTCTTTCACTGTGAGTTGTATTGTGTTGGGCGTGTCCATGAAGGGAGGCTCAGCCAATCTCATTGCATACTTGTTGTACTCTGACAGTAAAGATTTGTCTTCTTCTTCACCTGCCTTTAAGGTTAGTTCTAGTCTCTTTCCTCCCCATCCTCACCCTTGAGGATTGGCCTTCTTCACTTTTTCTTGTTCTAAAGGGAATTCCACGGATGCAGTGGCTCAGTGGCTAAGACACTGAGCTTGTTGATCAAAAGGTCGGCAATTAAGCGGTTCGAATCCCTAGTGCTGCGTAAAGGGGTGAGCTCCCATTACTTGTCCAGCTTCTGCCAATCTAGCAGTTCGAAAGCACATAAAAAATGCCAGTAGAAAAATAGGGACTACCTTTGATGGGAAGGTAACAGCCTTCTGTGTGCCTTCAGTGTTTAGTCATACCGGCCACATGACCACAGAGATGTCTTTGGACAGCGCTGGCTCATTGGCTTTGAAATGGAGATGAACACTGCCCCCTAGAGTAGGAAATGACTAGCACATATGCGCGAGAGGAACCTTTACCATTACCTTAAAGGGAATTCTGTATAGTTTTGGCTTCATGCTGTCCCTCCACTGTTCCTGTTTCTAATTTGGGAAATTCTTCATCAGCATGACTGGTTCAGCCCGTCTTTAAATAAAAACCCATTTTTCAGGGTAACTTCTAAAGATGGAACTGGAGTATTACTTCCTTCACATGCATGCTTTGTTATCTAGATTAAATAACTGAGGTCAGCCATGCTTTGCTCCTATTAATTTGATCAATTGTATTTATTTCTGGACTAGCTATAAAAAGCTGGTACAAGTCTGATCTCTAAGAGAAATAAATCTGGGGCCAGAATTTCCTTAGCTCAGTGATTCTTGGACTACAGGGTGGTATGTAGACATCGCGGTTCAAGATTGTGTGGTTAAATTTCAGCAGCAATTTATACAATTAGGCTAGATTTTCTGTTTTTGTTAAAATAAACATTAAAGCGTCCACGTTAAACTTCTGATGGGTTATTTTTATTTTTTTTTAAATTAAAAAGGCCATCCAACTGCCGGTGATAAAGAGCTAGCAAAAGCATCAGATTGTAATTACCTTATTTGGGGTTTTCTTAGCAATAGCAACACCTTACTACTGCATTAAATTTTGATAGAGGCCACATACATGCAGACTAATTTGATTTTAGGGCAGATTTTCAGACTTTAACCCATTATGGCTTTCCACCAGTCTAGTTACGCATTTTCCTATGATCAACCAGGTTCACTGGTATATCTGAAAGACAAATTGTGACCATATTTCCAGTATCTAAATGTGGGAGACTATGACATAGCTGCAGAGTTTAGAGTTTTTGGTAGCTCCTTGCTGCTATTTTTTTTTAAATTTGCATTTATATCCCGCCCTTCTCCGAAGACTCAGGGCGGCTTACAATATGTCAAGCAATAGTCTTCATCCATTTGTATATTATATACAAAGTCAACTTATTGCCCCCAAACAATCTGGGTCCTCATTTTACCTACCTTATAAAGGATGGAAGGCTGAGTCAACCTTGGGCCTAGTGGGGCTTGAACCTGCTGTTAATAACAGACTGTCTTACCAGTCTGAGCCACAGAGGCCCTTCCTGCTATCCGGGAGGCCCTCTGGATTTCTGCAATCCAGATGTTGTAGCCTTCACAAAGTAATATACGTAAGAATGGCAGCCTTTTGTAGTAAACATATTCTAAAATAGGAAGCAGAAGAAATCATGTTGTGCCCGAAACAATGAAATGTTTTTCATTGCTTAATCAGGATCATTGAAACATGTTAAATATTCCAGGAGAGAGAGGCAAAAGTTAATTTTAAGCACTTACTGTCAGCAAGGCTGCATAAAGAACCTTGTTGAGATAAGGCAAAAATTCCTTTTCAGAACACTGCCCTTGAGACATTTGATTTAATGGATTACTCTATTAAACTGAGTTACTAAACATCTATCTTCCAAGCCTGTGATTTCTCTTGTGCACAATATGCAAACATTATTTGTGTTGCAGAGTCATATTTCCTACCTGACAACTTCCCTGAAATACCTTCGAGTCCTTTACTCACACAGTTGTAAGCATCTTGGAGACTCAAAACACACACACACACACACACACACACACCCGCCCATAGAACTGTAAGTGATAGGAATTGTTTGGAGTTTTTGTTCTTGATAAAATAAGAACTGAACCACATCCCAACTCCCACATGCCCCTGGCCAGGTGAGTCCTTAAAAAACTTTATCCCTCACACTGTTGAATTATTTATCAAAAGTTATATACAAACAAAAACTAAATAATGCCATTTGAGGGTTTTTTTTCCTTCCAGTAAGCACAGAGGCTACAGGCAGACTGCTAATCTCACTGCAAAATTTTTACCATCTTGCCAGAAAAACAAATGGAATTTTACTCCCCATCCTGGAAAACATAGAAGTGGATATTATTCATCCTCAAAGAAGAATGAATAGTCGGGGGAACTGGTTTTCTTTTTTCCCCCCTTCTTTCTTCTGAGTATCAGAATTTCGGTCGGTAGCAAAAATGGAAATGACAGTGTGAAAGATGCGAAGCAGTGATATTAATAGTCCACTGCTCCCGAGATCTGATCAAAGCAGAGGACTACAAATTTGACCAACCAGGACTGATGGACAATTAATATCACTGCTTCGTTCTTGCAGCAATAGACTCAAGTTTACCAAATCATGAGTTCTAATTAGAGATTCCTTTCCATTATAGATTCAAAGCCAGGTTTGTATGCTGACTTGGAAGAATGCTATACATTCATTATGCTACTTATATCTATATCTAATACCTTATATCTATATCTTATACTTATATCTATATCTTATATCTATTCTATATATCATGACTATTTCAGCTTCAATTACAACAATACACGAGCACACAACAGATACAAACTTAAGGTAAACTGCACCAAACTTAAATGTTTGTTTGTTTATAAAAAAAAAAAGAAAAGAAAGAAAATGAGTAAAGTCAAGTCACTATTTTTGTAAAAAGCACAAAGAGTTTTCCTTGAAATATCAGCAGAAAGAGACTTGACAAAGTGGCATACATTAATTACTCATGGCTCCTTTGTTTATTCTTATATTGGATTATTTTCTTAAAGAGAGCCAAGACATATTGACATTTGGACATCAAATAAAAGAACACAGCAGTCAAATAGGCATAGACCTCTCAAACTATCAAGTTCTAGACACAAAGTCAATAAGGTATGCAGATTTCTTGAGAATAGAAAAAGAGGCCATGAACTGAGAGTTTCTACAAATTATTCAGAAATTCCCAATTCCAAGTTTATAGCTAGGAATCCCATCAATATTTGGGATCGTGTTTTACTAGGAGCAGGGAGTAAAGTCTATGATCTCAGTTTATGAGATTTTGACCATAGCTTCATTTTCCTCTGCTTCATAGCCTCTTCTTGACACAAGAAATCCCATCTATAGAATCATGAAATCAGATTTATTAGCTGTCATTTTTCCACAAGAAAAATGGTGTAAAGTGCTACACTTGATTTTAGCCAAAAGACCAAAAAACTTGCACTTAGTTACGAGATTTAACATATTATAACTATAAAGAATAGAATAGAATAGAATAGAATAGAATAGAATAGAATAGAATAGAATAGAATAGAATAGAATAGAATAGAATAGCTTTATTTGACCAAGTGTTATTAGACACAAGGAATTTGTCTCCGGTGCAGAAACTCTCAATGTACATATAAAGCAGAGGTGAGTTTCAGCAGGTTCTGACCAGTTCTGGAGAACCGCTAGCGGAAATTTTGAGTAGTCCGGAGAACTGGTAGTAAAAATTCTGACTGGCCCCACCCCCGTCAGTTCTCTGCCTCCCAAGTCCCAGCTGATTGGGAGTAATTGGGGATTTTGCAATATCCTTCCCCTGGAGTGGGGTGGGAATGGAGATTTCCCCTGCCACGCCGACCAAGCCACGCCCACAGAACCGATAGTAAAAAAATTGAAACCCACCACTGATGCAAAGTAACAGAGTAATAATCATAATATGACACCAACAAGAGGGGAGTAATAGAGAAAATGAGAAAGAATATAATAATACTACATCCGTACAACATGGGTAAAAAACAATACAATAAGGATTAGGTGTTCAACAAAGTGATAGCACAAGGGGGAAAACTATCTTTGTGTCTAGTTATTTTGGCATATAATGCACTATAATGCCATCCTGAGGAGAGGAGTTGAAACATTTTATGTCCAGGAAGTGAGAGATCTATAGATATTTTCTCAGCCCTTCTGATCCTCACAATATACAGATCCTCAATGGAAGGCTGGCTGGTTGCACTTGTTTTTCTGCAGTTCTAATTATCTGTACCTGTCCTGTTTAGTTGTTGTCCCAAACCAGACTGTTCGTTAAAGTTAGCTTAAGTATTTAAAGGATAAATAAATAAAGGCTAAAGGTTAAATATAAGGATTTATTGATAAATAGTAAGTTATTATTTATAAATAAATCCTTATATTTCACCCATAGATTCTTGAGAATTTAATCTTTAAATCAGTGGTGAAATGCTCCCAGTTCGGACCGGTTCGACCAATCTGGTCACGATGGCGGCGGGTGGTTTGGAGAACCGGTAGCAAAAGTCCCTACCCCCACCCAGCTGGCTGCGTGATCATCAGAGGTGTTTTTTCTTTTTTTACTTTTAAAAGCATTTTTTCTTCGGCCGAAGAGGTTGTAGAAAAAATGCTTTTAAAAGTAAAAAAAAAAAAGTTGGCCACACCCACCAAGCCACACCCACAGAACTGGTAGTAACAAATTTTAAATTTCACCCCTGCTTTAAATACAGTTCCTACTGAGTTGGAAAGGAATTACAGCCAGTATTTCTAGACTGGGGAGAAAAAAACAACGCTAAACTTGGTCTTGGTTAAGAAGAATTGCAGCCATTAAGATTAATTACCAAAACTCAATTTTCTTTTTCAAACGATCCCAATACCTATTGAAAATAAGATATAGCATAGATTTTAAAAAATCAAGTACATCTGGTTTGATATGAGACCAAGTATTAAAATCAAGATTTTACACAATTCAAAACAGAAAGCTAAATTAACAATTCTAAATTTTGAAGTGAGTTTTAATGTTAGTTGTTTAATACGAATTTTAGACTGGACTATATATCCCTTTATGACCTGACTACCTCTGTGGAATGAGTGGGACTTTCAGATGGTCTACATAAATATCTTTGGGTCGTTAGAATCAAGAAACAAATAATGTTTATTTGTTTATATAATTTAATCATTTTTATTAATTTAGTTAGTTTGTCAAACATATACAAGATAACAGGTATAAGTATAAACATGGACATGAGCACAGATAATGAGTACAAATAAATGGGGACAGTAGGACAAGGACGGTAGGCCATAAGGTCCTCTTATGGACCTCTTATGGACCTCTTAGGAATGGGGTGAGGTCCACAGTAGACAGTCTAAAGTTAAAGTTATGGGGGCTTGAGGATGTAACCATGGAGTCAGGTAGTGCATTGACCACTCTGTTGCTGAAGTCGTATTTTCTGCCATCGGGTTTAGAGACGTTGACTTTGAGTTTGTATCTATTGTTTGCCCGTGTATTATTGTGGTTGAAGCTGAAGTAGTCGTTGTAGCAGACAATTTTGTGTACTATACTTAGATCAGACTGTAGGTGGTGTAATCATGTAACACGTAGCAGTGTACTTACATGTCTGGGATAAATATAGAAAAACAATAAGCTCAGGTTTCTTCTCTGTTCTAGATCCTTATCAAAGGGTTGTTTCTATAAAAAGGAAGGCACTAAGGAATTCACTTATTGAGAAACAATTTATGCAGATTGCAAAACTTAATTATATTAATAAGATTAAGATAAAATCTTACGAAACTCCTACATCACAGCAGCCCAGTCCCCCTGAATTAGCTTTGCATAAATTAAAGGCAGAAAGGATATTACACACTTTTTACTGGAAAGGTCATCTGATTCTAGGAGTGGGCTTCAGATCCTTTAGCAACAGGTTCGCTGCTCCATTGCTGGGTGGGCGTGGCCATGGTGAACCAGCCAGGGGTGGCATTTGGGGGTTCACCGAACCCCAGCAATCCTTGGCTAGAGGATGCCAAATCCCCAGGAGCTCACTCCTGTCTGATTCCCTAAATGGAAGAATTCTGGGAGAATGCGTCAATGTCCAGTGTAATTTGTACTTGTGTCTGACACAAAAACATTCCTACAATAAATTCCTAGGCTACAACTTAACACATGGATTTGTAGCACAAACAAAGTTTGGCTTGCTAGATGCAAAGTTTATATTTTAATTTTATATGATATTTAAAACACAACAGATTCTTAAGAATATGGATTGGATTTATTACAACCTACAATTTTGCTCAATATTCATGCTAAGTTGACTGTGGTTCTCAATATTCATTTTCAGCTTAGAGTTTAATAGTGATTTTAGTCAGTTCAAGTGGTGTAATACATTCAGTTACTTACAACTAATTAATGTTTTATTGGAAAATTATAATCACCATGACATTTTAAATCTCTTGTGTATTCATTGGTATTTTCCTTTTAAGTCCTTTCCCTTCTTCTTCTTATCTTCTTTTTATGTTTGTTTATATATCTTCTTTAATGTTTAATAAAAATACAAAAAAGTTAATTATACGCACAGCACAACGAGAACGTATATTGAGATGTAATATTCGAATGAATATGGTTTGTTAAGTACTTAGAATTTTTACTTTATTTCATGCATGTTTCATGGTGTTTACTGCTGAGAATTAGATGCCAAAATTGAAGATCTATTGATGACAGCTTTACGAGGTAGACCAGAGAAGGAAACAGCCAAATGAATTAATTGGATCAGGGGTGTCAAACTGTGACCAGCCATTTCTCTGTTGTAATACTGAGAAATGAAGAAATTTGAACATTATTTCTTGAGAACACCAAAACAAGCAATGGGAACTCTGGCATAGCTGTGTTGTGACCCAGGCCCCAATAGACAGTAGGAAACTCAGTCAGCATAAAAACAAACTTTATTCGAATAGCTGAGAATTACTTCATTATCAGGGTAGTTCAACTAAATTAAAGCAAATTTATCCCAACACAAATTCCTCAGTCCTATCACCAACCTTGGTCCACTTAGGCAAACTGCCAAATGCCTTTCTTGGCAAAAGTTCAGAAGACACGGATACAAAATAAATGCAAGAAGACGAAGCTATCAACGTTGTTTTCCAGCAAAGCCCAAACGCTGTTGCTGGTCTTTTAAGCCTTATGAGAGGGGTCAATCATCTCTTGGCCCAACTCCCAAGTCATCCTCTTTGCTTGAGCTGCTCTTGCCTTCTGGCAGCTCTTCTCATGTGTGCATTAGGAACAGACTCCTCCTGTTCCTCTGTCTCACTAGTCTCTGGAGGCTCTGGAGTCTGCACCTCAGTCCGCACCTCGACCGATGGCCCTGGCCCCACCTCAGCCTCCGACGCAGAGCCCTCATCCGGCCTTCCCCAGCCTCCAGGACTGGCCCATGCTCTTCCTTAGCCTAATCGCTGTCCGACTCCATTGCCAGCTCCACAGGCCGCTGGTGGACCACAAAGTTGTGACTTTGGTGTAATGGCTGCAATAGTCATAGCAGTACCCTGTCATATGAGCAAATTTATTTCCACTGTTGCCATGGTTAATTTTTTTGGCCAAGTTTAAATTTTAATTCCCTTCCAATAAACACATGATGTTCTTAATTGCTCCTCCATGTTGTTTTACCATTTCAATTGATCCTATTCCCAAGTGTGCTTTCCCAATGCATTTCCTTGTTTGTTTTGATTTATTTATGTTAGTAAACAAAACAAAGCATGGACAATTTGGGGACAACCCAATCAAAGGACCCCCAAGGACAGCTGCTGTATCCAGATGAAACCAGTATCAGAATGTAAGGCAATGCTTGTCAATTGGACTGCAAAATGGGAAAGAACATAGAACATTGAATCATATGGCTGGAAAGGATATCAGAGAAATCCTAGTCCAACCTCCTGCTCAAGGCAGGAGACCTTATACCATCTCGACCAAATGGTGGTCCAGTCTACTTTTGAAAACCTCCAGTGATGGATCATTCACAACTCTAGGAGACAAATTATTCCATTTGATCATTGTTCTCATTGTCAGAAAATTTCTCCTTATTTCTAGGTTGGATCTCTCTTTAACAAACTTTCACCTATTACTTCTTGTCCTATCCTCAGGTCCCCTGAAGATAAGTCAACCCCCTCGCCCTACTCTATGACAGGCCTTCCAGTTCTGGAAGAAGCTATCATGCCCCACTTTAAGTCTTTTTTTAAAAAAAAGAAGTCAGACATATCTACCTTCATCATATGATTTAGCCTTCAGACCCTTTATTATCTTTTTTAGTCTTTGCACACATTCTAGGGTCTCAGCATCTTTTTTGTATCATGGTGACCAGAACTTTAAGCAGTATTCCGAAGGTGACCTTCCTAGGATGGTATAAACCAGTATTATCACTTCACACAATCTTCATTCTATCCATCTGCTAATGCAGCCAAGACTTCATTGGCTTTTTCACAGCTGTAGCACACTGCTGACTCATATTTAAGATGGTGGCTTTAAGTATGAGAACAGTAATCACTATCCCAGTTATTACTGTTTAACCATGTACCACCTATTCTATACCTATACATTTTGTTTCTTCTGCCTAAGTGCAAGACCTTACGTTCCTCACCATTGAACTGCATCTTGTCGGATAGGACCCCAAGCTCAAGTCTGTCAAGATCCTTCTGAATCTTGAATCGACCTTCCAAAGTGTTGGAAATTTCCCCAAGCTTGGTGCAAATTTGATGAGCTACCCTTATATCCCCTCATCTAGATAAATTGTAAAGATGTTGAAGAATACTGGGCCCTAGCAGAACTTTAAGATACCCCATTGCGTATTTCCTCCTTGTACAGCACATGCTCAGTTCCACTGAAGACTACACATTAGGTCCCGTTGGTCAGCCAATTGCAAATCCATCTGGTGGTCATACTGTCTATCCCACTGAATTGTCTCTTATCAAGAAGTAGGCTGTAATCTACTTTGTCAAATACCTTACTGAAGTCCATGTCTACTATGTCCACAGCTTTTCTCTGATCCACTAATTTAGTTACTTTATCCAAGAAGGCAATAAGGTTTGATTGGCATGATCTGTTTTTAATAAACCCATGCTGGCTTCTAATAATCATCTTGTTCATTTCTAGGTGCTAACAAAGCCTGTTTTATTATCTTTTCCAGAATTTTCCCAGGTATTGATGTTAAATCAATTGGCTTATAGTTTCCTGGATCCATTTTCCACACACCCTTTTTTTCCCTCTGGTAGTTCCCCTGTGCTACATGAGCTTTGAACTGTGGACAGAACTGTTGGAACTGTGCCCTGAAGGTATGAAAGTTTTTCAATAATAGACCAGAAGGTTTTTATACCAACAGGATTTGGTGGCGTCGCCATCATAGTTGTCATTCGTTCCCAGTCGGCAAGAGAAACACATTTTGGAAGGGTGAATAAATGAGGGCACTTTGTGGGAAAGCAGCCCTTGAAGTTTAACAGAAGCAAACCCAGCCAAGACAAAGAGATGCTTTCATATGCTACAATTTTCTGCCTTTTCTACCAGTATCAATGCAAGAGCCTTTCCTTTCACTTGACAAACAGAGGGAGCTTTGCTGAAATGATACTGAGTCAGAACCAGTCAACAGAAACTGTCATTGGTCATATGATCAGCAAGAACTGTTGTTGCTATGGTGACCACACTATGATAAATTAGTCCTGTCTCTGCTAAGCATTCTGTTTGCCTAGATGACTTTAAAGGTGTTGTGTCCATCTCCCTCTCCCTCTCTCTCTCTCCCTCCCTCTCTCTCCCTCCTTCCCTCTGCCTCCCCTTACTTACCCAATTAAACTTACTAAGAAGATTTGTTGATACTAAGAACACAAACATACATTATTCTTGTTGGTCATGATAGGATCAGTGACTTCATGCTGTCTCAATTGCAGAAGTGTAGAAGGACAGCTGTTTGGGCTACATTACAGCACTAATCGTGATATATGGATTCTTTTTTAAAAAACCAACAACAACAACACAAGGTATTCCTAGCTGGATTTATTTCATGTCTTACTCTTTTTCTATTTGTTAATAATTGAGACAAATGCTAAATTTTAGGAAACTGAAAGGGGAGAGAAGAAGAAGAGTTATAACTTGAGTCACCATTGGTGAATAGACAGCAATATAAATTCAATAAAGAAATAAATAAACTTTTTTTTTAAAAAAAGACACCTATTTGAATCTAACAATTTGAATATGCTAGCTATATATATTATCAACCCTAGTCAAATACTGCAGCATGTGGTCCTCTTCATTTAAGGCTGTGTACCATAATCAATCAACCATGTTAGTCCAGGATTGAGAATGAGAAACCCAAGTCTTACAGTTTACAGACTAGAAATGTTATTGATTTTCTCACTTGACCATATCCACCCAATCAGTTTCTGTGCATGCCTCACTGGAAGCATTTCATTATAGTGAATAAAAAACCCACACAAGTCTAGAAAATCCAAATTGTGTAATTTTTGAAAATACACGAAGTGCCAAACAGATGTAATGTAGTTTATAACAGTTTAAACAATTAAGATTTAAGATGGAGTCCCAAACCGCCTTGTTTCTACATAAGAACCAAATGAAGAGGGAAGGCTGACTAATTCATTTAACTTTCCCTACAGGCCAATGTCCTATTCTGGAGCTGGAAGGGTAATCTTTCAGGTGATGGAGAAAGGGTAAAATGGTGGATTTGCGCTTATTAAAAGAAAATAGAGCAAAGCAAAGTAGGAAGCTTGGAAACTAAATAACAATAAAACAATAAAA
This sequence comes from Ahaetulla prasina, assembly GCF_028640845.1. Lineage (NCBI taxonomy): Eukaryota > Metazoa > Chordata > Lepidosauria > Squamata > Colubridae > Ahaetulla > Ahaetulla prasina. The sequence goes on along the minus strand of NC_080544.1, from coordinate 96,710,231 downwards.
ATTTATCTTGGCTTTTGAACCAGCAATGTTTAACCTATTAATAATGGATGGAAGATGAACAAAGAGAGACTCAACCTGGAAATAAGTAGAAATATTCTAACAGTAAGAGCAATCAACCAATGGAACATATTGCCCTCAGAGGTTGTGGGAGCTTCATCACTGGAAGCTTTCAAGAAGAGATTAGACTGCCATCTTCAAATGTGTAGGGTCTGCTTGGGTGGGGAGCTGGACTAGCTGATTTTGTTCCAACTTTGGAAGAAGACTTCCAACTTTGTTAATCTTTATCTGACCTGTTAGGTATGAGTTATATGCTATGTCTAGACAAGATCTGACTCTTGTTCCTTTTCTGCCCATCAGTGAATTTCATACACCAGTTGATAATATATCCATTTAATTTGGCTATCTTGAACCTTTTTCCTGACCAAATGAGTTAGGGATGTTGATTAGTAGTTGACAGTTACCTCTGGAAATGTATGCTGTAATCACAATAAAGTTATCACAGCTGGATCTGTCATGAGCCAAAACTTTATGAACATGAAATTTTAACACTAGTGGTAAAAAAGTCCAGGATTTTTTAAAAATCTGACTTAAAAAGCTGCCTGACAAGGCAGCTCAACCAGTAAAAGTGGATATCCTTTAAAAACAGTTACATTGGTTGACATCAGCTGACTGAGATTAGCTAAGAACATACAGTAACTACAGTTATAAACCAACGTTTGTAAAATATCTGAGCCTGATAGACTTTAAGTTAGTTGTTTATGGTTTTGTACATGGTCAGAATCCTTGCTGTTTAGTTAATTTATAATTTCACTGTAGTGGAAGAATCTAGAAAAAAATGTACCTGTTAAAATTACTGATTAATTTCCATGGTTCCATTTCCATGGTTCATGAAATTAGTTTGGTGTACCATCCAGTGATGAATCTAAATTTCTTCCCTACCGGTTCTGTGGGTGTGGCTTGGTGGGCGTGGCTATGTAACCATTTGACTGGGGGATCAAAAGATAGAAACACACTAACAATGTCCTGCTGGAGCAGGGTTAGACTAGATGACCTCCAGGTGCCTTCCAGCTCTGGATTATCCTTTGAAGCTGCATCTAGTGCCAGGTTTGTAGTCCTTCCTTCCTTCCTTCCTTCCTTCCTTCCTTCCTTCCTTCCTTCCTTCCTTCCTTCCTTCCTTCCTTCCTCCCTCCCTCCCTCTCTCTCTCTCTCTCTCTCAAAGGTGAATCCCCCACTCCCCACATTTTTTGCCTAGCAGACTTCAGGGAAACCTGCTGGGAGCAAAAACGGACTCCCCCCACCCCCGCGCCATAGCTGTGATCGTTGGAGCCTTTTTTTACCTTTTAAATTCATTTTTTTACAACCTATTCGCCCAAATTGGTTGTAAAAAATGCTTTTAAAAGTAACAAAAAAAGGCTCTGGTGATTGTGCGCCACAATTGTGATCGTCAGAGCTTTTTTTTTTTTTTTTTACTTTTAAAAGCAGGAAGTAACAACACCCGGGTGGGTGGGTGGAGCCTCACGCCGCCATTGCTACTGTTTCTCCAAACCAATGGTCACCAACTGGTGGTATGTGAGAAAATTTTGGTGGTCCCCAGAAAAATATTTGCATTTTTTATATTGCACTAAATCAGGGGTCCTCAAACTACGGCCCCTTGGATGGATACATCCAATGAATGTTTGTGTTGCTGCAGAGAGTCTTTTTTCGGGGTCTTTTTTTGTGGGGCAGAGGGGGGCAGAAATTCCGAGTTGGGGTCTGCTTCGGCCTCCTGCTGCCAGAGCTTTGGGCAAAGGCTGGAGGGAAGTTGTGCTGGTGGCGAAGAGCCGGAGGCCCTTATTCCAGTGGGACTGCATGATGGCCTGGAACTGGCTGACCATCTCAGCCCGCTGAGCCTCCAGGCGCCAGTACCCGGTCTTGCACTCCCGCAGGTCTTCCCTCTGCTTGGAAAGCCTATGCTCCTAGTCCTCAGTGAGGTGCTTCTGCTGAGCCTCCTTCTCGGTCAGATCCAATTTGAACTGAGCTGTTTTGCCAATTCTTTCTTGTGGTGGCTACTTAGCTCCACCAACTGCTTCCTGTTGGGCCCCTAAGGAGCCCAGGCGGGCAGGCAAGAAGTGGCTGGGAGGGGAGGGGTGAGTAGAGGCTGGCAAGGTGCTCGTCAACATGAGTGACATCAAGTTAGCCACACCCACCAATCACATGACCACCTTGCCATGCCCACCCAGCTAGTAATTAGGCAGATCATATTAGTGGTCCGCGGGATTTAAAATTATGAATTTAGTGGTCCCTGAGGTTGGTGACCCCTCCTCCAAACCACCTGCCACAATCGCTACCGGATCGCCTGGTACTAGATTGCCAAACCAGGAGCATCCCACCCAAATTAAAACACTGGAATTTTTTCCTTCAAACACTTGCATCTTATAAGAGTGAAATGATTGGACTAGAAATGGACACTGTATTTTCGACTTAAAAAAACAAAACAAAACAAAACTCTAATGGCACAGATAGTTTGTTGTGGTTAATCATGATGCTAGAAACCAGGAGGTTGCAAGTTAAAACAAACTTTTTAAAAAAATTATCTTGCTTGGAAATGTAATGGTATTTCAGAGCACAGACCAAATGAATCTCATATCTGATAAATATAGACCATAGAATAATAGGGTTGGAAGGGACCTTGGAGGTCTTCTATATTATTCTGGACAAATGGCTGTCCAATCTCTTCTTAAAAACCACAGTGATGGAACATTCACAATTTTTGTAAGCTGTTCCACTGATTAATTGTTCTCACTCTCAGGAAATTTGTCCTTAGTTCTAGGTTGGATCACCTGTTATTTTATTTTTTCTGATCTCAGGTGTTTTGGAGAATAGGTTGAAACCCACTCTTCTCTTACTTCCTTTTTTATATAACAACAACAACAACAACAACAACAACAACAGAGTTGGAAGGGACCTTCAAGGTCTTCTATTCCAACCCCCTTCCCAGGCAGGAAACCCTACACCACTTCAGACAAATGGTTATCCAACATCTTCTTAAAAATTTCCAGTATTGGAGCATTCACAACTTCTGCAGGCAAGTTGTTCCACTCATTAATTGTTCTGACTGTCAGGAAATTTCTCCTTAGTTCTAGGTTGCTTCTCTCCTTGATTAGTTTCCACCCATTGCTTCTTGTTCTACCCTCAGGTGCTTTGGAGAATAGTTTGACTCCCTCTTCTTTGTGGCAACCCCTGAGATATTGGAACACTGCTATCATGTCTCCCCTAGTCCTTCTTTTCATTAAACTAGACATACCCGGTTCCTGCAGCCGTTTTTCATATGTTTTAGCCTCTAGTACCCTGTGAACATGACAACATGAACTCCCTGTATTTGGGAATGGAAATGTCCCTAAAACTCTCTTAATGCCTTCCTGGGGTACTCACAACTCTCTCTGTGGCCTTAAACAGAAGCCAAGGTATCTTTATCAAGGGCCAGAATGAAGTTAAATGTGGCAAGTTTCTCTTAGTTAAAGTATTTTAATAAAAATAACCTTGACATTTGCACACTGGTAGCTAAAAATAAAGTTTTATTATTTTAGACAGATCTAGGACTTTATCCTAAAGTAGAGCAAGCCTTACTTAAGCAAACTTTCTTTATTCAAATAGATTATTTTGCAGAATGGGGAAGCAACTATCCAGTAAGGTGCTTAATTGCTTGCATGATTGCATTCACACATTGCTTTAATTCATGTAAGAAGAAATTAAGCCTGTTTCCCAGGTTAAGATCTGCATTGATATCAGTATTTGGAATATTTTCATTTTCTCCTTCTGCAGTTAGGTTACTTACTTTGCACCTCACGCCTATCATGGTTATATGCACAGGAGGAAAAAAGAGCAGATTTCATGGATCTAGCAACACAAAATAAAAATAAAAATAATAAAAACACTACCGAAGGAAGCAGCAGGTTAGCAGAGCCAGAAGAAAGAATAATAAGGCACAGAATTACAATAACAGTAGGACTTTTCCTGAAGAAATGTACAGCTCGCAAGCAGGTGAAACACCTATTTTAAAAAAGAGGCAGGGTTTTGATAATCAAGTCAAGATTATCACCTCGACTTTTTTTGACAACTTCCCCTCCATGCAGGCCCCTGTCTCTAAATCTCTGAACCCATTTTGCACACTCAAAAGCATCCAGAAATTGCACCATCAAATAAAACCTAGCAATTTGGGCAGCATTATGTTCGACTTTTTTCCCTTCCACTCCTAGCATGTCTTGGCAAAGGCAGGATTTTTTTTCTCTCTGTACCCAATTCTGCTTGGTCATATTCTTACAACTAATTCCTCCCAATTGATTTGTAAATCTCCTGCTCTGTGAGTCACTGTGAAAGAAAAACTACCGATGTGATGAAATCTGCCTCATAACTTTGCCCAAAATGTACCTATCCCTGTAAAATATGGCTCTGTTTTTCTAGATTATTCTCAGCCTGTTTTGAAATTTCTTCCACATTTCAGAACAGAACAGAATAACAGAGTTGGCAGGGACCTTGTAGGTCATCTAGTCCAATCCCCCACCCCAATGGTTTAGGAGAGACCCTAAATCATTTCTGACAATTGGCAGTCCAGTCTCTTCTTGAAAGCTTCCAGTGGTGAAGCTCCCACAACTTCTGAAGGCAACTTCTGTTCCGTTGGTTGATTGTTCTCACTGTCAGAAAATTTCTCCTTATTTCTAACTTGAATCTCTCCTTGATCAGTTTCCATCCATTATTTCATTCCATCCAATAATTTAACAACCGGTTCTCAGTCCTGATGACCAGCTAGGTGGGTGTGGCCATGGTGTACCTACATGTCCAGTAGGTATGATAGGCAGCATTCGGCATCCTGGGAACAAAAACAGGCCATGGGGGTCACCCCACTACCCATGCCCCATTTTGGGCCTAGTAGGTCTACTTGCATTTACCAGGGAGCAAAAACTGGTTGGGGAGGGCGCCACAACTTCTCACTGCCTGTTTTGGGCCTAGGCGGCCTACCTGTACATACCTGGGAGACAAAACAGGGTGTGTGTGGATTTTTGGAAGGGAGGGGAGGGCAGAGCATGGCAGGGCCAGCCAGCAATTTAATAACTGATTCAGCCGAAATAGTGTGAACCAGTTGAATCCAATCAATGCTCGTCTTGACTTCAGGTGCCTTGTAAAATAGCTTGATCCCCTCCTCTCTGTAGTAGCCCCTCAAATATTGGAACACTGCTATCATATCTCCCCTGGTCTTTCTCTTCACTAGACTAGCTGTGCCCAGTTCCTGCAACCGTTCATCATATGTTTTAGCCTCCAGTTTACGAATCATCTTGCTTTTCTCTGCACTCTTTCTAGTGTCTCAACATCTTTTTATAGTGTGATGACCAAAACTGGATGCAGTATTCTAGGTGTGGTCTTACTAAGACTTTATAGAGTGGTATTTCTTCCACATTTCTTTGGTGGGGTTTGGGGGGTTTCTTTATTGCTGGAAGTGGGTAAAGTCTATTGATGCTGATGCAGTTATTGGCTGCTGCATAATATTGTATCACAGTAAAGTACCTCTGGATAGTCACATGTCAACATCTGGAAAACCTCAACAGGACGAGTTTCCCTAAAATGGATTTAATAGAAGGGTGGAGTAGCTGGGAAGTTGAAGGCCACTGGGGAGAGGATTGCCGTGGTTGCACAGTGGTTAGAATGCAGTACTGCAGGCTACTTCTGCTGACTGCTGGCTGCCTGTAATTTGGCAGTTCGAATCTCACCAGGCTCAAGGTTGACTCAGTCTTCCATCCTTCTAAGGTGGGTAAAATGAGGACCCAGATTGTTGGGGGGGGGGCAATACGCTGACTGTGTAAAAATTGCTTAGAGAGGGCTGTGAAGTGGTTATATAAGTGCTAAGGCAATAGCCTTAGACGTAGAATAACTAAAATTGTCACTTTGAATGTACACTAATCGACATACATTAAAATGAAATTTCATTGCATACAGCTCTCAAAGGGTCTTCACCTTCAATATACACTACATAAACATGACAAAATAAATAAATGAAAAATACAAAATTATGCATATATTATATGACACAGAGAAACAACACAGTGTAGTTCAGATGTATACATGTACTTGGACAGAGAAAAATGCAGCATTCATGCTAGAAACCACAATTCACTCATGCTATTTTCACCAAAATGTCCTTCAACTAAATAAGAACCAGCAGAAAAAAAAAGTGTAGCAGGCCTTAAGTAAATTACTCTGAGAGAAGAATGAACAGGAACAATGGGAAATTCAGATCCAGCAAATAGACCACTGAAGCTTCTAAACATGATTTTGGGACAAACCAGATATGCATGCTGCGTTTCAGACTGACATTTGCACCTTATTTTGGAAACAAAGATGGGGTTTGGATGTCAACATAGCCTTCACTGTTTTCTCCAACCTATGTGACAATTAAAATGAGTAAAACAATGAGTAATGTTAGGTTTCATGTTTCACTCATTTTAATTGTCATATAGGTTGAAGAAAGTAAAGAAAGCTATGCTGTCTGTCTGATCCACTACATTCCCTTTCCCCTTTCAAAATAATGATTTGAGACAAGTGGAATAATTAATGATAATACAATACTAATATTCTAATAAAATCTAATCATAGAATCATAAAGTATTTTTTAAGAACTAAATGAGGTATGAACTGAACACACAATGTTTTAAAGCCATCCATTTATATCATCAGGCTGAAGCAGAGGTGGGTTTCAGTAGGTTCTGACCAGTTCTGAAGAACCGGTAGAGGAAATTTTGAGTAGTTCGGAAAACCAGTAGTAAAAATTCTGACTGGGCCTGCCCCCATCTATTCTCTGCCTCCCAATTTCCAGCTGATTGGGAGGAAATGGGGATTTTTGCAGTAACCTTCCCCTGGAGTGGGATGGGAATGGAGATTTTACAGTATCCTTCTCCTGCCATGCCACCAAGCCACACCCACCAAGCCATGCCACACCCACCAAGCCACACCCAAAGAACTGGTAGTAAAAAAAATTTGAAACCCACAACTGGGCTGAAGGTGTTACTTATGCACTGATGTTAACTACTATTTCTGTCCCAAAGGATGACCCTCTTCACCCATCACTCCACACCAGGGGTCTCCAACCTTGGTCCCTTTAAGACTTGTGGACTTCAACTCCCAGAGTCCCTCAGCCAGCAAAGCTTGTGGACTTCAACTCCCAGAGTCCCTCAGCCAGCAAAGCTGGCTGAGTAACTCTGGGAGTTGAAGTCCACAAGTCTTAAAGGGACCAAGGTTGGAGACCCTTGGTCTAGATATCAATCTCTGCCTTTTAAAGTTCCTATTTTTAACATTATTTTTAGTATTATCCAGGAGAAGCCTGACACACCAGGCTAAGCATGATGTGTGAACTTAGATATCACGTCATGTATATTTTAACTCTGGGCAAGTTTGCCCTTATGCCAACTTGAGTAATTTGTTTTAAAGAAATGCTGCATATGACATCTATCCCGGTTGCCAATAAAATTCCTTTCTTCTCATGGCCACAAAAATATTTAAAGGGGGTTCGTGATAAAGAAAAGGTTGAGAACCACCGATCTAGTGATAACTGGATATTTGCAACTAAAATATGGTAAAAGGGTATATAAAATATAAACATGCATGATAGTCCTTCAAAGGGGCCTCTGGGGCTCAGACTGGTAAGACAGTCTGTTATTAACACAGCTGCCTGCAATTACTGCAGGTTCTAGTCCCACCAGGCCCAAGGTTGACTCAGCCTTCCATCCTTTATAAGGTAGGTAAAATGAGAACCCAGATTGTTGGGGGCAATAAAAGTTGACTTTGTATATAAATATACAAATAGGATGAAGACTATTGCTGACATAGTGTAAGCCACCCTGAGTCTTCGGAGAAGGGCGGGATATAAATGCAAATTTAAAAAAAAGGATTGCAGTGTCTGCTGGTAAATTGAGAACCCAAGAAGCAATTAAAAGCAGAATGAATAATGGAGGAGGATACACTTGGACAAGTAGACAATAGGTAAGATAAGGCTAGAACAATCTTGTTCGATAAAGCATCTAGCAGACATGATTCTGTTGATAATTCTGAAAGAGGTAGATCTAACGGAAGGAAGGAAGGAAGGAGAAAAAGAGAAAGAAAGAAAGAAAGAAAGAAAGAGAAAGAAAAAAAGAAAGAAAGAAAGAAAGAAAGAAGGAAGGAAGGAAGGAGAAAAAGAAAGAAAGAAAGAAAGAAAGAAAGAAAGAAAGAAAGAAAGAAAGAAAGAAAGAAAGAAAGAAGGAAGGTAGGAAGGAAGGAAGGAAGGAAGGAAGGAAGGAAGGAAGGAAGGAAGGAAGGAAGGAAGGAAGGACAGGTGGTATTATTGGATTAAACAATTTTAAAATCAACTCTATGTCAGGCCTGGAAACCATACTAGACTTTAGGTTTCCAGACGCTGCCACATTTTTCCCCTGAGGGAAAGAAGGGGGGCTGAAGGGTATGGTAACATTCTTCAGACGGTCAAGGTCGGATGGTGTTCACATCTGCAGGAAGAGTGGTGAGAGGATATTCGAATGAACTGGGAGAACGTGGGACCATGTGACCATCAAAGGGGTCAGGAGGGTGAGACTCTTGGGGGTTGTATAACTGGGAAAAGAATCCGGAAGTTCAGTTTTGGAATTTCACTCATCGTGTGCCAGTTTCCTCATGCTAGTAAAGAACTCTTAAAGACAATGGCTTCTGAGTTTTCTTTATGCAGAAGAGGTTTTTCTGGAACCTCGACATTATTCCAAAACTCCTAATTTTCTTTTGCTAACGGTACCCTCACCTCCGCTCAGAGGGGGCCCGTTAGGGGGGTGCTGGGCCCCAGCCTCCGCAACCTCCACAGCGGAGCAAAGACCCAGTGAAGATGAAAGAGCAGCAAGCTGAAAACTTAGAAATAGCAGAGAAGCTTGAATCTGACAATTTAATTGAAATCACCTACTTCCCGTCGGAAGATATGACTCCAAAACCCGAAGTGGTAGAGCCTGCTTGTCAGCTTGGAGCACGGCCCAAAGACTCTGATTCATGGGTAAGCTGTCGTTCGGGAGAAAACATTTCCCCGGGGCGGAATGGAGAGCCCCCTCCCTCTTCTCAACCTCACTGGAGGACAGTAAAACCCGGAGAATTGGGAGAGTCACTGGATTGGGACCTGAGAAACCCCCTGAAATCCCAGTCCCTATTAGACCTCCCTGAAACTTTTGAGCATTTGGAAGTGAGGCCTCGTATAAGCTCAGCTCACCCACCTCGAGAGCCTTTAGCTCAGCCTAAATTCACCTTCCCTCCCACCAGAGAGGGAGAAATTACTGAAGCTCAAAGCCGTTCCGATGAACGCAGGAGGACCTCCCTTCCCTCCTTCAGACGGCAGGGAGTTCAGGCAGCACCAGGGACTTGGGGGGAATCGCAACTCCCCCCTCCAATTGACTTTTCCCGCCAACAGAGGCCTACGTTGCCTCCAGCTGCTTCTATTCCTCCTGGCTGGGCATTTTATCCTGGACAAGGGTGGATCCAGTACCAATGGCAACCAGCCAGTTCAGCACCTTTCTTTCCTGGGGGCCCCAGGCCGAGCTTTGCCTCGCAAGCTGAAGCATTTCAAGGACTTCCTTCTCAGCAGCCAGGGGGAATTCCACCCCCCTTCACAACTCAGCAACCAGCCACAACAGCAACGGCCGTCCCCCAAATCCTTCTTCAACCGCAAGCAGGCCAGCTAAACCCACCTGCACCCCCTCACCCAACCCCTCCCCCTTTCAAACCAACCTTTGATGGGAATCCACACCACCTGGCTTACTTTCTCAGCAGAATTGAGGCTTACGTTGAACAATATAGACATCAATACCCATCAGAAAGAAGCCTAATCAACGCCATCTCGGATGGTATGAATGTGGGGCTAGCCTCAGAATGGATAGCTCAACTACACAATGAACGTGCACCAGAACTAAACCATGTTCACGCATTCATGGCACTGCTTCGCAACCGGTTTCAAGATGATGACCTAATTGCAGAATGTGAAACCACCTTAAAAACAATGAAGCAAGGTAACAAGCCCCTAAAACAATTTGTATGGGATTTCAGAAGGGTTGCTGGCAATCTTAGACATTGGCCAGAACGCATTGTCCTCCACTACTTCAAAGACGCGATTGATCAAAACATCAGAAAAGCCTGCTCCACCAGAGGAATCCCAGAACAACTAAATGACTGGTACAACGTGTCCATCGCTCTGGACAGAGAATTCAACCCCCTCCAAAGCCAATCACCAACTACAACTCCACAACGACCACCTACAAAACCCTCCCTCTTAAGACCAACCACACCCTCCACCTTTCAGCCTTCAACAATAATCAAATGCTACCGTTGTGGAAAACTAGGACATCGGGCTTCAGTTTGCCTAGCCCCAACACCCCTCCCACAGTATCGCCCACCAACTGCTACCCAACCACGCAGACCCCCTCGAAGGAATCCGAATACCAGTCGCTTTGCGAGACAAGCCATAAACCTCCCTACTGACCTTCTGTCATCTAATTCACCTCCTGACGACTCAAACCAGGCAGAAAACGACCCAATGGTGAGTGCACCCATTCCTCCATTTGCTATCAAAGTAAATCTGGTAATTCCAGACTATACAGTCTGGATGAGAAACAGCTGCAGTATCTGTGGGCAAATCTGTTGACAATAATATAATAATTTTTACAATGGGGAAAGGACCGAAAAATTTTGGACCAAATTTCCTGCTGGGTATTCTCAACCTCAGATACTTTGTAGATAAAAAGACTTTATCTCCAATGCGAAAAGGGGGTTGAAGGGAACGGTGTCTGTCAGCTTGGGCTTTGTAATTCCTGGTAATTCCAGGGGGAGGGGCCAAAAAAGATTTAGAGGCTATTGTGGACACAGGATGCACCAGATGCCTAACTAATATTCCTTTTTACTTACTCTTTTGATGTATCCAAATTATGTTTATACTTTTACCTGTTATCTTATATATGATTGACAAAATAAATAAATAAATAAATCTTCTTCCCTCCCCCCTCCCTACTACCTACCTACCTACGTATCTTATCTTATCTTATCTTATCTTATCTTATCTTATCTTATCTTATCTTATCTTATCTTATCTTATCTTATCTTATCTTATCTTATCTTATCTTATCTTATCTATCTATCTATCTATCATCTCCACATATCATTTGACTGGAAAGTATACTGCCTTGTAAAATGTAGATATTGCATTGACAGGTTAGTGTCAATGTATTTTCTTAGTTCAGACATTTCGGCTGGTGTCATTGAATACATTTTGGGTTTTGGTAATTTTGCCCCCGGGTGCAATTCAATTGCGCAATCAGTTTGTCGGTGGGGGGGTGTGTGTAAGAGGTTACATTCATCCTCGCTAAAAACTTATCTTATCTTATCTTATCTTATCTTATCTTATCTTATCTTATCTTATCTTATCTTATCTTATCTTATCTTATCTTATCTTATCTTATCTTATCTATCTATCTATCATCTCCACATATCATTTGACTGGAAAGTGTACTGCCTTGTAAAATGTAGATATTGCATTGACAGGTTAGTGTCAATGTATTTTCTTAGTTCAGACATTTCGGCTGGTGTCATTGAATACATTTTGGGTTTTGGTAATTTTGCCCCCGGGTGCAATTCAATTGCGCAATCAGTTTGTCGGTGGGGGGGGTGTAAGAGGTTACATTCATCCTCGCTAAAAACTTCTGATAAATCCATGTATGCATGGACCTCTACGGTTGCCCAATGTAATGTAATGTAAAAATTATTAATCCTCAAGCTCCCTCGAATGTTGGGGAAAGTACACCCGGTATTCCATACCAGCTTATTAAAACCTGCTAGACATTCTGGTCTGAGACCTCAACCTGCCGCTCCCCCACCACCCTTGATAATCCAAGGTGAAACCCACTATGAAATCAAGAAAATCCTTGACACTCTATAATCTTGAATTTGTCTTTAAGGAGTAAAGATAAAAGAATAAGGCAGTAAAAAAATATGATTGTTACGGTTAAAAAGATTAAACATCCAGCTAAACATTGAAGCACAACTAATTATTTAATTTAAAAAAAACTTTAAACTATTTATGCGGGCTGATTTATCCAGCTGCACTAAACCAGATCAAAACAGAAAAAGTCTCAGCACTGAGGCATTTGTGACACTTTTTTTTTTCTTCAGGTGAAAGGTTGCATTTCTGACAAAGTCCTGGGTGACAGAGAATGGCTGAAGTTCCAAAGGATCAGAAAACAATGCGCTGGCCACTTTGACCACAGAAAGCAACATGCCAGTTGCTGTAAATTGTATTTTTCCCTGGAAAAGATTTAAGAGGACCCGGAAAGCATCTTTCCCACATTTTAGTGCCCATCTTCCAAATGTTGCTTAAATAAAAATACCAATTAATACTGGTGCGTTCTGAATTTGGGAGAATATGATGAGATGATATTACCAGGATCGTAGGATTTGAAAAGGGGTTAAATGAATTGAAATGATATTTTTTAATATAATAGACCCCAGAGAAAGAGAGAGAGGAGAGGGGGATGGAAGGAGGGAGGGAGAGAAGGAGAGGGAGAGAGAGAAAGAGAGAGGGAGGGAGGGGGAGGGGGATTGGAGAAGGAGAGAGAGAGAGAGAGAGAGATGGAGGGAGGGAGAGAAGGAGACGGAGGGAGAGGGAGAGAGAGAAAGAGAGAGGGAGAAAGGGAGAAGGGGGAGGGGGAGAGAGAGGGAGGGAGAGAAGGAGAGGGAGGGAGGGGAAGGGAGAGAGAGAGAGAGAGCTGAAAGCAGTCTTCTAATACTTGAAGGGCTGTCACAGGGAAGAAAGTGTTGATTTATTCTCCATAACACCTGAGGGTAGAACAAGAAGTAATGGGTAGAAGCATGTGGAGAAGGAGATGCAATCTGGAAATAAGGAGGAATTTCCTGACAATGGGAATGATTAATCAATGGAACATAGCTTGCCTCCTGGATTTGTGTGTGCACCATCACTGGAGGTTTTCAAGAAAAGATTGGACAATCATTTGTCTGGCAGGGTGTTAGTACTTCTTACAACCATTACCTGGATGACTGAGAATCTCCATAGACATATTAGTACTTCTGCCTTGGGCAGAGAGTTGGACTAGAAGACCTCTAAGGTCCCTTCCATCCCTAAGATTCTAAGAAGTTGAAAAAAATCTAGCCTTTTCCTCAATCTAGAAAGAAGAGAGAGAGATCAAAAAGTGATTAATGTCTAGGTTCTTGCTTCAGTTTACTGAAATATTTGTCTGAGCCCAATTGTATCATTCCTTTTGCAGATAGATACTGTAGGAACTGTTATTCCTTTCTACTGTAATTCTGTGTTCCTTGACAATTTTCTTCACAGTGTTGCATGGCTAAACTTTTAAGGGTGTGGCAGGTGGGGGAAAATGGTAGCAGCAATCCAAAATGTCACCCGCTCTTCCATTTGCACTTCTATTCTTCCCACTTGTCACAGAAAATACTTTCATCAATGCCATGCTTTTTGCACAGATATTCTTTTGAGTCTTTCTCCAAGAACCAGACCAATATATACGCAAAAAACCATTGTTATTGCTTCCTCCAGACATGAGGCTCTCATATTAAACACAGAATGACTTTTAATCAAAAGTGACCTCCCTGCATTTTTTTTTAAATCCTCTGCATGAGATTATATCAGATTTCTGATACAAAAATCTTGACCTTTCTTTTTAGCTTGTTGATTAAATTACTAATAATATTGGGGAAAAGAGATTGAGAAATTAAATCTGGGGAATAAAATGAGAAAATAATAATAATAATTTGGGACAGAAAATGAATGGGTTACCTACCTACCTTACCTACATTAGACAATAAAATCACCAATTCCTTCCTTCAACCCCATCAAAAATGAGCCATCGTGTGTGTTTTTTTAATTTAATACCCCAAAAACAGTTCATACCTCTGTTTTAAATAAAAAACAAAGAACAAATGGTTTTCTTCTCTCTCTCTCTCATTGCCAAAAAGGCACTAAGAGTTGTTAACCTAATTTTGTGTAGCTTCTTCTCTGTTAATTTTGTACCATTAACTAGAAGATACAAAATCTTTGCTAGACCAATTCTTGAATACAGTTCATCTGTCTGGAAGCCGCACTGATAGCGGACATAAATACCATTGAGAGAGTCCAGAGATATTTCACAAGAAGAATCCTCCACTCCTCTACCCACAATAAAATACCTTATGCCACCAGATACCAAATTTTGGCCTTAGACAACTTAGAACTATGCCGACTTCAGTCTGAAGTAAGCAAAGTACATAAAATTATCTACCACAATGTCCTACCTGTCAATGACTACTTCAGTATCAACCACAACAATTCACAAGCAAATAATAGATAAAAACTCAAGGTAAACCACTCCAAACTCGATCACAGAAAATATGACTTCAGTAACAGAGTTGTTAATGCCTAGAATGCACTACCTGATTCCGTGGTTTCTTCCCCAAACCCCCAAACCTTAAACTTAAACTGTCTACTGTTGACCTCACCCCATTCCTAAGAGGTCTGTAAGAGGCATGCATAAGTGCACCTGCGTGCCTACTGTCCCTGTCCTAATATTCCTTTTTACTTACTCTTTTGATGTATCCAAATTATGTTTATACTTTTACCTGTTATCTTATATATGATTGACAAAATAAATAAATAAATAAATCTTCTTCCCTCCCCCCCTCCCTACTACCTACCTACCTACGTATCTTATCTTATCTTATCTATCTATCTATCTATCTATCTATCTATCTATCTATCTATCTATCATCTCCACATATCATTTGACTGGAAAGTGTACTGCCTTGTAAAATGTAGATATTGCATGTTATACTTTAACCTATTAATGAGGATGACTACATTTGATACCTGAATCTCACAATTCAGCAGTGGAACCAATTATGTAGGGTTCACTGGATACATTGCTTGTTGGGGATACTTTATCACTAATTCCAGAATGAACAGGTGTTTCCACTCAATTACCTAAATGGTCCAAATTTATGACAGTGGGAACCACAAGACCATCCAAAGCATTTAAAGAGACACTTGGCAGACTATGTGCTCTTAACAAAGCACTCCACCCTGCTGTATTGCCAAGAGATTCAGCATGGCTGCTTCAAATGCCTTCCCGTCGTTTTCATATGGGTAGACCAGCATAATGGCCTTACTATATTAATAGTTTCAGCAGAGGTGTTGTCTCTGTGTACAAATGTATATAAATACAAGCTGGGAATGTACTTGAAGCAACTGCATCAAGTCAGACTTCTGGAACATATAGCGGTCTCCCAGCTTTAAGTGTGATTTGGTCAAGTCAACCTACTTTGCAAAGTGCCCCTTTCCATTATACATTATAGAGCTCTCAAAAACATCCAAGGACAATTTTACATAAGGGCATATATATAGATGGTGACCACATTCCTGGAGTTCTGGAAGCCTCTTAAAACTTGGTTTTGGTCTCAGAGCTTGGGTTAATAAGATGGAACTGATATGTGTTTTATAGTGGCTGTTTTAGTCCAGACTGTCTTGTCTGTTTTACGTTTTTTGCATTAGATTTTGCAAGCTGCCCACAGTTTGCTGGAGTGGACGGCCATTATAAATTCAATGAAATAAAATAAATTATAAGCTGAACACATCTATCAAAGAACGATTATGTCCATATTCCCCATCTCCCAAGGAAAATAATGCCTGTAGAGTCTCAAACTATTTCAGTGCACTGCCAAAAATAACGTGAACAAAATCATAGGAATATCACAGCCAGTGAAGATCTGAGTAGTGGAAACAACTGAGAACAATCTGCTATAAAGGCAATCTATATATACTGAAATTCACATTGTGTTTATCTGTTTGTCAGTTTTTACCCTCAAGTTAGCTCAAAGAGTGCATTAAGGTAAAGATTCCCCTTGCACATATGTGCTAATCGTTCCCGATTCTACGGGGCAGTGCTCATCTCCGTTTCAAAGCCAAAGAGCCAGCGCTGTCCGAAGACATCTCCATGGTCATGTGGCCAGCATGACTCAGTGCCAAAGTCGCACGGAAAGCTGTTACCTTCTCCCAAAAGATGGTCCCTATTTTTCTATTTGCATTTTTTAAGTGCTTTTGAGCTGCTAGGTTGGAAGAAGCTGGGACAACTAATGGGAGCTCACCCCATTATGTGGCACTAGGGATTCGAACTGCTGAACCTGCCGACCTTTCGATTGACAAGCTCAGCATCTTAGCCACTGAGCCACCACGTCCCATAAGAGTAAATTATACCACAAAAATTTTTGAATCAAGGTACCTAAAATCTGTTAACTTAATGACCCATTAGTCCTATGGAATTAAAATTTCTATGAAGTTCAGAGCAGTTGCATTCACAAAGTTGTGAATATTCAGCATTCCCATCTGGTTACGACTATGATTTTAGACACTTACTGCCAGTGTCCCACAAGTGAACTCAGTGGGGAAGCAGTGGGATGTCAGAAGTCACTCCCCTGTCCACTACTTTTTTTTGTCCACCAGCAGTCTATCGGTTTATGTGTTTAGGTAAGTAAATATTATTTTTTATTTATAATGTATGAAGGACAATGGGACCATCCAGCATTGGGTAAAAAAATATATGGTGAGACTAAAATTTAATGTTCATTCTGGCCACATCACATTGTCTCTCCAAGGATGACCCAGTGGGTCCCAGAGTTGTCTACTATATCCTACTGCTGGTTGACTGTTCATCTGAATAATCAGAAGAAATTGAAAACGGTTTGAATTGCATATTTTAACTTACTGCATATGTTTGTTTGCATTTTTCTCCCTATAATAAATCTCATGCATTGGCCTTGAATGCATATAGCAATAGCAATAGCACTTAGACTTATATACCGCTTCACAGTGCTTTACAGTCCTCTCTAAGCGGTTTACAGAGTCAGCATATTGCCCCCAACAATATGGGTCCTCATTTTACCAACCTCGGAAGAATAGAAGGCTGAGTCAACCTTGAGACTGGTGAGATTCGAACTGCCAAACTGCAGGCAGCTGGAAGTCAGCAGAAGTAGCCTGCATTCTAACCACTGTGCCACCACAGCTCTGTCTCGAGGGTATCATCAAGGTAATCCATTTAAGATAGCATCCAACTCTCTTTTCTGATCTAATCAAAACCTTAAAGAACAGCTATTAAAAAAAAGTCTGCAAGAGAAAGTCACCCTAGACATGAAATGACAATAAAACTAAACTATTCATGTAGAAAAAATATTGAAAAGAAAGTTTATTACAAAAGAGCCAGTTTTTCTTTCTCGTTTGTTATGGTGCTGACAACATTTCCTTTACATAGCATGTTCCGGGTGGTTTGATGCACTTGTCTTGCAGGATTTTATGCTTCTCATGTAGATGACTCTGCTAGAAGGATATTTTCTTTTGGTTCCTGTTTTATCTCATTCTTAATACTATTCTTAAATTTCAGCCAAGAAAAAGAAAAGGAAAGGAAAGGAAAGGAAAGGAAAAGAAAGGGGAAGTGGAAAAAAGGGGAAGGGAAGGGGAGGGAAGGGAAGGGGAAGAGAAGGGGGAAGGGGAGGAGAAAGGAAGGCAAGGCAAGGCAAGGCAAGGCAAGGCAAGGCAAGGCAAGGCAAGGCAAGGCAAGGCAAGGCAAGGCAAGGCAAGGCAAGGCAAGGCAAGGCAAGGCAAGGGAAGGCAAGGGAAGGGAAGGGAAGGGAAGGGAAGGGAAGGGAAGGGAAGGGAAGGGAAGGCAAGGCAAGGCAAGGCAAGGCAAGGCAAGGCAAGGCAAGGCAAGGCAAGGCAAGGCAAGGCAAGGCAAGGCAAGGCAAGGCAAGGCAAGGCAAGGCAAGGCAAGGCAAGGCAAGGGAAAGTGGAAAAAAGGGGAAGGGAAGGGGAGGGAAGGGGAAGAGAAGGGGGAAGGGGAGGAGAAAGGAAGGCAAGGCAAGGCAAGGCAAGGCAAGGCAAGGCAAGGCAAGGCAAGGCAAGGCAAGGCAAGGCAAGGCAAGGCAAGGCAAGGCAAGGCAAGGAGCGGAGCGGAGCGGAGCGGAGCTGCTTGTCCAGGGATGAACTGAAATATTAATCTAAAAAGTCAAGGAAAAAAGGTAAATGTGCAAGTGATTTCAAGACATGATGTCATTTAACCTAAGCTGTGGCCACAATTATTTCATTATAGCTGACCAGCTCAAGGTTGACTCAGCCTTCCATCCTTCCAAAATTGGTAAAATGAGGACCCAGGTTGTTGGGGGCAATATGCTGACTCTATGAACTGCTTAGAGAGGACTGAAAGTACCATGAGGTGGTATATATGTCTAAGTGCTATTGCTATAGCTGCATATAAGTCTTTCTTTCATTCCTGGACATTCAGGGAAGCAAAGGTAAATGAGACAACCATGACAGATCAAGATGCTGGCAAGCAGATAATATGGAGGACTTGGAATTGGCCATAAGCACTCCAAATAGAGGTTTCTCACCAGATGATTATACAAAAGTGGTCTCTAGTGGGTTTTTGTCCAAGTCCCTATTCAGAACCTCCAAATGGATACTGGGTTCTCCCACTTCGTTTCTTAAGCAGTTACAGAAATCTCTTGTGAATTACTTATAAGTCATTAAGTACCTTCAGAATGACAGGTTTTCATCACACCAGGTGAAAAAAGTTTCATGTAACTTTAAGAACTTATTTTTAAAAATATTCTGAACTAAACTGAAAAAGGGTGATTAAAATGTTGATTTTAGAAAGATACAAATGGACCAAGGGGCCAGATGGATTGGAAATAAGATTTTGAAATTAATTATAAGAATTCTTCCTGTGGGTTGTTTAAAATCCTATTAAAAATATATGAAGATTTTGCATCTAAATATAAAAATCTTCCCATGGGAAATTGTGTGGATTAGAGAAAAACATGATAAGAGGAGACTTTGAAGGCTGGATGCTACAGGCAACCAGAAAGAACTAAAAATTATAATTAAAGGGGAAGTGATCCACTAATACAGAATGGAAAAACTATTATAACTTTGCAAGAACTCAAAGGTATTTGTGACCAACGCACTCAGAAATTCCTTTTAAGGCTGCCTGCTACCATGAAAATGGATTTAAAAGATGAGACAGAAGAGGATACAAATGAGAATCAGATTGTTTTAGATTTGGATTTAAAAATGACAAGTTACAAGACTAATACAAGTTATAAATTACAAGAATTATAGAAGTTACAATGGATTTACAAATGAAACTGGCTGATGTTTTAAAAGGGACATATAAATAATAATCAAAAGAGTGAATTGGATTACTTCCCATCTTGGACTACAAAAAAGATGTGTTAGATTTATAAAAAAAAATCCAAAGAAAAGACAAAGAGAAAATGAAAAGAAATTGGCTTGTTGGCCACTATTAAAAAGATTTTGAAATGTAAAAAGGAATATAACATTAACTTATTTGATCAAGATAAAACTAGCTTTTATTTTTTTTAACTAGAACAGAATGACAAGATTCTAAAGATTTGTTTATAGATAAGATCTGGGGAAAGATTTTTCTCACTATTTTTGGATAAACTGATAAGCTATAGTGTTAAAAGAGTTACAAAATTGGTTTATTTGATTAAAGTTAATATATAGATGTTGTAATTTCTGGTATGTGTTAACTTGTGGAGGAGTTTCTGAGAACAGTCAAAGAGAAAATGACAATGAAATTAATTTGTGGGACACTATTTAAAGGAATTAAAGATCAAGGTTCTTTATATATTGTTTCTGGTAGCTCTGAATGGATTTTTCTTAACTAGCTTTGAATGATAAGACTTTAAAGTTTGTTTATAAATAGGAGGTACGATGGGAAGAAAAGATTTTTGTTGCACTTTTAGAGAAAATCGTAAGTTTTTATTATATTAAAAGGAAAGGAATACGTAGTGTATTTTTTGGACTACAAGGCACACTTTTTTCCCTCCTAAAAGAGGGTGGAAATGTTGATGTGTCTTATACATCGAATACAGCCATTTTTGGGCTCCTGAAGTCCTGCCCCGCTCAACCCTTTTTGCAAAAACGGGCCCATTTTTTTGCAAAAACAGGGTGTGTAGAGAGTTTAGGAGGCCTGCAGAATGCTCCTGGGGGCTGGGGAGGGCAAAAACACCCATTTTTGTGAAAAATGGGCCCATTTTTCTCAAAAACAGGGGTGTTTTTGTCCTCCCCCAGCCCCTAGGAGCACTCTGCAGGCCTCCCAAACCCTTTGTGTGGCCCATTTTTTTGCAAAAACGAGCCCATTTTTGCAAAAAAGGGGCACACAGAGGGTTTGGGCAGCCTGTGGAGTGCTCCTGGGGGCTGGGGAGAGCAAAAATCCTTTTTTTTTTCTTACTTACCTCTTTGACATCTTGGTGTATCTTATTAGTCCAAAAAATATGAGTATCTGATTTATTTGATTAATGTTGAAATATTTGAGTTGTCTCAAATGTATGGAAAATAAATAAACAAATGAATGAATGAAATATACATGTTGTTATTTCTGGTAACCTTTAATGAACTTTTACTGTTTAGGACTGAACAAAGAGGCTTTATAATTTATTTATAGATAAAAGATGAGATATGGGAAGAACAGATCTTTTACTGAAATATTAGAGAAGGTGATGATTTAGTCAGATTTTTTTGTACTTGTCTTAATCAAGGAATCACTTCTTTATATGTCTTAATTCTTTTCTCCTTATATCTTTTTTCTTTTCTTTTTCTCTCAACTTTGTTACTTTTTATTTTTTTCTTACAGCATATTAGTTTTTTTTTATTTTTAAACTTTAACCCAAAACAAATATATTAATGAACTCTTTTCCTTCTTTCCAGAACTGTGAGCTGTATGGTTTTCTAATGCTCTGAGATCCTGCGGTGAAAAAAAGGGCAATTGTTTAGGGGAAAAGTATTTCTCACAAATGAGGGCAGAAATGGGAAGTTCAGAGAGGTAAACCATTCCTGGTTCTACCCCTAAAGATGAAATGATGCTGAATCAAATGTTGCACTGAGTCTTGGCAGTGGGATTTCAGGCCAGGTTGGAATTGGGGAAACTTAGAAAATGAAAAATTTATACCCCCAAATGTTCCCACTTCTATTATCAGCACTGAGGACTGAAATGTGGGCCAAACTATGGCTACATTCATCCTCGTGATTGACCAACATTCTAGTAATGTTGCCTGCTGCTCTCCACCTGGTTAGTGGTGCTAGATATAATAACCAGGGACAGCATCTTTTAGTCTGGTGGTCCTTTGCTCTGTCCTTTCTGTTATTCCTCTGTTTCCCTCTATTTCTTCTCTCTCTTATTCTCTGAAAACTTTGTTTCAGTGGTGAAATTCATTATTATTATTTTTACAACCAGTTCTTTCCACCCCACTCCAGGGGAAGGATACTGCAAAATCCCCATTCCCACCCCACTCTGGGATCAGCCAGAAGTGGTATTTGCTGGTTCTCCAAACTACTCAAAATTTCCGCTACCAGTTTGCCAGAACCTGCTGGATTTCACCCCTGCTTTGTTTCCTTTCTTCAAAGCAGCTTGTCTAAGGGATGCTTATTAATAGAAGTTTGCAATGATGAATTGGAGGGATTGGAGAATGCTATCACACCCAAATGAAAACAGTTTCGCATCATTATTAGAACACAGTGCCAGCCATTCATTCAAAAGGCAAGGTATTAGTGTGTCCTCTCATCCATCTTTTCTTTCTTTCTCACACTGGCCCTTCTCATGCATGGTAAAGGAAAACAAACAGATAAAAACAAAACAAAATGTATTTCCATCATTGAGAGACCACTGACGATAATGACTTAATCTGGATCATAACATCCAGCAGTTTGCATCAGAAAATAATGTATGGACAGTTTTACCAGGGTTACAGAGTTAAATAAACCATGAAATGACAGAGGGTGAGAATTGAGTTGGTCCTTTTGGAAAACCAGGTTTTACTGCAAGAGCCGTTATTCATTTCATGAGATCATTCCAAACCAAAGACTTAATGCAACTGCCTGAAAACTTGAAGAGATCCTTTGAATGATAAAGTAATAAATAAGGCAGGAGGGCAGGGAGACAGAGGAAATTAAACACTAGCATTTTATGAGAGCTGAAATGAAAAGTAATGTCTCCAGTATAATAAGACATCAACAGATGATAGTGCACGCACAGCAGAAGCTCTGAGATGTTTTTAGCATCTCTTCTTTCATCTTCTTTGGGAAGAAGATTCTATGAGAAAAGGTTGGATTTTTAGTGTTGATAATATGGATGCCTGGAGTGAGTATTTGTCAGCGAACGTTTAGCAATGCATCATGGTTGTAGTTTTCACAGCTGAAAAAGTGTTTCCAACTGAAAATCATCATTATATGCAGGTTGATTATGGTGCTGACCAGTGGTGGATTTCCAATATTCTTACCACTGTTTCACCACATGCACGTGCTTGCTTCATGCACGTGCGCGCCTTCTGTGCATGCACCCAGTCTTCCATGCATGCTCTTTGCTTGCTTGCGCACCTTCTGCGCATGCACCCGGCCTAGAAAATATGCCTAAATAGGATGGCATAGAGCTGAGGTGGGTGGGTGGATCCACCCGCGATCTCCGCTACCGGTTTGCCTGAACTGGTATGAACCGGCTGAATACCGCCTCTGGTGATGACTATGCTAACATGAGCACTGTGTAGTGTTGGGACCCCCAAAAAATATATATCTGAAGATGGTAAACCAAGATGAGCTGCTTTGTGTAATCAAGAACCTGTAATAGCATTCAACAAGTTTCACTTAAGACAGGTTGATGAACAGATTAAGCAGTATCAGCAAATCATTCAACGAGAAATTGATTTGACAAGCTTGGCACTTTTCACAGGAGCATGTGGGCTATTTTACTGATATTGTTCAATATCGGAAGTTTGTGCATGTTGAGATCCTTACATGCTGACAGGAGAGATGAAAGCTTCAAGAGTTGAAACTGGCCAACAATTGTTGTTACACTACAAAAATGAAGGCGAGGACTTTCTACGCAGCATCGTGATAAGTGACAAAACATTGGCTCATCATTATGACCTAGAAATGAAATGTCAGTCCATGAAATATCATCACAAAGTTTTATCGGTGAGGGAAAAAAAATAAATACACAGGCTTTGACAGGAAGATTTGTGGTAACATTTTTTGGGGGGACACAGATGGTATTATTTCCACCACTGTCATAGAGCATTACATTGCCACATTCATGATCTGAAATGATGAAACAGGGTTTGGAAGCATTTGTTTGCTACAATGTAATAATGCTAGGCCCTCAAGAGGACCTGTAAACTTGTATATCACACTATATCACCCTCATCTAGACACAGTTCAGACTTGGAACCATTCCATTCCAATTCCAATTCCAATTCCAATTCCAATTCCAATTCCAATTCATTCCATTCCATTCGATTCCATTCTATTCTACCCCTATTCTACTCTACTCTACTCTGCTCTCTATATCCTAAACCCTAACTCTATTACCCAAATTGAAGGAATGCCTTCATGATCCTCTTTTTTTTTTTTGACTCAAATGAAGAAGTAGAAAGGACTCTTGGGACCTTATTGAAGAGACAACAAGTGGAGTTATTTCATGATGACTAAGGACCTCTGGTGGCTCAGACTGCTAAGACAGTCTGTTATTAACAGCAGCTGCTTGCAATTACTGCAGATTCAAGTCCCACCAGGCCCAAGGTTGACTCAGCCTTCCATCCTTTATAAGGTAGGTAAAATGAGGACCCAGATTGTTGGAGGGGCAATAAGTTGACTTTGTAAATACACAAATAGAATGAGACTATTGCCTTATACACTGTAAGCCGCCCTGAGTCTTCGGAGAAGGGCGGGATATAAATGTAAATTAAAAAAAAAGGAAGACTTGTGGTAACATTTTTTGGGGGGACACAGATGGTATTATTTCCACCACTGTCATAGAGCATTACATTGCCACATTCATGATCTGAAATGATGAAACAGGGTTTGGAAGCATTTGTTTGCTACAATGTAATAATGCTAGGCCCTCAAGAGGACCTGTAAACTTATATATCACACTATATCACCCTCATCTAGACACAGTTCAGACTTGGAACCATTCCATTCCAATTCCAATTCCAATTCCAATTCCAATTCCAATTCCAATTCCAATTCCAATTCATTCCATTCCATTCGATTCCATTCTATTCTACCCCTATTCTACTCTACTCTACTCTGCTCTCTATATCCTAAACCCTAACTCTATTACCCAAATTGAAGGAATGCCTTCATGATCCTCTTTTTTTTTTTTGACTCAAATGAAGAAGTAGAAAGGACTCTTGGGACCTTATTGAAGAGACAACAAGTGGAGTTATTTCATGATGACTAAGGACCTCTGGTGGCTCAGACTGCTAAGACAGTCTGTTATTAACAGCAGCTGCTTGCAATTACTGCAGATTCAAGTCCCACCAGGCCCAAGGTTGACTCAGCCTTCCATCCTTTATAAGGTAGGTAAAATGAGGACCCAGATTGTTGGAGGGGCAATAAGTTGACTTTGTAAATACACAAATAGAATGAGACTATTGCCTTATACACTGTAAGCCGCCCTGAGTCTTCGGAGAAGGGCGGGATATAAATGTAAATTAAAAAAAAAGGAAGACTTGTGGTAACATTTTTTGGGGGGACACAGATGGTATTATTTCCACCACTGTCATAGAGCATTACATTGCCACATTCATAATTTGAAATGATTAAACGGGGTTTGGAAGCATTTGTTTGCTACAATGTAATAATGCTAGGCCCTCAAGAGGACCTGTAAACTTGTATATCACACTATATCACCCTCATCTAGACACAGTTCAGACTTGGAACCATTCCATTCCAATTCCAATTCCAATTCCAATTCATTCCATTCCATTCAATTCCATTCTATTCTACCCCTATTCTACTCTACTCTACTCTGCTCTCTATATCCTAAACCCTAACTCTATTACCCAAATTGAAGGAATGCCTTCATGATCCTCTTTTTTTTTTGACTCAAATGAAGAAGCAGAAAGAACTTTTGGGACCTTATTGAAGAGACAACAAGTGGAGTTATTTCATGATGACTAAGGACCTCTGGTGGCTCAGACTGCTAAGACAGTCTGTTATTAACAGCAGCTGCTTGCAATTACTGCAGGTTCAAGTCCCACCAGGCCTAGGGTTGACTCAGCCTTCCATCCTTTATAAGGTAGGTAAAATGAGGACCCAGATTGTTGGGGGCAATAAAAGTTGACTTTGTATATAATATACAAATGGATGAGACTATTGCTTAACACAATGTAAGCCGCCCTGAGTTTTCGGAGAAGGGCGGGATATAAATTCAAATAAAAAAAAAGAAGCTTTCTCATTGTTGGCTTAAATGTGTAGCAAATGGCGGCGATGATAAATGTAGATAAAGAAATTTCAAGTTCAACAAAAGAATCTTTTGCAATCCTTTAAGAGATCCTCTTTTTTTTCTAAATTCACTATCCAGTGCATAATCATAATCATTCTTGGGAAATTCTTCTCCTTAATTTAAGGTCAGGGACACTTTAATTTGGATTCCTATCCTCAGGGAAAAAAATTCTTGATGGCCTAAATGGCTTTGCCCAGTTCTAGGATTCCAGACTTTGATGGGTTCTATAAAAGAGAATATATTCTTAAATTCATCATGCTAATGTGAGTTTATTCTTTGCAAATAATAAAATGAAATAACTTTCCAAATGGAAAGTTGTCTCCTCTTTTCTGGTCAGGAAAAAAGTGTCTTGGAAGCAATATTTTTTGTTTTGCTGCTACATCATAGAGCTAGAACCTCCTGGGGTATCTAGTTTGACCTCTCTGCTTTGCTTCCCGCTCCTGTTTGTCAAGCTTTCCAAAGAGATCACCTAAGGTTAGATTAAAACAACAACAGCCATTTTAACAGCCAGTTAAAGCAAAGGAGGGATGCAGAGACAGTTGACCCAGATGCCAAGAAGACACGCTTCCTCATGTCAGCTAAACATCTGGTCTCATGGCTTTGCCTGCAGAAACATAATCTTGGTTCCTGCAAATGATACATCCACTCATGAATGTTCCATGTTTCCAAGACTGATTGATTGGTGTGTGCCATCAACTCTGAGTGACCACATAGATAGATTTTCGGCATGATGATCTATTCATAAAAGTAAATTCAAGTCTGATGAATCCTAGTGACCACATAGGCCAGGGGTCCCCAACAAGCAAAGCCCCATTCGTGGGATGGAGGCAGCACACTAAGCCCCTTCCAGTCCATGGAAAAAAACTCTCTCCACAGACCTGGTCCCTGGTGCCCAAAAGGTTGGGGGCCAATGACATAAACACATCTATATTCTTTTCTCTGGAACCGTATGGAAGTGTTTTTCCATGCCCTCCTTCCTTAATTGTTTTCTGATTTTTCAGTTTAGTGTACAATCCTGGAATTTCTTGGTAATCTCTTAGAGGAATAATAAATCCAACTGCTTAGCTTTCCATATCTAGTCAAGCATAGGACACCTGCTATATGACATGTTTATTATTTCCCTTGATTCCACACATCTGTCCTTCCTTCCTTCCTTCCTTCCTTCCTTCCTTCCTTCCTTCCTTCCTTCCTTCCTTCCTACCTACCTACCTACCTACCTACCTACCTACATTTGTCATTTTCCTTTTCTTTTTTCTCTGTTTTCTTTATTCTGTATTAATTTGTTACTTTTTATATTTTCTTTAAAATTTTTAATAATAAACACACATACATTTACAAAGACATAAATTTTCCTTCCTTCCTTCCTTCCTTCCTTCCTTCCTTCCTTCCTTCCTTCCTTCCTTCCTTCCTTCCTTCCTTCCTTCCTTCCTTCTTTCCTTCCTTCCTTCCTTCCTTCCTTCCTTCCTCCTTTTCTGCCTAGCCCCTGATTTTCCTCAATTTCTTCTCTTAAAATTTCATTCTCTGAAATCTGTCAGTCTCCACCTACCTATTTGATCAAACCTTCTGTTCAATTCCGCTCTGCTTCAATGAAAAAAGCTCAAAACTGCAGGATTTCTAAACATGGATGGCCAAACACCTCCCCCCTCCAATTCTTTTATTTCGTTTTTACAATTAAGTATGGTATTGCATGCCCAGTTCAATTAGCTTTGTTATCATTTGCTTTGTGGATAATGTCATGCTATACCAAAATGAAGACTTAAAAGCTTGCAAACAGTGCTGAGGTCTTCTCTCTCTCTATATATATATATATGCCAGAAAAGGGAGGGCAGCTTAAGACTTGGCTCTCGAGATTGTAAAACGCAGGCTACATTTCTCTTTGATGTCCCCTGCTGGCTAATTTAGAAATGGCATTTGGGAGCTCTGCAGGAATCTCTCCTTTATAAACCTGCAGTTAAATACCTAGCTGAATGATGCATCTCACAAGAAAGTCATAGCTGTGCCCAGCGTTTGTATATAATACAAGCAAGGGAAAACTGACAGTCAAAGCTTCAAATATGATGCATGACCTGCTTCTGGAAGAGACAGCAGAGAGGATCTGCAAAAGTGACCACTATACTGATTCAAAAATAAGGAGACGTTGGAACTGAAAAATATACCGCCTTTTAAACAAAAGGAAGGGAGATCATTATTTATATTCGGGGATCCCAAAACAAAGAAAATATCGGCAAGAATGAAAGAACTGATGAGATCAGAACTCTCTCCATTCTTCCTGCAGTATCTTGAGCTTGCCAGGCTGGTACAGTTCAGGCAAAAGCTGTATCAACAGGCTGGGGACCGCATTATTAATTTATAAGCTTCAGTAATAGGATTTAAAACACAAAGTCAGTGCGATCAGCTAAGTAAGGACAAGAAACACAGGTTGTAAGGAAAGTCAGCTTGCATACTGAAAACGTCAGATCAGAGCTGAGCTTTCTTCACTTTCTGTCAAATTTTCTCTCAGATCTTTCTCCCCTTTTCCCCAGCACAAGGCATAACGTAAGATTATGAATCCCAAAGGTATGAGGATTTGAGCTGGCCAATCGTTTAGAACAGCCATTTATAGGAGGTTGGGTGGGGGACCCCACTCCATAAACTGGAAGGAGGTTGGCTCAGAAAGGAATTGTTAACATTTAATTTCATCAACATGGTACCCAAAAGGGCAGTAAACACAACTCAACCCAGGCAGATTGATAAGCTAAACAAGTCTGAAGAGATTCTCAGTCATCCAGGTCATGGTTGTCCCAAAGGTGCTTTTTTCAGGAGGCAACTGGACTTTCTTGTTTGTTTGTTTTTCTTTGAAGACATTTCACTTCTCATCCAAGAAGCTGCTTCAGCTCTGACAGGATAGTAGGGAATGGAAGGATTTATATTCCTTGCAGTTAGCTGGTCATTTGCATCCTCTAAAACAGGGGTGTCCAAACTTAGCCCCTTGAAACGTGGTGGACTTCGACTTCCAGAATTCCCCAGCCAGAGTGAGCTATAAATATGAGCAAGTTGCTGGCTGGGAAATTCTGGGAGTTGAAGTCCACCACTCTTCAAGGGGCCAAGTTTGGACATCCCTGCTCTGTAAGGATGAGCTTTTTGGATGAGAAATAAAATGTCTTCAAAGAAAAAAACAAGAGAGTCCAGTAGCCTTCTGAAAAAGCCACCTTTGGGATAAGCTAAATAAGGTACAGGTTAAGGCTTATACTTTGAAGGAACTCTCAAAAATTTTAGATTTTTCCCAATTAGTAAGAGATTTATTATAAATCCAAATCTGAAAGTCCTCATAAGTTAAGATCCTCATTAATTGGTCTTATTGATCTTACTTATTGAGTTTGTCTAGCCACCCATCTCGTGTCGGTGACTCTGCCTGCATTTACACCTTCTGTTCAAAGAGGGTCTTCCTCATCCCATCACGGACTTGTTCCACATCTTGGTGGCATTTCTGCCACGTTCAACTACAGGTAGTCCTCAATTTACGACCACAAATCATCCCAAAATTTAGGTTGCCAAGTGAGACATTTGCTAAGTGAATTTTGCCCCATTGTACAACTTTTCTTTCTTTTCTTTTCAGTTTCTTTTCTGTTTTACCCAATCTATCATTTCATAATTGTACATTTATGTTTATAATCATTGTACAACTTTTCTTGTCACTGCAGTTGTTAAATTAGTATCAGGGTTGTTAAATGAATCTGGCTTCCCCATTGATTTTGCTTGCCCGAAGGTCGCAAAAGGGGATCACAATAACCCCGAGACACTGCAACCGTCATAAATATGAGTCAGCTGCCAAGCAGCTGAATTTTGATCACGGGGATGCTACAATGGTCCTAGGTGGGGAAAAATGTGCTTTTTAAATGCCATTGTAACTTTGAATGGTCACTAAATTAATTTATTTATTTATTTATTTATTTATTTATTTATTTATTTATTTATTTATTTATTTATTTGTCAAACACAACAGTATATATAAGTATAAGCATGAAATAACCATACAAATTGGATATAATTAAAGGGAACATTTGGACAGGAACGGTAGGCATGCTGGTGCTCTTATGCATGCCCCTTACAGACCTCTTAGGAATGGGGTAAAGTCAATAGTAGATAGTCTTTGGTTAAAGCTTTGGGGATTTTGAGAAGACACCACAGAGTCTGGTAGTGCATTCCAGGCATTAACAACTCTGTTTCTGAAGTCATATTTTCTACAATCAAGATTGAAGCGGTTCACATTAAGTTTAAATCTATTGTGTGCTCGTGTATTGTTGTGATTGAAACTGAAATAGTCTTCGACAGGAAGGACATTGTAACAGATGATTTTATGAGTTATACTCAGGTCATGCTGAAGGTGGCGGAGTTCGAAATTTTCTAAACCCAAGATTTCAAGTCTGGTGGCATAGGGTGTTTTGTTGGAATCAGAGGAGTGGAGAACTCTTCTTATAAAACATTTCTGGACACGCTCAATTGTATTAATGCCCGAAATAATGTCTGGGTTCCAGACAGGCGAGCTGTATTCGAGAATTGGTCTAGCAAATGATCTGTTCTAAATTGAATATTATCTGTACTACCCAACCTTACTCTTCATTAGCACTTGTCAAATAGAACTTCTAGCGCAGGAGTTCTCAGTCTTGGTTTAAGATGAATGGATTTAAGAGTTCCAGAATTTCCCCAGTCACCACCCTGAACAATAGTCTACGGCTGAAGTTAAAAAATGTGGCTTAGAGCCTCACCTATTCTAAATCAGATTCTGATAAGGTACCACACGCTATTCATGATTGCGTTTATTGGGTATGAGATGCAGTAGGAGTTTGTGTTCCACTTTTGCACACTTACTGCATTCTCTCCCAGAAAATGTGGACAGAGAGCAGAACTCTGAGTACCCAGAAGTTTATTTTGGGTACTTTTTTATTTGAAAAAAAGATGAATCAATAAAGCAAAATAATAAAATACTGACTAAAATTTAAAGCTGCCTATTCCCTGTAGGAGGAGTACGTGGTTCTATAAAAATCAAGCAGGAAGTTTTGCCCTACTCTGGTGTGGAGGATGAGACAGGTGTAACATGAAGGGCATCCTTATTTTTTATAATTACCTTAGCCCTAAGGTCCCCAATGTGGTGTCCTTAAACATACTACAGGTGGCCCAAACAGTGTTGTCTTCCATGATTTCTCCTTTGTTCCTTGCCATACACTAAATAAATCTACCTTCCTTCCTTCCTTCCTTCCTTCCTTCCTTCCTTCCTTCCTTCCTTCCTTCTTTCCTTCCGTAATTCTTCCTCTCTCCCTTTTCTTTCTTTCTTTCTTTCTTCCTTCCATAATGCCTCCCTCCCTTCCTCCTCCCCCTCCTTCCTTCCTTCTGTAATTCCTCCTCCCTCCCTTTCCTTCCTTCCTTCCTTCCTTCCTTTCCTTCCTTCCTTCTTTCCTTCCTTAATTCCTCCCTCCCTCTTTCCTTTCCTCTAACGAAAGAAAAAGATGCCTTTCCTTTGAGAACATTTACTGTTTTCTGCTTAGACCGCAAGATCATTTTATATTTTATTGTGCCTTAGAAATGCTAGGATGATATACATGTTTTGTATATTTTCTCTTCCTTTGGTTGCTTTTTTAAAAAAATTTTTAATAATTAAGTCAATAAGCAAGGTTCTTTTGGCTGTGCTCCAAATGTTTAGCCATGGAATGCTAATAAATCACGGCTCAGCTTTTCTTAATAACTTCAGCAAACTGAGCATCGACCATATTGCGGTCCCCACAGGTGTGTTTTTGTTAGCAGTAAATGTTATCAACAAATCGAGGCAGAGATTTTCAGTGGAAACTATTTGACTACTGTGTTATTGAAGCAGTTTACAGCTGTCATGCCTCTTAATAATAATGATAGTTCCTCTCCTGATGTTTGTGCCTCATAAACTGAAAAATAAATGGATTCGTTATAACAATTTTTTAAAAACTGAATTGCTTTAATTTTCAATAGGAAGTCTACGTGTTACTAATGGATGCTTTACTTCGTTGCAGTTATTTTCCATTTGTGCAATAAAACCATCAAACAGGAGATTATGTTTTTTTGGGGGGGGTAGTAAACAAAATATTGTTTACTAAAATCTGTACTTATCATTAAATGTCAGACTTTCCTTAACTGCATCCCTGGATTTCAAATTAAACCCAAGTAGACAACTCAGAATGATGTACCAAGGTGACGTGAGTCCCTCATAATACTTTATAACAGTGGACACCAACTGGTGGTCCATGAGAAAATTTTGTTGGTCCACAGAAAAATTATTGGCATTTTTTATATTGCACTAAATCAGGGGTCCTCAAACTACAGCCCTTGGGACAGATACATGAAATGAACATTTGTGTTGCTGCAGAGAGTCTCCCCCTTTGGGGTCTTTTTGTGTGGGGCAGAGGGGGGCAGAAATTCTGAGTTGGGGTCTGCTTCAGACTCCTGGTGCGGAGCTTTGGGCAAAGGCTGGAGGAAAGTTGTGCTGGTGGCGAAGAGCTGGACGGCTTCGTTCCAGTGGGACTGCATCATGGTCTGGAACTGGCTGACCATCTCAGCCCGCTGAGCCTCCAGGCGCCAGTACCTGGTCTTCCCTCTGCTTGGAAAGCCTATGCTCCTAGTCCTCGGTGAGGTGCTTTTGCTGAGCCTCCTTCTTGGTCAGAGCCAATTTGAACTGAGCTGTTTTGCCAACTCTTTCTCATGGTGGCTTAGTTCCAACAACTACTTCGTGTTGGGCCCCTAAGGAGTGGCTGGGAGAGGAGGGGCGAGTACAGGCTGGCAAGGGGCGAGTACAGGCTGGCTGCCTCAACATGAGTGACATCAAGTTGGCCACACCCTCCCAGTCAAATGACCACCTTGCCACGCCCACCCAGCTGGTCATTAGGCAGATCATATTAGTGGTCTGCGGGATTTAAAATTATGAATTTAGTGGTCCCTGAGGTCCGAAAGGTTGGTGACCCCTGCTTTATAACATCCCCTTTTAGAAAAGATAGTGTTAGATGGAACGATCATTGTGTTGCATTTGTAATGTATTTTTAACATTTAGAAAATACACAACTATTAATAGAAAGCAAAAGAAAAGATAGCAATAGCGGCAGAACTTGGACTTATATACCGCTTTACAGTGCTTTACAGCTCTCTGTAAAGTGGCTTACAGAGTCAGCATATTTTCCGCAACCGTCTGGGTCCTCGTTTTACTGACCTCGGAAGGATGGAAGGCTGAGTCAACCTTGAGCTGGTCAGGATCGAACTCCAGGCTGTGGGCATTCCTGGCTGCAGTGACGCCTTTTAACAGCCTCCAATTTGTTGAAGTAAATGACATAGAAATTGGACAGAATGGAGAATCACAAAAGCTAGAGGCAAAAGTCAGAGGGCATGAAGAAAAAAGAAAGCTGAAAGAAGTATAGAAATAGTCATGGGCTAGCATGGAAAGCTCCCAATAAAAGAATGCTAAGTATTTTCTCTGTATGTACAGTGTGCCTGTGTGCGCATCTCTCTCTCTATTTATCTCTAAATGTTCCACCCACCCTGGACTCTTCTGCCTTGATAAAAGGAGAAAACTGGAAGAGCTAATGCTTTCCTCAACTGAACTGAAAAACAAAAAGAAGGGTAAAAATAATACTATGATTATTGGATTTATTCATAGCTTTTCCTGTGAGACTTCTGGAACATATCAAGTGAAATGCTCCACTTGCTGCCATGCTTACCATAATAAATAAATCCTCCATTTTGTCTCCTTAACATAATGACAACCTATTTTCCAAAAGCAAAAGGAAGAAGGTGTGCCATTTTTGTTCCTTGGGATATTGGACATGGACACTAACCTAACATAACCTGGAAAGTTTAATGGCCAAGAATTCTTTGGCGCCGTTAAAAGGATAGCTGTCTTGATTTGCCTTTCAGTATTTGGTCATGGATTCCAGTTTTGTATATTAATAAGTGGGCACTAGATTGATTTTCTTAACTTGTCATTTTCTGAAAATGTGCAAAGTAAGTGAACCATTCTAAATGCAAAATAACAGCACTTTCATTATTATAATGTAAACCCTTTTGGACATTAGTAAAGCAGGAACAGAATAGATATATCCAGTGGATGCAGGAAATCATCATGATACAGAACATAGACTAAGAGAGTTGGAAGGGACCTTGGAGGTCTGCTACTCCAACCCCCTGTTTGAGCAGGAGACCCCATGCCATTTCAGACAAATGGCTGTCCAGTCTCTTTTTGAAAGCCTCCAGTGATGGAGCACCTACAACCTCTGAAGGCAAGCTGTCCATTGGTTGGTCGCTCTCACCGTTAGGAAATTTCTCCTTAGTTTTAGGTTGCTTCTCTTCTTGGTTAGTTCCCATCCATTGTTTCTTGCCTTGCTTTTTGGTGCTTTGGAAAATAGTTTGAGACACACACACCCCGCCCCCCCCTCATCATTGTAGGAGCCCGTCAAATATTGGAACATTGCTATCATGTTTCCCCTAGTCCTTCGTTTCATTAGACTAGACATACCCAATTCCTGTAACCGTTCTTCATCCACCCAGCCTCAACCTTTCTACTCTTCATGGGTCTAAGGTGCCCGTTGTCCTATTGATTTCCAAGTTCTTGACAGCCCTGGAGAATAAAGGCCTTTAGCTACATGGAGAAACTCCACAAATTCCACATGACCTGAGTTTAACTCATAGAATCATCTGTTACAATGTCCTTCCTGTTGAAGGCTATTTCAGTTTAAATCACAACAATACACGAGCACGCAATAGATTTAAGCTTAATGTGAACCGCTCCAATCTTGATTGCAGAAAATATGACTTCAGTAACAGGGTTGCTAATGCCTGGAATGCACTACCAGACTCTGTGGTCTCTTCCCAAAATCCCCAAAACTTTAACCAAAGACTATCTACTATTGACCTCACCCCATTCCTAAGAGGTCTGTAAGCAGCGTGCATAAGAGCACCAGCGTGCCTACCGTTCCTGTCCCAATGTCCCCTTTGATTGTATCCAACTTCGTATAGTTATTACATACTTATGCTTATATATATATATACTTATACATCGTATAGTTATTTCATGCTTATGCTTATATATACTGACGTGACAAAATAAATAAATAAAATAAAAATAAATAAATAGAAAAGGCTCCCCATTAAGAACTGTCTTTGCACAATGTTTCTTTTAGCTGCTCTACCCGCTAATTTTCTATTCAACTGAGCACCGAGAGCTGCTGCAAGTACTTAAAATATAGAAGACAAAATGGAATTTTAAAAGTAAATTAAAACGAAATGCAAACATTAATCAGCTGTTAAGAAATCAGCCCAATAATGTGCATCTTGGTTCTACTTCTAAGACAAAGGTTAAATAGAATTACCATGGGTGAATATTTCACAGCTGGGAACAACACTGAAAACCTTCCTGCACATGCTGAAGATACAGGACTTGGAGAATGGAAGCATCTTCAGAAAGGACCATTATGTGGATCATAATGCCTAGCCAGCTTTTTAACACAGAGAGGCTGGTGCTAGATATAGATACATTTTAATCTGCTTGCAGCATGTATTTTTAAGCCGCATTTTTTGCACTATTCCATGGATAGAAAGCCAGTGTTGTTATGAGTGACATCTGTACTAATTCACGAGTCATCTTTACGGTTGAAAGGGGAAGGATATTGGTACATGAAGTCAGTTCACACAGCAACAGTTGCCCTTTGATGCAGAACAGAGAATGAAGGTTGCCCAACAGAGGGAAGGAAATGGACCAGTTTATATCAGGAAGAAAGAGCAGACATAAAAACGCAGGAAGAGCAAATATAAAGAAGTGTGATCAAAAGAAGAGAGAAGGAGAACCCAGGAAGGTAGAACAAAAAGGGGAATTGTGATAGGCCAGAGAGAAGGGCAATTACATCAGGGCTGGGACATGCTTGCTACCCCTTGCAAAAGAACCAAAGCAAACAGAGATGAAAGATATTTCAGTTCTTGAGGTATTTGAATACATTGCAATAGTATGTATTTTTTTTTAATTGAAAAAGTTTTTACAAAAAAAAAAAACTTCCCCCCCCTTTCCTCCCTCCCACCCTTACCCCCTCCTTCAAAATCCCCTCCCCCCCACTTCCCGGAACAAACACAAGGTATAGTTAAAAATAAAACAAACATATGCTAAAAATGTTCCCTTCTAACTCACTTATACTCCTGCATTTCTCATCAAATCCTAACCTCCCCCAATGCAATCAGAAATAATACATCCTAATCATTCAAAGGCAGTCTGATATCTCTTCATCTGATATCTGTTTTGAATATAGTCAATCCATTTTTTCCATTCATTTAAGTATCTTTCTTGCGTATTGTCTTTCAAAAAGGCTGAGATTTTTGCCATCTCAGCCAAATTGGCAACTTTCAATATCCATTCTTCTATTGTAGGTAATTCTTTTTTCTTCCAATACTGTCCTATCAGTAATCTTGCCACTGTTATTAGATTTAAAATCAATTTAGTCTCAATTACTGTACAATCCGTGATAATTCCCAGTAAAAAAAATTGCGGTAGGAACTTTATCTTCTTTTTCAAAATATTTTGTATAATCCACCAAATTCTTATCCAAAAAGTCTTAATATTCTTGCAAGTCCACCAAATATGAAAATATGTAGCATCATCACAATTACATCTCCAACATTTTGCTTGCATATCTGGATACATACACGATAATTTCTTAGGATCTAAATGCCATCTATAAAACATTTTATAAAAATTTTCCCTTAAATTCTGTGGCTGCGTAAATTTAACATTTCTAACCCAATTTTTTTCCCAAGTTTCCAATAATATTGGCTCCTGAAAATTTTGTGCCCACTTTATCATACAGTCCTTTACCAAATCCCTTTCAGAATCTATTTCAAGTAACACATTATAAAATCTCCTTATATGCTCCTGAGACTGATTTCTAATTTGCTTTACCAAATTTTCCTCATTCTGCACTATGCCAATTTTCTGATCTTCCTTCCATCTAACACGTAGTTGCCCATACTGAAACCAAGTATAATTTTTCCCTTCTTCTTTTAATACGTGCAGAGATTTGAATTGCAAATTACCTCTTTCAGTATACAAAAGATCTTTATATGTGATCATTTCCTGATTCTGTTCTATATTTATATTCTCTATTGTATTCCTGGGACTCGCCCACATATTTTTAAATACCCAGTTTCCCCCAAAATAAGACATCCCCTGATAATAAGCCCTATTGGGCTTTTGAGCACATAGCAATAAGGCCAAGCACTTATTTCAGGGTTCAAAAAAAATATAAGACAGGGTCTTATTTTCAGGGAAACACAGTAAGATAAGGAGAATCAGTAGAGTTGGAACTCATGGTTCAATATCCTTCAGTAGCAGTAGTAGACTGGTGGGGGGAACCCCAAGAACGAACAAACCCCATGAAAAATGCCCTAAATCTAAACTTATTTTACAAAATAAAGATACAGGTAGTCCTTGACTTCAGACCATTTGTTTAATGATGATTCGGAGTTACAACGGCACTGAAAAAACTTATTTAATGATGCAAATTTGCAGGAATGGCAGAAAGGTATTAACAACTTTATCTGGATGGGTAAAAGACCGAGAATAAAGTTAAAAATAATACAGGATACATGTGAAAGAGGGGGTCTTAAAATGCCTAATCTAATATTATATTATGAAGCAGCTGCCCTGTCACTAATCAGTGATTGGTTTAACCTAACAGAAGAAAGAACACTAAATATAGAAGGTTATGATTTGTTATATGGATGGCATGCTTATTTATTATATGATTAGAAAGTGGATAAGGTTTTTAAAAGCCATATACTTAGAAGTGCTTTGTTGTGGGTTTGGAAAAAGTATCAATATAAGTTAAATTATAAAATACCTATATGGACAATCCCCAGACATGCGATAGAGAACATAAATATAGAACAAAAACAAGAGATGGTTACCTACAAAGAGCTTCTTTTTATGGAAAAGGGTAAATTACAATTGAAACCTTTAAATATAACGAAAGAAGAAAGGATAATTCATACTTGGTTTCAATATGGACAGCTGCAAGCTAGATGGAGAGAAGACCAGAAAATTGGTATCATGCAAAATGAGGAAAATTTGGTAAAACAAATTAGAGATCAAAGTCAATCACATATTAAAAGGTTATATAATGCGTTAATAGAAATAGACTCAGAAATGGAATTAGTTAAAGATTGTATGGTAAAATGGGCACAAAATATTCAGCAACCTATAATGATGGAAACATGGGAAAAAATCTGGGTTAGGAATGTTAAATTTACACAAGCACAAAATTTAAGAGAAAATTTTTACAAAATGTTTTATGGATGGCATCTAGATCCTAAAAAACTGGCCTGTATGTATCCGAATTTGCAAGCTAAACGTTGGAGATGTGATTGTGATGATGCTACTTATTATCATATATGGTGGACTTGTAAAAAAATCAAAGCATTTTGTATAAAAATTTGGTGGGTTATGCAAAATATTTTGAAAAAGAAGATAAAGTTACTCTGTAGTTGTTTTTATTGGGAGTTGTTATTATAGACTGTACGGCAATAGAGTCTAAATTGATCTTAAATTTAATATCAGCAGCTAGACTATTGGTAGCACAATATTGGAAGAAGGAATATCTGCCTACCATGGAAGAGTGGATATTAAAAGTAGCGAATTTAGCGGAGATGGCAAAAATCTCAGCCTATCTGAAAGACTATTCACAAGAAAGATATATACTGGAATGGAGAAGATGGATTGATTATATTCAAAACAAATATCAGACCAAGAAGTACCAAATAGCTTATGAATGAATAGAAAGTAAAAATTGTATTTGTATATTTTTCTTTATGTAAAAGGGGAGTTAAGGCTCTTCGGGAAGGGATGGGAGTTTATGGATAGTTAGCATATTCTAGCTTATGATTGTTAGATGTTATACCCTGTATTTTGCTCTGGAAAGTCCGGGGGTGGGAGGGGGATTGCGTGGAGGGGAGGGGAGGGGAGGGGAGGAAGGAGAGGAGGCATTTGTGGAAATTTTCTGTAAAACTTTTTAATAAAAAAAAACTTACTTAAATGACCCATCTTTGACCTTATGAACATTGTAACCCCTCCCCATGGTCACATAATCATGATTTGCGTGCTTGGAAACCAGTTCACACAACAGTTACAGCATCCTGCGGCCACATAATTATGATTTGCAACTTTCCCAGCTGGCTTCTGACAAACAAAGTCAATGAGGGACACCCAATGCATTTAATGACAGACAACTTGTTTCATTTAACAACTGCAGGGGAAAAAAAAATCATAGTGAAATTAGCTCCGGCCATGTGAAAGCTTGTTTTAATGACCACATAATTTAACAACCAAAATTGTAGTTGTAGGTCAAGGATTACCTGTATCATTTCTATACTATGTCCTGGATACCATTTTCTCTATTGCTTGTTGCAACCGTATTTTAATGGCCTGAACAGCATCCAGTATTTTCATTCTTGATTTTAATCATCCAGACTGTCTTATCCAATGTCGCTTATAGTGCAGAGAAGTTGGATGTAGCATCAGTGCAGGTGGAAGGAGTATTCAGGAGTGTTCTTTAAAGCATAAAAAATAGGATGCCACCTACAAAACTTGAACCAAAGCTAAAGGGTGGATCTCCACCTATTTAACAATACTTTAAATATTATACAGTTCTGTTTAAGGTTGAATTAACTGATGAGACTTGATAAATGTGCTGTTTGGGAGAATGCAGGAGGGCTGTGCCAAGCTTTTTTCAGAATGGCTTCTCTTTAGTGCGACTTCGATCACATCAGCAGACTGAAGCAGAATTGCAAATCAAAGTGGCAAATTGAGGCAGGTGGCTTCAAAGCACATTACAGTCTTTTGAAGGGCTTTGCACATTCAGTGGCCTTTCTGCTACTTCTGAGGTTGTTACAGACAATATACAATTCTCTAACTTCTATGCAGAGAAGCAGTTGAGAGGCGTAATGGGCTCTTTCATCTTTACATGAATACTGGCCAATGAGTTTTATCATCTAATGAAAGTCTGCCTCTCAAACCCCTTTAGAGAAAGCTAAACTACCTGGGGTTGACATTCAGCTCATATACTCTTCACTGTGGCCAGGCATTAACCTTAACTTCATTCTCTTAAACCAGGGGTATCCAAATTTGGCAAATTTTAAGACTTTTGTATCTCAATTCCCAGAATTCCTCAGCCAGCCATGGGAGCTGAAGTTCATAAGGCTTAAAATTGCCCAGTTTGGAGGCTCCTGCCTTAAACTAATGGAATGACACACTTCTATTGTATGGACTGATCCTGCCAACTCAAGTGAGAGTTCATCGCAGTTCTCAACAACCTGAATATCACTTCAAGGATGACCAATCCAGTACACATCTTGGAACCCAATCTGACTTCTAAAGTGATAGGAAGTCTCTTGACAGGGGTTGAATAGGTTTCAAGATGGCCTAATTGATTTTAGGAATTTCCGCCTGCAGAAATAGTGAATGGCCTTGAAACTCAGAAGGAAGATTCTGCTATTATAGCTTTACAATAAAAGTAGAACTGACTTATATGGCACTGGCTTTATAGTCTAGTCTACCTTGAAGGAAGTATAATATCTTGCCTATCTCTGTGACATTGAATCTGTGTCAGCCTTCTTGTCGAGCCCATCTCCGACTCAACACATGACA
Source organism: Ahaetulla prasina (assembly GCF_028640845.1). Taxonomy (NCBI): domain Eukaryota; kingdom Metazoa; phylum Chordata; class Lepidosauria; order Squamata; family Colubridae; genus Ahaetulla; species Ahaetulla prasina. The sequence goes on along the minus strand of NC_080544.1, from coordinate 96,670,187 downwards.
CTACAGGGATACGGATCATGGGAGCAGCCCCTAATGAAAGATCCAAAGGGATGACATATCAAGGACTTGTTTGAGGGCTGTAGGGATCTGTGTTTGGGAAGCATGGGAAAGGAATCAGCACACTAATGGCTGGGATAGAGGGAGATGAGGGCTGGGCATTACAAAGAGCTGCTTTAGTTCCGGGATTTAGCTGATGATGTGGCAGCTGAGGCTGTTAGACGAAGAGGGAGAGAGCGGCCGCGTGTCCAATCAACAGAGCAGTTCAGCCATGGGGCGGGGCATAAGCAGCACAGGATGTTTAAAAGGGGCTGAGAGGCAGAAGCTCTCAGTGCTGACTTTATACAGAGAGACCTCGACTTTTACTGGGACCCGGTTTGTAGCAGACCCAATAAACGAAGTCACTATTGGAAAGAAAACCAAGTTGGCTTGTTTCTTCTCACGGCGTCTGACACAATTGTGGCTGAGCTAGCCGAGACTGCTTTTGCTGGTTGTGCGACTACTAACCCTGCTGGAACCAATTCCTGTCAATCATAAGGGAACTCTTCCCAGGTGGGACCAAGCTTGCCCACTATTCTGAACTTTCTAGTAATTTAGAAAGGTAGTAATAAAAGCAGCAAAACTGCATCATCCTTCATAGGTAAGCCGAAGATCATTCTTCCAAATCCTTCCCGTATGAGATCAAGAGTTGCCATATATCCTGCCCATCCTGGCACCCACTAATGCTAGTAATGAGGAGGGGTGCCCAAGTTTGATAACTGTCTGTACCAAGATTCTGGGTACCCCAGAAAACTCAGTGCAAAAGAAACCAATTAGATACACTTCTCAACCCAAGCTTGCCATTCTAGCTGAAATAAGTGGATTACTAATTTTTTTAAAGCAACAGAAGGCAAGGCAAGAAACAATGGTGGAAACTAATCAAATTGCAACCTGCAATTAAGGAGAAACTTCCTAACAGGAAATTTAACCAGTGGAACAACTTGTGGGTGCTTCATCAGTGGATCATTTTTAAGAAAAGACTGGACAGCCACTTGTCTGAAATGGAATAGGGCAGTGATGGCTAACATTTTTGCCGTCGCGTTCCAAAAGCGGGAGGACCCCAGGGGGGTTGTGCGCACATGTGCCCACACCCATAAATCAATGCGCCCTGTCTCCACATGCATGCATGTGCGACCCACCCCCCACTCCCCCCACTTTTGGCACATGATGGCACAGTGGGCCCGGTTGGCCCGTTTTTCGCCCTCCCCAGGCTCCAGAGGCTTTCTTGGAGGGCAAGAACCGCCTTCCCAATCCCCCTGATGCCCCCTGGAGGCCAGCAAAGGTCCATTTTCCAACTTCTGGTGGGACCAGAAGGCCTGTTTTTCACTCGCCCCAGGTTCCAGAGGCTTTCTAGGAGCCTGGGGAGGGCAAAAACAGCCTTCCCCATTCCCCGGAGGCTCTCCGGAGGGCGAAAATGGCCGATTTGCCGACTTCCAGTCCCATCGAGTCAGGAATGATTCCCATGGACCCTGCCGTTGCTTGAGCAGGGAGGATGATGCTGAGGAGGAGAAAAACCATGAAGTTTTGTGCCAGGCAGCTGGCCCTGCAGTGGCAGCTTGAACGGCCCGACTAAAGTGCTCGCCGGTGAATGTTGGCATGGGGGCCTCAGCTGCAGTGCTGCTTCAAGCAGCCACCCCAAGCACAAGCCCAAGCTGGGCTGGCTGCTCCATCTTCACTGGCAGCTGGGCGATGCAGCACATGAGGCATTAAGTGGGTATTGGCTGCTATTTGCTGGTGGCCAGCCTGGCGAGGAAGCGCACGGTCTCAGCTCTGTGCTTGGGGAAGCGAGAGGGAGTGGCGTGACAGTGGCTTCCCTGTTCAGTCCCAACAAGTGATGCATGGTGCCTGCACCAGCGTCCCAAGAGAAGGAGAGAAGATCGCTGCTTGCAAGCAGACAAGCAGAAGTAGCAAGTGTATGTGGGAAAAATAAGAGGCCCTGTTGTCCCTCAGAGCCTGCCGCTGCTTGAGTGGTAGGGGGCAAGGAGAAGAGCGAGACTCAGGAGTAGCTGGCTGACTCAGGGCTGCTCAGAAGCCACCCCCGCTGCTGCCAGAAGTTTGGATGCCTCAACTTCAGATCGCTCCCTCCTTCTCTCTCACACACACAAAAACAGAGGTTGGAGAGCTCTCTCTCTCTCCAAGCACCCCATGCACAGCCCATTTGAGGAAAGGGCACACAAGGTTGGGCGCGCTTGGCTGCAGGAGGAGGCGCGGCGCAATGGGGTTGTTTTGTTTGCTGTGGTGGTGCTTCAGGAGGGCAGGTGGATGTCTGCAGCTGACAACTATAATGAATATATCTGCTTGCCCTCCCGAAGCACCACCACTGCCATTTGCTTTCATTTCATGGCATGAGAAGGAAGAAAGTGAATGGTGCCACTGTGGTGGTGCTCCGGGAGGGGAGGCGGACGTCTGCAGCGAGGTGGAGATGGAGGGTGATGAGAGTGGCGTTGACGGACCCTTCCAAGCACAGCGCACGGAGTTGGCGGACAAGGCGGCCCTGGCGCATCTGTTGAGTGGGTGACCGGATGGGCAGGGCCACCAGGGATGATTGCTACCGGTTTGGTGAACCAATGTCAATCATCACTACCAGTTTGCCTGAACCCGTCTGAACCGGTAGGATTTCACCCCTGTCCCAGAAGGCCCGAAAATCAGCTGGAGCACTGGAGCTGAGCTAGGACAACGCTTGCATGCCCACCGATATGGTTCCACGTGCCAGCTGTGGTACTGTGCCATAGGTTTGTCATCACGGGTATGGGGCCTCATGCTTGAGCAGGGGATTGGACTAGAAGATCTCCAAAGTCCCTCCCAGTTATATTCTGATTGACTGACTTTTTAAATAGTGTTTAAATTCTTTCTTTAACTTGGTGCCTTAGTTCAATACAATTTCCGTATTGCTACTAACTCTGCCTTACAAGAGCTGGAAGAATATTAAAAAAACTGATGACTTAACCACTCTCTTGCCCCATGGAATATTCTGTTTCACATTCAAGCACCCTGTGGTTTCTTTGCTAATAGGATGAAAAGGAAAGATCGCACAAAAGTGGAAGCCTCACTCAAACCAGAATATGAGATGTTTTCTATGATGTGTCACTTTCCTTCCAGATTCATGAAAAATCTACCAGAGGTATCAAACTGTACCCCTAGCAGCGGCAGCAACATGGCAGGAACAGATGTCATCTTCACCTGCTCCAGCAACCCGGGCATTAATTCGTTTAGCTAATTAGTTCTTTAATGCCCCTAAGTGCTCTTTTTTGCTACCAAGCTAGTTGCTCTTTTACATAGCTCTGCTCGCATTAACAGGACCTTTTTGGAAGGTCTGGCTAAGCTAATCTACAGAATAGAACAGCTTAAAGTGCCCATAATAGGCAGCCTCTTTAATCAAATTAAGCACTTCATTAAGGAAAATTCTTCTTTTCACTAGTTGATGGTTTGGGGAAATTAATACTGGATGACAGCTGATCTCTCAGCCCTTTCATAATTTCAATCTGGTATATCCTTGTACAGAATAAAATTAGTGCCAGGTTTATTTTTGTCTCTCTCTCTCTTTCAGATAAAGTAATATCAAAGATCTCTCCTGGCAATGCCAGTAGTTTATTTTGCTACAGAACGGTCCGCCAATTGTACAGCATGGAATATTTTTGCGAATTGTAAAATGTTATGGGAAAAGAATCGCCTACGTGTATTCACCAACCATAGAGTATCAGATAAAGCTGGATTAAACATTGGATGGCATCAAAGGGATACTGAAAACTTTTTGCAACTCATATCTGATGCTTTCCCTTTAATCAGGGGTGGGCTTCAAAAATGTCAGCAATGGGTTCTCTGTCCGGTTGCTGGGTGGGTGTGGACATGGTGGGCATGGTCTAGTCAGCCTCCTGCACCATGGCAGGGAAGTGTGTTTTTGCCTTCCCCAGACTCCAGAGGCTTTCCTCGAGCTTCTGGGAGGGTGAAAACTGCCTCCCCCAGGATCCGGAGGCCTGTTTCCGGCCTTCCAGAAGTTCCAGAAGGCCTGTTTTTTTCCCCCTCCCCGACCCTCTATGCTGGCCCTGCACTTATCTCGCATCCAAAACGGGCCACATGGAGATTCCTGGGAGGGGCACGGCGGGAGGGGCGGGGCTGGTGGGGTGGGGCCAGCTGGGGTGGAATTTGGAGGTTAGTCCTTGTCTTATAATCACAACTGAGGCCAGAATTTCCATTGCTAGGCAAGGCGATAAAGTGTAAAGCGAAGCTCACAATTTTGTGAACTTGTCTGTCAAGTTAAGTGAACCACTGCAGTTGTTAAGTGAATCACATGGTCACTGAATTAATCCAAGTTTCCCCTTGATTTTGCTTGTTGGAAGCCAGCTGCAAAAGTCGCAAATGGCAATCATACGATTTTGGGATGCCGCAACAATGATAAATACATGCCAGTTGCCAAGTTTTGATCACATGGCCGTGGGGAATGTTGCAACAGTTGTTAAGTAGGAGGACCGTTTGTAAGTATGAGGACAGGCTGTAAGCAGTAGTGTGTTTTAATTTCGGCCGCTGCTGGTTCGCTCGTGGGCGTGCACACTCAAGTACGATGCTTCTGTGCATGCGTGGAGACGTCCGAGAGCCTCCTGCCATTGCCGCCACCAGTTCGCCCAATCAGGTGCAAACAGGTAGCAACCCACCACTGGCCGTAAGTCATTTTTTTTAGTGCCACTGTAACTTTGAACAGGGGCTAAACAAAAAGTAGTTGTAACCTGTATTGAGTTTTTATTATTAAATTCAGAAATCTTCTTCTAGATAAACAGACTGTTGGATTTGATGATAGAAACAGTGTTGCAAACTATATTAAAAAAGAGAGAGAGAGAGAGAGAAAGAGGAAAAAATAAATTGCAAGCAGATCTATTCTTCTGTCTCTCACAGAAATGTGGGCCACAATTTATTTAAACTGCAGCATCTTATCAAAATTCTGTATGCCTTTACCTTTCATGCTTTTCTCTAACCTTCTTTTATTGTATGGTTCTTTTTTTAAAAAAAAACAACAACAAATTTGACCTATATCCCGTTAATGGCTCGAGGAACCTTACAAAGATACAACTAAAGCAGTATTAAAAGCATGACAGATATAAAATACAGAGTAGCTATAAAATAACTAATTAATGCAGTAAATAAGACCAACACTGAAAGAGATAAAAGCTCCCCAGGTGAGGGATTTTATATGGCTATCTAGCATCAGTATTGGATTCAAAAGGAGCTCAAACTATAAACCTGTTCCATAATCAAAAGTTATGTCTCATAAGAACAGGTAGGGCTCAAGTCCAGCTCATGAGCTGAGTATCACCCTGTTTTGAGTTCATATTATTCTTCAATATTCAATCCATTACAGCCTGGAACCATACAAGTATTGTAGAATATCATCACTTCAAATCTGTAAATAGATCTTCCCAGAAATTTCATACCACTTCATATAAACCTACGATAGTGGCCAAAATTGTGGAAACCTTTTTGGGAAAAGTGTATTTTCTAAAACTAGCTAATAACACCACTTTTTGGGGGGAGTAGTACCATAAAATTATATATCAATGGAAAGATAATTTAATCAAGAATTTAATACAACAACTTTTATGAAGGATTTGCTATTAGAACAGCAGTTACAGTATAAAGAAGAAAAGTGAAACATGTAGAAAAAGTGAGATATACAAAAATTATCACCATGTCACTTAATACTTAGTTGGATAAACTTTAGCATGAATTACGATGTCTTCCCATGGAGTGGACCAAGTCTTTTAGCTCTGCAGCTGTTATAATGTGAAACCAAGATTGAATGATTGCTTCTATTAACTGGGTTTTATTGCTTGGTCACTTCTGACTAACAAGTTTCTTTAGTCAGCTCCATAGATTTTCAATTGGGTTAAGGTCTGGGCTATTCCCAGGCCATTCCAGCAGTGGAATATGATTATCTTGAAACTCAAAAAATAGTGGTATTATTAGCCATCAAACCTCAAAAATACACTTTTCTCAAAAGGTTTCCACAATTGTGGCCACTACTGTGTGCAGCTCCAAAGGACAATTCTTAACCTGACAAGCAGAAGTTGTCCAGTACTCCTTGACTTACAACAGAGGAGAGTTTCAGCAGGTTCTGACCAGTTCTGGAGAACCGGTAGCGGAAATTTTAAGTAGTTCGGAGAATCGGTAGTAAAAATTCTGACTGGCCCCACACCCATCTATTCTCTGCCTCCCAATTCTCAGCTGATTGGGAGGAAATGGGGATTTTGCAGTAACCTTCCCCCGGAGTGGGGAGGGAATGGAGATTTTATAGTATCCTTCCCCTGCCATGCCCACCAAGCCCCGCCCACAGAACCAGTAGTAAAAAAAATTGAAACCCACCACTGACTTACAACCATTCATTTAGTAACGATTCAAAGTTACAAACAGTGAAAACAGGACTTGGGGTCCTTGCACTTAGAACTATCTATCTAGAACTATCATAGTATCCTCATAGCCAAGCCATCAGAATTTGGGTCCCTGGTGAAAAGCATGTATTTACGATGGTTGAAGTGTCCCGGGGTCATGTGACTGTCATTTGCAACCTTCCCAATCAGCTTCTGACAAGCAAAGTCAATGGTGGAAGCCAGATTCACTTAAAGACTGTGTGACTCACTTAACAACTGCTGTGATTCTTTTAACAACCATAGTAAAATGTCATAAAATAGGATGTAACTGTAGGAGATTACCATGATGAGCCCAAGAGCTTCATAAGTTTGGAGTCCCTTCATGCCCACAAAAGATCTAAATCCAGTTCTTCCTGAGTTCTGTTGATTCTTATTTATCGCCAATTTGCCTTGACTGTTAGTTGTTAAGATTCTTGTTTAGAGGTAGCACATAATAAAGTTGTACTCATTTGAACAATCATGGTGATTCACTGAACCACCACGTTTTGCTTGGCAACAGAAATTTTGGTTTCAATTATAGCTATAGTACCTATACTACTTTTAGAAAGGGACAGGGGAACACCACTGTAGCAACACAACTCTTTGAATCTACAAGCCTATCCCCTAAGTATAATGTATCTCCTGATGTTTAGCTTGCTGATTCTCCATGTGAACCAGTGAACCCAGGAGAAAGGTAGTTGTTTTCACTGATATGGGAAGTTTGCAAAGGGTTGTTTACATAACGGGTCCTTGAATCTTTATCAGCCTAGAAACCAGTTCTTATAATAACACAGTCAACAATTACAGGAGTATCTGTAGAGCTGCTTTTGTGTGACAAATCACCCATCAAAGTGGCCAAAGGCCTTAAACATCGTTTATAAAAGTTACACCTTATCCTGTTGTTCAGTGCTCATAAAGTTTTAATGGAGTTTGCTATAGATAAACCTTGTGTTATGCATGATTTATGTTTGCATTCATTTTTTCTCTCTCTCTTTACATAGACTCACAGACATATACTATACATAGATACATATGCATATCGACAGTACCGTCTTATGTCTAAAAATACATGTAATAGGGCTTTATTACCATTATCCTTGTCGTCTTTCTTTTTACCTTCTACTATTATCTTATATGATTATATTACTTTGCTGCTTGTATGCACACTGTGAGCTTATGCACTGGAGGCAAATTCCTTGTGTGTCCAATCACGCTTGGCCAATAAAGATATTATTCAGTATATTCTATTCAATATACATGAAATACATAAACACACACACACACACACACACATCAGTGGTGGATTTCAATTTTTTTTACTACCGGTTCTCTGGGCATGGCTTGGCGGGCGTGGCATGGCTTGGTGTGGCAGGGGAGGGATACTGTAAAATCTCCATTCCCTCCCCACTCCAGGGGAAGGTTACTGCAAAATCCCCATTTCCTCCCGATCAGCTGGGACTTGGGAGGCAGAGAATAGATGGGGGTGGGGCCAGTCAGAGGTGCTATTTACCGGTTCTCCGAACTAATCAAAATTTCTGCTACGGTTTTCCAGAAGTGGTCAGAACCTGCTGAAACCCACCTCTGACACACATCCTGTTGCCAGACATAACTTATTCTATTTTTTTAAAAAAAAAAACCACAAGCGTGCCCAGTCAAGAGTAGTTAACAATTAAACAGAAACGTAGATATAAATAGTTTCGGTTCTTCACAAGTATGCCATTCTGTCACACTGATTAACATCTTCCCTTTGTTCTTTTTTGTTCTGAAGGAAAGCAAATACATTCTCCTTATTTGTGTTGCACAAACTGCTTTGGTTAACAACACGGTCCTGAACCACAGTTCATATTAATTTAATTATGTAAAGGTAAGACTTAGCAAAGGAATAAAATAGCACATCGAGCTACCGCTGAGTTTGTGAAGTTGAACAGCGAGATGGAAATTAAACTCCTCCCACTGCACACAGGGTGGACATTGTGCACAAAAGTTGGATTAAGAATGGTGAGAACTGAATGCAGAGTGAAAACAAGGCAAAAAAAAAATTAGCAGCAGCCTTCCGTGAAAGAAATAAAGGTGTCTGGTTTTTCTTAGACTTAGGTAAGGGCCAATGGCACTAAAGGGTGAGTTGGACTTAGTTTGCTTGTGGCTCATGGGTGGGATTCAGCTGGTTCGGACCGGTTCGGGAAAACCGGATGCTAATTTTAACATCTGGTTCCCCGGACTAGTACTTGCAAAGACTGTCTGGCCGCCCCACTGCCCCCCCCACTCCTCCCAGGAGTCAACACATGGCCTGTTCTGGACGCGAGGTAAACACAGGGCCCATGCGGAGGCTTTGGGAGGGAGAAAAATAGGCCTACCGGAAGTACTGGAAGTCTGGAAACAGGCCCATTTCCAGCCTCCAGAAGGCCTCCAGAGCCCAGGGTAGGCCGTTTTTGCCCTCCCACAGACTCGAGGAAAGCCTCCGGAGCCTGGGGAGGGCAAACCACCTCCCCACCCACCCACCCCCTGTGGTGCAGGATGGCGAGTAGGCCATGCCCCCATGGCCCCATCCACCCAGCAACTGGGCAGAGAACCGGTTGCTAATATTTCTCAATCCCATCCCTGTTGTGGCTACATAGTGATTCTAGGCTGAATCCCCTTTTCACTCTATTTTTTTTTTATTTGCATTTATATCCCGCCCTTCTCCGAAGACTCAGGGTGGCTTACACTATGTTAGCAATAGTTTTCATCCTATTTGTATATTTATATACAAAGTCAGCTTATTGCCCCCAACAATCTGGGTCCTCATTTTACCTACCTTTCCCAGGCTCTGCTGGTCCTCCTAAAAATATACACTGCTGTAATATTATGATTCTATTTCAGTTTCACCTCTTTTCCTTGAATCGTGTGTGTGTGAGGTGGTGGGGAGAGGCATCCACAAATCAAGTCTCTCAATCAAAGCATTTCTTCTTTTTCTCCTGCTTGGGCTCCAATATAGTTGCTGCTCTCTCCACCAGTTCTTAATAGCAGATAAAATCAATCCAAGTCACTTTTAATATCCTCCGTATTGTGTACAGAGGGGAGGTGAAGGAATTAGGAAGGATGTTATGTATTTTTTAAATTTATATGCCACCTGCCTCACTATTCAAAATGAGTCTGCATATAAGTGGTACAACTTGCCTACAGAAGTTGTAAATGCTCCAACACTGGAAATTTTTAAGAAAATGTTGGATAACCATCTGTCTGAGATGGTGTAGGGTTTCCTGCCAGGGCGGGGGGTTGGACTAGAAGGCCTCCAAGGTCCCTTCCAACTCTGTTGTTGTTGTTGTTGTGGTGGTTGGACTAGAAGGCCTCCAAGGTCCCTTCCAACTCTGTTGTTGTTGTTGTTGTTGATACATACATACATACATGAAAAGCATGAAAATTATAATTAAAGGTAAAAAAAAAAAACAAGGGCAGAGATGATATCAGGGTGGACTTGTATTTTTTTATTTAACAAATCACCTCCAGCACAGCACGGCACCATCGGGGGGCCCAAGTTAACTGCCAGAGCCAGGTTTTAAAGCCCTTCACAAAGGCCAGAAGGATGCAGACCGATCTCACCTCTGGTGGCAAGATGTTCCAAAGGGCAAGAGTCAAATCAGAGAAGGCTCTTCTCCTTATAGAAAAGTTATAGTACGAGGATGAAGCTTTTAACTTCCATACTGAACTTACTTTTAGATGTTTGCATTCTGCATACATATAATTTCAATACAGATTTTCGGGGGGAGGGGAATAACAATAGGAGATTTGCTATTGAATATGAATGGATAGGCCAAAGGTTCAAGATCTAGTTCAGTGGTAGTCAACCTGGTCCCTACTGCCCACTAGTGGGCGCTCCAGCTTTCATAGTGGGCAGTAGGGCTTTTGTCCAATACTGAAGCACTTTCCTTTTTTTTTTAATTTAATTGCCTTTTAAAAAAAAATTTCATAGCATTATTTAAGAACATTTTCATTAGGTTTTTATAAAATTCCCCGTGACAATTTAAATTTCTGAAAATATACTATTTGTATCGCCCACGCATAAGTTTAGTTCATGTTACGTAAGTGAAACTAAATGGCGCTACAGTACGACCGCAAACAAAAGAGCCTCATCCCAGAATAGCTCGCGCATCTCCCCCCACACCATCCAGTTGTAACAGACAAGCAGAGCTGGTAGCCAAGGCCCCCCCCCAACCCAATCCACGATGCGCGAGAGGCATGCGCAGACAATGATACACGGCGCATTACTGTGGAACCTGTGGGCGGTTAGAAAATTTTACTACTAACAGAGATACAAAAGTGGGCGGTAGGTATAAAAAGGTTGACTACCCCTAATCTAGCTGAAGGTGTTCCCCTGCTGGACAGCAAAGGAATGGATTTCTTTGATCACAGTCAATCAGGCCTGTGCTCTATCCCGAAGTTACAATTTCTAGTCAACCTGTAAGAAAGATTTACAGGCTGATTTTTCATGCAAGTGGTCTAGGCGTGTGCTTCTGTTCTAGTAAAAATAAAATAAATCCTTAACATGCCAGAATACCCAAGAAATCATTTGGGTCATAGGACTGTGTAAAAAAGAAAAGAAAAAGAAACCACTTTGTCAGAAGTGGTGTTCTGAAGGTTGCAAAGCTTTATACTCCAATAAATCTGTTTATTTTAAGGTGTAACAAGACTTCTTCTCTTTTTTTCACAGTACGACGAATTTCAAGTCAAGCAAACAAGGTCTACTGTCTCTATAATCGAAGTTTACTTTAGCTTCAAATATTGTTTGCTGAGAAGAGATTAGGGAACCTTTTCTTGCAGAACCTCTGGTTGTAGAGAAAAGGCGAAAAAACCTTCTTAAGGTCATGCAGCATGTATTTGCGAAGTTGGATTGTTTTGGTTGGTCAAGGCACCGAGAATGTTTCTATCATATCCTTACAACCCTTCAGAAAGTACATAGTTTCTTGCAGAACAATCTGAAGATTTACTAAACTTTATTAGAAAGATTTTGCAAGAAAGAAGGACCCAGCTGCTATTAACCGAGGCTATAGTTATCTTCATAATGAAGTTTACTCTTCAATGGATGCCGTGAGTAGAGCTCAAATGTGGAAAGATTCACATCTTTTATTTCCCTGTGATTCTATGACCCTGGCCAGGAGAGAATGCAAGGGCCTGCAGGAATGTTAATTTAGCTGCATGAGTAGACAATGTAAGCTTTCAATGGTGTGGAAGATACGATGCACAATGCCAGATAGCTCAACAAATACCAATCAGTAGTAGCTGAATGGACATTCCTGCTCTTCTAGTTTGCCCCAGAAGAAGCAACACAGAATCTTGTCCCATCTAAAAGTGACTTTCTCCACTGTTAACTTGAAAAGTTTTCCACTTCATCTTTGAGCTCACGGAAAACAAAGCAGCATGTTATTGTATTTGCTATCCCAATTACTGATATCTATCCTGCCTCTAGTATGGGTTAAGTCTGGTCAGTATAGTCAGTTAAGGTTATTTCACTCATGGGCTGAGAATGAGACAAAAGCAATACTAAGGGGACACTCCCAATGGTGAAATCCAAATTTTTTTACTACTAGTTCTGTGGACATGGCTTGGTGGATGTGGCAGGGGAAGGATATTGCAAAAATCTCCATTCCCATTCACTCTGAGGCCAGCCAGAGGTGGTAATTGCCAGTTCTCTGAACTGCTCAAAATTTCCGCTACCGGTTCTCCAGAACCCGTCAGAATCTGCTGGATTTCACCCCTGCATGTAAACCATTTTTGCAACCTTCTGGTAAGCAAAGTCAATTGGGAAACCAGATTCACTTAACAACCGTGTTACTAATTTAACAACTGCAGTGATTCATTTAACAAATTTGGCAAGAAAAGTCTCAAAATGGGGCAAAACAAATTTCTCACTTAGCAACATAAATTTTGGGCTCAATTGTGGTTGTAGGTTGAGGAGTACCTGAACTCAATATACAGTATATCTTTAGTACATCTTATTGAACATAACATGGAATATAAAGTGTTGCTAAGTGACTGTAGGAGCCCCTTTTCCTTCTTCCCTCATTGCTCCTTTCCTCCTGTACTCTATCCAGCTGCTGTTTTCTTTTTCTTTACAGCTAGGTTTAAGGGTGGCTGCAGAAGCAGCAGGGCCATTCTGCAATAAATTATGGGATTTGTTGGGATACAACTTTACATCAGGACGCTATTTTGAAAATTGTGGTTGGGTTGTCCTGGCCAAATTGGAGTTGTTAAGAGGTACGGACAGGCAATAAATAAATATTTTAAAAAGACAAACAAATCTTTTTTTATGGGGTTGTTGAGAATCTTGAAAATATAAGCCGAATAGCCCATTTTGTCTGATGGCCATTTTTCTCAAGAGTGTAGTTCTGCTTTTAAGCAGAGAAGTGATGAATTTTAAGTGAGTAATACTTAATTCATTCTATAGACTTCTCCTCCAGTTTGCCATTAAGCTTCTGAAATGCAGCTTGCTTACTTTGTGGAAATTTGCAGCCATTAAAAGCGCCAATAGCTGATGAGAAACAATAAAGCAAGGAAAATGGACACAAAGTGAAGTATCTGTCACTTCAACCAAGAAAAGTGAGAGTTGGCAGGAGGCAGCACACAAATCTAGCCATAATTTTGTTGAATAATACTTGTGTTTTCATAAATTTTCCTCATTTAATTACACCAACGTTATGAAGGCTTTTAACCACAATACTGAATCATTGTCAAAAACTAAAACCCTAGTCTTAAGGCAAAAATAATCTCAAAAGAGAAGCACAAGAAATGTGGAATTCTTCTGGGTTTTATATAGAGCAGAACGCTTACACAAAATATGTGGGTCCCCAGATTCTGTTAAGACTATCAGACAGGGGTGAAATGCGACTGGTTCGGACCAGTTCGCCTGAACCAGTAGTAAAAATGCTACTGGTTCACCTGAACCAGTAGTAAAAAAAAAAAGCATTAAAAGGTAAAAAAAAAAAGTTCCGACCATTGCACGGCACAGCTGATCATGAGAACTTTTTTTTTTTTTTACTTTTTAAAGCATTTTTTAAACTACCTATTGCCCGAACTGGTATTTTTGTATAAAGTGTGATAGTTTGTTTTTCACCTCTCTGTGACTCTGTGAGGTTCCTGCTTGTTGCAGGGGCCATTTTGTGTGAAGTCCAGCTGCTTTTGCATTGTGTGCGAGTCAGTCGTGTAGCTTTTGTGTTATTTTTGTGTAAAGTATGATAATTGGGTTTCCCAGTCATATGACCACCAAACCATGCCCACCCAGTCACATGACCACCAAACCATGCCTACAGAACCGGTAGGGAAAATTTTTGAATTTCACCACTGTTTACATGATAGCAATAGCAATAGCAATTAGACTTATATACTGCTTTACAGTGCTTTACAAACCTCTGTAAGAGATTTACAGAGTCAGCATATTGCCCCCAAACAATCTAGGTCCTCATTTTACCGACCTCAGAAAGATGGAAGGCTGAGTCAACCTTGAGCGAGTCAACGCTGAAACTGACCTGACTGAAGCCATCTTGGAGCTTCGGTGCTATCATTTGGAGCTGAGGGATAGGGAGGGGAGATTAGAGATAGCTGGGGTTGTGTAGTCAAAATAAAATACTTTCCCTTGGGAACAAAGGACGTTCTCACACTTGGCTGGAAGAAGGAGGAGTGATGTCACCAGACCAGCAGATGCGGCCTTGATTGGGCCATGTGACTGATTATTTGGGATTGAGGGAATTTTTTTCCCCTTTAATTAGGTGAAAACCAAGGGGCCCCTCAGAGTTGGTTTTCACCAGATATGTGCCAATTTGATATTTCCAATGAAGCTATTCTTTGAGGAATTCACATACCTCTGAGTTTTTGCTTGCAATGGATCTATTACTTGGAACCCTGACAATCGAACTGCTGGCAGTGAGCAGAATTACCCTGCAATACTGCATTAGAATAGAATAATAAAGTTGAAAGGGACCTTGGAGATCCCTTTCCAACCCCCTGCCCAGGCAGGAAACCCTATACCACTTCAGACAAATGGTTATCCAATCTCTTCTTAAATATTTCCAGCGTTGGAGCATTCACAAGTTCTGGAGGCAAGTTGTTCCACTGATTAATTGTTCTAACTGTTAGAAAATTTCTCCTTAGTTCTAGGTTGCTTCTCTCCTTGATTAGTTTCCACCCATTGCTAAATTCCACTCATTCTAAACTACTGTGTCACCACAGCTCCTTCATTCATAATCCCGGACACTGTAACCATCATAAACATGAGTCGGTTGTCAAGCATCTGAATATAAATCCTGTGATCATAGGGATGCTGCAAAAGTTGTAAGCATGAAAAATGGTCATAAGTCACTTTTTTCAGTGCCGTTGTAACTTTGAACGGTCACCAAGTGAACTGTTGTAAGTTGAAGACTACCTGATACTATTTGGTGATTTGGTGATGCTATATTCTCACTACAGCACTTGAGATCACTAAAAGATAAACAAGACCAGAGGCAAAATAAACACACACAGCTCATAATAAGCATTTTTAGATAAAATATCATTCACATAGGCATCCTCGAGAGAAAAAAGTACATTTACTGAGTTTGCTTTGAGAGACAATTAAAATGTGAAGTTTGAGAGAATGTACTTTCAGGCTGTAATTCTGAGACATTTATCCAGAAGGAAGGACCTTTGAACTTAATGGAATTTATTTCCAAAAGAATATCTGTAGGATGCTATTATCATTTAAAAATATTATGGAAATACACTTGTTAAAAGGGGGAGAAATGAAAATTACATGTTAAACATGTACAACAATGAACTTAAGATCTTTCCATTTTAGGATAATAAGATACAAAATGAAGGGAGAACTGAAATTGTAATGAAGGTTGGATGTTGAATGGGATAATCTGTTCACCCTGAAGTAGACTATTTCTGAAGCTCTATGTGATCTAGAACTTCAGAAATATTCTACTTCAGGGTGAGCAGATTATCCCATCCAGCATCCAACCTTCATTGCAATTTCAGTTCTCCATTTTGGAGAAATGGTTTGTGTATAACCGTACTTTAAAGCACTTATACATGTGCTTTTCATAGATTAGTATTCATTCTAATGCTGGCATTTTTCCATCTTTCCTCATTTCCAAATAGCTCCAGCTTTTAATTAACCTTTTCATCAGTGAAACACAACAGAACTGTAAACAGAGCAAGATAAATTATTGTGTATAGAAACTATTAGTTTCTTTCAAAAACTTCATTATTATTTTTAGCTTTTTTCCCCCAGTTATGGACCAGTAAGTAACAAAACAGCTTGGTCTGAACAGACAAAGAGAGAGATCGGAAGATTCAAAGCAACCACAGACCATTACTTATATTTTGTAATGGCTACGCAAGGTTAGAACTGCTGGAATAACCAGTGCCCTGGAAAGGATGATAAATCAACCACTTAAAATATGTTACAGCTCCCAAGTGAATAAAAGTCAACTGCTTACAGTGATGGGGTTTCCCTTTTAAAGTATGTAATGGGTGGGGTAAAAAAATCATCCAGCAACGAGAGAAATACAGTGCCTAAGGAGAAGAAATTTGTCACCCATGATGCAAATAGATTAAAGACAATGGACAATCACATTTTAATTAAAAATGTGACAGTAAATGATAATCTACTAAGCAAATTGCCTATCTGTACATCTATTAGCTGTCATGGCAATGAACTGCAACAAATTTCCCCAACACTGCTTATGTCTCATTTCCACAAATAAGACAAAGGCAATTTGTCACACTATATGAAGGAAGATAAAGGAGAACATTCACAAATCACAAGAATCCAGGTCAACTTTTTAGGCAAGAATAGGACAATAACTCTTCATTTGAACGATAAACTTAGGACTGCATGCTTTCTACTTCACCAGCTCCTGTTCATTAATGGAATGAATGGCTTTTCCAGTGAAAATGAGAATTGCTCATTGTGTGCGTGTATAGAACATTAAAACAATAATCAGATATTAAAGCACATTTATAATAGCTAAATGCAAGAACAGAACAAACTGACCCTGAGATGGAAATTAGCCACTGGATCGCTTTCAATCTTACCACTTTCCATTGCTCTTTACTGAGATATACTATCAGGATTTTTTTTTCAAACACATGCACAGAGAAAGCATGTATTTTACATTGCCACAATGTAAAAAAGATGCTGAGATTCTGTTGCAGAGAAGAGCAACAAATATGATTAGGGAACTGGAGGCTAACACACATAAAGAATGGTTGCTGGAATTGAGTATGTCTAGTTTAATGAAAAGAAGGACTATGGGAGACATGATAACAGTGTTTCAAAATCTCAGAGGCTGCCACAAAGAAGAGGAAGTCAAGCTATTCTCCAAAGCACCTGAGGGTAGAACAAGAAGCAATGGGTGGAAGTTAATCAAGGAGAGAAGCAACCTAGAACTAAGGAGAAATTTCCTAACAGTTAGAACAATTAATCAGTGGAACAACTTGCCTCTAGAAGTTGTAAATGATCCAAAACTAGAAGTTTTTAAGAAGAGATTGGATAACCATTTGTGTGAAGTGGTCTAGGGATTCCTGGCTAAGCAGGGGGTTGGACTAGAAGACCTCCAAGGTCCTTTCCAACTCTGTTATTATTCTATTCTATTCTATTCTATTCTATTCTATTCTATTCTATTCTATTCTATTCTATTCTATTCTATTCTATTCTATTCTATTCTATTGAAATTCATAGGCTATAGTGTAGCTTCCGACAACTCCATGCAAACAATTTCTGCTATCACCATATAGGCTTGGACAGATCTGTGATCTGAAATCACAGGTCAACTTTCCCAAGCCTGCTCCACCATCCTCCCATCTCAAGGAGATTTGTGACCACAGTTTTAGAGTTTCCAATCAGA
Source organism: Ahaetulla prasina (assembly GCF_028640845.1). Classification (NCBI taxonomy): domain Eukaryota; kingdom Metazoa; phylum Chordata; class Lepidosauria; order Squamata; family Colubridae; genus Ahaetulla; species Ahaetulla prasina. The sequence goes on along the minus strand of NC_080544.1, from coordinate 96,652,894 downwards.
ATGCACTGTGTTAAAATTTGGGAAGTTCTGTTGCTACAGTGGAGGAAGCTGTCCTAGAAAATTCTTGCCAATCCATGTCAGTGATATGGCTTGCAGGTCAACATTATTGCTTTTCAATGGAGGTGTGTCTATAGTAGGGATTTCCAGCCTGGAAACAAAACACATTTGTCCTCAGATATATTTTTTCCAAAACTGGAGCAAATGGATCTCAGGACCCAACTTGGCCATTCCATATGGCAATAGTATTGGTGATCATAATCATAGAAAACAACAAATGGACCATTCTGAGTGTTTCAAAGCAGACACAAAATGTTATGTTCTGAGGATGGAAAGAAACATTCAAACCATACCAAGGTTTGTTCCAACAGAATACAACTGATTTGGGCTGTTCCAATGAAAGATTTTCAGTTCCTCAACCTAGATAACTTCACTTCAAATTTGTTTGTGAAAATTAGAAAAAAAAATACTAGAAAATCCAAAAACAAAACTTCATAGGAATATCTGTGCAGAAAGCATGTTAAGTTCACCCCATTTGACATGGCCATTCGCCATCTTCCAACTCCCCGACCTCCGGGCCTTCAAATGTGAACTGAAGACTTTATTATTTCACCGAGCGGGACTAGCCTAAGAACGTATTTTAGCGAAATTTTAATGGGTGTTAATCGGTCTTTGACCGTTTTAGTGATTCGGCCATTAAATATTTGCTTTTAAATTGTTTTTAAATAGTGTTTATTTATTATATTTATATTATAGTGATATGTGTATTTTAATATTGGCTGTACACCGCCTGAGTCCTTCGGGAGATGGTGCGGTATAGAAATGTAATTATAAATAAATAAATAAAATAAATCTTCTCCCTCCTGCTGTTGGCCTGGGATTGAGGCATGAGCGAAGGTGGAGCTTTGGGATACGTGTGATAAGCTTGAACCACGAGGAGTGTGTGTTTGAAGCATCCTGGAGAACCATTTTGTGGCTTTCAGAATGTTTTAAGTTGCTGGCATTCATGAGAATTTACAGGAGGAAGGCTGCATCAAGAGAAAGGGGTCTGCTAATAGGCTCTGCCAGCACTGGGTTTGCCTTCAGCTCTTGCTGAAGCCTGGAAGATGAGTCTCCAGGTGCACTTCCAATGCAAGCTGAAGAGTGCACTCTGCACTTCTGGGAAATCTTTATTCTTTGCTTCATCCAGTTCTGCTGCCACCCCAAATAGCACCTCTCACACAGCATCCACCTTCACCTAGAATGCCACCACCATCTATCCTGCCTCACTTGGTGATGGAGAATACTATACCTCACAATCCCAAGATAGGCAAATTGGGGAGCTAAAATGCTCCTGTAGTCATAAGTCCAAGTGGGTTGCCAAGAACCCAAGATTTGGTCTCATGACTTTAGGGGTGCTGCAATGACTGGAACTTTGAGGACCAGATGTAACTATCACTTGTTCAATGTCATTGATAAAATACATTCCTCAGCTACTTGAAACTATGTTTTTGTCTACATTTATACAGCTACAAAACCTGCGCCATCCATGGAAAAGTTAACTCCACCCTTACTTCAAAAGCGTCTCAGGAGCTATCAACCACTGCTATAACCACTTGGCATCTCAGGTGTGCCCAAATCAACAAAATCTATTCAAAGCATTCACAAGCAAAGCCAGAGTTAAAGACCCCAAAAGCTAGAGAAGGCAAAACCATTATTTTTTTTTATTTTTATTTTTGCATTTATATCCCACCCTTCTCCGAAGACTCAGGGCGGCTTACACTATGTCAAGCAATTATGTAGGTCAAGTCTTGTAGAGGTTTGGCAGAATGTATCAATTTATCTTCTGAATTGGCAATCAGAAGATATGGTGAAAATTCCTTAATTTCACAACACATTTACAAACTGTTACTATTTCAGTTAGAAACAGTAGGCTTTTAAAACCAAGCCAGGCCCAAAAAATTGCAAGAGAATTCTTAGAGGGTTGGCACTCAGACAGCCCACCCATTAACAGACATACTGAGACAAATGCCACCTACAAGTCATTAGACAAAGCAGATAACCAGAGATCAACAGAGATCAGCCTCTGTGGCTCAGACTGGTAAGACAGTCTGTTATTAACAGCAGCTGCTTGCAATTACTGCAGGTTCAAGCCCCACCAGGCCCAAGGTTGACTCAGCCTTCCATCCTTTATAAGGTAGGTAAAATGAGGACCCAGATTGTTGGAGGGGCAATAAAAGTTGACTTTGTATATAATATACAAATGGATGAGACTATTGCTTGACATAGTGTAAGCCGCCCTGAGTCTTCAGAGAAGGGCGGGATATAAATGCAAATAAAAAAAAACAAAAACAAAAAACAAAAAAAAACAAAAGAGTCAAACTGCCCTAAGGATATTCTTACTCATTCCACACCTATTAACTAACTTCCAGATAAGAAGGATCAACGAACAAATAAACAAATAAAAATATACAAGGAACAATCAAGAAAGAAACAGCATCCCAATCAATGTTGATAGAACAATCTACCATAACTAAACTGTTAGCAAACCTCACTCCCCCTTGCACTGATGATGTGACCTAGCTTGGTAATAAAATGTCTGCAAGAAGAAAAGCAAGCTCAGAGAGCACCCTAGAATCCAACGATAACATTTGATCTAATCAACTCCTCCTCCACTAACACTTTACTCTGACAATATACTATGGAATAGAATTCAGACTGCATTAATGGATACCAACGATTTCCATCTTCCCCTTTCTTTTCACAATAGCAACTCTGACAACCGTCTTAAAAAAGGAGAAAAAAACCAGGTAGATTGAGAAATATGTCTACTGTCTTTTTTCTAACAAAAATTGAAACAGATCACTAGCAGATATAAAGGCTTTTTGACCCTATTGTGAGATGTAGAGAGAGAGAGAGTGAGAGAGAAGAAATTCAGAAAAGTATGAAGCTTAATTTATGTGGACAGATAGACTTAGACTGAAAAAATTGCCAAGCAGATTTTTAATAGAATAAGTGACTCTATTACCACACAGATATTACTTGAATTTATGAGAGCAGATGCAACTGGAATTTCTGTCACTAAGTGATTCTGGTGTAAAGTGTGATATCATCCAATGGCCTTGTTTAGAAACAACAAAGCCAGCAGTCCCTGTTGCCATCATTAAGCAAGGACTGCACAGGTTGTTAAGTGAGGACCTCATGTGACCATTATGTGAGAAAAGACAACGAAACCATAACCCTGGCAAGCAGTACGATGGCTGAGAGCTATGGGCAGGCAGGCAGATGCCACAGGTGGGCACTACACAATACTGACAGGACGATGCTATGGAATATGGGTGGGCAGGCACCATGAGCAGGGTCCACTGAATGCAGGCAGGTGGGTACCATGAGCAGGTACGGGCAGGCAGATACCATGGATTGTTGCAAATGAACATTATGGAGTATAGGTAGGTGGGCGTCACATGTGAGTGCTACGGAGTGTAGGAAGGTGCAACATGTGGGTGGTACTTAATAAGAGCAGATGGGCACTTCAGAGTAAGTACTCCCAAGCAGGAGAAGGCCTTGTGATTTCCTGCTGGCTTCCCCAATGACTTTGCTTATGGGAAGCCAGGACAGGAGGCTGCAAATTGTGATCATGTGATTGTGGGACACTGCAATCACCCTTATTAGCTGCTTGCCAAGAACTAAGAACTGTGCTGCTCAGTGTTTGTCTTGGGTCATTTCATACCACATTGGTTCCACTCCCTAGTTCTTCACTGTTTGGCAATATTGATTTATTTATTATAACATTTATTTGCTGCCCATCTCATGTCAAACAAGTCGAGTGGCTTTCGCATAAACTCTGGGTGGCTTACAGCAGGTGCAGAACTGATCTGATGATACGTATTACTGCATTATTCTAAATTAATATTTAAAAAGCAGTTCCTGTAAAAGAAAAACAACAGCAGGCGACTATTTTATTAATGCCTATTTTTAGGACAAATTGTTTTTATATCAGCAGGTAACAATCTACCTTTGTTCAGATTGAGAATAAGGAGGGCAAAGAAAGTAGGGAAGAAAATGTTAGTTATATATGAAGATATGCTCTATACTGGAACACTGTAGGCAAACTACAGGGCCGTGGTAGCTCAGGCTGGTAAGAAGCCTGTTATTAGAACACAGCAGCCTGCAATTACTGCAGGTTCAAGCCCGGCCCAAGGTTGACTCAGCCTTCCATCCTTTATAAGGTAGGTAAAATGAGGACCCAGATTGTTGGGGGGGCAATAAGTTGACTTTGTAAATATACAAATAGAATGAGACTATTGCCTTACACACTGTAAGCCGCCCTGAGTCTTCGGAGAAGGGCGGGATATAAATGTAAATTAAAAAAAAAAACTATTATGTGGAAGAAGCCAAAAAGAAAGTATTCATATAAATCTAAACACAACTGGGCCATCAATTTAGTCTATAGCAATGTGGCTCATCAAATTGATGCACTCCCAGGCAGCATGCTCACTGGCTTCATTTGGAAATATAATCCAAAATCAAAATGCACAAGTACAGTATATGTGGTACCTTGCTCAATAGTGGTGACTGTGAGAGGGATCTTGGAGTCCAATCATTTAAATATGAGCCAACATTATATAGCAGCTGCCAAAAAAGCCAACACATTTCTAGGCTGCATAAACAGAGGGATAGAATCCAGATCACGTAAAGTATCAATACTGCTTTATAATGCCTTGGTAAGGCAACACTTGGAATACTGCATCCAGTTTTGGTCGCAGATGTTGAGATGTTGAGACTCTAGAAAGAGTGCGGAGAAGAGCAACAAAGATGATTAGGGGACTGGAGGCTAAAACATATAAAGAACGGTTGCTGGAACTGGGTATGTCTAGTTTGATGAAAAGAAGGACTAGGGGTGACATGATAGCAGTGTTCCAATATCTCAGGGGCTGCCACAAAGAAGAGGGAGTCAAGCTATTCTCCAAAGCACCTGAGGGGAGGACAAGAAGCAATGGGTGGAAACTAATCAAGGAGAGAAGCAACCTAGAACTAAGGAGAAATTTCCTGACAGAACAATTAATCAATGGTCAACTTGCCTCCAGAAGTTGTAAATGCTCCAACACTGGAAGTTTTTAAGAAGATGTTGGATAACCATTTGTCTGAAGTGGTGTAGGATTTCCTGCCTAAGCAGGGGGTTGGACTAGAAGAGCTTCAAGGTCCCTTCCAACTCTGTTATTCTATTATATAGCTGATTCTCTGTATCAGACAGGAAGATGGGGATAGGTAATAAGTAATCTTGTACACAGTTCTTCCATTTGGTTGGAAAACTTCCAAATCAGATTTTGATTAAGATAATTTGCTCAGTCAAAACAGAGTTACTGCTCTCTTTTTATCTAGTTTATCTGTCAATTGCGTTCAATTTGTTGTGGACATCAACAACATATAAGAAAGCTCGTTGTTGGGCTTCACACACTGCGATTGGGTTTTCATATCATGTTTGAGAGGATAATAGGATGGAATTGTGCAAGGCTAATTTTTATAAGGTTGTTATTAGTTTTGATTGGGCTTGGTACTTTTGATTTATGCATCCTCCCCAAGGATCTAAGATAATAAGGTGAGATTGAACTCATGACTTCACATAGTCTCTTAAAACCTGGATATGCTAGCAACCCTGGGGTATTCAGGGGATGGGTGAAATTGTGAGGTGGTTCAGTATCATTCATTCCCTTTGTCTGTTATTTCCTATTTGTTCTATTTTTATAGTTTGTTGAAGTGCAATGGCTCAGCGGTTAAAGACGCTGAGCTTTTCAGTTGGAAAACTGACAGCCTGGGTTAAAGACCCGAGCGCTGCATGGCGGGGTGAGCTCCCGTTACTTGCCCCAGATCTTGCCAACCTAGTGGTTCGAAAGCATGCAAATGTGAATAGATAGATAGGTACCACTTCAGTGCGATGGCAACAGCATTCCATGCACCTCAGCATGTAATCACATGACCCTGGAAATGTCTTCGGACAGGCTCTCTCAGCTAGGAGACAAAGATGAGCACCAATCCCTAGAGTCAGACATGACTGGGCAATGGAAACCCTTTATTTTTAGCTTTTTATAGTTTGTAAATGGTATTTATAATTAATGAAAAGTGTCTTAGCTTTGATGTATGCTACTCAGAGTTGCTTTTGATGAGTTGGATGGCTGTACCAATTAGATAAATAAACACAAAAATTTTAAAATAAAGGTATTGTTATTGTATTGTCATCCTCAACTTATGGTCGTCTTTAGGTTCAAAGATATGATGGCCTTGGAAAAAGCAACTTTTTCCAGGGCCTCTGGTGGCTCAGACTGGTAAGACAGTCTGTTATTAACAGCAGCTGCTTGCAATTACTGCAGGTTCAAGTCCCACCAGGCCCAAGGTTGACTCAGCCTTCCATCCTTTATAAGGTAGGTAAAATGAGGACCCAGATTGTTGGGGGCAATAAGTTGACTTTGTATATAATATACAAATGGATGAAGATTATTGCTTGACATAGTGTAAGCCGCCCTGAGTCTTCAGAGAAGGGCGGGATATAAATGCAAATAAATTTAAAAAAACCTTATTGCCTGTACTTGCACTTATGAGTATTGCATCATCCCTGTAGTCGCATGGTCGCAATTGGGGCCCTTAGCAACTGGCTTACATTTATGACCACTTGCAGCATCCTGTGGTCACATGATCATGAAAAGCAATTGTTTTCCATGATCCATGAGTCTGAGTAATGCAGATTACTCAATGCATTCTTTGTGCAACTGAGAGATAAATTCTAGAAGCTTCATTGAATTAAAAGAATGTGTGGATAGGACTCTGATTGGAACAGAACATTACTACTCTGCCTTAGTAGTACGGATGCATATATAACATTAACCCAGGATGAAATTTTTGAAGAACAAAGCTAATAAGCATGCTAAAGTAAGTACATCCTCCCCCAGTCTTGTATTGATTTTACACACACACACACACACACACACACACACACACACACACACACACACACACACCTAAATGTCTATGGAGATTTCAGGTCAACCATCCAGGTCACGGTTGTCCGAAAGGTGGTTTTTCAAGAGGCAACTGGACTTTCTGGTTTCTCTTTGAAGGCATTTCACTTCTCATTCAAGAAGCTTCTGCAGCTCTGACTGGATGGTGACTATATCCTTCCAGTCTGATTGGATTCTTCCATTCTTCACCATCCAGTCAGAGCTGAAGAAGCTTCTTGGATGAGAAGCGATATGTCTTCAAAGGAAAACCAGAAAGTCCAGTTGCCTCTTGAAAAAGCATCTTTGGGACACATACACATGGGAGGGAGGGAGGGAGAGAGAGAAGGAAAGAGACGAGAGAGATAGAGAAGGAAAGAGACAGGAGGAGAGAGGGAGGGAGAGAGAAAGAATGAGACAGAAGGAGGGAGGGAGGGAGAAGGAAAGAGACAGGAGAAGGGAGGGAGAGAGACAGGAGAAGAGGGAGGAGGGAGGGAGAGGGAGGGAGGGAGAGAGAGAGAGAGAGGGAGGGAGGGAGAGGGAGAGGGAAAAATGCTTCAGCATATATTTTCTGGAAATACCAGTTCCCTTGTATATGCATTACTGGTTAGGTTTGTGCATTTACATTATTACCACAAACTTTTCCTGCACAGTTTACAAAGAACAAGAGGAACTTGATTTAGTGCTTCATTATATGTTACTCTGTATTCAAACTTAGCTGAGTATTATGGCCAGCCAGAACTAAGGTTGAATCTCATAAATTGTAGGCAGAACTGGGAGAACTTTACTTATCCAACCTGTCTAATTGAGAGACCAACAAGCTCTTTCTCTTCTTAAAAGCTAGCCATGAATTTTACGGCTTTCTCTTTGACCAAGAGTCAACAGTAGTTTAGAAGCAAGAATGGTTTCTCAAGATTGATAGTCCTGCACAGAGAACACAAAGGAACCATGATTCTTTATATAATGGATAATGGTATCTCCTTCCCTATTAAGAGTTGAGAAAAGGGAAACAATAAAATGCGGTGATAAGGTAGTCCACATTGGTTTATTATTCTTTACAGTAATGAATAGAAATCATTCACTTTTATACCTAGCATTGGGTAGGAGCTGATTCTACACCTAAGTGAACTGATAGTAAATATGAGACTATTTATATAGACTTGTCAACAACAAGTGCAGTAGAACATAGATATGCAGTCTGTGACTCACTCTACCCGGCTATGTCAACCACACATATTCACTTTCCTGATTTCTATCTGTGATAAATTGTCATGTCACGCTTACCTCTTTTTGCCTTCTATCTTGAATTTGCAAATATCTATGAGTTTTCCTTGTGTTAGTTTGCCTCTCCGCTTATTTTAAATCTAGAAATAATTTGGGATTTGTAGGATGGGAATTTCAAAGGTGTTTCTGTATGTACTAAAATTTCAAATGCGATTAAATGAATTGAAAATATGAAAAAGCAGTAATAAATAGTAATATTTAATTCATTCAGATTAATGTTCATTTTTTCACATGAAGATCAAACAGAATGAAGAAAATGGGTTTTAAGATTGAGGAAAAGGTAAATACTTGGGTATTACTCTGAGAACTATGAACTGTATTTAATTTCAAATCATGGGTAAAATATAACTTTGTAATCATACTTACATTTGCCGAATGGGAAATCAAAAGTTTGCTTTTGTTTCTTTTTATCTTTTCCTTCTACACTTTTGTCATTTTCCTTTTCTCTTTTTTTCTCTTTGTTTTCTTTATTCTGTATTAATTTGTGTTACTTTTTATATTTTCTTTAAAACTTTTAATAATAAACATGCATACATTTACAAAAACATCAATTTTCCTTCCTTCCTTCCTTCCTTCCTTCCTTCCTTCCTTCCTTCCTTCCTTCCTTCCTTCCTTCCTTCCTTCCTTCCTTCCCTCCCTCCTTCCTTCCTTCCTTCTACATGGTTTTGGTCCCTTGACTATGTACCTCCAAACACCCTTTAAGGCTAGGGACCCCTTAGGGCTGGGGATAGCTCAGCCGGGGACACCTTTTAAGCAGTGGTGGGATTCAAGTAATTTAACAACCAGTTCTCTGCCCTAATGATTTCTTCCAACAACCAGTTTGCCAAACTGCTCAGAAAGTTAACAACCGGTTCTCCCGAAGTGGTGTGAACTGGCTGAATCCCACCATTGCTTTTAAGGCTAGGGATAGTTCAGCAAAAGTTGTCTACCACTATGTTAGATTAGGGATAAAAATGTACTGCTTGTTAATTGAGCTCTTCAAAACAGGTCAAGAAGACATGACATGCTCCACAAACCCTCCTTTGGAGCATGTGTTAAAAAAATTCTTAAGTTAATGATAGATGTATGGTCTTTGGCATCCATGTCTATCTTCCTATTCACATATTTATCTTGCAATTTAGGATGAAAAAACCTACCACTTTTCAAGATACAAGCTGAAACATATATTGTGATCACACTGAAAGCAGGCCCCAAGCTCACTATTCAGCAGTTTGCTTTTACAGCTTGTACAATTTGAGTAATATTCAGACAGCTGTTCTTATCTTTGCTACTTCAATTCCCTTGTGCCAAATTTAAAACCAGACTTGCTCCATCATACTAAAACCCTCTTGACAAATCTTCCTGGAATGTCAAAAGTTTGACTGAACAATCAAATACATTCTATAGATAAACCATCAACCATTTCACATGCTTCTAGAAAGCACAAATTCTATTTATAACAATTCCTGCCCACTCTGGAATTCCTTGTATGTTTCAGAGGAGACGATTACCAGCTTCGTTATATTTGATATGTGTTACATTTATAACTGTCAATAGGAACTATTATATTCATTACTGCGTTATAAGGTAAAGGTTCCCCTCGCACATACGTCCTAGTCGTTGCCAACTCTAGGGGGTAGTGCTCATCTCCGTTTCAAAGCCGAAGAGCCAGCGCTGTCCGAAGATGTCTCCATGGTCATGTAGCCAGCATGACTCAATGCCAAAGGCGCACGGAACGCTGTTACCTTCCCACCAAAGTTGGTCCCTATTTTTTCTACTTGCATTTTTACGTGCTTTCAAAACTGCTAGGTTGGCAGAAGCTGGGACCAGTAACGGGAGCTCACCCCATTACACGACAGCACTAGGGATTAGAACTGCTGAGCTGCCGACCTTTTGATCGACAAGCTCAACATCCTAGCCCCTGAGCCACCACGTCCCCTTGTGTTATACACTGCGTCCCCTTGCGTTATACACCAAGTTTAACTAAAGTAGTGCCTAACAGATGGGACAGCATTTTCTATGAAATCCAGTTCAACAACTTTGGGATGTAGCAAACATGTGTGTGTGTGTGTGTGTGTGTGTGTGTGTGTGTGTGTGTGTGTGTGAAATTGAAACAGAGAAAACACTTAAAATATCTTCAGTACACAACTAAAAATCGATGTCTACATCAATCCTAAATCTGCACAAAATCTGCCTCAGCAACCCTTAATAAATTTATGCAATTCATCATCCCTCCATCCATTCATTCATTTTAAGCTGCTCATCCTCTTAATAATAGTGCTAGGCTGCTGAAACCCAAACCAGTTGATCCTATTTGGCTATTTATGTCTTCTAGCCCTTGCATAGTTATCTTTTTAAAGTTATAAGCCGCCCAGAGCTACTCTGTAATAAGATGGTCAGTCAATAAATTTTACAAACAAACAAACAAATATTTCTAGACTTCCACCTCAAATATTTCATTTTCAACAAAATATCACCAGTGCAAATGCACGGAAACCCCTTTTTGTTGTAATTGTGTCCTGATAAACTCTGGATTCAGGGTTTTTCCCTGTACTGTGTTGTGCATAACAGCTATTAAATCAAGCAGAAATCTAATTCCTTCTCTTTTTTTATATCCACCATTAGCTTCATAAATGTCTGTAATAGAACTAGCAGGGTAGAAAAAGAAAACCCCATTAAATTGGAACAGATTGGACCAGTTTGTTTGCTTTTTTCCCTTCTTAAATATTTTACTAGAGTCCAATTGTATGGTTGGATAACACATTAAGCACTGGCAAGTTTGTCTTAATGCTATACTTTCCTGAGGTTGCCTGAGGTGTTTTAATTTAAGGTCTATCCTAACCCAAAAAGTGAAATATTATTGGTTCAGATCATTTCTGAGATCTATGTATGTATAAAAAACATGAAAAACTAAAGAGAAAGGAATAACAATAATTTTTCTTTTTGTCAATACGAGCTGGAAAGAAAAGCAATTAGGGCATCCATACAACAAACAAAGGGAAGGCGGTGGCGGGGGGGGGGGTGAGGAGGGGAGGAATCCAAGCTACTGATAAACCTTACTAAAATCTGTTGAAGCAACGGATAGAAACTTATGAAGGAGAATTTATGAAGGTCTAGAAATAAGGAAAAAAAATTCCTGACAGTGAGAACAATTAATGAGTGGAATGATTTGCTGCCAGAAGTTGTGCGTGCTCCATCACTGGAGGTTTTGAAGAAGAGATTGGACAATCATTTGTCTGAAATAGTATAGAGGCTCTGCTTGTGTAGGGGGTTGGACTAGAAGATCTGAGCCACAGAGGGGCAAGCAGCTGCTATTAACAGCAGCTGCTTGCAATTACTGCAGGTTCAAGTCCCACCAGGCCCAAGGTTGACTCAGCCTTCCATCCTTTATAAGGTAGGTAAAATGAGGACCCAGATTGTTGGGGGCAATAAGTTGACTTTGTATATAATATACAAATGGATGAAGACTATTTCTAACATAGTGTAAGCCGCCCTGAGTCTTCGGAGAAGGGCGGGATATAAATGCAAATTTAAAAAAAAAGACCTCCAAGGTCTCTTCCAACTCTGTTATTCCATCCCACCCCATCCCACCCCATTCAATAAGACTGTATGGAATAAAAGCAGGTTTGCTTTTTTAATTGTTTATGTATGTTAAAAACCATTTCTGCCCCACTTCCCATAAAAAGACACCCTAAAGCATTTTATGCTCAAGTGTTATAATTATAGTTAAAAACAAAACAAGCGATAAAATAGAAATTGAAATCAAGAAAATGAAAACTATAGTGCAGTGGTGAAATCCAATTTTTTTACTACTGGTTCTGTGGGCGTGGCTTGGTGGGTGTGGCAGAGGAAGGATACTGCAAAATCCCCATTCTCTCCCCACTCCTGGGGAAAGGATATTGCAAAATCTCCATTCCCACCCCACTCTGGGGCCAGCCAGTGGTGGTATTTGCCGGTTCTCTGAAATACTCAAAATTTCCACTGCTGGTTCTCCGAACTGCTCAAAATTTCCGCTACCAGTTTTCCAGAACCTGTCAGAACCTGCTGGATTTCACCCCTGCTATAGTGGAACATCAAAACAGTGCAATACAAAAAAAAATGAAATGTGCAACAGCATAATTCATTATTAAAAAGCCTAGAAGAATAAATTTTAAAATAAAATTTAATTGGAATAGTTCGTTTTGTTTTGCTTTTTTTAAAAAATCTACTGCATATCACCAGAGTTACAGTTAGAAATGCATGCAAAGCTAATGATCCTGTTTTCCCAAGACATGAAAAAAGAAAATTGTAGACAAAACCAGCATCTAGAATTAGGCTTTAAAATAAACTGAGCACCAGTCAGTGTTAGAATAGAATAGAATAGAATAGAATAGAATAGAATAGAATAGAATAGAATAGAATAGAATAGAATTTTATTGGCCAAGTGTGATTGGACACACAAGGAATTTGTCTTGGTGCATATGCTCTCAATGTACATAAAATAAAAGATACGTTCATCAAGGTACAACATTTACAACACAATTGATGGTCAGTATATCAATATAAATCATAAGCATTGCCAGCAACAACTACAACTAGAAAAACTACAGTGTGATGTCTTTTTACTGCCAAATAAATAACACTGCTTGTTTTATCCCCATCTCAAGTCCCATCACAAGACCTTCACCTGATGTGACCCTCACCTGACTATCACAAGACCCATCACAAGACTCTCACCTGAGGTGACTTTCACCTGACATGGCCTCTGCATCACAAGACCACAGGAAGCTCTGATAAGCAAAAGAACATCAACATTCCCTAAATTCCATTGAAGACATTATCTTGCCTAGTAATGTTCAGAAACCAACCCACAAGATTGGAGAACGAATGTCTACCCTCATCCTACACCCAGGCTACAGATATTCACCACTACACCACACAAGTGTTGTACTTTATGATTTTTGATGATTCTTGATTCTTATGATTCTTAATTCTAGATTATTTTCTTTTATGTACACTGAGAGCATATGCACCAAGAGAAATTCCTTGTGTGTCCAATCACACTTGGCCAATAAAAAATTCTATTCTATTCTATTCTATTCTATTCTATTCTATTCTATTCTATTCTATTCTATTCTATTCTATTCTATTCACTATTGCAAAGGATATATTGGCTAGACCATACTCTCTAGCTAAGGGAGAGTTTTATAGATCATTACAAGTGTGGGAAATGGAAATATAGCCTATTGATCTATTAGAATCAATGAGGCCTGAAGTGGAAAAAGCAGGCCCTAAAAAGCTACATGAACCAAAGTTTTAGGTAGAAAGATTTCAAAGTGTATCAGAACTATTTGTAATCCTGCTGAGCCGTTGCTCTGAAATGTGATTTTGCAAAATACATAGTTCTGAAATATATTTGGACACAGAAGGACGAAACTGCGAGAAATAAGGAACTGAAAGTAGCCGATGGATAGAGGTTTGAGATGCGCATGGGTATATGTGGAAACTGTCTGTCAGTAAGAAAGAACAAGGAAGTAAGTTGTGAAACGCGTGCAGAAAAGTATAAAACGAACATCTCGGGATGAGTTCAGGCCATAGCTACTCCTTGCCGGACTCAGCTATGTCAGTGGACCTCATTGCAATGGGTTATTGATATAAGTTGTGTTATGACGGCTGTTCATGATTCAAATTGCTCATGAAATAAACCTCTGAACCTTAAAGTGAGAATTATTGTTTGTGTTGCTGTCTCCTGTTTCTTTTATTGGGATATTTTTATGACACCAGAATCAAAAAGCTAGTATAATTTTAAAAGATCTAATAAGTGTGTGTGTGTGAGAGAGAGCGAGAGCGAGAGAGAGAGCGAGAGAGAGAGCGAAAGAGAGATCCTACAGACTAAGATTTTGAAACCTCTGCTCTTTCTGCTGAAACATATTTATTCTCTGATAAATCAATACATGAGCTATACTTACAAAGGATTACATTTTTCTAAACTGCAACAGAACACCATATGAAAAGCCTTATTGAAAAGGAGATATAGGTCCTTATCGTTCTCCAGCTATAAATGTCCTTTAAGGTAAAGGACTGCATCTTGGTTCAACCCCAGTATGCTTTATTGCTGCTAGCTCACTTTCTTCATGAGATAACATACAAGTATATCAGGCCTATGGTGAATACACATAAGCAATAGCATTAATGCAATATTTTGAAAAGAGAAAACAATGCTATAGGTTACTTTGTTTAGCGCCGAGACTAAAATCAGCTATATGTAAAAAGAGAAAATATTGTTACCAACTATTCAAATGCAATTCTGAAGAAATCTGCTAATTATAATTAGCAATATAGAAATTATATAGAAGCAATAAAGAAATATATATTCTATAGATTAAAATATAGAAATTATAATTATAATAATGTACCATCCCTTGCTGGAAAATCCTGATTCAAAATGTGGATTTGGAAAAAGTATTGGACTGAGTTTTTGTGAAAACAAATAAAGTTAAATGCACCATTGAAAAAGCTATTATAATAGAAATGCTTGTGTGATTTCACATTTTATGAATTGTTTCTTATAATTTTCCATGGGACAACTAGTCAGTCAAAGTCCTTTCACAGAACACTCGTCAAATAGGAAAAGACACCTCTCTGTCTTCAATAAAGGACAAAAGAGTATCTTCATTCTATCTCAGGGGTCCTCACAATCGATCCATGGCATGCCAGAAACTGAACCGCGCAAACAAGCAAAGTCCCATCCACGAGATGCAGGCAGCATAGGAAACCACGCCCCCGCCTCCGGTCCGTGGAAAAATCTCTCTCCACGGAACCGATCCCTGGTGCCGAAAAGATGAAGGCCCAATGCACTATTGAATTAGAAGTTGATTTTAATTTAGAACAGCTAGTCCAACTAGCTAAGACAACTGGCAGGAGTAAACAATACATCTAATACAGTCTGGAGCCAGAAACAACGGAGCTTTAAGTGATCAAATTAAAGAACCGATTCTGGCATACTATAGTTTTGCTATCATTAAATTGTTAAGCTTATTGTAAGCAAATGGAACTTCACTTGGTAGTTAGAAAGCTTCCTGTCCATGGATGAAATCTACTTACCTTCCCTAGCATTTCGGAAGGGAATGTGCCACCCATGCACTATCACTCCGCTTGCACGTGTACCACATGGCTGCACGGACCCTCTGAGCATGCACAAACCCTTCTGCGCATGCACAGAGGGTAAAAAGCAGGTTACTTCCTGGTTAAAACCAGGAAATAATGATGACTGGGCGGGTGGGTGGAGCCTTGCGCTGCCATTGCTACCGATTTTCCGAACCACCTGCTGCCATAGTTACTGGTTCGTTTGAACCGGTCCAAACTGGTAGCATCTCACCCCTGTTCCTGCCCCATTTAACTTTTTATATTAAACCAGGGGTGTCAAACTCAAGGCCCAGGGGCCGGATCCGGCCCACAGGGCGCTTAGATCTGGCCCACGTGGCCATCCTGGAAACAGTGAAGGATTGGCCCACGGTGCCTCTGCCAGAGAAAATGGAGCTTGGGAGGGCCACGGGCAGGAAGCCCTCCCAAGGGCAGGAGGCTGTCGCAGGTGAAAACAGAGCTTGGGAGCCCATTTTTTCGCTGGCAGAGCACTTGGGCCACCACAGGTGCCGTGACACAAGTGACATTGAGCTGGCCACGCCCCCCCCCCGGCCACACCTACCCTGGATTCCTGAGGTCAAATACAACCCTGATGCAGACCTCAATGAAATCAAGTTTGGCACTGCATTGAAAAGTAAAAAATAAAAAAAATGAAGTTTTGATGTTATAAACCAAGAGTTTCTAATATAAACTTTATTTGAACACCTTAAGCTTTCTTAGATTATTACAAGTGATGGTGGCAGGAGACCAGAGCTTTATATAAGCAAGGAAGAGTTAGGAACGTGGCAGGTGATTATTTGGTCAATCGATACTTTATAACTGTTGATGTCTCAATGGAATATCCTTTTGCTACCCAGGAGCTGGAATTTTGCAAGTGAGTCATTGCAGGTTTTCAAAATCCCAACTATCCTTGTCTTAAAAGGCTGAGAAACCTTGTTCTAATTTGTCACTAGAAACCAAAGCAATATGAAGCGTAGATAAAAAGACAGGGGAGATTTTACAATAACCCACATCTCATACTCTGGAAAGCAAATCAATGAGATTTTAGCTTTCCTTTTCTGGTTTCCACACACATTTTTTTCTCAAAAAAAGAACATAATAAAACCAAAGGTCAGTAATTATGAAAGCATCATTAAAAAACACTTGCTCAAAAATGTGCAGTGACATTTGGTTTTGCTGAAACAACCCAGTAAAATGAATACAATATTTTTTCCATCCATCATTTCTTTCTCTGAGCTGTTTACCAATACGTCTTGGCTAAGACTTAAAAATCCACCTTTGTAGAGAGACGACTTCCGGTATCCAGCGGCAACGGACGTCTGGAAGGCTTCCCCTGCCTCCAGCGCCCGAATCCGGCCGCCGCCGAGGCCCCCAGGGGCCAGGTGTTCCGAAAAGGACACCTGCCGCACGGACGGCTCGCCAGGGGTCTCCCAGCCGACATACAGGACTGTGGGGACCGATGCTGGCGCGTCCTAGGCTCGGCGGGGTTCGGAGGCCACAGGCCGCAGCCATTATTTTGGTCGTCGCCTGGGCCGCTGTGCCCGGTGATACCGGGGCATTGGATTTATAACTGCAGCAGCCTGGTGGTGAACAGGGAACGGAGAAGAATTGAGGAGGAGAAGGGAAGGGAATATTGGTAAACGTGAGTGGACTGCTCCGGAGTGCGGGGGGGTTTTTTCTCCCCTGCGGTTGGAAGGAGCACGAGTTATTCTGGAGAGAGGAGAACTTAAAATAAGAAGATTACCGGTTTTGTGGAGCTCTGGAGAGAAGAGGTGATGGAGAAATTTAGGAGGGAAGGTTTGAGGCCCCTCCTTGTGGGGAACAGTGGTGGCGCCCAGCTTCCGCCTTCACTATGAGAATTTTGATGACATCACTTCCCTTCGGCTTCCTGGTTGACTAACTGTACTCTGGACT
Source organism: Ahaetulla prasina (assembly GCF_028640845.1). Taxonomy (NCBI): domain Eukaryota; kingdom Metazoa; phylum Chordata; class Lepidosauria; order Squamata; family Colubridae; genus Ahaetulla; species Ahaetulla prasina. Next base: position 96,635,630 of record NC_080544.1, on the reverse strand, counting down.
CGTTGCTCCTGTGAGTGCCCCCTGGTGGATCCGGAGGAAATTACAAGGATACTGTGCTTGCCTGAGGATTTTGATTCTTTTTTTTTTCAAATGGCAAAAGGTCAGAGACCAACTGCTGGAGAGATGGAGAGAATTCTGGAAAAGTTATCCAATATGGACAAGAAACTGGATGATTTGCAAAGAGGCCAAACGGAAATAAGAGCAGAAATTGTGACTATCCAAAAGGATTTAAAGGATACTCAACAAGTCTCAGCAGAAAACAAGCAGAAAGTGGAAGGTCTGGAGGGAGAGATGCGGGCAGTGCAGAAAAGAGAGGAGACGACAGGCAATGCTGTGCTTGGACTACAGATGGATAAAATGTCTTATTTCCTTAGGTTTCAAAATTTGGAAGAAGTGGACCAAGAAGACTTGAGAGATGTTGTGACTAAATTGTTGGGAGAATTTCTTGGGAGAGGTGTTGATTTCATGAATTGGGATGTGGATCGAGTTTATAGAGTTAATTTGCAATATGCACGCACGCATGCAGTTCCCAGAGAGGTTCATGTCAAATTTGTGAGAAGAGAGACGAGATGAATTTCTTAGAAAACATAGGAGTGGGGCACTGATTTACAGGGGCAGGGAGATAGCCATTCTGAGGCAGATTCCCAGACAGGTACGTGAAAAAAGAAAGAAATATTATTTTTTGTCAAGCAAATTGTACCAGAAGGGAGTGGGCTTCAGATGGCTGATGCCAGAGGGATTGATGATTTTCCGGGAGGGCATTACGAAAAAATCAGTACAATTATGGAGGCTACGGCCTATGTGGAGGAACACAAAGCCTTCCTGGAATCAGATGACCCAGGAATTGAAGAAGGGGAGGTTATAGATCATGGGGCTGAAGCGGCTGCCGCTGTTGTGGCCCTGGAGTTGGGTCAGGCTGAACCCAGAGTTCTGAGATCCAAAACTAGGAAGTGATAAAGATATTTGGGATTGTGTTGGTTTTCCTTATTCTCTTTTGTACGATATTCTGTTTATTCTTGACTCTTCTTTATTACGTATTTAAAATTTGCAAACTTTGCTACTTCGTGTCACCTGCTTGCCTTATGGCTGTTGTATGTGTTAAAAAATTTGAGTAAAATTCTTATTTTAGATAAGAAAAATGAAAATTTACCATACCTGATATGTATTTGTATAAACCTTTTTTGACTAATAAAAACTTTTTGAACAAAAAAAAAAAATCCACCTTTGTTGCTTCAAATACTTTTTATATATTACCCCTGCATCCAAAATTTTAGTTAAGCAATTCACGACAGCAATAGATGCCTGTGACCATATTTTTTTACAGAAAAAAAAGGAGGAAACTGGTTTACTTGGGAGATGAATCATAAAGGTCAATAAAAATAGGGAACTCCTACTTGTTTTTGGTGTGTCCACATTAATAACATTTCAAAATCTGCCTTCTAATTTCTTGGAAGTTTAGCTTCCGAGAGAAAAAAAAAGAATGTATTTTCCTACACTTATATTTCTTTTGTTACTGTTATGAGCTTATTTCACTGTCAGAGGAAAAGGCCGCCTTCTGTTATTTTTCTTTGACACAATATTTTTCGCCTGACTAATTCTGATCTGAAAAACAAAAAGTTACATAGAAGCTATCTTCCATCAAGTTATCTCTCCAGTAATTGCAGCACTGGAACAGTCGTGGGTTTCAATTTCGGCCGCTACTGGTTCGCTCATGGGTGCGTGCATGCTTGTGCATGTGCATGACACTTCTGTGCATGCACCGAAACTTCTGTGCATGCGTAGAGATGCCGCCACTACCACTGGGGATCCGGGGATAACCGGTATCAACCCACCACTGCATTGGAAGCTTGTGAGACTCAGACCATTAAGAAATAATGTTACAGTGAATAATATCCAATGTCCACGTATGTTCCTCATCAACTTTATGATCAAGGGAAGTGTCAGAAACACTCATCCCACCCATGGGAATTCCAGAAAAGTTTCTTCTATTTTAAAATAAGAACCACCCATCAAACCAAATGAGAATGGTTCTTAAAAAGCAGGTATTTTTTCTATTGCAGTAGACTGTTTCTTTGCAAAATCCATATGAATCAAGCTGGTTCATCTCAGAAATGATAAAGCATGTTAGATCTGATCAATATTTGAATGGGAGATTAAAGCATGAAACTAGAACAGCAAGAGATTAGACTACAGCACTAGACTGAAACAACTTTGGAATGCTTTAAGATGCATGGATGCATGGACTTCAACTCCCAGAATTCCCCAGCCAGAACACAGGTTAAAGCTCTCCAGGTTATGAAATTCTGCTGTAGAGTGTGGAACTTGACCAGTGGTGGGATTCAAATAATTTAACAACCGGTTCTCTGCCCTAATGACCAGCTGGGTAGGTGGTGGCTCGGTGGTCATGTGACCGTGTGGGCGTGGCCAACTCAACATCACTCATGTCAATGGGTGCTTCACCTTAGCTGGTACAATGTAGTAAGCAGTGGTGGGATTCAACCAGTTTGCACCACTTCGGGAGAACCGGTTGTTAACTTTCTGAGCAGTTTGGTGAACTGGTTGTTGGAAGAAATCATTAGGGCAGAGAACCGGTTGTTAAATTATTTGAATCCCACCATTGGTAGTAAGGGTTAACCAGAGAGGCAGTTTCTGTAAGCAGGGCAATAAAGATTAGGCTACAAACAACACCAGAATGTTTCCTTCCTGCCTTCCTTACAGGATTAGCTCTGTAAAGTGGAAAAAACCAAAATAAGATTTCTTCCAACAACCGGTTCTCCGAACTGCTTAGAAAGTTAACAACCGGTTCTCCCGAATTGGTGCGAACTGGCTGAATCCCACCACTAAACTTGACCAAGAAACATCCACAAATATCCCCATGAAGTGATCAGAAGTCCGGCTCCACTCAAAGAAGACTTTATCTAATAAGCTAGTCTAATTACAACAATGATATTATTAATGATGCTAATGATGGCCAATTACCTATTGTATGTGCCATTCTTAAAAGGCGGCTAGGAACAACAAGCTGCCCAACAAGTTGAGTACAGCCTTGTCTTCTCCTTTCATTCCTTCCAAGAACTGTTCTGGCAGAACAATAGCAAGATACAAATTGGGGGGTGGGGCGCACAATGCAATTTCTGGTTGACAGCAATGGGGAGTAGCATTTTGTATTAGGCGGTGCAGAGAAAAGTTACTATTTCTAATGCTGTAGATGTTTTGTATTTGGGAGAATGAGATCATTCCTGGCACATCAGGAATTACTGACCCTGAACTGCCAGCAGAACAGGCTTTGGCTGGGATCAGCTTGCAGGCCAGTAAAGAGGAGGGGGAGGAGCTGCCTGCTGTGGTGGATCTCAGAAATGGGATCTCAGAAACGGGGTGGCAGAGAAACAGAGGTCTGCCAGATTGCTTGGGAAAAGGCTCCGCCACTCAGGATGGGCTGTACTGGGAGCTATTGAGTATGGCAAGCAGGCATTTCTGGGAACAACATATTGGTCATGGTTGCATGCTCATTCGTGTTTCCTGAGATTCTGAGTTTCTATAACCTGTGAACTAACATGGATGTACTTTAAGTTTGCCTGGGGGATTTATGTTCATTTTTTGTTTGTTTGTTTGTTTACATTTATATCCCGCCCTTCTCCGAAGACTCAGGGCGGCTTACAGTGTGTAAGGCAATAGTCTCATTCTATTTGTATATTTACAAAGTCAACTTATTGCCCCCCCAACAATCTGGGTCGGACTTACTGTTGAGCAGCTTGCTATTTGTGTTCTGGACTATTTAGCCATTGTCTGGAGAATTAATCTGGCTTTCTCATGGCTGGCTTCAGTAGGGACAGTTCTAAAGCCAGGTGAAGAGAAATGCTGGGAGGAAGACAAAGACAACCCTCCATAAACCACACTGACATGTGAGTGGGACTGAGTGGGACAGCACAGTACAATAGCACACAAGGCTCTCCTGTCGTCCTCTGTCGCCTGGATTTTAATCAAATTCATGCTCATTGTGTCAATGACACTAGCTGTTCTGACCTAGGCTTCCCCAGCAGCATGAAGCTGACTCCTCGTCCCGATAAACCCTTTTTATTTAATTTGCAGTGAATTCTTCTCCAGCAAAGTCTTTCCTCTCCCACAGTCTTCCAAGATAGTTCACAATTACCGATCTTTATCAGACTTGTAGAGTGGCCAGGCCGATAACTTTCAGACGCGCAATACTTGGCAAGAGTGCAGGAATGAACTAATTGTCTCCTGCAAACTCCACTCCCCTTTCATTCCTCTTTTATTTCCTCTGGGAGGGGCCATTCATTGTCCATTTGTGGCCTTACTCCCAAGTCGACCCTTGTTCTTTAGGTGTTCCCTTCATCTGGCAACTCTGGGCATGCGCACACTGGGAACAGGCTCCAGCTGTTCATCTGCCTCACTCATGTCTCACTCCAAAGGCAGCTGATAACTGGCATATGACCTTGGCCTCCTTTCTCCCTCTGATGTAAAGCCCTCATCAGAGCCTTCCCCAGACTCCAGGACTGGCCCATATTCCTCTCCAACCTCCATGCTGTCCAAATCTGCTGCCAGATCTGCTGGCCGTTGGCGGGCCACAACACTATATAACACCATCTCACTTTGCTATCCCCTTCTCCTTTTGCCTTTAGTATTTCCCAGCAAAAGGGTCTTTTCCAATGAGTCCTCTCTTCACATTTGGTGGCCAAAGTATTTCAGCTTCAGCTTCATTTTTCAAAGAACAGTCAAGGTTGATTTCCTTTAGAAATCAGGTTTCTACCTTCGGTTATCTTCTAAATTTATTGAGGAATTTGGTACTATGAATTTTTTTCCCCATAAGAGAAATGTAAAAATTTTTGGACTGAATGAATGATTGGTTATCTTTCTTAAATTCTGCATCCAACTCAAGACAACTATATAAAAAAAGAGAACTACATAAAAAAATATTCCTCAGCAAAATTGTACAAATGCTTTGGTGTATAACTGTTTTATCCTTTTATCCATTTTAAAATGCATCTAGAAATATAACACCCAAAAAAATATTTGTGAAAGCCTTCTAAGATCACCTTTGCAAAAATTCAAATTGGGCAATTTCATTCAGGTTTAATGATACCAATTTAACCTTCCCATAGAATAAACAACTTAATAGGCAGAGAGAATTCGGGTGAAGAGATGGAAACTCTATTTTAGTTGGGTTCATTCCATTCAGTTTGTCAACATCTGTAAGTATGTACCCATTAGTAGAAATGCTTAACTGTATATTGCACGCTTTTATCACCCCAAGGGGGTATTTTTCTGTTAGTTTTTTTTTCTCAGTTCCCTTTAATGTTACGTTTTTTAATATATTTTAGGGGAAAAAATGAAAATGAGGTCTCCAAAGAAACCAGACTAGGAGATTACACCCAGTTTTCATTTAAGAACAAAAGAACGACTCTATCAAATTAAAGTGAGGCCGTTTTACGATTACAATTAGACACAATGGTTAGAACGCAGTACTGCAGGCTACTTCAGCTGACTGCCTGCTGCCTGCAATTTGGCAGTTCGAATCTCACCAGGCTCAAGGTTGATTTAGCCTTCCATTCTTCCGAGGTGGGTAAAATGAGGACCCAGATTGTTGGGGGGGGGGACAATATACTGACTGTAAACCGCTTAGAGAGGGCTGTAAAGCAGTGGTATAAAAGTCTAAGTGCTGTTGCTATTGCTACTCCAACAATCTTTCTCTTACTGGTCAAGCAGATGATTCTGTTTTGATTGCAAGCAGGAGAGGAAAGTTCATCATCCTCACCCTGTTTTTTTTCCCCCTGCAGTTAACTTCTGGTGAACACGCTGTCCCAATGTGGGAAATAATGCTGAGGATCAAAATCTCTTGACCTACATGGTTCTATATGGATTTATCCAGTTCCCCTGGATAAATTATCAGTTATTTGTAATAACTGAGATGCCGTGCTCCATAACATCCACTTCTTTCTGAAATGGATAGACACATTTCATATTTTTAACAAGTACAGGGAACTGTAGGTAAGAGTACTGAAAAAAAGAGTACCTGGACGATCGGCTGTCCTTAGAGGATCATTTGACAGCCGTCGCCAGGGGAGCATTTTATCAGGTCCACCTGATTCGCCAGTTGCGCCCCTTCCTTGACCGGGACGCCTTACGCACGGTCACTCACGCCCTCGTCACTTCCCGCCTGGACTATTGCAATGCTCTCTACATGGGGCTCCCCTTGAAGAGCACCCGGAGGCTCCAGTTATCCCAGAATGCGGCCGCATGGGTGATAGAGGGAGCACCGTGTTGCTCCCATATAACACTCATCCTGCGCAGTCTACACTGGTACTGGTAGCCTTCTGGGTGCAATTCAAGGTTTTGGTTACCATCTTTAAAACGCTCCATGGCTTAGGACCGGGATACCTTCGAGACCGCCTTCTGCCACCGATTGCCTCCCAACGACCCGTGCGCTCCCACAAAGTGGGCCTCCTCAGGGTGCCGTTGACCAAACAATGTAGGTTGGCGACCCCCAGGGGGAGGGCCTTCTCTGTGGCGGCACCAGCCCTGTGGAACGAGCTTCCTCCGGGATTACGACAACTCCCTGACCTCCAGACCTTCAGACGCAAACTGAAGACTTTATTATTTCAGTGCGCTGGACTAGCCTAAGAATAAAATGTTTTAACTAAATTTTAAGGGTTTTTAATGGGTTTTTACCATTTTTAGTGATTTGGCCATGATAATATTTAGTTTTAATTGGGTTTTTAATGCTTATTTATTATTTATTATATTGTTTTTTAATATGCCTGTGAACCGCCCTGAGTCCTACGGGAGATGGTGCGGTATAAAAGTATGATTAATAAATAAATAATAAATAATAAAAGACCTTGTGGGGGATTTTTTTTTTTTTGGATCTCATTTTGAGCTATCAATTTCGTGACCATCAAGGGATGTTCTGCAAATAAACAGCAGCATTTATGAGTTACAGGATGTAATGCAACACCATCAAAGGTGTAAGTTCTCTATTTCTATCAACACCACGGATGAATTAATAATTTAATTGAGTAATTAGTTAAACTTATATTCTACCATTCAAGCTGACACCAGTCGGAGCCTAGAAAAACTGAAAGAAGTACAGCAAGAGCAAAAGATGTGGAGAGACCTGGCCCATAGAATCACCAAGTGTTGGACAAGGCAGAATAGATTACATCATTCTGCACCAAACAGTGAGATAGATGGTATATCTTAATGTGTAGCCATTTTTTTTCTCTCTAGGTCTTCAAATTATATTGTAGATCAAGAGGGAAACCTATACACAAGACCCTGTGTCCCATTTTAAACCTACCTAGAGCTTTATATCTAAATAAAATTCGTGATCTTGGGATGATTTCAACAGTAGTTCTTGAGTATCTTTAGTTTCTCTTGACACTATTATGAAGCCAACCTGCTTAGTCGTGTAGACTAAATAGAATTTCTAATATGCATGTCTTAGTTTCAAATGGGATCCTCAAACAAAGGAAGATCCTGTCCCAAATATCCCTCCGTTTTATACAGGAAAAACATTTTTTAAAAAACCCAAGATCCAATTTGTTCCAAAACTTCAGATTCAAGGTCAAAATCTATTCATATCTGGAAGATCCAAGGAAGCCAGCATAAATCTTGTAGTGATCCATTTAAGAAAGAAATAGCGAATTTTGAAGTAGAAATATTGTGTAAGATTGCATATATGCTGGCAGGTGTGCAGCTATTTAAAGTTTAGTGTCTCTGATAACTCTTGTCTCTGATGTATATTTTCTCAGGTTCAGTGATTGTGAGAGATTATGGGGTGGCAGGGAGAAGAATGAAGGAACGGAGACATAAACAATCCAGACATATCAGGTAAGCCAGTTGACAGGTTGTCTCATAAGGACAACTGACAAGGTGGCCAGAAACCTGGGAAGAGTTTCTGCATTAACGAACCTGTATGAATAACGCTGGGAAATTTCCTCTTACAACTTCCAAGATTCTTTATTTACCAGAGACTAGCTTTCAACACACCTTCCTGAAACCTCTGTTGTTCTTGCTTTCTTGATGTGGCAAGCAGAATGCGGCTTGACAGATTCTGTGCCTTAGTTAATAGAATGACCGTGTTATGGTCAACTTAGAATTGTAACCTTTCTTCTGTATTTTCCCCACTGGAGATGTTTTTGAGCTGCTCTCCAGGATGTTCATAGCTTTCTGTTTTTATCTGCTCTACTACTAAAGGTTTTGCACATGAGTTTTTAAACTTGAAAATGAATACTGACCTTTTCTCTCTTTCTTTTCGTTTGCCAAATAAGTTTAATTTTGTTTTATACCTTGAGAAAGGGATCTAGCTTCATTTCATTTTTATTAGCTTCTTTTTCTTGCCAGTAAGGTTCATATGGACTGGTCTTTATTTCTGTAACATGCCAAGGTTGGGGGAAGAACGCCAGACAAAATCATTCCCTTGGACGTTTAGTGGTCACCATACTAAATACCGAAATGTTATAATAGATTGCTTGGCAATCCAGCATGTACAGGTAGTCCTCGACTTACAACCAGTCGCATAATATCCATTCGAAGTTATAGCAGACTTAAACAAAATACTTACAACCAACATTTGAAAGTCCAAGGTTTGCTCCTCCCATAGACACATAATTGCATTTTGGATGATCAGCAATCATTACATATTTACAGTCATTTTCAGGATATTGTATGCACATGACCATGATTAACAAGATTTTTCCCCCGGAAATCAGAAACAAACACTGGTTTTTGGCAGAAAATATCATAATTCATGATCACATGACTGTGGGACACTGAAAATGGCTGTAAATGTGGTCCTTTTGCCAACTGGAAGGATGGTAGGTGATAGAACTTCAAATTCGTGTATCTTTGTACCATCACTGGAGGCTTTCAGAAAGGGACTGGAGAACCAGTTGTCTGAAATGGTATAAGGCAGTGATGGCAAACCTTTTCAGCACCAAGTTCCCAAACTGGAATGCACGTGCGCGCCAGAGCCTCGGAAACTCAAAGACCGGCTGGCTGATGGATGCATGCACATGCTCACATGGACTTTTGGTTTCCAGCACACGCTTGCGCACCTGCCAACTGGCCTTTGTGTGTGCCAGAGTTCAAAAAATCCAAAGACCAGGTGGCCGGCGTGCGCAGGCACAATTTCTGGAGCTCCAACACTTGCGGAGATCAGCCGGCCAGCATGCATCCATGTGCTGGAAGAGAGCAGCTGGCAAGAGAACCCACAGAGAGGGCTCTGCATGCCACCTGTGGCACACATGCCCTAGGTTCACCATCACGGGTATAAGGTCTACTGCTCAAGCAGGGAGTTGGACTAGAAGACCTCTGAGATCTCTTCCAACTCTACTTTGAACAGGTACTAAGTGATAGGTCATGAGTCAAAGAATTGTTTCCTTCTTAGTAGCTATCAACCTTTCCAGGTAGGCCAGACCACGAAACAGACACTATATGGTACGGATAGAAGATATTGTAAGGATAATAGGAACACTACTTTTCACTCTTTTATCCTGTAATGGTGGGATTATTATAAGGGATAAAACAAAATCTTGAAACCCTGCCAGAGCTTTTCTCTGCCTCCTCTTATGTCATATCAAATCGAGACAGGGTTATTTTGAGTCTCTTTCTCACTTCCCTTCTTCCTCAGGATGGGATTGTCATTTACTCACTTTTAGCAACTTTCCTAATAACTCTCACATTTCGTTGTCAATGTGGAAATCAACACTCCATTTGATGTCCCAAAGGTCCATTTGTTGGCCCTTTCAAAAGGCAAATGGACTTCCTTGTTTTGCTAGAAGACATTTTGCTTCTCATCCAAGAATCTTCTTCAATTCTGACTGAAAGGATGGAGAATTCCTTGCAGTCAAGGGGTCATAATATTCCGGCAAGAAATATAAATCATTCCATCCTCCACCATTCAGTCAGAACTGAAGTCAGAACTTCTTGGATGAGAAGCAAAACATCTTCAAGGAAAAACAAAGGAAGTCCAGTTGCCTTTTGAAAGAAAGCACCTTTGGGACAACCATGACCTGGATGACTGAGAGTCTTCATAGATACTACATTTGATGCAGTAGCTTTGGGATGGGAAGGGCCCAGTCCTCTGCCTCAGTTAGCCAGTATTTGGCCAGTAGTGGCCAAAATTGTGGAAACCTTTTGGGAAAAGTGCACTTTAATTAATTTAAAATTAAAATTAATTAAAATTAATTTTAATTGTTTTAATTAATTTAATTAATTTATTAATTTATTTATAATTTTAAATTTTAAGGGTTTTATATCGGTCTATGACCGTTTTAGTTAATTAGGCCTGTTAAATATTTCGTTTTTAATTCATTTTAAATTTGTGATTTATATTGTGTATTTTATGTGTTTAAATATGGCTGTAAACCGCCCTGAGTCCTTTGGGAGAAGGGCGGTATAGAAATTAAATTATAAATAAATAAATAAAATAAAAAATAATTTTTTGTGGTTTGACGGCTAATAACACCAGTTTTTTTAGGGTGTTTCAATATAATCATATTCCACTGCTGGAATGGCCTGGGAATAGCCCAGACCTTAACCCAATTGAAAATCTATGGAGCTGACTAAAGAAACTTGTTAGTTAAAAGTGACCCAGCAATAAAACCTAGTTAATAAAAGCAATCCTTCAATCTTGGTTTCACATTATAACAGCTGCAGAACTAAAAGATCTGGTTCATTTCATGGGAAGACGTTGTAAGGCCATAATTCATGCTAAAGGTTACCCAGCTAAGGATTAACTGACGTGATAATTTTTGTATATCTCATTTTTTCTACGTGTTTCACTTTTTTTCTTTATACTGTAACTGCTAGTCTAATAGCAAATCCTTCATAAAAGTTATTGCATTACATTCTTGATTAAATTGTCTTTCCATTGATATATAATTTTATGGTACTACTCCCCCCAAAAAGTGGTGCTATTAGCTAGTTTTAGAAAATACACTTTTCCAAAAGGTTTCCACAATTTTGGCCACTACTGTAGAGAGAATGTTTTAATCAGATCAGGTCATCACTATTTTTTTTCAGGTTGTTTTATTTCGACTTCTATTATTTTATGCTGATTTTATTTCTACTAAATTGTGCTTTTCCCCCTCTACTTCAGTTAAAGGACTGAAAATTGTTTCACTGTAGTGAGATATAAACATAGTAGGACATGGACAGGTTGTTGGGTAGGTTGAATGCCACCACGTGTTTACTGGACCCGTGCCCCTCTTGGCTGGTGCTGGCCACTCGAGAGGTGACACGAGGCTGGCTCCAGGCGATTACGACTGCTTCTTTGGTGGAGGGTGTCTTCCCGGCCGCCTTGAAAGAGGCGGTGGTGAGGCCCCTCCTTAAGAAGCCGTCCTTGGACCCGGCTGTTTTAGGTAATTATCGTCCGCCTACAGGACCGCCTACTGCTACCGAATATCTCTCACCGACCCGTGCGCTCTCACAGAGAGGGTCTCCTCAGGGTGCCGTCGGCGCGGCAATGTCGTCTGGCGACACCCAGGGGAAGGGCCTTCTCTGTGGGGGCCCCCACCCTCTGGAATGAACTACCCCCCGGACTTCGTCAGCTCTCGGACCTCCGGACCTTCCGCCGCGGGCTTAAAACGTATTTATTTAATTGTGCAGGGCTGAGCTAGATTTTAAATTATTGGTTTTAAATTGGGTTTTATTTGATATTTTAATTCTAAATTTACGGGCTTTTTAGAATCAGTTTTTTAATTGTTTTATATTGTATTTATATGTCTTTTAAATGCCTGTACACCGCCCTGAGTCCTTCGGGAGATAGGGCGGTATATAAATTTGAATAAATAAATAAATAAATAAATAAATAGTAAATAAATAAGCAAATGGCTGTATTTCTGAGAATTACTATTACTTTCCTGTTTGTTTTGCCATGGCTTTCTGTTTTCCTGATGGAGCGTAAAAAGTGACCTTTCTGGACAGCTCAGGTAGTTTTTAATGAATCTCACTTTTTTGGCATTGTTCAAGATCGTCTTTAATTAGTCTGCTCAGCATCATTCACAATGAAACAGGAAAAACTCTGAAAAACATGCTCAGGTGTTCTCCATAGGAAAATATTCTTAACCTTATCCAGACTTAAATTGGACTGGACTGGAATATTGTCCTGCTCACCCAATAAGTGAAACACAAAGTTTCCCGACAAAGCCATAGTATTTATTAGGTAAAATGCAAATAGTGAGACAGTCCTCGACTTACAACCACAATTGAGCCCAAAAGTTCTGTTCTTAAGTGAGAACATTGGTTAAGTGAATTTTGCCCCGTTTTACGATCTTTCTTGCCACAGTTGTTAAGTGAATCACTTCGGTTGTTAAGTTAGTGACATGGTTGTTAAGTGAATCTGGCTTCCCCATTGACTTTGCTTGTCAGAAGGTCGCTAAAGGTGATCACATGACCCTGGGATACTGCAACCGTCAATAATCTGAGTCAGTTGCTAAGGGTCTGAATTTTGACCACAAGACCATGGGGATGTTGCAACAGTCATAGTGTGAAAATGGTCATAAGTCACTTTTTTGAGTTCCATTGTAACTTCAGACGGTTACTAAACGAACTTTGTAAATCAAGGACTGTAATATCTAAATATATCGTAGCAACATTGGTACAGCAACCAAAAGTGGCTCAGTGATTCAATCTGCATGTACTAGCAGTAATCTACTCTCAAGATAATAATGAAAACTCTTTTTGACAATATTTTATTGAAATTAAAATAAGTATCTTTGGTTATTAGCCATGACAGTTGCATGTAATTATGAGATGCCAGGTCAGTATATCATGGAGTAAATATTTGCTAAGTGGAAGGTTGCAATTTCATTCATGCCCTATGTGTGGCATTTAACTGGGCAAACAGATCGTCACATGTTCTTATTTTTAATTTGATTTCCCTAGTTGTTTTGTATCACGAGCTAGCATGTCCCAACCTTACTCTCCAAATGAACGATTCAAAATCTGCTTCGTAAACGTCATTTTCCAATTGTTAATCAACTCTACCTGCCCAATGTAATTCTTCTCTGGTCCTCCCTTAAGTGTATATTAAGTGACGTCTTTGACATAGCCAACACATGTTGCAAAGGATTTTGTCTTCTACTAGCATAAATGCTTTCCTATGGACTCAGCAAATTGCAGGTGAAATGCTCTATCTTTTTACCAATTGTAAGCTAAGGCCAAAATAATTAACTTGCAAAACCTCCAAAACAGAACGAAAGAGAAAAGAACGCTCTTGCAGAAACATTAACACCAGCACAATTCTCTTAGGCAATATTCAGTATTAAAATTCAATCTTAATCCCAGCAGTAATTAAGAGAAATTACTCTCTCCTTTCCTATATCCGTAACATCGCACAGGGTTCCACAATGTTATATACTTCCTAAAAGACAGGGCAATGATTTGTTGAACACGTTTTTAATATAACAGTAAGCTAGCCATCAATTTCTTGTAGTATAAAATTATCTGGTTATTCTCGATTCTGTTACTTATTCAACAAGTCATTACTTATTTTTAGAAATAGTAATATTAACAACTGCATCTAGCAATGCAGCAACAATAGCATCACCAGCAAAATAAGTCATGTTTTTTTCTTTTTATATAGGGAATGCCTATGGAATCAAAGTCACATAAAACTTAACATGATTTAAAAAAAAAAGTTTTCAGAAATCAAAGGTATAAGGATTTTATGACTCATCTTCTAGAACAGGGGTCGGCAACCTTAAACACTCAAAGAGCTATTTGGACCCGTTTCCCACAGAAAAGAAAACACCAGGAGCCACAAAACCCCTTTTGACATCTAAAATGAAGATAACACTGCATATATCATTTTTTACCTTTATGCTATGTATAAAAAAAACTATAGTCTGTTGCATTTATGAAATCAATGAACTGCTACAGAGAAAACAAATTTTTATTTCTGTATCCAACAAAAACATTTTGAACTCCGAAAAAAAGATGGGTTGAAAAGCTTAATAAATCACGTGCCGGTGGGTGTTGCACATTGGCGGTTGTGACACATATTTTGAGTGACCAGGAGCTGCAGCAGAGGGATGAAAGAGCCACATGTGGTTCCAGAGACTCGGGTTGCAGACCCCCGTTTTCCTTTCCCGTTTCCCAAGGAACAAGTTAGTTTATCCAACAACGTCAACAAAACTAGGTACAAAATAGTTTACATGCTATGTAAAATAAAAAGTGACAAGCAAACAGAAGACAGTTGTAATCAGGATCAACAACAACAACAACAACAAAAAAAAACACCAATCAAGCCAGCCAAAAATGCCTCCAAATTCAGGGAAAAGGTGATTGAAAAGTGTTCAAGATTACTTCCAACCCCACCAATCATCTTTTTCAGTGTATGAATATTATAAATATAAACAACATGTTTTAAACGAAAGTGAGATATGTCTATAAATAATGAAGAAAACTTCATTTGGGATTAAGGTTTTAGAAATAGAATTGATGGCACTGAGATCAGTTAACTGATCTCTTATTCAGGGGAAGAATCCAAATCAAAATATTTCCTATTATTTCCTATTAAAGTATTTCCTATTAAAAGTATTTTCTATTAAAAGAGGGCTGTGGAAATACTTACAGACCCCTCATATCCTAGACATAAACTGTTTCATCTCCTACCCTCAAAACGATGCTATATAGCACTGCATACCAGAACAACTAGATACAAGAACAGTTTTTTTTCCCGAACGCCATCACTCTGCTAAACAAATAATTCCCTCAACACTGTCAAACTAATTACTAAGTCTGCATTACTATTAATCTTCTCATCATTCCTATCACCCATCTCCTCCCACTTATGACTGTGTAACTATAACCTTGTTCCTTGTATCCTTACGATTTACATTGACTGTTTCCTAATATGATTTGATTGTTTATTTGTACCCTATGACTACCATTAAGTGTTGTACCTTATGATTCTTGTTGAATGTGTCTTTTATGTACACCGAGAGCGTATGCTCCAAGACAAATTCCTTGTGTGTCCAATCACACTTGGCCAATAAAGAATTCTCCTCTATTCTATTTGACTGTCTGTCTTCTTTCCATTTGAACGCATGAAGGTCCACCCCTTTTTTTGGTTCCTCTGTCAAGCTGCTCGTACTGCTAAGAGATCTCTATAGCAGTGATCCCCCAAACCTTTGGGCACCGGGGACTGGTTCCGTGGAGAGGATTTTCCACAGACCGCACGGGGTGTGGTTTTGCATGCTGCCTGCATCCTGTGGATGGGGCTTTGGTTGTTCGTGTTGCCCAGTTCCTGGCATGTGGCGAACCTGGGATGGTCCACGAACCAGGGATTGGGCACCCTTGCTCTATAACACTCTATTCAAATTTACTTTCCTATAACTTCAATCTGTTATTCAATATTCTGCCCTCTGGAAGGAGGGAGAAAAGGTTTTGATTTTTTATGATATCTATGAGATATCTTTCCAGATATTCAAAGTGTGGTATTTTATCTTCATTCAGATGTTGTTGTTTCTTTCCTTTTCTGCTTTTGACTTTTTGACAGGCTCATCACATTGCTGGCTCATCTTTAGTATCCAATCACCTACTATTCTGAAGGCTTTTTCACAAGTGCCATTACTCATATATACCGTATATATTTGTATTGATTTCTGATATAGTGAGTCATCTATTAGTACAACTCTTCTGTCCTTACTGACCTTTGGAAATCTACCATGCTATTTCCCAAGGGAGCTGACCTATCCTCCAAAACACCTGAGGATAGAAAAAAAAAGTAATGGATGGAAAATTATCAAAGAGCGAACCAACCTAGAACTAAGGGGGAAAAAATCCTGACAGTGAGAACAATTATTCAGTGGAACGAGTTGCCTTCTAAGTTGTAAATGCTCCAATGCTGGATGTTTTTAAGAAGAGATTGGGAAGCCATTTGTCCAGAATGGTATAGGGTTTCCAGTCTGAGTAGGTTGGAATAAGAGACCTCCAAGGCCCCTTCCAACTTGGTTTTTCTGTATTCTGTCCTACCTCTATTTTATTTTTCCTGGCTGATTGGAATTTTATCCAGAAGGGTATGGAATCTCTTCCTGAGTTCTAATGGTGGAGAATATTTCCTAAATCTCTTGCTTTTGTTGTTACGCTCATCCACAGAACATGTTCTTCTCTTTGTCTTCTTTATTCAGAGTTGCTTCTAGTGTCAGTTTCTATTGCAGCAACTCTTCTTTGGACCATAAATCTTCACACATTCTTATCAGCTGAAGTACTGTATAGTCATTCATTGTATAGAGACAAATAAAGGCCTTCTCCATTATCTCTAAACTGACAGCTCATGTACAAGAGAACCATAGTAACAAATCAGCACATGTCAGAATATTCTAGGGTAGGGAAGGGACCAGCTCAGCATTTTAAGGACCATAAAAGGTAACGAAGTGGCTTTGTATGTGCAAAATTGTAAAGTTTAATCAGGCAGGGCAAAAGCATACTTTGAACTGATGAGAAAGGGACCAAACTCTGTGAGGTATGATCCAATCGGGGTCGATCCCCGGGACCATTTTGTAATGACCATAATAGCAATAGCAATAGCACTTGGACTTATATAGCGCTTTGCAGTGCTTTACAGCCTTCTCTACTGAGTCAGCATATTGCCCCCAACAATTTGGCTCCTCATTTTACCCACCTCAAAAAGCTGAGTCAACCTTGAACCTTCTGAGAGTTGAACTGCCAAATTTCAGGCAGCCAGCAGTCAGCAGAAATAGCCTGCAGTACTGCACTCTAACTCTATGCCACCGTGGCTCACTGCGCCACCATGACTGGAATCTGCACCTGTAAGTAAATGAACTAACTTTATCTGTGGGGGCCGCGGAGGCTCACATGTTAAGAGGTTGGCAGCTCGGCGGTTCGATTCCTGTGAGCGAATAAACCGTGCAAGGACAGGAAAGGAGCCTCCCCCGATTGCCTACTGGCATTCAGATGTCCTACGGGTAAGATAACACCGCTCAAAAAAATTCCTTTCAGAGAGGCAGCCAGCAGCTTCAGTAATCCCTGGCTAATACACGTGCCATACACTAAATAAGTAATAAACTTTACCTGTTGGTTAATGAATAAACTTTAGCTGTTGGTCTCCTCTACTCATTGGGCACAGAGTCCTTATTTATAATAATTATTTCAATCCTTCGTTTTCTTCAAGAATCACAGCAAGATTGTATTTCTAGAAATATATTACCATGTTTCCCTGAAAATAAGACCCTGTCTTACATTTTTTTGAACCCCGAAATAAGCACTTGGCCTTATTTTCAGGGAGATCTTAGTATTTGGGGGCGCGTGGAGGAAACCAGAGGAAATGGCGGGGCTCAGACTGTAAGATAGCCTGTAATTAAAACACAGCAGCCTGCAATTACTGCAGGCTCGAATCCCACCAGGTCCAAGGTTGACTCAGCCTTCCATCCTTTATAAGGTAGGTAAAATGAGGATCCAGATTGTTGGGGGGGCAATAAGTTGACTTTGTAAATATACAAATAGAATGAGACTATTGCCTTACACACTGTAAGCCGCCCTGAGTCTTCGGAGAAGGGCGGGATATAAATGTAAATAAATTATATATATATATATATATATATATATATATATATATATATATATATATATATATATATATATATATATACATATATATATATATATATATATATATATATATATATATATATATATATATATATATATATATATATATATATTTGTTTTCTGAGGTTTTCACGGGTGTTTGTATATAGGTCTTTGGTTGTTCGGGTTTTCTCCCGTGTAAACACCCAAGTGCCAATCAAAGAAGCCTTGACAGCTATCCAAAACAAATATAACCCCCCCAAGCACATCCTAGATCTGACCAACCACTGCCTATCCAACACATACTTCATCTATAATGGACAAAAATACAAACAAGTAGAAGGAGCACCCATGGGATCACCCCTCTCACCTGTCATTGCCAATCTCTACATGGAACACTTTGAAACCCAAGCTCTAGAAAAATCTGATCACAAACCCAAACTCTGGCTCAGATATGTAGACGACACCTTCATAATCTGGCCACACGGGAAAGAAAAACTTGACAACTTCCTCACACACCTCAATAGCCTACACCCCAAAATACAGTTCACCATGGAAACAGAAGTTAATAACCAACTTCCTTCCTGGATGTCTTAGTCTACAGAGAACCCAATGGCTCCCTAGGACACACCATCTAGCAGAAGAAAACACACACAAACCGCTATCTGCACGCACTCTCACACCACCACCCAGCACAGATCAACTCCGTAGCCAAGACACTCATCTCCAGAACAAAATGCTTAGCTGATGAACAACACCTAAAACCCGAACTAGACACTCTCACTAACGTACTAACATCCAATGGATTCCAAACAAATAAGATTACCAAGCTAATCCAAAAAGAACCCCCCACTAAAATCCAAGACAGAGAACAAGAAAACGGCACAGCCCTCCTCCCATATATAAAAGGCACCACAGACAGAATCAGCAAGATCCTCCACAAACACAACATCAAGACAGCATTCTGCACAAACAGAAAAATATCCACCATCCTAAGAAACCCCAAAGACAAAATTGAGTTAGAAAATCAAGGAGTATATGAAATCCCATGCACCGCCTGCCCCACCACATACATTGGACAAACCAGACACTTCCAATTTTACACGGGAGAAAACCCGAACAACCAAAGACCTATATATATATATATATATATATAGGTCTTTGGTTGTTCGGGTTTTCTCCGTGTAATGGGTCTCATTCGTCATCTTCAGGCTTCAGCTTACAGCTGGGAGCAATGTGTGATCGCAGCTGTTTCTTCCTTTTAACTGCTAGTGGGGGTTTGAACTGATTGGGTGGGAGCTTGGCTGTGCTCTGATTGGATGGGGGGTTTTCTGTGCTCTGATTGGATGGGGGTGTGTCCTGTGTTGGTGGGGGCTTGGTTGTGCTCAGTCTAGTCTGTGCTGCAGGGGGATTTGAGCTGGTGAGCTGCATAGCTGTTGTTTGGCTTTGTGGTCGTGCTACATCTTCATAGTGGGTGTCAGTCTGCTGCATGAATGGATTGGAGGGGTTTGAAATGGCTAATATTGCAGCTGTGGTCTGGCTTCTGGTCCTTGGTCGTGCTTCATGATCAGTGTGGGTTTGGGTCTGCTTTCTGGGTGGATGTGCAGTGGTGACATCGTGTGTGGACCTTGTGAGTGTGGGTCTGGTGTCATTCCTCGTGTTAGGGATGACACCAGACCCACACTCACAAGGTCCACACAGGATGTCACCACCGCACATCCACCCAGAAAGCAGACCCAAACCCACACTGATCATGAAGCACGACCAAGGACCAGAAGCCAGACCGCAGCTGCAATATTAGCCATTTCAAACCCCTCCAATCCATTCATGCAGCAGACTGACACCCACTATGAAGATGTAGCACGACCACAAAGCCAAACAACAGCTATGCAGCTCACCAGCTCAAATCCCCCTGCAGCACAGACTAGACTGAGCACAACCAAGCCCCCACCAACACAGGACAAACCCCCATCCAATCAGAGCACAGAAAACCCCATCCAATCAGAGCACAGCCAAGCTCCCACCCAATCAGTTCAAACCCCACTAGCAGTTAAAAGGAAGAAACAGCTGCGATCACACATTGCTCCCAGAAGCACGGTTGAAGCCTGAAGATGACGAATGAGACTTCGTCAAACGTCGCCAAGACACTTCCAATCTTACACGGAGAAAACCCGAACAACCAAAGACCTATATACATACACGCGTGAAAACCTCAGAAAACAAATATATATATATATATATATATATATATATATATATATATATATATATATATATATATATATATATATATATATATATATATATATATTCAGGGAGAGCTTATTTTCGGGGGGGGGCTTATTTTAGTGCATGTGCTCAAAAGCCCGCTTGGGCTTAGGGGATGTCTTATTTTAGGGGAAACAGGGTACAGGTCACAAGTGAAAACTTGCACACACTCCTGTCTGCTTCTTTTCATCATCGTTCCCTAGAACACCACCAACAGAAAGTATTTTATTTCTTCTTTTTTTTTTGAAGGTTTCTAGGTCAGCCAAGTTCTTGATTGAGGGAAAATTTATTACAGATTCCCCATTAAAATCCCATGCTGGACTTTCCTGCCAAACCTTTGTTAATTCTTCTTATTCAACCACATTCTGGAACTTGGCTGTCTTACGTGCCTGTAACAGACTCTGCTTACTCAGCAGGAAGCAGTCACTCAGTCACTCATAATGGGCAATCAGTAACACTCATGATATCACCCTTGCAATCTGCAGCTATTCAGGGGATGGCTTCTTCACCCCATACAGCTCAGCACATAAAAATTCTCTCATCACTGCCCTCCCTGTTGAATTTTTCTGGTAAGATTTTTGAACCTTGAGCACTTTAAATAAGCTAAAACTAAAAATTTCAATATCTTCAGCAAGTATCTGTAGGAAATAAGGTCTGAGAAGTCTAGATTAGATTATATTAGTTAGAGCAGCCTATTGCTAGGCATAAAATTAAAGTTTTCCTCTGTCCAGTCATGTCCGACTCTAGAGGCAGTGCTCATCTCCATTTCTTAGCCAAGGGAGCCACATTGTCCTAAAATACTTCCATGGTCATGTGCCAACATGACTATATGCTGAGGTAAAAAGAATGCTGTTATATTCCACTGAGATGGTACCTATTTATCTAATTGCATTTACATGCTTTCAAACTGCTAGGTTGGCAGGAGCTGGGGCAAGTCACAGGAGCTCATCCCATTGCATGGTGCTGAGGTCTTGAACCCAGGCTGTCAGGTTTCCAGCTGACAAGCTCAGCGTCTTTACATTCTGAGCCATCACGCCATACAAAATGCCTGTATGCCTGTATGTATGTATGTATTAGTAGGCATACATTATCACTATTAGTGCCTTAAGATCTGGAACCCACTGTCAATCCAGGTTCAAGCCCAACAAGGTAGTCCACATTAAGAAACCAATGCTATATAACAATGCTTTCTCCAACCTTTCTGGCTTTGCGGACTAAAAGGGGGATGAGTGGTGGGCGAGCCCACACATGCCTACAGCTCTATTTGTTCAAGTGGAAAGTGCATGTGTTCACTGCTCACACAAATGGATCTGTGCGTGCTTGCCCAACAAGGATGAAAGTGGAGTGCTGCTATCGCGACCTGGTTCCGAATGGGCCACCGTCCGATACTGAGTCACAACGTGGGGGTTAGGAATCTCTGCTACATTAAGTCAGAATTACTTTTATTGTAACAGCTGTGGTAACAGAAACTTGCAAATCTGAATGAATGTTTCCCTTTCTTCCCTTTATATTTATATGAACTAGGGAGGGATTTGATTGAGATGTTTTCCACAGTCCTTTCTTGGCCTAGGTTCAAGCCCTCCTTATTTTAGCAGTGCCTATCATCCTGTCCTTCAAGGTCATTCCCTATGCTCTCTAATCAGGCCACACTGTTTTATAAATGGAATTCAGGTGCCATCAAAAGATCAGCATGAGAATCTGGAGGAGGTCCATTACAACAAAAGGATAGAACCAAAACAAAAATAGGATTTATATTTTGGGATATACTTATAGAGAGAGGTTGAATGTTTAGTCCCCTAACACTTGATATTAATTGTTATCAGCACTGCAATATCCAAGCCTCACACTTGAATTTTCTACTCCACTCAGGAATGTGAATCTAATGCCTGGAACAGGATTTACAGCCATGCTCAGAGTCCAACTCCTGACAGTGAATAATATAATATTAACGATTAAGGCTGTTCAGAGCTTTGAATTAGACTCTGATGCTCCTTTTCTCCTTTGAATTCCAAACACTGCACACTTCTATTAATTATGTCATGATTTACATAACAGGGTCATAACATGGTCACAACAGGAGTGGATTAGGATGGCCGTAGATACAGATCCAAATGAAATAACTGCTAGAACAAAATACTTCAAAAGAGCAACCCTCAAAGATAATGATTGATTTGTGTGCACATTCTAGAAAGTCTATCATTTGTCCTTCAAGATAAAATAATCCAATCCCAATTTATTTGGTAAGAGGCTCTTCCTCTTGAAGTATCCCACTGCAGAACATTCTAAAACTCAGCAATAAACATGTTTTGCATATACACGGGCAAGGTTTCCAACTGTGGCATCTCATAGTTAAAAACCTCACTCAACACAAATGAATAGAACAGAATAGAATTTTTTATTGGCCAAGTGTGATTGGACACACAAGGAATTTGTCTTGGTGCATATGCTCTTAGTGTACATAAAAGAAAAGATACGTTCATCAAGAATTCTAAGGTACAACACTTAATGATAGTCATAGGGTACAAATAAGCAACCAGGAAACAATCAACATCAATATAAATGGAAAAATCTTTGCCTGAAAACATGGAAAGCTACAGTTAGTCAAGAATGAAGAACAATTAGTTGTGACATTGTTTGGCAAGTTGAGTTGTGTTAAATATTTGACTATGTTTGAGCTCCAAAATATTTGAGGGTTCCAAAATTATGTTGCAAATAATGAGAATGCATCTATTTTCTCCACATGCATTTATACTTCCTTCCTTCCTTACCTTTCTCCTTCTAGTTGTATCTTAAACTATTTGATGGCGTCATAGATGGAAAAGTTGGCTTTAGTCCTTAGAACAGGAGATAGACTACAAGAGGGAAAACGTTATTAAGTACCCGGGAGTACAGATAACTAACAATCTGAACTGGTCTCTCCACACACCATCTTTAGTGAAGCGTGCAAACCAGCGTCTGCATTTCCTGCATCGGATAAGAAAAGCACATCATTCTCCTTCTGTCCTAGCTACTTTTTACAGAGGCACGATTGACAGTGTTTTAACAAACTGCATCACTGTTTTCTTTGGTGGCTGCCGTGCCTCAGATAGAAAGTCCATTCAGAGAATGGTAAGGCCAGCTGAGAAGATTATAGGAAGCTCGCTTCCTGATATTCAGGATACTGCTTTAAGCGCTATGTGCTTAGAGCTCAAAGCATTGTTAGAGACCCCACGCACCCACTCCACGGTCTGTTCCTGTTGCTCCATTCTGGGAGTATTTCTAGGACTCTCAGATTCTGTAACAGCTTTGTTCCTTATGCCATCCATCTGGTAAACTTGCATGATTCGTTTTTCTCACCAAGTACATGAATACATCCGAACTAGATTGTGTTGTTTCTCTGTGACATATAACACACGTGGGTATATGCATATATAACCAAGGGATCGGTGGCTCAGTGGCTAAGATGCTGAGCTTGTCGACCGAAAGGTCGGCAGTTCGGCAGTTCAGCAGTTCAAATCCCTAGTGCCACATAACAGGGTGAGCTCCCGTTACTTGTCCCAGCTTCTGCCAACCTAGCAGTTCGAAAGCAGGTAAAAAATGCAAGTAGAAAAATAGGGACCACCTTTGGTGGGAAGGTAACAGCATTCTGTGTGCCTTTGGCTTTTAGTCATGCTGGCCACATAACCATGGAGACGTCTTCGGCCAGCTGTGGCTCTTTGTTTTTCAAACCGATATGAGCACCGCCCCCTAGAGTCGGGAACGACTAGCACATATGTGCAAGGGGAACCTTTACCTTTAGCTTATATGCATAATTTTGTAATTATTTATTAATTTTGTCATGTTTACGTAGTGTATATTGGAGGTGGTGACACTCTGAGAGCTGTATGCAACAAGATTTCATTTTAATGTATGCTGATTAAGTGACAATAAAGTTATTCTAAGTCTTTAAAAGATCTACGGCCACACTATTAAAAATGCTACTGTTATTTTCGTTTTTAGCACCAGAAAGAGGTTAAAAGCATATTTAGAAATTAAGAAGTATGGTAAAATGCACTTTTATGGATCTTAAAAGTGCCATAAGGCATTTAAGGAACTTTTATTACTCTAGTAGCAAATCAATACCCTCTTTCTTAATTGAAGTTTGACCATTCCTTTAATCAATTCAAAAGGACAAATTCTTAATGCTAGAGGGTCAACTAAATTGCATTACAACATGAATCTCCAATGCGCTGCTATGCATCTCCCAAAATAAGGCAAAAAGCAGAATTTATATATAATACAAACAGTTTGTTTTACAAAAAATGTCCTTAACCAAGAAATACAAATCACAACACCCAAACATATGTAAATATTCTTAAGCAGTTGCATGTTTAGATAATGCATTTTTTAGAAAAACCAATCAAAATTACACGTTAGGGCAAAAAACGGGACAAATATAATCAGCAGAGACATGCATGAGCCAAACAAAAAGTGGATTCCTACATCACTATTCATGTTTGTGTTATTGTGTATTAATATGGCTGGATTTTAATTCTTGTAAGATATTTTTCCCATTCTTTTTTTAAAAAAGATTTCTCTTGTATATTGTTTACTTCATTAAAAGCAATACAAAGTATAAAAAGAGAAAAGGTTTCTTATTCCTGTGTTCAAAAGCCTGCACTGTATAAAAGTAGAAGTCCTTATTATAATAGCATTAAAAGGCTCCAGGGTATTTTTTACAGCTTTATTATTGCAGTATGTGAGCAGTTGAAGATACATAGCCTTTGGCCTTATGTTTCACCAAACACATGAGACGTGGGTTAATGTACCTGCAAAGTATGCCCAATAATGTTCTTGTCCCTTAATAAATGCATCATGTCCTAAAATCTCACTGCTTTCAGTTATAATGAACATTTTTCTAGGCATTTTTACTTTGAGATAGGGCAAGGTCAAAGAACAGGTATGGCAGTTTCCAGGAATGTTTGTTATTGTTTTGCAATAGGATAATGGGAACTTGAAATCCTGGCAATTATACCAAATTTATCTTATACCAAACAAAGTCAATGTAAGGTTATTTTGAGTTTCTTTCTCACTCTTTCCCATTCCTTAGGATCGAGTAATCTTCTGAAAATTCAACTGTTCTATTAATTCTTCCTAATTCCCAAAGCCATTTCTTCAAATTTCTTCAAATCCTACCCAAGTAGAGACCATGGATTTAATCCAGATTTAGTAACACAGTAACACAGAGTCAAGCCAGTGAAATCAAATTTACTCATGCTAATCAAGTTTCTTTAGGATTATTTCAAAAGAAGTTACTTTGTTTTGAATCAAAATTGCCACATTCTCTGGCCAAGTCATGCTTCCTTCTTAAGAAGTTGTGAATGCTCCAACACTGGAAATTTTTAAGAAAATGTTGGATAACCATCTGACTGAGATGGTGTAGGGTTTCCTGCCTGGGCAGGGGGTTGGACTAGAAGGCCTCCAAGGTCCCTTCCAACTCTGATGTTATGTTATGTTATGTTAAGATGGGTCTACTTCAGGGGTGAAATCCAGCAGGTTCTGACAGGTTCTGGAGAACCGGTAGCGGAAATTTTGAGCAGTTCAGAGAACTGGCAAATACCACCTCTGGCTGACCCCAGAGTGGGGAGGGAATGAGGATTTTGCAGTATCCTTCCCCTGGAGTGGAGTGGGAATGGAGATTTTGCAGTATCATTCCTCTGCCATGCCCACCAAGCCACACCATGCCCACCAAGCCATGCCCACAGAATCGGTAGTAAAAAAAAAAATGGATTTCACCACTAATCTACTTGAAGTCCAACATCTAGCCCACCATACCTTCAGTTTTATGCCTAAATACATCTGATGGAAGCAATTGTTAGGGCTAAGATCACTATTCTCACAACTTCACGAGCATTGCCGTGCATTTAATTTCTTATAAATGCTATTAAAATCCAAGCAAAAGACGAATGTCCTTCTTCTTCTAAATTCTTTACTAGGATGGCATCATTTACATAGGGGCCTCTGGTGGCTCAACAGACTAATGCAGTCTGTTATTAACAGCAGCTGCTTGCAATTACTGCAGGTTCAAGTCCCACCAGGCCCAAGGTTGACTCAGCCTTCCATCCTTTATAAGGTAGGTAAAATGAGAACCCAGATTGTTGGGGGCAATAAGTTGACTTTGTATATAATATACAAATGGATGAAGACTATTGCTTGACATAGTGTAAGCCGCCCTGAGTCTTCGGAGAAGGGCGGAATATAAATGCAAAAAAAAAAAAAGGCAAGGTTATGGAAACATTTTATTTCCTTTAGATGGTTGATCCTATGTTATCCAGCAAAAGAGTTGTGAACCTCTAATAATAATTAACCCCTAATAATTGTGGCTTATTAGAATAAGAAGCTGTAGAATTGACCATAGAGCTGTAGCAAGGAGCCAAGTCATACCAGAAGCCCTGTAAGATTTTGAGCAACGAAGACAACAGCTGCCAATTTATTCCAGTCTAATCACTTTTGTTTCATTCATGTTTGACTGTTTGCTGTTTGCTGGCTTTAAAAAGAAGGACTTACTACAGTTCACAAATACCTTTATCAACGTGATAGAAAAACTGGTATTATTTAAGGAATAAATAAGAGAAAATGAAGCCAATGTTGGTCATTTCATTAGAAGGCATTGGAAAGTACATCTTAAGCATTCTGTCTAATACCTGAATATTCAGCCAATATTTTCAGTGCCAGAATTATTGTCTGATATTGTCTGCCTTAAGCGTAACCAATAGAATGTATCAGTTCGGAATGTCTTTACCTACTTTACTTATCTACTGGGATAGATAGAAATAATTTGGTTCAGTTAACTCCATAGAACTTTAATTCCATCAACTTTCTTGGTAAGGATAATGAATATAAGCCAGGCACTGAGGCAATTAAATAGAATTCTTTTAGCCTCTGTTTAGATAACCCTACCCGGGACGCGGTGGCTTAGTGGATAAGATGCTGAGCTTGTCGATTGAAAGGTCGGCTGTTCAGCCGTTCGAATCCTTATTGCCACATAACAGGGTGAGCTCCCGTTACTTGTCCCAGCTTCTGCCAACCTAGCAGTTCGAAAGCACATCAAAAATGCAAGTATAAAAATAGGGACCACCTTTGGTGGAAAGGTAACAGTGTTACATGCGCCTTTAGTATTGAGTCATGCCAGCCACATGACCATGGAGACGTCTTCGGACAACGCTGGCTCTTCGGCTTTGAAACGGAGATGAGCACCGTCCCCTAGAGTCAGGAACAACTAGCACATATATGCGAGGGGAACTGTTACCTTTACACTTAGATGACCTCAACTGCTTCACGTGGGGCAACCATGCACAGAATTTTGAATTCTCAAGTACAACCATGGCCACTGATTATCTATATGGATAACATGGGAACAAGATTCAAGCGGGATACAGAGGTAGCAATCCATGACCTCTAAGTGCCTAGGTCTGCTGAAGGCACAGAAGTGTTCGCAGTATTGACAATCTGTGAATCTAATAAGGAGGTTTTGGTAACTATCTTTAAAGCGCTCCATGGCATAGGGCCGGGTTACTTACAGGACCGTCTACTGCCACCGATTGCTTCCCACCGACCCGTACGCTCTCACAGAGAGGGACTCCTTAGGGTGCCATCCGCCAGGCAGTGCCGACTGGCAACACCCAGGGGAAGGGCCTTCTCTGTGGGGGCTCCCACCCTCTGGAATGAACTTCCCCCAGGACTCCGTCAACTTCCTGACCTTCGAACCTTTCGCCACGAGCTTAAGACACATCTATTTATCTGCGCAGGACTGGACTAGAATTTTAATTTTAAATTTAGTTTTTAATGGGGTTTTTATTATTTTAATTATAATTTTAAATCTGGCCTAATTCAATAAGTTTTTTAAATAGTGTTTTTATCTTGTATTTATTCTTGTGTTTTTATCAGGCTGTAAACCGCCCTGAGTCCTTCGGGAGATAGGGCGGTATAAAAATTTGATTAAATAAATTAAATAAATAAATAAGGTCTTCAAAATTTTTAAAGAAAAGAACAATCGTATTAAGGACATCTAATTGAAAAAACAAACATATGCTTAAGGCAGAATATTCATGGTGCTGTATACAGTCAGGAAATACTGCGTGTTTTTTTGTGAATGAAGAAGATGAAACAAAGTATGAAAATAAGGCTGGTACTGATAATCCTCAACTTATGACCACAATTGAGCCCAACATTTTATGTTGCTAAGTGAGACATTTGTTAAGTGAATTTCGCCCCATTTTTTTTTTACATTTCTTGCCAGAGTTGTTAAGTGAATCATTGCAATTGTTAAGTTAGTAATACGGTTGTTAAACGAATCTGGCTTCCCCATTGATTTTGCTTGTCAGAAGGTCGCAAATGGGGATCACATGACCCCAGGACACTGCAACCCTCATAAATATGAAGCAGTTGCCAGGCATCTCAATTTTGACCACGTGATTCTGGAGATGGTGTAAGGGTGAAAAACAGTCATAAGTCGCCTTTTTCAGTGCTGTTGTAACTTTGAATGGTCCCTAAACAAATTGTTTTAAGTCAAGGACTACTTATACAAAGCATGGTCCCTTCTGATTTGTAAAATGTTGGTGCCAGCAAGCAAGCCAAGGAAAGAAATCTTCAAGTACTTAAGTAATACTCTTCGGTCATAAAAAAAAAACATACTTGCCGAGTTAATCTTCCATCTATATCAGGATTTATGTTTAGGCGATGGACTGTTTTACCCAACCGTTTATGGAGTGAATATGGTACCACTTCCCCCTCGGTTGCTTTTATCTTCTGCTAGCATTTCCATCTGTATTCTACACGAAGCTGCTTCAGTAAAGATATTTCTGTTTATCAGTTACAGGGCACTTCTATGCAACCTTGGTAATATGAAATTCTTCACAGTAAGCATTGTTGAAAGGCGTGAGAAGGAGAAATAAGGAAGGGAATAACAATTTTTGTTTGCTGAATTTCAAATGAATTTGGGTAGTCAAACTTGCTATAGGTGATAGAAACACACAGTGGGAAAACCTATTTGTGTATCGGCAAGTTTTTTTTGTTTTTTTTTGCATGGGATGAAAATCGCTCGGAAAAAAGAATGCTTTCTCGCCATATTTTTATTCGCTCTCCTCGGAGTCCTGACATATAAGCCAATAATGAAAACAATAACTTTAAAAGCAAAATCCTTGGACTCAGCAATCATTTCTCTTTTCTGAACAGGTCTCTGGACAACCTACGCCGTCCTGTACCATTTAGGATTTCAATTGGGCATGGAATGGAATGTCTTGGGAATTTGGGTTGCTACTTTGTATAACAACTAAGCTGCTAGTGAATAGGTGTTTCTCAACTTACAACAGTTCATTTAGTGACCGTTCATCGTTGCAACAGCAGTGAAAAAAGTGAGTTGTTTTTTCTATTTTTCACACTTCAAGAGCCGAGGTGGCGCAGTGGTTAGAATGCAGCACTGCAGGATACTTCAGCTGACTGCAAGCTGCAGTTCGACTGTTCAAATCTCACTGGCTCAAGGTTGATTCAGCCTTCCATCCTTCCCAGGTGGGTAAAATGAGGACCCAGATTGTTGGGGGTAATATGCTGACTCTGTAAACCGCTTAGAGAGGGCTGTAAAAGCACTATGAAGCAGTATATATAAGTGCTATTGCTATTATGATCGCTGCAGCATCTGCATGGTCACGTGGTCAAAATTGTCACGTGACGGTTGGCAAGGGACTCATATTTACAATGGTTGCAATGTCCCAGGGTCATGTGATCACCTTTTGCGACGTTCTGGCAAGTAAAATCAATGGGGAAGCCAGATTCATTTAACAATCATGTTACTACTACTTTACCATTGATTCATTGAACTATGGTGGCAAGAAAGATCGTAAAATGGGGCAAAATTAATTTACAAAACGTTTTGCTCACCAACAGAAATTTTGGACTCTATTGTGGTCATAAATCAAGGACTACCTGTGTTTATCAGTGGAAGGATAGCTTACTAAATATCAAAGGTATTTGTGTTGGACACACCCCTTCAACCTTAGATGTGCTCATTGGGACCATCAGATTATTAAAAATTAATGTTGATTACTTCCTGTTTTAATCTGGAAGCTCACCCAAATTCAGTGTTTTCCTTCTGAAATCTTTCAAATAATCCTTTGCCTATAAAACATGAGAATGGGATAGACTGAAAATTGTAATAGACTCACATTTTGCTATGGTGCCTGTTGTTGCTTGGATTTGTGTTTTGTACCGTGTTCAACTAATTCTTAAAGCCAAGCTATCAAGGCATTTTTGTTTATTATCCGGTTTGTCACAAAGACTAACACCAGTATAACCTGAGAACGTATGACTAGGTGTGAAGAACCTATTCGCCAAAGCACCTGAAGGCAGGACAAGAAGCAATAGATGGAAACCAATCAAGGAGAGAAGCAACTTAGGGTTAACCAGAAATTTCCTGAGAATAATTAGTGGAATGACTTGCCTTCAGAAGTTGAAGGTTGAAGTTGAAACACTGAAGGTTTTTAAGAAGAGATTGTGCAGCCGCTTGAATGAAATAGCATATGGTTTCCTGACTAAGCTGGGGGTTAGTCTAGGAGATCTCCAAGATTCCTTCCAACTCTATTATTCTATCATTCTGGAGCAAAGTCACCCAACTGACTTTTGTGCCTAAAGTTTTTTCCCCTAAAAAAATAAACTCGCTTTAGCCTGCCACTTGTAGGCCATCACTCTGCTAAACAAATAATTCCCTCAACACTGTCAAACTATTTACTAAATCTACACTACTATTAATCTTCTCATCGTTTTCATCACCAATCTCTTTCCACTTATGACTGTATGACTGTAACTTTTTGTTGCTATCATTAAGGGTTAAATTGCAACCTACGACCATCAATTGTGTTGTAAATGTTGTACCTTTAGTAATAGTAATAATAGTAATAATTTAATTTCTATACCGCCCTTCTCCCGAAGGACTCAGGGCGGTTTACAGCCAAAAATAAAACCAACAATGAATAAATACAATACAATTAAAACCAATATTAAAAAACTTATTAAATTTGGCCCATAATTAAAATACATTAAAAAACCCTAAAACCCCAATTAAAATTAATATAATTATGCCAGTCCTGCGCGGAAGAATAGATACGTCTTCAGCTCACGGCAAAAGTCCGGAGGTCAGGAAGTTGTCGATGTATTTTTTTTCTTTTTTTTCTTTTATGTACACTGAGAGCATATGCACCAAAACAAATTCCTTGTGTGTCCAATCACACTTGGCCAATAAATTCTATTCTATTCTAATATACTAGAGATTCTTGAATACTTCAGAATGAGGTATTAATACTTAATATATAAATAAGTCCTTAATCAATTTTTATAACACAAACAGGAAGGACTCTTGAAAATATCCGCCTGTAGTTTATTCCTCAGTTCAAATAAATTCCTTGGCATTTGAACAGCTTGTCACATAATTATACATTTAAGGTCATTTCAAAGCAAAAGGTATATGATTTCCTTGGCAGGAATTTGAGAGATGTAAGTTAAGCATAAGGTATGTCAAAAGAATTGCCAACTTGTTTATTCTCTATTGGAGTTTAATGCAAATTGTTCCATTACGCTCTGCGATTTCCTACCTTTGGCTTTTAGGGAAAGCAGTTACCTAGAGACTGCCCATCAAAATTCAGGAAATGAATAAGGGCTCTGTTTTGACCTCAGCCTTAACAAGAATTTGGCATCTTGAATCTTCTTTTCCCATTCTTTGCTGTTCTGGAGCTACCGTAGCCTTGGACAGCTCGCAATGTCTCTCTATGAAGATGACTATGATATGATTATCAATATATAATTGTACCCAGAATACACAGTTTGATGAAAATTTGAGTGTTATATAAATAAAATGAATAAAACATGAAAAAAAAAAGAATTTGGCATCTTGAAACTTATGACTTAACTTATGAACTTACGGACCCTCACCTTCAATGTAAGCATCCCTGTAACTTTTTTGCTTGTATACTTACGATTTATATGAATATTGATTGTTTTCTGATTGCTTATTTGTACCCAGCAGGTTCTGGAGAACCGGTAGCAGAAATTTTGAATAGTTCGGAGAATCAGCGAACCACCTCTGGCTGGCCCCAGAGTGGGGTGGGAATGGAGATTTTGCAGTATCTTTCCCCTGGAGTGGGGTGGGAATGGAGATTTTGCAGTATCCTTCCCCTGCCATGCCCACCAAACCACACCCACCAAGCCACGCCCACAGAACCGGTAGTAAAAAAAAATTGGATTTCACTACTGCCTATGACTATCATTAAGTGTTGTACCTTATGATTCTTGATGAATATATCTTGTCTTTTTATGTAAACTGAGAGCGTATGCACCAAAGACAAATTCCTTGTGTGTCCAATCACACTTGGCCAATAAAAAATTCTATTCTATTCTATTCTATTCTATTCTATTCTATTCTATTCTATTCTATTCTATTCTATTCTATTCTATTTTTTCCATATTTTCCTTCCTTCCTTCCTTCCTTCCTTCCTTCCTTCCTTCCTTCCTTCCTTCCTCAGCTATAGCAGTGATCCCCAACTCCCGGTAAGCAGCCTGGTGCCACAGAACCACAGCCTGTGTTCAGTACCACAGAAATGGTAGGCAAGCGCGCACAAAGCTGCGTTTGTGAAAACAGCACGCCTGCGAAACCATTCCCTCTCTCTCGCTGTCTGCAAACCAGAAAAGTTGGGAGGCCGCTGATCTGGGGTTGTCCATTTCTGATGAACAGGTTGCAGCAAATAATTACCTCCAGCTTGTGAGTCGCCATTTGCACCGATACCGCATGATAGGGAACAGTCCTGGCAAGGAGACAAAAACCGGCCACTATCACAGGCCCTTCCTTCTCCTGCAAGCCGTCTGCTCATCCCTGCAAACGGCTCTGAAAACAGCAGCATAGCCAAACAATCAAAGTCACATGCTGTGGACACCTGGAACAGAATTCCCCTTTGAAACTGAGTTAGAAAGAAAATAACAGTGATTATTCTCACAACCATTTGGCTAATTGGCTTTAAAGCTGCCTGATGGGAGGCTGATATTCCCTATCAGCTTATGGAGGATTCTTCCATAATATCTTAGGTTTTCTGCTTACTGCTCTGGAGCTGAAGGAACTGAGTATATTTCGCACAAAGCACAGAACACTGAATAGGATGTGATAGCAATCTTTTGCTATCTGAAAGTAAACGGTAAAAGAGGTTAAAGAGCAGAATTATGTCTCATGGGGTGGTGTTAAAGGGTAATAGATTTCAGTTGAGCAGAAGAAGAAATGTCTTGACTGCAAGAGCAGATTGACAATGGAACCAATTACCTAGAGTAGTGAGACCACCACACTGAAGATGTTCAAGCAAAAGGCAAACGACAATGCGTTGGTTTCTACTTTGATAGAGATACTGTAAAGGTAGTCATCATAAGTCCTTGACTTACAACTGTTCAATTAGGGACTGTTCAAAGTTACAACAGCACTAAAAATGTGACTTATGACCGTTCTTATAGTTACAACCTTTGCAACATCCTCATAATCATGTCACCATAATTCAGATGCTTAGCAACCGGTTCATACTTATGACCAATGCTGTGTCCCAGGGTCATGTGGTCACCTTTTACAACCTTCTAACAAGCAAAGTCAATGGGGAAACCGGATCCGCTTAACAACCGAGTTACTAACTTATCAACTGCAGCGATTCATTTAACAACTGTGGCAAGAAAAGTCGTAAAATGGTGCAAAACTCACTTGACAAATGTCTCACTTAGCGACATAAATTTTGGGCTCAGTTGTGGTCGTATGTCGAGAACTACCTGTATAAGATCCTCTCCATAAAAAATTGAAGCTTCAAGAGAGCTTGAAATCTTGTTCTCTATTCGTACACCAAGGTTTATTTATTATTTATTATTTATTTAATCATATTTATATACCGCCCTATCTCCCAAGGGACTCAGGGCGGTTTACAGGCACTAAAAACAGATAAATAGAATATAAATACAATATAAAACATTTAAAAAACTTATTCTAAAGCCCGTCCAATTAAAAATAGAAATAAAACCCAATTTAAAACCCAAAATTTAAAATCTAGCTCAGTCCTGCACAATTAAATAAGTATGTTTTAAGCCCGCGGCGGAAGGTCCGAAGGTCCGAAAGCTGACGAAGTCCGGGGGGTAGATCGTTCCAGAGGGTGGGAGCCCCCACAGAGAAGGCCCTTCCCCTGGGCGTCGCCAGACGACATTGCCTCGCTGACGGCACCCTGAGGAGACCCTCTCTGTGAGAGCGCACGGGACGGTGGGAGGTATTCGGTCGCAGTAGGCGGTCCCGTAAATAACCCGGCCCAATGCCATGGAGCGCTTTAAAGGTGGTCACCAAAACCTTGAAGCGCACCCGGAAGGCCACAGGAAGCCAGTGCAGTCTGCGCAGGATAGGTGTCATATGGGAGCCACGAGGGCTCCATCTATCACCAGCAGCTGCATTCTGGACTAACTGTAGCCTCCGGATGCCCCTCAAGGGAGCCCCATGTAGAGCATTGCAGTAATCCAGGCGAGACGTCACGAGTGCGTGAGTAACCGTGGATAGGGCATCCCGGTCCAGAAAGGGGCGCAACTGGCGTACCAGGCGAACCTGGTAGAACGCTCTCCTGGAGACGGCCGTCAAATGCTCTTCTAGAGACAGCCGTTCATCCAGGAGGACGCCCAAGTTGCGGACCTCTCCATCGGGGCCAATGACTCGCCACCGATGTTCAGCCGCGGATTTAGCTGACTGTACCGGGATGCGGCATCCACAGCCACTCTGTCTTGGCGGGATTGAGCTTGAGCCTGTTTCTCCCCATCCAGACCCGTCGGCCTCCAGACACGGGACAGCACTTGATAACCGTTGGGGTGGTTCGGTGTAGAAAAGTACAGCTGAGTATCATCCGCATACAGCTGATACTTCACACCGAAACCACTGATGATCTCACCCAGCGGTTTCATGTAGATGTTAAACAGAAGGGGCGAGAGAATCGACCCCGCGGCACCCCACAAGTGAGGCACCTCGGGACCACCTCTGCCCCCTGTCAACACCGACTGCACCGGTCGGAGAGATAGGAGGAGAACCACCGATAAACGGTGCCTCCCACTCCCAATCCCCCAACCGCGCAGCAGGATACCATGGTCGATGGTATCGAAAGCCGCTGAGAGGTCTAATAGGACCAGGGCAGAGGAACAACCCTCATCCCTGGCCCTCCAGAGATCATCTACCAACGCGACCAAAGCCGCCTCCGTGCTGTAACCGGGTCGGAAACCGGACTGGAACAGGTCTAGATAGACAGTTTCATCCAGGTGCAAGGGAAGCTGATATGCCACTATATTCTACAACCTTCGCCGCAGCGAAGGTTGGAGACCGGACGATAATTACCTAAAACAGCCGGGTCCAGGGAAGGCTTCTTAAGGAGGGGCCTCACCACCGCCTCTTTCAAGGCGGCCGGAAGACACCTCCACCAAAGAAGCGATCGAATCGCCTGAGCCAGCCTCGTGTCACCTCCCGAGTGGCCAGCACCAGCCAGGAGGGGCACGGGTCCAGTAAACACGTGGTGGCATTCAACCTACCCAGCAACCTGTCCATGTCCTCGGGAGCCACAGGGTCAAACTCATCCCAAATAATGTCGCCAAGACCACCCTCGAGCGTCTCACCCGCATCACCGCAATCTTGGTCCAGACCATCCCGAAGCTGAACGATTTTATCGTATAGATAACCGTTAAACTCCTCATCCCGTCCCTGCAACGGGTCATCCCGCTCCCCCTGATGAAGGAGGGAGCGAGTCACCCGAAACAGGGCGGCCGGGCGGTTATCTGCCGATGCAATGAGGGAGGAGGCGTAGCTACGCCTCGCTTCCCTCAATGCCACTAGGTAAGTCCTAGTATAGGTTGATCCTCATCTCCTTTTTATGACCCCATAATCCTTTGCGGGGTGGAGTCTGGGCAACTGAATGGCGCACAGTGTTTACTGGCCAGATGCCCTTCCTGTCATCAATGCAGAATTTTATTCAGCAGATAAATTCTCATTGTGCCCAGAGAGAAATATCTGCCTCTACCTAGGATCAAACTCTCAGCCTCCTGATTGTGAGGTGAGAGCTCCACCTCTAGGCCACCGCACCACTCACACCAGGGCTGATCATGCCTCCTACATAATGTCCCCAGAATGCTCTGAAGCCCATAATGGTACATATATCTTATTTTACATTGTGAGAATGGGGCAGGTGACATCTCAAATGTGCTTATAACTCTTCTTTTGCTATGCTAGGAAAGTATGAATTGAAATACACAACTGAACATCGATGCCATTATGACTAGAAGGTGGAGGAGGGCAGGCACAGATTAAGAACACTAGGGGGAAAATAATTTTTGTCTCAGCACATAATCTATTCAGGGTGTCCATCTCATGTATTCAGCCTGCAGTGCGCAGCAGTTGTCCACTTAAGCATCTCTCATCAATAAGCTACTGTTGACTGTAAACTCGTTTTGTCATTTTGATGGTACAGATTCAAGCATGACAATCTTCTCCCTGTGCTCTTCGAGCTCATACACGAGTCCTTTGAACAAGCCATTTCAACACCGTAAATCAAAGCGGTCTGAAAAAACCAAATGCTAATCCTATTAAGCATCCAATGAAATTGGGGCATTGTGAATCTAAGCGCAAGAGTGGTTGAAATTCCTCATCATCTGGCTTAAAGAATGTAAGGGTGTATCTTTGCTCAGAATTTTGAACGCGGCCCTAACTGAAGAGCAGAGGCTCCCATAAGCAGCTAAGACAGAAGAACCAAAAAAAAAAGGGGACCACCTGCCAACTATAGGCACATTCTTAGGATCAGCCAGCTGGCAGCTTAGAGAAGAGCCCATGTGCATCCAGCTCCCATTCAGCCTTTACACTGCAGATTAAATACAATTTTCACCTCGTGCCGGTTTTCCCATACTGCAGGTCAGTACTACCTTCTGGGCTTTTTATCCTTTGACAGAAGGTTCCCTGCTTTTTCCCTAAGCAACTTTGCAAATAAATCCATATTCAGTGATGTGCTTGTTCTGAACGTCTTACAAAAAGCGGCATTGCCAAAAAAAAAAAAAAAGGGGGGGGGGGCGGGAGGAAGAGTATACTCATTCATCAAAGCTTCCTGCAGAAAAATACTCTTACAGCAGGCAAATGATCACTTGAAAGCCTAGCCTGAGCTTTATCTATAAGGATTAAAGAGCATAATTATAAAGTTGTTTGGAAATGGTATTTGACTCCAGTAAGATTGTCACAAATGGATAAAAAAATTAGTAAAAAATGTTGGAGATTTAAGATGGAATTGGGGACTTATGAACATATGTGGTATAAATGTGACAAGGTTAAAAAGTTTTGGCAACAATTGGAGAAAATGATATTTGAAATGATGGGGAAAGTAATAATATTGAGAGTGGAAACTATATTATTGTTGGTAATTAAGGAAATAGAATTAACAAAATATGAAAAAGAATTGATTAGAATTATGATTATAATAGGTAGAATTATAATAGCTAGATATTGGAAATTAGATGTGATTTTTAGAATAGAAGAGTGGAATTCTGAAATGTGGAAATTAGCCATAAATGATAAAATGACATGTGATATTAAAATTAGAAGTGGTGTGTATAAAGAAGATATTTTCTGGAAGACTTGGAAACCATTCGTGGACTATGCGCTTGGAAAATTGGATGCTTCGGTACCTGTACCTCGAGAACGTGGATTTTGGCAATCATGAGGACATATCCGAAGACCCAAATCTTCCTTTTTTTATGTATAGCACAAGGGTGTAATAATGTATTTTCTTTTTTGTTTGTTGGAAAAAAGTAATAAAAAAAAGAAAGAAAGAAAGCCTAGCCTGAGATCGGTACTAGGAGCCATTGCAATTGAACGTAAGTAAACACTGCCACCTTTGACTGATGACCACAACTGAGCCTGAAACTTATGTGGTTAAGTGAGATGTTTGTTAAGTGAGGTTTGCCCCATTTTACGACTTCCCTTGGCCGCATTTGTTAAGTGAATCGCTGAAGTTGTTAAATTAGTAACACGATTTGTTAGGTGAATCTGTCTTCCCTATTGTCTTTGTTTGTCAGAAGGTTGAGAAAGGGGATCGCAGGACCCCCCCCTGGGAAACTGCAACCGTCGTAAATATAAATTAGCTGTCAAGCATCCAAATGACCATGGGGATGCTACTATAGTTATAAGTGTGAAAAATTGTTGTAAGTCACTTTTTTGAGTTCCACTCAAAAAACTTCAAAGTCGAGGAAGTTATAACAGAGTTGTAAGTCAAGGACTACCTATAGTAGGAAACCATGAAAGGAAACAAGTGGTCACAAACTGTAGTTTATGAAGCCTCTTTGAAGGCAGACCCAACATAGAATTTTACATTAACTGAGATCACAGGCAAAATCCTACTAATGTTTGATTTACCAGATAACAAGACAGCATACGCCTATTTTTCAACATTCTTGGACCCCTGCTCTTCCCATCAATTATGCCAATCTCTTCAGATAAAAACTGGGTTTCAATGAGACAAATGTTACCTCCTTCACTGGTTTTAAGGAAGTTTCTATTTAGGTCCCTCTGCCAGAAACAGAAATGATTTCATAGTATGGCAATTTGGTACAAACCCCGAATATTAATTTTTCATTTGTGGCATCAATAAACACTAAGTTTTCCATTGGACATCAGGACATTTTATATAACAAACAGCAAAATCACTGTTCTGTCTCCTTCCCCGCTTCAGAGTAACAAGCTGGCCTTCAGCCAGTGGATTCACGGCTCTTATCAGTTCTGGCAGAGAAATCGCAGCTGCCTGCCAAAGTTCAAACAAATGACTCACGTAGCAAGACTTTCAGCTCTTTTTGAAACGGTTTAGCTAAACTTTTGCTTCCCGTGGAGTGAGAGCAGTCCCAAAGCTCCTTATATATCCTGTGGGGTGGGGCTCCTGCCCCACCCTTCCCTTTGATGACGCCACCTCTCTAATCTTCTGAAGCACGGGTCAATCCAAGCTTGATTATTATTATTATCAGCTGGGTCTGAAGGCGTAGCCTGGGGAAGGGAGGAATCAGGGGATGACAGCCTCATTACATCCTCCGACTGGTCTGGTTCTGGCTCCCAGAGCCGAGCCAAAAGAATCGGTGCTCCGAGGTAAGCCTTACCGGCCCTTCCCCATCACTCTCAGTCACTGTCGGGCATGGGGCTGGAGTCACAACAATCACATTTCAATCATTTAAAATGTTTTAAATGATTTTAAGTGTTTTGATAGGAACAAGATAAGACTCAGGCGGTATATATGTTTGTCTGATTCTGTGTCTGACACACATACACACACAGACACAGAATTACAGTGTGCAGACTATGCTGAAACAATCCAACACATAGTGGCAAGGCAAGAAGAGAATAAACTGAATGGCAGATCTAAGTAGCTAGCACTGTGTACAGGAACATCTGCACAATATATGGGCCAGCTAGATCCTCCCAATTCCAGATGGGAGATCCCACAGAAGGCAGTGGAGAATAAGATCATGAAGATCCTGTGGTCTTTCAGATCCAGAAGGACAGTCAGTACTGGCCAATCAATCACATATCGTGGTAGTAGATAAAGAGCAGAAGACAATGTTGTTGATAAATGGAGAAGTGCCAAGTGACAACATCATCAGGAAGTGAGAAGCTGAAGAAGTACCAGGCCATTGTTGTGGTCTTCCAGCAGCCTGCGAGCTGGCAATGGAGTCGGACAGCGATGAGGCTGAGGAAGAGCATGGGCCAGTGCTGGAGGCAAGGTAAGGTACGGATGAGGGCTCTGCGTCAGAGGTTGTAGAAAAAATGCTTTTAAAAGTTAAAAAAAAAGTTGGCCATGCCCACCCAGTCACATTACCACCTCCCCACCAAGGAGAGTAACAAATTTTACATTTTGCCCCTGCTTAAGACTGTGACTTCTAGACTATGAGATTGGTTCCAGCAGAGCCCAGAAACAACACCAGAGATTGCTGTCCAGAAAAGTGTTAAAGCACAGCTAAGATGCCATGTAGAATCCTCAAACTTACATGTGTCTGATAGAAGGTCCGAGACTGAGGAAAACACAAACTAGCCATAAGGATGGAAAGGAAGGAAACAAGTCCTTGCGGATTTTATTCTTCTAGTCGTAAGGGACTATAAGGGTTGGCGCTCATCTCCGTTTCAAGGTCCATTGAACTGGCCCTGTCCAAAGATGTTTTGGCATTCATGTAGCCAGCATGACATCACTCATAGGGGTTAGAAGGAAAAATATATACCTTTATATCTTGCTTATAATTTGCTCCAATTCTAAATCCTAAAGCTTCGACACTGCTAGTATAAAGCTGGGCTAACAGTTATGCCTTAGAACAGGGGTGTCAAACTCAAGGCCCACGGGCCGGATTCAGCCTGTGGGGGTGCTTAGATCTTGCCTGGGGGCTGCCCTGGAAACAGCAAAAGACCAGCCTATGGTGCCTCTGCCAGCAACAATGTAACTCTGTAGCTCCCAGGCTCCATTTTCAGCCATGATGGCCTCCTGCAGCCTTCTGCCAGCATTAACGGAGCTCAGGGTATCCCCTGAGCTCAGGGTATCCCCTGAGCTCAGTTTTCACTGTCAGAGAGCTACAGGAGTCCACAACAGCCGAAAACGGGGATTGGGGGCGTGCATGCAGCCCCCTGAGCTCCAATATTTGCTGATAGAGGACTAGTAAAACAAACTAAAAGCAGAACAAAACAAAAGGAGAAATGTTTCCCCTTTTGCATCCAAGAAGGGGAGGAAAGGAGAAAGGAAAAGAGGGAAGACAAAGAAAAAGAAGGAAAGATGGGAAGAGGGCAAGGAAGGAAAAGAAAGGAAAGAGGAGAAGGAAGAAGAAAGGAGAAGAAAGAAGAAAAAGAAGAAAAGAAAAGAAGGGAGGGAGGGAGGGAGGGGAGGAAGAGAGGGAGGGAGAAATGGGATTATAATGAGAGGGACGGAAGGTCTGAGGGAAGTCCTACCTTAGCACTTGGCCACCACAGGTGCCCCCCAACACGAGTGATGTCAATCGGGCCACGCCTCCCCTGGCCATGCCCCCCCCCAAGGTCAAGCACAGTTCTGATGCAGCCCTCAATGAAATCGAGTTTGATACCCCTGCCTTTGAATAAAACCTACAGATGGAATGACTTTTTCCTCCCATTTGTGAATTACATTCATTTCCTTTTACCTGGTATTACAGGGGAAAAAATGAAGATGCTAAGAAACAAGCTTTACGAAACAATTTGCAAACAAAGTAAGAGTTTACCCCCTTCTCCGTTTTGTCCAATATTACACTGCATTAAACAGGACAGATTCAGATGATTAATAATTCATTTGCAATCAATACAAGTAGCACATTTGATTATGAAAGTGCAAGCAGAGGTAATGAATGCACAGTGGCACACAGGGAGAAAGAGAAGCTGGACCAAGAATAAGAGTGTTGTGGAGAAAAGGAAGATACTCCACTAATATAAAGTTCTCACCACATTTAACTGCTCCTCACATTCCTGAATTTACTGAAATTATTTAAACATTTACTGAGAATTTGAAGATCAAGCATTTCCTCTTGCAAATTAG
The DNA here is from genome assembly GCF_028640845.1 of Ahaetulla prasina. Classification (NCBI taxonomy): domain Eukaryota; kingdom Metazoa; phylum Chordata; class Lepidosauria; order Squamata; family Colubridae; genus Ahaetulla; species Ahaetulla prasina. Next base: position 96,594,198 of record NC_080544.1, on the reverse strand, counting down.
AGGCAAATGAGAAAAGAGCAAATATGACTATAAACACAACAAAAGAACTAGAGAGAATGAGTTTTGTCTGCGCCCCCCAAGCCGGACCCACTGCCAGAAAGTGACTTGGAAAAGTGAGGGGGAAGGGCCATCAGGACTTACCTCTGGAGCACCGGCTTCCCTGGCTCAGCTCCAGGAGCCAGAGGCAGGCCAGGTGGAGGAGATAATGAGGCCTCCGTCCCCTGACTCTTCCCCCCCAGGCCACGCCTCCAGACCCGGCTGATGGCAATCAGGCCTGGCTGGATCCTAGGTTTCGTAGGCAGGAGAGGTGGGAACAACAGAAGCAGGAGTGGGGCAGGCCTAGGAAGTGCTGAGTCATGGAGCCACACCCCACAGAGTATAAATGCAGACCTGGCTGCTCTTCTGCTCCGTGACAAGCAAAAATTGAGTTGAACTCTTTGACTCTTGGAGAATTGAGCTGAACATTCAGCCTGGACTGCTGACTTCTTGGTTGCCTGGCAACCCCAAGATAAAAGGGAGACTTTGGCGGGCAGCTGCAGATTCCCTGCCAGGACTGATAGCAGCCCTGAACTCAATTACTGGCTCGTTTAGCCAGCTTGCGTGGCTGAGGTCGGGAGGGGACAGAACAGAATGTGTTTTTTTTAATCCAAGGAGTTTGAAAAGTTCCTGACCAGGAACTTCAAAATTATATAATCCATGGTATTGCTCCCAATTCACCAGGAATTTACTTTCCTTTTTAAAAAAAAAAGGAAAGTAAAGTTTTTCAATTTGCTTGCAAATGCAAGAATTAAAAATAAAGGGATTGTCATGCATGTAATGTCAGCTTTGGAAGCCATACTAGGCCGAAGGCTTCCATGCGCTGCTACAATTTTCTTCCGTGGGAAAGGATGGGAGGAGGGTGGTTGTGCAAGGGATGATTAGACATAATAACATTTTTTGCCTGTCAAGGTCAGGCTGGGTTTGCATCTGGAAAAGGAGTGGCTGGAGTGATGTTTCGACATGGGACCGTTGAAGATTGGAGTATGTGACCGGAAGAGGGGTCATGAGGGTGGAGATTTTGGGGTTTGTATTACTGAGGGAGGAACCGGAACCCCCAGTTTCGGTTTTCCTCCAACTGTGCCAGTTTACCTATGCCAGTATAAGAACTTTGAAAGATGTTGGTTTCAGAGTCTTTTCTGCAGGAGAGGTTTTCTGGAACGTTGACACGTAACAGGAGATTGTACAGAGCTGATGAGCTGAGCTGCATTTGACTTAATAGGTCACCTGCTACACAAGCCTAATTAATTAAGGTTGTAAATCTTTCAGGAAAGAAAATCCTTTAAATGGAACAGAAGTTACTTCCATGTCCAAGATTTGACTGCAGCATGTGTTTTTTGTACACTGCCCAGATCCGTTATATGACATAGGAAGTTTTTAAATATTATGCATATTGATTTTGTATATAAACAAACATACACACACACACACACACACAAGCAGCATGGTGGTCTAGAGGTGAAGATGTTCACCTCCCACTCAGAACATTGAGAAGTCAATCCTAGGCAGCAACAGATGTTTCTCTATCAGGGCACAAAGAGAAGATATCTGCTGTGAACTCTGCATAGACGTCAGGAAGGGCATCCGGCCAGTAAACACTCAGCTCCATTCAGTCACCCTGACTCCAGCCAAAAGCAATGCATTACACAGTCGTAAATACACACACACACACACACACACACACACACACACAGAGAGAGAGAGAGAGAGAGAGAGTATATACATATCTCTGTGTGTAAGTAAATCCATGCCTTCACCTATTTCCCTAAACCAAGCAGCCACAAATCTGTAGGAGGAATGGAAAATGCCAGACCTATTGAACAACATGTTGTTTTGCTAGACAATATCAGGGTGATTGCCCGCACCTTAATATGTACAGGCTCGCATAGCAACGACATGGAATGCATCACAAACAAGCCAAGAATTGATTCTCTGAATACTGCTTACATTTCAGAATAACTGTTTTCAATGAAGTAGGTCACACAATTTGGCCAGCGTGCAAGAAAAACTGTTGAATGCCATTGTTAAAGGATCCGAGCCAGTCACTGCAACCGTTGTCGCTCTTAAAATGCAGGAGGCTCAAATAAAGTCAGTTTCTATTACTGCTGCATTAATGCGTTTTGCTATTAATTTCTCATCTTTAGTTTTACATTAATGTACCTTTAATTAGGCAATAATATATAATCTTCCCTTCATTTATCATTTCTGCTTGAGCTGGGGGAGGAGGGGTTGGGAGCCTGAGGTGGCACTGAAGAAGCAGACTAAATAAAATGCCAGCTCTTGACAGCACTTTTAATGTGTCATAAAAGATAATAGATATGCCAGTCACTCATATGCTAATGATTTAACATTTTCTTAAGTTTTACTTGATAATATAATATGAGCTGTAAAAATAAGAAGACTCTAAGACAATGTTGGGTAGTGAGAAAAAGATGTTATTGGAAAAGTAACAATATTGGATAAAACAGGTTTTCTTTATCTTTTAAAAAAATCCCACAGGAATTCATACTGCATCCTTATATCTGAGACATTTTAGATCTATCTATCTATCTATCATCTATCTATCTATCTATCTATCTATCTATCTATCTATCTATCTATCTCCATCCATCCATCCATCCATCTATCCATCCATCCATCCATCCATCCATCCATCCATTTAATCATTTGTGTGTGTCTCTGTGTATGGCTTGAATCAGTCGTGACTCCTGGCACCTGCCTCAACAAGTCTGCATTTTTTGGCAAGATATTCAGAAGTGATTTGCCATTGCCTGGTTCCTAGGGTTGAGAGAGAAGGACTGGCCCAAGGTCACTGAGCCGGCTTTGTGCCTAAAGCAGGACTACAACGCATAGTCCCTAAATCTTCTAATCTGATGAATTCACCACTACACTAAACTGGCTCGCCTATCTAATCTTGCTATCTAAATTTAAGCACTAACAGAAGGCGTAAAGTAACTATGTTCACAAAGTACTTCTACTGTACCATTAAATAGGAAATTTAGCAGTGATTTATAAGCCTCATACAGATTAGGCTACAATCCATTCTTACCCAATTAGGCTAGTCTTTCCCTAAAGCCCTTCTGAAAAGCAATTCTACCAGTAACAGAATCTTGTTTATAAGCAAAGAATTAAGTTTGTTGAATGTTCTTCTAAAGGGCCAACTTTCCGCGGTGGCTCAGTGGTTAGAATGCAGTACTGCAGGCTACTTCTGCTGATCACCGGCTGCCAGCAGTTTAGCAGATTGAATCTCACCAGGTTCAAGGTTGACTCAGCCTTCCATGCTTCCGAAGTGGGTAAAATGAGGAGCCAGATTGGGCAATATGCTGACTCTGTAAACTGCTTAGAAAAGGCTGTAAAGCACTATGAAGCGGTATACAAATCTATTGCTATTGCTATTTCCATCTTTGGGTTCTTTCCAGAGCGGTTACAGTAGCCATCAATTTATATCATTCATTTAGTGACCGTTCAAAGTTACAATGCCACTGGGGAAAAAAAACCTGACTTATGATTGTTTTTCGCACTTAATTCCATTGCAGCATCCCCGTGGCCACATGATCAAAATTTAGGTGCTTGGTACCTGGCATGCACTTAACAGAATAAATGCAATTTATTGGAATTTATGACAGTTATGTTGGGGTCATGTGATCACCATTTGTAAGCTTCCCAAGTAGGTTAAATGGGGGAATTCGGATTTGCTTAATGACTATATGATTCACTTAACAGTAGTGATTCACTTGACAATGTGGGAAAAAGGTGACAAAAAGAGGCACAACTCACTTAACTGCCTTGCTTAGCAACATAAATTTTGGGCTCCGTTGTGGTCATAAAAGTTGAAGACTACCTGTAGTGACCCAGAACTGAACCACAGTCCAAACAGCAAAGACATCTTTGTGTCAGAATCCTACTCAGGTGAAATGGTCATAATTACAGTCAGTATCAAAGCTGTAATGGTTTATCAGGAAGGAAACCGGAAACCAGGATAAACAGAAAACTGTACTCAGGATTTTGATAGCAATCTAACTTTCTCTGCATGGCATTGCCCTGCCCTGAAAAAAAAAAAGAGTTTTACTTTCATAAACTCAGCTGTTACTGGATTTACATATGACAGCAATGCAACTTTTGAACAAATATAAGTACTATGCCAATTGTGATAATTTCCCATGTTCGATTAGCAACATGTCTATGGAGATTCTCAGTCATCCAGGTAATGGTTGTCCCAAAGGTGCTTTTTCAAGAGGCAACTGGACTTTCTGGTTTTTCTTTGAAGATGTTTTGCTTCTCATCCAAGAAGCTTCTTCACAGCTCTGATGAGATGTGAAATGTCTTCAAACAAAATCCAGAAAATCCAGTTGCCTCTTGAAAAAGCATATTTGGGATATATTAGCAACAATTATTCATGTTTTGTCCTGTCTTGATTATCTCAAGACAATCTTTTCTTCTTCTTCGTGTGCCATATCCATCATCAGACGTTGGTGGTCATGCTGGCGATTCTATTTTTATCAACAGCCTTACAAAAAGGTGCTGCTGAGTTTTGTCCAAACCAGTCCCTTAAATTTTGAAGCCATGATGTTCTTCTTCTGCCTGGACCTCGTCTGCCTTCAAGCCTTCTCTGGAGAATACAATCTTATGGGTCTACTTTTTAAAAGTTGTAGAAATTGCAATTGGCTATTATTCGGTGCAAATGACAGGGATGATATACAGGCAATCCTTGAGCCCAACATTTCTGTTGCTAAGTAAAACAGTTGTTCAGTGAGTTTTGCCCGTCTTTATGACCTTTCTTGCCACAGTTGTTAAGTGAATCACTGCAGTTGTTAAGTGAATCATGTGGTTGTTAAGTGAGCCTGGCTTCCCCCATGGACTTTGCTTGTCAGAGGGCCATCAATATGAACCAGTTGCCAATCATCCAAATTTTGATCATGTGACCATGGGGATGCTGCAACAGTCGTAAGTGTGAAAAGCAGTCACTTTTTTCATTGCTGTTGTAACTTCAAACAGTCACTAAAAAAATGGTTGCAAGTTACAATAGTGGCCAAAATTGTTGAAACCTTTTGGGAAAAGTGTATTTTCTAAAACTAGCTAATAACCCCACTTTTTTGTTGTAGTAGTAGTAGTGATGGTTAATGTACAGGGATTATTGAAGATGTATAAATATAATTAATGTAGGGTCGGGTCTGACCTGTTGCCATTTTAGAACGGTGGGGAGGGAAAAAAGAGAGAGTAGGAGGTAGGAAAGAGGAGAAGAGGAAGGAAGAGGGGTAGAAGAGGGAGAAGAGTGTAGGGTGGAGGGAGGAGAGGAGGTAGATAAGAGAAGGAGAGGAAGGTTTGGAAAGTAAAAGAAGGTAGAAGAGGGAAGAAGGTTAAAAAGGGGGGTGGTGACTGGGCAGGCCCGACTAATTGTATATAACTGTACATTGGATGAATTATTTGATAAGATTGTAAAAATAAAACTTTTTTATAAAAAAAAAAATAAAAAAAAATAATTATATATCAATGGAAAGATAATTTAATCAAGAATGGAATGCAATAACTTTTATGAAGGATTTGCTATTAGAATAGCAGTTACAGTATAAAGAAGAAAAGTGAAACACGTAGAAGAAATGAGATATACAAAAATTATCACCATGTCAGTTAACACTTAGTTGGGTAAACTTTAGCATGAATTACAGCCTTACAACGTCTTCCCATGGAGTGGACCAAGTCTTTTAGCTCTGCAGCTATTATAACGTGAAACCAAGATTGAATGATTGTTTCTATTAACTGGGTTTTATTGCTCGGTCGCTTCTGACTAACAAGTTTCTTTAGTCAGCTCCATAGATTTTCAATTGGGTTAAGGTCTGGGCTATTCCCAGGCCATTCCAGCAGTGGAATATGATTATATTGAAACACCCTAAAAAATTGGTGTTATTAGCCATCAAACCTCAAAAATGCACTTTTTCCAAAAAGGTTCCCACAATTTTGGCCACTACTGTAAGGACTACCTGAAATGGCTGATTTGAATAATTTTCACTGATTGTCAACTGCACTCCTATATCATTTAAGATAATAGTGTTCAGTTCTAAAGCTTTAAATAACTTAGGAATTAAAATAGAAGGGACCATTTTTCCAGATATAAAACTGTCTAACATAAGATCTGTAGGAGAGGATTTTCTGCAGATGCCTGAAATGCCCCATTATTGTTCATTTAACATGTGGGAAAAGGTTTTCTAGGTCAAACCCAAGTCTGAAATGTTCTCCCTTGAAAAGTGGTTCTCAATCTCCCTGCCATTAGAAGAGCAGACAAGGTTCAAATATTTCATCAGCCTTATAAATATACATTAATTTGTGAACTGTTTTTAATTTAGGTTTATATTTTCTACTTTATGTTCTTCATTTTAATTATTGCCAGTCACCTCACTCAATTGAATACAGTTACATTGTTACTAACATCAGTCAATGAAATAAATATCAGAAATAAATGAATCAATGAAACCAATATTACTCTCGAATTTTGCCTGGAAATGACTGATGCTACAGCTTCCATTGATTTGTGTCTGATGAAGCAATTTTCTGGACAGTTATCCTTCTAGTCCAGCGGTTCTCAATCTGTGGGTCGCGACCCCGTTGGGGGTCAAATGACGATTTGCCAGGGATCACCTAAGACCATCGGAAATATGGGAAGTATACTTGCGAGTCGAAGAATCGCGCTCCAATGGTTGACTCCACAAGCCAGCTGCAGGCTCTTCAAATCGCTAGCCAAATTATAGTGCTAGCAGCACTATAAATGTTGAGAACCACTGTTCTAGTCAATGTAATATCTTTTGATTGCTGAATTGCTGGACAGTTCCTCCCTTGCTTTGTTGAGATCAGGACAAACATTGATTTTTCTACTCCCATAATATGCACACATGTAAAGTTATACGGTATATGACCTTGCAACCACATTAATGCAAAAGAACACTGAACATTCATATAAGAATTAGAAAAAAAAATCAAGTACCCATAAAATAAAAACAGACAGACCCATCCATTGCAATGGCTTAACCACAAACTTGTTGACTTCCTTCTAACAAAGGTAGCGTTAAAGGGTGACCTACTTTGAATGCAACCGTTTGATGGATTGACTAGTTCCAGAAAAAACATTAGCAAAATAAATCATAGCAGCTGCAGGCAACAAACATTGCACAAGCACATGCCACGAAGTGGTGACTTCATCACTACCCATTCATTCCTTATTAACCAGCTGGCCCTCAAGGGCTCCGAAGGTGGCGTACAGAAAATTAAGACTCCTCAAAGCAAATTGTTTTATGTTTTATCAAACATAAAAAGACTGTGAAAGGTGTATAAAGACATTTCAGGAAATCTGATGCAATAATATGTTCAGAATCTGTCTCTTAATAGATGTCACCTTTTGACACATCTCACTCATGATTTTAGATAGATGGTAGAATTTAGAGGCAACCATCTCGTTCAATGGATGAGGCATCTAAAACTCATTTGCCATTGGACATCATCTGGGCTGATTTTTCAACTTCTTGATCTAGTTTACAGCTCTGCCATTTTTTACGATTGTTCATCCAAACTCTGTCTGATTCTGCTTAGCTTTTTGAAACCAGCTAAAATTGATTAGGTACATTATTTAGATCTGGATGGGAATTACTTATATCTAAATTCCACCAGTGCACAGGAGACTGAAACATTCTCTGAAAAGCAATGAATTCTTTATTCAATCTTTACAGAATACTTCATACTGAGGGGAAAACAGGGCCGTGGGATTTAAACCTGTTTTCCAGCTCTTGGAGCAGAGCAGCCAAGAAGGAAAACTGAATTCAGTCAAATATGATTAAGACTAACTATGTGAGTGGAAGAGTGCCTTCCAAGCAATCCGTTTGGTACCTGAATTAATCCTGGATGCTCATGTTTAAATTAAAGTTCTTCCTGCCATAACTGTCTTAGGGAACCAATGCAAATGAGGTCCAACTTCTTCTTCTTCTACTTTTGTAAACAAGTTTTATTAGAATTTTTCTTTCATCATACATATTTTATGAACAGAGTGTTGACCGGGTCACATCTCCAACTTCTAATGTTGTTAAATGCCTGTTAAATATTGCCTGTTTGAAGAAAGTGTGTGAGGAGAAAATCTGCTTGGGCAGAATGGACAAAAGGGAGGAATATTGTGGAGCAAATCTTGGACTGAAATCTCGTTCTAAGTCAGCTGGAGATCCAGGAGGAAATAAAGGAACTCTTATTTTCTAAGGCAATTGTAAGTAAATTAACTTCTAGTTCTAATAGAATTGAATGGAATCTTTAAGCAAAGCTAAATAAAAACAACTAGAGATTCTTTTAGAAACCATTAAGTCCAATTCTCTCCCAACCTTTCCCTCTGCTTTCATAGTTTCCCTTTCAACTTCCCCTACCATTTCCATAGAAAGTAACACCAGTGCACAGAGAAGTTTGAGAAAAGCTGAATTTATAGCTAAGCAATGTCTTTTTATAGCTTAAATAGTAATGTCAGTGCTTGAGCAATTGGCTTCCACAAATAAAAACTGGGACTTGTTAAAATGTGACAGTGAGACTTCTCTTTTGAAAGCACTCTAAAAGACTTCTGCTTTTCTTGAGGTGCCTGTGTCAGACCGTGATGACCAACCCTTCCTGCGAAAAATTATGAAGGAACCGTATATTAACAAATTTTCAAGGTTAACAATGGTGTTCAAGCTGAACATATATTCTCCCACTACACAAATATCTCCATCTCTGCTCTCTCTAAAATATTTTTAGTCACAAAAAGGAATTATCAAGTTTTGTTCTTTGTAAATTAACCAGGTTATGTTGTACTGGACATATTGCTGTAGAGCCTATATTCCGGTTGTTGGCTCACAAAAAGAAAGAAAGAAAGAAAGAAAGAAAGAAAGAAAGAAAGAAAGAAAGAAAGAAAGCAATTGTAACTCAAGGCCCACAGGCCGGATGCGGCCTGCGGGGTGCTTAGATCTGGCCTGTGGGGCCACCCTGGAAATAGCAAAGGCCTGGACTGAGGTGCCTCTGCCAATGAAAACAAAGCTTGTAAAAATTCTGACCGGCCCTGCCCCTATCTATTCTCTCCCTCCCAAGTTCCAGCTTATCGGGAAGAAATGGGGATTTTGCAGTAACCTTCCCCTGGATTGGGGAGGGAATGGATATTTTGCAGTATCCTTCCTCTGGAGTTGGGTGTGAATGGAGATTTTACAATATCCTTCCCCTGCCATGCCCACCAAGCCACACCCACAGAACCGGTAGTAAAAAAATTTGAAACTCACCACTGTAGGGGGTGACGTGTGAGCAGTATTCCAGTATTTGAGGGGCTGCCACATAGAAGAGGGAGTCAACTGATTTCCCAAAGCATCAGAAAGAAGGACAAGAAACAATGGATGGAAACAGAGGTGAAATCCAGCAGGCTCTGGAGAACCGGTAGCGGTAATTTTGAGTAGTTCAAACTGGCAAATAGCACCTCTGGCTGGTCCCAGAGTGTGGTGGGAATGGAGATTTTGCAATATCTGATTCCTTTCCCCTGGAGTGGGGAGGGATTGGGGATTTTGCAGTATCCTTCCCCTGCAATGCCCACCAAGCCACACCCACAGAACCGGTAGTAAAAAAATTTGAAACTCACCACTGTAGGGGGTGACGTGTGAGCAGTATTCCAGTATTTGAGGGGCTGCCACATAGAAGAGGGAGTCAACTGATTTCCCAAAGCATCAGAAAGAAGGACAAGAAACAATGGATGGAAACAGAGGTGAAATCCAGCAGGCTCTGGAGAACCGGTAGCGGTAATTTTGAGTAGTTCAAACTGGCAAATAGCACCTCTGGCTGGTCCCAGAGTGTGGTGGGAATGGAGATTTTGCAATATCTGATTCCTTTCCCCTGGAGTGGGGAGGGATTGGGGATTTTGCAGTATCCTTCCCCTGCAATGCCCACCAAGCCACGTCAACCAAGCCACACCACACCCACCAAACCATGCCCATAGAACCGGAATTTTAAAAAAAATCTGAATTTCACCACTAGATGGAAACTAATTAAGGAGAGAAGCAACCTGGAATCAAGGCAAAACTGCCTAACAGTGAGAACAATTAACCAGTGGAACAGCTTGCTTTCATAAGTTGTGAGTGTTTCATCACTGGAGGTTTTTAAGAAGAGATGGGACAGCCACCTATCTGAAATGGTATAGGGTCTCCTGTCTGAGCAAGGGGTTGGATTAGAAGACCTCCAAGGTCCCTTCCAGCTCTATTCTGACTGAATTTCTGTTTAGCAGTCCTCAAATTCTACCGGGCCAAACTGAATGCATTGTTTTCTATCATCCTACTGTGGGAGTATAAAAATATTACCTTTCATCACTGTAGTTTATATTGTTGGGATGACTCAGACTCTTTCAGCTATATGCACCTACAGTGAAGAAGAAATAGAGGGTATGACATCTATTTGTCACTTGTTCTTCTGCTTGACTAGTGTTTAGATACATCTTTAAGGGTTTTCAAATTCTGTAGCTCTTGGTACCTGATATGCTCTTTTTGGGTCTGAAAGTTCATATGAATTTCTTTTCTTTTTAGCTTTTTGTACATTTTTTACTTGCTTTACTTTTTTAAAATAACTACTGGATTATGGCTGTAATAAACTTTTGCATTGTACTGGGTGAAGTTCATGCAACGTCTTGATCTATCAAGGTCCTTGAGATTCTGTAGTAAATAGTCCGAAGTGAGAAATGAGAATTCAGAAGGTGTCATTAACATCATGGAGCAAAAAACAGGGAAAAGGTTTTAAAGACAAGAAGGAAAGGGAAAATTATTCCATTATTCCTGATTTATCTCCAGCACTATTTCAGCTTGTCTGGGGCCAGGAACTGAGTATGTCCTTTTATGGTTAATGGGCAAGCTGTAACTTTAGCACCACATTCAGCTCTCTGCCTAGTAACAATTTCATTTATAAATAAGTCCGTTAGATCAGACATTCATCAATCAGTTAGGTGGGGAGAAATTAAGAGAGAAAAGTATAATGCAGAACTTGCAAAGAGAGGAAGAGAAAGACATATTGGCTTTGGCCAACTTATCCCAGCATAAGTAATAGAAGTAATTATATAACCACAATATCTTCCTTGCTCAAATAATTGGGAGGGAGGGAGGGAGAGAGCAAGGAAGCTGAAACTCTAAAAATTCTCTCTGGTGAAGCAGAAGTCCAAAATAACAATTTAAAGAGTTTAAAGCAGTTAAATACTAGGATTTTCAATTTTTGCATAGATGCCCCTTTGTGACCCATTTTAACAACTATTTTGCTTCCTAATCTTAAATTTTCCTTTAGAAATATGAGAATTCAAGGATATCAGACTGTTCAATGTACCCTGTTATGAAAATGGACAGTGTGCCCAGGATTTGTATTTCAACGATCTTAGCAATCTTAGAAACAAAAAAAAAATTTTTTTAATTAAAAATATTATCCTTATTTGCTAGGGGTAAGGAATAATCACAATGCTAGATATGAACAAAATGTCAACAGAGGCTTCACAATGAAAGCACCTATTCTTCAAGTAGCACAAACTTACAGGGCTGGATTTATTATTGTGTGCCTTTATAAGCCATTATCTAAGCCAGGGGTGTCAAACTCAAGGCCTGTGGGCCGAATCTGGCCTGCAGGGTGCTTAGATCTGGTCCGCAGGCCTGCCCTGGCAAAAGAAAGGCCCGCCTGTGGTGCCTCTGCCAGTGAAAATGAGCTTGGGAGGGCACCACGTGGCCCGCCGGGCTCTGTTTATGGCCTCAACAGCCTCCTGCAACCCTCTGTCAGTAAAATTGGATTTCACAAGGCCTCTACAGCCTAAAATGAAACCTAGGCAGGCTTTGCGTGGCTTCCCCAAGCTCTGTTTCCACTGGTAGAGAGATGCAGGAGGCCGTCACATCCGAAAAGGTAATCTCAATGAGTGATATTGAGCTGGCCTTGCCCATCCTGGCCATGCCCTCTTCCCCAGCCCCCTGAGGTCAAACCCAACCCTGATGTGACCCTCAATGAAATCGAGTTTGACACCCTGGTCTAAGCCCATCAATAAATAGAAATACAGTATAAGTGCTGGGGACAGAGGCATGAGGTAACTAGTTCCCCAAATGGGCCTAGGATTTAACCTTCAAGTCCCATCATTGGCATGATGATAATGGCTTTTTTCTCTCCTCCTGCAGTTATTCAGTTCTGATATGTAAAAAGAGATTATAACTTCTACAGTGCAATTTTTGTTGTTAGTGGGAATTTTATGGTGTTATTCATTTTCATCATGTTGGGAATACGTTAACTTTTGTACACTGGCTACTCTGTAAGCTTCCAAGATGTGTCAGATTGTAGGCAAATGCAAGTTTAATAAATGAATTAAATAAAAAAACCCAAACATTTCTTTTGCATGACGTTTTGCATGACGTTAGTGCAAGTTTAGCACTAAAGATGTTGTAGAATGGATGAACAATGGGACACCGCAGAGAAGATGCAACATTGTCCTATTTGATTTTGTACACTTCCTCGTTCTTCATCCCCCAGGTTCATTCCTTTCATTTTCTGGATTAGTTTATTTTATTTTTTCTCCACATGTCCTTTCTTACACAGCTCTTCTACCTTATGCATTTTTTATCTGCACTTCTCCTAGAACAGTGTTGGCAAACCTTGTCAATAAATGGGACCGCACGTGCCGGAAACTGGAAGAACAGACGCCCAGTGTGCATGCGTGTGCCAGGAAGATGATCTTCCGGTTTACGGCATGCACATGCGCATTGGCCAGCTTGTCTTCGCACGTGCATGCGTGCCCGAAACCAGAAGATCATCTTCCTGGTGTGCGCATGCACACTGGGTGGCTGCTCTTCTGGTTTCCAGAGCTCCCGCATGCGTGAAGACCAGCTGGTCGGCCTGCCTGAACCTGGAAGAGCAACGGACAATGGCTTGCGTGCCCAGAGACATGGCTCTGCATGCCATTTCCGGCACGCGTGCCATAGGTTCACCATCATGGCAGTTTGGCAAGCCATTATTTCTTGTTCTGGCATTTTCTTTTTCCACATCTCTTCCCCTTGTACACATTTGATCCTATTCTCCAATCTCAGTTTAATGGAAAGGATGCTAGTTGCTTATTTGAGATCTCAAAAATGACCATCTGTTCTTTTTCTGCAATATTTTCAAAACATTTTCATTTCTAGTCTCAGAGAACTCAATCACACAAGTTCTCATGCAAGAACGTGGAGGTCTGGTGAGATTTCAATATTTCTCCCCCCACACACACACAAATCTCATGAGTGCAGCTTAGTGGCAGCATTTCCAATTACAACATCAACTGACATCTCAATTTGGGATTGAGACATTTTCATCCTAATCTACTACAAGTGATTATTAAATCAGATGATAATAAATACCACTGCAATAAAAACCCTATCATTTTTTAAAAATAAAATGCTGTTAATCATATGAAAACTTAAATGGATAAATGAAATAAAGACTTAGAAAATATTTAGTCCTAGATCATACATACATATAAATTATACACATACACACACACACACACACACACACACACACACACACACACACACACAGAGTTCTTGGCTCACAATATTCAATCATACCGTGTTTCCCTGAAAATAAGACCCTGTCTTATATTTTTTTGAACCCTGAAATAAGTGCTTGGCCTTATTGCCATGCGCTCAAAACCCCAGTTGGGCTTATTATCAGGGGATTATTTTCCGGTTGGGTCTTATTTTCGGGAAAACAGGGTAGAAAGGTCACAGAGGCAATCCGATCCAGAGCCGAAATGCCTGACTTCTCCTTGGAAAGAACCTCAAACTCCCTCTGGAACCCAAGAGGCACTATCAATGGGTGAGCCAAGCTAACAGTCCCTTTTTCCTGGTTGACGTGGGCGATCCCAATGAGTTGGAGAGCAACCAAAATGTGGCCTGTCTAGGAAAACAGATTGATGGTAAAATCCTCCAATATCAAATCACACCGCAATTGTCCTGAGACAAAAGAACTCAAGATCTATCAACCATCCTCTAGTGAATGTTGAGCGTTCTATCGTATAGGAGAGGTCCATGGTTATTTTAGAGGTCAAACTCCTGAGCTGACCCAGGAACTTTATTGCCAGTGATAGGTTAAAGTCTCCAAGGGCAATCAGACTCAGGCACTCCACTGCTAACCTGGCAATGGAATCTAGCAACTCAGATAGGGATGTTGCTAGATACCAGGGAAGGTGGTAGGTACATCAGCATTATTCCCAACTGTTGGAAAAGGAAGGAAAATCTTTTAAAGATTAGGAAGCCCTCAAAAGACCTGTTGAGTATGCACATTCTTTGGGCCATGGATAGACATGAGGATGCTGCTATCTCTTCTTACAAGAAACAACATTAGAAACATTTTCTCCTCCTCTGCAATAAGTGAAACAAAGAACACAACTCTCACCCGGGTCACCACTTCTTTACCCACCTACGGAAGGAGGTGGATAAAGAAGGAGATATAGAAGCATAGCCAGCCGCACAAACAGGCTGAAGAACAGTTTTTATCCATGGGCTGTCAGACTCCTGAATGTGAAATAACATCATAACTATGTAATAGGATGGATTTGCACGGCATAACATGTAAGATGTTCACACTGGTGTTTGGTTAATATGATTTATTGTTGTGTCCCACTCCTCCGCTGACGACCGGGTCAGGGAAATCCGAATCAGGCGTGCCTCTGCAGCTCTGCCAAAGTCCTAGCAAAGTTCTCAAGGCAGGCAGGAGACCAGAAAGTGACTTCAGCAAGATATATTAGACTTTGCCTGACTCAGAGAATGCCAGAAAGCAGATCCTTTATATAGGCCATGGGGTGTGCTCCATGATTCAGCACTTATCCAGGCCTGCCCCTCCTTTCCTTCTGTCGCCGCCGCCTATCAATTCTTCTGAAGCGAGGGTCACTCCAGTCTGCAGCTGTTGGCAATTGACCTTCCTCAGGCTCACATGCTGTGGGGGAGGGGGAGGGGTCTAGTTGCTCCGTTTGCCTGGGCATGGAGCCAGAGCTGGGGGCTGGAGGTATACTAGGACATTCCTCAGCGTTCGGAAGCAGATAAGAAGGCCCCGGCTGCGGTGAAAGCGGGCGAGACACAACAATTTATTGGGTTAGGAATTTTCTGTCTTCACTGTGAATTGTATTGTGTTGAGGGGGGATGCACTGAGGGAGCTCAACCAATCACACTGTACTTACGTTGTGCACTGACAATAAAGATTTGAAACCAAAACTTGAAACTATGAGTCTGCTGCAGGAAAATGTATAAATAGAGTTTAGGATTGAGTTCAGATTGTGCACTTATTCTTCAACAGCATACAGCACCATCTAAAAAAACAACAACAGCTAATTTCTTTATCCAGCGCATATTAATCTTCTCTGAATAAATCATTACCTTTATGCACCTCCATATTACTTGTTCCGTAGTATACGGACAAAGATATGTTATATGTATGTAGACTTAGTCCTCATTTATATATTGTCTAATTCCCCACAATAAGGCAGTGGTTAGAAAAGTCATGAACAATTGATTTGGGGAACTTGCAAGTGATTGTATCCTCATGATGAACAGATGTCTCACAGTTGAATTCATGCTAGTTCTAAACAACCTCATATTGGCACTGTCACCTGCCTTCCCAAGCTTTGGTTAGAAGAAAATAGAAGCATTGAAAGTGATGTGGCAGCTCAGATAGGCTTAAAATGTTTCAAAAATATTTCAATATTATTTTTTTTAAAAAAAAAACAGATCTTTCTTCTTTCTTAATGCCTTGGTATACCGATGGTTTCAGCAATCATTCAAAATTATATTGCTTCAGTTCAGGACAGCAAACATAATTCAAAAACTCGAAGGCCTTAGAAATATCTGCTAAGATCATAATGAAAAATAACAGTGTCACTTCTTAAATCATCAAAGTTTAGGAATGATCACGAATTCCAAATTTGTCATGATAAAAAAATATCAGGAGGATTAACTCTGAGCCATAGAACAGGAAATCAGTAATACTTCATGCAAAAAGTTGGAACAAGAAAATCAGTCTCTTCCTCAAACCCAGAGGCAGAATATTTCCAATTTGCTAGATAGTTAATTTTTTTTCATTAATAACTTGGATTTATTCTCTCGTAAACGAGCGTGTGGAATTTAGAGTATGTGTCCTAATGAATTAGACAAATAAAATGTTGAAACAGAATCACACAAAGTTGGATTTTTGTATTTCGCAGAATAATCACTCCCAACTGCTCAGATGATTTTCTATAATATTCATTGTAGAATTATTTGCAATTTCTACAGTACTTGTAAGCTGCTTTGGGATATTCTACCTAGAAAGGCAATTTGTATTAAACCTCTGGGGTAGTCAAAGTCAAGAAGTAGGGATAGCAGGAAAACAAGGAACGCTATTATTGTGAAAGCTTAAAATAATGATCTCGAAAGCCTACCATAGTTTATCCACATTATCTTATTCCAAACAAAATTCAGAAAGGATTATTTTGCATTTCTTTCTCATATTTTCTCAGAACTGGATAATAATTTCTGAAACTCTTCCTGTAACAATTCAACCATTCCTGCACAAGCTTGGGCTACATTCTTTCACAAGTTATATGTAGTTGCAATGAATAAATTATTCAAAATTATTTAAAAAACATATTCCCATATGTTAATGAAGTGCCAATTCTAGGAAATATTAAAAGATCTGGACAGAAGCCTCCTAATTTATTTCAGGAAAAAAAAGGCTAGATAAGAAAGACAGCGTCATTGCGCTCTGCATTGAAAATTCCTAGGTTCAACACACTGGATTCTAACCAGACCATAGTCCTCTAACTAAGAATTACGTTGCCATGAAATGTATGATTAATAGTATATTGTGAGGGAAATAGGAGAATGAAGGAGGATTAGGTATGTTTGCTACCTTGAGTTATTTATTAAAAATAATAAAGGTGGGATAAAAATAATATAGAATATTTGTTTAAATGGGAACCAGTTATTTTAATTAGTAACCAGAGACTTTGATCAAGATACTTATATAAACAACGACAACAAATAATTAAAAATGGAAGCTTCAGATTTCAAACTAAATAGCCATTTTTCAACAATTTAAGGGGGAATAGGTTCCTTTCCTTTAACTAGACCTTCCAGGTCTTTCTTATAGAACACTTATAGCAGTTTAAATTAGCAGTAAGAGTTCCCAAAGAAGCTCAGAAATCTTGCTAACTTCAATTTTTCCAAGTATATTACATATGCAAAATTGGGGCAATAAATAGTAAGAGGGAAGTCTATTGTGATTGGATATCTGTGATTACAGTATATGGATTATCCAGTGCCAGGGAATTGATTTATTTCATATTTCATTAATGGGCTATGGTTATTTATTTATTTGTTCAATTAATACGGCCACCCATCTCAGTTTCATCACTCTGAGTGTGTTGATCAAATTCTCCAATTAGGAATTAAAATAGCTGGTCCCCATTTAAACATATATTTTATATTTTACATTATTTTTATCCCACCTTTTTTATTATTATTTTTTATAAAAAACTCAAGGCAGCAAACATACCTAATCTCCCTTCGTCCTATTTCTCCTCACAATATATCAATCATGCATTTCATGACAAAGGGATTCAATATATATTTATATTACCATTAAAATATTAAAAACATTTAAAAACAATAGAAACAGTAAAACAAGCAAAAACACTAAAACCATCCAAATTAAATATACTTAGAAGCCAGATACTTTGCCAGTAATGAAACCCTTGACACATTTAGCACCTCAAGGTTTTTAGGGCCTAGCAAGGTTGTGGCCAATGCAATCTCTGAAGGGCAGTGGTGGGATTCAAGTAATTTAACAGCCGGTTCTCTGCCCTAAAGATTTCTTCCAACAACCAGTTTACCAAACTGCTCAGAAAGTTAACAACCGGTTCTCCCGAAGTGGTGCGAACTGGCTGAATCCCATCACTGCTAAAGGGTATTTCATAGAGCAGGGGCCACTGAAGAAAAAGCTTGTCTTCTGGTCTCCACCAGCCCACATTATTTGACTAGCAATCTGTAGCATGTTCATTCTGCTGGTCCTGTTGGACGGGCAGTGTCTCTTGCAAAAAGGTGGTCCTTCAGGTACCCTGGTCCCAAACCATATGTTGTGCCTTCCAAAGCAATAGCTATCCTTGTATATCTATTGCTTTGGAAGGCACAACATATGGTTTGGGACCAGGGTACCTGAGGGACCACCGTTCAGAAGGAGTGAACTATCAGTGTTCTTCTACCAGTCTTTCCCTAATACCTCGTTTCTTCAAAAATATATATTAGAGGAAAAAATATGAAAAAATGAAAGCCAGTACGAAATGCAGTCAGTGAATCCATGATTACCTGGGTTTACATTTCGATAGAGCTGTATGTTCAGCTTGTAATGAGCTCAGGAGAAACTTGACTAATATAATCTTCTCTGCCTCTTTTCAATGCTTTGTAGTATTACTACCACATGGCTGTTCCACTAAGCAAGGGAAACTAAGGGTTGGATTAACAAATGTGTGACCAGACTGTATAGTACCACATATTGCATATAGTTACTTTTGTTCTGTTAAGTAAAAAGTGTCCCCAAATTTATAATTACATTGTTCTGTTCTAGATAATATCCTTCATTTATATTTATATTTTAGTTTATAGATTTAAAATGTAAAGGCTGAATTATGCACAGTAAGTAGAACTATCCTACATCCTGTACCCAGAAGCACACAAAACAGAAACAAGAAATTTATGCTAAGCAGAAAGATGGTTTTGCAAGCTGACCACCCACATCGTTTTAAATTAATGCATAACACGTCTCCAGAGATTTTGAGTCAATATTTAATTGCACTGAGGAAGTGAAGAATACATTAAGTAGTCATGCAAAGATATGTGATACAAATCAAAGCAAAGGTCTGGATACTGAACTTTGTGTTACACACAACTATTAAATTGCATTGTTCATGTTGCCAGCAAAAAAGGGAAGGATTCCCAGGTGAAGAAATATATAGCTTCCTCACATTTCAAGAACTGAAGATTGATTTCATTCAAAGCCACACCAAGGGAAGTGAAATTTCAATTTTAAAAATCTTTAAACCAGTGCATCCTTTGTAATACCCGATAAAAGCAGAGAGATGATTTCCATAAAAGAGCCAACAATAGGAAACCACAAGACCACGTTGAGTGTTGAAGAAACAGTCTAAAGTTAAGCCACATGACCAAGCAATCTTCCCTCAATTTAAGGCAAACCAGAGTTTATAAATTACACATCACTTCATCATTCTGCATTACATACTCTTATGCTTCTAAAACTGTTGATAACTGCCAGTAGAATTAAATCCATTTTACGATGCGCTTCAGAGGAACTCAGAAAACAAAAGGTCAAATTCATTATTTAGAAGCATTTACAGCTACTAATCTAAGCCTTCTGGAATCTAATGCCCCAGACTGGATAATAAAAAAGAAAGAAATACAAATACATGCAGTTACCACATTGCACAACAGTCAATTCCAGTAGACCTCTCTTCAAGAAAACTACATCACTATGTCCATGAAGTCACCAGAAACTGCAACTGATTTGAAAAAGATTTTATTTTTTCCAGCTATGGCCAGTTTGATTCCTAAACCTATACTGTGACTAAGAAACAGACTTTCCAATTTGATTGTATTCATGTAAACAACACAGCCTCAATGTACTTTTCCATAACTAAAGCTACAAAATATTATCCCTTTGAAATAGCTTCTTCTGGAAGCTGGAATTCTCTTAAACTGTAATAATACATTTCTGCTTTAAGGTGCCATGCTAAATATAAAAGCTGACACTGGCAGTGATTAACACTTCTCAAACATTCTTATTATCCAGAAATGCATAATGAACCTGTCAGAACAGTATTCATGTTTCTGTCTCCTGGCAAACAGAAAACAATTGCATCTCATCTTACACTTGCCATTCGCTTTAAATTACTTGACAATATGTACAACTAATTACTGTAACGTTCACAGCAAATACATGCAGGCAGCAACCACATATAATTCCAAAAGATGGGAAAACATTTTTTTCTTGGTTATCAGAACAGAATGCAACTGCGTGTGACTCCACACAACGATCAATTCAAATCATCCAAATAAATAAATATTTCCTTTAATATACAGCAAAACACTAAAAAAAAAGAAGAAGAACCACATTCTCTACATCTAAATCCACCTCAACCTCTACATCTATATCTACAACCTTCTCATCAACAGAAAGAGAACCACACAAGGCGAGTGTTAAAGTAAAATCTTGCTTACCAAGTACCCCAAGTCGGTAGTTGACGGTGATGACTATCACATTGCCATAACTTGCGAGCACACTGCCATCATATAAATTTCCAGTGCCTTCCATGTAAGACCCTCCGTGAATATATACCATGACTGGTTTAGGTCCCCCACTATCTCGAATGTCTGCAAGAAAAACATTTAAAAAAAAACATGATATCTCAAGAATGTTATAACGTGCATAGACATCTTAAGTTGTTTTCCTTTTTTCCTAAGCTGTTTTTTTTAATGTTTCCCAAGCAACATACATAAATTATTACAACTTTATGTGCTATTGGCTGAGGTAGGTAGCATCTATCCAAACTTGGAAGATCTTGGAAAGGTAATTATTGTAGGATTTTGTTAGTACTTGGACGAAGAATCATCAAGAAGTCTCAGGTCTCTAGGCTAGAGTGTGAAGCCAAACAAAAAAGGCAATGGCCAAACACTTTTTTTTTTTACATTTAAACAATTTTCAAGCAAGTTTACCTTTTCATTTACTGAACTTTAATAGCTATTACGGTGTTTTCTTTTTAATAAGCATCAGATCATGACATTTTAATGTTATTATGAAGCCTGAACAGGACTGTTAAAAAAAATGGAAATTAAGAATTATTGTATTTTGGAGCTGTTTCAATTTTTCTTGCTTCTAGATTCACCATCTGAATTCAAGAAACATCCTACAGAAATCTGGGTTTCTTTCCCTCCAGAACACCTCTACACTGAAAATCCAGAACAATAAATATCAATTGTTTAGACAATCTAAACTTCGTATGTGTACAATTTATGTGGCCACTGATTTTAGAAAACGGACTCTTAAAAGCAATAATTTAAGGGACCAACCATAGCACTCGAAGTCACAAACACAAATCTGACTCTTAAAAGGCAACATTAACCAGCAGAGCTCGTCTGACCATCTGGATCAAAAAGAGGGAGGGATAGCAAATTGTTTTAAGGCCTTACAAAAGCTTGAAAATGTACTGCTTCCTCAACAACAATATAGCTTCCCTGAGATCACAAGTAATATCAAGGAATCCAGAATTCCAACAGAATCTACCATCCTTGGATATGCTATGGTAACTGGCTGGATCTGAGAAACACTATTTTAGATATTTGTTTATCTGTCCAGAGCCTAGAATTGTTGATATTCCTGCACTTTGTATAAACTGTGCACTCCGGACATTTAATTAGGTTACAATTGCAATCAGAATGTCGGTAGGTAGATAGAAACATCTTCAGAATGCAGATAGAGCTGAGAAAGTTATCCTAAAAATGAGCTAGAATTTTTGGCACCTAGAGAAAACTGAGCAATAACAGTTTAAAATTGACCACATAAAGTCAGGAATGGCTTTCGAGACACTTTATGAAGAGATTTCTTCATGCATTATCCTAAATTCATAGCAGATTTAAAAAATCAATAATTGCTTTGGATGATTGCTTTGTATCAACATCCTCATCACCAGTTTCCTTAGTTTATTTTGTCCAGATTAGGATGCAAAATATTGAACAATACTGATCAACTATTCCAATGTATGCCTCTTATTAGAATAGAATAGAATTTTTTATTGGCCAAGTGTGATTGGACACACAAGGAATTTGTCTTGGTGCATATGCTCTCAGTGTACATAAAAGAAAAGATACGTTCATCAAGGTATTAATTCATTAATTCCTTGTGTGTCCAATCACACTTGGCCAATAAAAAATTCTATTCTATTCTACTATCTGTGCAATGTATGGGTGCAGACACATCTAACTCTTTGCAAAGAAAGTCCTCCAAGAAAAAGCTTGGGGAAATTAATAAGGAAGCAGTGTATGCCTACAAGGCTACCCTTCCAGCCAGTTGTTTCCTTCTAATGTTGTCATAAATTTCTAATTAAGCCATCTGGCTAGGTGAGAAAGGAGAAGAGATAGCAGAATTGTAGTCTATAAGTAATTTTTGAAAGGAATGGAAGTCCTTGCAAATCAGGCAAAAAAGCTTCAGGGCTGGGAACAGCATGAAATTGTTAGATTTCCAGAAAAAAATCATCTAAATTTTGAAGGATCAAAAAAAAGATGGATGGTTTAAAAGTAGTCCTTGACTTACAACCATTTATTTAGTGTGCATCTGAAGTTACAACAACACTGAAAAACATGACCTTCGGTCCTTGCGCTACAACCGTTACAGCATCCTCACAATTACAGTGATCAAAATTTGGGCACTTGGCAACCAATATATATTTACAATGGTTGCATTGTAACCTGGGGCCATGAGATCACCATTTGTTCCGAACTGGCTTCTGACAAGCAAAGTCAATGGGGGGAAGCCAGATTCCCTTAATGGCCACATGCTTCATATAACAACTGCAGTGGTTCACTTAAGCAGCCTGGCAAAAGAAGTAATAAAATCAGGTGCAAGTCATTTCATTTCTTAGCTGCAGAAATTCTGGTCCCAATTGTGGTCATAAGTTGAGGACTACCCGTAAGTATTTTTTAATAGGAATAAACACAATAAAGGGATGTTTAATCTGTTCGGCATGGAAGTTTATCATGAAATTGGTCATGATAAAGTCAGGATCAACAAAGCTTAATTGTAGCCTATGACTATCATTAACTGTTGTATCATTAAGTGTTAAATTTGTACCCTATGACTATCATTAAGCGTTCTACCTTATGATTCTTGATGAATGTATCTTTTCTTTTATGTACACTGAGAACATATGCACCAAGACAAATTCCTTGTGTGTCCAATCACAATTGGCCAATAAAAAAATCTATTCTATTCTTTCCCTTGCCACTGCTATTCCATTTACATAGAAAATGCACTAACTTTATCATCCAATTGATTGTAAGGAGAACAGAAAAGAGAGAAGATTTGTATTAGAACAAGAACTTATGCATTTATAGAGTTATGGTGATTTATTTCAAAATAAATCATGCCTTCCTATTCAGGTTGCTTTAATTGCTGGGGTGTATACATACATACATACATATATATATATATAGCTCCCACCCAAGCTCCCACCCAATCAGTTCAAACCCCCACTAGCAGTTAAAAAGGAAGAAACAGCTGCAATCACACATTGCTCCCAGAAGCACGAAGCTGAAGCCTGAAGATGACGAATGAGACTTCGTCGAAACGTCGCCAAGACACTTCCAATTTCTGTGGAGAAAACCCAAATAACCAAAGACCTACATACAAACACCCGAAAACCTCAGAAAACATATATATATATATGGGTGTGTGTGTGTGTGTGTGTGTACACACACACACACACACACACACTATATATATATATATATATATATATATATATATATATATATATATATATATATATATATATATATATATATATATATTCTGAGGTTTTTGTGGGTGTTTGTATGTAGATCTTTGGTTATTTGGGTTTTCTCCCGCATAAAATTGAAAGAGTCTTGGCAATGTTTCGACGAAGTCTCATTTGTCATCTTCATATATATATATGGGACAAAGTTTGTTAAGGTTATATAATAATCTGGATCTTAAGACAAAAAGCTGATTTGAAGCACAGTGGGAGCAGAAGTCACACTGCCAGCAACTCCTTAAAGAAACTTTGTCTTTGCATGACTACCTAGGGGGAAAAAAACCACACCACATTTGATTTAAGAAGGTGCTGGCAGATAGAACAGTGCACACCCACCTCCACTCTGAATCAGCTATTCCCCTTAAAATTTAGATCACCAAACGTCTTTAATGTTTGTTAATAGGCCAACTTAATACCCAAATAGATCTGAGAAGGAGAGCTGGTTGTTTTTCCTTAGTTAAATTTTGATTGGTTTGATTAGTTTTAAACCAAGAAAAGAAAAGAGCTAATTTAGTTGGAGAAGAAAGGAGAAGAGGGATAAGCTCTTGTTGATGAAATACAGAGCCCCTATTTGACAAAACACAGAGAGACTATAATCAGCAGCAAAACCAAAGCTTAAACCTTAGCAATGCCCTGACATTTCCAAACTTCTCTTTAGTGAGCTAAAGCCACTCCGATGATCATGTATATAGGTCAATGTACATTGGTTATGTAGGTCAATATTAATGGTGTCTTGCAGGAAACAATAAATAAAGCTAAAACTCTACCATGAGAAGTTTAGAATGTAAATATCACCAGGAGGCCCGATCAATACAGGAGCAGAAAGCAGGGTTGGCCCTGTTATTAAGCTGAGTGAGATAGCTAACTTGGTCTGTCAGTTAAAGGGAACAATAAACTATAAGTTACCTCCTAATAACGGTCTTGGAAACAGCCTTATTAGTTTGCTTCTTGTGTCTGAGGATCATTCAAGATGCTGTTTTTCAACTGTATAGTCCTAAACAATTGAAGTACAGGGTATGCCTCTTCATTAACCAAATTGCTTTTAGAGGTCTCTTTATAAACTATGATTGGGGGGACTGAATGAAGTCTTATGTACAGCACACAGGTTGCACACAGGCGCCCTTATTGTTTACATTTGGACAGCTGATGAAAATCATAAAAATTCCACGGAATGTCTATCAGTACCCTATGGTATTTTATTGCCATGAAGATGTTCTGCTGCGATTAATAAAGAATATAAACTGACTAAACAACCGAGTGCCTGGACAGAAGAACAAATAGGAATGTATAGCTCACCAGGTGATAGCCTTCTCTTTAGAGGAATATAATGAATATTTCTTAATTTGGATGCCTTTCAGGACATGCATTAAGATCAGTGACTGTATCAGTTGGTTTGGTTCAGCAACCAGGAGAAAGGTTCTCAGTGATAGCATTCCAGTTGTGGAACTCCCCACCCCTCCAAAGAGAATTGAGGCTGGCCATGAAACCATCACCTTGGTTTCGTGGGATCCTAAAAGCCAGTTTGGCTTAGTGATTAAGGCACCAGGTTAAAAACTGGGAGACTGTGAGTTCTAGTCCTTCCTTAGCCATGAAAGCCAGCAGGGTGACTTTGGGGTCAATCACCAGGAGACTGTGAGTTCTAGTTCCACCTTAGGCAAGAAAGCCAGCTGGGTTAATAAGATAACAACTACTCTGGAATGCCTTTAAACTTGCCTTTTGGTTTATGTTATGCAAATCTCCGCATCTTTCTATCATTGTTCCTCTTTTAGAAGGGGTGTCACTGGCAATTTGTGCATTAAACTACAGGTTGAAATGACATTTAGTTTTGCCTGTAGAATCACCTATTTGATGTGTTTCAACATTAATTAGAATACCTAGGGTATAATTCTCACTTCCTCCAACGTTTTCCTCCAAGATGGCTTTTCTACCCATAGCACTGGCTTCTTATTTTCCTACCATGAATGCAAAATGAAGGGACCAAAAATAAATTATTAATTTGAGAACCACTAAATGACTGGCTCACAGCAGAAGCTGTAAGCAGCTAATTGTATGCTTGTAGGTAGCGCAGGAGGAGATTGTTTAAGAATTCATCTTTAATTAAAATTACATTGAATTACAGAGCACCGACTGTGAATAGTAATGAAGTCTTGGTAGCACCATTTGGTTTATCTGGGCAAATGGGGCAAATGGAATAATGGTCTTTGGAGAAACAGCCACATCTATTTCCTGAACCTTGTATTCTAGCAAGAAATCAAGTTCAAGTTATAAAGAGCTCTGTGAATAAATTCAGCCTCCATAATGCTTTTTTTATGACTTCCTTCTGAATATTATGCTCCAAAAGGTTAAGGACAGGCAGTACTGCAAACTTCTCTCAATTTATCCACATGCCATAGCAGATAAGAATAGAGATGAAATAAATTTTCTGCATGCTACACTGTCAAAAATATCATTGCTGACCTACAAGAAATCCACCTCTTTGAAAGAAAGTGGTTCTTGCCACTCAGAAAGGACACAGGGAAAAAGAAATTGAGAGGATTCATTTTTTTCCCAGAGTTCTGAAAGCTCTGACAGTACCTCTGAAACACGTCGTAGACATATCTTATCTCCTTCAGCTTATATAAAAGAATTGGGCATTAAAACCAATTTCAATAGAAATAGATGTCTACATTTAGGCACAAAGAATTATTTGTAGCGAATGAAAGCGAATATACATGTCCCAGGATAGAGTTGCAGGATGCAGTCTAGCTTGGTCACTGGGACCAGAAGTTTAGTCTTCCAATTAACAACTAACAAAAGCATGAGTATGGAAAAAGAACAACTTAATGGTGGTGTGTGGATATGTTCTCTATGAGATTAATGAGGGATCCATGAGTAGAATCTGATTACAGTGAAGAGGACTTCACAAATATATGTGAAACCTTTCATGTGCTCCTAAAACTACATAAGGAGCAACATTTGAACAAGCTTTGTATGTTTAGACTGAAGAGAAGCACAGGAAAAAACCTTCAAATATCTGAAGGAAAAAAATACTGATGATGGAACAACATTGTTTTCTGTTTTTCCATAGGGCAGACTTTTAAAAAAGGAAGTACAGATCTGGACTAATCCCTCTCCAAAAGCAAATTCTTGTTAAAGATGAAAATCTTTGTTCACTCAAATTTTCTAAACAGCAACTAAAGACTAGCGAATTACAGATATGTAATTATTTTATCCCAATGAAGGATGAGGAAGGAACCACAAATCTCTTTGTGTTTAGTGTAATGCAATCTTGGCATTAGTATTGGCCAATAGCCTATCAGCTCAACAGGCTTCCAGAAAACATTGGCATTTTATGCAACTGATTGTGGACTTCCTTTTAAATGAAGGGAGGCAAGTTGTATTATCTTGAAACAAATGAACATGAATCAACCTGACAGAATTATCCTTTGGTACATCCCCAGTTAAGTTGGAAGTTGGTCCAGATTTTGATGCCATTTCAAACCAGACCCATGTATTTTATATCTAACCAAGCAAATACAACTTATAGCCTTCAAAGCCTTGCCACTGTTCTTCAAGCTGTTCCATAATTTATGATGAACTTTATAAAACTATTAAATACATAAAGGAGAAATTTCACTAACCATGTAATTGAAATGTGACTTTTATTCTTGACCCATCTAATTCTTGATCCTGGACCCATCCATTATCTAGACTGGGTCTCCCTACATGCTAGTTAAAAACCAACTGGGACCTTCAGCCCAAGAAAGGTTGTATGCTCAAGAGTTGTTCAGGTTATTTATGAAATGTTAAAGCAAGCCTGCTTTTTTCCTCTCTTACATTGCCATGTCAGAAGGAATAACTTC
Source organism: Ahaetulla prasina (assembly GCF_028640845.1). Taxonomy (NCBI): domain Eukaryota; kingdom Metazoa; phylum Chordata; class Lepidosauria; order Squamata; family Colubridae; genus Ahaetulla; species Ahaetulla prasina. The sequence continues at coordinate 96,566,712 of NC_080544.1, read as the reverse complement.
AAAAAGAATTCATAATCGGAGGAAGCTGCTCATAAATCTATTTGTGCCATTACAAGGTTCTGCTCTTGACATTTGAAAATATATTTCCACAGTACTTCATGTAATTAGGATGTAGATGCCTGCAAAGAGGTAACAACAGCAGACTTCTTCCCGTGAGATTGTATATTAGCAAAGGTCCACGAGACTCTTGATATTTCCTGTTCATTTGAGTAGCCAGGGCAGATTCAATTCTGAAAACTTAAATTAACAACTGCCTCCTCTATGACACACTTCACTAAATTCAAAGTACCTAACTACTGGAGGGCATTTGCTCTGGCATGATGTCATGTCCTCCCTCTCCTTTGAAGTGAGGTTACCTAACTAGACAAACAAGGCCTCCATGACTCTGGACACACAGAAACAACAGAGTGTGCACTTCATCAGATGCCTGTATTACAAACATTTCTACTAACCTCATTATTGCATTTCTGCATTTTTACTTTTCTACCTGTGCTCTATTAGCACAGGGCAGCAAGTAAACAAAGTCTAATAGTTACATAAACATGCTATTAAATATGGTTGAATAATTGAACTTTCAGGAAGATCTCTCAGGATGATGACAGGTCTTTAGTATTAGCAATAGCACTTAGACTTATATACCGCTCCATAAGCTTAGTCCTCTCTAAGCGGTTTACAGAGCCATCATAATGCCCCCAACAATCTGGGTCATCCTTTTATCAAGCACGGAAGGATGAAAGTCTGAGTCAACCTTGAGCTGGTCAGAATCGAACTGCTGGCAGTGGGCAGAGTCAGCCTGCAATAGTGCGTTCTAAAGCCACCACCTTTATTCATAAAACAAGAGCTACCTTAGGAAGATCAATTCTAGTACAGACACAAAGGTTAATTAAGTTTCAGGAGGACAACCCAGATGAATAAATTAAATCATGAATGGGCAACTTTTGTTTTATTTCTTCAGCCTCAAAGGAAGAGTGAAGTGATGATGTCACAAGAGTGGTTTGTGGCCAAATTTTTCTGCTGTTATTAAGAGCCATGGGGGAAGGTTTCAAATGGCAAATGATTTAATTGTAAGACACACAGAGTGATGGATGTAAGAGGGGAGGGGGAGAGAGAGAGAGAAAGAGAGAGAGAGAGAGAGAGAGATCTTGCAGAAATGGAGGCAAAGAGCCCTGAATTGTAATTTTTGATATATTTGATTAGTCCAGAAAGAGAAGTAAGTAAAATATTGAAAACACAAACTTTCAAATATATATCCAGAGCTTCCTGAATGGTTTAGTGGTTCCTCTATACCAGGTTCCTCTTTTCCCACTGTCTATTCCATGTATTAATTACAGAATCCTTCGATCAACGATGCCAAAGAAAACAAATTAAATCCAAGGTGGCCACTTTAAAATAGTGAGAGATTCATTACAGGCCATTGGAAATTAGTCAAATTAGTTCTAGTCTTCTGGTTCATGGAAGAGAGAAATTCTGTCTTCTTGCTTGGACCAATTATCTTTCTATCAGTCAGATAGGACCTCCCAGCTATGTTAGAACCACAACCTTCAGAAATTCTAGCCAATAAATCCAGATGACACCCCATCAGGAGAAGTCCTGTCTTCTTCCCATATAAAGATCCCACTAAAGACAAATCTGGCTTGAGCAAGGAAATATATAAGATAGAAGAGAATATTTGTAGCTCAACGTGAAACTACAGGATCCTTGGTGCTCTCTGAGATTGGTGGCTTTCTTGCAAATATTTCGTTATGAAACTAGGTAAATATCAGGGCTATGATGTTACCTAGTTTGGTAATGAAAAGTCTGCATTTGAAGATCCCTTCAAATACATGGGCCATGGTGCTATTTATGCTAAGCTCACTTTCAAGCTGATGATTTGATGAACTACATTTAGCATAAATTTACCATAAATATTGAAATATGCAATAGAAGGGTTTTAGACTTAAAAGAAGTTTTCTGGAAAGAAAAACAGTAATTAAACTAAGAAAAGACTTCACATTATGCGCTACCAGACAATAGAAATTCTGGAAGACTCTTTGTTGCTTAAATTTATATGGGAGCTTCATTCATGAATGCACTGTCAGAAGTTATTCTTCCCATATCTTTAAGTATTACTAATGCAATATGCAATACACTGATAATGCAGTGCAAACTTCCCTAAGGAGGGAAATGTAAAACAGTAGCAAAATGAAAGCTCAAATAATGTGAAATTTTAACTTGTGATATTTTCATGGATATAAAAAGAGATTTAAGGCTTTTTGTATCATCCATTCATGCAGTATAAAAGTGTACTTGAATCCTGAAGCATGGAATTGACTGAGTACCTCAGATTAATACACATAGTCCCACACACAATTCTATTTCCAAAAAAATACAATTATTCTCATTTTCCCATGCCAACCCATAGGGGCCTTGCTTCAGATTCAAAAGGTGAATCAAATTAGATGTGCTCTCAAAGCACACTTTGTTTCATGACATTGTCATCCTAGCGATTCTAATAGAAAACATACTACTCAATGTTAACTACAATCAGTAAATTAGGGTAATTAATTTTGTATGTTCTTTCTACTAGTCTTTCAGGAACATAGTTACAAAACAGATAATTAACCTGAAATGTGTCTACTATATTAGTGTTTCTCAACTTTGGCAACTTTAAGATGTCTGGACTTCAACTCCCAGAATTTCACAGCCAGAATTCTGGGACTTGAAATCCAGACATCTTAAAGTTGCCAAGGTTGAGAACAATGTGTTATATTGTTTTGTGAAGATGAATATAAACTCTTCTATATGTTGATCTTGATTTCTGGTGACTTCATGATATGCCCGTTTAGTTTTCTTCACAAACGTTTTTTTATTCTACATGTAGATACAGAGAGAGAGAGACAGACAGACAGAGAGAGGGTGGGAGAGGGAGATATTTTCCCATTTGATCTTTGAACCCTAGATTTCCAGATGTTCTCCCATCCGAGTAATATTCAGATCATATCACAATTTTTGGGATCAGTAAATGTCAACTATATGTTAGCTTGACAAGAATTGTAGAAGAGACCTTCCTATAATTAAAATTGAGATATATGTTTGATTAGAGCTCAGTTTAGGGAACAGTTCAAAGCTTTTCTTGATACTCTTTGGATATAGAGGTATCAGCATTTTTTTAAAAAAAGGAACAGAGGCAAAGGAACATTGAAAAGAAAAACAGTTCACCTCTTCTTACAGAATTGGTTTAAATACAGTAAAGCAGTGCTACAAAATGGGGAAAGGACATGGTGTCTGACTGATCCACTGATATGACTTTTTTTTATACAGAATAAGAATTTACACTTGAATTTAGTAAGCAGATTTAGTTACCTTCCTTGCTGTCATATTTTATTAGGGTTTATTTGCTCTCTGTCTCATTTCTCCTTGGAAATCATTCTGCTTTTCGATCGCTCCATGCAACATAGGGTGTGCGGGGTGGCCAAAAAGGCAACAGTCAAAAACACAAGAGCGCTACTTTCCTTTCCCTCCTATAAAATTAAAAGGAGGGGGGGAACAGAAGTGTGATCATTGTGTTTTCTCTTCCAAATATGAGACCATTTGGAGAAATGTCACATTATATGTACAGCCCCCAAATCATAGGCTTGTTTAGAATTTATAGTAGACCTTCCGAACAATGACAATCATTTGTAGAAGAGACAAAGGGATCTCAGGTAGGGATGTCCATAGTGAATGATAGAAATTGGTCATGATGGTTTGATCAAAGCTTCTCTTGTGTGTTTTGTGTGTCGCAGGACTAGGGGAGTAAGATGGGATGGTTGGACAAGATAGAAAACATGTGCCCACTTTTCAGCTCAAACCCATGTAACTCAAGTGAGCTCATCTATGTCTCTTATAACTTCTAATTCCTTTCTTTATTTTGGCCAAAATAAGTATTTAAGTGCAACGAAGGATGAACATTCTACATATCTTTACAGATGATGAGACATCTGCCAAAATTGTCAGCTTGGGTCACTGCTCTCAATTATAATTTTATGATCTTTTTTTCCAAATGATTTGCAAGTTCATTCAGAAAATAATGAGAAACTATAGGTACAGAAAAGTCAGGGTAGCACAATTTGCTCAGAATAATCTCTTAGATGTTTTCCTAGTTATCCAGCAATTAGAACTGCACATACTGTATAAATAATGACCCCCAAATCAAACAATCAACTCCATCGCTAAGCAATGCAGTCATTAAGTGAGATATTGCAGGACCCCAATGGTCTTATGACCTCCCTTGTGCTGTGGTTGTTAAGGGAGTCACCCATGGTCATTAAACAAGGCATGGCATGACTGCAAGTTGGTGATTTTACTTTTCTATTGACTACTCTTATTTAAAAGTTTTAATAAGAGTTATATACAAAAAAGACACTGGGTATGCAAAGCATGATCACATGACTGTAGGATGCTGCGATATACTGATTGTGAAGTGTCTGAATCTCAAATACATAACTGCAGGGATGCTATGACAGTCACAACCATAAATATAAGGATCTGTCCTTTTTCATCACTAGTGTAACTGTAAATGGTCTCTCAATTGAGACTACTTGCATCGGAATTAACCTAATCTAAGGAAGTTCTATTGCTTAGGCAAAAGGCAACTAGATAGATAGATAGATAGATAGATAGATAGATAGATAGATAGATAGATAGATAGACAGACAGACAGACAGACAGACAGACAGACAGACAGACAGACAGACAGAGGAGTCAGTGAAATATTTGGAAATGAATATTCTGCTCCATTTCTCAAAGTTTAACAAAGATTCTGAAACGTCTACAGATAATTTGTCACAACTTCAGAGAACTTCACTATTACTAACTTCAGTAGTCGTCTGTTACTAATAGAAGTAACAGACGACTACTCAATCAATTTCATAAAAAGAACGGAGTTACTTCTGATACCTCTCCTGTTACTGCTAGCTAAGTTTATTTTGCACAGAGATGTTCTTCCATTTTTTCCCCAAAGAGTGAAAAGTACTGATTAATCTGACAGATGTTTTAGTATTAGTGCCTGCCCCACGATTATGTGACAAATTAGAAAAGCCACAACAGTCTGAAGGGTGAAGAGCTGATCTTTGAAGTAATTTCTCAACAAGATCTGTAAACAGCACAGTCTTTCCCAAACTGCGAGCCAAATAAAAACTAGAATTAAAAAGGTAAAGTTTCCCCTCTCACATATGTGCTAGTCATTCCCGACTCTAGGGGGCGGTGCTAATCTCCGTTTCAAAGCCGAAGAGCCAGCGCGGTCCAAATACATCTCCATGGTCATTTGGCTGGCATGATTAAATGCCAAAGGCACACAGAACGCTGTTACCTTCCCACCAAAGGTGGTCCCTATTTTTTTCTACTTGCATTTTTACGTGCTTTCGAGCTAGGTTGGCAGAAGCTGGAACAAGTAACGGGAGCTCACCCCATTACGCGGCACTAGAGATTCGAACCTCTGAACTGCCGACCTTTCGATTGACAAGCTCAGTGTCTTAGTCACTGAGCCACCGTGTCCCTGCAAAAAACTAGGATTAGGAACCTCTTAATATTTCACAATATCCATTTATTAATTTTTGATCGTATAGGAAAGGCCAGTGTTAATGAGGGAATTGCTCTCAGAGTTTTGAATGTTAATAGGTTTATGGAAATAACTAATAACTTGTCATAGAATGTGTAAGAAAGTGTGACTGTGGGTAAAAAGTAGCAGAGAACATAATTTTTAATGTGTGAGTTGGATCCCGAAGGTATTTTCTTACCTGAAAAGATATCACCTTAGGATAGGTCTGTGAACCGTCTAATTTACAAAGCTAATGTAGTCACCATCTAATTATGGTGACCTGTCTGGAACAGATCGACTTCCTTTATTTTGCTATTCATGTGAGACTGTAAGAACATGAGTGTTTTCAACAGTCTAATAAACATTTACCCTGTGGCTTGTAAGTCTTTTAAATAACAATCCGTTTCATAAGCCTTGATGGGTCACAATTTGTGGGGGGTCTGTAGAAGAGCACTGTTTGAAAAAGGGGAATGTTAAAAATCCAATGCTCAAGGGGAAAGATGGAAACTGCTGTGAAATCTAAAGGACTCAAGTGTGATTTTGGAAGGATATGGTCATGTGGTTTTCATCATCATCATCATCATCATCACTCCAAATGCACTCTGAGAACAGTAGCATTTGGTCCCACTTGTTCTGTTTTCATTTCAGCCAGATTTTTTTGAGCTACGCTGCTACACTACTAAATAAATTAACTGTGGTTTGAAGAATTTTTAAAATTATTTTATTTTATTTTAAATTATTGGACACCTTGAGTATTCTAGGGACAAAGCGGCAGAGTATGTATTGAAACAATGAATAATTTTATCTCAGACTTGGTATCTTTCTAGGAATATGAAGATTCTCTGTCATCCATGTAGAGTTAACTGGAAGTTGAGATATGGTAACTGAAATTTCCATTCTTTTCTTTGGTTTGAAAAGCTTTGCTGTTTTTCGATCACTCCGTGCAACACAAGGTGTTCTAAGTGGCAAAGAACAAACGTCAAATATACAAGAGCCCTACTTTCATTTCCCTTCTATAAAATTAAAAGGAGGGGAAAAACAGAAATGTTATTATTATTGTGGTTTCTTTTCTAGTTATGAGACCATCTGGAGAAATGTCACATTATATCTGTGGCCCCCAAATCATAGGCTTGTTCTGAATTTCTGAACTTGTTCTAAATAATGACAATTTGTAGAGTTGACTGAAAGTTGAGTCACGGCAATTGGACACACTCTCTTTCTTTCTCTCTCTCTCTCTCTCTCATGGGTTTGAAATGTTTTGCCGCTTTTCTATCATTCCATGTGACTCCAGGATGTTCTAAGTGGCAAAAGGCAATAATAAACAACACTGAAGAAGCTACTTGGATAAGCAGGGAAATGTTTCAAACCAAAAAAGAAAAGAAGTGCAGATGCCATGACTCAACTTTCATACCTCTTTCTGTGAAGTATTTAAGAAGTGTAACAGTTAAATCTGAGGATAATTTGGTACGGAAGGTACAGTATTAGGTTCTATAATGCATGAGGTCCTGATTAACCAATACTGTTAGTTTTCTTCTATTGTAGCAACCACAACTGGGATTAGCTATTCAGTTGTTAAATGAAACGGTCTCTAAGTGAAACTGTGACCTTGCTTAAGAACTGACTTCAATATTCCTTTGCTTTGCAGCCCTGGAAAGATTGTAAATGTGAAGATTGATAGTAAAGTGACTTTTCCATTGCTGTGTAATTGCAAAGGCTCGCTAATCAAGGCAGTCATGATATGAGGACTTTCTGTAAGGCGCTTCATGTTTTAAACAAATGTGTGTGGCAGGAGGGCATCTAGTTTTGAAAATGCTGTTTTTTGTTTGTTTATATAATGTCAGAATGATCATTCAACTTTCTCGCCGCCCCTCAATAAATCATTATATGCCTAATGATTAGACATGTACATATACCTGAATAATTTCAAATCACTGAGGGTCCATCCTTTTTTTCTACTCCTGAATGTGCGTCTTGGAAACATTGCAAAAAGTATAGTTTTCTTCCTCTAACATCAGAAAAGAATGGCCCTAAAGCTTTTTTAGAGGCTAAGAATTAAGTACCCAAACCTGGAATGATGATATCCTAAGCCTGCGCTTTGAATGGAAGATTCCTGCAAAGTTTATGACCTCTTAAAGAGCGTCAGACTTAAGAGATAGAAGCTTGGAGTGAGGATATTACAGTTTGACCCGAATGAGAGAGGGCTAAAATGAATTTGGTTCCAGTGGTTGCACTAATGGGAAAATTAACTCACTTTTCTAATTATCTCTCTGCCTTTGACCCCCTCAATTTTCAGTTTATTCTTTTTATTTAAAGGGATAAATAACTCAGCTTCTTCAGTCAACCTTTGAATTAATGACACAGTGGAATTTGGGAGTTCATGGGTGCATGGGAAGGCTCTTGAAAGCAGGGAAAAGCCAAGTTTTACAAATTAACTGTGTTCAAAGAGCAAGAATATTCTTTAAGGGGAAAAAAATATTTAAGTAGCAAAATATATTCTAGGTTGAAGAATATATTACAGTATCTCAGTTAAGCATTTTTCCTTGGTATTTAATTTAATTTAATGTGCAATAGAAATGACACATAAATACACACACAATCACACATAGTCTGAACACATAATTGAATAATTTTGAGTATCAGACAAGAAATACACAGCTGGTCTGTTCCAGGATCCCAGAAAGGAAGGGGATGAAGAGGTATAATGCAAAGATGCTGGTAAAAGTAAAATGTCTCAGGAGAGTTTTCAAATGAAACCAAACCAATTATTTATATATCTTAACAGTTGACTAGCTCTATTATTCCTATGGTCTCATGTAGGTAACAAGATCTTATTCATCTTGTCAAGCCTTGTAAACTCACTAGATCAGGTCTGGTTAGTTTAAGAATGAATACTAGAGGTTGGTTAGACTGGAACTTGAAGGAACATTCCAGAAGAAGTCAGAAGAAACTGCTTCCATGTTTTTGTCAAGAAAACTCAGTATTTATGACTATGGAGTCATAAATTTTAGTTTTCACTAAGAGTATATGCACTTAGTTTTCACTAAGAGTATATGCACCAAGACAAATTCCTTGTGTGTCCAATCATACTTGGCCAATAAAAAATATATTCTATTCCTTCAGAATAGTCTTTATATCATTAAGAACAAGAATAATGTACTTTTTGTTAATTAGTAACCAGTTTGGTCTACCCAGTGGTTAAGGAACCAGGCTAGAAAGCTAGAAACTGTGAGTTCAAGCCTCGCTTTGAGCCGAGGTGGTGCAGTGGTTAGAGTGCAGCACTGGAGTCTACTTCAGCTGACTGCTAGCTGCAGTTTGGCAGTTCAAATCTCACCAGTTCAAGGTTGACTCAGCCTTCCATCCTTCCGAGGTAAAATAGGTAAAGTGAGGACCCAGATTGTTGGGGGTAATATGCTGACTCTGTAAACTGCTTAGAGAGGGCTGTAAAAACACTATGAAGCGGTATATAAGTCTAAGTTTTATTGCTTTAGTCACCAAAGCCAGTTAGGTGACCTTAGCCCAGTCACCCTCTCTCAGTCCAATTGACCTCACAGACCTGTTGTTGTAGGGAAAACAGGAGAAGGAAGGTGTGTTGAATATGTCTGTCACCTTGAGTTATTTGTAAAAATAATAAAGGCAGGGGATAAATAGATAGATAGATAGATAGATAGATAGATAGATAGATAGATAGATAGATAGATGATAGATAGATAGATAGATAGATAGATGATAGATAGATAGATAGATAGATAGATAGATAGATAGATAGATAGATAGATAGATAGATAGATAGATAGATAGATAGATAGATAGATAGATAGACAGACAGATGATAGATAGATAGATAGATAGATAGATAGATTAGATAGATAGATAGATAGATAGATAGATAGATAGATAGATAGATAGATAGATAGATAGATGATAGATAGATAGATAGATAGATAGATAGATGATAGATAGATAGATAGATAGATAGATAGATAGATAGATAGATAGATAGATAGATAGATTAGATAGATAGATAGATAGATAGATAGATAGATAGATAGATAGATAGATAGACAGACAGATGATAGATAGATAGATAGATAGATAGATAGATTAGATAGATAGATAGATAGATAGATAGATAGATAGATAGATAGATAGATAGATAGATGATAGATAGATAGATAGATAGATAGATAGATAGATAGATAGATAGATAGATACAAATGTTGGTAGGTAGGTATTGTAAGTAGATAGGTAGACAGACAGACATCTAAGTTTTCATGCGACTGTTCTCCAATTAGAAGAATGTTAAGCTTAAGGATCTCTCACTTCCCTTCATTTTCCCTTTCTACAACAGTAAAACTGCATTGAGGATACTGAGATGTGAAGCATCGGAGTAATATGGTTGCTTAGGAAACATTTTTATAACAGCATTTATCACACTTTCAAACACATTTCTATAAAAATGGAAATAAGTGGGTGACAAAAAAGAAACAAAACACATTGCCTTGATACTGAGTGAAATCGATCAAAACAGAGGTTAGAAAACATGCAAGAAGCAGAGTGTGTTTCCAGAGTGTGTTAGTTCTCATGGACAAAATTCAGTCGGGATGCAACACACCAAAAGTCGGTCCCAAGGAAAGAAAAATAAAACACCCTATTTTTTTTAAAAAAAAACCACTGTTATTTAAAGAACTTAACAACATTCTTTCTTTAAAAAAAAAATGTAACAACAAGCAAGAAGACAAAACACATCAAAAATGGGATTTTTTTTAAAAAAAAACACATCTTCAAAAGAAGACAAGAAGGAAAAAAAAAAGAAGGGAGAAAAAAGTTTTCCTTGTCATGCAAATCAGTTTGGCAGGGGGAAAAAATATACCTTCGTCTTCTGCACCTTCGTTAGCACCTAAATCATCTGTCTGTTTCTTTGTTAGGGGACCTAGGATTGAGAATGGAGAAAATGGAGGAAAAAGACAATTCAAGAATATACAAGATTGAAGAAGAAGAAAAAAAGCCAATATTAAACTTCCAAAGATGTTTCAAGAAAAACTCTCCAGAAGGGAGATAAGTAATTATTATCTTATTATCTTCAAAATGTGTTTTCCAGTGAAATATCTCTCAATGGATATACTGAGATCCTTTTTAATCAACTTCTATATAAAAAGCAAATATGCAGGTCCAGAAATTATATTAAACTTGAACACAAATATTTTTAATTGAAAAAATAATAATAAAAGACCCGTTATACTGTATACAAAATAACAATCAAGGAATGTTTTCATCTGCTGAATTGACAAATTTATTTATGAGCACTGAAACATATACATTTCAGGGAACAACCGTTTAGCTTTTGGTCTGCATTACAGAGATTCCAAATTGAAAAAGCAAGATAAAGGTTTTTTTTAAAAAAGGAATTTGTTTTAAAAGAAACATTCTAACACATGCAAATTGAATTTCATAAATCCAGCCACAGTAATTAACAATTTCCAATGCTAAGTAAGGACTTGATTTTTTTTTCATCCCAGTGTATATAATTTAAATGCTGTTCTGAACATAAAAATCCCTCTGAACTTTAGAATACCTGCTGACATTCTTGTTAAAAATGAGAGATACCAAAATAGGGATTAAAAACCAAGAAACTGGAAGGGTTTCTTTCACAAAATTCATTACCGTCTTAGCAGGCCAAGGCATTGCAAACTGATTCATAAGAATAAAAGAATTAAGACTTAAAAACATTCAGTGTCAGGATACAAAAAATACCATTAACCAGTGCAAGATTAATCACATTTTGCAAATGAAAATGGTTACTGTTTTCCTCAAGCATTCTGTGCTCTGTATTTTTTTTCCTAATTGCTCCAGAAGGAAACTCAAAGGCCATGAAAGATATCATTTGAATATACCACATCTTTTTATAATTTGAAAGCACACCCCAAAACAACTAAAATTCAGCATCACATTTCTTTTACTCTTTCTTCACGCTAACATAGTTCTGTCACTTGCATGCGTCACAGGGGAACATTTCTCCCTGCTGATATACAGTAGAATCATAGAACATTCAGTTTTTAAAAAAGCAGCCAAGCACCAAGTTAAAAAGAAAAGAATACAAATCTCATGCATAAAATGACAATTGAAAGAAACTAAGGACAAAAGAAAAATCAGAAGGGAGCGATAAAGAGTCACCAGAACATGGATAGGCAAGAGGCGCACAGCAGTCCAAAGAAACATTAAAAGATTTATGCATCAAATATTCTGTTTTCATCATATATTTTTTTCACATGACTGTAAAATAGTAAAGCAATTGGAAATCGGCAGTGTAAAAAAAATAATCATGGGAAATTAGAAAGTACTGTAAGTGGAAGAGAGGACTGAGAAATATAATCAAATACACTTGTAGGATTCCTGCCCCCCCAAAAAAATGTTTGTCGCCTGAGGTAAAAAGTAACATCTCTTTACATGTTCATTTCAGATGCAGACCCAGCTTCACAATTCAGTGTTGCTGGAGAGAGAAATAGGGGCCATATTTAATTCCACAAATCTTCACCCGATTCATATAATCTTGTAATAAATCATGCTGTTGGAGATGGAGATAGTGATCATCAAATGCATACTACACGCCCAGAAGAACATCTTCAATCATTAAAGATGGTGTCCTTTCTTGCCTCACTTTTTGAGTTATGGCTTACTTAAATCTGTACTCTACTCCTCTGCTCACAACAGAATACCTTATGCCGCCAGGCTTGAAATTCTGGGCTTGGACAACCTAGAACTATACCGCCTTTGGTCTGACCTAAGCGTAGTACACAAAATTATCTGCTACAATGTCCTACCTATCAATGACTACTTCAGCTTCAACCACAACAATACACGAGGAAATAATACATACAAACTCAAGGTAAACCGCTCCAAACTCGATTGCAGAAAATACGACTTCAGCAACAGAATGGTCAATGCCTGGAATGCACTACCTGACTCTGTGGTTACATCTTCAAACCCCCATAACTTTAACCTTAGACTGTCTACTGTAGACCTCACACTATTCCTAAGAGGTCTGTAATGGGCGTGCATAAGCGCACCAGGGTTGGGGATCCCTGGTGTAAAATACAATCATTTATATAACTGTTTACCCTATTGTAAATCGTAAAGCTTAATCCAACCAGTGAGGTTTGTCGAATCTGTATTCTCATTTAGCGCAATATCAACCCATAATTAAACTCAGCCACCTAAAACAAAACCCAAAACAATATGTACACCGAGACACTGAATTAGAACTACCTAAACCCAACAAATGTAACTTGTGGTGGTGGTGTTTTTGCTGTAAATAATATCTCATAGTCTGCTTAACAAATGAACTTAGCCATTTGTAAAAGAAAGCCCCTTGATTGCTATGACGTTGATCAAGCCACAAAGCCGTCTTGCATCTGACTCCTGCCACAACTATCTCATGATACTTATTAGTACTAATGGGAAAATGGACCACAGGTCAGTGACCCAGGAGTGCAATGCAAGGAGCAAAAGGAATTATGGCGCCTCATAATAACAATTAATGGCTGGGGTGTAGAAACAAGAATACTGCTGTATGTGAATTAGGAGAAGCTCCTTGTGAACTCTATATTCATTTCATTTAAATTTGCTCCTCGGTCTCATTTTCTACTAAAAATATAACTCAGCCTTTCACCCTGCTCCTCAGAGACCTACCAGGTTCAAAGGAACCAGCTTTAAAGAGGAAAATATATCATTTTGTATCTTGTCCGAATTAGAGTGTGTGCCTGCAGGAAGACATGTGAATGACTATAAGGCATGTGATCAAGGCACCGACATACCAATATTATTGGTGCTTAATTATTATGGAGCATGTAATTCTTCTCCAGTTAATGAGATACCAAAGCAGATAACATTTATTCGTTTAAAGGGATTAAAGCATAACCATAGGGGGGAAAAGTTAAAAGACCATAAACTCTGATTTAGGTACACCAGATACACGCAGGGGCAGAAGCGGAAGCTGTTTTAATCATTCTGCTTAAACTTCCAGCAGTTCCTGTGTCTCATATAAAAACGAAGTTAAAATTTACAATAAATCTGATAACACAGACTTAACTGGAAACCAAGAAAGTCAGTTTATTTCTCCATCCAAAGATGCCATGAATACTAACTGGAAGGGTTGGTGGAGAACAGTAGCCAACTGAAGAGAGAAAAGTAGTTTTCCAGCAGTGCCAAATTAGAAGAGCAAAGCAATAAACAACTAGGGCCGTGATGGTGAACCTATGGCACGTGTGCCACAGGTGGCACGCATAGCCATATCAGTGGGCATATCAGTGAGCCTCTCTAGGAGTCGCTGGAGGCTGGGGACAGCAAAAAAGACATTTCCTGTCCAACTGGAAATTGTTAAATTGTTTAACAACTTGGGGGGGGGGGCTCTGGGGGCTGGAAAAGGCAGTTTTCACCCTCCCAAGACTCAAGAGAGGTTCTGGAGCCAGGTGAGAGAGAAAAAAGGGGTTACTGGGTCATCGCATGCCAGGAGCCGGGGTGGGGGGAGAGTCACACACGGATGCAGGTGGCGGGGTGCATAGACTTATGGGTGTGGGCATGCACGCACGCAATCTCCCCACCCCCCTGTCCTGGCACGCAATGACAAAAACGTTAGCCATCAGCCTTTAAAATTTGCTCTTTTTAAATGTTGTTTTAAATTGTATATATTTTGTTTTTATTCTGGCTGTACACCGCCCTGAGTCCTTCGGGAGAAGGGCGGTATAAAAATTTAATAAATAAATAAATAAATAAATAAACTAGGGTGTTTCAAGCAATCTTTCATAGGCATGTTGACTTACAACAGTTCATTTAATGACCATACAAAGTTACAACAGCACTGAAAAAAGTGACTTATGACCATCCAAGCGGGACTGGCTTAATTTTTTAAACTTTTTGAATTTTAATAATTTTAATTGGGATATTTTAATGAATTTTATGGGTCAAATTTGACGGTTTTAAATTTTCGGCCATTTATAGAATATGTTATTTTAATTTTGTTTTAATTTGTATATTGTACTGTTTTTAATCTGGCTGTACACCGCCCTGAGTCCTTCGGGAGAAGGGCGGTATAAAAATCTAAATAATAAATAAATAATAAATAAATAAATAAAAATTTTTCACACTTACGACCATTGCATGGTTGCGTGATCAAAATTCAGAGCTGACTCATATTGATGATGATAGCAGTGTCCCAGGGTCATGTGATCCCCTTTTGTGACCTTGTGATGAGCAAAGGCAAAGGGGGAAGGCAGGTTCATTTAAGAAATGTGTTACTAACTGCTGCAAGTGATTCACTTAACACCTGTGGCAGGAAACGTCATAAAATGGGGCAACATTTCCTTAACAACTGTCTTACTTAGCAACAGAAATTTCAGCTCAATTGTGGTCGTAAGTCAAGGACTATCAGTATAAAAAAATCTAAACTGCCCTATGTTTCTCTGATACAAAGTACAGTTAGGTAAATCCCATCCAAACACCTTATATTTTTATTCAGGAAACTGCAAAATTAACTATAGAAGCTTGTAATTTAAAAAAAAACCAGTTTTATAATAAATGACTAGCGCAACTGTAAAAATTAGTATGACAACCTGATCGGAAGTTGTAAATAGCATTAATATATGTCAAAATATGACTTCCGGTTTCCTGGATAGTTCCTCAGGCCATCCCCAATGAAACCAGATTCGGTTCTTATTGTTGTGATCCAGGCCCAAGTAGGTAGTAGGAAACTCAGTCAGTGTAAAAGGCACACTCTTCCCCTCAATAGATCTATGGATCACCAAAATACCTTGATGGGATATATAAACAGAATGAGAAGAGAGGCATCTCTACATCACCAAGCAGCAAAATAAATATGTTGTGACCCAGGCCCAAGTAGGTAGTAGGAAATTCAGTCAGTGTAAAAACAAATAAACTTTATTAGAACAGCTGAGAATTAATTCATTCTCAGCGTAGTCCAACCAAATTAAAGCAAATTCCTCCCAACACAAATTCCTCAGTCCTATCACCAACCTTGGTCCAATTAGGCAAACTGCCAAAGGCCTTTCTTGGCAAATGTTCAGAAGACATCGATACAAATGCAACAAGAAAAAAGCTATCAACATTGTTTTCCGGCAAAGAGCACAAACGCTGTTGTTGGTCTTTTAAGCTTTATGGGAGGGGCCAATCATCTATTGGCCCTACTCCCGAGTCGTCCTCTTTGCTTGAGCTGCTCTTGCCTTCTGGCAGCTCTTCTCATGCGTGCATTAGGAACAGGCTCCTCTTGTTCCTTTGCCTCACTACTGTCAGTCTCTGAAGGCTCTGGAGTCCGCACTTCACTCCCTGATGGCCCTGGCCCCACCTCTGCTTCTGACGCAAAGCCCTCATCCGGGCCTTCCCCAGCCTCCAGGACTGGCCCACGCTCTTCCTCAGTCTCATCACTGTCTGACTCTGTTACCATCTCCACAGGCTCCTGGCGGACCACAACATTTATAAGTCTTCCGCAAGGTCTTTTGAATTTTTTTTTAGCAATATTCAAATACCTTTTCAGGGTAAGCAATAAGGCTAAGTCAAAAAAAAATAAGTAGGAAGCAAAATAAATTGAGGTTAGGAAGTAAGGAAAAACACCTAACACAATGTCTATGGAGATTCTCAGTCATCCAGGATACGGTTGTCCCAAAAGTGCTTTTTCAAAAGGCAACTGGACTTCCTTGTTCTTTTTTCTTTGAAGATGTTTTGCTTCTTATCCAAGAATCTTCTTCAGTTGTAGCTGAATGATGGAGAATGGAAGGGTTTATATTTCTTGCCGTCATCTGATTGTTAGCACGAGAGTGCTAATGACCAGAGGATGGCAAGAAAAATAAATCCTTCCATTCTCCATCATTCAGCCACAATTTAAGAAGCTCCATGGATGAGAAGCGTAATATCTTCAAGGAAAAAAACAAAAAAAGTTTTTGAAAAAGCACCTTTGGGGCATCCAATACGAACCATTGAATAGTAGCTTCACTGACTCCATATCTTTCTATACTTGCAAGCTACCCTTGATCATACCTCTTCCATACACGATGAATATATTGCCTTCTGTTCTTCTCAGCTCTCATTTTATTTAATTACGGTGGAGGGCTTCTTGAGTCCCCATTCATACTGAATTAAACTTACTTTAGTTACTGCTGGTGGTCTTAAGGTTTACTTTCGTATCACAAAATAATCAGAAGCATATGTTCATTTGCAGCCATTTTACTCCTTTTAACAAAAAAATGATTCCACTACCTCTCACTGATATCATTTAAACATTTACTTATCCATTTTCCCATCTTTAGTTAATAGTCTACCCAAATACAAAAAGTTATCTATTTATTCTAATTCACCATTTATATACAACCTACAGGCAATGTACTCTTATTTTTATTGTCAAACGCAAATACTTTGGTGTTTGGTACATTAATTCTCAAATTCATATTGCTTGTTGCTTTGTACATCTGTCTAACATTTGCTTTGGGTTATTCAGGTTCTTGGCCAATAACATGGCATCCTCTGCGTATAAAGATACACGTACATTACATTATTGTCCTCAACCACACTGCTCAAACATTATCACAAGCTTTCTTCACACATCCATCTATAAATACATACAATAACTCATCAGACATCAGGCATAACATATCCTTGCTTTATTCTTTGTTCAAAGCTGAACAGTTCACTGAGTGTTATTGTAATATGCACTTTGCTTCCATCATACCCTGGTTTTTATCCCATTCAGCAATTGATCTTTACCTACATATTTGTAGAAAACATTTCGGAACTGTACATTTTAAGTACAGAAATACATTTTAAGACAACAAATGCACAATACATTTTCTTTCCCTCATTGTACATTTTTCAATGACTTGCTGAGGAAAGAGCAAAAATCCATGTTGCATATTGTCTCATCTGCATAAAGCTGAACTAAATTTCCCATTTTTAATTTGTTGTTTATGGTTAATGGTGGGATTCAGCTGGCTCTGGCTGGTTTAGGCGAACCAGTAATTAAATTGCTGACTGGCTCCGCCCCTCCCCTCCCTGCCCCTTCCAGGAGTCCCCAGGCGCCCAATTTTGGCTACCAGGTAACTGCAGGGAGGCCTCCTAAGCCCAAAATGGGCCGCTGGGGTGGTGTGGCATGGCATGCCCCCGGTGGCCCATCTGCACACCCAGGAGGCTTCAGGGAGGCCTACTAGGCCCAAAATGGGGCACGGGGTGGCGCATACCCCCTGCAACCCGTTCTTGCTCCCAGGGGAGTACAGGAGGCCAAGTGCTGCTTGAAAGACCGCCTGGCCATGCCCATCATGGCCTCACCCATCCAATCGGTTATTAGGGCAGAGAACCAATTGCTAAATTATTGGAATCCCACCACTGTTGATGTTGGTTTAAGAGCATGCAATACCATTCCAAATTCCATTCCATTCCATTCCATTCTTTGGTATCACTTCCTCTACTAGAATACTGGCAAACAGTTTTCTAGACATACTGAATAAACCAATTCCCTGCAGTTTTTCCCTTGGCCAAAGGGAATAAAAATAGACTCCTTTCAATCATCAGGGTTAAATACAGATCTCACACTTGTGTTAAAAAAACTCTGTGAAGATAATTCACCAATGAAACACTACCGTAGCCACTGTCTTTTATACCAGCTGGAGATTTTGAGTTATTTCTAGCAATTAATTATATCAAAGTGTCTCATTAAAAGTTATTTCATTTTAGGTAAAGTATGAATTTATTCCGTAATTTTTGTGACTATACAATGAAATTGTGTCTATTTGTGTTTTGCTTAATATTTTAATTGAAGACGTTTTTACAAGATCACATCCTATACTGAATCTTTAACATATTTCATACCAGAACATAACGTTTTTCTATATTTACATTTCAACTTTACTATACCTCAACATTACAGCAATTATGACCTTATTTTCTGCATATTTTTTTCTTGGCCTATATCATTTAAAATATATTTCAATTTTACCACATATTAAAATCTTCCCCATACAAACCACTAAAATACTTTTTCCTGCATTCCTCTATTTCATTTTCCACTTTTTTCTTTTGTCTTTGACCTACAAAAATATTGTACATTTTTCACTTTTCAGTTCAGTAAGATGTCTTTGTTAGATCTGTAGAATGTAAAAGGCGACTTTGATGTTCTCCTCAGAAAGATACCTATTAAATTGGGTGGTTTAAAATATCAAGCTGCCTTTTTTTAAAAAAAAAATAGGAAATTCCATTTCCATCCACAAGAGAAAGAGCTGCAATAAGAAATGGGTCTGTTAAGTATATATTAGTGGAAATAAAAACATCTCTTAGGGTTTAGCCATTTTGATTTACAAGTATTCATGAACGAAGGTGAATATATGTGTCCCAGAATAATGTTCAGTTCAATCTGGGTCAGTCACCAGGACCAGAGGTTTTATCTTCCAAGCTTTCAGACTCATGTTGGAACCCATCCTCAGAGAACTTCTCTCTAGGCAACTATTAGAGCAGAACAACTATTCAAAATATATAATGGGACATAAAATAAGATATTCAGAATATTTTTAAATGTCATTTTAATAAACGCATTTTATTAATTATGAGCCTACTCAGTGGTGAAATCCAATTTTTTTTTACTATCGGTTCTGTGGGCGTGGTGTGGTGGGACTTGATGGGT
This sequence comes from Ahaetulla prasina, assembly GCF_028640845.1. Lineage (NCBI taxonomy): Eukaryota > Metazoa > Chordata > Lepidosauria > Squamata > Colubridae > Ahaetulla > Ahaetulla prasina. The sequence goes on along the minus strand of NC_080544.1, from coordinate 96,547,483 downwards.
GTGGCAGGGGAAGGATAATGCAAAATCCCCATTCCCTTCCCACTCCTGGGGCCAGCCAGAGGTGGTATTTGCTGGTTCTCCGAACTGCTCAAAATTTCTGCTAAGGGTTCTCCAGAACCTGTCAGAACCTGCTGGATTTTATCCCTGAGCCTACTCATAATTGACTACTGAGGTGTTTTGAACAAGTATTTACTTTGAGTGGGATTGTATGATTATGATTAGGCAACATGTTTTACACACTTCATTTAGCTACCATACCAGTGGTGAAATTCATCCTGATCTATCTCAGGGGTCTCCAATCTTGTCAACTTTAAGACTTGTGGACTTCAACTCCCAGAATTCCTCAGCCAGCAAAGCTGGCTGAGGAATTCTGGGAATTAGAGTCCACAAAGTTGCTAAGGTTGGAGACCCCTGATCTATCTGGCTCGCGTGATCCAGTAGGCCCGGTGGCGTCAGGCTCCGCCCACCCACCTGAATGTCATCATGTTCCATTTTTGACCCTCTGCACATGTGCAGAAGGCTCTGTGCATGTGTGGAGGAGGCGCACGTGAGTGTAGCGAGTGCATGCTCTCTCTCTCACATTTGCGATTCAGTAGCGAAGGTAAGTGCATTTTACCTGTGGGCCATACTGTTCCACCTAAATTTGATTCTTATACATAGAAAGTATAAGAAGATTATAAAAGGAAGTTTAACTTGGTGGATACACTGCAGCCTTGAAGTCCTTCTCAGCATGAACAATTCCATATCAAACAAGTTTCAATAGCCTACTTTATTATTTTATTCATCAATTTTATATGCTTATCCTGCTCATATTTTAATATAGTTCTTATAGTCAACTAATATTCTTAGTTGACCAGATATGTGAATTTAATGTAAGTTCTATTGCTGCATGGTTCATATGGAGGAGTTATTCGATCATATCTTGAATAACCATAAATTAATGGGGTCCACCTTTAAAAAAACCCCAGTTTTTTTTAGAGAAAAATTATTGTTAGCAAGCAAACCAAGGTATTGAAGAATGAAAGCCTCCAAGAAATTGGAAAATATCTCCTAATCCAACCTGTAGCAGTTTGGTATATTATATACAATATGTGTATGTTTACGTATATAACATACACACACACACACACACACACACACACACACACAAATATAATTTCTCATTTCTATAATAAATATATTAAAAAATTTTAATTTTTAATTGTTGTTTTTTAATTTGTATTTATATGTATTTTAACTGCCTGTGAACCGTCCTGAGTCCTTAGGGAGATAGGGCGGTATATAAATTTGAAAAATAAAAATAAAATAAAATAAATAAAATAAATAAATAATGATTCAAAAGCAACTGAGGAAAAAAATAATCAATTTTGATGAAATATACTTTTTTCAAATATTACAGGTGATTAAGCTATTATGTGTGTTGTGTGTTTTAGCCTTTAATTCTTAATAAAATTAATGATGCCATTCAAACTACCTGAACATGAAAAGCCCTGGATCCAGATGCCAATCCTTCTGAGTGATAGATTGAGGGGGTATGTGTGTCCCTAATAGTATGAGAAAGGTTAAATGATGCTTATTCAACAAAGTTTTCTCTAAGGTGAGGTTTCCATTATTGAGTTTGAAGACAGGTTAAAAATCTGCTGATGGTGCCCTATTTCCTTGTTAAAAGTTGGTGCTAACCTATCGGCAGTGTACAGGATGTTTTCTTCGATTACCTGGCATTATAAAGGTTGGCACAGGCACCAGATAAACTACGTTCAGAAAAATTGAAACATGTAGTATTGATCTTACATATAGAAATGTCCTTTGATCGGGCGCTGCAGGAATTTTTGAACGAAGTCTTGGCCAACTCAGTAGGATTTTGGAAGCATATCATAAAAAAAAGAGCCTTAGGAATTTACCCTTTAGCAGGATAACTCTCTGAAAACAAAGCACAATGGGGCTAGATTTCATTTCAGGAGAGAATCTTGCAAAACAAAAAAAACAAAATGAAAGACTGGGTTGAAAAATGGACTGCATCAGGCGAGTGTCAGGCAAAAGCAACAGGAACTACTCAATGAAGACTCTCAACAATAGTTTTATTGCTAGTCAACTATTTTACAAGAATCTCTCCATATTGACCGAATTCCTTGAAAATGGCAAGGCTTCAAGGATTCCAGCCTGTGCCACTTACTGATTCTAAACTCATGCCCCTCTTAACCTCTCCCTCCAATCTTGCCAGAGATTCCACCATATCCTACTTCTGCAGAGAAAAGGCAAGTCATTAAAAATCCCCAAATGCATCTCTAGATGGACAGTTCAAAAATTTTCTCCCTCATTATATGTCTTCCACCTGCTTCCTTCCCAACATGAGAGTTATGTTTAATGGTTCAGAAAGTATTCCAGGAGCCATAGTCCTCACCCTTTCCCTATTTTGTTCATTAATTGGATTAATATGTGGATTTCAAATCCCTCAGACAGGATTATTGCAAATAATTACTTCTAACACAATATCTCAAGGAACTCAACAGTCTATCTTTCCTTTTAGTTTTATCTTTGGAGCCACTTCTAGTTTTTTGTATTATTTGTATGCAAGCAATCAAGGTGTTGTTGTTTTTTTAAGGAACTATTAGACTACAATTGTGTAATCCTTCTGATAACATGGCATGGTTTAGCTCTATTTTTCTATATACGATAGACAGTTGCAAGTTGTTAAAATAGGAGATAAACTGTAATCTATGCATAAAACAGACATATGATGCCTATCTAGAAACTGCAGGTAAATTCGTGTTTGGAAGTCATGGATTATCAAAAGTATTAATACCAGTGGTAAAATCCTCCGAAGATCATCACCAGTTCGCTGCCCGCACATGCGTGCAGTGTGCCAAAAGCAGCTGTGTGCGCATGTGCAGCATGTGCCAAAAGTACACTGCATGCACATTTTATGTGCATGTGCAGCATGCCCCAAATGCGCACTTCGCATGAAAAAAGAAGATTTCACTAGGTAAGTAGAACAGTGTGGGGGAGAAACAGCTGTGCCGCACGATTTAGCATCGCTAGAAAGCAGGATTTCACTATATTAAAACAATATATATTTTGGTTACACAATTTGTTCCATTAGCAGCATCTATACCTCCCAAAGTACTATCAATATTTCCACTTGTTTTGATTATATGTAAGACAACAGTATTCTTTATAAACAATTAAAGAGCAGTGTAATGTGATTATTAAATAGTTACAATAACTCTGAATAATGAGTTTAAACATCCCATATTAACAAACTAATGGATACATTTTTAAAGACCATTAAATATATTTCTTTTGATCTAAGATTAAATTGATTCAACCCAAGATTTTTTTTCTTTCTGTTTTTGGACATAAAGGGTTAGCTGATTATTTTGGAAATGTAAAGTCAGTTAGGAGATACTTATTTGAATGGCATAGTTTTATCCCACAATTGCCTTGTTTTGGATTGATATCTCCTCTTGACATTATGTCTATCTTACATTCAGGTTCTCTTGAAATCCTTATATCCATTACTTTTAAGATTTTAATCTTCCATTTATTTATTTATTTATTTATTTGATTTTTATACCGCCCTTCTCCCGAAGGACTCAGGGCGGTGTACAGGCAAAAGTAAAAAACAGACAATACAATATACAATTTAAAATGCAAGTTAAAAAACTTATTATAATTAGCCTAAAAACTTTAAAATATATAAAAAACTAAAACCCCATTTAAAATTAATAATAAGAAATTTAAAATCGATAAAACTTAAGCCAGCCCCGCGCGAGTGAAAAGATGTGTCTTCAGTTCGCGGCAAAAGGTCCGAAGGTTGGGTGTTTGGCGTAAACCCGGGGGAAGCTCGTTCCAGAGTGTGGGAGCCCCCACAGAGAAGGACCTTCCCCTGGGGGCCGCCAGCTGACATTGCTTGGCGGACGGCACCCTGAGAAGTCCCTCTCTGTGAGAGCGTACGGGTCGGTGGGAGGCATGCGGTAACAGCAGGCGGTCCTGTAAGTACCCAGGCCCTAAGCCATGGAGCGCTTTAAAGGTCATAACCAAAACCTTAAAGTGCACTCGAAAGGCCACAGGTAGCCAGTGCAGTCTGCGCAGGAGCGGTGTTACGTGGGAGCTACGCGTAGCTCCCTCTATCACCCGCACAGCTGCATTCTGGACTAAGTGAAGCCTCCGAGTGCACCTCAAGGGGAGCCCCATGTAGAGAGCATTACAATAATCCAAGCGAGAGGTAACGAGCGCATGAGTGACTGTGCACAAGGCATCCCGATCAAGGAAGGGGCGCAACTGCCGAACCAGGCGCACCTGGTGGAAGGCCCCCCTGGAGACGGCCATCAAATGATCTTCAAACGACAGCCGTTCATCCAGGAGGACACCTAAGTTGCGCACCCTATCCTTTGGGGCCAATAACTCGCCTCCAACAGTCAGCTGCAGCTGCAGCTGACTGAATCGGGATGCCGGCATCCACAGCCACTCCGTCTTGGAGGGATTAAGCTTGAGCCTGTTTCTCCCCATCCAGACCCGTACGGCTTCCAAACACCAGGACAGCACTTCAACAACTTCATTGGGGTGGCCCGGGGTGGAAAAGTACAGCTGGGTGTCATCAGCGTACTGCTGGTATCTCACCCCGAAGCCACTGATGATCTCACCCAGCGGCTTCATATAGATGTTGAACAGAAGGGGCGAGAGGATCGACCCCTGCGGCACCCCACAAGTGAGGCACCTCGCGGTCGACCTCTGCCCCCCTGTCAACACCGTCTGCGACCGGTCGGAGAGGTAGGAGGAGAACCACTGATAAACAGTGCCTCCCACTCCCAATCCCCCCAACCGGCGCAGCAAGATACCATGGTCGATGGTATCAAAAGCCGCTGAGAGGTCTAATAGGACCAGGGCAGAGGAATAACCCCTGTCCCTGGCCCTCCAGAGATCATCCACCAATGCGACCAAAGCTGTCTCTGTGCTGTATCCGGGTCGGAAGCCGGACTGGAACGGGTCTAGATAGACGGCTTCATCCAGGTATTGGGGTAGCTGTCGCGCCACAGCACTCTCTACAACCTTCGCAACAAAGCGAAGGTTGGAGACTGGACGGTAATTACCCAAAATAGCTGGATCCAAAGAGGGCTTCTTGAGGAGGGGTCTCACCACCGCCTCTTTCAAGGCGGCAGGGAAAACCCCTTCCAACAAAGAAGCGTTAATAATCCTCTGGAGCCAGCCTCGTGTCACCTCCTGAGTGGCCAGTACCAGCCAGGAAGGACACGGGTCCAGTAAACATGTAGTGGCGTGAAGCCTCCCCAACAACCTGTCCACGTCCTCGGGAGCCACAGGGTCAAACTCATCCCAGACAGACTCAACAAGACGTGCCTCCTCTCCCTCGCTTGGATCATCCCAATTTCGGTCCAGACCATCCCGGAGCTGAGCGATTTTATCGTATAGATAACCACTAAACTCCTCGGCACGTCCCTGCAAAGGGTCATCCCGCACCTCCTGATGAAGGAAGGAGCGGGTCACCCGAAACAGGGCGGCCGGGCGGTTATCTGCCGACGCAATGAGGGTGGAGGCGTAGGAACGCCTCGCCTCCCCCATTGCCACTAGGTAGGTCCTAGAATAGGACCTAACTAGTGTCCGATCAGCTTCGGAACGACTGGACCTCCAGGTGCTCTCTAGGCGTCTTCTCCGGCATTTCATCTCCCTCAGCCCCTCGGAGAACCAAGGGGCCGGACGAGATCTGCGCCGGGTCAGAGGCCGCAAAGGCACGACACGGTCCAAGGCCCCAGCCGCGGCCTGTTCCCAGGCCACAATTAGTTCCTCAGTCGTGCCGTGGGCCAGATCCTCAGGGAATGGCCCAAGCTCCGTCAGGAACCTCTCGGGGTCCATCAGGCGCCTGGGACGGAACCAACGTATAGGTTCCGTCTCCCTGCGATGGTGAATGGCGGTTCGGAAGTCTAGGCGAAGGAGAAAATGATCGGACCATGACATTGGTTCTTTTATATATGTACTTTCATTTGCCATGGTATGCATGGACAGATATATTTAAACAACTTGACTGATCTTTTTTAAAAACAAAACAAAACAATGCACATAAACTTTCTCCAGATAGATAGATAGATAGATAGATAGATAGATAGATAGATAGATAGAGAGATAGAGAGATAGAGATAGAGGTCTCTGAATGACCCAATCACTTTCATCTCATCGCCACCTATCCTTTCATGTCCCTTAATGAAATAACTTTTTTTCCTTGGACTGCATTTATTGGAATACAGTTCTTCTCAAAACTCTTCCCTGGTTCTTTTGTTATCATCACCATGAATTGTAATATACAACTGTTACCAACCAATGAATTCTTAGTTTCATATATCACCATAATAATATTAATATCACAACTTTATACCTTTGGCATATATTTGTTTTGCTTTTTCATTAAACTAAGATTTTCTATATGTGTTCATCAATTCCATTCCATAATATAAAACCACATTCAGTTAGAGGTGCTTACACTCTTTTCCTGTCTCTCAGTTTCATACTTATATGACATATTCATTCTTTCTTTCTTTCTTTCTTTCTTTCTTTCTTTCTTTCTTTCTTTCTTTCTTTCTTTCTTCCTTCCTTCCTTCCTTCCTTCCTTCCTTCCTTTTTCTTTCTTTCTTTTCTTCCTTCCTTCCTTTCTTCCTTCCTTCCTTCCTTTTTTTCTTTCTTTCTTTCTTTCTTCACTTCATTCTGATCTTTACATTGCAAAGCACAATCTTCTATATGCCATGATCTTCACCAAATAACTCCATGAAGTTTAAATTTCATTGCCCATTTACAGCTTGGCTCAAATGAAATTATAACTTAATGTTTGTTAGAAAAAATAGATTAGACTAGATTATCAACCTTAGTTGTATTCGTGGCCCATGGAACAGTTCCTCATAATAGTAAAGAATAGTAAAGAAGCATGTAAGTCTTCATGTCACAAGCATAACCAAAGTCCAATTTTATCTCAAACATACTGCTTCTATTCTACATAAGCTAAGATCTCTAAATTAGAGGCTACCTGACAAGCCAACATTTTCTAGTGCACATCTACCCCATAAGAAGACATGTGCAGTGCCTTGCTACATTTTTTTTTTGTTTACATTTATACCCCGCCCTTCTCCGAAGACTCAGGGCGGCTTACAGTGTATAAGGCAATAGTCTCATTCTATTTGTATATTTTTTACAAAGTCAACTTATTGCCCCCCCAACAATCTGGGTCCTCATTTTACCTACCTTATAAAGGGTGGAAGGCTGAGTCAACCTTGGGCCGGGCTCGAACCTGCAGTAATTGCAGGCTTTGTGTTCTAATAACAGGCTTCTCTATTGCCTGAGCTATCCCGGCCCCTTAGGGTACACGGAAGTTCTACAATGCTAAATTTCTTCAGACTCTTTCAATAAAGGTGACAATAAGTGAAGTCAATGCGTAGAAATAAATTCTTAAACCCCGTAAAGAAGGGATGGAAAAACAGAAGGCTCTCCCACAAAAGGAAATTGGCATTCATGAAGAAATAATGGCAAAATATGTTCATGCAGTTGCAAAGAAAGCAATATTGACGTGCTCATGAAGTTACCGAGAATTGAGCTCAAATGAAGGTATTTTATTTTCTTCTGCCACTCTGTTGTAAATATTTGTGTGTCAGTACCTGCATATACCAACATGCACTATTTCTGATCTTTCAAACCATATCATATTCTATGGGAGCCTCGGTACTCTTGAAACTTGGTTGTTTTCTTGCAGATGTTTCATTACCCAACTATGTTACATCAGCAGCATTAGAAGGGAGTGGGATTTTCTATTTTATTTATATGCAAGTGGCATCCCCTGTCAGTGTTGGTGGAAGTATTTTTGGTGGTTCCTTGATTAGGCTGTAGTTAACAGTTGGAATGTTTAACTGAGTTGGTAGTTTCTTGATTGGGCTATACCAGGGGTCTGCAAACTTGGCTCTTTTAAGACTTGTGGACTTCAACTCCCAGAGTCCCTCAGCCAGCAAAACTGGCTGAGGAACTCTGGGAGTTGAAGTCCACAAGTCTTAAAAGAGCCAAATTTGCAGATCCCTGGGCTATTCATTTCAAGGGTGAAATGCTCTAGGTTTGGTCCAGCTCGGACCAAAGATCATCTGAACTTTTTTTTTTTACTTTTTAAGCATTTTTTTACTACTGGTTCTCTGAAACAGGTAGTTAAAATGCTTTAAAAAGTAAAAAAAAAAAAAAGTTCTGAAGATCGCGTGTTGCTTAGCTGATCATTGGACCTTTTTTTTCTTTACTACTTTATAGGCCTTTTTTTACTACCAGTTCTCTGGAACCAATAGTAAAAATGATTTTAAAAAGTAAATAAAAGGCTCCGACGATCACGCGCCACAGCTGTGATTGTCAGAGCCTTTTTTTTTACTTTTAAAAACATTTTTTTTGCAACCTATTTGGGTAAATAGGTTGTAAAAACACGCTTTTAAAAGGTAAAAAAAAAGGCTTCGACAATCGCGCACCTCACAGCTGATTACACATCCCCCGCACACTATTCTACTTCCCCCATGCCTTCTTTTGGCGTGCACTGCATGCACACATCTCACATTTGGTGCGTAGTGGGCACTGCACATGCGCAGCCAGCGAACCGGTAATAAACCGGTTCAGATTTCACCACTGATTCATCTATACCCAGATGTTATCTTGTGCATATTAAGTATCCAGTGTGTGATAAGAAGATCCACTATCTGATGAGAATTTGGCAAGCTTATTTAAAGAAACACACAAACACCTATTGCATGGTGCTAAAAAAGTAATTTATATGTCTTAAGGGCACCTATGTTAATTTTCCTTTTCCTAATGTCTTGCTTTATTACTGAGCTGGGATGCACCTAACCTTATGCAGGTGGCAGCTCTGCAGAGAGAGTTAAATTTGCAAATGAATTTAGCTCTCTAAGTTATTACCTTTTCCTCCCACTTGCCTGAGAATTCCAACCCATAATCAGAACTAATTAAACTAATTGCTCACTGTAATAGTATTATTTTACTATGCTTGCTCCACTCCAAGTTTACATACATACACACACACATGCACACACACCACCAAGGTAGGTGTGTGTGTGTGTGTGTGTGTGCGTGTGTGTGCATGTGTGTATTATTTTAACACAGCAGGCAGACACAGGGACACACACAAGGGCAGTTTATGAAATCACAAGAAGAGTCTAAAACATGAATGATGGCATTGTGTATTTTGCAATGCACGAGATGTATAACTTGTGCCATCAACATCTTGCACACCTGATTGTGAAAAAGATAACTGGTTCTTTCCATTTATATGTTTCCCAAGGTGGAAAAAAAACCCTTCATTTTTCAAGACCTTTCCTGAAAAATGGAACTCATTGTTAAAAGAAGGGCATTTCACAGGATAATCAAACTCAGTACTGATCAGTCATGGTGTCTTAGGCTTTTGGACAGGAATCTTTTCCAACTTACAGAAAAGATTTCCAGTTTATACAATCTGAAACCTTTCACCTATAATACCTGTGCTTTATAACTGACTGAAGGTTTTGGAGTCTATCAAGACTAAGTGACAGGTTGAGCAAGGTCAGTTTTATTGAGATTTAACATACACGAAACAAAACCATTGAAATCCATTGTCTTTAAATAAGCTTTCACTCAAAGTATAATCAATTTTTCATCCATTCTATGGTTTGCTTTGAGTACAGGAATCCGTTCCCTTGAGAATGAATGTGTTGTGTCTTGCCCGCTCTCACAGCAGCCGGGGCCTTCTTATCTGCTCCCGAACACGGAGGAATGTATGCCTCCCGGCCCCAGTCCTGGCTCCATGCCCAGACAAGCTGAAGAGGAGGGGGCACCTCCCGGTCCCAGCCCTGGCTCCATGCCCAAGCAGGCTGCAGAGGAGGGAGCACCCCCCGGCCCCAGCCCTGGCTCCATGCCCAGGCAAACAGAGCAGCTAGACCCCTCCCCCTCCTCCACAGCATGTGAGCCTGAGGAAAGTTTATTTCTAACAGCTGCTGATTGGAGTGACCCTCGCATCAGAAGACTGGATAGGCGGAGGCAACAGAAGGAAGGGAGGGGCAGGCCTTAATGAGTGCTGAGTCATGGAGCCACACCCCATGGCCTATATAAAGGATCTGCTTTCTGGCAGTCTCTAAGTCAGGCAAAGTCGAACTTATCTTGCTGAAGTCACTTTCTGGTCTCCTGCCTGCTCTGAGGACTTTGCTAGGACTTTGGGCAGAGCTGCAGAGGCAAGCCTGATTCGGATTTCCCTGACCCGGCCGTCAGCGGAGGAGTGGGACACGACAGAATGAATGAATGAATGAATGAATGAATGAATGAATGAATGAAATACACCTGAACATATGCACACATATCTATATAACTGTGCAAACTGAGATTCCAGTACAGGTAGTCCTCAACTTACAACCACAACTGACCCCAACATTTATGTTGTTGTGACATCTATTAAGTGGGTTTTGCCCCAACTTACAATTTTTCTTGCCACAGTTCAGTGAATCACTGCAGTTTTTAAGTTAGTAGGTTAGTTGTTTAGTGAATCTGACTTCCCCATTGACTTTGCTCATCAGAAGATGATAAATGGTGATCACATGACCCCGGGATATTGCAACCATCATAAATATAAGTCACTTGCCAAGCGTCTAAATTTTGATCACATGACCATGGTGATGCAATGAGCATAAGCGTGAAAAACAATTGCAAGTCATTTTTTTTCTCAGAGCCATGGTAAACTTAGAAAAGTCACTAAATTAACTGATATAAGTCAAGGACTATCTTTATGGGGATCGGAGGTCTTTAGACCACTATTTCCCACTACCGGCATCCCTTAACAATCTCTCTAAACTTCTTGATATTAACATTCCCATTCACTTTCACCCCATGCTGGATGAGATTGCCCCAAATAAAGGATTTGGGAACCAAGCAAAGCTTTTTACATTAACCTAAACTCTGGATTCAACTAATACATATAACATATACTGCCTACTTCTCAAATAAAATACTTATATGCAAGGAATTCCCATATTATTAGCCTAATCTATGCTCTGCTAGGATAGACTTCCTTTCTGAGAGCTGGATGACCCAGTTAAATTCTGTAGAGAATTTAGTTCTTACCTAAATGAGAATATCAGACTTAATTAATAATTCTATTAATAATCTGCAACTCCTACGGATAACTAGAGGCTGAGAGTACTCTAATTCCCATATTCCAAAAAGTTCCACTTCCAGAGAATAAAATAACTATCCAGGACTATGTAGGCTGAAGCTATAGAATAAAGTTTTGTATCGTTTCCTGTTTCAGTGAAACATATTATTCTTAGCTAGGATCAACTGTTCTTGCCAATTATGGAAAATGCATCACTTGTCTGTCACTGGTATTCAAGTTTCTTTAGAGAGTGATATATTAAACATGCCATTTGTTCTTGTTAGCAGAAAAGAGGAGGCAAGTAGAGATAAAATTGGGGTGTGTTTTTTTTAAAGAAGGCACGAAGCAAAGTACACAAAAAGGTGCTTTCCATTAAATATGATTAACAAAATAATAAGGCAGAGGGAGTAAAATGTGAGGCAGGTGTTCAAACCATTACAGAATAACAGAATAATAGAGTTGGAAGGGACCTTGGAGGTCTTCTAGTCCAACCCCCTGCTCAAGCAGGAAACCCATTTCAGACAAATGTTCTCCAATCTCCTGGTTTATGATGCTTTTTACCAGTTTTTGGCTTTTTCTTCCAGTTTCTGGCAAAAAAATGCCCATTGGGAAAAATCGATTCACTTAATGATTATCCCAAAAAAATTTGAACCCCCCCGTCTATGTGATGCCCTGACTTATGACTGCAATGACTTATGACCATAATTCCAGGCTCAATTACAATCATACGTCGAGGACTACTTCTAGTCAGGGGAAGTTTAGTTTAAAAAGTGACATATATAATTATTGGGAGGGCAAGATAGACAATCTTTTTGGTCTAGGAACTGCACTTCCCTTCTCATCTGCCCCACTCTTGGGAGTGTTTTGATGTTTCCAGAATTGGTGGAGACAACATTTTTAGATTGTTTTTATTGTTTGGGGGAACGTCTGAAGGAGCGTAATTGTTACCATAAATCTTGCACCAGTTTAGATACCCATTTTGGCATTTAAAAACATGAAAAATGAGAAAGCCTGACATTTTAGGAGAATAGAATAGAATAACAGATTTGGAAGGGACCTTGGAGGTCTTCTAGTCCAACCCCCTGCTAAGGCCTTTTAGTCCAACTCCCTATAGCAGTTCAGACAAATGGTTATCCAATCTTTTCTTAAAAACCTCCAACGTTGGAGCATTTACAACTTCTGGAGGCAAGTCTTTCCATTGATTAATTATTCTGTCAAGAAATTTCTCCTTAGTTCTAGATTGGTTATCTCCTTGATTAGTTCCCATCAAATATTGGAACACTGCTATCATGTCACCCCTACTCCTTCTTTTCATTGAATTAAGACATACCCAATTCCAGCAATTGCTCCTTATATGTTTTAGCCCCCAATCCCCAATTATCTTTGTTGCTCTTCTCTGCATTCTTTCTAGGGTCTCAACACTCATCACACTGGTAGATAGTAAGGTGAGATAGAAAAGGCCAAACATCTTTTTCTGCATTGCAGTCCCTTTTACAATCATGTTGCTCTACATCTAGTAGTTGGTGTTTTTTTCAATATCTCTTCAGACAGTAGATGTGGTTATTTTTAATGCCTTTGGTAAAGTTTTTACAGAATAACAGAGTTGGAAAGGACATTGGAGGCCTTCCAGTCCAACCCCCTGCTCAAGCAGGTGATCCTATACCATGCCAGACAAGTGGCTTTCCAGACTCTTCTTAAAAGCCTCCGGTGATGGAGCATCTACTGGTTAATTGTTCTCACTGTTAGGGAATTTCTAGTTCTTCGCTCCTTGGTTGTTCCCACCCATTGCTTCTTCAGGTTCTTTGGAGATTAGGTTGACCCCCTCTTCTTTGTGGCAGCCCCTCAAAAATTGGAACTCTGCTATCATGTCTCCCTTAGACCTTCTTTTCACTAGACTAGCAACACCCAATTCCTGCAACCGTTCTTCATATGTTTTTAGCCTCCAGCCCTCTAATCAATTTTATGGCTGTTGCCTGCACTCTTTCCAGAGTCCCTACATTTATTTATTTATTTTTATTTATTTATTTTGTCACAACATCATACAAAAAGATTATATAGTATATACACATATAAACATATATAGGAAGAAGAAAAGAAAAACAATAGGACAGGAACGGTAGGCACGTTTGTGCGCTTATGCACGCCCCTTATGGTCCTCTTAGGAATGGGGTGAGGTCAATAGTAGAAAGTTTTTGGTTAAAGCTTTTAGGATTATGGGAAGAGACCACAGACTTTTTTATAATACGGTGATCAAAACTGGATGCAGTATTCTGAAAGTACAAGTAGGTGTAAGTACAAATACAGATATTCTCTTCTATTGAAATCTAGCGCCAGATTTCTTAAACCTTAAAATGATGACTCTAGCAACAAACTCTTATCTATGAACCACAGTATTTGAGTGGCTCTGACTTCCTTTTTTAAAGGGCAGCTATTATGCCAGAGACAATTCTAAGAACTACAAAGGATGAAGTGTTAGAAACAAAGCCGTCAGCAGCATCTGAAATTGGTTTGAGAAACACTGAAACCATCATATTGTTTGGAATCAGCTCAAGAGAAAAAGAGGAGGATATTAATTTAATAGATAGATAGGTGGAACTGTCTATCTAGGCTGATTTTCATCCCCCCCCCCCCAGTGTTTAAGCACCCCCGCAAAAAAATATATCAAAGCATATAGCTCAGCTATAAGTTAAACACACATACAAACACATACAACTGTTTTTTCTAGATATAAATTTAAAATAACTCTGTTGAAAAGGAATTAGAATAGAATAGAATAGAATTTTTTTATTGGCCAAGTGTGATTGGACAAACAAGGAATTTTTCTTGGTGCATATGCTCTCAGTGTACATAAAAGAAAAGATACGTTCATCAAGTATCATAAGATACAATACTTAATTATAGTCATAGAGTACAAATAAGCAATCAGGAAACAATATCAATATAAATCGTAAGGATACAAGCAACAAAGTTACAGTCATACAGTCATAAGTGGAAGGAGATGGGTGATGGGAACGATGAGAAGATTAATAATAGTGCAGACTGAGTAAATAGTTTGACAGTGTTGAGGGAATTAAATTCAAAGAAAAGAGCGTAAGAAACTGCACAAATGGGTATCGACAATAAGCATTAAAAAAATCACGTAACTGTTTTGCATGCTCATTTTCAGTAAGTATTTATTTGCTCAAAGAACAATTATAAATAGTCAATTGAAATTTGCCCAAACTAAGAAGAGACACCTTTGCAACGCTTTTTGTAGAATAGATAACTCACATTTAGAGCAATCTTTCAGAGTTTGTATCAAAAGGGACTGAAAGAGTTAAACTGATGCAGGGAGGAAGGCAAAATAATGGTTTTGTTAAGTAAGGCTACACTCCAGTAAGAAGCATTGACCAAATTGTTTAAAAAGGTCTTACAAACTTGATTTTTTTCCTTTCTGTCCTGTCCCAAAACATCTATTTAATATAAAGCAAGGACATAATTAAATGATCTTATGTTGTGTTTAAACAACATGGCTGCATTAGTGGCTGCCTTTAAATGCATACATGGCTGCAAATACCTCATTCTTGGATAATGTTATTAAACCCTAACACATGGACAGAACTGAAGAGCTGTTCTAATTATGTTTGGATTATTATTTTTGCCTCAAGCATGGTATTGACAGGTTGGAAAAAGAAAACATTACTTGTTCCAAAACATATTAGACCTGGAAAGTTAAAACGAAATAACAATTTCATTTTTTGAATGAAAGTGTCATTTTAAAGCAGTATTCCTCTCAATAATTTTAACCTCTTTATTGGGATTTCAACGTTAATACAGACTAGGAGGCACTGTGGTTCTGAAAGAACAGGATATTGGCTATATATTCCTTTCCTCCTGTATCATTTCGTGTGTCATCTGAAAGTTTTCAAATGTTTTCAAGCAAGAAAAATAAGAAAGTGCTTAATTCAAATCACTGCTGAAAGAGTACAAATGAAGTTCAGAATTAACATTTCATTATTTCAGGAATACACTTGGAGTTATTTCATTTCATTATTTCATTATTTCAGGAACACACTTGGAGTTATTAATGTTTGAACACTGGAAATATTTCTTTTTATCTTTATTTTTTTTTTCTTCAACTCAAGTCACTGCAATGCAGGCAACTATTTTTGGCTACTACTGGTAGAGAAATCAATTAGGATATGTTTAACAAAGAGATGGAGTTTCTCCTTCCTCAAAAAGCCACCACTAGACCCAACTGTCCCATACAACTTTTATGTGGTGTGGAAGGTGGTCTTCCAACAGCTTCAGAGGATCCTGGATGAAATGGATTATCTGGACCTCTTTTAGTCTGGATTTGTATCTAAGTATAGGATTGGAATAGCTTTGGTCACCCTTTTGGGGGACCTGTGGCAGGAGTGGAACAGGGGTAGTGCAATTTGGCCTTGGAGTACAAAATGAAGCAGGGCACAGGCTGATAGAATTTTATCAAGAGAATACGATGGTCATAGCAAACACTCTTTTCCAACAACCCAAGAGACGACTCTACACATGGACATCACCAGATAGTCAACACAGAAATCATATTGACTATGTGCTCTGCAGCCAAAGATGGAGAAACTCTATACAGTCAATAAAAACAAAACTGGGAGCTAAAATTTGCAAAAATTTGCAAAATTTAGGCTTAAATTGAAGAAAGTAGGAAAAAGCACTAGACTCAGATATGAACTAAATCATACTCCTGATAAATATACAGTAGAGGTGAAAAATAGATTTAAGGAATTAGATCTGATAGACAGAGTGCCTGAAGAACTATGGACAGAGATTCGCAACATTGTACAAGAGGTAGCAACTAAAAGCATCCCAAAGAAAAAGAATAGTGCATCCATCTTTGTTCTTCTTGAATTCTCAGGAGCTTTCAATATCCTTGACCATGGGATTCAGGGATTGGTTGTAGGCTGCACTATGATGTGCTGGTTCTCTTCCCTCCTTAGGATCAGTTTTAGTTGGTGTTGATGGAAGGGAAGAGGTGCCACCCTCAGCCCCCTGCTTTCTACCAATGGTTCACTATCTTCTCCTCTCCTGTTTGAACACCTGCACTAAACTGCTGGGCAATCCAGTTTATCTAGTTAATCCAACGGCTCAGGGTTAGGTATCATCAATATACTGGTGATTTCCAGTTCTACATCTCCACCCTGGGGCAACTAAACGATGCTGTGGAGATCCTGTATTGATGCCTGGTACAGAAGCATTGTTGGAGACACCGAGTATCTGAACTCATGTTAAGCTAGTAGCCTGGTAGGCACTAAGCAGATACTAAGCAAGATGCCAGTAGGCATTCAGTCATTCCTGATGGGCATTAAGTTGGAAATCTCAGCCCTAGCAATTACCTTAACATTAAAATTATTCAGTGAGGCTAAATGCCATTGCCAGTGTCACTACTTTTTGCCAATGAATGAGAGTGGCTCTGTCTCAGTAGTATAATATACGTTATGCCTTCAGCAGGATCCAAGATACCTAGTATTTCCAGCTAATAGAACTAAAAAGCAGGTGATATGAAATCTGTCTTTCTAAATACCAGGGTCAGTCAGAGCAGATGCTACTTGACTTGAGTGACAAAGAATCAAACCAGAGACACAGCATCTTCCTATCCTGATCAAGCTAAGATGGCATATGCTCGTAGCCACCAACTGCTAGAAGAAAGGAAAATCCTCCTTTTAAGAACACGACAGTGAATTTCCATGTTTCCTGCTCAGTCTTTTAACAATGGTTCCTGTGCAAGATGGATGGCTCAGTCCTTTTCTTCTACCCCAGCAAGAAGCTGATTTGATTAAAGAAGCATTAATTGCTCTATCTAAGAGTAGGCAGATGATCTGCTGAAGAGTCCCTGTAATAACAAAAACTATATTAACACACTATGGGGTAAAAAGAATTGCATTATGTAATAACCGCAGACATAAAAGCATTAAGCACATCATTAATAACCATCTGTCTTGTAAAAAGGTGCCAAGGGTAGCATTGGGATATCTTCTGTTCTATACATAAGCCAATCGACAATTGTTGCTGTTGTTTAAATTTCTCTGAGATTTGTATTTAAAAGAATTATTCCTCCAGGGCTTTGCTGGGAATGCAAAGGATTCACAGAAAATTTAATGCGATTTTATTCAGATTCCTTCTACATTTTAACTGAAGTTATTAGAACCCCAAGCCACATCTGCTTCACAAGAACTAGGGCCAAAACATGGAGTGTGCTTCCATTTTTTTTTAAAATCAAGATTTGTAAATGCATTTATAAGCTGGGTTTAAGAGCTTGATTATTTCAAAGTTGTTTAACGTTGTTAAAGTTTTTAATGCTTTAGGGATTTTTTATATTTGTGTTTTTACGATGCCGTACGCCTCCCAGAGTCACTTAATAGTGACAGGGGTGGCATTAAATTTAATAAATAAAATATATAAACATATGAATGGAAGGAAAACACTTTTCTGTATACAGGTAGTCCTCGACTTACAACCACAATTGGCAGCAGAATTTCCATTGTTAAAAAAGGCAATTAAGTAAATTGTGTCTGATTTTATGACCTATTCTTCCACTGTTGCTAAACAAATCAGTTAAGGCTCATGACTTACAAACCACAGTAGTTAGCTTCAAACAATACTTTTAAGTTTCCATAATCTTACTCACATCCTCACATCCAGGACACAAACTGTTTCAACTCCTACCCTCAAAATGACGCTATAGAGCACTGCATATCAGAACAACTAGACACAAGAACAGTTGTTTCCCGAATGCCATCGCTCTGCTAAACAAATAATTCCCTCAACACTGTCAAACTATTTACTAAATCTGCACTACTATTAATCTTCTCATAGTTCCCATCACCAATCTCTTTCCACTTATGACTATATGACTATAACTTTGTTGCTGGCAATCCTTATGATTTATATTGATATATTGACCATCAATTGTGTTGTAAATGTCGTACCTTGATGAACGTATCTTTTCTTTTATGTACACTGAGAGCATATGCACCAAGACAAATTCCTTGTGTGTCCAATCACACTTGGCCAATAAAAATTCTATTCTATTCTATTCTATTCTATTCTATTCTATTCTATTCTATTCTATTCTATTTTATTCTATTCTAATCAGCCACAATTTTAAAGAATTATAATAGTTTGCCATTTTATTTTATTTTTCTGACAGATTCTTGGCCTTTTACCAGCTACAAAGTAAGGAAGAATAGCATAGCATCGCATATTCTTTTCTAAACTATGAAGAGAAGTAACATTTCAATTTAGTTATATGGATGGCTGAACATTTTATTTGGTTCATTTTTCCATTTTAAAAAATTGCCAGTATTCTTATATTTCTTCATAATTGAAATGAAATGAATGGCTTGAAAAAACAAATTAATGCAAAGGGCATTTTTTACTGGCAAACAGCAAGTAAATTGTAAAGTAAATCAATCCAATGGGTGTCATTTGCACTAAGACACCATCTAATGAATAAGGCAAATTGCATATGTGTGTAAATATGTCATTATATGAATGAGATAAATCTGCATGGAAATTTGGTCCACTGAATATAAACTCTATTCCACTGGGGCTTGGAATGAAATGTGGAAGAAAATAAGGCGGGGAGATTTCTATTTCACAACTTGAAATGATGACTAACATGATAACAATGCAGTCTTAGATATTTCTCTTCTTTACTGCTACACCTCATGCACTCCTGAATAGAACAGAATAACAGAGTTGGAAGGGTCCTTGGAGGTCTTTTAGTCAACCCCCCTGCTTAGGTAGGAAATCCTACACCACTTCAGACAAATGGTTATCCAATCTCTTCTTTTAAACTTCCAGTGTTGGAGCATTCACAACTTCTGGAGGCAAGTTGTTCCACTGATTAATTGTTCTAACTGTCAGGAAATTTCTCCTTAGTTCTAGGTTGCTTCTCTCCTTGATTAGTTTCCACCCATTGCTTCTTGTTCTACCCTCAGGTGCTTTGGAGAATAGCTTGACTCCCTCTTCTTTGTGGCAGCCCCTGAGATATTGAAACACTGCTATCATGTCGTCCCTAGTCCTTCTTTTCATTAAACTAGACGTACCCAGTTCCTGCAACTGTTCTTCGTATGTTTTAGCCTCCAGCCTCCTAATCATCTTTGTTGCTCTTCTCTGCATTCTTTCCAGAGTCTCAGCATATTTTTTATATAGTGGCGACCAAAACTGGATGTAGTATTCTGGATCTGAGGCAAGCCTATGTTCTGTAATAGAAGTCCCACCACAGACATGTGCATCTGTTGCTTATTCCTGGCCCACATGCTTATGTCTGAATGCATAAAGCTGTCTCATGTGGAACATGGGACCTTTCTCACATTGTACAGAGGGGAGGAAACAGCACTATACTAAACTATCAGCAATATGTTTGCAGATAAAAAAAATCAAACCAAAATTCATTATGATAGAGACATAATCTACTCAGTTTCTTTCTTAATTACTCTTGGGATGTAGTTTCTGTCTATTTCATTAATACAATCCACTCTAACACGCCTATCAGCTGGGCTTCAAACAAAGGGAATATAGGTTGGTATAGCACGGGTGGGAGGGTGGTCCTAGCTGATAGTTGGAGCAAACTGGTTCGCTCTCAGCTGATCGTCGGAGCCACCGGTTCTCCCAAACTGGTCCAAACCACCTGAACCCAACCTGTTAGATTCGGGCAATAACGAGGCAGGAGACCAGATGAGTGTCAACAGCTCTTTAGTTTATAGTGAACCCAGCAGCCAACAACGGTAAAACCCCTCCTTATATACAGTTCAGCTGGAGGCTTCAGCCAATTAGCAACGTGCTATTTCCCGCTCTTATTTTCCCTCCAAAACCCTTAAAGATACATAACACTCC
This sequence comes from Ahaetulla prasina, assembly GCF_028640845.1. Taxonomy (NCBI): domain Eukaryota; kingdom Metazoa; phylum Chordata; class Lepidosauria; order Squamata; family Colubridae; genus Ahaetulla; species Ahaetulla prasina. Next base: position 96,527,457 of record NC_080544.1, on the reverse strand, counting down.
TCCCCTCCCAGAAAACATTTTACCCCTATTTACATAAAATTAACATTTACTTTTCTACGTAATCACGTAAATACGCAGGGCGTCTCCTGACTCTTTCGGACCTGCGCAGTTCATTATCTGGGAGTGAGTCGAGCTGGCCGGAGGGACTGTTCGTTCCTCTCAGCTCCTCCTCCAGGCCATCCGGCCTTGGATTACTTGCAGACTCGTTCCTGCTTTCCTCAGGAGGGACCGGTTGGTGTCGCTGGACTTCATCGAACTCAGATAAGTCCCGCGTTTTTTCCGGGTTTGAGTTAGCTGTGGATTCAATCATTGAGTAGTCAGGGCCTGTTTCGTCTATTTCTGGTCTTGTGATTATTCTTTTTCTTAACTGGTCTATGTGGCATTTCCAAACCCGGCCATCCTCTATCTCTACGAGATACGATTTGGGCCTGGTTATTTCTAGGTTTGTTCCCTTTTTCCAATTTGGGCCGTCACCATAATTGTGTGCCCATACGGAACTCCCGACTGTCAATTCCCTTGTTTTGCCTGGTGTTGTTTTGTACCCGTCTGGTGTGTAGTTCGGGTTTAAACGGTCTAACGGGCATCTAAGCTTTCTCCCCATCAATAGCTCTGCTGGGCTGCGGCCAGTCACTACGCAAGGGGTTCTGTGTTGTACCGCTAAGAAGGTGTCAATTTTTAATTGCCAATCGCCTGGCCTGAGTCTGGACAATGCCTCTTTCGCACTCCGGACGAAACGCTCTGCAAGGCCGTTCGTCGCAGGGTGGAAAGGCGCCGAGAGGACATGCCGGATGCCCTCTTCCGCCAAGTACCCCTCAAATAGGGTTGCAGTGAACTGCGGACCGTTGTCTGAAACTAGGGTGTCTGGTAACCCGTGTGTTACAAAAAGGTGTCTCAGTACTGAAATGACAGCCTCGGCGGTCATGGATTTCATTAGAATGATTTCCAGCCATTTGGAAAATGTGTCTACCACTATTAGGAATGTTTGGCCGTGGAAGGGGCCGGCAAAATCGATATGGATTCGGGACCATGGGCCCTGGGGTTTTTCCCACTCTCGGATTGGGGCCGTTGGTGGTAGTGGTCTGGATTCCTGGCATGCTTGGCATTTCCCAACCCTATCGCTAATCTCCATGTCCATCAAGGGCCACCACACATAGCTTCTGGCTAAACCCTTCATTCTCATGATCCCAGGATGGCCTTCGTGCAGAAGTTCCAGAACTTTTTCCCACAATTTCTCTGGGACCACCACTCTATCCCCCCAGAGCAAACACCCCCCTAGCACCGATAATTCCCCGCGCTTTTTAACATATTCCTTAAAACGCTCGCCCGGCGCAGCGGGCCATCCTCTTTGAATCCAACCAATTACAGTTCGCAATGTAATGTCCTTGTAAGAAGCCCGAGCCACCTCCTTGGAAGTGACTGGGCTAGAGTCCAAAGAGTCAATTAACAAGACGGGTGTGCCCGGAGTGGGGTCTTCGATAGTCGCTGGTAGTGGGCATCTGCTCAAAGCGTCTGCATGCCCTAATTCCTTTCCTGGCCGATGTAGCAGTTTGTACGAATAGGCAGCCAGGAAGATAGTCCATCGGGTCAACCTGGGCGAAAGTGGCACGGGCGTTGGGCGGTCGCCAGCCAGCAACCCCAGTAAGTGTCTATGGTCTGTGACGATTTCGAAGTCACGGCCAAAAACATATTCATGGAACTTCTTTACCCCGGAAACTATGGCCAGGGCTTCCCTATCCAACTGACTATAGTTCCTTTCAGCCGAGGACATTGTTCGGGAGTAAAACGCTATGGGTGCTTCTGTGCCATTTGGTAGCCTGTGGCTGAGCACAGCCCCCACCCCGTAGGGGGATGCATCGCAGACTAGCACCAATGGCAGTGTGCTATTGTATTGGATCAATAGGCTATCACTGGGCAGGAGGTTCTTTACTGCTTCGAATGCTCTAGCTTCCGCCTTTCCCCAAGACCATGCAGCATTTTTTCCTAGTAATTTGTGTAGCGGCTCGGCTATAGTAGCCTTATTTTTTAAAAAAACCGCGTAAAAATTTACCAGATCCAAAAACGCCTGCAACTCTGTTTTGTTTTGGGGTGCTGGGGCCTTTCTGATTGCCCTAACCTTGCTCTCAGTGGGGTGGATCCCCTCCCTGTCTATCCGGTAGCCCAGGAATTCTACGGATCCTACCCCAATCTGGCACTTGTTTAATTTGACTTTTAGACCGGCGGACCGGAAAATACTCAAAACTTTTCTCAGTCGCACCCCTAGTTCTTCCATATTGTCGGCGGATACCAGTACGTCATCAAAGTACGGTACCACCCCGGGGAGCCCCTGCAGAAGCCGCTCCATTAAATTTTGAAATAATCCTGGTGCCACACTGACCCCAAACTGTAACCTGGTGCATTTGAAAGCACCCCTGTGCATTACGATTGTTTGTGCTTCGGCCGTGCTGCTATCTACGGGCAACTGCTGATAGGCTTGGGCCAAATCTAGTTTGGCAAAAACCTGCCCCTGCCCTAGCGAGTGCAGCAAGTGTTGCACCACTGGGACGGGGTAAGCGCTTTTTTGCAAAGCTTTGTTTAGCGTCGCCTTGTAATTGGCGCAAATCCTGACTGACCCGTCTGGTTTCACTGGGGTGACTATTGGCGTCTCCCACTTCGCATGGTCGACTGGCACTAGTATCCCCTGGCTTACTAGTTTGTCCAGTTCCCGGTCAATCTTGGGCTTCAGGGCGAAGGGAACCCTCCTAGCCTTTAAACGGATAGGGGCAACTTGAGGGTCTAGGTTGAAAGAGATAGGGGTCCCTTTGTACTTGCCCAGGCAGTCTTTGAAGACGTCCTCGAACTCCTTCATGAGTTCGTCCTTGAGGTCGACTTCATTTCGGAAGACTCCTGTCACTCCCATGCCCAATTTCCGGAACCAGTCCAGTCCCAACAAACTCGGTAGAGTCCCATCGACGATGGTGATGGGCAGAGTTTTTTCGAACTGTCCATACTTGACGTGGACGGTCGTCACCCCTCGAACAGGGATCCTGTTCCCTTGATAGTCCTGCACTCTTAGCTTCTGCAGCCGCAGTTTGCGTTTCGCGATGGCAGGCAAGTTTTTTTCTAAGTTTATTTTATTTATTTATTTTATTTATTTTATTTGATTTTTATACCGCCCTTCTCCCGAAGGACTCAGGGCGGTGTACAGGCAAGATAAAACCAACAATACAAATATACAAGTTAAAATACCATTTAAAAAACTTATTTAAAATTAGCCTGAAGTTAAAAATTACCATCAATTAAAACCCCATTTAAAATTGCTAAAATTTTACTTTTAAAAATCCAATTTAAGCCAGCCCCGCGCGAATAAAAAGATGTGTCTTCAGTTCGCGACGGAATGTCCGAAGGTCAGGTATTTGACGTAAACCCGGGGGAAGCTCGTTCCAGAGTGCCAGCCGACATTGTTTGGCGGACGGCACCCTGAGAAGTCCCTCTCTATGGGAGCGTACGGGTCGGTGGGAGGCATGTGGTAACAGCAGGCGGTCCCGTAAGTACCCAGGTCCTAAGCCATGGAGCGCTTTAAAGGTCGTAACCAACACCTTAAAGTGCACTCGAAAGGCCACAGGCAGCCAGTGCAGTCTGCGCAGGAGCGGTGTTACATGGGAGCTACGCGTAGCTCCCTCTATCACCCGCGCAGCTGCATTCTGGACTAACTGAAGCCTCCGAGTGCACCTCAAGGGGAGCCCCATGTAGAGAGCATTACAGTAATCCAAGCGAGAGGTAATGAGCGCATGAGTGACTGTGCATAAGGCATCCCGATCAAGGAAGGGGCGCAACTGCCGAACCAGGCGAACCTGGTGGAAGGCCCTCCTGGAGACGGCCGTCAAATGATCTTCAAACGACAGCCGATCATCCAGGAGGACACCTAAGTTGCGCACCCTGTCCTTTGGGGCCAATAACTCGCCTCCGACAGCCAGCTGCGGCTGCAGCTGACTGAATCGGGATGCCGGCATCCACAGCCACTCCGTCTTGGAGGGATTAAGCTTGAGCCTGTTTCTCCCCATCCAGACCCGTACGGCTTCCAAACACTGGGACAGCACTTCAACAACTTCATTGGGGTGGCCCGGGGTGGAAAAGTACAGCTGGGTATCATCAGCGTACTGCTGGTATCTCACCCCGAAACCACTGATGATCTCACCCAACGGCTTCATGTAGATGTTGAACAACAGGGGCGAGAGAATCGACCCCTGTGGGACCCCACAAGTGAGGCCCCTCGCGGTCGACCTCTGCCCCCCCGTCAACACCGTCTGCGTCCGGTCGGAGAGATAGGAGGAGAACCACCGATATACGGTGCCTCCCACTCCCAATCCCCCCAGCCGGCGCAGCAAGATACCGTGGTATCGAACGCCGCCGAGAGGTCTAATAGGACCAGGGCAGAGGAATAACCCCTGTCCCTGGCCCTCCAGAGATCATCCACCAATGCGACCAAAGCTGTCTCCGTGCTGTATCCGCGTCGGAAGCCGGACTGGAACGGGTCTAGATAGACATCTTCATCCAGGTATTGGGGTAGCTGTCGCGCCACGGCACTCTCTACAACCTTCGCAACAAAGCGAAGGTTGGAGACTGGACGATAATTACCCAAAATAGCTGGGTCCAGGGAGGGCTTCTTAAGGAGGGGTCTCACCACCGCCTCTTTCAAGGCGGCAGGGAAAACCCCTTCCAATAAAGAAGCGTTGATAATCCTCTGGAGCCAGCCTCGTGTCACCGCCTGAGTGGCCAGTACCAGCCAGGAAGGGCACGGGTCCAGTAAACATGTCGTGCCGTGCAGCCTCCCCAACAACCTGTCGACGTCCTCGGCAGCCACAGGGTCAAACTCATCCCAAATGGACTCAACAAGTCGTGCCTCCTCTCCCTCGCTTGGATCATCCCAAATTCGGTCCAGACCGTCCCTCATCTGAGCGATTTTATCGTATAGATAACCACTAAACTCCTCGGCTCGTCCCTGCAAAGGGTCATCCCGCACCTCCTGATGTAGGAGAGAGCGGGTCACCCGAAACAGGGCGGCCGGGCGGTTATCTGCCGACGCAATGAGGGTGAAGGCGTAGGAATGCCTCGCTTCCCTCATTGCCACTAGGTAGGTCCTAGAATAGGACCTAACTAGTGTCCGATCAGCTTCGGAGCGACTGGACCTCCAGGTGCTCTCCAGGCGTCTTCTCCGGCGTTTCATCTCCCTCAGCCCCTCGGAGTACCAAGGGGCCGGACGAGATCTACGCCGGGTCAGAGGCTGCAAAGGCACGACACGGTCCAAGGCCCCAGCCGCGGCCTGTTCCCAGGCCACGACCAGTTCCTCAGTCGTGCCGTGGGCCAGTTCCTCAGGGAATGGCCCAAGCTCCGTCAGGAACCTCTCGTTGTTCCAAGACATGATCATAATTGAAGATCCAGTGTCCACTTCCATTCGGCACGGCACTCCTTCGATGAGTGTTTTAATAAAGATTTTTTTCTCTAGGCGCGTTGATGCCTGGCCCCCTCTTACACCAGTCTGGTTCAGCTTCGCGCCTTTTTTAAATTGACCAATCCCGGGCCGTTTCGCGGTTCCCGCGCTTTGATTGGTCAGTTTGAATTTTTGGCGGGAAAGTTGGGGCGCTCGGCAGGCCTTCGCGATGTGCCCTTTTTTTTCACATCGCCAACACGTGGCATCCTTAAATTTGCACTGCTGCCGTTGGTGTTGGCCTCCGCAACTCGCGCATTCGCCCCGGTCTTCCCTCTCCGGCCTCCCGGTATGGAAGACTTCTTCCTCTTCCTCCTCTTCCGACTCGGCCTGGACTTTTTCATTGTGGACCGTGGTTGTTTTCGCTGCCGCCCCTGGCGCAACCGGCTTTTGTAGGGTTTCTGCTGCTTGGGTAGACATCTCGTGAGCCCTTGCCTCATCCAGGGCGATCGCGAGCGTCAGGTTGCTTCTAGACAGCAGCCGCCGTCGCAAACGGATGTCCCTGACCCCACAAATTAGCTGGTCGAGCAGCGCGTCTTCCAAGTCTCGATACTCACAATGGTTCGCGGCTTTCCTCAGTGCTGCCATGTATACACTGATGGACTCGCCCTCTCGCTGCATGCGCTGCCTTAATTCGAACCGTTGCACAAACTTGGAAGGCGTTGGTGCATAATGGGCTTTCAACGCAGTCTGCAGAGTTTGCCACGGTACCGACTGTACCGGCGTTGGCTCAGACAGCGATTCTGCGGTGTCGAAGACCTCGGGACCACAGTGACTCAGGAAATATGCCCGTTTCCTGTTGTCTGAGACTCCTTGGAGCTCGTTGGCTTCAAGGAAGCACTCGAAGCGAGCCATGTATGACCCCCATTTTTTCTTTGCTGGGTCGAATGGCGCTGGCGGTGTATAGCTAGACATCGCTATTTGCCGCCTCTTACTTGCTGGGTTCGTAACTCCTGGCACCCTTCTTGCCTCAAAATCTCATCCTCATCGCCAGTGTTAGATTCGGGCAATAACGAGGCAGGAGACCAGATGAGTGTCAAGAGCTCTTTAGTTTATAGTGAACCCAGCAGCCAACAACGGTAAAACCCCTCCTTATATACAGTTCAGCTGGAGGCTTCAGCCAATTAGCAACGTGCTATTTCCCGCTCTTATTTTCCCTCCAAAACCCTTAAAGATACATTACACCACCCCTGCCTCCAATGAGCACCAGAAGACCTCTAAAGTCTCTTCCAAATCAGTGATTCTGACGGGATAAACCCCTGAAATAAATAAATAGTCCAGGCAGTTGCCAGGAGTCAAGACTGACTTAAAGGCACATACATACATACATACATACATAGACACACACACACACACACAAACAGATATGGATACAAGAGGCAGTTTGGTGTAGTGTTTAAACCATCAGGATAGAATGTGGGAGATTATGAGTTCTAGTCCCACCTTAGTCCCACCTTAGCCATGAAAACCAGCTGGTAACCTTGGGCCACTCACTCTCTCCCAGCCCAATCCACCTACAGGGTTATTGCAATGGGGGAAATAGGAGGAGGAAGATGTGCTGGTTATGTTATATTATTGAATAATATAATAATAAGGGAAGGAAACAAATAAATACAAAATAAAATAGGAAAAAGAAGACTTATGCAAAGGGATGTCTTTACAAATGGGAAAACAGCAGCAGACATAAAATAAGTCTTCAAAGAAGCAAAGTCATGTATTCACAGGCAGCGTTGCGATGCTATTTTATGAATAATGTGATCAGTTCAAATGAGACATGATTAAGAGAATAACAGTGACAAGGGAAACAGCAATGAAAAATTGACAAGTAGCATAATTAAAGACTATCCTCGATTCAGGATAATTCATAACCGAGAATGTGAATATGTTAAATCCCAACAACTAAATTCTATTTTTTTCTGTCATGCCCATGAATGGCACCTCCACTGGTACAGTTTGAACACTGCATTCCAGCAACACATAAATAAATAACAGTAAGAGGAGATGACACAGGATTGTGTTCTTCTGAAAAGTATGAAAGTCAAAACACTCTGATTGACATTAGATGACAGCAGGTCAATACTGTTCTAAAATCGGACTTATTGTGCAATGTTGTTTGAAGATTTCATTCATCAAAAATACAAATGTCAAGCCAAATTCATTGAACTCTAATGAAGAAGGGTTTTAAAATGAGAATATTTAGGGTATGTTTTCATGAGATTAAGCATTCAAAATTAGCAAAAATAAATAGATGGATTTTGATATCCCTGCTCTTTGGTAATTGTACCCAATGAAAATTTGGTAAAATTTGCAACATTGAAAAGAATGGTTTACCCCCGACAAGAATAACCAGAATGTTCAAGAATAAATCCGAAAAATGCTGGAAATGTCATCAGATACCCAGTTCATATTACCATATGTGGTGGACATGCATAGAAGCTAAAAGATACTGGACTAGAATCCATACATTTGGAAAAAATGATAAAAGAAACATATAGACTTTAAACCAGAGGTTTTTTTATTGGGGATCATACCTGAAACCTACAATAGAGAACTGAGATATTTGATTGTGAATGTAGTAACAGCGGCCAGGATTGTGTTTGCTAAAAATTGGAAAAAATGAGAAAATACCAGTGCAAGATGAAATTATTAAGAAAATAATGGAATGTGCAGAAATGTGTAAATTGACATTTGAAATTAGAGAGCAGGAAAATAAACAATATTATAAGATATGGGATTCAATTTATCAATGGTTAGAGAAAAATATGTTAATGAAGTTTGAGAGAGGTTTTTATAATGGAAAAATTGTTGAAATACATACTGATTTAAGATGATGAAATGAATGATGTAATATGATTAACATAAAATTTAGAATACTTTACATGAAATGAGGGAAGAAATACTTATAGTTAATTAAATGATTAACTGACCACAATACTTGGATATATATCAGATTGATAAAATGTAAAACTAGATAAATCATATGTTATGTATATGCTGAAATTGCACAAAAGATTTGTAATCAACCAACTGACACACTGTATTTGTATTGAAGATGTTTTTATGTTTGTTTGTCTAAAAAATAAAAAAAAACTTTCAAAGAAAAGAAAAGAATGGTTTTATATGCTGAAGTCCAATAATATGCATTGTTGTGCATTATGACTTAGCAAATAAATTCCTTGTGTAAAAATCAAAATCCCGCATGCAAAGCTTACCTAGATGGGATCATAGCTTTTGTTACATCATAGTATTGAACATCAATATATGTTCTTTGGCACAAATTCTTTAAAACTGGGGGCATTTTATAGTCAATTGCCAGACTGGGTGGAAGCACCTAAGCAGACTTGATTGATCACAGAAAGTTACATAAGGTTAGACCTGATTAATGCTTGAGATGACACCATAAGGTCATTTACAAGTTCATTCTGTCTCCATGACCAGAACTTCGTGGTTTTTCTCTACTACTCCTGATGCTACTTTTGCCCCAACTTTAGACTCCTATTTCTTATTCCTCATGATTTCTGATGATCATCACTCTTTCTAGTTTAAACTTTATTTCAGACGTAGAGAGCCTTAAAAGAATGAATAGCTACAACATTTTTCATAGCATTTCCAGGTTTCCTCTACCTGGATAAAGGTTGGTCTCTTCAAATTCTACTGGAAATGATCTAAGCATGAATTGTCAGGAGAACACTACAATACATTTTTTCCCTCCAATTTTCTCTACAAATTCAATCCTTGAAGAAGGTTGGAGAGAGTGACTTGCCTAAAACATATGTTTTCATGGCTGAGAATCAACTGGAGCCTAGCTCTAACCCAGGGGTCTGCAACCTTAAAACTCCAAGAGCCATTTGGACCAGTGGTTGGTTGCCCCTGGTTCGCACTGGTTCTATAGAACCAGTAGTAAAACCGGCGGGAGGCTCTGCCCACTGACCCGAATGTCATCAAAACTGATCTGCGCATGCGCGTGCAAGCACGATGCGAACCGGTAGTAAAGGTAAGTAGAACCCACCCCTGATTTGGACCCATTTCCCACAGAAAAGAAAACACCAGAAGCCACAAAACCCTTCCCATGCCTGACTATTTCCTGAGCAGCCAATAAACTAGCACATGTAGTTGAATTAAACATTCTATTTTCTTCTGAAACTTTTATGGGATTTATCCATGGTTGGCCTACCGGGGGTTGAAAAGCTCAATAAATTGTGTGCCGGAGGGTGTCACACTTTGGCAGTTGTGACACATATTTTGAGTGACAGGGAGCCACAGCAGAGGGGTGAAAGAGCCACATGCGGTTCCAGAGCCACATGCGGCTCCAGAGCCACAGGTTGCTGACCCCTGATCTAACCAGTCCTGGCCAACTACATTAATTACATGTATGTTAATTTTATGAATGTTAATTTTATAGAATACTAATTATAATATTGACAATTAAAGAAACACTTCAGAGTCTAGGATTCAAAATTGGGAAAATGGGCCATATAAAATATAATTATAATTAATATAAAAACCGGAAATATTTCTGTTGGGCATCATACCAGACAAATATAATAAAAGAAATGGATACTTAATAATACATGTGTTAACAGCGGCCAGAATCGTGTTTGCACAACATTGGAAGGGTGAGGAGATCCCCACAGAATAAAAGATAATAACAAAAAATTTAGAATGTGCAGAAATAGAATAGAATAGAATAGAATAGAATAGAATTTTAATTGAAATGAATAAACTAACATTTAAAATTAAGGAAAAGGAAGACACCGTATATTTTGAGGTATGGGATCTGTTCTATCAATGGTTAAATAAGAGGATCAGGAGTTAGAAGTTCAAAAACCATAAGAGAAAGATTAATCTTCTTATTAGGATTGTTTGCCGTACCTAATTAACTTTGTTTAATTTTGATTAGTATTATCAATGAATTGATGTTGTGAGGGAAAAGCACTGTTATTATGTGATTACTATTAGAGAATACTATTATCATTACTGTGATGCTTATTATTCAAAAGAACTGTAACCAGACAACACACTGTCTATATGGATTTTGAATATGTTGCTCTTTTTTATTTATATTAATAAAAAGGGAAAAAAAAGAAAAAATTGGAAATCACATTTTAAAATGTGGCTGAATTGTGTTCACGTTCTTTTCCTGCAATGAGAGAAAGCATAACAAACGGGGGAAAAATGTGCAGCTTGAGGAATACAAGTATCGTTGTAGCAAATGCTACAACCTGTTCTAATCCCCCCCCACCTTCCTTCACTGCCTCGTTATTTTTGTGGCTAAGCAGCAAATAAATTAGTCAGCAGCTTAATTAGCATCGGTATAAGGGAAACTGGAGCCTTTCCAACGTTTTGAAATCTGTTCTTTTCTCCTCTTTTTAATCATTCCAAGCCGCATTAAGGTGACTAATAAAAATGTGTTATGGATTTTGTTTCTGTTGCTGGCCAATAGTAATGATTGATCTATTCATGAAAGAGAAATATACAATTTTTATGAGGTTACACTCATTTGTCCTATGGTCAAATTTTTTAAAAAAAAAAAAACAAGCGAAAAAGGCAGTTAGTGGTACAATGCCACTAAATTACCATGTAGCTCAATTTCTTTCTTTTTTTTTTTCACCCTTCAGCATTTTAGTACTTGGATCATATTTTCTTGCAATAGAAAATGTAAATTGTTGTGTGCATTTAGTCTTTTTTGGGGGAATTCCAAACAGTAAACCTCAGAAGATTTCCTTTGATTCTACCTTTGGAGTGGGATTTTAGTCCACTCTGGCAGAACCTTATGATCTCTGTGTGATCCGGAATCTGCAGAGGTTTCTGATCGCACAAAAGCTTGCAGTCATGTTCATTTCAAAACATTAATGTTCTCACTGCAGATTTTCCAAACGAACATTGCAATAGGAATAGCACTTATATATCGCTTCGTAGTGCTTTACAGCACTCTCTAAACCAGATCTGTCAAACTTGCAGCCCGTGGGCCGAATGTGTCACACGCTGGCCATGCCCACAGCCGGTTTAGCAAAGGGGGGAAAAGTCACGATACATCATGTGACGCCTCTGTGACGACACGTGTTTGACACCCCTGCTCTAAGCGGTTTACAGAGTCAGCATATTGCCCCCAACAATCTGGGTCCTCGTTTTACAAACCTCAGAGGGATGGGGGGCTGAGGCAATCTTGAGTCCATCAGGATCAAGTTCCAGGTGGCAGGCAGACTTAGCCTGTGATACAGGTGATCCTCGACTTACAACAGTTCACTTAGTGACCGTTCAAAGTTACAATGGCACTGAAAAAAAGTGACTGATGACCGTTTTTCACACTTATGACCATCGCAGCATCCATAGGGTCACATGATTTACATTCGGATGCTCAACCACTGACTCACATTTATGACAAGCAAAGTCAATGAGGAAGCCAGATTCACTTAACAACCGCATTACTAATTTAACGACTGCAGCGATTTACTTAACAAATGTGGCAAGAAAAGTTGTGCAAAGGGGCAAGACTCACTTAACAAATTTCTCACTTAGCCACATAAATTTTGGTCCCAATTGTGGGCGTAAGTCGAGGACTTACTGTACTGCATTCTAACCACTCTACCACCATGGCTCTGTGCCACCATAGGAAGGGCAAAGGCAGACAAATGAGACTCTGATAAAGTTCTTTGGATTTTCCAAATGAACTGTTGTGTTTGCGCCCCTCGAGTTGGGCCTCCTGCCAGAAAGTGACTCAGAAAAGTGAGGGGGAAGGACCGTCAGGACTTACCTCGGGAGCACCGGCTTCCCTGGCTCAGCTCCAGGAGCCAGAGGCAGGCCAGGTGGAAGAGATAACGAGGCCTCCGTCCCCTGACTTTCCCCCCCGCCAGGCCATGCCTCCAGACCCAGCTGATGGCAATCAGGCTTGGCTGGACCCTAGGTTTCATAGGCAGGAGAAGCAGGGGTGGGGCAGGCCTAGGAAGTGCTGAGTCATGGAACCACACCCCACAGGATATAAAGGCAGCAAGAGCTGCTGTGCCTCTTCGTAGCAGGCAAATCAACTGATTAACTAAGAACTGAAGTACTGTTTGTTCCTGGGTGACTCATCGGCGTCAAGGGAGATAACAGAGACACTTGGCAGACACTCGCTAGTTTGCTGCCAAAGCTGATAGTGCCGGCTAATTAAGCCATCGCTCGGACGGAGGCAAAGGAGGACAGAACATGAACATAGGATGATTGAAGGCGGAGAAATTGGACTCCAATGAAGTTCTTCACAGCCTCTTCATAGATTCCCTTTTGGAACATCTGAACGACACTTGATCTGAACAACATTATGATTTTAACCTTCCTGTAAAATGTTCAGGTTTATTTCCCGTATTTATTTTTCACATTTTGCACAGTCAAAAGATTATTGCTAGTAAAAAAAATATATGGATGGCATAATTTCATATTCCTATGAAATGGACTAGGGTTGAGAGAAAATGACTGACCCAAACTTATGCTGGAAGCTCCATTACACAGGAAGAGTTTAACCTTGAGTTCTAGACTTTATTTGCTATAATACATTTGCTTTTTCAGTCACATTGATAGGATTAAAATGTCTTTGTAAAGTCCTTGTAAAGTTTTATGGCAGGAAGAAAAGCAAACTGGTTCACCAAGGCAGAGATCATGATGTGTGTCAGTGAGAAGCTTTCAGATTATCCTTTATGATAATCTTTCATTATTACCCATGCTGGCTAGTCATGATAGACATTGAAAATATCATATTGGTCTAAAGAAAAATCCTCCTTCCAGATATTCCACAGAGGAGCCATGTTGGCACATTGGTTAGAATGCAGTACTGCAGGCTACTTCTGCCGGCTGCTGGCTGCCTGCAATTTGGCAGTTCGAATCTCACCAGGCTCAAGGTTGACTCAGCCTTCCAATCCTTCTGAAGTTGGTAAAATGAGGATCCAGATTATTGGGGGCAATATGCTGACTCTGTAAACCGCTTAGAGAGGGCTGTAAAAACACTGTAAAGCGGTATATAAGTCTAAATGCTATTGCTATTGCAGCCAGTCAAGAGGGAAGGTGAGGGTACTGCTCACTGCATAATCTTGCATTCTTTATCCTTGGTCTAAGATATTTACTAATAGCTATCACCTTACAGTAACAAAATAGATTTAAATACATTCAGGGAGTATCTCAAATTAAGAAAGGTGAGGTATCTGCTAATCAGAAGTGAACAAAGTGTAGCCCTCTTGATCTCTTACGGGACTGCCTGCTGTTACCTTATGCCTCCCACCGACCTGTACGCTCACACAGAGAGGGTCTTCTCAGGGCGCCGTCCGCCAAGCAATGCTGGCTGGCGGCCCCCAGGGGAAGGGCCTTCTCTGTAGGAGCTCCTACTCTGTGGAACAAACTTCCCCCTGGTTTGCGCCAATTACCCGACCTTCGGACCTTTCGCCGTGAGCTGAAAACGTATTTGTTTATTCAAGCGGGACTGGCTTAAATTTTTAATTCTAAACTATTTTAATTGGGGTTATTATTTATAAATTTTAAGGGTTTTAAATTTGACTGTTTTAATTCGGCCATTTATGAATTATGCTTGTTTTAAGTTCTTATTTTAATTGTATAGTGTGTTGTTTTTTTATGACTTGGCTGTGCACCGCCCTGAGTCCTTCGGGAGAAGGGCGGTATAAAAATCTAATAAAATAAATAAAATAAATAAATAAATCTCTTATTACTGCTTAATCTCAATTACTATTGATCCTGGCAAGGGGAACCGGTGGTGTCGTTGAAGGGGGTTATAGTTAACAGGCTGTCACTCAATTTTGGAGACCTAAGTCCAATATAACTTACATAGTACAGGTGATCCTCAACTTACAACCACCATTGAGCCCAAAATTTCTGTTGCTAAGCAAGACATTTGCTAAGTGAGCTTTGCCCCGTTTTACACCTTTTCTTGCCACGGTTGTTAAGTGAATCACTGCAGCTGCTAAATTAGTAATATGTTTGTTAAGTGAACTTGCCTTCCCCATTGACTTTGCTTGTCAGAAGGTCGCAAAAGGGGATCTCATGACCCTGGGATACCTCATTGTCATAGATATGAGTCAATTGCCAAATATCTGAATTTTGACCTAGTGACCAAAGGGATGCTGCAACGGTCGCAACTTTGAAAAACGATCATAAGTCACTTTTTCTGGTGCCGTTGTAACTTTGAAAAGTTACTAAATGAACGGTTGTTAGTTGAGGACTGTATCGTACTATGTTCCAGAGAAGAAAATTGGGAGGAATTGTAGAAGACCCAGGAAATAGTCTGGAAAGAGAAGAAGAATCACTATCAAGGCAGGAGTCAGACAAGCAGAGCTTGAATTCTTTTTAACCAATTAATTTGAAAAAAATAATAATATTCAGGCAACTTTCTCCCTGATTCACATGAAGATTAAGTGAGGGAGGGGGAAGCCTACTCAGATTTGCAAGTTTCTGTCAATAGATGTTCCACTAAAGTAGCTGTAGACCTACATGGCATTGGTTTCTTGGTCTTCTTAGGCTACTTTATAGGGCTTATTGGAACAGAGAGCAGGAAACTATGGCCATAATATATAGAGCAGGGTCTCCAAACTTGGCAACTTTAAGACTTGAGGACTTCAACTCCCAGAGTTCCTCAGCCAGCTTTGGTGGCTGAGGAACTCTGGGAGTTGAAGTCCTCAAGTCTTAAAGTTGCCAAGTTTGGAGACCCCTGATATAGAGAAACCAATATTCTGAAGCCCCTTGAAATGGCAATTAGTAAAAAACAGGAATACACATTTGAAGAAATGTATTTTCCTATTTTCTGGATTGTTTGGAAGACTTTTCTGTCATTTATAGACTTTTTAGCTATGCAATTTGGGATAAACACCCTTTGAATGTTGTGGGAGTATGAACGGATTTCCAGAAAAATCCCAGACTATAGGAATCATTAGCACTACTCAGGTGACCCTGAGGACATGGAAAAATCTCCAAGTGCTTCAATGCCCCCTCTGGCAGGATGTAGATGACCAGCTGTCTGCAAGGAATATAAATCCTTCCATTCCCACCATCCAGTTCAGAGCTTCTTGGATGAGAAGCCAAATGTCTTCAAAGAAAAAACAACAACAAGAAAGTCCAGGTGCCTCCTGAAAAAGCACCTTTGGGGCAACCATGACCTGGATGACTGAGAATCTCTACAGACCTGTCATTTATAGTTTCTAGTTCTTCCAACTTTTTAATCTTTGAAAATAGCATTTCAGCTTTAGCTTCGACAACATAGAAGCAGAATGGAAAGGATCAAGCTTATATGGCAGAAGCTTGTATTCTATCTGCAGATGGCCCAAATTACAACTGCCCACAGCTCCTGGTGGGCAGGGATAAGGAGGACTCCTGCTGAAATTTTGGACAGCTTTTGCCTGTCAATCTGGACAATACAGATCAAGACAGACTATTCATTTAACTGAGTTGGTCTGTTCTTACAGGCTACAGAAAACAGCTTCTGTGCATCTAAGACAATTTCCTGATTTTAAATGCTTGCTTAGAAGAAAAATAAAACAGTTTTTTTTTTAAAAAAACACCACTTTATATCCTGCCTGCCTGCACGGTGGATGGACTATTCAGCTGGGGGCTTCAAAATATATCCAGATCTTCAGGTCTAATGTCCAAAATTTCTGTTCCTTTTCCAAGTATCTGACATCACAATCAAAAAAAGTCAAGAAATGCCATAAAAGGATGTTACTCACACTTGGCCACTTTGCAACAAGGGCTCTTGTCTTCTTGTGGCATTTTGACAAGAAACAGTAGCTTTAACACTTGCAAAGTTTAAGAGACCTTTTGCATGTTCTTTTCTTTTTTTTTAATCACTAACGAGATCATATTTGAAGCCCTGTTTGCAATTTTTGGCAGACGGATTATTGGAAGCATATTGCAGAGCCTGAAAATGTACAACAAATGTCAACTCAAGTGACTCGGGGGCAAGAATCTAAATTGGAATGAAACTGTTCTAAAACTAGCATCTAAGCTTCAGAGGCACAGAAGGTGCTGAAATATTTTGTATATACCAAAAGAGGGAGGGAGGGAGGGGGGAGGGAGAGAGAGAGAGAGAGAGAGAGAGAGAGAGAGAGAAGTGGATGCTAACAAAAGTTTTTAGCAAACACGGATCACTTCAGACAAAAGCTAACTTGGGGCAAGAAAACTATTGCATACCACCAATCTCTACTCCACCTATATTCATTCAAGATCAGGTGATCATACTCAAACCCACACAGTTATGAAATCTCACCAGCTGAATAAGGAGAAGCCCTGTATACAGACAGTTCAAGGATTAAACCATGTTATTCATTTCAGGAACCATTACTTTAACGAGGGCATAAAGAAGATGGAGATTTACTACAGTGCTGGCTGGGGAAGTCCAAACATTTTTAAGTGGCCAAGGTTGATGCCTCCCATGTGACGTATTCTATAATTTTATGGTTTTGGATCAGCCACTATTTCCCACCCTAATATGGCAATTTTGTAAAGATAAAAATGGAAGAGGATATTCCAATGTATGCTGCCTTCAGCTGTTAGAAAAATAAACTAAGGAAATCTAATATAAATAAATATAAACAAATATAAAAATAAATAAATATAAATATAATTAATAATATTGTTTATTTCTCATGTATGTATCCTGATATCCAAGCGAAATGTTGGAGATGTGACTGTGATGATGCTACATATTTTCATATTTGGTGGACTTGTAAGAAAATCAAGGCCTTTTGGATAAGAATTTGGTGGATTACCAAAAATGTCCTGAAGAAGAAGATAAAGTTCCTGCTGCAATTTTTCCTTTTGGGAATTATAACGGATTGTACAGTGACTGAGATTAAATTGATTTTGAACTTAATAACAGCAGCAAGGCTGTTGATTGGACAATATTGGAAGAAAAAAGAGTTACCTACAATAGAAGAATGGATATTGAAAGTTACTAACTTGGCTGAGATGGCTAAAATCTCAGCCTTTTTGAAAGACAATACGCAGGAAAGATATTTAATTGAATGGAAAAAATGGATTGATTATTTACAAAACAGATATCAGATTAAGAGATATCAGATTGCCTTTGAATAATTAGGATGTATTATTTTATATAATGGGGGGGTTAGGAAATGAAAAGATTTGGATGAGGTTAATTGGATTAGAAGGGAAAATTTTATTCTATGTTTGGTTTATGTATAACAATACCTTGTGATTGACCCGGGAAGCTGGGGGGGAGGGGTGAAGGGAGGGTGAAGGGGGGTTTGTGGGGGGGGAGGGGGGAAGGGAGAAAATGTTTTTGTTTGTTAAAACTTTTTCAATAAAAAATAATCATAATATTGTTTATTTCATTATTATATAAAACATAATAGAGGTAGTCCTTGACTTACGACCACAGCTGAGTCCAAAATTCTTGTTGCTAAGCGAAATTAATTTTACCCCATTGTACGATCTTTCTTGCCACATTTCCTAAGTGAATCACTGCAGTTGTTAAATTTGTAACGTGTTTCTTAAGTGAATCTGACTTCCCAATGACTACTGGTCAGCCAAAAGATGTTCACATGAGCCTGGAACACTGCAACCGTCATAAATATCAACCAATTGCCAGGTGTCTGAATTTTGGGACCATGGGGATGCTGCAAACAGTTGTAAGGGTGGGAAATGGTCATAAGTCAACTTGTTTCAGTGCCATTGTAACTTTGAATGGTCACTAAATGAAGAGTTGTAAGCCAAGGATTACCTGTATAAATAACAAGTAAATAAAAAGGTAAGTGGAGATCTAATATCCAGAGAAACTACGTTGGCTAGGAATGTTTGGAGCTGAAATCCAACAGATATGGACAACCCCAAGTAGGGTCACTGGACTTAGAAAGTAGAATGACAATTTTGCAATCACAAAGGGCCTCTGGTGGCTCAACAGACTAATGCAGTCTGTTATTAACAGCAGCTGCTTGCAATTACTGCAGGTTCAAGTCCCACCAGGCCCAAGGTTGACTCAGCCTTCCATCCTTTATAAGGTAGGTAAAATGAGGACCCAGATTGTTGGGGGCAATTAAGTTGACTTTGTATATAATATACAAATGGATGAAGACTATTGCTTGACAAAGTGTAAGCCGCCCTGAGTCTTTGGAGAAGGGCGAGATATAAATGCAAATAATATAAAAAAAAACAATAACTGAGGCTGGCATAGGGAGACAACACTTCCATCTTTCTGAAATGGTGGCAAAATGGTCAGCCAAAGGAAGCTTTAAAAAAGAGGAAAGATTGTTTATTTCTAATAATTTCTGAGAGAGAGAGAGAGAGAGAGAGAGAGAGAGAGAGAGAGAGAGAGAGAGACTGGTCTAAGATTACCCAGCTAGCTTCATGCCCAAGGCAGCACTAGAACTCCCAAACTCCTAGTTTTTAGCCTGATGCTTTAACCAGTAGACCAAACTGCTTCTTGCCCAAGCTCTGATAGCATTGTGAAAAGTATATAAATTAACAATGAATCAATTGAGACTATTTTTATTAGTCACAGACTAGGGTTACAATTAAAAACACATAAATTAAAAAAAAAAGTAAAAACAAAACAGGATAAAGATGTTGCACCTGATGACGGATTCATAGATGGCAATCGACACCTGTCTAATTTAAACAACTTTTTGCCTGTAGGACGTGACACACGCATAATTGGAATAATAACAGAACAACGATAAGCAAACTTACTGCAATACTGAAAAGAAAACCAACATTTAAAATTTTCTTTTAACCATGAAAAGATCCTAAACCTTTCTTTTTTATCCCGAAGCAAAAAAAAAGAAAAAGAAAAGAAAACTGTGCAACAAGGATTTGTTACGATCCCTGATTCTTCATTATTAGTGATATCTCCAAAGCAACATGTATTTTATGAAACCAGTAAGATGTAGTGAAGTGGAAAACACTCATTCTGAAAGGCAAGGATGCTGCAGTTGGTCAGGCTGTATTACTTTTGAATCAGAATACTTGGACTGCAAAACAACGGCAACAACATTTTAGTGATATACTTTACAAAAAAATGGAAACAGAAAAACACATTTTAAGCAACTCGGGATGCTTGTAGCCCTTTAATTTTTCAACTTCAATGCATTTGGCTGGGCAAACTTGAAGTGAAAGATTAATTTTGGTCATCTAACTCAGCTTTGACTCATCTAGTCATCCAGTACTGTCTACCCGGCACCAGTTCTCTAGGTTCTTCAATAGAGTGTGAATTTTCCCGTCAGCCTCTTGACTGCAAAGGATTAAACCTGGTGCCTTCTACATAAAAAGTTTGTGCTCTACTACTAAGTTACACTCCCCTGATTGCAGAAGAATGGAATTGAAGAGCTGGGGTAGAAAATTAATCACAGAGCATAAGGCCGTGCAAAATACCAGTGGCATTATTTCAGGGTAACCCACCATTTCCAGAAGTATGGACTTCAATCTCCAGAATTACACATTGGCAAAAAGAATCAGAACACAAAATACAAGCTAAGTGGACATGACCTTGTAGATGACCCTCATTCCGTCAAGGACCTTGGAGTACTCATATCAAATGATCTAAGTGCCAAAGCCCACTGCAACTACATCGCCAAAAAGGCTTTAAGAGTTGTAAACTTAATCTTGCGTAGCTTCTTCTCCAGAAAGATTACACTACTAACCAGAGCATATGAAACATTTGCTAGACCAATTCTTGAATACAGCTTGCCTGTCTGGAACTCACACCTCATTTCTGACATAAATACAATTGAGCGTGTCCGGAAATATTGCACAAGAAGAGTCCTCCACTCCTCTGCTCGCAACAAAATACCTTCTGCCATCAGAGTTGAAATCCTGGGTTTAGAAAATTTTAAACTCCATCGCCTTCGGTTTGACCTGAGCATAGCTCATAAAATCATCTGCTACAATGTCCTACCTGTCAATGACTACTTCAGCTTCAACCACAACAATACACAAACACACAATAGATACAAACTTAAAGTGAACTGCTCCAAACTCGATTGCACAAAATATGACTTCAGTAACAGAGTTGTTAATGCCTGGAATGCACTACCAGATTCTGTGGTCTCATCCCAAAATCCCCAAAACTTTAACCTGAGACTGTCTACTGTTGACCTCACCCCATTCCTAAGATGTCTGTAAGGGGTGTGCATAAGAGCACCAGCATGCCTACTGTCCCTGTCCTAATGTTCCCTTTAATTGTATTCACTTTATGTATTCAATTCATGCTTATACTTATATATATTATCTAATATGTACTCGACAAAATAAATAAATAAATAAAAATAAAATTTAAAAAATTCTCAGTCACTGTTCTGCCTGAGGAATTCTGAGAGTTGCCTAGAATACTGGCAACACTGCAGTACTTAATTCACTAGTAATAAACTCCAAAGTGGACTCACAAAGCAACAACTCCCTCTGCCTTGACCCAGGTACTTGCCAAAGTAGAGTAGCTATGAGACGTTGGGTCAATATAATGAGCCTCTCCCTTTATTTTATTCAGTTAAAATATTTGCAAAGCAAAAATAACCCAGCGTGGCTCAGGAACGGAATAAAACCCAATGACTATAAAACATAACCATAAAACAAACAATCAAACAAAAAAACCCGGCTCCATAATCATCCCCAAGTTTCAGTTACCTTCATTGCACACTATACTCCTCCCATACTCCTTTATACAATTCAGTCTCCAATTCTTAATGGAGACTGAATTTGGAAAGCCAATTCCTAATGGCTTTCCAAAAAGCTAAAAGGATGGGGGCCTTCAGGGGGCCTAAGGGAGGACGGAGGGTATTGCATAAGGTAGGGCAACCATGGAAAAGGCATGCTTCTGAGGTTCCACTAGGTAGCAGTATTTAAAAGAAGGAATCTAGGGCATTCTATGAGTGGTGCAGTGGTGTAGAGGTGGAGCTCTCACTTCACAGTCAGGAGGCTGTGAGTTCGATCCTAGGTAGAGGCAGATATTTCTCTCTCTGGGCACACTGGGAATATATCTGCTGAACGAAACTCCATATTGGCAACAGGAAGGGAATCTGGCCAGTAAACACTCAGCTACATACAGTTGCCCAGACTCCACCCTGCAAGGGATTATGGGTCATTAAAATTAGAATTAGAATAAGAGTTGGAAGGGACCTTGGAGGTCTTCTAGTCCAACCCCCTGCCCAGGCAGGAAACCCTATACCAATTTAGGCAAATGGTTATCCAACATTTTCTTAAAAATTAAAAAATTAAAAAGGTTGGAGCATTTGCAACTTCTGCAGGCAAATTGTTCCATTGATTAATTGTTCTAACTGTCAGGAAATTTCTCCTCAGTTCTAAGTTGCTTCTCTCCTTGATTGGTTTTCACTCATTGCTTCTTGTTCTACTCTCAGATGATCTGAAGAATAGTTTGACTCCCTCTTCTTTGTGGCAACCCCTGAGATATTGGAACACTGTTATCATGTCTCCCCTAGTCTTTCTTTTTATTAAACTAGACATACCCAGTTCCTGCAACCGTTCTTCATATGTTTTAGCCTTTAGTCATCTAATCATCTTTGTTGCTCTTCTCTGTACTCTTTCTAGAGTCTCCACATCTTTTTTACATCATGGTGACCAAAACTGAATGTAGTATTCCAAGTGTGGCCTTACCAAGGCATTATAAAGTGGTATTAAAACTTCATGTGATCTTGATTCTATCCCTTTGTTTATGCAGCCCAGAACTGTGTTGGCTTTTTTGGCAGCTGCTGCACATTGCTGGCTCATATTTAAATGGTTGTCCACTAGGACTCCAAGATCCCTCTCACAGTTACTACTATTGAGCAAGGTGCCACATATACTGTACCCATGCATTTTGTTTTTCTTGCCTAAATGTAGAACCTTACTTTTTTCACTGTTGAATTTCATTTTGTTAGATAGCACCCAATGTTCAAGTCTGTCAAGATCCTTCTGTATCTTAAGCCTATCTTCTGGAGTGTTGGCTATTCCTGCCAGCTCTGCAAATTTGATGAGTTCCCCATCTATCCCCTCATCCAAGTCATTGATGAAGATGTTGAAGAGTAATGATGAATCTTAATGATGAATCTCAGGTGTTCTCTCTGATTTAGTGGGATGGTCAGAAATTCTTAAGGAGAATTTCTTCCCTTTTTGGTTATTCAAAGATAACCAAGTTCTGGGCATTGTTGGGCTTTAAAGCTGATAACAGAACCTTGAATTGCATGTGGAAAACAACCTAGAGCTAGTGCTGCTGACATAATAGAGGTCTAATGTGAGTGAACATAGAAACACTCAATACTATATCAATGAGGATTCTCAGTCATCCAGGTCATAGTTGTCCCAAAGGTGCTTTTTGAAGAGGCAACTGGAGTTTTTCTGGTTTTTCTTTGAAGACATTTTGCTTCTCATCCAAGAATCTTCTTCAACTCAATACTGTGCACACTACTGTATTTTGGATCAGCTGTAACTTCCAAACGGTCTTCAAGGGCAGAGCCATGTAGTTATCAAAGCCAAAAATGACTAAGGACATGTGAACAAGTGTAGCTAAGACCTCCCAGTCCAGGAAAGAGCACAGTTGGTAGGCAGGATGGATCTGAGCAGTTACCATCTTTAAAGCCCTTTATAACACAGGAATGGGATAAAACAGCCAACCCGTTGCCAAAACTAATTTATTCCTCTGACCCAATCATTTGATGTGTCTGATTGTTAGTGATGCTATTGGCCAGATCTCTCCATGTCTTCTGATCTTGCACTACTTCTCACTGTGGGTCTTCCCCTCCTTGAAATAATCATGGAATGTGGACTAGCCAACAGGTTTTCTCGACAGTAGCCCGTTTTATGGAGCACTCTGAAATATAGATTGTCCCACTTTACAGATATTTTGAAAACAGATCAAAATTGCATTGTTTCTAGAGATGATTGGCTTGTAGATTAAGTGAATGGTATCTCAGGGGCACCAAGTATTATCTGCTTATTGATATCTGATTGGTATTATGTTATTTACATTTAATTTAAATATAATTCCTGGGTGCCTAAAAATGAATCATAAGGTCCCACCATCTATCCTAAAGGTAAAGGTAAAGGTTCCCCTCGCACATATGTGCTAGTCGTTCCCAACTCTAGGGGGCGGTACTCATCTCCGTTTCAAAGCCGAAGAGCCAACGCTGTCTGAAGACGTCTCTGTGGTCATGTGGCCGGCATGACTCAATGCCAAAGGCACATGGAACACTGTTACCTTCCCACCAAAGGTGGTCCCTATTTTTCTACTTGCATTTTTTACGTGTTTTCGAACTGCTAGGTTAGCAGAAGCTGGAACAAGTAACGGGAGCTCACCCCATTACATGGCACTGGGGATTCGAACTGCTGAACTGCCGACCTCTCGATCGACAAGCTCAGCGTCTTACCCACTAAGCCACTGTGTCCATCTATCCTAGTGTCGAGTAAAGTGTCACATTTAGATGGCCTTCCAGAAGCTAAAAGAGTCATGGCCTGCTAGATCATTGGGGTAATCCATAAGGCAGGGAAAACCCACTAGGTCCCACTAGATGACAATATTTTAGGAAGGGACCTGTAGTGTCATCACCCTATCAAACAGCTTGTTAATACAGTCAGAACTGTGACGGGGATAATATTCTATGGGAACTGATACTAGGAGGAATTGATAGCTGAGTCTGCATAAACAATTGTGGTCTACTCAATGAAGTTGGCATATTCAGTAGCTGAAGGTGTCTAACACACTGACACCTGTGAAACAATGATAATATGAAAACAGCACATTCTCTGCTTTTCAATAAAGCAAGCTATAAATCTAATTTAATATCCTAGTCAAAAGGGTCATTTTTACCTCATTTGTGTCATGGTCATGTATATTTGTTATGTTTTGCTTGATTACTCTTTTGCCTCTGGATGCTTCAGCTAATCAAATATTCACATTGTGAAATATTGAAATAAGCAGAAAACAATCGAGAATTCAAATCAACAGAACACTGGGACAATCTTTTCAAATTTCATTTTGCTCCCTCCAATAGCAACTTGCAGATTTAATTGCAGCCTGGCAAAAAATCTAAGTCTGTAAGATTGATTTTTCTCCCAATTGGATCCCACTAAGAGTTTGATAGGAAATAGCCTCCTTAATTTTCTCCCTAACTCAACAATTTTCCATCAACAGATATCATTTAGAGCACAGCTAGGATTTTTGAAGGGTATATTATAATACCCTCTATTGCTGCCACTCCCAAAATTTCCTAACACCCAGACGTTAGGTTGGTCCAGACAATTGACATAAACTATTCATCATTTTTAAAGAGTTTCTGGTTGTCTTGCTTTACTTCTCACTCTATATAATGTGTTCTCTTCCAATATTTGAGGAGCTATCACAGAGAAGAGAGGATTGACCTATTCTCCAAAACACCTGAGGAGATGACAAGAAGTAATGGATGGAAACCAATCAAGGAGAGAACCAACCTAGAATTAAGGAGAAATTTATTGATGGAAAATTAATTAGTGGAATAGCTTGCCTTCAGAAGTTGTGAATGCTCCATCACTGGAAGTTTTTAAAAAGAGATTGGACAGCCATTTGTCTGAAATGATGTGGAGTCTTCTGCTTGAGGAGGGGTTTGGACTAGAAGACCTCCAAAATCTCTTCCGTTATTCTGTATTCTATTCTTCAGAAACCTAACGTACAGTAGTAATCAGAGTCTCAGACCAGCATCAGGAAGATTCAAGTTTTCATTCAATTCCAGAAAATTTCTTCTTGGACTGATGAATGTTTAGGTAATCATTTTAAGCCATTGTGGGAGGAAAAAAACAACCTGCTCAGAAATCTCAGCCCTTTACAGTAATTCAGTTGATATATTGATCCTAAATTGAAAATGATGTCCATTCCCTGCAAATCTTGTACCAGAACTCCTGTTCATCTTTATAAAACCCAATAAAGAGAAAGTTGTGAGGTACACACTTATAAAAATAGAGGGGAAATCAGTTTGAGTTTGGACTCCTAACCAAAGAACTGACATTGGTGGGAGATCAGTCACTATCTTCCAGTTCAAGCTATCTCTTGTTGGTAGGATTTAAAAAAAATCAGGGATTGGTCCCATATTTTCCTTGGTAGATGAAAGAGAGAGTGATACAAAATACATAGATAAATAATCAGTCTGAATTATTGGGGTTCTTGTTGCTCTATGAGCTTGGTTGTTTTCTTGCAAATGTGTCGTTACTCAACTAGTAACATCATCAGTGCTAGAAGGAAGTGGAGTTTGGCTTCTGTTTATATACAGTAGAAATGGCTTGCCCTGTCAGTGTTAGGGGAATGTTCTTAATGTTCATTAATACTAGACCAATCAACAGTAAACAATACCTCAGTCAAGGAAGTACCAACTCAAACAATCAAACAGCAAACAACAACCAAATTAAGGAATTGCCAAGAAGAAAAGAACACTCCCACCAGTGGTGGGTTGCTCCTGGTTCGAACCGGTTCTATAGAACCAGTAGTTATACTGGCGGGAGGCTCCACCCACCAACCCGCATGTTGTCATAGGCGATCTGGGCATGCGCAGAAGCGCGGTGCGCACGAACAATCCCATTGCGAACCAGTAGTAAAGGTAAGTAGAACCAACCCCTGACTCCCACCAACCCTGACAGGGCAAGCCACTTGTGTATAAACAGAGTTTAAACCCTGCTCCCTTCTAGCACTGATGATGTTATCTAGTTAGATAATGAGATGTCTGCAAAAAAACAGCACAGAGAGCAACAAGGACCCCACAGTTCAATTGAGTTACAAATATTCTCTTCTATTGCAATCAGTCTTGTACTTGAAGAATTTTCCAGTCATTAAAAAGTGAGAAAAAAAGACCTTGTAGCCAACATTTCAAAAATAATTTTATCAGACATTTGGGGCAGTTTGTCCTATACTGTGTGGGTAAGTGTGAAAAAATCTCTCTACTCAAACAATATCTCAGCATGTGGCAGTATTTGGTTAAAGTGATCTCCTCTTAGAAACTAAGCAATGTAACACAAAATTGCTCTGTAGATGGGTGACCACATCAATTTGCTTAATAAAATAAATGAATCTGAATTGGAGGTAGACCATCAACAACTCCCAGGACTCTAGGCCAAAGAGCAAATGTGTTGTGTTGTTCCCTCAGATTATTACGGCATTCTTTTATGACATTGTACGTTGTTTTTCTATATAATATTTTCTTTTTAATCTTGTGAAATTTCCCAAAGTTGTTTGGGAGTCGGGCAGTATAAAAAAAAAATGGCAAATCAATAAATAACAAAGGCAGCAATAGCAAACAAATAGTTTTTCCACTGTTGTCAGGAAAACTTCATGGATGTGGCCATGTAGTCACTAGGAGTTCAGCTCAACGTGATGGAGATTATACTCTTTATTTAAATTATAATCACTAGGTCTAAATTTGCATTTAGACATGTCTATTAGCATATGAAATTTTATGCTAATCTGTGTCTTCTTGTCCTTTTTGGGCAATGCAGAAGTGGCCAACTTATAATGAAGTAATGTATGAGATCCAAAAATAGCTACAAAGCCAGAAGAATCTGCCCTTACTTAGCATCCTCACCAATTCAGTTTTGGGGTCAGACTTTCCTTATTTCATCAAGCACCTTCTTGGTGTTTAATGATAGAATAGAATAGAATTTTATTGGCCAAGTGTGATTGGACACACAAGGAATTTGTCTTGGTGCATATGCTCTCAGTGTACATAAAAGAAAAGATATGTTCATCAAGGTACAACATTTACAACACAATTGATGATCAATATATCAATATAAATCATAAGGATTGCCAGCAACAAGTTATAGTCATACAGTCATAAGTGGAAAGAGATGGGTGATGGGAACTATGAAACGATTAATAGTGGTGCAGATTCAGTAAATAGTCTGACAGTGTTGAGGGAATTATTTGTTTAGCAGAGTGATGGCCTTCGGGAAAAAACTGTTCTTGTGTCTAGTTGTTCTGGTGTGCAGTGCTCTATAGCGTCGTTTTGAGGGTAGGAGTTGAAACAGTTTATGTCCAGGATGCGAGGGATCTGCAAATATTTTCACGGCCCTCTTCTTGATTCGTGCAGTATACAGGTCCTCAATGGAAGGCAGGTTGGTAGCAATTATTTTTTCTGCAGTTCTAATTATCCTCTGAAGTCTGTGTTTTTCTTGTTGGGTTGCAGAACCGAACCAGACAGTTATAGAGGTGCAAATGACAGACTCAATAATTCCTCTGTAGAATTGGATCAGCAGCTCCTTGGGCAGTTTGAGCTTACTGAGTTGGCGCAGAAAGAACATTCTTTGTTGTCCTTTTTTAATGATGTTTTGATGTTAGCTGTCCATTTGAGATCTTGCGATATGATAGAACCCAGAAATTTGAAGGTTTCTACTGTTGATACTGTGTTGTCAAGTATTGTGAGAGGTGGAAGTATGGAAGGGTTTTTCCTAAAGTCTACCACCATTTCTACGGTTTTGAGTGTGTTCAGTTCCAGATTGTTTTGGTTGCACCACAAGGCTAGTCGTTCGACCTCTCGTCTATATGCGGATTCGTCATTGTCTCGAATGAGACCAATCACTGTTGTGTCATCTGCGAACTTCAGTAGCTTAACAAATGGATCATTGGAGATGCAGTCATTGGTATACAGAGAGAAGAGAAGTGGGGAGAGCACACAGCCTTGGGGGGCCCCTGTGCTAATTGTACAGGTATTTGATGTGATCTTGCTTAGCTTCACCTGCTGCTTCCTGTTTGTTAGGAAGCTTGTGATCCACTTACAAGTCTGTTCCGGTACCTGTAGCTGGTTTAGCTTAGTTAGAAGAATGTCTGGAATGATGGTATTGAATGCTGAACTAAAGTCTACAAAAAGGACCCTTGCATAGGTCTTTGGAGACTCAAGATGTTGTAGGATGTAGTGCTATAAAACACTACATAAAATAAATGATATAAAATGATATAAAACTTGTGCTGATAAGCCTACTGTTTTAAACTTGCTATCCTCCATAAGAAAAGAAAAGGAACTTCAAAATATAGATAACCTTGAAAGTGTTCTCTTTCTTTTTATATCATTTGTTATATCATTTGTTATATCATTTTATATCATTTGAGTCTGTCATATGCACCTCTATAACTGCCTGGTTTAGTTCTGCAAACCAACAAGACAGACAGACTTCAGAGGATAATTAGAACTAAAGAAAAAATAATTACTACCAACCTGCCTTCCACTGAGGACCTGTATGCTGCATGCGTCAAAAAGAGGGCTGTGAAAATATTTACAGATCCCTCGTATCCTGGGCATTAAACTCCTACCCTCAAAACGACACTATAGAGCACTGTACACCAAGAACAACTAAACACAAGAACAGTTTTTTCCCAAACACCATCACCCTGCTAAACAAATAATTCCCTCAACACTGTCATTCCACATTCACTAAGGCTGCATTACTATATTACTATATTACTATATTACTATAACTATTACTATTACTAAGGCTACATTACTATTACTATTAAACTTCTCATTGTTCCTATCACCCATTTCCTCCCACTTACGACTGTATGACTGTAACTTGCATAGTATGATTCGATTGCTTATTTGTACCCTATGCCTATCATTAAGTGTTGTACCTTATGATTCTTGACGAATGTATCTTCTCTTTTTATGTACACTGAGAGCATATGCACCAAAGGCAAATTCCTGGTATGTCCAATCACACTTGGCCAATAACGAATTCTATCTATCTATCTATCTATCTATCTATCTATCTATCTATCTATCTATCTATCTATCTATCTATCTAAGATAAACCATCCTGAGTTATGTTTGATTTTTCTTTTTAGTCCTGTCTCTTCTTCCTGTTGATGCCTTCATCTTAATTCACAGGGAACATGTTGTATTCCTACTTAAACCCTTCAACATTACAAAGCAAAATACCAGATTTTTTTTTTGCACCCAAAGCATAGTGTCTTAGAGATGTCACTGTCTGTTTTGTTTCTCCAAAAACTATGGCTGGGTTGGATTGGGAGAGAGAAATGGCTGTAGATGGTAAGATTTCAATCTACATTTTTATCAGACCAAATGAACTCCTTCTGATTCCTGCAGAAAAGGCCTTTTTCTTAAGCAATTTCGAGAGTTTATCTCTCTGTGCATTTATTTGTGAGTCCTCTATCTCTTTGGGAACTTTAAAAAAAAGATGTATAAAATGGACAAAGATGCTGTTCTTATGGGTCTCCAAAGTCAATCGTGATTCCTGGTGACTCATAGATAGTCCATTCAGTCTCCCTAACAACATTTCAGAAGTGGCTGACAACTACTTTCTGGTAGTAAAATTAAGATATGAAGTATAGCAAACGATATTGCTAAGTCATTTGGATGGTTGTTTAGTGGTAGCAGTCAAAGGACATTATACAGGTATTTGGATTTTTACTCTTTTAACTATGTAGCTATGTAAACAATCTTAAATTTGTAAGATACTGTCATCTGAACAGCTGTATAAGGAGGTTGGGCTGATAGTCTGAAAGTACTTTTCCCCCCCAACAATATGGTTAGTTCAGAATGGAACAACTCTCACTATGGCCAGCTCACCTTGGTCAATTTGCCATGGCTAACTCACCACATAAGAAAGGCTGAGCACCAAAGAATTGAGGCCTTTGAACTCTGGTGCTGGAGAAGACTCCTGCCAGTCCCTTGGACTGCAAGGTGATCAAACCGGTCAGTCCTAGAGGAGCTCGACCCTGATTGCTCTTTAGAAGGCCAGATCCTGAAGATGAAACTCAAATACTTTGGCCACCTAATGAGAAGGAAGGATTCACTGGAGAAGAGCCTAATGCTGGGAAAGATTGAGGGCAAAAGAAGAAGGGGATAACAGAAAATGAGGTGGCTGGATGGAATCACTGAAGCAGTAGGTGTGAGCTTAAATGGACTCCAGAGGATGGTAGAAGACAGGAAGGCTTGGAGGAACATTGCTCATGGGGTCACGATGGGTCACACACAACTTCACAACTAGCAACAACAAACTCACCACAGGACAACTCACTGTAGAACAATTCAAAAATTCAATTCATATTTGATTTTGTCCCTCTTTTGGCATCCTTTCTTTAACGATTATATTTCACCATTTCTACACTATGTTAGTGTAACTTTTGTTCCCTGGCAAATTGTACCAGAGCGAGTTGGCTGCGGTGAGTTGTACTCCTTTTTTTTTTCTTTTAACGACTCTGTAATCCCTTGCACCAGGGTGGAGTTGAGGGTGACTGAATGGTGCCTGAGCATTTACTGGTAGGAGAAAAAGGTTTATTCCCTCCTTGTTGATAAAAGAGGTAGAATTGCAAAACCTTCTGCCTTTTCAATTTAACGTGGAAGCATTAAAAACATATTGCAGCTCTTTCATAACCTGAGCTCACAATGCCACTACGGATTTATGTCCCTATTTCTTGGCTGATAGCATGCATGCTTTTGTTCCATTTTTTAATACCCAGATCAAGCCAGCTTTTCACTGAGATCTTTATTTTTTTTTATTTTAGCCATTTTGTTTATGAAGAATATGAAGTGCTTTCCCTAATCCTAACCTTGAAAACTATTTGATACAGATCCCGACTGTACAATTTTAAAATAAGCAGCTACTAGAATTCAGCCATCATAATCTCTTCCTGCACAAGAAACACTGCACACACAAAAAAATGAAAGCAATACTAATGGACAAAAATTCTTTAATCACTGATTCCATATGATGTGGGTAATTCAGTCTATTGTCATGGATTCAGTATCAACTGCAGGACCACTTCTTTTCTGTTGCCTATTATATTTTTTAGAAATAATTTGTGGAATGACTGGGTCCATTGATCAACCCAACTAAAATTCAGGCTGTACACTCTGTTGATAAAAAGCATAAATCCTATCTTAGCATCTCTGAAATAGCAAGCAACTGTTTCAAATCTTGGGAGTGGTTACCAGTCTCAGAACAGAAACCATAATAATAAAAACCGCAGTTACCCAGTGATTAAAAGATTTGCTCCGTCCATCCATGTATGATATAAGTTTCTACTAACAAAATCATCTTCCTACTGATGTTTGTTATACTGTATGTAAAACAACTTTAAGGAACAGAGAAAAAGGATCCAGATTTTTTTCCCCCTTTCTCCATTAAAAAGCGAAAAATGTTCCAATTTCAAAACAATATTGTATTTTTTTTTTAAAAAATAGCCTTGTAACAAGAAGAGAAAATATCAAAATACAAAGGTTTTTTCTCTCTTTCCCGCCTCCTCAAATTTTGGTCCCCAAACACAAGCTCTTTTCTGAAGATACATAATAATATAACCAAAATATGTTTCCAACTGAGGGAACACAGATCTTAAAAGACTTTCATGCAAGAGGATGAGAAACCAACTTAATTTGAGGGATGGTCCCTGATCCTCAAAGAGAAAAAAAAAGTGTTAACTTTTTGGAAGGTTCCCATAGTATCGGTAATCACATATACTTTACAAAAAGGAGCAGTTACCCTTTAATTCAATCAGCTGATAATACAAGCAAAAAATGAACAAGTAATCCATAGAACTAATCTTCTGACCATTAGAAAGCATTATATCAAGGGAAAACCAAATGGTACCATTTCTTCCTTATATGCCAGTTTTCTATGAATAACATATGAAGAACGATTGCAGGAACTGGGTATGTCTAGTTTAATGAAAAGAAGGACTAGGGGAGACATGATAGCAGTGTTCCAATATCTCAGGGGCTGCCACAGAGAAGTGGGAGTCGGGCTGTTCTCCAAAGCACCTGAGGGTAGAACAAGAAGCAATGGGTGGAAACTGATCAAGGAAAGAAGCAACTTAGAACTAAGGAGAAATTTCCTGACAGTTAGAACAATTAATAAGTGGAACGACTTGCCTGCAGAAGTTGTGAATGCTCCAACACTGGAAATTTTTAAGAAAATGTTGGATAACCATCTGTCTGAGATGATGTAGGGTTTCCTGCCTCGGCAGGGGGTTGGACTAGAAGGCTTCCAAGGTCCCTTCCAACTCTGTTGTTGTTGTTGTTGTTGTTGTTGTTGTTATTATTATTATTATTATTATTATTATTATTATTATTATTATTATTATTAGTGGTGCGGTGGCCTAGAGGTGGAGTTCTCACCTCGCAATCAGGAGGCTGTGAGTTCAAGCCTAGGTAGAGGCAGATATTTCTCTCTTCAGGCACAATGAGAATATATCTGCTGAACAAAGCTCCACACTGGCAACAGGAAGGGCATCTGGCCAGTAAACACTCAGCTCCATTAAGTTGCCCAGACTCCACCCTGCAAGGGATTATGGGGTCATTAAAAGAAGATAAAAGAAGATGATGCTAGTTTTCTATGAATGTTGTGACACCTAACCTTAGCAGTGAGTTGGGTGATCTCCTGCCTGAACAGTGAAATAGCTCAGATGAATGCCTCTCAGGGAAAAACAGCTTAACAAAAAGGTCCTTCTGTTTAGCTTTCAGAAAAGAAAATTTTGCTGCAATCCTCAGCCACATTATGTTCCCACATATATCACAGCACTGATTAAAGTCTGATCATCTCCTCTACTCTGTTAATTAGAAAAGGAAATGAGCGGCATATCTCTGATGTCATGGTTAGTAAATTTCAGGAAGGAAGGAAGAAACAAAAGAAAGCAGTAGATCCTTCCATACAACTGTCTAGCAAAAATTAATCAGGTATTCAAAGTTTAGAAATTTATAGCTTACTTGCCATTTAGAAAGGTTTTACGGGAAGAGGGCTAGGAATGAACTTACCACAAACATTTTATTGGCCTAAATCCCGGTCTCAATTTTTGCCATCAAAAACCACGTGTCTCTGTGTGTGTGTGTGTCTGTAAACTCACCCACTCACCCATATGCCATCTGTCCCCAATGTAATGAATTAAGTTACAAAGATTTATTATGCAGAGAACTAGATATATAAATCTTTGTCCCTCAGCTCACTGCATTGGGACAGGTGGCACGAAGAGAGCCAGAGATGCCTTGATGGTGAAGACAGGAGATATGGTAAGATTTATAGAGCCTTCAGTCAGCTGGACAAGAGACCAGGAGAGATTTATATGGTGTTTTCTGGAGGGAACAGGCAACCTGGGGAAATTTATTGGCATTTTCCTAACGGATGAAGAACCGCTGCTACACGCACACTTAGTCAATCTGCAAAATGGAGTTGTGGACAGTGGCTCCACTGTAATTTCAGGACAGGGCAGAGCTGGCCAGTTTGAAGCAGGACATGATTTTGAGTCTGAACCATTGTAAGGGCTAGCTAGACACTTAAGGAAAAGAAAAGTCTGATATAACAGGTCATATTACTAGATCAGTACCTTTTTTTAATGTCTATCGCTGTTGGTCTTCCCTTTCTAAGCAGCACATGCCCCCAAGTAAGTTGGAATGGCAAATTCTAAAAAAACACACATCATGATACCAATATTCCTGTATTTGAGGGCTGCCACAAAGAAGAGGGGGATGCTACAAAGCACCTGAAGGCAGGACAAGAAACAACGGATGGAAACTAACCAAAGATAGAAGCAACCTGGAATTAAGGAGAAACTTGTTAACAGTGAGGACAATTAAACAGTGGAAGAGGTTGCCTTCAGAAATTGTGGACACTCCATCAATGGAGGTTTTTAAGAAGAAACTAGACAACCACTTATCTGAAATAGTATAGGTTCTCCTGTTTGAGCAGGGGGCTGGACTAGAAGACTTCCAAGGTTCTGTTCTGTTCTGTTCTGTTCTGTTCTGTCTAGTCTAGTCTATTATTCTATTCTAATTCTAATTCTAATTCTATTCTATTCTCAGTTAACATTGACTTTTCTTTGTAAAAGACACCATATAATGAGGAAAATTATGGCCCTTCCTTTCACCTATCACAACCCCACTGCTACACCTATCCCGAGAGTAGTTTGGTTCATTCTCTGAAGAAGCTGTGCATGAGCAGTCATTAACATAGCACTTAAGTTAACACACGTCGCTTAACCCAAAAGTGCTTGCCAAAAAGCAGTTGGATTTTCTTGGTTTTTTTTTTTTCCTTTGAAAATAGCAAGAACACTTAGACTTCTATACTTCCCAATGGTACTTACAGCACTCTCTGTGCGTTTTACAAATATCAGCATATTGCCTCCAACAAAAAGGCTCCTCATTTTACTGACCTCGAAAGGATGGAAATCAACCTTGAGTTGGTCAGGATCAAACTCCTGTCATTGGGCAGAGTCAGCCTGTAATACTGCATTCGAGCCACTGCACCACCATAGCTCTTCTCGTGTTTCACTTCTCATATAAGACTCTTCTTCAGTTCCAAACTTTGAAGCCTCTTAGAGGAGAAGCGAAACATTTTCAAGGGGAAAACAACAACAAAAAGAAAGTCCAGTTGTCTTTTGAGACAACCGTGACCTGAATGATTGAGAATCTACATCAGGGGTAGTCAACCTTTTTATACCTACCACCCACTTTTGTATCTCTGTTAGTAGTAAAATTTTCTAACCGCCCACTGGTTCGGGGGAAGATGCGCGAGCTATTCTGGGATGAGGCTCTTTTGTTTGCGGTCGCACTATAGCGCCATTTAGTTTCACTTACATAACGTGAACTAAACTTATGCGCGGGTGATACAAATAATATATTTGCAGAAATTTAAGCTGTCACGGGGAAATTTATGAAAACCTAATGAAAATGTTTTTAAATAATGCTATGAAAATTTTTTAAAAAGTCAAATTAAAAAAAAGGAAAGTGCTTCAGTATTGGACAAAACCCCTACCGCCCACCATGAAAGCTGGAACGCCCACTATTGGGCGGTAGGAACCAGGTTGACTACCGCTGATCTACATAGACACACTGTGCTTCACCAGGCTTTTTAAAACTTTATTGACTAAATAAGCCACAATGGAGGGTTCCAGACACTAAGCCAGAGTGGTTTAACTCAAGCAGCTTCATTCAAAGACCCACTGGTAAGCAGTGGTGCTTATCAGGTTTTCAATAGTCTTTCCCAGGACTACCTGGAGAGCAATTGAAATATTTCACCTTGTAAGCATGAAAGCGTTTGCTTCAATCTAAACTATTACTGGTTGAGGATACCTACTCCACTTTCTTCTAAGAAGTACACTTGATATTTGCGTTATTTTTTCCAGTGTTTCTTCATTTTTACAGTCTTTTTGACACCTAATGAAAATACCCATGTAATGGAAGTTATTTCAAGCTACAAAGGAAATCTATAATCAATAATAATGAACCAGTCTTTCATATTTCTAATTCTCGGAGCCAGGGCAGTGTGATTCCTCTGTTGTTTCAATTATATGTGTTCCTTCCTTCTGCAAACTGTCCATCTTACCTGTCAATCATAGGCCTCGATGAAATGAAAGAGTATATAAGGCTTGCTTAAATGAGAAAGCCCAAGTCAGAGTCTGCACAGTAAAGCTGGAAGCAATATACGTGCAAAGGTAACATTTGTGTAGAGGAAGCAGAAATGCTTCTTGTTTTATTTATCTGGAATGTTTCTTTGCTGACATCTTTCTACTATAAAATCAGAGGAGTCTCCTATACAGACATTACATGTCCTCAGGCATGTTCCTTAGAATGCCTTTTTTTAATGTGTTTTTTTTCCCATAGTGATCTAAAGCAATGGATTAGAACTAGGAGAGATGTTATTTAGGAAAGGATTAAAGGTAAAGGTTCCCCTCTCACATACGTGCTAGTCGTTGCCAACTCTAGGGGGCGGTGCTCATCTCCGTTTCAAAAGCCGAAGAGCCAGCGCTGTCCGAAGACGTCTACATGGTCATGTGGCCGGCATGACTAAATGCCAAAGGTGCACGGAACGCTGTTACCTTCCCACCAAAGGTGGTCCCTATTTTTTCTACTTGCATTTTTACGTGCTTTCGAAACTGCTAGGTTGGCAGAAGCTGGGACAAGTAACGGGAGTTCACCCCGTTACACGGCAGCACTAGGGATTCAAACCGCTGAGCTGCTGACCTTTCGATCAACAAGCTCAACGTCCTAGCCCCTGAGCCACCGCGTCCCTTTTATGAAAGGATTACTACAGGAATATAAAAATACATAAAATAGGAAGGGATAGAATTGTCAATCAGCTTCCCAGTTTTCAAACCATCTTATTTCCAAATATCAGTGGTCTTATTTCTAGAGCAGGGGTGTCAAACTTAAGGCTCGCAGGCCAGATCCGGTCTGCAGGGTGCTTAAATCTGGCCCATGGGGCTGCCTTGGAAACAGCAAAGGATCAGCCTGCAGTGCCTCTGCCAGCAAAAATGTAGC
This sequence comes from Ahaetulla prasina, assembly GCF_028640845.1. Taxonomy (NCBI): domain Eukaryota; kingdom Metazoa; phylum Chordata; class Lepidosauria; order Squamata; family Colubridae; genus Ahaetulla; species Ahaetulla prasina. Next base: position 96,490,800 of record NC_080544.1, on the reverse strand, counting down.
TCCCCCGAGCTCCATTTTCACCAGCAGAGGATGGCACTGTGGACAAAAATGGGGCCCGGGGCACCACATGCAGCCCCCGCCCAGCTCCGCTTTTCACTATCAGAGGGTGGCAGGAAGCCGTCACAGCTGAAAACGGGGCTTGTGAGCCTGTTTTCACTGGCAGAGCGCTCAGGCCACCACAGATGCCCCCCCCCGCAACACGAGTGATGTCAAGCTGGCCACGCCCACCCTGGCCAAGCCCCACAAGGTCAAACACAACCCTGATGTGGCCCTCAGTGATATCGAGTTTGACACCCCTGTTTATTTATTTTATTTTATTTATTTATTTTGTCACACAGTATATATAAGCATAAGCATGAAATAACTGTACAATATATAAGCATATATATATAAGCGTAAGTGTGTAATAACTATATTAATTGGATATAACGAAAGAAAACAATAGGACAGGAATGGTAGGCACGTTTGTGCTTTTATGCACACCCCTTAAAGACCTCTTAGGAATGGAATGAGGTCAATAGTAGACAGTTTTTGGTTGAAGCTTTGGGGATTTTGGGAAAAGACCACAGAGTCAGGTAGTGTATTCCAAGTATTAACAACTCTGTTACTGAAGTCATATTTTCTGCAATCAGGATTGGAGCGGTTAACATTAAGCTTAAATCTATTGTGTGCTCGTGTATTGTTACAATTGAAGCTGAAGTAGTCTTCGACAGGAAGGACATTGTAAGAGATGATTCTATGAGTTAAACTCAGATCATGTCGAAGGTGGCGGAGTTCTAAATTTTCTAAACCCAGGATTTCAAATCTGGTGGCATAAGGTATTTTGTTGTATTCAGAAGAGTGGAGAACTCTTCTTGTAAATATTTCTGGACACGTTCAATTGTATTTATGCCTGAAATGTGATATGGGTTCCAGACAGGCGAGCTGTTCTAGAGCAATTTCACTGTTTAAAAAAACATTTAAAAATTGCTTAAAGATTCTTTATTCAATTCAATCATGTCCAATCCACACACATGGAGAAATCCCTGCAGTTTACTTGGAAAGATTTTTTCTGAAGTAGTTTGCCATTGCCTCTTTCCTAGGGCTGAGAGAACGTGACTGGCCCAAGGTCACCCAGATGGCTTTGTGTCTAAAGTGGAACTAGAACTCACAGTCTTCTGGTTTCTAGTCTGACATATCTTAACCACGACACCAAATTGGCTCTCCTTTATTTCCCTTACTGCACATCTAATCTATCTGTGTAACTTTTATTAATACTGTATGTTTAAGGCATTTCTGATTAGGGGGCTGCGCTGTAAATGTCCAAGAAACCCATTTCAAAAGATAATAGCTTGAGTTTACATGCAAAATCACTTAGGCCCACTTTTAAATGCAATTTCCCTTCATGAAAACCTGAAAATAACTACCCCTTCTTCTTCTTAAAGACTTCCTCAAATCCAAATTGGTTATTTGGATATTTCTGAATAGCTTTCATCGATAATGCAGAGAAGTAATTTACCATGACTTTCTTCTAGGATGTTTTTCTGACTTTTCAGTGTAGCTTCAACACTCTCATCCATTCTCCCATCTGAATGCTAAATAGATCCAACTCAGCTTAGCCATTTTTGAGGGCTGGTGAAGGTTAGCTAGATACAAAGTGACCATATCAGCGAAATGTTGCGGATACAGTATACTCAGTTTTCAGTAAAGCATTTGATAAAATAGACTGCAACCTACTTCTTGGCAACCTAGTAAAATTTGGGTTAGACAGCACCATCACTAGGTAGGTTTGTAAGTGGCTGACAAATCATACTCAACGTGTAGTCCTCAACTGAACTACATCCACAGGCAGGGAAGTAAGCAGTGGCATATCCCAAGGTCCCGTTCAATATCTTTATAAATGATCTAGACGAGGGAACTGAAGGGGAACTCATTAAATTTGCAGATGACATTTTTTTTTTGTAAACAAGCTTTATTAAAAAAAATTCTTTCATCGTACATATTTTATGAACAGAGTGTTGACCAGGTCACATCTTATACGTCTTATATATATTATTTTTTATAATCTATACCAATCTTCCTGCTTTTTCCATATTCATCCTTTTTATATAATTCTTTATCACAAATTCATCATTTTTCACCATGTCTCTCTCTTCCCCCCACCCCCCCCAAGTACATTTTACATATTTCCAATTTTGGCCATAATATTCTTTTTCCATATTTCTGTATCTTATCTTAATCTCTTCTTAATATATAATACATAAACAATATCACTATCCTCCCATTAATTCCTAATTTCTTAAAATAATATCAATTAATTATCTTATTTCTCCATTTGCAGAATATATTTCTCAAAATCCCATCCCACTTTTTAACTATACACAATATACTTCATCATATTCAATTCTTACATTGAAACCCTTTAACTTAATTGACATACACATCTTACCCTTAATCTCTTCTTAATACAGAATACATAAACAGTATCACTAGCCGCCCTTAATTCCTAATTTCTTACAATAACATCAATTATTTCTTCATTTACAAGAATATATTTTTCAAAATCCCCATCCCACCTTTTAACATTTCAGTTTTGTTTCTTAATTTAACTTGCCTTCATAATTAAACTCAATTGCCATTTCATATTTCATCTGCTATTTTGTTTTGCTATAAGCAATATACATCATCATATTCATTTCTTACATTAAAATCCTTTAACTTATTTGACCATCCACAATTAATAATATTAATACAGTTCCCTTAAATCTACTAATATATACCTCATTCCCCTTCCTCCTTCCCACTATTCTTAGAATAGAATAGAATAGAATTTTTTATTGGCCAAGTGTGATTGGACACACAAGGAATTTGTCTTGGTGCATATGCTCTCAGTGTACATAAAAGAAAAGATACCTTCATCAAGGTACAACATTTACGACACAATTGATGGTCAATATATCAATATAAATCATAAGGATTGTCAGCAACAAGTTATAGTCATACAGTCATAAGTGGAAAGAGATTGGTGATGGGAACTATGAAATGATTAATAGTAGTGCAGATTCAGTAAATAGTCTGACAGTGTTGAGGGAATTATTTGTTTAGCAGAGTGATGGCCTTTGGGAAAAAACTGTTCTTGTGTCTAGTTGTTCTGGGGTGCAGTGCTCTATAGCGTCGTTTTGAGGGTAGGAGTTGAAACAGTTTATGTCCAGGATGCGAGGGATCTGCAAATATTTTCACGGCCCTCTTCTTGATTCGTGCAGTATACAGGTCCTCAGTGGAAGGCAGGTTGGTAGCAATTATTTTTTCTGCAGTTCTAATTATCCTCTGAAGTCTGTGTTTTTCTTGTTGGGTTGCAGAACCAAACCAGACAGTTATAGAGGTGCAAATGACAGACTCAATAATTCCTCTGTAGAACTGGATCAGCAGCTCCTTGGGCAGTTTGAGCTTACTGAGTTGGCACAGAAAGAACATTCTTTGTTGTCCTTTTTTAATGATGTTTTTGATGTTAGCTGTCCATTTGAGATCTTGCGATATGATAGAACCCAGAAATTTGAAGGTTTCTACTGTTGATACTGTGTTGTCAAGTATTGTGAGAGGTGGAAGTATGGAAGGGTTTTTCCTAAAGTCTACCACCATTTCTACGGTTTTGAGTGTGTTCAGTTCCAGATTGTTTTGGTTGCACCACAAGGCTAGTCGTTCGACCTCTCGTCTATATGCGGATTCTTCCCCTCTTTTAACCATTTTCTCTTGGTCTCTCCAAAATTCCACTTCTTAATAATTTCCTCCTTTTATCCCATTCTTTTAACTTATTTTTTTTTTGTATTTATTATATCTTTTCTCCTGAATCCTTTTTCTCACTTTTAAATATATTACTTGATTAATTCTCCCCAAGCTTTTTCCTAATCTCTTTCCACTATTTCCTTCTTTTCCTTTTGATTGATTCTTTTTGGGGGAATATTCCTCCCTATCCACTCTTTTTTTGCCACTGTTAATCCCAGTGAAATCATCTAACTGCTTTTTGCATTCAATTCCTTTTTCTTCAATATTATTTTCTTGCTCCTTATTTATGCTCTCTTTCCTGTTCTGTGTGTTCCAGCAAAATTTATGACTTTTTATTACCCTTTAATGATTCAAACATGTTTTTAAACATCTCAGTTAATTCCTCACACAGCCAAGATGCCATATTGTCAATTTAAAAAATTGTTAAAACTTTTAATTTATATTGAATTAAAATTTTAAAGTCCATATAGTCTCTTTTTAATTCCAAATAATGTCCAATTCAAATATTTATCCAATCCATTCCAAGTAAAATCTTTATCTTCTACAACCATTGAGGATTGAAGCCAAGCAGTTCAGAAAAACAGATACTCCTTAAAAGTTCTCACAGTTTCTGAATTATCTTTTATTGGTCAAGGTCACAGCTGTAATTTTCTCTTCTATCTTCCAACCAATATTGCAGTACTCTCTTTCCACCAGCAGATGTCTATCTCAAATCCACAATATTCACAGACCAACTACGTATCAAAACTTTCAAACATATTTTTAATCCACATAAAAAGTACTTTCTCTCGGGTTTCTTTTTCTTTTATTATTTTTAATTTCTCCAAATCCAATTTTAAATCCAGTTGTAAAATTTTCTTCCTTGGGCTTTGGTATTTTAACCTCTTCGTTCTTCTCCCTCCATTAACTTTCCCAAGTGCCAATTAACTGCTCATTTCCACTCCGGGACACCTTTTAAAGTTATTAAAAATTTTCTTTTTTACCTGTGAGTTGGCCAATCACTCACCTGGTACCAACATTCCATTCAGACACCGCTCCTGCACAAAAAAGTTAGTCTGGTTGCCCCATCTTCAAAGCGGTCATTTTTCAATGGCCACCACTGCTGCCACTGTTTTGAAGAGCAGCCTCCGACCTTTCAAGGAACTTGCCTATTCTTGTTGGTCATCTGAGGCACCTCTCCTTCTTCAGCGACCCTACAGGACGGTTCCAGTCCGAAGACCCCCCCGACAGCAGTTCGTCCGGCTGGATTTTTGCGGAGCTCATTGGAGCCCGCTATTTTTCCAGCCGGTCTCACCGCGATGCTTCTGGTTTTCCAAATTTGCAGATAATATTAAGCTGGTAGAAACTCTACTGGTATTATTCTATATTCTATGTTTTATGTACCGCTTCCTTGCCAATTTTGCTGCTTACTGGTCTTTACTCCTTCGTGCATTGTTCCTCTTCCATTTTTCTTTTTTGCTTCCTTAATTTCTCAGAAGCACAGCATTTTAATCAACTGAATTTCTACTGTATTTCTTGCAAATGTCTGTCATCAAGGCCACCCAGCCAAACAGAAAACCGTTTTGTTATGTTACAGCTGAAATTGTTTTAGCCTGTTATTCCAACATAACTAAGTCTTTAATCAAGTGTGGACATATACATTTGTGGATGCCGGCATCCCGATTCAGCCAGCTGCAACCGCGGCTGGCTGTTGGGGGCGAGTTATTGGCCCCAAAGGATAGGGTGCGCAACTTGGGTGTCCTCCTGGATGACCGGCTGTCGTTTGAAGATCATTTGACGGCCGTCTCCAGGAGGGCCTTCCACCAGGTTCGCCTGGTTCGGCAGTTGCGCCCCTTCCTTGATCGGGATGCCTTATGCACGGTCACTCATGCGCTCGTTACCTCTCGCTTGGATTATTGTAATGCTCTCTACATGGGGCTCCCCTTGAAGTGCGTCCGGAGGCTTCAGTTAGTCCAGAACGCAGCCGCGCGGGTGATAGAGGGAGCTGCACGCAGCTCCCATGTAACACCTCTCCTGCGCAGGCTGCACTGGCTACCTGTGGCCTCTCGGGTGCACTTTAAGGTGTTAGTCACGACCTTTAAGGCGCCCATGGCTTAGGACCTGGGTACTTACGGGACCGCCTACTGCTACCACATGCCTCCCACTGACCCGTGCACGCTCTCACAGAGGGACTCCTCAGGTGCCATCCGCCAAACAATGTCGGCTGGTGGCCCCAGGACGGGCCTTCTCTGTGGGGCCCCACACTCTGGAACGAACTCCCCGGCCTTACGCCAGATATCTGACCTTCGGACATTCCGTCGCGAACTGAAAACATATCTCTTTATTCGCGCGGGGCTGGCTTGAATGAAATTTTAAACTTAAATTTTTAGCAATTTTAATGGGGTTATTGGTTTTATGGTAAATTTCTTAAATTTTTCAGGCTCATTTAATAAGTTTTTAACTGATTTTAATTTTGTATATTGTATATTGTTCTTTGTTGGTTTTATTCTGCCTGTACACCGCCCTGAGTCCTTCGGGAGAAGGGCGGTATAAAAATCAAATAAATAAATAAATATAATTACCTGCAGGGAATATTTAAGCAATGAAGACAAATTGAACAATAGGACAGTTAAGCCACCTCTGTGTTCAGTGACAGAGACTAACACAGGTTCACAAAAGAAACCAAAGATAAGGGAATATGCCAGCATTTGTCTCTGGAGTGCTAAATCAAGCAAACGTGTATGCTATTTATTCACACTCTTGTAAGTTATTATGATTTTAAATATTAAAATAGATTTAAAACCAAAATAAGAAAAAATATATTCAATTGTCCACCATTGGGGCAAAATTCACTTAACAACTGTCTCATTTAGCAACAGAAATTTTGAGTTCAATTGTGATCAGCAACTACCTGTATATTTTCAAATATAATTCTAAGTCAAGCTTTAGCTTCTTTCACAATGGACAAGCAGTGTTAAATTACTGTATTTTCTTTAGCTGCTATTTTATATACTTACCAAATTTATATAGCTGTCTATCTCATGAATGTGACTCTATAGAGCAGGGGTGTCAAACTCAAAGCCACGGGCCAGTTCTGGCCCATGGGGTGCTTAGATCTGGCCCAAGGGGATGGCCTGGACCAGCCCATGGAACCTCTGTCCATGAAAATAGAGCTGGGGGGGGGCTACGCTCCATTTTCACAGACAGAGGGCTATCAAAACAAACTAAAAACAAAACAAAAGGAGAAATGTTTCCCCTTTTGCATTTGAACATGCAAGAAGGGACAGGAAAGAAGAAAGGGAAAGAGGAAAGACCAAAAAAAAGAGAGAAAAGAATGGAAGATGGGAAGAGAGCAAGGAAGGAAAAATAAGGCAAGAGGGGAAGGAAAAAGAAAGAAGAATGAAGACAGAATGAAAAAGAAGAAAAGGGAGGGAGGGAGGAAGGAAGGAAGGAAATTATGAGAGTGAGGGAGGATCTCAAGGAAGTTCTGCCTTAGCTCTTGGTCCCCTGACACGATTGACATTGATCTGGCCATGCCTATCATGGCCATGCCCACCCCTGGGCATGCCCCCTCCTCCGTGGCCCTCCAAGTCAAACACAACCCTGATGCGCCCCTCAATGAAATAGAGTTTGACACCCCTGCTATAGAGTTATCTTTTTCAGAATGTCTTTGCTTGCTAATTTTTACAACTTGTGTCTGTATTCCTGACACTTTCTTTCAACCTGAAAACTCTCTTAAGAATCTTAAGCCTCTGCTTAAGTAGCTAGGTTTTCCTTTCAGCTTAAATATTTAGAATGCTTCAGAATGATTACACTACAAATGGGACTAGTAAGGCTAGGAGATTAATTAGTACACCTTTTATCACTGATTATGCCTCATTTAATCTAGGACTTGCCATTTATTGAGTTTAGAGAGTGACGCTGCAATTGCTTCACTTCACTTGAATCACCATTTTATAATTCATTTATTATCTGTTAATAATTTCCTAGCTTGCTACTGTTTTTCTACGACTTCTCATCTATTTGTTTATATAATGGGGACCTCTGGCAAGGCGAGCTCCAGAATCCACCATTAAATCAAAAAGCACACACTGTTTACTCTTAACATAATCTCTTCTTAATCTTCAGTATTGAAGTTAAGGAAGGCTAATGAGCAACACTACTCCCCTCCCCCAAGTTTAAAGAGCAGGGAAATGCTTGATAAAAGAATTATTTTCTTTCAGTCATGTCAGAACAACAACGGCTTAGTTCCAAGAAAAGAAAAAGAAAGAAAAGCCCATAGGAGGTTATTACAGATCTCAGTATTCTGGCATTTGGAAAGAGAAATATTTTAGATGCATTAGGTAATTGGAATGTTATTAGAGATCTTTCCATTTTTCTTTTCCTACTCCAATGTTTCTCAACCTCTCAACCTGACCAATCTAGAACTAAAGAGAAATTTCCTGACAGTTAGAACAACTAATCAGTGGAACAACTTGCCTCCAGAAGTTTTGGGTGCTCCATCACTGGAGGTTTTTAAGAAGAGATTGGACAACCATTTGTCTTGAAATGATGTAGCATAGTTTTCCTGCTTGAGCCGTGGGTTAGACTAGAAGACCTCCAAAGTCCCTTCCAAATCTGTAATTCTGTTACTCCTATTTTAAGATGTGCGGACTTCAACTCCTAGAATTCCCCAGTCCACAAATCTTAAAGTGTTTGAGATTAAGAAACATTGCCCTACTCTGAGCCTTTTTTCCATGCTTAACAGTCACCTGGTTTTTTTTTTTTCTCTTTGCCAATATGCATCTTAAATAAACTCCCAATAATACTAAAATAAATAAACAACAAACTCCACCAGAATTAAAGTAATGAAGAACTTTCCGCTGTCAATTTTGTGTCTTGGAGTGGCAATCTGGCCACATGTCATAATCAATCTGAGTATTGAATATCTACCAGCATACTTGGCTGAAAGAATGGTGTGCATAAGAGCACAATAGTGCCTACCGTTCCTATCCTATTGTTCCCTTCATTATATCAAATTAATATAGTTGATGCATATTTTTTTACTTATATATTTTCTTCAATACATGTTGTTTTATCTATGACAATTGTTTGTGTATACTGTTGTGACAAAATAAAATAAAAAAAAGTGCAGTTTTCATTTTTCAGTATTAAATAGTATCTCCTATTTGAGTGGAGAAAGTGGAGTTAGTAGTAAGGAAATACAGTGAAAGCAATTAACTGCCACATCCCTACAGGCATTCTGATTAAATGGGTCAGACCCAGTAAGTGAAACTGGGATTCTTCTACACCTGTTATTCAATTGTTGTTTTTCCCCTTTTTGGTGCAGTCTTGTCTGTCCAGCTTTACCCAGTAGGCAGTGACTGGACCCAGTTAAGCAAACTCAGAAGAATCCAAGAACTTCTGATACTAAACTTTGAAGCCAAGATGAAAAAAAACTAGGACCACCAGCCTAATACCTAATACTCTTTCGTCCTCCTATCTTGCCCATAACAACAAGCCCGTGAGGTGGGTTGATCTGAGACAGAGTGATTGGAACAAAGTCACCTAGTCGGCTTTCATGCACAAGACAGAACTAGAACTCACAGTCTCCTGGTTTCTAAGTCAGCATCTTAAGCACTAAAACCAAACTGGCTCTCTATGAGAAAGACCCATTTCTATCCGTTCTTAGATGTGTTTTTACTGAATTAATTATTTCGCACCAACTAGCTTGCAGGAGCTAGGCAGAATAAAGAGCTAAAACGACACAATTCTCATATACAGAGTACATACAGTTTAAAAGTAAATGTAATGAGGATGTATGTGCACTTAAATTCTTTGAGAATAGATTTCTGGGATCTGGATAGGACTATCTTTCATTCTTCCTATCCCTCCTTTGCCCGAGATCTGAATTTGGAAATGAGAAATAATCTATTCGGCTAGTTTTTGAAATACCACTGTTTACCCCAAGCCAGAAATCTCAGGAGCAAAATAGATGTAAAATGGATTAGTGTTGAGTACATGCCATAACTCATGCATTTAGCTATGCGCAGGAAACTACTGTCCCTTGCTTTTCTTGTAATGACAATTAATAAGAGGCAATATGACTTGTTCAGCATGCTGCAAATCCTTAATTCTATACTGTAATTATCTTTATTGTGTCATTTAGCTGCTGCTGGGCCATGATGAGAACAAAACAAAAATGGCACTTAACACAGAACAATTCAGAATATTTTCCTTTTCTTTACACACAGACAATCTGGAAACAAAAAAATGTAGCTAATCAGCTAAACCATTCAAGGCCTTGAAATTAAGTTATTATTAATGTTAATGTTGTATATACTTGCTCCTCTAAAATATTATACTCAGGATGAAAAGTGGCTAATAGACATACACGGATCTTCAATTATTTTTTTCTAATAGGGCTTGACAATTAATATGTTCCAAGATTTTATTCAGTCTATATTCGAAATCTTTGTGATATCCACTTCCCAGACTAATGTACAAGTTGTAACTCTGCTGCCTTTTGGACTTTCCACTTAATTTTTTATGTTGTCTCTCTCTCAGCTTAGAAGCATCAAATTTGTCTTTAGGATTAATATCTTCAGAAATGTCTGTTTTTCAAGAAAATATATCCATATTATAAGTATTATAATAAACGGAGCTCACCCAAAAGTTTATCTGACTCTTAAGAAATTAACAATCTACTTTTCTATAGTATGTGGTGGGTTTTTGTTGTTGTTGTTGTTTTGTAGCAGCCAGATACACAATGATTTTACCAGGTCTGAATTTGTGCACAGAAGCATAGAGATAACTTGAGCGAAACAGATTTGGCTGTACTGTATAAACCATTCTGTACAGATAAACAGCTGTGCACCTGGGTACAACAATTGTTCAGTGAACCAGCAAGCAACATGAATTTGCTGGAGATTCCCTCTAGTACATTTGTTGTTATAATTTCTCTTCGGGCATGACTGCTTTTATTTATTTAATACATTTATATGGCCACCCAATCAGCATGTGATTCTGGATGGCAAACCATTAACAAAACAACAACACCTTATTAAATGAAAGAAAATGTGATGGAGTGTTGTCTGGATTCCCAGGAGGGAGGGGCTGCATTCCAGAGTAGCAAGAGACAGTGCAGTTTGTGTGGGTGAAAGAGGGTGAAGACAGCTGCTCCCTAACAGTTCTCTTATGTATATGATTTAAGATGAAAGTAGTCTGCTTTAATTTGGCCCTAACCCAAGTCAAAGTTTGAGGGAAGCTTTGGAACCTAAAGTGCAAGACTTACAACTTCTTACCATTCTACAGTAAGACACTGTTCTGTTTCTACACTGCTGGAGATTGCACAACTCTTTCCTAGCCACTTACATTCAATTTACTGCATACACAGATCAATAAGAAATCATATTTACCATGCACTTTGTCTATAAGTATATTACATTGGGACAACTGCAGTAATGGGTTGCTACCGGTTCTCCCCAGTTTGCAAGAACCAGTATTTATTTATTTATTTATTATTTAAATTTATATACCGCCCTATCTCCCAAAGGACTCAGGGCGGTTCACAGGCATATAAAACATCAGTGTACAAAATTAAAATAATCTTTAAAAAACTTATTCCAGTGCCCTATCATTAAAAATATAAATATAAATATTAAAATCAATTTAAAACCCCTATAAAATTTAAAATCTAAGCCAGTCCTGCACAGATGAATAAATGTGTCTTGAGCTCGCGACGGAAGGTTCGAAGGTCCGGAAGTTGACGGAGTCCTGGGGGGAGCTCGTTCCAGAGGCGGAGCCCCACAGAGAAGGCCCTTCCTGGGCGTCGCCAGGCAACACTGCCTAGCTGACGGCACCCTGAGGAGTCCCTCCCTGTGAGAGCGCACGGGTCGGTGAGAGGTATCTGGTCGCAGTAGGCGGTCCCGTAGATAACCCGGCCCTATGCCATGGAGCGCTTTAAAGGTGGTCACCAAAACCTTGAAGCGCACCCGGAAGGCCACAGGTAGCCAGTGCAGCCTGCGCAGGATGGGTGTTATACGGGAGCCACGAGGGGCTCCATCTATCACCCGTGCAGCCGCATTCTGGACTAACTGTAGCCTCCGGATGCCCTTCAAGGGAGCCCCATGTAGAGCGTTGCAGTAATCCAGGCGAGACGTCACGAGGGCGTGAGTGACCGTGCATAGGGCCTCCCGGTCCAGAAAGGGGCGTAACTGGCGCACCAGGCGAACCTGGTAGAACGCTCTCCTGGAGACGGCCGTCAAATGATCTTCTAGAGACAGCCGTTCATCCAGGAGGACGCCTAAGTTGCGCACCCTCTCCATCGGGGCCAGTGACTCGCCACCGATGGTCAGCCGCGGATTTAGCTGACTGTACCGGGATGCCGGCATCCACAGCCACTCTGTCTTGGAGGGATTGAGCTTGAGCCTGTTTCTCCCCATCCAGACCCGTACGGCCTCCAGACACCGGGACAGCACTTCGATAGCTTCGTTGGGGTGGTCCGGTGTAGAAAAGTACAGCTGGGTGTCATCCGCATACAGCTGGTACTTCACACCGAAACCACTGATGATCTCACCCAGCGGCTTCATGTAGATGTTAAACAGAAGGGGCGAGAGAATCGACCCCTCGGCACCCACAAGTGAGGCGCCTCGGGGCTGACCTCTGCCCCCTGTCAACACCGACTGCGACCGGTCGGAGATAGGAGGAGAACCACCGATAAACGGTGCCTCCCACTCCCAAACCCCCCAACCGGCGCAGCAGGATACCATGGTCGATGGTATCGAAAGCCGCTGAGAGGTCTAATAGGACCAGGGCAGAGGAACAACCCCTATCCCTGGCCCTCCAGAGATCATCCACCAACGCGACCAAAGCCGTCTCCGTGCTGTAACCGGGTCGGAAACCGGACTGGAACAGGTCTAGATAGACAGTTTCATCCAGGTGCAAGGAAACTGATATGCCACCATACTCTCTACAACCTTCGCGCGGCGGGTTGGAGACCGACGATAATTACCCAAAACAGCCGGGTCCAGGGAAGGCTTCTTGAGGAGGGGCCTCACCACCGCCTCTTTCAAGGCGGCCGGAAAGACACCCTCCACCAAAGAAGCGCTCGTAATCGCCTGGAGCCAGCCTCGTGTCACCTCCTGCGTGGCCAGCACCAACCAGGAGGGGCACGGGTCCAGTAAACATGTGGTGGCATTCAGCCTCCCCAACAACCTGTCCATGTCCTCGGGAGCGACAGGGTCAAACTCATCCCATACAATGTCACCAAGACCACCCTCAGACGTCTCACCCGTATCACCGCAATCTTGGTCCAAACCATCCCGAAGCTGAACGATTTTATCGTATAGATAACCGTTAAACTCCTCAGCACGTCCCTGCAACGGGTCATCCCGCTCCCCCTGGTGTAGGAGGGAGCGGGTCACCAAACAGGGCGGCTGGGCGGTTATCTGCCGATGCAATGAGGAGGAGGCGAGGTACGCCTCGCTTCCCTCATTGCCACTAGGTAAGCCCTAGTATAGGACTTCACTAGTGTCCGATCAGCTTCTGAACGGCTAGACCTCCAGGAACTCTCTAGGCGTCTTCTCCGCGCTTCATCCCCTCAGCTCCTCGGAGAACCAAGGAGCTGGTTGGGACCTGCGCTGGGTCAGAGGCAAAGGCACGACCGGTCTAAGGCCCCGCGCGGCCCGTTCCCAGGCCGCAACAAGTTCCTCAGCCGAGCCGTGTGCCAGACCCTCAGGAAATGGCCCAAGCTCCGTCCGGAACCCCTCCGGGTCCATCAGGCGCCTGGGGCGGAACCAACGTGTCGGCTCCGTCTCCCTGCGGTGGTGAATGGCGGTCAGAAAGTCCAGACGAAGAAGAGAGTGATCTGACCATGACAAAGGTTCAATGACTATTTCCTTTAAGTCCAGATCTCTCAACCACTGACCAGAGACAAAAATCAGGTCCAGAGTGCCACCCCCAACGTGAGTAGGGCCATCAACTACTTGGGTCAGGTCCAAGGCCGTCATGGAAGCCATGAACTCCCGAGCTACCGTCGATGACGAGCCGGACGATGGCAAGTTAAAGTCCCCCACGACTAAAAGTCTGGGGGTCTCAACTGCCACCCCAGTGGCAGTGTAGTAAACATTTTGAGTAGTTCAGAGAACCAGTAGTAAAAATTCTGCCTGGCCCCGCCCCCAATCTATTGCTGCCTCCCGACTCCCAGCTGATCAGCTAGAAGGAAAAAATCAAGACTCACTTGTCGAAGAAGAGGAAAAAAAAACAAGACACCGTCCCTTTAAATTGAGAAGCCAAGAAGCCTCCCAGCTGATTGGCTTGCTTCTCAGCCAGGAGATCGCTTGGCAAAGAAGAAGGGGGGGGAAAACATTTTAAATTGACAGAGCGGCTAGAAGCTTGTTTCTGGGTCAGCTGAACAACAAATTGGATAAGAGAAGGAATTCTTATATGGTTCAATGTTTTTGAAGTTTTGGGGTTTGTGCAACATGGGTTTTGTGTTTCTAAAAAGGTTTGGGCGATTTCCATTGTGAAGTATCCTGTCTTGAATGAGTTTTCTGCCTGCTTGTAAATGGAGCCGAACTTCCGGCTTCCACTTTATATTATCTGTAAGCACCCGTAGCTGTTTTCTGCTTACAAAGTTTCCTTTATGCAGCTGGCAGGAATGTAGAATTCCAGGCAGGTTCCTTGCTAGCAGTTTGATTATTCCTTAATTATATGGGATATTTTATTTGGGAAATTTGTTTATTTGGGAAATAAAATATTTTATTTGTTGTGTTCCAACAGAGTTATTAACACTTGGAACACACTACCTGACTCTGTGGTCTCTTCTCAAAATCCTAAAAGCTTTAACCAAAAATAGTCTACTATTGATCTCACCCCATTCCTAAAATGACTATAAGGGGTGTGTCTAAGAGCACAAAAGTGCCTACCATTCCTATCCTATTGTTTCCTTTCATTATATCAAATTAATATAGTTATTGCATACTTTTGCTCATATATATGCTTATATGATATGTAGTTATTTTATGTTGATGCTTGTGTATATTGTTGTGACAAAATAAAAAAAAATGAAGAGTGTGGAGTTCGATTCCTTCCAAGAACAGATTAGTGGGGTGGGGAGGAAATGGGGATTTTGAAGTAATCTTCCCCTGGAGTGGGGAGGGAATGGGGATTTTAGGCTTGCTGTCAAACATCAGCCATAATACTAATGACTGTTTTGAACAATATGCAAGTTGTATTACATGAATGGCTATTTTATAGAATAGAATAGAATAGAATTTTATTGGCCAAGTGTGATTGGACACACAAGGAATTTGTCTTGGTGCATATGCTCTCAGTGTACATAAAAGAAAAGATACGTTCATCAAGGTACAACATTTACAACACAATTGATGATCAATATATCAATATAAATCATAAGGATTGCCAGCAACAAGTTATAGTCATACAGTCATAAGTGGAAAGAGATTGGTGATGGGAACTATGAAATGATTAATAGTAGTAATTATATGTGAAATTATGACTGAAACCTATATAGGTTCATACTGTCAGGAAGTTTGTCCTTAGTTTTAGGTTGCTTCTCTCTTTGTTGAGTTTCCATCCATTGCTTCTTGTTTTGCCTTCTGGTGCTTTGGAAAATACTTCCCCACCCCCTTCTTTCTAGCAGCCCCTTAAAAGCCTGTTGCCTATCACACTCTTGGGCAAAGCATGTGAGCCATTTCCTCCTTTCAGTGGTCCATGAAAGTGCATCTATAGCAGAGGTCTCTAACCTTGGCCACTTTAAGACTTTAAGACAGCAAAGCTGGCTGAGGAATTCTGGGAGTTGAAGTCCATAAGTCTTAAAGTGGCCAAGTTTGGAGACCCCTGATCTATAGTATGTAGATAATAAAGTTAAAAAAAGGTGAACAACATTTTTGCAGAACTATAGATACGTTGAGGCTGGGTGTGACAAGGAATGGCTGGGAGGGGAGGGGCCAGTCAAGGTACCCCTTGACATGAGAGACATTGAGTTGGCCATGCCTACCCAGTCATATGACCATCAAGCCACACCCACTGTCACATGACCATCAAGCCACACCCAAAAAATAAGCCACGCCCACATAACCGGTAGTAAAAAAAAATTAGAACCCACCCCTGGACAACTGGTATTTCATAAGCAGTACTATTCCAAGCTACATAATTAAGTTGCTCTCGACAGTTTGTTAGCAAACCAACCAATGTCTTCAAGAAACCACTTTGTTTCTAGTTCAATAGTATTTCCTCCGTCTTCAAACAGCAACCAGCTACTCGCAGCCCTTAGAACCATGGCCTGAAAGTGTGTCTGCCAGAATCATCTGAGGCCTACATAGCCTGTGTATCCTAGGCAACCAAGGAATGGCTAAAATACCTCAGTTTTTGTTATAAACGTGATGTGGAATGTAATCAGAAGGGCTTCCTTTCAGGACAAAACGTCTCTCCAGGATGAGTATTTTGACATATATTATCATAGCTGTTCTTTCTTCCACTCTGGTTAAGTGCTCTCACAACTTCTCAGAACCTCATCCTTCTCCTAAAAGTGTTACGGTCCGTTTCTTTAAAAAAATATATATGAATTACTAGAATGACAGTCCAGCGTATGAGGCTTGGGGGACAATCCCATCGTCAGCAATCTCTGTGCTGACTCTCAGACATGTAATTTCTGGAAGGTTAAAAAGCAGCTGCGGTCAAGGGCAGCTTTACTCAGCTTCCACTAATACTTGCCAGGAAAAAAGTAAGATTATCTATCTACACACATGGCTTGATCACAACTAGGTTAGATTTATTGCAAAATACTCTGGCTGGGTCTCCTTTTGAAAAATGTTTGAAAACATCCATTGGTGCCTAAAGGAAACACCTGGAATTCTGAGAGATTCCCAAATCTCAAATTATGAATCATCCTAATATTAGCATCACGATTCCTTTGCATTGATAATCAGATTTGAAGCTGGCTGCTTTTAAAACATGTTCCTAATATTGGATTAAAATTTCTGATTCCTGATTTCAAAACAATGGTAACTGTTTTCATGCATTTTGGGCAGAGGTGGTATTCAGCAGGTTCCAACCAGTTCTGGAGAACCGGTAGCAGAAATATTGAGTAATTTGGAGAACCGGTAAATACCACCTCTGAATGGCTCCACCCCCATCTATTCTCTGCCTCCCGAGTCCCAGCTGATCGGGAGGAAATGGAGATATTACAGTATCCTTCTCCTGCCACGCCTACCAAGCCACGCCCACAGAACCGGAAGTAAAAAAAATTGAAACCCACCACTGATTCCAGGTTACATTCTGTCCATTTCGGGAGCCACCCAGAGAAACTTTTACAGCTATAAGCATAATAAATAATAATAAATTCACGCTTTTTAAAAACTTAGCACACAAACTGAACGTACGCATCACCTTTTACAAAATGAAGCAGACAGCCACGAAGGGACTCATATGCACGAAGAAGAAAGATAACCTCTAGCTGATTACTTCAAATAGCCGCACCTCCTCAAGCTTAGTGATGGATAGACTCACTCAGATCAGAAGATTGCATGAGGCATACAACAGGATTATGAGGTACTTAAACATATATCAAACTAATCACTAAGCAACCAAGTGGAAGGCAATACATTTCCAGCAAGGTATTCAGTGAAATCTTGTATTGAGGAAGCACAACGGGAGAATATCAGATTGTTCCAGATATCTGGGCAAAGGATGATTAAGGATTTTATTTGGTCCACTTCTAGCATAGATTGGATATCATCGACCATTGCTGTACAGTCTCAGAATGTCTGATCTGAAAGACCTGCAATATGGGAAAAGACAGGTAGCTCAGGGCTGAATTGATGGGTTCTTAAGCTTTGAGCTGGCTTTTCTTCTTCGGACATGTTGTTAGCAAGCTACAGTAGGTTCACATCATCGGTGAAGAAGACCTTTTAATTAATCCACTCCAACTTCCCACTCAAAATGGGAATCCATAAACTGACCATGACTGATGATCTCCAGCCCCTGTTTCAAAACCTCCAGCAACATTTAGAAATTTAGAATAACAGAGTTGGATGGGACCTTGGAGATCTTCTAGTCCAATGCCCTGCTTAGGCAGGAAACCCTACACCACTTCAGACAAATGGCTATCCAACATCTTCTTTAAAATATCCAGTATTGGAACATTCGCAACTTCTGCAGGCAAGTTGTTCCACTGATTAATTGTTCTAACTGTCAGGAAATTTCTCCTTAGTTCTAAGTTGCTTCTTTCCTTGATCAGTTTCCACCCATTGCTTCTTGTCCTGCCCTCAGGTGCTTTGGAGAATAGCTTGACTCCCTCTTCTTTGTGGCAGCCCCTGAGATATTGGAACACTGCTATTATGTCTCCCCTGGTCCTTCTTTTCATTAAACTAGACATATCCAGTTCCTGCAACTGTTTTTTTTTTTATTTCTTTTTGTCACAACAGTATACACAAACAATTATCATAGATAAAACAACATAACTTGAAGAAAAAATATATATATATATATATATATATAAGTAAAAAAAATATGCATCAACTATATTAATTTGATATATTTTAACCTCCAGTCCTCTAATCATCTTTGTTGTTCTTCTCTGCACTCTTTCTAAAGTCTCAACATCTTTTTTATATAGTGGCAACCAAAACTGGATGCAGTATTCCAAGCGTGGCCTTACCAAGGCATTATAAAATGGTATTAACACTTCACTTGATCTTGATTGTATCCCTCTGTTTATGCAGCCTAGAACTGTGTTGGCTTTTTTGGCAGCTGCTGTACACTGCTGGCTCATATTTAAATGGTTGTCCACTAGGACTCCAAGATCCCTCTCACAATTACTACTATTGTACCTGTGCATTTTGTTTTTCTTGCCTAAATGTAGAACCTTACTTTTTTCACCACTGAATTTCATTTTGGTTTACTAAAAGGAGTTCAAGATAAAAGACATCATTGTTCTAGTAGATGTTCCCATTGCTTAATAGATTTTAATTTTCAGCTTTACTCAGTGGTGGGATTCAGCCAATTTGCACCAGTTCAGGAGAACCAGTTGTTAACTTTCTGAGCAGTTTGATGAACTGGTTGTTGGAAGAAATCATTAGAGCAGAGAACCGGTTGTTGAATTATTTGAATCCCACCACTGGCTTTACTCTCTTTTCTTACAAACTGAACCATTAATCCTTGGTATAGATAGAATACCCTCATTTCAATAGATAACAAACTTGCCCCCTCTTGCATGTGAGCCTAATAGATAATTGTAGGGTGCTGATATATTTCACTTTGTCTTCTCTATTGCAGAGCTCCTCAGATTCTTCTCTACACCAGTTTCAGCTCTTCCATAACATTTTGACACATGACACAACAGGCAGACTGTATTACAGTTATTCTTAAACGTTCTTAGTTTTCTACATTTGGCTTTTAAAATTAGCATAAAAAGAGCCGTGGCGGTACAGTGGTTAGAATGCAATACTGCAGGCTACTTCTGCCAACTGCCTGCTGCCAGCAATTTGACAGTTCGATTGTCACTGGCTGAAGGTTGACTCTGCCTTCCATCCTTCCGAGGTTGTTGGGCGCAATATGTTGACTCTGTAAATCACTTAGAAAGGGCTGTAAATCACTGTGAAGTGGTATCTAAGTCTAAGTGTTATTGCTATTCCTATCCACAAGTATATGGGGAAGGATGTGTATCAAACAGGTGTCACAGAGTAAAAATTCATGTTTCCCCAAAAATAAGACCCTGTCTTATATTTTTTTGAAGCCTGAAAGAAGTGCTTGGCCTTATTGCCATGTGCTCAAAAGCCAGATTGGGTTTATTATCAGGGGATGTCTTATTTTTGGGGAAACAGGTTGTATTGAGCTTTGCTTCTCATTTTTGAAAGAGTACAGTCAAATTCAGTGTAGTGTGGACAGAAATTCAGAAATTCATAGATAAAGAGAAAAGATGCCTTTCCTCAAGGACCGATATATCTTTTTTTCCCTTTAAAAAGGCTCTATGTATATTTGTATTAATGCAAAGTTTCACTAATTCTTTTTCTTTCAGCAATTATTTTAAAAAAATAATTTATACCTTGTGAATGGGCCAAAGATAAGTTTAAAAAGCTGTTGGATGTTTTCCGCTTCGCAGTTTCTATAGATTGATTATTTAAAAGCATCAGTCCCCAAGTCAAAAGAAGAACTAAATTTTAGAGGTGAATTGTTCTAAAGTAGTCTTAGAAAAATTTCACCTTTGCCAGTTCCAATTCATCTGATACGGCAGTTCCTATACTAAATGGAGTTCAATGTTCAATTCTGCACCACCCTTTCCCCCCCCTTTTTTTTAGCAAATTACATATTCATATGGAAATTGGATCTGATTTATTCTCTAGGCAACAATGACACAGATTAGAAATAATTTGATTCATCTAGTTTGTTCTGACCGTTATTCTAGGGCTTGTTAATTCCAGTTTAGCTAAAATTACTAAAATTAATTCCAGAAGGAGAATGTTAGCCATTTGCTAAAACATTTAGTTCTCTGATCTATATACGCTGTCAACGTGTGCTAGTAAATTGTTAACTATTAGGGTGGTGGAGTAAAGGACCAAATATTTATGTGTGCTGATTGTATGAACATAATTTGTTGGCATCTATTATCAATGTAAGTATAACTGATAGTATTTAAGTACAGCTAGTCCTTGACTTACAACAGTTCAGCTAGTGACTGTTCAACATTGCAACAGCAGTGGAAGAAGTGACTAATGACCATTTTCACACTTACGACCATTGCTGCATCCCCAATGGTCATGTGATCAAAATTTGGGCGCACGGCAACTGACTCATATTTATGACGGTTGCACTGTCCCGGGGTCATGTGACCATCTTTTGCAACCATCTGACAAGCAAAGTCAACAGGGAAGCCAGATTCACTTAACAACTATATCACTAATTTAATAACTGCAGTAATTCACTTAACAACAGTATGTCTCAATTAGCAACATAAATTTTGGCTCCATTGTGGTCGTAAGTTGAGGACTATCTGTATATACTGTATTTTTTGGAGTATAAGATGCACCTTAATTTTTGGGGAGGAAAATAAGAAAAAAAGCTGATTGGCAGATGGATTGGCCTCCTGGAATACTCCTAATCAGCTGTTCCCAGAGGTGAATTTTAGCAACAGGTTCCTTGGTTGTGAGCTCTGTGCTTTGCTTTTTTTTTGCTTTTTTTTTTCTGCCTCTGAAACACTGTTTCAGAAAAAACTTTTTTCTGCCTCTGAAAGCCTCCAAAACAGAACTTCAGAAAAAAAAGCCTCTAAAGCTCTGTTTGGGAGCTTCTTTTCTGAAACTCTATTTGGAGGCTTTTTTTCTGAAGCTCTGTTTGGGGCTTTTTCTGAAGCTCTATTCGGGGGCTTTTTTTCTGAAGCTCTGTTTGGGTGCTTCTTTTCTGAAGCTGTTTGGGAGCTTCTTTTCTGAAGCTTCTTTCAGCCTCTGAAACCTCCGTTTGAGAAAGTGTGTGGGACTACATTCGGAGTATAGGACTCACCCAGATTTTCACCCTCTTTTTGGGGGGAAAAAGGTGCGTCATATACTCCAAAAAATATGGTATGTTAAGGATGTATAGAAGCGATATGTGAAATACCTGTGATCAGAAAACTGTAGGCGTAGAATAGATAGCACAACAATAATGCAATAATGAGTGATTTTTAGAACCTTGGAGCTTAAAATCTGAGAAGAAAAATCTGAATTGTGGAAAAATTCTTTGTCAAAGCTGAACAGATAGAAATTCTGGGTTAAATAGCAAAGAAGTAAGCAATCTCTGTTAGAAAGGAGTTATCCACATTTCCAGGTTGCCCCATTGCCAGGACAGATCAATCACCATTTTTGGAGGTCTCTGGCTCACCGCAATTTATTTAGCATATGGCATAACGAACATGGACTTATAATGTACATTAACATTTCACCTAAATTAAAAGCACAGTAAAATAGGAATGTTAAAAAGATCTATGTTCAGATACAATGTCTAGGTCATCTAACCATTGAAGTGCAGCAGCTTCAATCTTGATTGCAGAAAATATGACTTTTGTAACAGAGTTGTTAATGCTTGGAACACACTACTTGACTCTGTGGTCTCTTCTCAAAATCCCCAAAGCTTTAACCAAAAACTGTCTACTATTGACCTCACCCCATTCCTAAGAGGTCCGTAAGGGGCGTGCATAAGAGCACAAACGTGCCTACCGTTCCTGTCCTATTGTTTTCTTTCATTATATCCAATCAATATAGTTATTACATACTTATGCTTATATATATATGCTTATATATTATATAGTTACTTTCATGCTTATGCTTATATATACTGTTGTGACAAAATAAATAAATAAATAAATAAAAACAAACAAATAAATCAATCAATCAATAAATCATATAGATATAATCGGAAACTTGGACCAGTACAGGCAGTTCTTGACTTACAATCACAACTGAGCCCAAAATTTCTGTTAAGTGAGACATGTGTTAAGTGAGTTTTGTCCCCATTTTACAACCTTTCTTGCCACAGATGTTTAAGTGAATCACTGCAGTTGGTAAGTTAGTAACATGGTTGTTAAGTGAATCTGCTTTCCTCATTGACTTTGCTTGTTGGAAGGTTTGTAAAAGGGGATCACAAGACCTTGGGACACTGCACATACAGGCTGCCACAAAGGCCATAAGTGTGAAAAATGGTCATAAGTCAGTGCCATTGTAACTCTGAATGGTCACTGTTGTAAGTCGAGGACCACCTGTATATGCCCTCAGCTTACAGCGGGTCATAATGTGATCTACAGTTTGATGTGGGACCTTCAGTGTGACTACAGGAATGCTATATCCAATTTATACCCAAAGTTGCATTAACAGAGGGATACAATCAAGATCAAGTGAGGTACTAATACCACTCTATAAGCCTTAGTAAGACCACACCTAGAATACTGCATCCAGTTTGGTCACCACACTATAAAAAAAGATGTTGAGACTCTAGAAAAAATGCAGAGAAGAGCAACAAAGATAATTAGGGGACTCGAGACTAAAACGTGAAGAACGGCTACAGGAACTGGGCATGGCTAGTCTAGTGAAGAGAGACCAGAGGACACGATAGCAGTGTTCCAATATTTGAGTGGGCTGCCACAGAGAGGAGGAGATCAAGCTATTTTCCAAAGCACCTGAAGGCCAGACAAGGAATAATGGATGGAAACTGACCAAGGAGAGATTCAACCTAGAAATAAGGAGAAATTTTCTGACAGTGAGAGCAATCAACCAGTGGAACAGAAGTCGCCTTCGGAAGTTGTGGGAGCTTCATCACTGGAGGCTTTCAAAGAAGAGATTGGATTGCCATTTATCAGAAATGGTGTAGGGTTTCCTGCTTGGGCGGGGGTGGGGGTGGGTTGGACAGGATGACCTACAAGGTCCCTTCCAATTCTGTTAATAGGTTAAATTTTTAAATACAGTGAATCCTGGCAGATGCTATGTGACAATATCCAGTATTGTCCATTGCTAGCGAGGTTGTTCAGAAACCTGGCAGCTTTTCTGTATGATCACCTATATATCTTCCTGAGTCTGGGCGTTCAGCAACCCATTTGGCTTTCCATTGGGAAACACTGTTAATGTTGTTAAACAGGTGTTGTGCAAGTGCCCGTGGGGGGCTTCCTAGATTTGAACCTTCCAACTGCTAAGTGGGGAAAGTCCAGAGAGCATGGGTGGGAGAGAATGGCTCACAATTTTTCTGTATTCTCTCAATAGTGCATCTTGCTCATTACAAACAGAATCTTTAGGCCAGCTTTCTTCCTCTGTTTTCAAAGTGGACGTTTTCCTATTTCTGTTGGCTGAAGAGCTGCTCTCGGTTTTGCTTGCTTCACTTCACTTTCTTTAAGAAGACCTCTTTGCTTCGATTGGCTGCTTTATGGAGAAAAGGATGCTCCCAGCCTCGTTTGTCCAATTTCTTCTGAATAAAGTCAGTTACAGCAAAGGCTTCTCGATAACACACATGCCTGACCTTCAGAACATCTCCAATTTAAAACCTGGAAATCTTCCTTAAAAAAAAAAAATACTGTTTTATTTCCATGATGCATCTACTTTCCCCCTTGGTTTTTCCTTTTTTTCTTTTTTTTTCTGTCTCTCTCTCTTTAAGAAAGTTCACCTGTGCACTGCTTCAAAGCTGCTTATATGTGCATTTGGGAGGTTTAACGAAAGTGACTGGTAATTGGTTCCTGGAGCAAAATGGTGAGCGGATGCAGCAGTGAAGCGGAGGATGTTGTAACCTGCAGCTTGAACTGAATAATTTGCAAGCTGTTCCTAAGTGTCTCGTTCAAGATAGGATATTATTAAGACATTTTAGAGACAAGCTAGTATGAACACAAGACAGGGGCCGCTTACGGATGCCCTGCTATGCAGCCCAACAACTGCCAGTGCCTAGTTAAAGAGGTAAAGGGTGAAGGGGTCCATGCGGGCTTTTACCCCACTAGTCATGACAGACTTTAGGGGGCGGTGCTTGTCTCCCTTTCTTAAGCCAAAGAACCAGCATTGTCTGGAGAAGTTTCCGCAGTTATGTGGCCAGCATGATATCACACTGCAGCACAGAGTGTATGGCGAAACATGGAACGCTGTTACCTTGCCACATGCTTGTAGGTGGTACCTATTCATCTACTTGCACTTATTATACATGCTTTCAAACTGCTAGATTGGCAAGAGCTGGGACAAGTTTCAGGAACTCACTCTGCCTTGTGACCCTCGGGTCTCGAACTATTAAGCTGTAAGCCTTTAATGGTCTAATACTTACTGTCCTAACCACTGAGCCACCATGTCCCTTTTGGGTAAGGTGGGATGCTCTTTAAATGGCCTGCACCATCTCAGCCAATCATACATGTATTGACCCCCCCCTTTTTTTTACAGAACTGATTGCAAAGATAAAAAAGCAATAGCAAATTAGATGACAGGTTCCAGAAAGATTCTTATCCTTTCCAGTTCATTATCTTTGTTTTTGTAATAGCTGCTGCATGAACAGTTGTCACCCACCATCCAACCTGCTAATGATACTTATTTCTATTAAGAACG
Source organism: Ahaetulla prasina (assembly GCF_028640845.1). NCBI lineage: Eukaryota > Metazoa > Chordata > Lepidosauria > Squamata > Colubridae > Ahaetulla > Ahaetulla prasina. The sequence goes on along the minus strand of NC_080544.1, from coordinate 96,466,027 downwards.
TATATTTATATCCAAACATGCCAGGTGGCAAGTATTTATTCTTGTGAAAAAAACACACACCTGCATATTTCCTTTAATAGAGTTATACCTGTTTTCATATTGTTCTATAATATGCAAATATTAAAAAAATGAAAAAGATTTCTCTGCAGTGTGTACAGCTACTCCCTACTAGGGACAAAGTTTCAACTGTACTTAGATGCTAAGAATCATAAGATTATTCAGACATCACAGGGAGATTCAAAAACTGAAACCCCTTCAGTACCCCTTTCATAGCCCCCAAAGCAATTTCTTTTTGATGGCAGAAATTTAAAGACCATTGCTGAGGTTGATCAGAGATGGTGTGGAAGGGGTGGTGCATTTATTTTTATTATTATTTTTTATTTTATTTTGTCACAACAGTATACACAAAAATAATATATAAGTAAAAGTATGCAACAACTATATTAATTTGATATAATGAAAGGGAACAATAGGACAGGAATAGTAGCACTTCTGTGCTCTTATGCACGCCCCTTATAGTCCTCTTAGGAATGAGGTGAGGTCAATAGTAGACAGTTTTTGGTTGAAGTTTTTGGGATTTTGAGAAGAGACCACAGAGTCAGGTAGTATATTCCAAGCATTAGCAACTCTGTTACAGAAGTCATATTTTCTGCAATCAAGATTGGAGCGGTTAACATTAAGCTTAAATCTATTGCTTGCTCTTGTATTACTGCGATTGAAGCTGAAGTAGTCTTTAACAGGAAGGACATTGCAATAGATGATTCTGTGTGTTAAACACAGAATTTACTGGATTCAAACTCTTGTGTCTGTCCAGTGTTGGGATTCAAATAATTTAACAATTGATTCTCTGCCCTAATGTCCGGCTGGGTGGGTGTGGCCATGGTGGGTGTGACCAGGGGGTGTGACATGCAGCACTCAGCCTCCCGCAGCCCCCTGGGAGCAAAAACGGGTGGCAGGGGAACACGCCCCCCCACACGCCCCGTTTGGGCCTAGAAGGCCTCCTGGAAGTAAAAATGGGCTGCACCCCCCCACGCCCTGTTTTGAGCCTAGGAGGCCTCCCTGCAGCCTCCTAGGAGCAAAAACAGGCTGCAGGGGGTGGCGCCGGACAACACCACCCCCCCGTGTACCTTTTTGGGCCAAGGAGGCTTCTTTCCTTGCATTTGGGAGCCATAATGGGGTGCATGGGGACTTCTGGAAGGGGTGGGAAGAGGAGGAGCCAGCCAGCAATTTAACTACCGGTTCACCTGAACCGGCCTGAACTGGCTGAATCCCACCATTGAGTCTATCCAACACATCCACAAACAGGGAGGCAAGATGTCTCTCTCCACCCTTCTTGCTTGCAACCAAGCACAGAATCTCTCCTAGGCTCCAATACTGAAGTGCAGGAGATAACCAGGCTGAGCCCAAGAGAGGGATCAAATGCACTATCAGTTTGGAGTCCCTTCGAGCCCATAAGAGAGCTACACCCAACCCTCCTTGAATTCTGTTAACTCTTCTCTACCGCCAATTTGCCTTGACCGTTAGTAGTTCAGATTCTTGTTTAGAGATATCATGGAATAAACTTGTACTCACTTGAACAATCCTGATTTCTGATTTCTTGCACCAGCACAGAATTACTCTAAAGCTACTAAAACAATACCTCTACCCAATTATCTAGGTTACTATAGCCAACTACTGTACATATTACAGTAGTATCCAGGATAAAATATCCTTGAGATAGCAAATGGAAATGTGCTTATGGCTGATTCTCCCACATTATGAATATGTTGTAAGCATGGAGAATCTATGCCATCTTATTTTTAACACAATTCATCTATATATCCATTCCAGCCCACTTCTGCATCAAAAATGTCACAAATCTCTTATTGAAACTCTTTTTAGTTTGTAATACCTGGTTTGAAATCCACTTTAAAACCTATTTTAGAAGCTGCAAAAATGAAATATTTACTTAGGTAATATAATGCCCAAATCCAAACAAACAATAATTCTACTCTGTTCTGATCATACAGGAATGATGCATCTAGTTTTGGATTCCATATTTTAAATTGAGATACAATGTTGGTTTTATTTTATTTTATTTAAAAAAAATAGAGGCATTAAAAATAGCTATCAAAAGAAGTCTAAATCTAATCAAAATACATAAAAACAACTGGCTGCTAGTATCAGACCGGATCATTAGTCATATGTATGAATACATAGGTTTGTCTTGCATAAATATCCTTTAGTCCATCTAGCATTATGTCTTACAAAAAGATCTCAAAGGCTTTTGAATGGAGTGCTTCCTATCCATATTATCTAGTAGTTAGTAGGAATGAAAGCAAGGTCTTCTGACAGAACGTGTTCTCCATCACTAAATTAGAAAGATGTTCAGTGCCATTGTTGTGCTACTATGTTACATGGTTAGAATAGAATAGAATAGAATTTTTTATTGGCCAAGTGTGATTGGACACACAAGGAATTTGTCTTGGTGCATATGCTCTCAGTGTACATAAAAGAAAAGATACATTCATCAATTAGGGGATTGGAGGCTAAACCATATAAAGAATGGTTGCTGGAATTGGGTATGTTTAGTTTAATGCAAAGAAGGACTAGGGGTGATATGGTAGCAGTGTTTCAGTATCTCAGGGGTTGCCACAAAGAAGAGGGAGTCAAGCTATTCTCCAAAGCACCCGAAAGCAGGACAAGAAGCAATGGATGGAAAATAATCAAGGAGAGATGCAACTTAGAACAGAGGAGAAAATTCCTGACAGAACAATTAATCAGTGGAACAACTTGCCTGCAGAAGTTGCGAATGTTCCAATACTGGATATTTTAAAGAAGATGTTGGATAACCATTTGTCTGAAGTGGTATAGGGTTGAAATGTGTTTGAATATTAGTAGCTCAGGTTGGTAGATAGCAGTTGTGAGCTGCTGCCAGTTTAGGATTGGTTCGGGTAAACCAGTGGTTGCGACCTGCAGGTGGGCCCGCCCCCGCCCCGGTGCTATGCCATCCTATTTAGCCTCATTTTTTAAGCTGCACACATGTGTGCAAGCCATGCGCATGTGTGAAGTGCATGTGTGGAAGGACATGTACATATGCACGCTCACATTTTTAGTGCTGGGTGAACCAGTTGTTAATTTATGTGCTGCCCACCTCTGGTAGTTAGGCTGTTAGTTTGAGCTCGAGTTTGGCAATTTGGTTGCAAATGTTTCATCGCCATTTGAAGAGACATCATCAGTATGTTTTGAGTTGTGCTCGTCTGTATGGTTTAGGGTTTCTTGCCTGAGCAGGGGGCTAGACTAGAAGACTTCTGAAACCTCTTCCAACTCTATTATTCTTTTCTCTTCAGTGATTGCCATTGCATTGTGGAGTGCCACTTTATACCCAGAAAATCAGATTCATAAATGTATTTACTGCTAGTTCTCAACTTCCTTTAGTAAAAATCTGAAGTTACAACAGTACTGGTTGTATTGGTTCTCACACAACTATCATAGCATCCCACTACTGGGTACTTGGCAACCAGTAGGTATTTATGATGGTTGCAGTGACCCAGAATCATACCATTATTATTTGCAATCTTCCCAGCTGGTTTCCAACAAGCAAAATCAATGGGGGAAGTCGGAGTTGCTTAATGGCCAAGCAATTCACTTAAAAACTGGAGTGATTTGCTTAACAACTGTGTCAAAAAAGGTCATAAAATCAGGTGGACTCAATTAACAACCTTCTTGTTTAGCAACAGAAATTCTGGTCCCTATTGTAGCTGAGAACTACCTGTATTGACTTCATCCTTTGTTGCTATTTCAACTCTTTCATTTTTAAGCCGAGAAAAGTTGTTAGTTATAAAATTCACAGTAATCATTTGAATGGCTTCTAAATTTGATGCAGCTGAAGATCTAGTGCAAATCACAAATGGTGCTCATTTGCAACTACATAGCAAAAAAAGCTCTAAGAGTTGTAAACCTAATCTTGCGTAGCTTCTTTTTCAAAAACACCACACTACCAACCAGAGCATATAAAACATTTGCTAGACCAATTCTAGAATACAGCTCGCCTGTTTGGAACCCTCACCACATCTCTGACATCAATACAATTGAACGTCTCCAGAAATATTTTACAAGAAGAGTTCTCCATTCCTCTGAAAACAATAGAATACCCTATCCCACCAGACTCGAAATCCTAGGCTTAGAAAACTTGGAACTCCATCGCCTTCGACAAGACCTAAGTTTAACTCACAGAATCATCTATTGTAATGTCCTTCCAGTTAAAGACTACTTCAGCTTTAATTGCAATAATACTAGAGCAACCAATAGATTTAAACTTAATGTCAACCGCTTTAATCTAGATTGCAGAAAATATGACTTCTGTAACAGAATCATCAGTGCTTGGAATACTTTACCTGACTCTGTGGTCTCTTCCCATAATCCTAAAAGCTTTATCCAAAAACTTTCTACTATTGACCTCACCCCATTCCTAAGAGGACCATAAGGGGCGTGCATAAGCGCACAAACGTGCCTACCGTTCCTGTCCTATTGTTTTTCTTTTCTTCTTTCTATATATATGCTTATACCTCCTTATATTTACCCATATATGTTTATATACTATATAATCTTTTGTATGATTCCTACATATATTGTTGTGACAAAATAAAATAAAAAAATAAATAAATAAAACATTCAGGTACAGAGTTCTTCTCCTACCCCATTTCTAAGTCTGTCTTTAAAAAATTCATGCACATAGTCATAATTTGAGCCTTCACTCCTGTTTAATTAGCCCAATTAAAGGTGTAAAAAGGCTGTTTTTCCCCCACATGTGAGTTAAAGAAGAAAAAAAGGGGGAGGTGAATATATTGATGTGCATCTGTTAAAAACAGCACAATTTGCCAAATGTATTTGCATTGGCATCACAAACACAGCAGAAAGCAAGGCCTATTAGCAAATTTCAAGCAGCATGTGGATTGCTTTTATAACACAATCCAATTCTCAAGTCTGCTACACCTACACAGCTTATGCTATTTGCTAGAACAATTTAAAACATTTAAAAAAGCAACTGCAACTAAAAAAAAAAAAAAAGCTTGTTGAAAATAACTCAGCTATAACCTTTACAAAAAGTGTTTGATTTTTAAAAAACAACTCTGTCCACATCGTGTGGACCACATTAATATTGCCCCAAATTTAGGGACAATGAAACTGAATAGATGATTTTCCCCTAGTTATGGAGGAAGAACTTGTTCAATGCAAAACTCTCACTTAGTTCTGATAATAGTAGTGCAACCAAAATGGCTCAGAGGGACAAGATCGGGGTGGACTGCTGCCAGTTGCAACAACCAGTTCGCAAATGTGAGTGCCTAGATATCTTCAGCGCATGCTTGTGGCATCAAAAAAATAGTGGTTATATAGGCCGTGATAGCGCCAGGGTGGATGGGCGGGGCCAGCCCTGGTCAGAACTACAGGTTTGCCTGAACTGGTCCGAACCGGCAGCAGCCCACCACTGGACAATATCCTTGCTCTTGCTTTCCCTTGGGCATTCATTCATGAAAGTGGAGATGCCAAGGAGTGTGCGCATCACTGGAGACAGGATTGTACTACATCGAAAAAGAAGGACCCTTGCAGCATTTTAGCTAGGCAGTAACTAAACCAAAAGGCCGTGTAAACTGATCTGTCAAGATGAAGCACTTTCACATGGTTTCATCCATCACCCTTGACATGGCACATATGTGGATGTGAGTTCCTCTACTTCCGTAAGCGTCACAACAGTGCCAATTTGCCTTGATCCTCTTGTTTTCAGAAGCTTCAATGGTTAAGAAGTTCTAGGGTGATCCTGTCGTGTCCCACTCCTCCGCTGACGGCCGGGTCAGGGAAATCCGAATCAGGCGTGCCTCTGCAGCTCTGCCAAAGTCCAAGCAAAGTCCTCAGGGCAGGCAGGAGATCAGAAAGTGACTTCAGCAAAATATGTTTAGACTTTGCCTGACTCAGAGAATGCCAGAAAGCAGATCCTTTATATAGGCCATGGGGTGTGGCTCCATGACTCAGCACTTATCCAGGCCTGCCCCTCCCTTCCTTCTGTTGCCTCCGCCTATCAAGTCTTCTGACGCGAGGGTCACTCCAGTCGGCAGCTGTTGGCAATAGACCTCCCTCAGGCTCACATGCTGTGGAGGAGGGGTCTAGTTGCTCCGTTTGCCTGGGCATGGAGCCAGAGCTGGGGGCTGGAGATATTTCCTCCTCTTCAGCCTGTCTGGGCATGGAGCCAGGGCTGGGGCCGGGAGGCATACTAGAACATTCCTCCGTGTTCGGAAGCAGATAAGCAGGCCCCGGCTGTGGTGAGATTGGGCAAGACACAACAGCTCCCCTGTATAGTTACTGCATGTTTGTGTTTGATTTTTGACTCCTGGAGACTGCCTGGATAAGTCCCAGCAAGTTTCTTGGGAAGATTTTTGGAAGTGGTTTGCCACTGCCTGCTTCCTAGGGGCTGAGAGAGCGTGACTGGGCCAAGGACATCTATCTGGCTGTGTGCCTAAGGTGGGACTGTATATCCTGTTCTTAGCCTTGTTCCTTAGCCACTAGAAGAAATCCACTCTCATGGATTGCTACTGGGTGAGGCTCTGTTCACTGGGCATCTTAGATGTGGAATACCTCGCCGGAGAGATTGCCTGCCATTTTGATGCCAGATTAAGGTGTTTATGAACTCTATAAGAAGTGAGATTTTTGCCAAGTGAGTAGATTCAATTATCCTTCTTTAAAACAAGATACAGCAAAGGCTATAGGCTGGCACCAAGAGTTCTCCCCAAAACTATAACTCTTGCCTTGCATAGTAAGGTCAATCTGGGCGTGACAAGAGAGAATTGCAACCAAACAGTGGTGGCACAGTGCTTAGAGTGCAGTACTGCAGGCTACCTCTGCTGATGGCCAGCTGCCTGCAATTTGGCAGTTCAAATCTCACCAGGCTCAAGGTTGACTCAGCCTTCCATCCTTCTGAGTTCGTTAAAATGAGGGCCCAGATTTTTGGGGGCCATATGCTGACTCTGTAAACTGCTTAGAAAGGGCTGTAAAGCACTGTGAAGCGGTATATAAATCTATGTGCTATTGCTATTAACAAGCAGAAGCAGGAAGATGTGCAATTAATTAAGTTGGATCCCAATGTACATAAATACATTTCTGTACATAAGTGCGTGTGTGTGTGTGTGTGTGTGTGTGTGTGTGTAAAAATACATTCAAAATACATACACAGACACAGACAGTAGTAAGAGTAAAGCAAACTCTGGATTCTAACTTTGCAAAAGAGGAGTGTTCCCACCCCATCCATCAACTCTTTTGCACCTACCCTTTGCCTTTTTAAATTTTTCAACTCCCTCTTTTAAAGAATCGTATTGGTTCCATCTAAAAAAAAAATCTCTATCTTCCACTGGCTGTTGATCCATTCACTCCTTCTTCACTACACTTTTATCCTCATTCCTTCTCTCTGTAAGACCAAACCACTTCAGCATACTTCATTATGGCCTTCACTTTCACATCCAGTTCACATCCATTCAGCACCCATTCATTTTTGACCCTGTATCCTTACTTTTAGAACACACAGTTCTTAAGTTAGTCCATTCTCATTGTCTTCATCTTATTTTTCATATTTCTTGTAACATGGCTAGTTCCCAATATCAAGTAAAGATGTGGGTAAAACACAAGTTCTTACATAACAACCATTTTCACTTCTTTCAATAAATGTTTATTCTTTACAATGGACCACATAACCTTTCTACAGCAAACAGATGTCTTTAAAGTTTTCCACCTTCAGTAAACTTTCTACCAGGGAATGAAACATTCATCTTTCTTTCTTTCTTTTTTTGCCATTTCTGTATAACTGGCAAACATTTACTCCATGTTCCATGTCAAACACATCTATCTTGGTGTTCAAGAAATTAAATTTCAGATTCCTTGTTGCATTGCATGAATTATCTACTATTCTCTGCAAATTATTTGGATTTTGTGGGGAGCAGATAGAGAAGGAGTTCAGTGGGTGTGAGAAAAGATGACATAATCCATTTGGGGAGGATCGTAGTTGTGAATTTAAAAAAAATATTTCTATAAGGCTCTACATGAAATTTCTATAAGAGTACAATTGAGCCCAAATTTATGTTGCTAAGTCAGACATTTGTTAAGTGAGTTTTGCCTTTTTATGATCTTTTTTTGCTCTATCCCTCATTTGCCTCCTCCCTCATTGCATCGGCAGATAACCGCCCAGCCGCCCTGTTTCGGGTGACCCACTCCCTCCTACACCAGGGGGAGCGGGATGACCCGTTGCAGGGACGTGCTGAGGAGTTTAACGGTTATCTATACGATAAAATCGTTCAGCTTCGGGATGGTTTGGACCAAGATTGCGGTGATACGGGTGAGACGGCTGAGGGTGGTCTTGGTGACATTTTATGGGATGAGTTTGACCCTGTTGCTCCCGAGGACATGGACAGGTTGTTGGGGAGGCTGAATGCCACCACATGTTTACTGGACCCGTGCCCCTCCTGGTTGGTGCTGGCCACGCAGGAGGTGACACGAGGCTGGCTCCAGGCGATTACGAGCGCTTCTTTGGTGGAGGGTGTCTTTCCGGCCGCCTTGAAAGAGGCGGTGGTGAGGCCCTCCTCAAGAAGCCTTCCTGACCCGCTGTTTTAGGTAATTATCGTCCGGTCTCCAACCCGCCGGCGAAGGTTGTTGAGAGTATGGTGACATATCAGTTTCCCTTACACCTGGATGAAACTGTCTATCTAGACCCGTTCCAGTCCGGTTTCCGGCCCGGTTACAGCACGGAGACGGCTTTGGTCGCGTTGGTGGATGATCTCTGGAGGGCCAGGGATAGGGGTTGTTCCTCTGCCCTGGTCCTATTAGACCTCTCAGCGGCTTTCGATACCATCGACCATGGTATCCTGCTGCGCCGGTTGGAGGGATTGGGAGTGGGAGGCACCGTTTATCGGTGGTTCTCCTCCTATCTCTCCGACCGCAGTCGGTGTTGACAGGGGGGCAGAGGTCGGCCCCGAGGCCCCTCACTTGTGGGGTGCCGCAGGGATCGATCCTCTCGCCCCTTCTGTTCAACATCTACATGAAGCCGCTGGGTGAGATCATCAGTGGGTTCGGTGTGAGGTACCAGCTGTACGCGGATGACACCCAGCTGTACTTTTCCACACCGGACCACCCCAACGAAGCTATCGAAGTGCTGTCCCGGTGCCTGGAGGCCGTACGGGTCTGGATGGGGAGAAACAGGCTCAAGCTCAATCCCTCCAAGACAGAGTGGCTGTGGATGCCGGCATCCCGGTACAGTCAGCTAAATCCGCGGCTGACCATCGGTGGCGAGTCATTGGCCCCGATGGAGAGGGTGCGCAACTTAGGCGTCCTCCTGGATGAACGGCTGTCTCTAGAAGTCTCCAGGAGAGCGTTCTACCAGGTTCGCCTGGTGCGCCAGTTGCGCCCCTTTCTGGACCGGGAGGCCCTATGCACGGTCACTCACGCTCTCGTGACGTCTCGCCTGGATTACTGCGCTCTCTACATGGGGCTTCCTTGAAGGGCATCCGGAGGCTGCAGTTAGTTCAGAATGCGGCTGCGCGGGTGATAGAGGAGCCCTCGTGGCTCCCATAACACCCATCCTGCGCAGGCTGCACTGGCTACCTGTGGCCTTCGGGTGCGCTTCAAGGTTTTGGTGACCACCTTTAAAGCGCTCCATGGCATAGGGCGGGTTATCTGGGACCGCCTACTGCGACCAGATACCTCTCACCGACCCGTGCGCTCTCACAGAGGGACTCCTCAGGGTGCCGTCAGCTAGGCAGTGTCGGTTGGCGACGCCCAGGAAGGGCCTTCTGTGGGGCTCCCACCTCTGGAACGAACTCCCCAGGACTCCGTCAACTTCCTGACCTTCGAACCTTCCGTCGCGAGCTCAAGACACATTTATTCATCTGTGCAGGACTGGCTTAGATTTTTAAATTTAGAGGGGTTTTAAATTGATTTTAATATTTATATTTGATATTTATATTTCTATTTTTAATAATTCGGGCGCTAGAATAAGTTTTTTAAGGATTATTTTAATTTGTATATTGATATTGATGTTTTATATGCCTGTAAACCGCCCTGAGTCCTTTGGGAGATAGGGCGGTATATAAATTCAAATAATAAATAAATAAATAAATAAATAAATAAATAGTTATTAAGTGAATCATCACATATTAAATTAGTGATGCAGTTGTTAAGTGAATATGATTTACTTAACAGCTGTGGCAAGAAAGGTTATAAAATGGGGCAAAACTCAACAAATGTCTCCCTTAACAACATAAATTTGGGGTTCAATTGCATTTTATGAGCTGTGATGGCGTAGTGGTTAGAGTGCGGTACCGCAGACTACTTCTGCTGACTACCGACTGATTGCAATTTGACAGTTCGAATGTCCCCAGGCTCAAGGTTGACTCAGCCTTCCATCCTTCCACGGTCGGTAAAATGAGGACCCCAGATTGTTGGGGGCAAGAGGCTAACTCTGTAAACCATTTAGAGAAGGCTGTAAAGCACTGTGAAGTGGTATATAAGTCTAAGTGCTATTGCTGTTGCTTTTGTCATTTCAGCCAAAATTAGTTTTTTTCCCCTCAGCCTAAAATTAGACATTGTTTTCACAATGCATCTCTCTCTCTTTTACCAATGTTGAATGAAGAAAAGAAGACCAGGCTTCACTCGGCAAGGGGGAATGGAGAAACACTTTATTTTATGCGAAGGCCTGGTGCTTCCCTGTTCCCTGCTCTCTGAGAGAGAAACTGAGGCAGATGCTTCTTTGCAATAACCATATCCTTTTATTTTCTGCTCTGGTACTGTACATTGGCTACTATTAATTTTAAAGTTTCTATGCATTTTGTAGGTAGTAAAGGCAGCACTAAAACTGTTCTTCCCCACAAAACGTGCAGCTCTAATACCATTTTTAATACAGGTCCAGGTCAGGGTTTCAGCAGGTTCTGACCAGTTCTGGAGAACCGGTAGCAGAAATTTTGAGTAGTTTGGAGAATCGGTAGTAAAAAATTCTGACTGGCCCTGCCCCCATTTATTCTCTGCCTCCTAAGTCCCAGCTGGTCAGGAGGGAATGGGGACTTTGCAGTAACCTTCCCCTGGATTGGGGTGGGAATGGAGATTTTACAGTATCCTTCCCCTACCACGCCCACCAAGCCATGCCACACCCACCAAGCCACACCCACAGAAATGGTAGTAAAAAAATTTGAAACCCACTACTGGTCTAGGTGCTGAAAGAAATAAGGGCAGTTCTCTTCCTGCTGTTAAGCACAACTGTAGGTTAAGCAAGATGGTTGCCTATCCTTTGAAGGCAAGAGGTGGTTAATTAGGTGGGCGGGGCCACATTTTGCTTAACAAACTTTTATCATTGGCAGCACAGTATGGATGAGCAGAATAGAACCACGGAATTATGGAACAGTTCCTAAATTCCTGCACAACTTGATACTTCGACAAAACATGAAACAGTCACAAGGAGGTGCAAAGGTGAGGGATGGTGCCCATGGATGGGAATTGGGGCAATGTACTGCAGTGAAATGGCAAGTTTACCAGGAAGGAAAGTGGAGGGAGGCAAGAGGCATCCCAGCCCGGAATGGGACAGGAGACAAAGGAAGAGAGATAGAATAACCATTGCCTAAGATCTCTCGGGACGTAAGCATTAGGCCAACAGTAGTAAGGGTTTAGTCTGGCAAGATTCTGTCTGCTATGTGTAATCAAAGAAAGTACTGAACTTTGGCTAAATTGTTCGATGTCATCCCTGAACTTAGCCTGACTATCAGGGTTCCAAGTAACACCCCCAACGAAAGAAAATTCTATTTAAAAAAAAAAATCAGAGAAAGATGGCTTGCTGGTCCCAGTTTCTGGATGCTCCAGTACTGGTTGAAATTTGGATCCATATAGAAATAGCACATGGTTCAAAGCGGATGTGGAGGAGGAGGAGGAGGAGGAAGAGGCGGCAGCAATATAATGGCACTGAAGCACTGGGCATTTTTCTTTCAAGTATGCACAGTCCTCCAACATTCCATTCGCAAATCCACATTGGAAATGGGCTGCTCCAAATGATCTCCCCTTGAAATAAGCCCGTTCCAAATAGTCCGGAGGTCAGGATACTGTGAATTTTTTGCACATCCCTTTCCATTCTGAAGAACACATTTTGCTCAGAATTTAGTTCAGTCTAGTGATAAAGGCACCCGGCTACAAACCAGGAGACTGTGAGTCATAATCTCACCTTAAGCAACACCGTCCCCCACCTCCACAAAAAAAAAAATGGACTAATGGGAAAATGCTAGGAAGAACAAAGATGTTAAATAAAAAGATGGACAGGGAAAAATATATCTAGCCCACCCATCCAACAGCAGCCATCAGGGAACATCTACACTTCCGGTTCTTATGCTGCAGTTAAAAGCATTTTGGTATTTGATGGGGCCCAAATGATGACACATTACGATGTCACAACACAAACTCCACCCTTTCTTGATGTGGGTTTGAAAGAGCGTAGCTTGCATCTGGGTGAGTAGTGGTATTCACTTACCTTTACTACCGGTTTGAAAATGTGAGTGTGCACACCATCTCTGCGCATGTGCAGAGTATCTGTAATGACATGCAGGCAGATGGCTGCCACTGCCGCTACTGGTTCGCCCAAACTGGGTAGAACCGGTAGAATCCCACCACTGATCTGGATGTACACTTTTTTCCTTGTTGCCCCCACCACTACTGCAGATCCTCACAGCTGCAGTATCCAATCACAGCTGTGTTGGAGAAACAGAAGAAAGGTGTGTGGGGGGGAGCTCTCTTGCTTCTCACTACTGCTCTTCAATGCTTTCATCCATTAGTAAATAAATTAAAGGCAGAATATATGCAGAGAACAAAGGGAAGAAAAGGGAGCATCTTTTGCTCCTGAGGACAAGCAAAGAGAAGAAATGAATTCTTTGCAAGCTTAAACTTTGTTCTGAAGCACAAAAAGACTCTGGAGTATTCAGAAGGTCAACTTTTTTGTTTTGCATCCAAGCCTAACGCACAGAAACATCACCTGGAACTCTTGCTAGAGAGCAATTAAATGAGGGCAAAATCAAATATTCACAACCCTAATGTGTTTTGCTCGATGCTCCTAGCTCAGTGGTTCCCAACCAGTGTGCCGCGGCACTAAGGGGTGCCGTGAGATCTTTTGAGGGTGCCGGGAACTTTTGAGCTACGGAGATTTTAAATATCTATTTCCTTATAAGGGTGCCGGGAACTTTTGAAAGGCTTTCCAAGGGTGCCTCAAACAAGAAAAGGTTGTGCCTCAAACAAGAAAAGGTTGGGAACCACTGTCCTAGCTGGTGCATGTTAGTGCACGGCTATATGAAGTTCCCACAATGGCTTGTGGGAATATGTGGCTGCATTCACATAAAATATTTAATTGGTGATGGAATGAACCCATTTTATTATTAAGCTAAGTTCCATGCCACCTTTACAACTCTAGGGGCAATATATAAGAATCTCAAGTAGCAATTTCATAGCACACTCACAGTCCATCTTGTCTGCTGGCAACTACAAGTCCCTGCAGTTTTCGTGACAATGGGATTTTTTTTTTTTTTTGGCAAATGTTTTGCTCTTGCCTTCTTCCTAAAGTTGAGAGAGAGAGCCATTGGTTCAAAATCAACTAAATGTTCTTGTGTCTGTGTGGGTGTCTAAGCAGTGGTGAAATCCAGTTTTTTTTACTACCAGTTCTGTGGGTGTGGCTTGGTGGGCATGGCAGGGGAAGGATACTGCAAAATCTCCATTCCCACCCCACTCCAGGGGAAGGATACTGCAAAATCCTCATTTCCTCCTCACTCCTGAGGAAAGGATATTGCAAAATCTCCATTCCCACCCCACTCTGGGGCCAGCCAGAGGTGGCATTTGCCGGTTCTCTGTACTACTCAAAATTTCCACTGCCGGAACCTGTCAGAACCTGCCGAATTTCACCCCTGTGTCTAAGGCAGGAAGGACTAAGCGCACACTTTCCCTACTTGCAATCCGGTGCTTTTAACTTCTATATCAGGGGTGTCAAACTCATCGAGGGCCGCATCAGGGCTGTGATTGACCTCAGGGGGCTGGGTGGATGTGGCCAACTGGGTGGGCATGGCCGGTTTGACGCCACTGACTGAGCATGGCTGACTGGGTGGGCATGACCGGGAAGGCATTGACACCACTTCCCAAACTGCTGGCATGTTTCCTCTTCACACTGGGTAGACCGGGCCAAAGCAACGCTGGCCTGATGTTTCATCTTCACATTGGGTAGACCAGGCTGAAGCAACGTAGGTAGATTGGGTCGAAGCGACACAGGCTGGCCCTTTACATTTTCCAGGATGGTCCCATGGGCCATATCCAACCACATCGTGGGCTAGATCCAGCCCACGGGCCTTGTTTTTAACACCCCTGTTCTATATTATCTAGCTCTCAGTAGTATAAGATTTTTGTTTAATTTATCTATAGTGAACTAACAGGATTGTTCGGCTTTTTGTACATGATAATCTCTAAGCATTGTAGCTTGAAAGCTATCAACCAATGTGGCAAACATTAAAAAAAAAAGAATTACTCTGGAGTAACCTGTCCTACCACTAGTTTCTGTACAGGGAGTCTTCAACTTACAACCAGCAACTGTTTATAGTTACAATGGAGCCCACAAAAAACCTACTTATAACCTGATTTTGAGGTTCTGATGTCACACACTCTCATTTTGGGCACTCATCACCTGATCCAGCCATTTATAGTGCCCCACAGTTACATGACGATGACTTGCAACAGTTTTGATCGAAACTGATGTTTATTTCCACTTTATAGCAAAATCTGGCTAATAGCAGACAATGGGTTCATCTAACAACCACAGTTTCTGCTTAACAATTGCTGCAAAAAAAAAAAAAGTCATAAAAAGGGGTCCAGTCATTATCCACTTCAGGATAATCGTCACACCTCCTCAACTTGAACCTTAGACAAGAATGATCCACGGCTCCATTTTATGAGAAAAGTATATTTAACTGAAAGTCAAGTGAAATACAGTAAGGCAAAACCAGATCTAAGGTTTGCATGCCAAATTCTCCACTTCCAATTTCCTCACTGATATTATCCCTCATCATGTAACATCATGTTGAAACTTGATGTTGTTGGAACAGTCATCCTTGATACGTAGCTACATTCCTTTGTGGGCGGTTGTCCTTGAATTCATGTCTCCAGCTGGATGTTGTGACCCAGGCCCAAGTAGGTAGTAGGAAACTCAGTCAGTGAAAAAACAAGCAAACTTTATTTGAACAGTTGAGAATTACTTCAATCCCATCATAGTTCAACTAAATTAAAGCAAATTCCTCCCAACACAAATTCCTCAGTCCTATCACAAACCTTGGTCCAATTAGGCAAACTGCCAAAGGCCTTTCAGAAGTCACAGATACAAAAATAAATGCAAGAAAACGAAGCTACCAACATTGTTTTCCAGCAAAGCCCAAACACCATTGCTGGTCTGTTTTAAGCCTTATGGGAGGGGCCAATCATCTCTTGGCCCTACTCCCCAGTCGTCCTCTTTGCTTGAGCTGCTCTTGCCTTCTGGAAGCTCTTCTCATGTGTGCATTAGGAACAGGCTCCTCCTGTTCCTCCACCTCACTACTATCAGTCTCTGGAGGCTCTGGAGTCCGTACCTCACTCCCTGATGGCCCTGGCCCCACCTCAGCCTCATCGCTGTCCGACTCCATTGCCAGCTCCAAAGGCTGCTGGCGGATCACAACACTGGCACAGTGAACAGTGGCATCTTCTCCCCCCAATCCTATTTCGTTTCCATCCCCCCTGTAGCTCATGGCAGACTGGCACCGAAACAAAGAGTAAGGTGAGTGTGAGGTGGCAGTTTTAACACTATCACAATTTACAGCCGTATTGCCAGGTTCAATTATGGTAGAAGTCAACTAAGTGCACCAGTTTTGCTTCGAAGTCACTTTAAAGGCAGGCATAAATAAAGCATCCTGTATAATCTAACTACTTGGTGGTAAAGGTTTCCAAGGACATTAGGTTTAGGAGAACTAATCTATGAGGACCTCAAATAAATTAAAAGCAAAGGTAGATTATTGTGAAAATGCTTGTTCTTTATTGGAAATTCATGGAAGAAGAAACAAAGTATTTATTTCTCTGGTCTTTGTTACTGCTATCATTTCCTTTTTAAAAAACATTTATTTACCAAAAGCTGTTTAAGAAGATAAAAGGAGACATTCATACTGGGCAACTAGTAGCTTTGGTTAATGAAGTAAGTTCACTACAGATATTCAGAAACACACAAGTACTCCAATAAATATTCAAGGAAGGAAGAGGCCTTCTTCCTTCGATCTAGTTATCCTGAGGGCCCTAAGTAAGGGAAGACTGCCATCCCTGTGGAATAACACTGTGCAAGAGCCTAAATAAGAAAAAAGTTACAGCCATCTGTTTATCAGCAGTCATTTAACAGAAAGTAACTTGCAGATGTAGCTAGAGGGGAAATCAAACACTAGAAATGAATTCACACCAGCAAATTGAACTGGCAGTTCATTAGTGCCCATCAGAGCAAACTGCTCAGTTATGGCCCTTTCCATTTATTGCCTTTTCCATCTTCTGCAGCAACAATAGGCTGTGAAAGGCACGGCAATTATTTATGAAGATGCCATCACAAGTTACCGAAGGGAATGGAAGATTCCTTTAAACAAAGGCATCGACAAATCATTTCAACTTCAGGATGTTCCTATGCAGACTCTACTCTGTGGTTCTACGGCTGAAACTAAGGGTGTCTGAGGACGTTCACTCCTATGAGACACATTTAAGCCATTTAGGATAAAGCAGTATACAAAAAAGGAACCACACACAACTCGACACTGGGGTACCCAAGTTAGACTTTCTGAATTTTCAGGTGTATTTTTTTTAAAAAAAAACTATCTTCCCCTTATTTTAGGGCTTGACCAGAGGTGGTATTCAGCAGGTTCTGACCAGTTCTGGAGAACTGATAGCGGAAATTTTGAGCAGTTTGGAGAACCGGTAAATACCACCTCTGACTGGCCCCGCCCCCATCTATTCTCTACCTCCCAGTTGATCAGGAAGAAATGGGGATTTTACAGTATCCTTCCCCTGGAGTGAGGTGGGAATGGAGATTTTACAGTATCCTTCCCCTGCCATGCCCACCAAGCCACGCCCACAGAACCGGTAGTAAAAGAAATGGAATCCCACCACTGGTCTTGACCTATGTATTTTTGTGCTTTTCCTTTCTTGGAAACTTCTATTTTATTTATTTGTTTGTTTGTTTACATTTATTGGCTCCTCCTACCCTCCTACCACAGGATAACTCTGGGCAGCTTACAATATTAAAAAGGTAAAACTATCAAACTAAAATACTACAAAAATGAAAAAAAAATACAAAATACAACACAGTCCTCGACTTACGACTAAAATCGAGTTACATTTATGTTGTTAAGTGAAACATTTGCTAAGTCAATTTTGCCCCATTTTACGACCTATCCCGCCACAGTTGTTAAGTGGATAACTTAATCATGATTGTTAAGTGAATCTGGCTTCGCCATTGATTTTGCTTGTCAGGAGGTTGCAAAAGGTGATCACATGACCCTGGGACACAGCAACGGTCATAAGTATGAACTAACTGCCAACCATCTGAATTTTGATCATCATCATCATCATCATCATCTTAATATCAGAGTTGGAAGGGACCTTGGAGATCTTCTAGTCCAACCCCCTGCCCAGGCAGGAAACCCTACATCATTTCAGACAAATGGCTATCCAACATTTTCTTAAAAATTTCCAGTGTTGGAGCATTCACAACTTCTGCAGGCAAGTCGTTCCACTTATTAATTGTTCTAACTGTCAAGAAATTTCTCCTTAGTTCTAAGTTGCTTCTCTCCTTGATTAGTTTCCATCCATTGCTTCTTGTCTTGCCCCCAGGTGCTTTGGAGAATAGCTTGACTCCCTCTTCTTTGTGGCAGCCCCTGAGATATTGGAACACTGCTATCATGTCTCCCCTAGTTCTTCTTTTCATTAAACTAGACATACCCAGTTCCTGCAACCGTTCTTCCTATGTTTTCGCCTCATGATCATGGGGATGCTACAGTGGTTATGTGAAAAATGGTCATAAGGCACTCGTTTCAGTGACGTTGTAACTTTGAACGGGCTCTAAACAAACTGTTGTAAATTGAGGACTACCTGTACACAGCCCTAACTAAAAGATGGGGAGGAAAGGAGTATGATGAACGGGGGCAGGGGGGGAGTTGGGATCGGTTAATAATCTATCGACCTGTCTCAATGTGATGCCATGTTTTTTTGAAGGGCTGCTGTCAGGGTTCTGGCGGATGCCCTTATTAAATGGCCTATGGCAACTTGAGAGCAAGCCAGGGATGCTTTGCAAGTTGACAGCTGCAAACTAAAATCCCCTTCCTTTAATTTAATAAATAAAAGGAGCATAGAATGATTTTACAACTCAGTCTTGAAAAGTATGACTAATTTCTATTTTCCTAATATGGGATCAATGATATGATCCTGTCCAATCTTTCAGAGGAACCCTAGTTTACCCTATAGCTAAAATTTCACACAATGCCAGCTTCTCATGAAATCTGGCATGAGAATATGAAAATGTTTGCGGTGTTGATATAATGGCAGAAGATTGTACAATGATGATTAAAGTTATACTTAAAGTGACCAGATTTCAGCGATGGCAAAGCGGGACACCATTGACGGGAGGGGGGGAGGGCTGCGCATGCGCGTTGAGTCTCACCACCTGGCTGAAGGAGGAGCAGCTGCTGCTTCTCAGCTCTTCCAGGCAGGCTCGGCTCTCCTCTCGGCTCTTCCAGGCAGGCTCAGCTCTCCTCAGCTCTCCTCTCGGCTCTTCCAGGCAGCGGGCGATCTCGCGCCCCCTTCTCCACCACTCCCCCTTCTCCGCCTTCTCCTCCTCCTCTTGCATTGCCGCCTCCCATTTTCAGAATGGGAGTGGGGAAAAAATCGGGACTTTTTTAAAATGCCAAGGGACGCGGGACAAATTATTGAAAAGCGGGACTGTCCCGCCAAAAGCGGGACATCTGGTCACTATAGTTATACTTCATATATATACCTGAATGTGTGAAATACTTTGCAGTAGATCGGATACTGTTTTATTATTTGCACTTTAGTAGTTACCCCAGAAATTCAGATTATGTGTTTATAAATACTCTGTTACTTCAGATCCTTTTAAACTAAATTGGTAAATAAATGAGATATATAGGATCCATCCCAGAGGTTGGACATTGGGACCAGAAATTTAGTCTTTTGGGCTCGTGCTAGAAGCCCATCCTCAGGGAACTTCTCTCTACTGGAATGTCTGTTTTGAGCTATTCTGTGTGTGGTGTTGATATGGTGCCTGGTTGTGTGTGGCTTTCTTCAGTTGTTGATTGGGATGTTGATGGCCTACTATTAAGCCATTGGCTGTTGTTTCCTTGTGCTGCCACCTCTTAATTGATAAGCTGGTGATAAATCAGGACTCCTGTTCACTGACAAGAGAATGTTTCCAAGGCTTCAATCATTTCCCTGGCTATTCAGCTTCCATGCTGCCACTTGTGATGAATTTTTGAAGCCCTCCCCTGTTTCAGAGTTGTAGTCCTAGGCTATTCTGAAATAGGGGTGGGCTTCAAAAATTTTAGCAAGGGGTTCTCTGCCCGGTTGCTGGGTGGGCAGGGCCTAGTCAGCCTCCTGCACCATGGCAGGGGAGGGCGTTATTGCCCTCTCTGGGTTCCGGAGGCTTTCCTTGAGTCTCCCAGAGGGCAAAAACATCCTCACCAGGCTCTGGAGGCCCTCTGGAGGCTGGAAATGGGCCCGAATTTTCCAAACTTTCGGTAGGCCCATTTTTCGCCCTCCCCGAGCCTTCGCGCACACTCTGAATTTACCTGCATCCAAAATGGGCCATGTAGGTACTCCTGGGATGGGAAGGGCGGGTGGATGGGGTCAGCCAGGAGTGGGATTTGGGGGTTTTCTGAACTATACAGAATCTTAGCTAAAGGTTCTCCTGAACCCCTGCAAACCCCCTTCAAACTATACGTGTCCTTACAGTTCAGTATGATCTTTTCCCCTCCCATCTCAGACAGATGCAAGAATTTGTTCCGAAAAACAATAAAAATGCATGGAGTTCTGCTTAATGACTCTCACTATAATTTGTGAAAGGAGATATAAAAAGAAAACCCAAGGCCTGTAAATTATATACACAACTTGCTTTACGTTGGCAAATTGCTTCAGAGAAAGGCTCTGCTCATCAGCTTCTTCAGAAAATAGACAGTTTCAGATGGGCATCAAATCTTTCTTCAATTAAAGTTATGCCCTCCAATAAAATTAGTTGCAGGAAATGTGGCCATTTGAGAATTTATTTCTGCACTCTAGCAACTCAGTTTTCCAACAAAGAATAATCTGATGGCATTAAAAGTTGTGTGAATATTAATGTACACTTGTTACAAAGTCGGGTAGGAACTCAGTTTCTAAATAACAAGATGATATGGTCTCTTGCCATATAAATAAGTAACTGCTCTTCAGCTCGGTAGGAGCTCTAGGATCAGAAGATTTCATTCACCGTGTTAAATTATCCATATCTCCAGTTTTAAACTGTGATATGGCATTGGCACACAGAAAACTTACTACCCCAAATTTGTGACGCACAAACTGAAATTAAAGCTTTCTGAACTAGTTCTCCAAAACTTCAGCACTGTCACTGAATTGTAAGCTGAATGTGAGAAAAGGGGGAATAGATTTATTTATTTTTATTTATTTATTTGTCAAGCATGTATTAGATAATAGATATAAGTATAAACATGATTATGAATACTTGAAATTAATATGAATAAAAGGGAACATTAGGACAGGGAAGGAAGGCACGCTGGTGCGCTTATGCATGCCCCTTACAGACCTCTTAGGAATGGGGTGAGGTCAACAGTAGACAGTCTAAGGTTAAAGTTTTGGGGGTTTGGGGAAGAAACCACAGAATCAGGTAGTGCATTCCAAGCATTGATTGGAATCTGTTACTGAAGTCATATTTTCTGCAATCGAGTTTGGAGCGGTTTATCTTGAGTTTGTATCTATTATTTGCCCATGTATTGTTGTGGTTGAAGCTGAAGTAGTCATTGACAGGTAGGACATTGTGGCAGATAATTTTATGTACTATGCTTAGGTCAGACTGAAGTCGGCATAGTTCTAAATTGGCTAAGCCCAAAATTTCAAGTCTGGTGGCAAAAGGTATTTTATTGCAGGTAGAGGAATGGAGGACTCTTCTCGTGAAATATCTCTGGAATTTCTCAATTGTATTTATGTACGATATGCAGTGCAGGTTCCAGACAGATGAGCTGTATTCGAGAATTGGTCTAGCAAAGGTTTTGTATTCTTTAGTTAGTAGTACAGTATTACCAGAGAAGAAGCTACAAAACCCTCCAGGAAGTTAAGCCATGTCTTTCACTCTACCGAAACTTGTGTGCCATTTAATATCCCCAAAAGCCAAACATCATTCATACACTTTCTGGGATAAAGAGCAAGCCTAATCCATCCAAGATTACCAATTATTTTCTTGGTGCTGATCATACTGTCCGAAAAGAGGTCTTAAACCCCACCTCCTCTCATCTTTGACCTACACTTACACTAAAATCCATAATTCCTGAAAACAAGACTTCCTCTAAATGTTGAACTGCAAATCCTAGCCATCTTCATTATCATCTGGGAATTACAGTTCTGCAATATTCTGTGGATGCATTATAGATTCTCAATCCTGCTGTAAGAAAAAAAAAACCTTAAATAACAAACTCACCCGAGCGTCTGTATCAACATCCTGTGAATTGTAATGCGACCTATCAGAGTTCTGCTCTGTATCGCCACTAGAATTTTAACAAAATTTTCAACGAGCTAAAGAATAGCAGCACCACATTTATTATCCATAGACTCTGTGTTAATACATAATTTATAAATAGGAACTCTTTATTTTAAAATGTTACCAATTAACTAAACAACTACTGCATTTGCAATTAAAGAAGAGTTGCCACAAAATTGTCAGGCGCAAATTACTAATGCTGTAACCTTTAATGAAGCGCGATATATACGAAGAGCAAAGGAAGGGAAGGAACAACACAAATGGGAGAGCGAGAAGACCTTTAATGGAATAACTTCACAATGGCATCAATATTCCATGGATTTGCTAACATATTCCATAAGAAAAGCTATTTTAAAGCCCTTTCTGAAAAATATATGCACTTTTGGGTTTGTTTGTTTTTTGCAACCTGTTGCTTTTTAAAGAAAATAAAATCCACATGATATATAGACACTATAAAACTGTAAATGAATTGAGTTACTGGATATCTTTCTAGAACTTAAACTGAAAGGTACCTTAAACAGCATATCCATGCCACTGATCCAGCCAATCTTGGCACCTTAAACAGCATAGAGATTGTTCATAGCCATTCCACTGATCTAGCCATTCTTCAGGGCAAAGCAAACAACTACACACTGACAGACTCCAAAGTCCATAAAGCTGTGAAGTGGAAAGATTGTTTCCACTCCCATTTATAAGGAAATGGCCATGGAGTTGGTCAGACCTTCTATTCACGTGAGCATCATTGCAACTGTAGAAGGGTTAAGATATGCAGAGCTGGTTTATAATGATGCAAATATTTTTAGATTAAAAGACAAGTACAGAAGGATGCTGGGTGGCTGCCCACTGATCAAATTGTTGTGATGTGGGTTCTTTTCTCATCCAAATTTTGAAATATTTGCTAACCTGGTCACTGGGATGTCACTTACTGTCTCATCTCTAATGGCATGTTTTATTTCCATCTCTCTCATAATTCAAGTGGTCAGTATTAACAGTAGTATTCTACCCAGAGTTAAAAGACATTAGCAGCTATATAGTTGGTGGATTCTCTTACCAATACAATAAACTGGATTATTGAGCTATCAGTATTACTGCATGCTTATTGGCTGCACCAGTATCATTCACAGAAACAGATTGTCTTGGGTGGAAGGAAGCTGTTCCTTACAAGCAAAAGCAAAGGCCAACTCATGCGCAAAGAGAAGCACTCAACCTTATGGACCAGAAAGACATTTCGGCAATGTCAACAAATAAAGGGCTCGCAATGATCAAAGCAAGCCTTGTGTTAGCAATCAACATCTTGAATTGAAAGCTCTGATGATCTATGAGTCTAAAGACTCAGTTCCTGACAATTAGTTTGTAGTACAGTGGTTCTAATGGGAAGGCTTTGTACAGATGTAGTCCAATACTCAGAAGGAGCTTTCTCAAGTAGGTAGTAACCTGCTCCCTGATTTTTAAATGTATACATCTTCTGACCTTTGTGGGAGGAACCCTGTAGCACTTCCTAGGAAATGGTTCTATGTGTGATGCTTGTGAAGCCAGAGGTCTATATAACTTAAGGAAGCAAGAACACAACCCAGAACTGGCGAAGACATCCCAGCTCTAATTTAGTATCCAAGTTTGACCCATTTCAAAAGTTTGGAAAAAGTGTGATAGACCTCATGTTGTTGCAACACCTTTCAGCCATTCATTAAAGCATCTGAACAATTGTTAGACTTCTGTGTGAGTCTGAGAGAAGCTCTAAGAAGCTTTAAGAAGCAGGTTAAATTTCAATGAATGGATCCTTGAAATCATTATGCAAGCTTCTCCAGGCCACTCTGTTGAAAAGAAGAGAGGTCTTGCTCTCTGTAACACTTTTTCTAAATCATTTTTAACAATGCATGGCATTATACAATAGTACCTTTCGACTAATAGCCTTCTATTTCAAGAGGACCCTGAGGTAAATATATTGTTCCAGATGAAGAAGGCACGTTAAATGATTAAACTATTATTAAGATCAGAAAAGCTGAGCTTCAAAAAAATGTGCCAGTATGAAGAAAACAAAAGATGAAAGCCAAAGCAAGATTCACAAATAGAACTAGACAACCCATGACCCCTTGGGTCATCATTTCACAGATCTTTCCTTGTCAGATTCTTCAATAACCTCAACAACGACAGAGCTTCTAATGTATTTGAAAAGTTCTTAAAAATACAGGAATCTATCTGTCACGCAAGTAGCCCACGTTGAACTAAATAGCACCATCAAACATCAGGAGCTGACCAGAGGAAATGTTTTACGACAGTATGCAGTGTGTCATAAATGTTTTATGATCATTTTTATGTTGTCAAATGTTGTATAAATTTTGCCAAATTTCAATTCCACAAGAATCATGGGATCCTGGATTTTGAAAGCCGTTTGTAAAATAGCCCGTTTGAAGCGTTTTGGTTCAAAATATTTTGCCCTGTGATGCACCATTTCACCCAGTTAAAGGCTACAGACTGGACAGCTTTTGTAGTATATAGATTTGAATGGAATTTATGATATCAAATAAAATTCTGTTCAGCCACTCTGCTTCTCCATGATACACTTAAATATGACTTACTCAACCTGATTGTCTGGATTCAAAAGGCACACTGAACGATAAACTAACCTCATGGACTTTTCCCAATGTTTAAATGTGTTTCCCAGTGTTAAAATGTGGCATTAGGTCAGGGATACACAATCAGAGTTTCAGCTGGTCAACTGAAATTCTCACGTAAGGTCATAACTGCCGGAAAAAGCATCTGGTGGATCTACCAACACATGAAACTGATGTATTGTGAATGTATTTTGGAAACCTAGTTTCTGGTGACTCAGTAAACTATGCCTTCAACATTGCTCAACACATTAGGAAATACAACCACTGCATCAAACAATGAATATAGTCATTTCTTATAGCATTGATAATGCTAAAGTTACAAGGCTGAACTGACTCTGGCCAGTTTACAATAAAAACTTAGAATAAAAATATCCATACACTAATCCATTCAAAATATTTTTAGTCCTAAAATTACTAACATAACATAAATCATTGTCAAATATTCCCATCACAAAAAAAGATTCTTCCAGACTCAAACGAGGTGATTCTAAACTGTCGTAAGATACTAAATCATATGATTAGTTAATGGTATTGTATGAATCCAGCCAAACATTTCAACTTACGTAGTGCTGAAAATATGTAAACTTTAGTTCTATGCTCCAAATAGTGCATAATCAAAGCTGCTGGATCCATTAGGTCCATAGAAAGCATCTTTTAATTGAGTCAGTTTTACACTCCCATATAAATTCCAATTCTACAGCTGGAATCAGAAATTTGCCAACAAGAGAAGCCCAGACTAACCTGGAATCTTAAAATAGACCCTGTATTTTTTTCTAAACCTCTTAACTGTAAATTAAATGAGGATGAAAATTGTATTTTGAAAAATAAATTGGCAAATTGGCAAGTTTAATGGTAAAATTTATTGACAAAATGATATTTTACTGTCTCTCTCACTCATATACATGCACCAAAGCAAAACAAACAAATGAACTGAGCTGAACACCTCCCAAATAACATTTAGTAACTGCATGTCCGCTACTGTCATCAGCAGGAAGCTGATGATACGCTAAATTGATGATAGACACAAACTCTGCTTCTCAAACACTGTCTTACTTGAATCTAGTATATGTTTCATATATACAATCATTTGCAAAAGTAGACTCTTTAATTCCATGTAGGAAACAGATAGCATTGAACTGTCTTTCAGCAAGAAAGCCTTACTTACTATACTGTAGAATTAGATGTGAAATAGGAAAAGATACTCTGAAGGCATCTAAACAAGTTCCTCCAGGGGTAATTTTTTGTTCCATTGAAGGCCTCTGTCCATGTACCCATAATATGAGATGGATCTAAATAATTTTGATAGATTTTTTTTTAATTGATACCTTTCCATTTTCTCCCTCAGTTGTTGGTATCGAAACAGCCTCGGTGATGATACCTTACTTGTAGACCAGGGGTCTCCAACCTTGGTAAATTTAAGATTTAAAACTTCAAAATCCTAGAATTCCCCAGCCAACATGGTTGGTTTAGGAATTCTGACAATCTTAAAGCTGTCAAGGTTGAAGACCCCAGTTGTAGACACTTTATTCCAAGTCAAATGAAACATGCTTCTGATTTCCACATTGAAACCAATGGACACATCAAAGCACTATAAAAAGCTCTTGTGATTAAGTCTTACAATACATTTATGTAAGATATTTTGCTTTTTTTTAAAAAAAAACTATCTTTTACCATATCTTCCAGGGCTTGCTTTTGCACAAGAAAATAACACAACAGTTCTCTAGTCATGACCTCTTTCAGAGTTTGATCATATCAAACTTAATTACACTCTCACTGGGTGAATTCGAACAGCATGCTGTTAAAGTAAATGGTTGATATGAAGTTCAGTTTGTTGTGTGAATTCAGCCTCTAGGGATGTTGACTAAGTCTCCTAATGATCTACAGCAAATGTTAAGATAGCTTTATGAGGCAACCAAGAGTGTGGATATGAAAATCAATTTACCAAAGATGAAATAACATCTGACAGGAAAATGGAAGCCAATGATTGCAAGTTATACATAAACAGAGAAAAAGTAAAGCAATTTGATACACTTGTGTAGCTGGCTAGAATGTTTGCTAAAGATGGGGAAAAGGGATAGAAATTGTTGAATAAGTACAAATACCTGTAGAAAGGTGGTGGATAGCACTTGGCCTGTTGCATAAAAAAAATAATTATCAATGTTTGTCAGAAGTAGTAAAACCGGCTATGAGTAAGTCTGCCTTTGCCAATTTCACTGGATGGGTATAAGAGCCGAGTCTGCTAGTATAATATAAAAGTATAGTATAGTGCAGAGGTCTTCAAACATGGCAGCTTTAAGACTTGTGGACTTCAACTCCCAGAATTCTCTAGCCAGCTATGCTGGCTGGAGAATTCTGGGAGTTGAAGTCCACAAGTCTTAAAGCTGCCAAATCTGGGGACCCCGGTATAGTGTTTCTCAACATTAGCAGCTTTAAGACGGGTAGACTTAACCCTTTGACAGTTGAAGTCTGGCTATCTTAAAGCTGCCAAGGTTGAGAAACATTGGTATAATGCATTTATGTGTGAGATATTATTTAAGTGTGCGATTAAAAACCAGAGAAAGGCTCGGAAATGCTGAATGAACATGAATTCAATCACCAAGTTTGAGATTAAGAAAGAAATTCATTGAAGTCTTTTGGTAATGCAGAGAGGAAGAAATCAGGGGAAAAACGTTAATGGCCAATTAGGATAAGAAAATGATCAGGAAAATTCTGTCTGAAGGGAGTTAATGAGATTCTCGAAAAGAAAGTGGAGAGAAATTTAAAGAACAAGTAATAGATATACTGTACTGGTGCTACAGAATGATGATACTAATATTTCTAATCTTTGTAGATATTGTTTTTAGCTTCGCTGTATTCTGCCCAAAGTCAATTGTTCATGAGATTGGCGGCCATATAAATATGATAAATAAAATTTCATTGTCAGGTTCACCAATAATTGCAAGACAGTCTTCAGATCTTCCAAACAGAGTATTTAGTATTTATTGAATTTTAGAGAGAGATTATATCATCTGCAGAAGCTACACTATCTGGTAAATGTAGCTGAAACAGTAGGATTCAAGTCAAGCTTGACTGTTTTTTTATATTAGAGATTAATTGACATCTACTGTATGTATAGAATAGAAATTTGGATATTAATCTGTTCCTGCACAGGGGTTATAAATTTTATATATCTGGGGCACTTTTCTAAATAGTGAGTTTTGTTGCTGTTGTTGTTTTTGAGAGAGGGGAGGTAGGTAATACAGCCCTTAATATTTCAAACAAGATCTATCTATTCCCATCAAACTCTATCACTGCAAAATATTAAAAACAAACTTGCTTCAACCCAAGTTTTCCCTCTTTCTCCAGTTCTCTAGCTGGATATTTGCATACCAGTCACAAAATGTATATCACCCATATGTGAATTCCGATGAAAAGCAGTTCTGAATTCTCTTTGAATCTGTACTGACATCCTGTATAGTGTGGGATCTTTTTTTTTTTTTTTAACATTGAATGTCTCTGTCTCTGAAGAAGATTCAGATTTAGTGAAATTCCATATTGGATTAAACATACATATTTAAAAAGCGGTAGATTTTTACAGAGTTGTCTTTTTTCTTTATGTGCTGTGCATTCTGGATTCACTCTCTGCGAGAGTTTCTAGATGTGCATTTGTTTACACCAATTCTGCAGTACACAGGGGATATGCTTCTCTCCAACATCCAGGCCCAAACAAACTCTCATTATTATTAAAGAGAGGATGAGAAAAAGTTTAATTCCTCTAAAGCAACTTTCTCTAACTTCTGGATACATGGGGACTTCAACGCCCAGAATTTTCAACGGGGACTTGGCAATTCAGCAGTTCTGGAGGGTATCAAACTGAGGAAGGTTGTGATAAAGAAACAATGCCTAAAACTAATTGTCATTCATTCTCCCAAAGGCAAAATACTTGTGAAAGTTGGGGAAAACTCTTGAGGGGATTCAGGAATTTTAAAGGTCTGCAATGGGAAGATAGAGCAAAAGGTACCTCGTGGGCAATTTTGGGTTTGCTCATTGTCAGCAGGAAAGAATAAAAAAAAAAAAGAAGAAGAAGGAAGAATTGCACACAATTGCACACATTTTATATTTTATTGAACTGGGCTGCAAATAATTCATTAAACCACGGGAGCTATGTCCTATTCTCCCACACCATTGTACAACCACCGAGGTTCTTCTTTTAGTAAATTTTATTGAGAAACATTCAAAGAGAACTGGAAATCCTATATTGGCCACTGCTGCCTTGAAAGAAAGCAAGACAGAAAGACGAAGTGTACATGAAATGGTAGAAAGAGAAAAGGGCTCTTTGAGAGCGGCGGCACAATGTGCGTGAGATGTCAGTAGCTACTAATTGCTATTAGGATTTGAAATGGAGAAACCATAAGGCAGGTCAACAAAAGGCTAAATGCAGGTAAGACTACAAAACCCAATTCTATCTCACAAAGCAAGCCATTGCACTTAGAAATAAAGCTCTGAGCTTGAACTTTGGGATTGGAAAAAAATCAGACTGTATCTGACTAGAGACATATTCTAGTTTTTTTAAAAAAAATATAAGGTTATCCACATTTGACAATTTACTATGTTTTAGATGGAATTAAGAGAAGAATATTTCTGGACAGCTATTTGTCTTAAATAGTATACGGCAGGGGTAGTCAGCCTTTTTATACCTACCACCCACTTTTGTATCTCTGTTAGTAGTAAAGTTTTCTAACCGCCCACCGGTTCCACAGTAATGTGCCATGTATCGTCATCTGTGCATGCCTCTCACGCATCGTGGATTGGGTTTGGGGGGGCGCCGACTACCAGCTCTGCTTATCTGTTACAGCTGGGTGGTGTGGGGGGAGATGCATGAGCTATTCTGGGACAAGGCTCTTTTGTTTGCGGTCACACTATAGCGCCATTTAGTTTCACTTACGTAATGTGAACTAAATTTATGCATGGGCGATACAAATAGTATATTTTCAGAAATTTAAATTGTCACGGGGAATTTTATGAAAACCTAATGAAAATGTTTTTAAATAATGCTATGAATTTTTTTTTATTTTTATTTTTTGAATTTTAAATTAAATTTTAAAAAAGGAAAGTGCTTCAGTATTGGACAAAACCCCTACCACCCACCATGAAAGCTGGAACGCCCACTAGTGGGCTGTAGGGACCAGGTTGACTACCACTGGTATAGAGTTTCCTGCCTAAGCAGGACTAGAAGACCTCCAAGGTCCTTTCCAATTCTGTTATTCTATTCTATTCTATTTTATGAATACAGGTTTTTTTAGTATGTTGATTAGTAATATATTTTAATATATTAATATATTTTACAGTTGGTGTTATTTGTTTAAACTTAGAGAGAGATGCTTTTATTGTTATTATTTCTGTACTAAAAAATTGGAGGTCATTTTGTAATATTTGTTCGATGTATAATTTTTGACACTTTTAATTAGTTTTTGTTATTTTCTTTTTCCTTTATGTGTTAGTTTGTATTTTAATGCTTGATATTGAATTCAATAAAGATATAAAAAATAAAAACATAGCTGTGAGCAACATGACCATGCCAGTAGCAATTCTTCTTCTGCTCAGATTATTTCTCTTTTGCAAAAAGAAAGCAACCTCTAAATTTAATTACAAAATCCATAATGATTATGTGGGGGAAAAAATCTTCCATGTAGTTGATTACAAAAATGACAGCCTTATCTATAGATTCACTGTTAGCACTTAACATTTGATCTTAGGTCTCTGGGGGTAATCATACTTGGGAAGTATTGACATTCAAGGCTTCTTGCCAGTCCTGTCCAACCTTCATATCAGCAGAAGGATTCTGATAATTGATGTTCCACCAGCTCTTTGAGAGTAAAGAACTCAGATGCCTGGTTAATAGACATGTTACAAGAGCAATAGCATTTAGGCTTCTATACTGCCCCATAGGGCTTAACCGCACTCTTTGGATGGTCTAGCAACAGCAATAGCACTTAGACTTATACACCGCTTCACAGTGTTTTTACAGCCCTCTCTAAGCGGTTTACAGAGTCACTTATTGCCCCCAACAATCTGGGTCCTCATTTTACCCACCTTGGAAGGATGGAAGGTTGAGTCAACCTCAGATGCAATCTGCCAATTTGCAGGAAGCTGGTAGTCAGCAGAAGTAGCCTGCAGTACTGCATTCTAACCATCGAGCCACGTTTACAATGTAGAAGCATTGTTTGCATATTGCCCCCATCTATCTGGAACCTCATTTTACCAACCTCGAAAGGATTAGAAGGCTGAGTCAACCGCCAGGATCGAACTCCAGGCTTTGGGCAGAGTTTGCATGCAATTCTGCACTTTAACTACAGTGCTACAAAATGATCACTCGCTAAAAGGTGATGGGGTGGGGGGAATCATATGGGGAGGTGACAAAATTGAGAAATTAGCAATTATTTAAACAGGTACAACCAAAATGGTATTCTTGCCAGTCGGAGCCTAAACCCTGTATTCTGGCAGAGAGTGCTGTTCCAAACAGGTCAAGACTCCAGTTTTCAGATTTCGTACATGCAATGATTCATTAAGAAAAACAGCCAAGCAAAATTTGGATAATTCCTTCCTTCCCTTTGAAGTGGTTCCTGTTTTCTCTTCTCGAGTTCCCCAGGGTAACCTTTTCTCCATTAAGGCTGTTGAATTTCTAATTAAAAGGCAAAAACCGGTTAAAGATCTCTTGCTAAAATTCATGTTTTTATAATTTGAACTCGCTCAGTCAAAAATAAATGACTGGATCCAACTGGATTTATTGCCAGGTTCGGTTTATTTCATTTATTCATTTACAAAGTAATTTATTATTCATTACTATGTGAACCATTTATTATTTTTTCTTCCATTTGGGGTATTTCAGTCATTTGATGGACCGAGGCTATGTAACAGAATAGTCCAGATGTGTGTTAACTTCCAGATGAGCTTCCAGATTTATCACAGCAACAACTGCAGCATTAAGAAAGGCCCCTTTCTAAGACTTTTAGAGAACTGCTACTCTTGAATACAGATAGCGCTCAGCTATCAGCTGAGGGGAAAAAAAGAAACCTTCTGTCATTTTTCCTTCATTCAGATTATTATGTGGAGGCATATCCAACACTTCATTTACAATTCACATCACCCTTAGTAGGACAACATTCAGGCAAAAACAGGAATATTTTAGATGGGCAAACACTCCAGTTCTAGATAAATCTCAGCAATTCCTGAGGAAAACAGTGTAACGGTCTTGGATTATGTCCAAGAACTCTACTTAAAAAATCTAAATACCATACGTATTGATTCTTTTCTTACTATTTTTGGTGCCTTTGAGTCAGTCTTCACTCCTAACAACTATCTGGACAAATCCTGAAAGTTTCTTGGTAGGATTTTTTTTTTACAAATACTTTGCCACTGTCTTCTTCCTAGGAGAGAGAGCGGGAGAGGGAGGGAGGGAGGGACTGGCCTAAGGTTACCCAGCTAGCTTCATGCCTAAGGCAGCACTAGAACTCCCAAATTCCTAGTTTTTAGCCTGATGCTTTAACCACTAGACCAAACTGGCTCTTGCCCAAGCACTGTGAAAAGTATATAAATTAACAATGAATCAATTATGTTTTATTTTATGCATTCTGAGAGCATATGCACCAAGACAAATTCCTTGTGTGTCCAATCACACTTGGCCAATAAAGAATTCTATTCTATTCTATTCTATTCTATTCTATTCTATTCTATTCTATTCTCCAGAGCTGTCATGGTGAACCTATGGCTGCAGAGCCCTCTCTGTGGGAACATGCACCATCGCCAGCTACTCATGTGCACCGGCCAGCTGGTTTTCGGGTTTCCGCCACTCTAGCACGCATGAAGACCAACTGCCCAGTGTGCATGTACGTGTCGCAAACCCAAAAACCAGGTGGCTGTGAATTGCATGCAAACTCTGCCCAAAGCCTGGAGTTTGATCCTGGCGGTTGATTCAGCCTTCTAATCCTTTCGAGGTTGGTAAAATGAGGATCCAGATAGATGGGGGCAATATGCAAACAATGCTTCTACATTGTAAATGTGGCGCAATGGTTAGAATGCAGTACTGCAGGCTACTTCTTCTGACTACCAGCTTCCTGCAAATTGGCAGATTGCATCTGAGGTTGACTCAGCCTTCCATCCTTCCAAGGTGGGTAAAATTAGGACCCAGATTGTTGGGGGCAATAGGTGACTCTGTAAACCACTTAAAGAGGGCTGTAGAAACACTGTGAAGCGGTGCCTAAGTCTAAGTGCTATTGCTATTGCTAGACCATCCAAAGAGTGCGGTTAAGCCCTATGGGGCAGTATAGAAGCCTAAATGCTATTGCTCTTGTAACATGTCTATTAACCAGGCATCTGAGTTCTTTACTCTCAAAGAGCTGGTGGAACATCAATTAAGTGGTGCTTATCAGCTGGTCTTTGGGTTTCCTGCCCATGTTCCAGTTTGGGCACTCGGTGCCAAAAAGGATCCCCATCACTGGTCTAGAGGGAGTGCATTTTTTAAAAAAAAATCATAGGGTAAAAGAAGATAATCATAATAAACTCCATGAATACTTGGCTACAGCTAGGTAACATATAGAACTAACCCTTTACTTTTAAAGAGTATAGTATAATTGCTAGAATGCTTTATATAATAATGTATATTTCTATCTCTTAGACAGTACAAAGTTCTAAAGATTACTCTGCTATCTAAACATGCAGAAAGGAAGGGAGGGAAGATTAAAGCAGATCAGGGAAGCAAGACCCTCAGGAAAGGGGCCTCTGTGGCTCAGACTGCTAATGCAGTCTGTTATTAATAGCAGCTGCCTGCAATTACTGCAGGTTCTAGTCCCACCTGGCCCAAGGTTGACTCAGCCTTCCATCCTTTATAAGATAGGTAAAATGAGGACCCAGACTGTTGGGGGCAATAAGTTGACTTTGTATATAAATATACAAATAGAATGAAGACTATTGCTAACATAGTGTAAGCCGCCCTGGGTCTTTGGAGAAGGGCGGGATATAAATGTAAATAAATAAATAAAAAGACCTCACCAGTTTCAATCTCACCTCTGCTGTGAATATTGAAGATGATTTGAAGCAAATATCAAATAGGGACACCCATTTATGAATCCATCGCAACGTTTATAAAGTCAAGTACTTTAATGATAGACATGAGACATGTTCTAGACAAGTATAGCTGGTGGTGGAGATAGCAGAATAACGGAGGGGACCTTGGAACTTTCTCCTGAAGCAGGAAACCTTACACCATTTCAGACAAATAGTAGTCCAATCTTTTCCTACAAATCTCCACTGTTGGAGCACCCACAACTTCTGGAGGTAAATCGTTCCACTGATTAGCTGTTCTCATTTCCAAATCCATTTGCACCACTCAGGTGACCCTGATGACACAGTTAAACCTCAGGTGGCCTAAACGATTCACTAAAAAAATGCAAATGACCAGCTGTCTGTCAGGTTTATAAATCCTTCTATTCCCCACCATCCAGTAAAAGCTGAAGAAGCTTCTTGGATGAGAAGTGAAATGCCTTCAAAGAAAAACCAGAAAGTCCAGTCGCCTCTTGAAAAAGCGCCTTTGGGACAACCATGTCGTGGATGCTGAGAATCTCAATAGACCGTCAGGATATTTCTCTATAGTTCTAGGTTGGATCTCCCCTTGGTTAGTTTCCATCCATTATTTCTTGTCCTGCCTTCAGGCACTTTGGAGACAATAATAATCATTATCTCGATATAGAGTAAGTGCAGTTAGATCTTCAATATGCCACTTTTTTTCTTCTTTCTGAAGCAGATGCAACTATTTTATATGAATGACCATTTGGGAGAAGGAGATTAACATTTTCTGTACAGCAAATCTAATATGAAAGCTATTATCCATACAATGCTTTCTGATTCCCCCCCCCAACTAGGAAAATATTGTCCAGCGTGACCTACATTCTTGACCTGATATTTCTTGCTCTCAGCTGCCAAATAGCGCAGACAGATGCCCTGCTTTATTTTTATCAGGATTTTGTTGCCTGAGTGGTTTATGAGCATGGTGAAAAATTGCAAGAATGCAATTTTCATTCTCTTCTCCAGAAAGTCATCGGAAAGAGTGTATTACCCACCAATAAAGCATTTGAGCATAGAAAGCTATTTATTCATATTGAAGGAAGGTATTACAGTATAATTTGTAAGTGAGAAGGGAAGGGGAGGGGAGTGGAGGGGAGGGGAGGGGCGGGGAGGAGAGGAGAGGAGAGGAAAAGGAAAAGGAAAAGGAAAAGGAAAAGGAAAAGGAAAAGGAAAAGGAAAAGGAAAAGGAAGACAACAGAGGTTCTAATAAGGTCCTAGTAAGGCAATAGAGCTTTTACTGGAATTAAGTCATTAAAAGTCTTTTTCTATAGATTACATCTACAATAATAGTAATACTGAATCTACTTAAAATACAGCTCTATTTTGTTCATAGGCTCTTGTCCCTAGGAAATGGATAAGACTGGAATTTTGGATATAGTCCTGTAGTACTTACTTGAGATAAATCCCACTGAACTTGATTATTTTTGTGGGTTTTTTTAAAATAGGAAGTGGGAGTGCGAGAGCAATCAAAAGAAATACCGTTGCTCACACAAGCCTTCCCTGTTTCCTCCTTGTCCCCAAGATTCATATCATTTTTCAGTCAGTTCCACCCATCTCTAAAAGTACCATTTTTGCTTTATTGTGGAATTTCCTATTGTGCTTTGTCACATTGGTTGGAAGCAATGGAACATTTTGCAGCTTTGCAGAGATTTGGAATAAACCACCGCGAGGTAGTTAAGTCGGCCAGAAGAAATGGGAAGCAGAAGGTACCCTGGGATCTGAGAGAACCCAGTCAAATGAAATTGTGAAACGTTTATTAGGAGGAAGATGTTTTGAAAGCTTTATAATCATTTCTCTAAAAATCAATGCATAGCTATTACAGAGGAGGGAGAGCAACTATCCAAAATCAGTTTTGTTTAAAGCAGAGATGCACAGTCCATCAACCAATGGGGCCACACACATCTCCAAATATTAAAAAATAAAAATAGCTCTTAGATTTATATACCACTTCACAGGACTTTACAGCCTTCTCTAAGCGGTTTACAGAGTCAGCATACGTATGTGTGTATGTAACTCCTACCCTCAAAACGACGCTATAGAGCACTACACACCAGAACAACTAGACACAAGAACAGTTTTTTCCCGAAGGCCATCACTCTGCTAAACAAATAATTCCCTCAACACTGTCAGACTATTTACTGAATCTGCACTACTATTAATCGTTTCATAGTTCCCATCACCAATCTCTTTCCACTTATGACTGTATGACTATAACTTGTTGCTGGCAATCCTTATGATTTATATTGATATATTGATCATCAATTGTGTTGTAAATGTTGTACCTTGATGAACGTATCTTTTCTTTTATGTACACTGAGAGCATATGCACCAAGACAAATTCCTTGTGTGTCCAATCACACTTGGCCAATAAAATTCTATTCTATTCTATTCTATTCTATTCTATGTGCGTACATACTTATTTATGTATTTATGCATCTATGTATTTACGTATTTATCTATTTATTTTATAAAATTTATAGCTGTTTTCTGCTTACAAAGTTTCCTTTATGCAGCTGGCAGGAATATGGAATTCCAGGCAGGTTCCTTATTAACAGCTTAATTATTTCTTAATTATCTAGTAATATTTTATTTGGGAAATGAAGAAGGGGGAGTTTGATTCCTTCCCAGAACAGACTAGTGGGGTGGGGAGGGAATGGGGATTTTGAAGTAACCTTCCCCTGGAGTGGGGAGGGAATGGGGATTTTAGGCTTGCTGTCAAACATCAGCCATAATACTAATGACTGTTTTGAACAATATGCAGGTTGTATTACATGAATGGCTATTTTATA
This sequence comes from Ahaetulla prasina, assembly GCF_028640845.1. NCBI lineage: Eukaryota > Metazoa > Chordata > Lepidosauria > Squamata > Colubridae > Ahaetulla > Ahaetulla prasina. The sequence goes on along the minus strand of NC_080544.1, from coordinate 96,429,698 downwards.
TGTGGAATTATGACTGAAACCTATATAGGTTCACACTGTCAGGAAGTTTGTCCTTAGTTTTAGGTTGCTTCTCTCTTTGTTGGGTTTCTATCCATTGCTTCTTGTTTTGCCTTCTGGTGCTTTGGAAAATACTTTGCCCCCCCCTTCTTTTTAGCAGCTCCTTAACACCCATTGCCTATCACACTCTTGGGCAAAGCACGTGAGCCATTTCCACCTTTCAGTGATCCATGATAGTGCATCTATAGCAGAGGTCTCTAACCTTGGCCACTTTAAGACAGCAAAGCTGGCTGAGGAATTCTGGGAATTGAAGTCCATAAGTCTTAAAGTGCCCAAGTTTGGAGACCCCTGATCTATAGTATGTAGATAATAAAGTTGAAAAATGGTGAACAACATTTTTGCAGAACTATAGATACGTTGAGGTTGGGTGTGACAAGGAATGGCTGGGAGGGGAGGGGCCGGGCAAGGTACTCCTTGACGTGAGTGACATTGAGTTGCCCATGCCTACCCAGTCATATGACCATCAAGCCACATCCACTGTCACATGACCATCAAGCCACACCCACAAAATAAGCCACACCCACAGAACCTGTAGTAAAAAATTTAGAACCCATCCCTGCCCCAAAACTACTTGCTCTGCTGTAGCTTCCGAATGGTCTTCAAGGCTAGCCCTATGTAGAGTACGTTACAGTAATCCAGTTGTGAGATGACTAGGGACTGAACAACTAAACGATTGCCCAAAACAATCTGGGTCCTCATCTTACTGATCTTGAAAGGATGGAAGATTGAGTCAACCTTGAGCTAGTTAGGATCGAACTATTGGCAGTAAGCAGTGTTAGCCTGCAATACTGCATTCTAACCATTGTGCTACCGGCTTGTCAAGGCAAAATTGTAAGGTTTACATTTTTTATCTTAGTTGGGAGAAAAAATATCCACAGGATTTTGAGGGAGGCAATGAGAGCTAATATAGTTTACTGCGAGTTCATTGTAAAATTCTCCTCAATTCATCAAGAGTTGGGAGGGGGGAAGCTGAGAAATAATGCTATTGTAATTGTTCAGTGAGCTTCATTTGCATCAATTTTAATAGAGTGATTGCTATATGTATTTTGAAATTTAAATTCCCTATTGTAACAGCTGAAGATAATGTTTGCAGAATTCAACAAAATGGAGTCTAGTTTTGTTCTTATTTCTTTAAACCTACTCTCAGATTACAAACCCTGGTTTGATGTGTTTTGTGTGTAAGTGTGTGTTCCGTACACATGTGGTTTTGCATACTGCGGGCATTGTGCTTGTACAAAGACTGTACGCTATGACTCAATGTTTTGTGAAAACCCAGAAAATGGATTCATTCAGTAATCAGGTTAAGCATCTTGTGTGGTGCAATCTGTAAATACATAAAAGCTTTGCAGTTCACAATACAGGAGGAGTACAGGCTGTTCTGCAGACTTTTTTAAAAATATTATTATTATTATTCCCTTAATCATTTCACTGCAAAAGAAATCCAAGGACTTTCGCTGCAAGTCTTTGTGTTAATTGTATTTATTAGTACTTGACTGTGTGTGTATGTGTGTCTTCAGTGGGACAGCAAGAATTATTGACATAGTTATCTCGAGTTAATGTGGTAGCAATAACGCGAGTCACTGGAGAGCAAAAGGAGCACTATGGGTACATAGGCCTTCCTGCCTATGGGCTACGGTTATAAATAGCTGTGGCCTTGGCGAGGGAGACTTGGCTGACACCATCGAGAAAAGAGGTGTATCTGACTTTTCTCTTATTCTGCTAGGTGCACAATCAGGGAAAACACAGAAGAAGCTAAGACTACGGATGAACGGGTGTTGAAAAATGCCTTAATCTCACAACACATGGACAAATATAGTTTCATCTAGGAAACTGTGAGCATCCTAGATCAAGCCAAGTCCAAACACGCCAGATAATTCCTGAAGGCCTGACACTCAGACAAATCAGCCATCAACAGGCACACAGAGATAAACAATATCTACATACCACTCAAAAGAGGCAATTATAAATCCCCAAAGGAATCAAAAAGACCAAAACACATTCTCACCAGCAATCAACATCCATATGAACAGAAATTAACACCAAAATTACTACTAGATCAACAGTCATGATTTATGGTTTTATTATGTTCTAAAAAGCCACCAAGAATCACCTTGCAATTAGATGGGCAGCAAACAAATTTAATACATAGAATACATACATAAATAAATCAAGTAAACAATATCCCAATCAAGGAACAACCAATGCACACAAACAAGCTAAAAGTAAACAGCCTAATCAAGGAACCCTCAAAAACACACCCACCAACATTGACAAGGCTAGTGACTTTGTATATAAACAGCAAGCAAACCCCACTCTTTTCTAGCACCAATGATACTATCTATTTGGGTAATGAAACATCTGCAATAAAACCACCAAGCTCAGAAAGCATCAAGGAACCCACAAACTAAGACTTCTTCAGCTGTCAAAGAAGAAAAGTGTCCCTCCTTCTCTCAACAACTTGATCCCACCAATTCAAGTTGTCTTCATTCATTGGTGATTTCATTTGTTTTCATGTTTGTTTGTATCAAAGCACATTAAGATGATCTACGGATCCTCCATAATCTCTTCTGCTTCACCACCTTGAGCAGAAGTGGATATATTTGCCCCAGAAGTGCAAGATACTGTACCTGCTCTGTAGACTGCAGGAATATTTGCATTTTAAAGATTCAGCGACATACCAACACAAAACAATACGATCCTTATGGAGATGTCATACTGACCAGTTTTCAGATAGTGGGAAAATGAAATTCAGCATGATATAATGGTTACAATGCTATACTGGTATGGAAAAGACCAAAGTTCTCATCCAGCCTCAACTGCAGAATTTCTTTCTTTTTTTAAAATATAAGTTTTTATTATTTTTTAAAAAATATAATCTTCTCTTAAACAGTGTGTCATCTGGGATCATAGAAACAGGAATATCTCAAAACATAATTAATGATGAGCAAATAGATCTTTCAGATTAATCTTATCTGAGAAAAAAGATGACTAGCCTTGAAGCACAGCATTCTAGGAAGAGAGAGGTTCAAGTCTTTAACAAATGATAAAATGCGAGTTTAATTCAGTTTCCATGATTCGGTATTTTAACCCTTTGCCTTGTTTCAATAAACCTAACTAACAAGACTCATGATGAATCATTCTTTTTGGATTATACTCTGCTGTTAGGGGCATGGCATCCTTATATGTATAAGAAAGCAGGCCTTACCCAGATAAAAAATGCTGTAGATTAGAAGTGCAAGTTGGCAATGAGAGCCTCCCATGGGGCAGGAGGTTGTAAATGCATTTTACTTTAATGTATTTAAAACTCTGTCTGTTTTGAAAATTTTCCTAAAGTTGGAAAGAGTTGAAAAGATGGCATACTTCTCCTCTCAATGTCCTGATATTCAAAGTGTAAAAATCTGTGGAAATATCACTCATCACAACTTTAGCATTCACATGTACAAAACTCAACGTCTTCCCAAATATTCTTTTATCAATGTATGCCAGTATTATCTATTCATAGTTGCTGAAACTTTAGGGTTTATTTGTTAGAATGTCTGCTTTCTAACCTTTCTCAAGCCAAGGTGCCAGTGAATGATTTTCCAGATGGAAGATGGAAGATACATAACTTCTCATTGAAATTTCCTCCTTCAATGGGCGGGCAAAATTCCTGACAACCATTTTACCGATCCATGTTTGTTGAAAAAGCATAAGCTTATCACATACAATATATGTTTCTCTAAATCAGGAGTCTCCAAACTTGGCAACTTTAAGATTCGTGGCTGAGGAATTCTGGGAATTAAAGTCCACAAGTCTTAAAGTTGCCGCGTTTGGAAAACCCTGATGTAAATAATGAGATTGTGCATGTTTTTTTTTTTTTTAAAAATGTGCAAAACATTTGAAAAAGAGTACGGGAGGGGTTACGGCAATGTTGGAAAATGAGGTTGTACATTTAGGCTGGTCTATGACCCGCAATAAAAATTTGATTGTTTGGTTTGAAGTTGTACATAAATATGCATGCAGAGGCTAAAATCACAAAATCAGTTATATGTTTCTATGAAAGAGTCACCTGATTCACCATACATACTCCAACTTCCTGATGAAGAACCTCTTTCAAATTTTTGGCAGACCCCCGATAAAGACCTATGAAAGGGGCTAGCTGCATTTATGAAGCTAAAGTGATCTGGTCCCTCTGGTGTGTGTTTTTTTTTCATCTGCAATTTTTCCTCTGCAATTTTTTTTCTCCGCAATTCTCATTGGCTTCAATGAAAGAAAACTTGATTTTGATTTTTTTAGGGAACAAAATGCATGATTTTTCATGGCAGAATTTTTTTTATTAATTCCAAGCATGTTTTGTAGGATTGAATGCATAATGTTTCCAACTCAAACTCTCCAAATTCAGAACATCCTGTTTTCCATTCCAGATGCCCTGTGGTGAGTTTAGCCTGGTTGTTTTGAGTGCAAAATAACTGTTTTGAGCCTAAAATGGGTTGCTCCAATCATTATGGAAGTATTTTGAGCTCAAAGCAGCTCTTGTTCAATCTCAACATATTTCTAAGACACACAAGGCATCCTACTAAACATTCAGATCAATTGTTTTAATGCTACACGCAGGAGGCCCTTCGCAGTGGTAACTCCTAGAACTTTCATTTGGTGCTAATACTGCTATTATTCTGAAATGTCCTTACAATGACTCTGTTTCAATGGCCTTTGAATTTTGTATGAAATATTATCTTTTTACTTTTTTTGCTGTGCATGGCTCAGATTGGATGAACTATCATTTTTTTTTTATTTTTTTTTATTATTATTATTTACATTTATATCCCGCCCTTCTCCGAAGACTCAGGGCGGCTTACAGTGTGTAAGGCAATAGTCTCATTCTATTTGTATATTTACAAAGTCAACTTATTGCCCCCCCCCAACAATCTGGTTCCTCATTTTACCTACCTTATAAAGGATGGAAGGCTAAGTCAACCTTGGGCCTGGTGGGGCTTGAACTTGCAGTAATTGCAGGCTGCTGTGTTTTAATAACAGGCTTCTTACAGCCTGAGCCACCACGGCCCTTTTCATTGCTTAAACTCCAAGGGACCTCTTCCACTGGGAATGTTTCAGATTTGAAAACATAGGCAGCTAGGAAGCTTTTCAAATAATAAATAAATTATAAATAAAATTATAATTTTATAATTATAAAATTATAATAAGTCATGGAACAGAAACAACCAACAATACTGACCTATAGCTAAGGCAAGAGGAAACCAGAGTGTTGCATGCAATGTTACAGTAGAGACAAGAAGAGTTTGCTCCTGATGCCATCAGATAATCTGCAGCAAAGACCCTTGTGCATCTCCTCTATGGAGTTCAATTAGATCCATATTAGCAATAGCAATAGGACTTAGACTTATATACTGCTTCACAGTGCTTTACAGCCCTCTCTAAGTGGTTTTACAGAGTCAACATATGGCCCCCAACAATCTGGGTCCTCATTTTACCCACCTCAGAAGGATGGAAAGCTGAGTCAACCTTGAGCCTGGTGGGATTTGAACTGTCAAATTGCAGGCAGCTGGTAGTCAGCAGAAGTGGCCCGCAGTACTGCACTCTAACCACTGCGCCACCAAGACTCTTGGTGTATTCCAACAATAGTTTCCTGTAATCAGTTTAATCAATACTTTTTGTACTTTTGACAGTAGTGCTCCAGATCTCTAGAGATGTGCTGAATGTAGTGTGGGGTCTTTAGTTGTTCTCTGAGTTTGATTGTCTTCTTGCAGACATTTCATTACTCAAATAGTGCTAGTGCTCAAATAGTGCTCAAATAGTGCTTACTCAAATAGTGCGTACTCAAATAGTGCGTACTCAAATAGTGCTCACTCATCATAAGTGCTAGAAGGAAGTGAGATTTGCTCTCTGTTTAAATCAAGTGGCTTTCCCTGTCAGGAGGAGGAGCATTCCTGGTGGTTTTTTGATTAAGATGTTGTCTATTGTTTACAAGTTGTTGCGTACAGTAAAAAACTGCCTAATCAAGGAGCTACCAAGAATACTCCCACCAACACTGACAGCAGAGGTGGAATTCAGCCAGTTCGGACTGGTTCAAGTGAACTGGTAGCTCTGACGTTCAGATTGCCACTCCCACTCGCATCCGCCCTATCCTTTCCTTTATTTCCTGCTTTCTAGCTCATCTCAATCGCGAGGCACAGCTGATCCTCCCTCGCTGTTCTACTTACTGTTGCTGACTTGGAAGGTAAGCAGCTGAGCTTCTAAATAAGTCTATTTTCAGCGTGAAGCGTGCGCTCACCAAACCAGTTGTTAAACCGGCAGCATTCCACCATTGCCTGATACGGTAAGCCACTCGTACATAAACAGGGAGCAAATCCTTCTGCCTTACTGCACTGATGATATTATCTAGTTGGTAAATGAAACATCTGCAAGGAAACAACTAAATTCAGAGAGCACCAAGAACCCCACAGTTCAACCCTGAGCTACAAATATTTTCTTCTGTTGCTGCTAAATATAGTACATTTGGTGCTAAATATAGTATATTTGGTGCTTTGAGCAGGAACTTTGACTGAGCTGTTGATCTACCAATTTTGCTAAACTTCTACCCAGTTGGCTTGGCCCTCCTAATATCAGTCTGAAAGAAAGCCTCATTGCACAAATTATTACACTATGAACTTACATCAGAGCTTTTATTATAGAGCCATGGTGGCACAGTGGTTAGAATGGAGTATTGTAGGCTAACTCAATGCTCACTCCAAGAGTTCTATTCTGACTGGCTCAAGGTTGACTCAGCCTTCCATCCTTCCGAGGATCCAGAATGCTGGCGGCAATAAGCTGACTCTGTAAAACTTAAAGCTTAGAGAGGGCCGTAAAGCACTATGAAGTGGTATATAAGTCTGTGCTGTTGCTATTGCTATAAATACAATCAAGTTATCGAGCCTCCGAAAGAATGAGTTACGGATGTATAAATGCACAAGGATCTGAGTCCGGCTTCCAATGACTTAAGATATTAGTATGGAACTGGCTAACAAAGTCCTTAGTTGGAATTGCCTAGCAATATTGTGGAACCTTGTCTCAGGCTTGCTTTAATATATTGTCATTTAACCTAATGAGGGACCAGTTTAATAAAGTTAATGGGAAAAGCAACATGTTCAAAGAGGCTGAGACCCTCGAATAGCTAGCAGTGTTTTACTTCATTGAGCACACTGGAGGAACAATGGAGTAATCTCCTTTTACCCTTTTTAACCCAAAATGTCTAGGACATCCAGCCAATTATGTCTCCTTGTTACTATCGGAGAATTACCCAAACACGACATACAATGCAGCTAAATTCTGCACTGCAGCATATAAATCCAAACATAAGATACTTTTTCCAATATTCCTATAAAAATCCTTGAGTCTGGTTGCACATAATTTTAGCACAATTAGTAGGCTCACATTTTAGTGGGCTCACATTGTGTTTGTTTTTCATCTGTCCTATTTTTAATCAGTGTGAATAAAAATGATTTTTTTTAAAAAAATGAATTTTTTTATATTTAAATCAGATTTTTTTTAATTTAAACAGATTTTTTTGATCTTTATGAAATTTATTTTAATAAAATGCTTTTGGAATAAAAATCTATCTAAAGATAGTTTTCTATTTTAGGTACATGAATAATTTAGTTCATTCCTGCATGAAATGGAGCTTAGTTATGTAGCATGAGGCTGTATATTCTGCAATATTTACATTTTTGGTAAACACATTCAATGAATCCAAGCTCTGCAAGCTGAAATAACATGTACTGCATTGATGCAGTCACACAATTTCACAGCAGAGATGATAGTTGCTCTTTAAAAATTATGATTTAAATTGAGTTGATTTAAATCAAGCCTTTTTTCTAGTGATTTAAATCATGACTTAATTTGACTTGACTTAAAACAAACCCACCCTATTCAATCCAGGAAAAAAAATGGGGGGAAAAACTTAAAAATAGGAGCAAGAAAAAAATAAATAAATTCTTAAGAACCTTGAGGAGCGGGGGCGGGAGGCAGATCAAAAGATGCTTCTTTCATAATAGGTGAAAATTTCGGAGAAATCGCAGAGCAGGTTTGGACAAATCACTCAAGTAATATACACTCTGAACTGAATACTCTCATTTCTCTTTGCATGATAAACAGTTTCTTTTTCAGTTTCTGTGCTGTGACTTGTACACTTAGAAATGATAGAGGTAGACCTTGGGAATTTTAAAATGTGTGGCCTTTAACATGGACTTTAGTGTGCTAGCTGGGGAATTCTGGGAGCTAACATCCACAACTCTTAAAATTCCCAAGGTTGAGAAACACTGGGCTAGCCCCTGCTTTGTTTCCAGCAAAGCACATGTCATTAAGTAATGTCTGATCCTGCCTTTCCTGAAAACATTAAAACACAAATAGCAATTGCACTTAGACTTATACGCCACTTCACAGGACTTTCCAGCCCTCTCTAAGCAGTTTTACAGAGTCAGCCTATTGCCCCCAACAATTTGGGTCCTCATTTTACCGACCTCAGAGGGATGGAAAGTTGAATCAACCTTGAGCCGGTCAGGATCCAACTACTAGCAGTCAGCAGAATTAGCCTTCAATACAGCATTCTAACCAGTGGAGCATCATGACACTTAGATCCTGTCCCCTTCTGATAACAGCCTTTTGCCTCGTCACAAACCCCAGGTTTCACTAAACTGGATTGTCAGCGTTCCAGAAAAACCCCCAACTCCAAGTAAAAACTCTGAAGCAAGCATTTTTCAAAGTTCTATTTACTAGAATAGGTAAACTGGCACATCTAGGAAAACCCGAATCTGAGAGGTCTGGGTTTTCCTTAAGTAAATCAACCCACCCACCCCAAAACCATCCCCTCACTCCTCAGTTGATCACATGCTCCAATCACCATCCGTCCCATCATGAGACAGCACTCCAACCACTCCTTCTCCAGGTGCCAGATTGTCCTGACCTTGACCAACAGGAAGGATGCTATTATGTCTAAAGACAACTCCTCTACTAAATCCCCCCTCCTACTTTCCCACACATGAGAAGGTGGCAGCATGGAAGCTTCCGGTCTAATATGGCTTCCAAAGCTGTATACTTTTAAGTTCAGAAGATGAGTTCTAATGGGTTCCATTATCCATTCTGGTATTGCATCTTTATACTGACCCATTTTCCTTGCAACTTTCTCCTTTTATTGTACCAGAACAAGGTTGCAATTCTAAAGTGGTTAAGCATCCCGCTTCCATTTCTGTTTAATGGACAAGATGAGGATCTCGGTGGAATTCCTTGTGGTAAAAATTAAGTGCAGAGGATTTTAAAAAATAATAAAAAAAAGAATAGATGGAAACATTGACCCATAGTCAACCTAGTGACTGAAGAAGCTTGCTTTATTTTTCATACCAGGAATGGCTTATCAAGCATTGAAATTACTGGTCAATTCACCTTCATGGTTCAGCGGAGCCAGGAACTGATGCTCTTTGTGCAGTAAAAGAGTTTTAAGTCCACATTACTGAGGGGTTTACTCATTTCATTATTTCAGGCCTCTTTCTTGTATGATCACTACTTCCATTAATGCAGAATGTGGAGGGTGAGTCAAAGCTCCCTGTTAAATCACATGCTTTGCTTCACAAAGTCCCGAGTTCAATCCCTGTCAGATAGAAATTGCTGCCTACCCTGTGACCTTAGAGAGCTGTTCCCTGTCAGAGGAGAAGCTACGGAGCTTGATGGATCTACGGTATGAAAGGAACGTTTTCAAAAGAGAATGCCTCTGCAGTGTTTTTGTTTCTGTGGTATTTAAGAAACTGTCTGATGTAGCTCACTTGCTGGTCTATCTATTGTGTTACACACTGCAATTTCGGCATTGATTTTCTGTTGAGAAAAGAGTTTGCAAGCCCATTGTTAGCTTATTATATAATCATCTGCGAACAAAAATGACCCATTGGAGCAGTTGTGAGATGTTGTTTATGACTACCTACTGTCTCCCTAAGAGTCCCCATAAGGGATAGCAGATTTGAAATTCTCTTTAAATGTATATATATATTGCAGCTACTTGGCTGTGCTTTTTTATCAATTCCAGAGCCAACAGGAACTCATGCTCCCCCCCTAAATCTTCCTGCTCCATGTATGAAGAACAGGCCTGTACTGTGTGCTCATCCATCCTAGTTTTATGCGCAACATTCTAAGGACCTGATTAGTGGTTTGAAATACCCCATCCAATTCAACACATTAAAAAATTGCACCAATTGGCAGGTATAATACCTTGATTAATCTATTATTTTTCTTTCCTGTCAAAACTGTCAATCAATTGATTTTTAAAAACTTCTTTCAAACGTAGGATCAATCATTTGGTTGCACGTCCTATTGTTCACTGGATGACAGCAAAGAGTTAGTGGTTTTATAACTCTGGGTTGTCATCTAACGGTGTTCTGGATTTGTGCTGCCAAGAAGTAGACAGCGGATAAATGGTTAAGTGACCAGGAGGCTATCAGTATATATTTGAGGAAAAGACTTAGCTGTACAGATCACTATGGAAACTGTAATCAATTTTCAGGCCATAATGTGAGGAGAAGAAGCAAGGCTTCTTTCGGTACAGCAGCGACTAAAAAGGGAATTTCCTACTTGGCACATTGCCAAAATACAAAAATCCAGTTCTTTCAAATATACTGTCAAATAAAGGGGAAATCAGTACATTTAGACAGTTCAAAGGAGTATAAAGATTTATTGCAAGCTTAAGCTCTCTACAAGAATCTGAGTTACTAATAGTCAATGGGAATTACTGAGAGTTAAGAAAAGCATTCAAGGAACTTAGATCTCTTATGGAAACTCTGGGACTCATGTCTGATAACGCATTTGACCTCTCCCTCAGTCAGCCTGGTCATCTTGTACATATACTTTCAATTTCATGCATTCAATTGGAAATAGGCTTTGAAGTGTTAGCACAGCCCTAACCCTAACCCTAACTGGGTATTGTAAGTATAAAATCAGAAATAATATGCAATTCTATAATGATTTTACAAAATAAAATCTATAAAATCAGAATTTTCAGAATATAATCTGTAAAGAATTCTAAATATTAATAAAGAAATCCATTGATGATGAAGGGTTTTATTCAGGGGTGAAATCCAGCAGGTTCTGACAGGTTCTGGAGAACCGGTAGCAGAAATTTTGAGCAGTTTGGAGAACTGGTAGTGGAAATTTTGAGTAATTCGGAGAACTTCTAAGTACCACTTCTGGCTGGCCCCAGAGTGGGGTGGGAATGGAGATTTTGCAATATCCTTCCCCCAGGAGTGGGGAGGGAATGGAGATTTTGGAGTATCCTTCCACTGTCATGCCCACCAAGCCATGCCCACACAATCGGTAGTAAAAAAAATTGGATTTCACTACTTGTTTTATGGTTACAAGGGGATATAAAGCAAAATTTACAATGGTATAAAAACAATAAGAAATGGTTAATGGATCCACGAGGAAAGTGAAGGGCAGTAGTGGAACATAGAGATAAAGTTAGGAGCTTAGTTTTATGTTTGCGGGGTTATGTATTGTGTTTTTATGTCTATTTTATGTGTATAATTTTAATAAAGTTTATATACAAAGCAATTTCTAGTAACAACAAAGAACGTCTGTATACTGAAACAACAAAAATATAAGGATATAGTGTCCTATATTATATAAAGAAGTAAAAAGATATGCTACCACAACAAAAAATAAGAATACCAGAGGTTATATCAATTTTATCAGTCAATTTTTCAGTCAGTCAATCAATGCCAAGCTATGTCCAAAAGGACTAACAAAAAAATATCACATAATGATATTTTGTCATTTTAAAATGTAATAAGGACAATAGGGACAAACTCAGTCTGGGCCAGGGGTCTCCAACCTTGGTCCCTTTAAGACTTGTGGACTTCAACTCCCAGAGTTGAACTCTGGGAGTTGAAGTCCACAAGTCTTAAAGGGACCAAGGTTGGAGACCTCTGGTCTGGGCAACAAACAAAGGGCTATATTCACCATTTCAATGGCTGAAAACCTCTGTACCTCTCACCCATTTGAACTTCCTACCGATTTCTATGCTTTCAAAGACTTCTTCTTATCAGCAATCGTTAGGAGAGCCCTGAAGTCCAATTATTACTTACTTACTTATTGATTGATTGATTTAAATTTATTCACAACCAATCTTGCAATCTTGAGGGCGGTTTAGAATAAAGCAATATTGTTCTGTCCTCCCTCGCCTCTGTCCGAATGATGGCTTAATTAGCCGTCACTATCAGCTCTGGCAGCAGAATAGCCAGCGTCTGCCAAGAGCCTCCGTTATCTTCCACGACGCTGGTGAGTCACTCAGAAACAAACTTCAGCTCGTAATCAGTGGATTTGCCTGTTACAAAGAGACACAGCAGCTCTTGCTGCCTTTTATATCCTGTGAGGTGTGGCTCCATGACTCAGCACTTCCTAGGCCTGCCTCACCCTTGCTTCTGTTGTTCCCTCCTCTCCTGCCTACAAACCTGATTGCCGTCAGCTGGGTCTGCAGGCATGGCCTGGGGGGGAGGAGAGTCAGGGGATGGAGGCCTTGTTATCTCTTCTACCTGGCCTGTTTCTGGCTCCTGGAGATGAGCCAGGCAAGCCGGTGCTCCCGAAGTAAGTCCTGACGACCCTTCCCCCCCACTGTCCAAGTCACTTTCTGGCAACAGGCCCGGCTTGGGGGGCGCAGACACAACAAATATTGTAAAAGATTAAAGCAGTAAGGTAATAAATACATTAAAATTAACAAAGAAGTAGCTAAGATGGTGGCATTAGGGTATACAATAGAGTGGAGGAGAGATCTTCTAATGCGGTAACTACCTCTAGGAATGCATGCCGTGGTCCGGGCGCTAGGCCAAACAACAGAGCCAGGTTTTAAAGCCTTTACAGAAGGCCCAAAGGATAGGAGCAGATTTCACCTTGGAGCTGGGCAGTGGAGCATTTCAAATTTTTTTACTACCGTTTCTATGGGCGAGGCTTGGTGGGATGACACGGTTTGATGGGTGTGGCTTGGTAGGCATGGCAGGGGAAGGATAATGCAAAATCTCCATTCCCATCCCACTCCAGGGGAAGGATACTGTAACATCTCCATTCCCACCCCACGCCAGGGGAAGGATACTGTAACATCTCCATTCCCACCCCACTCCAGGGGAAGGATGCTGCAAAATCCCCATTCCCACCCCATTCCAGGGAAAGGATGCTGCAAAATCCTCATTTCCTCCTGATCAGCTGGGTCTTGGGAGGCAGAGAATAGATGGGGGTCAGTCAGAATTTTTATTACCGGTTCTGTGGGCGTGGCTTGGTGGGCATGACATTGCTTGGTGGGTGTGGCTTGGTAGGCATGGCAGAGGAAGGATACTGCACCCCACTCCAAGGGAAGGTTACTACAAAATCCCCATTTTCTCCCAATCAGCTGGGACTTGGGAGGCAGAGAATAGATGGGGTGGGGCCAGTCAGAATTTTTACTACCGGTTCCCCGGACTACTCAAAATTTCCACTACTGGTTCTCCAGAACTGGTCAGAACTGCTGAAACCCACCTCTGAGTGGGCTTTATGCAGAGGTGGGCTGCTGCCAGTTTGGACTGATTTGGGTGAACCGGTAGTTGCGGCCTCTATCCCAGCGCTATCCCGTCCTATATCGCTGTGTTTTTGAAGCCGCGCACAAGCGCGGAAGGCCACACACTCACATTTTCAGTGCTGAGAGAACCGTTTGTTAAACTGGCAGCAGCCCATCACTGGTTATATGGTATTCTAAAGGATGGACACATGGTAGAGAAGGGTCAACTCCTGGACCCCACCAGCAAAAAATCCTTGACTGACCTGAGTCTGCACAGTGCCTCTATTGTCTAGACAAGTAAGGTGAGTCCATCCCATTGGGATGAGACAATTCCTCAGGTAGCATGGACCTATGCCATAAAAAGGTATAAATATTGTATAAACTGGGTTTTTTCCCCCTCTTCCTATTCTACAAATACGCTATAGTTCAAAACAGCTTCCCCACCTGGCATCTTGCCAAATGCATTGGACAATAATTCCTCATCATCCAGTTACAACTGCACTGAAAAAAGTGACTTATGACCATTTTTCACACAACCATTGCCGCATCCCTGTGGTCACCTGATCAAAATTCAAATGCTTGGCAACTGGTTCGTACTTACAACGGTTGCAGTGTCCCAGAGGGTCATGTGATCCCCTTTTGTGACCTTCTGACAAGCAAAGTCAATGGGGAAGCCGGATTCACTTAACTGTGTGTGACTAACTTAATAACGGCAGTGAATCACTTAACATCTGTGGCCAGAACAGTCACAAAATGGGGCATAATTCACTTAACAAACGCCTTGCTTAGCAACAGAAACTTTGGGCTCCGTTGTGGTCATAAGTCGAGGACTAGCCATAATTTGCCTTAACTTGAGTTTCTCCAGTTTTGTTAAGCCAACAGCTCCAAAAATTTCAGGCGAGTGTAGCTAATGTTTGCCCTGGAATTCTGGGTAATTTTGTTTTTTTTCCCTGGAGGGCCGTAAGTGGAGAAGGTTGCTCCAGGCAACAACTGTTTTCATGCTTTCTTTAATAAAGGAAAAAGAATGCAGCATTGGAAGATCAAGGTAGTAGCCAGCTAAATAATAATAAAATAATAATAATAGTTCTTTCTGTGCTGCACATTTTTGGAACACGATTTTCAATGACATATTCAATTGTGCCAAGACGGTACTTTGTTTTACCTCCCAGTCATAGGTTCTATTCCAGTGTTTCTTGACATTTAATGCAGAACCCGGTTCCCATAAATTAAAATCTCATCTGAAGCCTTCATTTTCTTAAACAGAGGGGCAAAAGTGGTTGACTTTGCAATCGTATTTCATTGTTTGTTTTACAGGCGTTTCATTAGTATGGAAAAACAAAGCCATGCGGAATTAAAACCAAAATAATAAAAACTAAACGAAAGCATTTAGAACAAATGGTCTTATTTTGTGCTAAATATTTTGTGTTAAATAACAAAACAAAACAGAAAGATACAAATTGAGATGGGTCCAAAACAAATGTAATGAATAATATCTTACTGTTTAAAATGCTATTACTGCACAATGGTTAAGTAATGACTGATAAAAAGGCAATAGCAATAACACTTAGACTTATATACCACTTCACAGTGCTTTACAGCTCTCTCTAAATGGTTTTTCCCCAAACGCCATCACTCTGCTAAACAAATAATTCCCTCAACACTGTCAAACTATTTACTAAATCTGCACTACTATTAATCTTCTCATAGTTCCGATCACCCATCTCCTTCCACTTATGACTGTAACTTTGTTGCTTGTATCCTTACAATTTATATTGATATTGATTCTTTCCTGATTGCTTATTTGTACCCTATGACTATCATTAAGTGTTGTACCTTAGAATTCTTGATGAACATATCTTTTCTTTTATGTACATGACAGCATATGCACCAAGACAAATTCCTTGTGTGTCCAAACATACTTGGCCAATAAAAAAATTCTATTCTATTCTATTTACAAAGTCCACATATTGCCCCCAACAATCTGGGCCCTCATTTTACCGACCTGGGAAGGATGGAAGGCTGAGTCAACTTTGAGAGGTGAGAATTGAATTGTTGAACTGCTGGCAGCCGACCGTCAGCAGAAATAGCTGCACCACTACGGCTAGCCAAGGCAGCTATTTAATAGAAAAGCATAAAATAACTTAGCCAAGTTTCAAATCTTCTGAATTGGCAACGCATCACTATTGTTAGTTATAGATTAGAAGCAGTCCTTGGTTAATGATGTTTTGTAAAGTGTAATGCCATGTGGCCAATGGTTAACAATGGGAGTCACTGCAGTCTTGGTTACGATTGTTAAGCAAAGATATCATGAGACTACAATCTCTGATTTTCTGCTGGCTTCCCCACTGACTTCACTTGTGGGAAGCCAATGGGAAATGACTGAAATTGCCATCGTGTGATTGTGGCTTGCTACAATATCTTATAAATGAAATAATTTATGAAGAAACAGTGGGCAACTTTCCAGAAATGCCAGAGAACCAGGAGTCAACCATATTATCAATTATTGGCTAATGGAGAAGCAGCAAATTATCTTAGCCAATCAGTGCTCATCTATTGTCTGGTAAACAAATGCATTGTCCCACTTGTTTGAATTTCATAATAACAACTCTCTCTTTGTTTGCACAGATTTGTCTTGTGTGCCAATTGTGCCAATTTGTGGACCAAGAGTCCTTGCTTACAGTCACTCACATCTTGGTCACTTCCCAATGGATATCTGTACATCCTTTATCAGTTCTAATTTCTGGATAGACTTCAAGAAAAGAGAAGGAGGAAAAGATAGTGAAGGATACCTTGGAATCTGCAGGAAGGAAGCATTGCTTTGGCTCCAGTCATTGGTTTTCATGGGCTTGTATAAAACATACATCATGAAATCCGTGACTTATATATCTGCATTCAACATCAGGACAAGGGTGCGTAAATCCAGTTTAAGCTGTGATATCATCAGGAATGTACACTATATTTTTCCATCATTATGGCAAATATTTGTAAACATCTATGACCTCATTCTTGTAAGAAAAATATCTTCTCAGTTGTACCACTGATCAAATTTTCCTGTTTTCTTTACCCTTACTCTTTCCTTTGCGAAATGTGAATTTTAGTTGTATGGCTTCTTGACTGTCCTAGGTCCTTTTTGATGACAAGATGATCACAGGAAGACTTAGCTTGATCAGAAAACTGGTACTCTAAGCCTTTCAATGATGCAAGGGACTTTAGGGACATCCTAATCCATTCTACATCTTCAAACAACCTTGTACAGGCCTTCAGTGTTGTCAGTATTTAATTGTCATGTTTTCTTTCCACAATATTGTGTGAAGAGTCATCTACCATAGAAACGGTGAAACGATTTCATTAATTTCATGTAATTGGATACAGTGGGGGGAAAAACCCAGCACTGTAGAAAGAATTCAATCATAGCAAATGAATCCCCTGAATTAAACAGAACTTAGATGAACCAGCAGCATCGCCATCTATGAAATACATGAAATAAAATAATAATGTACAGGTGAAACTACAGTTGTAGAAGAACACAGAAAAAAAATGGCCCACTAATGTAATTGTTCCTAGAAGCGTTGATTTATAGAAGCCTTTATTTTAAATTTGTATCATTTTATATTCCAGGAGAGTGCAAAAGTTGGCTTGAAAACTCAACATTAAGAAAACTAAGATCATGGCATCCGGCCCTCTCAATTCCTGGCAGATAGATGGGGAAGAAATGGAGGTAGTGACAGATTTTATTTTCCTGGGCTCCAAGATCACAGCAGAGGGGGATTGCAGCCAAGAAATTAAAAGACGCTTGCTCCTGGGGAGGAAAGCTATGGCAAATCTAGACAGCATTCTAAAAAGCAGAGACATCACCTTGCCAACAAAAGTGCATATAGTCAAGGCTATGGTTTTCCAGTTGCAATGTGTATGGCTGTGAAAGTTGGACCATAAGAAAGGCTGAGGCCAAAGAATTGAAGCCTTTGAACTCTGGTGCTGGAGAAGACTCTTACAAGTCCCTTGGACTGCAAGGCGAACAAACAAGTCAGTCCTAGAGGAGATCAACCCTGACTGCTCTTTAGAAGGCCAGATCCTGAAGATGAAACTGAAATACTTTGGCCACCTAATGAGAAGGAAGGACTCACTGGAGAAGAGCCTAATGCTGGGAAAGATTGCGGGCAAAAGAAGAAGGAGACAACAGAGAATGAGGTGGCTGGATGGAGTCACTGAAGCAGTAGGCATGAGCTTAAATGGACTCCGGAGGATGGTAGCGGATAGAAAGGCCTGGAGGAACGTTGTCCATGGGTTAGACACGACTTCGCAACTAACAACAACATATTCCAGGAATGTCCATAATGTATGGAAAAATAAGTGAAGCATTGAATAAAAATAGGTGGAATTTCAATTACACTACGGGATTACCACCTTGATATTTTTACCACACCTTATGAATACTCCAAGTACTGTTTTTTTGCTTCTACCCACTGTTAATGGAATACTGAATAGCTAAGACAAATCAGATACATTTCTAATTATCTAAGTGTGGTGTGTACACAATGCAACTAAGCAGGTTCATTAAAGACCTAAAGGCTGCAACCACAACCAATATGCTACATTTGTTGATTTCTTTACTGGTTAGATTTATATTTCATATTTTCTCCATGAGGAAGATCTCTGTCCTCCATATTTGTCCAGCAAGGCATGTTGAACTGAGAGAAAATGATTGGCTAAATATTATCCATGACTGAGGGTAGATTTGAACCTACTGAACTTTCAGCCCTAGTTCAAGGCCTTAATCACTATGTCATGTCGGCTGATCAAAACCCTAGCTTTGTTAGTTTTAAACTGGAGGCAAGGTTAGTGTGCGTATGTGTGTTTTGGGAGCTATTGTATTGTAAGACTCCATTCCAAAACGTATTTTGTGGCTTAGTGTGCTATATGAACCCAATACATTTGTTTATTTTATGGTCTATTATACCACAGGAGATGAAGAAAATTAAATCTGAAGGATACAATTAAGGAATCATGTGGTATAAGTACAGGTAGTCCTCGATTTAAAACAGTTCATTTAGTGACTGTTCAATGTTACAACAGCACTGAAAATAAGTGACTTATGACTATTTTTTCATTATTTATGATGATTATAGAATCTCGGGATCATGTGATCACATTTTGCGACCTTCTGACAAGCAAAGTCAATGGGGAAGCCAGATTCACTTAACAACCGTGTTACTAACTTAACAACTGCAGTGGTTCACTTAACAATTCTGCCAAGAAAGGTCATAAAATGGGACAAAACTCACTTAACAAATGTCTCACTTAGCAACAGAAATGTTGGGCTCAATTGTGGTTGTAAGTTGAGGACTACCTGCATACACAAATTTTCATTCATAATTAAAAATGGATATTCAAGAATATCCATACCAGGAATAAATCCAAATTATCTGGAATGTCAAGATCTTGGGAAAGAATTTAAGCAGCACCTCTGTGAAATGTCTAAAAACCCCCTGAGTTTACTAAGAGCAGATTCTTGATTTTACTGGTCAACCAAATTCATTTTTTAACCCGAATAACCAGATCTCTGAGTAAGATGATGTATCAAGGTGAGATCCAAAAAAATTATACAGTACTTATTTTGTTTATGGGGATCCAATCTCCAAAAGATATTGTTTAGAATGATGCCTACAATAACACTATTATAAATCTCTTCCTGCATTTTAGAAGATATTTCAAGTTAGGGAGAAGTTAAGTGCCAATTATCCATCAAGACATCAGTCTTCCTCAATTCTCATTTTAAAACTTGGAAGGAAGGTCATAAAGACATTTTATATCACCTTGCCATAAGCTACTGTCTGCTGTTTTCATTTATTTTCTTGGCATTTTTCAAAAAACAAACGAACAACTCTGGCATTTCAAAAAAGAATTTCCTAATCTTTTTAGGTTAGAAGGGAAGAAAGAAGCCTATATCAAATAAAGCTTTTCTAATTCCTTGTGCTAAGTAACTTCTTTGAATCATTATAGTTTACAATTGGGGCAAATGAAAAAAAGTAACTTCTTGTTATCAAGTTTAGTGAGTGTAAAGCAATTTGTACACTCAAGTTGTAAGTTTAGTGAGATAAAGTAACTGTCAACCCTGAAATGAGCCATCTTGGAGGCTTCAGGGTTACCACAAGGAAGAAGGGACAGGGAGAGGGAAAAGAGATAGCTGGGGTTTTGTAGTCAAAACAAAGCGTTTTCCTGTGGGAACTAAGGACATTCCAACAGGTGGCTGGGGAGAGGAGGAGTGCAGTAACCAAGCAACAGGTCAGCACCTCAATTGGACAATGTGACTGATGACTTGGGGAAAAGGGGAAACTTTTACATTTAAATTGGGTGAAAACCATGGGCACCTTCAGAGTCGGTTTTCACCAGTTGTGCCAATATGAAGTATCCAATAAATTGTTCCTTGAGGAATATACCTGACTCAGAGTTCTGCTTTCCTTGGGTGCATTAGTTGGAAGGCTGCCAGTAACATCTGCTGTTGATGTAGAGTACAAAATCCTGATTAGAGCAGGGGTCCCCAATCCCCGGTCCATGGACCAGCAGTGGTCCATGGCATGACAGCAACCAGGCTGCACAAACAAGCAAAGCTCCATCCATAGGATGCAGGAAGCATGCAAAACCACACACCCTGCTGTCCATGGAAAAACCTTTCTCCATGGAACCACTCCCTGCTGCCACTGGATATATGAGAATTTCCAAAAAGCGTACGTATTTTTCAGCTTATTTAATGGATAATAGCATAATGGAATGGAATCTAAAAGTCCAAGTGCAGAACAGATATTCTTGCTATATTTTATGCTTTAAAAAAGAAAAGAAAAATGCTTCTATTGAGTCAGATCATTACCCAGAGCTACCTGCATTTAATAAGAACACCTCTTGACCTTTTCTAGGTCAATATTCTGAACTTCCAACTGAATCTGGCACTATTTAACTTTTTGGGAAATACGGGAACCATAAGTTCCCTTTAAGAACTATCTAGTAGATTGTTGGGTTATTTCCACTTCTTCTGCAGCCCACCAGAACTCAAAAAATAAACCAGTGGTATTCAGCCGGTTCTATTTGGTTTGGGCAAACTGGTAGCGGCAGTTGCAGGTGGCTCTGCCCACCCGCTTGGACGTAATCACGTTCCATTTATCCATGTTTTTGATGCTCTGTGCATGTGTGGAATGCCCTGCGCATGCACAGAGGAGGCACATGCGAACCAAGCATGCACGCACGCTCACATTTGCGAACCAGTAGCGAAGTTAAGTGAATACCACCCCTGAAGTAAACCTTTGAAATTTGTTGCCTCCCTATAATTGATGCTTTCTATGGGCTTTACAGTCATGCTTGTGTAGAACTGTGTCTTTGTACATTAGGCTGCTGTCTGCCACATATAGTCTCTATTCCATAAGACAAAGCTATTGTTAGCAAGATGTCAAAACTGAAAGTAGCATCCATAACAGAAGAAAACGTGAAGAGCAAAACAATTCAAAATTTCTACATAGCTGCCACAAAGAAGAGGGGGTCAGCCTATTCTCCAAAGCACCTGAAGGGAGGACAAGAAGCAATGGATGGAAACCAACCAAGGAGAGAACCAACCTAGAACTAAGGAGAAACTTCCTGACAGTTAGAACAATTAATCAGTGGAACAATTTGCCTCTAGAAGTTGTGGGTGCTCCAACACTGGAGGTTTTTAAGAAGAGATTGGACAACCATTTGTCTGAAACAATATAGAGTCCTGCTTGAGCATAGGGTTGGACTAGAAGGTCCCATCAAACGCTGTTATTCTGAATTCTGCACATCATTAAGTTCCCAAATTTGTAAATGCTCAGCAAAATATTTTCTCAGCATTAACAAAGCTTCTTCACCTTAAACAGAGAGATTAACAATGCAGTCCCACCTAGTCATTAATTCCTTGACCATCAACGGGTCTGTAGTGCAGTATCAAATTAAGCACATCAATGTTCTGAAACTCTGAGTCTTACAGACTCTGGTTTGTAAGAATATCAAAAAGAGAACTTTGAGATGGGCAGCGTGCCTAGTTTTGTCCTCAATGTTACTCCTATACATTACACAATCAAAGTCAAGACAGATCTTTAATTCAGAACTGGGCCATTCCAACTGTAGGGGTCTGAAAATTAAAATATGGTGTTGAGGCCTGTTGGCCGTTCCCTCCAGCAGTCAAATCAGAGGAGGAGGAGGCATGGGAGTCAGGGTCAGCTTCAGAGCAACTTGGGAGATCAGAGGGGGAAGAGGGAATGGAGCTGGCAGAGAGACAGACAGAAGCAGAGCCTGGGCTTTCCGTCAGCTCTCAGATGGAAAGTCAACAGCCTCCAGGTCTGGAGATGACTGATGAAGAAGAAGAGGAACAGCTGGGACCAGTGCCTGAGGTGCCTGTGCAGAAGGCAGAGAAGGGGAGAGAAATGGAAAATAGGCAGATCTAGGGGAAGGAAAAGCCACCGCTGCTAACGAGGCCCCACCCTAGCTCTGGAGATAAAAGACAGGGGGCAGAGATGAATAGGTGTGGTAGACAACTATTCATCTTCCAGACGTATGGATTTTTTGGCATTCCTAATAAAGGAATCTTTTGAGTTCATGTCAGAGGGTTTCTCATGTTTTGGAAGCTGGGTCAGAACAGAAGGGTTTGTACAAACTGTACTGGATCATATCTTGTCAACCTATTTTAAGTCAACAACTCAGATTTTTAATATAAAATTGGTCTCCCCTTTGTCTATCAGGTAACCGAGTAACTTCCATAAATTGGAAACAATCCTGACTTTAATAGCATAGGATTATTTTTTTTTCAAAATTGAGAATTTGCCCGCTGCTTCTTTCTAATACGCTTTGGGAGAACCCTGCTCTATAATCTGACACTAGTTACTACCTGTATTATCATATTACTGCATTATCATATCAGTCCAGCTAACGCTGGGGCCTAATACAGATGTAGCTCAAATACAGTCTTTCTTTATTTTCCTTCTAATCATATGAAGAATTTTTGAAACCCCAAATCTTCCAGAATGGACAAATGCAACTATTACCTCTAGGTATTTTTAGCAGTATTTTTTTTCTGCTTCCCAAGAACTTCTTTTAAAATTTGTACCATGTTTCATTTTTGTCATGTACTGGCTCTGATAATGGGTCATTCTGTTTTGCACCTGAAGACAGAAGTTAGTTCAGACGGCACAAGACAGGTCATGTGGTACTTATTGACCCTAACTTAATGGTCATCTTTGTAACATTACTCTCCTGAGGCTACTATCATCCTACCTAATGGTAGACCAGCTCTGAAATAAAGTGTCTATAAATGGGACAGATTCTCCATAGCATAATAATTTCCTCTATAGAAGGAAGACAGTGAGCTAGCACGCTCGTCCCTATGACTCAACAAAATATGTTCCACATTATATAGGTCACCGAATCATGATTTCAATTACAGAAAAGCAGATTCCAGTTGAATCTTTTAATAGTTAGCCAGAACACTAAGTGGGACCAATTGTTCCGAGAGTAATGAATTGCCCCCATCGTTGGTTGTGTTCAAGCAAAGCCTAGACTGCTATCTCTCAGGGACTGTTGGTTTCACACACTAGTCTGATGGAGACAATGATTTAAGCAGCCCCTTCCAATTCTTTGGTTTTGAAGGGATCACAACTCCAGTAGGACCAAGGCAGGGCTTTTGTCTGGTCTGCTGTGAACTGATTTTCCAATGATGGCAAAGACAGGATAGTCTTATAGTCCCAAAATCTCATGTGAGCCTCCAAAGCATTGGTTGTAGTTCCAGGATCACTTCTCAACATGGCCAACAAATATAATTTTTCATATAATTTAATAGTCTTATAGTCCCAAAATCTCTTTAGATTTTGGGACTATAAAAATCTATATTCCTTTCAGTTGAACTAAAGAAAACTTATTTTCTTTAGTTCAACTGAAATGCAAACATAATGGCATTAAAGATGATTAATGTGATTACTCAAGTGTTTCATAGCTTGACTGTTCCATCATGTGAAAAATTACATTTGATGGTCACTTTGAGAAGGACGCGGTGGCTCAGGGGCTAGGACGTTGAGCTTGTTGATTGAAAGGTCAGTAGCTCAGCAGTTCGAATCCCTAGTGCTGCCGTGTAACAGGGTGAATTCCCGTTACTTGTTCCAGCTTCTGCCAACCTAGCAGTTTCGAAAGCACGTAAAAATGCAAGTAGAAAAAATAGGGACCATCTTTGGTGGGAAGATAACAGCGTGCCATTCACCTTTGGTGTTGAGTCATGCCGGCCACATGACTATGGAGACATCTTCGGACAGCGCTGGCTCTTTGGCTTTGAAACGGAGATGAGCACCGCCCCCTAGAGTCGGCAACGACTAGCACGTATGTGCGAGGGGAACCTTTACCTTTACCTTGAGAAGTGATCCTTTGGAGGCTCACATGAGATTTGGAGGTTGCCTCTTGAAAAAGCACCCTGGAGACAACCATGACCTTGATGACTGAGAATCTTCATAGACATTTGGCCTCCACTGATGTTGAGACTACAACTCCCATGGCAATATGGGAATTTTGAGCGAGGGGAAAACTACATTAGAAATTAAACTCAAGAGCCTTGCTCGCAGTTCAGACAAACAAATCGAAACCCCAGCAGTTCTGAATTACATAGCAAGTGTACCCTAGATGTTTTTTGAATATATGAAAGGGTATCACAAAGAAGAACATCAAGATTAGTTGTCTTTCATCTAAGTGTCCCTACATAGAGTAAGCAGGTTTGAGGAACCGAAAAGCTGATTACAGAAGAATGGTAGAGAAATCACTTCTGAATCAAGTTTTTCTACAGCAGCATAAATTCTCAAGAGTTGGCTATAGGTTTCCTGCACTAGAGATGTTCAAACCAAGCATAGAAAGGCATTTGTCATGAGCTCTTTATTTTGAACTCTTGCCCTGAAGTTCTGGTGGCTGAACTCAATGACTCCCAACCATCCCTGTACTTCCGATTCTACAAAAAGGAGAAAAGAAAATACCATCATATGTCTATGCTGAATACCATAATACACCTGCATTTATTGTTAGTATGAAAGGGAACTTCTGGACATACAATTGAAGGAGGAATCCATACTGGATTCAAGAGACACTTTTACAGCACAGTTAAAAAAGATATATAGGTCTATTATGAGAGATGCCAAAGGCAGTTTTAGTGCCTAGTTAAATAAATATATTTGCCTATTATTGACGGTAACAAAAGTCTTGATCTCTCCCTCCCCTCACCTGAAAAGCAGACTTGGAGAAGAGAAATGTGAGGTAGAAGCTATTTTATTTCAAACCATAGTCTGCCAAAACGACCTTTTATAGACTAAATGTCTATGCCAGGCACAAAGAATCAAGATCATCCATAAAGTTGCAGCATAGAAGATGTATTCAACTCCATACACAAGAATCTGGTCAACTGACAGTCAGCCCTAAATTACTGCTAGATCAAGGTCAATGGAATTCACAGGGAGCTGGACTTGGACCTCTTGTAGCAATGCAAAGACTCTAAACTGATCACACGTTTAACTCCTCCCTCCAGCTCTGCCTGCTCTCCTCCTACAGCCTGGTTTCATTACAGGCTTTTGCAGGATATCTTCAATTCAGATATACTATGGCATACCATACTGTTTGGTGATTAGAATCAGGCTTGGATGAAGAGACCTGGGTTCAAATGACTAGAGAAACAACAACTCTGTACTGGGTGGTTTTGGTTCCATCATGTATGTATTTATTTAATTACCATGTTGTCTTTCCACCAAGACATGCTCAAGGCCAATAGTAATTCTAATGATAACACCATTCCAGTTGTATCTGTTTCAAAGGGATATTAGGAGAATTAAAAATAGAGGGCAATAAAGGGAAAAGAGAGAGAGCACATATGATGTTCGCTACTTTAGGTTCTTGTGAGTGGGACAACATTTCAGCTTAGACTGACTACTACATGTACCAATATTCCCACGGCAGATGCAAATGGATTTTAGAGTGCCTGTAGATGCTTCTGGTTATAACAACCAGTGCTTCTTCTGCATTTATTTTCATTTGAAGTAATTTCTGCATTTATTCAGATATATCTAAATGTGTTCAAACTATGGAATTCACCAGAGCTTATATATTATGGTGCACGCTGCAGCCAACCCTGAAATTTATTATTTCCACTTCAAAGACAACATATCTCTCTCCATTACGTCTACACCCATCCATGTGTTTCTAAATCTGGGAACTAACTCATTAGATATACTTATGCTGCTATATTTCTGTCTACATAAAATGCATATTAGGGCAGAATTTAGCCATAATAGTTATGAAACAATGCCATTACTCTAATGTTTGGAGCTGTTTTGACAATCTCTGTGGGAGCTTCATCTTGTTATTTTAAGACATAAACTAATATTCTATGTGAAGTAGCAGAGATCAAAAGAGATTAACATTATAAACTCCCCTCATAGGAAGAGAAAAAATGGGGGGGGGGGTTTGGAGCAAATCCTCAGCTTTCGTAAGAGAAAAATAAGTCATTTACATATAAGCAGAAAGTTCAGGCACAAGAAAATTTGTAATAAGGAAATGATGTAGATCAAAGTTGACACTTTTAGATAATAGTCTATTTTCTCTGAGTTTTATAAAATGATGTGAGTTATTGTATGGATTATTATTCATATAGAATGGTAGGTTTCACTTTGAACGGTAATGTTGTTTATATTTAGAGGCAATACAGATCAAAGGCTCTTCTTCCCAGCTTTCAATTTTAACTTTTCAAACTGCAAACCAAAGAGATCTGAAGGAGAGGAATAAATATAGGGAAGGTGGGGGAGAGAGACAGAAAGAGGTTTTAAATGTATGACTAAAACACTCCATCACTGGGATTAGCACTGTATTATCTAAAAATTAAAATGATGGGTTGGAGTGTAAGGTATTATTTTATCAAATCTAGTTTGTTTGCCATAGGAATATTCTTTTTATTGTGTCTATAGTTGGCAATTAATCCTAACTGCTCCTATTCATTGATGAATGCCTTAAATTAATAGATTTACTGTAGAGTGAAAAATAAAAGAAAATAACCCATGAATTATGTTTTATATAGCTGGGTTTATGTGGAGTCATATTTTGTGTAATATATTAATTATTCCATTAATTGTTTCAATGGAATACAATTAATCATTGATGAATAGATTATTTGTACTGTACTTTTCCACACCGGGCCACCCCAACGAAGCTATCGAAGTACTGTCCCGGTGTTTGGAAGCCGTACGGGTCTGGATGGGGAGAAACAGGCTCAAGCTCAATCCCTCCAAGACAGAGTGGCTGTGGATGCCGGCATCCCGGTACAGTCAGCTGAGTCCACGGCTGACTGTTGGGGGCGAGTCATTGGCCCCGATGAAGAGGGTGCGCAACTTGGGCGTCCTCCTGGATGAACGGCTGTCTTTTGAAGATCATTTGACGGCCGTCTCCAGGAGAGCTTTCTACCAGGTTCGCCTGGTGCGCCAGTTGCACCCCTTTCTAGACCGGGATGCCCTATGCACAGTCACTCACGCCCTCGTGACGTCTCGTCTGGATTACTGCAATGCTCTCTACATGGGGCTCCCCTTGAAGGGCATCCGGAGGCTACAGTTAGTCCAGAATGTGGCTGCGCGGGTGATAGAGGGAGCCCCTCGTGGCTCCCGTGTGACACCTATCCTGCGCAGACTGCACTGGCTACCTGTGGCCTTCCGGGTGCGCTTCAAGGTTTTGGTAACCACCTTTAAAGCGCTCCATGGCATAGGGCCGGGTTACTTATGGGACCGCCTACTGCTACCGAATACCTCTCACCGACCCGTGCGCTCTCACAGAGAGGGACTCCTCAGGGTGCTGTCAGCTAGGCAGTGTCGTCTGGCGACACCCAGGGGAAGGGCCTTCTCTGTGGGGGCTCCCACCCTCTGGAACGAACTCCCCCCAGGACTCCGTCAACTTCCGGACCTCAAAACCTTCCGTCGCGAGCTTAAAACACATTTATTCATCCGCGCAGGACTGGATTAGATTTTAAATTTATATTGGTTTTTAATGGGTTTTATTATTTATACTGCTTTTTAATAATTCGGCCTTTTAGAATAAGTTTTTTAATTGTTATTTTAATTTGTATTTATATGTTTTTACTTGCCTGTGAACCGCCCTGAGTCCTTCGGGAGATAGGGCGGTATATAAATGTGATTAATAAAATAATAAAAAATAAAATATTTAAAGTAATTTAACCTGGCCATAATCTTGGACCTTCCCATTTATTTAAATCTAGGATTTAACAATTTCACCTCACAATTTCCATTCAGTTTCTTTCTCAACTGGTATCTTTTAAAACAGTATTTCCCAGCTTGATCTTTTCCAGATGTTTGAGGACTTTGAATTTCTGACTTTGGAGCTAGCATGACTGCTAGTTAACATTCTTCAGGTACTTTCCCCAATTTATCTGGGCAGCAGATAATAAAGGGGTTATTATCAATCAATCAATCAATCAATAATAGATATTCATTACAGTACTTCATCGTAGGCGAGAGGTCTTCAGACTTGACAGCTTTAAGACTTGTGGACTTCAACTCCCAGAATTCTGGGAGTTGAAGAATAGAATAGAATTTTTTTATTAACCAAGTGTGATTGGAAACACAAGGAATTGGTCTTGCTGCATATGCTCTCAGTGTACATAAAAGAAGAGATATGTTCATCAAGAATTCTAAGGTACAACACTTAATGATTGTCATAGGGTACAAATAAGCAATCAGGAAAGAATCAATGTCAATATAAATCGTAAGGATACAAGCAAAAAAGTTACAGTCATAAGTGGAAGGAGATGGGTGGTGGAACAACGAGAAGATTAGTAGTAATGCAGATTTAGTAAATAGTTTGACAGTGTTGAGGGAATTATTTGTTTAGCAGAGTGATGGCGTTCGGGAAGAAACTGTTCTTGTGTCTAGTTGTTCTGGTGTGCAGTACTCTATAGCATCGTTTTGAGGGTAGGAGTTGAAACATCCTATCTCCAGGATGTAAGGGGTCTGTAAATATTGTCACAGCCCTCTTTTTGACTTGTGCAGTATACAGGTCCTCAATGGAAGGCAGATTGGTAGCAATTGTTTTTTCTGCAGTTCTAATTATCTTCTGAAGTCTGTATCTCTCTTGTTGGGTTGCAGAACCAAACCAGAATTGCAAATAACAGACTCAATAATTCCTCTGTAGAACTGGATCAGCAGCTCCTTGGTCCACAAATCTTAAAGCTGCCAAGTCTGCAGACTTCTGGCTGGCCTAGGCGAACTTTGATGGTCATAATGAACTAGGAATTACTTATTATGTTTCTCTGAATTCCTTCAAATGAAAATATTTTGTTTTTTCTCCTGTTCTCTCTTCATAATGACTAGGAGCATATGGCTCCAGGGAAGTGTGTCAAAATAGGCAGTGCCCTATCAAATCCCGCTCCTGTCAATAGCGACATTCCCCAAGGTAGCGTTCTGGGACCTACACTCTTCATATTATACATTAATGACCTCTGTGACCATATTATAAGTAATTGTGTTCTCTTCGCTGATGATGTTAAACTATTTAATACTACCAACAATACGGCTACCCTCCAAAAAGACGTTGACTTTGTGTCGGAATGGTCAAAAATTTGGCAACTCCAAATCTCGACCAGCAAATGCTCTGTCTTACACATTGGAAAAAAGAATCAGAACACTAAATACAAACTCGATGGACATTATCTTGTAGATGACCCCCACCCCATTAAAGACCTTGGAGTTTTCATATCAAATGACCTAAGTGCCAAAGCCCACTGCAACTAAATTGCAAAAAAAGCTTTAAGAGTTTCAGACTTAATCTTGTGTAGCTTCTTCTCCAGAAACATTACACTACTAACCAAAACATATAAAACATTTGCTAGACCAATTCTTGAATACAGCTCGCCTGTCTGGAACCCATACCTCATTTCGGACATTAATACAATTGAGCGAGTCCAAAAATATTTTAGAAGAAGAGTTCTCAACCTCTGAATACAATAAAATACCTTATACCACCAGACTAGAAATACTGGGTTTAGAAAATTTAGAACTCCGCCGCCTTCGATATGACCTGAGTTTAACTCATAGAATAATCTATTACAATATCCTTCCTGTTGAAGACTACTACTTCAGCTTCAATCACAACATTACACAAGCACACAATAGATTTAAGCTTAATGTGAACCGCTCCAATCTTGATTGCAGAAAATATGACTTCAGTAACAGAGTTGTTAATGCCTGGAATGCACTACCTGACTCTGTGGTCTCTTCCCAAAATCCCCAAAACTTTAACCAAAAACTATCTACTATTGACCTCACCCCATTCCTAAGAGGTCTGTAACGGGAGTGCATAAGAGCACAAACATGCCTACTGTTCCTGTCCTAATGTTCCCTTTGATTGTATCCAATTCGTATAGTTTTTCTTTTTTTATACTTATGCTTATATATATGCTTATATATCGTATAGTTATTTCATGCTTACACTTACATATACTATTGTGACAAACAAATAAATAAAAATAAATAGATTACCGCCTGGAGTAGTTTCTTCCCTTCACAGAAGGTTTCCAAACAGAGGCTGGATCATTCTCCATCAGATATGGTGATGTAAATCATGCAGGATAGGATAGGAGGATAGGATAGCAGGATAGGATAGCAGGATAGGACGATCTCTCAGACCCCAGGTACTTATTATCATATGTGGTGGATTTATATGAAAGCAAGAAAATATTGGAAGAAAATACATACCTGGTTGGACAAGATTATTAAGCAACATATAGATCTGAAATCATAGTATTAACAGCTGCAAGGATTGTATTTGCAAAATACTAGAAAAATGGGAACACTCCATCAGATGAGGATGTAATTCAGAAAATATTAGACTGTGCAGAGATGGACAGATTAACTTTAAAAATAAAAGAAAAAGATACAGAATATTACTTGATATGGAATAGATTATATGTGGTTAGAGATAAGAGGTAGAAATTAGATGAAGGAAGATTATTGGTATGTATGAATTAAATATAAAGATGGTTTATAATTATAAATATGTCAATATAATTAACAGAATTAGAAATATGCTAATATAAAGAGAAATGTAGCCAAAACTATTCTGTTACATTATTACTATTGTTACCAGTATATTTGTTAATATTTCTTTTAGTTCTCTCTTTGCTTTGCTTTTGTAAATGATATACCCGGACAATACACTGCATTAAAAATGTTTATGAATAATAACAATAAAAAGGATATGACGATCTCTTAGATGCCTTCAAACCCCGTGATTCCATGAACAAGTCTACAAACATTATAAATGAATAAAATGAATATGATGGTAGTAGCAAAGAGAGCACGGCCCTGAGTTTTCCTGACATGACCACTCCCGGTTCAAGAAGTATGCATTTCAACTATAAGACTATCTTATACATGGGAGGCACGAAATTCTAAAAGAAAAGAATTTTAATCCAATCAACAGAGATGTGTTTTGCAACAATGCATGGCAAGGAGGATGGAGGGGTGGAAAACCATGAGTCAGAAAATTTACTTAAGTCCTGACAGCTTTATGCCTTTAGCAATCAAGCCACAGTAGAATTTAATTAACAGAAAGCTGATCATATCTAATTAGGAGAGAAGTAAACCATAATCATATGCTTCTGGCATTTATTATGCCCTTTACTCCAGACAAAACTGGCCACATGCCAATTTCATGTTAACCTTCTCTTACAATCAAGAGCAGAAGTTCAGTACTTCAGGGAAGGAGACCACATCAAGGGAATTATTGCAGCAACTGTTCAGCTTTTCCCCTAATCTTTAATCATCCGTAGCAATGTATGTGGAGATTCTCAGTAATCCAGGTCACAGTTGTCTCAAAGATGCTCTTTCATACGGCAACTGGACTGGGTGTTTTTTTCCCCCCTGAGGAAGAAGCACAAAACGTTTCGTTTCTCATCCAAGAATCTCTGTCACTGGATGAATTTGGATAAGAACAACTGATGAAGCTTCTTGGATGAGAAACAAAACGTTTTATGCTTCTTTCTCAAGCGGGGGGGGGGGAGGGGAATAAGTTCAATTGCCTTTTGGAGAAGCACCTTTGAGACATCTTTAAAGCGCTCCATGGCTTAGGACCGGGATACCTTCGAGACCGCCTTCTGCCACCGATTGCCTCCCAATGACCTGTGCGCTCCCACAGAGTGGGCCTCCCCAGGGTGCCGTCAACCAAACAATGTAGGTTGGCGACCCCCAGGGGGAGGGCCTTCTCTGTGGCGGCACCAGCCCTGTGGAGCGAGCTTCCTCCGGGATTACGACAACTCCCTGACCTCCTCCTTCAGACGTGAACTGAAGACTTTATTATTTCAGCGCGCTGGACTAGCCTAAGAATAAAATGTTTTAACTAAATTAAAGGGTTTTTTAATGGGTTTTTACCGGTTTTAGTGATTTGGCTATGATAATATTTAGTTTTAATTGGGTTTTTAATGCTTATTTATTATATTGTTTTTTAATATGCCTGTGAACCGCCCTGAGTCCTACGGGAGATGGTGTGGTATAAAAGTATGATTAATAAATAAATCTGTAGCAATGTTTGTGACTTTAAGATGTTTGGGTTGTAACTCAAAATTCTGCAAGTCCGCACATCTTGAAATTGCTGACATTGAAAAACACTAGACTATAGATGTATACCACATTTTTCGGACTATAAAATGCACCGGATTATAAAACGCACCAAGATTTTGAAAAGGTAAAAAAGAAAAAAAAAAATTGCCCTCCCCGTCCCCGAGGAGCATTCTGTAGGCTTCTCAAACCTTCTGCGCATCCCGTTTTTGTAAAAAACAGGTCCATTTACATACAGAGGGTTTGGGAGGCCTGCAGAGTGCTCCTGAGGGCTGGGGAGGGCAAGAACACAATGCGGATGGGGGGGTTGGGAGGCCAAAAATGGGCCCATTTTCCACAAAAACAGGGCCTGCAGAAGGTTCGGGAGGCCTACAGAGTGCTCCTGGGGAGGCCAAAAATGCTCCCGTTTGTGAAAAATATGCCCATTTTCATGAAAAGCAGGCCCCCATGCCCTCCCCGGCTCCCAGGAGCACTCTGCAGGCCTCCCAAACCCTCTGCAGGCCCCATTTTTGTGAAAAACGGGCCAGTTTTTGGCAAAAACGGGACACGCAAGGCAGGGTTTTGGGAGGCCAAAAATGGCTATATTCGGTGTATAAGACACACCAACATTTCCACCCTCTTTTAGAGGGGAAAAAGTGCTTCTTATACTCCAAAAAGTACGGTAATTGTTATGACAACATGCATCTCTTAGAAGGCATAGATTCAAATGAAAGAGAAGTACTAAATCCAGATCATGATATCAATGAACTGCCAATAGTGAACAGGGAAATACCATGTGAGGAAAATTATTAAAAGAGTGACACTCTCTTTGGATAATAGATAAGTGTTCTGGCTAATTATATTAGTTCTTTCAAATCCGGCTCTTACGCACTTTCTACTATTATGAAAGGATTACCTTCCTATACTTATCTGTGTCGGGGTGGGGGGGAGTGCATGATATTTTCCACAGCTCACACGTTTAATTCTAGATAGTTGTGGCTGATTATCAGCTGAACAGAGGGTGCAGCTAGAGATGGGACATGTTTCAGCCAATCAAGGTAGACCAGGCTAGGATACCAAAGTCATCCAGGCTTAGCCTATTTTTATTAACAGATTTTAACAGCCTCTTGCAAGTCAGAATGAACTTTTCTCCTTCCTCCTTTTATTTATCTTTGTGAGAACTAACAATAGCAATAGCACTTAGACTTATATACCATTCCAAAGTACTTTACAGCATCCTCTAAATGGTTTACAGAGGCAGCATACTGCCTCCAACAATCTGGGTCCTCATTTTACTGACCTCAGAAGGAAGGAAAATTGAGGAAATCTTGAGCCGGTCAGGATCGAATTCCTGGCTGTGGGCAGAGTCACTCTGCAGTATTGCATTCTAATCACTGTGCTACCACACCCTTACAGAACTACAAAACGTCTTGCTTGAAATACTTTTTCAGATTACAGGTCTGTTCCGGACTCGAGTTTCTTTATCTGGCTGTGGTTTTGGCATAAGGTCTTCCTCCTGTTCGTCAAAGCCATTCCTTCTATCCATTACACAGCAGGACCAATGCTGCATTCTTTCATTTCCCTATGTGGATTCTATAGCAGAGCATAGAATGTGCATGCTGTCTATTTGTCACATGCCTGCTTTGATCCCAATTCCTGTTCAGAATTTTCTCTGACCAATTCCTTTCCAGAGCAGAATACTATAGCTTTCACGCAGCAGGTCAAAAATTCTTCTGCTGATAGAAAGCAAGCCCATCTTGCAGAAGACTAGGTTAGTATCATGAGAAAAGGATATAGCAGAGCTAGTGAAGACTCAAAGAAAGACAACTAAGATGATCAAGAGGGTGGGGCAGCTTCCTTATAAGGAAAGGTTGTGACTTTGGAGGTTTTTTTAGTCTGGAAAGGAGATGAATAATTGGTCATATTTTTGAGCCATGCAAAATTATGTATTTTGTGGATGAAGTCAATAAGGAAAAATTTAGTTCTTAATACGTCTAAATAATCATAGGGAAATGTGTTAGAGTCTTTAACTTTATTTGTATTACTGATTTTTACAATGTTTACTGAAATGGCTTTGACACTCAAATTTTGAACATGTAAATGCCCTTTGCAAAATATTAGAACCAGACCTGATTCAATAAAACTGAATTTTGGAAAAATTGGCAAAGGAAATTTATTTATTTATTTATTTATTATTCATATTTGTATACCGCCCTATCTCCCGAAGGACTCAGGGCGGTTCACAGGCATATAAAACATTTATATACAAATTAAAATAATCATTAAAAAACTTATTCTAATGCCCAATTATTAAAAATAGAAATATAAATATTAAAACCAATTTAAAACCCCTATAAATTTAAAATCTAAGCCAGTCCTGCACAGATGAATAAATGTGTCTTAAGCTCGCGACGGAAGGTTCGGAGGTCCGGAAGTTGACGGAGTCCTGGGGGGAGTTCGTTCCAGAGGGTGGGAGCCCCCACAGAGAAGGCCCTTCCCCTGGGCGTCGCCAGACGACACTGCCTAGCTGACGGCACCCTGAGGAGTCCCTCTCTGTGAGAGCGCACGGGTCGGTGAGAGGTATTCGGTAGCAGTAGGCGGTCCCGTAAATAACCCGGCCCTATGCCATGAAATAGCTTTTACATAATGTGTAACTAAACACTGAGATACACGACCAAGCGATGTAAAGACCAGCTTGGCTGGCTTCATGAAAAGAGTTGGACCAATTCATAAAAGTCAAAATTATGAGCTTTGATGATAGATGTCTCAAGGACATCTGCTGGGAGACTAGGACCCCGAACCCGACCCTGGCCCCTGGTGTCTGGACCAGCACCGGTCCGCAGCATGTCAGAAACTGGTCCACACAAACAAGAGAAGCCCCATTGATGGGATGAAACCACACCCCCTCTGGTCCACAGAAAAACCTCTCTCTACGGAACCGATCCCTGGTGCCCAAATGGTTGGGGGCCACTGGCTTAGACTACTGGACTAAATAGGCAAATGGTCCAATTCAGCAGGATTCGTTAAGTTCTTAATATGTCTAAATAATCATAGAGAGATGCGTTTGAGTCTTTATTTATAATACTGTTGTTACAATGTTTATTAAAATGGCTTTTACACTCACATTTTGAACATATAATACTCTGTAAGCGCAGCATTTCAACATTCAAATAAAATACGTAAAGTAGAATGAATGATCCTTATATAAAATCAACATGGTACTCTTCTCTAGCTTCTAGGCTTTGGAAAGTAGACTCTTCACATCAATTGAGTTAATCTATTTAGCTGCTGGACCAAAAGAAATAAATTAGGATTATCACCCCATCAGGTCTTCTTCCTATTTATTTATTTAATGACCTGGAAGTATTTGAAACTGATGATATATTTTTGATCATCTAAAGGCATTCCCTATGAGTTTTTATCTATTGTGGGCCTAGGACCTAATCATTATCTGCAGTGGATTTTTCAGATCCTGGGAAAGTAGATAGTAGTTTCAAAAATATTACACAGCTGGATTGTTCTTCCTGTATAAGAGAAGTGTGTAACAATTACTCTATTTTAAAGGGCAATCAGCAACCAGAACAAGAAATTTGTATCTTAAACAAATTGCTGATAAATGGGGTACTAAAATACATCTATCTGATTTCTAAGATTCTATAACCTCACACCAATGTTTTTCCTTTCCACATTTTTTTAATAACACCTGTAAGAATCCAACCTTCTGGGATTGTGTGGGGAGGAAAAGGATGTTACCATTCCAGTAATCAGGTGTCTTTTCTGGATTTTTTTGGGACAGCGTCAGCTGGAATTTTGAAGCTAGTTGGCAGTTTACCAACTAGAGTATTTACCAATCTGGAAGGAAACAGTTTTGGGAAGATTGGTCTGAATTGTACTTCATTATTTCTCACATCTATATCCATTGTGGGTTTTTTTCTGGAAGCTTAAAGGAATATGCATCTGCATCTTTCACTTTTTACACCCACAAAAGCAATGCTGGGTATCCCAAATGTGCTTTTTTCAAGACACAACTGGACTTTTGTTATTGTCTGTTTTTTCTTGAAGACGTTTCACTTCTCATCCAAGAAATTTCTTCAGTTCTGACTGAATGGTGGAGAAGGGAAAGATTTATATTCCTTGCAGACATCTGGTCATGCTGAGTAGGTCATTTGGGGTCCTCTATGCTGAGCTGAGGAAGAATGAAGCCCCACAATCATAGTGCTCTGCAACGGGTGGAGATTTGATCTTAGGGGTTTTTTTTAATCCATGTTCTGTTCCTTAACACAGAAGTAATGTGGTTGTGAATTGTTATTTTAGGCCTTGCAAAATACAAGGGTGAAGAAGGAAAAGGAGGCTCCATAGCAGGGGTGAAATCCAGCAGGTTCTGACAGGTTCTGGAGAACCGGTAGCAGAAATTTTGAGGAGTCTGGAGAACCGACAAATACCACCTCTGGCTGACCCCAGAGTAGGGTGGGAATGGAGATTTTGTGATATCCTCCCCCCAGGAGAGGGAAGGAAATGGGGATTTTGCAGTATCCTTCCCCTGGAGTGGGGTGGGAATTGAGATTTTGCAGTATCCTTCCCCTGCCACGCCCACCAAGCCACGCCCACCAAGCCACACCCACAGAACCAGTAGTTTAAAAAAATTGGATTTGACCACTGCTCCATAGCAACCTCACAATGACGTTTTTGGAAAGCTTACACCTAGATATGTTCAAGCTGTACAGTTTCCACATACAGTTTCCATACAATTTCTAGCTAATGACCAGCAGAGCTAATGGAACAGTTTTCCACATGGCAGCTGAATCTTTTATAGAGTTACAGCTTTTGCCTCACGATTCTCTAAAGAAAAAAGAACTCCCTGGGCATTTCTGTTTTGGCATGAAAGTCACTAAAAATATTTTGTCTGTGTGGCCTGACAAATGGAAAGGTCATCATTCAGCTAAGATGGCCACAATCTGCCCGTGCTAGATAAGTGGCTTCTTCTAACTGCAGTGCAGCAGCATCAATGGAGATTTACCGAATGATTCACTATATATTGGAAAATAGCTTCAGATTGCCTTTCCTCACAACAAAAAGACTGATAGGCTTGTCACGAGTCACCAGGTGCAGCTCCCATGATATTAGAAGAATGGTTAAATGTTGTTCAACAACAGACACATATGGACATCTTCATCTTCATATGGAAAAAAAGAAAAGCAGGGCCATTTACAGCTCTAATGTCTAAGACAGGGGTGAAATCCAGCAGGTTCTGACAGGTTCTGGTGAACCGGTAGCGGAAATTTTGAGTAGTTCGGAGAACCAGCAAATACCACTTCTGTCTGGCTCCAGAGTAGGGTGGGGATAGAGATTTTGTAATATCCTTCCCTCGGGGTGGGGAGGGAATGGAGATTTTGCAGTATCTTTCCCCTGCCATGCCCACCAAGCCACGCCCACAGAACCAGTAGTAAAAAAATTTGGATTTCACCACTGGTCTAAGAACAAGTTTTTGTTGCAGACAAATGGAGCCCTGTAAGAAAATTAGCTTTTTTTCTTTCATGCCATGCTTATAAATCTATAACCACGGTGCTCAAATCACCAAGAGAGCTAACTCAATGCAATAAGTAGATCAGAGTTCATATTCATTCTATTACTTTTCTTTTGCTCATCTTTAAAAGCAAGCTGCGGGATTTGAAAAGCAAGGGAAGAAGAAAACTTTGCTTTCCTACAGTATCTGATTTAGCCACTTGTCAAGGGCTTAGGTGGTGCCATAAAACAAGCAAGCAAGTAATCTCTTCTAAAAGTCTACTGCTCTGTTGTATACGATCAGTTCTCATATTAGATTTTGAAAAAAAATCAGAATTGCCATTGGAACACATCCACCCAACACTTACAGAGATATATTTCTCTGTAATGATATGGTTCCTATCCATTCCATGGTTATATTTACCACAAACCTTTACTGTATATATATTTGCTCAATTCTGTATTTTATTTTGATTTATTTATTAAATTTATTTGCAGGCCATCTCACCACAAGGGTGGTTGTATATTTATCTACAATAGTATTCTGTTCAGGCTTTATATTTACCTTTTATACTATTCACTCCCAACAGTAACAGTAACATACAGGGAGAAATAAAGGATGAGAAAAAAGGATGAATCTTGTAGATGGTTTGTTGTGGAGGTAAGGCACCAGGCTAGAAACTGGGAGAGTGGGAATTCTAGTCCTGCCTTTGGAGGCCGAAAGATGGGTGGCCTTGGGCCAGTTGCTCTTTCTCAGCCCTAGGAAGTAGACAATGACAAGCCACTTCTGAAAAATCTGGCCAAGAAAACTGCAAGCACTTATTCAGGCAGTCCCCAGGTATCAACACTGGCTTGAAGGCACACCTACTAGAAACTCTACATACACTGGAAAATGTCTTACCCCAGCTTATCACAACAGTGTGCACTTTGTCAGCCAACACATGCTCAAGACTTTATATTTTCCTATTCTCTGCTACCTTGTACTTCTAAAGCAGAGATGCTGAGAATTAAATAAGGAACTTCCTCATGTGAAGCCTTTAAGTTGTTACCTACCACATTATACCATTGTTTCCTATGCAAGAATGTTGAATAACATCCATCTCTTTCTTACACATACAAAAAAGCGGGGTTTACCTAGCCTGGTAAGCCAGAATTCTGCTTTATTAAAGTCTCATAGGGTTGTTCTCTTTCCTCAAATCTCTCAGCTGCATGTTTGAAAGGGGAAGCTATGCAAGCCTATTGTTTATAGCAGGGCTGTCAAACACCCAGCCCACAAGCTGGATGCGTCACAGGCTGGCCATGCCCATGGCTGGTTTAGTGAAGGGGGAAAAAGTCCCGATACGTCACACGATACCCCCGTGACGATGTGAGTTTGACACCCCTGATTTACAGTATTTGCTTTAAAATCCTACACTGTGTAAGAAGACATAGATATAAGATGTAGATGACCCTCACCCCGTTAAAGAGTTTTCATATCAAATGATCTAAGTGCCAAAGCCCACTGCAACTACATCGCCAAAAAGGCTTTAAGAGTTGTAAACTTAATCTTGCGTAGTTTCTTCTCCAGAAAGATTACACTACTAACCAGAGCATATAAAACATTTGCTAGACCAATTCTTGAATACAACGCGCCTGTCTGGAACCCACACCTCATTTTGGGCATTAATACAATTGAGTGTGTCCAGAAATATTTTACAAGAAGAGTTCTCCACTCCTCTGTTTACAACAAAATAACTTATGCCACCAGACTTGAAATCTTGGGTTTAGAAAACTTAGAACTCCGCCACCTTCGACATGACCTGAGTTTAACTCATAGAATCATCTGTTACAATGTTCTTCCTGTTGAAGACTACTTCAGCTTCAATCGCAACATTACAAGAGCACACAATAGATTTAAGCTTAATGTGAACCGCTCCAATCTTGATTGCAGAAAATATGACTTCAGTAACAGAGTTGTTAATGCCTGGAATGCACTACCTGACTTTGTGGTCTCTTCCCAAAATCCCCAAAGCTTTAACCAAAGACTATCTACTATGACCTCACCCCATTTCTAAGAGGTCTGTAAGGGGCGTGCATAAGAGCACCAGCGTGCTTACCGTTCCTGTCCTAATGTTCCCTTTGACTGTATCCAATTCATATAGTTATTTCATGCTTATGCTTATATATATGCTTATATATCGTATAGTTATTTCTTGCTTATGCTTATATATACTGTTGTGATAAATAAATAAATAAATAAATAAATAAATAAATAAATAAATAAATAAATAAATAAATAAATATCTGAGACCATTTTCTCTGGGTAGAATCTCTCCATGGAAACAGTTTGTCAATTTTAATTATTATTACTGAAGGCATGGGTTTGTGTGCATGTATCTATATAAGATCCGTGATTGTTTTTATTTATTTATCGTATTTACATGCCCCCTCCATCTCGCAAAAAACAACTTGGGTTGGCGTACAATAATTCATAGAACAGCGATACAGGTAGTTCTTGATTTACGATCATAATTGAGCCCAAAGTTTCTGTTGCTAAGTGAGATATTTGTTGTTTTGCCATATTTTACAACCTTTTCTTTTTTTTTTTTTTGCCACAGTTCTTATGTGACTCTGGCTTCCCCATTGACTTTGTTAGTCAGAAGGTCACAAGGGGTGATCACATGACCCTGGGACACTGCAACTGTCATAAATATGAATCTGTTGACAAGCACAGGGCTTTTGATTACGTAACAGTCATAACTGTGAAAAACAGTCAGGTATTTTTCAGTGCCATTCCGACTTTGAATAGTCACTAAATAAGCTGTTGTAGGTCAAGGATTACCTGTATGTAAAAAGAATCATTATAACAATATAAAAGTCATTCTTAAAAATGAAAAAAAAAACACTATAAAAATCTAAAATTATTTATGTTGGAACTATAAACCATTCAGATTGAAGTGGCATAAGTAAACATAATAAACAAACCCATTTTTAAGCCTGTTTGAATTCATGTAAGTAGGTGAAGGGTGATTATATATTACAATGTTTTGCCTCAGAAGGTGGGTTTCCCCACTTACAGTCAAAAAGTCAGAGTTGACTGTCATGTTTCACTTCTGGTTTCCAGTTCTGATAATAGACTAGGAAGAAGCCACCATTCACAATTTGCATGCCTTTCTAAACCAGGGGTCTCCAACCTTGGTCCCTTTAAGACTTGTGAACTTCAACTCCCAGGGTCCCTCAGCCAGCAAAGCTGGGAGTTGAAGTCCACAAGTCTTAAAGGGACCAAGGTTGGAGAGCCCTGTTCTAAACAAACCAGAGCAGGCATTTCCACAATTCATTTAGCTGCTTTTTTTTTTTTTTTACTGCAGGAGCCTGGCAAGAATAACAGAGTTTCTTCATGATTCAAGTGATGGATAAACAGCACTGTGATGTTGACATACTTATAGCAAGAATAAGGAACAGTGACAAAATTCATTGTTTTTTTTTGTCTTTTATGCCTCTTCCCAAACAAAGAAAAATGCTTTAAAAGAAGGGAAATGCTGCGAGAGCTAATTGGGATACCTTGGCAGTTTCCATCTCAAATTTGTATACTGAGTTTTCTTTAGGCTTCCAAAGGAGAAAGTGTTCTGGCTCAGCCACGCAATAAACAATATCAGTAGGCTACAATTTTGTCCCCTTAAAAGCAAGAACCAAATTTAATTTCTGCATTGTCCTTCAGGCTCGGCTAGCCCTTCTTTTATTACATGTAAAAATTATACACAAGAAGCCAGTCTGAGCAGCTTCAGGCTGTTTGTTTGTTTGTTTTTTAATATTTATTTATTGTGTGGGTTATTTTCCCTCTCCAAACATCAGTATTTCAGTTATACTTTTTTTTCTTCTTAAAAAAATAATTCTTTAGGACAGGGGTCTCCAACCTTGACAACTTTAAGACTTGGGGACTTCAACTCCCAGAGACCCCTGCTTTAGGGAACCTCCTTGAACATTGGATATGGAAAACGGATGCTGATGTTACAATGTTAGCATCTTCTAAAGATGTTCAAAGTGTTGGCAGCTATGTGTTCTGTGTGGACATGCGTGCATTTGTGACATTAGGAATATGAATAGAATAGAGCTGGAAGAGACATTGGAAATCTTCCAGTCCAGCTTCCTATACCTATACTAGTGATGGATAGCCTTTTCCGGACCAAGTGCCCAAAGTGTGTGCCTGAACCCCCAAAATGCAATGTACACATGGTACATGCCCACACACCCCGCACATACCTGCATGTGCTCCATCCTTGTGCATGAGTGTGTCCCCACACACATGCCCACCCCCCACGCATGCACACATGCCCCGTGCCCCGCCCCCTAAGCATGCATGGCAGAGACCCGAAGACTAGCTGGCTGGTGAGAGGCACGCATGTGCATGTGCAGCAGAGCTGAACCTGGGCAACGGCTCGCGTATCATAGAGAGGATGCTGCATGCCACCTCTGGCACACATACCATAGGTTTGCCATCACGGGCAAACTCTATAATCTCAGACAAATGACTTATAAATTTAAAAATTCTATAATGGTAAAGGAGATGATTTTATTTATAGGAAATACATTATAGGGGCAGGTAAAACCTAACACTTAACTAATTAGATCCTATCAGAGGTAAATTTCAAGTGTTCTATGCCCGGACAGATAGATAGAAGGAAATGACTCAGATTAGCAATCTCTCAGACAAGAAGTTGGTAGAATAGTAAACAAAGAAGGCCTTTGTGGTCATTATGTTATGAAATAAAATGTCAATGTCACTGGATTTGGATGTCCAGCACTGAGATAATCTTAGAGAGTCTTGGAAGCTTTGAGTCTTCTCCTCTGCTTAGGTCAACTCCAGATGGTTAAAAGGTAATGGTAAAGGTTCCCCTGCACATGCGTGCTAGTCGTTTCCAGCTTTAGGGGTGGTGCTCATCTCCGTTTCTAAGCCAAAGAGTCATCGCTGTCCGAAGACGATTCCATGGTCAGGTCATGTGGCCGGCATCAACGCTGAAGGCACACGG
Source organism: Ahaetulla prasina (assembly GCF_028640845.1). Lineage (NCBI taxonomy): Eukaryota > Metazoa > Chordata > Lepidosauria > Squamata > Colubridae > Ahaetulla > Ahaetulla prasina. Next base: position 96,386,991 of record NC_080544.1, on the reverse strand, counting down.
AATGCTGTTACCTTCCCACCAAAGGTGGTCCCTTTTTTTCTACTTGCATTTTTTACGTGCTTTCGAACTGCTAGGTTGGCAGAAGCCGGGACAAGTAACGGGAGCTCACTCTATTACGTGGCGCTAGGGATTCGAACCGCTGAACTGCCAACCTTCAAATCGACAGCTTAGCATCTTAGACATCATATCCCTATGAGCCATCGCATCCCTAGATGGTCACTGCTGCTATTTAAAATCTTCTGAGTCCAAGGATGGCCATGAAACCTGTCATAAGCTTGAGCAGATGTGTCCAGGAATGTAATGAGGAAACTGTTAAAGGTAAAAATAGAGGCATTAAGCCCCTCAGATGCTAAAGGGCCTCTGTGGCTCAGACTGGTAAGACAGTCTGTTATTAACACCACTGCCTGCAATTACTGCAGGTTCTATTCCCACCAGGCCCAAGGTTGACTTAGCCTTCCATCCTTTATAAGGTAGGTAAAATGAGGACCCAGATTGTTGGGGGCAATAAGTTGACTTTGTATATAAATATACAAATAGGATGAAGACTATTGCTAACATAGTGTAAGCCGCCTTGAGTCTTCAGAGAAGGGCGGGATATAAATGCAAATAAAAAAAAATACCACTAAATATGCCCTTTGATTTTCAACTAGGTATTTCAAGTTTAATTTAAAGTAGGCTAAACTCATGACATGCAAACCCAAGAAAAAAAGCCCATCGTTAACTTTACTTTTTTTAATCCAGGGCTAAAAACAAAATTCTCAAAAGAAAGCAACTGTGTGTCACCCTATGTGAAAAGCTTAGACCTAATATTTAAAAGGATGCACTAGATGGAAAACATAATTCATAATGCTGCATTACAGTCATTTTAAGGTAGCATAATCTCATGTAGGAGCAAGAAAAAGATTAAGTATGGGGCAGCATGGTGATTCTGCAGGCAGAGTTCCTTTCTAGTTGCCACATTTTTCTCTACCTCTTCTTTGTGAAAAATGTTCAAAAGTGTAAAATGGATTTTAGTGCAAAGGAAAACTAATTCATATCATATAATCAATGTATAAAGGAATGCTAACTGGACAGTTTGTGTTTGTTTCACACGTTAATATTTTTTTGTTCTCAGCATGATTCGCTTAATGTTCATGGTGATTTGCTTAACAACCACAGCAAAACAGTGCTGAAATTGAGCACAGTATATTTAACAACCACGTCAGTTAGCAATGGAAATTCTAGTCCAAATCGTGCTAGTAAGTTCACGACTACCTGCATTAAGGAAAATATTCAAAAGAGCTTTTTTCTTATATTGAACACACACTTTTGCAGCAGTTAGACGTGTTCCAATACAGGATTAGCATCAGAGACTATCATTAGAATTAATTTTATATAACAGCTTGCAAATAAGCAGTCATTAGAGGGGGGGAAAAATCTTCCCCTTCCAAAAAAATGAAAAAAATCAAAAATGATTTTCATCCCTGACATAGGCCTAGTGGTTTCCATCAATCAAGGCTGTATTTGGTGGCTTTATGAATTGGAACAACCATGTATTCCCCTCCCGTTATAAAAAAAAAGATTAATTATGTCAAAAGTTTAGGCTATAACAAAACTGTAGCACAACCAGATAAGAATTCAGAATTCAGAATCAGAATACCAAAAGACAATATTAGATGTGAGAAAATCAGGAAGAAGATCAGAGATGGGCTTCAGCAGGTTCTGACCAGTTCTAAAGAACTGGTAGTGGAAATGTTGAGTAGTTTAGAGAACCGGTAGTAAAAATTCTGATTGGCCTCGCCCTCATCTATTCTCTGCCTCCTGAGTCCCAGCTGATCGGGAGGAAATGGAGATTTTGCAGTATCCTTCCCATGCCACGCCCACCAAGCCACGTCCACCAAGCCATACCCACAGAACCGGTAGTAAAAAAATTTTTGAAACCCACCACTGAACAAGATGCAACTACTATTAAAAATGTCCTAATGTCCTAAGAGTTCCATGAATCAGGATATTATATCAACCAGATTTCTATGTTTTTTTTTCTTTCTAGCATCTAAAATGTTAATGAGTCTTACGTTGCTACCTGGGATGAGATGAGTTTTCATGAAAACTCTGAAGAAAAGAAATTAATCTTTCTTGATTTATGAAGGCCATGAATCATATTACTAGCACTTGGAGACAAACCCAGACGAGATTGGAAATCTCATTAAAATCATTACAAAGTGACCTTGTGCATATTTTTTTAATATAATTTTTGGGTAGAGGATAGTACGTAACCCCCTGACTGTAAAATGCTCTGGGGGAAGGGGGAGGGACTGCTCTTGCAGTGGATCAGATAATCTGCTTCCTCCAGAGCGCTTTGTAATTGCCCAGAAGGAAAGGTTAGAGAATGGATAATAGTTAAGCAACAACTCTTTGAGAAAACAGGAAAATCAGTGTCCATTTCAACATTTATGGCACCTGCACCTCCCACAATAAATACTGAAACAGGGCCTAATCCAGCTAGTGTTCTTGGCAGTTCATACAAGCTAGATTTCGCAGAGATTCAGATTGGTCAACAGCATTCACCATATCAAATAATAGCATTCATCGTATCAAAACCCCAACAACCACAGCAACAAAAATAACACTTAGACTTATATATTGCTCCATAGTGGTTTACAGCAGGGGTCTCCAACCTTGGTCCCTTTAACCTTGGTCCCTTTCCCTCAGCAAAGCTGGCTGAGGAACTCTGGGAGTTGAAGTCCACAAGTCTTAAAGGGACCAAGGTTGGAGACCCCTGGTTTACAGCCTTCTCTAAGTGGTTTACAGAATCAGAATATTGTCCCCAACAGTCTGAGTCCTCATTTTACCAAACTTAGAAAGATAGAAGGCTGACTTACCCTCAAGCTCTAACAGGATCGAACTGCAGACTGTGGGCAGAGTTAAGTCTGTAATACTGTATTTAACTACTGCACCACCAGGGCTCCTCATTTAATGAATATATTTAGCACTTGGAAGTGTTCTCTGTAGCTATTTATGGACCTCTTTTCTTGGAGCTAACCCTAATCAAACAGAAAACTTTCCTTTGTTTCCTCTTTCATTCTGTCACTCATCTATCCATCTCTGACTGGGTGCACAGAACATTTAGAATCCTACTGAATGCAACAGAATTCAAAGAGAAAACGGAACAAACGTCTGATCAGTAAAGCAACTAGCAGGTTGGGTGACAATGTTAAAAAAAATCTTCATAAATAGAATGGATTAAACTTGCAATTTAAAAATGGAGGCAGGAGAAAACAAATTTTGCCTATCCAAGCTAAGCCCTTTGATGAACATTTGTGAATATCTCACTTGGGGGAGGTGAACAATGTTTGCCATCAACTTATATGTTAGGTACTTCCTTTCAAACAAAGATATCCATGTTCATTTTTGATGGGATGACAAACTGCATATTTCTGCACAAGGACACATGAAAAGAACTTAAAACCAACTTAAAGATACTACTGTGTAGGTGACTCAAATAATTAGCCAGTGTGTCTTTAATACAACTCTTACAGCAATAATAGTTGGTGGGTTTTGGGGGTTTTTTTTTTGAGGCTCACGGAGGTTCACATTTTGAAGCTCACATGAAAAAGGATGTCTATACTTTAATGTATAGCAAGAGGTACAGCACTTAGGTGAGCTCTGAAACAGTTCCTTTGAGTAAGTTTTTGAAGCCTCCACAGCTTTAATCTATATGTCATCTGACAAGGATCATTTCCACTTTTATTTTATGTATGCATATAGCAAAGGTATGCTAAGTACTCATTAAGATGGCATATTAACTATAACCTTTCAGAAGATGGTAGGATAAAACCTGAAATAGTGCACTGAAACTGGAACACGGAAACACGTTTTGTGAATGTCCCAAAGGTGCTTTTTCAGGAGGCAACTGGACTTTCTTGGTTTTCTTTTAAGACATTTTACTTCTCATCCATTGGCTCCTGAAAAAGCACCTTTGGGACAACCGTGACCTGGATGATTGAGAATCTCCATAAACACGTTTTGTGAATCAGACTGTTCTCCAAATGATGCACCTCAGCCCAGAGGTGGGTTTCACCTATTCTTACCATCGGCTCTCAGAGTGTGCACATGTACCTTCTGCGCATGCACCCATCCTTCCGCACATGTGCTTTGCTCGCACATGTGCCAATTTTCAGTTCATTACAGCCATAAAGTAAAGGTAAAGGTTCCCCTCACACATACGTGCTAGTCGTTGCCGACTCTAGGGGGCGGTGCTCATCTCCGTTTTAAAGCCGAAGAGCCAGCACTGTCCGAAGACGTCTCCGTGGTCACGTGGCCGGCATGACTCAATGCCAAAGGCACACAGAATGCTGTTACCTTCCCACTAAAGGTGGTCCCTATTTTTTCTACTTGCATTTTTACATGCTTTCAAAACTGCTAGGTTGGCAGAAGCTGCGACAAGTAACGGGAGCTCACCTTGTTACACGGCAGCACTAGGGATTCGAACCGCTGAGCTGCCGACCTTTCGATCAACAAGCTCAACATCCTAGCCCCTGAGCCACCGCGTCCCCCATTACAGCCAGAGGCCAGAACAAATAAAAAACATTCAGTAAATATACAATTAAAAATTCAAGAATAAAATAATACATAAGAGATGAAATCTATGATAACATCCAGTTATCTGTTATGTAAATTAAAATTAAAATACAACTGACATCAATCCTGTATAATACCATTCCTATAATTAAAATACATGATCTCAACCAATAGGGTCACTTCCTAATTTACATGCGTGGAGAGCCATCAAGTATGTGAGTAAATGTATTTTCCCATAACTGTTATATATATCTCCAAAAAGTTGGCATCAGTTGACATCTATAATTTGGTAACCAATTTTTTTCTTGTGGACATTGCAGCGACACAAAATTTTGCCACTGCACGTGTAGTAGCCGGATTTGAGTCTTGGAGGAGAAAGTCTACATAAAAGTCGTCTGTCCTCCCTGGCAATCTCTCTAGTAAGGGGAGAATATATATTGACCTACATACTCTGTATAACTCACAGTACAATAAGACAAGTGAGATATCTTCGACTTCTCCTGTAACACATACCCGTTCTGCTATTGGTGTTTCCTTGTACCTACCATGGAGAAGTGCTGAGGGGAGAATATTAAATCTGGCTCTGAAGAAAGCTATTCTTTGTTTTGGGGAGATCAGATCATTCAGATATCCTGCTGATTCCCACACACTCTGTTTGATTTTGTGCCTTTTGTGCATACGCCCGCCCTTGAAAACATGGCTAAATAGGTCGGTATTACACCAGGGCAGGTGGGCGGGTAGGCGGACCCATCCCACGGGTGAAATGCTCCCGGTTCGGATCGGATTGCCTGATCTGGTAGCGATGGCAGCGGGTGGTTCGGAGGAGCGATAGCAAAAATCCCTTTCCCCCCCATGCCCAGCTGAACCACGCGATCATCAGAGGGTTTTTTTAACTTTTAAAAGCATTTTTTCTTCAGCCGAAAAAAAGCTTTTAAAAGTAAAAAAAAAGCCTCTGATGATCACGCGGTTCAGCTGGGTGCTAGCCAAAAAATGGGGGGGGAGAGTCCATTTTTGCTCCGAGCAGGCTTTCCTGAAGCCTGCTAGCCAAAAAATTGGGGGTGGGGGGGTGGTTTTGAGAGAGAGAGAGAAAAAAAGAAAGAAAGAAAGAAAGGGGGGGCAGGCAGGGAAGAAGGAAGGAAGGAAGGAAGGAAGGAAGGAAGGAAGGAAGGAAGGAAGGAAGGAAGGAATACAAACCTGGCACTAGATGCAGCTTCAGAGGATAATCCAGGGCTGGAAGGGACCTGGAGGTCATCTAGTCCAGCCCTGCTCCAGCAAGACATTGTTAGTGAGTCTTTTGATCCCCCAGCCACATACCCACGCCCACTCAGTCACATGACCCCACCACCACCAACCCACGCCCACAGAACCGGTAGGAAAAAAATTTAGATTTCACCCCTGGCCCACCCCCACCTGCAGTCTCCACTAATGGTTCACCCAAATCGGTCCTAACCGGCTGAATACCACCATTGCCTCAGCCTCAAAAATCTCCAGAGGTAAACTGTATCCTGTTTTTCCCCCTCTTTTAACAGCTGTTAAGATTTCAATCAAAAGAGTGATGGATGGGCTGCAACTAACTACTGAAAATAGTACTATAAGCATCAATAACATTGATCAGCTGTTAGTGGCCAACTGTGTGGATCAGCTGGCAGACATTCTGATAAGAGAGGTCTGAATTAAACTCCCTCGGTCTGGTTTCCAGATAGCCGTATTTGAACCTACATGGCTACATTTTGCAGAATGGTATGCAAATTTGTGAATGCCCAGATGCATGAGGTACCGAAGTCCTGCAATTTGGGACAATTTTCTTGTTTTCTAAAGAGTCTAAATTACTGGGATTAAAGTGTTTACTTCTGTATTCTATATATAAACATGAGTCAGCTTCCCAGGGAAAGAAACACTTCAAGGCCTAACGTACTTATGTTGAATAATGAAACTCTTCAAGATCAATTTTGATACAGACAATTAGTGAGAAGAATATAGTATTCATTGTTGACTTTCAGATGAGCTTCACACCTTTTTCTTCCTCCAATTTAGGATTCTACGCTATTAATGTTGCACCTTGGGTTGAAATTTGAAGGCTACACCTTATTTGGCAAAGGGATACAATCATGCACAAGACCCCCGGTTGAACATCTATTTTTCAAGAAGTGGTTCAAGTTACAGTAGACTTGTCTGAAAAAAAAAAGGGGGGGCTGTCAATTTTTAGCTCCTGGAGCTACAGTATGAACTGTACAATTAGCATTGATCAGCCGATGTCATTGTGATAAACAATATCGACTGGTAATTAATTGCTACAAATCAAGCTACTGTGAAAAGATAGAGCTTTGGGGTTTAATTGAAACATTGCCAATGGCGGGAGAAGACAAGTTCTAAATAAATGGAACTTGCTCACTGAAAGCAAGCAGATCCAAAAGAATTATGGATACTTCCACGTCTTGTGAATAACAAACTGAACTAGACAAGATTGTCTGGTATTTCTAAATTGAAGTTACAGGAACTTGCGGCTTTCAAATAGAAGTGAATTTCCTCTCAAAAAAGAGGTGATGATGAAGAATGGACAACTGTGGAAGAAGAATCAGAACTCTTGCCATTTGCGCCTTCCAATTAAAAAGTAATTTTGTTCCAAAGTTGGAGACAATGGAAGGATTATCTAATACAGATGCACTGAACTAAAATTCGACTCTGAATGTTTTCTATCATCACGATGGATTTATATAAAAGCTCAGGTGATTTTTTTTAAAAAAAATTCTTTGTAAGATGGACTCATCGCCAACTATTTCCATAGAAACCAATATTTTGTATAGAACTGCTTTAAAAGTCAGAAGCATGCTGTTAGCAACATCACTAACAAGTTACTTTGCCTGATTATTACTTAGAAAAATATAGAAAGGAAACCCATCTACTAGGAAATTACAGACATGCATATTGCTGAATGTTTTTCTATGGCTTACAGATGTAATAAAAATTCCCACCAATGTTTGATGAGGGGGAAAAAAAACCCAATTAAAGTGTGTTAAATCTTTGGAAGCTTGGTATGAACTAAAAACTCACAGAAAAGGAAAGAAAGCAGAAAAATGTGGCCCTCCTCATCACAAAAATAGCTTGGAAAAAATGTGGCCATTTTCAACTGCAAAACAACAGTGTAATTCTATTATAGATGACCAGTAGTCATTAACCAAATGTAAAATCAGGATTTAGGCATTTTATGGCCCAGATCACATCCAGCCCTTTGGATATTCCTGTCTGGCCCACATGGATTGCTTTTATTTTGGAAAATAGTGTCTGCTAATTTTTTAAAAAATAAGCCCATAATTTAAGGTGTTTATGGACCTTCATAGCCTTTATTGGTTTGGCCCTCCACAAAAATCCCAGTTTCTGATATGACCCCTTGCAAAAATTAATTGCCTACCCTAGCATTACCTCAGCATTTGGCACAGTGGTTAGAACGCAGTACTGCAGGCTACTTCTGATTGCCGGCTGCCTGCAGTTTGGCAGTTCGAGTCTCACTGGCTCAAGGTTGACTTCCATCCTTCCGAGGTCAGTAAAATGAGGACGCAAATTGTTGAGGGCAATATGCTGACTCTGTAAACCGCTTAGAGGTGGCTTGTAAAGCACTGTGAAGCGGTATATAAGTCTAAGTGCTATTGCTATTCGCGGTATATAAGTCTAAGTGCTACTGCACTATCCTGTCAGAGCTGAAGAAGCTTCTTGGATGAAAAGCACAACATCTTCAAAGAAAAAACAAGGAAGTCCAGTTGCCTCCTAAAAAAAGCACCTTTGGGACAACCATGACCTGGATGACTGAGAATCTCTACAGATTTTATGCTATTGCTATTAGATGCTTCTGCTTCTTTTGACTGCCATCTACTGGGCATTTATATTTTTGCAACCCAAGCATCTTCCTACTCTGTTCCAAGAACTGTTGGCTCTACCAGATAGAAGCTATTTGGTCCTATGGTAGACGTCTTTTGTAGCTCTATTAGTTCAGCATACTAGAGGACTTTCTTGAACCAAAACATCATGAACCATGGTTTAAAAATGCTTTAGTGAGCCATAGCACTGTCCTATTACCCAAGGAATTTAAATATGCCAAATTTAAATAGTAAATAGAAAAGAAGAAAAGATAATGAGATTACTATTACAGAAACCTAATTTTTGAATGAAGACAAAATCAAGTTTAAACACAAATATTATTTTCATGGATGGGTTACTCTCTGTATTATGGAAAAATATTATTGGTCTGGTTCGGTTTTGACTTGATGTACCTTAGTATGCTTGGAGAATTGTAGCTTTGCCAACAAACTGTAGCTTAGCGCAGTGAGAATCTAGTCACTGTGTTGTCATGTTTATCTGTTTATCTTCCACTTGTGAAGTTTCAAGTGGAAGTCTTATAGCTGAACAATTAAAGCTCTCATACAAGACTGAGTGCTAGGGGAAATTAAATCAACTCTATCTACTATCATTCAAACTTCAGCTGCAGGGCAAATTTGTACCCTTCAGGATCATAGAGATTAAACTGAGATATCTTTAAAACCTTTCACTTCTAGGTATCTAAACTCTTTGCAAACCCAATTCCTTTGCTATAATGCACTGATGAGTTCTCCTTTATTCCGAAATAGCTTGCACACCTGTGATCTGAAACTAAAGAGGATGTGTGTATGTGTATATGCATGCAGGGATGAAATGCTACCTATTTGGACTGGTTCACTTGAACCAGTAGTAAAAAAAATGCTACCAGTTCGAGCAAACCGGTATTTCCGACGATCAGCTGTGCTTTCTAGTCCTGCTAACCCTAAACCCTGCTTTCTAGAAAATCTAAATTGTGTGACACAGCTGTTCCCCCCTTGCTGTTCTACTTACCTTTGCAGACTCAGAAAAGGCTTCTTAATCCTCCTTTTTCAGCTCTGCGCAGTGGTGCCTGCGGTGTGCATGCACATGAAGTGTGCATTTGGTGTGTACCGCGCATATGCAAAATATATATTTATATATATATATGTAGGTCTTTGTTTATTCGGGTATTCTCCCGTGTAAAATTGGAAGTGCCTTGGCGACGTTTCGACGAAGTCTCATTCGTCATCTTCAGCCTGGTTTTTACAGCTTCGTGCTTCTAGGAGCACGAAGCTGTAAACAGCAGCCTGAAGATGACGAATGAGACTTCGTCGAAACGTCGCCAAAACACTTCCAATTTTATGCGGGAGAATACCCAAATAACCAAAGACCTACATACAAACACCCATGAAAACCTCAGAAAACAAATATATATATATAATAACAATAATATAACAAATATATATCTCCTCTCAATACAGATCTCCCTTGAAGTCTCTACAAACTAGCAACAGGCATGTCAGCAACTTGCAATCGTGGAGTTGATTTTGTAAAAAAAAAAAAAAAAAAAAAAGTGGGGAGGCACTTGGAAGTATTTGAAGAGAATTAGAATCTAAGCCAGGGAGAAATTTGTCCGTTTTCCTTGGCCCACCCTGGAACGGTGCTGATGGGGAAAAAAATTAAACCTGCAGCTAATGAGATACAAAAAAAATTACAAAACTATATGAAATGTATCTAGAAAGTCGTACAAGCTGCATTCCCATTTTTGATTTGCTTGAATAAGTCCAACCAACTTCCAAATTTTATGACTCCTCTTCCACCACCACAGATTCTTCTGCCTTTGAAATCTACAAATAGCTTGTCACAAAGATTGGCCCTGTTTACAGACTATGTTGACATTGCCACCAATTTCCCCAATGTACCACGAGGGTGATAGCATTACAGAAAACATTGTTGTAAGTTTTAAAAAAAACTTTAAAAAAAAATGGAAATATAAGGATAAGAAGGGGAGCAATAGTAGCCTTGGAAGCAAAATTCTCCTATTTTCAGTCTCCCTCCCAAACTCCAAAATTAAGGAGTTGAAAAATCAACTTCTAATTTTGATGGTTTGATTTTGGACAGGGTGACCAGGTTAAGGGTGGAACCAGAAATAGTTTGCTTGCTAAAGGCTCCCACTTCCTAGTTCTATCCACGTTTAAAGAAGAAAAAGAAAACTTGCTAAGATCAGCCATCTTGATACCAAATTTAGCAGTTGAGTTGAGTTACTGAGACCGCATCAGCAAGTTAGTTCCAGGATAATTTAGGAAGCCTGTAAAGATAGTATGAAGGGCTCCTAATGCTACAAAGGCATCATACCAGCAGGAACATGGAAGGCAATGAATATGTTAGATACCATGGGGAGCCAAAAGCCACCAGCAATAAATTAAATATTTTTGCAAGAAATAGAAGGATGATATGCGGAGTTGTGAAACTGTAGGCAGCGTTACCAGATATCCAGCAAAAGCAAGGCCTATCCTCCTTTTTGTTCTCATGTTATCTGGTAGGCATAGCCTTAAAATCAAATATTGTTCAGCCATTTGAGTATCTAACAAGTATTATTTTCCCAAGAGGCACTATCCACAATAAGTACTAACTGCATGTTAACAAGCTCTGCTCTATGACCTTAATTAGCTGATTATAGGTGGTCCTTGACTTACAACCATTCATTTAGTGACCATACAATATTACAATGACGCAGGAAAAAAGTGACAAATGACTGATATTCACACCTACACGTGTTGCTGCATCGTCACATGATCAAAATTCAGGCTCTGGACAACCAAGCATGAATTTATGATGGTTGCAATAGCCCAGCATCGCATAATCATCATCTGTGATCTTCCCAGCCGGCTTCAGAGGAGCCAAGTCAATAGGGAAATCCAGATTTGCTTAACGGCTCTGTGTTTCATTCAACGATCACTGTGATTCGCTTAACAACCACGGCAAAGAGGTTGTAAAATAAGTGTGACTCATTTAACAAGCCCTTGGTTAGCAGCAGAAATTCTGGTAGGTAGAGGATTAGCTGTGATACCCACTGCCAGTTTTTACTGCTTTCTGAAATAGACAAGATCTTTATTTATTTATTTATTTATTTATTTATTTATTTATTTATTTATTTATTTATTTATTTATTTATTTATTTATTTATTTATTTAATTAATTAATTAATTAATTAATTAATTAATTAATTAATTTATATACCGCCCTTCTCCCGAAGAACTCAGGGCTGTTTACAGCCAAATAAAAAACAGATTCCACAAAAATTAAAAAACATTTTAAAAAGCTAATTCGATTAGGCCGAGATAAACTAAAACTATAATACAACCCATATTAAAACTACATTAAGCCAGCCCTGCGCGATAAAACAAAAAGGTCTTTAGCTCGCGTCGAAAGGTCCGGAGGTCAGGGAGTTGACGTATCCCTGGAGGCAGCTCATTCCAGAGGGCAGGAGCCCCCACAGAGAAGGCCCTCCCCCTGGGGGTCGCCAGTCGACATTGTTTGACTGACGGCACCCTGAGGAGACCCTCCCTATGGGAGTGCACGGGTCGAAGGGAGGCTATTGGTAGCAGCAGATGGTCCCATAAATAACCCGGTCCTATGCCATGGAGTGCTTTAAAGGTGGTAACCAACACCTTGAATTGCACCCGGAAGACCACCGGAAGCCAGTGCAGCTTGCGCAGGAGAGGTATCCCATGGGAGCCTCAAGTTACTCCCTCTATTACCTGCGCAGCCGCATTCTGGACCAGTTGGAGCCTCCGGGTGCTCTTCAAGGGGAGCCCCATGTAGAGAGCGTTACAGTAGTCCAGGCGGGAAGTGACGAGGGCATGAGTGACCGTGCATAGGGAAACCCAGTCTAGGAAGGGACGTAACTTAATCAGTTACGGCAGTGAAGGCTTTTACCCAGGGGTGGGCTTCAAAAATTTTAGCAAGGGGTTCTCTGCCCAATTTCTGGGTGGGTGTGGGCCATGGTGGGCGTGGCCCAGTCGGCCTCCTGCATCACAGTCGGGGAGCGTTTTTGCCCTCTGGGAGGACAAAGTGGCTCCAGAGAGCTGCACCCATTTCTGGCCTTCCCAAACTTCCAGTAGGCCCGTTTTTTACCCTCCCCAAGCCTCTATGCGCACCCTGCACTTGCCTGCATCCAAAATGGGCCGCATGGGGAAGGGTGAGGCAGGGTGGGCGGGGCCAGCCAGGAGTGGAATTTGGGGGTTCTCTGAACTGCAAAGAATCTTAGCTAGAGGTTCTCCCAAACCCCTGTGAACACCCAGAAGCCCACCTCTGCTTTTACCTCATAACAAAACTAGCTTTTCTGATGCTAGGAAGATTAATGTTATGTATATTGTATGTAGACATTTGGCTTTGTTTTGTTCTGTACTTTCTCGCCATAATTTTTGTAGCAGATGCCAAGAAAGTTAAACAGTGTGTATCCCATTTTCCAATGGCCTGTGTCCTAAGTTGCCTGCACAGATATCTGGTAAACCTAACTGTAGGCAGCAAGGGAAAGGACCCTTGGAATTTCTTGTCAAGTCTTTATTTCTTTTTGAATTGGGTCTCCATAAAGGCTGCCTGTTGTAAACTTCTCAGGGTACTCTATGCAGTCAAACAAAGATGAAGTCTTTATCTGATAGATAGATAGATAGATGGCTAGATCTATCAAGTTATATTTCCATCCATACACATTTTGCTCCTAGAATTCAACTGTATGCAAAATGTCTCAGAAGAATCTATACTGGCTGTTTGCACACAACATAAGTAAACTGCACTGTCTGGATTTGTTCCTAGCTTAAGATTCACTATTTGGATTTTAACTTAAAATGTTGGGCAAATCCAGCTATTTCCATGAAATTTACTTTCTGCAAGTTTATGTAGATTTGTATCTTTCAAACTTAAATAAAGCTGTTTATGCAAACCTCCACAATGGAGAAAGTATTCATTTAAGTCACATTTTTAAGCAACTACCTTTCTTTCCAGACTAATCTGCAGATTTATCCTTTGGAATATAATCTTGCTAAATTTGATGGTGCAATTTTTTTGTCTGAATTTACTGAAGTATAAAAGAACTATTTGCTTTTTGTTCAAAACCTCCATACAAAATGTGTATCTGAGGGGAAAATGCAGACTAAGTAGGCATGAATTTGGTGAAATCGCACATGAACTTAAATTTATTTAGATCTTGGTATGGAAACTGGATAGAACAAAGTTATGGAGGACCATATATATAACTCTGAAACTGCTGAAAAAATAAAACAATTCACACAGATGTATTAAGAAGAAATTTCTGTCAGGTTCAATTTATTTCTCAGTAAGTGGGATTAAAAAAGATACCATTTATTTTAAAGGAACAATGTATAAACTGTATTGGGGATAGGATTTATCATCAAGGTAAATAAAACAGCCTATTCAACTCAATCCACTTTTTTTTTCAAAGCAAGCCCCACATTCTGTGATAATGCTTCTAATCCTAGGATTTTAATTCTAGTGTTTAAGCACCACAGCACTATGGCAGACAGCAGATTTTAATATTGTGTTAGTTATCTTGATTTAAAGCCTAATAATGAAGAGGATACGCCATGAGTGTCAAACTCGCCGCATCACGTTGCCATCACATGACGTACCGTGATGTTTTTTTCTCCTTTGCGGAGCTGGGGTGGGCGTGGCCTATGCATGACGCATCCGGCCTGTGGGCCAACAATTTGACACCCCTGCATATGCTTACATGATGACTGACAGCAAGACAGTTAGCAGAAAGAATCTGGAAATCAGAAGGGAAAAAGCAAATGTAGAAAAAAATAGTTATACTAGGTTGATGCATTCCATTTATTTATAGTCCTTTCTCTTTTCATTCTTCCTTGACTGACTCCTAATTTCTCTGGAGTTTTGAGGAAAGCAATTCATTAGTTATTTTGGGAACTTGTACTGGTAGGGTTAGGACTCGGGATGCTGAAGCAATTTCATAATACACTTCAAGGAAGCAGTTCTCAGAGGCATTGAGTGTTGTGTAATATCTCTTCTTGCCTTCCCTCACACAGTAAGAAAAAAGGTAAGCCTGGATAATAGAGGATTTCTTATGCGACTGAATGAATCCATCCTTGTTGCAGTTGCTGAAAGAAGCCAACAATCACATTCTGAGTAATTTTCAAAGGAGTAGTTGAAAGCATCTGGCCAAGCTTATTTGGATTTGGACATTATGCAAGATGGGGCCTGGTCAGTACTCAGATGGGAAACTGCAAGGGGGTACCAAACTTTAGACTGGGGGGAAAAAACTCAGAAAAAAAAACCATGCAAACCATCTACATGACTTTACATCAGGGGCATCCAACCTTGACAACTTGAAGACTTATGGCCCAACTCCATTGTTAGCTGTAGAATTCTTGGAGGTGAAATCCACAAGTCTTAAAGGTTGGTCACCCTTGATATAAGTCATCAGGAGCTGGACTTGACTTAAAGATTTTACCTCTTCCACATTTCCAGAGAAATAGATCTGCACTTCAGGTTCACTACTAGTTAACTATTGTTGACTAATGTTTTTTTTTAAAAAAAACTATTTTTCTCTCCACATCCTTCATTAATCAAAGGACAAAGAGGTGAAAAGGGTCAAGCTTGCATTAGTAAGTATTGTAAGGGGAACACGATGGCTCAGTGGCTAAGATGTTGA
The DNA here is from genome assembly GCF_028640845.1 of Ahaetulla prasina. NCBI lineage: Eukaryota > Metazoa > Chordata > Lepidosauria > Squamata > Colubridae > Ahaetulla > Ahaetulla prasina. Next base: position 96,371,912 of record NC_080544.1, on the reverse strand, counting down.
GCTTGTCGATCGAAAGGTCGGCATTTCAGCGGTTCGAATCCCTAGTGCTGCGTAACGGGGTGAGCTCCCGTTACTTGTCCCAGCTTCTGCCAACATAGCAGTTCGAAAGCCTGTAAAAAATGCAAGTAAAAAAATAGGGACCACCTTTGGTGGGAAGGTGACAGCGTTCAGTGAGCCTTTGGTGTTTAGTCATGCTGGCCACATGACGTTTTCAGACAGGCTCTTTGGCTTTGAAATGAAGATGAGCACTGACCCTAGTATCGGGAACGACTAGCACATATGTGCAAGGGGAACCTTTAATTTTAGCTTTTATTGTAAACTGAGTAGAAAGCACACACAAAAAATTGTCATCAGATTTTAGCATGATCTGACATATTCCAGGGTGAGGAGAAGGGGGAATCTATTCAATAATGAAAATAAAACATGGCTCCTTCAGGAGATATTTTTGCCCAACTATAAAAATGCTATACATAGCAATAGCACTTAGACATATATACCATTTCACAGTCACTTACAGCCGTCTCTAAGCGGTTTACAGAGTCAGAATATTGCCCCCAATAATCTGGTTCCTCATTTTACATAGGAACACAAAATTAATATATCCTATGACTGTCTACTTGTATGGAAGAAATAAGGCTCAGTGAAGATTCAGTTTTACTGCATTCAGTTTTGGTCGCCACGATGCAAAAAAAGATGTTGAGAATCTAGAAATAGTGCAGAGAAGAGCAACAAAGATAATTAGGGGACTGGAGGCTAAAATATATGAAGAACGGTTGCAGGAACTGGGTATGTCTAGTTTGATGAAAAGAAGGACTAGGGGAGACACGATAGCAGTGTTTCAATATCTCAGGGGCTGCCCCATAGAAGAAGGAATGAAGCTATTCTCCAAAGCATCTGAGGGCAGGACAAGAAACCAGTCAAGGAGAGAAGCAACTTAGAACTAAAGAGGAATTTCCTGACAGAACAATTAATCAGTGGAACAACTTGCTTCCAAAAGTTGTGAATGCTCCAACACTGGAAGTTTTTAAGAAGATGTTGGACAACCATTTGTCTGAAGTGGTGTAGGGTTTCCTGCCTAAGATGGTAGGAAGGTAACCTGTTTTGTTTTATGATAAACAAGAGAAAAAAATGAGAGAAAAAAACTTTACCTACTCACATTTGTTCACTGAAATTAAATACTGTTTTGTGGGTTCAGATCATAAGATCATGATTTTACGGTAAAATATTGCAAATGGTTTCATCCTCCAGGGTAGGTTTTGAAAACTGAAGCACTTTGTCACTGCAAACTTAATAGGTATGTCCCAAGTGGAAACAATAAAGTACCCATTTTCAGCAAGAGGTGGGGACAGGGCAGAAATTCTGCTTGCCCTGCAGCCATTTCCATTATCTATATATGCTTTATTCAGGATTCCACCCTAATAATGTATATAATAGTCATATTGCTGTGGAATATTATAATAGCTTCAAAAATACAAATACGTATATAGTTGAATGCAAAAGTTATTAAATGTATTGTTCCAAGTCATTAGGTATATCCCTGTTGAATGGAAGAATGTTTTTGAACTTAGGAGGTTGTAGCAGGGGTGAAATCCAGCAGGTTCTGACAGGTTCTGGAGAACCAGTAGCGGAAATTTTGAGCAGTTCGGAGAACCGGTAGCGGAAATTTTAAGTAGTTCGGAGAACCGGTAGTAAAAAAATTTGGATTTCACCACTGGGTTGTAGCATTTGGTTTTTTGGGGGGGTCGTAGGACTCAGGTGGGCTTGTTGATCACGTACCTGGCTCCTTGCTGCGTGACAACAGCCCTGCCCGAGCTGTTGGAGTTGCTGGCTGGGTTGGCAGTTGAAACCCCTAGACTGTTGGTCATGGGGGATTTCAATTTGCCATCAACTGGCGTGGCATCCTCGATGGCTCGGGAGTTCATGGCTTCCATGACGGCCATGGACCTGACTCAATTAGTGGACGGCCCTACCCACATCGGGGGAGGCACTCTAGACCTGATTTTTATCTCTGGCCAGTGGTCGAATGATCTGATTTTAAATGATTTAGTTGTCGAGCCTTTGTCATAATCAGATCATTCTCTTCTTCGTCTGGACTTTCGGACCGCTACTCACCACCGCAGGGAGACGGAACCAATGCGCTGGTTCCGTCCCAGGCGCCTGATGGACCCAGAGAGGTTCCTGACGGAGCTTGGGCCGTTTCCCGAGAATCTGGCCCATGGCACGACTGAAGAACTAGTCACGGCCTGGGAACAGGCCGTGGCTGGGGCTTTGGACCATGTCGTGCCTTTGCGGCCTCTGACCCGGCGTAGGTCTCAACCAGCTCCTTGGTTCTCCGAGGAGCTGAGGGAGATGAAACGCCGGAGAAGACATCTAGAGAGTGCTTGGAGATCCAGCCGTTCAGAAGCTGACCGGAGACTAGTTAAGTCATATAGTAGGACCTACCTAGTGGCATTGAGGGACGCGAAACGTTTTTACGTTTCCTCCCTCATTGCGTCGGCAGATAACCGCCCGGCCGTCCTGTTTCAGGTGACCCGCTCTCTCCTTCAACAGGAGGGGTGGGAGGACCCATTACAAGGGCGTGCCGAGGAGTTTAACGGTTATTTATATGATAAAATCGTTCAGCTTCGGGACGGATTGGATCAAAATTGGGTAGATCCAGGCGAGAGGTTCGAGACTTGTCTTGTTGAGACTGTTTGGGATAGTTTTGACCCTGTGACTCCCGAGGACATGGACAGGTTGCTGGGGAGGTTAAATGCCACCACATGTTTACTGGACCTGTGCCCCTCCTGGTTGGTGCTGGCCACGCAGGAGGTGACACGAGGCTGGCTCCGGGGGATTACAAATGCTTCTTTGCAGGAGGGGGTCTTTCCTGCTGCCTTGAAAGAGGCGGTGGTGAGACCCCTCCTCAAGAAGCCTTCCCTGGACCCAGCTGTTTTAGGAAATTATCATCCGGTCTCCAACCTTCGCTTTACGGCGAAGGTTGTAGAGAGTGCGGTGGCACGTCAATTACCCCAGTACCTGGATGAAACTGTTATCTAGACCCGTTCCAGTCCGGCTTTCGACCTGGATACAGTACGGAGACGGCTTTGGTTGCGTTGGTTTATGAACTCTGGAGGGCCAGGGACAAGGGTTACTCCTCTGCCCTGGTCCTATTAGACCTCTCAGCGGCTTTCGATACCATTGACCATGGTATCCTGCTGCGCCGGCTGGGGCTTTGGACCATGTCGTGCCTTTGCGGCCTCTGACCCGGCGTAGGTCTCAACCAGCTCCTTGGTTCTCCGAGGAGCTGAGGGAGATGAAACGCCGGAGAAGACATCTAGAGAGTGCTTGGAGATCCAGCCGTTCGGAAGCTGACCGGAGACTAGTTAAGTCATATAGTAGGACCTACCTAGTGGCATTGAGGGACGCGAAACGTTTTTACGTTTCCTCCCTCATTGCGTCGGCAGATAACCGCCCGGCCGTCCTGTTTCAGGTGACCCGCTCTCTCCTTCAACAGGAGGGGTGGGAGGACCCATTAAAAGGGCGTGCCGAGGAGTTTAACGGTTATTTATATGATAAAATCGTTCAGCTTCGGGACGGATTGGATCAAAATTGGGTAGATCCAGGCGAGACGTTCGAGACTTGTCTTGTTGAGACTGTTTGGGATAGTTTTGACCCTGTGACTCCCGAGGACATGGACAGGTTGCTGGGGAGGTTAAATGCCACCACATGTTTACTGGACCTGTGCCCCTCCTGGTTGGTGCTGGCCACGCAGGAGGTGACACGAGGCTGGCTCCGGGGGATTACAAATGCTTCTTTGCAGGAGGGGGTCTTTCCTGCTGCCTTGAAAGAGGCGGTGGTGAGACCCCTCCTCAAGAAGCCTTCCCTGGACCCAGCTGTTTTAGGAAATTATCATCCGGTCTCCAACCTTCGCTTTACGGCGAAGGTTGTAGAGAGTGCGGTGGCACGTCAATTACCCCAGTACCTGGATGAAACTGTTATCTAGACCCATTCCAGTCCGGCTTTCGACCTGGATACAGTACAGAGACGGCTTTGGTTGCGTTGGTTTATGAACTCTGGAGGGCCAGGGACAAGGGTTACTCCTCTGCCCTGGTCCTATTAGACCTCTCAGCGGCTTTCGATACCATTGACCATGGTATCCTGCTGCGCCGGCTGGGGAGTTTGGGAGTGGGAGGCACCGTTTATCGGTGGTTCTCCTCCTCTCTCCTAAAGTCATTCCCACATACCACCTTTTAATGACAATTTTTGTACATGCAAATCAATACATGTGTATAAATTAGCATTAATTAATGCTATTTGGTGTCCCTATTTATCTCATCTTCCCCTATGGGATGTCATGTTTCTTTTCTGTTTTTCTGTAAAGGTTATCCTTATTTTTTTCATCCCTTCTAAAGTAACCTACATAAATAGCTGCCACAATGGGGGGAAAACCCCCACCATCCTGGCACAGATGTTAGTCTGGATTTGATGTTTTCTTCCAGGAGAGAAGAAAAAAGATGTATGATTTTGGCATAATATTTGCAGCCAGTTCACTAGCTGTGGTAATACTTCTGATATTTCTATGAAAATAAAGTGCATAGCTGTAAAATAATTCTGAATTCACCCATATTAAGGATTTCTGCAATGTGCTCCAAACACTTCATTTTCACCTGCAATTATGTTATAATTCAGTTTTTAATGAAATAATTATAGGTACACACAGCAGATGCATAGATATAATTATGGTAATTGTATAAATACCTAATTTTCAGTGAACACTTACTTAGAAGAAGCCTCTTAAAATGGGTAAAATGTCATCTACAGAAGTTTCTCAGTCACAGAATGCTGTGCATTTAACATGACATGGGATTACTTCCTATTAAATTTCTTGCAGATCTTCCCTTTCCCAACTCACTTTCAAATAAAATACCGCGTACCTGAAATCAGATAGCAAATCATTTCTCAGAGCCTCAATTTTATGCCTATCAGAATTGCACATCTGGAGCCAAACTCATTTGATCCAAATCTGTCTATTTTCAGAACAACTCTATAAATTAGGTGAGGCATAAAAACAGGGCATTGTCACTTATTATGGCAACTCTTGGTTTTCCTAACCATGGACTACTGAATTAGTTCAACTGGCTGGGTTGGCACCATAAATCAACCACACTGATTGGATTTGCACAATGTAGGGCAGCTTGCTTAACCATGGTGTACTGAATATACCATAATTGGATGGTTTCATGCATCATCCCACATCATAAATCACTGTTGACATATGATTGGATTTTCATGACATGACAGGCAGAAGCTAAACAAACTCTATTATGGCTAACCACAACCGAACGTCACTGTAAGTGCCATCTCTTCAGTAGTGACTTGGGGATTTCCCAAATTCTAATACTAGAATCACAATCTTGATTCTCACGATAACTCATTCTCAGCCAACTTTCTTTTCTATAAACCTGAAATCCATGCACCAACTTTCTTCCTGTTCTTCTGCTGTATGGCTCCATTCTTCCTCTCCTGGTGTTGGTGTTGCTTGCTTACTTATTTGTTTGTTTGGCATTTCCTGACTTTATTATTTTTTTACAAATAATTCAAGGTGGTAAACACATTCTACATCCTCTTTTATTTTCCCACCTCCACCATCTGCATAAAACATAAGGTGGCCGAATGTCTATGGAGATTCTCAATCATCCAAGTCATGGTTGTCTCGAAGGTGCTTTTCTAAAAGGCAACTGGACTCTGCTTTTCATTTGAAAATGTTTCACTTCTTATCCAAGAAGCTTCTTCAGTTCAGTAACCTCTTTAATTCATACGGCTGTAAATTACTGTCATTTACAGTCCGCAAGGCTGGTTAAACAGTCTTTCAGAGGAATGCTATCAACACCCACCTATCTCATGTGGAACGCTGCCAAAGAGCTAATTTCCAGACACAGGGCAAGGCTAAACTTGGCACAGAGTCACAAACTTGGCACAGAGTCACAAACGCTCTGGAACGAACTTCCTCCTGGACTATGTCAAGTCCCTGATCTTCGGACCTTTCGCCGTGAGCTGAAAACGCATTTATTTATTCAAGCGGGACTGGCATAATATTAATATTTATAATATTTTTAATATTTTAATATTTTAAAATTTTAACTGGGGTTTTATTATTATATGGTTTATAATTTTAAATTTTAAACTTTTAAATGTGGCCATTTTTTCTAAATATGCTCGGTTTTAAATTGTCGTTTTAATTGTACATTTCTGTGTTTTTTATTTTTTGGCTGTACACCGCCCTGAGTCCTTCGGGAGAAGGGCGGTATAAAAATTTAATAAATTAAAAACAAAACAAAACAGAATTTTCAAATCTTGAATCAGCCAAATGAACTAATTGCTTCCCGCAAAAGCTCATATCCCATTCACTCTTCCTTTTATGTCTTATGGGAGGGGCCAATCATCTCCAAGCCTTACTCACAAGTTGACCCTGTTTTCTTAATTGTTCTTGTCGTCTGGCAGCTCTGCATGTGCGCACACTGGGAACAGGCTCCCACTGTTCTTCTGCCTCGCTGATGTCAGACTCCGGAGGCTGCACATACTGTAACTAACAGGTGGCCTTGGCTGCCTCTCAACCTCTGTTGCAGAGCCCTCGTCCAAGCTTTCCCCAGCCCCCAGGACTGGCCCAAGTTCCTCCCCAACCTTTTCACTGTCGGACTCTGCTGCCAGCTCTGCTGGCTGCTGGCGGGCCACAACACCTTCAGGATAAGGTGGCTGAGTCACGTTATAGTCTTTACAAGTCCTATTTTATTTTATTTTATTTATTTTATTTCTTAAATTTATATGCCACCCATCTAACTATCAAACAGCATAATGTGATGCTATTTGATAGTTAATCAAACTATCAAACTAATCTAATGCAGACAGGGTGAATGGACACCCCAGGCATATTATTACAGCAGATACTTTACACTAACACAAGGAAAGGAAAAGAAAGATTCCCATGCACTTTTCAGCCAGTAAAATGTGAACATCCTAATTCCTACTTAGTTCCAGTCAAGCTTCCTGATAAACGTATCAAGTCAGTGTCAGAGAGCCCTCAGGAATAAAAAAGCATTACATGGGAAGTACCATAAAATCCATGATAATGGCGGTACTTTAAAACTGTTACCATCTGTTCTCTACCTATTAGCGCTGCGATCCTTTACCCAAAAGACATGTATTACATCTTTTTATACTTCATGCATATTCTTTCAGACAACATCCATAAAGGTAAAAAAACAACCACCTCTGATGATCAGGCAACTCAGCTGGGATCGCCAGAGGAGCCTTTTAAAAACATTTTTTTACAACCTCTTCAGCCAAAGGGATTGTAGAAAAAATGCTTTTAAAAGCATTTTTCTACAACCTCTTCAGCCAAAGGGATTGTAGAAAAATGCTTTTAAAAACATTTTTTTACAACCTCTTCAGCCAAAGGGATTGTAGAAAAAATGCTTTTAAAAGCATTTTTCAGCTGAAGAAAAAATGCTTTTAAAAGTAAAAAAAAACAACCACCTCTGATGATTGCATGGCTCAGCTGGGCATGGGGGGGCCCAGAAATTTTTGCTCCCGGTTCTCTGAACCACCATCGCTATCAGATCGGGCAATCCAGTCCAAACCGGGAGCATTTCACTCCTGGATTGAACCCGTCTTCTTTGTGGCAGCCTCTCAAATATTGGAATGCTGCTATCCTGTCATTTGCCACAGTCTCACCAATGAGCCCCCCCCACCCGGAAAAAAAATGCAGTTATGGGAAAAGAAACCTACATACTTCCTTTCTTTGTTTACATAAGAACCTCACCACCAGGGAAAGGAATTTTGGTGGCTTTGCCACACAATTCAGCCTGCTGGAAATTACTGACCATTGACTTTGCTCATCAGAATTTGGCTTGGAAGCCTGCAAATTGTGATCACATGACTGTAATGCAAACCAGTTGCCAAATGCATCAATTGCGATCATGTGATCATGGGGGTGGCATAACGGTCATAGCTTTGAGGACAGGCACTAGATCATTTTTTCAGAAGCCATCATAACTTTGAAACTGTTGTTAAATGAATGGTGGAGGAATATATGTGTGTGTGTGTGTGTGTGTGTGTGTGTGTGTGTGTGTGTAGGTCTTTGGTTATTCGGGTTTTCTCCTGCGTAAAATTGGAAGTGTCTTGGCAACGTTTCGACGAAGTCTCATTCATCATCTTCAGGCTTCAGCTTCGTGCTTCTGGGAGCAATGTGTGATTGCAGCTGTTTCTTCCTTTTTAACTGCTAGTGGGGGTTTGAACTGATTGGGTGGGAGCTTGGCTGTGCTCTGATTGGCTGGGGTTTTTTTGTGCTTTGATTGGCTGGCTGTGTGTCCTGTTTGGGTGGGGGCTTGGTTGTGCTCAGATTAGTCTGAGTTGCAGGGGGATTTGAGCTGGTGAGCTGCATTGCTGTTGTTTGGCTTCGTGTTTGTGGTCTTGCTACATCTTCATAGTGGGTGTCTGTCTGCTGCATGTATGGATTGGAGGGGTTTGAAATGGCTAATGTTGCAGCTGCGGTCTGGCTTCTGGTCCTTGGTCGTGCTTCATGATCAGTGTGGGTTTGGGTCTGCTTTCTGGGTGGATGTGCGTGAGTGTGGGTCTGGTGTCATTCCTCATGTTAGGGACTCATTTGTCAATAAGGGCGGGTTTCCAAATGGCTGGTAGGCGGGAGGTATCATCTCATTTGTTCATGCATTTTTCTATCTCGATGGCTTCTCTGATTATTCTCTTGTTAAAGTGTTCAGTTTTGGTGATAGTTCTGGTCTTTTTAAAGTCAATATCATGTCCTGTGGCTTTAAGGTGTTGGACCAGAGAAGAAGTTTGTTCCTTTCCATTTGGAAACCCACCATTATTGACAAACGAGTCCGTAACACGAGGAATGACACCAGACCCACACTCACAAGGTCCACACAGGATGTCACCACCGCACATCCACCCAGAAAGCAGACCCAAACCCACACTGATCATGAAGCACGACCAAGGACCAGAAGCCAGACCGCAGCTGCAACATTAGCCATTTCAAACCCCTCCAATCCATACATGCAGCAGACAGACACCCACTATGAAGATGTAGCATGACCACAAACACGAAGCCAAACAACAGCAATGCAGCTCACCAGCTCAAATCCCCCTGCAACTCAGACTAATCTGAGCACAACCAAGCCCCCACCCAAACAGGACACACACCCAGCCAATCAGAGCACAAAAATACCCCCAGCCAATCAGAGCACAGCCAAGCTCCCACCCAATCAGTTCACTAGCAGTTAAAAAGGAAGAAACAGCTGCAATCACACATTGCTCCAAGAAGCACGAAGGTGAAGCCTGAAGATGACAAAAGAGACTTCGTCGAAACGTCACCAAGACACTTCCAATTTTACGTGGGAGAAAACCCGAATAACCAAAGACCTACATACAAACACCCGCAAAAACCTCAGAAAACAAATATATGTATGTATGTAGGTAGGTAGAGTCTTTTGTTGTTGGTTTTCTCCGTGTAAGAGTGTCTGGCGACGTTTCAACGAAGTCTCATTCGTCATCTTCAGGCTGGTGTTTACTGCTTCGTGCTTCTAGGAGCAATTCATTGCTCCTAGAAGCACGAAACAGTAAATACCAGCCTGAAGATGCCGAATGAGATTTCGTCGAAATGTCGCCAAGACACTTCCAATTTTACGTGGGAGAAAACCCGAACAACCAAAGATAGATAAATAGATAGATAGATAGATAGATAGATAGATAGATAGATAGATAGATAGATAGATAGATAGATAAAATAGTACTGGAAAACAGGAAGAGCCTTCTAGCGTTTTTTCAGGCTAACAGATTTTATGAGAAGGAATAAATCTGAAAATATGCCACCATTCACTTTTTGATTTTTGGCTATCATAGACTAACTCCCTTCTCTTTATGTATTATCTGCTAATATTGTAATGTGGAAATGTGGAAGAAACTGAGAAGAAAGAGGAAGCCTTGAAAACAGAAATCTGAAACCTACACTGAAGCTAGCCAAATGCTATTTATTCATAAAGAAATGCAATTAGTAGATTATTAACATTTTAATAATTGAGACATTCTTAGATAAATGGATCATTAAGATAGCCAAGCCATATTCTTCAGCATATTTAAATTGGCCAGACCTGAATAACTTAAAATTTGACATTGTTTTATTGGCATGGGACATAAAACAAAGGTTAGATATACATAAATAAAAATGAAGAATGATTGCATGTAGACATCAGGCACACTGGCAGACTTATTTAATCATAAAGTAATGTAGCCAATCTGCTGGTGGTACGTACATATTCTTGCAAAAAATGACTGGTGTAAGTACAGTGTTCAAAACTTTGTGTTTTCTTATTGGTGAAGTCTTTTCAACAGAGAATTTATACTTCGAAACCATTAGCTATATCCTGTAGTTTGCAGCAATCAGAGATAGGACATAGTCTACATTTGGATAGCATGTTTAACCTATAATACAGTATAATAGCAGCTTAAAATCCACACCATTCCCATTTCTCAGGAGAGAAATAAAGAAAAATAAGTGGGACATTGCCGGGTTAAATTTGCTAAATAAGTCATATTTATGGCTAACAGTGTCATGTGAATGCATCCTAGCTTTGAATCAAAGACATGCTTTAAATAGCAATTCCAGAAAAGACATTTCAAGAGTAAAAATCTAGGATTTTCAGATGCTTAATAATAAGCATGCATATAAAACTTAGAAAAATAAATAAATCACAACCCCTGCAAATACTAGCTGGGGAATTCTGGGAGTTGAGATCTTAAAGTTGCCAAGGTTGATGAACTCTGTCCTAAACGATAGAATCAGACATAGAATAACAGAGTAGGACCCTGGAGGTCTTCTAGTCCAATCCCCTGCACAAGAATGAGACCCTATACCATTCCAGACAACTGGCTGTCCGGTCTCTTCTAAAAAGCCTCCAATGATGGAGCACTCACAACTTCTGGAGGCAAGTTGTTCCACTGGTTAATTGTTCCCATTGTTAGGAAATTTGTCCTTAGTTCTAGATTGTTTCTCTTCTTGGTTAGTTTCCATCGATTATTTCTTTCCTTGCCTTCTGATCAGGGGTGAAATCTAATTTTTTTTGCTACCGGTTCTATGGGTGTGGCTTGGTGGGCGTGGCTGTGTGACTTGGGGATCAAAAGACAGAAACTCACTAACAATGTCCTGCTGGAGCAGGGTTGGATTAGATGACCTCCAGGCCCCTTCCAGCCCTGGATTATCCTCTGAAGCTGCGTCTACTGCCAGGTTTGTACTCCTTCCTTCCTTCCTTTCTTCCTTCCTTCCTTCATTTCCTGCCTCCTCTCTCTCTCTCTCTCTCTCAAAAATGAACCCCCACCCACCTCGTTTTTCCTCCCAGCAGGCTCTGCTAGGCAAATCAAAAAATGGGGGGAGTCCGTTTTTCCTCCCAGCAGGCTTCCCTGAAGCTTTCCTGAAGTCTGCTGGGAGGAAAAACGGACTCCCCCCATTTTTTGGTTTGGCTAGCAGAGCCTGCTGGGAGAAAAAATGGACTCTGCCCACCCCCCACCCCATTTTTTGGCTAGCACCCAGCTGATTTGCGTGATCATCAGAGGCTTTTTTTTTGCTTTTAAAAGCATTTTTTCAGCTGAAGAAAAAATGCTTTTATAAGTAAAAAAAAAAACCTCTGATGATCACGCGGCTCAGCTGGTCATGGGCGGGGGAGAGAGGGTAAGGATTTTTGCTACTGGTTCTCCGAACCACCCACCGCCATTGCTACCGGATCGAGTGATCCGATCCAAACCAGGAGCATTTCACCCCTGCTTCTGATGCTTTAGAAAATAGGGTGACACCCCCTCTTCTTTATGGCAGCCTCTCAAATACTAGAACATTTCTATCAGGTCTTGTTTTCACTAGACTAACATAACATAACATAATAACAGAGTTGGAAGGGACCTTGGAGGTCTTCTAGTCCAACCCCCTGCCCAGGCAGGAAACCCTACACCATTTCAGACAAACAGTTATCCAATATTTTCTTAAACATTTTCAGTGTTGGAGCATTCACAACTTCTGCAGGCAAGTTGTTCCACCAATTGATTGTTTTAACTGTCAGGAAATTTCTCCTTAGTTCTAAGTTGCTTCTCTCCTTGATCAGTTTCCACCCATTGCTTCTTGTCCTGCCCTCAGGTGCTTTGGAGAATAGTTTGACTCCCTCTTCTATGTGGCAGCCCCTGAGATATTGGAACACTCCTATCATGTCTCCCCTAGTCCTTCTTTTCATTAAACTAGACACACCCAGTTCCTGCAACCGTTCTTCATATGTTTTAGCCTCCAGTCCCCTTATCATCTTTGTTGTGCTTTTCTGCACCCTACATATATAGAAAAAGATACCACAAGAATGCCAGACATTCCTCTAATACCCTGTTTTCACCAAAATAAGACATCTCCTGATAATAAGCCCAATCGGGCTTTTGAGTGCATGGCAATAAGGCCAAGTGCTCGTTTAGGGTTCAAAAAAATATAAGACAGGGCCTTATTTTGGGGAAAACACTGTACAAATGAACTACTTACTTGCATAGGAGTATCAATTAACATTCTACAACTGATTAGTGATTTCTGAGTTCTTAAAATAATGCTTTGGGTCTTTTCTTGCCATGAGCATGGGGAGTTCACAGCAAGTCAATTGAGAAGAAGATTGTTATGTAAGAAAACTAGCTGGTTTAAAAATATATGCTGAGGTAGGCAAAGGAATATATCCTATCCTCTTAAACATACTTCTTTCTCCAGGTAAGAATTTGTGTTCCTGCTTCTGAAGCACACGTTGTTTTCCAGTCTGTTCCAAGGATGTTGAAGAAGTGGGGCTATTAATAATTACGTTACACTCATGGAACAACATCCACAAGTAGAATATTATCTTTTCATACAACTGTCAGAGAAACAATAAAAGAGATCCATCAAAATTATTGGGGCTTAAGGGTGGCAAGATGACTTTGTTTCAATTATTCTATTTGGAATGTAAAATCTTTGAATTGAATTTGACTTCTGATGACTTTTTTTTTAATTTCTTTTTGTCACAACATTATACACAAACAATTGTCATAGATAAAACAACATATTTTGAAGAATATATATATATATGTGTGTGTGTGTGTGTGTGTGTGTGTGTGTGTGTGTGTAGGTCTTTGGTTATTCGGGTTTTCTCCCGCGTAAAATTGGAAGTGTCTTGGCGACGTTTGAGAAAGTATATGAGAAAGTATTGCAGACATCCCTGGTGCAAGCAAGCATCTAGGATGGATTTCTAGGATTTCTTCCACCTCATAATGACGGGTTCCCCTCATGTCAACAGGGGGAGGGGGGAGGAGGGGTACCCCATAACATAGACATCCTGAGTGGACATAGCAAGCTACTGTGAAACTCTGAATTGTTCTTCCCAATAAAGGCAGGAATTTTAGCCTAACAGCAACAGGGTTTATGATTTTTTTGATTGGAAACAGTCCAATGTATTTGGGTGCTAGTTTTTTGCAGGGTACTTTCAGACTCAGGTATTTGGTGGAGAGGTACACTTTTTGGCCCACATAAAAGGGGGTCTGTGGTCATCTCTTTTTGTCAGCTTGGGATTTGTATTTTTCCCTCGCTTTCCACAAGGCTTCCCTAACGTTCTCCCACACACGTTGCATGCATGATACCCATTCTTGTAATTCTAGACCCTCGGGCCTCTGTTGGGGGCACTCAGGTATAAGTACAAACTCAGTCCCCGTGGCTATTTGGAAGGGACTGAATCCGGTGCTACTATGGACGGCGTTGTTATATGCCACTTCCGCAAAGGGTAAGTCCGCCCAGTCTGTTTGCTGGTGTTTAACATAGTACTGGAAGTATTGCTCCACAATGGAATTGGTCCTTTCAGCTGCTCCATTGGTAGCCATTTGGAACATCAAGCTAAGCCCCTGAGATAACCCTATCATGGCCAGGAATTTACAGCAGAAATTGGTGGTAAACTGAACCCCTCGGGCAGACACAATCCTTTGTGGTACCCCATGTAATTGATAAATATGCACAATGAAAAGCTTAGCTAATTTCCTGGCTGACAGTAACCTTGAACAAGGCACAAAATGGGCCTGTTTTGAGAAAAGGTTGATAACCATCCAGATTACAGTGTTTACCTGACTGGTCTGTAAATCCACAATGAAGTCCATGGCTATCTCCTCCCATGGCCTAAGAGGAGATGCCACGGGTTGTAGGAGACCAGCAGGTTTACCTGGCTGTTTCTTCATTATGGCACAGGTCACGCAACTACGCACATATTCTTCGATGTCCTTCTTGAGCCCGGCCCACCAGAATTGACTGTTGGTCAAATGTAACATTTTGAGAAAACCGAAGTGGCCAGCTGCTTGGACATCATGAGACTGTTGCAGCATCTCCATTTGGAGGGCTTTCGGTAGGTAGATCTTGGAGCCTTTCCAGGCCAGTCTGGCCCTCTGACTAAGGGTGTTTTGATTGGCTTGGAACCACTCATATGTCAGAAGGGCTGTCTGAATATCTCTGGTATTCTCAGTCTTATGGGACTTTGAATGAGCAGTGGCCCCTGTCTGATTTGCTATACTACCCACAGGTGACGAAGCCAGGATTATGGCCTGTACTACTTTCTCACGGTCACTGGCATGTTGTGGCATTCAGGACAAGGCATCTGCCAAGAAGTTCCTGCCACCAGGGATACTGTATATTTCAGTCAAAAGTTAAAGCGTTTGAAATATAACCCCCATCTGACCTGCTTAGGCAAGAGCTTACGGTTTGGAGAGCCTCCAGATTTTTGTGGTCTGTCCAGACCTCGAATGGTAAGTCACCCCCCTCCAAAAGGTGTCTCCACATCAGCAAGGCCCACAAAACAGCAAAGGCCTCCTTTTCCCATACAGCCTGGTTCAGTTTCATTCAACTTGCAGAAGATATATGCACACAGTTGCAGCTTTCCTTCCTTGCAAAGAGAAATTGAGAACTGCTGCCACTGCTACGTCACTGGACTCCACCTGCACCACAAACTTGGTTTGGTGGAGTCTGGATGTTTTAATATTGGTTCTCATGCAAACAATGCCTTCAGGTGCTCAAACGCTTGCTGGCAAGCCAATGTCCACTGTACTGGTTGATCTGGACGCGACTTTTGGACTAATTGTTTGGTCCTCAATAGATCCTTTAATGGAAGAGCCACACAAGCAAAGGATGGGATGAACTGATGGTAAAAGTTTGCAAACCCCAAGAAGCTTTACAGTTGTTTTTGCATTATTGGGGCTTGCCAGTCCAAAATGGCTGTTCTGTCCCCCTCACCTCAGTCCGGGAGACATGAGTGATGACTTAATTAGCCGGCAATTCTGTCCATGGCAACTATCAGTTCTGGCAGCAAACTAGCAAATGTCTGCCAAGTTTCTCTGTTATCTCTCTTGATGCTGGTGAGTCAACCAGGAAACCAGGAAAAAACAATACTTCAGCTCAAGTTCTCTCTCTAAGCAGTTGATTTGCTCACCAGAAGTGTAATAGCAGCCCTTGCTGCTTTTATACCCTATGGGGTGTGGCTCTGTGACTCAGCACTTCCTAGGCCTGCCCCACCGCTGCTTCTGTTGTTCCTGCCTCTCCTGCCTACAAAACCTAGGGTCCAGCCAGGCCTGATTGCCATCAGCCGGGTCTGGAGGGGTGGCCTGGGGGGGAAGAGTCAGGGGACGGAAGCCTCGTTATCTCCTCCACCTGGCCTGCCTCTGGCTCCTGGAGCTGAGCCAGGGAAGCCGGTGCTCCAGAAGTAAGTCCTGATGGCCCTTCCCCCTCACTTTCCAAGTCACTTTCTGGCAGGGGGCCCGGCTCAGGGGGCGCAGACACAACAATGGCCTTTACTTTTGCAGGGTCCATCTCTACCCCCTTTGGAGAAATGTGGAATCCCAAATAGTCTAATTACGACTTATGGAACTCGCATTTCGACAACTTGATGTAGAGTTTGGAGGCTAATAGTTTGCTTAGGACCTGGCATACTAAGACAACGTGTTTTTCTAGGGACATAAATCAATATGTCATTCAGATATACAAGCACACTGTTGTATAGATGTTCCTACAAGATTTCATTGATCAGTTGCATAAATACAGTGGGTACTCCTTGTAGGCTGAATGGCATCACCCTGAATTGATAACTGCCCAGCGGGCAGTTGAATGCCATCTCCCACTCAGGCCTAATTCGGACCCTGTAATATGCCTCTCTGAGATCCAATCTACCCTCCGCCATGTGGGCTAGTGTGTCTTTCATTAACGGAAGGGGATACAGATGCTCCACACATACAGCGTTGATCCCCCTAAAATCAACACAAAGGCACAGCCTTCCATCCTTCTTTTCCCAGAAGAGAACCGGAGCGGCTACCCTAGACCGAACGGGTTGTATAAAGCCCCGTTTTAAGTTTTTTTCTATGTATGCTCTCATCTTCGTTAATTCCTTGGGTGTGTGTTTGTCATTGAATACATTTTTGGCTTCGGTAGGGCTGCCCCGGTAGGATTTTGATAGCGCAATCAGTGGTGCGGTGAGGCGGTAAGTTGTCACACTCTTGTTTACTACAGACCTCGCTTAGGTCTTCATATGCCTCAGGGTGCCCAACTGGCTTCTTGCAGGTGCATAAATCCTTCCATTCCCCACCATCTAGTCTGAAGAAGCTTTTTGGATGACAAGCAAAACATCTTCAAAGAAAAACCAGAAAGCCCAGTTGCCTCTTGAAAAAGCACCTTTGGGACAACCATGACTTGGCTGACTGAGAATCTCCACAGTCAGTTAGCAGTGGTGATTTTGGCAATTCTGGTTCCCACTGTGAACTGAAGACCTCAGGGGTCAATTAACTGTGTACCTCACTTAATTGCAACTTCCTGCCAGCTTCCCCATTGACCTTGCTGCAAGAAAAGCCAGCTGTTTTGCTTTTAGGAATAAATATTTCTTCTTTCCTCACAGCTGTCTGGATCTCAATTTTTATTTATTTATTTTATTTATTCTTGTTATTCTTGCAACCCTGGCTCGAGTTGGAACCCTGAATTATTCTTCTGACAACATAGAGTTACCATTATAACTTTGCGTATCCTTCAAAAACCACTAAAGTGTATTCTCCCTTTTATATTCACAACAAAACAGTGCAGAAATTCAAAAAAGTGATTGCCTCCAGGTCCCCAAGCTTGGAAAACCAGGTCTCCTTAGATTAATAATTGGTTGAGTTCACACAATGTATTTCCTAAGGCCAGGCAATGACCTAGCAGTTGCTTTCACACATCCTGGTATGTTTGGTGTCTGTTGTTCTTTGATTAATTTGAGGGGACTTGCCTTGATGTAAAAAACCCCAGTCTGTTTGGTTAGTATGTTTCAATATACTATACACATTCAAAAAAATGTGCAAAAAGCAAACCAGGTGTGTTGTTCAATCACAGCTATTCAGTTTACTATACTAGCATCTATCAGAATCAATTTTAGAATGTCACATATGGGAGAAAGTTTTTTTTTAAAAAAAAAATTCCTAAATTCAGTACTAATCTTCGTACTTTTTGGTTTCTTCCAGATGGGTTAGTTTAGAAAAAAAACAAAACTAAGGCGATTAAAATTTAAATTTGATTATGATTTTTTGAGCCAGCTAAGTAGCTATCTGCAATGGCAATGTAGAAAACTATTATTATTCCAAGGAGTTTTAATGATACATTTTTATGCCTCATCCTTGTTAAGAAAAGCCTAGAGATATGGAACTCATTCTGAGCTAACCTGCTTGTCTTTTTACTCTAGTTTACTGAATAAAAGTGAAGAGGGTGGGAAACATCACATAGCTGTAAATCTTTGAAAATCTCAGATTTTCAATTCCCAACACAAAGTCAAGATCAGAGACTTGCAATCTCGTGACCAGAGAAACAGGGCCAGGAAGTAACGGTGGCAGATTTTAATAAAATCCCCAGGACTAGCCTTTAAGCTAGGAGATTCTGCATAGAATCTAGAATTGGGTATTGTGAAAACTAGCCACCTAGACATCTCTGCTGTCATTATAAAGAGCTCCTGACAGCTTGTGAGAGATTTGGTTATCATTTTGCCTGGTATTTATGCTTTCTGTGTTACGCTTTTAAATCTGTTTCCTTGAGCTAATAATAAAGCTTAAAATCCCATTGTTCACTGATGTGCTTATTGTCTTTTGATCCAAAATAACCAATCAGGTGCCTGGGCGCCGGATCACTGCCTTGACACTTGGCAAAAAAAACCCCACACCTAATTGTCATAATTATCCAGTTCCACACTTAATTAACAGTCTAATCTGAATGCGATGAAGTATTTAATGGATTTACATCCTACCTTCTGTTTAGGATGTTTATAGGGGTAAACAATACCCCTATAAACCTCTTCCATATTCTTTCTTTTTACAGAGCAGGGTGGATTTCTTTTGATATAAGCATGCATGTTATAACAATGGCATACGGATAATTCCTGCCAGATGCTACTGTACATAAGACTTCCGTAAGAATTATCGAATGTAACATAGAAAGAGCCAACATACTAGCTAAAGACCTTCAATAGCTGCCATAATTTAACAATAAGGTATTAATTACTTGGAAATAATGAAATTTCCTATGTATCCTCTCATCCAAAACCAAGATGAAATGTATTTCACACTTACTACAGCAGCAATCCAGTTACGGTTTTTTATTTTTTATTTATTTTTTTCTTCATTTAAAAAAAAAGAAAAACACTTAATGGATTCTAGGCGAAGCAACCAGAATGAAGATGGTATTTCATGCTATCACGTCATAAATGTGATTATTCTTACCTAGGTCTTAAAATAGACAGCCCACTTTATTCCCTCACACAGTTCAATGAACCAAAGGTCAGTAGCAAATATTCAGCATAGTATTAAACAAACTCAAAAAGTTTGAAGAGCATTTAGAAGTCAAACCTCTTCACTGCTCCACAGTCCAAATTCACCAGCTACTTAACAACAGATATCTCTTTGTGGGTATGTGATCAAAATATAAAATACAAGTAAAAAATAAAGATTGTGGGAAAGGGGAACAGAAAAGTGTGGGATGAAGGAAAAAATAGGGGAAAAAATACATTAACTTCCAGCTCTTTTTAGCGCAGTAGAATAAAATTATTAACACTGCAGCCTCAACTTTTTACTTTTGCATACTTAGACCAGTGGTGGGCTGATACCGGTTAACCCCGGTTCGGGTGAACCGGTAGCAGCAGCAGCAGCAGCAGCAGTAGGCTGCGCCTACCCTCCCAGACATCATCAAATACACTCTCCGCAGGTGGAGAAACTTCTGCATATGTGCAAAAGTGGCATGCACACGAGCGAACCAGTAGCAAATGTAAGCGAAACCCACCCCTGACTTAGGCTATACATTTCTATAACAACAAGCTTATCTAATCAACAAAGGCCCAAGTCAGAATTTCACTTTTTTCTTTCTTGAGCACAAAATCTAAAAGCAGCTTCCAAGTAAGAAACAAAACTGGATGTGTTCTTTTCTTTGATTAAAAAGGTTTATTTGGCCATCCCTGCACCTACCTAGATACCTCTTTATCAACTTGCTGATATCCCTGATGCTTTAGGGGCATTAAAAAAAAAGTCTGATTGGCTTTTGCACCTTTAAAAATGATAAAACCTCACCTCTTTATTTATGACTATGCGAAATCAATGCTTCCTTAATAGGAGGCGAAAGTCACTCAACTAATTACACGTGCTTGATAAACAGCACAACAGCGAAAGCTTGGGCTGCAATGCACATTAGTTGAGGCATGCACATTGCTGCAGTCATTTTCATACAAAGTGGATAGAGTGGTGCAGGGTGGGTATTGTTCCAAAGAGCCTCCTGATTTCCCTCGACACACATTGTTCTGGTCATCTGCAAACCTCAAAGGCAATAAATGGTATTTTCATAATCCCACGTACAAAGAAAGGGCTGCAGGAAAATTAAATCTCCTAAGAAATGAATTGAACTTATCATCCTTGCAGAAGCTGCTAGAGCTCAGCTAAGACCAGCATTGTGTATGCTGTAGTGCCTCTGAAGTTACAACTGGCCATTTTTATAAGAAGGGTGTTTTAAAATTTATTAATATAGTCAGAAATCCTCAGGGTGGCCACAACTTTCTCTAAACATTTTATTCATGGGTCTAAAACAGCTTATGCTATGCTGAAGGTGGGCAAATAGCAGTTGCAGGATACCTACAAGGCGGTAGTTTTTAAAATTTATTTTTATTGCATTTCATTAAATGCTAAAAAAAGGGGGGAAAGGGCAAAACACAAAAAAATAATAGTTATGGTAACATATACATTGTCCAGGGGTGGGGAGAGCACATAAAGAGTGCTTTAATTAAAACAAAGAAAAAGAAATGGAAAACACTCACCCCCATTAACTGCCTTGCTTAGTAACAGAAATTTTGCTCCCAAATGTGGTCATAAATCAAGGACTACTTGTACTTGTCTACATAAAATCTACATCGATAGACAATCTGCTCATAACTGACAAATGCAATCAGGTCTTCAGTCCATTGAATAGATGGAGCCATACATTTTTCTTTTACCAGATTGCAATTATTGCTTCCATTCTGTTACAACCAATAACTGTTAAAATATCTGGAGGTTTCTTAGCATAGAGGTTCTCCTTAGAACTTACTTTAAAATAGGTGTGTACATTACATCTATCTTAGAAACATAATGAGAGGATAATTATGCCATGTGTCAGAATTAAGACTGTGACAACATGAAATGTACAGTATTAACATATAATGGCCCAGTGATCCTCTTTAAGGGGAGGTGCCTCCTCCTGGGGAAGCAGGTGATTGAGGTCCACCTAAAGGTCCATGCTGAGGAATTTGCAGATTTTCTAGAAGACAAAATCGCTTGACTTCATTCCCAGTTAGATGCCGGCATGGTTGGTGGTCCGGTGGAAGCCCCTGAGGCAGGTTCTCACCCTGTTATCTGGGTATAGTTTGACCCTTTTGCTCCCGAGGAAGTGGACAGGATCCTAGGGAGTATGCATGCAAGCAACTGTGTTTTAGACCTATGTCCCTCCTGGCTTGTGAAAGCTTTCCAGGAGGTGACAGGTGGGTGGACTCTGGCAGTGATTAATGCTTCCCTACAGGAGAGGGCATTGCTGGATTCCACTGTTCTGACCTAGGCTTCCCCACCAGCATGAAGCCGAGTCCTCGTCCTGATAAACCCCTTTTATTTAATTTACAGTGAATTCCTCTCCAGCAAAGTCTTTCCTCTCCGACAGTCTTTCAAGATAGTATACAATTACTGACTTTTATCAGGTTTGGAGAATGGCAAGGCTGATACCTTTCAGACTCCACACTATAACTGACAATACTTGGCAAGAATGCAGGAACAGATCTTCACCCAAACGAACTGTCTCCTGCAAACCCCCCTCTCCTTCGCTCCTCTTTATTCCCTATGGGAGGGATCATTCACCATCCACTTGTGGCTTTACCTCTGAGTTGACCTTTGTTCCTTAGCTGTTCCCTTCTCCTGGCAGCTCTGGACATGTGCACACTGGGAACAGGATTCAGCTATTCTACTGCCTCACTGATGTCTGCCTCCAAACTCAGCTGACAACTGTCAGACGGCCCTGGCCCCATCGCTGCATACAATGCAGAGCCCTCGTCAGAGTCTTCCCCAGACTCCAGGACAGGCCCATGTTCCTCCCCAACCTCCTCACTGTCGGAATCTGCTGCCAGATCCACTGGCAGGCCACAACATCCACTCCACGTTGGATGTCTCCAATCTTCCCGCGGCAGCTCCAGAGGTTTCTGGATGAAACGGATTATCTCGACCCCTACCAATCAGGATTCAAGCCTGAATTTGGGAAAGAAACAGCATTGGTCGCACTTTTGGATGATCTTTGATGGGAGCGGGATGGGCATAGTGTATCCATCCTTGCTCTACTTGACCTTTAGGCAGCTTTCGATACCATCGACCATGGTATTCTCCTGGGATGGCTTCGGGGGATGTGAGTGGAAAGCCTTGTACTATCCTGGTTCACTTCCTTCCTCTGTGGCTGCTCTCAGTCAGTGTTGATAGGAGGGGAGAGATCCAGCCCTTGCCCACTGTTTTATGTGCAGGGGTTGGATTCAAAATTTTTAGCAACCAGTTCTCTGCCCAGTTGCCGGGTGGGCGTGGCTATGGTAGGTGTGGCCTACTCATCCTCCTGCACCCCGGTGAGAGGGCATTTTCATCCTCCCCAGGCTTCAGAGGTTTTTTCACGCCTCCGGGAGGGTGAAAATGGCTCAATAAACTCTCCTCTCCTGTTCAACATTTATATGAAGCCTCTAGGTAAGATCATCTGTCACCATGGACTGGAGTATCACCAATATGCTGCTGATACTGATGCTGATGATACTCAGCTGTATGTTTCGGCCCATGGTGAGTTAAGTGATGCCATGTCCTCCTTCTCGCAATGCCTAGAAGCTGTTAGGGGCTGGATGGGGAGCAATGGGTTGAAACTAAACCCTTGCAAGATGAAGTGGCTCTGGGTTTGGGGTTTGTTGGCTCAGGGAGAATTGCGACCTTTGGTCTTGGATGGGGTGGCACTACCCCAAACAGACCCTGTGCATAATTTAGGGCTTTTCCGGGATTCACAACTCCTGCTTGAAGAGTTACGTCCTTTCCTGGACCAATAGTCCCTACTCACAGTCACTCATGCCCTAGTCACTTCCTGTCTTGACTATTGCAACATGCTCTACATGGGGCTGCCCTTGAAGAGCTCCGGAAGCTCCAGTTGGTGCAAAATGCAGCGGCCTGCATAGTTTTGTGCAGATCCCAGTGTGCATATGAATCACCTCTTCTGCAGGAGCTGCATTGGGTACTGATTTGCTTCCGAATGCAATTCAAGATGATGATGGGAAGCCTACCATAGTATTCTCAATCCTAATCTATTCAATTAGGTTAGGATTGTGGTCAATTAGGGGAAATTCTCATTCCCATTCTTAAATTAAGAAGTTGTTATTAATATTTTGCTGTATCTGAAAATAGGATATTAAGTAGTCCGCCATCAAGTAATACTAAACAGAATGGGACAACTCACCACAGCCAACTCATCACAGCCAAATTGCCATGGCCAACTCACCATGGAAGAATTTAACAATTCAACTATTTAAAATAAAATTTAAAAATATTTTATTTTTTGTCATTTATATTTTATTCTGTAGCTCCTTTTGCATCATTTCTTTAATGATTCTATTCCACTATTTCTTTGATATTAGTGTAACTCTTGTCCCACAGCGAGTTGCCCTGCGAGTTGTCCATGTCCAGTGGCTGCAACAAATTGTCATACACCCTAAGTAAAGCCTGGACTGGTAGGAAATGCTTAAGTGTAGTAACCTTTACTCAGTCAGTGACTGAGTAAAGTAAACAGATGAACAAATAAAAAGTACAAAGCTGTAATCCCAGAGCAAAAAACAACTCACGGGAAAAAATGAAGGAAGATAATAGGATATTATCACACTAAGAGTGTAACACTAACATCAGAATTATTCTCAAGAATATAATATTTTTAGCAATAAGCTATCATCTAGAATATAATAGAAATAAAACCAGCACAAACTAATTTAAAAAACTATATAAGATAATGGCTGGCTGACCACATATCAAATATTTTAGAATAATAACTCCTTTTGTGGATCGTTTACTGTGACCATTTTTCTCGGAAAAAAATAAAAGACAAACCTGAAAAAGGTCAAATCTGAAAGAGCTCATAAGAATAAAAAACCTTAATTGTTTATAGCTTTCCTTTAGAAAAGTAAATTCAAGAGGAAAGCCAAGAAAAATGTTACAAAAATGCACATTCTGATAAAATACGGTACCTAAAGTAAAATAGAATATGTAAATTCATTTTTTTTTAAAAAAATGATTCAATTTCTCTATTTTTCACATGAATGTGAAAGACTGTATTAGGTGATACCATTTATACAATAAAAGTTAAATGCTCAAAATACAAGTGGTTCTCAACAGTGGTGGGATTCAACCAGTTTGCATGGCTGAACCGGTTGTTAAATTGCTGGCTGGCCCCACCCCTCCACGCCCCTTCCAGGAGTCCCCATGCGCCCAGTTTTGGCTCCCAGGTAAATGCAAGGAGGCCTACTAGGCCCAAAATGGGGCACAGGGGGCTACGACGCGGCCCCCCCACGGCCCGTTTTTGCTCCCAGGAGGCTGCAGGGAGGCCTACTAGGCCCAAAATGGGGGAAGTGGGACAGAGCCCCCCCCCACAGCCCCTTTTTGCTCCAGGGAGTTGCAGGAAGCCAAGTGCTGCCTGTCACAATCTTTGGCCATGTCCACCATGGCCAAGCCTACCCAGCCAGTCATTAGGGCAGAGAACTGGTTGCTAAATTATTTGAAGCCCACCACTGGTTCTCAGCCTATAATAGTTCATTTAGTGAGTGAATTTGCAATGGCACTGAAAAAAGTGACTTATGATCGTTTTTCACACTTATGACCGTTGAAGCATCCCCACGGTCACATGATCAAAATTCGGGTGCTTGGCAACTGGTTCATATTTATGACAGTTGCAGTGTCATGGGGTCATGTGACCACCTTTTGCAACTTTCTGACAATGGGGAAGCCAGATTCATTTAACAACCATGTTGCTAACTGAACAGCAGAGATTCACTTAACAACCGTGGCAAGAAAGGTCATCAATGAGACAAAATTCACTTAACAACTGTCTCACTTAGCAATTTCGACTCAATTATAGTCGTAAAGTGAGGACAAAATGAGGTTTTTGAAACACAAATAAATCCAAATCCACAGCTTTGTGAAATAAAGGATTGTCCTTCGTATTAGAGAATGTATGGTCACTGTAGGCTAGTAAAATAGTTTGTCCATTTTTGGCAGCATAATAGAACACAACACAATGCAATAGAACACAGTGCAATAGAATAGAACTCTGGAAAAATCCTGAAATATCATTTACCAATTGAACTTTTTGCCACAGATACCAACAGATTTTTAGCATCACTGTTTTAAACCAGAGAGGAGGTTCTACTGACATCTCCCCATACGTTCCATATCTGTTGACATTTGCCCCTACAGTAGCTTCCAGGTCTGAGTAAGAGAGCATGAAAGACAATATGGGCTCATCTCGCCCTCTAATGTGCCTGTACATCAACTGTCCATATATTAATTCTTTATGAAAAGTCAACCAGTGTTTGTAGCAATATAGAGAGATTGTTTCCTCAGGAAAAGGATCTCAACTGAGTCTGCACATTGAGGATCTTTAATGTGGGATGGAATGTAGAAAGGAGGTAGATTCCCACGCAAGGTTATGTGTATAAGTGTGAAACAATAAATAACCCAGTTTGGAAGAATAGCCTCATGTCACACTTGGTTTGGGGCCTGAGATCAGTTCTTGCAGGCTGAAGATTCTACTATCTGCATCTCCAATACAGTCTGTAAACTGTTAGGGAGGGACTGTCTTCACCTTCTTTCTCTGACACATAATACTTTGAGTGAATTGCATCCAGGGGTGAGATTCAAAAATTTTAGAAACAAATTCTCTACTCGGTTGCTGGGTGGGCCTGGCCATGGTGGGCATGGCTTACTCGGCCTCCTGAACCTCCTGCAGGGGTGCGTTTTTGCCCTCCTCGAGCTCTGGAGGCTTTCCTCGAGCCTCCAGGAAGGTGAAAACGGGCTCCCCCAGGCCCTGGAAGCCCTCCGAAGGCCAGAAACGGGCCCGTTTCCAGACTTCTGGAACTTCCAGGAGGCCCGTTTTCCACACTCCCAGAGCCTGCACACAGGCACTGCGCTTACCTGGCATCTAAAACAGGCCACGTGGAGACTCCTGGGAGGGGTGGGGCAGAGTGGGCTGGGCCAGCAAGTCCTTGCAACTACCAGTTTGGTGAACCAAATGTAAAATTAGCATCTGGTTCACCTGAACTGGTCTGAACCAGCTGAATCCCACCACCGAATGCATCTTACTCCTATGGAATGGACCCTCTACCCTCCTGGGAATCCATGTCTAAGGGATTCTAATCAGGCTTCTAAAGGGCCGCGGTGTGGCTCAGGCTGTAAGAAGCCTGTTATTAAAACACAGCTGCCTGCAATTACTGCAGGTTCTAGTCCCACCAGGTCCAAGGTTGACTCAGCCTTCCATCCTTTATAAGGTAGGTAAAATGAGGACCCAGGTTGTTGAGGGGGCAATAAGTTGACTTTGTAAATATACAAATAGAATGAGACTATTGCCTTATACACTGTAAGCCGCCCTGAGTCTTCGGAGAAGGGCGGGATATAAATGTAAATAAATAAATAAATAAATAAATAAAGAAGAGTTGGGAAAAAAAGAGATGTGTCTATTATTAATTCAAGATGATAGCAGAACAGTGGTTTACACAGCTGTTTAAATTGCTAAACGTTGTACAGAATTTAGATAAACTTAAGATAATCTCTTCGAAAGTTTTAACCACAGCTTGTTTTTTTTTATGACTTAGCTCATTGCAATGCCCAGCCTGTTTAGTTAGTTTATGATTCAATGTACTGTACAAACCTAGAAAATAAGCTAATTCAAGTTAATAGGTTAATGGTATATTGTATCTGATATAGCTCTCTATAGACTCTACTGGTTAAGAAAGAAAGTGCAAATTAAGATAAAATCTAGCAACTTTAGCAACACTGAAAGAATGAGAGGAATAATCAACCTCCATTCTCATTTCTAGATCCATTTTTTAAAAAAACTTTCTTAATAGAAGAACAATTTTGAAACAGCAGGCAGGAAGAATCTTTGAAACAAATCTGCAATATTTTTCCCTTCTGTTTTCTGAAAAAAAAATTAAGTTCACAATCCAAAGGTAATCATATTAATCTTACATCATTGTTACAGTGTTTGTTTTTAATTAGTAAACAAGCAAATAATCTTAGTCTTAATGTTGGAACAGCACTTTCAAATGTCACAGAATATAGAAAATATTATGGTGCCTGACTGGCATTTAACGTGGTTATAATTGTTTTTTAATGCAAGGACTATGTAACTATATTCTACATCGCTTTTCTCTAACTCACCTCAGATTTCTATATCTTACGCATAAAGTAAAATATATTGACACACTTTTCAAACATGTAAATAATGAATCAATTTGGAAAATTATTTGAGGTGTTATAAGCTTACGAAGCAATGAATGTATGTATTCATCTTCTTTGGATAGTATGCTGCCATTAATTAATTGTGGTATTAGATCGCATTATGTCCCACTTCAAACTTTAGTTTAGCAATGGTTAACAAACTACAACACAAGCAATCTGATTAATATAAGCCAAGATTTTCTTGCTGGATGCAATTCATGATAAAGAAGAATTAAGGAAGAATATTTTCCTTCTGTTTTCTGAAAAAAAAATTAAGTTCACAATCCAAAGGTAATCATATTAATCTTACATCATTGTTACAGTGTTTGTTTTTAATTAGTAAACAAGCAAATAATCTTAGTCTTAATGTTGGAACAGCACTTTCAAATGTCACAGAATATAGAAAATATTATGGTGCCTGACTGGCATTTAACGTGGTTATAATTGTTTTTTAATGCAAGGACTATGCAACTATATTCTACATCGCTCTTCTCTAACTCACCTCAGATTTCTATATCTTACGCATAAAGTAAAATATATTGACACACTTTTCAAACATGTAAATAATGAATCAATTTGGAAAATTATTTGAGATGTTATAAGCTTACGAAGCAATGAATGTATGTATTCATCTTCTTTGGATAGTATGCTGCCATTAATTAATTGTGGTATTAGATCGCATTATGTCCCACTTCAAACTTTAGTTTAGCAGTGGTTAACAAACTACAACACAAGCAATCTGATTAATATAAGCCAAGATTTTCTTGCTGGATGCAATTCATGATAAAGAAGAATTAAGGAAGAGTATTTTCCTCCCAAAATTATTCCCAGGTCCATAAACCAAACAATCACCTGAACCCTATCAATACAAATGGAAAACTCACAAAAGTTGACCGTTTCCATTTTTAATATTCAGGAAATTAAAAGTAAAATAGGAAAAACTATGGGGTGTTTCCACAACTATTGATTTGTGAAATAAAGTTGAATTTTTTTTTTTTTCAATGAATAGATTTGCAAAGCAAAGAAAGAAAACAATCACAAAAAAGCAAATTATGTCAATGGCTCGTCTACGATTGTATTGGTGATAGTTGAAGAACGTAAAGTTGCCATAAAGTTTAAATTGAATGCTCAGGTTTCTAACTGATTGCCAGAACACTTTGTTTTGGTAAACAGTCAATTAAGACTGCAAAGCTAAACAAAATGGAAAATACATGGGAAAACAAATTCAAAATCTTCACTATAACTCCTCCAAAAAACCCCAAAAATCCTAATCTGAAAACATTTCTCAATTGATGATAGTCCACTGTATCTCCATCTCTGATAGCCAATACAAAACTGCATATTACTAGAAATATAAATCCAATACGAAGTGTTATGTACACTTTCAGTCCGAATGATATGAAACAATAAACTTGGTAAACAAAGTAATTACTTTGCAATCCATACTTTTTCTTCTTCCAGAAGAACGTAACTATACAGTAATTCTATCTCTTTGGAAACAGCATTCAGTCTTTTAATAAGATACCCGGAGGGGAAAAAAAGAGTAATTTTATACAGCAACTACAAAATTCGTCTCTGTTGCATTCAAGGGAATCAAGGCTATAAAAGCTTCAGGCTCATTAAACTCTCTACTAAGTCACTGGCTCTACATGTGAAAAACACACATTACTGCTGAACTCCACTTCTTTATCAGATGATTACATGCAAACAACTCTCCAATACCCTGTGCATTAATGCTTCAGAAGGGGAAATGAATTTTTGTTTAATTCTCTTGTTTTTAAAACATTTGTCCTATTTCGCTGGTTTCCAACCCTATTAATTACGAACAATTTCTTCTTTCTGTAACACCACCATCAACAGCAACAACCTAATTCTCTTTTAGGATGGCAGTGTTCCTCCCTACAGTTTTGAACAATTTAGTTTTTGGTGTTGTTGTTTTTTCGTTTTGTTTGTTTGTTTTCCAACCCAGGATTTGTTTGTGTCCACTTTTATACATACCTCCTTTTCTACAAATTTTCTTGCCGGGTTTTCTGGCACATTCCTTGGATATTCTTTTGACTGAAAAATGAATAGAAGACTAGAAAATAATATGGAGCTCCAATGATAGACGGTAGGAGCATGCAATACCATTAGCTTCGATATGGGCTGCTTATTATATGTATCGTTTGAGCGCAGTAGAATCTCCTTCTTGCCTATCCATGCAATGGATCGAGATGTTGATGCATCTGTCTCAGGAGTCAATGGGAATGAGAATTAGGTACCAACTTTGACCTAAGGATAAACGTGCTGAAAAGGAGTCTAGGCTAAGAGAAGAAAAAGGACAGCATTGGCTAAAAACTGATGCATACATAGAAAAGCCACATGCACACAGGTTAAAAAAACAAAAACGGGGAAAGAAATTAGCATGCAGACAGAAAAAGCCGTGCTGGCTACCAGTACACATGATTTCATCGTTTAAAGAAATATCAAACAGAAAAGTAAACAAAAGTTTTCCCCTGCTCCTTAAGTAAATAACTCACCATCTTCAGTCGGGACATATATATTCAAATAGAGACAGTCTTCATTCTGATCTTGTACGAAAGTAGAAACTATATCCAAGTTATTCGTAAACCAAACAGGAAGCATGACTTCCGGTAATCTGCCCTCAATGATGTTTTGGGGACATACTGGTGCAAATTGTGTTGCATTTTTGATGTCTGGCCATGGAGAAGGTGGCTCAGGCGGTTGAAATCGGTGTTCTCCAATAGGCGGGGCAGCATAAGGAACTCCAAGAAACTCGATCACTGGCCCCAAAATTTCATTGTTCAATTCCTTCTTCATTCCCCTCACTTTCCCAAAATTGGTGGTCACCACGGGGTCAATATCATCCAACTTTTGGGATGACACGGCAGCCGTGTGAATCAAGAACCCAAGTACGCAAAAAGTAAATGTGACATCCAATCCCATGTGCAACAAGCGAGCTTGTGTTGCCCTCCACACACAGTTCAGCCATACAGATATTGGAAAAGCCATGGTCCCACATGAGTTGTACATCTATGGTTAAAACAAGGTGATTTGTATCCAGCAAGGCAGAAAGGAGGGTTTCCCCCTCCCACAGAAACCCGAAAAATCAAAAATCAAATAAGTCTGAGAATACCCCAAAGGTTCTTTGTATAGTATCTTCCAGTGATTTCATTCTTGCTGATACAGCATCTTCAAAGTCCTATTTATCAGGCTACATTCGATTGACAATTCAGTTTTCCACTGTAGCAAGATGAAGAGAGCATCCATTTAATACAGATTCCTCATTTATAAATCAATTCCAGTTAACTTCGGGTCTATAGCCTGGAGAAAATGAAAAATAAATCATTAGTATGAAAGAACTAATATAGGCAGAATAATAACTACATGTTTTACAAGTTACTGTGTGTATATTAATAGTTGCAAGAGCCATGTAAAAAAAAAACCACCAACCCACAAGTAATTTATAGTTTCCTGAGATGGCAGGTAAAATACTGATTAACCGGCTATTTATTATGTCATTTGCTGAGTTTCTTTAGAGAAATGCAGCATTTAATTTCACTTTTCTAAAACTGGACACATGGATTTAAGGGCTGGAATAAATGTGCATCCAGTTTATTTGTAATGCTGCATTCTTTAACTAACAAAGAGGCTTGCGATCAATTTCAAGCTGATTAATATTAGGCAATTTGGAACCACAAATCAATTATAATTTTATACAACTCAGAGAGAGGCAGGAAACATTAAGATGTTATGAAACTACTACCGAGTACCTCGGTGATCTAAAGTATGTTACCAGTAGTCAGCAAAATAGAATTAGTTTTTCCAATTTACAAGTATATTGTATACTAGTACAATACAGTAGTTCTGAAGTAACTTCGGAAATATGGTTTGTTCTGAAGAGCCTAATTCTTACTTCTGAGGCCCCTTCAGTCATCCTCACATATGGATATGAAATAATAAAACATATTGTTTCCTTATGAAATCATCCTGCATTGTTGAAGAAGTTAAAGAAAAAATTACTACCAGATTTTTTTGAATCATTTGGCTTAGTTCTGGAAAAAAGTTTCTGACTTCAATACATTAAAAATAGCAACAAAAATCACTTTAGAATAGATAGCAAACTCCTCATCGTCTCGTGAAGCAAGGAAGAGTTACAGTTACAGGTAGTCCTTGACTTACGACCACAATTTCTGTTGTTAAGTGAGACATTTGTTAAGTGAGTTTTGCCCCACTTGTTAAGCGAATCACTGTAAGTTAATAGTTTGTTAAGTGAATCTGCCTTCCCCATTGACTTTGCTTGTCGGAAGGTCACAAAAGGGAATCACATGACCCAGGGACACTGCAACCGTCATAACTATGAGTCAGATGCCAAGAGTCTGAATTTTGATCACGCGTCTATGGAGATGCTGGAATGGTCATAAGTGTGAACAACGGTCATACGTCACTTTTTTCCAGTGCCGTTGTAACTTTGAATGGTCACTAAATGAATTGTTGTAAGTCAAGGACTCCCTGTACATGCTTTTTGGGAGCATATCCCATCTTTCATATAACAAGCTAACTCATCAAGATTAAAGCAACAATAACTCTCAATCAACAGGACTGATAACAGATTAATTAGACCCAAAACATATTAAACTCCAAAAAACACAGATACTATCTCTTGGCAGTCAATGACTGATGAATACATCCAACTCTTAAATAAATCTGAGGCATTTCTTACAGGAAGATATTGTCCATTCATGTCCCCATAAATACATATATGTCTAATATGTCATTATACAGAGGGAACTGCAGGGAAAAACAAGCCTTCTTTAAATCCCAAAATATACTTAGGACCAAAACAGTAAGAAGTGTTTCTGTATCTTCCTGGATCCTACGCTTACCAGTATTTTGAATTTGGCTGGAAACAAATAGATGATCATTACAGCTAATGCTTTGGCCACTTAATGAGAAGGAAGGACTCACTGGAGAAGAGCCTAATGCTGGGAAAGATTGAGGGAAAAAGAAGAAGGGGATGACAGAGAATGAGGTGGCTGGATGGAGTCACTGAAGCAGTAGGCGTGAACTTAAATGGACTCCAGAGGATGGTAGAGAACAGGAAGGCCTGGAGGAACGTTGTCCATGGGGTTGCGGTGGGTCGGACACGACTTCGCAACTAACAACAACAACAGTTCTTTCAACCCTGATGTTCTCAGATCTCTGTGAATTATTTCTGGAAGTTGTATTTTCAAGGGCAGCATAACATAAAGCACATTACAGTTCTATTCACCACATACAGAAAACACACAGCCTGTAGTATGAACCTTAGAATTCAACATGAGTTCCTAAACTCAGAAGATACTCAGAATCACCTAGGTGTTCTAACATTTTTTGTTCGACTTTTCTGATACAAAAGCTTTTATTTGGTTTTACTTTCTTTCTCCTTAAATGAAGCTGGAAATGGGCAGTTATTCAGATCAGTACGTAAGGCTTTCAACGGCAAAAGTGCCTTCTGTGAAATAAGCTACATAGCCAAATTACAGTAGTGGCCAAAATTGTGGAAACCTTTTGGGAAAAGTGTATTTTCTAAAACTAGCTAATAACACCACTTTTTTGGGGAGTAGTACCATAAAATTATATATCAATGGAAAGATAATTTAATCAAGAATGTAATGCAGTAACTTTTATGAAGGATTTGCTATTAAAATAGCAGTTACAGTATAAAGAAGAAAAGTGAAACATACACAAAAATTATCATGTCAGTTAATACCTAGTTGGGTAACCTTTAGCATGAATTATGGCCTTACAATGTCTTCCCATGGAGTGAACCAGCTCTTTTAGTTCTGCAGCTGTTATAATGTGAAACCAAGATTGAAAGATTGCTTCTATTAACTGGGTTTTATTGCTGGGTCACTTCTGACTAAGAAGTTTCTTTAGTCATCTCCATAGATTTTCGATTGGGTTAAGGTCTGGGCTATTCCCAGGCCATTCCAGCAGTGGAATATGATTATCTTGAAACTCCAAAAAATAAAAAAAGTGGTGTTATTAGCCATCAAACCTCAAAAAATACATTTTTCCCAAAAGGTTTCCACAATTTTGGCCACTACTATAGGCTACAAAGATAAAAGCAGAATTTATTTATTCATTCATCAAATTTATATGGCTGCCTAATACAACAATGAAGTAAAACAATAAATATTAAAAAACAGTCATTATTAAAAATATAAAAATATTTTTTATTAAAATATAAAACCAAATGTATAGGAGAGAGTATATATTTACTGCATCCATGAAGCCATTGTAGATTACTAGGGCCACTGAAAATCTACTGAAAGAATTCTGGGATTGAGACCAAGGAACCCCATTGTAAATCTGGTGTATGGTAACAGTCCCCCAAGTATGGTCTGCTCTTTGTCTCCCACCATATCTCCCCATGCCCACTATAATACAGGGGTGAAATCTACTTACCTTCCCTACCGGTTCGGAAGTGCACGTGTGTGCTTGGACCCTCTGCACATGCGCAGAGGGTAAAAAACAGGTTTTAACCAGGAAGTAATGACGACCGGGTGGGTGGGCGGAGCCTCATGCTGCCGTCGGTACCGGTTCTCCAAACCACCCACTGCCGTCGCTACTGGTTCAGCCGAACCAGTCCGAACCGGTAGCATTTCACCCCTGCTATAATACTATAGCCCACCTCCACCCTTCCAACAGCCCCTAATACCAGGACTAGGGATCTCCCACTGTCTTTTCTAATCAACCCTTAGAAGGGAAGCTGGGCACCTCAAAGAACTTCAGCTAAACTATTTCTAAGCAACCTCACAGTATCCAGGCACCATCTCCCTACATAATACAATACCTCACCTATGCAACAACTCATTCATGCACACTAAACATTCACAGGCTCTCTCTCCTGCTACTTCCACAAGTTGTAGAGGGCTTTCTTGATTCCTGGGGGAAAGGAATCCACAGTAGCCTCATACTCCACTCTACTCCACTCCAATCTCTGTCTATCTGTCTGTCTCGCCACTCCCACCTTCAAATCCCCAGAAGAGTAGATGGAAAGGACCAGTCAATAAAACAAGTGTAAAGCAGCTGAAGCCCAGCATCCACTATCAGCAAAAAAGCAGCAGCAGTTACCAGAGGCATCCAGCATACAAGTGTTCAGTGCAGCCCAGACTGCTCTCCAGAACAACAGTCCAAATGTTGATGCCAGGTCCAGAAAACTGTTGCCAAGTCCATAAATAGGACAGTGCAGCCAGCCAAGGATGGCAAACAGGTGTGGCTCGCAAAACGCCATAGATCAACAGGCATGATGATGCTCCAGAATGGTGCACTCCGATCTCCAATAGTCCACTCCATCCAGGTAAATGCCCCCAAAAACATTTTCAAACGCACCACACAAACAATCAGGAGGACATCCTGAGTGTGGCTCCCTATCTCTCTCCCTGCCATTTTCCTAAAGAGGCCGAAGCCAAAAAGAGACTTTTGAAAACTTTCTGTGCTTCCTGATTCCTAAATCCTTATATGTGTGATAATTATGCAGGTAACAGTTTTAGAAGAAAGATTGGCGGTATCTGATTGCCAGATCAAGTGCAATGTTCTTATGATTATTAGACTTTTTTTCCTTCCTTCCAACTAAAGCCCCTCAAAACATCCTAATTAAACCAAAATAGAATAGAATAGAACAGAATAGAATTTTTTATTGGCCAAGTATGATTGGACACACAAGGAATTTGTCTTGGTGCATATGCTCTCAGTGTACATAAAAGAAAAGATACGTTCATCAAGGTACAACATTTACAACACAATTGATGGTCAATATATCAATATAAATCATAAGGATTGCCAGCAAATCCTTATGATTTAAAAGCCCCAGAAGAAGAAATAAAAACAGGAGTCATCTACAACGTACAGTGTAAGGGATGCAAAAAAAGCCATTACATAGAACAAAGGGCCTCTGGTGGCTCAGACTGGTAAGACAGTCTGTTATTAACAGCAGCTGCTTGCAATTACTGCAGGTTCAAGTCCCACCAGACCCAAGGTTGACTCAGCCTTCCATCCTTTATAAGGTAGGTAAAATGAGGACCCAGATTGTTGGGGGGCAATAAGTTGACTTTGTATATAATATACAAATAGATGAAGACTATTGCTTGACATAGTGTAAGCCACCCTGAGTCTTCGGAGAAGGGCGGAATATAAATGCAAAAATAAATAAATAAATAAGCAGAAGACTGACAAAATGAACCCATGACTAGCAGTCAGAAGATATGATCAAAACTTTTTAATTTCATAACATATGGACAGACTTAATCCTAGCTTCAGTTTGGAAAATGAGACCAATCTAGACCAAGCCAAGTCCAAAAACCCAGGGAATTTCTGGAAGCTACAAACTATATCTATCTACTATGTCAGTGTTGGCAAACCTTTACGACACCAAGTGCCGAAACGGGAACACCAGAGATCGGAAGAGCAGCTCCCCAGCATGCATGCGTGTGCCAGTCACCTGGCCTTCTGATTTCTAGCACGCATTCGCATGTGAAGACCAGCTGTATCGGTGTACATGTGGACGCCGGAAACTGGAAGCTCAGCTTCCCAGTGCATGCATGCATGCCAGGGAGCTGCTCTTCCAGTTTCTGGTGCTCCCACGCATATGAAAACCAGCTGGCCAGTCCACTGTGCACACCGGAACCCGGAAGAGCAGCAGGCAATGGATGGTGTGCCCGGAGAGATGGCTATGCGTACCACCTCCGGCACATGTGCCTGTTGTGTCTCGCCCGCTTTCACCGCAGCCGGGGCCTTCTTATCTGCTTCCGAACGCTGAGGAATGTCCTAGTATATCTCCAGCCCCCAGCTCTGGCTCCATGCCCAGACAGGCCGAGGAGGAAGAAGTGCCTCCAGCCCCCAGCTCTGGCTCCATGCCCAGGCAAACGGAGCAACTAGACCCCTCCCCCTCCCCCACAGCATGTGAGCCTGAGGAAGGTCAATTGCCAACAGCTGCAGACTGGAGTGACCCTCACTTCAGAAGAATTGATAGGCGGCGGCGACAGAAGGAAGGGAGGGGCAGGCCTGGATAAGTGCTGAGTCATGGAGCCACACCCCATGGCCTATATAAAGGATCTGCTTTCTGGCATTCTCTGAGTCAGGCAAAGTCTAATATATCTTGCTGAAGTCACTTCCTGCCTGCCTTGAGAACTTTGCTAGGACTTTGGCAGAGCTGCAGACGCACGCCTGATTCGGATTTCCCTGACCCGGTCATCAGCGGAGGAGTGGGACACGACAGTGCCCTAGGTTTGCCATCACAGTACTATGCAAAAGAGATAACCAACAAGTCAGAAAGGGAACAAAAAGACCCGAGCACCTTTTTGCACCAGCAATCAGCACCCAGAGGAGCATAGACTAACTCCAACATTAACATCAGACTAACAATCAAGTAAACAATACTCCCATCAAGGAACTGCCAAACAAACCAACAGTAAACAGCCAACCAAAGAACTTCTAAGACCACTCTCACCAACACTGTCAGGACAAGCCACTAAAACAAGGGTCCCCAACTCCCAGGCCATTCGGAAATGGGCTGCACAAATGGTAGGTAAGCGCGCAAGAGCCGGGCAAGCAGGCAAGTACGTGCAGCTGCACTCGACAAAAGTTAAGAAAGAGAAAGCTTCTAAGCAACTCCTTCCCCAAAATCACATCAGCCATTCCTCTCCTGTTTTAAATAATTAACCCTGAAATAGACTTTTGGCTCAGACCAAGCTTACTTTCAAATCAGGAGCCTAACAGAATATAAAAAACCAGCAGAAAAATCCTAGCCATAAAGAAGAGGGAGTCAAGCTATCTCCAAAGCTTCTGAGATCAGGACAAGAAGCAATGGATGGAAACTAATCAAGGAGAGAAGCAACCTAGAACTAAAGAGAAATTTTCTGATGGTTAGAACAATTAATCAACAGAACAACTTGCCTCCAGAACTTGTGAATGCTCCAACACTGGAAGTTTTGAAGAAGAGATTGCAAAGGACAACCATTTGTCTGAAATGGTAGAGGGCAGGAGTGTCAAACTGGATTTCTTTGATGGCCGGATCAACATTTTACTTCTCATCCATGGGCCAGTGGGGGTGGGAAGGGGGAGTGGAGTGGCAGGGAGATGGGATGGATGCCTCCTGCAGCACTTTCTTGGCCAAAATGGGGCACGGGGGCTGCACGCCTTATTTTTGCCCTCCCTGGTCTCCAACAGCACTCTGCCTGCCAAAACTGGGCATGCAGAGGCCTCCTGAGCCCCCCATCCCGGCCCGTTTTCAGTCTCCCCGGCCTCCAGCAGCACTCTGCTGGCCAAAACCCGGCTGCGCACAGGCCTCTGGAGGTCCTCACATGGCCCGTTTTGGCTGGCAGAGGCACAGTGGGCCGATCCTTTGATATACTAGGCCAAACGCACGGGCGGATTTAAGCACCCCGCGGGCCAGATCCAGCCCATGGGCCTTGAGTTTTGACACTCCTGGTATAGGGTTTCCTGCCTGAGCAGGGGGTTGGACTAGAAGACCTCCAAGTTCCCTTCCAACTCAGTTACTCTATATTCTAGCCCATATTATTTAGGTGCTATACCGTATCTGAGTAACTTTCTAGCTTGCCAGTCAATGTTCTAAAATTCCAAATTCTTTTTTCTGCTTTTCCACTGTAATAAAAGCAACGTAATAGAGTTCTCTAAAAAACATTGTTCATTAAGAATCATACTCCTTTTGTTTTTTCCTCCCAGTGCATTTTATTACCCATAAAAGAAATATACAAGAAAATACAGTTCCCCTTTACTGGAGAAAGACTGTTTTTATTAAAAGGAGAATTAGCAGTTTCTAATGAGAATGTATTTTATCAGAGTCCTACATAATTTTGCAAAGCAAATTCAAAAGGCGAATCTGCTTAAAAGCCCATCTGCTTTGGCATTTAACTTATTTTACAAAGGAGATTATAAAAGTGGCATAGAATAGGAGGGAGGGGTGCATATTTTAGTATTTTTGAACAATTTTTCTCCAAAGGCAATAAAGCAATAAAAGGAGCTTTTGGACTATTTCACTCATGCTTTATCATCTCTTTTCTAATTTTAATAACATGTTTTCTGTAAAACTGTTTTAATTAACTGCATTAATACAGTTTTCTGCAAAACTGCATTAAGGCAGGCATATATCCATCATTCTCCACAAGGGATCAGAAGATTTGTCTGGAATGTAGAGAATTAGAGATAATCTTTCTTTTCCTCTTTCTCTTTTCTGAAATACTGCAAATATTTAAATTCAACATCTATTCAAAATACCTTGACAGATACTTCTTAAAAGATAATTATTTTTTTATAAAGGTTAAAATTTCAAAGAAAATAAGAATGGTACTCATTGTTGTGGTTATAAATATGGAAATATAAGACATATATTTATTTAGATATAGGCAGATATATATATGTAGGTCTTGGCATATTCGGGTCTTTTCTTGTGTAAGGTTGAGTGTATCTTGGCGACGTTTCGATGAGGTCTCACTCATCATCTTCAGGCTGGTGCTTTTGGCTTCGAGCTTCTGTGAAAGATATATATATATATATATTCTGAGGTTTTCGCGGGTGTTTGTATGTAGGTCTTTGGTTATTCGGGTTTTCTCCTGCGTAAAATTGGAAGTGTCTTGGCAACATTTTGACAAAATCTCATTCGTCATCTTCAGGCTGGTGTTTACAGCTTTGTGTTCCTAGCACGAATCACACATTGCTCCTAGAAGCACGAAGCTGTAAACACCAGCCTGAAGATGACGAATGAGACTTCGTCGAAACATCACCAAGACACTTCCAATTTTACACGGGAGAAAACCCGAATAACCAAAGACCTATGTGTGTGTGTGTGTATCTGTATTTGGTAGATGCATTTGTTTCATGTTTATTTGAGTGGTGCAGTGACCTAGAGGTGGAGCTCTTGCCTCACAATCAGGAGGTTGTAAGTTTGATCCTAGGTACAGGCAGATATTTCTCTCTCTGGGTACGTATCTGTTGAATATAACTCCACACTGGTGACAGGAAGGGCATCCAGCCAGTAAACAGCTCCATTCAGTTGCACAGAGTCCACTCCGCAAGGGATTATGGAGTCATTAAAAGATGATGATTTGTTTCATGTTTACTTAGTACTTAGTAATCGATATAGTTATTTGTGATGGTTGCATATCATTTATTGAGTTTTTATTGATTTTTATTTTATGGTTGGGAGTTGCTTTTACTGTTCTAAGTGCATCAGCCAAGGTTGTTATTATAATACGGGCAGCTATGTAAGTATTTTAAAATAAATGCACAAATAGATGAAATTTCTAGAGTGATTGAGTCCTAGGTACGATAACTGTAAGATTTTAATGGAATTTTGTAAACTGACAGTTATAATGGCAAAGACAGCTGCTACCATTTCTTCCCATTTGATGGTTAGCAAGACAGGATAAAGGACCTTTATCAGAATGGAGCAGAACAGATCTTTTTTAGGGGGTCCATCGTAACTTCTAATGGTCACTAAGTAAATAGTCGTAACTCAAGAATTACTTGTACTCTATTCATTTTTTCAGTCCTTTTTTTATATTAAAGCTATCCATGCTAAATATTTACAGACCCCTCACATCCTGGACATAAACTGTTTCAACTCCTACCCTGAAAACAATGCTACAGAGCACTGCACACCAGAACAACTAGACACAAGAACAGTTTTTTCCCGAAGGTCATCACTCTGCTAAACAAATAATTCCCTCAATACTGTCAAACCAGTTACTAAATCTGCACTACTATTAATCTTCTCATAGTTCCTATCACCCATCTCCTCCCACTTATGACTGTATGACTGTAACTTTGTTGCTGGTATCCTTGACTGTTTCCCTATGGCTATCATTAAGTGTTGTACCTTATGATTTTGACGAACGTATATTTTCTTTTATGTACACTGAGGGCGTATGCACCAAGACAAATTCCTTGTGTGTCCAATTACACTTGGCCAATAATTCTATTCTATTCTATTCTATTCTATTCTATTCTATTCTATTCTATTCTATTCTATTCTATTCTATTGACACATGTTGTATACATAAAAACAGGATTTATGTTGTGCAAAAATATACTTTCTGAATCTGCCTTCCATTACTTATGAAGGTTGAATAAAAGTTCAAACAAGCTGAGGAAAAAATAAATTTCTTCTCTTTATTTCTGGATCTGCATAATATAACAATATAGTATTCTATAGTATTCTATGCTTCCACTGTATTGTATCTTCACTTGAACAACTTCGTTCCAAAACTTTAGGCCCAGACAATTTTTCACTTCAATGGATCTGTTGGAAGAATCTCTTCATGCACAGAAAGGTGTGAAATACTTTAAGCCATGCACTGAATAATGTACTGGCCAGCCTTGATCAGTTTTATTTCCACACTGGAACGTACATTAAAAAAACCTGACATAGGTTGCCCTATAGCTGTATATTGTAATGAAAGTTCACCAGCACATAAGTTTTCCCTAAAGGTAAAGGTTCCCCTCACACATATGTGCTAGTCGTTGCCAACTCTAGGGGGCAGTGCTCATCTCCATTTCAAAGCTGAAGAACCAGCACTGTCCGAAGACGTCTCCGTGGCCATGTGGCTGGCATGACTCAACGCCAAAGGCGCATGGAACGCTGTTACCTTCCCACCAAAGGTGGTCCCTATTTTTTTCTACTTGCATTTTTACATGCTTTCGAAACTGCTAGGTTGGCAGAAGCTGGGACAAGTAATGGAAGCTCACCCCGTTACACGGCAGCACTAGGGATTCGAACCGCTGAGCTGCCGACCTTTCGATTGACAAGCTCAATATCCTAGCCCCTGAACCACCGCGTCCCTAAGTTTTCCCTAGTGAAGACATTATTGCAAGACACTTGATAAGGTTCCACAGAACATACAGCACAAAACATTTTTTTCTAACAATTAAAAATGTGGCTTTTATTTTTGAAAACATAAATTTAGGAATCATGCTTTTTAAAAAAATAATAATTCCTGAGGCTGACTCCCAGAACCTCAATACATAAATCTTGTTCTGTTGCTAATGAATATATAAATTCATTCAACTTTTTGCACAAAGAATTTATCAAAATTAACGACCTCTCCATTAAAAGGACATCATTCATTACTATAATGTCATGCTGATTTGCTTAATGGTAAGTTCACTTGTTAATGGAAAAACAAGATTTATATATGAAACCAAGTAACTGGCACCAAAATGCACTGAAAAATAAATCAGGTAAAATAAAAAAAATCAGGACATTATTAAATAAGTTTCTATTCTCTTTATTACTAGCATATCCTAGTTATTCAAAAAAGTATTCCTTATTTTTATTCAATGCCTGGGGAAAATATTGGACCATATGCAGGATATTTGGGCCTTCAACCCTCTGGATACAGATTTGCACTACTAGCTGCAAGTACAAACAAGGAAATACAAATTAAAAATCAGTTTATTATAGCCCTATGGCCAGATACAATTGAGTTTCTACTGATCCATAATTGAACCCATATAGTACCTCTATTAACACTGACAAGGCAAGCCACTGGAACAGAAACTAAAAACAAACTCAACTCTTTACTAACACTGATGATGTTGTCTAGTTTGGGTAATGAAACGTCTGCAAGAAAACAACCAAACTCAGATAGCACCAAATATTCCTCATTTTAGCCTTGAGCTACAAATATTCCTACGTATCTTTATTGGTACATAGGAGTACTCTTAAAACTGAAGACTTCTGAGGGCAATTTATATTGGCTAAAGCAATAGACTTATGAAATTTCAGAATCATAATGGTGATAAATAGGAGAGTGGAGCAAATGCTTTTGAAAGAATATGATAAATACTAGAGTGTGAAAATTTGCTTAAATTTATTTGAAGATCTATATTCCAAATTCATTCTATGCGGCACTTCTCTAACAGTCTCAAAATGAACAAACACAAACT
Source organism: Ahaetulla prasina (assembly GCF_028640845.1). Taxonomy (NCBI): domain Eukaryota; kingdom Metazoa; phylum Chordata; class Lepidosauria; order Squamata; family Colubridae; genus Ahaetulla; species Ahaetulla prasina. The sequence continues at coordinate 96,329,888 of NC_080544.1, read as the reverse complement.
TTCCATGTTTTCCACTAGCATGAAATACTTGAAGGTATACTCATCCTATTCAGTTCCCAGGCATGAATTTTAGGGTTTAACAAAAAATGAAAACCATGTTTTTGTATAATGAATCTTGAGCTCTACAGCAAGTGCAGTGCTGTTTTTATGCCAATTAGTATGAGAGATAACAACACAGCATCATCTGCATATAGGAAGATTGCACTATAGATAGTCTTCACTGAACAATCGCTTATTCAGCGACCATTCAAAATCACAACCGTGCTCAACAAAGCAGATTTCCAATGGGTTCTCCTAGTTGCAGCCACTGTAGTTTCCCCATAGCCACATGATAAGAGTTGTGGTGGCACAGTGATTAGAATACAGTACTGCAGGCTACTTCTGCTGCCTGCCCGCTGCCTGCAATTTGGCAGTTCAAATCTCAGCGGCTCAAGGTTGACGCATCCTTCCAAGGTCAATAAAATGAGGACCCAGATTGTTGTGGAGCAATATGCTGACTCTGTAAACCGCTTAGAGAGGGCTGTAAATCACTGTGAAGCAGTATATAAGTCTAAGTGCTATTGCTGTGATCATGATTTGCATGCTTGGCAACTGACTCACAATTATGACATGGTAGCAGCCCATGGTTAGTGTTCACCATTTGCAATCTTCCCTGCTAGCTTCTGACAAGCAAAGTCAATGGAGAAGTTGGCTGGAGGTCACAAACGGTAATCACACAACCACAGGGTGCTGCGATGCCACAGGATTCACCTAAATATGAGAACTGGGACTGCCCCAGCGGCTGTCATAACTTGGCACAATCACATGATGTTGCACTTTATGCACGTGGCACATAGCAACAGAATTGCTGGTTCCAATTATTATAGCTAAGTGAGAACTACCTGTTATTTCTATCCTTTAGGATGATGAGCTTGAATTTATTACTGTTATTATTTTAATAAAAACAAATTGATTTAACACTGACAATCCACTTCACTTTATTATCATGTTAATCTGGATGTAGAACCAAAATTACATTAAAAAGTTTTTTTCCTGCTTTCTCTCTTTCTTAAACTATCCCTACGCTTTAATGGAGCATTTACAAACCAAAAAAGGAGTTATTTATTTTCCAAATTTCTTAATGCAGAGCAGAACTATGACATTTTATCCGGTGTGTAGGCAGCCAATTTTTTATTTTTATTTTTCCCATAACAAAAAGAAAAAAGATTGGGGGGGGGAAATAACTCTTGTCACTTACATGCAAAGTTTTAGACAGCTAAGTAATACAGAATTAAATCTAAAATGACAGATGTGCTGGCTTGGAATATAATGGGTACTGAAGTGAATGTTTATTCGTTTTAGCAATTTATAGTTAACTCTTAAACTGTCTGAATACTTCAGTCAATTTGCAGATTTGCAAATATGTAACTAGGAGGGGAGTAAGAATGTATACGTAGCAATAATAACTACAGAATACAGGAGCAAATTTGAAATGCAGACAGGCTTCATTTTAAAGGAACCTTTGACGATGGAAAATAAGAGGAAGAAATCATGAAGAAATTATTAATCAAGGTTTGTATGCATTGAGTTTAACTTCATTAGCCTATCCATGAACTTTTATCAGCCTCAATAGGAAAAACTCTTCTTTATGTGTTGGAGTTGTTACTTGACTTCATAGGCTTGGTATTTTTTTATCCATTCAAATGTATATGACACTCGGAAACTGCCCTACAATTTTCTTGACAAGGCTTTTCAGAAATGGATTGCCATTACATTCTCCTTGGGGCTGAGAGAAAATAACTGGCTCAAGGTCACCCAGCTGGACACCAAGTGGCACTATAAATCATGGTCTCCGGTCTTCAAGTCTCATCTAGAGCCCTAGTAAGGTGTTGTCTCCCATTCATTCACAAACCAAGTCTAATTGTCCCTAGATTCCAAGCCTAGAAAAGATACAATTCAGTGTTACTACTGTCTGAAAAATTGAAGTAGCATGGGGATTGGCTTCTCACACAGCACACGCAGTAGTTCAGATATAACATTCCCCCTATATTCCATATTTCATTTTTATAATAAAGATAAATGTTTCTAATTCTCACATAGCAAATGATGACAAAGACAGTATACTGTATGTTCAAATATTTTGACACACAAAAAAAGATCTAAGAGTTGACAAATGGGTGTGATGACAAATTGATTTCCCTCCACATATGCTATACAAGTAGTTCTCGACTTACAATCACACCTGGGACCTGTGATGGAATGTAGTCTGGATTCCCAGGAAGGAAGAAATTCCAGAGGGCAAATAGACAGAAAAGCTTAGAGAGTTTTTAACAGGGGAAACACAATTAAGAAGGGTCCTTCCCTAGCAATTTGGGGAGGCAAGGAATGTTGTGGGTCCTGTCCCCTAAGGAGATACATCTGGTGGGACCCAGAAGAAGGTCTTTCTCCATGGTGGCTCCCTCCCTCCAGAAATTAGATTACCTTTGCACACATTGCTGCCTTCTGGATCAATTGTAGCTTCCAGATCATCTGGAAGCCCATGTAGGGCACACTTCAGAACAATCTAATCTAATCTAATCTAATCAAAAAGTGACTAGTGAGCAAACCTCTTGATTCAGGAATTGGTACACCTGGCACATAAGATAAATTTGGGCAAAGACTCCCTGGCCATAGTTGCCACATGCTCTTCCAATGGGAGCCACAAGTCCAGGAGAAGCTCTTGAAATAACCAGTACCTCCAATTGTACCCCAAAACCTATAGGTAGCCAAAGCACCTTGTCAGCCCTGGATGCCATTTTTTTTCTTTGGATCTTCAGGGCTGCCACACTTAGTGCTGTGGGAAACTGGGAGGGGGGAATTGCATAGGGTTGCATAGATATCTAGCCATAACATTCTTTTCTCTGGGAATCAAGGACATTCAGCCTACACTTGGAGTGGCGTGAGTGGGAGGCATCTCCAGTTGAGACGGTGCATTGATTGGGCCATGTGATGGACATGTGGGTTCAGGGGAAGGGACTTGGACTTTCTTTTGGGTGGGGAAAACCTGGAAGCTTTCAGATTCGGGTTTTTCCAGATTGCCAATACAACATCTCAAATAAAATGGAACTTTGAGGAATTTCTAGCCTCGGAGTCTTCTTTCATTTGGGGTGCTACTTGGAACCCTCTTACAAGAGAAGCATTAATCAGATGAATTGGAACTGGCCATCATTAAGCCAAGGACTACCTGTGTGGTTATATCCCACACCAGATAGATAGATAATCTGTCCCAGAGGTTTTGTGTAGATGTTGAATAAAATGAGGGAGAGGACTAAGCCTTGGGGCACCTCATACTGGATACTGGAGTTGCAAAAGTGTCACCCTATTATTCCTCATTACCATTGATTGGGGACAGCTACCACACAGGGCCTCCAATCAAAAACTCTTATAGACAACTCAAAAGATGGCACGATCAATGCTATGGAATGTTGCTAAGAAGTCTAGCAGAGTCAGAAGAGTCCAACACCTTATTTACTTTCATTCACAAACTCCTTCCATTCAAGCTTTAATATAGGTCACCGACAAGAATGTTGTTGTTTCAATCTCATGCCTATGACTAAAAACTGACTGGAAAAACCCAGATTAATCCCTTTTTTCCCTTTTCTCAACTCTTCTCAAGAAGGAGAATTTTGAACCCAAATGGAAGCGCCCAGAACCTATGAACTAAGGGAGGGTGAAGATCTTCAGAAGATGTTGCACCACAAACTTCTTTAGGATGGTGAATACAAACCACTCTCCTATAAAAGCATTCACCAGTCCTCAGATCTTGAAACATGTCCCTTGTTGGCAAATGGAACAAGGTAGAAGAGAGGGAGCTTGCTTTCAGAAGCTCAAGGTGATGTATGCTGCACCCTTTCTTCCTACTTTTTCAACAACTCTGTGGAGAAGACTGGTCTGAGAGACAGTGATGGTCTAAACCACCCAGCATCAGCCACTACATCAAACTGGCTCTAAAATGAATACACCACATGAATTAACCCACACAGGAAACTTAGTTCTAAAGGACCTACAACACATGAGTTTATATTGCTATATGCATCTAACAAATCAGAGACAGTTATGTATGAGGAGTTAGTTCTACACCATTTTCACTTTCATAATCTGCATGCAGAACTGAATTTCTGAGCTGTGAAAAGTTATCATTTTCTTTTTACTTAACACAAACATAAACCAGCTAAAAACAATTCTGAACTATTAAAATTCCAGGTGTCCAGGAATGTATATATTGTATGCCTTTCCCTGAAAAATATTAATCTCTCTTCTTTTGTTGGATAGCAAGTGTGCTTCCTTTTCTTGAGTAATGAAATTTGAAAAAGAACAACCCTTAAAGTTGCTAGACATATTAGTCTTGGTTCAATGAAGGATTAATTTGTTATAATTTGAACTAAATTTAGTAATCTAGGACTAGTCGTGGAATGACATAAATAAGATTTGACCTTCTAATGTGGTGTTTAGCAAATCTATCAAAGCTTTCACATTAGGAAACCCTGCCAAGAAGGGTAGCTACATTCCCTCCCTTGTCCCATTTAGCATTTTAATAGGAAGGAAACATATCACATACTGTAAGCTATTTGCCTGTTGCATCTCCCTCCAACATACAGTAGAACAAAAGGCCATTAAGAATCTTGACCTCACAATAACAGACTGATGGTTAGAAAGAGCTCATTCCTCTGACCTGCCTGTCACCCCAATTTTCTTTATTTGATTACTTACTCTAGCATGTCTCAGCAGCTGCACAACTTGCTAAGCCACACCCCAACTAAAGCCAATGTAGTGAGTGTGGAGCCATGGAAACTCACACTGCTTTAGGTATACTGCATTTGAATTACTAAATTTCAAAACTCTACTGCATGGCAGAAAAGCTTTCTGTATCTTTTTCTACTCTTCAAGAAAAAATGGCATGCCTACTTTCTCTAGAAGAAGAGCAGGCAGAGCTGGGAGGTAGAATTAAACATGTCAGCAGCCTAGAGTCCTTACGTTGCCACAAATGATCAAAGTCTACCGCCCCTTGAATTCCTTTGATCCTTATTTAGCACCAATTTAGTTTAGCTGAATGTTAGTTGGCTAGATTCTTGTGTATAGGCTTGAACAGTAAATCTTCTGAACTAGAACTTATCTGTGATGCTGATCCTTATATCTGACACTTTCTGTCAGTTTACCGTACCACACATGAATTTTTGCAGAGATTAAATGTAAATTATTATCTCGCTATATAAGTCACCTTCAGTAGCTGAAAAGAGAACAGGGTATAAATCTAATGAATAGAAGAATGTATAAAAACGGTATGTAAAATTTAAAATTTAATTGAAAGGCAGAGGGAAGGCTTTCTGCATGCTCCTCTGTTCCTCCAAGCGAGGCCGCAGAGCCATGTTTCATGCCTTTCCAGAAGACTTGGAGAGTGGGGACCCATCTCACCTCTGGGAGCAATAGCAGAATAGACTTTCTTCCTTGATCCCACCAGTTGCAATTCTTTGGCTGATAGGATTCTCAATATACCTTCCATGTCCCCCCTTCCTAGGACTATGCTCACCTAGTCATTCATTCACACATTTCGTCCATCCAACATTCTAAGGCAGGGGCATCAAAATCACAACAACATGTTGTCGTCACAAGATGTATCACAACTTTTCCCTCCTTCGCTAAACCAGGGGTGGGGGTGGCCAGTGCGTGACGCATTCGGCCTGCAGGTACCGAAATTTGACACTCCCTGTTTTAAGGAAAGACCATGAATCCTTTGGGAAGTGACCACATTAGGATCTTGGGGCGTAAGTCAACAAGATTCTCCCACAGAGCACTTATAAACTCTGACACTGAGCTAGAGCTGAGTTTCTCTTGTACATCTGTGGTTATCACATCACTTGTGTGTTCCAAAGCTCAATTTCATAATTACTTTGTTTTATTCTTAATTAAAACTTCCTCATTGGCACCTGTAAGGCATAATTAAGACTAATTAGCCCCATGCCTACTTGTCTGTCATTGCTAGTTTTGAATGCATTTGTGTGAGAACAAGTCAGTATGTTCATGCAAGTATGTGTGTGTGTGTGTGTGTGTATTTCTTCTCAGCTGCTTCATAGAGAGAGGAAATTAAATAATAAACACAGAGGCAAGACTGTTTTTATGAGTTTTTAGAATGAGTAAGTGGCTGCAAGGCCCATAAGGTTTCAGACAAAAAAGCAATATGGCTAAAGGTAACATGCTGATACCTCTCAGATCTATAAAGTCTGTGGTAATGACAGCAGTAAAATAGTGCCACAGAAATGTTTCTTACACACATGAAAATAAAAATAGGTGTAGTAGAGAACAAATTTGTTATTAGAAAGGTGTGTGTCTCAAATTTTCCTAAAGCTTTTCTATAAAATGCCTACAATGATTTATTTTTCTGCTTGAATTCATGCTAATCTTATTATTTGATAGCTTGACTTGGTTTCCAATTCCTTTAGCATTTTCTGTGACAAATATCCCCTATTTAAACCTGCAAATAAACTAATTTCGAGTCATATTATGATCATGTTCTGTTACTCCTCCTCCTCATTATTCCCACAGAAAGCATCAACATTTTGAGCTCTACGCAGTACCATGAAGAGGGGAGCCATTTTAATAAACTGAGGTGATTCAATAAGATTTCTGTTATTCACTTTGACAAAAAAGGCTGGTTGGTCTGAGGGCCAGACTACAGTAGTGTCTTCAGGAAGAAGGCATGAAAGTCATAATAGTGATTGTAACTATGCAATCAAAATCTTGCCATTTCTTATAACCATCACAACACATGTAAAAAAAAGAAGGGGGGGCAAAGTTTTGATCAAACAATTAAGGTCATTTTCTTCACTTCGTTAACACACTCCCTGATTGGACACATCCCTGGGCATCCAGGACCCATGTCTATAAGAATTCGTACAAACCAAAATTTTGTCAGAATGACAATATGCAAATATGGTGACTCAAAATAGGAACTCAGCCTTTACATATTTCTGCCCTAACGTCAGGCACAAGAGCTTAAAATGTGGGATTTTTGTCCTAACAAGGAATAACAGATTTGGAAATGGACCTTGGCGGTCTTCCAGTCCAGCCCCTTGCTCAGGCAAGAAACCCTACACCATACAGACAAGCACAACTCAAAAACACACTGACAATGTCTCCTTGAATGGTGATGAAACATTTGCAACCGAATTGCAAAGCTCGGAGCTCAAACTAACAGCCTAACTACCAACCTGAGCTACTAATATTCAAACACATTTCAACCCTGTACCATTTCAGACAATGGTTGTCTGACAGACAGACAATCTCCTCTTAAAAACTTCCAGTGTTGGAACATACAGAACCTCTGGAGGCAAGTTGTTCCATTGATTAATTGTCTGTCAGGAAATTTCTCCTTAGTTCTAGGTTGCTTCTCTCCTTGATTAGTTTCCATCCATTGCTTCTTGCCCTGCCTTCAGGTCCTCCTCCTCTTCTTTGTGGCACCTCTCAGATATTGGAACACTGCTGTCATGTCACTGCTGCTTGATATCAACAAAGAGTTTTTGATAGTTTTTGTTTCATCTTTCTTTCCACAGTGACAGATAAACTTCCAGAGAGCTAAATTCACATGTTATGCAAAGTTTTAACTACAGTTTGTCGAACAAACCAAAACAAGTATATAGGCATGCAAAGTAACCTGCTTCTTTCACTTGCTTCTTGATTTGTTGCTTCCTTTCTCACTGACATTGTCAGTATGTTGAGAGATTTTCATAAACCAACCACATATTTTGCAAAGCCATGCTTAAAACCAATACACTAGTATCTGGCAAAGGATTCAAGATGGGATTTCTGTCTTAAAATAGAGCATTATTTATTCACTGATCCCATCAACACATCTTGCACATCAGGATAAGAAATGAGCAAACTGCATTATTACTTCGCAAAGCATCTTGACCTTGTCACAGGCTAAGTTCATATCTATCTATATATGTACTAAAACTCTTATTGTCATGACCTTTATTTGAGCAAAACAGTGCATCAGAGGGCAACAAGTTTTGGACCAAGGTACAGTAAATGGGCTAAGTATCCAAAATCGGGGACTCATGACTCCCACAGGAATGAAATTTGGCAAAGCTATTGCTGTTTCAGGGCTACTAGCTACAGCTGCACTGCTGGGCTGCTGTTGCAGTCATGTGATTTTCATTTTCAATGTTCCATGACAGTTTCCTAGCCAGACTCGCAATCCCTTGCTCCCTCAACTAGTCCCCCCTGCAGCAGCCACTTATCTGTCACAAGGGAAGGGAAGTTTATAATTGTTCCTGCAAAATTCCCACACACACAAAAACAACAACCAACCCTCAATGGGGAAACCAACAAGAAGTCAGACATCACTCCTGTTCCCCTTGCTTGTTTGCTCACTCACTTGGTCATTCTTTTTTCTCTGCTTAGATAAGAAAATAGCTCTGAAATAGTCATGGAGTGACCCGTGCCACGCAAAATCACAAGCTTGCCAACTGCACTTTAATCTACTGTGTATTGTAAACACTATTCATGTGGTTAGGTTGTGGTTCATCAAGGGGTGAACTTCCAAAATTGGGTTACTTGAGCAAACAACCAGAACAAAATGTGATGCAAATATCACCGCTAATACAGAACCCATCATAAAGTTTAAAAATGTGAGATGGAAAAGGAATATGTTATGGTTCTAAGCGGTTGCACTAAATCTCATTACATTATGGTTGCTAGGCAATATCACACACTAAATTACACAAATTCAGAACTGGGCAAAACACAGGTTGGGACTTCCAAATTCTTTTTTTGCAAATTGCAGCGTATCAGAAAAGTCAGAAGTATTAAATGGCTGACTGCCATTTATGATAAAATCTAGTGATAGAATTCCATTTAGTGATAGAATTCCATTTAGTGATAGAATCTAGGGTAAATACCATGCTCACATGTTATTTAGCACAGCGGCAAAAACATGGCTGTGTTTCAGACAGTATCCAATTTAAATCGCAGCACTGTTTTAAAAGTATGAAGTGGCTTCGGGCAAGGTATTCTAGTTCAGTCTTAATCTGCCTGTCTGCAACAGTGGAAGCAATTTTAAGGGGATTTCAACAATTCACATCTATTCCAGAACTGTATTTTGAAAGCATGGGGAGTTGAAACATAGCAATTGTTCTTTCTTTCTTTTTTTTAAATCATAAAAATATTTTTTTAAGCAAGATATTGTGATTCCCAAGCTGAAAAGATAAAATACGAATACAATTTTAAAGACTGTAAAAACAGACAGTAGACATCACCATTAATCAATTTAAGCAACAAATTTGTCAGGGTGAATAGCCAACAAAATTATCAGGTACCCAATAAATCTAAAATATAAAACGTGTAAGGTATTCTAATGCAACTTTTCCAAGTAGCTGCGTTTTTCTTGGAATTGCACAGCTGCCTTCTGTGCTGTCCATGGGATCTTTAAAAAAGGACACTGTTGTTTTAAATAGCTTCAGATCAGAGCTACATTCACACATACAGTAACACATCTGAAGGAGAGGGGTTTTTTGGCGCTGAATATGAAACATCAAGAATCCCTAAAATCTTTAGCAAAATGTTACAAGGATTATCATGAAGAAGGCATTTCTTCTGATATTACCTAGCACTTGGTTCTGTAGAAAGTGGTTAAGACTACAACTTACAAACAACCATTTTCACTTTGCAACAGAACATATATCGCCCCCTTACTTGCCTATTACCTCTTGTATGTTTCAGGAATTTCCTGTCCATTTCTACCTTTACCGCAGTACACAAATGAATTTACTTGCTCAAGTGGTTTACCATGCATGAATAACTTGCAACTGCTCACGATATAAGTTCTGTTGCAAAGTGAAAATGGTTGTTTGTAAGTTGTAGTCTTAACCACTTTCTACAGAACCAGGTGCTAGGTAATATCAGAAGAAATGCCTTCTTCATGATAATCCTTGTAACATTTTGCTAAAGATTGTAGGGATGCTTGATGTTTCATATTCAGCGCCAAAAAACCCCTCTCCTTCAGACGTGTTACTATGTGTGTGAATGTAGCACTGATCTGAAGCTATTTTCTCAGTGATAATCCCTACTTTAATCTTTGATACATTCATTTTCGGAGCCATAGTCCTTTAGCATCATACAATCTGTGTACAGAGTACAATTCCATAGGGAGTCGTAAAGCTCAGATTTATTCAAATTAGTAAATTGCCACATTACTAAGTAAATAAAATATTAATATATTCAGCTATTAGAATGTCAAAATGCTAAATTAATAAGCTATTAAGGCATTAAAATACTTAAATTATAACCCTATTTATCAATCAGTCTATCACATTATTATTAGAATTACAGGCCAATGTCAAATATTTAAAAGTCCATAAAAAGCAATATATAATCCAATCATTCTTACTCCAGCAGACCTTGTGTTCCTCTGTATAGTGGTGCTATATGTGGCACACTGCCAAATAAAATTTTATTACTTCCTATGTAGCATTTAGAACAATTATCTGCAAGTATATATGAATTCAGAGAAACTGGGGTTGCTTTCATAGGAGGAGGGAGGGGTCTCAAGATTCAGTGAACTCTATAAATATATAGAGAATATGGGGCATGGAGTCTACGGACAAGTCTTTTATTGATCAACTTGTTCTTCTATTAGTTCTCAAAGATTGCTGGAGATGGCTGCATAAGACTCCAGGTTAAAACCGAGTTTCATTCTCTGCTATGAATTTGTAATTAAACCAGAGTTCATACTTACAAAGGGACTGAAGAAGCCACACATTATTAATATAGGGCCTATAGGGGAGTTTTCAGGGCTTCCTGAAAGAATTGCGAAGATTTGGTTTTAGGAAGTTAGCCCCCCGCCCCCCTCCTAGAAGAATGAATTATTCTGGGAAATATTAAAAAGGAAGAACATTATATTTCCCTGGATGAGAAAAGAAGAAACGTGTTTTTAAAGACAAAGCAACTTCCTGGGATGGGATTAAGACATGGCCCTCAGAACAGGATAGGATTAGCCCTCTACCCATCTCACCACATGGCACCTGGGAAGAATACATCACCCAGCAAGGCTCAACCAAACCTGGGACACAAACCACCTACAAAGTTATCTAAGACATCTGTTCCCTGGGAGTCTGACAGCCAATGGGATACATTTCTTGTACAGGAACAGGAAACTCTAAGGCAGGGCCCAAAAGAATATATAAATCTCGCTCTCTAGCGCTCTCTCTCTCTCTCTCTCTCTCTCTCTCTCTCTCTCTCTCTCTCTCTCTCTCTCTCGATAAAGAGATAGGTAGCTCTATTCATAAGCAAATTCCCTGCAGCAAGGTCTGAACAAAGATAGGATTAGACCTCAGCCATAATAGGAGTTGCCCAACAACCTTTCAGAACACAAGCTCCTTCATTGCATCATCTCAGTTGCACCACCCCCAGCAAACTTCAACCAAACTTAGCAAAGACAACCTATAGAGCCAGCTATAACCCCTACAACAGCCAAGAGAATACCTGCTCTTGCACAGGAAAAGGAAGTTCAAGTTGAAAGCCCACGAGAAGGTATAAATACCCCCCACGCTCAACTCCATGTGGTCAGCTACCGAGAATCACACGTGCTTCGCGGTTTTGCTTCATCAATAAATGGACCCTCTTTCCAATCAGCCTCCAGCCTCCATTTTGTCTCCAGTGCCTTTCTCCCAGCTTGGAACTGGACCTAGATATTTCTTCCAACAATGCCATTAGACTTTACAACTTCGCAAAGGGTAATCCCTGAAACATTTTCTCCTATTGTTAAATGAGGATCATGGGTTGTTAAGCAAATACAGGTAGTCCTCAATTTATGGCCACAGCTGAGCCCAAAATTTCTGTTGTCAAGTGAGACATTTGTTAATTGAGTTTTGCCCCATTTTACAACTTTTCTTGCTACAGTTAAGGGAATCACTGTAGTTATTAACTTAGTAACATGTTTGTTAAGTGAATCTGGCTTCCCCCATGTCTTTGCTTGTCAGAAGGTCGCGAAAAGGTGATCACATGACCCCAGGATGCTGCAACTCTCATAAATATGAACCAGTTGTCAAGCATCCAAATGTAGATCATGGGGAAGCTGCATTGGTTATAAGTTGAAAAATTGTCATAAGTCACTTTTTTTCAGGGCTGATGTAACTTTGAACGGTCACTAAGTGAACTCTTGTAAATCGAGGACTACCTGTACACTATACCATCCATCTAAAATTAATGGTTAAGAAAACTTCAAAAGTAATTTTAAAAGTTACTCCAAGTGAATTCAAATCACTTCTTGGTTGTAAGTGTGGAAACAACGATTTGCCTACATTTGATTATTCAAAAGTTGAAAATAACGATAAGCTGATAACAGAGAGACACATTAAAAACTTTTCTAATCACTCTGTTAAAGGAGTGTTTGGGAAGTTGTCTAATCCCACCTCTTCTCTTTGATGACCAAACAGATGGGGTACTTGGATTGTCTCAAAGGTGCTTTTTCAAAAGGCAACTGGACTTCCTGGTTTTTCTTTGAAAATGTTTTGCTTTTCATCCAAGAAGCTTCTTCAGCTCTGGCTTAATGGTGGGGAATGGAAGGATTTATACTCCTTGCAGACAGCTGGTCATTTGCATTGCTTTAGCAAGTTGCTGAGGTGACCTGGATGTTTATCTGTGTCATCAGGGTCACCTGAGTGCTGCAAATGGGTGTGGAGCCTTCTTGGGACTGTTGAAAGGACTGTGTTGTTTACTAGAGATAGACGATGTCATATCCCTCCCCATCTCTTGACAGAGGGTTGTTCAATTCTTGAAAAGGCACCTTTGGGACAACCATGACCTGGATAACTGAGAATCTCCATAGACAACTGATCTGATTGGTTCTCACACAGTTCAAACATTGCAAAATAAATCCATCCAATCAAGTTCTAACCTCTCAGGCAACCAAGAACAAGTTATTGGTCTTCTCAATGTTATTTTGATTCCTTTTGTTCTCTTACATAGCCTAAACAACTTTTGTTTTCTGCTTAAATCTTTGGTCCCAGAAGATATTTTTCAAATGTGGCATTAAAAATTAAATACACTGGAAATGTAGCAAACAAAACATGTCAATCAAAACCCAACAGGTTGAAACCTCGCCAGTCTCCCTGTGTGATGTGAGAGCCATCTTAGAAATGGATGCAGGCTTCAATCTTTGAAGAAAGACAAAGTGGGGCCTTCCTTAAATAAAAAGAAGACCAAAAGGGAACATAAATTAAAAATTACATTAAATTCTTAAGAGAAGAACACAATTTTAATACCAGTAAGAAATTTAAAAATACATGGATCGATGGGAAAAGCAGTTTGGAGGCAAGCAAACCATCTGATGATATTAGCTGAATAAATTATTTGGGCTGTATGTTAAGTTCCAACATTTTGGATGGATAGCAACATCTAAACTGAGAAGCAGGGCAAGAAACAATTACAAGAGGTGAAGCATTGACCATATTATTACCAATTTAACGTAAGGTCAATGTAACTTCAATTATTAAAAAAAGGATTTGGGGAATATGTAGAAAATTATAGGTTGGTTTAAGTTAATGTCTATTCTCAGAAACCTGGCACAGAGCATCAGGACAAGACAAAAGTATTAATATACAGAAAGGCAAGGTAAAATCTATCTTACTATTCTTTAGAGTTCTTGAGAATATGAATAAAAATGTGAATATGATCCTAGTCAGATAGCTTATTTGGATTTTCAAAGGGCATTTGGTAAAAATTCTTCACTAAATATTTTATTAACTAACTTAAGTTTTACAAGATGACAGAAGACTACATATATATCTGCGATTAATTAAAGGAGAAAGCTGGTCAAAGATGTAAACAAGAGTAAACAAAAACCCACGCTGGATGCTTTTTCAACTTATTCAGATTTTTACCAGATGTCAGAATAAGTAGTGAAAGAACCAAGATTGCTCATGACAACCAATTATTTCAGGTGTTAAAAATATTTATATAACTGTATTTCCAATATCACAGCCAGAATAGAGAGTGCTTTTATATTTCTGTCCATTTAATAGACTTCCAAGTTTTATTGGCTTGACCCTATGGGGTCCCCTTGACCAATGTGAAATGAAGGATCTACCTATCGCAAAAGTTTTGTCTGATCTATTACAGCTTAGTTTGTTTACTGTACTGGACATTTAATAATGTCTAAATACCACACAAAAAATCATAGATAGAACATGATTGTGCCAGACCAGGGATGTCAAACTCAAGGGTGTTTAGATCTGGTCCATGGGGCCATCCTGGACACAGTGAAGGATCAGCCCACCGTGCCTCATGCCAGCAAAAATGTTTTCACACGCCCCTCCAAACTCCGCTTTCGCTGGCAGAGTGCTAGCAAAACATACTACTAGCAAAAGTGATTCCCACCCAGTCCCACCCAGGCCACCATAGGTACCCCCAGCCCAAGTAATGTTGACATGGCCACGCCCATCTTGGACATGTCTACCTGGATATGCCCATCCGGCCCCCTGAGGCCAAACGCAACCCTGATGTAGCCCTCAATGAAAATGAGTTAGGTAGGAAAGAAGGGAAGGAGAAGAAAGGATAGGAGGAGAAGAAGAAGGAGAAGATAGAGGGTTAGAAAGGATGGTAGTGAGAAGTGGGAAAGAGGAGGGGAAGTAGGAAAGCGAAGAGAAGGATGGTGGGGAAAGTCGAAGAAGGATGAGAAGAGTAGAAAGGATTAAGGGAGGGAGTGGCGGTCGAGTAGCCTGGATTGAGCATAATTTGAGTATAGGATCGATTGTTGTATAAGTGATTGTATTGTACACTGGTCAAATTGTGGGAATTATTATGGGGAAAAAAAATTAGAAAAAAAAAAAGAAAACGAGTTTGACACGTTTGCTAGACAGTGATTATTCCTTGGTTCTGTTTCATGATTAGCCAGTAGCTGTTCACATTTATACAATTTCACATTTATTAAGCTTTATATGAAGAAAAATGTAGAGAGGGATTGAACTCAAGAGTACTGACCTGAGTGATTTTTAAATCACTTCTGGCAAAGTAATTCCAATGCTTTTAATGTAAGTAACTGAAAACTAATTCCCGTACATCAGTTTCTTCCTTCATTCAATCAGCTTATGTATTTTGTATCCACATTGCAGCTAATACGCATTCTTATTATACTTACTACATATTTATTTTAACTTACTTTAAATCCAAGATCACTTTCATGCATTAGTCAAAAGCATGCTCTGGTTTTCGAGGCAGTGTTAACTCAATAAGAAAAGTGATCATATACTGTATACTATAGATAGTAATAGCCATAGGACACAGATACATTCATACTCTTGGGTTGATTATGAAAAACCAAAATTTCCAGATCACTTTCCTAAAAAAGATAACTAATATAGCAACAATAAATTTATAAAAGAAAAAATATGCAATGCAATAAAAGAAAATATCAATATTTTAACAGAGCAAAGTATAAAAGGTAAAGGTTCCCCTTGCACATATGTGCTAGTTGTTCCTGACTCTAGGGGGCAGTGCTCATCTCTGTTTTAAAGCCAAAGAGCCAGCGCTATCTGAAGATATCTCCATGTGGCCAGCATGACTGAACACCAAAGGTGCGCAGAACGCTGTTACCTTTCCACCAAAGGTGGTCCCTATTTTTCTACTTGCAATGCTTTCTAACTGCTAGGTTGGCAGACACTGGGACAAGTAATGGGAGCTCACTCCGTTATGCAGCACTAGAGATTCGAACCGCTGAACTGTCGACCTTTCAATCGACAAGTTCAGCATCTTAGCCACTGAGCTACTATCCCTATTAGAAAAAAGTATAACAACCCCAAAAAATAAAACTTATCTCAAAGAGTAAGTAAAGGTAAAGGTCAAGGTTCCCCTCGCACATATGTGCTAGTCGTTGCCGACTCTAGGGGGCAGTGCTCATCTCTGTTTCAAAGCCGAAGAGCCAGCGCTGTCCGAAGACGTCTCTGTGGTCATGTGGCCAGCATGACTCAACGCCAAAGGCGCACGGAACGCTGTTACCTTCCCACCAAAGGTGGTCCCTATTTTTTCTACTTGCATTTTTACGTGCTTTCGAAACTGCTAGGTTGGCAGAAGCTGGGACAAGTAATGGGAGCTCACCCCGTTACACGGCAGCACTAGGGATTCGAACCGTTGAGCTGCCGATCTTTCGATCGACAAGCTCAACGTCCTAGCCCCTGAGCCACCGCGTCCCTCCTCAAAGAGTAAAGAAAGCTTATTAATACTATACATGTTAGTTTATACAAAAATAAAAATGATATACAATAGATTTTTGATGGACTTGAATTGTTTTCTCCATCCAATATTCTGACACAATTTTAGAATAGATTATAATTTAAATTGTGTATTAGTTGAAATGTATAAAAGTACAAGAACAAGTAGCTAACGGCTACTTGTGGAACAGTATAGCAACCACTAAATATATTTCAGAGCTTATGAACAATTTAGAAAAACTCTGTTTCTCAGCAATTTTTTAAAAAACCCTTGATCAAGAGATAAAAGCAAAGTGAAAATTGTAATCTTCAATGTTTGTAGTTTCCATTAATATTCATCAGTGATAATTTTAAATTTTCTGACAAAATTAGATTGCACTTGCAGCCACAGTACAATTTAAAAGAAATTTGTCCACTAATTCCATGCCAGGTCCCAAAATTAACTTTACAAGTTAATTTACATTTAAAGGCATCCATAACCGTTTTGCTTTTTTGCAAATGTAGAAAATCTCAAACTGGTAATATCTTTTTCAGCTCACGAAAGTTATCTATTTTAATAAGGTTTGTTAATCAGAAAAGACACTACCAGATTCCTGATTTTGTGCCGTGATAGGCTGACACAGCTCTTGCCTTCCAATGTCTATGAACATAGAAGTCATTTATTTCAATAGACTTTCATTTCAATAGACTTTTCCCTAAACTTTCCCTAAACTTGCCTTAAGGAAAACCCTCTGATAAACTATTGTACTATTTATTGTATATCTACAATTAGAGGTTGATCTTTCTATTCTTCCTCTCCTTTGCAATTTGTGGTATACTGTATATATCACAAGACAGAATTCTAATCGAGGGGTCTCCAACTTTGACCACTTTAAGACTTGTGGACTTTAATTCCCAGAATTCCCCAGCCAGCCAGCTGGCTGTCTACAAGCCTTAAAGTGGCCAAGCTTGGAGACCCCTGTTCTAATCAAATTTGTGTGTGTGTGTCTGTGTGTGTGTCTGTGTGTATACAAGCAAAAACAAGATCAACCTGTTTTTATTAAACAAGTTCTTGACTTTTTTTACCTTATTAATTAAATTTATTTGTTAAATTTACTTAATAAATGAATGAGATATAAATTAAAAAAATAAATAAATTCCCTTGTGTGTCTTTTAGCCATGTTAAATCAGGGGCACAACCTAGTGGGAACTCTGAGAAGATTCAGGTCAAGATATGCGAAGTTCTACTTAAACCTGTGTATTTAAGCATGTGTAAGTAAAGCTTATACAACCATCAGAGGTGGGCTTAAAATTTTTTAGTGAGGGGTTCTCTGCCCGGCTGCTGGGTGGGTATGACCATGGTGGCCGTGGTGGTGGTGTGTTTTTGCCCTCCCCAGGCTCCGGAGGCTTTCCTTGAGCCTCCAGGAAGGCGAAAATGGCCTCCCTAGGCTCCGGAGGCCCTCTCGAGACCAGAAACAGAACTTCCAGTAGGCCCATTTTTCACCCTCCCCGAACCTCCAAGTGCACCTTGCACATATCTGCATCCAAAACAGCCCGCATGGGGATTACTGGGACGGGTGGGAGAGGTGGACGGGGCCAGTCAGGAGTGGGATTTGGGGGTTCTCAGAACTGCATAGAATCTTACCTAGAGGTTCTCCCAAATCCCCAGCAACCCATCTGTGACCACCATGATTGAAGTTTATGCATCCAAAGCCCAGGGTAGAATGAGACAGTCAGAGGGAAAGAATTCTAATCCATGTTCAATTGTTGATAGAGTTCAATTGGACTCTATCTCGGTAGTAGCCAGATTACACTCTCAGCATCTCCTGTCAGAAGAGCAAGTGATTTTTCCTCACATTCCTGACAGAGTAATTAGTAGTCTAGTAGGTACACCTATTCCTCGATTTACAATCAGAATTGAGACCAGAATTTCCACTGCTAAACCAGGTGGTTATCAATGAGTCATGCCTGATTTTAATGGCACTGCAGTTGTTAAATGAATCATGCGGTTGTTACGTAAATCCAGCTTCCTCTACTGACTTCGCTTGTCAGAAGCTGGCTGATAAGATGACAGATAGGGAACCCATGGATGCTGCAACCACCATAAATACAAGCCAGTGGCCAAGCACCTGAATTCTGCTCCTATAACTGTAGTGATGTTGTGACGGTCGTAAGTGCAAAGACCGCTTATAAGTCATTTTTTCCAGTAACATTCTAACTTCAAAATCATTGCAAGTTGAGGACAGCTATAGTCCTGGGCTACTTAGATAAGTAGTCCAGTTAAGGTCCCCTGGTTGCGGAGACAATTTACAGATTGCTATGGAGTTGGGGGAGTCATTTCAAAACACATCATAAAATGATATGCAAAACATAACATCCAGGCTATTGGTAATTATAGCAACCATCTTTCAGTATTCAACAATCCACAAGCCGCTATTTGTTTATTAGGTCAGACCGCCTTCGGTCTGACCTAAGCATAGTATATAAAATCATCTGCTACAATGTCCTACCAGCCAATGAATACTTCAGCTTCAACCAAAACAGTACAAGAACACACAATAGATACAAACTCATGGTAAACCGATCCAAACTAGACTGCAGAAAATACGACTTCAGTAACAGAATGGTCAATGCCTGGAATGCACTAACTGACTCTGTGGTTTCTTCCCCAAATCCCCAAAACTTTAACCTTGGACTGTCTACTGTAGACCTCACCCCATTCCTAAGAGGTCTGTAAGGGGTGTGCATAAGCGCAGCGCACCAGCATGTCTACCGTCCCTGTCCTAATGTTTTCTTTTATTCATACCCTTTACATGTGTTTATAATTATACTTGTATGTCATAAAATATACGCTTGATGAAAATGAATGAATGAATGAATGAATGAATGAATGAATGAATAAATAAATAAATAAATAAATAAATAAATAAATAAATAAATAAATAAATATTAGGTACCAAAAAAATAGTCTTGTACTCTCTTATTTCCCAAATTCCATCTGCAGAAGTCCTAATCCAGTCACCCAATAACTGCTGAAAAAATAAATTAAAAAAAAGAAGTAAGGGAGGGAGGGAGGGAGGGAGGGAGGGAAGGAAGGAAGGAAGGAAGGAAGGAAGGAAGGAAGGAAGGAAGGAAGGAAGGAAGGAAGGAAAATAATAGATTCTTTACAAAACCAACTCCAGTGCTTTAGAACTCTCTTATGTTGAATATTGGCAAATTCATTTCTTTCTCACGCATATTTTTAAAAATATCCTTTCAAGATGTGAATGCGGGATTTTTGAATTGCTTTATTTAGCTGCATTGGCCGAGATGAAGTTTTCAAAAGGAAAAACGGTAGAGATGGACCATAGAGGAGCCCGTATGGTAGAAAGCAATGATTTCCCCAACCTTGGGCAGCTTGGGAGCAGCAGTGCTTCTGTTAAAATTGTATGTCCCACACCTGATTTCCCCAGACAAGTTATTAAATACCCTTCTATAATATTGCTTGACAAGTGGTTATCCAAGCGTTATTTAAAGGCTGCTAAGAAAGTGGAAGCTGGTGCCTTCTAAGGCAAGCTGTCTTTCCCAATAACTCAATTTGCTCTTGAAGAATGCCCTGGGGCCAATACTGTTCTTGGACCCTTTGCTGGTTGGTTTTTGGTGAAAGTGGGGAGGCAGAGTGGTTGATGAGCTGAGAAAGTTATGGGGCAGGACATTTCTTTTCTCTAAAAACTGGAACTAATAGCTTCCATTCAGAGTCAACCCCACCCGTTTTCAACTGCCGTTTGAAGTTTAGCAGCCCGGCGCAGCATTAACTATAAAGTAATTTATAGTAAGGTAATTATGGGGGGGAAAACAGTGCGTGTTGGGAAAACATGTAGATCTTCAAAGGCAGGTGTAAGAAGCAAAGTTGAATCACGGAAAAGTCAGCCTGATTTCCTCTTAATATTAGTAATTTTACACTCGGTTGTCAAAGGGGATTTACCCTTGCTGCTTTTATAGAAAAACGGGGAGAGATTTCCCTTGATTGGGGAAGTTGTTCTCTGGTGACACGATGCATCCTTTGGTCCAGTTTTGAAAAAGCACGACTCGTTTCACATAAAGGGATGTAGAAAAAATATGAAGCAGAAATGATTCTTCACCAACTAGAATTTGTAATGCTGGGCATCCCTATGTAAACCTACTGGGAATACTGTGTTCAATGGAGTTTACTATGTAGCTAGTGTGATTTAGCCCTGCAACCCTATTTAAAAACGTATTTTATTTATGCTCGTAGGTCACTCGCTTATGCACCAATGAATCTGTTTTTACTGCATATACATAAGCTTATTTATGCACATGCAGTTTACCCATCTCTTTCTCTCTAATTCTCTTTCTCTCTTTTTCCTTTATTTTTTTCCCCCTTTTGGCAACACTGCTGCACATTCCTTCTTTAAACAGCACCACTCATTTTTCCTTTGAAAAAAATAAAAATCAATATATTTCTATACATCTCTATAAGGAGAAAGGCGAGTATCTTTTACCAACTATTCCTTGAGCTTGTTTGTTTTTAACAACAAGAGACGGTTACAATTTTAGATTGTTCTATGTATTGCTAGCAGGCTGAACATGATACTGTTTACCAGGAAAAAATAAATAAATTGCATTTATATAGGGTTTTTGTTGTTGTCGTCATTGTTTTAAAAGAGGATTTTCCCCTTGTCGCATTTACTAATGAACTCATGATTATCTATTGTTGCCATTTCAGTGACTCAACACATCACGCTGATCCTTATTCAGCATTAAGAGTTTTCTCTTTATTTCTGCTAGAAAACCCAATCAATAAAGCGCTTAACAAATTATTCAAATGAAGCTGGACAATTGCAATGAAAACCATGCAGAGTATAAAGGAACATTGTTGGCTTACATAGGGAATTACAGCTGGATAATTATGTAATGATGAAAAACCATTTATTTATATACAATCATTTTATCTCACATAGAACTTAGTCAATATACAAAATCCAACTTATGAAAACAACATAATGTTATACTGGTAATACTTAAGGATAATACTAATACTTCTGCCAATAATTCCATATTTTTCAGCCACCAAATGTCTTCCCCTCCCCAAGCCCCCAAATTTTTACAAGCTTCAGAAGGCCATGTGCGTGAGAACCTCTTCATCTTGACAAATAAGCTGAAGGGAACACCCACCAATGGGTCTCCTCTCACTGCCTACTGTATTGTAGTAGGAGCAGACCTTCAACAGTCCCTCTCTCTCTCTCTCTCTCTCTCTCTCTCTCTCTCTCTTTCTCTTGCAGATATCTAACCCAGGGGTGAAATGCTACCGGTTTGGACCGGTAGCGATGGCGGCGGGTGGTTCGGAGAACCTGTAGCAAAAATCCCTGCCCCACCCACCCATGCCCAACTGAGCTGCACAATCATCAAGAGGTGTTTTTTTTTAACTTTTAAAAGCATTTTTGCTTCCACTAAAAAAATGCTTTTAAAAGGGTCTTAAAGAAAACAACAACAACAACAAAAGTGCATATAGTCAAGGCTATGGTTTTCCCAGTTGCAATGTATGGCTCTGAAGGTTGGACCATAAGAAAGGCCGAGGGCCAAAGAATTGAGGCCTTTGAACTCTGGTGCTAGAGAAGACTCCTGCGAGTCCCTTGGACTGCAAGGTGAACAAACAAGTCAGTTCTAGAGGAGATTAACCCTGACTGCTCTTTAGAAGGCCAGATCCTGAAGATGAAACTGAAATATTTTGGCCACCTAATGAGAAAGAAGGACTCACTGGAGAAGAGCCTAATGCTGGGAAAGATTGAGGGCAAAAGAAGAATGGGACAACAGAGAACGAGGTGGCTGGATGGAGTCACTGAAGCAGTAGGCATGAGGTGAAATGGACTCCAGAGGATGGTAGAGGACAGGAAGGCCTGGAGGAAAGTTGTCCATGGGGTCGCGATGGGTCGGACACAACTTCTCAACTAACAACAAAAAGAAAAAATGTTTTTAAAGGGTTCTGATGATCAGGCAACTCAGCTGAGATCCTCAGAACCCTTTAAAAGCATTTTTTCTACAACCTCTTCAGCGGAAGCGGTTGTAGAAAAAAATGCTTTTAAAAGGCTCTTCTGGTGATCCCAGCTGACTTGACTGATCATCGGAGGCTTTTAAAAGCACTTTTTACAACCTCTTCGGCTAAAGAGGTTGTAGAAAAAATGCTTTTAAAAGTAAAAAAAAAAGTTGGCAACGCCCACCCAGTCACATTAACCCCCTCCACCAAGCCACGCCCACAGAACCAGTAGGAACAAATTTTACATTTCATCCCTGATCTAACCCTAGAGAATTTCTCGAAGCCTGGCACTTAGGCAAAATAGGCCATCAACAGGCACATAGAGATCAGCAACCTCTACATTCCATTTAAAAGAGACAATCAACAATTGACTTTGTATATAAATATACAAATAGAATGAAGACTATTGCTAACATAGTGTAAGCCGCCCTGAGTCTTTGGAGAAGGGCGGGATATAAATGCAAATAAAAAAAAAAACAAGTTAAAAAGGAAGGAAAAAGATTAAGACATTTCCTCACCAGCAGTCAACAACCGGATAAGCACAGATTAACACCAGGAGTAACACCAGCTCACCAATTAAACAGTAAATAACAGCCTAATCAAGGAACTACTAGGGAAATAACTTTCCTACCAACACTGACAGGGCAAGCTACTGTAGAGAAATAAAGAGGCGACCCTGCTAGCACTGATGAAGCTACCTAGTTAGATAATAAAATATCTGTAAGAAAACAGCCAAGCTCACGGAACACCAAGGACCTCATGGTTCAATCCTGAGCTACAAATGTTCTCATCTATTGAGAAGAATATTTCAAGTATTTCACAGTTGCTTCAACAATGTAGTCTTTCCGAAACGGTGTATTTTAAAGGTGTTGCACTGAAACTATAATCGTTTACAGTTTGCAGGGCAATGGATGTCTGAAAGTAATCAAATTGGGGGGTATGTGATGTCTAGCTGATGGACCTGTCAATCAAGGCATGCTAATATAGGCTCTTCCTCCCAAATCAGCAAAATCTTATTGAAATAAATTCTTAAGAGGCATCCCTGGGTTAATGATATTACACTTTAATTTGAAAATAAATAAATAAATATAGGCTAAACCATTGACCCGCAAAAAAAGGCTTACTTCAGTAGCAACGGCACTTAGCCTTATAGACTGTACTGCTATTAAACTATACTGCTTTTCTCTAAGCAGTTTACAGAGTCAGCATATTGCCCCCAACAATCTGGGCCCTTATTTTATCAACCTCGGAAGGATGAAAGGATGAGTCAACCTTGAGCTAGTCAGGATCGAACTGTTGGCAGTCAGCAGAATAAGCCTGCATTACTGCACTATAACTACTGCGCCACCACAGCACAGTTTTGAATGTGGAATATTTGCAGATATTGTCATAACAATATGACTGGGAAAATGTATCATATTTAAACGCACCCACCTCTCTTATCTTCCTAGACTTTTTTCCTTTGTTTTTAGTAATCCTAGTCAGCACTTCTTTACTCTCCTATCATCAGGCAGGAGAAACATAGCCAGCCAAATGAACAGGCTGAAAAATAGCTTTTAGCCTATGGGGTGTCAGACTTCTGAATGCAACATAACACCACAGTTAGGTTTAATATGTTTAATATGTTTAATATATTTATTTTATTTATTGAGTTATTGAGATGTTATTTTGTGTTGGGGGGGGCTGCACCAAGGGAGGCTCATTCAATTTCATTGTACACATGTTGGGCATTGACAATAACGGTTTGGTTTGGTTTGGTTTGATCCCCAGAATTAGATATATTCAGCCAAATGTTCAACTCAAGCACAATTGCTACCAACCTGCCTTCCATTGAGGACCTGTATACTGCACGAATCAAGAAGAGGGCCGTGAAAATATTTGCAGATCACTCGCATCCTGGACATAAACTGTTTCAACTTCTACCCTCAAAATGACGCTATAGAGCACTGCACACCAGAACAACTAGACACAAGAACAGTTTTTTCCCGAGGGTCATCACTCTGCTAAACAAATAATTCCCTCAACACTGTCAGACTATTTACTGAATTTGCACTACTATTAATCGTCTCATAGTTCCCATCACCAATCTCTTTCCACTTATGACTGTATGACTATAACTTGTTGCTGGCAATCCTTATGATTTATATTGATATATTGACCATCAATTGTGTTGTAAATGTTGTACCTTGATGAACGTATCTTATCTTTTATGTACACTAAGAGCATATGCACCAAGACAAATACCTTGTGTGTCCAATCACACTTGGCCAATAAAATTCTATTCTATTCTATTCTATTCTATTCTATTCATACAATCACAATGAGATTAATCTTGTCCTTTTTTCCCCCTAAGATTAGGAAAAACTTTTGAACCAGATTTGAAGTTTTAAGAATGTCTCGTGGACACCAACACCCGCTAAAGTGTCTATTAAGAATTAAAACACCAGAATAAATCTATTTGCTTTTACTACTAATTTTTGAGATTATTTTTTTTTTCCAAAGTGGGAAAACTCCAGTCTAAATTTTAAGAAAAAAGCAGATCAAGTTAGAGACTGGGATGGAAGCGAATTGGATGCTCTGTAACACAGCTGACAAGTACCATTTCTTTTGAAAAGCGTTTAAAAATGCTGGCATACTTATAGCAATGTCAAACTCTTTTGAGAATACTATTTTATTCCAACATTCCCTGAAACCATAATGTGACGTGTTCTTGGAAACAGTGGAACAAAAGAATTAGTTCCTTTAAAGAATTTCAACCTGCTATAAATGTGTCAGATTTTTTTTTTTCAAGTTGAAAGAGTGAAATAAGTACCATTTCACCATCATCTAAAGCAGAAATGTTCAGTCTAATGTTCTAGAAATAAAATTTTTTTAAAAAGTCCCTGAAACCTTTAGGATTGTCTCCCAGAAATCTTCCAAAAATCATTAAATGCCAAATGTTAACATTAAAGAGAAGGGGAAAAGAATTTAATACACAATTGCAAAGTTATAATTGCCTTTTTAAAAAAAATCGTAAATATAGTTTAAGACCAGAAAAGACCAAGTCCATAAAACATGATTCTGTAGATGACCAGAGTGAGCTTGAAGGAGGGCCCAAATGCATCATCAACCTTGAGTCCCTTTGTCCTCATAAGAGATCTTAATCAACCTCACCTTGAATTCCACTGACTTATATACCGCCAATTTGCTTGGACCGTTAGTAGTTTAGATTCTTGTAGAGAGCTTTAAGCTTGCAATAAACCTTTATATTCATTTGAACTGCCTGGGTTTCCTGATTTCTCCAGCTTGATTGATCCATTTTATTATTAAGCATCCAATATAAATCATCCATGCCAATTGTTGTTTTTGTTGCTGTTTGTATGTTTGCTTTTATTCATACAAGGTTTATGCGTATGTGAGTGTAGGTAAATAATGGAGGAAATCCAGAGTGGGAAAACAAACAGACTTTGGTATTCTTAATTTCCAAAAGTATTAAAGGACATAGGTAGATCTCAAAGACATTTATGGAAATAACAATGCTGATGGAACTGTTTGCCTTCATTTGTGATGATGGAACTGTTCTTCAGTATGGAAGCAACTCTTTAAAAATAGAATCACTTTCCACGAGATGGGCGTCCATATATACATTTGATAAATAAATAATAAAATTTAAAAATAAAATACTATACTGTTCAATAGAACAAGGAATCCTTTTAAGTGCACAAGAATTGGCTGTGGATACCTGGGTACCTATGGAAGCCATGCTGTCTGTTCTTCCCCTACTCAATTTCATGCGTGTGGTTAACAGTTGATACTGCAAATATCATTATTTTATATACAGTAGTGCAGAATGCGAGTTCAACACTTAGCATCCTTGGACGGGTAGTAGAGTTTTGTACTTTAAAGAAAGACCTGTAGGGAATCTCAGCATGGCAGGTTAGAGACAGAAGAGGAAAAAATACATTGGGAGAAGGCAATGACACCTTACACCAACATGATGATGGCAAGCAAGCTATTGTATATGTTCTGGTATTCATCAGAACTCAAGCTCAGCCCCAGGGAGTCTTTACTACAATTGCAGAAATGTGTATCCCTTTCAAAAAAAAAACCAATTATAGCAATATAATCTTTATGTAATCTAAGAAGGTTACAAAAATTGTTTTGGAAAAAGGGGGAAAAAACCCATTTTACTCAATTGCTGTATCTCAGTTGTTGGTAAGCCATATGTTTTCACAACGCAACCTTCAACTTCCATTATGATGTTTTTACAGAGGTTTTGAATAGCACCCTCTGAGATGCTCAAACCTAAAACAATTCCGTAAAAATCTGAGTTAAACGGATCAAAACATCAAGTGGACTGCAGATATTTTCAAATTTAGAGAAAGTCTGCTAACAATTAAAGCTCTTTTCACAACACATTTATTTAGTTGGCGTTTCTGGCATCTGTTTGATTACATCAAGCCAGCCTGCATTATTCTTTTTTCTCTGCTTTTACAACAATAAGCAAACATTTCTAATGTTTGCAAGGGAACACACCATTACACATCCAGTATTACAGACTTCCATTTTAAACAGAACCTGTAGAGAGTAAGGGGATTAAGGGAATCCTAACTGTAACCTTGTCAGAAATAGATATGTATGTATGTATGTATGTACATACATACATACATATCTATCTCTGATATGTATACATATCAATCTTTCAATCATATAAACTTTCAATCTTACACGGGAAAAGACCCAAACATACCAAAACCTGCATATATATATATATATATATATATATATATATATATATATATATATATATAGGTCTTTGGTTGTTCGGGTTTTCTCCCGTGTAAGATTGGAAGTGTCTTGGCGACGTTTCGACGAAGTCTCATTCGTCATCTTCAGGCTTCAGCTTGCTGAAGCCTGAAGATGACGAATGAGACTTCGTCAACGTCGCCAAGACACTCAATCTTACGGAGAAGACCCGTACAACCAAAGAGCTATATACAAACACGTGTGAAAACCTCAGAAAACAAATATATATATATATATATATATATATATATATATATATATATATATATATACACACACACACACACACACACACACACACACACACACACACACGTTTTCGTAGGTTTTCACGGGTAAAGGTATGTAGGTGTTGGCATATTCGGGTCTTCTCCCGTGTAAGGTTGAGAGTATCTTGGCGACGTTTCAATGAGGTCTCACTCATCATCTTCAGGCTGGTGCTTTCGGCTTTGTGCTTCTGTGAGCAAAGCGTGGTCGGAGCTGCCGTCTCTCTATAAATACTGGTGAGGAGGTGGGGAGTGTTGCTGTGAGCAGGTTGGTTGGCTGTGTGGTTGCATCTTGATTGGTAGATGGAGTGGGTATTTGCAGATTGGTCGGCTGCCTTGCAGCATCCTGTGTGGGTGTGGTCCTAGACTTTTGTATATATGTATGTATGTACGTATGTATGTGTGTATATATATAGATGTTTTCTGAGGTTTTCGCGGGTGTTTGTACGTAGGTCTTTGGTTATTCGGGTTTTCTCCCGCGTAAAATTGGAAGTGTCTTGGCGACGTTTCAACGAAGTCTCATTCGTCATCTTCAGGCTTCAGCTTCGTACTTCTGGGAGCAATGTGTGGTTGCAGCTGTTTCTTCCTTTTTAACTGCTAGTGGGGGTTTGAACTGATTGGGTGGGAGCTTGGCTGTACTCTGATTGGATGGGGTTTTTTTATGCTCTGATTGGATGGGGGTGTGTCTGTTTGGGTGGGGGCTTGGTTGTGCTCAGATTAGTCTGAGTTGCAGGGGGATTTGAGCTGGTGAGCTGCATTGCTGTTGTTTGGCTTCGTGTTCATGTTCGTGCTACATCTTCATAGTGGGTGTCTGTCTGCTGCATGTATGGATTGGAGGGGTTTGAAATGGCTAATGTTGCAGCTGCGGTCTGGCTTCTGGTTCTTGGTCATGCTTCATGATATATATAGATATATAGATATACATATACATATATACATATATACATATACATACACATACAAGCTCAGCGTCTTGGCCACTGAGCCATCCCATATAGATATAGATATAGATATAGATATAGATATAGATATAGATATAGATATAGATATAGATGTATGGGATGAGGTGGCTCAGTGGCCAGGACGCTGAGCTTGTCGATCGATAGGTTGGCAGTTTAGCAGTTCGAATCCCTAGTGCCGCATAACGGGGTAAGCTCCCATTACTTGTCTCAGCTTCTGCCAACCTAGCTGTTCGAAAGCATGCAAAAAATGCAAGTAGAAAAATAGGGACCACTTTTGGTGGGAAGGTAACAGCATTCCATGAGTCTTTGGTGCTTAGTCATGCCGGCGTCTTCAAACAGCGCTGGCTCTTTGGCTTTGAAACGGAGATGAGTACCGCCCCCCTAGAGTTGGAAACGACTAGCACATATGAGTGAGGGGAACCTTTATCTTTACCTTATGTATGTATGTAATATTTATTTATTTATTTATTTAATTAATTAATTCATTGGCCACCCACGTTACCACAGGGTAGCTCTGGGCAGCTTACTGTCATTAAAATAGGTATACATATATACATTAAAATATTTTTAAAAATTAAAATCAAACTTGGGAGAGGAGTTGGAAGAAGTGGGATCTGTTGTTACTCGATAAACCACCTTCATTGTGCTACTTCCCCATTGGAGTTGCATTGCTGTTCGCCCATTGGATCCCCAATTTAACCTTCCTAGACAAGGCAACAAGTGGTTAAAAAACCATTGTTTCTGCCCAGAATGTCCAGATAAGTTTCATAAGGAGTTTAGACAACTCCTTACTTTCACTGAACTATAAGAAGGAGAATAAGGTACAAAACAAACAGACTTGAAAAATTTTGTTATTGCTGCTTATTTCAATAATAGTCATTGTAGCCTCCCTATGCAGTTGATACAGTGGTGGGATTCTACCAGTTCTACCCGGTTCGTGTGAACCGGTTGCAGCAGCGGCGGGAGGCTCCACCCACCCACCCGGACATCTCACGGATTCTTGCACATGCTCAGAGGTGGTGCACGCGCTCACATTTGAGAACTGGTAGTGAAGGTAAGTGAATACCACTACTGAGTTGATATCTTGGTTTGGTCTACTTAATAGGATTGATTTATCTCACTGAGATGATAAAAGATCATAATCAGTGAATAAGTATTCAGCATGTTTGAGAACATTAGACAAATGTGTATGGAACTATTGTATTGAACCTTGGTATAATTTTACAGTATATACGTTTACTCATAAATCTTATTCTCAGATACATTGAGTACAGAACTGTGACATCATTGTCATTAGAACAAGAACATGTATACTACTTCGTTGAGATGTGGAAGGGAATGTTTGAAGCTTCTGGGATGCAGAATAGCTTTTTCATCTGTTTCACACTGTTCTCATCCTAATTTCAGATACAATGGTCCAGAAGGGGAAATAATCGGAGATGCAATCCTAGTTTTAGTTTTAGTTTTTTTACATTTGTATCCTGCTTTTTCTTTGGGAGTTGAAGGCAGCACTTTGTCCCATAAACCCAGGCTGATACCTAGTCAAACATTGAGCTGAATTGTTGAGCTTCCTGGTTGCAATCAAATATCCTAAATATTACAATGTACAGCTGGCAAACTTGGATTCAAACTCCATCCGTTATGTTGACTTGTATGGTCTAATTTCCCTGTGGAAGAGTGATACTTTATTGGACAAAGATATTCCAACCTTTAGACTGGAGCCTATCAACAAGTTAATCAACTATAATAGCCTCAAGAAAAAACACTAGTAGTCGGAGGGGTAATACATACAAGGAGTCCTCAACGTATGAATAGAATTGAGCCCCAAATTTCCATCACTAAGGGAGGAAGCTGTTAAGTGAGTTCCATCTCATTTTATGACCCTTTTTTTTCCTGCCACGATGGTTAAACAAATCACTGCAATTGTTAAGTGGATTATGAGGTCATTAAGTGAATTGGGCTTCCCCCATTGACTTTGTCAGAAGCCAATTGGGAAGGTTAGCAATGGTGATCACATGACCCTGGGACAGTGAAACTGTCATAAATATATGCCAGTTGCTGCGCACCCAAATTTAGATCAGGTGACAAGCGGGATTTGCAACGGTTGTAAGTGTGAAAAATAGTCTTAAGTCACTTTTTTTCAGTGCCATGATAACTTCAGTCACTAAACAAATCACTGTAAGTCGAGAACTGCCTGAATTACTTTCTTGAGTATAGCCATTCCAGAAACAAAGTACAATTGCAATATTAAAATAACCCCAAATATAGAAAATCTGAATCCCCAATTTCCGTTTCCACACCTTTATTATAGAAGGATCTATCTAATTTGTCCTGTGGCACTAAGATGCCAGAGACATTTCTCTTCCAGGGCTACATCCTTACAAATAGAAATACTTAAGTTCTATTCAGTGTTGTGAGCCAAACACTATATTATCAGAACTTTCATCAGAATAGACCTTGGAGGTCTTTTAGTCCAGCCCCTGTTCAAGCAGAAGATCCTATACCATTTCAGACAAGCGACTGTCCAGTCTCTTCTTTAAAAACTCCAGTGAAGCGTCTGAAGGCAAACTGTTCCACTGGTTAATTGTCCTCACTGTTAAGAAGTTTCTCCTTAATTCCAGGTTGCTTCTCTCCTTGATTAGTTTCTTGTCCTGCCCTCTGGTGCTTTCGAAAATAAATTGATCCCCTCCTCTTTGTGGCAGCCTCTCAAATACTGGAATACTGCTATCATGTCCCCCCTAGTTCTTCTTTTTTCTAGACTAAGGTACAGGTAAAGGTTCCCCTCGCATATATGTGTTAAAGAGTTTCCGGTTCTAGACGG
Organism: Ahaetulla prasina; assembly: GCF_028640845.1. Lineage (NCBI taxonomy): Eukaryota > Metazoa > Chordata > Lepidosauria > Squamata > Colubridae > Ahaetulla > Ahaetulla prasina. The sequence continues at coordinate 96,298,821 of NC_080544.1, read as the reverse complement.
CGGTGCTCATCTCCGTTTCAAAGCCGAAGAGCCAGCGCTGTCCGACGATGTCTCCATGTTCATGTGGCTGGTATGACTAAACGCCGAAGGTGCACGGAACGCTGTTACCTTCCCACCAAAGGTGGTTCCTATTTTTCTACTTGCATTTTTACATGCTTTCGATCTGCTAGGTTGGCAGAAGCTGGGACATGTAATGGGAGGTCACTCCTTTACATGGTGCTAGGGATTTGAACCACCAAACTGCCGACCTTTATGATTGACAAGCTTAGCATCTTAGCCACTGAGCCACCGCATCCCTAGTTCTCTAGACTAGCTAAACTCAAATCCTGCAATTGTTCTTCATATGTTTTAGTTTCCAGGTCTTTAACCATTTTAGTTGTTCTCCTTTGCACTTTTTCCAAAGTCTCAACATCTGTTTTGCAATGTTTTGTAACCAAAACTGGATGCAGTATTCCAGGTGTGGTCTTACTAAGGCTTTATAAAGCAGCACTAATACTTCACATGATTTTGATTCTATGCCTTCTGTTTATACAACCCAGGATTGTATTAGCTGTTTTGGCTGCTGCCATACACTGCTGACTCATGTTTAAGTGATCATCCACTAAGGTTCCAATGAGGATCTAAACCAAGAGGGCAAGTTATTCTTAACTCATTGATTTTTGTTATTCTAAATATTCTGAATTTTTTTTATCCTAAATTATTCTGATGTGGGTCTAACTGCCGTTTATAAACTTTCCTATAGAGTTTTCCTATAGTTTTTCTTGTTCTTAATATTTAAAATGCACAAAAGTCTTTCTTTTGGATTATAATAGGAATCAGAATTGAATAAATTATGAAGTAATGTCTGATCCCAGATCTTGCCCCATGAACCCAAGTTGCTACAATGATAACGTCCTGGAGTTGCTGGGCACAGCCATATAAAATAAATTCAGATAAATAAATGGCCCAACCAGATGCACAAAAGGCTTAGATTGCAGTTTACAATCTGTTCATGAATAAATGTTTTCTAGTGTGAATTACGTATTGTTTATTGACAAGGAACAAGCAGCTGTATAAATGCAAGAAGAGCAAGCATCTTGAAAAGAACAGAATTGCTTGGAAAAATATTTCCCAAATGCCTCAGATAAGTAAGTATTTTATCTTAACAGTTAAAAAAAATAAATCTCAAGCACACTAAAGATTCTTTTTTGATATTGAAAATAACCACAAGGAATACGTATAAGCATTTGGACAACAACTGCATTACATTAAAGATGCGGGTCCAAAATCTAAGGCAAGCCAGGATTTTTTATTATTGTTATTTTATTTTAATCTTTTTAAAAGATTGCTAAAAAGCTCGAGGAGTGATTGTGGTAGCTTATAAAGATGAGGTTTCCTAAAGCAAGATTTATGGTCATTAAAACCAAGCTGCTTATATTCATAAAGTGTTTTAACTTAATTACTGCCATATGATTCCTTAAAATGATTCAAAATTAGATCGTTCTCCAGATTCCCAGGTAACTTCTAGCTTTCATTAACAGTCAATTAATATTAAGTAATATAACATTAATTAAATAGGCTGAAGATTGGTTTTGCTCTTCTCATGCAAAAGCAAATTTCTAATTCAGCCCAATGGAAAAGGGGGAGAAAAATCCTGCATGGCTATTAATTTCCTTCCTTTTCCTTCCATTCTTTATCTATGATATAAACTAATAAACTGCCTATTGGGTTTTTTTCCCCCTAAAGGGAGTCTTAATCTCTGAAATAATAATAAGGTAGGTGAAATTGTCAATAGATGAAACTGCAGACACATGACAATATTTTAAGAATAATTTATTTACCCAATTTATTTTTCTGTGCCTCTTTGTAAAGCTTAAACGAGATTATGGTTGCTGCAAGTTCAACATGCACACTGAATGAAGCTCTGTAATCATGCAGTTCAATTCTAAGCCCAATTTTTCCTGCCTCTACACAGTAAAGCATTAACATTTTAGCAGGAATTACTAATAACGCAAATCATGTCAAAAAGGTTACAATCTAGGAGCTCAAACCTATGCATGCTTACCAAGGAGTAGATCCACCTAGTTCAAAAGAATTTCCTTCCCCAAATGAAAATGTTCAGGCCATCACAGCTCTAAATATTATTTTTTTTTCATTCCCCCAGTCAGCCATATGATCAAAGACGATTTTCAGAGTGTTAATTTAAACCTTCCTGATCCGAAGTGGAAAAGCCAAAATCCACATCCCTGCAGATCAGCAACCCATACTGAGCAATTCTGAACTTATAACTTTGAGGCGGATTTCATAAATTGGAGGCTGGAAAGAGAGCTACAATAAGGATTCTTATTCCCCAGTCACATAATTTCTGATCGTCTCTCAGATATGAACATTTCAAAAGCTGTCATCCCGGGAGCCTTTTCAACTTGTAGACAAATCTCTTCGGTGTCATGGAAACCCTATGATGACTACCAACCCATGCTCCAATCCTACCCCCCCCCCAACACAAACACACCCCAAAGTCCTGGATACAATTCCCGGCAGTCCCTTTTCTCTTCAAGACCCACGTCCATTCCACATCTCATTGGGCGCCTTAATGAAGCCCATGTGTTTCCAACAAAAACCCACAAACATTTCCCCATGGCCCTCTTCACCCCTTCTCACAATGGCACGAGTGACATTCCCCCTTCTCCCCAGTCCCCACCCACCCATTCCCTTTTTCCTGAGCCTTCAAACAGCGCCCCTGGAGGACCCATCCAAGAATCCCACCCCCGGCTCTTACTGGAATTGCAACGGGAAAGGCATTGGAACTCCGAAAAAAGATCCACACGCTTCCCTGCGCGCTTCCCAGCCTGCTTCGCCCTACTCCAGGGTGACCAAGCTCCCAGAAGATGGCATGAAGATGAAGATAGGCTAGATAAATCGAGTCGCGTGTCAATGAATAATAATAATAATAATAATAATAATAATAATAATAATAATAATAATAATAATAATAATAATAATAATAATAAATACCCCCGGGATCATCAGGGTCGCAAGAAGCAAGTTGCAACTCACGGGCCAGGCAGGCAGGCTGGCTCAGTTGGAGAAGCGAGAATGCCAGTCGCTCGACCCCCGCCCGCCGCTGACACGGTGCAACCCAGGCCCCGCGGTTGCCAAGGGGTGCACGGCTGTCTGTCTGTCTGTCTTGTCTGTCCGCGGGCGCTGTGTGCAAGCGAGATGGATTTGACACGCACACCTTCCAAGCCCCCTTTGGCAAGCCACATGCAGCACACCAACCAAAGCAGCGGAAGAGCAGATCCAGCGAGGCTCAAGGCGTCTCGGAACCGCGTCCGATATAAGGGCAAGCGTGCGGGCCTTGCTTGGACCCCCCCTCGGACCCCCACCCCACCAGCACAGGCAGCCGGTTGCTACTGCTGCAGCCCAGACTTATTGGCCGCAAAGTTTCGCTGCAGCCGCAACCCAAGGAGACGAAACAACGAGGAGGGGGAAAAAGGGAGGAGGGACAGAAAGAGAGAGAGAGAGAGGCAGGTTTCGGGCTCGGTTTTCCGAACGATGCAACCCCATCCTCGGTTGCCCCTGCAAGAGACTCGGGCGCTTGCAAAGATTTCTGCCCAGCACGAATCGGCAGAAGGCGGCATCCCCACCATCGAGGCTGGAATAAACTCCCGCATCCTTCGGGTCCTATTTCACAAGCACACCGGCTTTTTTGTTGTTTTTCACGCGTCCCCCGAACCCGCTGCTCCGGCAGAAAAGTAGCTCGGCTGACTTACGTCCCCGCAAAGTTGTTTGGGGGGGGGGAAGATGGGAGCTCTCCCCCCACCCACCCTCTCCACCCCCGGCCTCAGCCGAGGCTCCGAGGTCCCAGCCAGGTTTTTGCCGATCTCGGGGACTCACCGTCGGCTGCTGCTACTACTTCGGCGGTTAACGCGTTCGCCCCGGCCGCTACCAGCCCCCGGCCGGGAGACAAGGCAGCGCCAGGCTAGTTTCTAACCCCTCGCCGCCCTCCTGAAGCATTTCCCTCCGTTCCCCCCGCCCCCCCCCCCACACACCCCGCTTTGGCCTCCTGACAAAAATAATAATAAATTCCTCTTTTCTTTGAAAAAGAAGCAATAAAGGTAAACCTTCTCCAGCCAATATTTCTTTATGATCTGGCACGGCAGGTTTAACACCCCCCAACCTTTCCTGAACAGAGCATTTTCTCTTGATAAAGAAAGAAAATAAAAATCAGCAACCCCACCAAACAAAAACAAGAGGGGGAGGGAGAGAGAGAAAGCCTTTTGGTTAATTGAGAAAAGAGGGAGGAAGGAGGGAGGAAGAGAAACGAAGGGCGAAAGTATTTACCAATTCACAAAGGCTGCCTTTTTTTTTTTTTCCTTTCTTTTTAACGCAAAGTCCATGGCTTAAAAAGCGTTTAATTCGTCGGATCCCACGCGTTAATTATCCACCTTTCAACCAAAGAGGTAGCCGCGAGGCGGGTTCTTAAATTGATCCCCCTGGACGCTTCCAAATCGTCGCGATTCATCTCATTTCTGCCCCGCTTGTCCTCTTCCCGAGACTGCGAAATTTAAGAAAGGGGCCAAAACCCCGCTATCCCATCCGGAATTCGTCGGCATCGAGCTTCTGAACCGAGCCGCCGCCGCCGCCACCTCCATTTAAATCCACCATCAGGCAAAAGGACCTAGGAGGAAAACGATCAAACGCGACTTCTTTTCGGATGCAACCCAGATAATCCGACTAAATCCAATAGATTTGCCTCGAATCTGAAATTGCCCTCTAAATGGAAGTCCCTTCGCTTGAGGTCCAGGGAGAGGTGATTTCGCACCACGCACCGCGTCAGAAGAAATTTTCTCTGGGTATACGGGTAGTTTAATCTCGCTCTCTCGCTCTCTCTTTCTCCTTCCCTCTCTCTCCTGGATGCATAGTGCTCGCTAAAAAGGAAAAGAGAGAGAAAGAAGACCGAGAACGTTGCTTTTCCTCTATTACAGTTTTCAACTCCAAATTGCTGCGAGATGAAAAATGGTACAAAGGTACCCCTAGTGGCCAAGAGGGGAATAACATGAGCTTTCATCCCTCCTTGTCTCCCTTCCTCCCTCGCTTTCTTCCTGCCTTTTCCAAGACAACTCATCTGTTTAGAGCATTTACTGTAAGGAGCCTATTCTGCCTGCTTAATTAGCTCTATATCTAGATGCAGGAATAAATTCTGGTGCCATCCAACATTAAAGGAATGAGAATTTTAAATGTCCTCCTTTGCTACTTGGCGAGCACCAAGGTTCAACCCTGAGCTACAAATATTCTCTTCTATTTTCTACCGATCGTAGGTCAAACAAATCCCATTTTACAGTTGAAGGCAAGGACTTATACTAAATCAGCATCTGAATATAATCCTCAACTTACAATTTTCATTTAGTGTCTGTTCAAAGGTGCTGGAAAAAAGAGACTTGGTTCTCATCCCCATGGTCACATGATCAAAATTCAGGCGTTTGACGACTGGCATATAATATAATATAATATAACAACAGAGTTGGAAGGGACCTTGGAGGCCTTCTAGTCCAACCCCCTGCCCAGGCAGGAAACCCTACACCATCTCAGTCAGATGGTTATCCAACATTCTCTTAAAAATTTCCAATGTTGGAGCATTCACAACTTCTGGAGGCAAGTCGTTCCACTTATTAATTGTTCTAACTGTCAGGAAATTTCTCCTTAGTTCTAAGTTGCTTCTTTCCTTGATCAGTTTCCACCCATTGCTTCTTGTTCTACCCTCAGGTGCTTTGGAGAACAGCCCGACTCCCTCTTCTTTGTGGCAACCCCTGAGATATTGGAACACTGCTATCATGTCTCCCCTGGTCCTTCTTTTTATTAAGCTAGACATACCCAGTTCCTGCAACCGTTCTTCATATGTTTTAGCCTCCAGTCCCCTAATCATCTTTGTTGCTCTTCTCTGCACTCTTTCTAGAGTCTCAAGATATATTTATGATGATCCTGGCAACATGTGAACACCATACACAGCCTTCCTTGCCAGCTTCCAACAAGCAAAGTTAATGGGGGGAAAGCTGGATTAGGATTCACTGTGTGACTCACTTAACAACCAGGACTAAAAAGTGTCATAATGTGTGACTCACTGAACAACTGCCTTGCTTAGCAATGGAAACTCTGGCCCCAATTGTGGTCTTAAGTCAAGAGCTACCTGTACCCTGTCATCCATATTTCTATGATATTGACCATGACTTCGCCCCAGTCTATGATTTGAATGATCCTATCCCAACTATTCTGTATTATGAAGCAGGGGTCTCCAACCGTGGAAACTTTAAGACTTGTGGACTTCAACTCCCAGAGTTCCTCAGCCAGCAAACCTGGCTGAGAAACTCTGGGAGTTGAAGTCCACAAGTCTTAAAGTTGCCAAGGTTGGAGACCCCTGTTCTGAAGCATATCTAACATTTTCCCCTGTGAACATTTCACACTCTTCCTCTCCCTTTTCAGGAGCAGATATACTAAAGTGATCAGATGAATCTTGATCATCATGAAGTAAATTTTAATACCTAGATAATATCCATATGTGGAGCTAGAGTACATTCCAACAGAGGAGAATATATACGTAGTTCGGGGTTAAACTATGGAATACTTGGTGCTCTCTGGGCTTGGTTGTTCTCTTGCAGATGTTTCATTGCCCAAGTAGGTAACATCATCACTGATTTTGCTAACACCATGTTGTTGTCAGCATTGATAACATTACTTACTTGGGTAATGAAACATCTGCAAATCAACAACCAAGCTCAGAGAGCACCAGGGATACCACAGGAAATACAGTGCCTATTTTCAGTCAGTTAGCACCATCAAAATATTTACCTGCCCACCAGTGGTGGATTTTTTTTTTACTACCGGTTCTGTGGGCTTGGCTTGGTGGGCGTGGCTTGGTGGGTATGGCAGGGGAAAGATACTGCAAAATCCCCATTCCCTCCCCTCTCCTGGGGGAAGGATATTGCAAAATGTCCATTCCTACCCCTCTCTGGGCCCAGGCAGAGGTGGTATTTGCCGGTTCTCTGAACTACTCAAAATTTCTGCTACCAGTTCGCTAGAATCTGTCAGAACCTGCTGGGTTTCACCCCTGCTGCCCACCCGGGTGGACAAACCATTTAAAATCACTGCCACAGCTAGGATGGTCTCAAAATCTGTTAGCCAACATGTAAAAAAATAATAATGCATTATTGCTTTATCATCACTAAATCAAAGTCTGACACTCTAAACAGACCCAACTGAAATCAGAAGCTTCTAGACTGAGTTTATAGATAGAGCAGGATTTTTCTTCTTGTTGTGCTTTTTCTTTTTTAAATGTATTTCCAAAATGAACATGCTTTTCAGCATGGATCTCTTTTCTTCCAGTAGGTTTTACAGTGCTATGGCAGAGCAAGGAGAAAAATGTACCAGTTCAGACTGCTGAACACATAAAAATGCACAACGGGCCCCATAAGCAAATGTAGCAGCCAGAAGCATCCATCAGAGGTCAAAAAGGAGCAATGGATGGAAACAGCATTGTGTGTCATGATGCAAGTACCACTCCTTCTGCAAGTAGGTTGCGACTGAGAAGGGAAGAGCTTGTGTTGCTTCCTTCATTTTGACAAATGCCTCTGAGGCTGCAGAAGTCTCTACTTGCAATATATTCTCTTTCGTAAAAGGAATTCCGTGCTCAGGACAATCTTCTTTACAGAAATTATGGGCTCCAGGCATGTAGATCTTTACTGGATGGTTTTATCCAGCTGCAGTTTTATTTCTATCCTGACACTCATCACCTTCACCAGTGTCCTACCTTGGTTCTCTCAACTAGGTCACTATGAAATGATAAGGTCAGTCAGGAATTGCATGATTCAAGAGAATCCACAAAGATAATTGTTCTTAGAAGATGACAGTTAGATAGATAGATAAATAGATAGATAGATAGATAGATAGATAGATAGATAGATAGATAGACAGATAGACAGACAGACAGACAGACAGACAGACAGACAGACAGACAGACAGACAGACAGACAGATCTGCAGAGAGTGCAGAGAAGAGCAACAAAGATGATTTGGGCACAGGAGGCTAAAACATATGAAGAATGGCTGCAAGAACTGGGTATGTCTAGTTTAATGAAAAGGGGAGACTAGGGGAGACATGATAGCAGTGTTCCAATATCTCAGGGACTGTCACAAAGAAGAGGGAGTCAAGCTATTCTCCAAAGAGGGTAGGACAAGAAGAAATGAATGGAAACTAATCAAGGAGAGAATCAACTTACAACTAAGGAGAAATTTCCTGACAGAACACTTAATCAGTGGAACAACTTGCCTCCAGAAGTTGTGAATGCTCCAATACTGGAAGTTTTTAAGAAGATGTGGGATAACCATTTGTCTGAAGTGGTATAGGGTTTCCTGCCTAAGCAAGGGGTTGGACTAGAAGACCTCCAAAGTTCCTTCCAACTCTGTTATTCTCTTATAGATAGATAGATAGATAGATAGATAGATAGATAGATAGATAGATAGATAGATAGATAGAATTATAAAATGCATTATATATACTTCATATACTGTGTATATGAAGGCAAAATTGAAGGACTGAAAGAAATAGGAATTGTGACTGGAGACTTCTAAATATCGAAGCGGGATGGAATATGGCAACTCTAGAAAATATGAATAGTAAGATGGAAATAAAGGAAAAATCCATGAAGTGCCAAACTTTTTCTAACTGCCTCTCTAATGAAGCTCATTGATGACGGAGATACAGTAAGCTGCAGGAGAAAACAGTGAAAGCCTGGGTAACTGGCAGCTTTTACATTGGCTAGATTTATATTTCCAGTGGGGCTTTTTAAGATGCTGGCTAGAGATAACAGCAGAAGCATATTTTAATCAATGTGTGCAATTAATTTGTTTGGTTGGTTTATACAGCTGCCCATCGCACCAATTACTAATTCATGTATGTTGTGTTTACTTTAAATTCTATATATTCTGGGTTGAAGTTCTACTCAAGAGTAGACTCATTGAAACCATCAAGATTTCAATTCAGCATATCTACCTTAAGTTCCATGGACGGCAAAGAATATCTTCTAAGCATAATTAAACCTAATTTTAAAATTTGATTTGAAATAATCTAAGAAAGAAAAGAAAAAAACTTTTCAGAATAAAATAGAGTAGAGTAGAGTAGAGTAGAGTAGAGTAGAGTAGAGTAGAGTAGAGTAGAGTAGAATAGAATAGAATAGAATAGAATAGAATAGAATAGAATAGAATAGAATTCTTTATTGGCCAAGTGTAATTGGATACACAAGGAATTTGTATTAGGTGTACAGGCACATAGAGATAAAAAAAAATCTATATTTCACTCAAAAGGCTAAAACCTTTCTGAGATTTGCTTCAAATATCCAACATTCAGAAATATACTGTCTCCAATCAGGAATGTTATTTCCAGCACCCTGATAGATTTAGCTACTGTTTGACATCTCTATGAATTTCTCTATCCATTTCCAAAAGCTATCTTCCTCATAGAACCAACGGTATGCTAAAAGATAAATATTCAAAATCTTTTTCCTAGGAAACTGCTCATATATCATACCCATTCAACAGGAGTCTCCTTTTCCCGTTTACACAATTTAAGTTACATTTTTTCCCCCCAATGTGACTAAACAGTGTCAGCTTCAAAATACTCATGTTCAGCAAGGCATCCCAAATGCATTCACAAGTCCAGTGTGTAAGAGAACTCCAGGCAAGATAAACCTGTCAGGAAATTTGATAAAATCTTTTCTGCTCCTAAGGTTTGGTGGCAGACAAATGTAGACTAATGTTTGTAGTGGTGGCAGGATAATTTTGTACAAAGTTTGACTAGTCTACCTGAAATATCAGAATCAACGTGCAGGATATTTATTTTAAATTTAAATTGTATCTACGGCTTCAATAAAATGTGATGCAGTAAGAGCCTGCACTGGTGGTGAAAGAGATCATTCATAAGAAATCATTCACAGATACACACACACACACAGAGACACACATTTTCTATTGGTTAATATTAGACTCTCCGAACTTCCCTCTTTTGGGGGGATGCGGAAGCCCTTTAAATCATAGCTATGACACACTGTGTTAAGGGAAGATGGAATGTTTATATTGAAAAATAAATTAAATTTTTTAAAAAATCACAAGTTATGAAAATCGACAACCTTACTGCATCTTCAATGGAAAAGAACAGTTGGAAAAAGTAGTATAATCCATAAATTAATGGTAACACATTTTTCAAAATCCCAAGGAAAATCTCACATGCTTCCATGAACACCCAAGAAATCAAAGGACACCATTCCAAGGGTGCTTTTTCCCAAAGGCAACTGGACTTTCTTTGGTTTTGCTTGAAGAAGTTTCACTTCTCATCTAAGAAGCTTCTTCAGTTGCCACCATGAACTGAAGAACCTTCTTGGATGAGAAACAAATCATCTTCTAGGCAAACAAAGAAAGTCCAAAGGGGAAAAGCACCTTTGGGACAACCATGACCTGGATGACTGACAATCTCCAAAGACACAGAACACCATGGATGTAATACTATCCGACCCACTTTGCTTCCTCATTTTGCCTATTGCCACTTTTGTCTTCTCCCAGAAAGTTAAGTAGGTTATCTTTTTATCTCATATCGGGAACCACAGGGTTTAAGAAGTACAAGAGCACCTTGGAAATTCAGAGGTAGGTTTTTCTGTATACAAGTGTTCCTCAATTTACAACCGGTCACTTAGCAACTATTCGGAGGCTTGACAGACCTACCTGGGGAATAGTTACAATCATCACAAGTTGCAACCATCATGGACAAGCTCCATTGTAGACATAACTTGGAAACTACCTGTATACACAACTTGAAACCTCAGGTTTGGTTATTCACAGTTCAGGATCCATATTCTCTTGTAGCACTATGCATAATGTTATTCTGACTGGGAAATTTAAAAAGTTGTGGTGGCTCAGTGGCTAAGTTGCTTATTCTATTCTATTCTATTCTATTCTATTCTATTCTGATGAGATGGGATGGGATGGGATGGGATGGGACGGGACGGGATGAGACGAGACGAGACGAGACCAATCTACTATGGGAAGATTCTTGGGTCTAAAAGCAGGTTTTAGAGGGCTACTGTCCCTCAAAGACTGCAGGCTATTTACTCCTTGATATATAGGACTATCCTCTGTGAAGAAGGAACCTAGAATTGTTTTATTCTCTAGCCATCTCTTTTGTGCTCCTTACTCATTTTTGTTTTTCCCAACTGAAACAATCCAACGTTTATTCTGTTTCTTTAGGCGGGGATGGGTAACTCGAGACATATTTTTTTTCCCCAATTCTGCCACTACTGTCTTATTTTAAAGGAATAAATATCCCCCAAAAGGAAAAATGGGCATAAATATTTCACCATAGCCCCCTCCCTGCAAATGCCACTATGGCTCTCAGAGGCTAAAAATGAGGATGAGAAAAACGTAGCTTTTCTCAAGCTTGTCACCTCTTAGAGAAGGCTAGACAATTGCTTGGTTATTTTGCTTACTTATTTTACATCTTTAGAATAACAGGGTTGGAAAGGGCCTTGGAGGTCTTCTAAAGCCAACCCCCTACTCAAGCAGGAGATCCTGTACCATTTCAGAGAAATGCTTATCCAATCTGTTCTTCAAAAAACTCCAGTGATGGAGCACCCACAACTTCTGAAAGCAAGCCATTCCACTGATTATGTTGTGTCTGCGCCTCCCGAGCCGGGCTTCCTGCCAGAAAGTGACTTGGAAAGTGAGGGGGAAGGGCCGTCAGGACTTACCTCGGGAGCACCGGCTTCCCTGGCTCAGCTCCAGGAGTCAGAAACAGGCCAGGTAGAAGAGATAATGAGGCCTCCGTCCCCTGACTTTCCCACCCCCAGGCCACGCCTTCAGACCCAGCTGATAGCAATCAGGCTTGGTTGGATCCTAGGTTTCGTAGGCAGGAGAGGAGGGAACAATAGAAGCAGGGGTGGGGCAGGCCTAGGAAGTGCTGAGTCATGGAGCCACACCCCACAGGATAAAAAAGACAGCCAGAGCTGCTGTGCCTCTTTGTAACAGGCAAATCCACTGATTAAGAGCTGAAGTTTGTTTCTGAGTGACTCACCAGCGTCGTGGAAGATAACGGAGGCTCTTGGCAGATGCTGGCTATTCTGCTGCCAGAGCTGATAGTGCTGGCTAATTAAGCCAACACTCGGATGGAGGCGAGGGAGGACACAACAGATTAATTGTTCTAAAAGTCAGGAAGTTTCTCCTTATTTCTAGTTTGGTTCTTTCTTTGATTATTTTCCATCCATTGCTTCTTGGACCTGACAGCATTATGTGCAACTTGCTTCATTACATAGGCATTTCAAAGTGTCTATCTTAGTGTACTACTTTCTCCTAGGTATGGCGCAAACTCTAAAATTCCCAACACAGCACACATCAAGTTTAATTTTGGAAGGCCTTTGGGGTTCTTAGTATTCAAAGATGTGTAAATATCACATGTCCGTGTAATAAATTGCCTTGGACGCAGAGATGATTTTTAATAGGAAGAATCAGCTATGCAACGTCAATAAGCTGTTTAATAAAAGATGAAGCCTTAAGTAATTGGGGTGTATTGATGGTCAGGCTGGATGAAAATCTCAGGGCACCAAATATTCAGGAAATCCTGATAGATTTCATGGTTACTAACAGTCACCGTGCTGTATATGAGAACAGGGCTGTATAATTCGATGGGCATCACATGAAGATGTCTCCATAATCTTTGACAGATTAATCAATTATTAATATTTAGAATATTGGAATAGTATATACATTTCATAACCTTCCTTAGCATTTTTATCTGTACAACTGCATTATGGAAACTTTGTACACTCCAGTCAGGCACTCCCGGTGAGGGGAATAAAAAGCAGCTTCCTTTATCATGGTGTTCATTACTTCTCAGCTTTGTAAACACTTCTATTTAAAATGACTTTTTTTTTTTTTGAAAAATCGCTTATCTGATTAATTGGACTAACTTCAGTAATTGATCAAGGGTTGCTTGTTTGTTTGATTTAGTTGACTGAGTGAGTTAACTGGGTAATTACTGCTGCTAAAAGCTGAAACGTAGGGTGGAGAAGATAACTGGGGAATGTAGCCAGAAATGGAAAAAGACAAACCTGCTGATGAGTGAAGTTTGAACCAAATGTAAGCTAAGTTTGCAGAACTCAGAATTCTGCAGAATTAAAGAAGAGGGAGGGAGGGAGAGAGGGACACGGAGAGAGAAAGAATATGTAGCACATTCATGCACACATGTACAATTTTATAAGGTCATTAACTTATATCACACTGCAACCTAAAACACACTCAAGGATAAACAGATTACCATAGCTCAAACATTGTATAGGACCGTGAAGGAGAGCCTATGGCATGAGTGCCAAAGGTGGCACACAATGCCCTCTCTGATGGCACATGAGCTGTCACCCCAGTTCAGCTCCGCTGCGCATGCATCGGTACCTCCTGCCGGCCAGCTGGTCTTCGTGTCTCTACTGCACATGTGCACGGGCTGAGCACATGCGTGGGACATGTATGCATGTGCAGGGGTGGGGCGCATGCGGGGAGCAGGGGGGCAATGTGCAAGGGCACACACATATTGCATTTTAGAGGTTTGGGGCACGCATACATTCGGGGGCGCACAGACATTCGCATACATGTGCTTTGGGCACTCCATCCGGAAAAGGATAACCATCATTGGTATAGGGCATAGAAATCAAAAAAAAATTTTAAAGCACTATTAAAAATGGAGATTTGCTTTTCAGCATTGTTAGAAAACATTTCCATAGTCATGTGGTCGAAAGACTCAAGGGCACTATTATCTACTAAAGTGGTACCTATTTATCTACTCGCGTTTTCATGCTTTTGAACTGCTAGATGGGTAGGAGCTGGGGCAAGTAACGGGAGCTCATCCCTTTGTGCAGTGCTCAGGTCCTGAATCCTAGCTATCATCTTTCCAGATGACAAGCCCAGTGTCTTTAACTGCTGACCCATCCTACTGCTGTATACTATATGGCTTACCCAAAAAATATCTCTTTAGGGAAATGAGTATATGTATGTACTTTATATGTACAAAAGCTAAAACGATATAAAAGGATCACAAAAATAGTCCTACTGGGCAGGTCATCCATGTCACAATTCATTTTTATACTAGTGGAAGTTGTTGAAATGGTTTCAAGGGCCACCATACCTGGAGCACGTTCCAAGAGGATGATTAACCTCTCTTCAGAGCTACACTTTTTATGTTAATTACCACTTTTGTTAGGGAGACATCAATAAAAATCTGTCTGATTGCAATTTATAATTGTGTATCATTATTAGAAATATATAAGTTGACTGAATGTAACAACTATGATTCATTGTATTAGTTTTATTTGTATTAGAATATATGACACTCAGATGCCACACTGTTCATGCATTGATTTGATAGGCTTGTAAAAAAATAAAATATTAAAAAAAGTAAGAAACTGTCCATTAATCTCACAATTTAAAAAAAATTGAAGGAAAATCAACTTTTATTTATTTTTTACCAATTTTCATTCAATTCAATTCTCTGATGACTGAGAATTAGTTTTATATATTAGTTTCTTAAGATTGTTTTTTTTTTAAAGTCCTGCTCTTCATTGAAGGATCATTCTACCAATGGTCTAGAGCAGGGCTGTCAAACTGTCAAACTGCAGGCCGGATGTGTCACACACTGGCCACGCCTACACCTGATTTAGCGAAGGGGAAAATAGTCCCAATACGGCACGCAATGACAATGTGGCGCCGCGAGTTTGACACTCATGGTCTAGAGGGTTCCTGGCTTCAGTCATCAATCCCTACAGAAGACATATTGAGGGAATCTTCCCAAACCCCTCCCCCATACTATTTTTTTTCCACCTTAGGAAGCTTCAGAGTGGAAAACTGAGATGGGTCATAATTAATCAGATGCCATTTTATGGGGACACTCATAATGTGTTCTCAAGATTCCAGCGATATGTACAAACAAGGTACAAACAAGGTTGCATAATTATCTGATGATTAGCTGATGATACTCAGCTGTACATTTCCACCCTGAACCACCCCAACGAAGCCGTTGAGGTGATGGGCCGGTGTCTTGAGGCCGTGCGGGTCTGGATGGGGAGGAACAGGCTCCGGCTCAACCCTTCCAAGACAGAGTGGCTTTGGGTTCCGGCATCCCGGTACAGTCAACTTACACCATTGCTGACTGTTGGGGGGGAAGTACTGACCCCCCAGGGGAGGAGTGCGCAACTTAGGTGTTCTCCTGGACGATCGGCTGTCCTTAAAGGAACATTTGACAGCTGTCGCCAGGGGAGCATTTTATCAGGTTCACCTGATTCACCAGTTGCGCCCCTTCCTTGACCGGGATTCCTTACGCACAGTCACTCATGCCCTCGTCACTTCCCGCCTAGACTATTGCAATGCTCTCTACATGGGGCTCCCCTTGAAGAGCAGCAAGAGGCTCCAGCTAGTCCAGAATGCAGCCACGCGGGTGATAGAGGGAGCACCGCATTGCTCTCACATAACACCTATCCTGCGGGGCTTACACTGGCTGCTGGTGGTTTTCCGGGTGCAATTCAAGGTTTTGATTACCACCTTTAAAGCGCTCCATGGCTTAGGACCGGGATATCTACAAGACTGCCTTCTGCCGCCGATTGCCTCCCAAAGACCTGTGCGCTCCCACAGAGCGGGCCTCCTCAGGGTGCCGTCGACCAAACAATGGTGACCCCCAGGGGGAGGGCCTTCTCTGTGGCAGCACCGGCCCTGTGGAACGAGCTTCCCCCGGGGTTATGACAACTCCCCGACCTCCGGGCCTTCAAACGTGAACTGAAGACCTTATTATTCCAGCGAGCTGGACTAGCCTAAGAAATATTTTAGTGAAATTTTAAATGGGTTTTAAACCAGTTTTTACCATTTTAGTGATTTGGCCATCAAATATTTGGTTTTAATTGTTTTTATATTGTTATTTATTATATTGTTGTATTTTAAACATGGCTGTGAACCACCCTGAGTCCTGCGGGAGATGGTGCGGTATAGAAGTTTAAATAATAATAATAATCATCATCATCATCATCATCATCATCATCCGAGGGAGATGGGTGATTAAGAAATATGAAATATAAATAAATAAAATAACCCTAATTAGATAAAGAAACCATTTTCCTATAGACATCTCATTGGTGAAATGTATTAAAGTTAGACAGATAGATTCTTTTTTTAAACAAATAATGTAACCAAGTTCCATTTAAGTAACGAAAACAACATAACAAAACAGTGCACAGTGAAACAGCGGGAGGAAGAAAAATAACTTTTCTACTTACTGTTTTTCCCATTATAAAGGCTGTTCCTTAGGGCCATGTGCTTTTCTGCCATTCTTGACTTCCTGTGTGACTGGAATAGTTGATTGGAAATGTAACACAGAAAAAGCTCTCATCTCCAAGAGCTCTCCGTACTGTTCTATGTCTGGATCTTTTCTCTCTCTCTCCTGAAGTCAATTCTCCCAGGAGTGAAATCTAGTTACCTTCCTTTCCGGTTTGGAAGTGCACGTACCACGTCACATGCAAAACCTTCTGTGTATGCGCAGAACATAAAAAAACACATTACTTCCTGTTTAAAACCAGGAAGTAATGACACCCGGGCACTCCAGGCATCATTACTTTGCATTACTTCGCTCCACCATCACTACCAAATTGCCGAACCACCGGCCACGATCGCTACTGGATCGTGTGATCCAGTCTGAACCAAGAGCATTTCACCCCTGAATTCTTCCATTAATCATTTTTGATCAAAGCTTATCTGACTGAGACCATAGGAATATCAAGAATGTAAACAAATATTCATTATCAACTAATATTATGAAGCTTAGAGGTGAGAGGAAAACTGAGGCTGATCTTACAAGATATCACTGGAAGAGAATATAAAAGTTTTGAAATATGATTGTCTGATAGTACTACAGTTTCCTAGAATTTAAAAAAATGTCAGACCTAGAAGCCATCTTTTTTGTTGGCTCTTCAGGCCTGCCACATTTACTACTGTGGGAAACTGGGTGAGGGATTTGTGTGGTGCCAGGGTGATATATAGTCATAATAACATTCCTTTCTCAAGGAGTAAAGGCCATCTTACCCTGCACCTAGAAGGCTGGAACTGGGAGGCATCTCCAGTGAGGACGGTGCTTTGATTGGACCATGTGATGGACATGTGGGTGTTGGGCAGGGACTTGAACTTTCCTTTGGGTGGAGAAAACCTGGAAGCTTTCAGATTTGGGTTTTCCCAGATGTGCCAATATGACATCTCTAATAAAATGGAACTTTGAGGAACTTCAAGTCTTAGAGTCTTCTTTGGTTGGGGATGTCAAGAACCCTGACATCAGGGCTGAAATCCAGCAGGTTCTGGAGAACCGGTAGTGAAAATTTTGAGTAGTTCGGAGGACCAGCATATACCACCTCTGGCTGGCCCCAGAGTGGGGTGGGATGGAGATTTTGCAATATCCTTCCCCCAGGAGTGGGGAGGGAATGGGGATTTTGCAGTATCCTTCCCCTGCCACGCCCACCAAGCCACAACCACAGAACCGGTAGTAAAAATATTTGTATTTCACCACTGCCTGACATATATATAGTTTCCCCCTGTGTCTCTGTAGGAGTCAGACAGTACCAAGGAGGCCATAATGATGATAGGGATCTTCCACAGTTGCTCCCTAATGATTGACACATTACATGGCATAAAACACATTACAGGTAGTCCTTGGCTTATAACCGTTTGTTTAGTGACCTTTGAAGTTACAACAGCCCTGAAAAAAAGGGACATGACCATTTTTCACACTTATGTCCGTTGCAGTTTCTGCCTGGTCACATGATCTACATTTGGATGCTTGACAATTTGCGACCTTCTGACAAGCAAAGACAGTGGGGGAATTCTGCTAACAATCGCAGTGTTACTAACTCAACAACCGCAGCAATTCACTTAACAACTGTGGTAAGAAAGGTTGTAAAATGGGGCAAAACTCATTTAACAATTAACAACACAAATTTTAGGCTCAATTGTGGTCTAGGACTAGTTGTACCTTTGATTTTTAGAGGTTGAAAACAGCTATTAAGATTAGTAGCCACTTATAAAGCTTGTTCCAATATTCTTGAAAATTAATTATCAGATTTTTTTTATGCACCACGACTGGCAATATCTATCTGTATAAATCCATGCAAAGAAAGCCAATCCGGTGAGGTGGTTAAGGCACTGGGTTAGGAACTGGAAGACTGTGAGTTCAAGTACCATCATAGACACAAAATCAGTTGGGTGAGCTTGGGCCAGTCACTTTATCTCAGCCCTAGGAAGAAGGCAATGCAAAACCACTTCTGAAAATCTTGCCTAGAAAATTTCAGGGATTACTGTTAGGTGCAAGAAACCAGGAGCTAGGGTAGATTAAAAAAGTAGTATAAGTTTATTTCCTATACACAAGAGTTTGGACTACTAACAGTCAAGGCAAATTTGTGCTAGATAAGAATTAACAGAATTCATCGTGGGCTGGACTTAGGTCTCTTGTAGAATAGAATAGAATAGAATTTTTTATTGGCCAAGTGTAATTGGACACACAAGGAATTTGTCTTGGTGCAGATGCTCTCAGTGTACATAAAAGAAAAGATACGTTCATCAAGGTACAACATTTACAACACAATTGATGGTCAATATATCAATATAAATCATAAGGATTGCCAGCAACAAAGTTACAGTCATACAGTCATAAGTGGAAAGAGATTGGTGATGGGAACTATGAGAAGATTAATAGTAGTGCAGATTTAGTAAATAGTTTGACAGTGTTGAGGGAATTATTTGTTTAGCAGAATGATGGCCTTCGGGGAAAAACTGTTCTTGTGTCTAGTTGTTCTGGTGTGCAGTGCTCTATAGCGTCGTTTTGAGGGTAGGAGTTGAAACAGTTTATGTCCTGGAAGTGAGGGATCTGTAAATATTTTCACGGCCCTCTTCTTGATTCGTGCAGTATACAGGTCCTCAATAGAAGGCAGGTTGGTAGCAATTATTTTTTCTGCAGTTCTAATTATCCTCTGAAGTCTGTGTCTTTCTTGTTGGGTTGCAGAACTGAACCAGACAGTTATAGAGGTGCAAATGACAGACTCAATAATTCCTCTATAGAACTGATTATAATTATTATTATTATTATTATTATGATAATTGTTATTATTATTATAATTATTATTATAATTATTATGATGATGATGATAATTGTGGGAGCACAGTGACTCCAAACTTATGACACATTTGACCCCACCCTCAGACTCAGCCTGGTCATCTCCTACAATTATTTCAGGCAGCTGCCAGGATTCAATACTCAAAGGCAAACGAACAAACTGAAAATCCACAGCAAGTAAGAATTTCCTTTGGTGTCTTTTTTATCCATGCAGAGAGTTCATTATGTTAAAACACAAGGAAGGGGAGGAAAAAATAAAAGGAATGGCAAGTTTCTAAAACAGTCTGGTGAAATGTATTCAAGTTGATGACCAACTTGATATGGACCTGTATCATTTCACATCCGACATAGCAATATTGCTGCATCAATAACAGATACTTTTCAGTCTGAATATTGTTTCCTTTGTTGTGCCTTTAGGAGCAGGGTGATTCTTAATCAAACTAGCAGGAATGCTTTGTGCATGATATAGCATGTTTATACTATATAATAGGAAAGCTATGGCAAATCTAGACAGCATACTAAAAAGCAGAGACATCACCCTGCCAACAAAAGTGCATATAGTCAAGGCTATGGTTTTCCCAGTTGCAATGTATGGCTGTGAAGGTTGGACCATAAGAAAGCCTGAGTACAAAGGAATCGAGGCCTTTGAACTCTGGTGCTGGAGAAGACTCCTGTGAGTCCCTTGGACTGCAAGGCGAACAAACAAGTCAGTCCTAGAGGAGATCAACCCTGACTGCTCTTTAGAAGGCCAGATCCAGATCCTTATGCTTATATATAATGTTGTGACAAATAAAATAAATAAAAATAAAATAAAAAGATCCTGAAGATGAAACTCAAATACTTTGGCCACCTAATGAAAAGGAAGGACTCACTGGAGAAGATCCTAATGTTGGGAAAGATTGAGGGAAAAAGAAGAATGGGACGGCAGAGAATGAGGTGGCTGGATGGAGTCACTGAAGATGTAGACCTGAGCACCAGGGGATGGTAGAGGATAGGAAGGCCCTAGAGGAACGTTGTCCATGGGGTCACGATGGGTCAGACACGACTTCCCAACTAACAACAATTCATGAATATACTACAATGTACAGCAACATTGTAGATTGTACATACAGAGTTCCCCAAAATGTCCAGATTAGCAGCCTGGAGAAGGGGGGGGGGGAAAGAGGGGATAGTTTTGTGGGAGGTCTAAGCACATGCACATGAATGGGCACCAAGCACCCATGATGCTTGCATAAGTGAGACCCTGAGCACCCATAGTGACTCAAAGGAAAGTTCTTCTTTTGAACAACTTTCAGGACTTTATGGGAACAATTTCCAGGGCTTTATGGGAACATAAGAAGAAAACATTAGTCCAAAAGATAAGCCTAAGAAGAAATGGAAAAAAAAGTCCTAAAGTTCATGCTATTGGATGTCTTCTGAAACAACTTAGTTCAGCTCTTACAGCAATCGCATAAAAATATAGACTATAGAAACAAACTGCCTGAAGAATATGTTAAAAGAATTCAGTGCTCAGTCTGGAGCATTGTTTCTCAATTTTACAATATCTAGGTGTATAGATGTCAACTCCCAGCATTCCATAGGTAGAATCAATGAAAATGTAGGAGTTGAATTCCACATACCTGAAAAATTGCCATGGTTAGGGGAAAAAAAGAGGATTAGCAATGTAGCTTGCTTCCATGTGGACATATCTGTAGTTCTGAGGACCTCACCTGACCTTTGGCTGGTATTTCCATGGTCCCCATCCCTAAAACAGAATTAGTTTTTCTGGATAGCCTCCAGGTTTAAGTATTCTTTTCATAAGTTCTCCTTCAATACACTTTGCTGCTTTATGAAGCTATTGGTTCTTCAAAGGGCTATTTCACCTCAATAAATCTTCCATGAAAGTCCCTTTTGAAAGGCTTCAACAAACCGAAATCATTCTCTGACTTCTAAATGCGGGAGTGAAGCAGTTTTGCTGCTCTACTCCATCAATAAATGGGACTTCTACACATATGCAATGGATGTTCGTAAGCCAGAAGGTCACGTTGTAGATGGTGGCATATCAGAGTGGGAAAAGCATTTAGACTAGATCTAGTCCCAGTGCTTCTCCCACTCTAATAAATAATAAATCTATTTATTAGATTTATTAGAATTTTCACAGAAGATTTATTCTAATTCCTAATTAGAATTAGGAATATATTCCTGATGCTTTATATTTTTTAAGGTGAGGTAAAAATGCATTTTTCTTGTAACGGATGACAATTGTTTTTTTTTTCTCAAGTGAACATTCCCAGTTATGGAATTTATTTTATTTATTTATTTATTTATTTATTAAACTTTTATACCGCCCTTCTCCCGAAGGACTCAGGGCGGTGTACAGCCTTCATTTAAAACAACTAATATACATATTAAAATAACAATTAAAAAGCTTATTCAATAAAAGGCCAAAATTAAAACCGTCCAATTGACCCTATAAAATACCCAGTAGAATTACAATTTAAAATTTAAAATTTAGAATTTAAAAATCAGGCCAGTCCCGCTTGAATAAATAAATAAGTTTTCAGTTCCCGGCGAAAGGTCCGAAGCTCAGGCAATTGGCGTAAACCGGGGGGAAGTTTGTTCCAGAGGGTAGGTGCTCCCACAGAGAAGGACCTTCCCCTGGGGGCCGCCAGCCGACACTGCTTGGCGGACGGCACCCTGAAAAGACCCTCTCTGTGAGAGCGTACGGGTCGGTGGGAGGCATGTGGAAACAGCAGGCGGTCCCGTAAGTACCCGGGCCCTAAGCCATGGAGCGCTTTGAAGGTAGTAACCAAAACCTTGAAGCGCACCCAGAAGACCACAGGTAGCCAGTGCAGACTGCGCAGGAGTGGTGTTACCCGGGAGCAACGTGGTGCTCCCTCAATCACCCGCGCAGCTGCATTCTGGACTAACTGAAGTCTTCGAGTACACTTCAGGGGTAGCCCCATGTAGAGAGCATTGCAATAATCCAGTCGAGAAGTGACGAGAGCATGAGTGACCGTGCATAAGGCATCCCGGTCGAGAAAGGGGCGCAACTGGCGGACCAGGCGAACCTGGTAAAAAGCTCTCCTGGAGATGGCCGTCAAGTGATCTTCAAACGACAGCCGTCCATCCAGGAGAACGCCCAAGTTGCGCACCCTTTCCGTTGGGGCCAGTGACTCGCTCCCAACAGTCAGCTGCGGTTGCAGCTGACTGTATGGGATGCCGGCATCCACAGCCACTCCATCTTGGATGGATTGAGTCTGAGTCTGTTTCTCCCCATCCAGACCCGTACGGCCTCCAAACAACGGGACAGCACTTCGACAGCTTCGCTGGGGTGGCCTGGGGTGGAGAAGTACAGCTGGGTATCATCAGCGTACAGATAATAACTCACCCCAAAGCCACTGATGACCTTGCCCAATGGCTTCATGTAGATGTTGAACAGGAGAGGTGAGAGAATCGACCCCTGCGGCACCCCACAAGTGAGGCGCCTCGCGGCCGATCTCTGCCCCCCTGTCAACACCGTCTGCGACTGGTCGGAGAGGTAGGAGGAGAACCACCGATACACGGTGCCTCCCACTCGCAACCCCTCCAACCGGCGCAGCAGGATACCATGGTCGATGATATCAAAAGCCGATGAGAGATCCAACAGGACCAGGGCAGAGGAGCAACCCCTACCCCTGGCCCTCCAGAGGTCATCCACCAACGCGACCAAAGCTGTCTCCGTGCTATACCCGGGCCGGAAGCCGGACTGGAACGGGTCTAGATAGACAGCTTCCTCCAGGTACTGAGGAAACTGCCGTGCCACCACAACTCTCTACAACCTTCGCCACAAAGCGAAGGTTGGAGACTGGACGATAATTACCCAAAATAGCTGGGTCCAGGGAAGGCTTCTTGAGGAAGGGTCTCACCACCGCCTCTTTCAAGGCAGCGGAAAAGACCCCCTCCATCAAAGAAGCATTTATAATACCCTGGAGCCAGCCTCGTGTCACATCCTGAGTGGCCAGCACCAGCCAGGAGGGGCACGGGTCCAGTAAACATGTAGTGGCATGCAGCCTCCCCAGCAACCTGTCCACGTCCTCGGGAGCCACAGAATCAAACTCATCCCAAACAACATCAACAAGACGAGCCTCAGTCATCTCATCCGGATCATCGCAATCTTGGTCCAAGCTATCCCGAAGCTGAGCAATTTTATCGTATAGATAACCGCTAAACTCCTTGGCACGTCCCTGCAAGGGGTCATCCCGTCCCCCGTGGTGAAGGAGGGAACGGGTCACCCGAAACAGGGCGGCCGGGCGGTTATCTGCCGACACAATGAGGGAGGAGGCGTAAGAACGCCTCGCCACCCTCAGTGCCACTAGGTAGGTCTTTGAAAAAGACCTAACTAGTGTCCGATCAGCTTCGGAGCGGCTGGACCTCCAGGCACTCTCTAGGTGTCTTCTCCGGCGTTTCATCTCTCTCAGCTCCTCAGAGAACCAAGGAGCTAATTGAGATCTGCGCCGGGTCAGAGGCCGCAAAGGCACGACACGGTCCAAAGCCCCAGCCGCGGCCTGTTCCCAGGCCACCACTAGTTCTTCGGTTGTGCCGTGGGTAAGATCCTCAGGGAACGGCCCAAGCTCCGTCTGGAACCTCTCAGGGTCCATCAGGCGCCTGGGACGGAACCAATGCATTGACTTCTTCCTATTCTTTTGATACTTTATTGGGATTGAAATTATGTGGACATATGTACCAAACTGTAGTTTCCAGCCTCCATTAACCCTGACTGTGCTTCTGGAGCTTCTGAGAATTGACCAACATCTATTAAGCTAGCCATATGTTAATGGCAGGCCTTTAAGAAAAATTATCCTTCTAAATTTATATTATTAACCACATTGGAAATTGGGATGAAAAAAATACCATAGAAATAGCTAGACGAAGGAGCTAAAATGTAATAGGGTTGAATGACCTTGCATAGAATGATTCTATTCATTCCTGAAGCAATTTCTACTGCTCCCAAAGCATTATTGTTTCCATTGGGTCAAATATTCACATTATCCTCACATTTAATGTGTGTTTCTGTGTTCCATGTATATACCCATTTGTAAACCACATTAAAATAATAAACAAAACATTAGTGGGGTTTTTTTTAGATATATTAAAATAATCTCTCCCTAAAACTCCCCCATCTCCTATTTACAAACTTAACAGCAAAGGTATATCTCTTTACATTTAGATCATACACATTTAGATTAGGAGTGGTATTCACTTATCTTCACTACCAGTTCGCAAATGTGAGTGTGCGAGTGAGGACCTTCCACGCATGTGCAGAGCATCCAAAATGGGACGTGATGACGTCCGGGTGGGTGAGCGGAGCCTCCCACAGTCTCCGCTACCAGTTCACCCAAACTGGATAGAACTGGTTGAATACTACCACTGATTTGGATATATGTAAATGGAGTCCATTAGCCGGGGCACATATGGTGTCCATAACTGGGCCACATTAAATTCTTTAAAGGTATGGCCTTTTTGGAAGCCCAAATCTTGTTTTAACTTTATGTATTTACTTGGGAAATTTATTTAGCCAGGATTAATGTGACTCTGGGCAGCATATATCAACTGAAAAATTTCAAAAATTCAGTTACCATTAAAACAAGTAATAGATGATTGAGGACCTTCAATCACATTTGACCTTCTATCACTCTGACTTCAAAACCTTGGAGAAGAGCCATGTTTTAATGCCTTTCTAAAAGCCAACATGGTTGGAGTATGTCTGAGTATGACAATGATATATTTGCATATTTGCCTATAATTGAATAGATTCCATAGCTGTATACCTACGCATGAAATATACATACGGATCAGTGGTGGGTTGCTCCAGGTCCTGTCCAGTTCTATAGAACCAGCTGTAAGAATGGCGGAAGGCTCCGCCCATCCGCCCGGACATCATAATATATGATCTGTGCATGTGCATGTGCATATGCGTTCCTTTTGCGAAGCAGTAGTAAAGATAAGTAGAACCCATCCCTGATACAGATGAAATTGAGTCCATTAACATCAGAATCAGGTGACATTTTAAATTGTGACTCCAATTAAATCACATTACAACTGTGGATGTAGTATTATGGACCATCTGGAGACCATTTCCAATCCCTTGATTACTCTTGGGAAGCACCCAGGCAGGCAGTGGGGCGTCCTCAAGTGTGGAATTAGTCTCGAATCCTTGCTGTGCCAAGAGAGCCTCCCTTAAGTTCCACAGAGCCTCAAGTACCTAACCCTAGGCAAAGACTGGCAGTCTAGGGAGATTCCTGTATAATAGGCAGAATATAATACAGTAGTTAATAGTTAACTTTACATGTATGGATCTGGTTTGCTAAGTTGTGCCTGACAATTATGGTACTTTGAACGATAGTGTGCACTTGGTTAAGATTTTTCAAACTATGTGGCACAAAAGCTAGGATTCTTCTAATAATTGATAAGGTTCTGTGAGAGACTAAATCTATCTATCTATCTATCTATCTATCTGTCTGTCTGTCTGTCTGTCTGTCTGTCTGTCTGTCTGTCTGTCTGTCTGTCTATCTCAAATGCAGGTAATTTTCTCTCATTAAAATTTTGTCTCTAGAACAAGAATTCTTAGATTGATTGATTGATTGATTAAAAGATTTTGCAGCTCGAAGACTGTTGCTCTAGATCAGCCTTCTTCAGGTCAGAATCCTCCATAGTTCTCAGTCAAAGGAAATTATATTCTAAACAGATTTGTAGAACAAGAGTTTGGTGATGGCTGTTGGGAACAATACTGAACTGCCTGTGAACAAATGAGTAAATCATCTGGGCTTCAAAGAACGAAAACTTTTGTTCGTTGTGCTAACAAATCACAATAAAAGAAACTGCAGCTTAGCAATCACTATTTGGTCACAGAAGAAGAGAATGCTCTAATATCTTGATCAGTAGTATATGGCAAAAGACTGTGGTTCAGAGGTTGGAGCCCAGAGCTAGGAGCTAGGAGCTTTAATCCCAATACATTTCAAGAATATGGATTCACTCTAAAAGACTGCTACAGACAGAACTCTTTTCAACCCATGGATCCTTTAGGGAATCAAACAGCAAAACTCCTTCAGGCAAAAAATGTAATGACCAAAGGAGAAAGGAGAAATTTGCTCGGGTTATGTATCAATTTGCCTTTTCCAAGCTGCCCTACAAACCATTTTGCCACTGACTCTCTGCATTTTGTTCTGCAGTTATCCAGTTAAAAGTTTATGCGTACGAAAAATGCATGTATTGGAGAAAGCACACAAAAATAGGGAGTTCGGTGAAAATCAAATGCAAAAGGATATTACTTTAGGGAAAAAGTGTTTGCAAAAATATGTGCATATTACGGAAGGTAATGTGTACATTGGGAGTCATGTACCTGAAAATGCATACAAATTTTGTGCAAGCTTGAAAGACAAATTTGCAAACGGATGCCGGAAAGAAATGAAACTAATTTAAGATCGGGGAAAAATTGAGAAAAAAGAAAGAAATGGAAACTAACAAGAGTGTGTGTATCCCTAGCTTTGCCACAACTCTACAACCTACGCTTCCCACACTAAAGAGCTTTTATTGATGGTATGCTTATTTCACAAAACTTTAGGCACAACAGCCAATGTTTCTCTGAGGGATATGCAGTTTTTCTCTCTCTTTAAAATGTGTCATTTTGATTTAACATTTCAAATTGGATGTATAAGTATTAAACTTCTACGACTTGCAAATGGTTTGTAATAGTGATTCATATGTTACAACTCACACAGAACAGATCAGTCCGTCAGTCCTTTTTAAATAAATCTTTATCTGATAAATCTATAGAGAAAAATAGAGATTGTCCCATACATTTTTGAAGCTTGAGAGAAAAAGTCTAAAGGGCTGGATTTGACCATTGGGTGTCCTTTAATAGTACTTTAGAATATACTGTCTAAGGCAGGTGAGAAGTCACTTTTTCTTATGGTAAAGCTGGTTCTGGATTATAAATTGCATCCCTTGGGAAATAAATAAAATATGTTTGAACATTTGCAAGATGTACCAAGGCTTCTGAATTTAATGAGTGGAGCTGAGTCTTAATGTTTGCATAAAAGCACAAGATGTGTTTATGGAATAGTATATTGTAGGAGACAATCCACCCATTTTGCATTTTGCATATGCAAAGGTACTTCTGAAACAATCCACAGTACTCATAGAAAGGGATGGAGAAAATACAATACCTAAAGAGTTCTCACACTATATGGTTGTGGCTATTAAAGAGATTGGATAAAAATCATGAAGGCTACATCCACTTACAACTAGTATCCTAAGACTGGATTCATATTAAATCCAGGTTGGCAAAACTCAGTTGCCCACACTTACCTAGCACACTATGACATATTAGGATTGATTATAGTGGCCTCATTCATGCTGCATGCTAGGACAAAGGCTGGTCTCTCACAACATTGAGAATTATTATATTCCCAACTCTGCCTAGTCTAACATGTTATGGGAACCTATTTATGTTGTCTTCAAGATCTCTATCTTCAGCTGAATGCCAAAGATTGAGAAAACTTAATCAACTTGCCAAAGGTAATGTGTTGAGAAACATAATGATAAAATAATGCATTTGAAATGTGAACTACCTTGTTTCATTTAATCAGGAATTATAGGCAAGAACTAAGGCTATAAAAGATAGAGGTAACAACGATAAGACATCTTCCATTTAAGAGTTTCTCCCATCTCTGCTATGGCCATTACTTCATCACTATACATAGATTAACTTCATTAAATTGCTATCTAAATTGCTTAACTTCATTAAACTACTATCTATATAGATTTAGCTTCATAGCCTAAATTACTATCCATCACGTAGGCATGAAAGGTGTTTGTAGAATGGAAAGTTGATCCATTCATCTTCCAGATTTGGTGGTCCACAACTTTAATTTTCTCTACTATTATTGACAATAGTGTCTGCAGGCAAAAAAAGCACTCCTGTCCAACACATTCTGGAGAATGTCCATCTCAAATCCAAGTTCTTCCCCTCATCAAAATATCCGAGCATCCAGGGAGAAAAAATGGAACCAGCAGAGTGAAGGCTTGGGGAACAAATACGGCAACTTTTCCTACTCTCTAATTCTCAATATCAACAAAGAATGCATAGGGAAATCTGGGGATTGTAATCCCAACACACTGAAGAATATGAAGTCGGAAAGGGGTAGCATGAAAACAGGAAGCTTGCAATAGCAACAATGGATCACAAGTACATGTGTAAGGTAGCAATAGCAATAGCACTTAAACTTGTAGACCATGCCAAGCTGTGAGCAGAGTTTGCCTGTAATACCACATTCTAACCACTGCATCACCAGAGCTCTAGAAAATCCGGAAGATCTAGAACAGGGGTCTCCAACCTTGGTCCCTTTAAGTCCACAAGTCTTAAAGGGACCAAGGTTGGAGACCCCTGATCTAGAAGATCTAAACCAGAAGACCATTCTGATTAAGAACACTGCAAATATAATGTCTTTGAAAGTATGTGAAACTACAGTATTCCAGATATATAAGCAATATTAATTTTTTTCTTTTTATTAATATAAATAAAAAAGAGCAACATATTCAAAATCCATATAAACAGTGTGTTGCCTGGTTACAGTTCTTTTGAATAATAAGCATCACAGTAATGATAATAGTATTCTCTAATAGTAATCACATAATAACAGTGCTTCTCCCTCATAATATCAATACATATTAATTGTTAATACTAATCAAAATTAATCAAAGTTAATAAGTTACAGCAAACAATCATAATAAGATTAATCTTTCTCTTGTGGTTTTTGAAGTTCTAACTCCAGTTTTTCTTATTTAACCATTGATAGAAGAGTTCCCATACCTCAAAATATTCAGTGTCTGTCAGGGTTCCAAGTAACACCCCCAACAAAATCAAACTCCAAGGCTTGCAATTCCTCAAAGCTGACTTTTATTAGAGATGTCATATTGGCACATCTGGGAAAACCCAAATCTGAGAGCTTCCGGGTTTTCCTCACCCAAAAGAAAGTCCAAGACCTTGCCCACTTCTCCCACATGTCCACCACTGCTCCAATGAATTCCTTCATGTACAGAAGACAACCTCCACTTTCTTCTCTGCACAGCTGTCGGATACCATGGCCTTGAACTTATCTGCAAAGTTTTGTTATGGCTAATTCTACTTCACTCATGCAATCCCCCCTCCCAACTTCCCACGGTAGGATTGTGGCAGGCCTGGATCCTGACAGCACCAAAGTAATATGGCTTTCAGGCCTGACAGTGTCTTCCTTTTCCTTAATTTCAAATATTAGTTTATTCATTTCTGCACATTCTAAAATTTTTGTTATTATTTTTTCTTCTGTGGTAATCTCCTCACCCTTTCAATGTTGTGTGAACACGATTCTGCCGCTGTTAACACATGTATTATTAAGTATGCATTTCTTTTACTATATTTGTCTGGTATGATGCCCAATAGAAATATTTCCGGTTTTAAATCTATCAGAGTCCAAACTGTGACTTTCCATTTATAAATCAAGTCAGAACATAGAGGATAATAATGAAACATAAACTCACAAACAATATTCAATACTTTATTACAATGTAATGTATATCTACCCTTTTCATAACTGGCTAAAAGTTTTTATCTCAATTCTGGGATTTATCTCAATCTTTACTAAAAGATTAGATTATATATTCTGCATATTTGTATGTCTGTAGAGGGGATGCAGTGCGAAATATTAGTTCTGTTGTACGACAAACTTATTAATAAAGCTTAGGAAAATTGTCAGATTCTGATGCATGTTTCACATAATTTATCGTAGGTAGAAGAGCACACAATGTGCCTTTTAATCATAAATTATTGTTTAAGATAATTAATCAGGCTTTTCACAGCTTAATAAAGGAAATGAGTCATTGATGAGAAATTGGGACAACATCATTTTGGACATAACAAAGGGAGCAGGTAGAAATGATGATTAGTAGAGGAAACATAAGCTGCCCAGAGTCACTCTGAACAGCAAAATGGGAAGCATATAAATTTAATTTTAAAAAAAATTAATGAGTCAGAAGAAAGAATTTCATGAAATCTTGAATGTGTCAAGGCAAAGGAATGGAAGCTCCACTTTTACTGAACAGCTATTACTCAGCCTAGAGGTTTGGGCTGAATATCACAGAACAGAAAATTTAATTCTGGAGAACAAGTTGACTAAATGACAGGAAGCATTGCGAAAAAGGCAAAATAGCATAAAATGCCTCTGGAGGGCTCTCTTCTTAAGAAAGGGATTCATTTATTAGATAGATAATGACTCCGAGCTTTCATGACAGTCTTAGAGATAAGTTTACCCAAATAAAAGCTTGAAAAGAGCTTGGGGAACTGATTAGGATGAAGCAGTTCCTGAGATGTCTAGTTCAAAGTCCAACTAAACATACAGTATACATACATGTATACATACATGTATAAAAGATAAAGGTTCCCCTCACACATACGTGTTAGTCATTGCCGTCTCTAGGGGGCGGTGCTCATCTCCGTTTCAAAGCCGAAGAGCCAGCGCTGTCCGAAGACGTCTCCGTGGTCATGTGGCCGGTATGACTCAATGCCAAAGGCACATGAAACACTGTTACCTTCCCACCAAAGGTGGTCCCTATTTTTTCTACTTGCATTTTTACGTGCTTTCGAAGCTGCTAGGTTGGCAGAAGCTGGGACAAGTAAAAGGAGCTCACCCGGTTACACGGCAGCACTAGGGATTCGAACCGCTGAGCTGCCAACCTTTTGATCGACAAGCACAACGTCCTAGCCCCTGAGCCACCGCATCCCTGTACATACATGTATACATGTATACATATTGATATACATGCATATCAATTGGTATACATGTATACATATTGGTATACATGTATGTATATCAATAAGAAATATCACCAACCATCTGAACCGCAGAGGTCTCCAATGAGCAATGAAACCCAATATACTGAGAAAGAAAGACTGTCAAGCCTGAATTTGATTGGGATGTGGGGTTGTTTTTATCCTTGGACATCCAAGCGGGAAGTCACTTGACACAGTTTAGAATTGTAAAGGGATGGAGCCTTCAGTCAAAACTTCATTCCTAACTGATGAGTCAGCCACATTCCACCATCTGGCTGACCGGAGGAGAAGGAGGAGAGATGTCGCTGAGCAACCAGCTCCCATCCTGGTTGGACAATGTGACCAATGTTTTGGAAACTTGAGAAACTGAAAACTTACAGTATATTGAAGTGAAAAGCCCGGGAGCATTAGCACTGGCTTTTCACCAGTTAGTGCCAATATGATGTATCCAAATAAATTTGTACTTTGAGAAACAGGAAAGCCTCCGAGTTCAATTTATGATGGATGCATTACTTGGAATCTGGAATTTGTAAGGCTGATCCTTATCTAAGTTGTTGTTATAGTTGCAATCTCATAGGTTGAACAAGTACCCTTCCATTTTTAATTGCTCTGTGGAAGGAAGAAATATATAGACGAGCTTGAATACAGACGAGCTGTATTCAAGCCCAATTCTTGAATACAGAATTCAAGAATACAGAATACAAACAAAATACCTTATGCCACCAGACTTGAAATCTTGGGTTTAGAAAACTTAGAACTCCGCTGCCTTCAACAGGACCTATGTTTAACTCATAGAATCATCTATTGCAATGTCCTTCCTGTTGAAGACTACTTCAGCTTCAATCACAACAATACACAAGCACACAATAGATTAAAACTTAATGTTAACCGCTCCAATCTCGATTGCAGAAAATATGATTTCAGTAACAGAGTTGTTAATGCCTGGAATGCACTACTTGACTCTGTGGTCTCTTCCCAAAATCCCCAAAGCTTTAACCAAAGACTATCTACTATTGACTTCACCCCATTCCTAAGAGGTCTATAAGGGGCGTGCATAACAGCACAAGTGTGCCTACCATTCCTGTCCTATTGTTTCCTTTCATTGTATCCAATTAATATAATTATTACATACTTATGCTTATATATATGCTTATATATTGTATAGTTATTTCATGCTTATGCTTAGTTGTGACAAATAAAATAAATAAATAAAATAAAATATAGGAGGGAAAGCCACATCTTCATTTTGTAAAGCTTGATGGTCTCAGTATGTTTGTAAGTACCCTGAGAGCTTATGCACCAGAGACAAATTCCTTGTGTGTCAATCACACGTTAAAGAATATTGTATTGTCTCTTTGGTAGGTAAAAGAACAAAATCAGACTTTGCTCCTAGAACCTCTTCTCTTTCTAACCGGAAACAGAGACAGGCTTAGACTCAGTACATTAACTTATGCTTGGTTTAGCTATGGATTACTGAATGAACTACAATTGCCTGTGTAGATAAGACATAAATTCTCAAATGCAGTTGGCTGAGTTACATAACTTGCAACACTGAAACTAACAAATAACATTATGACTTAGTGCAATGTGCAAGTCCAGGTCAAAGAGTTTCTCCATCTTTTGCCCTTTATATGCTATTTTCTATTTAAGCTATTCTTCATGACAAGGTCATCTTCTGACTTAATGGAGCATTTGAATTGTATAAAAGGACCATTTCTCCTATGAGTCCATCTTTGACAGGCCTGCAGAGCGGGCACCATCATACTTTCCCCAACACTGTGTTAAGATAAGAAATTCTTTTAGTTCACATTATCTCCATCAATCAAGAGAGATAGCCAGAGGTAAGACCAGAGAAAGATAGAAAATCTTGTAAGGCAAAGAAAAGGGAAGAAGCATGTATATTTATATCCTTACATTTGCACCAAATAATATCAAGTTTAGAGCGAAATTGCTGTGATAAACAAAAATAATGCTTTAAACATGAAAATATGCAGTGTGCATGGTAAGAAAATGTAAATATAGTACAAGTTAATATTTCAAAAGTTCTTAGCATGCATTGCCCTATTCTATGGAAGCTATTTCAGCTTGCTGATTCTTCTTTTGTGTGCATTCTGTTCATTAAACATAAAACCTCGGCACTTATTTTCATTTATCAAACATTACACACCTTTAACCTATAAATTTATAAGCAAACCTGTTGCTTTCATTTTTTTAAAAAAAATTATACTAAAGGATTTCCCTTTTCTCTGAAGGAAACAGATTCTGGATAAGTCTGATTGATTGACGGGTTGATTATATTCATCTATCTATCTGCCTACCTATCTATCATATATTGGCATACTGTTCTTCCAAATAAGCATAAATATGAATAATAATGCTTTAAAATAGACTGTATTGTTCAAAGCCTAATGTAGGGATTTTATTACATTACAAAACAGACATTGCTAAATTTCACAAAGCCATGATAAAAACAACCTAAATTCTAAGTTTCCACGGTCATACAACCCATGGTTATGTGATTTAGTTTTATGATGGCTTTACTGAAAAGCAGCATTTACTTCCAGTTTCTGGCAAAAAACATAGGGAACCATTGGTTTGCTTAACAACCCTAGCGCTCATTTAATAATCACAATAAAGGGTTGTAAAATCAGATTAGTCAAGTGGTAGGTTGCCCCCGGTTTGGACCGGTTTGCAAGAACTGGTAGTAAAACCGGCGGGAAGCTCCGCCCACTGACCCGGACATCATCATAGGTGATCTGCTCATGCAAACCAGTAGTAAAGGTAAGTAGAACCCAACCCTGGGTTAGTCATGTGACAGACTCATTTACACCATCACAAGTTTCAACCATGATGGACAGGCTTCATTACAGTCATAACTCAAAGTTATGTAAAGAAGATGTTGACACATCAATTTGCATCAGCTTGACAGTCTTCCTGGGTAATATAAATGCTTCCATTCAGCATGGCCTCTCCTTCTTAATCTTGCTTTAGGAAGAATCTAAAATTCCATGTCTATACCCTGATATTTTTTTTAAGGATTATGCATTGTAATGAATGGCTTCTGAACTTTGAGCTCTTGGAAATGTGTCCTACGGTATTTTATATTAGGGTTGGGGGTATCAGCTTTATTCTTGTGGTTAATGATAGGATTTTGCTGCTAAGGTTTTGTTTTATATTATAAAACCACCACGAATTTGTTTTTATTGGGACTGAGTGAGTTATAAATGTGACAAATAAATAAATGAAAATAAATTATAGCATCAGTTAGCAAAACCAAGAATTACTAAGGCTCTAAAATGTTTATGCTATTTTATTGATTTTATAAAGGTTTTTATGTTGCTTTGAACTTGGTAGAGGATTATAACAGCATATAATCCATTTTCTGTCCTCTCCATCATCTTTATTTCATTCTTTCTCTTGTTATACTACAATCCCAGAATTATTGCTGTACGTTTTTTTTCCCCACAACTCTCTTTCTCCAATATTTTTCTTTTTTGGCTCCCTTGGTCTATTTTGGTCAATTTTCACCGCTCCTCCCCATGCTGCATGTTATCCAAGCAGACACTTTTACGAGGAGTGAAATTTAGCTAAGCAAATGGGGTACTGCAAAAGAATGATCATCAGCAATATTCAAGAAGGTAAGGACACTGAAAGGCAGAGGTAATTTAGGATATGACTAGTAAAAGAAGAAAAATAAATAACCCAATAGGCAATCTCTTGTTGATTATGAGCAAAGCCTTCCTGTAATGAGATCAGTTATTCAATATAATAATGTCTCAAAGGAATGCTGGAAATCCATTTCTTCAGATGCTTACAAGGAGAATAAAGGAAGTGATCGAAAGCACGCCGGAAAGGATAGAAGTAACCAAATGAAGCTTGAGCATTTTCAACTTCCTCCTTCCCTATGATGCTCATTTTGAAAGTGATTCCTAATGCTCTCCTTTTAGACTGCATGTAGACTCCCCTGATGTTAGATTCTCACTGGGTGTAGTCTGATTTTGTTATTTGTTTATCTCTCTCTATAAAAGTGAAATACAACTCACGCTTCATCACAAAATCTCCAGAACCGTAAAGCAAACAAACTTGAAATTTGCCATGTATGTTCCTCTTGGCTTCTAGGTGCTCACTAAGAAAGCATTTTTCAAAATGACCATCAGAGCATTAGTATTTTCTATATTATGATTAACACGCTCTGATGCTAAGGACCTCTACTCCCCCTCCCCACCTGAAAAGAAATCTGTTCCAGATGCAAAACACAAGCAGAGGAGAGGAGTTTCAGTTTCAGTTTTACTTTCACAGCAGGAAGCAGCTTTAATACAGAACACTTGAGCTAAGCCCCGGCCAGACTCCTTCCTGTCTCCTTCTTGTTCACACAGCAAATACTGTTTCACTTTCCAAACAGCCCTCTGATGCTAAGGAGTGCTACTCCCCCTCCCCACCTGAAAAGAAATCTGTTCCAAATGCAAAACACAAGCAGAGGAGAGGAGTTTCCGTTTCCATTGTACTTTCATGCAGCAAGCGGGGGATAGGATAGGGGAGACTTCTGCCTGCTAC
This sequence comes from Ahaetulla prasina, assembly GCF_028640845.1. Taxonomy (NCBI): domain Eukaryota; kingdom Metazoa; phylum Chordata; class Lepidosauria; order Squamata; family Colubridae; genus Ahaetulla; species Ahaetulla prasina. The sequence goes on along the minus strand of NC_080544.1, from coordinate 96,263,243 downwards.
AAGAAATAAGCCAGCCACGATATCAGCCTACTCTTCTTCGTGAGCTAACTTGCCTCTTCTTTCTCCATCCCTATTATCAACTTGTTTTTATTTAGTCTTTTAATTTGGATTGCCAGTTGACTAAGACAAATGCCACTCTCCCACTCCCCCAGAAGATGGAAGGAAAGTAATGACAAAAGATTATCTGACAGTGAACCTTTCCAGAGTTTCTATGAGTCTACAATATTAATAATGCAAGAACTCTCACATGTATTTTTTTTCTTCTTCTTCTAGGTTTCTCAGGGCATGTGCGTGTTTCCTGTCGCTCTCATTTAAATTGTCAGCTCTTCTTCTTTTTGGCAGAGACTGCCTCTACAGTACATTTCTTGCTTTCAGCAGCTCTTTCAAAGACAGCTCAGCATGTGTCTTTTCTCTACCCGCCCCTCCCCCCGCATTTTTTTTTTTTACAATCCTGCATTGTCATAAATATTTTGAACAAATGTTCCAGAAGACTCCCTAGAGCACCAAGGAAAATAATTCACACCAACCTGGAGTGTTTTTTTCCCCCCCTCTCCCTTCATTATTCCATTCCATAACTATCTCTGGATTTCAAAAAGGAAACTCAATTAAGAGGAAGTACATATATGAAAGGCAATCAATTATTTTAACCACAACTGCAACTTGAGGATATCAAAGGGCAGATAGTAATTTTTTAAAAAAATAAATGCAACATAAAAAAGATTGTAGTGATGTTTGTTTTTTTCTGGGCCTTAAACTTTAAATTTAACTTTAATTTAAATTTAAAATTTAAATTAAATTTAAATTTAAACTTTAAATTTAATTTCTGCTGCATTCAGTTTAAAGATGAGAATGGTTAAGTGTTTGGTTTTTGGAATACATGGAGCTGTTCCAGATAACAGGGATGAGCACCTTTTCGGTGGTCAGGACGAGGGGTGAAATGCTACCAGTTCGCATTGGTTTGGGTGAACCAGTAGTGATAAAAGCTACCAGTTCAGGTGAACCGGTAGTTAAAAAAAAAAAAGCTACCGGTTCATCCAAACCGGTATTTCCAACAATCAGCTGTGCCGCGTAATTTATATTCACTAGAAAGCAGGAAATCCTGCTTTCTAGCAAATCTAAATCATGTGGCACAGCTGTTTTCCCCCTTGCTGTTCTACTTACCTTAGAAAAGGCTTCTTTTTCCGCACGAAGCGCATGTTTGGTGCGCACTGTGCATCCTCACGTGCAGTGTGCGTTTGGTGCATATTGTGCATGCACACACAGCGTGCTTTTGGCTTGCACTGCACATTCACAGCATGCGTTTGGCGCGCAACGCTCATGTGCAGGCAATGAACCAGTGGCAATCCACAGAGGATTTGACCACTGTTCAGGACCCACATCCTATAGTAACAGTGGCATTGTTAATGGCATCTAGATCGTTGCCATGGAGGTGCAGTGATTACAGTGCAGTACTTCTGCTGACTGACTGCAATTTGGCAGTTCAAATCTCACCAGCCTCAAAGTTGACTCAGCCTTTCCTCCTTCTGAGGTGGATAAAATGAGGAGCCAAAATTGTTGGGGTCAATATGCTGATTCTGTAAACCGCTTAGAGAGGGCTGTGAAGCACTCTAAAGTGGTATATATGTCTAAGTGCTATTGCTATTGCAGAGAAAATGTGTGCTTTGTGCTGTTCAGGGGAGTTAAAAACAGACTTCAACTAAACCCTAGCAAGACTGAATAAGAGCTGTGACGGTGCAGTAGTTAGACTGCAGTATGGCAGGCTAATTCAGTCAACTGCCAGTAGTTGGATTATCACCATTTCAAGGTTGACTCAGTTAGTTTATTTATTTATTTATTTATTTATTTATTTATTTATTTATTTATTTATTTATTTATTTATTTATTTATTTATTTTTTATTTTGTCACAACAATATACATAAGCATCACACAAAAAGATTATATAGTATATAAACATATATATGAGGAAATATAAGGAAGTATAAGCATATATATATATAAGAAGAAGAAGAAAACAATAGGACAGGAACGGTAGGCACGTTTGTGCTCTTGTGCACGCCCCTTATAGCCCTCTTAGGAATGGGGTGAGGTCAATAGTAGAAAGTTTTTGGTTAAAGCTTTTGGGATTATGAGAAGAGACCACAGAGTCAGGTAATGTGTTCCAAGCACTGATGATTCTGTTACAGAAGTCATATTTTCTGCAATCTAGATTGAAACGGTTGACATTAAGTTTAAATCTATTGGTTGCTCTTGTATTATTGCAATTGAAGCTGAAGTAGTCTTTAACAGGAAGGACATTACAATAAATGATTCTATGAGTTAAACTTAGGTCTTATCCTTCCGAGGTGGGTAAAATGAGGACCCAGATTGTTGGGGATGATATGCTGACTTTGTAAACCTCTTAGAGAGGGCTGTAAAGCAATGTAAAGCGGTGTATAAGTCTAAACGCTATTGTTATTGCTGAGTAGCTTTGGATTTTGAGCCTTTTTGCTTCTGGGACTTAACTATTGATATGGGTAGTTTGTTTTTCTTGGTCATGGTAGTCATTTGTGGTACATATAGTTTAATGACTCTATTGATTTCAAGTAGGAAGACTCTATAGTGGTCTTCAGCGGTTACGCAGGTTGCAAAAAGATTTTGCCAGTCCAGAAATGAAAGATCGTTGTTTATAAGGTCGTAATTGGCTTTTTGAAGTTGTAGTTGGGAGTACTGTTGTTATGACGATTTAAGTATGGACGTATATTGAGATGAAAATCTATCATGCAGTGGTCACTGTTGGAAAAATGTTCTTTAATTTGTAGTCCGTAAATTGAGTTTGAATTGTTGCAGAAGATGAGGTCAAGGCAGTTGTTGAGTCTTGTATTGTTAGTTACAAGTTATTCAAGACCTAGGTTTGTAACAGTGTTGTATAGTGTAGTATGGATTGGGTCAGTTGAACATTCATTAGTTGTCCAGTTAATGAGAGGTAGATTTAGGTTACCCAGGAAGATGAGAGGATATGGGCAAGAGGTAGTCCATGTTAGCATTGAGGTTAGCATATTTGCATGGGTAATGTCATAGTCAGGGGCTCTGTAGCATAGTAAGAATCGAAGAGTAGTGTCAAGGGATAGGTCGCATACTATAGTTTCAGGAAGAGAAAGTTTATGTGCTACTTGGATATTTTTTAGATTCAGTGACTTTTTGTAAAAGATAGCAACTACCTTTGGTACTTGATGGGGTTGCACTGCCCCAAACAGACCCTGTGCACAATCTGTAGGCCCTTGTAGAATTATGACTCCTCCTCAAGGATCAGGTGTCTTTCATGGAAAAGATGTTGGAGGCAACATATGACAAGTTCTACAAGGCAATATTTCATATTCATCACATTCACTTGAACAATGGGCCCTATCCAACAAAATGAAATTTAATGTGGAGAAAGGCAAGGTTTTACACCTGGGAAGGAAAAACCAAAGATACAAGTACATATTAGGCAAGACCTGGCTCAAAAACAGTAACTGTGAGAGGAACCTTGGAGTCCTAATGGACAATCGCTTAAACAGTGAGTCAGCAGTGTGCAGCAGCAGCCAAAACAGCTAATACAATCCTGGGTTGTATAAACAGAGGCATAGAATCAAAATCGCATGAAGTATTAGTACCGCTTTATAAGGCTTAGTAGGATGACACCTGGAATATTGCATCCAGGTTTGGTCCCCACATTATAAAAAAGTTGTTGAGATTTTGGAAAAATACAAAGAGCAATTAAGATGATTGAAGGCCTGGAGATATGACGAATGGCTGCAGGATTTGGGTTCGGATAGTTTAGAGAAAAGAAGGACTAGGGAGGACATGATAGCAGTATTCTAGTATTTGAGAGGCTGCCACAAAGAGGAGGGAGTCAACTTATTTTTCAAAGCACCAGAGGGCAGGACAAGAAACAATGGGTGGAAACTAATGAGAGAAAGAAGCAATCTGGGATTAAGAAGAAACTTCTTAACAATTCCCCAGTGGAACAGCTTACCTTCGGATGTTGTGAGTGCTTCATCACTGGTAGTTTTTAAGAACAGACTTGATAGTCACTTGTCTGAAATGGTATAGGATCCCCTCCTTGATCCCCAGGGGACTGGACTAGAAGACCTCCAAGGTCCCTTCCAGCTGTATTCTGATTCTGATTCTGATCATAAAGTTACAAATTGTGCATAAGCAAGGACTCTGTAGCTCTGGAGTTGCAATCTGTACAGAAGAGGTTTGCAATATCCTCTGTGAAAGATATCTGAGATATCGCCACACTTAATCATAGAACCAATGTTTAGGGTAAATGTCATGGGGCTGTGGGGAAGAGGTTCTTGAAACAAGCAGCACACAGCACAAAAGATTTCCCTCTTAACCATATCATTTCCCCCCCCTTACTTCTAGCCCTGTAGGATAGAAAAAATGTCAGTTTCTCTGAGAGTTTTACTTTCACAGCTAGATAGCTCTGTAAATGGCATCCAGCTAAAGCAAATAAACAAACATCTTCAGATCTCCCTCCCTCTGTTGTTTGCAATAAAAATGTTGGAATGCAATAAAAATCACTTTATGATTGCAACTGCTCTGCAATTAAGTATTTTCCTGCCTGCAACATAATTCCGCCCCCCACCCCCGTCCGGAAGTATATGTATCTAAAACAAATGTGTCAAATCCATGGCTCATGGGTTGCATATAGCCCTGGTCAGTTAGTGATGTGGCCCTACAAAATTGTAAACTTTTATTATTATGTATTTTTTATATATTAAGTATTATACATTTTACATGTGGGCCAAGAAAATTCCTCTTTACTCAAGCTAAATGACATTTAGGCAAGCTAAAAGGTAGTACACCCACAGGTGGAGCCATATTGGTGGGCATGCGAGCGTTGCCCTAGCTTAGCTCCAGTGCAGTGGTGGCCAGCTGATTTTCTGGCCTTCCAGGTCATTTCTGGCCTCCGGAGGGCCTCCAGGTTGATGTGGAATGCCATTTTCGCCCTCCCCAGGCTCCAAGAAAGTCTCTAGAGCCTGGGGAGGGTGAAAAACGGGACTACCAGGCCCACTGTGCCATTGTGTGCCAAAAGTGGGGGAAGCATGGGGCATTATCCTTGATCCCCATAGCACAGAGAGTGGGGCGCATTGAATTATGGGTGTGGGCATGTGCGTGTGCGATACCCCGCTTTTGGCACACGACAGCAAAAAGGTTAGCCGTCACTCATCTATACCAACGTTTCTTAACTTCAACAGCTTTAAGACGTGTAGACTTCAATTCCCAGCATTCCCTAGCCAGTTGTGCTAATAACCTGATTTATTATTATGTAGGCTGCTATGCTAAACTAAAGTTGATCAAGAACTTCAGACAAAGTTAGTTGGCAACCCTTCAAGGCTAGCAGAATGTTGAGCTTTGAATTCTCTTCTGCTTTAGGAATTCAGGGCAGGATAGAGTGAGGGACCTCTTCCATCTTTGGAATTTTTCCCAATTAGGTTTATCAGTTACAAGTATAGCTTGTACCTCTGCCACATTTGACAAAATGTCACACTGGGTTTGACTGTGACATTCTGTTCCCACAAAGGTTATACCCGTTGTCATGAACTGCATGTGGCTCTAAACTTAGGTACTGCCCAAGATGGTGACCCTCCCCCCCCAAATAGTGGCAAATTGGCCCATTAAGAAAAGCATGATTTTCTGTTTTTTAAAAGAATAAGAAACTTTTTTTAAAAAATCTGATATGTAACCCATAAATAAACTTAATAGAATAGAATAGAATTTTTTATTGGCCAAATGTGATTGGACACACAAGGAATTTGTCTTGGTGCATATGCTCTCAGTGTACATAAAAGAAAAGATACCTTCATCAAGGTACAACATTTACAACACAAATGATGGTCAATATATCAATATAAATCATAAGGATTGCCAGCAACAAAGTTACAGTCATACAGTCATAACTGGAAAGAGATTGGTGATGGGAACGATGAGAAGATTAACAGTAGTGCAGATTTAATAAATAGTTTGACAGTGTTGAGGGAATTATTTGTTTAGCAGAGTGATGGCCTTCGGGGAAAAAACTGTCCTTGTGTCTTGTTGTTCTGGTGTGAAGTGCTCTATAGCGTCATTTTGAGGGTAGGAGTTGAAACAGTTTATGTCCTGGATGTGAGGGATCTGTAAATATTTTCACGGCCCTCTTCTTGATTCGTGCAGTATACAGGTCCTCAATGGAAGGCAGGTTGGTAGCAATTATTTTTTCTGCAGTTCTAATTATCCTCTGAAGTCTGTGTCTTTCTTGTTGGGTTGCAGAACCGAACCAGACAGTTATAGAGTTGCAAATAACAGATTCAATAATTCCTCTGTAGAACTGAATCAGTACACTCAATACACTGAATCAATACACTCAGAATGGGGATTCTTATGGGAAGGGGGGGAAATTAGATCCTCCTCTTATATTCAAAGAAGGTAAAGTCCCATTTTGTTATTCTATCAACCCCTACTTCCGTTTTGATCACTGAAGTTGATTAACTCTGGTGTAGTGATTCAACTGCTGGATTTCAACAGGAAAAACCTGGTTGGAATCTCAATTCTGCCATGACATTCTCAGTGTGATTTTGGGCTAATCGTTTGTACTTTACCCTTTCCTTAGCCTTCAGGAGCTATGATGAAATAAAATGGAGATTAAGCACACTACTCTAATATCCTTCAAAGAAGATATTGATTCCTAATGTAATGAATGATAAAACAGTGAACTGCAGCTTCTCTTTTTGGAGCATATCTTTGATATGTGCAATAACCGTTTGCCTAGTTTTCCTTTTATCAAAATCTTCAAAGAAATTACTGAAACTGTAAGACATATGCAAGGTGAATTGTGGAAATTAAGAGAAGCTGCAACAAACTAAGTTCCCATTGCAAAATGGATAGCTAAATGTCTACAGAGATTCTCAGTCATCCAGGTCATGGTTGTCCCAAAAGTGCTTTTTTCAAGAGGCAACTGGACTTTCTGGTTTTTCTTTGAAGACGTTTCACTTCTCATCAAAGAAGCTTCTTCAGCTCTGAAGAAGCTTCTTGGATGAGCTCATGAAGTTTCTTGGATGAGAAGCGAAACATCTTCAAAGAAAAACCAGAAAGTCCAGTTGCCTCTTGAAAAAGCACTTTTAGGTTCCCATTGATGTGAAATGTATCTGTGAAAACATAGATACCTTTAAATATACAAATCAATTGTTTGAAGAAAGGCACATGTATTGATATGAGGTCCTTGGTGTTCTCAGAGCTTGATCGATTCCTTGCAGATGTTTCATCATCCAACTAACATCATCAGTGCTATAAGGAAATGGGGTTTGCTCTCTTTTTATAGATTAATAGCATGCCCCAGTGTTGGAGTGTGTGTTCTTGGTGGCTCCTTGATTCAGCTGCTGTTTACTATTAGCTTGTATGTCTGAGTTGGTAGATCCTTGATTGTCTCACTTAGCAAGAGAAATTTGGGACTCAGTTGTGGTTGTTAGTCAAGGACTACCTGTAAAGCAAAACTTCAACTATCTGAGTTGTGCATAGAACAACAACTTAATCAGTGGTGGTATTCAAGTAGTTTAAGAATCGGTTCTCTGCCTTAATGATTTCTTCCAACAATCAGTTTGCCAAACTGCTCAGAAAGTTAACAACCGGTTCTTCCGAAGTGGTGCGAACTGGCTGAATCCCACCACTGAACTTAATCATCTTGAAACTCTTGGACAGACGCCTTTGAGACTCTCGGACAGACCCCTTTGTTTATTGCTTGCATAAGCGCATCAGCGTGCCTACCGTCCTTGTCCTAATGTTTTATTTTATTCGCATCCTTTTCATGTATTTATAATTACGTTTACATCTGTATCTGTCATAAAATACATGCTTGATGAAATAAAATAAATAAATAAATAAATAAAAATATTGGACTAGCCATCTCCCAGACCTCTCTCGGTAGTCTATGATCCATTGCCTGGTGGCTTGTAATGGATGGATGCCTTTAGCTCTAAATGCCTCCAAATATTCTAGATTGAAATAGGCAAGAGTTCAATCATCATTTATCAGCCCAGGAATGGAGACTTATGTCAGGTCCTCCTCGCTAGTGGCAGAAAAGACCTTCAGAAGAGAGTGATTGTCAGTGCAATTTGCAGGCTAAGAGGAGCTTCATATGGTGACCTGATAAATCACCTTGCTGTATGGCTTATAAGTTTCCCCTTGGAACATCAGTCATTAGGAATGATCTAGCTAAAGCTCCCATCTTTCATGAGCTGTTCATCATCATAAAGATACTTCTGTCATTGTGATGGTTCCTTTTTGACCACAGACCATTGGCCATCTAGTATCATTATTGTCAAGTTTTAACAATTGGGATGCTAGTTACCATAAAGCAAGCATTCCCTAACAGCTGGAGAAAGGAAAACCGTACCATTTATTTTACCAGGTAAGAGTTCTCAAGTTTGAGAGCCTGCAGCCAGTCAAGATGGAGGGGAGACCTCATTGCTTTGATAAAGAAAATATTATGTACAAAACGGTTAATTTTGAGTTACAATTGATACCAAATCTAGCAAATTTTATTTTCAAGGTTCTGAGAGCTTCCTAGACTTGGCGTTACTAACCTCATATTTCTATTATTTTATATGTCACTGTTTTCAAAATGATTGATATTTTTAATATACCCAGCATATATACATTGCTATTCATTTTGTTTGTATACAGGTTTTTCCTTCCCTTTTCCTACCATACAGACAAAGAACAGGGATCGTATCTATGCATGCAGCAGAATTAAATAAGAATTAGGGCTAGAAAAGCATAGTGAACAATTTGTAGTTTTAAATTTCAAGTGAACAATCCTATTTTAATATTCAGTTACAGACATTAATTCTTATATGCACAATGTTTAGCTTAAGGCATGGCTTATAGATAGCAATAACTGTTTTGGTATAAATATTGGTTTATTTACTAGATTTATCGAGTCACCCACCTTAAAAACTCTGGTTCATGTACCGTAACAACAACTACAAAAAGAAATAAAAAATAAACCACATAGAGAACCACATAATGTTGAAACACTCAAAACATACATACATATAGACAGACAGACAGACACACACACACATGCACACACACACACACACATTTTAAAATGGTGATCACTGTAAGAAAACACAAAAACATCCCAAAAGGAAATTCACTCAAGTGGACCAAAAATTTGGGGGAAAGTTGGGTCTTAATCGCTTTTCTAAGGATGGGAAAAGTTGGGGCCTGGTGGAAAAATTAAATAGACCCCCCAAAAGCATGCTTCTGTTCTGTCCTCCCACGCCTCCGTCCGAGTGATGGCTTAATTAGCTAGCACTATCAGCTCTGGCAGCAGAATAGCCAGTGTCTGCCAAGAGCCTCTGTTATCTTCCACGACACTGGTGAGTCACCTAGAAACAAACTTCAGCTCTTAATCAGTGGATTTGCCTGTTACAAAGAGATACAGCAGCTCTCGCTGCCTTTTATATCCTGTGGGGTGTGGCTCCATGACTCAGCACTTCCTAGGCCTGCCGCACCCCTGCTTCTGTTGTTCCCTCCTCTCCTGCCTACGAAACCTAGGATCCAACCAAGCCTGATTGCTATCAGCTGGGTCTGAAGGCGTGGCCTGGGGGGGAAAGAGTCAGGGGATGGAGACCTCATTATCTCTTCCACCTGACCTGTTTCTGGCTCCTGAAGTTGAGCCAGGGAAGCCGGTGCTCCCGAGGTATGTCCTGACGGCCCTTCCCCCTCACTTTCCAAGTCACTTTCTGGCAGGAGGCCCGGCTCAGGGGGCACAGATACAACAGCTTCCTTGGTCCCTAGAGTTTAAAAGAGGGGATCTTTTACTTTGTGGGGGCAAGTTGAGAGAAGGCAGTCACACAATTAACCTAGTCCATTGATGGCGAACCTATGGCATGTGTGCCAGAGGTGGCACTCAGAGCCCTCTTTGTGAGCATGTGTGCCATCGCCAGCTGCTCTTCCGGGTTCCGGCACACACCAGCCAGCTGCTCTTTTTCCGGGTTCTGGTGCTCCAGCACGCGTGCGCACTTCAGTTTCAACACTCAGTGCCAAAAAGGTTAGCCATCACTGACTTAGTCCTATGCCACGTTGGATCATCATCTCTGATCAAATCTTTAAATCTGCTGAGAATTAGTACACCTCATGAAGTAGTTGTGTTCCATGGAGAGGACTAACTGTGCCCATAACTACACATCCTACTCTGTTCTAGAACAACTGAAGTTTCTGGATGGCTTTCAAAAGCGGCCCCCAAAGCATCAACAGCAATCATAACAGATTCGACTAAATCATAACAGATTCAACTAAACATACAAAGCTACTTCTCAATTTAAACGTAGCCAAACCGGGTTTCAAAAAATAAAGTAAACTTAACAGAGTCAACCCAGACAAAAAGAAAAGAAAAGAGAGTATCTGCAGGACCAGGAGTGTGAAGGCATTTTTTTATATATTAGGAGCCACAACTCCTTGATCTACTGAAGGTAGTGAATGAGATCAAGAGCCTGTTTGGCGTAGTGGTTACAGACAACAAGCTAAAAGCAGATACCTTGAGTTTTAGCTCTGCGTTGGACAAAAAGTCAGCTGGAGGACATTGGGTGCCTCCATCTCTCTCAGCCCAAATATGAAATGCTGTCATCAAGAGTCAAGATTGACTTAAAGGCACACAAAAAAGAGTGGTTACAATCAAAGCTAAAATAATTGATGGCACTTATCTAGCGCACTCCAAAGAACTGGGTAAACCATTAAAAAAACACTTACTTTAATTAGTGCTTACATTAAAATGTAATTACATTAATTCAATTAAATTAATTAACTGAATTGTAGGGTAATTATTCTGTATCTTCCACTTCTGCCCCATCAAAAAATTAGCTCCCAAATTTTGGTTAGCAGCGGGTGGCACGTATAGACCTACCTTAGATGGCATATTCCTTGTGTAAGTGATTTGAATCTCTATTATTTATCTTGCCCTTTCTCCCTCACCTTCTGATACCTATCCATGTAATTTCTAAGCAGAAGAAAGTGATCATGGAGGAGAACCTACTCTATTATCATTCAATGTCTCCTTTGAAAATAACTGATCGAATTGGTTAAAATTCTAATTTTTATTGCTTGATGATTTTTTCCCCCTTATGAGATTGAAACCATTCAAATATCCAATATTATACTTTGGGGCATGTGTACAAAAGAGCATTCCCAAAGGATCAATGTTGTCACTACTGATATCTGTAAAAGTCATGCCTTCAAAACCTGTGTTGAATATTACAAAATCCATTTAGATTTTAGTTTAAGGAGAATTAAGGAATACCTCAGGAGGATAAGGACTGGATGGAGGATTTCTCTGAATTTTACTGCCCAGCTGAAGGCTAAAAGGAGAAAAACATTTTACAGCTGGATGACCAAGATCAAATAATGTGGCAGGTCTAATTAAGCACACAGCTTCTTTTATTGACATTTGATCAGAATGCTAATTGAGATTTCATGCAAAAATAACTGGAGTGAAAACGGAGGAGGAAAATTAGAAACTCAGCTGGATATCCTGCCATAGTTTTTTTAAAAAAAAGCTTGCATTTTTTAATATTTTATTTTCTGAAACTTAGATATCAATAAATGCCTCTTTTTAGATTGATTGATTTATTAAAATTGATACCCCACCCAATTCCTATGACTTCAGGCAACTAATAGGGAAAGAAAACTACCAAGATTTTTTTAAAAAAACAAAACAAAGCATAATTCAAATATGCATTTAAGAGTTAACCTGACCCATGCCACAAGAATTATACCCTACCAAAAAACCCACTACTTTTTCATGGCTTTACCAATGTTAGAAATGTGGAGCTGTCAACTGGGAACGTTAAATTCCAATTAAGACAATTTATTGCTCAAGCCTTTACACAAGAATCTAGTCAACTAATGGTCAGCACTAAATCGGTATTAGATAAAGAGTTAATTCAAGGAAGGCTGGATTTGGATTGCTTGTTATTTCATGGTAACTCCAGATTGATTCATCTTTTGACTCCAGCCTCATCTTCTTCTCCTATATCAACCTATATAATTTCAAGAGACCTATCTCTGAAAGGATTTCTTCTAAATCATCCCCCCCCCTTTATCTGTTATAAACTGAGTCTGATCAAACTATAAATTGGTAATCTTAGTCTAAACCATTTTGAGATTTATGGATTAAAATAAATACTTTTTATTACTCCTAGAAACAAGCAAATCAGAGTAGTGGTATAAAAATGTTAACACAGTTCTAATCATTTTGTAGTGGTAACTTCATAGGAGGTGGAGTTTCCTTATAGTTTCTGCCCATCACGGTCATAATCTTATGATGGTCGTACGTTGGGTCACCCACATTGCTGACCCAATTTTGCAACCTTTTTTGTAGTAGTTTTTAAGAAATGCATTAAATTTTGCTGAAAATCGGAAGTAAACCCCCCCCTTTTTTTTTGGCAAAAACGATTGTAAAAATTGGTTATGGGTCATGGGATGTTGCAAACAGCCCTAAATCTTGGCCTGAATGCCAAGCATCCCAACTGCAGTCAGGTGAACATGGGGAGGCAGCCCACATTGGAAGCTTGAATTTGAGTTGTAAGTACTCCCAGGGAGGTGTTGAGAGCAAATTTACTTTAATCAATTCCAATGACCACAAATTTTAAAAAAGGGAGGATAAGGGCTTTGTTTTGTTTTGTTGTTTTCTTTTGTTTTGTAGTACTGAAGGGACATAATAATAATAATAGAATAGGTAGAATTAGTGGGACATAATAGTAGAGTCAGTAGAAATGGTTTGACTTGCTGTTTTGCTTCTGTAAGAATTGCTTTGCTAAGAATTGGAATTGCTTCTGCCACTTGCTTCTACCAGTGATCTAACTTCTGTTATCTTGTTGTTGTTGTTTTTGTATAACTCGGTGCCTGGTGCGTATCTCAAGAAGCTGGGTATGTCATGGATTGGCAGGGTTACATTGGGCAAATACCTGTGTTGCTAAGCACCCAGCTGTCTTGCTAAGCACTAAACTGGCCTATTCCTTGCTGCAATGCCAAAGGAAGCCATGGGCCAGGGGGCCAGAATTGGGTACTAAGCTGATGTCTTTGAAGGTATAAAAGGACACCATACTATCCCCAAGGTTGGCTTTTCACCGCATGATCTTTGTCTGTATGTAGTGATATGGTCTACCCAGCTCTTCTTTGTACAAATAAAAGCTGATATTTTTCCCAAGCCTCTTCTTGGGTCTCTCTCTTTGGCATCCTGGTGACTCAAGTACATTTTGGGACCTTACATTTTCATTTTTCAGAATTCAAACTTCCAGATTTTGCAAAGCATCCTTCAACTGAAAGTCTAGGAGCTTAAGAGAAAGAATTTCTACGGAAATTACTTTTCCATAGAGAGGAAAAGCTATCACTCCAGATGCTTGTCCCATTTCTTCAGAAAACCAACAATGGAGTTAAAAAAACAGAAAGATGTGGGCAACATCAGGCCTGAAGACTGGGAAAGGAGCGTCTAGTCCCATTTTCATAAAGATTCAGGCTTCCTTACATGACGTATTTTTTTCAACATCTGTTCTAAAATTTTCCAAATATAAAAGATTCCATCAGAGGAGGAAAAAAAGAAAGAAAATACTACTACTATCTTGCTCCCAAGAAAAGTGGGGGTCACTGTTATTGGTAAGATTTACAGGCCACAATTACACAACAGAAATAGGTGTGCATGTATGTATGTGTGTCTGCATATGGGGGGGGGGAGAGAGCTGCCTCTGACTATTGCTGAACGAAAATGTCAAAGGAAAAAAAAAGCTTTAAAATGAACTGGCTTATAAAAGGGATATAAATTGTCACATTTCGCCTTTCTTTGGTACACTCTCAGGACTTTTTATTTATTTATTAATTTTATATGCTGCCCATCTCCCCAATAGGGCAACTTTTTTGGGCAACATATAAATTCGGGGAGGGGGAGAAATAAGAAGAAATCTATATGGGAAAAAGTTTTGAATTTTTGTTCCATTTCTGGGAAGTTTTGCTACCTTCTGTACTTGTGGGGCTGAATAAAAGTTGCTTCTTTACTACGGGAATGAAAATGATCTTGGGAGTTATTATTCGTGCTGAATAGTCAGTAATAAGGGCTCCTAGTTTTCAGCAAGGAGAAAGAAATAGAAGAGGAAGAGGAGGAAGAAGAAGTAATAAGGTGTAGGCCTATATCCAATCTGCCAGTATTGTGGATCAGGTGACTCTATTTTAAAATATGAACTCATTAAATTACTTCCCTCTTCACAGTCTACTCGCACAATATTCTATAAATCAGATTGCTCCGCTGGAATTTAAAGTACCAAACCATTGACAGGATAATATCTCCAGGTATGCAAGGCGTCAACACAACTTATTTCTGTCCTAATGATAACAGATTTCAATGTGTTTAATATCCCTGAGGTAACGAAAGGGACACTTTGAAGAAATTAATTCCTCAGCCGTTTGTATTCATTCACTGCATTACATTACACATATCAGACTGGTCATCTGGCAGCAACTCAGCAGCGCTCCTCCATAGTGTCATGTATTTCCATGTAATTTATTTCTTAGAACTAATGACAGGCCTTCTTAAAAGCACATTTTAAAAGGGGTGGGGTGGGGAGCTTAAACATGCTGTGCACTCAGACAATGAGACAATGATCAATGCAGCAAAGTCTGTGTAATAAATAGTGTGCCGTGCCCCTTACCAAAGGTTACACCGCAGTATTTTCACATAGTGATGAAAAGGCAGAGGTATTTTATATATCTATAATCTTTATATATTTATATATACCTACGGAGAGAGAGGGAGGAAGAGGGAGAGGGAGGAAGGGAGAGGGAGGGGGAGGAGGAGAGAGGGAGAGAAAGAGAGAGGGGGGAGGGAGGGAGGGAGAGAGGAACAGATATTGATTTTGTCATGTTTCTTAAATCAATGCCAGAAAACTTCAGAGCTCTTAATTTCACTTTTAACAACAGTAACAGTGGAACCGTGCTTTTATGCATTCCATTTTGTTTCTCTCTATCCAAAGGCTTGATGTGACATTCCATCTTTCTTATCCAAATCTGAAAATCTTGTCAGGGTAATGATGATTTAAAGCTGACCCATGCAACTGTAAAGCTGATGAAATGTAAGGCTGATGCAATGAGAATGAATCGGCATTCAAAGTTACAATGGCACTGAAAAAAGGGATCGTTTTTCACACATTTGACCATTGCAGCACACCTGTAGTCACACGACCAAAATCCTGACACTTGACAATGGGTTCCGATTTATGACCGTTGTAGTGTCATGTGATCACCTTTTGTGACCTTCTGACAAGCAAAGTCAATGGCGAAGGCAGATTCACTTAACAACCAGGTTGCTAAATTAACAACTGCAGTGATTCACTTAACAGCTGTGATATGGTTGTAAGTTTTAAAATGGGGCAAAATTCACTTAACAACTGTCTCACTTAGCAACTTAAATTTTAGGCTTAATGGTGGTCGTAAGTCGAGGATTACCTGTATATTTTCCCAGTTGTGAACTCAAGGAACAGAGATCAACCAACTTCTGTCCACCCAGCTGCATGAACTTTTGTTCTATTCCAGATGTCCCTCTAGGAGTCAATGAAGATGAAACAGAAGCAGTTGTCTATTTAATCTCTGGAGACATTCCAGGAAAAGTAACAACAGAATCCACAGATGACAGAAATTCACTGAGAACATTTTTTTAATGAAGGGTTTAAATTGCCTTTGTGCCTCTCTCTCATCTTAGATGTTAGTGCATGATAATCGTCCTCATGGAAAATAAAGAGGGGAGATCTGAAAAATGAATTAGCATTCTAGATAATGCCAGTTTTCCACTGGCTTTACAAGTGCAGCTGAAGCCTAGCGACTTCTTTCCTAAAGAAAAATTCCCTAAGACAGAGATAGGTAACCAACAGCCTTTAGCTTAGCTTTATATGATACTCAGATTAATTTAAAAGCACTCTGCAAAAGATTAGTGCAGACTTATGGTAAGATCCACTCTGTTTTTTCAAGCTTGCTGCTTTAAAAGGAAGGAGAGAAGGACGGTAAAAAATGAAGCATGAGGAAAGAGGGAGGGAGAGAGAGAGAGAGAGAGAGAGAGAGAGAGAGAGAGAGAGAGAGAGAGAGAGAGAGAGGAATGTATAACCATTAGTATGTATCTCCCAAAAGTGATCCTTTCCAATCATTGTGTCTTCTGCGCTTACCAGTCGTGGGTTGCTACCGGTTCGGTCCTGTTCTTGCGAACTGGTAGTAACGGCGGTGGGAGGCTCCGCCCATCTGCCCAGACATCATCACGGACAATCTGCGCATGCACAGAAGCGCGCGCTCCCATTGTGAACCAGTAGCGAAGTTAAGCGGAATGAGCATTTACTCATTCCTTATTTCAACCTTGACCATCCTGAGGAGAGATTATGCTTCAAGAAATGGACATTATGCAGCCAGTTTGATGTAGTGGTTAAGGTGCTGGTCTAGAAACCAGGAGTTGGTGAGTTCTAGTCCCACCTTAGATATGAAAGCTGGCTGTGTGATTTGGACTAATCAACAGGAGACTCTGTGTTCTAGTCCCGCCTTAGGCATGAAAGTCGTCTGGGCCAATCATTCTCTCTCGGTCCAACCCACCCCACAGCACTGTTGTGGTGGGGCAAATCAGTAGAGGAAAGAGAATTAGGTATATTCACCACCTTGAGTTGCCTGTAAAGTAATAAAGGCAGGATAAAAACCTAATAAAAAAATAAATAAGATTGTCCCTGCCTTAAAAAGCAGCATCTGTTAAAAGGAGGATAATGAGGCCTGGTAGATATGGAATTTAACTCTCCTCAGAATCAGTCTGGAGCCACTGATCTGAGGGGCAATTTTGTAGACTTAAACTCACGATATCATACTTTGGAGCCATTTACAGAACAGACTAAGTCACTGTCAATTAGCTTCAGATACAATTGGAGCTATGCCTTATATCACCTCTATACCTAATTATCACTAATCAATGGACTATATTACCCACTAAAAAGGTATAACACAGTGAAATTCTGCTGCATTTTTATTGTAAGCCTCTCTGAAGATTTGGGGCGAGAAGGACATGGATGAACTCTTTTTTTTCTCTAAATAATTCAACTAATTCTCTTTCTGGTTTGTTTTTTTTTAAATAAGGAAATAATGCTGTGATTGTGCTATCATCTGTAGCTCTACTGAATGTAAATTCAGCCATGATTATATGGTTTGATGATTCAGTGATATTATTTTCATACCAGCAAGCTGCCCTAACTGAGTTTGGGGCATCGTATACACTTGTGAAACAATGAATGGATGAATTAAGCCGAAGAGCGACTAAAACAGCTACTTTACTTCCATTAACATGATCTATTAGACAAAAAGTTGAAGAGTTTAGTTCAGCAGATTAAAAAAAAATATTTCCAGATTCAGGGCTATCCAGGAAGGACTTATCTTGCTCAAAATACCATGAAAATTACAGCTAATCCTTGATTTATAACTCTTGGATAAGAAGCAAAACATCTTCAAAGAAAAGCCAGAAAGTCCAGTGACCTCTTGAAAAAGCACCTTTGGGTCAACCATGAACTGGATGACTGAGAATCTCTATAGACATTTAGTCTTTGACTGATTACCAGAATTGAAATCAGAATTCCAGCTGCTAAGCAAGCCAGTTGTTAACCGAGTCGCATTGAACTTTGCAACTTTTTTAGCCATAGTTGTTCACTGAATCATGCGGTTGCTAAGCAAATCCGGCTTCCTCCATTGACTTTGCTTGTTGGAAATCTGCTGGGAAGATCACAAACAGTGATCACATGACCCTGGATGCTGCAACCATCATAAACAAGGGCCAGTTGCTAAGCACCCAGATTCTGGTCATGTGACTCTGGAGATACAGCAATGGCTGCAAGAGTGAAGACCTGTTGTAAATCACTTTTTTCAGTGCCATTGTAACTTTGAATGGCTACTAAATAATTTGTTACAAATCGAGGAGTATCCGTAGATAACTCTGGGCAGCTCGCAATTAAAACAGAATAAAAGCAATAAAAGCAATCAGGATTAAAAACAACAAAAATACTTTTCCTTAACCCACAAATACTTATGTGGGTTTAATATTGCTGCAGCCACAAAAAATTACTTGATAGGGCACATGAGGAGTTGAATGAAGCCCTAGGTTACATATTTGGACCTCTGCTCCACACCATCAAGGAAGTTATAAGAATTGATCTTACATATTCATATCTGGTCCTGAGGATGGAAGCAATCATCCATGCATCAAAGATTCCTTGGCCATTAAAAGAAAATGTCAAAAAATAGTCACAAGGCTTCCAAGACTTCACAAAAGGACTGAAGCCAACCCTTGATAAAAAGAAAAACATTTCCCCCAGATATCAGCACAGTGGCAGCTAAAAGAGTACAACATGTTTCTAAACTCCTAGGGCACCCTGGGCAATTCAAGGTCACTTTATTCATTTTATTATATATATATCTTTAAAAAAATCCCCCAGATCTGGGCTGTATCTAAAATGTATTTGGGGAAAAAAAAAACTTCAAATCCGGGTTGTCTGCAAAGCTGCCAGAATAATGTACAATAAAAAGTAAAGAGCAAGATATATATTAAAACACACAAGACTAATCTGAGAACAATCAAGGCGGAGTTCGTAATTCAACAGAGCAACGTTAACTTCAGCTCTGTAGACATTCTGACTTGAAAACAGCCTGATCTTACCTAATTATTTATTACATTTTTAGAGCACTGGATAATTGAAGAGTCCTAGAAATTCTACATTGAAGTGTAGAAATTTAAAAAACATAAGAAAACCAAGATAGCAAGTGTGTGATAAAACCAGAAGCAGAGATAAAATAATGTATCGTAAAATAAAGCTGCAATTAAAACAAGCAACAAGAGCAAAAGATGCTAGGAATCCAACATGATCTTTAAAACCCTAGGTAAATTAAATGTCAAGGCTTTCCAGGGATGGAAATGTTTCAATTTTATGTTTCCATGGATCCTGCATGTCTGCAAACCACCATAAAGTTGAAATCAGAGTTCTAGTAAATATGGTAAACAAACAAACGTTTAAAAGATATTTTCTACTCTGAATGTCCCTGGCATAGAAATAACATAGTGGTCAGCTAAACTTCTCTGAGGATAGACAACATGTTACTACTGAAAATGCCTTTTCTCTTGTGACCCACTGTCTCCCCTCATTTGCTGGGGAAACCTGTCAGATATTGAAGAATCAACTGATTTGAATCAAAGATCAGCCAAGATTACCAAGATCAGTACAATCGAGTGGGTTCAGAAGTACTTCACAGGAAAAGTCTTGCATTCTTCTGTACACAATAGAATTCCTTATGCTACAAGGCTCAAAATTCTCAGTTTGGATAACTTGGAACAGCAATTATACATAGTAATATCTAAACTGAACACACTCAAAACCGTAGAAATGGTGGTAGATTTTAGGAAAAACCCTTCCATACTTCCACCTCTCACAATACTTGACAACACAGTATCAACAGTAGAAACCTTCAAATTTCTGGGTTCTATCATATCGCAAGATCTCAAATGGACAGCTAACATCAAAAACATCATTAAAAAAGGACAACAAAGAATGTTCTTTCTGCGCCAACTCAGTAAGCTCAAACTGCCCAAGGAGCTGCTGATCCAGTTCTACAGAGGAATTATTGAGTCTGTCATTTGCACCTCTATAACTGTCTGGTTCGGTTCTGCAACCCAACAAGAAAAACACAGACTTCAGAGGATAATTAGAACTGCAGAAAAAATAATTGCTACCAACTTGCCTTCCATTGAGGACCTGTATACTGCACGAATCAAGAAGAGAGCTGTGAAAATATTTGCAGATCCCTCGCATCCTGGACATAAACTGTTTCAACTCCTACCCTCAAAACGACGCTATAGAGCACTGCACACCAGAACAACTAGACACAAGAACAATTTTTTCCCGAAGGCCATCACTCTGCTAAACAAATAATTCCCTCAACACTGTCAGACTATTTACTGAATCTGCACTACTATTAATCGTTTCATAGTTCCCATCACCAATCTCTTTCCACTTATGACTGTATGACTATAACTTGTTGCTGGCAATCCTTATGATTTATATTGATATATTGATCATCAATTGTGTTGTAAATGTTGTACCTTGATGAACGTATCTTTTCTTTTATGTACACTGAGAGCATATGCACCAAGACAAATTCCTTGTGTGTCCAATCACACTTGGCCAATAAAATTCTATTCTATTCTAATGTTTTACCTGTAAATGACTTTTTCTGTTTTAATCGCAATAATACGAAAAACTGCTTTAAACTCAATGTAAATCGCTCTAAACTTGACTGTAAAAAATATGATTTCTGTAAAAGAGTTGTCAAAGTCTGGAATGCCCTACTTGATTCAGTTGTCTCAGCTTAAAATTTTCAGTTTCAGTCACAAATTGACTTCCGTGGACCTTACTTCATACTTAAGTGGTCAGTAGAAGGGGTGTGCATAAGTGCACTAATGTGCCTATCACAGTTTGGGATTCAATTTTTTTTTTACTACCGGTTCTGTGGGTGTGGCTTTGTGGGCGTGGCATGGCTTTGTGGGTGTGGCTTGGTGGGCATCATGGGAAAGGATACTGTAAAATCTCCATTCCCACCCCACTCCAGGGGAAGGTTACTGCAAAATTCCCATTTCCTCCCGATCAGCTGGGACTCAGGAGGCAGAGAATAGATGGGGGCAGGGCCAGTCAGAATTTTTACTACCGGTTCTCTGAACTACTCAAAATTTCCGCTAGCGGTTCTCCAGAACTGGTCAGAACCTGCTGAATACCACCTCTGGCCTATCGTCCCTGTCATTGTATTTTTATTCTCTTATTCTCGTTTTTGTTTGACAAATTCCAATAAACAAATAATAAATAAATAAATAAATAAGCAAGCAAGCAAGCAAGCAAGCAAGCAAATAAGTAAGTAAGTAAATAAATAAATAAATAAATAAATAGTTATCACATTTAAAGCCAAACATGGGACAGGGCCAGTGGCACAGGGCCAGGTTATTGACAAGACAACCTCTCCCTAAGAATATTCTGGTAGGGTGGGCATGCTCCAGGGCTCTTCTCTGGAATCTTGCCATCTAGTGGGACCTCGGAATTATGCCTTTTTTCATGACTTGGATGAGCCCCTTCCCTTCTAGCCTTTCAAAAGGCCGTTAAGACCTGGCTTTTTACTGAGGCTCTGGAATTATACAGGTAGAAGGTACAGAAAGAGGGTAGTTTAACCTTCTGTTGGACACCCCAAGGGA
Organism: Ahaetulla prasina; assembly: GCF_028640845.1. Classification (NCBI taxonomy): domain Eukaryota; kingdom Metazoa; phylum Chordata; class Lepidosauria; order Squamata; family Colubridae; genus Ahaetulla; species Ahaetulla prasina. The sequence continues at coordinate 96,241,950 of NC_080544.1, read as the reverse complement.
AAGGATGATGGTGCATGTTTTTTCGGTTTATTGTTTTGCTGTTTTTTATGATTGTTTTATTTATTTATTGGGGGAGTTTTTTCGGTTGTTATGAGCCGCCCAGAGTCGCTTAAGATGGGAAGCCATATAAATAGTTTCAATAAATCAATAATTAAATGAGGAAAGGCAGCAAGATTTCACTCTGGAGAACTGACTGCCTAACAAGCTAGAATCTGGCTTCTCATCTACCATCTTGAACACATGTTTAATTGTCCCATTTCAAAATTAAAACTGTATCTATTTTGCTCATTGAGATCTAACAGAATACAACCCACTGCATCGTCTAAGACCTTCCCTTGATTATGTGGTCTTCCCCTTGATTATTTATTTATTTATTTTATTTTATTTATTTATTTATTTTGTCACAACAGTATATATAAGCATAAGCATGAAAATAACTATATAATATATAAGCATGTAATAACTATATTAATTGGATATAATGAAAGGAAACAATAGGACAGGAATGGTAAACACGTTTGTGCTCTTATGCACACCTCTTACAGACCTCTTAGGAATGGGGTGAGGTCAATAGTAGACAGTTTTTGGTTGAAGCTTTGGGGATTTTGAGAAGAGACCACAAGAGTCAGGTAGTGTGTTCCAAGTGTTAATAACTCTGTTACAGAAGTCATATTTTCTGCAATCAAGATTGAAGCGGTTAAGGGGACGACTTCCGGTGTCCGGTGGCAACGGACGTCTGGAAGGCTTCTCCTGCCTCCAGTGTCCGAATCCGGCCGCCGCCGAGGCCCTTAGGGGCCAGGTGTTCCGAAAAGGACACCTGCCGCACGGACGGCTCGCCAGGGGTCTCCCAGCCGATATACAGGACTGGGGGGACCGATGCTGGCGCGTCCTAGGCTCGGCGGGGTTCGGAGGCTACAGGCCGCGGCCATTACTTTGGTCGTCGCCTGGGCCGCTGTGCCCGGTGACACCGGGGCTTTGGATTTATAATTGCAGCAGCCTGGTGGTGAACAGGGAACGGAGAAGAATTGAGGAATGAAGAAGGGAAGGGAATATCGGCAAACGTGAGTGGAGTATTCCGGAGTGCGGGGGGGTTTTTTCTCCCCTGCGACTGGAAGAATCTGAATCACTTTGGAGAGAGGAGAACTTAAAATAACAAGATTACGGTTTTGTGGAGCTCTGGAGAAGAGGTGATGGAGAAATTTAGGAGGGAGGGTTTGAGGCCCCTCCTCTGAGAACAATGGTGGCGTCCAGCTTCCGCCTTCACTATGAGAATCTTGATGACATCACTTCCCTTCGGCTTCCTGGTTGACTAACTGTACTCTGGACTCGTTGCTCCTGTGAGTGCCCCCTGGTGGATCCGGAGGAAATTATAAGGATACTGTGCTTGCCTGAGGATTTTGAAAATTTTTTTTTAAATGGCAAACGTCAGAGACCAACTGCTGGAGAAATGGAGAGAATTCTGGAAAAGTTATCTAATATGGACAAGAAACTGGATGAAATAAGAGCAGAAATTGTGACTATCCAAAAGGATTTAAAGGATACTCAACAAGTCTCAGCAGAAAATAAGCAGAAAGTGGAAGGTCTGGAGGGTGGGATGGGCAGTGCAGAAAAGAGGGGAGACGACAAGCAATGCTGTGCTTGGACTACAGATGGATAAAATGTCTTATTTCCTTAGGTTTCAAAATTTGGAAGAAGTGGACCAAGAAGACTTGAGAGATGTTGTGACTAAACTGTTGGGAGAATTTCTTGGGAGAGGTGTTGATTTTATGAATTGGGATGCGGATCGAGTATATAGAGTTTATTCTAAATATGCACGCATGCAGTTCCTAGAGAGGTTCATGTCAAATTTGTGAAAAGAGAGACGAGAGATGAAATTCTTAGAAAACATAGGAGTGGGGCACTGACTTATAGGGGCAGGGAGATAGCCATTCTGAGGCAGATTCCCAGACAGGTACGTGAAATGAGAAAGAAATATTACTCTTTATCAAGCAAATTGTACCAGAAGGAGTGGGCTTCAGATGGCTGATGCCAGAGGGATTGATGATTTTCCGGGAGGGCATTACGAAAAAATTAGTACAATTATGGAGGCTGCGGCCTACGTGGAGGAACACAAAGCCCTCCTGGATTTAGATGACCCAGGAATTGAAGAAGGGGAGGTTATAGACCATGGGGCGGAGGCGGCTGCCGCTGTTGTGGCCCTGGAGTTGGGTCAGGCTGAACCCAGAGTTCTGAGATCCAAAACTAGGAAGTGACAAAGATATTTGGTATTGTGTTGGTTTTCCTTATTCTCTTTCGTATGATATTCTGATTATTCTTGACCCTTCCTTATTGTGTATGTAAGATTGAAACTTAGCTACTTCGTATCACCTGCTTGCCATATGGCTGTTGTATGTGTTTAAAATTTTGAGTAAAATTCTTATCATGTATAAGAAAAATGAAAATTTACCATACCTGATATGTATTTGCATAAATCTTTTTTGACCAATAAAAACTTTTTATATAAAAAAAAAAAAAAAAAAAAAAAGATTGAAGCGGTTAACATTAAGTTTAAATCTATTGTTTGCTCTTGTATTGTTGTGATTGAAGCTGAAGTAGTCTTTAACAGGAAGGACATTGCAATAGATGATTCTATGAGTTAAACACAGGTCCTGTCGAAGGTGGCGGAGTTCTAAGTTATCTAAACCCAGGATTTCAAGTCTGGTGGCATAAGGTATTTTGTTGTATTCAGAGGAGTGGAGAACTCTTCTTGTAAAATATTTCTGGATACGTTCAATTGTATTGATGTCAGAAATGTGTTATGGGTTCCAGACAGGCGAGCTATATTTAAGAATAGGTCTAGCAAATGTTTTATAAGCTCTGGTTAGTAATGTAGTGCTTCTGGAGAAGAAGCTACATAAGATTAGATTTACAACTCTTAGAGCCTTTTTTGCGATGTAGTTGCAGTGGGCTTTGGCACTTAGATCATTGGATATGAAAACTCCAAGGTCTTTGACAGGGTGGGGGTCATCTGTAAGGTAATGTCCATCGAGTTTGTATTTAGTGTTTAGATTCTTTTTTCCAATGTGTAAGATAGAGCATTTGCTGGTTGAGATTCTTTTGCTGTTCTGATTCCACAGCTGTGTATTCCCCAACCGCTGCTGCTCTAAATCTATTTTACTTGCCCCATTCATCAGATATCAAGAGATCCTTGTGCAGCTAAGTCATGTCCATCGATCTCCGAGTAGCAGTTAGCCTCTTGGGTCAAATGAGAAATGAAAATAAATCAAAGAGGGTGACTTTCCTGTAGCCAGCAATAACAGCTTAACAATCCCTTGAATCCCTTGAATTTTATCCAGTATTTACTGATCTTAAGCTATGGTACAAAGACTTCTGAAACACCAGTAAATATTATAGCGCATGGAAGGCAGCCATCAGCTTTGGGTAATAAGCATATTCTGCAGTGGACAAAACTATGAGGAAAGGAGCCAAAGTGATTCAGTCGAAGACTGTAGTAGGCAAGAACTTCATGTTACTGTTCCAGTGGATATTTAATTAAGCACTGAGACAGAAAAGCAAAGCAGTTTCCAAATAAACCAACGACATAAAAATTCTTTCTTTCACATGTGTTCAGCACTTATTCTCCTCCTCCTTTCTGCAGCCCAGTTCAGTTGCCAGCCTGAGAGCAATTCTATCTGAATGTGGGTTTTTTTTGTTTTGTTTTTAAAGAAGGCTATATGACAAGGATAGGTAACATTTCTGGCAAAGCTGCCTTAGTCTGCATGCGAGTCTCTTATGTTATCTGCTTGCCAGCTTTTAGGAACAAAATGTTGGACAAGAAAGGCCCTTTGTCCGATTTGTCCCAAATGCAAGCGGAGGTTCGTGGGGGTTTTTTTATGACCGGCAGTAGATTGCATTAGCTTTTCACTTAAATCTTTGCATATATAGATTTTATTGCAATTCTCATGCAAAAGAGTACTTTTTTTTTTTTGCACATGCATACATGACTAGCTTAAAAGCTTTGAGAGGAGGAAGATGGACAGTCATTTGTCTCTTCTCTATAAATGAGCTAAATAAACAATGGCCCATTGTGATGACCTTCAACTTGGAAATATCCGATCCCTAGCTGGCTTCATCTCATCAGATGTTTAAAAAAAATCATGGTTTTTTTTCCAGATCAGCATCTGCCTGAAACTCCTATTTGCTTCCCTTTTGAGCTAAAAATACAGTTACAACCAGATGACAAAACTTTTCCCTCACTTAATTCAACTGATGATATTCATTGCCAACAGTCATCCTGGAGGAAAAAAAAAAACATTAAAGCTAAGCTAAGAATCAAGCAGCAAATCCCAAACCAGCCAATCTCCAGAGTGCTAAACACAAGGCAATAAACTACCTTTTTAATATAATTACCGTTTTGTTTTGTCTGACATCCAAGCGAATAATTGGAATAGCCACATGTCTGTAGTAGCTACTATAAATTTAGGAATATAAGACATTATGCCTGATATGACTGTTGCCAAACATTTTCAGATTAAAGTAGCGTTCTTACCATCCATTTCAAATAAATTGTCTTTTCATGCCCCTTCCCAAGAAATTAGGCTGGGAAAAGGTACATGAAATAAACACAGTCTTAAAAACAAACCATTGTGAAAGAAGATTTTGCAATATCTCCTTGCCCCAATAAAATGCCTGCAGTGTTTGTCATCATGCAGGAAAAGAAAAGTCAATAGCAGGAGAATGAGAAAGGGAGAAAACTATATCAAGGATAAAAAATGAGAGTCTTAAAAAGCATAGATCTGGGAAAACAGAAGGAATATGTAAATGACGACAAGAGCCCAAAGGCAATGAAAAATGCTTGAGAAAACCAAATTGAAAAATGAGCATCAAATAGCGCTGAGGATTTGAGTTAATGCCGAAGAACATTTTAGGCATAATTATATACCGAACAACTGGCAATGAGAAAGGAAAGTGATGGAGTATAAAAGAACAGGAAGGCTCTTTTTAGCAATTACTTTTGAAAAGGGAACAGGGCAGCTGGTTTTTTGTTTTTGTTTTTGTTTTGCTTAAAAGATGCAACAGGCAGAGAGATATGAATGAAGGATGGGAGAACAGGAAGGGCGGAAATCCAGGGAGCAGAATGCATACAGGTTTTTGCTCAGAATTCCAGTTGCTAGCTTGCTTATGACTCTCTGGGACGCTGCAATTCTCAGAGAAAATGGTTGCTGCAGAAACCGTAAGCTCAATTCTCATCAGATGTGGTCTTCCTCACTGGGCAGTACATAGAGTATTATCAACTTTGTAGAAGACACAGAGATATGGGGCACAGGAAAAACTTTAGAGGAGTTTATCAAGGTTCAGGAGATTCTGACAAGCTTTTTGGCAACTGGCTGAAACCGGCATGATGCATTTCATCGGGGACAAATGCAAGGTCCCACACTTGTGAAAGAAACATTGAAGTATAGGATCAACCCTGACTGCTCTTTTGAAGGACAGATACTGAAGCGGAAGCTCAAATACTTTGACCACCTAATGAGAAGAGAGGACTCATTGGAAAAGACCCTGATGTTGGGAGAGACTGAAGGCAAAAGGAGAAGGGGACAGTAGAGGATGAGATGGTTAGATAATGCCATTGACACAATGAACATGAATTTGGCAAACAATGAATTTGGGAGACAGTGGAGGACGGGGGGCGGCGGGGCTGATGTGTGACCCCTTCATGGGGTCATGAAGGGACAGACTTGACTTAGCAACTGAACAACAACAACAACATCATAAGATGCAAAAAGAATTTTGTGGATCACAAGCTGAATATGAGCCAATTATGTGATGCAGCTGCCACGTAAAATGTGATCTTAGCCTGTATCAATAAAAGCATTTTATCAGGATCACTTTTTTCGTTATTATCCATTGATCATAATGCACCTAGAATATGGGATCCAGCTCTTGCACTGATAAACTGGAAAATATCCAGAGGAAAGCAGCCAAGATGACAGACGCCCTGGGAGAAATATTTATCAGGAGACATTGATAAGATTATAAGAAGTCACAAATATGTATTCAGATAACACAATCTGTACTGTAAGGCAAGGCAAGTGCAGAGATGTTTCAAGAGAAAGAACAAGAAACAATGGGTAAAGAATTAAGTTGTTTTTTTAATGGACATCAAGAAGAATTTCCTAATGATAAGAGCTGTTTAACAATGAAACAGGCTGCCTTATTAAATACTTCTCCCTGGAGATATTTAAACAGAGGGTGGATGGCTTTCTGCTGGGGATGCACTGGGCAGGAATTAGATTAGATACATGTTTTTCCACAATATAGACTTCAATTTCCATGTTGGCTGAGAAATTCTGGGAGATTTAAAGTCCACTTTAAATCCACTGCTAAAGTTGAAAAGCACTGGATCAAATCCCTTCCACTGTTTACATTCTATGATTCTATGAATGCCTAAACTCAGTCAATTGATTAAAGAAAAGAAGCTGGAAAGAAAGAATGAAAAAAGAAAGCCCATTCTCTAATTTATATTCTAGTTGCTTGCCATTTAAGTATTGGTGGGAGTGGTCTTACAGGTTCTTTGTAAGTAAGCAGCCCAAAGATCCTCCAAGACCACTCCCCACCAACACTGACAGGGTAAGTAATATACTGTAAATTGCAAGCAAACCCCATGATTTTGTTACCTAGTTTGGGTAATGAAGTGTCTGTAAGAAAAAAACCAACTCAGAGAGCACCAAGAACCCCTCATTATAAACTAAAGGTGTCAATATCCAAGATACCTTGGAACAGGGGTGTCAAATTTACAGCCCATGGGCCGGATGTGTCACACACTGGCCATGGCCACCCCTGGTTTAGTGAAGGGGGGGAAAGTTGCAATATGTCACATGACGATAATGTATCATCACAAGTTTGACACCCCTGCCTTAGAAGATATTCCTTACTCAAGCACCTCTAGATTAGAAATTGAAATTAGATCACCATTCTGGTTATTATCAAGTCAAAAAGCTATAGGAACTGAGGAAATACTGTCAGGTGAAAACAGTTAGACCCAAACACAAAGAGTTCAGTCAGGTGTTTTATTGCTCATGCCTATAACACAGGAATCTTCTCAGATTGGTGGTTTGCATCTGGGTCAGACTAGTTAAGATTCAGTGGCATTCAAGCAGGTGGGGTGGATCTGATCTGATCTTCTTATGCATGTAAAGATTCCAGACTAATTCCCCATTTCACTTCTCGTCCTGGATTAGCCAGTCTCTCTCTGACACGCACTGAAATATGACAAGCAACAGAAGAAGAACCAGTCAAGGTCATAAAAAACCTGAAAGCTATACTAGCAAATATGGAGAACAACACAGTGGCCAACAGATCAGAAGAGGTTAATTTACTTTCCAATATCAAAAACCAGAGACCTGACAGAGTGTGCAAACTATCCTACCATATCCTTATTTTCACATGCTAGCAAAATAATACTTAGGATCATCCAACACAGATTAGAGCTTTATGTGGAAAAAGAGATGCCAGATGTTCAAGCTGGCTTTAGAAAAGAGACATAATTGCTGATGCACACTGGATAATTGAGAAAGCCAACGAATATCAAAAAGGAAGTCACTATGTGCTTCATTGAATATATAAAGACCTTTGATTCTGTTGATCATATCAAGCTGTAGAATATTCTCCCCCCCAAAAAATGGGAATCCCAGCGAATCTCATTGTCCTTATGTGAAACATTTATGTCGATAATAGTTTTGACAGAACATGGTGAAACATACTGGCTCCAGTTTGATAAAGGATTATGTCAAGGTTAATTACTCATTTATTCAGTCTATATGCTGAATATATATTAAGGGAAGCTGGACTGAAAGAAGATGAGTATGGTTTTAAAACTGGAAGAAGAAACATCAATGATCTATGCTCTACTGTAACTGAAGAAAATGCAAAGGATCTGCAAGCTCTGGTAATAAAAGTAAAGAAGCGAAAAAATGGGGCTAATATAAAGACCAAACTAATGACAAAGGGTAGAACTAGCCTTAGAGTTAGCAATGAAGATATTGAAGTGGTGGATGGCATTTGCATTTTAGGATCAACCACCAAAAGTAAATGAATAGGCAGTCAAGAAATATGCTGCAGATTTGGCACAGCAGCCATGAAAACCTTGGAAAAACCATTCAAATACCCTGATGTCAGTGGTGGGATTCAGCCAGTTCAGACCTATTCGGGAGAACCGGTTGTTAATTTTCTAAGCAGTTCGAAGAACCAGTTGTTGGAACAAGTCTTATTTTGTTTTTTCCCCACTTTACAGGGCTAATCCTGTAAGGAACTGAAACATTCTGGTGTTGTTTCTAGCCTAATCTTTATCGCCCTGCTTACAGAAACTGCCTCTCTGGTTAACCCTTATTACATTGTAACAGCTAAGGCGAAGCGCCCATCGACATGAGTGATGTTGAGTTGACCACGCCCACACGGTCACATGACCACCGAGCCACGTCTACCCAGCTGGTCATTAGGGCAGAGAACCAGTTGTTAAATTATTTGAATCCCACCACTGCCTGATGTTTCTATAATAGGGGTTCCCAACCAGGGGTGCTCACACCCCTTGGGGATGCAAGACAATATTCCAGAGAGTGTGAAAACTTGGGTTTAGAAGTTTCAAAATTATAGTGTATATGTATAATTATATGCATATAATTATTTATTTTTAAGGGGTACGAGAATACATCAGAAGCGTTCTAGGGGTGTGGAGTATAGAAAAGTTTGGGACCCCCTGCTCTATACCTACAAAGATCAAAACCATACAAACCATGGTATTCCCCGTGACACTTCATGGAAGTGAAAGTTGGATTTTGAACAAGCAGGATAGAAAGAATATTGGTGCTTTGAACTTTGGTATTGGAGAAGACGGCTGAGAATGCCATAGACAAGCAAGTAGAAATAGCAACAGCACTTAGACTTATATACCGCTTCACAGAGCTTCACAGCCCACTCTAAGCGGTTTACAGAGTCAGCATATTGCCCCCAACAATCTGGATTTATTTATTTTATTTATCAAATTTATTGGACACCCATCTTACCACGTGATAACTCTAGTACAGGGGCATCAAATTCGATTTCATTGAGGGTCGCATCAGGGTTGTGTTTGACCTTGGGGGGCAAGGGGGGCATGGCTGGGTGGGCACGGCAAGATTGATGTCACTCGTTGAGACTCTGTTTTCTAATGAAATGGCTTCCTGCGGACCTCTGCCAGTGAAAATAGAGCCAGGGGAGGCTGCACGCACCCCACCCAGGCTAGTTTTGGCCATGATGGCCTCCTGCACTTCTCTGTAAGAAAAAATGGAGCCTGGGGAGACTGTGCACGTTTTTGCTGGCAAAGGCACTATGGGCCGGTCCTTCGTTGTTTCCATGGTGGCCCCACGGGCCAGATCTAAGCACCCCAAGGGTCGGATCCAGCCCGCAGGCCTTGAGTTTGACACCCCTGCTCTAGTAAGTATCACCAGATATTTGTTTTCACTTGAGACACAAATGAGCAGGTTCAAATTATCCTACTTCAGACACATGATGGAAAGACCCAGCTTTCTGGAGAAGGCTCTTATCCTGGGAAAGTCAGAAGGAAAGAGAAAAAGACAGGGACTAGCAGCAAAGTGGATAGATTCAGGCCCATTGGCTACAAGGTCACCATTGGAATGTCAAAAAGATCAGGTTAGGGACAGATCACCATGGAGAATATTTATCTATGTGACTGCTATCAGGGACTTGATGGAATCTAATCCAACAATCAATCATCATAAACTGGCTCTCTGGACTGCTTTTCATGTGCACAGAAGGCCATCTGGATTGTCTAAAAAGTGATCCATGAATGGAAAAGAAAACATAGGATAGACAACTTTGCATTTCAGGGCACATGCACCCCTCCCCCAACTTTGATTTACCCATACTTTGGTTATCTGTCTTGGCAAAACAGATTTTTTATTTTTTATTTTTATTTTATTTATTTTGTCACAACAGTATATATAAGCATAAGCATGAAATAACTATACGACATATAAGCATATATATAAGTATAAGCATGTAATAATTATACGAGTTGGATATGATCAAGGGGAACTTTAGGACAGGAACGGTAGGCACGCTGGTGCTCTTATGCACGCCCCTTACAGACCTCTTAGGAATGGGGTGAGGTCAATAGTAGCTTTTGGTTAAAGCTTTGGTGATTTTGGGAAGAGACCACAGAGTCAGGTAGCGCATTCCAGGCATTAACAACTCTGTTACTGAAGTCATATCTTCTGCAATCAAGATTGGAGCGGTTCACATTAAGCTTAAACTTATTGTGTGCTCGTGTATTGTTGCAATTGAAGCTGAAGTAGTCTTCGACAGGAAGGACATTGTAACAGATGATTCTATGAGTTAAGCTCAGACATATATATGTCTGTATATATATATAGACATATATATTGATCGTTCATATTGCCCAAACAGAACAACAAACGATGCATTCTATATTCTCTGAAGGGCCCTTTAATGCATTTTTCCCCAAGATCTAAAACTCATATATTCATTCAAATTACTTTGAAGAATGGCATCCTATCAGAATGACCGATGAATTCCAAATGTGGGAAAGCAAAGTGTTTTTGTAGGGATGTGCCAGCTATTTCCCTACAAAAACAATTGGTTAAAAAAAACCCCAAGGTCTTTTAGAGTTGATTTTGATTCTTTGCTTAATGCATTTGTTTACTCCTATCTGCAATGTTCTTTCTCTGGCTTCAGTTTTTGGTACAAATGAAGTAGTACAAAAGGTATATGTAGGGATGCTAAACTTAGAAAATTCCTCCTGAGAATGCCAGATACCACTCAGGGATTATCATATCATCTTGTAGCCAATTAGATTTGTCTATGTGGTAAGGTCACAAAGCTAATGGGTGAGAAAACAGCAAATCCTGCCTTTACCCATAATGTGTAAATTTGCATTGTTTTGTAGCTGACCTTCCCTCATGTATCCTTCCTGTTCCTACAACGTGACAACTTGTTTTTCCCAGTCTTCAATTTTGCTCAATAACAACTGTCTTAATTTTCTGTTGTGCGTAACTAAGAACATTCTTCTCAAACCACAATTACAGCAGCGAATCATATCCTAGTAGAATTCAGCCACCTGCTAAATCTTAGCAAAATGTGATTGTATGCTTATCCAGCTGCAATGATCCTGATTAATACAATACTGTTTGTGAACGATCAATTCTTCAATCTAATTCAGAATCCCAGAATTCCCTGAGTTCATTACATTCTAATCAATCTCAGGTTTTATACTAGAATGGGAGAGCAAAGAGCACATTGGAAAGAGAATCATAAGTTCAAGTTCAAATAAATTCAAATAAGATTAAGATCCGTACCTCTCGAACACCAAACCTCCCAGACAGCAGTCTAATTGGCAGAACAGAGCAGCTGTTATTTCGTAGTGCTTAGATTCGATTTTAAAAGCTAAGTTTGCAAGAGAGTCCACTCGGTAGACATATGAACATATTGTGTTGTTGTTTACCATTTTGTTTTTCCCTTACCATTTAATCAAAATTTGCCTTGCTGTAATTTAGGTACATAATTTTTCATCCTACCCTCTGTGATAACATCCTTTCAACTTTTTGAAGCATGTTTTCAAAACATGAACTTCTTAGCAGGGACATCTTTAGGTAATGAGATGACCAACATAAAAATTTAATATCTATATTTTCTGTCTGTCTGTCTATCATCTATCTATCTATTCAGTGGTGAAATTCATTTTTTTTTACTATCGGTTATATGGGTGTGGTTTGGTGGGCGTGGCTTGGTGAACGTGGCAGGGGAAGGATACTGCAAAATCTCCATTTCCACTCCACTCCAGGGGAAGGATACTGAAAAATCCCCATTCCCTCCCCACTCCTGGGGGAAGGATATTGCAAAATCTTCATTCCCTTCCCATTCCTGGGGCCATCCAGAGATGGTATTTGCCGGTTCTCCGAACTACTCAAAATTTCCACTACCGGTTCTCCAGAACCTGTCAGAACCTGCTGGATTTCACCCCTCCCTCCCTCTCTCTCTCTCTCTCTCTCTCTCTCTCTCTCTCTCTCTCTATCTATCTATCTATCTATCTATCTATCTGCAAGTACATCTAACAAATGTCATGGTAGCATGAAATTAAAACATTACACCTATAAGTTCCCCTATGGCTTTTTAGTCAGACATGAAAAATCAGGACTGTACAATAAGTTTCATTTAAGCCTATTTATTGCTCATATCTACATCCAAAAATATAGTCGACTAATGATCAGCATTAAATTGGTGGAAGATACAGTAAGAATTAACAGAATTCAGCAGGGGTCAGACTTAGCTCACTTGTGGGAATATAATGATTCCAGGCTAGTTCCTCTCTTGAATCTTCTCCTATAAACAGTGATGTCCAGTGTGTTAATAGCATCATTGTTGAAGAAATCTAAAGCCAATCTTTGTTGATAGTATTTATAAATATAAACATAAAGAAGTTCTGGAAAGAAACAGGTCGTTTTTCCTCTTCAAAGACTATTGGTACTTCAGCACAAAGATCTCAAATGATTTTGTAGATTTTTTTTCTGCTGTTTACAAAGCTTTCTATATTTATGAATTGCTTCAATATATTTACTCATGTATCCTTGGAAATATTTTTCTGATCTTCATATCAATTATTGAAGATCATTTTCCTCTAAAGGTCTTCAGGATTTATATGATCTGTTTCTTTAACCTAACAATTTAGACAGTCCAAAACCCCAGTGATTTATAGTGTTGCTTAAATTATTGATAAGCTACTATATCAGTAATAGAGGTTTTTTAATTTCCATTAAAGATGGTTGGGTAAGATGCTATAACAACAGTGTCAAAGGATACTTGAAGCCTTCTATCCTGCTAACAAAACCAAATTTGAATATTTGCATTTACCTCTACATGCCATCTTGAGCTTGTAACTAACTACATATCTGATAGTTTGAATGTCTGCCATTATTTCAGTTAATGCCTTTGCCTTTTATTTAGCTTTATTATATTGTTCTTGGGACGTGGTGGCTCAGTGGCTAAGATGATGAGCTTCTCAATCAAAAGGTTGGCAGTTCAGCAGTTCGAATCCCTAGTGCTACGTAACAGGGTAAGCTCCCATTACTTGTCCCAGCTTCTGCCAACCTAGCAGTTCGAAAGCTCATAAAAAATGCAAGTAGAAAAATAGGGACCACCTTTGGTGGGAAGATAACAGCGTTCCGTGTGCCTTTGGTGTTTAATCATGCCGGCCACATGACCACGGAGACATCTTCAGACAACACTGGCTCTTTGGCTTTGAAACAGAGATGAGCACTGCCACCTAGAGTCGGGAACGACTAGCACATATGCGCAAGGGGAATCTTTACCTATATCTATATTGTTCTGGCTTTATTTGCCATCTTACAAAAAATAAATAAATCTGGAGATCTCCAAGATTTGCACACCATTTTTCAAACCCAGTACTCCAATAAAAGTATCAATCTAATTTTTTTTAAAAGGACCAACATATTGTGGCTGTAAAAAAAATCTGAATGGCAGGAAAGAGATACAGAAAATGGAGCTCTTTTCAACTACCCAGCAATCATCAGCATTTTTGCAGCCCAGATAGGGTCACCCTAAAAAAAATTGCAAAAAATTCATTTTCAAATATCACACCACGTAAATAAAGTAACAAAATAGTGCCAACCATTTTGCTTGAACAAGAAGGCCATGTAAAATGGTCTATCCTTTAAAAAAAAAGGATAGAAAAGAATATGTAACAATGACACTTCCTATGTCATTGCAATATCAACATCCTTATTGTGATTTATATCACCCAAGTCCTAGATCCAATTTTCTTTTAAATTTAGGACTGTGCTATATTTTAAGTATACTTGTACATCCTATGCGATAGTGATGTGCAAATTGTAATGAATCAGTCAGTGGTTTATTTGTTTAAAAAAAAAATCTCACAGGCACAAACACACACGCACATAACTTGCACCCAAAAGGTTAAGTTAGTAATTCAGTCCTTTGGCAGATTTATTGCAGAAAAGATATCTGGCTGTTTGCATCATAAAAACACTTTTCCCCCCTCCTTGAAAACGAATAAAGAAAGCAATATACGAGTACATGGGGCCATTTCTGTCACTGCATTAATGCACAATGATTTATAATATGTATTCTGATTTGACTCATCCTTATTAAAGCTAAAATGGAATCAACTGGGGAAATTAATAAGGCTTTTAAAACAGATGCCTGGACACCATCCAGGAGTTACTTTTCTTTTAGAATATTTCATCACCACATCTCAGTATAATGGGTTGGAAATGGTCTATTTTACACAAGAATTCCACCACCTTTTCTCTCTCTTCCTGTAGCTCACATGCCTGGAAGCAAATGAAGATCTTTCTGTTACAAACACTTTAGAGTACCCACTGTAATATAGATATTTAATCCTACGAAATGTGGAACATGTTCCCATAAATCCTTATTCAATTAATTTAAAAGGATTTACATGTCTCCAAAATGATATTTTCCTTTATGAATATCTTTATTTTAAAAAAAACATGGTATTTATGAATATGAACAGCTTTAGGCTAACACTGGCCTACTGCACCTAGAATGTACCCAAAACTGGCAAGATTCACCCTTGTGGTCATCACAAATGGGAGTTTCTGATAGTCTTATCCATTTAAGAGGCACCATGGCTCAGTGGATGAAAAGATACTGGAGGAGGTCTATACTCTGGCAGTTTGAGTCCAAAGACCATGTGATGAAGTGAGCTCCCATCACTTGCCTCAGCTCCTGCCATCCTCGCAGTTTGAAAGCATGTATCTGCAAGTAGATAAATAGGTACCATTTCAGTGGGAAGGCAACAGTGTTCTGTGTTTTGCTGTATGCTTTGCACTGCGGTGTGATGTCATGCTGGCCACATGACCATGGACCATGGAACGGTAGGCACTTTTTGTGCTCTTATGCACGCCCCTTATAGTCCTTTTAGGAATGGGGTGAGGTCAATGGTAGACAGTTTTTGGTTAAAGCTTTTGGGATTATGAGAAGAGACCACAGAGTCAGGTAGTGTGTTCCAAGCATTAACAACTCTGTTACAAAAGTCATATTTTCTGCAATCAAGATTGAAGCGGTTAACATTAAGTTTAAATCTATTGTTTGCTCTTGTATTATTGCGATTGAAGCTGAAGTAGTCTTTAAGAGGAAGGACATTGCAATAGATGATTCTATGTGTTAAACACAGGTCTTGTCAGAGTTGGCGGAGTTCTAAATTTTCTAATCCCGGGATTTCAAGTCTGGTGGTATAAGGTATTTTGTTGTTTTCGGAGGAGTGGAGAACTCTTCTTGTAAAATATTTCTGGACGTGTTCAATTGTATTAATGTCAGAGATGTGGTATGGGTTCCAGACAGGTGAGTTGTATTCAAGAATTGGTCTAGCAAATGTTTTATATGCTCTGGTTAATAGTGTAGTGTTTTTGGAAAAGACGCTACGCAAGATTAGGTCCATCCTTCTGAGGTGGGTAAAATGAGGACTCAGTTTGTTCAGGGCAAACCACTTAGAGAGGGCTGTAAAGCACTGTAAAGTGGTATATAAGTCTAAGTGCTATTGCTATTGCTATTGCTATTATGTGCATGGAGGGGGAGAGAGATCTCATTTTTCTAATTCTACCGGCCATGCCAAAGAATAAAATGCAATAAAACTAGTGATATTCACAAGAATCCATGCTCATGAGTAATGGAGTAAGTGATGGGGCTTATTCCCAAATTTTGTCTAAAACACCTGTTTAAGACTGAAATACTAAATACTGAAATATTTTGGCTATAAGAGCCACTCAATTTAAATTTGCAAAGGACTACAATAAACACATTTATCAGATGCAGTATGTTTCATGGGGAATGGGTTGTGACTATTATAACAGTTTAAATTTTAAAACAGCCTAACCTGGGAAGGATTTAAGGATTTAAAGGAGAAATACTGAATGTAGAAAAAACAAAGCAAAAGCCGTAACAATTTTATATAGGACTCAGGATTTACAAGCATGTTAGCATGGAATCACAATTTTTGTTTGTTTTTTAAAGCAGATTCAGGATTGCTCAG
The DNA here is from genome assembly GCF_028640845.1 of Ahaetulla prasina. Lineage (NCBI taxonomy): Eukaryota > Metazoa > Chordata > Lepidosauria > Squamata > Colubridae > Ahaetulla > Ahaetulla prasina. Next base: position 96,225,866 of record NC_080544.1, on the reverse strand, counting down.
CAAAATAAGAATCCCGTCAAAATGTGTTTGCACATGTCTGGAAAAGGCCATAGAAGGTCTGCACAGACCAGAGTTTTTCAAATGGTGTTTACAAAAAAAAGAAAAGAAAAAAAGCCAGAATTAAGAGATGGACAACATGGCCATCCATTTATTAGTTCTGGTTTTTTTGCATACTTTTAATATTTTTTTAAAAAAATATTAATATTAAAAACATTAATATTAAAATACTAAATAAGGAAGCGGTGGCTCAGGGGCTAAGACGCTGAGCTTGTCAATCGAAAGTTCGGCAGTTCAGTGGTTCGAATCCCTAGTGCTGCATAACGGGGTGAGCTCCTGTTACTTTTCCCAGCTTCTGCCCACCTAGCAGTTCGAAAGCACCTAAAAAATACAAGTAGAAAAATAGGGGCCACCTTTGATGGGAAGGTAGCAGCATTCCATGCGCCTTTGGCTGGTCACATGACCACGGTGACATCTTCGGACAGCGCTGGCTCTTCGGCTTTGAAACAAAGATGAGCACCGTCCCCTATAGTCAGGAACGACTAGCACATATGTGTGAGGGGAACCTTTACCTTTTACCTTAATATTTTAATACATTTTGATTCTTTTTCTATTTGTTTTATAATGTGCAAACTGCCAGAGTTGCCTTACAGGGAAGATGGACAGCACAAAAATTTAACAAATAGATAAAAAAAAGAAACGTGACAACTTTAAGATGTATGGGCTTCAACTTCCAAAATGCTGGTTGGGGAATTGTGAGAATTGGAAGTCCGCATAGATCAAACTTGCCAAGTTTGAAAAACATCAGCACAGACAAAGCAAGAATCAAAGGCCAAAGTAACATTTGAGAGATGGGTAAATTGGTCCAGTCACCTGTCAAAACCAGCCACCAATGTCAGTAAAGTATTATTATGAATGGTGAATTTATTTCCTTCTGGTTGATGACTTTTAGCATGGCACATACTACTATATGTTAATCAGGAGGGACTGTAAAATGAGATGTGTGAAGTATAGTATTTTTATCCATTATTTCAAACTTCTAATCTTCCAATATTTAAAAAAAAAGGAATTATTGGATGGCAACCAAAGAACTAGACACAATCAATCTTCTGGCAGTGCTGATAAAAGATGAAATCAAGAATGTATTGTGAAAGGTACAAATCTTTTGGTAAGTTGCGTATTCATTTCTTGCCTAGTACCGGCCCCAATGAAATCATTACTGTTATGAAAGGGTGGGAATGTTCACACAGATTCATTTATCATTTTAGATAGCTACTTTATCCCAGTGTTTGAAAACCAAAGGAATGCATATTGAAATTCAATCATTTTTTCCACCTTAACCCAGGATTTAATGAGCATAACGTCTACAGCAGACAAGAAAATAAAAGGAACAAATGCTTTGTTCTTTCAGCACAATTGATTTATAAACTTATAAGGAAACAGAAGTCTGATGTTCAATAAGCTTGATGGTTCAGGGACCCTAAGCACCCTTGGAGATGTAGTTATGAGTCCCTAGGGAGATAGGGCGGTATAAAAATGCGAAAAATAAATAAAAAATAAAAAATAAAATGAAATCAATTCCCCATTTGCTAAACAGGCATGTATTAAGCAAGATGTACATTTCTTATATGCAAAAACTCCTCTCGTAATTCAGGCTTTTTATACCTGAATTTTCATCTCATCTTTCCCCTTTAAAGAAAGAGTATTTTTCAATGGCACCATTTAATTTGTAAAATTTCTGTAGGTATCTTTTCAACAGAAGGCAATGCACAATTATAAAAAAAAAATATGGAAGTAAAAATGATTGCATGTCAAAGCACAGCTATTAAAATTCTCCTGCAAAATTAGCAAACACCAATCTTGAGTTCTTACTTGAAGCACAAATGTCTAGGTTCAAATTATCCCTTTGGGACACACTACTCAAAGATCCAACACCTTTGAGAAGTCCATTATGCTGGAAAGATAGAAAAAGACGAAAAGGACAACTAGTAGCAAGATGGATGGATTCTATTATAGTAGCAATGAGTGCACCACTAGAAGAACTGAAGGGCCAGGTTAGGGACAAATGACCCTGGAAAAGGTCCTTCCATAAAGTCTTGACTTAGCAGAATATAATCAATCAAATATCTATGAGACATTTCTTAAAAGCTCTCCAAAGCACTAATATTTATCGAGAAAAAAATTTCACAATGTTCAGTAGGATTTATTTTTTCTGAGTATCTTGTATATATTGATTATTGCCACTTGACAGTGTTATCCTAGAATTTTTAGGTCTGTGGAGATTCTCAATCATCCAGGTCATGGTTATCCAAAAGGTACTTTTTCAAGCTGAAGAAGCTTCCTCGATGAGAAGTGAAATACCTTCAAAGAAAAACATAGAAAGGCCAGTTTGCTCTTGAAAAAGCACCTTTGAGACAACTATGATTTTTATTTTGATGTAAATTCCATTTTGTTCACTGATGCTTTCCCCCAAACGTTGTCAGAGGACTGCAACCAGTCTCTACAACCATCTCTGTTATCTGTTTATTTTATTAATTTTATCAAACACAGACTCTGAATACAAATTAAGATGGGTAGACCCATCTATTATGTGTTAATAGAACACATAAACATAAGTGTTGTACCTTATGATTCTTGATGAATGTATCTTTTACTTTATGTACACTGAGAGCATACGCACCAGGACAAATTCCTTGTGTGTCCAATCACACATGGCCAATAAAAACTGCTATGCTATGCTATGCTATGCTATGCTATGCTATGCTATGCTATGCTATGCTATGCTATGCTATGCTATGCTATGCTATGCTATGCTATTCTATAACACATACTGATCCGCCTTATAGTCAAATCAAGACAGGAGCAAAACAATCCAACTGTGAAATGTGAGAGCAGCATTAAAATTGGAGTTGCGACAAAAGATTGCACGGTATAAAAATCCAATGATTTGAAAGCAGAGCAACAAAACAGTCCATCTTACTTCCTTGGTGTGGACATTTGCAGAAAGGAAGTAAAGTTTGATACTAGAGGGTTTACTTAGAAGACCAATGAGACGGCAAATCACTTACAGGACCGCAGGCATAGTTCACAGAAGTTTCCCCATATGCTTGTAACTACACCACAGTAATATTGAGGCACTACGTACGTATTTTCTCCTTTGTCTCCATCAAACTGCATTTATCTTGTCCCCAGCCCATGAGTGAGACATCTTTAAGTCATCCTCAACATCCCGGTATTAAAGTAACATTTTCCCTTTATCCCAACACTCTCCAAGATAGTTTCAAGGTGAGCAAAATCTGTTAGTTTTGTCACCTGTCTGGCAATGATGGGGAGCACAAGCAACTGAAGGACAACAAAGATAGCAAATGTCTTGCACACATATTGCTTCCTGCCAAAAGAAGTAGGCAAGAAGTCCTTCAGCTCAGTAGCATCAAAAAGCTGTATGCCACTCTCTCCTCCATTATTGCTCTCAGGATAAACTGAAACTAAAATTGCCATAATGCTCTATCAACATGGAATTTATAATCCAGATACAACCAAAAAGTAATAGTGATTTCTCTTAATATGATTACAATAGGAAGCATAGTTATGGTCATTCAACCAGCTTGGCATTTCTAGGTACAAATTATTAATATGTTGTGTCTCGTCCGATCTCACCACAGCCGGGGCCTTCTTATCTGCTTCCGAACACGGAGGAATGTCCTAGTATGCCTCCCGGCCCCAGCCCTGGCTCCATGCCCAGACAGGCTGAAGAGGAGGAAGTATCTCCAGCCCCCAGCTCTGGTTCCATGCCCAGGCAAACTGAGCAACTAGACCCCTCCCCCTCCTCCACAGCATGTGAGCCTGAGGAAGGTCAATTACCAACAGCTGCAGACTGGAGTGACCCTCGCTTCAGGAGAATTGATAAGTGGCGTCAACAGAAGGAAGGGAGGGGCAGGCCTGGATAAGTGCTGAGTCATGGAGCCACACCCCATGGCCTATATAAAGGATCTGCTTTCTGGCATTCTCTGAGTCAGGCAAAGTCTAAACATATCTTGCTGAAGTCACTTTCTGGTCTCCTGCCTGCCCTGAGGACTTTGCTAGGACTTTGGCAGAGCTGCAGAGGCACGCCTGATTCGGATTTCCCTGACCCGGCCGTCAGCGGAGGAGTGGGACACGACATAATATTCACTTTGATTCAGTGATGGGTTGCTACCGGTTCGCCTTGGATTGGGCAAACCGGTATAGTGGCGGTAGCAGGAGGCTCCGCCCAGCTGCGCGGAAGCTTCTGTGCATGCGCAGAAGCATTGCACGTCCACAAGCAAACCAGTAGCAACGGATTTTGAAACCAACCCATGGTTTGATTGATATTTTCAGTAGAAAAGAACTGTGATTTATTTGCCTTACACCTTTTATAAAGCTTTTACATGCCAGTGCCAGGTAGACATGTACATCAATTCGATTCCATTTCTGTTTTAATTTGTACTGGTTTTTTAAAAATTATTTCAAAACACAGTTTGCACAATGCAGGCATTTATTCTTCTAGGTATGTTTTGTATGTAGGTCCATTGCTTAGATATACAGTGATAGAGATGCACAAAAATGTTAAGAATAAACATGATCAATATGTTTAGAAAGTGCCTTAGTAGTATCTCAGTGGTTCCCCATTTTGCTGCCCTAAAAAGCCAAGTTTGGTGTAGTAATTAATGTGCTGGGTTAAGATTTGGAAGAGGTGAGTTTTAGACCTCCTTTAGATATACATGACTTTGGACCACTCATCCTCTCTCAGAAAAACCCACCTCCTGGATGCCTGGTTTTCTGGGCAAAACAAAGAGGAAGCATTACATGTACTGTATTCTATTCTAGAAAAAAAATCAAAGGTGGATTAAAAATAAAATAAAATAATAAAATAGAAACAAAACTAAACTAAACTAAACTAAATTCTAAGGGGAAATCTAAAACTTGTATTTCTAGTGATCTGGGAGCTAATGGTTCTATTACCTGGCCTGGAGATGTAGGGACATATTTGAGCAAATATGGAATAGTTGTGCTGATTTGTGTTGTTTTCACCTCAGCTAGCTTATATCCATGTTGTCATTTTTTTTTAATTCTGCTTTTAATTTTTTAATTATTCTTAGCCCACCCCCCTCATGAATTTGAGATGGGTTGTAATATAGATCAAATGCATGAATGACTTATAGAATCAACCTTCGGCCAATAGATTGCCTGTGACAAGACTTAGCACCTACATTATTGTCTAATTAAAACAAAAATCAGAATGTTCAAGGCAAATTTGGCCACAGACAGGTGTATTTTTCCCCCTTTTCCTTGTAATTAAAAATACGACCTTATAAAAATATTTTTGTCCTATCTTTATTGTATTTATAAATGACTCAAAAGGGTCGTTCTATTTCCCCCACAAAAATAACCCTGTGAGGCGAGTTGGGATGAGAGACAGTGACTGGCACAGCTGCTTTCATGCCTCAGGTATATTAGAGTCACAATTCCCTGGCAACTGGTCCAAAGTCATCCAGTCAGCTTTCATGCCTAAAGAGGGACTAGAACTCAGTCATCCAGTGATGGGTCCAAAGTTGTTCACCTGGCTTTTATCCCTAAAATGGAATTAGAACTCACAGTATCTTGGTTTCTAGCCTAGTGCCTTAACCACTAGAGCAAGGGTGTCAAACTTGATTTCATTGAGGGCCACATCAGTGTTTGACCTTGCGAGGCTGGGATGGGTGTGGCCAGGGTGGGCGTGGTCAGTTCGACATCACTCGTGTTGGGGGCCCTATGGCGGTCCGAATACTCTGCCAGCAAAAATGAGCTCCCGAGCTCTGTTTCGGCTGTAACGACCTCCTGCAACTCTCTGCCAGTGTAAACAGAGCTCGAGAGGGCCCCGATGCAGCCCTCCCAAGCTCTTTTTCACTGGCAGAGGCACTGCGAGCTGATCCCTCACTGTTTCTAGGGCAGCCTCACAGGCCAGATCTAAGCACCCCATGGGCCAGATTCGGCCCCCGGGCCTTGAATTTGACACCCCTGCATTAGACCAAGCTGTCTTCATCTATTTTTTTTATCATAATTCAATTATGATGATTTCTTAAGGATAGGCTCCACATTTCAGGCAGAAATATCAATCTCAGAACAGCCGTATATTCTCCATGCAGCGACAGCATATTCCAGTCAGGCCTGAGAATAAATGGGACACGAGAGACGCTGCGGAGAGAAGGGCTACCCCAGCTAATCTGCAAAAACAAAAATAACTTGGAGTGTTTTAGGTGGGCAAGGAGTCAACTGTGCCTATCACTTTCCTCCTTCAAGGAAGACAAATCTTGTTCAACGTGTAAATTTTAGTTACAGTCTAATGAGATTCTTACAAAATATCCTATTAAAACTAAAGGCCTTGTAAGAAGCTGGTACTTAAGACACGTTCCTTATCTTTTTCCCATCAGGGATCCTTTGTGCTTTCTGATGTGTCGCTGGGCTAAATCATCTAGCAGCATAGAAATTATCAGGTTGCTTACCTGCACTTCAAAGGGATTAGCTCCTGAAATTTAAAAGTATCTCCTTACGCTCTCTGCAGTAGTTCACAAAGAGCTCCTAAGCCAAAATGGGTACCAAGCTTGCCCCATGGATAAGAGAACTGAAACGAACACTCAGGTCTAATTGACTCTTTTTTTGCAAAAGGAGAACACCTAACCAGGTGGGCTTGCGCAAAAGAGGTGAGGGAGGAAAACAAATAGTAAAAAGATGCATGATAGTTTTTTTTTCCCCCTTTAAGAAAATAGCCTGAGTGAAATCAATAAGCACTGCCAGCTGCTATATCTAACTAAATTAGACCTTCCCCAACCTGGAGCCGTTATATCGTCTGGATGACAATTCCACCAGCATAACTAAATATATAGGAGGCATACTTCAAAATATTCACTACATGGTATTAGCAATTTTTCAAAGGGCCTGAATGCTACAATTTGTAGAGTGTGGTCTATGACTTAGATACAATTTTATGCAAAGCATAGGTATGCACATTTCTACACCTGCATCAATATTATTAACATAATGATTAAATGAATTTATTTTTCCCACCCTTAACTACAAAGTGACCAAATAATTGGACAACCTACTCCATAACCCTACTCTACGCCATAAAATCTTGCTGTAGCTCTTAAGTGCTTTGTTTATGTGGCCAAAAAAATAACCGGGTGCAGACAGACCTGAGAATTAGCAGAAACTTAAAGTAAGTTTAGAAAATCTTTAATTGGAGGATCCCATTAAAGAGAAACACTGTAGTGGGATGACTAGGCTCAAAACCCACCTTAGCCATTAACTGAGTCCATGATTTGAAGCTACAGCATTTATATTATCTCATCCCAACGTATCTTGTAATAAAGACAAATTTTGGGGAGACTTCCATGTATGCAGAGCTCAGAATACAGAAGAAAGACAAAGTACCAGTATAAATTATTGATGACTATGTGCCATCAAGTCAATCTTGACTGACAGTGACTGCAATGAAGACCTTCTCCAGAATTATCATACCTCAATTTGGTCCTTCAGATCTTCCATTGCTGCACTCATTGCTATGCCAGTCAATTCCATCCATCTTGTGCTGGTTGCTCATTTCTCTTCCCTTCCACCTTTCCTAGCACTCTGGACTTAAGGAAGCTGTCTTCATGTAATATGAGCCAAATATTATAATATTCATTCATATCTTGTGTGAAGGCATTAATTCGTTCTGTGGTCCATTTATTTCCTTGGCAATTGTAGTGAGGGAAAAACATGAGACTAACTGTGAGTAAGCCACAGCTCAAGATGACTGCAATTCTCAGTCATCCAGGTCATGGTTGTCACAAAGGTGCTTTCCCAAAAAGCAAGTGGACTTCCTTGGCTTTTTCCTTGAAAACATTTCACTTCTCATGCAAGAAGTTTCTTCGGTTCTTCAGAATTGAAAAAGCTTCTTGGATGAGAAGTAAAACATTTTGACTGAAAGTCCAGTTGTCTTCTGGAAAAGCATCATACAGACTCAGTACTTTACTAATCATAAAGGCTGTTCTGAACAAAGGGCAGATATGGATGTTGGAGAAGTAGATTGAAGGTGATAGCATATGCCAGAGGACAACAAAGAGAAGCCTGCTGGAATTAGCCTTATTAGCCAGGGGTGAAATCTAGCAGGTTCTGACAGGTTCTGGAGAACCAGTAGCGGAAAATTTGAGCAGTTCGGAGAACTGGCAAATACCACCTCTGGCTGGCACCAGTGGGGTGGGAATGGATATTTTGCAATATCCTTCCCCCAGGAATGGGAAGGGAATGGAGATTTTGCAGTATCCTTCCCCTGCCACACCCACCAAGCCACGCCCACAGAACCAGTAGTAGAAAAATTTGGATTTCACCACTGTTGTTAGCCCTTTATTAACTGCATCCCTCATCCCTATATGCTGCTTGGTTGAAACTCAGCTCATTGCCCTGGATGGCAAAGAGAACAGAACTAGTTCTTTGAAGTAGAAGTCCTTAGAGAGAAGGAAGTGGCTAGAGACTACACAAGGACTAACTCACAGCTAAAGCTTGAAAGACTTATTGAGACTATTGAGGTAAGAGCAGCAGAATAAACTTGCTACTGCCAAACGTATTTACTTCCTTGATTTGATTTTTGTTATGAGTTCTTGGTTTGGACTATTGAGACTCCAATAGTTGGCCACCAGTTTCTGAATGCTCAAGCATATGGGAGAATAAATTTTAGCACCTAAAAAGCTTCAGAGTAACAAATATATTGTTTCCTATGAAATAAATTGATGAAATGAAGTATTGCATGCATTAGGTGTTGATGGCAACTGGCTAAAATATACAGCTAGTATTACATTTATTTCATTAATATATAATGGTACTAATACTCTGCTTTTCTAAACACATTATTTTTAAAATCCCTGAGACTATATCATGATCTATTCAGATTGAATAATTTCCTTTGGAATTAATATCTTAAGTTAAATCATGATCATAGTCTTGAATTTCATGGCATTACTCCATAAAAACATATAACAAATTTAAATGCATCTTGAAAAGGAAGAGCAGTGCACAATAATAAAACAAGAGAAATGGAAAGGAATGGCTTGAAACATTGATTAGCAATACCCATAAAACCCTATCACTTGTTACTCAACCACTAGTCTATATTTAACTCATTACTTACAAAGGTTATTTTCTTCTCTGTTTGTTAAGAGACAAATTTAAATTTCCCACAGCCGCTGCCCTTTTTAAAATCTAGACTAACACCTACACTTAAATTCTATACTTTTCAAAGGCATTAAAATCTTTTCAATGCGGTAACTATGCAATGAACCATCTTATTTTCTATAGTAGCAACCAAAATGATGGAGAAGCCCCAAAAAAGAACTGAGAGTTGAATTTGTATAGCAAGTCACAGTGACAGCTGGGGAAAATGGAGAAGTGATTTATAGCATCCTAAAGAAAAAAAAATGCTGCCTTCACAAATTGAGTATCTTCACATTACAGTACATTTACTCTGAAAATAAGCAATGGTATTAGCAATACTTATTCAGTCTCCCTATCTTTACAGTGTAGGATAAAAGCCATGTTCGATGATGCTGGTTACAAAAAAAAAATCTGGAGTGCTACCAGCCTTTTTCTGATTTACTTTTGACCAATCTTGATAACTACTGTAATTCTGCAAGTACCAAGTTCAGGTGTGAGTTGGGAGGAAATCTCATTCCAGTGGCCAAAGCCAACTCTTTCCATTGATGAGAAAAAGCAACTTGGCTAGGTTCGGGATGGAGTCATATTTCTTTGCTTGCTTGGCAGTCACAAAGTTATAAGTTAACATAAAAATCAAAATGAGTCACTGAACTCACTTCTTCTGTTCTTTAACAAAGAACAGAAATAATTTGCTTTGAAAAGCAATCTAACTTCATAAGCCTGCTTTATGTCAGAATCTATTCTTGTCTATGGATGGAGGACTATGGATGGAGGTACCCTCAGAATATGGTGGAATGATGGTGCTTCGTCTGGATTTTTCTGGAAAATTGAAACTGGTTTCCCGAATCCTCTGAGGCCACTCGGCATTCATTGGGGAGGAATCACAATAGGTGCCACTGGATGTACCATCCTCCAGTCATCATCATGAAGCCTCAATATCATCGCTAGGCAGCGGTGAAATGCACTTACCTCCGCTACCAGTTCGGAAATGTGAGCACATGCACACATGCACGAGTGCACGAGCTAGCACCTTTTCTGCGCATGTGCAGAGCCTTCTGCATGTGCAGAGAATCAAACACGGAATGTAATGACGTCCTGGCAAGTGGGCAGAGCCTCCTACCACCAGCCCTACCGGTTCGCATGAACCGGATAAATCCGGCCGGGTTTCACTGCTGTCGCTAGGGTGTCTAACTGTCTAAGGAGAAATTTCCTGAGTTAGAAGAATTAATCAGTGGAACAACTTGCCTCCAGAAGCTGTGAATGCTCCAACACTGAATGTCTTTAATAATAGATTGGACAACCATTTGTGTGAAATGGTATAGGGCAGGAGTGTCAAACTCAAGGCCCGAGGGCTGGATCTGGCCCGCGGGATTCTTGGATCTGGCCCACAGGGCCTTCCATCCTTTATAAGGTAGGTAAAATGAGGACCCAGATTGTTGGGGGCAATAAGTTGACTTTGTATATAATATACAAATGGATGAAGACTATTGCTAACATAGTGTAAGCCGCCCTGAGTCTTCGGAGAAGGGCAGGATATAAATGCAAATTAAAAAAAAAAAGTGAAGGACTGTCCCATAGTGCCTCTGCCAGCAAAAACAGAGCTCGGGCAGGCCACACACAGCCTCCCCAAGCTCTGTTTTCACTGGCAGAGGGGTGCAGGAGGCCATCATGGCTGAAAGCGGAGCCTTGACAAGTGATGTTGAGGGGTGGTCACACCCACCCCACCCCAGCATGCCCACCCACCCACCCCGGTCCCCCAAAGTCAAGCACAACACTGATGCTGCCCTCAATGAAATCAAGTTTGACACCCCTGGTATAGGGCTTCCTGCCTGAGCAGGGGGCTGGACTAGAAGACCTCCAAGGTCCCTTCCAATTGTGTCATTCTTTCTGTTATTCTGATGCTTCCATTCATGCCAGGTCTGTAAAATGATGAAATGGTTTGAATGCAAAGATGGAAATGTCATTCCAGTTAGTAATTAATATTGAAAGACCATTTTAAGGCCCGTCTTGCTTAAATAAGGGATACCCAAAGAGATTTGCCCATGCCTTAGTATTCTCCATATTCCCTGTTCCAAACTTGACTTCGAGAAGTGCACTTTCATATTTGCAAGAATCTATTAATGTAGATAATAATGAAAGTGCTAGCATTCCTTGTTGGGCTTCTTGTGTGGACTACCTCAGAAATTTGAGAAAGGATAAGAATGTGTTTTCAAAATCTAAAAAGTGCCCCCATTTCAAAGAAAGTTGTTGATCCCAGAACTAGATACTTTCGAAAAGTTTTGTAAAGTAGATACTTTCAGAAAGTATCTGTTACCGAGGGTCTATGCTGCACGTGAACTTTCTGCTCACATCCTGATTTTATTTATTAAATCCCAAAGATTTAAAGGTTAGTGAATTCACTTTTCAGTAATTGTGACCATGGCAACATTCTGTAACCTCTCAAAGGCTAAGGCAAAGAAAGGAGAGAAAGAGAGGGAGGGAGGGAGAGGGAAGGGGGAGAGAGAGAGAGAAGGAGGGAGGGAGGGGGGGAGGGAGGGAGGGGGGGGAGGGAGAGAGAGAGAGAGGGAGGGAGAGAGAGAGATTACTGCTAACTGAAGCCAGAGCATTTTGTACAAAAATACACAGCTGTACCCTTGGTTAATTTCAAGTTTCATTGTTCACTGCATGTTTGGGGCAAAGTGACCATTCGTCAGAAATTCTTTATTTCATTCTCAAACGTCTTTGAGATGGCAAAGGTAACATGACCTGCAATTTTTTTCTATTGCATGCTTTCCATTCCGCTTTGTTTCCGGTGCTTTATATTTCTGTTTGCACCCTCATCACATCTAGTATTATTAATTTGGTTTCTATTACTACATACCTGATAGATAATAATAATAATAATAATAGGAAAAAAATACAGATCACCACTCAACAAATGAAGAGAAAAGGCAGCCTGCCTGTCCTTGGAAACCTGAAGCAGCCAAGGCTTTCAAAGATGTGATTGCCAATATCAAAGTTCCAGATGCCCGAGTCAGTGTATGCAATAATTTTGACAAATGTGATCTCAACCTATCTGAAGAACAGCAGCTGAAGAAGACAAATGCCATCCAAAGAAGGGGAAATCCAGGTCACGCTATTAAATTACACACACACACACACACACACACACACACACGATTCATAGTTATTGACATCTGGGCTCAGAGAAACAAGAGGATTCAAAATCTAGAACAAACTCAGTGGATAAATTAAAACATCACTTGCCTCGCAAGCCATGCTTCATTATAAAAATACCAAATTTGGTACCAAGAGATGGCAAGGAAAAAAAAAACTAGGATGTTCATAACTCTTTTATGCCACCACAAGATTATCTACATTTCTGTGTTTCAGGTACCTTTCCACATATGTATATGTCATCCCCACAGTACTGTTTTATGCCTAAGGATATCTAACCATGTAATAGGACTGTATTACTATTATCCTTCTCACCTTTCCTATTGCCTACTGCTATTGGTATCATATGACTATCACTTGTTGGTTGTATCTTATGATTCATGACTGTTATCTTATGATTTATCACTTTGCTGCTTGTATGTATACTGAGAGCTTATGCACTGGAGACAAACTCCCTGTGTGTCCAGTCACACTTGGCCAATAAAGAAGAAAAATGTATGTGCCTATGTTCGTGTTTTTTTTTTTTTTATTGAAAGAGTTTTAAAAAACAAAAACATTTTCCCCCTTTTTCCCCCCCTCCCTCCCCCAAAAAAACCCCTTCCCCCCTCCCTCCCCGCCCCCCGGCTTCCCGGGTCAATCACAAGGTATTGTTATACATAAACCAAACATAGAATAAAATTTTCCCTTCCAATCCAAATAACCACATCCAAAGCTTTTCATCTCCCAACCCCCTCCCCATTACATAAAATAACTTTCTAATTATTCAAAGGCAATCTGATATTTCTTAATCTGATATCTGTTTTGTAGATAATCAATCCATTTTTTCCATTCAATTAAATATCTTTCCTGCGTATTGTCTTTTAAAAACGCTGAGATTTTAGCCATCTCAGCCAAATTGTTTGTATATACAGACCAGTCAGAAACCATCCCAAAAAGGTGTAATAAATTAATTACCAGTTGAACACTGATTATAACAAATTATCTGCAAAATAAGCAATAGCAATAGCACTTATACACTGCTCCACAGTGCTTTTTACAGCCCTCTCTAAGTGATTTACAGAGTGAGCATATTTCCCCCAACAATCTGGGTCCTCATTTTACAGACCTCAGAGGGATGGAAGGCTGAGTCAACCTTGAGCCTGGTGAGATTCAAAGTGCCAAACTGCTGGCAGCCAACAGTCAGCAGAAGAGTACTGCATTCTAACAACTGCGCCACCGCAGCTCAAATAAGGCATTTATTTGTGAAGTTAATGGCTCTCCATTAGTATATACAAACTCAAACTCTACTGAAGCTACCTTTTTACACACATACACATTGTGTATAAGAATAAGAATATAAGAATACACAAACTCTCAGATGCCAGCCTCCCTCTTTCCACCAGAAATAAAAAAAAAACAATGAAGAAGAGGAATACGAGACAGGTGAGAAAAGCTAAGGACACAAACGAGTGAACGAAAGAAAAGAGAATTTGCAATGGAATAGGAGAGGTGAAGAAGTCACTGTCATATCTCCAGTCTCACTAAGACTGAAGATTTCAGGGGTTCAACCATGCAGCAGCCTTAATATGCTTTCTTCCTATTGTTAAGTCAGGAAGAAAACACGTTGATATAAAAGGTGGTCCCTTCACAATCTACATTTCATTATGCCTCAAGAATGAGGCTGGCAATGTTACTGCTCTCACACAATTAAAACAGGTGTCAGTTTCAAAGCAACAATTGGTTACACCTTGGGAGGGCCAAGATTTGAGAATTGGACAGGGAAGGATCTGGCAGACTTGCTGAAGACTGCTGTGGTCCACTAGCTTGTTCAATAATTACTAATAGTAGGAGAAATGGTGCATTTAGGAAGAACGCTTCTGTTCGTCCTTGGAAAACTTAAATTAGGAGTTGAATTTCTTCTCTTCTACACTGAAAGCTCAAGAGAAAATGGATGTTCACTTGTGATATCTGTTAAAAAGATTGTGAGCCACCTAAATTTGCACCGGAGACATCTTCTGTCCAATGATTTTAGTTTTTTCTGCCCTAGGTGGAAGATAAGCATTCAAAAAGAAGACAAGTTCTGAAACCACATTTTTCCCCAGGGGGAAAATATTGCTGGATGAGTTTTTGCTTTCAGCTTACCTATGGGAATATCCCTTGAGGGAGACCTGCGTTTGGTGTCTGAGGTTGATATTCCCTTGGCCAAATCGTGTATGCAAAAAAGAAGAAAAACAGCTATTCAGAAGGATTGTCGAGGCACGGCACATGCAGCCAAACAGACACACAGCCCTGTGACCAGATGGGAGGAGTGATCAACAAATTGGAACCCAGCAGATCATTAATCTCTGGAAGATCCTCCTCTATGTGCCATGCATTGTCCAATTGTGAGATCTACTGCAATGGCTGAGAAAACACTACACCTTAAATTAGTATCAGCCTGACAATGAAATGAAGCCTGTGTCACTGGATAGGTCATTAAGAAATGGTAAGTGAATGTCTTCACTGTGTGGAAAGGAAGATGTATGGATGTCTCCTTTAGAGCCTTCCATCCATAGAAACCACAGTTTCACATATTCTCAATAAAGCCAAAGCTAAAGCTTTTCTTTTCTGAAAGCCGCTTCTTCTGGTTTGCAAATGTAAATGGCCTCTTATCTTTCAGGTAAGTATGTTAAAAATCCAGATGGATTTTCCAAGGGTCAATTCAGAATTCATGTATCTATAGCTCCCACTGCATTTTTGGCCAACCAATAGCATCGCTGGGAGATTGTCGGTGACCAATTTCAGAGAGATAAGGTCTCCTGCAGATTACACATACAGCCCTATTTCCACTGGAGACCGAGAAGTTTTGAGCTCATCAACAACCAAGAAAAGAGACCCTGCTGAATGTCTCCATTCTACTCTCTAGACCTGCAGCTCCACAGAGCTCTAGATGGCAGGTTCAGCAGGAGTGTTCAAGCCGACATAAAGACATCCAACTGACTGCTCGGAAACTTGAGAGGCTGGAAAATAGCAACTGTAAACAAATCAGTAGAAGATTAACATTGTGCAGCATCCCCCTCCGTGTTGTTACAAAGCCTTCATTTGTACTAATAGAGTATTATTATAAAGTGGAATACTCAAGATGCCATGGTAGGAAAATACCAGCTAACTTCAAGCTGTTGCCTGCGCGGCAATTAATCTTTTGAAGAAAATAACCACTGCCACAGTTTCTCAAGAATGGGAAGCCTAAAGGCAGGAAGAGGACAACACCTGTAGAGAAATAAAGGACGTAGAGGGAGAGAAAGGAGCAGGAGGAAAATAAGAAAGGAAGGGAGAGATTCGGTTGTGTTATTAGTGAGTATAAATGGTGTGCAACGTTAGTGTCAGCATTCCGAAGGACTTTTGCCCTTGAAGAAAGTTAGCGCGCACACACACACACACACACACACACACACACACACCTCCTAGAAGAATGAAATATTTTAGGAAATATTAAAAAGGCAGAATATTTCCCCTAAAAGAGAAATAGAATTCTTAGGGGAGACAGAAACGCAGCTCCCTGCCCCCACTAGATATTTGGTGCCTATTGAGGACTGGGCCAGTCTATCTACCAAAAAAAAAAAAAAAAAAAAGGCCGCAGTTCCAGAGTGATGGGATTAAGACATGACCCTCCAGGACATAATAGGATTATCTTTCAGCAGAGTTTACCACATGGCAGAACCAAGCCCCTTCATTATATCAGCCCAAGGTTCAACCAACCTTAATTCAGACAACCTCAGCTGTGACCCCTGCATAGCCCCCGGGAGTCTGACAGTCAATAGAATACATGTCCTTGCCACAGGAACAGGAAGCTCAAGTTCAAAATCCAAGGGAGGGTATAAATAATACTCACTCTCCACTCCATGTGGTCAGCTACCCAGAATTACACGTGCTTGGTGGTTCTGCTTGACCATTAAACCATTTTTTCCAAGCAGCCTCCATGTTTCCAGTGTCTTTCTCCCCACTTGGAACTGAACCCAGATGGACATTTCTACCAACACCCTTTAAGTGTTTTTTGTACCTTGTTGACTCCTGACATTTGCCTCTGCTAGACAAGACTCTTGGCAAGGTTTTGGGATTATTTTTTTTCAGAAATGGTTTGCATTGCTTTTTTTCCTAAGTCCAAGAGACTCACTCAGCTTCCTTTGTATCTAAGGCAAGACAAAAACTCAGTGTCTCTTGGTTTCTAGTCTTTCCCAATCTCAGCAACTTTAAGATGTGTGGACTTCAATTCCCAAAATTCCCTAGCCAGCACTTGCTGGATAGGGAATTCCAGGAGTTGAAGTACACACATCTGAAAGGCTGTCAAACCTGAGAAAGATTTACCTAGAGATTCTCAGTCATCTGGGTCATAGTTGTCCCAAAAGTATTTTTTTTCAATTGGCAACTGGGCTTTGTTTTTGTTTTTTTTTCCTTGAAGACATTTTGCTTCTCATCCAAGAACCTTCATGTATCAGAAAGCTTCATGTATCATGTGTCTTATTGATAAAATATACTGAATTCTGAACAAGATGATAATATTACCACTGCTAGTATGTCTGTTTACAGTGTCATATACATCTGAAGTCAACCGAAGTATGGGAGATACTTCGAGATATATCTATGGCAACTATCAACCGAAAGGTCTTCTGTTTTTATGGGAAGGCAGCTTCAAACTTGAGTTTTTAAAGTAATCCAATATTTTCTCCCATTTTGAAGCCAGAAAAAGAAAAAGAAATAATACACTATATTAAATAGGCTAGACATGGTGGCAGCAGTCTTATCTAGAATGGAAGACAAACCTAGGCAATTAAGAACTGAAATATAGTTTTGGCTTTGCTATCTGCCTTAGTTAAAAGAAGCGAGGAACACTATGTTTTAAGGGGATTGGCTTTGGAAAATGCCATTATTATTATGAACAAATGTTGGACAGAAGAAAACATTCATTGTTCTTATTTAGTGAAAACGAATAAATTCTTTGCAGCTGCATACATGGAGATCATTAAAAAAAAGTTTCACTGACACCAACATTGTTTTTTAGATAAAATAAATCATTTGTGATATACCATCTTAGCTGACCAGAGTGCAACTTAATTTATATTCAAACACACTGTAGTGTCCATGACATTACAGCAAGGAAACTGTTACTGTGTAGAATGACTTCACTTTGCAGAATGTGAATTACAAAGAAAACAATACATGCTTGGGATATTATGATTCCTTGCAAAAGCTTGTAAGTATTGCCACCCTATCCTTAGACTCCTAGTTTGCTACAAATTCAGTGTAAACTGCCTCAAAAACAACTGGAAAAGCACAGCCTGCAAAATGATTCTGAAAATGAGCAATACTTAGCAAAGACTATGAATTTTTTTCACCTAAATTAAATCAGTCTCTTTTATGCACTCTGATGAAATTCTTTGGAAAATACTGTCACGTTTATTTCCCTCTTTCTCTTCTTCTACAGTTTTCTGAGCAAAATATTTAAAATTAATGAAATCTATCTCTATTTCAGCAATGGTATTGTGGGAAGCCCCCCACCCCAAGAGAATGAAATATTTTGGGAAACATTAAAAAAGGCAGAATATTATATTTCTCTAAAGGAGAAATGGAGAAACATGTTTTTAGAGGCAGAAGGCAGCCCCCAAGTTTTTCTTAATAGCCCACAGCAGATGCCAGTACGTAAGAGATAAAGAGCTTATTGAAATAGAAAGAAACTATATAGATAACTCTATTCATAAGCAAAGCAAATATGACAGGCAGAAATCCATTCAAGGCAGGATATTTGACAGCTAACAAAGGCAGAATGGTAGGATGCGAACAAGCAGCCCCTCACCCAAGATCCAATACAGGACAAAAGCCATTAGCCAGAATCGGAATTGCCCAGCACCCTTTCAGAACACAAGCCCCTTCATTGCACAACCCCCAGAACAGTTCAAACGTCAAAGTCACAGAAACCTATAAAAATCCACCCACTCCTTCAAACGTTTGTTCAGCTGACCCAGAACCACTGTCTTTGTGGTTCTGTTCAATAAATTTCCTTTCCAATCAGCCTCCATGTTGTTTCCAGCTTCCTTCTCCCAGCCTGGAACTGAACCAGATGGATTTTCCTTCCAACGGTATAAAAACATTTCAATTAGTAGAAGCATAGATTTCAGGTCTTTGAATATTCTCAGTGCTTGGAAAGTGCACCTGTCCCGAATTTGGATGGCTAAAATCACATTTACAGAGTCCTTAAGCTTGATATGGCCTAACCCCATGATGGCAAACCTATGGCACATGTGCCGGAAGTGGCACGCAGAGCCATTTTTCCAGGCACGCGAGATGTCACCCAACTCACCTGCAGCTGCACATGCCCAAGCGCCCCAGCTGGTGTATGGGCCTCTGATGCTCATGTGTGCAATTCAGGGGACCCAGCTGGTCTTGCTCTGCGGTGCATGCACATGCGTGCACATGAGAGTATTGGTGTGCAGCACGCACATGCGCAAACGGCATTTGCACACTTGCATTGCACTTGCAAAAACCACGTGCATGCGCAGACGGTGCAATTGTATGTGCAGTCACGGTGGGGGTGCACACGAAAGCTGTGTGCATGTGCAGATGGTGCGGTTGTGCGTACAACACATAGAGGAGGAGGCACACGTTAGCATAGATGGCACATGCGCGCGCAAAGCGCACGAAGCACGGACCTGTTCGGTACTTGGTGAGTAAAAAGTTCGCACCACTGGTCTAGCCGCATGGATAAAATGAACCAATCATGGCCATTTAATGACAAATGGGACCAGGGTAATTCAGGGACCACCACAGCCCAATCACATCAGCCCAACAGATCAGATCTGGCAGAAAAGGAAAGCTGTGAATCTCATCAACAAAGAAATGTCATCCAACAGGACCCAGGAGGAGCCTTTTCTCACCGAAGCACCTACCCTTTGGAATACCCACCTCAAGGTAAGATCCATCCTTTCTCCACACGAGTTTCTTTTCAACAGTTTGAAGACTGTCAACATGTATCAGACTCTCACTCTATTAAATCACTTCTAGTTGTGCAGTTTTACAAGACTCAGCCAAGTCACGAAGTAAAAGGTTCTGTATTGGGGACGTTTCACTGACCCAAAATTTAGTTCTAGGAAGTGGAAGTTACATTCAATTATGTATTTCACACATTGAAACATAATTTAAAAATCAAATCAATAAATGGTACATTGGAGTGTTATGTCCTTATAATAATGACTGCATCTCAGCTGGATAGTTGCCTACCACTCTCATTGGCTGAGATGCCGGCAACTATACTAGCTCCTATTGGTTCGCATGTTTTGACAGTTCCTTTTTAAGCAATTGTCAGTTGGTGTTTTTTTTATTATTATTATTATCCTTGTTATTATGAGGACATAACAGGACCTTAAAATTAGCCTAATCCAAAACAAGAAAAAAGAAAAGTTATAAAAAGAATCTACCATACAAATTAGAATAAAAAGAAAGAAAAAGTAACATAGCCCAAGAAACCATTAAAACGAGACAGCTGATGTGAGAAAAAATGTTGGACAAGTTTTGATTTTAATTACTAGGAGTTTGAGGCTGTGCCGGAAAAACCTTCACATTTCATCTATAGTTTATCTCCAAGCTTTCAAATTGTATGTTCTTTCTCCTCCTCCTCAAGCATTATAAAATTCTAACCATGGCAAAAAAGGGAAAATTGTAATATGCATGAACAAAGGTGATAAGTACACTTCAGGTCCTGGCTTAGCCATTGAAAGCCAGCTGCGTGACCTTGGGCCAATCCCTGTCTCTCAGCCCAATCCACCTCACAGGGCTGTTGTTGTGGGGAAATAGGAGGAGGAAAGTGTGCTGGACGCATCCACCACCTTGAGTGATTTGTAAAAATAGTAAAGGTGGGATACAAATTTTTATTTTATTTATTTGTCAATCTATATAACAGGTAAAAGTATAAACATAATTTGGATACATAAAAGAGTAAGTAAAAAGGAATATTAGCACAGGGACGGTAGGCACGCAGGTGCGCTTATACACGCCCCTTACAGACCTCTTAGGAATGGGGTGAGGTCAACAGTAGACAGTTTAAGCTTAAAGTTTTGGGGGTTTGGGGAAGAAACTACAGAGTCAGATAGTGCATTCCAGACATTGACCACTCTGTTACTGAAGTCGTATTTTCTGCAATCTAGTTTGAAGCGGTTTACCTTGAGTTTGTATCTATTATTTGCTCGTGTATTGTGATTGAAGCTGAAGTAGTCATTGGCAGGCAGGACATTGTGGTAGATAATTTTATGTACTATGCTTAGGTCAGACTGAAGTTGGCATAGTTCTAAGTTGTCTAAGCCCAAAATTAGTGGCATAAGGTATTTTATTGCAGGTAGAGGAATGAAGGACTCTTCTCATGAAATATCTCTGGACTCTCTCGATTGTATTTATGTCTGATATGCAGTGCGGGTTCCAGACAGATGAGCTGTATTCAAGAATTGGTCTAGCAAATATAAATAACAATTCTGCTGAACATAGTTACAATGCTTCATGTAAACAGAAAACACTGTGCTAGTTGTTGTAGGGGTCCCCAAACCCACGGGCCGCGGCCCACTCAGAACCAGGCTGTGGAAGTGGTGGAGCTACATGCACGCACTCACCCACCACTCACACAGAACCATCCCCTCCATCCCCCTCCCGCAAGTCCTCAAAGCCGGAAAGGTTGTAGACTGCTATCTTATTGCACAAATGTGTGTTAGAAATATTCAGCCAAAAGTGATTATAGCCGGTCTTCAGGCCTAGTCCAACAACCACAGAGTAGAGGTTTTGAGGTCATAATGCACAGCCCCAGCTCCATAATTAGAAACCTAAGTACCTAGAAACCTAAGTACCTAGCTACAAATCATTTCTTTGCTCCTGCATTGCTTCTTATTGGCAGTTGTCCTAATTCACCTACATGATCTACATCCATCTCCTTGAAATTACAGGGACTAGACTTCAACCTTTATACTGTGGAGGAGCCATCTAATGAAGCAAAATCCATCTTCTTGGATAGATGGAAGAAGCTATGCTTAACTGTCTGAGACTGATGAGATAGTGGAGAATATCTCTATGAGGTGAGGCAGTAGCTACAACAACAACAACAACAACAACAACAACAACAACGAAACTGGGATTCCAAACTTACAACCTGTAGAGACCGTACCTGATTCTGTTCTTTAATATCACAATAACCTAAAATATTTTATTTCCATTGTTCTTGAATGCTGTTGTTAAAATCAGCACTGAAGGAAAGTCTAGAGCAATATTCTCCAACCATATTTCTCCTTACATGTTGGGACAAGTCCAAAATTTCAAAGCAAGTGAGTATTTAGGGAACATTTTAGACCCAGCATACCTGGAAAACACTAGGTTGGGGAGTGCTAGTTGAAAGCATGCTGACTTTTTTTGTTTTTTGCTATATCATAAATACTGATGTTCAAATTGATCGATCTCATTCCATGAATACGTTTTTGGCATTGTTAACATCTGGTACACTATGGGCTCCTGTCCTTTCCAAACTATCTGCTGGATTAACTGGAGAAGATTCTTGGAAGTTTCCTTCAATTAAGTTGATACTATCTTTGTCAACAGTTCTCAATACATTACCTTCTTTATTCAGGAAATATGTTTACTCTGGCTGATTTAATTTATTACTCTTCTCCTGGACTTCTTCCACATACACATCAATCACAATTTCTGCCCCACTTCTGGCTGAAGGCTAATACGTTCTCAAAGGATGGAGAGGGGGTTCCATCAATTAAGGAACATTAAACTCTTTTGTCAAGTCCCACAGTACCAATCAGCTGCCAGATGATAGGTCCATTCACAATATTTGAAACAGCTAAAGTTTGTAAAAGTGCCATCTGTCACTTATATCTGCAGCTGAAGAACTCATTAGAGTTTACCAAGCCCTGTTTTTTTCCTACGATTCTGACTCATCCATCTTGGCTTGCAAAGATTCACCAAATAAAATCTATAAATGAAATCTATTTATTTGGAAATGATGGTACCTCTTTATCTGGAAGCACTTTTGTGCGTGGAGCCCTTGCTCCCTGAGCTTGGTTATTTTCTTGCAGACATGTCATTACCCTTAGTTAACATTCTCAGTGCTAGTGGTAGTGAGGTTTGCTCTCTGTCTACATACAAACTGCTTGCCCTGTCAGTGTTGGTAGAGGTTGCTGTTTTCTCTTTGATAGTTCCTTGTTTAGGTTGTTGATTACTGCTTGATTGTTTGTGTGGTGTTGCTCCTGATGTTAATCCCTGCATACACTGATTAATAGCGAAGAGGTGGTCTTTTTAAAGCTTGTCTCATTTGAATGATGTGTAAATGTTGTTTATCTCTATGTGCCTGTTGATAGCTGATTTGTCTGAGTACCAGGCTTCCAGGAATTCCCTAGCATTTTCACAACGGAAGAAGAAAATAACAACACACAATTTTTCACTGGATATTCACATCAGCAGAGGAAATGGCTGCAAAATCTATTGAAAAACCACCCACGCTAAACAAGTACTCTACTGCCAAAGTTATAATCTGACTTCCCACAAGAGAAGCTGTGTAAGAATATTATTTAGTCAAGCCCAACCATGCTGCAGTAGCTCAGAACACCAGAAAAAGGAACAGACTGTCATCTGTCAGACATCTTCCAATGAAATTGTTATCCACACAACTTCATCAAAAAGTGCCTGACCACTTAAACCACTATAGCATAACCAACACAAACTATGAAAAGGATAGCACTGCTATACATCAAAAATACCTCAGAAACCACCAACAGACTACATGGCATCAACCAACTAAAACTCTCCAAAACATCATAAGTAAACCAAAAGACCCAACAGCCCCAGGAAAAAAAACAGGAGTCATACAGTGTAAAGACTGCAACAGACACTACATAGATAAAAGCCAGAAGATGAAGAGAATGTATCCATGAACACCAACTAGCAGTCAGAAGATATGATGAAAGCTCCTTAATAACACATGGACAGACTACAGTAGCTATACTTTCAACAGGGAAACTGAGTATCCTAGACCAAGCTAATTCCAAAAATGTTAAGGAATTACTGAAAACTTGGCATTCAGACATATCAGCCATCAACAGACCCACAGAGATAAACAACATTTACACAGAGAGAGAATAATAGAATAGAATAGAATAGAATAGAATTTTATTGGCCAAGTGTGATTGGACACACAAGGAATTTGTCTTGGTGCATATGCTCTCAGTGTACATAAAAGAAAAGATACGTTCATCAAGGTACAACATTTACAACACAATTGATGATAATATATCAATATAAATCATAAGGATTGCCAGCAACAAGTTATAGTCATACAGTCATAAGTGGAAAGAGATTGGTGATGGGAACTATGAAACGATTAATTAAATTAATTAAATTAAATTAATTACTGCAGATTCAGTAAATAGTCTGACAGTGTTGAGGGAATTATTTGTTTAGCAGAGTGATGGCCTTCGGGAAAAAACTGTTCTTGTGTCTAGTTGTTCTGGTGTGCAGTGCTCTATAGCGTCGTTTTGAGGGTAGGAGTTGAAACAGTTTATGTCCAGGATGCGAGGGATCTGCAAATATTTTCACGGCCCTCTTCTTGATTCGTGCAGTATACAGGTCCTCAATGGAAGGCAAGTTGGTAGCAATTATTTTTTCTGCAGTTCTAATTATCCTCTGAAGTCTGTGTTTTTCTTGTTGGGTTGCAGAACCGAACCAGACAGTTATAGAGGTGCAAATGACAGACTCAATAATTCCTCTGTAGAATTGGATCAGCAGCTCCTTGGGCAGTTTGAGCTTACTGAGTTGGCGCAGAAAGAACATTCTTTGTTGTCCTTTTTTAATGATGTTTTTGATGTTAGCTGTCCATTTGAGATCTTGCGATATGATAGAACCCAGAAATTTGAAGGTTTTTACTGTTGATACTGTGTTGTCAAGTATTGTGAGAGGTGGAAGTATGGAAGGGTTTTTCCTAAAATCTACCACCATTTCTACGGTTTTGAGTGTGTTCAGTTCCAGATTGTTTTGGTTGCACCACAAGGCTAGTCGTTCGACGTCTCGTCTATATGCGGATTCGTCATTGTCTCGAATGAGACCAATCACTGTTGTATCATCTGCGAACTTCAGTAGCTTAACAGATGGATCATTGGAGATGCAGTCATTGGTATACAGAGAGAAGAGAAGTGGGGAGAGCACACAGCCTTGGGGGGCCCCTGTGCTAATTGTACAGGTATTTGATGTGATCTTGCTTAGCTTCACCTGCTGCTTCCTGTTTGTTAGGAAGCTTGTGATCCACTTACAAGTCTGTTCCGGTACCTGTAGCTGGTTTAGCTTAGTTAGAAGAATGTCTGGAATGATGGTATTGAAAGCTAAAAGAAAGCTAAAAGAAAAACCAAAGGACCAGAACACCTCATCAACAGTAATGAACAACCAGAGAAGCAAAGTTAAGAGCAACTTAGACAAACAAGCAATAAACAACAGTCAAATCAAGGAACTATCAAACGTTTTTGATGTTAGGTGTCCATTTTAAGTCTTGAGATATGACAGAACCTAGAAACTTGAAGGTCTCTACTGTTGATACTGTGTTGTCTAGTATTTTAAGAGGTGGTAGTATGGGAGGGTTTCTCCTAAAGTCTACCACCATTTATATGGTTTTGAGTTTGTTTAGTTCAAGATTTTTCCGGTTGCACCACAAGGCTAGTTGTTCAACCTCCCATCTGTATGCAGATTTGTCATTGTCTCGAATGAGACTAATCACTTTCTTTATCATCTGCAAACTTCAGTACTTTAACAGAGGGATCTTTTGAGATGCAATCATTGGTGTATAGAGAGAAGTGGAGAGAGCCTTGTGGGGCTCCTGTGCTAATTGTACAGATATCTGATTTTCCCTAGCTTCACCTGCTGCTTCCTGTCTGTTAAGAAGCTTATGATCCATTTACAAGTGTGGTCAGGTACAGATAAGCTGATTTAATTTAGTTAGAAGAATAGCTGGAATGATGGCATTGAATGCTGAGCTGAAGTCTATAAAGAGGACGCTTGCATAGGTCTTTGGAGATTCAAGATGTTGTAGGATGTAGTGCAGAGTCATATTAACAGCATCATCTGTCGATCTATTTGCTCAGTAGGCAAATTGCAAGGGATCTAACAGCGGATCCGTGATGGTTTTCAGGTGGGCCAGCACTAGCCTTTCAAAGGTTTTCATAACTACAAACGTTAGAGCAACTGGTCTGAAGTCGTTCAGTTGCTTGATGGAGGGTTTCTTCAGCACTGGGATGATAGTAAAGCATTTGAAGCAAGAAGGAACATAGCACATAGGAACATAGTGATTTATTAAAGATGCGGGTGAAAATAGGGGCCAGTTGGTCAGCACAGGCTTTTAAGCAAGAAGGGGTTATCTTGTCTGGGCCTGATGTTTTTCCTGGCCTTTGTTTATGAAATAAACCTTGCACCTCATTTTCTGTAATCACCAGAGGTGGTGGGCCCCAAGGGATGCGGTCAGTTGTAGGAGGCTTGGCTGCTGTTGGTGTGTCTGAGACGAGGATTATGGAGATAGGTGGCAGTAGTTTTTATCTCAAACCTACAGTAAAACACATTCAGGTCATCTGCCAGTTGTTGATTTCCTTCAGCATGGGAAGGAGTTTTCCACATATTGATATTGGAGATATTCAAACGGTGAAGACTTACACATAGAGAATAGCTATGTTTTGATTAATATTTTTGTACAGGAATTTCTTAGAGGTTCCTGACAATTCCTTTGCTTCTGGAAAGCAGGAAGTAAGTTCATTGCCTAGCAAAGTCAGCCAAAACTAATCAAACTCTGTTCTTACTCCGATTCCCTTCCTCCAAACTTCACGGGAAATGAACAAGCTTCTTCAATCAACTTGCCGATTCAGATATTTCCCATATTACAAACCATCTTTAAGAACTAGAGAAGTAGTTTGGCATCATTTAGAATCTCTGGGGTCGCTCTTATGTTCCTAAATCAATTACTTTTGTAATTGTCAAATTAAAATTAATTGCAACTCAAATGCTACATTATATCAGCCGGCTCTAAATTTCCTGCCATATTCCAGATTCACTGCTGGAGAAAACAGACAATTGAGTCCCTATTAGCATTCTGAACACGGTAACTGTTTCAGTTGTTTGTTTTCAAATAATCTAATCTGTGTTATCTTTTGCTGGTTATGAACTCCAAGACTTTGCTTACATCGATTAACATAGCCGATTGCCCTCCTGTCAGGCTTTTATGAGGTTCTTCCTCCACTCTCTGTGTAACAATATAGGTTTGTACTGGGGCTCCAACTGTATCCAAAGTCTTATTTGGAATTCACCAGTGTGTTCTACTTTATTAGCTCAATTTGTCTTCATTGTAATCCTGCTCTGTTGACCAATAACGTATATAGCACCATCTGGGTACATAAGCACTAATGAGAATACTTGGGGCATCATTCATTAGGTGGATTGGACATTTACAGCTGTGTGGGTAGAAGCGGGACGCAAAAGGGTCCCTATGCCCCAGTTTTAAAACTCACCAAAGACTTCTTGTTTGGTAAAATAATCAATAACTTTAACTAGAAATGAGAAATTCCCAAGTCTATTAAGATTGCTGGTGGAATTATAATTCTAAATCTACTATGGGTAAGGTTCATGCTTGATACCCAGCACAGAACCTTCAAAACAAATAGTAACTTCGAGTATATTAGGTATGAGGACTAGTTTGTTTATTTATTTATTTATTTTATTTATTTGATTTCTATACCGCCCTTCTCCTGAAGGACTCAGGGCGGTGTACAGGCAAGAATAAAACAAACGGTACAATATACAAATTTAAAATGCTGTTAAAAAACTTATTTTAAAAATTGGCCTGAGAAGTAAAATATATAATAAGCTAAAAAACCCCATTTAAAATTAATTTCTAAGAATTTAAAAATTTGTTAAAATCAATTTAAGCCAGCCCCGCACGAATAAAAAGATGTGTCTTCAGTTCGCGATGGAATGTCCAAAGGTCAGGTATTTGGCGTAAACCCGGGGGAAGTTCGTTCCAGAGGGTGGGAGCCCCCACAGAGAAGGACTTTCCCCTGGGGGCCGCCAGCCGACATTTCTTGGCAGACGGCACCCTGAGAAGTCCCTCTCTGTGAGAGCGTACGGGTCGGTGGGAGGCATGTGGTAACAGCAGGCGGTCCCGTAAGTACCCAGGCCCTAAGCCATGGAGCGCTTTAAAGGTAGTAACCAACACCTTAAAGTGCACTCGAAAGGCCACAGGTAGCCAGTGCAGTCTGCGCAGGAACGGTGTTATATGGGAGCTACGCGGAGCTCCTTCTATCACCCGCGCAGCTGCATTCTGGACCAACTGAAGCCTCCGAGTGCACTTCAAGGGGAGCCCCATGTAGAGAGCATTACAATAATCCAAGCGAGAGGTAACGAGCGCATGAGTGACCGTGCACAAGGCATCCCGATCAAGGAAGGGGCGCAAGTGCTGAACCAGGCGAACCTGGTGGAAGGCCCCCCTGGAGACGGCCGTCAAATGATCTTCAAACGACAGCCGTTCATCCAGGAGGACACCTATCCTTTGGGGCCAATAATTCGCCTCCAACAGTCAGCCGCGGCTGCAGCTGACTGAATCGGGGTGCCAGCATCCACAGCCACTCCGTCTTGGAGGGATTAAGCTTGAGCCTGTTTCTCCCCATCCAGACCCGTACGGCTTCCACACACCGGGACAGCACTTCAGCAGCTTCATTGGGGTGGCCTGGGGTGGAGAAGTACAGCTGGGTGTCATCAGCGTACAGCTGGTATCTCACCCCAAAGCCACTGATGATCTCACCCAACAGCTTCATATAGATGTTGAACAGAAGGGGCGAGAGAATCGACCCCTGCGGCACCCCACAAGTGAGGTCCCTCGCGGTCGACCTCTGCCCCCCTGTCAACACCGTCTGCGACTGGTCAGAGAGATAGGAGGAGAACCACCGATACACGGTGCCTCCCACTCCCAATCCCCCCAACCGGCGCAGCAGGATACCATGGTCGATGGTATCAAAAGCCGCTGAGAGGTCTAATAGGACCAGGGCAGAGGAGTAACCCCTGTCCCTGGCCCTCCAGAGATCATCCACCAATGCGACCAAAGCTGTCTCCGTGCTGTATCCGGGTCAGAAGCCGGACTGGAACGGGTCTAGATAGACGGCTTCATCCAGGTATTGGGGTAGCTGTCGCGCCACAGCACTCTCTACAACCTTTGCAACAAAGCGAAGGTTGGAGACTGGACGATAATTACCCAAAATAGCTGGGTCCAGGGAGGGCTTCTTGAGGAGGGGTCTCACCACCGCCTCTTTCAAGGCGGCAGGGAAAACCCCTTCCAACAAAGAAGCGTTGATAATCTCCTGGAGCCAGCCTTGTGTCACCTCCTGAGTGGCCAGTACCAGCCAGGAAGGAAACGGGTCCAGTAAACATGTAGTGGCGTGAAGTCTCCCCAACAACCTGTCCACGTCCTTGGGAGCCACAGGGTCAAACTCATCCCAAATGGACTCAACAAGACGTGTCTCCTCTCCCTCGCTTGGATCATCCCAATTTCGGTCCAGACCATCCCGGAGCTGAGCGATTTTATCGTATAGATAACCACTAAACTCCTCAGCACGTCCCTGCAACGGGTCATCCCGCACCTCCTGATGAAGGAGGGAGCGGGTCACCCGAAACAGGGCGGTTATCTGCCGACGCAATGAGGGTGGAGGCATATGAGCGCCTCGCCTCCCTCATTGCCACTAGGTAGGTCCTAGAATAGGACCTAACTAGTGTCCGATCAGCTTCGGAACGACTGGACCTCCAGGTGCTCTCTAGACGTCTTCTCCGGCGTTTCATCTCCCTCAGCCCCTCAGAGAACCAAGGGGCCAAACGAGATCTGCGCCGGGTCAGAGGTCGCAAAGGCACGACACGGTCCAAGGCCCCAGCCGCGGCCCGCTCCCAGGCCGCAACTAGTTCCTCAGTCGTGCCTCAGGGAATGGCCCAAGCTCCGTCCGGAACCTCTCAGGGTCCATCAGGCGCCTGGGACGGAACCACCGTATAGGTTCCGTCTCCCTGCGATGGTGGATGGCGGTTCGGAAGTCTAGTCGAAGGAGAAAATGATCGGACCATGACATCGGTTCTGTTACTAAATCATCTAATTCCAGATCATTTAACCACTGACCAGAGATATAAATCAGGTCCAGTGTGCCTCCCCCCATGTGCGTGGGGCCATCATTTACCCGAATCAGGTCCAAGGCCGTCATGGAAGCCTGGAACTCCCGAGCTGCAGTCGATAGCAAGCCAGCCGATGGCAAGTTGAAATCCCCCATGACTATAAGTCTGGGGGTCTCAACCGCCACAGAGGCAAGTACCTCCAACAGCTCGGGCAGGGCTGTGGTCACGCAGCAAGGAGCCAGGTACGCGATCAACAAGCCCAACTGATTCCTATGGCCCCACCTCACATAGAGGGATTCACAACCGGCAATCTGAGGAACAGTGGCCTCCCTTGGTTCTAGATCTTCCTTAATGACAACCGCCACCCCCCCCACCCCTCCCTTGGGCCCTCGGCTGATGAAATGCTCGGAAACCTGGAGGGCACAGCTCAACGAGGGGAACCCCCCCCTCCGGACCCAACCAGGTCTCCGTAATGCCCATAAGGTCTGCGGACTCCCCCTGAATAAGATCGCAAATCAGGGGGGCTTTATTAGCCACGGACCAGGCATTACATAACATCAACCGAAGATCCAGGCTCTGAGGATCATGGCCGCCTGAGGAACAGGTAGGGACTGAGGGGCCAGAGCACGTGATCGCCGTCAAACATTGAGCATGTGCTCCCAACACTCGATACGCCCCCCCCCTCCGCCATATCTGCCTCTCCCACTTACCGTACAGATTGAACAGCCCTCTAGTCCTGGAACAGAACCCTCCCCCCCTGCCTTCAGACCAGATGTAACAATGTCGCGAACAAGCACAGGGGCTGGATCCCTCCCCGACGGGTTCTCTCCCTTACCCGTCAAATCCCTCCCCCCCTCCCAACCCTTAAAATCCCCATTAAAACTCCCCTTAAAAAATCTATTAAAACAACTAATTAAAAAACCCCAAAGCCCGTCCTCAAGGTGGGCCCTCGATAATCTGGAGGGCCAAACCCGCGAGAGAGGGGCATCTCGCAGGGCAAGTAGGTCAGCCGCAGTAAATGTTCGCATCACTGAGAAGGTCCGGCAGAAGGCCCATCCTGGGCTGGTCAAGATGATAGCAGATGACAAAGCAGATGGTAAAGTGACCATGACCAGTCTGTCCTGATGGGAAACAGTTAGAGGTAATCCATGTGCGGTAGATGACCAAACCGCTGACTCAGTCAATTCACCACCCCATACAAGCAACCAGGGGTGGACTATGGAAGAAGGGGGGGAGGAACGATGGTAAAGATGTTATTTAAAGATGTTAAATAATGGAGGGGTATCCGTTGGGCCCGTGGGCCTTCCTCAGGCACCACCAGATATCCACACCACTAGGGCAAGGCCACAAACCACCTTGGGCCTACCGGGCCATCCGCTGCCTCAAAGCACCGGGGCAGGCCGCCGCCACCTACTGCCTCCACCCGGCCATCGCCGCCGGGAAAGCCCCATCGCCACCGCAAGCAGGCCTCTGAAATCCCCACCATCCGGGAGGGGGCACCAGTCGCCAAGTCCCGCCAGCAGTCCCGGGGTTCCACCGGCGCCAACGCCCGACGAAGAGAACCAGGCTGCCGCCGCCGCCGCCGAGAGTTCAAAGAGGCCGATGGAGCCCGGGCGGCCCTCCAGATCTTCATTGGGGCGCAGCCCCTCCGGGGCTCCTCCCATCGCCCCCGGAGACGCCCAGCTCCAAAACCCATCCTCGAATTGACCGAGTCCTCCAGGCAGGAGTCCAGGGGGTCCGCGATGCCAACGCCCCCCCCCGCCGCCGCCGCCAAAATGCCGAAAAGGCCAGCGGCAGCTCGGCAGGCCGCCAGGATTACCCTCAAGGCGCCGTGACTCCGGGGCTCCTCCCAACGCCCCTCGGAGTCGCACAGCGCCCAGCCACCCCTCTTTCAGGTAGCTAGATCTTCCTCCATCAGGGCGGGGGCCCAAGATGTCACTAAGGCCCCCCCCCAGACCCAGACAGAGCCCGAAAAGGCCCGTCGCTGCTCCCCGATCAGCAGGGCGGCGCCATCTTGGACATGCGCAGAAAGTAGTTAAATTGAAACCACAAATTCCAGGTAGTAACATGATGTTGTTGTTATTATTCATGGAAAGGATCTAGCACAGGTCTAAAGACAGAGGATCATCTGTACTGGGAGCTAAAATGACTTTAAAACTCATTGTTTATTCTTTCATATTCAATATAAAAACCAAAGGAAAGAGAAGTGATTTAAATACTGTAAACCAGAATGTAAATTACGGAAAAATATTTGTTTGTCCCTCAAGCAAACTCTGGGAGACAGCTGAAGTCTGGGGAATCTGGTTTTCTATGTTAGTCTATGGGGCTGCAAAGAGTCAGACATGACTTAGCACTCAACAGCAAAAATATGTTTGTCCATGTTTAGATGCCATCATTTTTATTTCCCTCATACTTGTCTTCAGACCCCAGTTTTTGCGGTCATTCAATCTTCCTCTTGGCATCTATAACTGTTCTGGGCATATTTTTCATACAGGTAGTCCTTAATTTACAACTGTTTCTTTAGTGACTGTTCAAAGTTAGAACGGTATTGAAAAAAGTGACTCATAATTGTTTTTCAAACATATGACCGTTGCAGCATCCCCATGGTCAGGTGATCAAAATTCAGGAGCTTGGCAATATTTGCGACAGTTGCAGAGTCCTGGGATCCTGTCATCACCTACAAAACCTTCTGACACGCAAAGTCAATGGGGAAACCAGATTCACTTAAAAAACATGTTACTAATTTACCAACCGTAGTGATTCACTTAACAATTATGGGCAGAAAAGTGGTAAACTTGGGCAAAATTCTCGCTTAGCAACAGAAATTTTGGGTTCAGATGTGGTCATAAGCAAAAACTATCTGTACTTGTTTTATTTTGTTTGATAGGGTTAGGCTTATTTTATGGTTTAATTTCTCAGATATTTTTATTCCAATTATCCAGTGACTTGTGGTATAATTATAGAGAGTATTGTATAATCGGTTGTCAATTTTCTTTTTAAAAAATTATTGAATTGTTAAACTTTTTCCCCAGAAGCAAAATACAGTTTTCCTATAACAGCACCTCTGACTATCCATGACTGAAAATAGAATTGAATATGTTTAATTTTAATCATTTATGTCACACTTCCTATTCTTCTCAGTGCTTGGCAAAGATGCCAGCTTTTTTACATTTGTTTTCAATGATTTGGGTGTATGATTTCTGATTAAATGACTAAGGACATTTCAAACTTTTTCAATTAGTAACTTGAGAATGAAGTGGAAAACAGCTTCTTTCACAGAAAAAGGGGAAAAAAATGAAAATTTGTAAAACAATTAGCAGACATTTTTAAGTAAGAATCACTCCAAACTGTCAATTTCTCATGGAAAGAAAGAAAAAACAAGTGTAAACTTTTCACCTTAAAAGTTCCAGGTATACGTCTAACTGTTTTCAATGATGAAAAAGAAACCCAATTCCTACTAGTATTGTACAAACACCTTCTACAGTTGGGAAGATCTTCGTTATTAGAGAAGGATCCACAACAATCTGTGTCCAGTACTGCTTCTGACTGAACATCAGAATCTCTAGAGATTAAATCTCCTTGTTAAAACTATGTCTTCCATATGATGATTGAGGTTTTAATTTTCCTGATTTCTCCAAAAGTTAGCTGCTAACTCTGAAATCACAACTCTCAGGATACATGGAGTCTGCTTCCTGTGCACATCTCTCATTAAGATATTCAGGAGTTTTTCGAGTTATGATTAATATTTGGACAGTATCTTGAGCTGTAGTTACACAATATTTTTAAGAAAATAAATCAGTCCTGAAACCTGACTGAGAAAAGATACACAGAGAGATGAACAATGAAGATATCATGCTTAACTCTTAAGGGACAAGGGGTAAGAGAACATAATGCTACAATCCTATCATACATTTCAAGAGGCAGTTTCCACTTCCAAGATTAAAATTTTGACAAGCAGTGATGTTTCTTTTTCTTCTTCTTCTACTTTTATTTTAGAGTCTTGATTTGTACACCTGACAAACTGTCACCAGCACCTTAGGGATATTCTGTCCTACAGCTATAAGATCATTCTCTACATTTCAGAGGAGGAGGGGGAGGAGGAGGAGAAGGAGGGGGGGAGGAGGAGTGGGGGGAGGAAGAGGAGGAGGAGGAGGAGGAAGAAGAAGGATGAGAAGGAGAAGGAGAAGGAGGAGGAGAAGAAGAAGAAGAAATAATAGTAGTAGTGGTATTGGTTGAGTCAGAAACATTGAGTAGCATTTTTTATTTGGGATATACTTATATATAATAAAAAGGAAAAATTCAATCCATCCCTTTATTTTCTTCTATAGAATTAAATGCCTTCCTATTTATTGGGATAGTATATTTTTCTGCTGACCGTGAATGATTTGCAGATTGGGGTGAGAGTGGAAGGAAAGATAAGAAATTCTTATTGACCTCAAATTTTAATTCACAGCAAAATGTAAAATGCCCCCTTTTGGGGGTCAAATCCAATAATAGCATACTACATTGTGATCTACAGTGCTTCCATAATTCCAACTTCCCATGATAGATAACATCATTCACTTTTAAGACCAGGGCACCACCTATAGCTGACTACAATTATCTATCCTGATAACCTCTGGAAACATCACTGAAGTATATTATCTGTGAGATAGCCAATTAAAGATTGAAACTGCAGTTCCTCCCCAGTAGAAGATGGCTAACTGATAGGACAGTTTAACTGGATCCACACACTGTATTCAGCCATGGGTTGTTTTAATGATGGCTTGCTGAATTAAGCTTCACATTGTTTAAATTACATAACTATTGAATACAAATTGTATCTTGGACTTTCAATGATACGATGCAGTTTTACAAGATACTCTTCCCTTGGGATATTCATCCAATAATACATTTTGCATGCCTTCTTCACGCCAAATATTTTGTTTTTGATGATGATATTATTGAATTATTCTGTATTTATTCTCTTTCCTGCCTGGGTGCCCTCTCTCTGTAGTGTTAATTACATTGTTTTAAATGATGTTCTTTTTTTCCCCTTGTCTTTCTTGTGGGAGGTATATCTATTTTAAAAACAAACCAAAGAGAGGGAGGGAGGGAGGGAGAGAGAGAAAGAGAGAGAGAGAGAGAGAGAGAGAGAGAGAGAGAGAGAGAGAGAGAGAGAGAGAGAGATCTATTTAAAGCTCTACTGGCTACCTACAATTCCAAGGACATGCATGAGATGCTGGGCACGAAATCTTATTATCATTAGCTTTCAAATGGCAGAGGAGAAAATTCGCCAAGTGAGTCCAAATTTAATTTCCATTCTCCTTCCTTAGAAATGAATATCTCATCTTCCTTTCTTACAAGCAGTGAAGTGTTCTTCGAAGCCCAGAGACTGTATTTTTGAATTCTAGAAATGAACTTTAAACTTTCTCATACTGCTAAAATCATCTATCTTGCCAGTAAGATAGTAAGGAGGTCAAGAACAGCAGTTCCTCCATTTATTACTGCATAAAAATACATACAAGCACACATACACAATCAGCATGACTACCCCAATTCTATGAATAGGCAGGTGAGCATCTCTTACTGATCACTGAGATTGCTGAGGATTTTTCAACAAAGGCAGCCTGATTAACATAGCCCTATTAGCTTTCCTAGAGCTGGCAATAAAATCTCTTTTGCAGATGATAATACTTCCTCTTGCAGTTTCTTTTTATGATGTGGGTGGAGAATCTGATGTTGACTGAAGTTCTGGGTCACTAACTAAACTTATTACAAAGTCCCATTGCAATTTCTGTTTCTTTCTGATAAAGCTTTTGACTCAGTGGTACACAACAAACTTCTCCTAAAACTAAAATCCTACAGCATCTCCGAACCCCTCCACAATTGGATAACAGCATTCCTGTCAAACAGACGACAAGTGGTCAAAATAGGCAGTGCCCTATCAAATCCTGTTCCTGTCAATAGCGGCGTTCCCCAAGGCAGTGTTCTTGGACCAACACTCTTCATATTATACATTAATGATGACTGTGACTGTTAGATTTGGGCAATAAAGAGGCAGGAGACCAGTGAGTGACAACAGCTCTTTAGTTTATAGTGAACCCAGCAAAAGACATCCGGCAAAACCCCTCTTTATATACAGTTTTGGCTGAGGCTTCAACCAATCAGCAACGTGCTTGTGCCCGCCCAAATTTCCCTCCAAAACTTTAAAGATACATTACACTCCTTTCCTCCCAGAATGCATTGTACCCACATTTACATAAAATTAGCATCTTATTTCTCTACGTAGTCACGCAAGTAGACAGGGCGTCTCCTAACTCTTTCGGACCTGCGCAATTCATTTTCTGGGAGTGAGTCGAGCTGGCCGGAGGGACTGTTAGTTCCTCCCAGCTCCTCCTCTGGGCCATCCGGCCCTGGATTATTGGCAGAGTCGTCCCTGCTGTCTTCAGGAGGAACCGGTTGGTGTCGCTGGACTTCATCGGACTCGGATAAGTCCCCCGTTCGCCCCGGGTTTGAGTCAGCTGTGAATTCAAACATTTGGTAGTCAGGGCCTGGCTGATTTGTTTCTGTTTTACTTGCTATTCATTTTCTTATTTGGTCTATGTGGCGTCTCCAGACCCGGCCATCCTCCATATCTACTAGATATGATTTCGGCCCGGTTATTCCAAGAATTGTCCCTTTTAACCATGTTGGGCCCTCGCTATAGTTGTGCGCCCACACTGGGTCATCCAGTCATTTCTCTAGTTTTACCGTGTGCCCCCTTGTACCCATCTGGGGTGTAGGTTGGGTTTAGTCGGTCTAACGGGCACCTGAGCTTCCTACCCATCAATAGTTCCGCCGGGCTGCGGCCAGTTGTCACACAGGGGGTTCTATGTTGGACTGCTAAAAAGGTATCGATTTTTGTTTGCCAATCGCCTGGCCTTATCCTCGATAGCGCTTCTTTGGTGCTCCGAACGAAACGTTCTGCAAGTCCGTTCGTCGCCGGGTGGAAAGGCACCGAGAGGACATGTCTGATGCCCTCCTCCGCCAAGTACCCCTCAAACTGGGTTGCCGTGAATTGCGGGCCGTTGTCGGAAACTAGGGTGTCGGGCAACCCATGGGTTACAAATAGGTGCCTCAGGACTGAGATAACTGCCTCGGCCGTCATGGATCTCATGAGGATGATTTCTAGCCATTTTGAGTAGGCATCTACTACTATTAAAAAGGTTTGCCCATGGAATGGCCCGGCAAAATCGATGTGAATCCTAGACCATGGCCCCTGGGGTTTCTCCCACTCTCTAATTGGGGCCGTAGGGGGTAGTGGCCTTGACTCTTGGCAGGATTGGCATTTCCCTACCCTGTCGCTAATTTCCTTGTCCATCAAGGGCCATCACACATAACTCCTCGCTAAACCCTTCATTCTCACGATCCCCGGGTGGCCCACATGCAGAAGTTCCAATACATTTTTTCGT
This sequence comes from Ahaetulla prasina, assembly GCF_028640845.1. Lineage (NCBI taxonomy): Eukaryota > Metazoa > Chordata > Lepidosauria > Squamata > Colubridae > Ahaetulla > Ahaetulla prasina. The sequence goes on along the minus strand of NC_080544.1, from coordinate 96,188,934 downwards.
AATTTCTCCGGGATCACCACCCTATCCCCCCATAACAGACACCCCCTTGAACCGATAGTTCCGCTCGTTTTTTCACAAAGTCTTTGAAACACTCGCCCGGCGCAGCGGGCCATCCCCTTTGTACCCAACCAATTACAGTCCTTATTGTAATGTCCTTGTAAGATGCCCTAGCCACCTCCTTGGATGTGACTGGGCCAGAGTCCAAAGAGTCAATTAGCAGGATGGGTGTCCCCGGGGTTGGGTCTTCGATAGTCTCTGGTAACGGGCACCTACTCAGAGCGTCCGCATGCCCTAAGTCCTTTCCTGGGCGGTGAAGCAATTTGTAAGAGTATGCCGCTAGGAAGATAGTCCATCGGGTCAGTCTGGGCGAAAGTGCAACGGGTGTTGGATGGTCGCCCGCCAATAGGCCCAGTAGGGGTCTATGGTCTGTGACTATTTCGAAATCTCGTCCGAATACATATTCGTGGAATTTCTTAACCCCGGAGACTATAGCCAATGCTTCCCTATCTAGCTGGCTATAGTTCCTCTCGACCGAGGACATTGTTCAGGAATAATATGCTATAGGGGCTTCTGTTCCATTTGGCAATCTGTGGCTGAGCACAGCCCCCACCCCATAGGGAGATGCATCACAAACTAGTACTAATGGCAACGTGCCATTGTATTGAATAAGGAGGCTATCGCTGGACAAAAGGTTTTTCACCCCTTCAAATGCCTTAGCTTCTGCCTTCCCCCAGGACCAAACAGCATTCTTTGCTAGTAATTTGTGTAGGGGTTCGGCTATAGTTGCCTTGTTCTTTAAGAACACCGCCTAGAAGTTGACAAGACCCAAGAATGCCTGTAACTCCGTTTTATTTTTGGGGGCTGGGGCCTTCCTGATGGCCCGCACCTTGCTCTCTGTGGGGTGAATCCCTTACCTGTCTATTCGGTAGCCCAGGAATTCTACGGATCCTACCCCGATTTGGCATTTGTTCAGCTTAACTTTAAGCCCGGCAGACCTGAAAATGCCCAAAACTTTCCTTAGTCTTACCCCTAGTTCCACTAAATTTTCAGCTGATACCAATACATCGTCGAAATATGGTACCACCCCCAGGTAGACCCTGCAATAGTCGCTCCATTGGGTTCTGAAATAACCCCGGAGCCACACTAACTCCGAACTGTAGCCGGGTGCATTTAAAAGCACCCCGGTGCGTGACAATTGTCTGCACTTCGGCTGTGCTGCTATCTACGGGTAACTGCTGATAGGCTTGAGCCAAATCGAGTTTGGCGAAAACCTGCCCTTGTCCTAACGAGTGCAGCAAGTGTTGCACTACTGGGACGGGGTATGCACTCTTCTGCAATGCTTTGTTGAGCGTGCCTTGTAGTCAGCGCAAATCCGGACCGATCCGTCCGGTTTGACTGGGGTGACTATAGGTGTCTCCCATTTTGCATGGTCAACGGGCAGTAGTATTCCCTGGCTTACTAGTTTGTCCAATTCCCGGTCAATCTTGGGCTTTAGGGCGAATGGAACCCTCCTAGCCTTTAACCTGATAGGGGCAACTTGTGGGTCTAGATTGAAAGAAATAGGGGTCCCCTCGTACTTGCCCAGGCAGTCTTTGAAGACGTCCTCGAACTCCTTCATCAGTTCATCCTTGAGGTCGACTTCATTTCTGAAGACCCCGGTCACTCCCATGCCCAAAGCTCGGAACCAGTCCAGTCCTAGCAAACTTGGTAAAGTTCCATCTACTATGGTGATTGGCAGGGTTTTCTTGAACTGTCCATACTTGACTTGGACGGACGTTACCCCTCGAACAGGGATTCGATTCCCTTGGTAGTCCTGCACTCTCAGCTTCTGGGTTTGTAGCTTGCGCTTCGCGACGGCTGGCAAGTCTCTCACGAGGGTGTCCCAGGACATAATTGTGATTGATGAGCCGGTGTCCACTTCCATTTGGCACGGCACCCCTTCAATGTATGTCTTGGTAAAAATCTTTTTTTCTAGTCGCGTCGATGCGTGGCCCACTCTCACGGTGGTCTGGTTTAACTTCGCGCCCTTTTTGAATGGACCAATCCTGGGCCGCTTTGCTGCTCCCGCACTCTGATTGGTCGGTTTGAATTTTTGGCGGGAAGGTTGGGGGGCTCGACAGGCCTGCGCTATGTGACCTTTCTTTTCGCACCGCCGACAAATCGCGTCCTTAAACTTGCAGTGTTGTCGTTGGTGTTGGCCCCCGCAACTCACGCATTCGCTCCGGTCCCCTCTCTCCGGCCTCCCGGTGTGGAAAACCTCTTCCTCTTCCTCACCTTCCGACTCAGCCTGGACTTCCTCATTGTGGACCGGTGTTGTTTTCACTCTGGCCCTTGGTGCGTTCGGCTTTTGCAGGGTTTCTGCCACTTTGGTAGACATCTCGTGAGCCCTGGCCTCGTCCAAGGCTATTGCCAACGTCAGGTTGCTTCTAGACAGCAGCCGCCTTTGCAATCGGATGTCCCTGACCCCACAAATGAGTTGTTCGAGTAAGGAGTCCTCCAAATCTCTGTACTCACAGTGGTTCGCGGCTTTTCTCAATGCCGCCATGTACACACTTATTGATTCGCCCTCACGCTGTACCCGCTGCCTCAACTCGAACTGTTGGACGAACTTTGAGGGTACCGGTACGTAGTGCGCTCGAAGTGTTGTTTGTAGTGTTTGCCACGGTACCGATTGTACTGGCGTTGGCTCTGAAAGTGACTCCGCGGTATCGAAAACCTCTGGACCGCAGTGGCTCAGGAAGTACGCTCGCTTCCTATTATCCGAAACTCCTTGTAGTTCGTTTGCTTCGAGGAAACACTCGAAACGAGCCATGTACGACCCCCATTTCTCCTTTGCTGGGTCAAATGGCGCTGGCAGCGTGTAGCTGGACATCGCTAACTATCCGCCCTTGAACTGGCTGGGTTCGCGCTCTCCTTTTGCTCCTTCAGCTCTTTTTCCGATCTCACTGCCTCAGAATCCCACCTTCGTTGCTAATGTTAGATTTGGGCAATAAAGAGGCAGGAGACCAGTGAGTGACAACAGCTCTTTAGTTTATAGTGAACCCAGCAAAAGACATCCGGCAAAACCCCTCTTTATATACAGTTTTGGCTGAGGCTTCAACCAATCAGCAACGTGCTTGTTCCCGCCCAAATTTCCCTCCAAAACTTTAAAGATACATTACAGTGACCATATTAAAAGTAATTGTGTTCTCTTCGCTGACGATGTCAAACTATTTAACACTACCAACAATACAGCTACTCTTCAAAAAGACCTTGTGTCAGAATGGTCTAAAACCTGGCAACTCCAAATCTCAACCAGCAAATGCTCTGTCTTACACATTGGAAAAAAGAATCCAAACACTAAATACAAACTTGATGGACATTACCTTACAGATGACCCCCACCCAGTCAAAGACCTTGGAGTCTTCATATCCAATGACCTAAGTGCCAAAGCCCACTGCAGCTACATTGCAAAAAAGGCATTAAGAGTTGTTAACCTAATCTTACGTAGCTTCTTCTCCAGAAACATTACACTACTAATGAGAGCTTATAGAACATTTGCTAGACCAATTCTTGAATACAGCTTGCCTGTCTGGAACCCATACCACATTTCAGACATCAATACAGTTGAATGTGTCCAGAAATATTTTACAAGAAGAGTTCTTCACTCCTCTGATTACAACAAAATACCTTATGCCACCAGACTTGAAATCTTGGGTTTAGAAAACTTAAAACTCCGCCGCCTTCAACAGGACCTATGTTTAACTCATAGAATCATCTATTGCAATGTCCTTCCTGTTGAGAATTACTTCAGCTTCAATCACAACAATACAAGAGCAAACAATAGATTTAAACTTAATGTTAACCTCTTCAATTTTGATTGCAGAAAATATGACTTCAGTAACAGAGTTATTAATGTTTGGAACACACTACCAGACTCTGTGGTCTCTACTCAAAATCCCCAAAGCTTTAACCAAAAACTGTCTACTGTTGACCTCACCCCACTCCTAAGAGGTCTGTAAGGGGCGTGCATAAGAGCACAAATGTGCCTACTGTTCCTGTCCTACTGTTTCCTTTCATTATATCCAATATATATAGTTATTACATACTTATACTCATATATATGCTTATATATTACATAGTTATTTCATGCTTATGCTTATATATACTGTTGTGACAAAATAAAATAAATAAATAAAAATAAAATAAATAAAATAAACTATTTCTCAGCAAATAATGAGCATTTAGCCATTGTTTTCACCATCTCCAAATGGTGAAAATTTCCCTTGAAGTACCTTGAGCTTCTCTGTTAATATTTGGCATTTAAAGACTACCAGAGTGGAATTACAACAAAGCAATACTACAACAGAAAGAAAAGGCTAATGTTTTCATTTGTTGCTTTCATTAACACAGAACGATGAGGTTAACTAACCAGTTGTAATGTCTAGATAAAAACACAATAACAGAGTTGGAAGGGACATTGGAGGTCTTTTAGCCCAATCCCTTGTTTAAGCAGGTGAAAATGGTTATCCAATCTCTTCTTAAAAACCTCTAGTAATGGAGCACCCACAACTTCTGGAGGCAAGTCATTCCACTGGTTAATTGTTCTAACTGTCTGGAAATTTCTCCTTAGTTCTAGGTTGGTTCTCTCCTTGATTAGTTTCCATCCATTGCTTCTTCTTCTGCCTTCAGGTGCTTTGGAGAATAGGTTGGCTCCTTCTTCTTTGTGGCAGCCCCTCAGATATTGGAACATTGCTATCATGTCACCCCTAATCCCTTTTTCATTAAATTAGATGAATCCAACTCCTGCAACCATTCTTGACATGTTTTAGCCTCCAGTCTATTTAAAAATGAAAATTTGTGTTACCAGCAGTTATTGATTTGCTGAAAATTTTAGTAGTACTATGTTACAGAGTCTAGAGCTATAAAATAGTTGATTGTTATCCCTGGCTCACTTCAATTTCTTCTAGTGTAGTCTCCGTGTGCGCATCGGTTACTGTATTTATCAACATTTTCTCTCTTAATTATATTTCAAAGTGGAAAAAAATGAAACAATTAGCTAAATATATCACAGACGATCAGTCTTGTCCAAGGTGGTTTGCTTAGCATATGTCATTTTCAGGAATCTAATGAAGTGACAGGCACATCGCACAAGATAGCAGGTTAAATTTATCAAAAGCAAACCAGCACTTAATTTTTCTGCATTATTTAATTTAAAACAGTGAAGCGAGATCTGTACCACTAAATTCTGCAGCATGTTTACTTCACTAACCCTTATTCCTGAAAACTCAAGAGATTTTCATGAAAATGGAATAACAATCAAGTATAGTACAAAGGTACTGGTAATAATGAAAAGCAATTTTGATTTCACTCAGAGATTTGTTACAGTCAGGAATGCTGCAATTTGGCATTTTTACTCCAACTTTCTATTACCAGACAAAAACAGCTGAAACAAATGACTTTTTTTTTTTAATGAAGGAGAGAATAGGTTTTCCGGCAGTCCTCAACTTAAAATTATTTGTTGGCGACTGTTCAAAATTACAATGGTGCTGAACAAAGGGACTTACAAGTGTACCCAAAGTTAGGACTACTTACTAACTTTGGAGGCTGGGGAGGATAATGGGTCAGTCCTGGAGTCGGGGGAAGGCCCAGACGAGGGCTCTGCATTGGAGGCAGAGATGGGGCCAGGACCATCTGGGAGCAATGCGTGGACTCTGGAGCCTCCAGAGGCAGACAGCAGAGAGGCAGAGGAACAGGAGGAGCCTGTTCCTAGTTCACGCATGCAAAGAGCTGCCAGAAGGCAAGAGCAGCTAAAGCAAAAAGGACAACTCGGGAGCAAGGCCAGGAGATTATTGGCCCCTCCCATAAGGCTTAAAAGAGCAGCAATGGCTATTGGGCTCTTTGTAGGAAAGCAACGTTGCTACAATTGTTTCTTGTTTCCTGTTTCTGAACTTCATGGGGGTTTTGTGAAGAAAAGCCTTTGGCAGGATGCCAAAGAAGACAATGGTTTGTGATAATGCCGAAGGACTTTTTCTGAAGGACTTTGATTTGGACTTAATTTGTACTCAGCGGAAAATGAAGTAAATCTCAGCTGTTCTAATAAAATATGTTTGTTTAGGACTGATTGTGTCTGGTAATAACTATGTGGGCCTAGGTCACAACACAAGTAATCAGATTTACTGCTCATGCCTATACACAAGAATCTAGTCAACTAACAGTCAGCACTAAGTTAGCACTAGATAAGAGTTAACCGAATTCAAGAGAGGTTAGACTTAGACCACTTGTGGAAACATAATGATTCCCTCTCTTTTTTTTTTATTCAAAAAGTTTTACAAAAAAATTTTTTTCCCCTTTCCCCCCAACCCCTCTCCCTTCACAAACCCCCTCCCCCCTCCCCCCCCCCGGCTTCCCGGAACAAACACAAGGTATAGTTAAAAATAAAACAAACATATGCTAAAAAAAATTTTTTTCCCAAAACTATTATACCAATTCTCCCTCTCTAGCTCTGACTTCCTCCTTACATAACCAAAATCCTTCAAAAAATTAACAATAAACAGTAATAAAATATATAGATCAGTAGAACAAATTAATCCTAAAATATTTAAAACCAGCTAAAGCATAAAAATCCAATCCAATTCAGAGAATATCTCCTTATAGCTTCTATAACCATATAATTTTCCCCAAGTCTTTCTTACATAAGATCTTTCGAGAATATTCTATTTAAAATTCAATACAACAGATTATAAAATTCAATACAGGGAAATTACAGTATCTATTCAACTTTAGTCCTTCCTCGTCAAAATCCAGTATAAATCCAAATATCTAGTCTTTTATGATGGTTATAAAACATATAATCAACCCATTTCTTCCAAATCTTCCTTACATATTGTCTTTCAGAACGCTAAAATCTTTTCTGTTAATATTTCAAAAAAAATTCTTTCAAAAATGATACTTTTGTCTCTTGCCATTTTTGATGCATTAGTCTCTGTCTTTCCTTCATTACTCCTTTTGAAAAGTCAGTCACAATATTTCCTAATAGTTCCTTATGTCCAAGAATCCACGAGTTACTGCCGTATATTCCCTCAATCCGAAAAGAGAACTCTTGGAAAGCATTAACCCTGTGAATTTTTCCATTTCGGGAGACAGCCTCCTGTAGCACAAATTCAGGCTTTTCATCCAAACTTTTTAAAAAAGGCTTCTTTACATCCATTCCATATTCCAAGTCCTGATTACTTTGGTTAATTTCCTCCAAACTCTCATCCAAAACGCCTCCATTTTTTTCCAATTCGTATTGTTGAGTAATTAAATACATTCTTTCTGTATAATCCTGTATAAAGTCACGAATCCATTCTTCTGAAAAAACCTTCATGGCAAAGTTCTTGCTGAAAATCCCCTTATAAAATACTTAAACAAACTAAAATAATCCAACAATCCACAGTCCAGTACAATAAGATAAAATCTCCATTCAGTTTCACTTTCTCAACAAGTAAACGCCATTTTATTTCATTGTGTTGATTGTAGATGAGAGGGAAAAAAATTTATTTATTTTTTTTAAAAGAAAAAATAGAAGTCAGATTTAATACTTGCAATTTAAATGACTGATCTCCTGTGTTTTATTCCATCTGCTTATAAATATCCATAACAATCAATTGAAGCAGAAGTGGTCGCTCTCTTCTCTGTCTGCTTAAAGCAGAAACACGCTGGGGCTGGAGCTTTGCCAAAGGAATTCCAGGGAACTTTCCCTTTCGAGTTTCCCAAACGGGGCCTCTAGAGAGAGCTCTACCTTTCCTTTTTCTGCTCTTTCCCTTCCCCTTACCGGGAAAGGTACTTTCAGCCGTTGATTTCGCCGGCTTTTACAGAATCCCAGCGCGGGCGCCCTTAGGGCGTCCTTCGGAGAGAGCGGAGCCACCAGAAGCCTCAATGATTCCCTCTCTTGACTCCACCCCCAGTCTCTGCCTGTCCTTCTCCTACACATCCTGGATATATAACATTAAGCTGATCATCTGACCTACATTTCACACAACAGAGTGTATTTTTAGTAGCATGAGGCCAACTTCTGATTTCCAAAAACATGACAAGACGCTAATGTGAAATCCAATTATTTTCTAACTGATTTTTATTTTTATATACCAGTCACCACAGAAGTTCCTGACTGGCCCACAAAATGCCAAAGTTCCAAAAGATAATTCAAAAAGTATATATAAACATACATTGCTTCAGGGATAAAGTGATATCCCATTTTCAGTTTTCTAGTTTGGGTAGAAAGGTCATGCAAGTTTTATCTGGATTGCTCTCATAGACATTGTTAATAGAAATTATTATTATTGAGGCAAGTAAATACTGGTGCTTTGGAACTGAAGGCCATGAAATGGGTCCATGGACATTAATCTAGAGGAAATTAAAGTGGGTTAAGAATTCACATATGCCTCTCTTAACTCATTTAATGAAGTGCAATATAAGAAAAATTCCACCGTGACACTGAACTGGGATTAAATGTACAGAATGGCTGAAGCTAAAGCTGAAAGATAAGCACACATATTGCATTCTAACAAAATCATCTCCTGGAGGACTGCTGTGAATGTGATTTAGCGCTGCTGTGGTTTGGTGTGTGTGGCAAATATCTCCAACAAATGGCACCTCTGGAAGGTTGAGAATATATCACTCTCATACAAAAGCCGCTTGAGCTTTTGGCACAAGGTATTTCACATGGGTTGGGATCAGCCATTGAAAAAGGCTGCATTCCTAATATCAACCGCTTTCGTTATGGGCCAAAAATAAAACCTCTGAAGCCTAGCTTAAGGCTGGACAGATTTATGAAACAGCCCTTCAAATAACCCTATTCCAAACCGTTCCAGATTTTACACATTGCGGGTACTTACGCTGAGCTTAGAAAAGACTTGAGTAATCAATGCAACTGACCTGCGGTGTTAAAAAACAAAACAAAACCTGATTTCTAAGCCCAGTGAGATATATGACAATGAAATAACATTAAATAGTCCTGACAACTTATGACTGGTGTCACAGGGTATGTCTGAGGATGTGAAGGATTTTATTGAACAAGATGGGGCAAAACAACATTGAAAATACCAATAGCAAACACAGCAGAAGCTGTTTTATTATCCAGCTTTGCTTTGCAACCACAATTTGCAGCTTTTAGCTGCTCTCATAGCAATTGACGTTCTATAGCATCACTTTGGAAGAGTGGTGTGCATTACCTGGCCTTTGACTAATGGGTCAGGTCTGATGTGGGATTATATGGCAAGCATATGACCTCCCACTTGAGTTACTAGACGTTTCAGTGCATCCTGCAGAAAAGGCTATTCGTGTTTTTTTCAGTGGCATACTGATATATCTAAAGACCCTTCATTTTATGACAGGATACATCAGGCAGCAATTTTAATAAATGTCAATCGTTTCTCTATTAATACGGCATTTTCACATTGAGTACAGTTGCTAGAGTATTACAGCTAAGCCACCAAAGGGGGAAAAATGTCAAACTCTGCACTGTTTTAGCTTCTGCCTATGTAGGCAAGTATGAATGTGGGGTTCTTGGTGCTCTCTGAGCTTGCTTGTTTTCTTGCAGACGTGTCATTACCCTAACTAGGTAACATCATCAGTGCTATAAGGGGTGCTGTTTGCTGCCAGTTTATATTCTGGTGACTTCCTTGTCTGTGTGGGTAGGGGCGGTCTTAGAGATTCTTTGGTCGGGCTGTTTACTGGTGGCTCTTTGGCAGTTTCTTGATTGGGGTATTGCTTACTTGATTGTTGGTGTGAAGTTGACCTTGGAGTTAATCTATGCTGTTCTGATTACTGGTTGAGAGGTCCTGGAGTCTTTTTCTCTTTTGGGCAGGTTGATTGTCTCTTTTACATAGTCCAGGGTGTCAAACTCAAGACCCAAGGGCTGGATTTGGCCCACAGGGTGCTTAGATATGGCACCCTGCAAACAGCCTGAAGGATTGGCCCATGGTGCCTCTGCCAGTGAAAACGGAGCTCAATAGCTGCCTTGCTGGCAGAGGGTTGCAGGAGGCCGTCGCAGTCAAAAACGGAGCTCAGGAGCCTGTCTGCGCTGGTAGAGTGGTTGGGCCACCACAGGTGCCATTGACATGAGTGACAGTGGGCTGACCACGCCCACCCTGGCCATGCCCACTCTGGCCCCCAGAGGTCAAACACAACCCTGATGTGGCCCTCAATGAAATCGAGTTTGACATCCCTGACATAGTTATAGATGTTGTAAATGTCTATATGTCTTTGATTGTGAAAATCATTTGAGCCAGTTTGATCTAGTGGTTAAGACTGTGAGTTTTAGTCCTGCCTTAGCCATGAAAACCAGCTGGGTGACTTTGGGCCAGTTGCTCTTTTCCAGTCCAACCCAGCTCACAGGGTGGTTGTTATGGGGAAAGTAGGAGGAGGAAGATGTGTTGGTTATGTTTTGCCGCCTTGAGTTAAATAGCATTAGCACTTAGATTTATATACCACTTCACAGGGCTTTACAGCCCCACTCTAAGTGGTTTACAGCAGGGGTCTCCAACCTTGGTCCCTTTAAGACTTTGCTGGCTGAGGGACTCTGGGAATTGAAGTCCACAAGTCTTAAAGGGACCAAGGTTGGAGACCCCTGGTTTACAGAGTTAGTATATTTCCCCCAACAATCTGGATCCTCATTTTACTGGCCTTGGAAGGATGGAAGTCTGAGTCAACCTTGAGCCTGATGAGATTCGATCTGCCAAACTGCTGGCAGCCGGTGATCAGCAGAAGTAGCCTAAAATACTGCATTTCTAAAAATAATAATGGCAGGAAATAAAATAATTAATAAAATAAAATAGTAAAATAGCAAATAGTAAAACAGTAAAATAAAATTAATAATAAAATAATAAAATTAAAATTAAATTAAATTAAATTAAATTAAAATTAAAATAATTAAAATTAAAATTAAAATTAAAATTAAAATAATTAAAATTAAATTAAATTAAATTGCTAAGGCTATGGTTAGACTCATGCCAAAGTTCATGTCAGAGGCTGGCAGTACTCCGATAATTCCCACATGTTTGTGGTCTGTGAGTAATTTGTGTATCCACTACACAATGATATCAGAATCATATGCTGTTGCAAACACTGCAACATTTAACAACTTATATTCTCCTTTTTCTGGGAACTAATAGAAGGCATTGAAGCCTAAAAAAATCAGGTAAGTGCAATGAATTGGTAGTTCAGGTAGTCTTTGACTTTGGTTTAGCGACCATCCAAAGGTATGAAGGCATTGAAAAAAAGCAATTTACAATTCCTCACACTTACAACTGTTGCAGCACTCTCCATAGTCATGTGACCAAAATTGTGTGCTTGGCAACTAGCATGTAATATTTACAATGTTGACACATCCCAGGATCTTGTGATTGCTGTTTGTGTCTTTTCCAGCTGACTTCCGACAAGCAAAATCAATGGGGAAGCTGGATTTGCTGAACGACTGCCCAGTTCACTTAACAACTGTGTTAAAAAAAAAAACTTCATAAAATTAGATGAGACTTATTTAATAATCGGAATGGAAATTCCGGACCCATTTTTGGTTATAAATTGGGGACTATCGGTAACTGCACCATTCATTTCAATCAAAACTGTTGATGTTATGAAAACTGACACTTTCATTATTAATTGGCCAATTTGTTATATATTTTGTTGCTAGAATAAAAATGTCACATTCGCTGTACAAACAAGTGGAAGAAAAGAGGAATACGTAAAGATTAAGTTCTGGAAGTAGATATATAAAAATGTAAACAATAAACAAGCAATATTATTGAATCCATGAAAAGGAAGGTCACAGGTAGTCCACATAATAAGACCTGCTATTGAAGGTCAGTTGCTCAAAGCGGCGCAATTATGGCTGCTAGCATTAATAATTGCTAGGTGTCATGAAGCAAAATCAACACGGAGGGCGTGAAAACAGTAAGACCTTTAAGAGGGGAAAAAGGCATGCTTCTGAGTCAGAACTCTGAAGATTTTGGCGTTGTGAACATGATGGTTGCCTGTTCAAATCAGGTATGATTCATTGCCAGAATCACAAATTGACTGCATCGCAGTGGGTGTCCCAAACATGACACTATAAGCATTGAGGAAGGTAGAAATAACCGTAGAAAGATTTCACCGTCGCTCCGTTTTGCATACTGTGAAAAATATGAATATTTCACATCCTGAGATAAAGACAGTTGGCAGGTTGCCCACAAAAGCAGTCTTGTATCTGTCAGTCTCCCAAAGCTACACGAATGCAATGTTGCTATAGCATTCCCTCCTCTGCTTTTGCCGATATACACAACAGAAATGCATGGCGCACCGCTCTTCTTCTCTGACATCTTTACAGACAGAGAAGAGCCCCTCTGACCTTTCAAGTGACAGGAGCATATCACGAATAACCTTGGCCCCAGTCCAGCTGATTGACCCTTGGCTGTTCTTCAAACTTTCTGGCACAAAGAAGTGTATCCTAAGCCACCGCTTTAAAATGGCTGGTTTAAGACTCCATTTCCCCCCTCCCCCTTGAAGGTGGCAGCTCAGAATGAAGACACAACCTGTTAGTTTTCCCTTCGGCCTCTCCTGAGTCTCTCTGGGATTCTCTCATTCTGAAGTAACAGAGTAACTTGCGGTTGGGTAGGCAGTTTGAACAAGCCCGGAGATCCCTCCTAGCCATGCTTTCCCCGCTGAAGGTAGAGCAGACAAAGCAAAATATATTTGAGAGTGCTGCTAACCCCATTATACTACCTGCCTTCAATGCTTTGACATACAAGGGAGTTAGGATGGAAAAAACGCTGCACTCCCCAACCTTTCCCACCCCCTCAAATGTCTTCCCTGCTACATGTCAAATTCACATAAAACCTGGTATGTTAGAAAAGGTCAGCGAGTAGAGCTACTGTGCCTGAAAGAGTCAGAGTTAAGTTTAATTTCAAAAGAAACACGATGTCAAGTAAAGAAAGGTGGAAAAAGATGGATTGTGCAGCTGGGCATGAATGAAGAAGAAGGCTGCAGCTTCCAGAGCTATTCAAAGATATTGAAAGGGGATGTGCATGAAACGGGAAGACATTTTGGTTTCAAACCACCCCATTTTTAGAAGTTTTGGCAGAGCGGACTGATCCATCACCATTCAACCAAACCCAAATTCAGACTGTTTTGATTAGTCCAGGTTTCAGGTGTAAGAAAAGATGACTAAAGGGCTGGGAAGTGGCTCACCAGGCTAATGCAGCCTGTTATTAACACACAGCTGCCTGCAATTACAATTACTGCAGGCTCGAGTCCCACCAGGCCCAAGGTTGACTCAACCTTCCATCCTTTATAAGGTAGGTAAAATGAGGACCCAGATTGTTGGGGGGGGGCAATAAGTTGACTTTGTATATAAATATACAAATAGAATGAGACTATTGCCTTACACAATGTAAGCCACCCTGAGTCTTCGGAGAAGGGCGGGATATAAATTCGAATAAAAAAAAAAAGTTAACCAAACTGGCCAGTTTGATCTAGTGGTTAAATTACCAGGCTAGAAATCAGGAGACCGCGAGTTCAAGTCCTACCTCTGACATGAAAGCTGGCTGGGTGGCTTTCACAGGAGACTGTGAACTCTAGTCCTTCCCTTAGGCATGAAAACCAGCTGAGTGTCAGGCGCAAATAACCAGAAGCATTAATTTATTTCAAAGCACAGAAGAGTTTATTATTTCTACTTATGCACAAGAATCCAATCAACTGATGGTCAAAGCTAAATTGGAGCTAGATATGGGTCAACGGCGTTCATGTGGGGGGACAAACATGGGTCTCTTGTGGGAATGCAAGGACTCCAAACTGATGACATGTTTAATTCGGCCTTCCAGCTCAGCCTGCTCTTTCCCTCCAGATAGGTCACTTTGCACCAATCTCCAAGAGATAGCGAGTTCTATCCCAGCCTCAAGCTTGAAAGCCATCTGGTTGAGTTTGGCCCAATCACCCATTGATTCTAGTCTGACCTCAGGCATGAAATTTGGCTTTGGTCCAGTCAGTTTTTCTCAGCCCAACTCAACTTGCAGGGTTGTTGTGGGGAAAACAGGAGAAGGAGTAGAAGTATTAGCCACCTTGAGTTATTTTTAATAAATAAACAAACAAACAAATAAACAAATAAATAAATAAATTTTCACCCTTGTATATAAAGTAACATGGTGTAGCAACTGAAATGGAGGCCAAGGGTAGAGAGAGACCCAGAATTGTGAGGGATTTTTCCACCATTTTGGAACTCACTGGATATTCCTAAATATTTCACTATCTTTCATCTCTACCTCAATGAGTTGTTGCTTTTGTACAGAAAACGTAGGAAAAGAAAAGGAACCATGTACGCTGTTTAGAACTCCTAAAATAATGCCTGGATGGGATACTATTTTACGATGCAGCTTTTCACTCTCGGCAGCTCGTTTTGTTTTGATTCAATGTCTAACCTTGCAGGTTTTAAGGTTTGATATTGTGATTGCTGTTTTAAACTTTGTAGGTTGCTCAGAGTTGCTGTAAAAAGGTGATATCCATATAGATGGAGAGAAATAATAAATTAATAAATTAATAAATGAAATAAATAAATGAAAGCCACGATACAAATCTAATAAAACTAATAAAAAAATTAAAATGGAAATCTATCAGGCATGGCATATTGTACATTTGCATGACATATGTAGAGCCAAAATTGATATGATGGTGACCCTGAAATTATACTCACTCAGATGATTTCTTATCAGATGGGACAATGGAAAGATTTTGGTCTCTGGTGAAATATGATAGTGAAAGACAAAACAAAATATAAGTATTTATTAATCATTGCTTCTAAATCAATTATCTGGATGGATAAATTAAAGTGATAAAGTGGAAGCATATATAAAGCATGGAGTAGAATTTTATTTACTTTCTCTCTCTCTCTCTCTCTCTCTCTCTCTCTCTCTCATACACTTATCACTTTCCTGTAAATTCTGATTTAGTAGACCTCAGTTTAGTGGAGAAAATCAGTCTGTATTCTCTAAGTTACTGTGAATAGAATAGAATAGAATAGAATAGAATAGAATAGAATAGAATAGAATAGAATAGAATAGAATAGAATAGAATTTATTGGCCAAGTGTGATTGGACACACAAGGAATTTGTCTTGGTGCATATGCTCTCAGTGTACATAAAAGAAAAAATACCTTCATCAAGGTACAACATTTACAACACAAATGATGGTCATAGGGTACAATTTAACCCTTAATGACAGCAACAAAAAGTTACAATCATACAGTCATAAGTGGAAAGAGATTGGTGATGGAAACGATGAGAAGATTAATAGTAGTGTAGATTTAGTAAATAGTTTGACAGTGTTGAGGGAATTATTTCTTTAGCAGAATGATGGCCTTCGGGAAAAAAACTGTTCTTGTGTCTAGTTGTACTGGTGTACAATGCTCTATAGCATCATTTTGAGGGTAGGAGTTGAAACAGTTTATGTCCAGGATGTGAGGGATCTGTAAATATTTTTTCTGTGTTTTTCTGTAAGTTTCTGTGTATGGACATTTTTGTGCAATTGCCAATTTACACATGCATAAAATAATAATATAAAACACCATTTGGATTTAATGGACACCCATCCTTTCCATTAAATCAAGTTTGCTATTCTTGAATCCTGCCAAAGGATTTTCCCTCCACTCCATGCCCATTGAGGTAGGACTTCTGCAGCAGGCTGGAAAAACAAGCTTGGATCTTCATGATTCCTTTCTCTGGCCCAGGAGTTTCCATCGGCACATTGAGGGAAAATGTCTCTGCCCCTTCAGTGGGCAGATCTTTCACTCCATCTCTTGAACAACCACAACTGGGAGAGTTGGGATTGCAATCATTGAGCAAAGCAGTAATTTGGACATCTCATTTAATGACTGCTTTGTTCAATAAACAAAATTCAGATCCCAATAATGGCCATAAGTTGAGGACTTAAGGTAAAGGTTCCCCTTGTACATACGTGCTAGTCGTTCCCGACTCTAGGGGGCTCATCGCCATTTCAAAGCCGAAGAGCCAGCGCAGTCTGATGACAATTCCGTGGTCATGTGGCCAGCATGACTAAATGTCAAAGATACACGGAACGCTGTTACCTTCCCACCAAGGTGGTCCCTATTTTTTTACTTGCATTTTTACATGCTTTTGATCTGCTAGGTAGGCAGAAGCTGGGGCAAGTAACAGGAGCTCTGTCGTGTCCCACTCCCACTCCGACGAACGAGTCAAGGAAGTCCGTAACAAACTTGGCAACGAAGCCTTTGCAGCTTGCCAAGTTCCTTCGAGGTTTATCAGGGCAGGCAGGAGTCCAAGTTGTGACTTCAGTGAAAGAGTCCGATATCAGCAAACTAGATAAGACTTTGCTTGACTCAAGGTCGGAATGCCCAAAGCAGGTCCTTTATATAGGCTGTGGGGTGTGGCTCCATGACTCAGCATTTACCCAGGCCCACCCCACCCCTCCTTCTGCTGGCGTCACCTCTCAGATCTCCGGAAGCGAGGGTCCTCCCACACTGAATTGTCTTCCGCTGGATCTGCTGTCAGCTTCTGGGAAAGGTGGGGGTCAGAGGGAGTAGGGCCAAGTAATTCCAGCACCTGGCTGGCTTCCTGTTCTGAAGGCTGAGTCAAAGGAACACATGCTGTATGAGTGAGGTTTATCGGCCTTGTCCTTTCACTCCTGGAATCCTCTCCAGGCATGGGGCCAGGGCCAAGGGCTGGAGGCATGACAGGCCGTTCATCTTCATTATCAGACTCGGAGTCTGATAAAAGGCCCAGTTGGAGATGGGAGGGGCCCGGATGAGGAGAGGAGGGAGGACGAGTCAACACAAGCTCATTCAGTTAAGTGGCACTAGGGATTCGAACTGCCAAACTGCCAACCTTTCTGATCTTAGCCACTGAGCCACTATGTCCCCTTTAAGTTGAGGACTACCAGTATTTAATACCGAATTGATTTTTTTAGCCTTTCTCCTAAACAGGAAATTAATGAAGCATCACAGAATCTGGCCGTGTTATTGTTCATAATCAACAGCTACATTGCTAAACAATCAAGACTTACCAAAGAGCTCAAAGCATCAGATAAGGAGCTCTATAATTAAATGGAAAAGGGCTTTGCATGCACTTATTTCTGAGATTTCCAGTAGATATATTAGACATAGGTATTGACTTATCTTACACAAGTTACAAGGCCAACCCTTGATTACTGGTATTTAGCTCAACATATGATTGCACTTTACAAGTATATATATACTTGTATATATGCTTGTGTATATATATATATATATATATAGGTCTTTGGTTGTTCGGGTTTTCTCCCGTGTAAAATTGGAAGTGTCTTGGCGACGTTTCGACGAAGTCTCATTCGTCATCTTCAGGCTTCAGCTTCGTGCTTCTGGGAGCAAGCTGAAGCCTGGAGATGACGAATGAGTTCGATCGTCAGACACTTTTTCGAGAACAATAAAGACCTATATACAAACACCCGTGAAAATCTCAGAAAACAAATATATATATATATATATATATATATATATATATATATATATATATGTGTGTGTGTGTGTGTGTGTGTGTGTGTGTGTGTGTGTGTGTGTAGGTCTTTGGTTGTTCGGGTTTTCTCCCGTGTAAAATTGGAAGTGTCTTGGCGACGTTTCGACGAAGTCTCATTCGTCATCTTCAGGCTTCAACCGTGCTTCTGGGAGCAATGTGTATATATATATATATATATATATATATATATATATATATATATATATATATATATATATATATATATATATATATATATATATATATTTGTTTATATATATAATATATATATATATATTTGAATATATATATATTTGTTTTCTGAGGTTTTCGTGAGTGTTTGTATGTAGGTCTTTGGTTATTCGGGTTGTCTCCCGCATAAAATTGGAAGTGTCTTGGTGACATTTCGACAAAATCCCATTCGTCATCTTCAGGCTAGGTGTTTACAGCTTCGTGCTTCTAGGAGAAATGTGTGATTGCAGCTGTTTCTTCCTTTTAATTGCTAGTGGGGGTTTGAATTGATTGGGTGGGAGCTTGGCTGTGCTCTGATTCTATGGGGTTTTTTTGTGCTCTGATTGGCTGGGGTTGTGTCCTGTTTGGGTGGGGGCTTGGTTGTGCTCAGATTAGTCTGTGTTGCAGGGGGATTTGAACTGGTGAGATGCATTGCTGTTGTTTGGCTTTGTGTTCGTGGTCGTGCTACATCTTCATAGTGGGTGTCAGTCTGCTGCATGTATGGATTGGAGGGGTTTGAAATGGCTAATGTAGCAACTGCAGTCTGGCTTCTGGTCCTTGGTCGTGCTTCATGATCAGTGTGGGTTTGGATCTGCTTTCTGGGTGGATGTGTGGTGGTGACATCCTGTGTGGACCTCATGAGTGTGGGTCTGGTGTCATTCTTCATGTTAGGGACTCGTTTGTCAATAAGGGCGGGTTTCCAAATGGCTGGTAGGCGGGAAGTATCTTCTTGTTTGTTCATGCTGTGTGGGCGTTTTTCTATCTCGATGGCTTCTCTGATTATTCTGTTGTTAAAGTGTTCAGTTTTGGTGATAGTTCTGGTCTTTTTAAAGTCAATATCATGTCCTGTGGCTTTAAGATGTTAAGATATATATATAATCTTAGAATTTTTCAATCCAGTAAAGGTAAAGAAAACAAAAAGATAGTAACAAAAAGAGAAATTAAAAAAAATACAGTTATAACTTCTGCCTCTCTTTATTATGTAATTATCATTTTATTATTTTACCAATCCTTTTAGACATAATCTCCAAATAAATAAATCATAATTTTATTCAACAAAAACCCCAAATAAGGTTTCCAGTCTTTCAAAAATGTTTTTGTCACCCCCTCCTCCTACTCCACCCTGGCTAGACTGGTCGGGTTCACCATTTCAGCAAGTTCAATTATTTTTCTAATCCAGTCTTCTGCTATAGGTATTTCATTGCTTTTCTATCTTTGTGCATATAATAATCTTGATTGAATTACCATGTATAATATAAATTTCCCACATTTCTTTTCTAGTTCTATAAAACCCAATAGGAATAATTCGGGTTTCATTGTGACATTAATATATATTATCATAGACCGGAATAAATAAATAAATACTTCATCTACTGAATTCTGATGGTGGTAATTCCTTCCCCTCCCCCCCCCATCATTCAGTTGCTGCTGAATATGTGATTAGCCAAGATTTCTCTTTCTGTTCCCTAAAAAAATCACCTTTAATCATTTCATCCAAAGACAGGTAAGTTGCCCACAGAACCTCAAAGCAGTGAACAATGCACATGGTCCTTTAAAGCTCTGTATGGCATGGATCCAAGTTTCTTGAGAAACTGTCTCATCCCAATGGGACTGACCTGCCCTACTTGCCTCTTCTACCAGCAGAAGAGGCATGTTGTAGGACCTTCCAGCAGGTGGGGTCCCAAGGAAAGAGCCTTTTCTGCCATGGCTCTTGCCCTTTAGTCTATTGAACCCTTCCTTGACATGAGAGCTGTTCCCATTCTTCTGACCTTACACAAGATCCTGAAGACCTGGCTCTACCAGTTGGCCAAGTGCCCCAATGGGACAGTATCACGCTGAACGTGGTTGACAGATTAAGAGAAAATCCCCTCTCCCTCCTCTACAAACTGTTTCCTTCCCTTTCTATCTTTTAACTATGATTTTACTCTTGATCGTAATTCTATTTTATTGTCTGTAGAAATATTTTTTGTTCTATGGATTCATAGCTTTTAATATTGTAAGCCACCCAGAGTCAACTCGAGTCAATATAAGTGGAAAATAAATGTATAAACAAATAAAAAACAAATAGTATCCAACAAGAACATAGAACATAGAATCCTAGGGCTGGAAGAGACCTCAGAGGTCTTCTAATCCAACCCCCTGTTCAAGATCTTATACCATCATGATCAAACGGTTGTCTAGTCTTGAACTCTGTATTAGTGTAGAATTCAGGGATAAGTTACCAAAATAACCAGCTGAAGCAGGAAACGTTACACCAGTGATGCTGAACATTTTGGTACCAAGTGCCAAAAAGGTCACACAGAAACATTGTGCATGCGCTTGTAGGGGCCGTGCTGTGGAAAAGCCAAACTTCCGGGTTCTAGCGCTCATGTGCGTCCGCCAATCAGCTGGCCGGTACACCATGTGCAGGGCAGTTTTTGGCACTGCCATGCACACGAAGGGATCGCGCTCTGGAAAAGCTGAACTTATGGGTTCTGGCATGAATGCGCAACCGACAATCAGTTGGCCGGCGCGCATGCGCACACCGTTTTTTGGCACTGATGTGCACGCGGATAGCTGATCATCGTGCATGCATGCACGCACGAAACCCGG
Organism: Ahaetulla prasina; assembly: GCF_028640845.1. Lineage (NCBI taxonomy): Eukaryota > Metazoa > Chordata > Lepidosauria > Squamata > Colubridae > Ahaetulla > Ahaetulla prasina. The sequence goes on along the minus strand of NC_080544.1, from coordinate 96,168,619 downwards.
AAGACAAACAGGCAAGGCCGAGCATGCTGGGCAACATGGCTTCGCGTGCCACTTTGGGCACCTGTGCCATAGGTTTGCCATCACAGCCTTATACCATTACATCAGATGGTTATCCAATCTCTTCTTTAAAACCTCTAGTGTTTCAAAAACCACAACTTCTGGAGTCAAGTCATTCCACTGATTAATTGTTTTTACTTTCAAGAAATTTCCCCCTTAGTTCTAGGTTGGTTCTTTCCTTTCAATAACCTTTCCATAATATGCACCATCAAGGGGACGCGGTGGCTCAGGGGCTAGGACATTGAGCTTGTCGATCGAAAGGTCGGCAGCTCAGCGGTTCGAATCCCTAGTGCTGCCGTGTAACGGGATGAGCTCCTGTTACTTGTCCCAGCTTCTGCCAACCTAGCAGTTTCGAAAGCACGTAAAAATGCAAGTAGAAAAAATAGGGACCACCTTGGTGGGAAGGTAACAGCGTTCCGTGCACCTTTGGCATTGAGTCATGGCGGCCACATGACCACGGAGACGTCTTTGGACAGCGCTGGCTCTTCGGCTTTGAAACGGAGATGAGCACCACCCTTTAGAGTCGGCAACGATTAGCACGTATGTGCGAGGGGAACCTTTACCTTTTTTAATATGCACCGTGAAAGAACAGCGACTAGCTTAGCACAACCATATATTCCGAAACAATCACGTTGCATGGAGAATTACCATCAGCCACCAAACTCCAGGAAAGCAATACTCTTTTCCCTGAGACCATTCCTTCAATGCCATCCCTTCTTGACTGACACACACATAACTGAATGACTGCCAAGTCCAACAGGAAGCAAGAGAATTTTACTGTCTGTTAAGCACATGTTGCTAAACATGAAGCTTTTTCTACACGCATTTCAAATTTGTCCAAAGAAGGTTTTTCATAATGAAAAAGTAAGCTGTCTTTTTAACATCTCGGCACAAGTTGAGCTGGGCTCTTTTAGAATTAAAAGCAACATGACACCTGCGGTCTGATGTTGCTGACGACCTTGGTAAAGCAATGAATACAAATGAGGGATAGGAAGCTGGACTTTTTAACTCCTTCTGAGCTTTGCCAGTCTGTAAACTAGAAGAGATTTGTGGAAGACCATTTTCCCCTCAAGTTACTTCTTTTATTGGATCATAAAATGCAAATAACGCATTATGGAATACAGATAACAACTGAGTACAGTGGCATTTATAAAATAGTAACTAGAAATTGCTAACACTGCGATAATTTAAATAAACGTTTAAAGATGAAGGGAAAAAGTTGGTACCAATGTTAAAATGTAATGAACGTAAAGTTGCATGACATTTTATAAATGGTTATAAAAAGCTCTGCATTATTTCTTGACAAATGTTTCGATCTTTGAGGTTAATACTTAATATTCAAGTCTCTGCTCTATCATTTATAAATTTTAAAAGAGAGGGAGAAAATGGGGAAAAAAAGAGATGCTTGGGAAAAGAGATTAAATCTCAACTGCCTCCTTTCTTTATAATCTGACTACTGTTCAGATTATTTTTATTAACCTTAAAAACCATACAGTAAGTGTTTGCATTTGCCTTGCCAGATAATAAAAACTTACATTTTTTATATATGCTGTTTTGTTTCCCCATTGCTGTATAGTCTCCAAATTAAATTGCAATCAAATGTTGTTAGTTTTGCAACTTTCTTCCAATGTAGGACAAAGTTAATTCTCACAGTCATGAGCGTGTGTAAATTATGGTGTTTCTGTTAATGTACTCTGGGATTGTATCAAGTAAAAAATAATGTGATTTTCACTTCTAATTTAATTTCTAACTTCTCAGGATGATGCTACATATGTCTTTTTAAAGCTTTCGAGGGATTATTATTTTTTTACCATATCCACTACATGTGATAAAGTGTTCCTTCTGTTTCATGGCATTTTCATCATTTGTTACTGTGTGATTTGTCTGTCTTCTAAATTATTGAGTTGTGTACCATCTGTTAAACATTTTACACCAGGTTTCAATTACAACTTTTGAATACATTTTTTAGATTTGGTCCATCATTCTTCCCCTTGTGATGGTGGTGACTGTTCTGCATCCATTTTATCATGTAGTTTTTAACTTGATCTGCCTCTGTATCATATCTGAGTAGGAACTTATATATGCATCCTAACAGATAGCATTGATTTTGTATAAATTTTAAATTCTGTCATTTTTGTTGTTGTCCCTCCCTCATTCTTATCCTTCTAACAATTTTTAAGTACATCAACCATACTGTATTCTGGCCTTCACTGAATAATTCTTATTATGGCTTTAATTTATTCATGGAGCCTGGGTGAACCATATCTGCATATAAAACTTACTGTAACTATCTTACATTTTTCTTACTGTAATTATCTCCAAAATGGGAAGCACTTAGAGGAGAAGTTAACAGTGAAATTTGTTCAGTTATTATTTTTCTTATGGAATTTCGTAAGTTCTATGATAGAACTCATCAAGTTCTATCAAACTTGATCTAATAATATATCCTTTAAAATTGTTGTCCTCTCATATATTTTTTATCACATATCTATGGAATCTATTGGCATCTAGACCAGCTCCTGCCATTATGGACATTTTACAATTTGGAATTTTATTCACTCTGTGAACCATTTGTTTTGAGGATGCAATTTAAATTTTGGAAGAACAAGATCATTTCTGTCTTTTGAAATGTGTTATTTTTTTTAATTTAACTCCAGATCTTTTCCTATTCCATACAGATTTACTGATAATTTTAGCCATTCTTATAAGGCTTTCTCTGAGATTTTGAGACCACTTGATGAGTTTAAATAGACACACTGCAACAGAACCACTAATAGATCTTGTTTACTCAGACTTTACAGCTGATTATACCAATAAACTCTGCCACCATCCATTAAACTATCAGAGACTAAAGCTTTTATCCATCTTTATATGAATAGGAATGTAGAGTTGAAATGAAGTTAAAAAAATGATTTATTTATCCTACAAGCCACCCCAAACCCTCAATTCCAACAATTATTTGAATCAAGTGGAATCAAGCCTTGGGTTGCTGTTTGTCAATGATTCCCACTTTGATTAATTTTCTAAATTAACTTTACTTGCACATAGTCTGGCAATCTGGCAAAACACCTTATATCTACAGAGAGCCTGTGGTTCAGCTTGGAGGTATTTCCCCTTCATCTTTGTACTACGGAAAGGAAAAGCCACATGGTTCTTGTGAAATTCTGGCATTGCAATTAACCCAATTCCAAAAGGCGATCCTTATTTTAAAAAATGCCCAAATTAACTCAGTTATCAAGTAGATAAAGCATCCCAGGTCAATCCCAACAAGATCTTCAAGATACGGAAAGAGAATAGGAGAAAATTACTAAGACCAGTCAGAATGGCATTTGGTCTCAGAGAGTTCTTTATCACTTGTATGCTGTAACATCTCTGATCAGAATAATAAGAGAAATATATAATGTTGCACTTGTTGATTATCTAAGTAAATGTGAAAGAACTAATTTGAAGGCAATGTGGATAAGTTGTTGCACTCAAGCCAGGTTCAACAAATTCGTTTGATTTTTAGCAAGCAATGGGAATAATAAGGGTTCAAAAATCTAAACCATGATTCAACCATGAATGTGTAGAAGCAAGTTGTTATGAGTAGTACTAGTGTTGGGTTTCAATTTTTTTTACTACCGTTTCTGTGGGTGTGACTTGGTGGGCATGGCATGGCTTGGTGGGCGTGGCAGGGGAAGGATACTGTAAAATTCCCTCCCCACTCCAGGGGAAGATTACTGCAAAATCTCCATTTCCTCCCAATCAGCTGGGATTTCGGAGGCAGAGAATAGATGGGGGCGGAGCCAGTCAGAATTTTTACTACCGGTTCTATGAACTACTCAAAATTTCTGCTACCAGTTCTCCAGAATTGGTCAGAACCTGATGAAACCCACCTCTGAGTAGTACGAGTAACTACTCATCATTACTACTCATAGAGTAACCATACCTTGTACGGAAGCAACTCTCATACTAGAAATTCTCAAGATTTATTGTCAGAAAGGAGCCAATATAAAGAACTTTTTACTACCGGTTCTCCAAACTACTCAAAATTTCTGCTACCAGTTCTTCAGAACTGGTCATACTAGAAATTCTCATACTAGAAATCCTCAAGATTTATTGTCAGAAAGGAGTCAATATAAAGAACTTTTTACTACCGGTTCTCCGAACTACTCAAAATTTCTGCTACCAGTTCTCCAGAACTGGTCAGAACCTGCTGAAACCCACCTCTGAGTAGTACAAGTATGAGTAACTACTCATCATTACTACTCATAGAGTAACCATACCTTGTACAGAACCAACTCTCATACTAGAAATTCTCAAGATTTATTGTCAGAAAGATTTCAATATAAAGAACTAATTCTAAGGAGAAAAAATTAACCAAACTAAAGCAATTAATTATGACTATAAAATCTAATGACTCTCATAGCTTTTGGCAGAAGACAATGCAAAACCTGTCAAGAAATCTAGAATGCCATGTATCTGTAGCGGCCTGAGTAGCTAACTAATGGTTAGAAATGGTATTTCTAACCATTATAAGCACAGACTGATTACGCCAATGTTCTACCAGACCTAAACACAAAAATGTGAGCAAGTCAGCCAACAGTATTTATTAGAGACATAAGGCAACCAATAGACCAAATGAAAATCCATAAAGGCCCCGTAATTATATTGTACTGCCAAGATCATCAAAAATAAGGGTAATTTGTGGGCACCTGTACTGGCAGCTCTGTTTACTTATATTGAAAATATTGTTCACATTCGAAAAGAATATGGCTATCTTTGTCCCAATTTACTCAAACATTTTTACAAAGAGGCTCCAAATTATTATCAGGTTTATAGTACGGAATACAGTTCGCAAAATGAATGCCAAACACTTACATGAGAAACTTTATGACTGAATAAAAGATAATATTTTAGAACAGTGCAGCTAGCAAGATTTAGGCAAGGTAGAACTTCAGTGGCTCAAGCAATGATTTTGAATCACTCAGTAGAGAAATATAACTATGGCTTTAAAATTCCATTTCATAGAACCTTTATAGATGTGAAATCCATCTTTGATTCAGACTTCAGAGAGAAATTGATGGCCACTACCAGAGATCAAGAATTCTTACCACTGATATATACACTCTATAGTAACACTGGCATAAAAGTTCAATATAATTCCCATGGCCAATTACTCAATCCAATTTCTATAACTCAAGAAATAAAACAAGGAAGTCTCCCTGGTCCATTATTCTTCAACCTCTCCAAAACTTTAGTTTCATAGCATCTTAGTCAGCTGTTGACCAATAATTGAGATAAAGCAAAACTGAGTTGCTTCTTCAACAATAGTCCTTGCAAATAGGAATTTCCCCTTTATTAAATGGGTAGCATGGTAGCAAAAGTGGTTAAGATGCTGGGCTTCTCAGCTGGAAAGCCAGCAGTCCAGGTTCGAGACCAGAGTGCCACATAATGGGGTGAGCTCCTGTCCTTGCTCCACCTCCTGCCAATCTAGCAATTTGAAAGCATGCAAATGCGAGTAGATAAATAGATACCACTTTGGTGAGAAGGTGAGAAGGTATCAGCATTCCGCAACATCATGCTGGTCATATGACTGTAGAAATGTCTTTGGACAATGCTGGCTCAATGGCCTTGAAATGGAGATGAGCACCTCCTGCTATAGTTGGCAATGACTAGCGGAGTAAAATCTGCAGGGACTCCTTTACCTTTTGTTAAATGTTTAGTGACTATAGCAAGAGTAGTAGCAGTAATAAAGGTTCCTTCAGGTTATTAATCAATGAGATCATACATTAGTAAAAACACAGATAATTAAAAGAAAAAGTAAAAACAAAGATAACTGGAGGACACAACCTGAACTTCAAGCAATGATGATTTCCTGTTTTAGCTTTTTTTATTATTATTATTTTGTCACAACAGTATACACAAACATAATATATAAGCAAAAGTATGCAACAACTATATTAATTTGATATAATGAAAGGGAACAATAGGACAGGAACGGTAGGTGCTTTTGTACTCTTATGCACGCCCCTTATAGTCCTCTTAGGAATGGGGTGAGGTCAATAGTAGACAGTTTTTTTCTCTGGAATTACTGCCCATACAGTTGTTATTTTTAAAAAAAAAAAAAAAAAGAGTACACAGGCATGGTTATTGCCAAATTATTGCCTTCTGGTATATTTCGTGAAATCTACCTACCTGTTTGCGCACATGATTTGTGATAGACAAGAAAGAGATTAATAATACAAAGCAATTGAAGCAGGGGCCTATCCAGTGTAAATAGTCAACATACAATTAAGGTTTCTTGAGGACTCCTGGATCTTGACGAAAAAACTTCCTATTTACAAGATTAGATCATCTGATAGTTATCTTTTCAGAACAGAAGATGAAACTATATAATAATTGTAGACTAACTAGACTTTTGTACATCCCTATTGTTAGTCTTCATTACCATGGTGCATACAAAAACTTCAATTACATTTTCTAGGCACAGGTAGGCATTTTTACTTAAATCTTTTAACTAAATGAAAAATTAAAATGGAACAAAGATTATTTTTAAATTCCTTTTCTTTAGAAAAAATACCAACAAAAATGATAAAATCAACAAATAATAAGGTAAAAGTAAATGATTTTCACCCATGGTAAATCACCTAGATTCAAAAGTTAGCAATAAAAAAAAAGAAAAATGCAATCAAAAAGCTTTTAATTAATAGAAACACTTGCTGAATAAAGATACTTCTTGTTAAACAGAATTTGACCCTTGGATGACAGCAGTTTATAACTTGACCTTTTTTTTTACTTTGCACAAATGTATACTAACCAAGCATATGTTATCTTCCTAGCAACAATAAAGAATGGAACATGCATGAGTTAAAACATTTCTACAAGAAATAGTATTTTAATCCTCATGGATAATGTTATTGTGATTCTTGAATTTTCCCGTATTACCCTGTTTCCCCGAAAATAAGACATCCCTTGATCATAAGCCCAATCGAGCTTTTGAGTGCATGCACTAAAATAAGCCTCCCCCCGCCCCCCCGAAGCAGAAGAAACAGAGGAAGAGGAGGAGCAGAGGCAGAGCAGAAGCAACAGAAGAAGTAAAAGTGGAAGCGGAAGAAGAATCGGAGGAGGTAGAGGAGGAGGAAAAGCAGAAGAAGCAGAAGTGGAGGAAGGAAGAAGAGGAGCAGGAGCAGGGAGAGGAGGGGGGAGAATCCACTGGGCATGGGGGAGAAGCAATAATTGTAATCCTTTGTATCCAAACAATGTTAAATGCGTCGACAAAGGCTGATGATAGTTTTTGAGCTCTGCTAAAAGGTTAAATAATAACTGTCAAATTAAAAAAAAAAGAATGGAGGAGTCACTAGGAAAGTTTTTCCACTTCAAAGACTGCATTATATACAGAAAAAGACAAGAAAGAAACGTACAATAAAATTTGTTTCAAAAGCATGACAGTGTTCCTTCCCTGTTTGATACACTTACTTGCTGTACTGTAGGATATAAAAGTATTAAAAAAAAGATTGCTGTGGTTGGGCAGTCAAGTATGTAATTGCTAAAGCCAAATAGCACTTAGGGTGGAGGTGGTTGTTTTTTTTCCCCAAAGGGGGGGAAAGGGATATTTACCTCCACAGGGTTGCCTGATTGCTAAGAGAAGGACCTAAAACCTACGTAACAAAATGGACTGTGAATTTATTCTAACACTAAATCCAGGCAACCGGTTTTAAAATAATAATAATTGCAATCGTTGAGTGCAAGAGAAAAATTGAAAAAGAACAACTATAAAAAAATAGGTGTTCCTACACAAGAGGCAGGTGCTGGTTGTCTGGTGATTGGGTGAAAAAAAAATATCCTCTGTTTTTACTAACTTAGATCAAAACGGAAGTATTTTCTGAAGAAAACCTCAACCTTTGTTGATTGTAAGATGGGACTTTCAACCCAGAAATTGTCTTAGCAATGGCTAGCAAAGAAGCCTCCAGGAATGGAGAACTCACAACTTCTGAAGGCAAGTTGTTCCATTGGTTGGTGGCTCTATTCACTACAGGACTACCTGTAGTTCAAATGGTGACGGAAGTTAATCATAATGCTAGATCAGGGGTGTCAAACTCATGCCATCACGTTGTCGTCATGGGACGTATCACAACTTTTTTCCCCTTCGCTAAAACAGGGGTGGGAGTGGCCAGCGTGTGACGCATCTGGTCCATGGGTCGCAAGTTTGATACCCCTGTGTTCTGACCTAGGCTTCCCCAAACCACGAAGCAGATTCCTTGTCCCGACAAAAAACCCTTTTTTATTAAGTTACTGTGAATTCTTCTCATTCACATCCAGCAAAGTCTTTCAAGGGTGAATTTACACTCAGAGACCTTATCTGGTTTAGGGAGCTGCCAAGCTGATATCTTCAAAACTTGGCGAGGAGTCACAAACCAATTAAGCAAACTAATTGTCTCCTGCGATCTCCACTCCCCTTTCGCTCCTCTTTTATTCCCTCTGGGAGGGGTCATTCAAGTCCACCTGTGGCCTTACTCCCAAGTTGACCCTTGTTCTTTAGCTGTTCCCTTCATCTGGCAGCTTTGCCTCACTGACGTCTGATTCCGAAGGCAACTGATAACTGACATACGGCCCTGGCCCCCTCTCTGCCTCCAACACAGAGCCCTCATCACAGCCTTCCCCAGACTCCAGGACTGGGCCATGCTCCTCCCCAACCTCCTCACTGTCCGAATCTGCTGCCAGCTCTGCTGGCCGCTGGCGGGCCAAAACACCCTGTACTAGGTGAATGATTGTGAAGACCAGGACTGGATATGAGCAGAAAGGGCTCGTCACAGTTTATGAAGGCTATGATACCTGGCTAAATATGTGAGATGTGAGATGCTAGGGATGGTGATCAATTCTTAATCAGTGAGCAATTTATACCATACCTTTTAAATGAACTACAGCTCCAGAGCCCCTTCTTCCCATCTTCCAGAATCTATTTTGACGGTTGTTTCTGAAAACTCCTGGCCCAATTTCTCCCCATTTTAAGGCAGGAAACACACCAACTATAACACAAGTCCTATAATAAGCCTTAAAAAGGTAAAACTCTTCCCAATTCTTACCTAAAATGATTATCCTTCCCACTGTGGTTCCTGCCATTAAAAGGTTACCTACTGCTAGCTCAGAGGAAAGGCTGCTTGGGCTCAAAGTAATTTCAGGGTTCTAAGTTAATGACCTTGAAGAAGTGAATTATTGAAAAAAAATGGGCATAAAAATAATAACAGGGAAGTCCTGTTAAGTTTTCATCTCCTGCATAAGAGCAAAAAAATTGAAATTATTCCATTTCAATTCAGAGAAATCCTAACTCCTGTGTAATAAATTGCTGTCTATTCTAATCGTGGTTAATTTACAATCCAGGATAAAGCTTGCTTTGACGCATGGCTTCCCAAATTTATTCTACATATATAACAGGGAACTGTATTTTATTCTACAGTGGAAAAGAGCGGGAAAATGCCTCCTACTCTCAAATAACTGGTTTGTGCAAGACTATAACAGCTAACCCTAGCCAACTGAAGTTTTATTATGCTGCAATTAACTATTTATAGGGTTACTTACTTTAAGCAGTATTTGGGAAGAGCTGTAATAGTGCGGCTATTATGGATAATAAATAATGTGTGGTTCTATGGATAATAACATTTTTTTCCATTCAGTCAGATTTTCAGAGACTGCCTGGACAAGTTCCTGCAGTTTTTTTGGCAAGGCTTTTTTGGAAGTGGTTTGCCATTGCCTCCTTCCTAGGGCTGAGAGAAAATGACTGGCCAAGTTCACATAGCTTGCCGGGTTCATAAGACAAGACTAGAACTCAGGGTCTCCAAGTTTCTAAAATGATGCCTTAACCAATACATCAAACTGGCTCTCTAATAGTGAATACCAAAATATAAATTTAATAACTGTCATTTAATGCAACCTATTTTTATTAATTGCATCATTTATAATAACTGTACAGAAATCAATGCAGCCTCTTTGACAAAACAAAGCATTTAATGATGAAGTTCAAGGGGCACAAACTTCTTCCCACAACTTAAAAGAAAATTGGAAAGGAAGCAAATTAAAAACATTATTTTGTTGAGATTACAAATAGGCTGAAAGATTTGATGATGAATAACACCACATTCCTTTTATTTCCTTTTGTTTCCGAAGAACAATATGCTCTCTCAATAAAAAAGGAAATTGCCTTGAAGTTTAACGCTTATGAAAGAAGAAATGGAAAAGCACTAAATACAGCTCTTAATTGTTTTTTTCTTCCTTTGCCTTGGTAAATTCCTCACTATTCCAAAAAAATTATTAAAGTTCTAAATCTAAAAGTTTAACCCACTGTCATCTTGATCATGTGCCAACATACAACTGCAAAAGTAAGTAGGATATATTACTGTTAATATATTTATTATTTGATATTTTATACATCATGTAGTAAAGTAGGATGAAAATTTTGTAGCCAACGCTTCTTCTCTGCAAGGTAGGGTTCTTGTGATTGTTGTTGGACTACAAGGAATACATGAGCCTGGCCAGTTTCATGAGCTCATTGGAGCTGCCAAAACCATCATCCTTGTGAAGATGCTTCTGGTCCACCACCAGTTAGTTCTAGTGCTCCTAGTAACTTCCTGGTGGCAAGGTGGTTATAATCTCAGAGATATTGGAAAATTCAGATTGGTGATCCTGGGGGACTTCAGTATTCATTCAGGGCCTGATTAGGGTAGCTCAAGACAAGTCAACACTTGGAATGCACTACCTGACTCTGTGGTTTCTTCCCCAAATCCCCAAAACTTTAACCCTAGACTGTCTACTGTAGACCTCACCCCATTCCTAAGAGATCTTTAAGGGGCGTGCATAAGCGCATCAGTGTGCCTACCATCCCTGTCCTAATGTTTTCTTTTATTCATATCCTTTAAATGTATTTATAATTATGTTTACACTTGTATCTGTCATAAAATACATGCTCGACGAAATAAGTAAATAAAATAAAATAATAAAAATAAAGATTTTGTGATTATTATGATCAGTCTGACAGATTTGGCAGATTATATTATGGAGTGTTTATTTAAAATACTGTGGAGGTCTTGGTATTGGGGGGAAAATGGTTGCGTGATCTTTAGATTTGTGATGGCAAATCTTCCCTGAAAGGACAAAAGAAGATGTTCTGGACAATAGAATGACCACAATAGCCTCTGAATTATCCTGCTGAACGTATAGGACTCTCAGTACCTTTGTGTATGGTGTACCTTTGTGTCATGGTATCTGTCAGGAAATGATTTGCCTAACTGGTTGGCCAGGCAATATATAAACTAACTATGTATGTTTATAGAAAGGCATGATATTGCTTTAAGGCTGTGCTGCATCATGCAAGCATCCTGATTGGTTGAGATCTGTAGCCAATGTATAAAAGGACTACTAAATTATGGCTTGTGGGGAATCTACAGGGACACTACAGCATTGTAATCTGATGACATGCTGCAACTGTATATTTGAGCTTTATGATCGTTGCTTGATCATGGCTAGTTACTGATTCCTCAAGATACTGACTGTTGTGAATTGAACTGTGTTTTGCTGAACTGAAAGAAGACCTTGCTTGTTTGTTTGCAAGTCCATGTTGGTAAGAAGAATCCCTGACTGACTGACTGACTATATATGTGTATGACCTGGAATTGTTTTTGGACTATGACTTTGCCTTTTCCCTAAAATTAAAGGAATATCAAACCCCAGTTTGTCTGCAAGTGACTGTTATTGTATACAACCAGTCTCAGTCGTTTTCATGCGTAGGGTACTCTGCTCAACAGTCCACAACGTTGGTTGTGAACCTAGATTACCCTTAACAGTATCCCCCTGAACTGGTTATTTTGGATGACTGTAGGAAGCATTCTTCACTAGTGTTACTTGCTATCTTTAGGACTAGTCAAGAGATTGGATTTGGATTCTTCTGCTTGGCCTTAGTTTCTCGGATGTGGTGCAAGTAGTCTTTGACTTACAACTGATCATTTATCAATCATTTAAAGTTTGTTCTTAGTTGCAAAGTCGTGTCCGACCCATCGCAACCCCATGGACAACGTTCCTCCAGGCCTTCCTGTCCTTTACCATCCGCTGGAGTCCATTTAAGCTAAAGCCTATTGCTTCAGTGACTCCATCCAGCCACTTTGTTCTCTGTCGTCCCCTTCTTCTTTTGCTTTCAGGCTCTTTTCCAGTGAGTTCTTCCTTCTCATTAGGTAGCCAAAATATTTGAGTTCATTTAAAGTTACAACCTATCTAAAAAATGGGACTTACAGCTCAGATCGTTATAAAATCAGGCAGTCATACTTTACAGCTGTTACAAGTTATGACCGTAATTGGCAGGCTCCATTACAGTCGTAATTCAAGGACTACCTGAATTTTGCAGGGGACCATTCAGGTACCTTCACTCTTACATCTACATGAAGCAACCTGAATGAGAACTTCAGGAAGTTTGCAATTGGGCACACTATGAGGTATCCAAAACATCCATTAAATACTTTTAAGGTAATTAATGGCTTAGGATTCCAATATTTGATGAAGTGGTTCTCTTCAAGATAATTAAAGAGAGAAAACGCAACTTAATATTACATATTTTGAAGAAGCATGTTGTGCAATACGCAAAAAAAGGCCTTCTTTTTTTGTGGCAATCTTGCAATGGAATGCTTTTCCTCCCTCAATGAGAAGTTTACCAGCAAGTTCTCCTTTCTTTCAAAGAAGCAACAAAGGCAGGGTGTTCATGATCTTTTTAATCACGTATTTTTAATTGCCTTGAAGCTGTGACGGAGTTGTATGCAACATAATGTCACATAAACTCCCTGCATACAACTTGAAGCTGTATTCTGTGCTGCAAGCGATGATTGATTGAATTTGAGAAGAGGGTTTATATGAGATAATTTTGCCTGAAAATTTAAACCAGCCTTGGCTCCATTTCAACTCTGGATAGCATCTGCTGTGTTAATATCTGGTTTGCAAAACATTGTGGACAGCTAGATGATTATTATTATTATTATTATTATTATTATTATTATTATTATTATTATTATTATTATTATTATTATTATTATTATTATTATTTAATTTCTATACCGTCCTTCTCCCGAAGGACTCAGGGCGGTTTACAGCCAAGTAAAACACAGTAAAAAATACAATATACAGTTAAAATCAATTTTAAAAAACCTATTCAATTTGGCCCATTAATTAAAATACACAATAAGACCATAAAAAAAACCCATTAAAATTACTAGTAAATTTGGAGACTTCCGGTTTGGCACCGTAGGTGATGGCGGTGATCTTTACGATCACCAACCTCTGGATTATGTGGAACCGCTAGGACAGCTTAAATCTGCTGCCCAGCGGTTCGGAAAACCCCCTCTTCGGGAGAAGGAGAAGGGGTGAGCTGAGGGCAGAGGTTGAATTTCCCTAAAGCCCCTGAGAAAAAAGGGGTTTGAAGGGTTAAGTTCCCTCCAGTAACCCGAAGTGCTCCAGATCCGAGGATTCTTCTGCTTTGGAACCAATCACCACGCCCAAACGCCGAGATTTATTTTGGACAATAAAGGATTATACCGGACAGAACGAAAGTGGGAGAACTTTAAGCAAGTAGCCAAGCCGATTCCCCAATACTTTGTAACAAGCTTGAAAACAGCAAGAAAATGGAGGCGAATTGTTAACAAGTTAACGAGTGGAAAGCGAAAGTGATACTTTCAGCGTGTGCCTCTGCAGTTGGTAATTTGCATGTTACTTGCTGCTTTAACTCTTTGCTGCCTGCTGATAGAATCTAGGAGATTTTTAAATACTGCTTTAAAAGACTGTGTTTCTCAGAGTTAAGAAGATTTAAAGTGAATATTAAGTTGGAAATAAATAAATAAATAATTTTATAGAAGATGGCAGCCAAACAATTAAAGTCTACTGTAACAAAGAGCTCTGGAACTTTATCAGCTGGTGCCTCTCCAGCTCATACAGCAGAGACTAGAACATTGAATTTAGAGGCGTTACAAGAGAACTTAAAAGGCTTTATAGAAGAAAAATTTAAAGTAATAACTGATGAGATGTCTGAAATGAAAGAGCAGATATCAGAAATTCAAGTGGGAAATAAAGAAGTTAAAGAAGGATTTGTAATGGCAGTACAAAGTTTGGCAACGAATGTGATTTTATTGGAAGAGGAGGTTGAAGAAATTAAGCAACATAATTTAAAATTAGAAAATAAAATGGATGAATTTCAAAGTAAAATGGAAAAAACAGAGGATGAAATAGTTTTGATACAATATAGAAATATGGAATTTGCTCTTAGAATTCGAGGTTTGAAAGAAAATAAGGAAGAGAATTTAAGGGAAATTTTTTCTGAAGTATTTGCTGAGATATTAGCAGCTCGTCCAGCAGATGTGGCTTATCAAATTGAAAAAATATATCGTGTGAATTCTTGGATAGCAAGGCAAAAAAAGTTGCCAAGGGATGTTGTTATTTATTTTACAAACAGAATAGTGAGAAATCAGATTTTGCAAGCTTCATATAAGGGGGAGAAGATTCAGATTGCTGGTCAAGATATCTTGATATTAAAGGAAATTCCACCAAAAATGTTAAGGGCTAGGAAGGAATTTGCCTTCCTGGTGAATGAACTTAAAAAACATCAGATTGAATATAGATGGGATATTCCAACTGGTATAATAGTATATTATGCAGGGAAAGTACATCGTTTCAATACGGTTGGAAAAGCAAGAGAATTTTATGTTGAGGTATTAAAAGTTGGAAGTCTTCCCCCATTGGAAGCTAGAAGAAGGGAGGCTGAAGTGAAGGAAAGAGAAGTGAAGCAGGTACAAGAACAGATTGTGATGGAAGAAGATTTATTACAAGTGTTGGAAATACCTACGACGGGTTTAGATTCAAAAGAACAAAGGCTGACTAGAGCTGCTGCTAAGCGCAAGGAACAAGAGATGAAGGCACAACAACAACTGGCAACTACTACAATGGAAACAGTGGGAGGAGCAAGGCCTAAAGTAAAATGTGATCTGCGGCTGGTGTTCCAAAAGTTTCCTTTGGCGATAATGGCAATTAAACTATTATCTTGGAATGTTAATGGCCTGAATTCACCGCAGAAGAGAAGGAAAGTATTTCATTATTTGAAATAATTTAAAATGACATTACCTGTTTACAAGAAACACATATTAGATCTTGCTAAATGTTGGAGATGCGATTGTGAAGATGCTACTTATTACCATATATGGTGGACTTGTAAAAAGTTAAAGTATTTTGGATTAAAGGCTGGTGGATCATGCAGAATATTTTGAAAAGAAGATTAAGTTTACTCCAGTTCTTTCTACTAGGAATAATTATGGACTATACAGCTATAGAGACTAAATTGATTTTGAACTTAATAACAGTCGCAAGACTTTTGATTGCTCAGTATTGGAAGAAAGAAGAATTACCTACAATCAAGAATGGACAAAACAAAACAACAAATGGACACTCAAAGTATCAAATCTGGCAGAGATGACAAAATCTCCGCTTACTTGAAAGACTATATACTAGAAAAATATATTTTAGAATGGAAAATGTGGATTGATTATATTTAAAATAAGTATCAGATAAAAAAATATCGAATAGCATATGAGTAAATTTAGGAAATATTTTGTATTAGATATATTTTTGAAGGAGAGGGAATTGAGAGTGTGACTAAGTGTGGTGTGACTAAAGATTATAATTTAGGAATTATTTTGGATTATGATTGTTAGTTTTGATACCCTGCATTTTGTTCTGGGAAGTCGGGGTGGGGGTGGGGGTAAGGGGAGGGAATTGGGGGTTTGGTAGAGATGGAGTGATGGTTAATGTACAGGGATTATTGAAGAAATATAATTAATGTAGGGTCGGGTCTGCATAGTTACCATTTTAGAACGGTGGGGAGGGAGAAAAGAGAGAGTAGGAGGTAGGAAAGAGGAGAAGAGGAAGGAAGAGGGATAGTAGAGGAAGAAGGAAGGTGTAGGGTGGAGGGAGGAGTGGATGTAGATAAGAGAAGGAGAGGAAGGTTTGGAAAGTAAAAGAAGGTAGAAGAGGGAAGAGTGTTAAAAAGGGTGGTGGTGACTGGGCAAGCCCGACTAATTGTATATAACTGTACATTGGATGAATTATTTGATATGATTGTAAAAATAAAACTTTTTATTAAAAAAAAAAAAAAAATTACTAGTAAATTTCCATTTTATGCCAGTCCTGCACGGAAGAATAAATACGTCTTCAGCTTGCGGCGAAAGGTCCGGAGGTCAAGAAGCTGTTGAAGTCCTGGTGGAAGCTCATTCCAGAGGGTAGGTGCCCCCATAGAGAAGGCTCTCCCCCTGGGGGCCGCCAGTCGGCATTGTTTGGCTGACGGCACCCTGAGGAGGCCCTTCCTATGGGAGCGCACAGGTCTATGGGAGGCAAACGGTGGCAGTAGGCAGTCCCGTAAATACCCCAGTCCTAAGCCATGGAGCGCTTTAAAGGTGGTAACCAACACCTTGAATTGCACCCGGAAGACCACAGGCAGCCAGTGCAGCCTGCGCAGGAGAGGTGTTATATGGGAGCCACTAGTAGCTCCCTCTATCACCAGCGCAGCCGCATTCTGGACCAACTGGAGCCTCCGAGTGCTCTTCAAGGGGAGCCCCATGTAGAGTAGTCCAGGCGAGAAGTGACGAAGGCATGAGTGACTGTGCATAAGGAATCCCGGTCTAGAAAATCTATTAATCTATTAATCTCTTGAGAATAGATATTTAATTTCAGATGCTTCTTGGAACTATCTAGATTTTTAAAATTAGGAATTTGAGGGTTCTTTGTTTTCCAAGGACTGGTCATATACACAGAGAAGGCAGAGAACAATGGTTTATTGTAGCATGCACCTTCCCCAACAATAGGCAGTTGCCTGGGGTTACCTCCATTCTTGTAGGCTTTACAGATAGAATGTAGCCACCTAAATAAACCTTTGATGCTCAGTTTTTATAACAGGTAAAACTTCTAAAGTTTGTACAGGGTTGAACAACTTTCCAAATGCTCTTGTAACTTTTGGGATTAGATGCTGCAGTATAGAATAGCATAGAATAGAATTTTATTGGCCAAGTGTGATTGGACACACAAGGAATTTGTCTTGGTGCATATGCTCTCAGTGTACATAAAAGAAAAAATACATGGTAAAAATACATGGTAAAAAAACAAGTATCTCAACATGGTGGCTCTTTTTCTGGTTACTGCCAAGTTTCAAACTCTTAAGCAGTGTTGTTATTGAGCGCCTAATTCAAGCTCTCAAAACAAGCTCCAGACTGGAATCACACCAAGATATGCTGCTTGTCATAACTCATGTTCCTGATAGCTGACTGACAGATCTCTGGCTTGCCTGCAATGGTTATAATTGTCCAGATATCTTCTCTTGCTTTCTTGTTTTCTTGCTGTCTTCTCCTTATCTGTTTTTCTCCTCTACAGCAGAGGTGAAATCCAGCAGGTTCTGACAGGTTCTGGAGAACCGGTAGCGGAAATTTTGAATAGTTTGGAGAACCAGCAAATGCCACCTTTGGCTGGTCCCAGAGTGGGGAGGGAATGGAGATTTTGCAGTATCCTTCCCCTGGAGTGGGATGGGAATGGAGATTTTGCAGTATCCTTCCCCTGCCACATCCACCAAGCCACGCCCACCAAGCCACACCATGCCCACCAAGCCACGCCCACAGAACTGGTAGTAAAAAAAATTGGATTTCACCACTGCGCTACAGCTATGCCTATGACTGAGGTATTTCCCTCAACAAACTGGCAAATGATGATGATGATGATGATGGCAATGGTGATGAGATAAATGAACCTATTATTCTCAGGTTACTGAAGCTGTAAAATTTTATGGCCTTTTGGGAAAAGAGATGAGCTAAGCCTAACCTTGGGAAAGTAGGAGTGAAAGGTTATTTCTACCTGGCTGCAGTCACCTTAACCTTAACTCTAACCCTAACCTTAGAATATACATTTCCCTCAGCTTCATTTCCTCACAAAGAATAGGGAATCTTCTGGATGCAGAACATACCTTTGACCAGTTACCTAAAGCCTTTTCTATTTTTTTTCCCAAGGGGGAGGTGCTTTTGAGTCAGTCTTAACTCTTGACAACTGACCGGACAAGTCCCTGCATTTTTCTTGGCAAGATTTCTGCCAGTTCTGGACAGAGGCAGAACTGTTCTGTTTCCCATTAATGTGTACAGGTGGTCTTCAACTTACGACCACAACTGGGCCCAAAATTTCCTGCCTAGGCAAGACAGTTGTTAAATGAGCTTTGCTCCATTTTATGACCTTTCTTGCGACAGTTGTTTGGTGATTTGCATCGCCCACTTCTTATGGCTGAGAAAGAGTGACTGGCCCAAGGTCACCTAGTTGACTTCAGGCCTAATGATTGCTAGCTTTGTGCTGTAGCCACTCCTGAACGCCAAACACAATATCTATACATATCCCTCCCTCCTTCCCTCTCTCTCTCTCTCTGTATGTGTGTGTGTGTGTGTGTGTGTGTGTGTGTGTGTGTGTGTGTATTTATATTTGTTTTCTGAGGTTTTTTCGGGTGTTTGTATGTAGGTCTTTGGTTATTCGGGTTTTCTCCCGTGTAAAATTGGAAGTTTCTTGGTGACGTTTCGACGAAGTCTCATTCGTCCTCTTCAGACTGGTGTTTACAGCTTCTAGGAAGCTCCTAGAAGCACGAAGCTGTAAACACCAGCCTGAAGATGACGAATGAGACTTTGCAGAAACATCGCCAAGACACTTCCAATTTTACGCGGGAGAAAACTAGAATAACCAAAGACCTACACACACACACACACACATATATACAGTATACATGTACAGTATACATGTACACACACATACCCATATATCCATATATCCAGAAACAATACAATTATAGTACATTGTTTTAACAATATAGGTATAAATCAGGGGTGTCAAACTGAAGGCCTGGAGGTCAGATCCGGCCAACAGAGTGCTTATTTATTTATTTATTTATTTTATTTAATCATATTTATATACCGCCCTATCTCCCGAAGGACTCAGGGCGGTTTACAGGCACTTAAAAACACATAAATACAGTATAAAAACAATTAAAAAACTTATTCAAAAAGCCCGTTGATTAAAACATACAAATAAAACCCAATTAAAACCCATAAATTTAAAATCTAGCTCAGTCCTGCACAATTAAATAAGTGTGTTTTAAGCCCGCAGCGGAAGGTCCGAAGGTCCGGAAGCTGACGGAGTCCGGGGGGTAGTTCGTTCCAAAGGGTGGGAGCCCCCACAGAGAAGGCCCTTCCTGGGCGTCGCCAGGCAACATTGCCTCGCTGACAGCACCCTGAGGAGACCCTCTCTATGAGGCGCGCAGGTCGGTGAGAGGTATTCGGTAGCAGTAGGCGGTCCCGTAAATAACCCGGCCCAATGCCATGGGCGCTTTAAAGGTGGTCACCAAAACCTTGAAGCGTGCCGGAAGGCCACAGGTAGCCAGTGCAGTCTGCGCAGGATGGGTGTTATCACGGGAGCCACGAGGGCTCCATCTATCACCTGCAGCCGCATTCTGGACTAACTGTAGCCTCCGGATGCCCTTCAAGGGAGCCCCATGTAGAGCATTGCAGTAATCCAGGCGAGACGTCACGAGTGCGTGAGTGACCGTGCATAGGGCATCCCGGTCCAGAAAGGGGCGCAACTGGCGTACCAGGCGAACCTGGTAGAACGCTCTCCTGGAGACGGCCGTCAAATGATCTTCTAGAGACAGCCGTTCGTCCAGGAGGACGCCTAAGTTGCGAACCCTCTCCATCGGGGCCAATGACTCGCCACCGATGGTCAGCCGCGGATTTAGCTGACTGTACCGGGATGCCGGCATCCACAGCCACTCTGTCTTGGCGGGATTGAGCTTGAGCCTGTTTCTCCCCATCCAGACCCGTACGGCCTCCAGACACCGGGACAGCACTTCGATAGCTTCGTTGGGGTGGTCCGGTGTAGAAAAGTACAGCTGGGTGTCATCCGCATACAGCTGGTACTTCACACCGAAACCACTGATGATCTCACCCAGCTGCTTCATGTAGATGTTAAACAGAAGGGGCGAGAGGATCGACCCCTGCGGCACCCTCTGCCCCCCTTTCAACACCGACTGCGACCGGTCAGAGAGATAGGAGGAGAACCACCGATAAACGGTGCCTCCCACTCCCAATCCCTCCAACCGGCGCAGCAGGATACCATGGTCGATGGTATCGAAAGCCGCTGAGAGATCTAATAGGACCAGGGCAGAGGAACAACCCCTATCCCTGGCCCTCAGAGATCATCCTGTGACCAAAGCCGTCTCCGTGCTGTAACCGGACGGAAACCGGACTGGAGCAGGTCTAGATAGACAGTTTCATCCAGGTGCAAGGAAACTGATATGCCACCATACTCTCTACAACCTTCGCGCGGCGGGTTGGAGACGACGATAATTACCTAAAACAGCCGGGTCCAGGGAAGGCTTCTTAAGGAGGGGCCTCACCACCGCCTCTTTCAAGGCGGCCGGGAAGACACCCTCCACCAAAGAAGCGGTCGTAATCGCCTGGAGCCAGCCTCATGTCACCTCCTGAGTGGCCAGCACCAGCCAGGAGGGGCACGGGTCCAGTAAACATGTGGTGGCATTCAGCCTACCCAGCAACCTGTCCATGTCCTCAGGAGCCACAGGGTCAAACTCATCCCAAACAATATCGCCAAGACCACCCTCGAGCATCTCACCCGCATCACCCTCGAGCATCTCACCCGCTTAGATCTGGCCCATGGGGCCACCGTGGAAACAGCAGTGGGCAGCCCTCCTGAGCTCTGTTTTCACTAGCAGGAGGCCATCGCAGGTGAAAATGGAGCTCAGGAGCCCATTTTCACTGGCAGAGTGCTCGGGCCACCACAGGCACCCCCAACATACGCCCCATGGAAGGGGCGGAAGGAAGGGAGGGGCCGGTTTAGCTCTGCCTGGTAAGGCCTGTTATTAAGAACACAAAGCCTGCAATTACTGCAGGTTCGAGCCCGGCCCAAGGTTGACTCAGCCTTCCATCCTTTATAAGGTAGGTAAAATGAGGACCCAGATTGTTGGGGGGGCAATAAGTTGACTTTGTAAATATATACAAATAGAATGAGACTATTGCCCTATACATTGTAAGCCGCCCTGAGTCTTCGGAGAAGGGCGGGGTATAAATGTAAATAAATGTAATATAAATGTATATAAATGTAAAAAAAAAAAAAAAACATATGTGATGTTGAGCTGGCCATGCCCACCCTCCCCATGCCTATCCCAGTCCCCCAAACAAAACCCTGATACGGCCCTCAATGAAAACTTGTTTGGCACCCCGGTATAAATATTGTATATGTAAATGTACAACCATACACAATTTTATCCAGTTCAAACCACCTGGAACTGCCTTATACTAAACCATTCAACTGAATGCAGCTTGCAAACAGATGAATCTGCCCATCAGTTTCTCATTTTTTTCCTTTACCTTTCTGATGATTTGAGTTCCTTTCCACCTCAGTTTATGCTTTAAAAAGCCAATGCCAAAAATATATACATATTTTCCATGCACATTTCCATTAATACTTTTATTGCCATCACTTTTATCAGGGAGCTGTGTCGGAGAAACTAAAAAACAAAACAAAAACCTGAATATCTGATTTGGTCCATGCATTTGTTTAAGAAATCTACATTATAGAAAATCATTTTACATTTCTAACCAGATTGTATTTTCTCCTCTATCCCAAGGCCAAAGTCTCAGGTAGAAGCCCTTATAAATTACTGCGAGAGAAAAAAAGAAACAAAATATATTCTCTATTTTTAAAATCGTAAGGGAAAAAAAAATAAATTAACATTCATTTGAAGAAAACAAAAGTTACTTTTTTTGGTCAGAAAAAAGACTCCGAAGTAGCAAATAATAGAGCCATTTCAATTCATCTATGTATCAGAATTTATTTTTATAGCGCGATGGCCAGTAATGCTATTAGATCAATTAGGCAATGCCCTCGTTATGGCTTATTAATACTGAATTTCTGAACTGCTTCTATAATAGGCATCTGCAAAATTCTGTGCTCCTGTCATAAAACATTCAGATGTTCCTCTTTTTTTTTTTCCTAGGATCAACCACTACAACTATTGCAGGGATGCCTGAAATTTTCCAGAAATGAATCCATGATTGAAACACCATGAACCATCTTCCCTGGTGCATTTTGAGACCAAAATGAATTATCCTTCAGAACAATAGAACATTTCATGATGGAACACAAGAGTCTTGAGCGCAAGTACTATTAATTCCGCATCTATCATTCCAGTATGGCCTATGCATGTAGTAGATTACAAATCAAAGTGAAAGCTGGACTCACTGCGAGAGACAGCAATGGAAAAAAATACTCAAATGCTTTACACCAGGGGTCTCAAAATTCTTTGAGGGCTGCATCAGGGTTGTGTTTGACCTTGGAGTGGGTGTGCAGGGGGCATGACCAGTTGTCAAGCCTTTGTCATGGTCAGATCATTCTCTTCTTCGTCTGGACTTTCGGACCGCTACTCAACACCGCTGTTGTGCCTTGTCCGCTTTCCCCGCAGGCGGGCCCGTCTTATCTGCTTCCGAACGCTGAGGAATGTCCTAGCATGCCTCCCGGCCCCAGCCCTGGCTCCATGCCCAGACAGGCCGAGGAAGAAGAAGAAGTGCCTCCAGCCCCCAGCCCTGGCTCCATGCCCAGGCAAACGGAGCAACTAGACCCCTCCCCCTCCCCCACAGCATGTGAGCCTGAGGAAGGTCAATTACCAACAGCTGGGGATTGGAGTGACCCTCGCTTCAGGAGAATTGATAGGTGGCAGCAACAGAAGGAAGGGAGGGGCAGGCCTGGATAAGTGCTGAGTCATGGAGCCACACCCCATGGCCTATATAAAGGATCTGCTTTCTGGCATTCTCTGAGTCAGGCAAAGTCTACCTTATATTGCTGAAGTCACTTCCTGGTCTCCTGCCTGTCTTGAGAACTTTGCTAGGACTTTGGCAGAGCTGCAGAGGCACGCCTGATTTGGATTTTCCTGACCCGGCCGTCAGTGGAGGAGTGGGACACGACACCCACCCTCCCTCTTATTACCGTGTTTTCCTGAAAATAAGACCCTGTCTTGTATTTTTTTGAACTTCAAAATAAGCGCTTGGCCTTATTTTTGGGGATGCCTTATTATTTTGGGGCGTATGGAGCAAGACGGGTCTCCTCTTGCTGTCTTACCTCATTTCCAGCTGTCTCTCCCTAACCGTAACCAGAGGAAATGGCGGGGACCAGCTGCGCATATGTTTAAATATTTTTGGAAAGGGCTTATTTTCAGGGATGATTTATTTTCCGGGGGGGGGAGGGGCTTATTTTAGCACATGCACTCAAAATCCCGATTGCGCTTATTATCAGGAGATGTCTTATTTTAGGGGAAACAGGGTATAATCTTCCTTCCTTCCTTCCTTCCTTTCTTCCTTCCTTCTTCATTCTCCTCTCTTCTTCCTTTCCCACTTTCCTTATTTTTCCTTCCTTGCTCTTTTCCCATCTTCCCTTCTTCCCTTCTGTCCCTTTCTCCTTTCCTGTCCCTTCTTGGATGAGCAAATGCAAAAGGGGAAACATTTCTCCTTTTGTTTTGTTTTTAGTTTGTTTTGCTAGCCTCTACGTAAATGGAGCCTGGGAGGGCTGGCTGCTCTGTTTTCGCTAGCAGAGAAATGCAGGAGCCTGTAGCAGCCTAAAATGGAGCCCGGGGGGGACCACATGCGGCCCTCCCGAGTTCAATTTTCCCTGGCAGAGGCACTGCAGGCCAGTCCTTTGCTGTTTCCAGGGCAGCTCTGTGGGCCAGATGTAAGCACCCCATGGGCCAGATCTGGCCTGGGGGCCTTGCGTTTGACACCTCTGCCTTACACCAAGTCAAATCACGGGATTAGATCATCTTGTTCAACATTGCCTCGTCTGCATGGAAACTGTCTTTCAATGTATCAGAACCACAACTTTTGTAGTGCAGATACTCCTCGATTTACGACTATTTTGTTTAGGGACCATTTGAAGTTACAATGGTGATGAAAACAGTGATGTGCAGCCAATCCTCACGCTTATGACAATCGCAGCCTCCCCATAGCCACCTGATGAAAATATGGTGCTTGGCATCTGGCATGTAATTACAATGGTTGTTGCAGTGCCCAAAGTTATGTGGTCACCTTCCCAACTGGCTTCTGAGAAGCAAGGTCAATGGGTGGGAGCCAGTTTTGCTTAGCGACTGCAGAATTCACTTAACAACTGTGGCGATTTGCTTAACAATCATGGCAAAAGTCATAAAATCAGACATGACCCACTTTAACAGCCACCGAAAGTTTGGTTCCAATTGTGGTTGTAAGATAAGGACTACCTATATTACTCAGAAATACCTGCAATTGAACTTGCCATGTTTTGCACGTGTAAGCCAACTGTGTACCAAAATTTCCCCATGCAAGTAAAGAAAACAGCACATTCTCCTGTTGTTGTTTTTTTTGCTGTGGCAGCCTCATTACTTGGAAAATCCAGCACTGAATTCTTCAAAAGAACCAATAAACGCTGGCTCATCCAGTCAATGGTAGTTTGAACAATAAATCCCTTTTGACTTCATGGAATAAAACAAACAATTTTTTACTATGCGTTTTTTTTCCATCTTAAAATCCAAGTGTTCTGCTAAGTACTAATAAAGGAGAATATTTGTAGCTCAGGGTTGACATGCAGACGTTTCATTACTCAAACTAGGTAACATCATCAGTGCTACTCACTGATGATATTATCTAGTTTGGGTAGCAAAACGTCTGCAAGAAAACAAGCAAGCTCAGAGTCCCCCAAGGACCCCTCATGTTCTGCTAAGTATTACAATACATTCTTTGCACATAGTAGAGAAATGCATATTTACCTAAAAATACATGTTCTAGCACAATTAAGACCTAGGAGAGCTAATCCAACCAGGAACATTGCATTAGATGTTTTTATACAAGGCATCTTTCATTGAAATCCCTCATCAAGCTCTACTTTCAATAATGTGAAAGGTTAGTGCAATGAATAAATCTATTGATCTAAATCGGAGCCTTCAAACTTGGCAGCTTCAAACTTGGCAAATTCTGGGTGTTGAAGTCCGCAAGTCTTACAGCTGCCAAGTTTGGGGACCCCTGATCCAAATAAAGATCCAAGGTAGTATTTCATGAAGCTTTTTGACACTGCTTTCATGTGAGTTTGTGTGTTTGTGTGTTTGTGTTTGCTCCTCATTCCTTTTCTTTTCACATTATTTATCTTTTTAAGTCAGTATGAGAACTTTTGTTTTATACATACATACACACATATATACATACATACATACAAGGTAAAGGTTCCCCCGCACATGCGTGCTAGTCATTCCCGACTCTAGGGGGCGGTGCTCATCTCCATTTCAAAACCAAAGAGCCAGCGCTGTCCGAAGACGTCTCCGTGGTCACGTGGCCAACATAACTAAATGCCAAAGGCACACGGAACACTGTTACCTTCCCACCAAAGGTGGTCCCTATTTTTTCCACTTGCATTTTTTGCGTGCTTTCAAACTGCTAGGTTGGCAGAAGCTGGGACAAGTAACAGGAGATCACCCTGTTACATGGCACTAGGGATTCGAACCGCTGAACTGCTGGCCTTTGTTTGCCATTTTTTTTATCTAAACCCTTTTCTCTTTCAATAAATCTTGTTTAAGAAGATTGTGTTGATTTAATAATGAGCTTTACAACCTAGCATGAATGTACTGATATCTCTCTCTTCCCATGAAGGAAATCTCAGTGTTGTTTTTAAAATACTACAGAAATAGATCAAAAGTTAGTTACAACAGACTTTTTAAAAGCTAATTCAGCTTTCTGTAAGTGGCTTAAAACAGTTAAATATTATTTACTTTATAGTAGGCATAATAAACAGCCTTTTTCAGTTATTTTGATCATGGTATCTGGGACTGGAATTTAAGCTTGACCTAGGAACTAAGGCAGTAGTTTTAATCCAGGAGCTGCTGGGAGACAGAGATAGGAAAACAGCTTTGCTGGGGCAGTGATTACTACAAACTGACATTCCCAATTTTCTGAAAATAGGAAGGCTGCCACCTCATTAGAGGGAACAGTGTGTTATTAGTCTCTTGGCCCGTATCAGCTGTGGAAAATGCCGCATGCATTTCTCTGAGACCAGCTGAGAAATGCTGAAAAAAAGGGCTATCAGAACATGATTTCATGACAGAAGGAAAAAGAAAGATTTGCGACGTTCCCAAGATGAGAACCTGATGTGGAAGGTATTCTCCTTTTGCAGCAGCACAACACAGTACAGAGTTAGCTGATGCTGTAAGACATCAGTTTTACCACCATGTTTAATTTAATTAAAAATTAAATTACAGTTTTTTTTAAATTTACAGTTGAACTTCAGGCTACTTGTTAATACTGTTGTGCTCAATGGTAAGCCCCCTCCAATTCTACCAAGATCACAAACATTTAACAATATCAAAGTTTTTTAGCTTAATCATTCTTTTCCTTTGCTACTCTTTCAAAATCCCAATACTTATCTTCCAGTCAGCAGCAGGGAACTAATTCCCTTCTTCTGTTCCCTAGGGTTGTAATCACAGAATCAATGCCAGAGAGAATTAATATATTTTTTTTCACAGTTCCTTTCAACCCACTGGAAGAGTTCTGATTTTTGTCCCTGAAGGAGTTTGGTTGTCTTAGTCCCTCTTTTTTTTTTTTTTTTTTTTTTTTTGCAATTAACCAGCTGAGCTGTCTATATTTAGGTTTGGAAGATTAACTGTTGGAGTTTGACAATTGTAATAATATATGGGAAAGAACTTGAGAGACAAAGGTGAAAAGACACTGCCTGGGGAATGGTCAGATAAGAGAGGGGATACTGTAGCCTTCAGTTGGATAGTGGGTAGAATAAGAAGCCGAGAAGATACCCAGGTTTCTTGGGCTGCAAAGGAGACAGCAGGAGAATTATACTTTCAGACTTGTAGAATTCTGTTAATGTAGTGTTGGAAGAAATGTCTATCTAGGTTCAGTTCCAAGTGGGTAGAAAGACATTGGAAACATGATGGCTGATTGGAAAATATGATTTTAATGGTGGACAGGACCACATGGTTTGGGGTCCTGGGCAAAAAGGCACATGGGTGAGAGAAAGAAAGAGATTTATACTCTCTATAGGGCTTTGAATTTGAGCTTGTATTCTGATTGGTTGTCAGACTCCCATGGGATCACGCAGGGGTAACTTGGTAGGTTGTCTTTTGAGTCCCAGGCTTGGTTGAGCCTTGTTGGGTGATGCAATCTCCCCAGATGCCATGTGGTGAGTTCTGTTGCTAGATGGGTAAATGGGCTAATCCTAACTTTGTTGGATCTTGGGTGAGGACATTTGTTTATGACTAGACCTAGCTATCTCTTTATCTCTTAAGTGCTGACATCTGCTGTGGGCTATTGAGAAGGATGAGGGGCTATTAAGAGTGAGTCTGCTTCCTGCTTAAAAAACCATGTTTTTTCATTTCTCATCCAGGGAGGTACAATATTCTGCCTTTTTAATATTTCCTAGAATATTTCATTTTTCTAGGAGAGGGGTGGGTGCTAACTTCCTACAGTAACTTTACAATAGAATAGAATGAGCTCATTAAAAAAACGTTATTTCCTGACTGGCCTACCTGGTTAGGTTACTAGTTTGAAAGTGCAATTCTCCCACTGTCTTCTTTACAGCCTAAGAACTTAGGGAGAGTCTCTTGCAAGACTCTCGCCCTGCTCAGAATTCAGCCGTGGGCTCTGCTCTTTCTTATCTGACCATTCGCCCAGTCTTTCCCACATAATATTTCAGCAGTACAAACAAAGAAGGTTGCCTCTTCCATTTCTAATGATACAATTACCTATTGCCCCCCACACCCCCGGCCGCCCTTCCTTCAAAACTGCTGTATTATCATTAGGCGGTAGCGTTGGCATGGGCATATAAGAAATGAAGCTTTAGCGTTCTTACTGTTAATTGGCATGTCATACATACACCTTGCTTCCATTTCACTTGAAGGATGACTTGCAAATGGAAT
Organism: Ahaetulla prasina; assembly: GCF_028640845.1. Taxonomy (NCBI): domain Eukaryota; kingdom Metazoa; phylum Chordata; class Lepidosauria; order Squamata; family Colubridae; genus Ahaetulla; species Ahaetulla prasina. Next base: position 96,140,547 of record NC_080544.1, on the reverse strand, counting down.
GAATGTGAAATGAATCGCCTTGTTGCATCGGTGTGCACACTGCCCCTTTGGAAAAGCACTAATCTTAAAGATGCATTGTGTCTATTAGTGCCTACAACCCACATTATCTTAATTAGTCATGATGTATCATCCATCATGGTACAATCGCCTTTACAGGACCAGCAAGAATGGACTTGAGAGAGAGAGAATGAGAATGAGAGAGAGAGAGAGAGAGAGAGAGAGAGAGAGAGAGAGAAACCCAGATACTGATAGGATTAACATAACATAACATAACATAACATAACATAACATAACATAACATAACATAACATAACATAACATAACATAAAACATAACATAACATAATAACAGAGTTGGAAGGGACCTTGGAGGTCTTCTAGTCCAACCCCCTGCCGAGGCAGGAAACCCTACACCATTTCAGACAAATGGTTATCCAATATTTTCTTTAAAATTTCCAGTGTTGGAGCATTCACAACTTCTGCAGGCAAGTTGTTCCACTTATTGATTGTTCTAACTGTCAGGAAATTTCTCCTTAATTCTAAGTTGCTTCTCTCCTTGATTTGTTTCCACCCATTGCTTCTTGTTCTACCCTCAGGTGCTTTGGAGAATAGCTTGACTCCCTCTTCTTTGTGGCAACCCCTGAGATATTGGAACACTGCTATCATGTCTCCCCTAGTCCTTCTTTTCATTAAACTAGACATACCGAGTTCCTGCAACCGTTCTTCATATATTTTAGCCTCCAGTCCCCTAATCATCTTTGTTGCTCTTCTCTGCACTTTTTAGAGTCTCAACATCTTTTTTACATCGTGGCGACCAAAACTGATTAATTAATTAATTAAAAGTTAATTAATTAATTAAAAGTTAGTCACCTTCTGAATTTCACAGCTCATATGTAATGAGGTTGTCTAGCACCTCCCCAGTTTTGGATTTGTTTGTTTATTTTAAGGACAGCCAAAGGTTTGGGAATGAGCAAACCAAGTAGCCATGGCAACCAAGAGTTCTCAAAATTCATTATGTCTTCATGCTAGAGAGACTTTAATTTTCTTTGTGTTCCTACTGAAAGAATCCTACACTGCTTTAATTGGTCATTAATAATTACAGCAACAGTGGTAGAGCTGTGCTGCTAATTAGTTAAAAAATATCAATTAAGTAAATGATGGATTCCAAAGGTTTAGAAATGCTGGTTGAAGATTAAATGGCACGGATTGGATAGCCAGAAACTGGCTGTGGTAAGCTTTTATCAGCTGTTTCAGACCTTGCTGAGTTATGAAGGATCATGTATCCCATCCTCACAGCTAATGCTTGGTCTAAAACTTGGTTTTAGACTTGGTCTAAAGCTTGGTCTAACTGCTTGGTCTAAAACTTGGCAACTCCAAATCTCAACCAGCAAATGCTCAGTCTTACATATAGGAAAAAAGAACCCAAACACTAAGTACATACTAGATGGACATTACCTTACAGATGACCCCCATCCCGTTAAAGACCTTGGTGTTTTCATGTCAAATGATCTAAGTGCCAAAGCCCACTGCAACTACATAGCAAAAAAAAAGCTCTAAGAGTTGTAAACCTAATCTTGCGTAGCTTCTTTTCCAAAAACACCATACTACTAACCAGAGCATATAAAACATTTGCTAGACCAATTCTAGAATACAGCTCACCTGTTTGGAACTCTCACCATATCTCTGACATCAATACAATTGAACGTGTCCAGAAATATTTTACAAGAAGAGTTCTCCATTCCTCTGAAAACAACAAAATATCTTACCCCACCAGACTTGAAATCCTAGGCTTAGAAAACTTGGAACTCCGTCGCCTTCGACAAGACCTAAGTTTAACTCACAGAATCATCTATTGTAATGTCCTTCCTGTTAAAGACTACTTCAGCTTCAATTGCAATAATACTAGAGCAACTAATAGATTTAAACTTAATGTCAACCGCTTTAATCTAGATTGCAGAAAATATGACTTCTGTAACAGAATCATCAGTGCTTGGAATACTTTACCTTACTCTGTGGTCTCTTCCCATAATCCTAAAAGCTTTAACCAAAAACTCTCTACTATTGACCTCACCCCATTCCTAAGAGGACCATAAGGGGCGTGCATAAGCGCACAAACGTGCCTACCGTTCCTGCCATATTGTTTTTCTTTTCTTCTTCATATATATATATATATATATATATATATATATATATATATATATATATTTGTTTTCTGAGGTTTTCACGGGTGTTTGTATATAGGTCTTTGGTTGTTCGGGTTTTCTCCCGTGTAAAATTGGAAGTGTCTTGGCGACGTTTCGACGAAGTCTCATTCGTCATCTTCAGGCTTCAGCGTGCTTCTTGCTCCCAGAAGCACGGCTGAAGCCTGAAGATGACGAATGAGACTTCGTCAAACGCCGCCAAGACACTTCCAATTTTACACGGAGAAAACCCGAACAACCAAAGACCTATATACAAACACCCGTGAAAACCTCAGAAAACAAATATTGCACCTCACGGGAGGAAATCCACCATCTGACCAGGACCTATGAAAACTAGAAGTCCAAAGAGCTTCCATTTTATGTGACCTCGCATTCCTACTGAAACTGCCGCGATGAAAATTTAATTCCCAAATGCTTCCAATTGAAATTCCACTCCAACTCTGCAGCCACCAAACGCATCCTAAAAAGAACAGAATTGGCCTTAATCAGAAATGAACTTCACACAAAAGATTCCTCCTAGATCAAATCAACAAAGATCTCCTCACACTTCACCTCAAACTCAGCAACAAGATGCACCCGGCACTTTGGGACAAATCCAAACAACTTGTCGCCTGGAGAGCGAAACACAGACCACCCTCAAGACAGACACGCACACCAACAAACTCCGAAGACTACAAGAACGCCAGAAACAAACCCTCCACCCTCACAGCAACACATGAAACAAACAGTGCATAACATCTCAGATAGGATCCTCACCAAAGCTGAAACCGATGTCCTTTCCAAAGTTCAACTTTGCAGTCACTCCCAAATACATCCCCACTGAGACCATTATATGCGGAGTTGAAACCAGCCTGACCAAAATCAACCCCGATGGCGCTAACAAAATCAGACTCGAAATCACCAACATCCTCTGCAGCAGCAAGCCACCCAAAAGCAACTTACCCAAGAGGAACAGACAGCACTACTTAACCTGAAAAAGATACCAGCATAATAATCCTACCAGCAGACAAGGGCAACGCCACGGTGGTTATGAACACATCTGACTACCAAACCAAATTAACCAACCTACTCCAAGACCCTGCATACAAGCCCCTAAAACAGACCCCACCACCTACCTAGAAAACCACTAGATCCAAAATAAAAGCCTCCCCATCAGCGAAGAAATCCAACAAAGAATCATTCCCAGAGAGAAATCATCCAGATGCCCTAAGCTCTCGGCCTCCCAAGATACACAAAGAAGGAACCCCACTCAGACCCATAGTCAGCTCCATAGGCTCACCTCTACAAAACCTAGCCAAATTTCTCGCCAAACAACTACAGCCCTATGCAGAATCCATCGCCTCACATGTAAAAACTCATTCCAGTTCATAGAGATCATAAAGAAACAAAACTTACAGCCCAGCGACCTACTCGTGAGCTTTGATGTCATATCCTCTTCACCCAAGTGCCAATCAAAGAAGCCTTGACAGCTATCCAAAACAAATATAACCCCCAAGCACATACTAGATCTGACCAACCACTGCCTATCCAACACATACTTCATCTATAACGGACAAAAATACAAACAAATAGAAGGCGCACCCATGGGATCACCCTCTCACCTGTCATTGCCAACCTCTACATGGAACACTTTGAAACCCAAGCACTAGAAAATCTGATCACAAACCCAAACTCTGGCTCAGATACGTAGACGACACCTTCATAATCTGGCCACACGGGAAAGAAAACTTGAAAACTTCCTCACACACCTCAATAGCCTACACCCCAAAATACAGTTCACCATGGAAACAGAAGTTAACAACCAACTTCCTTCCTAGATGTCTTAGTCTACAAGAAACCCAATGGCTCCCTAGGACACACCATCTACCAGAAGAAAACACACACAAACCGCTATCTGCATGCACTCTCACACCACCACCCAGCACAGATCAACTCCGTAGCCAAGACACTCATCTCTAGGACAAAAAGCTTAGCTGACGGACAACACCTAAAAACCGAACTACACACTCTCACAAACGTACTAACATCCAATGGATTCCAGAGAAATAAGATTACCAAACTAATCCAAAAAGAACCCCCCACTAAAACCCAAGACAGAGAGCAAGAAAATGGCACAGCCCTCCTCCCATATATAAAAGGCACCACAGACAGAATCAGCAAGATCCTCCACAAACATAACATCAAGACAGCATTCTGCACAAACCAAAAAATATCCACCATCCTAAGAAACCCCAAAGACAAAATTGAGTTAGAAAATCAAGGAGTATATGAAATCCCATGCACCGCCTGCCCCACCACATACATTGGACAAACCAACAGAAGAATAAGTGCACGCATTGAAGAACACAAGAACTCATTCAAAAAAGAGGAACCAACTTCTTCCCTGGTCCAACACTTTAAAGTCACAGGACACGATATTGACTTTAAAAAGACCAGAACTATCGCCAAAACTGAACACTTTAACAACAGAATAATCAGAGAAGCCATCGAGATAGAAAAACGCCCACACAGCATGAACAAACGAGATGATACCTCCCGCCTACCAGCCATTTGGAAACCTGCCCTTATTGACAAACGTGTCCCTAACACGAGGAATGACACCAGACCCACACTCACGAGGTCCACACAGGATGTCACCACCACACATCCACCCAGAAAGCACACCCAAACCCACACTGATCAGGAAGCACGACCAAGGACCAGAAGCCAGACCGCAGCTGCAACATTAGCCACTTCAAACCCCTCCAATCCATACATGCAGCAGACTGACACCCACTACGAAGATGTAGCACGACCACGAACACGAAGCCAAACAGCAGCAGTGCAGCTCACCAGCTCAAATCCCCCTGCAGCACAGATTAGACTGAGCACAACCAAGCCCCCACCAACACAGGACACACCCCCATCCAATCAGAGCACAGAAAAAAAAACCCCATCCAATCAGAGCACAGCCAAGCTCCCACCCAATCAGTTCAAACCCCCACTAGCAGTTAAAAGGAAGAAACAGCTGCGATCACACATTGCTCCCAGAAGCTGAAGCCTGAAGATGACGAATGAGACTTCGTCGAAACGTCGCCAAGACACTTCCAATTTTACACGGGAGAAAACCCGAACAACCAAAGACCTATATACAAACACCCGTGAAAACCTCAGAAAACATATATATATATATATATATATATATATATATATATATATATATATATATATATATATGTATGTATTGCTCCCAGAAGCACGAAGCTGAAGCCTGAAGATGACGAATGAGACTTTGTCGAAACGTCGCCAAGACACTTCCAATTTTACGTGGGAAAAAACCCGAATAACCAAAGACCTACACACACACACACACACACACATATATATATATATACACACACACACACACAAACACACACACACATATGTATACACACACATATGTATACACACACATATGTATATACACACACCCACAGACACATACATACACACACATATATACATGAGGAAGAGGCCTTCATCCTGCAATGGATAGACCAGTGATGGAGAACCTTTGACATCACCGCATACCGGCCTGCATGTATGTATGTATATATGTATGTATGTTTTCAGAGGTTTTCGCAGGTGTTTGTATATAGGTCTTTGGTTATTCGGGTTTTCTCCTGCGTAAAATTGGAAGTGTCTTGGTGACGTTTCGACAAAGTCTCATTCGTCATCTTCAGGCTTCAGCTTCGTGCTTCTGGGAGCAATGTGTGATTCCAGCTGTTTCTTCCTTTTTAACTGCTAGTGGGGGTTTGAACTGATTGGGTGGGAGCTTGACTGTGCTCTGATTGGATGGGGTTTTTTTTTGTGCTCTGATTGGCTGGGGGTGTGTCCTGTTTGGGTGGGGGCTTGGTTGTGCTCAGATTAGTCTGAGTTGCAGGGGGATTTGAGCTGGTGAGCTGCATTGCTGTTGTTTGGCGTCATGGTCGTGGTCGTGCTACATCTTCATAGTGGGTGTCAGTCTGCTGCATGTATGGATTGGAGGGGTTTGAAATGGCTAATGTTGCAGCTGCGGTCTGGCTTCTGGTCCTTGGTCGTGCTTCCTGATCAGTGTGGGTTTGGGTCTGCTTTCTGGGTGGATGTGTGGTGGTGACATCCTATGTGGACCTTGTGAGTGAGGGTTTGGTGTCATTCCTCGTGTTAGGGACTCATTTGTCAATAAGGGTGGGTTTCCAAATGGCTGGTAGGCGGGAGGTGTCATCTCATTTGTTCATGCTGTGTGGGCGTTTTTCTATCTCGATGGCTTCTCTGATTATTCTGTTGTTAAAGTGTTCAGTTTTGGCGATAGTTCTGGTCTTTTTAAAGTCAATATCGTGTCCTGTGGCTTTAAGGTGTTGGACCAGGGAAGAAGTTGGTTCCTCTTTTTTGACTGAGTTCTTGTGTTCTTCAATGCGTGCACTTATTCTTCTGTTGGTTTGTCCAATATATGTGGTGGGGCAGGCAGTGCATGGGATTTCATATACTCCTTGATTTTCTAACTCAATTTTGTCTTTGGGGTTTCTTAGGATGGTGGATATTTTTTGGCTTGTGCAGAATGTTGTCTTGATGTTGTGTTTGTGGAGGATCTTGCTGATTCTGTCTGTGGTGCCTTTTATATATGGGAGGAGGGCTGTGCCTTTTTCTTGTTCTCTGTCTTGGATTCTAGTGGGGGGTTCTTTTTGGATTAGTTTGGTAGGTGGTGGGGTCTGTTTTTAGGGGCTTGTATGCAGACAGCATTACTTAACCTGAAAAAAGACACCAGCATAATAATCCTACCAGCAGACAAGGGCAACACCACAGTGGTTATGAACACATCTGACTACCAAACCAAATTAACCAACCTACTCCAAGACACTGCATACAAGCCCCTAAAAACAGACCCCACCACCTACCTAGAAAAAACCACTAGATCCAAAATAAAAGCCTCCCCCATCAGCGAAGAAATCCAACAAAGAATCATTCCCAGAGAGAAATCATCCAGATGCCCTAAGCTCTATGGTCTCCCCAAGATACACAAAGAAGGAACCCCACTCAGACCCATAGTCAGCTCCATAGGCTCACCTCTACAAAACCTAGCCAAATTGCTTGCCAAACAACTACAGCCCTATGCAGAATCCATCGCCTCACACGTAAAAAATTCAGTTCATAGAGATCATAAAGAAACAAAACTTACAGCCCAGCGACCTACTCGTGAGCTTTGATGTCATATCCCTCTTCACCCAACAAGAAAAACACAGACTTCAGAGGATAATTAGAACTGCAGAAAAAATAATTGCTACCAACTTGCCTTCCATTGAGGACCTGTATACTGCACGAATCAAGAAGAGGGCCGTGAAAATATTTGCAGATCCCTCGCATCCTGGACATAAACTGTTTCAACTCCTACCCTCAAAACGACGCTATAGAGCACTGCACACCAGAACAACTAGACACAAGAACAGTTTTTTCCCGAAGGCCATCACTCTGCTAAACAAATAATTCCCTCAACACTGTCAGACTATTTACTGAATCTGCACTACTATTAATCGTTTCATAGTTCCCATCGCTAATCTCTTTCCACTTATGACTGTATGACTATAACTTGTTGCTGGCAATCCTTATGATTTATATTGATATATTGATCATCAATTGTGTTGTAAATGTTGTACCTTGATGAACGTATCTTTTCTTTTATGTACACTGAGAGCATATGCACGAAGACAAATTCCTTGTGTGTCCAATCACACTTGGCTAATAAAAAATTCTATTCTATTCTATTCTATTCTATTCTATTCTATTCTATTCTATTCTATTCTATTCTATTCTATTCTATTCTACCCAAGTGCCAATCAAAGAAGCTGTGACAGCTATCCAAAACAAATATAACCCCCCTAAGCACATCCTAGATCTGACCAACCACTGCCTATCCAACACATACTTCATCTATAACGGACAAAAATACAAACAAATAGAAGGAGCACCCATGGGATCACCCCTCTCACCTGTCATTGCCGACCTCTACATGGAACACTTTGAAACCCAAGCTCTAGAAAAATCTGATCAGAAACCCAAACTCTGGCTCAGATACGTAGACAACACCTTTATAATCTGGCCACATGGGAAAGAAAAACTTGGTAACTTCCTCACACACCTCAATAGCCTACACCCCAAAATACAGTTCACCATGGAAACAGAAGTTAACAACCAACTTCCCTTCCTAGATGTCTTAGTCTACAGGAAACCCAATGGCTCCCTAGGACACACCATCTACCAGAAGAAAACACACACAAACCGCTATCTGCACACACTCTCACACCACCACCCAGCACAGATCAACTCTGTAGCCAAGACACTCATCTCCAGAACAAAATGCTTAGCTGATGAACAATACCTAAAAACCGAACTACACACTCTCACTAACGTACTAACATCCAATGGATTCCAGAGAAATAAGATTACCAAACTAATCCAAAAAGAACCCCCCACTAGAATCCAAGACAGAGAACAAGAAAAAGGCACAGCCCTCCTCCCATATATAAAAGGCACCACAGACAGAATCAGCAAGATCCTCCACAAACACAACATCAAGACAACATTCTGCACAATCCAAAAAATATCCACCATCCTAAGAAACCCCAAAGACAAAATTGAGTTAGAAAATCAAGGAGTATATGAAATCCCATGCACCGCCTGCCCCACCACATACATTGGACAAACCAACAGAAGAATAACGCATTGAATAACGCATTGAAGAACGCAAGAACTCAGTCAAAAAAGAGGAACCAACTTCTTCCCTGGTCCAACACCTTAAAGCCACAGGACACGATATTGACTTTAAAAAGACCAGAACTATCGCCAAAACTGAACACTTTAACAACAGAATAATCAGAGAAGCCATCGAGATAGAAAAACGGCCACACAGCATGAACAAACGAGATGACACCTCCCGCCTACCAGCCATTTGGAAACCCACCCTTATTGACAACGAGTCCCTAACACAAGGAATGACACCAGACCCTCACTCACAAGGTCCACACAGGATGTCACCACCACACATCCACCCAGAAAGCAGACCCAAACCCACACTGATCATGAAGCACGACCAAGGACCAGAAGCCAGACCGCAGCTGCAACATTAGCCATTTCAAACCCCTCCAATCCATACATGCAGCAGACTGACACCCACTATGAAGATATAGCACGACCACAACCATGACGCCAAACAACAGCAATGCAGCTCACCAGCTCAAATCCCCCTGCAACTCAGACTAATCTGAGCACAACCAAGCCCCACCCAAACAGGACACACCCCCATCCAATCAGAGCACAAAAAAACCCCCATCCAATCAGAGCACAGCCAAGCTCCCACCCAATCAGTTCAAACCCCCACTAGCAGCTAAAAGGAAGAAACAGCTGCAATCACACATTGCTTCCAGAAGCACGAAGCTGAAGCCTGAAGATGACGAATGAGACTTTGTCGAAACGTCGCCAAGACATTTCCAATTTTACGCAGGAGAAAACTCGAATAACCAAAGACCTACATATGTATGTACGTATATATATACATACATATCTATATATGTATACATATCTGTACATATCTATATACATCTATATGTATGTATGTGTCTGTCTGTCTGTCTATCTATCTATCTATCTATCTATCTATCTATCTATCTATCTATCTATCTATCATCTAACTAGCTAGCTATACACACACACACACACACACACACACACACACACATACACACATTTATATACATATATATGCATCTATCTATCTATACACACAAATGTATGTTTATATACATTTGTATGTATCTACACACACACACACACAGACACACCAACTGTATATACAGCACCTGAATTTTGGTTACATGATTGTGGGAATTCTGCAACACATGTAAGTGCAAGTGCCATTGTAAATTCAAATGGTCACTAAATGAATGGTTATAAGTTGAGGACAACTCATATTACTTACTCCCCATGTATACTTTCTCTGCATCCTCCACTTGCCTAGTCACAACCCAAAAACTGGATGGATCACTCTGAGGCTGATTTTTTTTTTTTTACTAAATACGTTTGACTTCAGAATCTGCACCTTGGTTAGCCTTATTTTCAGAACTATTATTTATTTATTTAGCGTATGGCGATGTTACATTAGTCCAGAAACCACAGTGTTAGCACAAAGTAGTTTTTAGCTGATGACAGTTGCTAATCTATTCGGTTCACACTCATGTGCTATGCATCATGCACCACAAATGGTGGACTAGATGCACACTCACAAAGGTTCGAGGGCATTCTGTAGCATCATCCGGGGCTTCTCCCTCCACTGATGTCACCTTGCACTCAGGCGACACTTTGAGGAAGGTCTGAGACTGGTTGGAGTCACACTTTTGCACAAAGAACTGTGATCTTCCCACAAAATAGTATCTATTTATCTACTATTGCATGTAGCATGCTTTTGAACTGCTAGGTTGGCAGAAACTGAGGCAAGTGATGGGAGCTCACTCCGCTAAGTGATGCTTAGGACTCGAACCGCCAAAGTATGGAATTTTTCCAGTGTCATTAAGCCACTGAGCCACTGGGTCTCTATAGAACTGTTATTCCTTATTATGAAGGAGTAGGGGGTGACCTGGGAGAAGGTTTTAAAAGCCATTAAAGGGAGGGAGTGGAGGGAGGGAAAGAGGGAAGGAAGGAAGGAAGGAAGGAAGGAAGGAAGGAAGGAAGGAAGGAAGGAAGGAAGGAAGGAAGGAAGGAAGGAAGGAAAGGAGCCATTAAAGAGAACAGAAGGAAATTGCAAAGTCATTAGAGGACATCATGAGAATGAAATTCAAAAATCCTGCTTTGGTTTTGTTCAGCAGAATATAGGATAGAGAACAAATTGTCAGGCTTTCAAGATTCTGTTGTTGTTGTTTTTTACTTTAGTACAATAAACAGCATTCTGGGAATCTGCATGCCTGTGTCTTGACCTGGCTTACTCTGGAGAGCTGATACAGTGCATCAGCATGGACAGAGATACACAGACACTTGATAATTAAATGTCTTGAAATGCTACTCGTCTTAAATGGATTGTTGTGGGGAGAAAAAAAGCAGCTTTAATTACGAGTAGTTTACAAACACTTCTGGCAAGCATGCATTATAAAACTTCAAGCAGATTTTAGGAAAAAATAATTTGGATTAGAATTTTAAAAATGTTTCAATGACATGAGCAAAATATATCATTGTTTCTGTAATGGGAACATTACAGGTCCACAGAAATTTCAAATTAAAGATGTTTGGAGTTTGAAAGATCTGTTGTGATATAGCCAGTGTCTGAATTCTGACCATACCTTGCAACATTGTTCAGTGGTCAAAGTAGCATTGTAATCTTTTCAAAAAGCTCAACTTTTTTCATACCACTGGGAAGCAGCACTGAGTATTTCTAAAATATTTTTGCATGTTTCCTTTCATCAATGTGATTAAATGGTCCTGATAAAACTTTTGAATCTATTTTTCTTTTATGGGAACCTTATAGAGCCTGCCTTCCTTCCTTCCTTCCTTCCTTCCTTCCTTCCTTCCTTCCTTCCTTCCTTCCTTCCTTTCTTCCTCCCTGCCTCCCTCTCTCCCTCCCCCTCTCCATCCATCCATCCATCCATCCATCCATCCATCCATCCATCCCAGATAATCAGAAAGAACACAGACAGATGCATAAAACCCAATGCCCAGGTAGATAGGAATCAACATCAGATAAAAATAATGAAGAAACAATACACCACCCCAAAACAAGGAAGAAACCATACCCCAATCAAAGCTGGTAGGACAAATTGCCATATCTAAATAGTTAGGAAGCTCTTCTTCCCCATGCACTAACCCATAAGAGAAGCAAAGTGGAGAACACCAAGAAATGAAGGCCTTTTTATTTATTTATTTATTTTATCGAGTACATAATATAGATAATATATATATAAGTGTAAGCATGAATTGAATACATAAAATGAATACAATTAAAGGGAACATTAGGACAGGGATGGTAGGCACACTGGTGCTCTTATGCATGCCCCTTACAGACCTCTTAGGAGTGGGGTGAGGTCAACAGTAGACAGTCTTAGGTTAAATTTTTTGGGGTTTTGGGATGAGACCACAGAGTCAGGTAGTGCATTCCAGGCATTGACCACTCTGTTGCTGAAGTCATATTTTCTGCAATTGAGTTTGGAGCAGTTCACTTTAAGTTTGTATCTATTGTGTGCTTGTGTATTGTTGTGGTTGAAGCTGAAGTAGTCATTGACAGGTAGGACATCGTAGCAGATGATTTTTTGAGCTATGCTCAGGTCATACTGAAGGCGGTGTAGTTCTAAATTTTCTAAACCCAGAATTTCAAGTCTGGTAGCATTAGGTATTTTGTTGCGAGCAGAGGAATGGAGGACTCTTCTTGGGAAATATTTTGAATACTTTGAATGCAGAAAAGCAGCTCTGAATATTTGGACTATGGTTGCTTCTATTTGGATTGTGTAGGTTGCTTCGTCTACAGTATGTATAATTTTTATATTATGTAAATAAATTATTGAATGATGTGTCAAGGTCCAAAATAGATGCAAGAAGAGTTGCTTTATTATGCAGTTTCTTTTGACCTAGTTCCTTCAAAAGAGAATATTTAACAAACTTCTCCAGATTTTTTTTTTACTTATTCTTACTTAAATCCGCTTAATACCCAAGTATCAAGTTAGGATAGTTGTAATAATTGTGCATGAAAGGAAGATCACAGAAGCCACAACCATGGAACCATCGCAAGCAGGATCTTCTTCTAAAACATCTCCCTATTGCTGATGTTGGTAGGATATACTGTAGCAGAAACTTAGAAAACGTTAGGTACAACTGCCATGTCTATCAACAGCTGACGTAAGCTCGGTCACTCTATTACTTTATCTAGCTCACACTAATCTTCTCTGGAGCCAGGACAGCAAATACCCAAGTAGCGCTCTTTGAGAAGTTCTATGGTAGGGGGCCATGACTTTTTGTAGATGGAGGTCTGCACTTGACTTTTGTGTGTCATTCCAAAGTGTGTTAATTCACAATAAGCAGTGAGTTGGGTCTGGAGGAGAACTGAATTCTCATTTCCTTGACATGAACTATATTTCATTTTAACGCAACATAGTTGTGATCATCTCCAATTATGTGCTTTTAATTGTTTCCCTTTCTTCCAAAATTACAATATAATGAGCATGGAGGTTTCAGAGAATCATACCCCAAACTGGGAGCCCCATGTGTCGCATATAGGTGCAGGTGGCAACTTTTGATCTATTACCTAATCCATTTAATTGGTCTTAGGGGATTCTTTGAAATTGAAAAATTAAATTATATGTAATGATATGCATGTACTCTATTGTTGGAATGTTGCACTTCTCCCTAACGGAATATTAGTTCCCCTACAAGAGTTAGTTGGTGGCTGATGTTCTTAAAATCAGTAATGTATCTAAATTAGCCCTGAGACAGAATGCTAGCAGTGCAATCCTTGCAGAGATACAATAATTCTGAAAACTCAAGAAAGGAAGGTATTAATAAGCAGTTCTTAATAGGCTGCTGCCTTAGTGAGAAATCGGTGGGGCTCTGAATCATTTCTTCTTTCTGCTCCAGACAACTGAAATTGTAATGGCTATGGGAATGCAACACTCAAGAGGAATAAAAAAGTGAGTGAATAGTTCTTTAAAATATATTGATTTAACAGATCTGCTTCTCCGATGACAAGTTCGTGGATTTTAAACAAATTGTATTCAATCAGCTCACCACTGAGATTCGGTTACGAGCTGTTCAAGGGCTCACTACAAGCCATCATGTTCCGAGTGAAGCCCTATATGTTATAGTTATGAGTGTTTGGGGGATGTTTAATAGGGAAAGATAAAAGGGCTAGAGAGAAAGAGACAGCAAATCCACAAGGTAAGAAAAAATATGCAAGAAAGTTGAAAGAGCTGATTCACCCTGCAGAAATGGGTGCTTGGCTGAAGGCCCCGGCATTCACTGATGGTCTCTCTTCCAAGTACCATGCAGACCTGAACCTAGTTATCTCGTTAATCCAGACAAGATCAGCTATATTATGCCATCTGCTGATAAAAAATTAGATAGTTTTAATTCAATTGAGTTAAATGGAAAGCTGACATTCCATAAAAGTAAGGTAGGGTGAGCTGCAAAAAAATCAGTGAACCAGTAGATGTCATCAGTGAAAGAAAAAAGAATCGAACCCTTCTCTGCCATCTAGTGCTCATCCAGACTTTTGCAGTACATGTGCAGTAGTCCTCATCCTGCAGGACTGTTTCCAATAATACATCTGGATTCTGCAATGTTCCTTAGGGATTCTTGGAAAATCAAAATAATGAATAGTTGCAATCTATTGCTTTGGTACTATGGCTGACAATCCCAAGGGATAGGTTTGAGTAATGGCAGTTTGCTTAGAAAATTGGTAATTCTGGGCCTAGCCATGCCTAAGAGGGTGGTATTCTATGAACGGTTAAAGTAGTCTTCAACAGGAAGGACATTGTAACGGATGATTCTATGAGTTAAGCACAGGTCTTGTCGGAGTCGGCGGAATTCTAAGTTTTCTAAACCCAGGATTTCAAGTCTGGACTAGGTTAGAAAGCAGGAGGCCATAACTTTTAGTTCCACCTTAATTATGAAATCTGGCTGGGTGTTTTGGGGCCAATCACTAGAAGACTGCAAGTTCTAGTCCCACCTTAGGCATGGAAGCCATTGTGGGTGTTTTGGGGCCAATCACCAGGAGATTGTGAGTTCTAATCCCACTTTAGGCACCAAAGCCAGCTGGGTGACTTTGGACCACTCACTCTTTCTCAGCCCAACTCATCTGATAATTTTAGGTAAAATAGGAGTTAGCTGCCTTGAGTTATTTATAAAAATAATAAAGGCGGGATATGACATAACATAAATAATGGAGATGCGGTGGCTCAGGGGCTAGGACGTTGAGCTTGTCGATCGAAAGGTCGGCAGCTCGTTGGTTCGAATCCCTAGTGCTGCCATGTAATGGAGTGAGCTCCTGTTACTTGTCCCAGTTTCTGCCAACCTAGCAGTTTCGAAAGCATGTAAAAATGCAAGTAGAAAAAATAGGGACCACCTTTGGTGGGAAGGTAACAGCGTTCCGTGCACCTTTGGCATTGAGTCATGCCGGCCACATGACCACGGAGATGTCTTAGGACAACGCTGGCTCTTCAGCTTTGAAACGGAGATGAGCACCGCCCCCTAGAGTTGGCAACGACTAGCACGTACCTTTACCTTAAAATAAATAAAAATAAATATTAAAAAACAGGCAAGGGCCCTGATGGAAGCTATCTAATGATAGCTGGGCCAGTGATGGGATTCAAATAATTTAACAACCGGTTCTCTGCCCTAATGATTTCTTCAAACAACCAGTTTGCCAAACTGCTCCGAAAGTTAACAACCGGTTCTCCCGAAGTGGTGTGAACTGGCTGAATCCCACCACTGAGCTGGGCCCATAGCATGTTCTAACATTCAGAATAGGCCTATTTATGCAAAAAATATTGAGGGTTCTGGTTAGAATTATATAGTAATGTGTTCTGGTTATCCTTCAGACATGAAGGTATATAATATAAGATTTTCCTTTCTGGTTCTATGAAATTATTTGAAACTAATTCTAAACTTTAAAAAAAAATCCAGTCCTTCCCCCTGAAGTCAATTGAAAAACTAGGTTTCTTCTATCAGACTACTTACCAGGACTTATTTTTCCATCTCATCAACTTCGGAACAAAAACTGGAAGAAAAATAATTAAAAATTGGATGATGTTATAAATAGTACAAAAGTATTTACATGCTTCCTGGGCAAAAAAATTAAAACTACTAATACATTGTAATAGCTTTTTGATTAACTCCTTGGCATCAGGAGTAAGATTTTACATGGTTGCAAAATTCTCTTTCCATCAATAAAAATATCCTAAACCACATGTCTCAGTGTAATTAAATTTAGTTATCTTCACTGAACATGTTTTTGTTGTGATATGTCCTTGGACTGATCCCTAAGATGGACAGAAAAAAGAAAGGTTAAACAGCAACTTCTCTGGTTGTCGTGCAAAAAATGTATGGCATGAATTAGATTCCCAACTTTCTCTTTCTCACTATGGCCCCTCTATGGACTTCATGCAATATTGCTTAAAAATATAAATTATAGCCTCTCCTGCAGTTATTAGCTGAAGGATTAAGGTTATGAAATATTGGGCAAATGGATTTTAGCAATAGATAGAAAAGAAATAGTTCAGTTCGGGACTGATTTAGGAAATGGGAAAATAGATCTTCAAACATGAGAAGATACAAGATCATGTTGCATCAGCAGTAGCAGCATCTCTATCTTGCTATGTCAGCCTGCCTATCATCTATATTTATCATCTCTCTCTATCAGTCTTTTTTCTTTCTGTCTCTCTTATGACGCTATCTATCTATCTATCTATCTATCTATCTATCTATCTATCTATCTATCTATCTATCTACCTACCTACCTACCTACCTACCTACCTACCTACCTACCTACCTATTATCTATCTATCTATCTATCTATCTATCTATCTATCTATCTATCTATCTATCTATCTATTATCTATCTATCATCTATCTACCTACCTACCTACCTACCTATCTATCTATCTATCTATCTATCTATCTATCTATCTATCTATTTATCTATTATCTACCTATCCATCCATCTATCTATCTATCTATCTATCTATCTATCTATCTATCTATCTATCTATCTATCTATCTATCATCTATCTATCTACAGGATTTCGTATGCCTCCAGACACCCAGCAAATCTGGGCTTGCATGGTATGTTAAAGCAATGCAAGAAAGTTACAAGTTTATGTTTCAGGAAATTTTCAATCTAAATTTACAGTCACAGATAATAAATCAGTAGAGAGAGCAGAGGAAATAATGAAACAAGAAATAAATGGGAATGTTGAAAAGTGTATGGATTTTGTGTAAGTTAAGCTATAATGAGAGATAGCCCAATGTCTGTTTGAAACACCAGTTTGAAAGAAAGCGATATGAAGGCAAGTAATCCACAGGATGGGCTCTTGGCCAAGAGTCTGACATGAGGTCAGGAATTGTTTTGAAATTGGGGTCTATTTATCACCTATTTTCTAAGGATGTTTACATCATTCAAATTTACATAAGAGCAAAACAGAAATAATGCTGGCAATCAAATTTTGTTCAATCCCCCTGTAAGACAAGTAGACCTGATTTCCAAACTAACCTGTGGATTTTAGGCACTAGAATTGTTCTTTAAATTTTAAGTTAAGAAGTAGTTCTTAACTGATGACCATTTGAAGTTACAATAGTGCTGAAAAAAGTGATTTACAACCAGTCATCACCCTTACAATCATTGCAGCATTCCCCCCCCCCCCCGCCCCATGATCAAAATTCAGCAACTAATTTGCTAGGCCACTAGCATATATACGGTAGCTGCGACCACCATTTGCAACTTTCCCAGCTGGCTTCTGATAAGCAAAGTCAATGGGGAAAGCTGCATTTATATATTATATATTATATATCTTATTTTGTCACAACAATATACACAAGCATCAACATAAAATAACTACATATCATATAAGCATATATATGAGCAAAAGTATGCAATAACTATATTAATTTGATATAATGAAAGGAAACAATAGGACAGGAACGGTAGGCACTTTTGTGCTCTTATGCACGCCCCTTATAGTCCTCTTAGGAATGGGGTGAGGTCAATAGTAGACAGTTTTTGGTTAAAGCTTTTGGGATTTTGAGAAGAGACCACAGAGTCAGGTAGTGTGTTCCAAGTATTAACAACTCTGTTACTGAAGTCATATTTTCTGCAAACAAGATTGGAGCGGTTAACATTAAGCTTAAATCTATTGTGTGCTCGTGTATTGTTGCAATTGAAGCTGAAGTAGTCTTCAACAGGAAGGACATTGTAATGGATGATTCTTGTTTGGATTCTTTTTTCCAATATGTAAGACTGAGCATTTGCTGGTTGAGATTTGGAGTTGCCAAGTTTTAGACCAATCGGATACAAAGTCAAGGTCTTTTTGAAGGGTAGTAGTATTGTTGGTGGTGTTAAATAGTTTGACATCATCAGGAAAGAGAACACAATAACTTGAGATATGGTCACAGAGATCATTTATGTATAGTATGAAGAGCGTTGGTCCAAGAACGCTGCCTTGAGAAATGCCATTTTTGACAGGAACAGGATTTGATAGAGCATTGCCAATTTTGATCACTTGTTGTCTGTTTGACAGGAAAGCAGTTATCCAATTGTGAAGAGGTCCTGAAATGCCATAGGATTTTACTTTTAGGAGAAGTTTATCATGTACTACTGAGTCAAAAGCTTTGCAGAAGTCTATGCAGATTGCATCTATTGCTTTGCCTTGATCAAGATTAGTAGTCCATATGTTTCTGCAGTAGAGAAGTTGTAAGTTACATGATAATTTTTTTCTGAAACCAAATTGCTTATTAGAGAGTAGGTTGTTTCTTTCTAGGTGGAGGGTAATGGATTGGTTGATGATAGATTCCATTACTTTGCAGGTGACACAGCATAGAGAGATTGGTCTGTAATTTTCAACTAGGCTGGGATCTCCTTTTTTGAAGATAGGGATGACTGTGGCTAGAGACCAAAGTTTGGGAAGGGAACTAATCGTGAAAGCTTTATCAAAGATTATGCTTAGGGGTTCTGCTATAATAGTGGAAAGTTTTTTTAAGAAGTATGCACATAGTCCATCAGGCCCAATAGATAAAGATGGTTTCAGGTTGCGAAGAGCTTTTTCAACATTATCTTCTGTGAAGTCTATATGTGTTAAGTCGTTGTACTCATTGTTGGTACGATTGGGGAATGTCGGATATGAGCCATCACTGTTAACAAAGACTGAGCCAAAGAATGCTTAAGCAAAGAATGCTTAAGAATCGTGTGATTCACTGAATGATTGCAGCAAGAACTTGTAAAATCAGGCATGATTCACTTAATAACCTCGCTTAACAACACACTTCCATTCTCAATATTGTTTGTAAGTCAGAGACTACTTATCAGCTTTTCTTATGATCATCACTTACGATCATCACAACATCCTCACAATCACGTGATCAAAATTTGGGTCAACTGGCATATGTTTACGGTGGTTGCAGCAACCCAGGGACACGTGATGGTCATTTGCGACCTTCCTAGCCAGCTTCTGATTAGCAGTCAACGGGAAACCAGGTTTACTTAATGACCACATGATTCACTTAGCTGCAATGATTCGTTTAACAATTGTGGCAAAAAAAAAAGTTTTAAAATTGGGCATGACTCACTTAATAACTGCCTTGCTTAGCAACTGAAATTCTGATCCCAACTGTGATCATTAATCAGGGACTGTCTCTGTCGTTCACTCTCCAAGATTGACTCAGATGACTCTCCAAGATTGACAAGGTTGACTCAGCCTTCCATCCTTTATAAGGTAGGTAAAATGAGGACCCAGATTGTTGGGGGCAATAAGTTGACTTTGTATATAATATACAAATGGATGAAGATTATTGCTTGACATAGTGTAAGCCGGCCTGAGTCTTCGGAGAAGGGCGGGATATAAATGCAAAAAAAAAAAAAAGATAGATTCCCCAATATAGAAATAAATTCAATGTAAAAAATATGAAGTGATTTCATTCCTCCTCTTCGCCTCATTCTGTTCAAAAAGGAATTAAGTTTCTCCCCACATATGTAATCGGGATTTGCACTGTCGGTGGGCCTACCTTCATGGCATCCAAGACTTAGCCTGAGATCCTTGAAAGAATGACCTTCTGGTTTTGCGTGATCTGTCCCAGTGGCAGACATGCCGGGACATCCATCTTTTAGGGTAGAAAACCTGCAAGCATCAAGGCTAGAGTCTGGTAGGCCTTGGGCCAGTTGCATTGGTGGCAGAGTGATAAAAGATCTTGGCTGCAGTTCATTTGCCTGTGATGGACACTGCCTAAAGATCTCTCCACCCCCACCCGCAAACGTGCGTCCTATTTCTATGTCTACCCAGGCAAAATCAATCATGCTATTGGTCTGTAAAGTTGTCAGCAGAGATGAGATTTTGTGTCCCGTTAATGATCTGCCTGATTGATTGCCTTATGGAAATGCGGAGTTCCAATCTCGATGCCCCAAATAATCTACCATTTGTTTTTATTTATTTATTTAATTTTGTCATAACAATATATGTAGGTATCGTACAAAAAGATTATATAATATATGAACACATATATGAGTAAATATAAGGAGGTATAAGCATATATATATATATATATATATATATATATATATATATATATATATAGGTCTTTGGTTGTTCGGGTTTTCTCCCGTGTAAAATTGGAAGTGTCTTGGCGACGTTTCGACGAAGTCTCATTCGTCATCTTCAGGCTTCAGCTGCGTGCTTCTGGGAGCAATGTGTGATCGCAGCTGTTTCTTCCTTTTAACAGGAAGAAACAGCTGCGATCACACATTGCTCCCAGAAGCACGGTTGAAGCCTGAAGATGACGAATGAGACTTCGTCAAACGCCGCCAAGACACTTCCAATTTTACACGGAGAAAACCCAACAACCAAAGACCTATATACAAACACCGTGAAAACCTCAGAAAACATATATATATATATATATATATATATATATATATATATATATATATATATATATATATATATATATATATATATATATATATATATATGTCTTTGGTTGTTCGGTTTTCTCCCGTGTAAAATTGGAAGTGTCTTGGCGACGTTTGACGAAGTCTCATTCGTCATCTTCAGGCTTCGCGTGCTTCTGGGAGCAATCCCAGAAGCACGAAGCTGAAGCCTGAAGATGACGATCCTGAAGCTGAAGCCTGAAGATGACAATCCCAGAAGCACGAAGCTGAAGCCTGAAGATGACGAATGAGACTTCGTCGAAACGTCGCCAAGACACTTCCAATTTTACACGGGAGAAAACCCGAACAACCAAAGACCTATATACAAACACCCGTGAAAACCTCAGAAAACAAATATTGCACCTCTACGGGGAGGAAATCCACCATCTGACCAGGACCTATGAAAAACTAGAAGTCCAAAGAGCTTCCATTTTATGTGACCTCGCATTCCTACGAAACTGCCGCGATGAAAATTTAATTCCCAAATGCTTCCAATTGAAATTCCACTCCAACTCTGCAGCCACCAAACGCATCCTAAAAAGAACAGAATTGGCCTTAATCAGAAATGAACTTCACACAAAAAGATTCCTCCTAGATCAAATCAACAAAGATCTCCTCACACTTCACCTCAAACTCAGCAACAAGATGCACCCTGCACTTTGGGACAACTAAACAACTTGCCGCCTGAGAGCAAACACAGACCACCCTCAAGACAGACACGCACACCAACAAACTCAAGACTACAAGAACGCCAGAAACAAACCCTCCACCCTCACAGCAACACATGAAACAAACAGTGCATAACATCTCAGATAGGATCCTCACCAAAGCTGAAACCGATGTCCTTTCCAAAGGATTCAACTTTGCAGTCACTCCCAAAATACATCCCCACTGAGACCATTATATGCGGAGTTGAAACCAGCCTGACCAAAATCAACCCCGATGACGCTAACAAAATCAGACTCAAATCACCAACATCCTCTGCAGCAGCAAGCCACCCAAAAGCAACTTACCCAAAGAGGAACAGACAGCACTACTTAACCTGAAAAAGATACCAGCATAATAATCCTACCAGCAGACAAGGGCAACGCCACGGTGGTTATGAACACATCTGACTACCAAACCAAATTAACCAACCTACTCCAAGACCCTGCATACAAGCCCCTAAAACAGACCCCACCACCTACCTAGAAAAACCACTAGATCCAAAATAAAAGCCTCCCCATCAGCGAAGAAATCCAACAAAGAATCATTCCCAGAGAGAAATCATCCAGATGCCCTAAGCTCTACGGCCTCCCAAGATACACAAAGAAGGAACCCCCACTCAGACCCATAGTCAGCTCCATAGGCTCACCTCTACAAAACCTAGCCAAATTTCTCGCCAAACAACTACAGCCCTATGCAGAATCCATCGCCTCACATGTAAAAACTCATTCCAGTTCATAGAGATCATAAAGAAACAAAACTTACAGCCCAGCGACCTACTCGTGAGCTTTGATGTCATATCCTCTTCACCCAAGTGCCAATCAAAGAAGCCTTGACAGCTATCCAAAACAAATATAACCCCTCCAAGCACATCCTAGATCTGACCAACCACTGCCTATCCAACACATACTTCATCTATAACGGACAAAAATACAAACAAATAGAAGGCGCACCCATGGGATCACCCTCTCACCTGTCATTGCCAACCTCTACATGGAACACTTTGAAACCCAAGCACTAGAAAAATCTGATCACAAACCCAAACTCTGGCTCAGATACGTAGACGACACCTTCATAATCTGGCCACACGGGAAAGAAAAACTTGAAAACTTCCTCACACACCTCAATAGCCTACACCCCAAAATACAGTTCACCATGGAAACAGAAGTTAACAACCAACTTCCTTCCTAGATGTCTTAGTCTACAAGAAACCCAATGGCTCCCTAGGACACACCATCTACCAGAAGAAAACACACACAAACCGCTATCTGCATGCACTCACACCACCACCCAGCACAGATCAACTCCGTAGCCAAGACACTCATCTCTAGAACAAAATGCTTAGCTGATGAACAACACCTAAAACCGAACTACACACTCACAAACGTACTAACATCCAATGGATTCCAGAGAAATAAGATTACCAAACTAATCCAAAAAGAACCCCCACTAAAACCCAAGACAGAGAGCAAGAAACGGCACAGCCCTCCTCCCATATATAAAAGGCACCACAGACAGAATCAGCAAGATCCTCCACAAACATAACATCAAGACAGCATTCTGCACAAACCAAAAATATCCACCATCCTAAGAAACCCCAAAGACAAAATTGAGTTAGAAAATCAAGGAGTATATGAAATCCCATGCACCGCCTGCCCCACCACATACATTGGACAAACCAACAGAAGAATAAGTGCACGATTGAAGAACACAAGAACTCATTCAAAAAGAGGAACTAACTTCTTCCCTGGTCCAACACTTTAAAGTCACAGGACACGATATTGACTTTAAAAAGACCAGAACTATCGCCAAAACTGAACACTTTAACAACAGAATAATCAGAGAAGCCATCGAGATAGAAAACGCCCACACAGCATGAACAAACGAGATGATACCTCCGCCTACCAGCCATTTGGAAACCTGCCCTTATTGACAAACGTGTCCCTAACACGAGGAATGACACCAGACCCACACTCACGAGGTCCACACAGGATGTCACCACCACATCCACCCAGAAAGCACACCCAAACCCACACTGATCAGGAAGCACGACCAAGGACCAGAAGCCAGACCGCAGCTGCAACATTAGCCACTTCAAACCCTCCAATCCATACATGCAGCAGACTGACACCCACTACGAAGATGTAGCGACCACGAACACGAAGCCAAACAGCAGCAGTGCAGCTCACCAGCTCAAATCCCCTGCAGCACAGATTAGACTGAGCACAACCAAGCCCCCACCAACACAGGACACACCCCAGCCAATCAGAGCACAGAAAACCCCATCCAATCAGAGCACAGCCAAGCTCCCACCCAATCAGTTCAAACCCCACTAGCAGTTAAAAGGAAGAAACAGCTGCGATCACACATTCCTCCCAGAAGCACGAAGCTGAAGCCTGAAGATGACGAATGAGACTTCGTCGAAACGTCGCCAAGACACTTCCAATTTTACACCGGAGAAAACCCGAACAACCAAAGACCTATATATATATATATATATATATATATATATATATATATATATATATATATATATATATATATATATATATATATATATATATATATATATATATACATACATATATATACACACACACACACACACACGCACATACATACACACATAGACAGAGAGACACACAAAAGAGTTGCAGCACCCTAGAGTTATGCGATCACTATTTGTGATCTTGCTAGATGGATTCCAACAAGCAAAGTCAATGGAGGAAGCCAGATTTGCTTAAAACACTGCCTGGTTAACTTAACAACTGCAGTGATTCACTGGGGCAAAAAAAAAAGGTCATCAAATTGGGCATGCTTCACTTAACAACTGTCTTGATTAGCAATGGAAGTTCTGGTCCCAATTTTAATCATATGTCAAAGACACACAAAATAGTTAATTTGGCTATATGGACACTGCCAAAGGAATAAAGGTTTGCTGGCATATTCCAAAGAATGGAATGGAACAATTTCAGCACTGATTTTTAAACCATGTTCCCAGTTGCAGCGGTCGTGTAAGAATGGATAACCTTGATTTTAAATTAAAGCACTATGATTAATGCATTGTAAGCACAGGTGACAAATTCTATTTATCATTTTAAGTTTAAATTGAGTCATAAAAAATGCTTTAACAAAAAAAGTGAAAAAGCATGACAAAAAAGGCATAGTATTATTTGCACTTTTTAATGTGTTCTGATTTTCCTCTTCTCTTTAACAATGTATGTGTCTCCACAATTATAACCTTTATGTTGTGCTTGCTTTCTATTCTTATTCATTAAAAAGCAATAAAATGTAAAGTTTAAACTTTAAATTGAGTAATCAGCTTTATCTCAAATTTTAATACTGACCAGAAAACAGCAATGCGGAGTAATAAATACAATTGCACTTTATTTATAGATTTTAGCATTTGTATGCATGTGTGTTTGTGTGTACATACATATAAAGAACGGTTGCAGGAACTGGGTATATCTAGTTTAATGAAAAGAAGGACTAGAGGAGACATGGTAGCAGTGTTCCAATATCTCAGGGGCTGCCACAAAGAAGAGAGAGTCAAGCTATTCTCCAAAGCACCTGAAGGCAGAAGAAGCAATGGATGGAAACTAATCAAGGAGAGAAGAAACCTAGAACTAAGGAGAAATTTTTGGACAGTTAAAATTAATCAGTGGAACAACTTGCCTCCAGAAGTTGTGGGTGCTCTGACACTGGAGATTTTTTAAGGAAAGATTGGACAATCATTTGTCTGAAATGGAATAAGGTCTCCTGCATGAGCAAGGGATTGGACTAGAAGGCCTCCAAGGTCCTTTCCTGCTATTCTATTATTCTATTATACGTACTGTATTTTTTTTCAAAAAAACCCCACTTTTTTCATCTGCTACACTCAACACTTGAAAGTTTTTTGAGTAGATTAATAAATGAATGGAATAAATTTCAGAGTGAGTACTGTTACAGGTCAAATTAGAGATGTTACATGACTTCTTCTAACTAAGCTAAACCAGCTACAGGTACCGGAACAGACTTGTAAGTGGATCACAAGCTTCCTAACAAACAGGAAGCAGCAGGTGAAGCTAAGCAAGATCACATCAAATACCTGTACAATTAGCACAGGGGCCCCCCAAGGCTGTGTGCTCTCCCCACTTCTCTTCTCTCTGTATACCAATGACTGCATCTCCAATGATCCATTTGTTAAGCTACTGAAGTTCGCAGATGACACAACAGTGATTGGTCTCATTCGAGACAATGACGAATCCGCATATAGACGAGAGGTCGAACGACTAGCCTTGTGGTGCAACCAAAACAATCTGGAACTGAACACACTCAAAACCGTAGAAATGGTGGTAGATTTTAGGAAAAACCCTTCCATACTTCCACCTCTCACAATACTTGACAACACAGTATCAACAGTAGAAACCTTCAAATTTCTGGTTTCTATCATATCGGAAGATCTCAAATGGACAGCTAACATCAAAACATCATTAAAAAGGACAACAAAGAATGTTCTTTCTGCGCCAACTCAGTAAGCTCAAACTGCCCAAGGAGCTGCTGATCCAATTCTACAGAGGAATTATTGAGTCTGTCATTTGCACCTCTATAACTGTCTGGTTCGGTTCTGCAACCCAACAAGAAAAACACAGACTTCAGAGGATAATTAGAACTGCAGAAAAAATAATTGCTACCAACTTGCCTTCCATTGAGGACCTGTATACTGCACGAATCAAGAAGAGGGCCGTGAAAATATTTGCAGATCCCTCGCATCCTGGACATAAACTGTTTCAACTCCTACCCTCAAAACGACGCTATAGAGCACTGCACACCAGAACAACTAGACACAAGAACAGTTTTTTCCCGAAGGCCATCACTCTGCTAAACAAATAATTCCCTCAACACTGTCAGACTATTTACTGAATCTGCACTACTATTAATCGTCTCATAGTTCCCATCACCAATCTCTTTCCACTTATGACTGTATGACTATAACTTGTTGCTGGCAATCCTTATGATTTATATTGATATATTGATCATCAATTGTGTTGTAAATGTTGTACCTTGATGAACGTATCTTTTCTTTTATGTACACTGAGAGCGTATGCACCAAGACAAATTCCTTGTGTGTCCAATCACACTTGGCCAATACAAATTCTATTCTATTTTGGGGGGGCAGTTCAAGAGTTTGCCATTTTAAATATTAAAGACAAATCAAATGAAGAAAAAAAAGTAAGCCTTCAGAAATAGTTATGGAGCTACTTAAATAGTCCCATCCTTGGTAAGCAGATACAGGATTGCATTTACTGACATCTGGCAGCACTACTTGGATAACTTGGGGAAGCAATGCATTTCATACTTAATTTAGTTCAAATGTAAGAAACTGGCAAGCATGTATACCCATTCCCAATCTTGCTGCAGAAAATAGATTAGGCTATTCTGATTTCTCTTATCAAGTATAGCATAACCAGGATGCTTGAAGAATGCTGGATTATTTCAGCTAGGCATCAATTATGGTCCATGTTACTGAACGTAAAAATAGTAAAGGGTTAGGAGAGAGAAAAGCAAAGAGAAGACCATATATAGAAATTCTGTCCATGTCGTCTATCAATAGAGTGAACAATGCACATAGTCCATCGGGTCCAATAGAAAGCGATGGTTTTAAGTTGTGAAGAGCTTAACATTGACAGCACAGCTATATTAGGTCACACCATATCAAATCTAAAAATGCGTAATTCAGGTGAGGAAGATCAAACACCCCAATCCTTAAATATAATGCCTCATCTATTTGCTTTGAAAAGCAATTTTCAGGTGAATGGGTGCTAAAAGGAAGAAGAACAAGTGGTAGAACCAAGCCTGGAAGGAGCAATTCCCATCAAGGATTATTAACCGCCATTATAGGAAAGTTGATTATTGGAATTGGAATTTACTTACATGCAGAAATCTTCAGTTGTGAAAGTCAGTGATGGTATCATTAGGGATCATTATATGAAAAATTTGGAAAAGGCCCAACTTGACTCTGCTGGAGTGTCCCCACCACCAGAAGGACTAGGGGAGACATGATAGCTGTGTTCCAATATTAGAAGGGCTATCACAAAGTAGAGGGAGTCAAATCTATTTTACAAAGCACCAGAAGGCAAGACAAAAAACAATGGATGGAAAGTAATCAAGGAGAGAAGCAACCTGGAATTGAAGAACAACTTCCTAACAGTGAGAACAATTAACCAGTAAAATGCCTTGCCTTCATAAATTGTAGGTACCCAATCACTGGAGGCTTTTAAAAAGACACTGGACAGCCACTTGTCTGGAATGATATAGGGTCTTCTGTTTGAGCAGGCGGTTGGAATAGAAGACCCCCAAGGTCCCTTCCAACTCTGTCATTCTATGTTCTATCACGACCACCCCAGAACAAAAGAGAAACAATTCTTTACATAATCAGTTATTTAAAAAACAGTTTAATCATGTGTAATGCTTTGTATTTTATATAAAGAAATGCCGAATAATTAAAAAAACAAAATAAAACAAACTCATTTTTGGAGAGTCCAAAAGTTGCACAAGACCACACTTTATTCTCATGTGGCCTCCACGGTCTCCAAAAATTGTATGAGAATGGGGCATGTTTTCAAGAATAGTTTTTGTTGGGTGTTGGTGAACACTGGCATGTCACCCAAAACATAATGGTGTGTAACCTTTGGCACATGTTTCAAATTTTTGCATCTTCCTGGAATGCACTCAGTGGTGGGATTCAAAAATTTTTTACTACCGGTTCTGTGGGTATGGCTTGGTGGGGGTGGCAGGGGAAGGATACTGTAAAATCTTCATTCCCTTCCCACTCCAGGGGAAGGTTACTGCAAACTCCCCATTTCCTCCTGACTTGGGAGGCAGAGAATAAATAAGGGCAGGGCCAGTCAGAGGTGGCATTTACCGGTTCTCCAGAACTAGTCAGAACCTGCTGAATACCACCTCTGAATGCACTGGATGTAATGCAGTCTTTCTGATTTAAGGAAAAGTACAAATAGCTTACTTCTACTAAAATGCCTTCAACTCAATTTTCAGCTGACCCCTCTCCTTATGTTGACATTGGTTTGGCAACACTGAAAAGCAATTAAACCAGTAAATGCTACAGAAGTCTTCCTGAACAGTGTGAATTGATTAGCATCTCCAGCAGAGAAACTTAATGGGAAATGGTTCTAGAAATAAGGTTACCTAAAGATATCACTAAATCATGTTTTACCATGATATTTCCCCTTCCTAGTCCATCTCCAATGAGCTAGCAAGGAGTTGGAAACTTTTATATCAATTTCAGATAAATCAATATCCAAAGCTGGCAAACGCAGTTAACTGTAGCCATGTTCTTTTAGGAGGAAGCTACATGTAAACCACAATTTTATTCAGAATTATGAATAACCTATTTCAGATTTCAATGTAATGCTAAACCTCAGTTAATTTAAGTCCCCTTCCTATTCTAAAATTCTACTGACATAAGAACTCAATCAAATCAAAGAGCTGAATCAAAATATAACCCACTTAAACTCTTATTCTAAGTGACACAATGGCCAACCTCACAGGTTTAGCTAACCTCACAGCTTTAGCTAACCCTCAAGCATAGATGAGAACTGATATTGTACGCTATTATTATGTATTAATTGGTATCTAAGATTGGCTGCTTGCAAGAAACAAGCATCAAGACTGGCCTGATTTTTCATGAATGTGTCCGGTACCCTTTTAAGGGCCCATTCTATATCCTGCTAACTGCAGCATGAAGATGCCCCTACTAAGCATTTTAAAGGACATATTGTCATGACCTTACCTTCAGTCTCATCCTCAACCCACTGCAAAGAATAGAGTTGAGTAGAGTAGAAGAGAACAGAACAGAACAGAACAGAATTTTTTATTGGCCAAGTGTGATTGGACACACAAGGAATTTGTCTTGGTGCTTATGCTCTCAGTGTACATAAAAGAAAATCAAGAATTCTAAGATACAACACTTAATGATAGTCATAGGGTACAAATAAGCAATCAGGAAACAATCAATATAAATATAAATCGTAAGGATACAAGCAACAAAGTTACAGTTATACAGTCATAAGTGAAAGGAGATGGGTGATGGGAACGATGAGAAGATTAATAGTAGTGCAGATTTAGTAAATAGTTTGACAGTGTTGAGGGAATTATTTGTTTAGCAGAGTGATGGCGTTCGGGAAGAAACTGTTCTTGTATCTAATTGTTCTGGTGTGCAGTGCTCTGTAGCGTCGTTTTAAGGTTAGGAGTTCTAAGGGTAGGAGTTTTAAGGGTAGGAGTTGAAACAGTTTATGTCCAGAATGTGAGGTGTCTGTAAATATTTTCCCAGCCCTCTTTTTGATTCGTGCAGTATACAGGTCCTCAATGGAAGGCAAGTTGGTAACCAATGTTTTTTCTGCAGTTCTAATTATCTTCTGAAGTCTGTGTTTGCCTTGTTGGGTTGCAGAACCAAACCAGACAGTTATAGAGGTGCAGATGACAGACTCAATAATTCTTCTGTAGAACTGAATCAGCAGCTTTTTGGGCAGTTTGAGCTTTCTGAGTTGGCACAGAAAGAACATTCTTTCTTTGATGTCTTGTAGAAAGCCATCCTCACCTACTCAGTTGCTAATCCCAACACAGGTTTTACAGCATCTCAGTGATAATGTTGATGACATCATCAAGGACTTGATGACTGCCTAATCACTACTCACTACTCTAGGCTGCTCCAGTAGACATATTCACCCACCACACTCCCTAGGATTTTTCTCCATGCTACAAATTCCTCCATGCCCATTTTATCTTGGGCCACAGAAGATAGAGGCACCTGACTTCCAAGAGGCATCTGTCCACTTAATGATTGACCAGCAGACAATAAAGGACATGCCACGAGTTACATGAACTTTTTATACATAGACATTTATAACTCTTTTGAAAGTGTAGTAAACATTTTTTTTTAAAAAAAGGGACAAATACTGTGGATAAAGCACTCATCTTTGGATGTGTTTCTACTGTCATTGTAACACACAGAAAACTGGTGCAGAGTTGCTTGCTCCTGGGTGTTGTTGTTTTTTTTCCTCAGCACCATAACTCAGGCCAAAATTTGATGTTCTGCCACTTTTTCTCTCTCTCTATTCCAAATCTATAAAGGACAATTTTAACAAAGTAAAAACCTGGCTTGGACTGTAGCAGACTCTTTTAAAAGACTGTAGACTCTTTTAAGAAGAGACTGGACAGTCACTTGTCTGAAATGGTATTGGTTCTCCTGCTTGAAGACCTCCAAGGTCCCTTCCAACTCTATTTTATTCCAAGTAGTGGTGTGCAAATTCCAGGAACAACAGAAACAATTTGCTTATGGACAGGAAACTACTACCCCATGAATATCTGTTTTGCTATGTGAAAGGATTTTTTTAAACAGGTAAGATACTGCAAGAGACAGCAATTCCAACATGCAATCTTTTATCTGCAGCCTAGAGAACATAATCCTAGCCAAATTTCATTGCTTGTCTCTCTTGCTGCATAAACTGTCCTAAAGATGCATTTGACTCTTTAGCATTCTTGAAAATACTCAGCTATATATGTTACAATGCTTTTCTTTAACCGTATTTGTGCCACCTATATTTTACGACTTTATCCATTTTGATTTTTAGTAGATAGCACATTTCTTCTAATAGGGGTTAGGTCTTCTTAAAACACAAAGGGCTCTTTTTGCACTGTTTTTTTTTTAAAAAAGGGACAAATACTGTGGATAAAGCACTCATCTTTGGATGTGTTTCTACTGTCATTGTAACACACAGAAAACTGGTGCAGAGTTGCTTGCTCCTGGGTGTTGTTGTTTTTTTTCCTCAGCACCATAACTCAGGCCAAAATTTGATGTTCTGCCACTTTTTCTCTCTCTCTATTCCAAATCTATAAAGGACAATTTTAACAAAGTAAAAACCTGGCTTGGACTGTAGCAGACTCTTTTAAAAGACTGTAGACTCTTTTAAGAAGAGACTGGACAGTCACTTGTCTGAAATGGTATTGGTTCTCCTGCTTGAAGACCTCCAAGGTCCCTTCCAACTCTATTTTATTCCAAGTAGTGGTGTGCAAATTCCAGGAACAACAGAAACAATTTGCTTATGGACAGGAAACTACTACCCCATGAATATCTGTTTTGCTATGTGAAAGGATTTTTTTAAACAGGTAAGATACTGCAAGAGACAGCAATTCCAACATGCAATCTTTTATCTGCAGCCTAGAGAACGCAATCCTAGCCAAATTTCATTGCTTGTCTCTCTTTGCTGCATAAACTGTCCTAAAGATGCATTTGACTCTTTAGCATTCTTGAAAATACTCAGCTATATATGTTACAATGCTTTTCTTTAACCGTATTTGTGCCACCTATATTTTACGACTTTATCCATTTTGATTTTTAGTAGATAGCACATTTCTTCTAATAGGGGTTAGGTCTTCTTAAAACACAAAGGGCTCTTTTTGCACTGTTTTTTTTTTAAAAAAACACAAATTAAAATGCTGCCTTGCTTGTGCCTGATATAAAACAGCCAAAAACTGCAGTAACTAGGTTGAGGAGTCTAAGCCCTCTTCTGTTTGCGGATTTCTTGCAACAGTAGAGACAATGAGCATAATTTGCCTACTGAAATATTAACTAACTTAAGTATTCAGCTTCTTTGCCACCAAATTTAGACTTAGAAACAAAGCTTAGAGAAAGTCCATTGTGATACAGTCTGTTGTTTATTGTTTACAAGTTAGCTACCCAAAAATAAATAAATAATTTCTAACAAGATATATGCAAGTGGCTCCCTCTGGTGTCCAAACCTCTCAGAGGTCTTATTCTCCGAACTATCTTAAAGATTGCTTATGGTACAGCTGCATCAGACCCACAGATTAGGCTAGAAAAGGCAACAGTGAACTTGTAACCCTGCCTTGATTAAATAAAACAAACAAGTACATCATTTTAATCATGCAAAAGAAACATTATGTGGGTATTTGACACTGGAGTTAACTGGAAAATAATCAGTTCCAGTTGTTTTTCTTAATGTACTATCATCTAAACTTCTCACTCTGTTTTGATTTACAGTATAAATACAACTATGTAAAAATACAGGACTTATTGCTTGGTAAAACAACTTCAAATTGGGTGATATCATTAACAATATTAGCAGATTCCTTTTGCTTCTTCATTTCTGTGAATGGGAAAGAAGGGTTCTATGTATGAAAGCAAATACATTCTGATGAATTACGAATAGAATACTCATTTGCATTGGTTAATATTATGATCTCAGATATATATCCTCATGACACTGGATCCACCATATTCCCAAATGATTGGGATCAAGATAGCTAGAAACTTAGAACAACTTGGTTTATTACCTTTCAAGTGAAATCCAAAATGTTCTTAGCTATCACTTACAGAATTTTGTGGAAGTGACATTATGTGTATGAATATTATGAAGGTGCCTTTATGACATGCTTGAAATTAAAGTACTTGCAAAAGGAAAGGCTTAGTGTACGAGAATTAGCATTACTTCTACTGTGGCTCTGTGCTGCATGAAGTTATGCCTTTATTTAATTGGGCATTTTGTATTTGTCAGTACCGATGATCAGAAAGAATCTAGGACACATTATATTGGGGAGGGACTACCCATCATAACCTGAGTATTTTGAAGAACAAGAGATCCTAAATCTTTTTAATTTCTGAAAGCGTATTTTGGTAGTTAAAAATACATGGTTTTCATAAGAACATTGTAAAATGGTTAACCTACTGGAAATGGACCTGCAGTTTTCTTTAAAAAGTTTTTTAGATGTGGTTTGTCACTGCCAAATTCTTCCTAGGGCTGAGGAAGATAGAAAGTCCAGGTGACAAAGAGATTCCACAAAAGTGGAACTCAGTTTCTAGTCTGCTGCCTTAACCACTACCTCATACTGGCACTCAGTGGGCATGGCTATTCACAGAATATCCATCTACTTGAAACCAAATTGATATTTCTATTGGAGTTTTTGCTGTACTCAGAACTGGGCTACAGAATACTTAGAACTTAAGACTTAGAATAACTTTATTGTCATTTTAGGTAAAGGTTCCCCTCACACATATGTGCTAGTTGTTCCTGACTCTAGGGGGCGGTGCTCTAGGGATTCGAAACGCTGAACTGCCGACCTTCTGATCAACAAGCTCAGTGTTTTAGCCTTAGTTGTCATTTTAAATGTCCACTAATCAGCATACATTAAAATGAAATTTCATTGCATATCGCTCTCAAAGGGTCACCACCTCCAATATACTCTAACCATGACAGAATGTATGTATGAATGAATGAATAAATTAATGAATGAATGAATGAATATGCATATACCCACATACCCACCTATAATATACAGCACAGTATTATTTATTATACTATTTATTGCCTAAGAATGACTGTGTAGAAAATAGGGAATCCAAACTATTAATGGAAACAAAAACCATTATTCTAGTTCATATGGCTTTGCAGCATGTCATCTTCCTTTTGAATTGATTTCAAATTAAAATAATATTTAAAAAATAGTGTCAAGGAAATTGCCTATGGGAATAGCAGTGTTCCAATATCTCAGGGGTTGCCACAAAGAAGAGGGAGTCGGGCTGTTCTCCAAAGCACCTGAGGGTAGAACAAGAAGCAATGTGTGGAAACTAATCAAGGAAAGAAGCAACTTAGAACTAAGGAAAAATTTCCTGACAGTTAGAACAATTAATCAGTGGAACGACTTGCCTGCACAAGTTGTAAATGCCCCAACACTGGAAATTTTTAAGAAGATGTTGGTTAACCATCTGTCTGAGATAGTGTAGAGTTTCCTGCCTAGGCAGGGGGTTGGACTAGAAGGCCTCCAAGGTCCCTTCCAACTCTGCTGTTGTTGTTGTTGTTGTTGTTGTTGTTGTAATTAACTCTGTGGTCCAGTGGTGCTACAGAAGAAATTCCAGAAAGTAGGGGAGGTGTTAAATGAATGTTCTCAGGAAGTAGGGAAAGCTTTTTCATCCAACTTTACTCATGTCTCCATATTTCATCTGGGCAGGTCAAATGGATAGTTTTCCAGGATCAGTGGACTAAAGATTTGTGAATACTGAGGCTAAGCTTCTGGCATCCTTCTGAATTAGAAATAAGTAGATGCTTAAACAATAAGAAAGCTAAAATAAATAATAAGGGATATGAAAGATTGAGTTGGAGTGAGGCTGGAACCCAATAAACCTGTTTGTTAATGGAAGCAGGGATAATTTTGGAAGGTGCCAGGAGTTTTTGAAATGGTTTTATTTTGATTTCTTGCTGTTTTTCTTGCTATTTGCAATAGCACCTCATGCCTTCCCGATTGCTGTTATTTATATATTTCAGTCATTCAGTCCTTCATCCATTCAACTTCTATAGCTGCCCATCTCAATCAATGGCTCTATAATGGCTATGTAAATCAGAAAGAGAGAAAGAGATCGTATTGAGATATCCAAAGTTCTGGTAGAATTAAAAATGATATTGAAAAAGTTCAAAAACAGACACCATCTGAGGAGTCTAGAAAAAAAATATTACAGTATGTTATATATCAGTAATTTTTTTATTTTTGCTCTAAGAGTTCAAAACCGTTTACAAGAAGGATTCTGTTTCATTTTCTCTCTACAACAGCAAGTCTATAAGGTTTATTTATTTAGCAAATGGCGATGTTACAATTAGCCAGCAGACTACCATGTTAGCCATTGTTGTCGTCATCATCATCATCTTATCCATTGTCTCTCCACTGCAGGTTGAAGGCTTTTTCTGCATGTTTCCAACCAATACGGTCCTGAGCTTTCTTTTGCCAATTGGACCCACAATACTTGCTTATGTTGTCGATCCATCTTGTTTTAGGTCTCTTTCATGGATGCTTTGGGATCCATTCTATGACTGCCTTGGTCCACCTGCCATCAGTTCTTCTTGCTATGTGACCAGTCCATTTCTATTTCAGTTCTTTTACTCTCTCTATGATATCGTATACTTTCGTTTATTCTCTAATCAACAGGTGTCAAACTCATGGCCCGGGGGCCAGATCCTGCCCACGGGGTGCTGATATCTGGCTCACAGGGCCACCCTGGAAACAGCGAAGGAACAGCCTGCAGTGCTTCTGCCAATGAAAACGGAGCTCACTGGGACCGTGGATGGCCCTCCCAAGCTCTGGTTTTGCTGGCAGATAGTTGCAGGAGGCTCACAGGCGAAAATGGAGCTCGGGAGTCTGTTTTTACTGGCAGAGCACTCAACATGAGCGCCCCAGGCACCACAACATGAGTGACATTGAGCTGCCGAGGACACCATTGCCACGCCCACCCTCCGAAGTCAAACACAACCCTGATGCGTCCCTCAATGAAAACAAGCTTGACATCCCTGCTCTAATCCATGTTGCAGGTCTTTCTGTCTTGTATTGTGATGCCAAGATTGTATCTTTCCATGGCTCTTTATGCCACTCATAGCTTTTGTATTGATTGTCAGGTTGTGTCCATGTTTGTTTCACTGGCAAATGTTGGAGCAGGCAGCATACCCTGATCGAAAACTTTTCTGTTCAGGCATAGGAGGAAGTTGTTCTTGAAAATTATGCTTAGCTTGTTGAATACCTGCCAACCACATTTAACACACTGTTCAATTTCCTTTATTGTATCACCGTCCAATGGCCAAGGTATATGTAGTGGTCAACTATGTCTAGTTCTTCTCCAGATATAATTTTTTTTCTACCTTTGATGAATTTATTAAACATAACCTGGCTCATTTTCAGGTTTATTTTTAAGCCAAATGGTTCTCCTGCTTTGTGCAGCTCTTTGTGTCTTTATAGCTCTTCTGCGTCTTGTTAGAAGAAAACAATGTTAGTACACAGCAGTTATTTGGCTAGTCCATTTAGTTTACACTGGCATGGTTATCCATGGTGCACCACAATGGGTGAACTAGTTCTGCCCTAGAAAGACAAGTAGCATCCTGCAGCAGCATCTGGGGCCTTTTCTCACCACCGATATCACCTCACAGTCAGCATTGCATTTGGGCAGGCCCAGAATCTTTGCCACTGAAACGGTACCTATTTATCTACTTGCATATAGCATGCTTTCAAACTGCTAGGTAGGCAGAAACTAAGGCAAGTGATGGGAGCTCACTCTGCTACACAGTCCTGGGACTTGACGGCTGAAGTAGAGACCAACTGATTCATTTGAAGAAAAGACAAGGAAACCATTATTCTGCTCTTTTTTTTGTCTTCTTCTTTTCTTCGTGTAGTATTATGTTCAGCAGACTGTGTTTTTCTATTGTTGTGACTTAGATGACGTTCAGAGCACATTTTATGACCAATTAAAGCAAAACTCCATGTAATCCCAAGGGGTTCACATACTTTTTCTTGCAACTGTATATTTGAATTCCCCATATTTTACAGTCCAGTGAAAAAATTAATCTAGTTTAGAGTTTGTGTTTGCTTTTAAATGGATTTCTATTTTCCCTTTTTAAATGTTTATTAATTTAAAACAAAAGTATATTTTCAGAAAATATAACATCAATAAATGGACAACAAAAAATACTGAATTTATACAATTTTATGCTCATTGTTAAAAGATAAACCATATCTACTAAAATACATTGAGTTATTTTTATATGAAATAAAGTATACATCTTTCAGTTTAGTGCCAACATCTCCACAATATTATTATTTATAAATCATCATCTTTTAACGATGCCATAATCCCTTGTGGGGTGAAGTCTTGGCAACTGAATGGAGCTAGCAGAGCGTTTAATAGCCGGATGCCCTTTCTGTTGCCAATGTGGAGTTTTGTTCAGCAGATATATTCTCATTGTGCCCAGAGAGAAAAATATCTGCCTCTACCTAGGATCGAACTCACAGCCTCCTGATGCGAGGCAAGAGCTCCACCTCTAGGCCACCGCACCACACTATTCTTATTTATAAATCCTAAGACAAAAAAGAAAGGAAAAAAATCTTATTAAAAATTGTCAGAAAGCAGATCTCATCTCCACTAACACTGTCAGAAGTGACTGCTGGTATATAAAGGCCAAAGCTATATCCACGGGGTCTATAAGAGAATTAAAATGTGGACCAAATGATGACCTTTTCACCATGACATCATTGCCATCATCACACAAATGTAGATGCCATGATGCAATTATGACATTGTCACTTGCACAATGATGGCATGGAACATTATAGTTTCTTACAAGCATCACTAGTTATAAAAATGTTGTTGTGAATACTAATCATTGAGTATGTTTGAGAAAGACATCACAACAGTGTTGTATGCATCTGCATGCAATTACAGTTTTCTTCTCTCAAAGACTTTTCAAGACAGTTCAGAAAGTAGATGAAATGTTCATTCATTTAAAGTAAGGCTTCGTGAATTTCCTCTGATGGCTGATGTCAGCATGTAAACCAATCTGACTGGGCTATATTATATGATCATATAATCAAATTTCTGCCCTGGCATAACGAACGTATGAGTCAAGAAGAAACCACAGTTGTAGCCTGCATAGATGACAAACTTCAGTTCTAACAATACATTATTAAGGTATATCACCTATATTCCACATTCCTTAGCTAGTCGGAGATGCCTATAGAATTAAACCCAGATACAGGATATGATGTAACAATTCTGAAACACAAAACTGTGAGACATCATTGCAGAAAATGAATATAGGTAGTCCTCAACTTACAACCACAACGGAGTCCAAAATTTATGTGGCTAAGCAAGACAGTCGTTGTGCTCCGTTTTACAACTTTACTAGCCACACTTGTTAAGTGAATCACTGCAGTTCTTTAGTTAGTAATATGGCTGTTAAACCAATCTGGCTTTCCCATTGATATTGCTTGTCAGAAGATAGAAAAAGGTGCTTACATGACCTCAGGATAACGCAACCATCATAAATACATGCCAGTTGCTAAATGTCAGAATATTGATCATGTGACCATGGGGATACTGCAACAGTCATAAGTATGAAAAACTGCAATAAGTCACTTTCTTCAGTGCTGTTGTAATTTTGAACAGTCACTAAACAAATGGTTGTCTTTAGAGTTATAATCGTAATGGACATTGCCCATCATAACTCGTGACAGTTTTAAATCACCCAATAATTCACTACAAACCTGTTTTGCCAAAACCCGAAAGTAAATGCCAGATTTTGCTAAAACCATCATAAAATGCAGTCATCTGACTATGGGATGCTGCAATCACATGACACAGAATCAAGAACATGTGAAGTGTTAATACCACTTTATAATGCCTTGGTAAGGCCACACTTGGAATATTGCATTCAGTTTTGGTCACCACGATGTAAAAAAGATGTTGAGACTCTAGAAACAGTGCAGAGAAGAACAAGAAAGATGATTAGGGGACTGGAGGCTAAAACATATGAAGAACGGTTACAAGAACTCGGTATGCCTAGTTTAATGAAAAGAAGGACTAGGGGAGACATGATAGCTGTGTTCCAATATCTCAGGGGTTGCCACAAAGAAGAGGGAGTCAAACTATTCTCCAAAGCACCTGAGGGTAGAACAAGAAGCAATGGGTGGAAATTAATCAAGGAGAGAAGCAACTCAGAACTAAGGAGAAATTTCCTGACAGTCAGAACAATTAATGAGTGGAACAACTTGCCTGCAGAAGTTGTAAATGCTCCAACACTTGAAATTTTTAAGAAAACGTTGGATAACCATTTGTCTGAAATGGTGTAGAGTTTTCTGCCTGGGCAAGGGGTTGGACTAGAAGACCTCCAAGGTCCCTTCCAACTTTTTGTTGTTGTTGTTGTTGTTGTTGGACTATAAGACCTCCAAGGTCCCTTCCAATTTTTGTTGTTGTTGTTGTTGTTGTTATTATTAACAGCTGTAAATGCAATCACATTACACAGTGGTCAGAACTTTGAATTCAGGTCATAAGGGACTTGTAACTTTAAATATTTACTAAGTGACCAGCTGTAAGTCAAAGACTACCCGTAGAAAACCAGAAAACCAAGGGTTTTTGGTTTTTTGGGTTTTTTTAAAAAAATTTCTTGCTTTGAAGGGATAATTTTTACATCTCCCTAAACCAAATGGACTTCTTTTTGGCACAGCCTTACTCCTACAATACTCTGAATTTGACCCAACATTCATCATAGACTTCCTTTGTACACTTTAGTTTGTGAGGCACCTCTTCAGGAAAGAAGCTTGCATTATATAT
This sequence comes from Ahaetulla prasina, assembly GCF_028640845.1. Lineage (NCBI taxonomy): Eukaryota > Metazoa > Chordata > Lepidosauria > Squamata > Colubridae > Ahaetulla > Ahaetulla prasina. The sequence goes on along the minus strand of NC_080544.1, from coordinate 96,100,830 downwards.
TTGCAACACAGCTTAGTCCAGTGAGTTGAAGAGTTTTAGAGAGGCTTCTAAGTGCCCTGAAACATGAAAAATAACCAACAATAAGCTCTGCTGAACAGATCTAAAACCTCTTATCTCCTAACAGTGAACTTTCATTTCAATATCCCACCCGTTTAACAATATAAATTGTCAGTCGGGTATGGAATTCAATTTACTTTCATCCACAATGAAGCCTCTTTTAACTTTCATTTTCTAATAAATATGCTTAATTAGTAACACAGAGGGCTCTCCCCCAAAGTCTTTTTTTTAAGTCAAATCTTTCTCAGCTGGAGGTGAGACTAAATTTAAAACAGAAAGGTAAATTAATTTTGCAGAAGAAAATGCTGAACATAAAGAGAAAATATGAAACAAGAAGTAGTCAGACTTCAAATGCCACCAACTAATGTGGGGTACTTAAAGAGTATTATTGCATTATATTTTTATCTGAATTTGTAAATCTACTGATAGAAGTTAACAGACTGAAATCTTAATAAGACAGCCAAAGCTTCTACATTAATTTAGATAATATTGTATAATTTTTTTTGGTCAATGTATTTAAACTTGGCATGCAGACTTCAGAAAGAATTGAAGAAAGATCTCTGTTTAGGGAGTTTATGGGTCTGTGGATATTTCTCTTATGTCTTAGGGTACAATTTAAATAAGCATGCCTCTGGTCTCTAGCATAGGTTGAAGCCAAATACTGTATAAGAGTATAATGGAAAGCATTTTTTTCTTGAAAAGGCGAAGATAATGCCAGAAATCTAAGTCCCACAAACATGCCCAATTTTAGCACAATGGAATTATTGTAATGAGAAAAATGCAATAATTAACATGGGATTTCAGAATTAACATGGAAACTCAGAATGTTCCATAACTTTCCAAGTGGTTAAATCTCATGAATATAGCAGAACAGAGGCATCTTACACAACACTGCTAAATGTCCCACATTTCTATGACTGAATACACACAGATGTTTTCAGTATTTTGATGTCTTCAGTAGCTTAATCAGGGTTTCCAAGAGAACAAGCTAGGAGTACACATGCATCATAAATAGGCCCCTTTCACTTTATTGCTAAATACTTGGCTAGCCAAGACACATTCAGGGGGGACATCGGGGAGGAGGGGGGTTTCTGGGTCCTAGCCAGCAAACACAGTCCTAGTATTATCTGGCAGCTGAAGAATTAAGCAGGAAAGCTGTATAATTTAAATTATAGTTTTCAAAATGTTAGACATTTTGGTAATGTAGGTTGATCTATTGATTAGTGATGTTCTTTGATCCTAATTCTGGTTCTTCTCAGTCATGACTGAAGATGCTTTGCCTATTATTTCAAGCATTAGGAATAAAAAAAGCCATGCACTATCTAAACCTGGCTAAGAAGTAAACAAGATGTTGCCAATGATAGCAATAGCAATAGCACTTAGGCTTATATACTACTTCAAAGTGCTTTACAGTCCTCTCTAAGCAGTTTACAGAGTCAGTGTATTGCCCCCAACAATTTGGGTCCTCATTGCACCCACCTCAGAAGGATGGAAGGCTGAGTCAACCTTGAGCCTGGTGAGATTCGAATTGCCAAATTGCAGGCAGCTGGCAGGCAGCAGAAATAGCCTGCAATACTGCATTCTAACCACTGCGCCACCAAGGCTAATAATTCCAAAATGTTATTTTCCCCTTCTTCAAGTCTCTTAATCATAGCTATGGGTTCTGAATGGGAAGTTACTTAAATATGAAGAAACACAACCTTTTGAATCGATCCAGTCTAATCAGCTGATCCATTGATTAATTAATTGATCCAAACTAATCAAGGAGAGAACTAAACTAAGGACAAATTTCCTGACAGAACAATTAAATCAATGGAACGAGTTGCCATTTGAAGTTGTGGGTGCTCTATCACTCAAGGTTTCCAAGAAAAGACTGGACAGACATTTGTCTGAAATAGTACAGGGTCTCCTGCTTGAGCAGGGAATTGGACTAGAAAACCTCCAAGATTCCTTCCAACACTGTTATTCTGTTATTTAGTATAAGGAAGTGATCAATAGTAAAGGCAAGAATTGTACTCAACAACAGGAACATAGCAGCAATAACAATAACATTACATAAATTGTTAAATTTATTATTTATTAAATTTATTAAATTTATTAAATTGTTAAATTGCAACCTATGACCATCATTTGTGTTGTAAATGTTGTACCTTTGATGAAGGTTTTTTTTTTCCTTTTATGTACACTGAGAGCATATGCACCAAAACAAATTCCTTGTGTCCAATCACACTTGGCCAATAAAATTCTATTCTATTCTATTCTATTCATACTATTAATAACATCAATTCCACACTTGATTGTGTATCTACTTTATTAATCCACTAGACTACTTGGAATCTATGTAGTTGCTGCCAGGATTTCTGGATTGGCATTTAAGATAAAAGAATAGAAGATCCATCCTGGGGTCAGCAAAAAAGCTGGTTTACAGATGCCACAAATAAGAGAATTTGGGCTGAATCCAACCAAGGAGCACATTTTTTATACTACCATGAGTTTTAATGGATGTGAGTTAATTAGGTGCTTAACCTGAAGGCCTCATAAAGCACTTAGTGACAAAAACATCAAGGTAAGTCATTAAGAAGACAGGTGACTCAAGCACCTGTATGAAGGGAAAATAAGTAGCACCAATATATTTATTTCATTATCAGCTGAAGCCGAAATGGACACTGTGAAGAACATGGTATGTCAAATCCTAAATCTTAAGGGAAGGAGAAACTTGTAGTATTTTACAGCTTAAGAGCTGCCACCCTGCACAATTATTGCAAACCATGCAGGAACACACTGTAAAAGAAAACTGATTTTTAGGAAAGCAATAGCAACATAATAATTTTTCAGTGACAAAGACCTAATCTATAGGAAGATCATCTTATAATAAAAAAGTATAGAGTTTATTTTTAGAGTAGGGTTACTGTAACTCTGATTTGGACACGGTGGCTCAGGGGCTAGGATGTTGAGCTTGTCGATCGAAAGGTCGGCAGCTCGGCGGTTTGAATCCCTAGTGCTGCCATGTAACGGGGTGAGCTCCCGTTACTTGTCCTAGCTTCTGCCAACCTAGCAGTTTCGAAAGCACTTAAAAATGCAAGTAGAAAAAATAGGGACCATCTTTGGTGGGAAGGTAACAGCGTTCCGTGTGCCCTTGGCGTTGAGTCATGCTGGCCACATGACCATGGAGACGTCTTTGGACAGCGCTGGCTCTTCGGCTTTGAAACGGAGATGAGCACCACTCCCTAGAGTCGGCACGGCTATCACATATGTGCGAGGGGAACCTTTACCTTTAACTCTGATTTGAAATAAATCTTCTTAGCTAATATGTAAGGCCTGGGTTCCTTTAACCAGGTGCCCATCAGATGCATTCAGCTGCAAGTCCTTAATGTCTGGTCAAGGTTGCCACACTCACAAATTAAAGTGTTAGACCATGTGGTACTTCTAGACCAACCCACAGGGAGTAGTTGTCTTCTACATATTGAGTACAGGTAGCCCTTTAGCAACCGTTCAAAGCTGTGACCAACACCCCTCTCCAAGATACCTATGACCCAGTTCTGAAATTCTGAGGGACACCCCGCTCAGGGCCGGGAACGCAGCCGTTGGCTCACATCGCATGGAATGGAATGGAATGGAATGGAATGGAAAGGAATACTTTATTTGGCCAAGTGTGATTAGATACACAAGGAATTTGTCGCTGGTACAGGAGCTCCCAGTGTACATGCAAAGCAACAGAATAATGATAATCATCATTATCATCATCATCATCATACCAATAAAAGAAAGGATTGAGAAAGATAATAAGAAGGATAAATAATACTAGTTGTAATCCATGGGTAAATACACATAGCCATTAGACAGAACTGTGACCATTAGATATTTAGTGGAATGATGGTCTGAGGAGAAAAAAGACTGTCCCTATATCTAGTTGTTAAATTTATGGCAGTTTTCAGTATCTGCAGTCATATCACCACATTTTATGATGTTTTTACCAAAAACCTGCATTTACATCTATTTTTGGTCAAAAATGCTCCACACAGAACAAAATGGGAGCCAAATTCACTTAATTACCAGAAAAAAGGGTTGTAAAAACAGATCTGAACATGTGATGATTCACTTTACGACTTATGACTGTAATAGGCAGGCTCCATTACAGTCATAAATCAAGGACTACCTGTACGAGATTGAGGAAAATTGGTGGATAACTTAATTCAACTTTGAAAACAGTTCTTTGTTTAAAAAAATAGAATACTGTTTATGTTTTAAATCTTGGAAAGTGAATCTTGAAGTATTCTGTGGGGATTAAAAAAGTGATTCCCAAATGTTGGTAAATTACTCCAAGTTAGATATAAGTAGATTTTCAAATGGGATAATGACATGCAAACCTGTTATCCAATCACAACCTGGATATTTACATAATGACTTTCTGATAAATAGTAAACAGAAATTTCTGATAAGCATTCTAGCATCTTTCTGATAAGCATCTGCATTATCATTCAATTTTGATAAGCATCTGCGTATCATTCAATTTTAGTTCCCCCAATCTTGCATCATTGGCAAAATTTCACTTTTCCACTATTGGGGCAATTTTTTTTCCAGCTACCAACATATATGTCAGTCAATTGTGATGCTTTTCATTTGTTTTCTAGAATTATTCCCAATATAAATATTTGTGATTTCAGTTCACATTCTATGTTTACCTTTTTTCTGAATGTTTTTATGTACTTCCTTCTAATACTTTTAGACTTTTATTTTTTGCATCATCACCAGATGTGATAAAATGTTCCTTCTTTGTTTAGCGCTTCCAACATTTGTTGCTAGGTAATATCTAAAAGACATTTTGTACCAATTTTCCCTCCAATTATAGCTTTGATTTTACTGATTATTTCCCTTTGTTTTTCTATGATGACCTCTTTAAAGTTTTGTATCTACATTATCAAGTAATTTTGATTTGTTCCATATATCAATAGTGTCTCTCTTTATGGATATGAGCATGTGTGTGTTTGTTCTCTTTATAGATCTTGGTTTTGTAGAAATGTTTCTTTGTCAACTTTCTCAAGGTTCTTCCTTCTTTCTTGAGAATAATATTTATTCTTCCATGTAAATACCTCAAAGGCAAATTGTCTATGGAGATTCTCAGTCATCCAGGTCATGGTTGTCCCAAAGGTGTTTTTTCAAAAGGCAACTGGACTTCCTTTGTTTTTCCTTGAAGACCATTCACTTCTCATCCGAGAAGTTCTTTTGGTTCTGAACTGTAGGAACATCTTGGATGAAAAGCAAAACATCTTCAAGGAAGAACAAAAGGACAAAGTCCAGTTGACTTTTGAAAAAGCACCCTTGGGACTCAAAGGCAATTACACACACAAACACACACACTCTTACTTGCCTGTGGGGTGTGCATTTGTGTTTGTGCATGCATGCATATCTATTATTGATGCTTTTTAATTTTTTTTTCTTTGTTTAATATGTGTTTTTCTTTCTCTTCTATTTCTTAATTCTGTTTAGGTTTTGTTTTTTTCAATCATTTATTGTCTTTATTGCTTCATTTTCTTTCAATGTTTCATTTTTGTACTCTTATATTTTTTGTTGTCTTGCTATAAAAATAACCAAATGGAAAAATCAAGAAGTGCTTAAATTGATGACACGAGCATAATTTGGTTTGCAATTAAAATGGCTTTAAATGGGAAAAATAACTTTCTATGGTTGCTGGATTCATAATTTTACAAGAAACATGCCACTCTTGTACTGCATGCTTTTTTAAAAGGTGTTGAACTGATTAATCAGGCTGCATTTTTGTTTATTAAATGGCTTTTCATTGATTAATCACAAATGATTAATAGAGGAAACATGCACACCTAAACAAAAATCTTATTAAAATAACGGCTAATACAAAGCACATTTGTTAAAGTGTGAGAAATGAAATTCCCCTAGAATTGGAAAGTCCCGATGTGCTGCGATTACCGGAAAAGCATCTATCTTGTGCCTGGGAGCTACACATTTAATCAAAAGTTAGACTGAGGCTGCAGGGGTACATGAGCAATGATGGAACAGAATAGAAAGGGGCAAATTTTCAATTTGTTTTTTTTTCCTTTTTTTTCAGTTTAGGGGAAGGTTTGTTTGTTTGTTTTTAAAAAAAGAAAACTAATTGTGTTAAGCCTATGCTAGATTAATAAACCTATATTTCTTGGAGGCAAGAAGGAACAAAAAATTGTGTTACTCGGTTTCTGTTTTATCACTGAATTTCAGTGTGTGATCTGGAGGAAGTTGGAGACAAACAAAGCAGAATGCCACAGCAGCAACTGCAGCAAACCATAAAGACACCAGGTAAGTGACAGCACAATCATGCAAATGTGGGTGCCCTTGTGTTTCAGTATCTGAAAGACGCATACAATTATGAAGACATCATCAAGTACTTGTCCTCCTTGCCTACTCCACAGTTGTCCATGAGCTGTAGGATATTCATCACACGAGTCTTGGTGGTAAGTGCATTGGTTAAGTGCAGTATTGCAGACAAACTCTGCCCACAGCCTGGAGTTTGATCCTGACTCCATCCTTCCAAGGTCAATAAAATGAGGAGCCAGATTGTTGGGGGCAATATGTTTACATCGTAAACCTCACAAAGAGTGCTGAAAAACATTATGGGGCAATACAGAAGTCTAAATCTGTGGGGGCTCCTACCCTCTGGAACGAGCTTCCTCTGGGGCTTCGTCAACTCCCCGACCTCCGGACCTTCCGCCGCGAGCTGAAGACGTTTCGACGAGCAGGACTAGCGTGAACATAGTTTTAAATTGGGGTTTTAAATCAGGGGTTTTAAACGGGGTTTTAAATTTGTATTTAAAAGTTTTAGGCCATCAATTGAATAAGTTTTCTATACTGTTTTTATCTGTTTTATTTGTATTATATGTTTTCTGTTGTTTTTTATTGGCTGTGAACCGCCCTGAGTCCTTCGGGAGAAGGGCGGTATACAAATTAAATAAATAAATAAATAAATAAATAAATAAATAAATAAATAAATAAATAAATAAATAAATAAATAAATAAATAAATAAATAAATAAATAAATAAATAAATGCTGTTGCTCTCTCTGAGGTATAGCAATATAAGCCATGGCAACTATATTTGTTATTGGTTAAGCTACTGGTTTTTCAACTTCCTCTGCTCAGGGCATCTTTGAATTCTTATTTTTCTGCCCCAAAGTCCTTAACTATCTGTTTGAATTCCTCAAGTTATGACTGTAATGGAAACTGTGCTTCATGGTTGCAGCTTATGACAATTGTAATTGTAAATTGTAAATTCATGTGGATGATCTGATTTTATGAGCTTTTTGTCGTGGTCATTAAGTATAGGCTGTGGTCGTAAAGCAGCCACCATGGTTATAAAATGACCACCATGGTCATTAAACAAACACCAATGGTTCAATATGAGCCAGTTTTGCTGAAAACTGGAAGCAAATGCTGATTTGGGGGAAAACTATTGTAAATATGGTCACGTGACCATGGGACACTACAAACGGCCATAAAATGCACCCAACTCCCAAGCATCTAAAATTCAGTCACGTGACTATGGGGGAGGGGGGAGGCAACTGTCAGAATTTTGAAATTGGTTCATAGGAAACACGAGGGAGGTCCATTGTAACTTCAAATGGTTGCTAAGCAGCTGGTCGTTAAGTCGAGGACTATCTTTTACAGTTAATATCTTATATACTTTCATATTTCTTAGGCTTCAACATCTGGATATGGAGTAGGAATTATAGTGTTGTTAAACGCAGTTCTAAATTGCTGGGGAAGATGAAACAGTTGTGAATTTCACTGAAATTGTTTTAAGCCACAGGATTTCCCACAATTTCCAAACAACTGGCCAGAGCTGTAATGCGCTTCAACAACCAAAATCTGTACCTGTATTTATTTATTTATTTTTATTTATTATTCATTGAATCTCCTCCTTTATTATTATTTATAAACAACTCAGGGCAGCATATCTAATATGACTTCCTCCTCCTATTTTCCCCACAAAACCCTGTGGGGTTAGTTGGGCTCAGTCAGAGTCACTGATCTAAGGTCACCCAGCTGGCTTTCATGGCTAAGACAAGAATAGAAGCCACAATCCCCCAATTTCTATATCAGGACCTTCACCATTAGACCAAACTGGCTCTTTTCTGTATTCCTCAAAACAAGGCCTGTATTATTACACAGTATTTGTTGATCCCGTGGCCTTGGGTGGCATGCTATGGACTGAACTGCAAAACATAGGTGGAGTCAGGGCTAAGGTTACCAAAAATGTACCAAAAATTGAGGGGACTTTGATGTTCTCTGAACTTGGTTGTTTCCTTGCATACGTTTCATTACTCAAACTAGGTAACATCATCAGTGCTAGTAGGGAGTGGGGTTTGTTCTCAGTTCATATTCTAGTGGCTTGCCCTGTCAGTGTTGGTGAGGGTGGTCCAACACTCAAGAATGAACCTTGTTTAATAGGCAAGTTGAACTGAGATCCATCATCGTGTACTGATAATGTTACCTAGTTGGGTAATGAAACATCTGCCAAAAAAAACAACCAAACTCAGGGAGCACCTAGGACCCCCTCATTTCAACCCTGAGCTACCATTTATTGGTGGCAAAAATTATCCATACAAGATTTACTTTAACATGCAATCTAGATCTTCAATATTCAGAGTCAATAGTGAATTATTGAGATGGCATTGTGAACTTTATCATTTCTCTTGAAGTTATTCCACTAAGGAGTTTCTTATTACTGCCCTCTGGGTACACCAAAGATCTCATAATAGCCTAAGGACAAAACCATTTGTGTTAAACACAGTGAACATTCTTCTGATGTATTCAGAAGAACAATAAAATGTTTTAATGTTCTTGGTACAGTATCAATGATGCTATTTCATGGGTAAATTCAGAACGGTTGTTTTAGCCTCCTACTAGCTATCTTTCTCTTCTCTCTTTTCTCTTTCTCTTCTCTATAAGGTATTTTCCTCCTTATAGAAAGATCAGATAAGTTACCATTGAGGGATTTATTACTGAGGGACCAGACTTTGTCAATCTGGTCCCCTCCAGATGTGTTGGGAATTCCATGAGTTCTAGCCCCAGAACATCTGGAAAGCACCAGACTGGCGAAGGCTGGAACAGACTGTAAACTCAGGGCCCTACAGCAGTTACACAATGAAGAAATAGTTTAGCGACTGAAGAGTATCTTTTTTATGTCTTAACATATATTTAAACCACCTTTAGGGAGTACTACACTCTCCAAACAATTGTATAATATTTCATAATAAATGCATACTTTGAAAATAGGTTTCATTAAACATTCTTTACAGATACTGAAATGGAAACAAAACCGTTTTGAAATCTCTCCTAAACCTGAACAAAAATGGGACAATTTTTCATTTTAACTTGGAAAGGACATTCAATTGCACAGGTCACCAGTAAAAAAAAAAAGAGAGGCTCTGTTCCACTACCTGCCAATTTAGCAACTTAAGCTGAATTTGCATACTATGATTAACCAGCTCAGAAAAAGAGCAAGCAGCTGCATTTATACCTGCCACATTTGGTTGGTTTTATTGTTTTTCTTGTTTCTTTTGACTTTGTTAAGAGTTACATTCTGACTTTTTTGTTCATGAGCTCAAAAACTTCTTCCTTGTATTCTTCATTACAGTAACAACCCTATGAAGTACCGTGTTTTCCTGAAAATAAGACATCCCCAAATAAAAGGCCCTCTCCTGAAAACCCCAGAAAATAAGCCCTCCCCAAAAATATTTAAACGCATGCGCAGCCGGTCCCCGCCATTTCCTCTGGTTAGGGTTAGGGAGACAGAGCTGGAAATTAGGTAAGACGGCAAGAGGATCCCCATCTTGCTCCACATGCCCCAAAATAATAAGACCTCCCCGAAAATAAGGCCAAGCGCTTATTTCGGGGTTCATAAAATATAAGACAGAGTCTTTTTTTCGGGGAAACATAGTAGATTCAGTTGTGAGAAACTCACCCAGTAAGTTTCTCTGGTTAAGGGTAGAAAAGAACCAGGGTCTCCCCAGTGTCAGTACAATATCCCAACCATTGCTTCATACTAGGTCACAGTTGAGTAACATAGCATGTTCCATTAATCCAATTAAGCAGTAGGAGTTGTATGAGAAGCTGGAAGACTGAAGAACTGTATTTGTTGGCTGGTCTATTAGAGCCCAATATCCCAGATAATCTTGGACATTTCTCTCAAGTTCAGATCTTCCTGCAAACGGTCCAGCCATCACTATTTGGTACTATTCTAGAATGCTCAGTGGTTGCGCATTGGGAAAACATCCTTTACTTACAAAATCACACAAAGTTTACTTCTAAGTAAGCTCTCCCAGAAGGGCCGCTGCCTGCCTGAAGATGTTTAAGTCACAGACACGGAATTAACTGTCTGACATTGTGTGAGTTTATATATCAGGCCAAGTCCTATTTTAACTCGTGAGTCATAAAGATGGGTTCACACCATATTCTCAGCCAAAAATAAATCACATTATCCTTTAGCACAATGTAATAACTCAGCCATTGGGTTCACTGGTTTTATTTTGACCATGATCTGCTGTACAATGTATGCTTCAAATACAATATAATACCGTAATTATTTATAAAGCAAAATGGCTAGAGTCATATATCGCACCATGCATAATTCACATATGCATGCTGGGGTAAGCAATAAAGGGAAAGGAACTACAGCTATTCCAATTGTAAACAAGATATTAAAAGAAGACAATCTCACCCGAGCTAAGGACGTTTTGTCGTGTATTCAAGACTGCTAAAGAGGAAGGCCTGCTTAATGGATTGCTTGATTCAACCTTTTCCACATGTTTTGAGTTGTATTATGATTTCATCTTTTGTCCTTAAGAATAATCTGTCCCAAATTTTCTGAATTTAAATTAGACATTTCTGTTGCTTTATGTGCACTCATATAAATCAAGAACAAAATAAAACCTCAAATTGCTTTACTTTGTTTGAGTGTCCTGCTCTACAGGTTATCTCTTGCTCTTCAATTATAGCATAGCTGTAGTTGGAATCTGGGCTTCTATTCAGATATTTCAAAGTATTAAATCATATTTCCATCACTGTAATGACGCAGATGTTTTGTGAATGTAGACCTCAGACCTTAATCAGATGGCAACTATAATAATTAATTTTATTTCAGGACTGTGTAATTCCATGCCAATCACAAATATTTGACCCATACTACATATTACTGCTACATCTATCTATCCAATTCATTCAACTTTTTGCAACTTGGCACTACCCAAATATGTTGGAACTTCAAGTCTCAGAAATTTCCTCCGCCATATATCTGGAGGGCGCCAGACTGATAAAATCTAGATTATTGAAAGAATCCTCCATGCATTCTTTTCTCTCTTATACAATGAGATTTATGAAGAAAAGCTGATAGATATTATTCTTCCACGTTTTCCAAATTTGCCATAGATGACTGGCCGAAAAAGGAATATTGAGCTGCAATATTGATCTTACCTGTTCCACTAAAAATAATTTTATATTCTTAACCTGATCCTAAATCTTGCTAATCTGAAAAATCTACTGGTTTTGAAATGTTGAAACAAGGAAATGAATGAAATAAATGAAAATTAATGATACCTTTTTGGTTCAATCCCTAAAGTGTACAATTGTAGTCTCCATGCTCAAAATATAGCTGTATTATGATAGTTCAAGTTGGTGAATAACTGGAACTTAAGGAAGGAGTGAGGAGTAGGGAATCCTGGATCCTTATATATTCAGGATTCAAAAATGTAGTCCAAAGCAGTCCATACAGAAGGGATACAGGGTACAGCTCCTAACAGCTTTCTCTCCTGAAAGATACCAAATTTGGTGTAGTGGTTAAGGCACTAAAAGCCAGAAAAGCATGACTTCTAGTTCCGTCTTAAGCATGGAACCAGCTAGGTGATCATGGGGTTGTTGCTCTCTCTCAGCCCTAGGAAGGATACAATGGCAAACACTTCTGAAAATATTGCCAAGAAAATTGCAAGGACTTGTCTAGGCAGTCATCAGAAGTCAATACTGACTCAAAAGTGTCTGCTCTATCATATGGTCTGATAGGGCTTAATCAAGCATGCAAGTGTTGGAAGAAATATCCATCTGGGTTCAGTTCCAAGTCGGGAGAAAGACACTGGAAACATGGAGGCTGATTGGAAAAATGGTTTATTGATGGACAGGATCACATGGGTTTTAGGTCCTGGGCAGCTGAACACATGGAGTGGAGAGTCAGTGTTATTTATACCCTCTCTTGGGCCTTGCCCTTGAGCTTCCTATTCCTGTGGCAAGGACATGTATTCTATTGGTTGCTATCAGACTCCCACGGGGGTATGCAGGGGTCATAGCTAACTTTGTAGGTTTTCTGAGTCAAGCTTGGTTGAAACTTGGGCTGATGCAATGCAGTTTCTATTGTGGCTGAATGGCTTTGCCCTAAAGGATAATCCCATCATCCTGGAGCTGATAGCCTTTTGTCTTATAGATAGGCTGGCCCAGTCCTGCTGGGGCTATTAAGAAAAGTGGGGGCTGCTTTCCAAGAACATGTTTCTTCTTTTCTCATCCAGGGAAATATAATATTCTGCCTTTTATAATATTTCCCAAAATATTTCATTCTTCTAGGAGAGCAGTGGGTGCTAACTTTCTACACAAGACATGGAGCAAGAGATAAGCAAGCAAGACATAAACATACAAAATGAGATACTGAAACCTGAAGAGAAGGTAGCGGCACCAAAAATAACTTTAAGTAAGTAATGACCATTGACTGTCATTGATTGGCTTGAAATGTCTCCTTCCCATGATGAACCAAGCATGGAAAATCTAGTTTAAGTTATTTTTCACTTCCCCAACTGGATTTTTTTCTTTTTAATTTGAAAAGAAATTAATAACAAGTCTAATGGACTAAAGTAAGAGAAGTTGTGTGTTGGACAGGCCTTTATCCAATATCTCATGATACACGTTTGGCTTTAATTAAGTCAAAATCCTTCTCTACTTCAACCATAACAAACATGAATAATCCTTTCCCATCTGGTGAGAGTATAGATTAACTGACTGATTGGATATGTAAGGTTACCCAGTTGTCAAAGAATTCAAAATGGCATGCAAGACAATTTCATAACAATTTAACAACAATACAGTAACAATTTAACAACAATACAGTAAGTGTAGAACTATCAAACAGCAAACAACCATCCAAGATACACAAAAGATACACAAAAAATATATAAGCAAGTTAAGGGGTGATAATGAGGGAGCAAGAACATGTATTCTCTCCAATATGAACTTCTAGAGCCAAAATATTGTAAAACTGGGATTGGAATACCAAACATTACTGGTTAAAGGTGACAGAAATCATGGCTTGCTGAGAAGCAAGCAAGATAAAAATAAAATCTGAAGTTAGAACTTCAGTTCATAGACTCAGTTCGTAGACAGACTGTGCCTTAGAATGCAGTGACAGAATTTTGATTTCTGCAAACTAATTCCTGTAGGTTACAATATCAACTATAATTTCATAGAAATGATGAAGCAATTCATATCTCATAATCATCTTTCTGGGCTATTATTTAAAGCCACATAAATATTTCAAGAAAATCTACAAGGAAATTTTCTAGTTAAGAAATTAGTTCCATTGATTAATCATATTCAATACTCAGTTGGCCTAGAGACTCATGTAATGCATGAAGTATACATTGCTAATGGTGTTTTCCTACAATGAGTGATTTGTCAATAATGTTAAATGGAACTCCAACTGAAACATGACATGATGTATTTATAACAAATGACCATATGTAATCAGATACATAAACATCTCAAGCATTGGCTACAGTATGCTTTAAAGAAGGAAGAAGAATGGAAAACTTAGGTAAATATAGAATCTTTTGATGGACTCTTTGGAACAAACAATAGAAAACGTCTCAGGAGAAACTATTGCTTCCCTGATTTATCAGATGAGGGTCATTCAGATGTTTCTAAGAATAATCTTTGGGCTGTTCATTGTAAATACAAGTAAGAGAAAGGAAGGAAAAAAATCTCAGTAATGAAGAATGCAAACAAAGATAGCTAGCATGGAATATAAGGAAGGAATATAGGCTACCACTTATACTTTTTTTTTTTAGTATTGCACGAGCTCTCAATGTATTATAATGAAAAACAGAATGTTTTTCAGCCTCTGTTTTTATTTAAGAGGGTTGCAAATGATTCCGTTTGTATCAGGAATTCTGCAGCCCCTTACTGTTCCTATTTTAATCAAAATGTGAAATCAGACAGTTTAAACAGTGCTTCCCACTTGTTTTGTGCAGTTTTTCAGGTGATTTAACTCTCTGACCAAGCCAAGGACATTGTACTGTCTCTCCGTGCATAAACTGACAGCCCTCCTTCTTCTTAAGCATTCTATCTTTACATCTAAAGTGTCCTCAGTTCCCTAGGGTTGTCTAATGATACAGAACCAGGTGGCATGTGTGTTTGTGTGTAAATCACAGCCAAAGATGTATGGTCAAGTGCCATTTACCTTTTCTTATTACTGAGATTAAAAAAGGTTAACATTTACCTTTGGAGTAGCACAAGTCATTTGTGATAGATAGAGCTTTATTAGCTCAGGGATTTTTTTTAAAAAATGGCAATTAAATTCCCTAAAATGTGTTGCCATGAGCTGCTTGCAAATAGCCTTGCTATTTCCAGTATCAGAATCTGGGATATAAAAAACAGCATATTGTTTAGGGAACCTAGAATCTATATAGTTGAAAGACCAAACCTAATCCTTCCTTCCTAATCCATACATCCATCCTTCCTTCCTTCCTCAGCTCTTATAGTTTCCTGTTTCTTTTCCAGCTGAGGGAAAGTTCATTCCAATTCAAAGATTTCTAGCAATGTCAACACTATTTTTCTTTCTCCCACTTCTTCCCCTTGTAAGACAAAGACCATTCCCCAGTTCTGTAATAATACATAAACTAAACTGGGTTGAAATTCCTTGGAGAGACCTGATAAGAGAGGAATTAATGTTCTTTTGAAGAAGAGCCTACATTGGACTGGTGCCTGGTCCAAAATTAATTGAATGACTCCAGTTTCTTCATATGAGTATGTTAATCTGATAGTGTCTCTCCAAAGCTCACTTTTGAACTTGTGCACATTTATGCAAGTGCACACTATGCTATTGTTCAACTGTTTTGAGGAGACTCACAGGTTTAATTAAACAAAACAAAACAAAAATCTCAGTTATGCCTAATAAAGAACCTTCAAAGCTATGAACCCTACAAATTATTTTTGACCTAAGGCAACAAGCATCTTTTACTGAACCTTTGCCTCAATTTACTTGCCCAATTCCTCTTAATTTCCTTTTCCTTTTCTTTCATTTCTACTTTTTCCCCCCCTGCCTATTACTCTTAGACATCTTCCAGTCGGTAATATTAGAACTCTAACTCATAAGCATTGATAGTTTTAACCTGGTCATTGAGAATTAATGTAGTTCTGCATTCATACAATATGTTGAAGCATAAATTCATAAAAAAGGAAGCCATCAAAAAAAAACCTATAAAGGTGAGCAGTAAACAAGCATGAAGATGTATTGCACATTGAAGCCTTGGTTCTTTTCTTGACCTGCTTAAGCATGTTGTGTGAACATGGCCACAATCTCCTGATATTTTTTTTTACCTGCCCTTCTGAGGTACGCCTTCTTGCTCCCAGAAACACTTGTTCCTCTACCAACACAATTCTCACTGCACATGTTTACGCACCCACTTTATTACAAAGCCGATCACTAAGGAATCTAAAAAGGTTGCAAAGTATATTACAGAAAGGACAAACATTAAGGAAGGACATCGTTCGAGAAATCATGCATTTTAAAACCAAAGAGGCATAATAAAAGGGGCAAAGTGTGTTGTTGAAAACAAGACAGTGGCCTCTAGCATTTTTTAAAAAAGAAGCACGAGAGGCTTATTCTCTCTATAGAGATAGTACACACAAACCGAACCTTACTCCAGCCTTAGATTTCTTTTCTCACAGTGCTGAAATTGACTTACAAAAAACATTTATCGACCACACACCAATATATGTAACACTGTTCAATCCCACTTTCGATTTCTCTGGGACAAGAGCTAATCATCATCTTCATCATCATCATCATCGCTGCTTTATTTTGCACTCTCCTCAGGATTGCAATATTTTTTTTTCTGAACCGTTTCGGACCAGGAAGAGCTTCCCTCAGAAAAGAGGGAAAAGGAAAAGCTGCTTTATTTAACAGGATAATCCTGGAAATGTTTTGTTTTTTAATGGGGTAATAAGTGGTGGATTTCTACTGAAGCCTGAATAAAAACATCAAAGAGACATGACTCCTAAATCAGGGAGGGAAATAAAGAAGTGGGTGATTTAAAATTCCAGGGAGAAAAAAAAAACACAATTCAGGTACCAAAAGACCCAAGAGGAGAACTAGAAAAGCATTTATTTGGGGTAGTAAGGATTCAGCTGGAGGAAAAACAGAAGTTATGGGAAATCTGAGATACACCTTATGCCGAAATCGGAAAGGATAAGAAACAGAGGTCCTTACCTTGACCAATTACTCTTCCTTAGAAATCTGATCTGTAATATTTGGAAACGAATGAAGCCGCAACTATTTTGGAAGGTGTTTGCTTTTTCTTTTTTTAAGCAAACGCGTATGTATCTTCAGCGCCCCTTTTTAGAAAAGCGATTCGCCAGGAGACCGCGGAAGGTTGATCCCTTAGAATCCAGTAGGTCCCTGCAGGATTTCTAGCGTCTTGAAAGGGAAGGAGGGAGAGGGAATTTGAGAACGGGCGGGGGGTAGAGAGGAGGAGGAGAAAGAAAATCGAAATCTGTGTCTCTGCCTACAAAAACGGCTGCTGGGATCAATACAGCACACCTCTTCCACCCACCCCGCCATGCACACACATGCACACCCTTTAATAATAATAATAATAGCAGCGGGAGATAGAAAATTTCAGAAGGCGTCTCGCTGCAAAAAAAAAAAAACTTGGCAAGCCGAACGAATCCAGGGATTTCCAAGTCGGGCGGAAGAAAAATTAAAAAGTGGCTTTGCGAGGGAGCAGGGCAGGCAACTGTTGGCGACTGTTGGCGACGGTCGGCGCACCTGTGCGCGGCCACACAGGCACACAACACAAACACACACTGGGTCCACGCAGAGGCGGTTTCTTTTTTCTTTTTCTTTTTTTACCAAAAGAACCCCAGAAGCAAGTGGAAAGGAAGGAGGCAGCGGGGGAGAAAAGATCCCAGGGAAGAAAAAAAGGCAGCCGGGATTCCGGTCAGAGGAGAACGGCTTCCCCAGCTATACATTCCGGACGGATAAACGGGACGCCGAGCACCCACCCACCCACCACCAAAAAAACAAGAGAGGAGAGCCTTCTGCAACCGGACTGCCTCTCCTCCCTCGCTGCTGTTGCTGTTGCTGCTACCTGTAGACATAAGAGCGAGGCGCGCGCGCGCGCCCCCGGCTACCCGCACGGCGACCGACCAAGCTCGCAGCTGGGCTAAGCGCGCGCGCGCCCCCCCTTTTTTTTTGTTTTTTTCCCCCAGAGCGGCAGGCAGAGCAGGCACCCGAACAGCCTCCTCCTCCTCCTCCTCTTCCTCCCTCCTCCTCCTCCTCGAGCTTTTTTCCCTAGCCTCCCGTTTTAGGCTCTGAGAGGCAGGGCGCTCCTTTCAGCCTGGCGGAGAAGTGGGAATCTGTCTCGCATGCTGGGGGAACGTGGGGGTGATGGGGGGGTGACAGCGCCTGTGCGCGCGCATCCCTCCCTCCGTCCTGCCGCCGACGCTCCCGCCTTTCTCTTTCACTCACACGCGCACACACGGCTGTCCACGCGGGGGGGGGGCGGGGGGGCAGCGAGGGTGGGAAAAGCCCCAACGTCACCTGTGACGTTAGACGGAGTGTCAAAAATCTGTCCAGATGTGGAGAAGGAACGGTGGGAAAAGAGAAGTGGGGGAAAAGGGGAGAAACTCCTTGAACTTGCCTCTGGAGACTTCTTTTCCTCTGTTCATCACACACACACACACACAAACTCCTCTCTTTAACAACCGGTTCTCTGCCCTAATTTCTTCCAACAACCAGTTTGCCAAACTGCTCAAGAAAGTTAACAACCGGTTCTCCCGAATCCCACCACTGGAGTTAAGCCATAGTTTATTGCTTAAATCAGGGGTCTCCAGCCTTGGCAACTTGAAGCCTGGAGGATTTCAACTCCCAGAACTCCCCAGCCAGCTTTGCTGGGTTGGAGACCCCTGGCTTGCCAAGGTTGGAGACCCTTGGCTTAAATGCAGTTTGGCGTCTGGGGAAACTTCTCTTGGGAAAGAAAAGAGTAAGAAACGGGTATACAATTTTTTTAAAAAAATACAGATAGTCCTCGATTTATCTCAGTTCACTTGGCGACAGTTCAAAGTTACAGCAGCACTGGACAAAAGGGACTTACGACCACTTTTCACACAGAGGACCGTTGCAGCATCCCCATGGTCACATGATCGAAATTCGGCTACTTGACAACTGACTCATATTTAGGACGGTTGCAGTGTCTCGGAGTCAGGTGATCCCCTTTTGCAACCTTCCAACAAGCAAAGTCAATGGGGAAACCCAATGGGGAAATCCAAAGTCAATGGGGGAACCCACCTCTTAACAGTGGTGTTACTAATTTAAGAACTGCATGGACTCACTTATCAAATGTGGTGAGAAAAGATGTAAAATGGGGCAAAGCTCACTTAATACATTTCTCACTTCGCAACATAAATTTTGGGCTTGATTGTTCCTCGTAAGTTGATCATGACTTATAATCGGGGAATTTTTCATTGTTTGGTGGTTAGTTATGGATGTGTAACCAAATCGTGGCTTGCTTTAATTTGTGAATGCTATGAAAGAGGTTGGGTTTGCACTAAGTGCTTACTCGGCTGAACCCACAAGTGCATAACTGGTCCATATCCAATGTTCTAGGCTCGCATGATACATGCTGAAGTATTAATTGAGCACTTTAGCTGGGTTCACACAGTACACAATACTAAAGCAGTGCCCTGCCCCTTTGCACATGACTGCAGTGTGTAGGATGGCACATTGCAAAAGTGGATCTTAGGAAATAAAAACATGGAAGAACCAAGAGAAGTGCTAGAGATCCTAGAATGAGGGCAAAATGACTGAAGACAAATAAAGTACAACTCCTGTGTGAAAAAATATTAGAAGGCAGTTCAAGAAAATAAATACAAAAAGAACGGGACCGCCTGCTGTTACCGATTGCCTCCCACCGACCTGTGTGCTCGCACAGAGAGGGACTCCTTAGGGTGCCGTCCGCCAAGCAATGTCGGCTGGCGGCCCCCAGGGGGAGGGCCTTCTTTGTGGGGGCTCCCACCCTTTGGAATGAACTTCCCCCTGGACTCCGGCAACTGCCAGACCTTCGGACTTTCTGCCGTGAGCTGAAGACCTATTTGTTTGTTCGCGCCGGACTGGCATAGGATTTTAATAGGATTTTAATTAGTTTTAATGTTTTCATATTTTATAATTCGAGGTTTTATTTTTAATGTTTTAATTCAGCCATTTGTATAATAAGTTTTTTAATTATGGTTTTATGTGTATATTGCTGTTGTTTTATTATGGCTGTAAACCGCCCTGAATCCTTTGGGAGAAGGGCAGTATAAAAATTTAATAAATAATAATAATAATAATAAAAAAAAGGATGAAGATGTAGAAACTGAAAGGAACAAGTGGAAACCACTGTGTTACTCAGTCAGGATCAAGTAGAGAGCTACACTAATGTTAGCCACAAAAAGGATGCGTGGTAGAATGATGAAGTAAAAGAGACTGTGGATGTGAAAAATGCATACAAAGAACCAATGCAAATAATAATCATCATCATCAACATAAAAAAGATGCTGTAAATTCTATGGAGAGAAAAGTGATGCAAATGATGTAGTAAAGGGAGCAACAAATTTGACAGAACTGGGGAAAATACAATTTCTAATGGTGTTAACAAATTGTTTGACACTGGGAGAAAGACACTAAAATCAGATCCACCAGCAAAGAGTTACAATTAATGATACTTGTTAAACAGGCCATTATGGGAACCCTTCAATGCCTGCCAGGCAGCTACACTGCAAGCCAAGCTGTGTTTGGCAAATAATATGAGAATACTCTCACCTGACTCAAAGCATCGTTGCTCATTTTTGTTTCAGGTCCTGCAACCCTTATTTGGGAAAATCATATGATAAAATGAAAGAGATTGAATTATGAAAGGGTTTGAGAAAATATACAGCAGAAAGTTGATTGCTCAGAGCAGTATATGATGGGCGTGAATTATGCATGAGAATAAATGGTATATGAAGGAGATAAGGGTGTATGATGTCCTTCGGATTCTTTAATGCATTTTTGGATGAATATATAAGATATATTTGAGATGTGTTATTTGGGGACATAAATATATTTTTATATATATTGGTGGTGCTATGGAACTGGTTAAATATTTAAATGATTTGTAGCAAACATTAAATACATTGTATGATGCAAGAAGGAACAAGGATCTAAAAAAATAATATATCTAAAACCAAAATAATGGAGTTTGACAAAGAAAATGGAGTGAACAATTGAATGTTACACATACATGGCAGAAATTATTAACCAAATTAATAAATGTTGTACCAAACATCTTGGAACAACATTTATTAAATATAGAGAATATGAAACAAAATTAAGATCTGCAGTCGTTGGTAGAAAGGTGAGTGAAATAAGTTTGCTGAAAATAAGTGAAAATACTTTGATTAAGACAGTGTGTTTGCCCATTCTTGGGAAGTAGGAGGTAGATATGTCAAAAGAAACAAAAAAGCAAAGTAAATACAGTGGTAATGGAGAACTTAAGAAATAAGTAAAAAATAAAAGAGAAAGAATGGAAGCTGAACAAATGTGGATTGAACAGAAACCTGAGTGACCTGTAAGTTATGGTAGTTCAGGCATCTAGAAAGAATGGATGAGAACTAAATCACAAGGAAGGGAGGGAGGGAGGGAGGGAGGGAGGGAGGGAGGGAGGGAGGGAGGGAGGGAGGGAGTTGGAAGACCAAGAAAGTCATGGCTAGATGGAGTAGATGAGATAATCAGAGGGAGGGAGGGAAGGAGGTGGGGGACAACTGAAAGAGCAAAAAACATGAAATGATAGATGGATGTGTTGGAAGCAAAAAGATTTGCAAAAATAGAAACGTATAGCCAGGACTAGTGAATGATGCTGGTATAAACCAGATTTGTCTTTTCCTTTCCTCTTATTTCAGATCTACAATTTCTTTGTCTTACTTTATCATACTCCTTATTCTGTATAATGTTACTTATCCCAAAAGGGAATCCTGTGATATGAGTGTATATGTGTAAGCTGTAGATCATCTTTCCCCTAACTTCCCATCAATTGCATTTCACTTTTCCCCTGTGCTAAGGGCAGACCTTGAAGTTAAAATCTACAACAGGGTCAGACTGTCAGAGGTAACCAAGCTGTGGAAGGCCATAATTTCTGCTAGTAATACTTAACATTTATTTAGTTCGGAGTAAACTAAGTTAGTTCAAAACCTAGCATTTACATTCCCACAGGCTAGGCTTATTTTAAACTTGATTCGTAAGTGTATGACTATGGTTGACTTATGATTCAGCAATGAGTGAATCCAGTACAAGGACTGATTTAAGTCATCAAGTTATTGAAATTATAAATTATATAGTAGATCAACAGAATGAGACAGAAAGAGATTGCTAACTAATGTTTGGGACAGAAACAAGTCAGGCATGTTTGATTTTATTTGCTTTTGTTGCATACAAATGATATTTGGAGCTGAAAATGGGAAGATAATTTATAGAACTTGGATACAAGCTGGGCTTCCCCCAATTCTTTTTATGTAGTTTTTTTATTTATGTAGTGTTTTTTCCAAAAACACTACACTACTAACCAGAGCATATAAAACATTTGCTAGACCAATTCTAGAATACAGCTCACCTGTTTGGAACTCTCACCATATCTCTGACATCAATACAATTGAACGTGTCCAGAAATATTTTACAAGAAGAGTTCTCCATTCCTCTGTAAACAACAAAATACCTTATCCCACTAGATTTGAAATCCTAGGCTTAGAAAACTTGGAACTCAAGTTACTTTTGTTTCTACTTGGAAACAGCTTCTGGGCTTTGTGCTTTAATTAGTAAATAAATAAATAAATAAATAAATAAATAAATAAATAAATAAATAAATAAATAAATAAATAAATAAATAAATAAATAAATAAGGTAAGGGAGGACAAACTATTTTTTGAAACACCAAAAAGAAACAATGAATGGTAACTAATCAAGGAGAGAAGCAATCTAGAACTAAGGAGAAAGGTGAGAACCATCAACCAATGGAAAAGCTTGCCTTCAACAACCATTTGTCTGAAATGGACTAGTGGGCTATTCTCCAAAGCACCTGAGGGTAGAACGAGAAGCAATGGATGGAAACTAATCAAGGAGAGAAGCAACCTAGAACTAAAGAGAAATTTCCTGACAGTTAGAACATTAATCAGTGGAACGACTTGCCTCAGAAGCTGTGAATGCTCCAACACTGGAAGTTTTGAAGAAGATGTTGGATAACCATTTGGAGACTGCTTGGAAAGATGGTTTAATGGTGGACCCGATCATGTGGTTTGAGTTCCTGAGCAGAAAAGGGCAGAGATGCTGAGAGTCCCTGGGTTTTATACCCTCTCTGGCTTTGAACTTTCTGGGGCACAGGAAAAGTATCCTGATTGGTTGCTGTCAGAGGTCATAGCTAGCTTTGGCTGATGTAATCTTCTCAGGTGCCATGTGGGGAGTTTCTTTTGCTAGATGGGTCCTTTGTGTTGCGGATGATGGTCCATTGACAAATGTGTGGGGGAGGCAGGAAGGTGGGAGCTGCTTTGTCTTTAAAACATGTTTCTCCATTTCTCATCCAGGGAAATATATTCTGCCTTTTTAATATTTCCTAAAATATTTCATTCTTCTAGGAATGAATAGGGTGGGTGCTAACTTCCTACACTGCCTAAGCAGGGGGTTGGACTAGAAGACCTCCGAGGTCCCTTCCAATTCTGTTATTATATTATATTAAATGGTATAGAGTCTCCTACTTGAAAAGGAGTTGGATAAGACCTCCAAGGTCCCTTCCAACTCTTTTATTCTATGTTCTAAAACTATTAGATAATATCAGTAAGTTTTTCACTTACCTGAGCAGGTGGCAACACATGCTGTAAATAAGTGATATGATCTTGGAAGACAAGCAGATACTTCTGCGATTGGTACCTCTATGGGAGACTACCAGGAATTCCAGAATTATTCACTAGACAGGGGACTTTAAAAAGCATTCTGGGAGAAGAAAGTGCTTCAAATCACTTCTACAGCACTACCAAGGAAACTGTATAGAGACAGTCACTAGAAGTCAAGCATGACTTCAGGGCATCTTCATCTTTCTTCAGATCTCATTGCTCAGAGACTTGGGGTATGAGAACACAACTGGAAAGCTATTTCCTTAGATTGGCATTTCTCAGCGTTCCATTGTGAGCTAAAAGAGCGTACATATAATGATTTGCAAAGGTTCTTCTTTAAAGTTATATTTAATAAACAAAAGAAATGCATAGATTATGGAGTGTGTGTGGATGTGCGTGCATGTGTGTACATCAGTTCCATTTTTATTAAGTTTTGAAGCATTCGTGGTTTTTTTGAGAATTGATTAGCTATAGCTGCAGGTAAGAAAATCAGTATAATAAAAAGTTAAACATTCCAGCATTGAGTAATAAAAAAATCCATTTTTTATCCATCTGTAATCCATTTTAGGCCCCTTTAAAATGGATTACAGCATGAAGATAGGTTTTTAATTTTCTGGTTTGATACTTCAAAGAAGACCTCCTGGGAAAATGTTGTCTTTTCTTCTAATGTGCTTGTTGGTTCCAGAATGAACCTCCTAAGGTTTAGATTAAAGTTATCAACTGTCCTGAAGCACTAATAAAAGTAGGAGGCACCTTAAATACCACTTTCTAGCCAAGAATGAGAGAATGCAAGGATTATTTGCTTCTTCTTAGGCCCAGTCCCTTCAGGTCTCTTCATCTAGGCCTGAAGCATCCTTCTGCTGATATTTGGAATGTTTCTATATAGTACCTTTCCTGCTATCTGGGCCTTCCTAGATCATCTCACATCATCTTATTTAACTTATTTATTAGAAAGTTCTGTATATAAAGGTAAAGGTTCCCCTCGCACATATGTGCTACTCATTCCCGACTCTAGGGGGTGGTGCTCATCTCCCGTTTCAAAGCCGAAGAGCCAGCGCTGTCCAAAGACATCTCTGTGGTTGTGTGGCTGACATGACTAACTGCCAAAGGCACACGGAACACTGTTACCTTCCCAGCAAAGGTGGTCCCTATTTTTCTGCTTGCATTTTTTATGTGCTTTTGAACTGCTAGGTTGGCAGAAGCTGGGACAAGTAACGGTGGCTCACCCCATTACGGAGCACTAGGGATTTGAACCGCTGAACTGCCGACTTTTCAATCAACAAGCTCAGCATCCTAGCCACTGAGCCACCATGACCCTCTGAGCCACCGCGTCCTGTTCTCTATACTTCACTTTTATTCTGCAAGCTCAGAAGCCTACACATCCTCCTCTAATTTTTCTTCATATAATCAATAGCTATAGCAATTAGAGCCAATTACAGCTCTCTCTGGGTTATTTACAATCTAGAATCATTATTTACATATTGCCCCCAACAATCTGGTCCTCATTTTAGCAACTTCAGAAAGTTGGAAGGCTATATCAACCTTGAGTCCCATAAGGATCAAACTCCAGGCTGTGGGCAGAATCTGCAATACTGTACTTTAACCACTGTACCACCAAGGCTCATGCTAGATAACTTGAGCTAAAAGATCATGACTGGCCCAAGGTCAATGAACTTCCAAATATTGCCAGTCGTATTTCAACAACTTAACCATTGCTATGAACTAGACATGAATTTTCTTTAATTACAGTTATACCTTGGCACGTGACTTCTTCAAAATTTGTCAAATTTGGTATTCAACATGTTTTGAAGCACAAATCTTGTCCCAGCAGTCATCTTTCTCCCAATAGTCAATGTGCAAAGAAGAACTTGTTGACCTCAGCGGCCTGGTGACTTGCTATATCTTCCATACGAAATAGCAGGTCACGCGGTAAGTCACATGGTTTTCTTGATACCCATCACATTTGTCACGTCTTCCAGAATGATTTACTGATGAGTATTGAGGTACCACTGTAGACTTTGATAACTTAGTTTCTTTCCAATGTTTAGGTCTGTACTCCCATCAGCCTTTGCCTTCATGACCAATGGCAAGAGACATGGGGTTTTACTGAAATATCTGAAGTACATCAGGTTTTTATCCCTGTTTTCAAGTATCAGTCTTGCAGCAACAGGTCTACTAAACTCCTGTTTCAGTACAGCCTTGTCCAGGTGTGTGTCCTTCAGATTAACACTTCATTCGCAGCCACCATAGTTATTGAGCACAGTATTAGGAAAATCTGCAAGACAAATTAAAACTTTAAATTGATTATATCAGTGATTCCCAAACTGTGAGCCGCGGCTCCCCAGGGAGCCGCGCTATCGTCATGGGGGCGCCGCGGAATATCTGCGCCCGCTGGGTCCGGCGCTGATGCGCCATTTCTGGGGCGTCTGGTGCGCATGCGCAGTTGCAGGTCGGATTTCCGGGGGAGCCGCGGGCGCGTCTGGTGCGCATGCGCAGTTGCAGGTCGGATTTCCGGGGGAGCCGCGGGCGAAAAAGATTGGGAACCTCTGGATTATATGGATTGTGTTTGCATAAAAAATCTGGCTAAAATGTCATTGATTAATTTCTGGCTCTGTATAATGATCTTTGTGTAATTGCCCAATGAGACCTGATAATTAATGGGATGGGAGTCCTTGAGTCTGTTGTATTTGAACAACAAAAACAATCTTCAAGACTATTGTAGCCTACAAGTTGGATCTTAATAAACAATTTGGACAACAAATTACTATAGTATAGTATAGTGTAGTATAGTGTAGTATAGTGTAGTGTAGTGTAGTATAGTGTAGTGTAGTATAGTATAGTATAGTATAAGGTTAGGTTAGGTTAGGTTAGGTTAGGTTAGGTTAGGTTAGGTTAGGATAGGATAGGATAGGATAGGATAGGATAGGATTTAGTATAAACTATGTTACTGGAGTTGTTATAGTAGACAGCATACAAATCTATATAAATTAGTGAAATCCCAATGTATAAATATGGTTGGTTGGTTGGTTGGTTGGTTGGTTGGTTGGTTGGTTGGTTGGTTGGTTGATTGATTGATTACCATGTTAACTCTTAGTTCTCTATGATGATCTGTCTCAACCTGGTCTTTCAGGTCTTCATGGTGCACCTATCACCACTGTAACTAAGTCCATCCACTTTGTGTGTAAATGCAAGCACCATCAAAAATTACACTTCACTCCTACACATAGATATCAAGACAAATTAGTCCAAACTGTTGTAAGAAGATGAATAGCTGGAATAGAACATTGCACTCTTTAAAATATATATTATATAGATCAATTGTATGGAATTGTATGGCAACTTTAAAAGAGATCACACTTTAATGCAGTTTTTGTTAAATCTACAGTACATGTGACATCAGCTTTTCTTAATCAGAAAAAAAAAACTGACTGAGCAAACCAAAACCCATGGTGATTATAAGACTGCCAGATAACCTTTTCATTTAACATTGGGGAAAGATTTGGAGTTTGGATAGGATTTTTCTTCTTTAAGTGCCAATTTGTAATTCCTTTGAAAACAGGGTCACACATTCCATTTTCTTGAGTGAGAGGATTGATTTGATCCTAAAATGACCTTGAAGGATCTACAAATAAACCAAAGGCATTAACCAAAGAAAATATAGGTTCAGATCACTCAAGCTCCAAGTCAATAACCTTCTCAATCTAAACTTCCTTATTAACTTCATATGAAGTTACAAAGACAGCGAGTACATAACTGATTCAAGTGTCCTACAGGGAGAAGAAATGATGGATTTTTTATGCAATTTTGAGGACCAAATGTTGATGACTATTTAGCTCATTTGCTGATGAAAAGCATGCTTACATCCTGATAAATGTCTCATAGAGAACTGGATTATCTGTCAAGCATTCTGGAAGAAGAATAGTAGAAAAATTAACATGTTAGGAGAGCCAGCCAGAGTTGGTCATAGATGGGTAGCTATATAAATGTTTTAAATATATAAATAAATGATAGGGCACTTTTGAACAGTGCATTGAATAGACACAAGGTATCTCCTGGCTCTAAGGGTGTAGTGGAATCAATTAAGGTAAGACATTTTGTGCTAAAAGCTTTGACTTCTGTTGTTTGAAGCCTATGAGAATCTATATAGACAGGTATATTTTCTCACAGAAGACAGAGCACTGTGGAGCGGGACTCATAAGGCACTCTACTCTCTTTTAAATAAAAATACAATCTCAGAAATTATTTACAAAGGGCAATGGGAAGTTATTTAAACCACAGATACAAGCCAGGTCTTTAGCCAGGAATCACCATTTTTTTTTGCTTTGATCTGTGGATCTTTCCAAGTCACTTAATTCTGAATCAGGAAAAAAAATCTCACTGAAATTCAGGGAGGATAATGAAAAATAATTGCCCATTTTCATATCTGAGGAATGCAGAGAAAGAAAGATCATTACAATCATTATCTCAATTCTCATAAGTCAGAAAATGGAGAAATCTGGATCAACTGAAAAAAAAATGTTGTTTCAATCTCTTTCTCTCTTTCACACACAATGCCAGCAATTTGTGGAGTAATGGAATATTAAGTATTCTAATGACATTGTATTTTTACTGTGATTGATCAAAAAGAAGTCTTAATGTTCTTTGCAACCCAGAATATTATAGAGAGATATGTACCTTCTGAAAATTTAGTAAGCTTAAAGTGGGGAGGGTAGATCATATTTAGATAAGCCTTGGCTTCTGCTTATTTATGTATTTCATAGGAATGGGCGTGTGATCTTTCAGGTGTTAAACTCCAGCACTTGGCAACAAGGACGGATGGGATATTTGAATCCAACAACCACTGAAAGGCCACATATAATAAAGTACAATAGTATTGCAAAATTTGAGTTGCTTTGCATCTTAACATTATAGTAAGAAGTTCACACTAAAGTTTTAAACTTTAGGGTACAGTGAGGGTTTTTAAATATATATAAAACACAGTAAGAAGAAAATGTTGAATGAATACTTGAATTCCAATAATAATTGACAGATAACAGGTCAAATGGAAGAGGATAAAATATATATTACATAGGGCAGGGGTCTCCAACCTTGGTGGAGCTGTCTGAGGAACTCTGGGAGTTGAAGTCCACAAGTCTTAAAGAGACCAAGGTTAGAGACCCCAGCATAGGGAAATGCGAACCGTTGCTATGTATCTTCCACTATTGCATGACATAACAGAATTCATATAAACTGTGTTTATGAGAGATGCAGAGAGTTTCATCAGCTCCTCATAGGGAAACTGCCTAGAACTGAGGTTTATGCAGTCAACTTATGCAGTTGAGCAGCTGGTAGTTGAGAAATATTAACCAAACTCATAGCCAAAATGCAGTCTATATGGACACAAATTACACACAAGCATCACTTTCTTCAACACTTTTGGATATAAATAATTTACAATTAAAGAGAGATTTTTGGGGTGGCAATAAGATAATTTGACTTGGTTAGCCAATATTCTATCTCAGGAGTGTCAAACTCACATCGTCACGTGACATATTGGGACTTTTTTCCCCCTTTTCTAAGCCAGGTGTGGGCGTGGCCAGCCCATGA
This sequence comes from Ahaetulla prasina, assembly GCF_028640845.1. Lineage (NCBI taxonomy): Eukaryota > Metazoa > Chordata > Lepidosauria > Squamata > Colubridae > Ahaetulla > Ahaetulla prasina. The sequence continues at coordinate 96,071,974 of NC_080544.1, read as the reverse complement.
CGCATCCAGCCCATGGGCCAGGAATTTGACAGCCCTGTTCTATCTGATCTGAAATGGAAATAGTGTGGAGGGTAAAGATTTAAAAACGTTTGACAAAAAGTTTAACAAGAAGTGGGTTTGAAAAAGTTTAAAATGAATAAAGGGAATAAAGTTATTTTGAAAGCCTTTTTTATAAATGAAAGTGATTAATAAATTGGAATTAAAATAAACAATGAACTGGGCCTCCATGGGATTTTTTTGTTTACAACTTTTTTTAAAAAAAATTCTTTTACAAAACAAAAAAATAAAGGTAACATGAGCCAGACTGTGACTACAGAGTGCCAATTGAGATGAAAGTATTGAGGAAACAGGGAAAAAGAAGGGTGGGGGGACAGAAAGGTTACTCTTTCTCTTGCAATTGTAACACTTTCCCTTTTGGATTACAAATTTAACTACTAGAAAAACAACAAAAAACAATAGAGGGGAGGAAAGGATCATTAGAGCAACCTACAGAGAGAGAAATTACATCAGATTTACATCATAATATGCTTGAGGAATTGAGCAATAAGTTACCTGAATCACTTGATACTAAATTGATTAATTCACTAGATACTAAATTGATAGCTTTTGGGGGGGGAAAAGAATGGATGAAAGACTTGTAAAGATGAAAAAAGGAAAAGGAAAAAAATCAAGAAGATGCTGCTAAGCTCTATAAAACAAGTGTTTGTAGATGTAAAGCAAATTAATGACTATGTGGAGATTCCGGAAAATAAGATGGAAGTTATGGACTGAAAGTTAGAAAGACAATTAGATAATTTGGCAGTACCGGAACTGAGAGGGTTACGGTTAGGGTTAGGGTTTTTGGAGTAATTCCAGCGGATTATGCACTGGGTTCCATTCATAAATACAGAAATTTCTAGAATGCAAGTGCTTCTTTAAATATAGAATAGAATAGATTTTTTATTGGCCAAGTGTGATTGGACACACAAGGAATTTGTCTTGGTGCATATGCTCTCAGTGTACATAAAATAAAATATATCTTCATCAAGGTACAACACTTACAACACTTAATGATAGTCATAGGGTACAAATTTAACACTTAATGATACAACAGTTAATGATAGTCATAGGCTACAAATAAGCAATCAGGAAACAGTATCAGTATAAATCATAAGGATACAAGCAACAAAGTTACAGTCATAAGTGGAAGGAGATGGGTGATGGAACGATGAGAAGATTAATAGTAGTGCAGATTTAGTAAATAGTTTGACAGTGTTGAGGGAATTATTTGTTTAGCTGAGTGATGGCGTTTGGGAAAAAACTGTTCTTGTGTCTAATTGTTCTGGTGTCCAGTGCTCTGTAGTGTTGTTTTGAGGGTAGGAGTTCAAACAGTTTATGTCCAGGATGTGAGGGATCTATAAATAGTTTCACAGCCCTCTTTTTGATTTGTGCAGTATACAGGTTCTCAATGGAAGGCAGGTTAGTAGCAATTGTTTTTTCTGCAGTTCTAATTATCCTCTGAAGTCTGTGTCTGTCTTGTTGGATTACAGAACCAAACCAGACAGTTATAGAGGTGCAGATGATAGACTCAATAATTCCTCTGTAGAACTGGATCAGCAGCTCCTTGGCCCTATGGAGAGGGTCCAGTAGTGAGTTGCCCCCGGTTCCCACCAGTTCTATAGAACGGGTAGTAAAATAGGCGGGAGGTTCCGCCCACTGACTCGAACGTCATCAAAAGTGATCTGCACATGCGGATAATATAAGTAATAAATTAAACCTTTGAGGTTCTATAAGCCCAATCATACATAATGAGATTTCCTTCTGAATAAACAGATAAGTTCTATACATTTTCCCCACCCATGAATTAAGTCCCCGAACTCTAAAGAAAATCAGAAGTCTTGTTTGTTGCTAAGTGACAGCACACATGTTCTTAAACATGTTTTTTTCTCTTCGTCATGCATTAATCTCATCTCTTTTTCCTTCTGTCCAACAGTACAGTCATATATCAGTTTAAGTGATGAGCTCGGTTAATGAAATTTGAAAAATGTGACAGTTCAAAATATCTGTTAAACATTTGCATAATTCAAAATGTTTTCAGCTGTAGAGCTCTGAGATCAGAGCTTTCTGTGGTTCACAGGTTTTGATAGACATACGGTACAAAATATTACTTCAGATTTTTTTAAAAAAAAATAGACAGTATCTGGTTTTGATTTTCAAGTCATAGTCCTTAGTAGAACCAGCAAGATAATTTATGGCTAAAGAAGCCAAGTTATCTCTTTTCTCCATTTCAAGAAATGGCCTGCTTGTGATTCTAAGCTGTAGAATGACTGAACTTGAAAATAGCACTTAGCATTTAGACTTATATTCTGCTTTACGGCCCTCTCTAAGCAGTTTACCTAGTCAGCATATTGCCCCCAACAATCTGGGTGCTCATTTTACCCACCTAGGAAGGATGGAAGGCTGAGTCACTCTTGAGCCTGGTGAGATTTGAACTACCAAATTGCAGGCAGCCGGCAGTCAGCAGAAGTAACCTGAGGTACTGCATTAACCACTGCACCACCGTGGCTCAGTGATGAAGCCAAGAGAAGTATTTTCTGTTAGGCTACATGTAACAGGGGTGTCAAACTCGCATTGTCACAGCAATGTCATATGATGTATCGGGACTCCCCCCCTCTTTGCTAAACTGGGCATGGGTGTGGCCAGCGCATGACACATGCAGCCCAAGGGCCGTGAGTTTCACAGCCCTGCTCTACAACTTGAGGTAATTCTTGCCTAATAATATAATGAGTAATTGGGATCTGGAATTTGTGTCACTATGTAATGCAGTTATAAAGTTCAATGTCATGTGACCTCGTTACTAAGCAATCACATTGGCAACCCCAGGAGACCCCACTGCCGTTCTTAAGCAAGAATCGTGGGTCATTGAATAATGACCTCACAAGTTCCTGCCAGTTTCCCACAAGTAAAAGTCAGCAGGAAATCACAAGTTCCAGGTCAGCAGCTTGGTAGAAGACTATGCATAGATGGCCAAGACAGTTCAGTATTAATGTAGCCAGGCCACAGGTGGCTGCTGCCAGACCAGAAGGGTGCAAGTGACAGACCAGAGTGAATTGTGACCTTCACTGTTGGCTTCCCCATTGACTTTGCTTGTGGGAAGCCGGCAGGGCAGGTTGCAAGTTGTGATGACATGACTGTGAGACACTGCAGCCTTTATAAGTGCAAGCCAGTTGCAGAAACAACTAGATGGCATCACATGATCGTGGGAATACTGAGGACTTCAAGAATTGGTTATAAGTTCCACTCAATGGGCTCTTTTGTAACTTTGAATGATCAATAAATGAGTATGTCAGGGTTCTGACCAATGCCCTAATTAAAACATGAATCTCAAGCCGAGGTTCAAAAGAAATCCAGTTATTTATTAGGAGAGTCATGTCGGCACGTACCAAGTGAAGCCAACCCTGGCCTCACTTAATTTGTGCCTTGGCTCTGACCCTGTTTCCCCCTGCCCCCAAAGTGTGTCATCAGTCACATTCTCCAACGAAGCAATTTCTCAGGTTGTAGAAATCACTCCCTCCGGCCACTGTGGGACTCCATGGAGATGGCCTTGACATTTGCTGGCTGGAATGTGCTTTGTTTTCACTGAGGTGCAAACTCCTTGATACATCTATGAGGCTAGATTCCCCATCCCCTGCCTATGGCAACTCGAGAGCAGGTCGGGAAGGCTTTGTGAGTTGACAGAGTGGTTGTTAAGCAGGACCTACCTATATAGGTTTATTTATTTCTACACCTTTCCTATTTCTGAATTTAGACAATTTCCCCTATGTGACCAAGCTTAGCAAATGAGGGAGGGGGGATTCTGTTTGATAAAATTATCACTTCCATACATTTCAACCCCACCAAGCCTTTTTTTTGTGTTGAGTGGACAACACCCACATCTCATCTTCTTCCAGAGCACAGGTTTTTTTCTGTTCTATATTGTGGATTTCAGGTCAACAACAGATTTTTTTTTTTTACATTTATATCCCGCCCTTCTCCAAAGACTCAGGCCGGCTTACAGTGTATAAGGCAATAGTCTCATTCTATTTGTATATTTACAAAGTCAACTTATTGCCCCCCCAACAATCTGGGTCCTCATTTTACCTACCTTATAAAGGATGGAAGGCTGAGTCAACCTTGGGCCGGGCTTGAACCTGCAGTAATTGCAGGCTACTGTGTTCTAATAACAGGCTCCTTACAGCCTGAGCTATTCCGGCCCCTATGTAACAATAGATTAACAGAATTGGAAGGAACCTTGTAGATCATCTAGTCCAACCCCCCACCCAAGCAGGAGACCCTATGCCATTTCTGACAAATGGTAGTCCAATCTCTTCTTGAAAGCCACCAGTGATGAAACTCCCATAATTTGTGAAGGCAAGCTATTCCATTATAGTCAACAACTAACAAGCCTTCAGCATTACTCAATCCAATTCAGGTTTGCTAATTTTTCATTATTAAATCATAAATCTTCAATAGTCAGAACTGTTTAGGTTCATTATAATAGTCAGCCCTTCTTCCTAGGGTTCTTTTGGAAGTGTAAAATTCCATCTCTGTGCTGGCTAGTATCTGTAAGTAGTTCTTCTCTCTCCCTCCCCTTCTCCCTCTCCCTCCCTCCCTCCCTTTCTCTCTCTCCTCTCTCTCTTCTCTGTCTCTCTCTCTCTCTTTCTCTCTCTCTGTGTCTCTCTCTTCTCTCTCTCTCTCTCTTTCTCTCTGTTATGCAGAAGCTTCCTAGCATTGCAGCTTCCTGTGCTTCTCTTTATTAGCGAAAACTAGCACACAGCATTTGTTTGGGTTTCTGCGTAAATACATGAACAGCAAGCAGGAAGCCTTGGCTGCACACAAGCTGTCACAGCTACCATTTCTGCTCATGGCAAACTAACTTCAAAAGTGATTCATGATTTGGGCATTGATGTTTTACATACATTTCATGCCTACTGAAATGGCCCTTCCTCTGGGTCTTCTCAATTTAACAATAATTGGGACTCTGCAGAATACTTGGGTGGGGAGGATGGGGGCTGTCCGGAATTATTATTAAAAAAAAAAAAAAAGATCCCAGCTTCCAAAATTAAAATCAGATCTATATTTTCTCAAGAGATAAGGCTTTGATCATTGGTATATATCCACAATTTGTTCTGGTTAGGCTCCAAATGTTACAGGTACAGAATTGAGAATGCAATTAGCAGTTATCTTCTATTCAATGTGTATCAAATGTATACACAACAGAAATTTCAGAAAATTAGTGGAGAAATGAGTGGCGCAGTGGCCTAGAGATGGAGCTCTCACCTCAAAATCAGGAGGCTGGGAGTTCAATCCTAGGTGGCGGCAGCTATTTATTTATCTGGGAGCAATGAGTAATTGTCTGCTGTGTACTCCCCATGGACATCAGGAAGGGCATCCGGCCAGTAAACACTTAGTCGCCCGAACTCTACCCTGTTGCAAAGGATTACAGGGTTGTTAAAAGAAAAAAAAAAGGATAAATATTAAATATACTTTTCATCTTATATAATTAAGGCAGGCCTCTTATATTATAGACATAAATGCCTAATATTTCCTTCCTACTGTCTTTGATCTTGTGCTTTTCACTGCCAGTTTGTTATTTCTCCCTCACAAAGATTTCTATTTCCTCCCCAATACTTGCCAATATTTGTCTCCTGCAATACTGTTCCCATGATCTTCCTTCTTTCTGCAAAATGCTCTTATTTTATGCTTTCAAGCTATTGCTTCTTGTAGGACAGTGTCAGCGAACCTATGGCACGCATGCCGGAAGCGGCACATGAAACCATCCCGCAATGAACGTACGGCCTCGCCGGCTCCTCTTCAGCATTCCTGTGCTCAAAAGCGCGGTGGTCAGCTGGCCGTTGTGCCCACGGGAGCTGCAGACCATGGAAGAGCGGTGTTTTGGCACACATGCACAGGCCGGCACCCGAACTTCCGGGTTCACATTGCGCGCATGCGCGATGGCCAGCTGTTTGTTGGGTGCACTTCCATGCTGGTATCCGGGTGTTTGGGTGCCGGCTCGCGCATGTGCGATGGACCGCTGCTCTTCCGGGTATTGCCACTCCAGTGCACAAAGGCCAGCGGGGCAGCGCATACCTCGCAGGATGGTTTCACGTGCCACTTTCGGCACGCAGGCCGGCATGCGGGAACACCAAAGGTTCGCTGACACTGTTCTAGGAGATGTTGTCTTGACTTTAGTCCAACCTACAGCCAGCCATACACAGTCCTCTTTAGGTCTCCTATCCAGGTATTAATCTGGTTTAATGGTATTTAGATTTTGGAGGTCAGCCAAGGTCAAATAGGTACTGCCATCTAGCAAGGCACTCAGTTAAAGAAGCTTTCAAGTCAACCTCAATATTGTCTTCTTGGAGAGAGACATAATACAAATAGTCCTCAACTTACAACCACAGTTGGGATCAAACTTTCCATTGCTAAGCAAGGCAGTTGATAAGTAAGTTATATATGTATAAATGTATATGTACTGTATATGTTTATGTGTGTGGGGGTATACACACCCACCCACACATATAACACTCATACACATAGTTTGGGATGTTACAATATTTCATGTACACACTATTTCATAATTTAAAGAATTTTGTGTGTGCTTTAGCTTGCAGAATAGGAAGAAACAATACATTAAGTGACTATATGAACTCCCAATATGAGATAATGTGCATGTTTGAAAGGAAGTACTTTTCTAGTGATACTGTATTTAAGAAATATCAATATTTTTCTTTCTTTTTGAGAACAGAGCTAGAAAAGATGATAGTCCAGATGGGTTCCATTGGTAATTAAAATTTGGAAAGCAGTTTGATTGTGAAAAAAGCAGTGTTCTAAAATAAATCATATGACTCTGGTATGCTATTAACTCCACACAAATAAAATGCTTCTAATTAGGGAGAAATGACAAATTCATTTGGCCCAAATTTCTACTTTAGAAGAACCAAAAAGGACGAGATATTCCAAAGTCTGACATTTACAGAATATAGTTTCACGGTTCATAATTCCAAAAATTTTCATGCACAATGTATGTGTATATAAAGTTGCCCAAAAATGGATTATATTGGGGGGAAAATTAGCAGCTAAAAAAAAGAGAAACAAAACAAAATGAAATGGGAGAGATGTGCACACCAGGGGTGAAATCTAAAAATTTTCCCTACCGGTTTTGTGGGCGTGGCTTAATTAGTGGGCGTGGCTTGGTGGTCAGATGGCTTGGTGGGCGTGGCCAATAACAATAAATAATAAAAATAATAAACAAAGTATAAAAAACAATAAGAGGTACCAAAAACCAACTTTCACACTTTACACACACACACCACAACTGACTCACACACAATGTAAAAGCAGCTGCACTTCACACTTCACATAGCCACAAAAAGCTCAAAAACCAACTTTCACACTTTACACACACACACAACTAACACACACACACACACACACACACACACAATATGCCACATACAGCTTTCTGAGATTTTGTGTGTTTGTGTAGTTAGAGTGAAACACTACAGAAACACACTAAATCTCAGAAAGCTGCACAAATATTTTTATTTTATTTTATTGTGGACTTCAAATCCCAGAGTTCCTCAGCAAAGCCAGCCAGTTGATCACCGAGGAAATAGATTAGCAGAATAGATTGATTCTGTCTGGGCTGAAACTGAAACTAGAGCTTTTGGGCTGGAAAGAGAGCCATGCGTTCTTCAGTAATCAGGTAAGTGCGTTAAAATCTCTACTTTTACTTGTAGAAAACATGTTTTCTACAAGTAAGAGTACAAGTAAGGTTCTGCTGTTTTTTACTTTTAAAGGCCTGCTTCTGCTGAAGCAAAACCGGCTTTTAAAAGTAAAAAAAACAAACCTCTGCAGATGGTGCCGCTCAGCAGAGGCGGTGGGGGGGGGAGTGGCCAGGGATTTTTGCTACCGGTCCTCCGAACCAGTAGCTGCTATCGCTACCGGATCGTGTGATCCCCTCCGATCCGGTAGCAGTTCACCCCTGGTGCACACCCTGAAAGCGACACCATGAAAATGAGCCTGAGTGAAGTGCATTCGGCATATTGAGTAAACAGATTGAAAGGAAGAGCAAAGTTGAGAAAGTCATGGATGGAAGGTGGTGATAAGATCTTTAGAAAGAGAGAAGTGAGAGGTTTTAAAAAGCAAAAGATATTTCTGGATGGATGTGGAAATAAGAATGATTTTGCCAAAACAGAAAATTATGGAGAAGTATAGTAATTTTATACTATACCATAACATACTATATCACCACATCGCATGCCATACCATGTGAGACTATGTGAGACAACCCAGGAGCAAATACAGTAAACAGAGGTTTGTATTTTTAAATAGTGGTTTAATCTACAAAGTATATATATGTACTTTACAGTGGTGGGATTATTATTTTTTTACTACCAGTTTTGTGGGTGTGGCTTGGTGGGTGTGTCTTGGTAGGTGTGACACCTGTCTACTGTTGACCTCACCCCATTCCTAAGAGGTCTATAAGGGGCATGCATAAGAGCACCAGCGAGCCTACCATCCCTATCCTAATGTTCCCTTTAACTGTATTCATTTTATGTATTCAATTCATGTTTATACTTATATATATTATTTAATATGTACTCATCAAAATAATAAATCAATCAATCAATCAATCAATCAATCAATCAATCAATCAATCTTCAGCTGCGGCGGCCTCCTGCAACCCTCTGCCAGTCAAAACATCGCTTGTGAGGGCCGCCAATGGCCCTTCCGAGCTCCATTTTTGCTGGCAGGGGCACCTTGGGCCGGTCCTTTGCTGTTTCTATGGCAGCCCCACAGACCAGATCTAAGCACCCCATAGGCTAGATCCGGCCCCCAGGCCTTGAATTTGACACCCCTGTCTTAGTCCATTAAGTGACTTCCAGAGTGCTTCCCCATTGGGCCCCAGGCCAGTTAACAGAGCAAGATTTTCAGGCCATTTTGGAAGGCCAGGAATGAAATTTACTTTAATATAGGGAGTAAACGATTTAGTTGGTTCAGAATGCAGCCGCGCGGGTGATAGAGGGGGCCACTCGTGGCTCCCATATAACACCGATCCTGCGCAGGTTGCTCTGGCTACCTGTGGTTTTCCGAGTGCACTTCAAGGTGCTGGTTACCACCTTTAAAGCGCTCCATGGCATAGGACCGGGATATCTTCAGGACCGCCTTCTGTTACCACATGCCTCCCGGCCGGTACGCTCCCATAGAGAGAATCTTCTCAGGGTGCCGTCAGCCAAACAGTGTAGGCTGGCGACCCCCAGGGGGAGAGCCTTCTCGGTGGGGGCACCTACCCTCTGGAATGAGCTTCCCCCAGGACTTCGACAACTTCCTGACCTCCGGACCTTTCGCCGCGAGCTGAAGACGTATCTATTCTTCCGAGCAGGACTGGCTTAAATAGGATTTTTAAACATGGATTTTATTGGGGTTTATTTTATATTTTGTATTGTATTTTAAATTTAGGCTATATTGAATAAGTTTTTTAAATAGTGTTTTTATTGTAATGTATTGTATTATTTTATCTGCCTGTTCACCGCCCTGAGTCCTTCGGGAGAAGGGTGGTATAAAAATTAAATAATAATAATAATAATAATTATTATTATTATTATTATTATTATTATTATTATTATTATTATTATTATTATTATTATTATTATTATTATTATTATTACCTCTACTCATTTTTGCATCTCCTTTCTTGAGAAGTAAGCTTGAACTGGAACCTTGAACTTTGGTTGTAGGTGTCCTGCTGTTTTAACAACTGGACCCGTTCATTTAGAAAATTTTGAAGAATGACTCTAAATGCAAAGCAGACGTGAGGTTGGATCTACATAACATGATAGCCCAGGGTAAAAGGGTATTGAATTGTTTGGATTTTGTCCCATAATAGTAACTCAAATGTTATTTTACTGTCATGTATGAACTGGACTTTTGCAGTTAGCTGTAATACTGTAGGATTCATTTTAAGGGTAATAACACATGAAATGAACACAAAATGATTTTTGGTTCATGACAGTTGAGCATTTAATATGTTCTACGAGTCCAGCCTAGAATTGATTTGATAAATAGAGTGACTGATTTGATCGATAGAGTGCCTGAAGAACTCTGGACTGAAACTCATGACGTTATTAAAGAGGAAGCAAACACAAATACCCCAAAATGCAAAAAGCAAAAGAAATCAAAATGGCTGTTTTCTGATCCACTGAAAATTATGAAGAAATTATGAAGAAAAAAAGGGAAATGTAGCTAATTAAACATTGAATTCCAAAGATGAACAAAAGACACTGAATCATATCTAAACAAGTAACTGAAATAAATTGAGGATAATTTCAAATTTATTACAGGAAGGACAAGAGAGTTTTTGATTCAGAGATAAGCAAGATAAAGAGCAAAGCAAGCAAAGATATTGTAGAAAAAAGATTGGCCATATACTGTATATAGAAGATTTTTAAAAAAGATCCTCAAATAAAGGTTATTTTGTTATTTTGATTGGGACCCGCCCAGAGTTTGATATAAAATAGGCAGAGATTTGTGAAGATGGCAGAACTTGCAGAAATAGATAAAATGTTTTTTTTTTAAATTTAAGAAGGGAATAAACCTATTTTTTTTAAAATAAAAGATTAGGAACCCTTTTTGACTTTTTTACTGAAAATGGATAAAAATGAACTAGTTCTTTTCTGGATTTACCAACTAATAGGGTTGAATATGAGGAGAAGGGAGCCATGTCAAGTAATTTAGAAGAGGGGAAATAGCTTTAAATATATTTATATTTGCTGTAAAGTATATTGGAAGTTTTCTTTCTTTATCTTTGATATCTATTGTTTTCAATGCCATCTTCTTTATTTTTTATTTATTTCTTACTTTATTTCCATATTTTTTGCAATATCTTTGTAAAAAACGTTATATATGTGTGTGTGTGTGTGTGTTTGTGTGTGTATAGATCAGGGTGGTATTCACTTATTTTCTCTACTGGTTCGCAAATGTGAGCGTGCCCTATCCACACATGTGCCCGGGCTTCCGTTCATGTGCTTTGCTGGCACATGTGCCTTCCGCCCATGCACCCGGCCTCAAAAATGTGCCTAAATAGGGTGGCATAGAGCCGGGGTTGGTGGGTGGGGCCACTTGCAATTTCCGCTACTAGTTCGGGCAAACTGGTCTGAACCAGCTGAATACCTCCTATGATACAGATACAGATACAAATCCATATTGCCCTGAGTGTAGGGGTGAAATGCTTCTGGTTCAGACTGGATCATGCGATCCGGTAGCGATGGGGGCAGGTAGTTTGGAGAACCGGTCGCAAAAATCCCTGCTCCCCCCTCACCGCCCATGCACCGTCCATGCACGCTGTTCCTCTTCTCTGTCCCTGAAGCTCTCGGTGGTGATATAGCTGCAAACAGCCTTAAATGACCACCGCGGCGCTTCAAATGGCCGCACTACAGTTGATCAGCACTGTAGGTGGCTAGTAGACCAGTGCCTCTATTTTTAAAGAAGGTGGACCGGTGCACTCCCCAAAAAAGGCAATTAGTAGACCGGTGCCTCTATTTTTAAAGAAGGTAGACCAGTGCACTCCCAAGTTTTGTATACTTTGTTTATTATTTTTATTATTTATTATTATTGGCCATGCCCATTCACTCACCTGACCACCAAGCCATGCCCACCAGGTCACCTGACCACCAAGCCACACTCACCAATTAAGCCACACCCACAGAACTGGTAGGGAAAATTTTTAGATTTGACCCCTGCCTGAGTGTGTCAGGAGAGAAAGAAAAACAACACTTTGGACACAGAAAACCTTTGCAAAAGAAAAGCAAGAAGCAAGCCGAGGATAACATCATCCACCACCGTTAGGTATTTTGCCCTCCTGAAATGGTAAGTGGCCCATCCTGCATCAGGATGAAGAGGAAGTACAGACCAACTTTTCTGTCCCCTCCCGGCCTCAGTCATGTGAGCTGGCTAAATGAGCCAGTAATTGAGTTCATGGCTGCTATCAGTCCTGACAGGGAATCTGCATCTGCCTGCCAAAGTCTCCCTTATCTTGGGGTTGCCGGGCAACCAGGAAGTCAGCAATCCAGGCCGAATGTTCAGCTCAATTCTCCATGAGTCAAAGAGTTCAGCTCATTTCTCCACGAGTCAAATAGTTCAGCTCAATTTTTGCTTGTCACGGAGCAGAAGAGCAGTCAGGGCTGCTTTTATACTCTGTGGGGTGTGGCTCCATGACTCAGCACTCTCTAGGCCTGCCCCACCCCTTCCTTTGTTGTAACCGCCTCTCGTATCTCCGAAACCTGGGATCCAGCCAGGCCTGATTACCATCAGCCGGGTCTGGAGGCGTGGCCTGGGGGGGAGAGTCAGGGGACGGAAGACTCATTATCTCCTCCACCTGGCCTGCCTCTGGCTCCTGGAGCTGAGCCAGAGGAGCCGGTGCTCCAGTGATAAATCCTGACGGCCCTTCCCCCTCACTTTCTGAGTCACTTTCTGGCAGGGGGCTCAGCTCGGGGGGCGCAGACACAACACCAACGCTTAGCTCAAAGCTTTGCAAGGTTAGTGAGAGTGGCAAGGAAATCAAGAGTTCCCTGCTGTTTAGGAGAAAGACTATGAAAAAGAAAATTAATATGCAGAGACACTAACAGTATTGTCAAAGCCATGCTATTTTTTTCCCCCTACTAGGAGCATATGGTGGTGAAGGGTGAACCAAAGAAAGGCTGAACAAAGGAAAATTGATGCATATAAAATGCAGCGCTGGAGGAAGTTGTTCAAAAATAGCTTGGACTACAAGAAGCACAAATCATTAACTACTTAGAAGAAGTAAAACCAGAAAGCTCACTTGTGTGGAAGTTCTTATATGGAAGTAAGCTTAGCAAGATATTTTAGATGGGAAATAGAAAGGAAAGGCACAAATCAGAGCCAAAGAGCTTGCTGCTGGGAAAAATGGAAGGCAACTGGGAAAGAGACCAACCCAGAACAAGGTGACTGCATTCAGGTAGTCCTCAACTTACGATCACAATTCAGTCCGCATTTTCTGTTGCTAAACGAGACAGCTGTTAAGTGAGCTTTGGGATCATTATGCGACCTTTTTTGCCATGGTTGTTCAGTGAATCACTGCACCTGTTGAGTTAGTCACATGGTTATTAAGTGAATCTGGCTTCTTCATTGACTTTGTCCTGTCAGAAAGTCACAAAAGGGGAACACGGCTGCCATCATATATATGAACCAGTTGCTAAGTGTCCAAATTTCGATCAGGTAACCATGTGGATGCTGCAATGGTCATAAGTGTGAGAAATGGTCATTATGTCCCTTTTTGCAATGATGTTGTAACTTCAAATGGTCCTTAAATGAAAGGTTGTAAGTTCAGCTACCTATCAGCTTCCTAAACCTAAAGGGGCAGTTATTGGCAGACGGTCCTGGTGACATGATGTCCACAAGTTCATGAAGATTCAGAAACAATAGAATATAAAGCAGTGATGCCATAGGTTCCCGTGCCATAGGTTCGCCAACACAGATATAAAGTATTCAAGGATAAGAACCTATGGGAAAGAGAGAGAGGGAGAGAGGAAGGGAGGGAGGGAGGGAGGGGGAGAGAGAGATGATGGATGGATGGATGGATGGATGGATGGATGGATGGATGGATGGATGGATGGATGGATGACAGATATGGAGAGAGGGAGGGAGGGAGGGAGAGAGAGAGAGAATTATTTATTGACCAAGTGTGATTGGACACACAAAGAATTTGTCTCTGGTGCATAAGCTCACAGTGTATCTACAAACAGCAGGTAATGTCATAGCTTATTGTCATAGTTAACAATGATTATGCACAGTACAATTGTGACAATACTACAAGTAGAACAACCCCCTCTGACCTGGAGCCTTCCTAATAATTAAGATCTATGCTTCCCTAATATTCAGCAGGTATAATCATGACCATGCTGTTTGAGGATTGGATGAGCTGTAACTCATCAAATCTGGAAGCCAAATATTTAGGAAAGGTATCAGAGAGCATTGCTCCAGTTACGGAAATTATAGAGAACGTTTTGTTTTGTTTTTAAAAAAAGGAAACCCACAATTTTCACTCCCTCATCCTTAACTCGGTTTTAATCAATCATAAACAGCCTGTCAGAAAAGGTAATGAGCCCGCCCCTATTATAATAATTTAAGTTATCCAAAATCCCCCACTTTCGCACAGGATATTAAAGGAATCTGACCATTGTTGCACAGACACAGCAATGTCGCATTTTAAAAGGAGATTCTGATCCATACAATTAGCAAAGAAGCATTCAAGCCCAGATTAAATAGAGGTTTTAAGGATACGAGTACAGTCCTGACTGAGAAAATTCTGATGCTCCCTCTGAAATATTTTCCACTATCACATTTCTGATTTCCATATCTGAGAATTCTAGATTGACAAAATGCAAAGGGGATGTTTCTGACTGTCCTTAGACTCTGCCTGACATTATTATTCATGCTTTGTACTTGTCTTCAGTGAATCTGTGCTGTTTTCATCTCTTTCAGTACAAATGATACAGGGAAAAAGCTTTGAACAGAGCAGAGCAGTGTTCCTCAATGTTAGCAGCTTTAAGATATGTGGTCTTGAACTCTCAGCATGCTGGCTGGGGAATTCTGGGAGCTGAAGTCCATACATCTTAGAGTTAAGAAGCACTATTTAGAGAATGTCTGAAAGTATGTGAGTAATAATTCTGTAATTTTTTTATGGAGGACTAGCGTTTTAGACTCCCTACTGAACACAAGAGCATTCAGTGATCCTGCAAGACTTGAATATATCTTGTTATATCTCCTTGGCTTTTCCTGTACGCGTTAAAGAAAGACAGAAAATATTGCCCACTGGTTGTTCTAATTGGAATAATGGGAGTAGAAATTCTTTTTGAGATCTGTGTTCAACGCAAAGGCCCAGCAATTTACCACAAATTAACTTCTGTTTCTTTTATGAGTTGTGACAGCATAACAGCGCTAACAGTTGCATGGATTTTTGCATTTTGAGCGGAAAGATTTCCAAAATTTACCCAGCATCATTGGGTGATGCAGCAATTCAGTTATCTCAACCTCTTTTGCTTAACATTATTTATAATTGGAGTGTATTGCAGAATGCAGGTCAGCCTAGCCTAGGGGCAGAATTTATGAATCACCAAATTAAATGCAGCATTCAAACCACTGGCTTTAGCCTATGGGCTGGGAAGAGAAGTCCAATTCCAAACAAGCCACATGGCTCAATTTTTTTTACTATGCCTGATAACTTGGATCACACAGAAGGACGAAACCTATTTTTTGGGGGGTTCCAGAGGTTGGTTTCAGCAGGTTCTGACCAGCTCTAGAGAACCAGTAGCGGAAATTTTGAGTAGTTCAGAGAACTGGTAGTAAAAATTCTGACTGGCCCCGCCCCCATCTATTCTCTGCCTCCCGAGTCCCAGCTGATCGGGAGGAAATGGGGATTTTGCAGTAACCTTCCCCTGGATGGGGGAGGATATGGAGATTTTACAGTATCCTGCCCCTGCCCTGCCCACCAAGGCATGCCACACCCACCAAGTCACACCCACAGAACTAGTAGTAAAAAAAACCCACCACTGGGGGGGTTCTTATGTTCTTCCCCTCCACCTCTGTGCCTCACTTTCTAATCACTTTTGGAAATTGCTAACTTATTTAAGTATTTCAAAACAAGTTTGAAAATGCTGGGTGCATCTGCCTTCAAGCCTGAATGAAAGAAAATTTAAATTTAAAAATTTAAGTGAATTCATCCTGGCAATGGCAGCATTCACTTGCACAAGATATTAGCATTTGTGAATCTAGATCAGACTTTTGGGCTGAGTCTGGGGCTAAGGGAAAGTCATTCTGGTCAGGGTAACCAAGCCATAGTCTGAATCTTTTATTTTTGAAATTAAAATTGACAGAACCATCTTCCTCTTTTCAGTAGGCTTCCTCACATAAATCCATAACTGTAGATTCCTTCGTACGATACTGGCTAGGTAAAAGTAAAGGTTCCCCTTGCACATATGTGCTAGTGGTTCCCAACTCTAGGGGGCGGTGCTCATCTCCGTTTCAAAGCTGAAGAGCCAGCGCTCTCTGAAGACATCTCCGTGGTCATGTGGCCGGCATGACTAAATGCCAAAGGTGCACCGAACGCTGTTATCTTCCCACCAAAGGTGGTCCCTGTTTTTCTACTTGCATTTTTGACGTGCTTTCGAACTGCTAGGTTGGCAGAACCTGGGACAAGTAACGGGAGCTCACCCCATTATGCGGCATGAGAGATTTGAACCACTGAGCTGCCGACCTTTCGAGTGACAAGCTGAGTGTCTTAGCCAATGGTGGGATTCAGCCAGTTCCCACCACTTCGGGAGAACCAGTTGTTAAATTTCTGAGCAGTTTGGTGAACTGGTTGTTGGAAGAAATCATTAGGGCAGAGAACCGGTTGTTAAATTACTTGAATCCCACCACTGGTCTTAGCCACTGAGCCACCGCGTCCCTCGATACTGGCTATCAAGGCCCAAAATGGGTTGGAAGGTCTCCTCAACATTTGAAATGGTTCCACTTCATTTGTTTATTTACATTTTTATGCCGCCCATCTTTCCTATATGGTGATTCAGGGAGGCATTCATAAGTACGATGCATTCTGTTTGCACTTGCAAACATTATTCTGAACACAGTATTCTAAAGGGCATATGTGTAAATAAAAAGCAATGGTTGGAAACTAATCAAGGAAAGAACCAACTAAACAGGGGTCACCAACCTTAGCAACTTTAAGACTTGTGGACTTCAACTCCCAGAGTTCCTCAGCCAGCTTTGCTGGCTGATGAACTCTGGGAGTTGAAGTCCACAAGTCTTGAGGTTGCCAAGGTTGGATACCCCTGAACTAGAACGAAGAAGAAATTTCCTGACAGTGAGAGCAATTAACCACTTACCACTTAGCTTCAGAAGTTGTGGGTGCTCCATCACTGGAGGCTTTCAAGAAGAGATTGGACAGGCATTTGTCCAGAATGCTAATGATATAGGGGTCTCCTGCTTGAGCAGGGGGTTGAACTACAAGACCTCCAAGACCCCTTCCAGCTCTGTTATTCTGTTAAATAATTGATCATACGTTAAATATTGACTCTCCTTAAGAGGGAGATGTGGGAATTCCTTTCCAAAATAGTGTGTGCCGAAGATGGGAAGAGGTTGTCTTATGTGATCAAGTTGTCTTTTCCTGTCTTTACAATTGTCAAGAAATCATTTGCTTGCAGTGTTCACCTTTCTACCTTCAAGAAATCAGACGACTGGGCTAAGTTGCGTGATCATCACCAATCTCTTTCCACTTATGACTGTATGACTGTAACTTTGTTGCTGGCAATCCTTATGATTTATATTGATATATTGACCATCAATTGTGTTGTAAATGTTATACCTTGATGAACGTATCTTCTCTTTTATGTACACTGAGAGCATATGCACCAAGGCAAATTCCTTGTGTGTCCAATCACACTTGGCCAATAAAAATTTCTATTCTATTCTATTCTATTCTATTCTATTCTATTCTATTCTATTCTATTCTATTCTATTCTATTCTATTCTATTCTATTCTATTCTATTCTATCATCTCAATCATTCCCAAACCTTGCTCCTTTAAGATGCAATGGTGCAAGTGTGCACAGAGGCCTTTTTTTTTTTTGATGTTAATGAAAGGGAAAAAAGAAGGAGAAGAGAAACAAAGGATAAATGCTTTCTCCTTTGAGCACAGCTTGCAAAGTGGAAGTAATCTGCCCTGTCTTCTCACCTCTACTGACAATTGTAAAGTAATTTTATTTTACTCTCAGTGAAGGGGGGGGGATATTTCTTTCAAAAGTATTTTGAATACAACAAAATACCTTATGCCAACAGACTTGAAATCTTGGGTTTAGAAAACTTAGAACTCTGCTGCCTTCGACCTGAGCTTAACTCATAGAATAATCTGTTACAATGTCCTTCCTGTTGAAGACTACTTCAGCTTCAATCACAACAATACACGAGCACACAATAGATTTAAGCTTAATGTTAACCGCTTCAATCTTGTTTGCAGAAAATATGACTTCTGTAACAGAGTTGTTAATGCTTGGAACACACTACCTGACTCTGTGGTCTCTTCCCAAAATCCCAAAAGCCTTAACCAAAAACTATCTACTATTGACCTCACCCCATTCCTAATAGGTCTGTAAGGGGCGTGCATAAGAGCACAAGCGTGCCTACCGTTCGTGTCCTACTGTTTCCTTTCATTATATCCAATTTATATAGTTATTACATACTTATGCTTATATATAGTTATTTTCATGCTTATGCTTATATATACTGTTGTGACAAAATAAATAAATAAATAAAAAAGTAGGAAGAATTTGGCCATGCTGTTAAAAAAACGATAACTATTGAATTACAATTTTCAAAATTTTGTCACTGTGAATTTAAACTTACCTTTCCCATCCAAGCAGAGTTCAAGGGAATAATAATTTAAAAAGAAAACTTCAGACTCCCAGTACAGGTGTCAGCCTCTCTGATGCTTGCTTGCTTTGGTCTGCCATTGTAATGTGAGCTGGTGGAGATGTCTCAAAAAAGGGAGGAAACTTCTCACTACCTTCATAGCAGCTGCAGTCAGAGCTGATAGCTGTCAAAGTCAACTGTACCTGCATACCAGATAGATGAGGCTGTCCGAAGAAGCATCCCACATGACACCTTGGGGAGATGTGGCTTGGACACTCAACTTGGGTCCTTGGGGGGCGGGATTTAGGGATGCTTTCGATATGCAATTTTTGCACCTTTTGCCTCAGACTTTGCTTTTCTTTATTTATTTTGTCACAACAGTATATATAAGCATAAGCATGAAATAACTATACGATATATAAGCATATATATAGGCATAAGTATGTAATAACTACCGTATATACTCGAGTATAAGCCGAGTTTTTCAGCACGTTTTTTGTGCTGAAAAACGTCCCCTCGGCTTATACTCGGGTCTATACGGCTTATACTCGAGTTTTGTTTTTTTTTAAGCCCCTCGGCTTATACTCGAGTATATACGGCTTATACTCGAGTTTGGTTTTTTTTTCTTTTTTTCACATTTTACCGGACGGCGCGGGGAAGCCCTGCCGGTGCAGTGAGAGGGCGGGGCGGGGGAGCCGCCAGCCTTCTCAGCTGAGGGAGGGAGGGTTTCCCCAACCGGTAGGTGCCTCATTTCCCACCCTCGGCTTATACTCGAGTCCCCAGTTTACCCCAGTTTTTGGGGTAAAATTGGGGACCTCGGCTTATACTCGGATCGGCTTATATTCGAGTATATACGGTATATTAACTGGATACAATGAAAGGGAACATTAGGACAGGAACGGTAGGCACGTTGATGCTCTTATGCATGCCCCTTACAGACCTCTTAGGAATGGGGTGAGGTCAACAGTAGATAGTTTTTGGTTAAAGCTTTGGGGATTTGGGGAAGAGACCACAGAGTCAGGTAGTGCATTCCAGGCATTAACAACTCTGTTATTGAAGTCATATTTTCTGCAGTGGTTAACATTAAGCTTAAATCTATTGTGTGCTCGTGTATTGTTATGATTGAAGCTGAAGTAGTCTTCAGCAGGAAGGACATTGTAACGGATGATTCTATGAGTTAAACTCAGGTCATGTCGAAGGCGGTGAAGTTCTAAGTTTTCTAAACCCAGGATTTCAAGTCTGGTGGCATAAGGTATTTTGTTGTAATCAGAGGACTGAAGAACTCTTCTTGTAAAATATTTCTGGACACGCTCAATTGTATTAAAGTCTGAAATATTCTTTCATTGCGTTCAGTTCATACTCAAAGTACCTTTCTCTACAAACATGGAGTTGGGTTTTTTTTTTCTTGAGCTTTGAACGGAGGCACACCTGACAACAAGGAAGTGCAGTCAGCAGTGGGAAGAAAGGAAGAGAAGTATCTTCTTTGTACTTCTGTCCATGCATTCAGATGCTTGGCAGCTGGCATTAAGGAGAAGCAGATGGGAGCCATTCAAGAACAAAAGAGAAAGAATTTCCCTGTACTAAACAACATATTTGTTTTGAGAGTATTTTTGTTCGGATAGTTCATCCAATGTTTCTCCTCTCTTTATGTGTTGTTGTTGTTGTTGTTGTTGTTGTTGTTGAGCAAAAGATGCTACAACTGTCCATCTACTTTTTTGCTATTTTGTAGACTGCCCAATAACCCACAAATGGGACAAAAAGGCAGTTGTCCTCACAATCCTGTTAATTCAATTTATATTTCAATTTGATGTAAAATTTCATTTGGTTATCTTAAGAGTACCAAAAGACCCCAGCATTCTGTATTCTCCAAGCAGGTAATAAGCATCTGAGGTGATACAGCTAATGTTGGACATGTTTCCAACAACCCCATCATGTAGGTTATTTGAGAATAAGACAGATTATCTCTCAAAGTTTATTTATGTACAGGAAGTAATGTAACTCTCTGCACTGCCTATAATAACCCTGTTGATCCCCTTAAATCAGTGTTTCTCAAACTTGGCAACTTTAAGATGCGTGGACTTCAATTCCCAGAATTCTCCAGCTAGCATTCTCCCAGAATTCTGGGAGCTGAAATACAAAATGAAGATAGGCTTAAGATACAGAAGGATCTTGACAGGCTTGAACATTGGGTGCAATCTAATAAGATGAAATCCAATGGTGAAAAAAGTAAGGTTCTACTTTTTGTAAAAGTTTTTACTTTTACAAGAAAAATCAAATGCACAGGTAGAATATACAGTAGGTGGTATCTCACTAAACGGTAGCAACTGTGAGAGGGATCTTGGCGTCCTAGTGGACAACCGTTTAAATATGATCCAGCAGTGTGCAGCAGCTGCCAAAAAAGCCAAAGCAGACCTAGGCCACATTAACAGAGGGATAGAATCAAGATCATGTGAAGTGTTAGTGCCACTTTATAATGCCTTGGTAAGGCCACACTTGGAATATTGCATCCAGTGTTGGTTGCCACGATGTAAAAAAGATGTTGAGACTCTAGAAAGAGTGCAGAGAAGAGCAAAAAAGATGATTAGGGGACTGGAGGCTAGCTAAAACATATGAAGAACGGTTGCAGGAACTCGGTATGTCTAGTTTAATGAAAAGAAGGACTAGGGACGACATGATAGCAGTGTTTCAATATCTCAGGGTCTGCCACAAAGAGGGTGTTAAGTTCTTCTCCAAAGCACCTGAGGGCAGGACAAGAACCAATGGATGGAAACTAATCAAGGAGAGAAGCAACCTAGAACTAAGGAGAAATTTCCTGACAGAACAATTAACCAGTGGAATGACTTCCTTCTAGAAGTTGTCAATGCTCCAACACTCGAAGTTTTTAAAATGAGATTGAACAACCATTTGTCTGAAGTGGTGTAGGATTTCCTGCCTGAGAGGGGGTTGGACTAGAAGACCTCCAAGGTCCCTTCCAACTCTGTTATTCTATTCTAACTTCTTAAAGTTGCCAGGTTTGAAAAACACTGCCTTAAATTCTTCCCCTTCTTTGATTTTGAGAAGAATTTTAAGATTCATGTCTATGAGCTTCCTCAGTATCATTCAGGCAAAAGCTCAGTTCAACCATTATGGATTTTGCAGAATCACACCACTTATTTCTGTATTTACATTCTATTTATTGACAGGCTCAGAAAGAAATCTATAAAGTTGGTGCATTAGGTATAACATTATTACAATTAATCAACAAACCTTTGGCTATGAGATTTACTTTTTGTAAAAGATATATGAACGGGATGCTCTCCATTCAAAAATAGGAAGTGGAGCCCAATGGTTTTGAATACTCAGGTATCAAAATTTCCAATTCTGGAAGAATACCTGCCTGAAGCTTTGGACACCAGTGTAGCTAATACGAAGCTGGATTATTAATGATTCAATTCAACATAAAAGAGATTCCTATATTTTTTTCTTTAATAATAGAAATAGCAATAGCACTTAGACTTATATACCGCTTTGCAGTGCTTTACAGCCCTCTCGAAGCGGTTTACAGAGTCAGCATATTTCCCCCAACAATCTGGGGTCCTCATTTTGCCCATCTCGAAAGGATGGAAGGATGAGTCAACCTGGTGAGATTTGAACTGCCAAATTGCAGACAGCCGGCAGTCAGCAGAAGTAGCCTGCAGTACTGCACTCTAACCACTGCGCCACCGTAGCTCATAATGATAACAAATAAAAGCTATAATAATAATAATAATAATGATAATGATAATAAAAAAAGCTTTAGATTATTGAAAGTGCTCAGGCGTGTAACGTTGTATTTTCCATGCTACAATTCTCCCAAAATTTCACTGAATAGGGAAAATTTGTGTCAACCTACCAAATATCTTGTCAACTCTTTTTGAAATAGCTTCAATTGCATCACAAGTCATTTTTTTTTTATTTGAGCAGAGACTTGTCTCAGCTCTGAAAACATTTCTTTTTGAGGGAGGGGTGTTATTGCTGTTGTTGCTAAGCAGGTGCAGATTCAGGAGACAAAGTAGAGTGCTCAAGAGAAAATGAATGCAATTGCAACTCTATAGATTTCAAAACAATACTGCCTTGGCAACAGATAGCACATGTGCCAGGGATATTTAATTAAGATTCCCAGTTTCTTTTTTTAAAAAAATTGTTTATTTCTTTACATCAAGCCCAATAATGAACAGAGAAGACAAAGCAGCAAATATGGTTGCACCCACAAAACCATAGATTATTGAAATCAGGGTGTGCAATTTGAGGAACATCAGAAAATAACAGAAGCTATACCTAGATCAGGGGTGTCAAACTGGCAGCTTATGGACCGGATGCATAATGTGCAGGCCACGCCCACCCCAGCTCCCTGAAGGGAAAAAAACATTGCGATATGTCACATGATGGCAACATGATGCCACGGGTTTGTCATCCGTAACCTAGATAAAATCAAAGAAAATTAATAGGAACAAGTCTGAGGTTTAAATTACGCCTCTTATTATCAGTGTGAGCCACAGCAAGTCTCAGCTATATATTTAGAAAGTGGTTAGACAGTGTAGTGGTTCAACCACCACCTTTGACACAGGAGACTAGAGCTTGAATCCTGGCTGGTACCTACTTCACCAGTACGGTTGGTCCTCAGCCTCTAACACTTCACCTGCCTATCTCAAATGTGAGAATGACACAAAGTAGAAGAGTTATGCTGCCTGACATCACCCAGATTAATAAGGTCCATGTGAAATATTGGGGAACCAGGACAATCTGAAATAAGTGGGCTACTGGAACAAACCATGTATGGATGAGACGAGATCCTCAAATTAATGGAATTTACAACTGCAGACTTAGTGAGAGGAAATATGTGAACCAGTGGTGGGATTTAATTTTTTTTACTATTGGTTCTGTGGGCGTGGCATGGCTTGGTGGCCGTGGCTTGGTGAGCATGGCAGGGGAAGGATACTGTAAAATCTCCATTCCCACCCCACTCCAGGGGAAGAATACTGTAAAATCTCCATTCCCACCCCACTCCAAGGGAAGGATACTGCAAAATCCCCATTTCCTCCCAATCAGCTGGGACTCGGGAGGCAGAGAATAGATGGGGCCAGTCAGAGGTGGCATTTACCGGTTCTCCGAACTACTCAAAATTTCCACTACCGGTTCTCCATAACTGGTCAGAACCTGCTGAATACCACCTCTGATGTGAACCATATGAACCCATGCCATGGCAAGATGATTCTGCATGGGATGTACCATCAACAGACAGCTGAGGTGGCCAAAATTGGAAAATCCTACCACTGGCTGGAAAGGACTGGTCTAAAAGACAGCACTGAGGCACTGATCATAGCAGCACAAGAATAGACACTAAGCACCAGAAGTAGGGTATATGTTTCGTGTATTTCAGATTGTCCTGGTTCCCCAATATTCCATATTGACTTGGTTAATTCGGGTGATGTCAGGCAGCATTACTCCTCTACTTCATGTCATTCTCACATTTGAGATTTTTATTTATTTATTTATTTATTATTTAAATTTATATACCGCCCTATCTCCCAAAGGACTCAGGGCGGTTCACAGGCATATAAAACATCAATATACAAAATTAAAATAATCTTTAAAAAACTTATTCCAATGCCCTATTATTAAAAATGGAAATATAAATATTAAAATCAATTTAAAACCCCTGTAAAATTTAAAATCTAAGCCAGTCCTGCACAGATGAATAAATGTGTCTTGAGCTCGCGACGGAAGGTTCGAAGGTCCGGAAGTTGACGGAGTCCTGGGGGGAGCTCGTTCCAGAGGGCGGGAGCCCCCACAGAGAAGGCCCTTCCCTGGGCGCCGCCAGACGACACTGCCTAGCTGACGGCACCTGAGGAGTCCCTCCTGTGAGAGCGCACGGTCGGTGAGAGGTATCTGGTCGCAGTAGGCGGTCCCAGATAACCCGCCCTATGCCATGGAGCGCTTTAAAGGTGGTCACCAAAACCTTGAAGCGCACCGAAGGCCACAGGTAGCCAGTGCAGCCTGCGCAGGATGGGTGTTATGCGCGGAGCCACGAGGGGCTCCATCTATCACCCGCGCAGCCGCATTCTGGACTAACTGTAGCCTCCGGATGCCCTTCAAGGGAAGCCCCATGTAGAGAGCGTTGCAGTAATCCAGGCGAGACGTCACGAGGGCGTGAGTGACCGTGCATAGGGCCTCCCGGTCCAGAAAGGGGCGCAACTGGCGCACCAGGCGAACCTGGTAGAACGCTCTCCTGGAGACGGCCGTCAAATGATCTTCTAGAGACAGCCGTTCATCCAGGAGGACGCCTAAGTTGCGCCCCCTCCCCATGGGGGCCAGTGACTCGCCACCGATGGCCAGCCGCGGATTTAGCTGACTGTACCGGGATGCCGGCATCCACAGCCACTCTGTCTTGGAGGGATTGAGCTTGAGCCTGTTTCTCCCCATCCAGACCCGTACGGCCTCCAGACACCGGGACAGCACTTCGATAGCTTCGTTGGGGTGGTCCGATGTAGAAAAGTACAGCTGGGTGTCATCCGCATACAGCTGGTACTTCACACCGAAACTACTGATGATCTCACCCAGCGGCTTCATGTAGATGTTAAACAGAAGGGGCGAGAGAATCGACCCCGCGGCACCCCACAAGTGAGGCGCCTCGGGCCGACCTCTGCCCCTGTCAACACCGACTGCGACCGGTCGGAGAGATAGGAGGAGAACCACCGATAAACGGTGCCTCCCACTCCCAATCCCTCCAACCGCGCAGCAGGATACCATGGTCGATGGTATCGAAGCCGCTGAGAGGTCTAATAGGACCAGGGCAGAGGAACAACCTCATCCCTGGCCCTCCAGAGATCATCCACCAACGCGACCAAAGCCGTCTCCGTGCTGTAACCGGGTCGGAAACCGGACTGAACGGGTCTAGATAGACAGTTTCATCCAGGTGCAAGGGAAACTGATATGCCACCATACTCTCTACAACCTTCGCCGGCGGGTTGGAGACCGGACGATAATTACCTAAAACAGCCGGGTCCAGGGAAGGCTTCTTGAGGAGGGGCCTCACCACCGCCTCTTTCAAGGCGGCCGGAAAGACACCCTCCACCAAAGAAGCGCTCGTAATCGCCTGGAGCCAGCCTCGTGTCACCTCCTGCGTGGCCAGCACCAACCAGGAGGGGCACGGGTCCAGTAAACATGTGGTGGCATTCAGCCTCCCCAACAACCTGTCCATGTCCTCGGGAGCGACAGGGTCAAACTCATCCCATACAATGTCACCAAGACCACCCTCTGCCGTCTCACCAGATCACCGCAATCTTGGCCCAACCCATCCCGAAGCTGAACGATTTTATCGTATAGATAACCGTTAACCTCCTCAGCACGTCCCTGCAACGGGTCACCCCGCTCCCCCTGGTGTAGGAGGGAGCGGGTCACCCGAAACAGGGCGGCTGGGCGGTTATCTGCCGATGCAATGAGGGAGGAGGCGTAGGTACGCCTCGCTTCCCTCATTGCCACTAGGTAAGCCCTAGTATAGGGCTTCACTAGTGTCCGATCAGCTTCTGAACGGGTAGGCCTCCAGGAACTCTCTAGGCGCCTTCTCCGCGCCATCCTCTCAGCTCCTCGGAGAACCAAGGAGCTGGTTGGGACCTGCGCCGGGTCAGAGGTCGCAAAGGCACGACCGGTCTAAGGCCCCGCCGCGCCCGTTCCCAGGCCGCAACAAGTTCCTCAGCCGAGCCGTGAGCCAGACCCTCAGGAAATGGCCCAAGCTCCGTCCGGAACCCCTCCGGGTCCATCAGGCGCCTGGGACGGAACCAACGTGTCGGCTCCGTCTCCCTGCGGTGGTGAATGGCGGTCAGAAAGTCCAGACGAAGAAGAGAGTGATCTGACCATGACAAAGGTTCAATGACTATTTCCTTTAAGTCCAGATCTCTCAACCACTGACCAGAGACAAAAATCAGATCCAGAGTGCCACCCCCAATGTGAGTAGGGCCATCAACTACTTGGGTCAGGTCCAAGGCCGTCATGGAAGCCATGAACTCCCGAGCTACCGTCGATGGCAGGCGGACGATGGCAAGTTAAAGTCCCCACGACTAAAAGTCTGGGGTCTCAACTGCCACCCCAGCAAGCACCTCCAGGAGCTCGGGCAGGGCAGCTGTCACGTAGCAAGGAGCCAGGTACGACCAGCAAGCCCATCTGACATCTATGACCCCATCTCACAAGAGGATTCGCACCCGGCAATCTGAGGTACAGTGGTCTCCCTCGGCTCTAGACTCTCTCTAATCACAACCGCCACCCCACCACCCCTACCCTGGCCCTCGGCTGATGAAATGCTCGGAAACCCGGTGGGCACATCTGAACAAGGGCACGCCTTCTGGGCCCAACCAGGTCTCCGTAACGCCCATAAGGTCCGCGGCACCCCTGAATAAGATCGTGAATTAGGGGGCCTTATTGGCCACGGACCGTGCATTGCATAACATCAGCCAAGGCCAGGGCCCTGAGGATCCTGACCATCCGGGAACGGGAGAAGTTTGAGGCTCGGGCGCGATCGCCTGTAAGCATCGAGCGCACCCCTAACACGATATGAGCCCCACTTCCGCCATATCTGCCCTCCCCTTACCGTGGAAATAGCACCACCTCAACCAATGGAACACCGACTCCCCATGACCCTTGGACCCACCAACCCCGCCACGAGCATGCGCAGGAACTGGACTCCCCGACGGGTTACCCCAACACCCACCCTTCCTCCCACCCCCAACCCAAACCCGTCGGTTTCCCTCCCCCCCCCTTAAAATCCCCTTTAAAACTCCCCTTAAAAAATCTATTAAAACAGCCAATTAAAAAACCCCTAAGTCTCCTATTTTTCGCATGCCACCTCTCGGGACTCCAAAGCCCGTCCTCAAGGTGGGCCCTCGATAATCTGAGGCCAGACCTGCGAGAGGGGCATCTCGCAGGGCAAGTAGGTCAGCCGCGGTAAATGTTCGCATCACTGAGACGGTCCGGGCAAGGCCCATCCTGGGCTGGTCAAGTTGGCAGCAAAAGTCACAACAGATGGTAAAATGACCATGACCAGTCTGTCCTGATGGGAAATAGTTCGAAATAATCCATGTGCGGTAGATGACAAAACCGCTGACTCAGTCAGTTCACCACCCCATACAAACGACCTGGGGTGGGCTAAGGAAGAAGGGGAGAGGAACGATGGTAGAGATGTTATAAAGATGGTAAATAGTGGAGGGGTGTCCGCTGGGCCCGCGGGCCTTCCTCCGGCGCTGCCACATATCCGCGCCACTAGGGCAAGGTCACAGCCACCCTGGGCCTATCGGGCCATCCGCCACTTCAAAGCACCGGGGCAGGCCGCCGCCGCCCACCGCCTCCGCCACCGGACGGGCCACCGGAAACGCCCCCATCGCCGCCGCGAGCAGGCCACTGGAGCTCCCCCAGATGAGAGGGGGACACCCGTCGCCAAATCCGCCAGCAGACCCAGGGCTCACCGGTGCCAACGCCCGACGGAGAGGGAAGGGCCAGGCCGCCGCCCTCGCCACCGCAGGTTCAAAGAGGCCGATGGAGCCCGGGCGGCCCTCCAGATCTTCATTGGGGCGCAGCCCCTCCGGGGCTCCTCCCATCGCCACCGGAGACGCCCAAACTCCAAACCCAACTTCAAAACTGGCCAAGTCTTCCAGGCAGGGGTCCAGGGGGCGCTGCCAACGCCCCCCTACCCCCCGCCGCCGCCGCCGCCGCCAAACCGCCAAAAAAGGCTGGCGGCGGCTCGGCAGGCCGCTAGGCCGCCAGGATTACCTTTGAGGCGCCGTGGCTCTGCCGTGACTCCGGGGCTTCTCCCAACGCCCCGCGGAGTCGCACAGCGCCCAGCCACCCTATTTACGGGTGGCTCGATCTTCCTCCATCAGGGCGGGGGCCTATGGTGGTATCAAGGCCCCCCCCAGACCCAAAAAGAGCCCGGAAAGGCCCGTCGCCGCGCCCCCGATCAGCAGGGCGGCGCCATCTTGGACATGCGCAGAAGACAGATAGGCAGGTGAAGCGTTAGAGGCGCTTTGCCTGAGATCCCTACTAGTAAGGTTAAGGTACCAGCCAGGATTCAAGCTCTAGTCTCCTGTGTCAAAGGTGGTGGTTGAACCACTACACTGTCTAACCACTTTCTAAATATATAGCTGAGACTTGCAGTGGCTCACACTGATAATAAGAAGCATAAGTTAAACCTCAGACTTCTTCCTATTAATTTGCTTTGAATTTCATCTAGGTACAGCTTCTGTTATTTTCTGATGTTCTCAAATTGCGTAGCCTGTTATAGAAAATTCGCATGCTCTATAAAATTTCCCATAGGGACTTCAGAAGGTATAGCTAGCCATGTACTGCCCACATCTTACATCAGGCCACAATCTGGCATACAGGACCCAAAATGCAGCTCTGCAGAGAGGGCCCAAAGACAGCCCTACACATTGTGCCAGGATGTTAAGATGTAGGCAGGAGGAGCATACACTAAACAACACAACCAAGTAGCTGGCATTGTGCACAGTAACATCTGCGCAGTGCATGGGCTAACCAGTGATGGCAAACCTATGACATGCATGCAGGAAGTGGCATGCAGAGCCATCTCTCCAGGCATGCCAGTCATTGCCTGTCACTCCCATTTCAGCACTGGGTGCCGAAAAGTTTTGCCAACACTGGGCTAGACCTTCTGAAGTCCCAATGGGAGATTTTATCGAACATGGTGGAGCACAACAGAGCTAAGAACATGTGGGACTTCCAAAGCCAGATGGGCAGGGAGATACTGGCCAATCAATCAGA
Source organism: Ahaetulla prasina (assembly GCF_028640845.1). Taxonomy (NCBI): domain Eukaryota; kingdom Metazoa; phylum Chordata; class Lepidosauria; order Squamata; family Colubridae; genus Ahaetulla; species Ahaetulla prasina. The sequence goes on along the minus strand of NC_080544.1, from coordinate 96,042,745 downwards.
CATTGTGATAGTAGATGGAGACAAGAAGACAGTGATGGTGATAGAGGTAGTGGTGTTAAGTGACAGCAACTTCAAAAAGAAGGTGCATGAGAAACTGGAGAAGTACCGGGGCCTGAAGGAGGAACTAGAGAGGTTATGGAACAGGGATGTCAAACTCGATTTCATTGAGGACCGCATAAGGGTTGTGTTTGACCTCAGGAGGCCAGAGTGGGCGTGGCCAAGGTGGGCCTCGACACCATTTGTGTTGGGGGTGCCTGTGGAGACCCAAGTGATCTGCCAGAGAAAACGGGACCCCGAGGTCCGTTTTTGGCTGCAACGGCCTTCTGCGACCCTCTGCCAGTGAAAATAGAGTTTGAAAGGGCCACAGGTGGACTTCCCGAGCTCCGTTTTCTCTGGCTGAGGCATTGCGAGCCAGCCCTTCACTGTTTCCAGGACAACCCCGCGGCCTAGTTCTAAGCACCCCACGGGCCAGATCCGGCACTCAGGCCTTGAGTTTGACACCCCTGATATGGAAAGTAAAGTAGGAGCCCTCAGGTTTGTGATTTCTAGGCTGGGGAAATGGCTCCGACATATCCCAGGTGTAATGTATCTTTAAACTTTAGGAGGGAATTTTGGGCGGGAACAAGCACGTTGCTGATTGGTTGAAGCCTCAGCCAAGATTGTATATAAAGAGGGGTTTTTGCCGGGTGACTTCGCTGGGTTCACTATAAACTAAAGAGCTGTTGTCACTCACTGGTCTCCTGCCTCTTTATTGCCCGAATTTAACATTGGCGACGAGGGTGGGCTACTGAGGCAGTGAGATCGGGAAAAGAGCTGAAGGAGCAAAAGAAGGCGCGAACCCAGCCAGTTTCGAGGGCGGATAGTTAGCGATGTACAGCTACACGCCGCCAGCGCCATTTGACCCAGCCAAGGAGAAATGGGGGTCGTACATGGCTCGTTTTGAGTGTTTCCTCGAAGCAAACAAACTACAAGGGATTTCGGATAATAGGAAGCGAGCGTACTTCCTGAGCCACTGCAGTCCAGAGGTTTTCGATACCGCGGAGTCACTTTCAGAGCCAACGCCGGTACAATCAGTACCGTGGCAAACACTACAAACGGCACTTCGAGCGCATTACGCACCGGTACCCTCAAAGTTCGTCCAACGGTTCGAGTTGAGGCAGCGGGTACAACGTGAGGGCAAATCGATAAGCGTGTACATGGCCGCGTTGAGGAAATCCGCGAACCACTGTGAGTACAGAGATTTGGAGGACTCCTTACTCGAACAACTCATTTGTGGGGTCAGGGACATCCGACTGCAAAGGCGGCTGCTGTCTAAAAGCAACCTGACTTTGGCAATAGCCTTGGACGAGGCCAGGGCTCACGAGATGTCTACCAAAGTGGCAGAAACCTTGCAAAAGCCGAACGCACAGGGTGCCGGAGCGAAAACAACACCGGTCCACAATGAGGAAGTCCAGGCTGAGTCGGAAGGTGAGGAAGAGGAAGAGGTTTTCCACACCGGGAGGCCGGAGAGAGGGGACCGGAGCGAATACGTGAGTTGCGGGGGCCAACACCAATGACAACACTGCAAGTTTAAGGACGCGATTTGTCGGCAGTGCGAAAAGAAAGGTCACATAGCGCAGGCCTGTCGAGCCCCCCAACCTTCCCGCCAAAAATTCAAACTGACCAATCAGAGCGCGGGAGCAGCGAAGCGGCCTGGGATTGGTCCATTCAAAAAGGGCGCGAAGTTAAATCAGACCACTGTGAGAGTGGGCCACGCATCGACACGACTAGAAAAAAAGATTTTTACCAAAACATACATTGAAGGAGTGCCGTGCCAAATGGAAGTGGACACCGGCTCGTCAATCACAATTATGTCCTGGGACACCCTCGTGAGAGACTTGCCAGCCATCGCAAAGCGTCAGCTACAAACCCAGAAGCTGAGAGTGCAAGACTACCAAGGAAATCGAATCCCTGTTCGAGGGGTAACGTCCGTCAAAGTCAAGTATGGACAATTCAAGAAAACCCTGCCAATCACCGTAGTAGATGGGACTTTACCGAGTTTGCTAGGACTGGACTGGTTCCGAGCTTTGGGCATGGGAGTGACCGGGGTCTTCAGAAATGAAGTCAACCTCAAGGATGAACTGTTGAAGGAGTTCGAGGACGTATTCAAAGACTGCCTGGGCAAGTACGAGGGGACCCCTATTTCTTTCAATCTAGACCCACAAGTTGCCCCTATCCGGTTAAAGGCTAGAAGAGTCCCATTCGCCCTAAAGCCCAAGATTGACAGGGAATTGGACAAGCTAGTAAGCCAGGGAATACTAGTCCCAGTCGACCATGCAAAATGGGAGACACCTATAGTGACCCCAGTCAAACCGGACGGATCGGTCCGGATTTGCGCTGACTACAAGGCAATGCTCAACAAAGCATTGCAGAAGAGTGCATACCCCGTCCCAGTAGTGCAACACTTGCTGCACTCGTTAGGACAAGGGCAGGTTTTCGCCAAACTCGATTTGGCTCAAGCCTATCAGCAGTTACCCGTAGATAGCAGCACAGCCGAGGCGCAGACAATTGTCACGCACCGGGGTGCTTTCAAATGCACTCGGCTCCAGTTCGGAGTTAGTGTGGCTCCAGGGCTATTTCAGAACCTAATGGAGCGACTATTACAGGGTCTACCCGGGGTGGTACCATATTTCGACGATGTATTGGTATCAGCTGGGAACTTAGAGGAACTGGGGGTAAGACTAAGGAAGGTTTTGGGCATTTTCAGGTCTGCCGGGCTTAAAGTCAAGCTTAACGAATGCCAAATTGGGGTGGAATCCGTAGAATTCCTGGGGTACAGGATAGACAGGGAAGGGATTCACCCTACTGAGAGCAAGGTACGGGCCATCAGGAAGGCCCCAGCTCCCAAAAATAAAACGGAGTTACAAGCATTCTTAGGGCTTGTCAACTTCTATGCGGTATTCTTAAAAAACAAGGCAACAATAGCCGAACCGTTACACAAACTACTAGCAAAGAAAGCTGTTTGGTCCTGGGGAAAGGTGGAAGCTAAGGTATTTGAAGGGGTAAAAAACCTTTTGTCCAGCGATAGCCTCCTCATTCAATACAATGGCACGTTGCCATTAGTACTAGTCTGTGATGCATCTCCCTACGGGGTGGGGGCTGTGCTCAGCCATAGGTTTCCGAATGGAACAGAAGCCCCTATAGCGTATTATTCCCGAACAATGTCCTCGGCTGAAAGGAACTACAGCCAGCTGGATAGGGAGGCATTGGCTATAGTCTCCGGGGTGAAGAAATTTCACGAATATGTATTCGGACGAGATTTCGAGATAGTAACGGACCATAGACCCCTACTGGGGCTCTTAGCGGGCGACCGCCCAACACCCGTTGCACTTTCACCCAGGCTGACCCGATGGACTATCTTCCTGGCGGCATACTCTTACAAATTGCTCCACCGCCCCGGAAAAGACCTGGGGCATGCGGACGCTCTGAGTAGATGCCCCTTACCAGAGACTATCGAAGACCCGACCCCGGGGACACCCGTCCTGCTAATTGACTCTTTGGACTCTGGGCCAGTCACATCCAAGGAAGTGGCTAGGGCATCTTACAAGGACATTACCATAAGGACTGTAATCGGTTGGGTGCAAAGGGGATGGCCCGCTGCGCCGGGCGAGCATTTCAAAGACTTTGCGAAAAAACGAGCGGAACTATTGGTTCAAGGGGGGTGTCTGTTATGGGGGGATAGAGTGGTCATCCCGGAGAAATTACGAAAAAATGTATTGGAACTTTTGCATGTGGGCCACCCGGGGATCGTGAGGATGAAGAGTTTAGCGAGGAGTTATGTATGGTGGCCCCTAATGGATAAGGAAATTAGCGACAGGGTAGGGAAATGCCAATCCTGCCAAGAGTCAAGGCCACTACCCCCTACAGCCCCAATTAGAGAATGGGAGAAACCCCAGGGGCCATGGTCTAGGATTCACATAGATTTTGCCGGGCCATTCCATGGGCAAACCTTTTTAATTGTAGTAGATGCCTACTCAAAATGGTTAGAAATCATCCTCATGAGAACCACGACGGCCGAGGCAGTTATCTCAGTCCTGAGGCACCTATTTGTAACCCATGGCCTGCCCAACACCCTAGTTTCCGACAACGGCCCGCAATTCACGGCAACCCAGTTTGAGGGGTACTTGGCGGAGGAGGGCATCAGACATGTCCTCTCGGCGCCTTTCCACCCGGCGATGAACGGACTTGCAGAACGTTTCGTTCGGAGCGCCAAGGAAGCGCTATCTAGGATAAGGCCAGGCGATTGGCAAACAAAAATCGATACCTTTTTGGCAGTCCAACATAGAACCCCCTGTGTGACAACTGGCCGCAGCCCGGCGGAGCTATTGATGGGCAGGAAGCTCAGGTGCCCGTTGGACCGACTAAACCCAACCTACACCCCAGATGGGTACAAGGGGACACAAGGAAAAACTAGGGAAATGACAGTGGGTGACCCAGTGTGGGCACACAACTATAGCGAGGGTCCAACATGGTTAAAAGGAACAATTCTTGGAATAACCGGGCCGAAATCATATGTAGTAGATATGGAGGATGGCCGGGTTTGGAGACGCCACACAGACCAAATAAGAAAACGAATATCAAGTAAAACAGAAACAAATCAGCCAGGCCCTGACTACCAAATGTTTGAATTCACAGCTGACTCAAACCCGGGGCGAACGGGGGACTTATCTGAGTCCGATGAAGTCCAGCGACGCCAACCGGTTCCTCCTGAAGACAGCAGGGACGACTCTGCCAATAATCCAGGGCCGGACGGCCCAGAGGAGGAGCTGGAAGGAACTAACAGTCCCTCCGACCAGCTCGACTCACTCCCAGAGAATGAATTGCGCAGGTCAGAAAGAGTTAGGAGACGCCCTGTCTACCTGCGTGACTACGTGGAGAAATAATATGCTAATTTTATGTAAATATGGGTACAATGCGTTCTGGGAGGGAAGGAGTGTAATGTATCTTTAAACTTTAGGAGGGAATTTTGGGCGGGAACAAGCACGTTGCTGATTGGTTGAAGCCTCAGCCAAGATTGTATATAAAGAGGGGTTTTTGCCGGGTGTCTTCGCTGGGTTCACTATAAACTAAAGAGCTGTTGTCACTCACTGGTCTCCTGCCTCTTTATTGCCCGAATTTAACACCAGGCACAACACCAGAGCTCTCTGTCCAGAAGAGTGAGGTATTAGGAAGAACTAAGATACTTTTCTGCACATCAGAAGGTCAGGGGAAGCTTTGCAATTTTGTGGGGGGAAAAAACCCCGGGAAATTATTTGCAAAGGAAAAGCAGTGAAGAAAAAGAACACTTTAAATCAGAGGTCTTCAAACTTCGCCGCTTTAAGACTTGTGGACTTCAACTTCCGGAAGCATAGCTGGCTGGAGAATTCTGGGAGTTGAAGTCCACAAGTCTTAAAGCTGCCAAGTTTGAAGACCTCTGCTTTAAATAATAAATAGGTGCTCCAATTTTTGTAAACTCTGGTTCATACATTTGAATATAGGGTAGACAAACTCATTTCATGTTCTCTTGCTTCCATGGTTATAATTTCAAATTTATTCGTTCTCTCACAGTTATGCAGTAGTGTGCAATTTTTGGCAAGTTCTTATTTTAAAAAAAACACTAAAACAATTTTCCCTATCTGCCCCATAAGCATCATACAATAGGTAGTGATACTGTTAGTATGGAGAACTTGTATTTTTTTTATATTGCTCCAATTTTTTAAAATAAAAAGCCTAGAATGAGTTGGCAAGGCAGTCCAGCCCCACAAAAAATATATAGTACAAGGACTCAAACCTAATTCTTTCAGGGACACCCACTATTTTAAAGCAGAGTTTTTGTTACTTGGCAACTTGTGTGGATTCCAACTCCCAAAATTCCCAGCTTATCCTTTTTAAAACAAGGTAAAGTAAGGTGAAGTAAGGTGAGACGAATCCAGTAATTTCGATTGCAAGAATTTATGTTAACAATAGTAAGTGAGGAAAAAAAAACCAAGTGCAGCTTGGCATCCTTGCTGACAATAAATTTCAGAAATTCCAGATGCAAAATTAATATGTGATTCATACTTTCAATAGTTTGCTGCGTGTACAGTGGGTGTTATATGTGCTTTTGAAACAAGAAAGACTTTAGATCCGATTTTTGCAAATATAAATATAGCGTTACAAATGGGATGATATAAGGAGCTAAGTAACTCCTTACCTGCTCATGCTGCTGGAGAAGACATTTGAAAAGAAAGGAATATACCCAAAGGTTGACCTGTCACTGCAGCTGAAAGTGATTAACAGACCCTGAACTTTCAAGCAGAAAAATCTAAATCTAAATCTAAAACCATCTCTATCTATTGGACCTGATGGACTATGTGCATACTTCTTAAAAAAGCTTTCCATTGCAATTGCAGAACCTCTAAGCATAATTTTTGAAAAAATGTTCAGTACCAGCACCTTGCCCTACCAATGGTCACAAGCCAAGGTCATACCTATCTTCAAAAAGGAAGACCCTAGCCTAGTTGAAAATTACGGATCAATCTCTTTATGTTGCGTCACCTGCAAAGTCATGGACTCAATCATTAACCAATCTATTACCCTCCACCTAGAGACAAACAACCTACTTTCTATCAAACAATTTGGTTTCAGAAAAAATTATCCTGTAATCTACAACTACTACATTGCAAAAACATATGGACTATACATCTCGATCAGGGCAAAGCAATAGACCCAATTTACATAGACTTCTGTAAAGCTTTTGATTCGGTGGTACACGACAAATTATTTCTAAAACTAAAATCCTATGGCATTTCTGGACTCCTACATAAATGGATAGCTGCCTTCCTGTCAAATAGACAACATGTGGTCAAAATAGGAAGCGCTCTATCGAATCCAGTACATGTTAATAGTGGTGTTTCCCAAGGCAGTGTTTTAGGTCCAACTGTCTTCATACTTTACATAAATGACCTTTGTGATCATATTAAAAGCAACTGTGTTCTCTTCGCTGACGATGTTAAACTATTCAACACTACAGACAATGCAACTACCCTTCAAAAAGACCTTGACTATGTGTCAGATTGGTCTAACAAGTGGCAACTTCAAATCTCAAACAACAAATGCTCTGTCTTGCACATTGCCAAAAAAAAAAATCAAAACATAAAATACAAATTAGATGGACATGACCTTATAGATGACCCTCACTCTGTCAAGGACCTTGGAGTACTCATTTCTAAAGATCTAAGTGCCAGAGCCCTCTGTAACAACATTGCCAAAAAGGCACTAAGAGTTGTTAACCTAATCTTGTGTAGCTTCTTCTCTGGTAATATTGTACTACTAACTAGAGCATACAAAACATTTGCTAGACCAATTCTTGAATACAGCTCATCTGTCTGGAACCTGCACTATATATCAGACATAAATACAATCGAGAGAATCCATAGAAATTTTATGAGAAAAGTCCTCCACTCCTCTACCCGCAATAAAATATCTTATGCCATCAGATTCCAAATTTTGGGCTTAGACAACTTAGAACTATGCCGACTTCAGTCAAACCTAAGCATAGTGCATAAAATTATCTACCACAATGTGTTCTACTTGTCTTCAGCTTCAACCACAACAATATACGAGCAAATAATAGATAAAAACTCAAGGTAATTTGATTGCAGAAAATAAGACTTCAGTAACAGAGTGGTCAGTGCCTGGAATGCACTACCTGACTCTGTAGTTTCTTCTTCAAACCCCCAAAACTTTAAGCTTAAACTGTCTATTGTTGACCTCACCCTATTCCTAAGAGTTCTGTAAGGGGTGTGCATAAGTGCACCTGTGTGCCTACCATCCCTGTCCTAATATTCCTTTTTACTTACTCTTTTCATGTATCCAAATTAGGTTTATACTTTTACCTGTTATCTTATATATGATTGACAAAATAAATAAATAAATCGTTTTTGCAGTATGGCTTGCTTCTAAGTTTCCACCTAAGTTTTCTCACTATCTATTGAGAAAGGAAGATTGTAGCAGCACTGTATTAAAGCAGTGGTGGTATTCAATTTTTTTTACTACCGGTTCTGTGGGCATGGCTTGGTGGGCATGACATGGTGGGCGTGGCAGGGGAAGGATACTGAAAAATCCCTATTCCCTCCCCACTCCTGGGGGAAGGATATTGTAAAATCTCCATTCCCACCCCACTCTGGGGCCAGCCAGATGTGGTATTTGCCAGTTATTTGAACTACTCAAAATTTCCGCTACCGATTTTACAGAACCTGTCAGAATCTGCTGAATAGCACCCCTGATTAAATGTATATTAAATAATATTTAAGCAGTAATTCTTAAATAAGCAGGCCTTTCGCTCTTGACAATTTTTGCCTTTAGCCAAAGTTAACCAACCCTGTTTCACAAACATCTGTGGGTATACATGTTTTAGAACAGGGGTCTCCAACCTTGGCAACTTTAAGACTTGTGGATTTCAACTCCCAGAATCCCTCAGCCAGCTTTGGGGGCTGAGGGATTCTGGGAGTTGAAGTTCACAAGTCTTAAAGTTGCCAAGGTTAGAGACCCCTGTTTTAGAGAATCAGATCAAATGTTAGTGACCAGATAGATTTTCTCCATGCATAATTTACACAACAGGCCTAGAAAACAAAACTGCTGAATAAATAGCTGAATCATAATGAACGAAAGACAAATATATATATACATACATACATACATACATACATACATACATACATACATACATTTTCTGAGGTTTTCGCAGGTGTTTGTATGTAGGTCTTTGATTATTCGGGTTTTCTCCCGCGTAAAATTGGAAGTGTCTTGGTGACGTTTCGACGAAGTCTCATTCGTCATCTTCAGGCTTCAGCTTCGTGCTTCTGGGAGCAATGTGTGATTGCAGCTGTTTCTTCCTTTTTAACTGCTAGTGGGGGTTTGAACTGATTGGGTGGGAGCTTGGCTGTGCTCTGATTGGATGGGGGTGTGTCCTGTTTGGGTGGGGGCTTGGTTGTGCTCAGATTAGTCTGAGTTGTAGGGGGATTTGAGCTGGTGAGCTGCATTGCTGCTGTTTGGCTTCGTGTTTGTGGTCGTGCTACATCTTCATAGTGGATGTCTGTCTGCTGTATATATGGATTGGAGGGGTTTGAAATGGCTAATGTTGCAGCTGCGGTCTGGCTTCTGGTCCTTGGTCGTGCTTCCTGATCAGTGTGGGTTTGGGTCTGCTTTCTGGGTGGATGGTTGGTGGTGACATCCTGTGTGGACCTCGTGAGTGTGGGTCTGGTGTCATTCCTCATGTTAGGGACTCGTTTGTCAATAAGGGCGGGTTTCCAAATGGCTGGTAGGCGGGAGGTATCATCTCATTTCTTCATGCTGTTTGGGCATTTTTCTATCTCGATGGCTTCTCTGATTATTCTGTTGTTAAAGTGTTCAGTTTTGGCGATAGTTCTGATCTTTTTAAAGTCAATATTATGTCCTGTGGCTTTAAGGTGTTGGACCAGGGAAGAAGTTGGTTCCTCTTTTTTGACTGAGTTCTTGTGTTCTTCAATGCGTGCACTTATTCTTCTGTTGGTTTGTCCGATGTATGTGGTGGGGCAGGCGGTGCATGGGATTTCATATACTCCTTGATTTTCTAACTCAATTTTGTCTTTGGGGTTTCTTAGGATGGTGGATATTTTTTGGTTTGTGCAGAATGCTGTCTTGATGTTATGTTTGTGGAGGATCTTGCTGATTCTGTCTGTGGTGCCTTTTATTTATTTATTTATTAGATTTATTATATATGGGAGGAGGGCTGTGCCGTTTTCTTGTTCTCTGTCTTGGATTTTAGTGGGGGGTTCTTTTTGGATTAGTTTGGTAATCTTATTTCTCTGGAATCCAATCAGTTCAAACCCCCACTAGCAGTTAAAAAGGAAGAAACAGCTGCAATCACACATTGCTCCCAGAAGCACGAAGCTGAAGCCTGAAGATGACGAATGAGACTTCGTCGAAACATCGCCAAGACACTTCCAATTTTACGTGGGAGAAAACCCAAATAACCAAAGACCTACATATATATATATTCGTCATCATCAGGCTAGGTGCTTACAACTTCCTATTTGTAGGAGAAAAATTTGTATTCTCCTACAAATAGGAAGCTGTAAACACCTAGTCTGATGATGACGAATGGGATTTCGTCGAAACGTCGCCAAGACACTTCAAATTTTACGCGGGAGAAAACCCAAATAACCAAAGGCCTACATACAAACACCCGCGAAAACCTCAGAAAACAAATAATATATATATATATATATATATTTATCAAATACTACAAGACTATAAAAATACAACATATAAAATACCACTTAAGATAAGTTATACAGGTAGTCCTCGAGTTACAAACAGTTCATTTAGTGACTGTTCAAAGTTTCAACACCACTGAAAAAAGTGACTTGTGACCAGTTTTCATACTTATGACCATTGCAGCATCCCCGTGGTCATGGGATCAAAATTCAGACTCTTGGCAACTTACTCAGATTTATGATGGTTGCAGTATCCCTAACCCTAACCTTATACGGTCTTATAAGCAAAGTCAATGGGGCAGATTTACTTAACAACCATGTTACAGTGATTCACTTAAAACAGTGGCCAGAAAGGTCGTAAAATGGGGCAAAATTCACTTATTTATTTATTTAATTAATTTTTTTTTATACCGCCCTTCTCCCGAAGGACTCAGGGTGGTTTACAGCCAGCATAAGAACAATATTATAAATAAATTTAAAAAACATTTTAAAAATCTTATTCAATTTGGCTAACCCCATTTAAAACTATAATAAAAATGATTTAAAAACCCAATTAAAAACCAAAGTGTATTAGGCCAGCCCTGTGTGGTAGAACAAAAAGGTCTTGAATTCACGGCGAAAGGTCCGGAGGTCGGGGAGTAATCGTAACCCCAGAGGGAGCTCGTTCCAGAGGGTAGGTGCTCCCACAGAGAAGGCTCTCCCATTAGCAAATGTTTCACTTGGCAACAGAAATTTTGGGCTCAATTGTGGTCGTAAGTTTAGAACTACCTGTATTGGAGAAGGTTATCTTAAATTAAGGGATGGGATGACATCTATTTAATATCAAGCCTGATTTGAACCTACTGTTCAGAAGTGATTATGTCATTTCCAGAGGTGGGATTCAGTCAGTTCTGACAGGAGAACTGGTAGCGGAAATTTTGAGTAGTTCAGAGAACCGGTAAATACCACTTCTGGTTGGCCCTCCCCAATCTATTCGCTGCCTCCCGAGTCCCAGCTGATCAGCTGGGTCTTCTTTTGTTGCCCTGCACAGGAGAACGGAGCTGGAAAGCAGGCTGGTGGGGTGGGGAGGCAATGGAGATTTTGTAGTATCCTTCCCCTGGAGTGGGGTGGAAATGGAGATTTTGCAGTATTTTGTACCCAGTGGTGGGTTTCAATTTTTTTTACTACCAGTTCTGTGGGCATGGCTTGGTGGGTGTGGCAGGGGAAGGATACTGTAAAATCTCCATTCCCTCCCCAATCCAGGGGAAGGTTACTGCAAAATCCCCATTCCCTCCTGATCAGTTGGGACTTGGGAGGCAGAGAATAGATGAGGGTGGGGCCAGTCAGAATTTTTACTATTGGTTCTCTGAACTACTCAAAATTTCTGCTACCGGTTCTCCAGAACCGGTCAGAACCTGCTGAATACCACCTCTGATCCTTCCCACCAAGGCATACCCACCAAGCCACACCACGTCCACCAAGCCACGCCTACAGAACCGATAGTAAAAAAAAAATTGAATCTCACCACTGGTCATTTCACAATCAATTATTGGAAACATTCACCCGGCAATTTTGGAATGTTTGCAATCCAACCAGAATTCATTCATTTAGTCTTCTATTTGCCGGAATACTAATAAATGGAAAGAAAAGATGGAAAACGTGCTCCCAATAAAACCAGTGACATCCTTCCACTCTGGCCCTTATACTTTTCCAGCTAAAGCAGACTTAAATTGATGAGAAAAAGTGCCAGGGAACAAGGAGTCAACAAATGAAACAACTCCGCTTCTCTTCTTCCAGGATTCCAAGTACTTGATGGATCTTCTATGAAATCTGAACAGGCAGCTTAATACTTGTAACAGATTTTAGGCTATATTAAACCGAAAAGTTCAAGTCAAAACTTGAACTCAGCTAATGGTCATTGTGTCACCAAGTGGTAACTGAGCTGAAATGAAGCATCAGTTTGTTCTTTGCTTTAATGCCTTCCAATTCTTGCTTCTTCTTCTTTTTTTCCCCCCCCATCAGATCTGCGGGGTAATTCAGTGCTACAACCTTTTCACTATTATCTCAGTATGCAGGGCATAAAATTATGGTCTTAAGTTACAGGAACACGGATTCCAGTTAAATCGGAGGAAAAGCCTTTGATTAGTAAAAAAGAAAAAAAGGGGGTGGTGGTTTCCGGTGGGAAGGGGCACTCTTTCTTGGTTATATTCAAGCAATGTCTAGATAGACACCTGTCAAGGATTAATAATATATTTATTTATTTATTTATTTAATCACATTTTTATACCGCCCTATCTCCCGAGGGACTCAGGGCGGTTTACAGCCTGATAAAAACACAAATATAAATACAAGATAAAACACCAATTAAAAAACTTATTGAATAAGGCCGAATTTAAAATTATGATTAAAATAATAAAATCCCGTTAAAAACTAAATTTAAAATTAAAATTCTAGTCTAGTCCTGTGCAGATAAATATATGTGTCTTAAGCTCGCGGCGAAAGGTTCGAAGGTCAGGAAGTTGACGGAGTCCTGGGGGAAGTTCGTTCCAGAGGGTGGGAGCCCCCACAGAGAAGGCCCTTCCCCTGGGTGTCGCCAGTCGGCACTGCCTGGCGGACGGCACCCTAAGGAGTCCCTCCCTGTGAGAGCGCACAGGTCGGTGGGAGGCAATCGGTGGCAGCAGACGGTCCCATAAGTAACCCGGCCCTAAGCCATGGAGCGCTTTGAAGATAGTTACCAAAACCTTGAAGCGCACCCGAAAGGCCACAGGTAGCCAGTGCAGTCTGCGCAGGAGTGGTGTCACATGGGAGCCACGAGTGGCTCCCTCTATCACCCACGCAGCCGCATTCTGGACTAACTGGAGCCTCCGGGTGCTCTTCAAGGGAAGCCCCATGTAGAGAGCATTGCAGTAATCCAGACGAGATGTCACGAGAGCATGAGTGACCGTGCATAGGGCATCCCGGTCTAGGAAGGGGCACAACTGGCGGACCAGGCGAACCTGGTAAAAAGCTCTCCTGGAGACGGCCGTCAAATGGTCTTCAAAAGACAGCCGTCCATCCAGGAGAACGCCCAAGTTGCGCACCCTTTCCATTGGGGCCAATAACTCGCCCCCAACAGTCAGCCGCGGCTGCAGCTGACTGTACCGGGGTGCCGGCATCCACAGCCACTCTGTCTTGGAGGGATTGAGCTTGAGCCTGTTTCTCCCCATCCAGACCCGTATGGCCTCCAGACACTGGGACAGCACTTCGATAGCTTCGTTGGGGTGGCCCGGTGTGGAAAAGTACAGCTGAGTGTCATCAGCGTACAGTTGGTACCTCACACCGAAACCACTGATGATCTCACCTAGCGGCTTCATATAGATGTTGAACAGGGTAGGCGAGAGAATCGACCCCTGCGGCACCCCACAAGTGAGGGGCCCAGGTCGACCTCTGCCCTCCCGTCAACACCGTCTGCGACCGATCAGAGAGATAGGAGGAGAACCACCGATAAACGGTGCCTCCCACTCCCAATCCCTCCAACCGATGCAGCAAGATACCATGGTAAATGGTATCAAAAGCCACTGAGAGGTCTAATAGGACCAAGGCAGAGGAATAACCCCTCTCCCTGGCCCTTCAGAGATCATCAACCAATGCGACCAAAGCCGTCTCCATGCTGTATCTGGGCTGAAAGCCGGACTGGAACGGGTCTAGACAGACAGTTTCATCCAGGTACCGGGGTAATTGACGTGCCACCGCACTCTCTACAACCTTCGCCGTAAAGCGAAGGTTGGAGACCGGATGATAATTTCTTAAAACAGCTGGGTCCAGGGAAGGCTTCTTGAGGAGGGGTCTCACCACCGCCTCTGTTGTGACCCAGGTTCCTGGACCCGGACTCCTGGACTCGGATGATTCAGAAAGTGAGGGAGAAGACCTGGCCAGCCCTGCTTCTCTTGAGCCCTTTCCCTCCCTGGCACCCACTCAAAGGGAGGAGGAGGGGCCGGCACAGCCTGATTCCATGGAGCCTCCTTCTGATTTGGCAACGCCCCAAGAACAGTTTTGGAGCAATGCAAGGTTACGTAGACAGGATCGCCGTGCGCAGCAGCGGAAGAGTTGGGACAAAGCCAAGTCATAATTGTCATGCAGTGACATCTGCAGAGACTATAAATAGGAGGCGGGACTTCCTGGTTTTTTGTCTTGGACAAAGTAATGAGTTGGCGCGAGCTAATGAATTGGCGAGCTAACTGTTTCAATGGAGGGAAGAATATATTCGTGAGTAATTCTGGCCTTATCTATAATTTCCTCGTTATCTCCAGAAACTTGGCAGGCCCGTGGGTAGGCGTGGCCAGGACATGTATCTATGTAAATAAAAGGAAAAAGGAAGGCCTCTGACGGACTCTTTGCTGGGAGTATTGGGGAAGGAAACAGAACATTTTTGTCCAAGACCTGACTAAAACATCTTCCACCAAAGATGGATCAGCAGCAGGTACAGCAGCAGTTAGAGCAGCTACAAGCGGCTAATCAACAGCTCCAGCAGCAAGTGGCTCACTTGGCAGGCCAACTTGCTGCCAGGAATGTGCCTGCAGCCCCCATCCTCCCACTCCTCCTCCTCGTCGCAAGTGCCCGATAACCGTGCCGGATAAGTTTTCTGGGCAGCCTGAGATGTTCCCGACCTTCTTGGGACAGTGCCAGCTCTACATGGCTATGAGGCCAGAGGATTTCCCAGACGACCGGGCTAAGGTGGCCTTCGTGATTAACCTTCTTTCCGGCTCGGCTGCTCGATGGGCCACGCCCCTCTTGCTCCAGGACAGCCCCCTGCTGGCGGACCAACAGCGTTTTTGGCAGCACCTGCGCACCATGTATGAGGACCCCGTTCGAATGCTGACGGCAACCAGGCGCCTTAAGGAACTCCGTCAAGGGAAACGCCCCCTGCAGGAGTACATCGCTGAATTTCGTCTTTTGTGCCAGGACTCTGACTGGAATGATGCAGCGCTGGTGGACGCGTTCCAGGAGGGACTCTCAGAGGAATTGCAAGACGAGCTGGCCCGCGTGGAGGCGCCGCGGACCCTCGACAACTTGGTGCCCCTTTGTCTCCGCCTCGATGCCCGTCTGCAACGGCGACCATCCCGTCGCACCCCCCGGGACCCGCCGTCGACATCTGCACCCCCACTTCCTGCACCACCAGCACCCCGGGTCGCCCCACGTTTTGTAACCGCTGCGGAAGAGCCCATGGAGTTGGGAGCGGTCAGACCTCGCCTGACAGCCCAGGAGCGGATCCGGAGGCGCCAAGGAGGATTGTGCCTGTACTGTGGAGAGCCCGGCCACTTCGCCGCTTCTTGCCCCAGAAAGCGAAGTGGGGCACGCACACCGGTCCCCGAATCACAACGTGACCAATCGGGAAACGGAGCAGGCCCGACCTCGGGGAAACCCTAGGTCGGGCACGTACTAAGCCCCCACTGGACGTTGCGGAAGTAGACTCTGGGCCCCCTCGGCATCTGATTCTGGACACACGGATATGGTTGGGGAACCAGTCGGACGGGCTCCAGGCGCATGCGCTGGTGGACTCAGGGGCCACAACAAACTTTATGGACCAGGCCTTTGTGACCCAGTTTGCGGTCCCCGTGGTTCCGGTGGACCCTCCGATGCGGGTAGAGACAATTGATGGACGAGAACTGGTGTCCGGCCCCATTAAATTCGCCACCCAGCCTTTGCGCCTGGCTATTGGGGACCATGAGGAGGCGATCCAGTTTTATGTCACGGCGGACCTTCATTTTCCCTTGGTCCTTGGGATGGCCTGGCTTCGGACCCACGATCCTCAGGTGGCCTGGTCGCGGAACGCCATCTCTTTCCCAAGTCTGCAGTGCGTCGACCACATCCGCCACACCTGTGCCGG
Source organism: Ahaetulla prasina (assembly GCF_028640845.1). Lineage (NCBI taxonomy): Eukaryota > Metazoa > Chordata > Lepidosauria > Squamata > Colubridae > Ahaetulla > Ahaetulla prasina. The sequence continues at coordinate 96,026,644 of NC_080544.1, read as the reverse complement.
CCAGAACGTCCCCACCGCTGCCATCACCTTGCCTCCTGAGCTGACGGACTTCGCCGACGTGTTCAGCGAGAAGGAGGCGGACCGACTACCCCCGCATCGGCCGTACGATTGCCCCGTGGACCTTCTGCCCAACGCACCACTGCCTGTGGGACGCCTGTATTCCATGTCGGAGCCCGAGTTGGCCGCCCTCAGGGACTTCCTGGACAAAAACCTGGCCCGAGGGTTCATCCGGCCTTCAAAGTCCCCTCTCTCGGCCCCGGTCCTCTTCGTGAAGAAGAAGACAGGGGACTTGCGCCTGTGCTGTGATTACCGCCGGCTAAATGCCATTACGGTACGAAATCGCTACCCCCTGCCGCTCATCCCGGAGCTACTGGAGAGGTTGCGGGAGGCCACGATCTTCACCAAGCTCGATCTCCGGGGGGCCTACAACCTGGTGCGGATGCGAGAAGGAGACGAATGGAAGACGGCATTCGGCACCTGATACGGACACTACGAATACACTGTCATGCCATTTGGGTTGACCAACGCTCCCGCCGTTTTCCAGCACTTCATGAACGACGTGTTCCGAGACATGTTGGATCGGTTCGTGGTTATCTACCTAAACGACATCCTGATTTACTCCCAGTCCAGGGAAAGCCACCTTCGACACGTCGGTCTGGTTCTGCAACGCTTGCGGGAGCAACAACTCAATGCGAAGCTGGAGAAATGCGTCTTCTTCCGGACTTCCATAGAATTCCTCGGGCATATCATCTCGCCCGAGGGCATAGCCATGGACCCATGTAAAGTAGAAGCTTTGTGTAGCTGGGAAGCCCCTCGTCGGGTAAAGGATGTTCAGCGCCTGCTGGGATTCGCCAACTACTACCGGACCTTCATCCCGGGCTTTGCCACACTGACGGCTCCACTTACCCAGCTCCTCAGGAAGAAGGTTGCGTTCCGGTGGGTCCCCCGCAGCAAGAAGCATTCACAGCCCTCAAGAAAGCCTTCGTCACAGAACCCGTCCTGAGGCATCCCGACTCGCTCCGGCCTTTTGTGGTGGAAACGGACGCGTCCAATGTGGCTCTGGGAGCGGTGCTGCTACAGGCTCCGACGAATGGCAGCACACTTTTTCCCTGCGCTTACTACTCCCGGAAACTCAATCCTTCCGAGGCGCAACTACACTATCTGGGAAAAAGAGTTGCTGGCTATCAAGGCTGCATTCGAGGCTTGGCGACACCATCTGGAGGGGGCCTGACATCAGGTGGAGGTCCGAACGGACCATCGGAATCTCGAGCACCTCACCACAGCTCGGAAGTTGAACCAGCGGCAGATCCGGTGGTCGTTGTTTTGCCGGTTCAACTTCGCGTGACCTACATTCCCAGCGGTCACAACCGGAGGGCGGATGCCCTGTCCCGCAAGCCAGAGTACCTCTGCGCCAAGGACCCCTTCCTCCACGGACAGTGCTGCGGCAGAAGCCTTGGCCGCAGCACGGGAGCCAGTGGACTTGCGGGCCCAGGTGCGAGAGGCGCAGCGCCAGGACGCCTGGTCGCAGCAAAGGAGAGCGGAGGTGGGCCCCACGTCTCCTTGGACCTTGGAGGAGGACTTACTCAAGTTTCGGGGGCGATTATATGTGCCCACAGGACCACTCCGAGCTCTCGTCATGACCCAGTGCCACGACAACCCTGCAGCAGGACATTTTGGGTTCTTCAAGACCCTCCACCTGGTGACACGGACCTTTTGGTGGCCCCGAGTGCGGCATGATATACATGCCTACGTGACATCCTGCAAGCCAAGACCGCCACGGGGGCACCTCCCGGGCTCCTCCAGCCCTTGCCGACACCCGACAGACCCTGGGGGGCGATCTCTATGGACTTCCTGACAGACCTGCCGCCGTCCTCTGGGTTCACCACGGTGCTGGTGGTGGTGGACATGCTCACCAAGATGGCACACTTCATCCCATGCCGCGGACTGCCCACAGCCGCAAAAACGGCCCGTCTCTTTCTGCAGCACATCTTCCGCCTCCATGGTCTACCGGACAGGGTGGTTTCGGACCGCGGAGTTCAGTTCACAGCCCGCTTCTGGAAGAGCCTGATGGCGCGTTGGAGGTGCAGGTGTCTGTCGTCATCGCACCATCCGGAGACCGGCGGGGTACAGAGAAGGTCATCGGTATACTGGAACAGTATCTCCGTTGCTCCATCAACCAGCAACAGGACAACTGGGCCGACTACCTGTCCCTGGCGGAGTTTGCTTTTAACAACTCACAGCACACCTCTACTCAGATGACCCCGTTCTTTGCCAATGTGGGGTACCATCCGCGGCTCTTCCCTCTGGCACCACCGGACTCTCCTGTTCCTGAAACGCAGACCTTCCTGACGGAATTGCATGCGGTCCAACAGTTGGTACGTCAGCAGCTGAATCAGGCAAAGGAGGACTACAAACGGTCCGCCGACCGCTCCTGATGGGCAACGGCCCTGCTGGCGGTTGGAGACCGGGTGTGGCTCTCCACCAAGCACCTCCCATCCGACCGCCTGGTAAAGAAGTTGGACCACCGATTCATCGGCCCGTTCCCTGTCAAGGCAGTCATCAACCCGGTAGCCTACTGACTGACCCTGCCACGATCCATGCGGATCCACCCCGTCTTTCACCGGTCCCTTCTGGTTCCTGAGGCCACACCGAGTCCCCTTCGGTTCCCAACAGCACCCGTCACTGTTGCCGAGGACGGATCGGAGGAATTCAAGTCCAGAGCGCACGAGACTCCGCTGGCTGAAGGGTCGCTTCCAATATTTGATCGCGTGGAAGGGATACGGGACTGATTTCTCCTGGGTAGATGCCTCCGACGTTCATGCCCCTGACCTGGTGCAGGCCTTCCATGAGCAGAACCCAGCCCGACCGCATCCCGATCGTCAGCCCCGGGGGAAGGGCCCTGCGGTGAGGGATAGTGTTGTGACCCAGGTTCCTGGACCCGGACTCCTGGACTCGGATGATTCAGAAAGTGAGGGAGAAGACCTGGCCAGCCCTGCTTCTCTTGTGCCCTTTCCCTCCCTGGCACCCACTCAAAGGGAGGAGGAGGGGCCGGCACAGCCTGATTCCATGGAGCCTCCTTCTGATTTGGCAACGCCCCAAGAACAGTTTTGGAGCAATGCAAGGTTACGTAGACAGGATCGCCGTGCGCAGCAGCGGAAGAATTGGGACAAAGCCAAGTCATAATTGTCATGCAGTGACATCTGCAGAGACTATAAATAGGAGGCGGGACTTCCTGGTTTTTTGTCTTGGACAAAGTAATGAGTTGGCGCGAGCTAATGAATTGGCGCGAGCTAACTGTTTCAATGGAGGGAAGAATATATTCGTGAGTAATTCTGGCCTTATCTATAATTTCCTCGTTATCTCCAGAAACTTGGCAGGCCCGTGGGTAGACGTGGCCAGGACATGTATCTATGTAAATAAAAGGAAAAAAGGAAGGCCTCTGACGGACTCTTTGCTGGGAGTATTGGGGGAAGGGAAACAGAACAGCCTCTTTCAAGGCAGCAGGAAAAAACCCCTCCTGCAAAGAAGCATTTGTAATCCCCCGGAGCCAGCCTCGTGTCACCTCCTGCGTGGCCAGCACCAACCAGGAGGGGCACGGGTCCAGTAAACATGTGGTGGCATTTAACCTCCCCAGGAACCTGTCCATGTCCTCGGGAGTCACAGGGTCAAAACTATCCCAAACAGTCTCAACAAAATGAGTCGCGAACCTCTCACCTGGATCTACCCAATTTTGATCCAATCCATCCCAAAGCTGAACGATTTTATCGTATAGATAACCACTAAATTCCTCGGCACGTCCCTGCAACGGGTCATCCCACTCCCCCTGTTGAAGGAGAGAGCGAGTCACCCGAAACAGGGCGGCCGGGTGGTTATCTGCCGACGCAATGAGGGAGGAGACGTAGCAACGTCTCGCTTCCCTCAATGCCTCTATGTAGGTCCTATTATATGACCTAACTAGTGTCCGATCAGCCTCTGAATGACTGGACCTCCAAGAACTCTCTAGGCGTCTTCTCCGGCGTTTCATCTCCCTCAGCCCCTCGGAGAACCAAGGAGCTGGTTGAGACCTACGCTGGGTCAGAGGCCGCAAAGGCACGACACAGTCTAGAGCCCCAGTCACGGCCAGTTCCCAAGCTGGGACTAGTTATTCAGCCGTGCCGTGAGCCAGACCCTCAGGAAACAGCCCAAGCTCCATCTGGAACCTCTCCGGGTCCATCAGGCACCTGGGATGGAACCAACGTATTGGTCCCTTCTCCCTGCGGTTGTTGTGTCTTGTCCGCTCTCACCGCAGCCGGGGTCTGCTTATCTGCTCCCGAACACGGAGGAATGTATGCCTTCTGGCCCCAGTCCTGGCTCCATGCCCAGACAAGCTGCAGAGGAGGGGGCACCTCCCGGTCCCAGCCCTGGCTCCATGCCCAAGCAGGCTGCAGAGGAGGGAGCATCCCCCGGCCCCAGCCCTGGCTCCATGCCCAGGCAAACGGAGCAGCTAGACCCCTCCCCCTCCTCCACAGCATGTGAGCCTGAGGAAAGTTTACTTCCAACAGCTGATTGGAGTGACCCTCGCATCAGAAGATTGGATAGGCGGAGGCAACAGAAGGAAGGGAAGGGCAGGCCTTAATGACTGCTGAGTCATGGAGCCACACCCCATGGCCTATATAAAGGATCTGCTTTCTGGCAGTCTCTGAGTCAGGTAAAGTTGAACTTATCTTGCTGAAGTCACTTACTGGTCTCCTGCCTGCTCTGAGGACTTTGCTAGGACTTTGGGCAGAGCTGCAGAGGCAAGCCTGATTTGGATTTCCCTGACCCAGCCGTCAGCGGAGGAGTGGGACACGACAGCGGTGTTGAGTGGCAGTCAGAAAGTCCAGGCGAAGGAGAGAGTGATCTGACCATGACAAAGGTTCAGTGACTAAATCTCTCAAGTCCAGATCCTTCAACCACTGTCCAGAGATAAAAATCAGGTCCAGCGTGCCTCCTCCAATGTGAGTAGGGCCATCGACTACTTGAGTCAGGTCCAAGGCCGTCATGGAAGCCATGAACTCCCAAGCTGCTGTCGATGACATGCCGGTCGATGGCAAGTTAAAGTCCCCCATGACCATAAGTCTGGGGTCTCAACTGCCACTCCAGCAAGCACCTCCAGGAGCTCGGGCAGGGCTGCTGCCATGCAGCAAGGAGCCAGGTACGTGACGAACAAGCCCATCTGACACCTATGACCCCACCTCACAAAGAGGGATTCACAGCCGGCAATCTGAGGTACAGTGGTCTCCCTCGGCTCTAGACTTTCCTTAATAACAACCGCCACCCCCCCACCCCTAAGTGGGGCCCTCAGTTGATGGAATGCTCGGAAACCCGGTGGGCAAATTTCAACAAGGGGCACGCCCCCTTCTGTGCCCAACCAGGTTTCCGTAACGCCCATAAGGTCCGCGGAACCCCCCTGAATAAGATCACAAATTAGGGGGGCCTTGTTAACCACGGACCGTGCGTTGCACAACATCAACCGGAGGCCTAGGCTCCGAGGGTCTTGACCATCCGAGGAACAGGAGAAGTCTGAGGGATCGGGGCACGCAATCGCCTTCAAACATTGAGCGCACGCCCCCAAAAGACGATACGAGCCCTCACTTCCGTCATATCTGCCCCTCCCACTTACCGTACAAATAAGACCACCCTCACCAGAAGGAACGCAACCCTCCCCCATAACCTTCGAACCTGTTAAATGAATGCCGCGAGCACATGCAGGAACTGGACCCCCCCCAACGGGTTCCCCCAACACCCGCCCTAACCCTCCCTCTCCTTAAAAATTCCCTATCTAAAAATCCCCAAAGGCTCTTTGTCGACGCATGCCACCTCTGGTGGATCCCAAGACCCGTCATTGAGGCCGGCCCTAGGTAATGAAACGGCCACTCCTGTGAGGCGGGGGCACCTCGCAGGCGCAAGAGTTCATGTGTAGATCCCTGAGTTCTGTAAAGAGTTAAATGTAGATCCCTGAGTTCTGTAGAGAGTTAAATGTGATGGCTGAAAAGGAGAATATTTGTAATTTAGGGTAGAAATGAGGGGTCCTCGGTGCTCTCTGAGCTTGGTTGTTTTCTTGCAGATGTTTCATTACCCAAACTAGGTAACATCATCAATGCTAGTCCGATGATGTTACTTAGTTACCTGGTAATGTTACTTGATGACTAGAACTCATGATGTTAGCTAGTTCGTTTGGGGTCATAAAATGTCTGCGAGAAAGCAAGCAATTACTTATACATTTTTTCTCCCTATTCTAATGTATCTTTTATACATATACTTCTAATATTAGTTTATTTATTTACATATTTACATATAAATACCATGTACACAATTTCATTTCTGCAATTTTTGTTTCCTCATATTTGTTCTTGTATTTCTACTCCTAATTTGGCCATTATTTGATCTCATTTTTAAATTATTATTTGATTATTTGATCCATAGTGACTCTTAATGTTGTGCCAAAATGTCCCTTGAAAATTTTCTGGTGTTTGCATGCAATTTCTCTTTTGCTGCCTTATTGTCAGGTTGCTTGAGAATTTCTTTCTAAATTTCTCTTGCTGCAGTCTTTTTTAAATTCACGTTATTGTGGGCAGTAGGGGAGGGTGCTGCTGTAATTGCTTTATTATATTTCTTTGGTACGTACGGTCTTCTCATATTTTTAAAATTAAAACAGGTTTAATGTAAAAAGTTAGAAGGCTTGGGAAGCCAGGAGTGTACCAAAGGAGCTCCTTGTTGGCACAACAATGTCTCTGGTTTGTAGAATAATGAGTCAGTTTGGTCTAGTGGTTAAGGCATTAGGCTAGAAATTGGAAGACCATGAGTTCAAGACATGTTTTAGCTGTGAAAACCAGCTGGACTTTAACTGTGCCTCAGTCCAAGCCACTTGGCAGGATTGTTGTTATGAGGAAAAAAAGTTTGTTGGATACAGTATTGTTTGCTGCCTTGAGTTCTTTGTAAAAATAATAAAGGTGGGGAATAAATATATAAATTGTTTTATGTTATGCATCTTTCTAATACTGAAGCTGTTCCCATATTTTCTCTTGCATTAAATTTTATGAGAACTGGTAGGGAAAAAATAAAGAGTTGCTCTTTAGTGCCATTAATTAACTTAGAAAGAATTTTAAATTCAATCGGATTTATTTCTAGATAAGAAAAGCTCTTCTGGTCAGAGCCTTTCAGATAATCTTGTAATGTTAGAATTTCCAGCTTAGCCATTGGGATTCTACCCTTTGAGGTATTAAATGCTCTGTGAATTGTATGCTTTTCAAAATAAAAATAATCCCAGAGATAGCAAAGATAAGTAGCTGTACTTTTTAAATCTATCTTTTGTCTTGAGAGAATGAACAGGTTATGTTTCAAACTAATGTGTTACATGTGGATCTTTGAAAGCACAACTACCTGTGCTGTATGTGAAAAATTGCCGTTATTCTTCTTGTTGTCATATATTGATTTAACCTGTTAAAGAAGGATACTCTCTCTTTTCAATTGAAATCTTCAGAGAACCTCCCTCCCCCATAAAAAACCAAAAACAAATAAACTAACCAACGTGCTTATCTTGGTTACTGAATGTTTTTGGTGTAGTACACCGAACGATAAATTAACCCAGTAGCCATCTAATTTGAATAAAGAACTAAAATTAAATCTAATTTAGGCTGCAGGTTGTTTGAATATAGTATCTTAAGTTTGTAAGTGACCTAGTTAAAAATATTGAGTGTAATCAAATAGTGCAGGGGTCTCCAATCTTGGCAACTTTAAGCCTTGTAGACTTCAACTCCCAGAGTTCCTCAGCCAGCAAAGCTGGCTGAGGAATTCTGGGAGTTGAAGTCCGCAAGTCTTAAAGTTGCCAAGGTTGGAGACCCCTGACAGTGCATATATATGCATTAGGGGACATGGTTCTTGACATCCTGGTCTTGAAAATGCCATATAGTGTCAGACATTTTTAAATGTGGATTAGATGGGACAGCTGCAGAAGATATAGGACCGTGATGGTGAACCTATAGCATGCGTGTTGGAAGTGGCACACAGAGCCATCTTTCCAGGCATGTGAGCCATTGCCTGTTGCTCTTCCAGGTTCTGCTGTGCTGGCCAGCTGGTCTTCATGTGGGTGCGCCAGGTGTCTGCTCTTTCAATTTCCGGTGCATGAATACGCACCAGCCACCTGGTCTTCCAGTTTCTGGCACGCATGCAGACACGAAGACCAGCTGACCGGTGCGCATGCACATGCCAGAAACAGGAAGATCACCTTCCCGGCACGCGCATGCACAACGGGTGGCTGCTCTTCCGGTTTCTGGTACATGCACGCATGCATGTGCTCCCATTTTGGCACTTGGTGCCAAAAAGGTTCACCAACACTGATAGGAAGTCTCCTGTTGATGCTAAAATATGCTGAAACCAAGACAGATTGGATCCTTTTGTGAGAATTCTTAGGCAATTCTGAATTCCTTTTCTAAGGATTCTTTGATGAATGAAAATAACAAACTCAAAAAGTAACTCCGCGAATCCGGCAAAAACCTCAAGGCTGCAAACACTGCACAGAGATCACTAAGCTTGCCCATAATCTTGGTCTAGTTCCCCAGTAAATATTTCATTGTTGGTTTCAAGAACCAGAGACATTGATGTACCTACAAACAAGCTCCTTTGGTACCCTTCTGACTTCCTAGACCAGGAGTCTCCAACCTTGGCAACTTTAAGACTTGTGGACTTCAACTCCCAGAATACCTCAGCCAATACCTCAGCAAAGCTGGCTGAGGAATTCTGGGAGTTGAAGTCTACAAGTCTTAAAGTTGTCAAAGTTGGAGACCCCTGTCCTAGACCGTCTAGTTTTTTTAATATAAACCATTTATTTTTAATTTAAAAAGTATGAGATGATTGCATGTACCAAAGAAATAAGCTAGCCTCCCACATAGTCTCTTTTCAAAAGTGCCTCTTGATGTTGGGTTGACTTCATTGATTTTTTTAAAAAAAAAGAACGTCACAGTGATGGATAGTTGCAACCAGTGCTGTGTTTGGAACTGTGTCCACCTACTTCACAGAAGAGACAGGCTGATCAGAAAACAACGTTCTGGAGGCAGCAAGTTCAATCTGAACTTTGTTATGAGTTACCGAAGTGTGAGGTGTGGTAGAATTATGCTACACAGCCTCAAGCTGCTGGTGATAGGTTATTAGACAACCTATGTGGCTGTGCAGCCAAACCCTACAACCTCATCATTCTTCCAATATATGTAGAAGGTTGTGTGAATCCTTCCCCAGGCTGAGGTGAAATAATTCTTTCTGAATGGTATGACTGGAGGGCAGAAAATAGATTTCTTAATGATTTTCAGTCATAATCAATTATATCTGGCTCCATACTGTTTAGCAAATAGCAGCAATTTCCCTTAGTCCAGATACTGCTCAAATTAAGACATAAGAACCTGGCAGTAAATATCTGGGTGTATTGAAAAATTAATACTAAAAAAAAAATTCTAGTTGAAGCAAAATAAGTTGCAATATAGGAGCGGACACTTGAAAATCTCCATTCCTACCAATCACTACAAAAAATCATACAGTCTTGGCTGAACATGTGACTTGTGCTGAAGTGAGAAAAAAAATTCCCAATTTAATGAAGGTCTGTTTTATCGCTCTTCATGAAAACTGTATAGAATATCTTAGGACTCCTGGTTTTCGTCATTCTTAGATTGCAAAATAACAAAGGTTTTACATTTTCAAATTTCTTTACTTTGGTAACAGAGCGACTGTCCAGGATGATTTATTCAGTACTAGCTGATAATCCAGCATTCCCTGGATATTTATTTATCCCAATTTTGTATTAGACTGGAAGAACAACTTCACCCTGATCCCTGATTTTGGCAAGAATTAGTTAAAAATGTTTTCCCTGTGCCCCCAGAAGCATCAAGTAAAATGATACCACCTTGTTGTTTTGGTAACTGATCCATGATCATTTAGTATGTTTTTTTCTGATCTTGATTTAGAAGTGGCGTCTTGTCCGCAATATATGCAGTAAACTGTTCGATATTGTAATTCTTTTCTCGTATGTAATCTGCATGAAGTATGTCATGTTGGTCTCATAGTGGTGCAGGCAGGCCGAGTTGCATTAATGTTTTATTGATCATGGCCATACAGTCAGCCTCGGCTGACTGTTGGGGGCGAGTCATTGGCCCCAATGGAGAGGGTACGCAACTTGGGCGTTCTCCTGGATGGACAGCTGTCTTTTGAAGACCACTTGACGGCCGTCTCCAGGAGAGCCTTTCACCAGGTTCGCCTGGTTCGCCAGTTGCGTCCCTTTCTAGACCGGGATGCCTTATGCACGGTCACTCATGCTCTCGTGACATCTCGCCTGGACTACTGCAATGCTCTCTACATGGGACTCCCCTTGAGGAGCACCCGGAGACTCCAGGTAGTTCAGAATGCGGCTGCGCGGGTAATAGAGGGAGCCCCTCGTGGCTCCCATGTAACACCTCTCCTGCGCAGACTGCACTGGCTGCCTGTGGTTTTCCGGGTACGCTTCAAGGTTTTGGTAATGATCTTCAAAGCGCTCCATGGCATAGGTCCGGGTTACTTACGGGACCGTCTACTGCCACCGAATGCCTCCCACTGGCCTGTGCGCTCTCACAGGGAGGGACTCCTCAGGGTGCCGTCGGCCAGGCAGTGCCGACTGGCGACGCCCAGGGGAAGGGCCTTTTCTGTGGGGGCTCCCACCCTCTGGAACGAGCTTCCCCCAGGACTTCGTCAACTTCCTGACCTTTGGACCTTCCGCCGCGAGCTTAAGACACATCTATTCATTTGCGCAGGACTGGACTAGATTTTTTAAATTTTAAATGTCTAAATTTTAGATTTGGTTTTAAATTGGGTTTTATTGTTTATATGTCTATTTTAAATTTTGGCCGATATAATAAGTTTTTTAGATGAATGTTTTATTTTGTATATGTATGTGTTTTTTATATGGCTGTACACCGCCCTGAGTCCCTAGGGAGATAGGGCGGTATAAAAGTATGAATAAATAAATAAATAAATAAATAAATAAATAAATAAATAAAATTTGTCCTCAAGAATAACCAAAGCCTTGTTGAAAATGTCCGGACCAAACGTAATTTCTCATGTTGGATTTTTCCCCTTACCAGAGGGAGCCCTCTTGTGGAGTACTGTGAAGCCGTTACCATGGCAACTCCACTGTGCTGCACAGTAGAAGCCATTTGAAGGCACAACAGGCTGTATCTTAACAGAACACACACCCTGAGGAGTGTTAGGAGTGTCTTACTTCTCACAGTATTTGTTTCCAGAGAGTAAGTCATCTGTGTACCAAGTTTGGTTGAAATTGCTTGAGGCATTCCAGAGTTATGCTGGAACACACACACACACATACACACACACACACACATGCACAGAGCCATTTTTATATATATAGATTGTTGGCTTCTGATAAACAATAGTCACCCAAGACCTTCAATAAACTTCTTCCTTAGCTTCCAACAAAAGATGTTAAGAACCTGATCCTAAGAACCTGAAATTGAAACTTTATAACCACAAATGTACAAATACATGTTTTGAATAAACCGCTTGTCAGTGTTAGGAAAGATGAAAATGGTATAGGGTCTCCTACTTGGGTAACGGGGTTAGACTAATAGACCTCCGAAATCCCTTCCAACTCTGTTCCGACTGATTGATTGAACCAATAATTCCTGGAAGCAGCTTTCAGGGGGAGGTAGAATTCATCCCTGTTCATTTTGAAGTAGGGATTTTTACCTAGGATCCTTCATCTTATTCCACATATTCTAGTGAGAAATGGTGCTACTTTATGGCAGCGTTTTTCAATCACAGCAACTTTAAGCGGTGTGGGAATTGAAGTCCACACAGCTTAAAGAGGCTGAAGTTGAGAAACGTTTAGTTTAGTTTAGTTTTCACATTTTTAAACCAACTCGCACAGAGAAGGTGTTCTGTCCCCCCTCGCCTCCGTCCGAGTGATGGCTTAATTAGCTGGCACTATCAGCTCTAGCAGCAAACTAGTGAGTGTCTGCCAAGTGACTCTGTTATCTCCCTTGATGCCGATGAGTCACCCAGGAATAAACAGTACTTCAGCTCTAGTTAAGCAGTTGATTTGCCTGCTACAAAGAGGCAAAGCAGCCCTCGCTGGTTTTATATCCTGTGGGGTGTGGCTCCATGACTCAGCACTTCCTAGGCCTGCCCCACCCCTGCTTCTGTTGTTCCCGCCTCTCCTGCCTATGAAACCTAGGGTCCATCCAGGCCTGATTGCCATCAGCTGGGTCTGGAGGTGTGGCCTGGGGGGGGGGAAGAGTCAGGGGATGGAGGCCTCGTTATCTCCTCCGCCTGGCCTGCCTCTGGCTCCTGGAGCTGAGCCAGGGAAGCCGGCGCTCCCGAGGTAAGTCCTGATGGCCCTTCCCCCTCACTTTCCAAGTCACTTTCTGGCAGGGGGCCCAGCTCGGGGGGCGCAGACACAACAGAAGGATTCTGAACAATGTACAAAAAAAATTAAAATATAAAAATGTATATAGTATATAAAAATGGTCAAAATGGTCAAAAGGTCTTCAAAAGGTCTTCTGCAGTCACATCATAAGCCTAAGACTGAAAATCAGATGTTACATCATTTCTATCCTGCTCTATGGAGTAGAGAACTGGTCTCTGACAGAAAGCCACTTGAAGAGACTAGACTAGAAGCATTTGAAATGTAGATTTACAGGTGGCTGTTACTTATAAGCTGGGCTGACAAAACCAGAAATGAGGAGGTGATAAGACGCCTGGGAAAGGCAAGAGAAATTATCAAAACCATTAAAAGCGAAAGTTAGAATATTTTGGACATGTGATGAGACACCCAGAAAAATATGCCATCCTTCACTTAATCCTCCAGGGAAAGATTGAAGGCAAACGAGGTCCAGGCAAAAGAAGAACATCATGGCTTCAAAACCTAAGGGACTGGTTTGGACAAAAGTCAGCAGCATTTTTACATGCATCTGTTGATAAAAATAGGATCGCCAACATCTGATGATGGATATGGAAGAAGGAGGAGGAGGAGGAGTGGGGGTGGGGGGGAGGAGGAGGAGGAGCGGGGGAGGGGGAGGAGGAAGAGAAGGAGGAGGAGGAGGAGGAGTAGAAGAAGAAGAAGAAGAAGAAGGAGAAGAAATAAAATTAAAAGTTTAGAGGAAGGCAAGGATGATTAAACATTGTTAAAATTAAAAGGAGAAGGGAAGGCTGCTAGGGTACCAGCCATCCCCATGGCTGTGTGCTGCTGCACACTCCAAGCAAGGCAGCAGAGTCATGTTTTGATTCCTTTTTGGAAGGTCAGGAGACTGGGGGCTTGCCTCACCTCCAGGAGGAAGAATCATCCGGTGAAATTGACTTCACTTAGATCCCCGTTCCATAATCATTCACTCCCTACTTTGAAAGAGCCACAGGTTACAACAAGGGCTACTTTTCATGGTCCTGAACGTCCAAGAAACCAAACCTGAGCAATATACTTAGGATCTTGGACTTTCACATCCTGAGCTTCCTTCTATCAACTCTTACCACATCATTTCCCCCCCCCCTTGCTTGGACAAAGTAGAATACCAATCTGTTAAACTAAAAGATGGGATGGGGGTGGGGAGCCAATGAATTAAGATAAATACTTTCCTCACTGCCTGAATCCTTGTAACCCACAGCGTATGAAGCTAAATGCTGTATTATTTGCTCTTCCTCATGAGAACCTGAATAGCTTTGAAATCACACAAGCTGTCAGACATTTCTCCGTGTGATTGGAATCCCCACCTACACTCATCACTTAGACTTTTCTCTGAGCCTTCAATTAGTCATGTTTTGTTGAATATGTATAAGAGCTGCTGGTGGGATGGGGTGGGATGCTAATTGCTCATTATTCATGCAGGTCAGTTTTAAGTGTACCTGAACCTGAAGGTTAGCCAGGCAGTTGTAATGGTTTTCAAATGATCATAGTCTTTTCGGTAATGATAGCTGCCTACCTCCAGCTCACCATGGAGTAAAAGTGAACAACAGTATAATATTAATAAGGTGGGAGAGCCAGATTCTTCATAATCAGTCCTGTAACTCACTACATCAACCCAACCTCCCACGAGACAAGTTGTATAAGAACAGTATTTAGATGAGCACGAACACACTGCAGCATCAGAGATAAGAAATACATCATCTATACAAGATTATCCAGCAAAATGGATATCTGCACAACTTCATCAGAAAGTCCCTGACCATTCAATCCAGTATAGTACAACTAACACAAGCTATGAAAAGGATAGCACTCACATACATCAAGAACATCTCAGAAATCACCAACAGACTATTGCAACCATATGGCATCAGTGTAGCACACATGCCGATCAAAGCCCTCCAAAACATTTGAAATAAACCAAAAGTCCCAGCAACCCCAGAAGAAAAAATAGGAGTCTTTGACATACAGTGTAAAGACCGCAAAAGGCACTATATAGGACAAACAGGCAGAAGACTAGCCCAGCACATCGATGAACACCAACTATCAGTCAGAAGACACGATGAAAACTCCTTAATTTCACAACACATGAACAGACTTAACTGTAGTTTCAGCTGGGAAACTGTGACCATCCTAGACTAAGCCTGGCTAAAAATGCTAAAGAATTCCTAGAAGCTTGGAACTCTGACAAATTAGCCATCAACAAGCACCTAGACACAAACATCTATTGATCTATATATCATTCAAAAGAGACAACCAACAAGCTGAAAAAGGAACAAAAACCCCAAAATACGTCCCCATCAATAACCAACATCCAGATGAGCAGAGATTTACACCAAGATAAACATCAGACCAACAAACAATAGCAATAGCACTTAGACTTATCTACCGCTTTACAGTGCTTTACAGACAGCTCTAAGCAATTTACAGAGTCAGCATATTGCCCCCAACAATCATTTTTCCCACCTCGGAAGAATGGAAGGCTGAGTCAACCTTCAGCCTGGTGAGATTTGAACTGCCAAATTGCAGGCAGCTGGCAGTCAGCAGAAGTACCTTGCAGTACAGTTGAGCCACCATCGCTCAACAAGAAGTAAATCAAAGAACTGCCAAATAAGCTAACGGTTAAATAGCTACCCAAAGAACCAGCAAAACCACTCCTACCACTGCCAGGTACCCACTAGAACAGGGATGTCAAACTTAAGGCCTGCGGGTTGAGTCCGGCCCGCAGGGTGCTTAGAACTGGCCTGCAGGGCTGCCCTGGAAACAATGAATGACCAATCCATGGTGCCTCTGCCAGTGAAAACAGAACTCGGGAGGGCCACACACAGCTCTCTCCGAACTTTGTTTTTGATGGCAGAGGGTTGCAGGAGGCCGTCTGAGCCAAAAACGGAGCTCGTGAGCCCATTTTTAGCGGCAGAGTGCTTGGGCCACAGATGCCCCCAACACCAATGATGTCAAGCTGGCCATGCCCACCCTGGTCACACCCCCTCCCCCGGCCTCCTGAGGTCAAACACAACCCTGAAATCAATGAAATCAAGTTTGACAGCCCTGCACTAGAATATAAAAGGAGAGTAAATCCCACTCCCTCCTAGCACTTATAATGTTACCCTGTTTGCATAATGAAATATCTGCAAGAAAACAACCAAGCTCAGAAGCTGCAAGGATCATTCATTTCATCCCTGAGCTTACGAATATTCTCCTCTATCCAATGTGTTTTTATTTTGATATTACCATATAATATGCTATTAGCATGACAAGTCTGCACGGTTAATATCCATAAACTGAATTGTGATCTCCATACCGAAGCCTCCAGAAAGCCTGACAATTTCACTTCTTTGCAAATCCAAGCGGGTCTCAAACAGACGATTTCTAAGCTCACAGGTCACATATGAGTCTGTAACCTATGATTGGTGAGCCGCCATGATTGGTTTAAAATTGTTTCGGAGATACTTTGTATTGTTCCAAATGGTATTAGCAAGCTTGACTTCGAGTCTCCCTGGCAGACTATAAATCTTCACCTTTCGGAAGACTGCAACTCATTTCAGAACAGTCTATATGCCATTTACTGGGGCCAACTGGCTCACCAGACTGAATCACAATTTATTGGCTCAAGATCACACTCAGGCACTGGTTCAAATTTTCTCGACAACCTAATAGAGCTTAGTATATTTTCTACTTTGATGCTCATCATGAATTGCAATAGCAAAAGCATTTAGGCTTACGCACCACCCCATAGTGTTTTACAGAACTGTCTGTGTGGTTTACAATGTAAGCATTATTTGCACATTGCCCCCAGCAATCTGGCTCCTCATTTAACTGACTTCAGAAGGATGGAAGGCTGAGTCAACCTTGATTCCCTTTAAGATCGAACTCCAGATTGTGGGCAGTTTGCCTGAAATAGTGCAATTTAACCATTGCACCATCAGGTCTCTTCAGGATTTGGCAAGAACCAGAATGCATTGCATTTTCTGGACAGTGTGAAAGTCTGAATGCAAGCCTTATGATTTCCCATGATTCTCTCCTAGATTTCTCTCCTAGATTTCTCTCCTAGATTTCTTGCGAAGCCACTTGAGAAATCCTTATATTGATTTTCTTTCCGTGGAACTGTTTGATGGCAAAGTTCATGAAAGAGTGCTCCATGATTGATGCCAACAGTGGCAGCCCAGAGTCATTTCCTTGTTTCATTTTTGGTTGGTAAACTGCATTTATTTAGAAAGCCTTAATGATGTTAATTATTTTTGTTGGCACACCATGACATTTCAAGATGTTCTATAATGACTCGTGAAAGAGACTGCTACATGCTTTATAAAAGCTAAGAGATGGCTGCTATTTTTCAGCGGACGCGTGGATGTTTTAAGGGCATTGGTTTCCAATTTTCTGTGATAAAATGACATATATTTTATGGAATTCTGCAATGTTTTAAAAACTCTCGCTTATAATTCTCCTCTTGCCTGCTTTGCACAATGTGTACAATCACGAATTATCTGCTAATCACAGCACAGTCGCTCCAGACAGCCTCTGGGCCTCATGTAAATTCCAGATTGATTTTATACCATGGCGTCTATGGGGAAGGGTTCAAACAAGTTAAGATGGCGTGCGCAACCATGGAATTGAAATCCCATTCTTTTTTATGGGGATCATTTTAAACCTAAAAGAGGTGGACTTTGATTATAAGTGGTACTACCATCTTGACTTTATTTGACCACTTCCCTGTAGATACCCCTGATTTTCATTTGAGGATTTGCTCAATATTGAATTTGGGTGGCAAAAGATTAATTTATGGCAGTGAGATTTTTTTGATAGTTTTGATAGTGCTATGGACGATCTCTCTCTCTCTCTCTCTCTCTCTCTCTCTCACACACACACACACACACACACACACACACACACTCTTTGCCATACTTGCTGCAGAGCACAAATACACTACTTCCCACAAATGGGAAGTAGACTGCAAATTCTGCGGAATCTGGAAGCAACAATATTTTGTGCTGTGTGAAATATGCATAATTATACATAATATTCTTTAATCATGAGACTGAGTTCCAAAGCATAGATGAGGCACATCTGTCGTTCCAGTTGTTCCATATTTGGGGTATATAGACTTATTCCTCTGCTTTTAAGTTTCTAACTACTCTAACCGATAGCCTGTGTATTTCTCTTTATAGGCCTTGATCCTGTTGTGTTTCTTAGTGTCAGCATCTGCATCACAGCTTTGCGAAACACATTTTTTTCCATAGCAGGAGAAATCATATTCACGAGAACCCGAGCAAGGTGTTTATCATAGCTGTTTTGTGGTGTTGGTGCTCTCACACTGGCATCCGAAGAACTGACCTTAAATACTCAGCTTAGCGTGATCACCTTTTCAAAGCAAAAGTAAGCAGTGTTTCATAGGAAAAAGACAGGTAATAGTGTATAAGTTTTATCTAACAGAAGAAGTGTATTAATGGTATATGACAGTGTTAGCAAACCTTTTCAGCACCGAGTGCCGAAACAGGAGCATGTCTGGGTGCCAGAAAGTGGAAGAGCAGCCACCTGGTGCACATGGGTGCATCAGGTGGCTGATCTTCTAGTTTCCAGCATGTGCATGTGTACAGGCCACCTGGTCTTCCGGTTTCAGGCATGTGCGCGCCAGGAAGATGATCTTCCAGTTACCACCACGCGCATAAGCACTGGCCAGCTGGTCTTCATGTGCACATGCATGCCAGAAACTGGAAGTCCAGGTGACCGGTGCGCATGCGCGCATGAAAGCCAGCTGACCAGCGCGCGAGAAACTGGAAGACCAATGGGCGACGACTCACATACTGGAGAGATGGCTCTGCGTGCCCACTTCTGGGACACGTGCTATAGGTTCACCATCACGAGTATATGATTTATAATAGGAGCTGCTAGGGCACCAGAAGATAAGACTTGGGGGGGGGGGAATTAGGGGACACATTTGTAATTTTAAAAGCATTTCAAAAGCTGTTTTGGTGGGCCAGGCCTGTTATAAAACATATTTACCAGAAGACTGATTTGCTGAAATGGCTCCTTAAATCTTTTCTATTGCTTATACCTATCTGAGAACTTTCTTGGCAATTTCAGCTAATCTTGAAATAGGGTGGAAATTCTTTTTTTTTTTTTTCCTGGTAGGTGTTCATACCTGCAAACAAACCCCTGAATTGTACTGGCTTTCTCCTCCCCTCCATCTACACAGAGAGAAAGAGAAAGAGGCATACGCACACACGCACAGTCACACACACACACACACACACACACACACACACACACGTGTCTGTGTATATACTGTATAGACTTTATATCAATAGATGATTTAGAGATATAGATACAGATACCGAGATATAGATATAGATATAGATATAGATATAGATATAGATAGATATAGATATAGGCTTTATTAGAAAAAGAAAATAACAGCCTGTACAATTCGGGGATTTATTTGGAGGTATGGATACTGGCCAGGAAAAGAGAGAGAGAGAGAGAGAGAGAGAGAGAGAGAGAGAGAGAGAGAGAGAGAGAGATTAATAAAAATAATGCTAGAGGGTGTTACATTACATCATATCAATTTTCCATCCTACTTTTTTTTCTTTTTTCTTTTCAAATCATAAAAGAACTTATAACAAAATTAGAGTGGGTACCAAAGAAGTGCTTGAAGGTAAAAAAATAATAATAATATTCTGGCAACTATACCAATGCATGACTTCCATAACTGCAAGGTATATTTCTAGGTGTATCTGCAACCTATTTCATGTTACAAAAAGAAGAAGCTCCAAAGACCTTTGCTTACCTGCTCCATGGGGAGTGCAAGCTACTAGAGTTACTAATCCCAGCTGCACAAGCTCCTTTTGCAATTTCATTTTTGTATGCACAGGTAAGCATACAGCCGAAAATGGGTTTTAGCTCTGGACTGAGATAATTAATTATCTGACAGCAGATTAATTAATACGGACAGAAGATGCAATGTAATTTATCTGCACATTTCAGGAAATCCTTGATAAAGCTCCAGAAAACAGATCGTGCATAAACTAACGTGTCCAGAATTTACTGCAGTGAACAAAAGGGATAAGGTAGATAGAGAAGAGTTTAAGATCATTTTAAAATGCAAAGTACTTCTACCTTGATATAAAATGTGTATCAATTAGGGCTGTGCAGGAAAAGTGTTTTGGAATAGGCAAAAGGCCCTTATGCAGATCTTGTCTTCAACTCCTTAAAGTAAATGCATCTATTCCAGGGATTACAGTGTAGCTTCAGGATAACCACATAAGCCAGTGGTGAAATCTGAACCGGTTTACTACCGGTTCACTGGCTGTGCATGCAAGCTGTGCGTCTGCATACACAGTGTGCACCATGCACCAAATGTGAGGTGCATGTGCATGTGCAGTGCAAGCCGAAAGAAGGCATGGGGTAAGTAGAACAGCGCGCGGGTGTGTATGTGTGATCAGCTGTGGCACACGATCTTTTACTTTTAAAAGCATTTTTTTACAACCAATTTGGCCGAATAGGTTGTAAAAAAATGCTTTTAAAAGTAAAAAAAAAAGGGTCTGACAATCGCGCGGCTCAGCTGTGATTGTCAGAGCCTCTGTTTTTTTTACTTTTAAAAGCATTTTTTTTACAACCTATTCGGCCAAATAGGTTGTAAAAAAGTGCTTTTAAAAGTTAAAAAAAGGCTCTGATGATCGCGTGGCTCAGCTGTGATCGTCAGAGCCTCTTTTTTTTACCTTTTAAAAGCACTTTTTTAAAAGAAGTGGCAAGCGGGCAACCGGGCGATTGGATGGGCATAGGCACGGGTGGGGGGGAGGGATTTTTGCTACCAATTTTCCAAACCATCCACGGCCATTGCTACCAGATTGGCCAATCCGGTCTGAACCAAGAGCATTTCACTCCTGACATAACCCCATAAGAAAAGATACCACAACTGTAAGGAGTTACAGCCAGGAGAATACCCTCACAAAGCCAACAAGATACTTTTTGGCTTAACAAAATGTCTAGTGTATTACACAGCAAGGCTCCAGAGAGAATTGCTGGGCATATCTGTTGGCATCATACTGTCCTTGCCTTGAAAAATAGGAACGTCACTATGAAAAAGCAGAAAATGGGCTGGATGCAAAAAAAAAAAAAAGAAAAAAAGAAAAAGAAAAAAATAGTGCCACAGTTTTGTTTGGGAGAATAGATGGTGGTTACAATAGCTTCAGATTGTTCAATTTTCAGCAGGAAGGAAATAGAGAGATAAACCTGTTTCGCAGAAAAGTGATCTTAATCATAAATGGGATTACTATTTTTTTTTAGAAGACTCCCAGTTATAAATTCAAGTAGACCAAGAATCGTATCAGTCAATGTAAGTTTACAGTCTCTGTGGCTTTATATTGTTTTTCGGAATAAAAGCCAGAACATCTTAGAATATCCACTGCCAGGGATCAATACTGGAAGACCAGTATAGTTAGTCCCCAACTTACAACAGTTCGTTTAATGACCATTCACAGTTACAATGGCACTGAAAAAGTGACTTGTGACTGGTTTTCGTAGCATCCTGTGTGGGTACGAAACAGCCGACTAATCTGCAAACACCCACTCCACCTACCAATCAAGATGCAACCACACAGCCAACCAACCCACTTACAGCAACAAAGCCAACACTCCCCACCAGTATTTATAGAGAGACGGTAGCTCCAACCACTCTTTGCTCGCACAAGCACGAAGCCGTAAGCACCAGCCTGAAGAGGACGAGTGAGACCTCGTCGAAACGTCACCAAGATACTCTCAACCTTACATGGGAAAAGACCCAAATACGCCAAGACCTACATACCTATACCCGTGAAAACCTACGAAAACAAATATACATACATACATACATACATACATACATACATACATACATACATTCTTTTTATTGTCAACCACTAAGAGGCTACAGTGTTGGAGGTATGCAAAACTGAATCAAATCACTCAATAAAATATTTTAATAGCTTCACTGTGTCAAGAAGAAAAGGCATGGCCAAAATGAAGGTTTTCTGCAGTTCTGCTGAGGAGTTATGAAACTGGTTTCATCTGAATTGTTTAGAAAGAAAGGAAGTGTCTCAAAGAATGAACAGTATGCAGGCACTTATTTGAATAGGCAATTGAATTTTAAACAAAACACAAAAGCAAAGAACTATAATTTAGCAGAATAGTTTGCAATGGTTGTGACAGTTCTAAAGGTTACCGATTCATTTTAGGGTACAATTACCTTTATATGATATCTGAAACCAGGATGCGAAAAGGAACGTTCTATCCCTTTTAATAATGATTCACCGAGGTTTACTGGAAAAGGCCTTAAGTGTGTCCTATTTGATCCCTTAATAGAATAGGTCTTCTCCTCCTCTGAGATTCAGGTAAGGACCTTTAGCCCAGTAGTGAAATTCAAATTTTTTTACTACCAGTTCTGTGGGAATGGCTTGGTGGACATGGCATGGCTTGGAGGGCGTGGCTTGGTGGGCATGGCAGGGGAAGGATACTGCAAAATCCCCATTTTCTCCTGATCAGCTGGGACTTGGGAGGCAGAGAATAGATGGGGGTGAGGCCAGTAAGAATTTTTACTACTGGTTCTCCGAACTACTCAACATTTCTTCTACCAGTTCTCCTTATGATTTATATTGTTATATTGACCATCATTTGTGTTGTAAATGTTGTACCTTGATGAACGTATCTTTTCTTTTATGTACACTGAGAGTATATGCACCAAAACAAATTCCTTATGTGTCCAATCACACTTGGCCAATAAAAAATTCTATTCTATTCTATTCTATTCCAGAACTGTTCAGAACCTGTTGAAACCCACCTCTGATGTGTGTGTGAAATTTTTAACGAAGTAAAAACACTTTTTAGCAAAGAAATAAAGAAAAAAGTGAATATATAACATAGGAAATAAGAAACTGAAAAAAGGGTGGGAAGAGGAGAGAAGCTTCTAATTTTTTTTAACGATACTTAAAAGTGGGTTTATATTTTACCGTCTTTCTATAAGATTACGTTAGAGTTTCCTTTTTTCCATAAAGAAGGAAACTCATACCCTTTCTAACTAGCAAATCCATTTTTGTTTCTTCAGCAAAAATTCCATTAGTGATTTCAAGTCCTTAATAAATGAGGTTATTGTCCTTTCTCTAAGCGGACAAGTCAACTTTGCCATCCTGCTAATTCTATCATCTTCTCTTAACATCTCTCCATTGTGGGTATTTTAGAATCTTTCCATTTTTGTGCAAACAATAGTCTCACAGCAGTTATCACATACAAAAGCAGTGTTCCATAGCAGTTTTCTAATTGACTATTGATTAGTCCCAGCTAGGAAAGCACTGGTTTCTGTTGATAGTTGATCTTTAAAAAATTTTGTGCTGCTGTATCTGAACCCAAAATTTCCTGGCTTTTTGACAAACCCACCAGGCATGATAGAATGACCCTTCAGGCAGTCTACATCTCAGCATAGATATATTCTGGATATTTTTTCTGGAGTCATCATACAGTATGCAAATGTTATTTCATTTTATAAAAGTCCATTTAGTTAATAGCATAATGTAAATTTTGTTCTTTCAAACCATTTATTTTCCCATTGTTCCATCAGCATATTATATCCAGAGTTCTTAGCCGCTTTTATCATGCACACAGTTTGACTTGCTTTTCTTCCATTTCAATTTCCAACAAAAGTTTATGCATTTTAGCAATTACATAATCCTGTTTCTAATTCTGTCTTCTGCAGTTCAGTTTCAAATGTCCTGCTACCTACCTTGAATTTTTCTCTTAATTGTGCATATGAAAACCACTGAAAACTAACTTCCCTCTTCAGTCAATTGCTCTCTTGGTTTCATCTTATATTCTCTGTGGTCTTCTTCCAACAGCTTTCACTTTGCCTGCTGCTTCTTTTCTATAAAATGCTTCTTGTGCTGAGACCCATAAAGGCATTTTCAGGCACAATCTGGGCTTATATCTGCTCCATATTCTCAATATGGCACTTCTAATATACTGATTTTTAAAAGCTACGTTAACCTTAACTTCTCTTCTGTTCAATCTGGTCCAATTCTCACAGTGCTTGGATAGGTTCCTGCAGTTTTATTGGCAATATTTTTCAGAAGTGGTTTGCCATTGCCTCCTTCCTAGGGCTGAAAGTCATTGACTCAAAGTCACCAAGCTGGCTTTGTGCCTAAGGTGGGACTAGAATTCGGTCTCCTGATTTCTAAACCAGAGGTGGGTTTCAGCAGGTTCTGACCAGTTCTGGAGAACCGGTAGTGGAAATTTTGAGTAGTTTGGAGAACCAGTAGTAAAAATTCTGCCTGGCCCTTCTCCCATCTATTTTCTGCCTCCCAAGCCTCAGCTGATTGGGAAGAAATGGGGATTTTATAGTAACCTTCCCCTGGATTGGGAAGGGAAGGGAGATTTTACAGTATTCTTCCCCTGGAGTGGGGTGGGAATGGAGATTTTACAGTATCCTTCCCCTGCCATGCCCACCAAGTCACGACCACCAAGCTACACTCACAGAACCGGTAGTAGAAAATTTTGAAACCCATCACTGTTCTAAACCATATATACTATACCAGGGGTATCAAACTCAATTTCATTGAGAGCCACATCAGGGTTGTGTTTGACCTCAGGGCCCAGGGTGAGTGTGGGCAGCGTGGGCCTCGCCAGCTCAATGTCACTTATGTCACTTAACCATCACTTATGTCGGGGTGATGGTCCAGCTTGTGATGGACCGAACACTCTGCCAGCAATAATTGGCTCCTGACTCCGTTTCTGGCTGCAACGGCCTCCTGCAACCCTCTGCCAGTGAAAGTGGTGCTCGTGAGGGCCGTGTGGGGCTCTCCCGAGCTCTGATTTTGCTGGCAGAGGCACTGCAGGCCAATCCTTTGCTGTTTCCAGGGCAGCCATGTGGGCCAGATCTAAGCACCGCACGGGCTGGATCCGGCCTGCTGGCCTTGAGTTTGACACCCCTGCTCTACACTAATCCAGCTTTTTAGTTTATAGCACCATAAAAAGCTGTGCCATCCGAACCTCAGGTTGAATTATATGCTTCGAATTCTAAGATCCTTTTATTTCCCAGATCTTTTATCCAGACTAAATAGCAGGTTTCAAAATACTTTTTTTTTTAAAATCGGGCAATCCCAATCTTCTTAATTCCTTTGCATCTTGAAGGATTTTATATTTAACCCTTGTATGTTTCTCTTGCTATACAAACCTAGATATATCATTCTGCCATGGCTTAAATGGTACATTGTTCGTCAAAATAGAAATTGTTTGAAACAAAAACTTCACTGTTTTTGCTAATACATTCATTTTATCACATAATTTTTTTCTTCAGCCATGATTTCTCCCATCTTAGCATGTCTTTCTTAATTTCATTCCATGTCTTGTTTGTTCTGAAGTGACATACAATTCATTTTAGTCATATTGATATCCAAGTATTTCACTTTTTTCTTAATCTTAAAACCAGCTTTCCCCCCATCAACTCTGTTGTTCTTCCACCCTCATAATTTTTTGTTAACAGCTTTGTTTACTGATTTTTTTTAAATTTAAATCCAGTTAACACATGGAAATCCTTCAATTTTTCCCATTAATTATTATATAATTAATAAAACTATATCCACTAGTATTTCCTTATTGGTTGAAAGGAGATCTATGGCCCAGGCTATGGTATTATGGGAATATGACCGGGTTAACACGTAAGAGCAATGTACTCTGGATTATGAGTTTGAGACTACACGTTAATCTAACGATAATAAAGTAGTCACAAAAGACGGGAATGAAGCAGGACCCCAATTATTACTAATATCTAATCAATATATGCCCAAGGGTGGGACCCCAATGCTTTATAATATAAGTGCTTTATGTTTTTTTGTTAGGATTATAACAAGATGTATTAGAGATAGAAGTTGACGTGTGTCACATAAAAGCAGAAGTATATTGCTTGGCAGAGGCGTGGTGTTGCAGTCTTTTTGAAGAGTACAGGAATATTTCTAAATGCTGTTCTTTGTAACCTGTTTACCAGTCTGTTCCAGTAACATGATTTTGTAAAGAAAGAGTATCGAAAGTAACAGATGTATCAGGAGGGTGTATGATATATTCCATATATGGACAGTTGTTTTCGATAACCAATTAGGCTAACTTCTTCTTTTCTATTACAATACTTTCTGTAACCAAAACTATGAAGAGAGATGCTTGGGCATTGCCTGGGGTTCAGACCTTGTTTTCCACATGAGTGGAGGTCTGCTCCTCCTTTGCGCAAAGAATTAAATAAATAAATAATTCTTGTTTCTCTAATCCTTCGTGGTCTTGTCTCCTCGATTGAAAACTTAAATTTGCTGCAACACCAAAGCTAAGAGGAATAACAATGGAACTAGGAGCATCCTTGTTGAGCTCTTCTCTATGTCCCAAGGTTTTTGTTAGTTTTCCATTTATGATTATCAGTGCCTTTTTTGAAGTATACATTTTACGTATTTAATAAAATACCAAAGTCCATAGCTTCTAAAATTTTAAACAAGAAAATCCAATTCAATTTGTCAAACACCTTTTTTTGCATCTAGAAAAATCAATGCGGCTTCTGTGGAGCTTCTCAGTCATCCAGATCATAGTTGTCTCAAAGATGCTTTTGTTTGTTTGTTTGTTTGTTTCCCCAAAAAGCAACTGGATTGC
Source organism: Ahaetulla prasina (assembly GCF_028640845.1). Taxonomy (NCBI): domain Eukaryota; kingdom Metazoa; phylum Chordata; class Lepidosauria; order Squamata; family Colubridae; genus Ahaetulla; species Ahaetulla prasina. Next base: position 96,000,549 of record NC_080544.1, on the reverse strand, counting down.
TTTTTGAGGAGGAAGAAAAAGTTTTCACTTCTCATCCAAGCAGCTTCATCAGTTGTTTCATCATTGCTTCATCAATGCAGCTTGTTTTTCATTATGTTTTTTCTAAGTATTTCAAATGCCCAATACATTTCTAAATAAATAAAGTAAAAAAATTGCATTGATCTTCACTGTATATAACTTACAGTCATTATTCAGTAATGATCTCTGTTGGTAATTTTTTTGATAAAGTCTTCTTTAAGCTTTAATGCTATATTAGTCTCTATTTAACTTTCTAGTATCTTTTAATCCTATAAAAGAGACTTCTGAATTTGGCCTATTGTGAAAGACAGAGAGAGATAAGCACTTAAGTAGCATTAAAGCCTGATTACACCTTGATTGGTAGAACACAGGAAGATGTCCGTTAGACTGGAAGTTAAAAAAAATCATGGAAGAATAGAGTGGTAAATCATTTCTATATTATTGCCAAGAAAACCATCTGAATCTGTCGATGTGGTTTTTATATGTTCCTTTTTTGAAGTCACTCCTAAAATGGGATGACTTCCAACAGTAAATGTGAAGTCATTTTTTAAAAAGAAAACTATTAAAACATAATTTTTGGAAGAAAAACTAACATCTGTCCTGTTAAAATAACTCTGATTTATTTTGCCATTTCAAAGTAAAAAAGCTAAAAAGCTTGATTTTTGAGACACATATATTTTATGTTAGTGTAATCCCACTAATTTCCATGAATTGGCTTTTGATTTTTGTTGATGCACATTTTAAAATATGTGAAGCAAGTATGACAGAATCTAATTCCCACTGTACATTTGCTCTCCATTTTGGGGAAGAATTGGCATAGATATGTAGAATCTGTTAGATCAACTGTTAACATGAGTTGTAGATACTCACCAGTAAATATATTACAATCAGTCTCAACCTGAAAGAACTCCTCTGAAAATTCCTACAAGCTGAGAGTTTTATGATAAACATTCCTTATTCAAGTATAATTATACTATGTCTTTTCCAACCTGATGCATTTCCAAGTCTTACATCTGCAAACAAGAAAGTCAAGTTCTAACATTAAATGCAAAGTATACATCATATCCAGTTCCAGGCCATGGGCCTATGCACATAGGAAATGGTTAACTGTTTTATTTGGCACAATGAACCCCCAGGATCTTGCAGGAGTGTTATGGTGGCCTAGAGGTGGAGCTCTTGTCTGACAATCAGGAGGCTGTGAATTTGATCCTAGGTAGAGGCAGATATTTCTCTCTCTGGGCACACTGAGAATGTATCTGCTGAACAAAACTCCGCATTGGCAATAGGAAGGGCATCTGGCCAGTAACACTCAGCTCCATTCAGTTGCCCAGACCACCCTGAAAGGGATATGTGGTTGTTAAAAGAAGATGATGATTCCTCAGGATCTCACAGCATGTGCACAGGTCCTTGTGATAAGTCCCGATTGTTGGCAACTTGGCAAGATTTTCTTCCAAGGCCTCAGTCTAGCGGTAGCAAGTCCGGATGGCCAGAATCAAAGCAAAGCAAGTTGCAGTCCTTTCTGCGTTGGGAGAAGCAAGACAGCTGGACAAATTGAAGTGCAGTGGGAGAAGACAAAAAGCAGCATGACAAGATGACAATCCATAGTCAGGCATGGCATATACAGGCACGATGAAGACAGCCACCACTGTCAAGACACACTGAGAAACAATGATGGCTTAGGAGCAGACATGACCAATCAGATCTCAGATGGTTGTTTCCAACACTGGCTAATCCCTCAAGCCTGGTTAAATAGGTGCTGCCTGGTATGCCTCATTACAAAGAGCAAGGCTGCCTCCTCATGATTTACCTCGCTGAGCTATTTTGTGCCTCCTTCCTTTAGATCAGGTGGGGACAGCATCTCCTCCTTGTCAGTGCAGACTGGCTGTAGCTGCAGCTCCTGCCCAGGCTGCGTGGGCTACTGTTCAACCAGTGGCATTGGCCCATGCATCTCCAGGGCCTCCTGTGCCACTTTGCCTTCTTCACCCATCCCCAACATTCCAGACCTGGGCTCCACTGAATTGCTCCTCATATCCACCTCAAACTTGTCACCTCCCTCAGATGTATCTGGGATCGACTCCTCATCTGAGCCATTATCCAAGGAGGCCATCACACCCTAGGGATTTGCTTGATAGCTTATCATCTTGATAGCTTATCATCTAAGACATCCCTGAATATCTTATTTTCCACAAAACTTCAATATTTCATATTATTTTATAGAAGAGTTATAATCTGGTAGCCTGTCATCATCATCATCATCATCATCATCACCATTGGGGGGGGAGGTGCGTCTTCAAGTCAGTTTTGAGTCCTGGTGACAAATCTGTGGAGTTTCCTGGCAAGATTTCAGAAATGGCTTGCCATTGCCTCTTTCCCGAGACTGAGAGAAAATGACCGGCCCAAGGTCAACCAGCTACCTTTGCACCTAAGGCAGAACTAGAGCTCATAGTTTCCCAGTTTCTAGCCTGGGGCCTTAACTACTATGCTAACTGCTACATTACACCATTACTACACCAATGACTATACTACATCCTAACTACAACAGCCACTACACTATCTTCATCACTACACCAATCATTACATTACATCATCATCATCATCATCATCATCATCATCATCATCATCATCATCATCATTATTATTATTATTATTATTATTATTATTATTATTATTATTATTATTATTATTATTATTTATCGCATTTGTATACCGCCCTATCTCCCTAGGGACTCAGGGCGGTTCATAGGCAAATAAAAAGGTACATATAAATACAGAATAAAATATCAATTAAAAAACTTATTCCACATAGCCAAATAATTAAAAAGAACAATATAAATAATAAAACCCATTAAAACCAATATAAATTTAAAATCTAGTCCAGTCCTGCGCAGATGAATAGATGTGTTTTAAGCTCGCGGCGGAAGGTTCGGAGGTCCGGAAGTTGACGAAGTCCTGGGGGGAGTTCATTCCAGAGGGTGGGAGCCCCCACAGAGAAGGCCCTTCCCCTGGGTGTCGCCAAACGGCACTGCCTGGCTGACGGCACCCTGAGGAGTCCCTCTCTGTGAGAGTGCATGGGTCGGTGAGAGGTATTCGGTAGCAGCAGGCGGTCCCGTAAGTAGCCCAGCCCTATGCCATGGAGCGCTTTAAAGATAGTTACCAAAACCTTGAAGCGCACCCGGAAGGCCACAGGTAGCCAGTGCAGTCTGCGCAGGAGAGGTGTCACATCATCATCATCATCAGTACATTTTAATATTTTTGTCCTGGTTTATCATCCATCCTAAACGGCGATATAAAGCCTTCAGTGTTAGGATATTGAAAGTCATTGGAAAATAACATATAGTTGAAGAAAGCCAGAGACAATGCTTCAGGTACCAGCAAAATATACATGTGAAGAGAGCTGGAGAGTGATTCTTTCTTTGCATCAGCATAAACATCTCAGGCCACCCCTCCCGCTCAGGTGGATGGGAAATGGTCTGATGAAACTGAAGGAATGAAATGTCAAGCTAAGCACAGGCCAATCTATGCCTTAACTGGAAACGTTAAAGCAGTCGCAATGACGTTAGGGAGAGTAGATGAGGAGAGACAGTTCAGTACAAATAAGCCGAATGGGCTCATTTCTTCTTCTCTTCTGCAAGGATGTAACTTCACTTTGTTCCTTTCTGATGGAATAGCTCCAAGAAATGGGTGATAAATTGAGTATATAGGTGAGAAAGCTCTGGTATTACAGAAGCATCTTGTTTTAAACGTGTTTTGGAATCAGCCCAAATACACTTCCCACTCTGATACTGATTTTCCTGCATTTACAAAGCCAGCTTATAACTCTCTTTCATTCTCACATTCTCATCACCTCTCTCCCTACTTGTGAAGCAATATGTCAAAAAAAAAAAAAAGTATCTGGGAAGCAACTATTATTTAAAGTGGACCGCTTATGTATCACCAAGGAATCAACAAACGAGAACAGAAATATCCATATAATGGGCTTATTTATAGGAGTAAATGCTCATTTGGGAAAGAAAAGAACTCTATAATTTGAAGTAAAGTAAAATGTACCTATTGGGAACTTAATACTCCCGTTTTCCCTTCTTAAAGTTCTTTGTTTTTAACCTAGATCTGTGCATTTCTCATGAGATGGCCAGCTACATAAGTTAAATAAATAAATTATTAAAACAGAAGATGTCTTTATGCAGAGGGCTACGTTTGGATGAAAACAATTGGGTATTATCTCCCTGGCAGATACATATTGGAATGAATGCTAATAAATATCTCTTTGATCTCTCTACCTCCGAAGAGAGCAAATAGGTGTACTCAAGGTGTATTCTGATGTAATCAAGGCAGTTAATAAAATTTAAAGAACAAATATAGTTTATAAAAAGTGAAAAACATAATTTAACTATGCTACGCTAAACTAAAGATGCATATCGCCATCTAAAGCTCTAGCAGAAGCAGCAAAAGATTGGAGTGATTTTAAAAAAAACTATTGTGCATTTTAGAATTATAGGAGTTTTTTCTTGCAGTTTAACAACATCAGATAAAGATGCAGTTTGCACATTTTAACAGGTAAGCCCATCCTCTCGTATCTTAGGCTGCATTAACAGAGGGATAGAATCAAGATCACGGAAAGTGCTAATTCCACTTTATAATGCCTTGGTAAGGCTACACTTGGAATCCTTCATCCAGTTTTGGTCACCATGATGTATTTATTTATTTATTTATTTATTTATTTATTTATTAAATTTTTATACTGCCCTTCTCCTGAACTCAGGGCGGTGTACAGCCTTATTTAAAACACATAAATACACAAAAATCACAGATTTAAAATACATTTAAAACGAAATATTTAACAGGCCAAATTTACTAAAACAGTCAATCCCGATATAAACCTTTAAAATTTTAAAATTATAAATAGATTAATACATTAAAATTTAATTAAAATTAAGTTAAAATTAAATTAAAATGCTTAAAATACTTAGGCTAGTCCCGCCCAATTAAATAAGAGAGTCTTCAGTTCCCGTTTGAAGGTTCGGAGGTCCGGAAGTTGACGCAGCCCTGGAGGTAACTCATTCCATAGGGTCGGTGCTGCCACAGAGAAGGCTCTCCCCCTGGGGGCCACCAGCCGACACTGTTTGGCTGATGGCACCCAGAGCATGCCCACTCTGTGGGAGCACACAGGTCATTGGGAGGCTATCGGCGGCAGAAGGCGGTCTCATAAATAGCCCGGTCCTAAGCCATGTAAAAAAGATGTTCAGACTCTAGAAAGAATGTAGAGAGAAGCAACGAAGATGATCAGGGGACTGGAGGATAAAACATATAGAGAACGATTGCTGGAATTGGATATGTCTAGTTTGATGAAAGAAGGACTAGGGTGACATGATAACAATGTTCCAATATCTCAGGGGCTGCAACAAAGAAGAGGGAGTCAAGCCAGTGGTGGGATTCAAATAATTTAACAACCGGTTCTCTGCCCTAATGATTTCTTCCAACAACCAGTTCACCAAACTGTTTAGAAAGTTACCAGCTGGTTCTCCTGAAGTGGTGCGAACTGGCTGAATCCCACCACTGAATCACGCTATTCTCCAAAGCACCTGATGACAGGACAAAAAGCAATGGATGGAAACTATTCAAGGAGAGAAGCAACCTAGAACTAAGAAGAAATTTCGTGACAGAACAATTAACTAGTGGACCAACTTGCCTTTAGAAGTTGTGAATTCTTCAACACTGGACGTTTTTAAGAAGAGATTGCACAATGATTTGTCTGAAATGGTACAGGGTTTCCTGCCTGAGCAGGGGGTTGGACTAGAAGACCTCCAATGTCCCTTCAAACTCTGTTATTCTATTCTATTCTATTCTATTCTATTCTATTCTATTCTATTCTATTCTAAATGATCTATTTTTTTCCTACAATTTTAAATAATAAATCCATGATAAAAAAATATATGACCATAAATTAACCACCCAGAAGACAAGAAGCAGATAAGGCATGAATATTCTTTCATGCCTTATGATAAGCATGCTGTCATACATGAATTTCTTGCCTGGGTTCAATTTATTCTACATTTTAGAGCCATCAAAGCCAAAAATGATGGCAACATCTTGCAAATACTGAATTCCCTCATCATGTACTATAAGAAGCACATTGTCTTCTATCTGTCTTGCAAGAATTGTGAAATTCACTCCCAAGAGAAAGACAATTAACTCTTTCACTGTCATATTTTCAGCAAATGGTTACAACTATTTTGTTATTGTCAATCTTTTCACGTTGTTAAAAAGGTGCTTTCTAGTTGCAATGCCACATTCAAATTTGCTTTTGTGCTTTTGTGCTACAACTTTTAAAATAAATTCTAAATTATTTTTTCTTAATTATATATGATCTATATATTTCATTTTCAATTAATATCATTGAATTTATCGAATAATAAGAGACTAAGTAAAAAATCGAATAGCTGTTATAATTGCTAATTATGTTTTTAACAACAACAACAACAACAGCAACAACAACAACAGAGTTGGAAGGGACCTTGGAGGTCTTCTAATCCAACCCCCTGCCCAGGCAGGAAACCCTACACCATCTCAGACAGATGGTTATCCAACATCTTAAAAATTTCCAGTGTTGGGCATTTACAACTTCTGCAGGCAAGTTGTTCCACTTATTAATTGTTCTAACTGTCAGGAAATTTCTCCTTAGTTCTAAGTTGCTTCTTCCCTTGATCAGTTTCCACCCATTGCTTCTTGTTCTCAGGTGAGGTGCTTTGGAGAACAGCCCGACTCCCTCTTCTTTGTGGCAACCCCTGAGATATTGGAACACTCCTATCATGTCTCCCCTAGTCCTTCTTTTTATTAAACTAAACATTCTCAGTTCCTGCAACTGTTCTTCATATGTTTTAGCCTCCAGTCCCCTAATCATCTTTGTTGCTCTTCCCTGCACTCTTTCTAGAGTCTCAACATCCTTTTTTACATCGTGGCGACCAAAACTGAATGCAATATTCCAAGTGTGGCACTAACACATCACATGATCTTAATTCTATCCCTCTGTTTATGCAGTCCAGAACTGTGTTGGCTTTTTTAGCAGCTGCTACACACTACTGGCTCATATCTAAATGGTTGTCCACTAGGACTCCAAGATCCCTCTCACAGGTACTACTATTGAGCAAGGTACCAAATATACAGTGAATTTGCCGCAAGCTAAATACTTTTGCAATATCAAAATCATCTATTGCAATATCCTTCCTATAAAAGACTACTTCAGCTTCAATCGCAATATTACAAGAGCAAAAAATAGATTCAAGCTAAATGTCAACCGCTTCAAACTTGATTGCAGAAAATATGACTTCTGTAACAGAGTTGTTAATGCTTGGAATTCATTACCTGACTCCATAGTGTCTACTCAAAATCCCAAAATCTTCAACCAAAAACTGTCTACTATTGACCTCACCCCATTCCTAAAAGGACTATAAGGGGTGTGCATAAGAGCACAATAGTGCCTACCGTTCCTGTCCTATTGTTCCCTTCATTATATCAAATTAATATAGTTGATGCATATTTTTACACACACACACACACACACACACACACACACACACACACACACATATATATATTCTTCAAGATATGTTGTTTTATCTATGACAATTGTTTGTGTATACTGTTGTGACAAAAAGCAATAAAAAAAATATCCTTCCCCCTGGAGTGGGGTGGGAATGGAGTTTTTGCAGTATCCTTCCCCTGCCACATCCACCAAGCCATGCCCACCAAGCCACACCTACAGAACCGGTAGTAAAAAAAAATTGGATTTCCCCACTGTCTAAGACCAACCCCTCTTGAATGCCATTGACATATCTGATGCCAAATTAGTACATAACTTTAGTTGACTAGTTTCTTGTGTAAAAACTTGAGCAATAAATCTTTTGAACTCAACTTAACTTATGGTCTTGATCCTTGTTGCCTGACACCCTCGGATAGGCCATTATCTACACTCCAAACCTGCATACGGGAAAAGAGGTCATTCCTTCTTTTCTACCAGTATTTGAAAAGAAACATCATTTCCACTACAGAAAAGAAAAAAATAGCATTCCAAAGTTATAGTCTGAGTACAGGTTCTTTTCATCCTTTCTCACTAACAAAATTTGGGTCTTTGCAGAGTGGCCAAATAAAAAAATAAAAAAAATAAAAAATGGTGGGCACACCAATGACACACACAGAGAAAAAGAAGGTGGCTTGTATCGCAGGATTGTGGCTGCTTTCTGGATTTTTATGACTGTTCCCTGAAAAACAATCCTGCCATTAACAAATCTCTCTGCAAAAATTGACCCAAAAGATTGACTCAATATTATATGAACCAGTGGTGGGATTCAAATAATTTTAACAACCGGTTCTCTGCCCTAATAACTGGCTGAGTGGGCGTGGCCATGGTGGGTGTGGCCAGGGGTCTGATAGGCAATACTCATCCTTCTGCACCCTCTAGGAACAAAAATAGGGGAGGGGGTGCCGCAACCGCCTGTGCTTTGTTTTTGGCCTAGTAGGCCTCCCTGAAGCCTCCTGAGAGCAAAAACAGGCTGTGGGGGGGGGGGGGCTGCACCCCCCTGCACCCCATTTTGGGCCTAGTAGGCCTCCCTGCAGCTTTCTGGAAGCAAAAACAGGCCACGAGGGGACTCCTGGAAGGGGCGGGGAGGGGAAGAGCCAGCCAGCAATTTAACAACCGGTTCGTCCGAACCGTCCCGAACCGCCTGAATCCCACCACTGATATGAACCATCTGAAGATGGTTACATGATTTACCGATCCCACCTCTGCTCTACTGTATAAGTCTTTCCCCCACTATCCTAGCAATTTCTTTCTGAATTATCATGTATCTTACTGCTTTAATCTTTTATAATATTGTTTTATTGTAAGCTGCGCAAAGCTTCAGAACAGCATGCAGCAAATGCATTTAATAAACAATAAAAAATAATAAACATGATGTGTATATGAAAGGATAATTGATCTTGAGCAGAATTTCTCCTATAGATTTGTCAGCCCTTCAAGGTCTACCAGACAAGAAGCACCAACTGTAGGTAATAACATTACCTTTATTGTAAGATTGCAATAACAGAAATTTGCAAGTCTAATGTATCTTTTCCCTCTTTCATTTTTATTCTCCCAAAAATTAGGGAAGGCCCTTTCCGAGGTGCTTTTTACCACCCCTCCTTTGGAAATCAGATTTCATTTGCCAGACATTGTTTAGGCTGTGGTTCTTCCTCCTGTCTCCCCAGGTCATTCTCACATACCATTGCAAGATTTCTTGGTGTCCGAATGAAATACACCTTTTCCCTCTTTCCCAAAGATTCAGTTTTAACCAGTGATGGGATTCAGCCAGTTCGCACCACTTCGGGAGAACCTTCTGAGCAGTTTGGTGAACTGGTTGTTGGAAGAAATCATTAGGGCAGAGAACCGGTTGTTAAATTACTTGAATCTCACCACTGGTTTTAACTAAAGGCAAGCACTACAATGTAGCTGGGAAGTAGGCAATATCTTTTGAGACCTTGCCACATGCTTGAATGTCAAATATGGATTACGATTTTGAGTGAATTAATGCATCAGAACACATTATTAGACATCCATTTACAGGCTCAATTTATCTTGGAAGACTCAGTACACAACATAAGTGAGAAAAGCCATTGCTGATCCTAGAGCACATACCCTATTAACCTGAGTTGTTCTTTTGAATAGTTAACACTCTTGAAGCCAATTGATACAAACGCAAAATATACATGCACAAGCCCTGCTTATCTAACTGCCAATTAATTTAGGCAAGGAATGGCTTTGAATATTAAACATTTTTACTGAAGATAAAGGAACAAGGGTGGGGAATAATCTTTTCCCCCTTCCCCTTTTCCATCCTCTGAGTCTCTTAGGGAGCATTTCACTTCTGTTGTCAAGTTGTTGCTAGATACTAGATTAATAATTTTAAAAAAGGAATATTTTACATGCCTTCTACCTGATTGTCTACTTGGACCCCTTGAACTATTTACATGTATACAGTTAAAAAAAAAAAAGCAAGGCTTTGAAACAACTCCCTGGTTTGCTACAGATGATATCTCTAAAAAGTAGGATTTATCTGCTTAAAATTTAAATTGGGATGGGTTAATCCTTCAAAGGTTTAATATATTGTTTTCTGGAAACAAGAAAGGAGATTTGCACATTTCTAAAGCATTCCACAAAGTCTCAGCAATTAATTAGCATCACCACATTGTATGAAGGTGTTTGTCCCAGTGCCCCAAGTCTGATGATATTACCCAGTTTGGTAATGAAATGTCTACAAGAAAACTACCAAACTCAGAGAGCACCAAAGGTCCTACTGTTTGACCCTGAGCTACACATATTCTCTTCTATCAGTGTTTGCCCCAACACTATAATATGAAGTATTAGATAAATGTAGCCATCAACACTTCTCCAAATCGATGGCATATATTGCTTTTCTTGATTGTCTAGGGAAGGCAATAACTGTTCTGGATATATGGTTTCAATAACATCATATGTATTATGATGTTTTTATTGATGTTTCTTTGCTTGTTGATTAGGAGCGAACCAGATTTCTATATAAGATAGGTGGCTATATAAATGTTTTAAATGAATAAATATTCCTGGAACCATTGAGGACATTTCTATTTAACAAATACTCACTTATGCAAAATATACGGATGGATTTAGCAACAGGTGGGATGGAATGTGCATCTGGAAAAGGAATCGGTTGGGAAAGGGGAATCTTGGTGTCTCAGCAAAAGCACTGTGGTTTCCTATGGAAAAGGCAGCACATTCCAGAGAGAAGCATAAAATAAGAGACTGCCCAGTCCCAAATTGGATGGAGGAGGGAGAAAGAGCTTCAAGGAAGCCATGTGTTAAAGCTTTAGTCTGGCAAGATTCTGTCTAATAGGTGTAAGTTAATAAAGAATTGGACTTGATTGAATCACATTGTGTCATTGGGCTTGGGCCTGACAACAGAAATGTTCTTAAAAAAAAAAGTTGGGAATCTCCTCGATGGAAAATATAGGTGTTAAGCTTTATTTAAGCTCAACATAGTTCGTTTGACCTTAATTAAACAAGGACATTGTGTCTGTTGCAATCAGCTCATGGTTACATTGTTATTGCTATGACAGAGCTCTTCCATTTTCCTTACCAATAATGTCATTAAGTTGATTTGTGTGTATTCCATTTGATGATGTTTTAAAAATAAATAACTTTTTTTTAAAAAAAGGAAAACACATCTCTAAAGATGTCTTCTACCTGACTTGATGAAGATGGCGAGTGACAGATGATGGTGGGGATAAACAGACAAAAAGGCTGTTAAGCTAGGACCAAACCTTATTCTGAACAGCCTCACACTTAAGGAGACTCAGGTCTGCATTGAAATAGTGTGAGAGTTTTCAAAGTAAGAAATATCATAATTCAAGCTGAGATACTTGAAGAAGAATCTGGAAGATATAAGTGGAAGAACTGTATTGTATGTAGAAAATATCTAATATAGGCCTCTTCAAACCAGCATTGTTTTTCAGATGTTAGACTTCCATCATTCCCATCACCAGACCAAATGTTGATAATGTGAATTGTAATCTATTACATCTGAGGCAAGCAGAAAAGTGGCTAACATTACATTCTGCCGTTCAATTAAAAAGCAGAAAATAGCCAATAATTTATTCAGTAAACTTGGTATCATCATGGTAAGAAAGCCATGACTCAGAATTATGTGTGTTCACAATTTTTATTCTATTTGTACAAATTTCAGGTGGATTGCTGTTGATAAGCCTTAAACCTTTGAATTTTCTCATAACATAAACCAATGTGCATTATTTGTCCAAAGTACAGTCTAGCTCAGATCTTTCTTGTGAAGATCTAAGGATCAATAGCTTTCATTATGCTGGATGGAAATTATTTTGGCACAGGCCTTCAGCAATCTGGTTATACAGCAGCAGGAAGAACAACAAGGTAGTTCAACTAAGCCTTTCAAAGCTTGCATTTAGTGTCCTTTCAGACAATTGTTCTTTAAACAAAATGGCAAAGTACAATTCTGCACAGAATTCTGTGTACAATTCTGTACAGAAATAATATTATGATCTAGGAAAAGTCATGGCTCTTAATCCTGAGATCAATGGGAGAAAAAAATTAAGGCATTCATATGGGGCTAAAAGGGTTTTCCCCATAACATGCATTTTCACTGTTACAAAAAAAGCAGAGAAATAGACATATATTTTCTTATGTATTTCACTGCTGAAAAGCTAGCTTTTGCAAGCAACTAAGATTCTCAAAAGAATCATTTATCTAATGTTTCAGTACAATTAATCTTCACAGTAACATAGTCCAGAAAAAAAAGAAAAAAAATGAATACTTTCTGAAAAACTAAAGAATATTAACACAACTTCTCAATAAACTTAAGAATCAGAAACTGGTGCCTAGTCCCTTAGTTACTTGCAGCATGGTGGTACATTGGTTAGAATGCAGTACTGCAGGCTACTTCTGCTGACTGCTGGCTGCTTGCAATTTGGCAGTTCGACACTCACCAGGCTCAAGGTTGACTTAGCCTTCCATCCATCTGAGGTAGGTAAAATGAGGACCCAAATTGTTGGAGGGCAATATGCTGACTCTGCAAACCACTTAGAGAGAGCTATAAAGCACTGTGAAGCGATATATAAGTCTAAGTCTATTGCTATTACTACTTTGAACAAAGCAGCTCCATCCTTGGTGTCCATAATGGCTAGCTGAGATTAGTAGTTCCTCCCAGTAAAATGTCCTTTTTTTTTTTTTGTGGTAGGCAATAATCACCAGTCAACTTTTGAGCCTGTCCAGATAAAGACATGAGAGAAAAATGAATGTAACAAGACTCTTAGCTCTCAGTACTTTTCAGAGAGCTGGATCTCATTCATAGTGTTGTGTCTGCACCCACCGAGCCGGGCCTGTTGCCAGAAAGTGACTTGGACAGTGAGTGGGAAGGGCCGTCAGGACTTAACTCGGGAGCACCGGCTTCCCTGGCTCAGCTCCAGGAGCCAAGAGCAGACCAGGTGAAAGAGATAACAAGGCCTCCATCCCCTGACTCTTCCCCCCCCCCGGCCACGCCTGCAGACCCAGCTGACAGCAATCAGGCATGGTTGAATCCTAGGTTTCATAGGCAGGAGAGGAGGGAATAACAGAAGCAAGGGTGGGGCAGGCCTAGGAAGTGCTGAGTCATGGAGCCACACCCCACAGGATACAAAAGGCAGCCAGAGCTGCTGTGTCTCTTTGTAACAGGCAAATCCACTGATTGACTAGAGCTGAAGTTTGTGACTCACCAGCATCATGGAAAATAATGAGGGCTCTTGGCAGACGCTGGCTCTTTTGTCGCCAGAGCTGATAGTGCCGGCTAATTAAGCCATCATTCGGACGGAGGCGGAGGAGGACAGAACACATATTCTTAAAGGGAAGACCTCTGTTTATTCTGCTTCCTTCTATCTGGGAAGATAAGGACTATGAGCAAGGTTGTGAAAGATATCCACCTAACAGGAATATAATTGTGTGGCATCCTTAGTGCTCTCTGAGCTTGGTTGTTTGTTTCTTGCCATTACCCAACCAAGTAACATCAGTGCTAGTATTACCCACAGTGACAGTGCTACCTACCTGGATAATGAAACTTCTGCAAGAAAACAGCAAGCTCAGAGAGCACCAAGGGCTCCATAGTTCAGCCCTGAGCTACAGACATGACCTGAGTTTAACTCATAGAATTATGTTACAACGTCCTTCCTGTTGAAGACTAGTTCAGCTTCAATCACAACAATACACGAGCACTCAATAGATTTAAGCTTAATGTGAACCGCTCCAATCTTGATTGTTGAAAATATGACTTTAATAACAGAGTTGTTAAAGCCTGGAATGCACTACCTGACTCCGTGGTCTCTTCCCAAAATCCCCAAAGCTTTAACCAAAGACTATCTACTATTGACCTCACCCCATTCCTAAGAGGTCTGTAAGGGGCATGCATAAGAGCATCAGCGTGCCTACCGTTCTTGTCCCAATGTCCCCTTTGATTATATCCAATTTCTTATAGTTATTACATACTTATGCTTATATATATGCTTATATATCGTATAGTTATTTCATGCTTATGCTTATATATAATGTTGTGACAAATAAATAAATAAATAAATAAATAAATAAATAAATAAATAAATAAATAAATAAATAAATGATATTCTCTTCCATATGTACATTGTTCTCAACTCATCCTGTGATCAGATGTCTGGCTTCAGTTTGAAGAAACCGACCCTCCCTTCCTGCTCAAAACGCTGCTGAGTTCTTTCATGTCTCAAATTTATAAAGAAATCAGAACATAAATTACAAATACTGAGCCAATTTATATTTCTTTGCTTTCTTAAATTCAGGGGTGAAATCCAGCAGGTTCTGACTACCGGTTGGCAGTGGAAATTTTTAGCAGTTCGGAGAACCGGCAGCAGAAATTTTGAGTAGTTCAAAGAATAGAATAGATTTTTTTTTATTGGCCAAGTGTGATTGGACACACAAGGAATTTGTCTTGGTGCATATGCTCTCAGTGTACATAAAAGAAAAGATACGTTCATCAAGGTACAACATTTACAACACAATTGATGATCAATATATCAATATAAATCATAAGGATTGCCAGCAACAAGTTATAGTCATACAGTCATAAGTGGAAAGAGATTGGTGATGGGAACTATGAAACGATTAATAGTAGTGCAGATTCAATAAATAGTCTGACAGTGTTGATGGAATTATTTGTTTAGCAGAGTGATGGTCTTCGGGAAAAACTGTTCTTGTGTCTAGTTGTTCTGGTGTGCAGTGCTCTATAGCGTCATTTTGAGGGTAGGAGTTGAAACAGTTTATGTCCAGGATGCGAGGGATCTGCAAATATTTTCACGGCCCTCTTCTTGATTCGTGCAGTATACAGGTCCTCAATGGAAGGCAGGTTGGTAGCAATTATTTTTTCTGCAGTTCTAATTATCCTCTGAAGTCTGTGTTTTTCTTGTTGGGTTGCAGAACCGAACCAGACAGTTATAGAGGTGCAAATGACAGACTCAATAATTCCTCTGTAGAATTGGATCAGCAGCTCCTTGGGCAGTTTGAGCTTACTGAGTTGGCGCAGAAAGAACATTCTTTGTTGTCCTTTTTAATGATGTTTTGATGTTAGCTGTCCATTTGAGATCTTGCGATATGATAGAACCCAGAAATTTGAAGGTTTCTACTGTTGATACTGTGTTGTCAAGTATTGTGAGAGGTGGAAGTATGGAAGGGTTTTTCCTAAAGTCTACCACTATTTCTACGGTTTTGAGTGTGTTCAGTTCCAGATTGTTTTGGTTGCACCACAAGGCTAGTTGTTCGACCTCTCATCTATATGCGGATTCGTCATTGTCTCGAATGAGACCAATCACTGTTGTGTCATCTGCGAACTTCAGTAGCTTAACAGATGGATCATTGGAGATGCAGTCATTGGTATACAGAGAGAAGAGAAGTGGGGAGAGCACACAGCCTTGGGGGGCCCCTGTGCTAATTGTACAGGTATTTGATGTGATCTTGCTTAGCTTCACCTGCTGCTTCCTGTTTGTTAGGAAGCTTGTGATCCACTTACAAGTCTGTTCCGGTACCTGTAGCTGGTTTAGCTTAGTTAGAAGAATGTCTGGAATGATGGTATTGAATGCTGAACTAAAGTCTACAAAAAGGACCCTTGCATAGGTCTTTGGAGACTCAAGATGTTGTAGGATGTAGTGCAGAGCCATATTAACAGCATCATCTGTTGATCTATTTGCTCGGTATGCAAATTGCAAGGGGTCTAACAGCGGATCCGTGATGGTTTTCAGGTAGGAAAGCACTAGCCTTTCAAAGGTTTTCATGACTACAGATGTTAGAGCAACTGGTCTGTAGTCATTCAGTTCCTTGATGGTGGGCTTCTTTGGCACTGGGATGATGGTAGAGCATTTGAAGCAAGAAGGAACATAACACATCTCTAGTGATTTATTGAAAATATGGGTGAAGATGGGGCCAATTGGTCAGCACAGACTTTTAAGCAAGAAGGAGTTATCTTGTCTGGGCCTGGAGCTTTTCCTGGCTTTTGTCTGTGAAATAGGTCCTGCACTTCCTTTTCTGTGATCACTAGGGGTTGTGAACCCAATGAAATGGGGTCAGTTGTAGGAGGCTTGGCTGTTGTTGGTGTGTCTGAGATGGGGGTTGTGGAGATAGGTGGCTGTAGTTTCCTTTCAAACCTGCAGTAAAACTCATTCAGGTCATCTGCCAGTTGTTGATTACCTTCAGCCTGGGAAGGAGGTTTGCCATAGCGGTGATATTTTTAAGAGTTTTCCACATGTTTGCTGGTTCATTTGCTGAAAATTGATTCTTTAGCTTTTCAGAGTAGCTTCTTTTGCTGCTCTTATCTCCCTTGTTAGTGCATTTCTGGCCTGATTGTACAGCATTTTATCACCTTTTCTGTAGGCTTCCTCTTTGGAATGTCGTAGCTGCTTAAGTTTAGGTGTAAACCAAGGTTTGTTGTTACTGTGTATTCGCAAGTTCCTTGTAGGTACACATAGGTCTTCACAGAAGCTGACATATGATGTTACAGTATCTGTGAGTTCATCCAGGTCTGCAGAGGTATCTTTAAAAATATTCCAATCAGTGCAGTCAAAACATGCCTGTAGCTTTAATTCTGATTCCTCCGTCCAGGTTTTCACTGATTTAATTATTGGTTTTGTGGCTTTAAGTCTTTGCCTGTAAGCAGGTACAAGGTGAATCATGCAATGATCAGAGTGTCCTACAGCTGCACGTGGTAAAGACCAATAGGCATCTTTTAGTGTTGTGTAGCAGTGGTCTAGAGTATTCTTGCCTCTGGTGGGACAATTGACATGCTGAAAGTATTTTGGTAGCTCTTTCCTTAAGTTTGCCTTGTTTAGATCTCCCAAAACAATGGCCAGTGAATCAGGGTGTTTGGCTTCAGCCTCCATGATTTGGTCAGCTAGAGTTCGTAATGCCTTGTTTACACAGGCTTGTGGTGGGACATAAACAGCAATTAGAAGAAATGAGGAAAATTCACGAGGCGAATAGTAAGGTTTGCAGTTGATAATTAGAGTCTCTAAATTGTTGTCACAGAATTTGTAAATTATGTTAAAATCTTGACACCAGCTTCTATTAATATATAGGCATAAGCCTCCTCCTTTCTTTTTACCAGATGTTTCTGGAATCCTGTCTGATCGTTCAATTTGAAATCCTGGAATGTTCAGGCTGCTATTTTCAATGGATTCATTTAACCAGGTTTCAGAGAAGCATAGGACTGCTGAATTGTGAAAATCAGAATAGTATTTGTTTAAGAGGAGTATTTCATCCATCTTATTTGCAAGTGAGCGTATATTTGTTAGGAAAATTGAAGGCAGAGGAGTTTTAATGCGACTTCTTAATCTGTTTAAGATCCCAGATCGTTTACCTCTTTTCCTTCGTTTCCGTCGTTTGGTTTTTTTAGTAATCCATGGCTCCGTGGGAATTGCCTCCTCCTGTGTTAGAATCTCCTCCATGTTTGTAAAGACAGGCGGGGGTGAGATTAAAGAAAGCTGCTCCTTAAAGAAATGTTCCTTAATTTTTAGCAGATGGTCTCGTGAGTAGGAAATCCGTAGTGAGTCACAGAGAACAATTAGAAATAAAGAAACAATTAGAGAGCATTTCACCGAGGCAGCCTTCGTCGGCGCCATCTTGGAGAAGAACTGGCAAATACCACCTCTGGCTGGCCCAGAGTGGGGTGGGAATGGGGATTTTGCAATATCTTTCCCCTAGGAGTAGGGAGGGAATGGAAATTTTGCGGTATCCTTCCCCTGCCATGCCCACCAAGCCATGCCCACCAAGCCACACCACGTCCACCAAGCCACTCCCACAGAACTGGTAGTAAAAAAAAAATGGATTTCACCGGTGCTTAAATTTAGCAGTGATTATGAATTACAAACACCGAACAGCAGACAGAGGTATTTAATAAGGAAACATTAATCTATATTTGTCTTTCTTTCATCCAAACAAATTGGAAATATCCTGATCACCCAGATCTAGGGAATAAGATGCTTAGTGAAAAACATTCTCATTTGCAGTAATGAATGATCATGAAGTCATTTGGTTAGCTGTAAATGCAACGTATGTGTGTTCATTCATGTTTTGTGCCCACATATCTATCTTAATATGTTCTTTTTTTCCTTTTTCATGAGTTCAGTAGAACTTTAAAATGATCCATCCATCAGACAGGGAGTAAAAGTTGTCTTGTTATTATATAAATCATTATATCAAAAAGAATCAGCATATATGAAACACCTCTTTTCATATTACATTTCCCAAGAAATCTGCTGAGGCAGTAGCTCCAAGTCAACAGTTCCTAACCTCCCCAATTTTCAGGCCCGTGAATTCATCTTCAAAAACTTATAGTATGTAGACCATCACGTGAGTAAGCTGCCTGGACACTTTCTCATTTCAACATGTCTGTTGCAATTCACTTATCCAGTTTTGAATGCCCTCATTTTTATTTCCAACTGCATTAAATGCATTGGTTAGAATAGAACCGTGACGGCGAACTTATGGCACACTTGCTCAAATTGGCATGCAGAGACATGTCGCCTGGCACGTGCGGCGTTGCCCGTTTCTCTTCTGGGTTTCTGGTGCGCATGCGTGTGCGATGATCAGCTGGCCGTTTTGCATGTGGCAGTGCCAGAAACTGGAAGAGCTGGTCTTCCGTTTTCCTGCATGAGCATGCGTGCTGGCCAGCTGATTGTCATGTGTCCATGCACGCTAGAACCCTGGAATAATAGCTGGCCGACATGCATGCGTGTGCCAGAAACTGAAAGTTCATTTTCAGGTGCGCGCATGCGCCCTGGGCAGCTCTTCCAGGTTGCAGCCCAGATGAGCATGCGCTCCCTTTTCGGCACTCGGTGCCAAAAAGGTTCACCATCACTGGAATAGAATATCAGAGTTGGAAGGGACCTTGGAGGTCTTCTAGTCCAACCCCCTGCTCAGGCAGGAAACCCTACACCAGTTCAGACAAATGGTTATCTAACATCTTCTTAAAAATATTTTAAAAAACTTCGTGATGTTTCACAAAGGGACCCCTGTTTTAATGTAAAGAATATTATACTGCAAAATGCTGTTTCTGAAGGAAATTACATTAATAATTTATCACTGTTTTTTGTATGAAAGAGGCAGCTGGGATTATATTTGTTTTGTGCTCCTGTTATTCCGTCTCTCCCCCACCTCCAATTCACCTAAAGTATCCTTGTGGACCCCCAGTAACCTAAAAACATAAATTTGGAGCGCTGCTCTGGGCAATAAAAGAAGAATCAAAGAGGCTAAGCTGAAATCACCATAACAGGCAAATGGAGGAATTTTACTCCATTTTACTCCATCCAAAGCTGCTGCTTTGGGGTGGAGTGGGGGTGGAAAATTTCTGCATTTCTTTCTGATTTGCTTCAGAAAAACACGTGAGTTTGAGCTGCTGCTTTGGGGTGGAGTGGGGGTGGAAAATTTCTGCATTTCTTTCTGATTTGCTTCAGAAAAACACGTGAGTTTGAGCTGCTGCTTTGGGGTGGAGTGGGGGTGGAAAATTTCTGCATTTCTTTCTGATTTGCTTCAGAAAAACACGTGAGTTTGAGCTGCTGCTTTGGGGTGGAGTGGGGGTGGAAAATTTCTGCATTTCTTTCTCATTTTCACAACCCGCGCGCCTAACGGCGCGCGAATCTAATCTAATCACTATAAATAAAATATAGCAATAATATATTCAGGGTTGGTCCACTTGAGATTGTGATTTTATTCTATTCAAAATGACTGGCTTAGTTCAGTGCAATACTTGTTTTGCAGCTGTCTTTCATGATACCTTTTTCAAATTTGGGTACTGTCCTCTTTGTAAACAAATTAGCAGTCTACGTGGACAGATTACATATCTAGAATCTCTAATCTATGCTCTCAAGCAGAAATTAGGTACCCAATTCAGCCATTCCAGCTGCTGAGCCATCAGCCCCCTCTACCACAAAGATCCTGCAGGAAAAGGGCAATATGGACAACCGTGGGATCTGGCAGGGTTAGCTGTGAACCATAAACACAAAGCTTTTACAGTGTCCCAGTATAACAGATATAGTGCCCTTGCTGACCTAAATAGGAACACTAAAGTGACAGATCAAGGTAGTTGTGATACTGATAACTCAAACAATCAAGGGATTATGGTTCAAGATGAAGAACTTACTTTGGAAAAGTGTGAACCTACTTTGGAAAAGTGTGTATCAAGTATTACAGATCGGTCACACAAGAAGAGCAAGGTATCCAAAAAGAGAAACCACCTTCTGATTGGTGATTCAATTGTAAGGGATGTAAATTTAGGAAAGGATATGGAGGTTTTGAAAGACGTCAGGTGTCTACCTGGTGCTACTGCCAGCAGAGACAAGAGACGTATTCTTAAGATAGTCAAGAATGCCAGTAAGGATTCTGATGTTGATGCTATTATACACCTTGGCACAAATGATCTGTCCCAAAAGGATGTGCTTTCTGTGCAGAATGATTTCCAGAGCTTAGGGTATGAACTTAATAGCATAGGTTGTAGGCTTAACTTTTCAGAGGTTTTACCAGTACATAAGGAACAAAAAGGTAAAGGCCAGCGTGTAGTGGAGTTTAATGTGTGGCTAAAGGAGTGGTGTAAAAGGGAAGGCTTTGGTTTTATTAGTCATGATGTCTGCAACTGGTCCAATGAAAAATTGTACAAAAGAGATGGATTGCATCCATCAAAGAAAGGGACTGAGTTACTTAGCAATACATTCACAGATTTTCTGGATAAACATTTAAACTGAACAGTGGGGACAGAGAATTAACTGATATAGAAAATTTCTGTCCCCAGCAATCGAAAACTAAAAGGGTTATCAGTGCATGTAACATAGATGTCTGTATGGGTAAGACTATCAACCATGCTATCAAGCAAAACCAAGCATTTAACAGTGAGTGCCATACCATGTGCACTAAACCAACAGGTGGCATGAAAGTAGGGGCAGTCAACACAGGTTATGTAGACAGTAAACACAAAATCAATCCAAATGGACTCAAATGTCTATACACCAATGCACAGAGTATGAGGAATAAACAGGGTGAATTAGAAATCCAAGTAAATGAGGGTAGATATGATATTGTTGCCATTACGGAAACTTGGTGGGATGAAACTGACAAATGGAACATACAGCTAGAGGGATATAAATTATTTAAAAGAAATAGACCAAATAAAAGAGGAGGTGGAGTTGCACTATATATAAGAAATAACTACATCTCTACAGAAATAGAGCACAACAATGATGAAAATCATCTTGAATGTATTTGGGTCAATATAAAAGGGTGAAAACGATATTGCCATAGGTCTATACTATAGGCCACCCAACCAAACAGAGGAAGTAGATGAACTTTTGCTAGTCAGCTAACTAAGGTATGTAGGAAGCACATCACAGTAGTAATGGGGATTTTAACTACCCTGACATCAACTGGGAAACAAACTCTGCACCAAGTGGAAGATCCAACAGGTTCCTAACAAACCTAGCAGACAACTTTGTTTCCCAAAAATAGAGAAGGCGACAAGGGATCAGCCATATTGGACTTAATTCTCACTAACAGAGATGAAATGATAGAAGGTGTTGAAGCTACAGGAACCTTGGGGCAAGTGACCACGCAATATTGGAATTCAACATTAAGCAAATACAAGTAGTAGAACAAAGTCAAACTAGAGTCTTGGACTTTAAGAGAGCTAATTTCAATAAACTTAGAGAGATCTTGAGAAGGATTCAATGGATGAGAATCCTCAGGGGGAAAACAACTCAAGAAGCTTGGGAAATTTTGAAAAGTGAGATTATAAAAGCACAGTCTAACACAATACCAATGAAGAAGAAAAATAGTAGATCACAAAAGAAACCAGCATGGATGCATAAAGAACTATCTGACAAATTGAAAGACAAAAAGGACAAATATAAAAAGTGGAAAGAGGGCAAATAACTAAGGCAGAATATCAGCAACAGCCCGAGCCTGTAAAGATGAAGTGAGGAAAGCTAAGGCTCACAATGAACAAAGGCTAGCGACAAAAGTAAAAATAATAAAAAGCTTCTTCCAACATGTTAAAAACAAGAAAAAAGTCAAGGAAACAATTGGCCCATTGCTGGGAGAAAGTGGCAAGAAGATGACAAGCAACAGGGAGGAAGCAGATCTACTTAACACATAATTTGCATCTGTCTTTACACAAAAGGAAAAAGACAATCCAACCTATCAAAACAGCACTACAAAAACAGATTAGAAACACAAGTTAAAATAGGGAAGAAAATGGTAAGTGAACACCTGTCTACCCTAGACGAGTTCAAATCACCAGGACCGGATGGATTACACCCCAAGGTTCTGAAGGAACTGGCAGACGTGATCTCAGAACCACTGAACTATATCTTTCAAAGATCCTGGAGCACAGGGAGCTGCCAGAGGACTGGAAAAGAGCTGATGTAGTTCCCATCTTCAAAAAGGAAAAACAGATCCA
This sequence comes from Ahaetulla prasina, assembly GCF_028640845.1. NCBI lineage: Eukaryota > Metazoa > Chordata > Lepidosauria > Squamata > Colubridae > Ahaetulla > Ahaetulla prasina. The sequence goes on along the minus strand of NC_080544.1, from coordinate 95,978,011 downwards.
GGAAACTACAGACCTATCAGTCTGACCTCAATACCGGGAAGATTCTGGAAAAGATAATCAAGCAACGAATCACCGAACACCTAGAAGCAAACAAAGTAATAACCAAAAGCCAACATGGGTTTGTCAAAACAGATCATGCCAGACTAATCTTATCGCATTCTTTGACAAAATGACAAAATTAGTAGACCAGAGGAATGCTGTTGATATAATTTACTTGGACTTCAGTAAAGCATTTGATAAAGTAGACCATAACCTACTACTAGATAAAGTAGAAAATGTGGGTTAGACAGCACCACCACCAGATGGATTCAGAACTGGCTGACCAACCGCACTCAACGTGTAGTCCTCAACGGAACTACATCCACATGGAGGGAAGTATGCAGTGGTGTACCCCAAGGCTCTGTTTTAGGCCCAGTACTCTTCAACATCTTCATCATTGACTTGGACGAGGGGATAGATGGGGAACTCATCAAATTTGCAGATGACACCAAGCTGGCAGGAATAGCCAACACTCCAGAAGATAGGCTCAAGTTACAGAAAGATCTTGACAGACTTGGACATTGGGCGCTATCTAACAAAATGAAATTCAACAGTGAAAAAAGTAAGGTTCTACATTTAGGCCAAAAACAAAATGCACCAGTACCGTATATGTGGTACCTTGCTCAATAGTAGTACCTGTGAGAGGGATCTTGGAGTCCTAGTGGATAACCATCTAGATATGAGCCAGCAGTGTGCAGCAGCTGTTAAAAAAGCCAACACAGTTCTGGGCTGCATAAACAGAGGGATAGAATCAAGATCACGTGAAGTGCTAGTACCACTTTATAATGCCTTGGTAAGGCCACACTTGGAATATTGCATCCAGTTTTGGTCGCCACGATGTAAAAAAGATGTTGAGACTCTAGAAAGAGTGCAGAGAAGAGCAACAAAGATGATTAGGGACTGGAGGATAAAACATATGAAGAACGGTTGCAGGAACTGGGTATGTCTAGTTTAACAAAAGAAGGACTAGGGAGACATGATAGCAGTGTTCCAATATCTCAGGGGCTGCCACAGAGAAGTGGGAGTTGGGCTGTTCTCCAGAGCACCTGAGGGTAGAACAAGAAGCAATGGGTGGAAACTGATCAAGGAAAGAAGCAACTTAGAACTAAGGAGAAATTTCCTGACAGTTAGAACAATTAATAAGTGGAACGACTTGCCTTCAGAAGTTGTGAATGCTCCAACACTGGAAATTTTTAAGAAAATGTTGGATAACCATCTGACTGAGATGGTGTAGGGTTTCCTGCCTGGGCAGGGGGTTGGACTAGAAGGCCTCCAAGGTCCCTTCCAACTCTGATGTTATGTTATGTTATGTTACTGTTAGCAAGATCCCGTCTCGTCAAATGTAGTATAAGAATTAAGGTGTTGGATAAGAAGTAAAGACACTTAGGTTCAGTGGTGAAATGTAAAATTTGTTACTACTGGTTCTGTGGGCGTGGCTGGGGGAGGGGTTTAATGTGACTGGGTGGGCATGGCCAACTTTTTATTATTATTATTATTTTTTAAAGCATTTTTTCTACAACCTCTTCTGCCGATCCCAGCTGAGCCGCGTGATCATCAGAGGCTTTGTTTTTTTTACTTTTAAAAGCATTTTTTCGGCTGAAGAAATATAAAAAAAATATGAGATTTGAAGTACAAACTTTCTTTCCATCATTTGGGATTTTAAGAGTTCCCTCTTGACCATTCCTTCAGTGGCAGGAAAACAGGAAATGACTTATAATGAACTGTTAAAAATCCTGGTGACAGAGGCTTTTTTCTCTCTGTCTTCAAATACTGTGCCCATGGTGGGGAGAGTGAGGGAATCCCAGGCAATCATGATGAGGTTTCAAGACCTTGTGAAAAGAGGAACACCACTCTCCAAACCAGGGGTCTCCAACCTTGGCAACTTTAAGACTTGTGGACTTCAACTCCCAGAATTCCTCAGCCAGCTTTGGGATTCTGGGAGTTGAAGTCCACAAGTCTTAAAGTTGCCAAGGTTGGAGACCCCTGCTCTGAACAATACTCTCTGCAGCTATTCGCGGCAGGTAAACAGCAAGCGAACTGATGAAGTTGGTGATAAATGATTGTTAGAAACCTCTGAGTAATGAGGAGCTGGAGGAATTCAAAGGTCAAGTTCCATGCTTGGTTGATAGTCATGGGGGGGGAAAAAAACCCTGCTGTTTCACTACCATTTATCAAAACAGTTAGCAGAGGAATAGAACCTGTAACTCTCTTGGTGATCTTATATTAAATCTCCTGGATCCTTGTTCATCAACCTGCTGGAACTGGAGATGGATTTTAGGAGCATCTAGAAGATCACAGTTTCCCCATTCCTTCTTAAAGACATATTGTTGGATCCCTATTGTGATGCTGCCATTCTGCAGGAGAATGTGGCACTCTGGATATATTATTTAGTTTATTACTTTCTTCCTTTTATCCTTCACAGCCTGTACCCTATTGATTTGTAACCTTTATCCTGGTACCTAGGCGCCCTGAGATTTTCTCACCTATTGGGGAATGTAAGGGGAAAGAGGGCCATGTGGGTTGTATTGCTTAAAAAACCATCAGAGGATGACCCTGTAAAAGTTCCCTTATCAAGTTCTCAGGACGGCTGTTACAATATCATCTCCACACCTGGGGATTGGCTGAATCCACATTGGACTGAAGGGAGGGGTTTCTAATTCCTTTATCCTAACTGTTGTCAGCATTCCAGAAAACCCCCTCCCCAAGTAAAGACTCTGAAGCAGGCATCTTTCAAAGTTCTTTTACTAGGATAGGTAAACTGGCACATCTGGGAAAATCCGAATCTGAGAGATCTGGGTTTTCCCTCAGTAAATCAAAACTCTAAAACCAACCCCTGATTCATGCTCCGATCACATGCTCCAATCGCCAACCGTCCCATCTCGATACATCACCCTGACCACTGCTTCTCCACCTGCAGGACTGGCCTGACCTTGATGGGCAGAAAGAATGTTATTGTGTCTAATGGGCCCCTCTACTAAATCCCCCCCTCCTACTTTCCCACACATGAGAAAGTGGCAGCAGGAAAGCTTCCGGCCTAGTATGGCTTCCAAAGCTGACAACTATATTGCTTGAGGGAATTCAGAGTCTGCTTTTCTTTTGCCTTGCTATCACTCCAGTTCAATAAAAGGTTCCTTTCGAAATGTCAAAGTTTCAAGAGTCTTTACTTTCTTGAACAAGGGTGAGAGGCCTGACACATATTTTACCAGACACATATTGGTGTCTGGCAAAATGTGGCATTAATGGGATTTTAGATTTCAGTATTGTTGGAGGAGTAATATTAGTTGTTTGACAATGCTGTCCTGAAGTATCTCCAGATCTGTATCTTCTGATTTCTGCAGAAGCACACACAAATACATATTACCTTAGTTATTTGCAAGCATTTTTATACAGCACTTCAACTTAACAGCAGCTCAACTGATGTTCTCTTTCTCGTCAGGTTCACTGTTTCATCATTGTACTAAATATTGGGACGTACCATCCAACCTAAACTCATTAAATAAAATACTCATTAAATAAAATACCTTGATGAAGGTATCTTTTCTTTTATGTACACTGAGAGCATATGCACCAAGACAAATTCCTTGTGTGTCCAATCACACTTGGCCAATAAAAATTCTATTCTATTCTATTCTATTCTATTCTATTCTATTCTATTCTATTCTATTCTATTCTATTCTATTCTTTATATTATTTTTACACCTTGTGATCATCCACTCAGCATTTTGCTAGCCAAAAAGTCTACTACTTTAGCAATGAAATATTATGTGACAATAAAAATGTCAGGATGTATACATCTCGGGCTCCCCAGTTGTAAAGAAAATTCATGTCCATTCCGAAGCTGGTATTTTAAAAGGTCTTTGGTGGGGTATTCCAGTTTTACCCCTGCTGGCTCGTTTGGTGTGGTTACCAATGGAATTATTGGATAAAAGCGTATCATTCCATTCTATCAATGAGACCTTTGTTGCTCATATTTCAGGAAATTCTGAGCATCAACCAGCTGATGCCAAAGTGAGAAATGATTCTTCTTATATAGGTTTAAAAAAAGCAGCATTCCATGGGGGTGGAGGGCATCCCAAAATATAGGACTATGGAGTAAATAAAAAAATCAATGCTCAGCAGAAACCTTTGTTGTACAAGTCTGATATATGATTATACATAAGCACGTATGTGTAGGTGTATCTGTAGGTGTAGGTGTATGTGTATGTCTACGTCTGCATCTACAGTAGTGGCCAAAATTGTGGAAACCTTTTGGGAAAAGTGTATTTTTGGGTTTTGATGGCTAATAACACCACTTTTTTTTGGGGGGGGGGAGTTTCAAGATAATCCTATTCCACTGCTGGAATGGCCTGGGAATAGCCCAGACCTTAACCCAATCAAAAATCTATGGAGCCGACTAAAGAAACGACCCATGAATAAAACCCAGTTAATAGAAGCAATCATTCAATCTTGGTTTCACATTATAACAGCTGCAGAACTAAAAGACTTGGTTCACACCATGGGAAGACCTTGTAAGGCCGTAATTCATGCTAAAGGTTACCCAACTAAGTATTAACTGATGTGATATTTTTTGAATATCTCGTTTTTTCTATGGTGATCATTTTTGTATATCTCGTTTTTTCTACGTATTTCACTTTTCTTCTTTATACTGTAACTGCTATTCTAATAGCAAATCCTTCATAAAAGTTACTGCATTCCATTCTTTATTAAATTATTTTTCCATTGATATATAATTTTATGGTACTACTCCAAAAAAAAGTAGAGTTATTAGTTAGTTTTAGAAAATACACTTTTCCCAAAAGGTTTCCACAATTTTGGCCACTACTGTATGTCTATGTCTATGTTCCAGTAAGGGGCTAGGTTTGTTTGGAGTGGGGAAGAAAAGAGAAAAGGAGTCTTAACTTGTCTATTATCTTGGGTTGTCTTGGCCTTGTCGCAGCCATGTTGTCTCCAAGAGAGATTTGCCTGTTATAATTTGTTGCCTGACTATCACAGGTCTATTATAAAACACTTATCCTAAAAAAGTCAAAAGTCCAAACAATCTTATCAGTCCTGGTTCATTGATAAAACCACATCTATGTCTATGTGGAGATGGAGAAGACAGAGACAGACAGAGACAGAGATGGTAAAGACAATGAGCTGGAAACCAGGAGACGGTGAGTTCTAGCCCTGCCTCAGGCACAAAACCATCTACATCAGGGGTCTCCAATCTTGACAACTTTAAGACTTGTGGACTTCAACTCCCAGAATTCCTCAGCCAGCTTTGTTGGGAATTCTGGGAGTTGAAGTCCACAAGTCTTAAAGTTGCCAAGGTTGGAGACCCCTGATCTACGTGACCTTGACTTTCCTCTGTCCCCTGTAGGAAGAAGGCAATAGTAAAAAGGCTACTTCTGAAAAATCTTGCCAAGAAAACTATGTAGACTTGTCCATGATAGTCAAAGAGTCAAGAATGACCTAAAACCACCAATATGCTTTAAATCTCTTTATCCCCTCCCCCCCCAAAAAAATTACAAAGCATTGTACAGTTAACTACGTGAGTAGTATTGAGCAGGGGTTCCTTTGTAGAGACATATTTTTATGTTTGCGAAGAGTTATGGTGCAGTTGTCTGAAGTGGGAAGCCTTTGTATAGGGAATTGTACACACAAAGTTTCCATGCAATCTTGAATTTAGCCAGGCTTCTTGTTTAAATCAGAGAGGGGCCAGCAGAAGGCTGCAGAAGCCAATCTTGGATGCAGTTTTTGAAAAATGCTAAACTAGGTCGGACTTGATTAATATTGAGACTTTGGAAAAAGTTCAGAAAGAACAACTACGATGAACAAAGACCTGGACACTATAACATATGAAGAATAGTTGCAGAATTTGGGTTTGGCTAGTCTAGAGAAAAGAAGAACTAGGGTTGACATGATAACAGTATTGCAATATTTGAGGGGCTGCCACAAAGAAGAGGTCATCAAATTATTCTCCAAAGGACCAGAAAGCAAGACAAGAAGCAATGGATGGAAACTAATCAAGGAGAGAAACAACCTGGAATTAAAGAGAAACTTCATAACAGTGAGGACAATTAACCAGTGGAACAGCTTGCTTCTAGAAATCATGGGTGCTTCATTACTGGAGGTTTTTAAGAAGAGACTGGGCAGTCACTTGTCTGAAATGATATAGGTTCTCCTGCTTGAGCAGGGGGTTGGTCTAGAAGACCTCCAAGGTCCCTTCCAGCTCTATTCTATTCTATTGTAATATTTGGATGGATGACTATTAAAAGATCTCAGAACTCTAGGTTAGAAGGAGATGCTGGGTTTTTTTAAAAAAAGATAATGACATACCACTTTCATATTAAGCTTAGATTAGATGTGCAAGATATTAGGGTAGCATAGTAGATAAGTAAGGGGAATATGAAAGAGGTGTTGAATAAATTATTCTCTCTGATGTTGATCAGAATATTAAGAAGCATCACAAGGATGTAGAAATGTGGGTGAAAAAATAAAACTGCACTCCTAGGCAACTCATGAACACCAAGAGAAGGATTTTTGATCTACAGATAGTCCTTGACTTGTGACCATCATTGATCCCAAAATTTCTGTTGTTAAGTACAATATTTGTTAAAATGAGTTTTGCCTTATTTTATGACCTTCCTTGCCAAAGTCGCTAAGTGAATCACCGAATCACAGGTACTATCCCCGGCTATTAAGTGAATCTGGCTTCTCCATTGACTTTGCTTGTTACAAAAGGGGAGCCCGTGTCCTTGAGACATAGCAACCATCATAAATAGGAACCAGTTGCCAAGCATCTGAATTTTGATCACAGGATCATGGGAATGCTGCAAAAGTTGTAACTTTTGTGGAAAACTGGTCAAAAGTCCCTTTTTTCAGGTTGTATCTTTGAACGGTCACTAAATGAGCTGTTCTAAATTGAGGGCTATCTGTATCTTACAAATGAGGTTGAAAAGCAGACGCCTTTGTCACCAAGGGAAAAAAGTCTCAGGTTGGCAGAAGATAAATTTTAGCACATATCTAAATCATGCCTATCTCATTGATCCTACTTATTTACATTCTCAGATTGCTATTCAATATGTATACCCCTCACTGTCTTACCTGGTAATATGTAGATTCCATTACATATTTATGAGCTTTGATTTCTCCTGGTCATTATTACATTGGCACGGCAATTTCACAACCGTTATTTCTTGAACAGATAACTGGGCTCTAACAACTGCGATCCTTTGGTACTATTTGTGAGCTCTGGAGGCCATTTTTTTCTTTGGATCTTCAGGGCTGCCACATTTAGTGCTGTGGGAAAGTGGGAGGGGGGCTGTATGGAGTTGGTGGAGATATATAGCCATAACAACATTCTTTTCTCTGAGGGTCAAGGATGTTCAGTTGGGATGATGGATTGATTGGACCACGTGATGGACATGTGGGTGCAGGGGAAGGGACTTGGACTTTCCTTTGGGTGGGAAAAAACTGGTAGCTTTCAGATTCGGGTTTTCCCAGATGTGCCAATATGACATCTCTAATAAAATGGAAGTTTGAAGAACTGCTTGCCTCGTGTCTTATTTAATTGGGGGTGTTACTTGGAACCCTGACATCATCATCATCATCAATCATTATCATCATCTACTTTATTCATTAAACATGAAACTCAGTCAACTGAACATTCAAAAAGGCATCACAAATACCATTGACTGGTGCTAATGGTTGATACGGGTTGCTGCCAGCATCCTAGGTATCAACCAAGTATCTTCTTAAGATGTACGATGTTCCAAGTAGCACAGTTTTTTGCAGTTCTGCTGCAATTTGGAAGCTGCAATCTGTTGATGTATCTTATAAAATTCTTAGACATGGTACCAAGTGCCCTGATGACAATGGGTATCACTGTTACATGTTTCATCCATAGCCATGTAGTTTCGATGGCCAGGTCACCATATTTCATGATTTTTTCTAGTTCTTTTTCTTCAACTCTGGCCTCTCCTGGTACCGTGATGTCAATAAATTGCATGTTTCAGTTTTTGACAACTGTGATATCTGGCGTGTTGTGCTCCAAGTGACGATCCATCTGTATTCAAAAATCCCACAAGATCTTCACCTTCTCATTTTCTATAACTTTTTCCACTTTATGTTCCCATGACTTTTTGGATATAGGCAAGTTGTATTTTTTACATAATGACCAGTGGATTAATTTAGCAACTCGGTCTAGTTTTGTAATCAGTTTGTGCGATTTTGCTGCATTCACATATTAAATGTGAAACAGTTTCGAGTTTGTTGTTGCAAAGTCGGCAGTTTGGATTGTGGGTGGATTTTTGTATCTTTGCTTTCATGGCATTAGTTTGTGGTGCTTGTTGTTGTTGCTGTTGCTGTTGCTGTTGTTGTTGTTGTTGTTATTAAAAAGATCAGAGATAGCTCTATAATGCACTTTGTAGAGATGCAGAATCACTGAGATTGAAGGACACAAGATTGTCTCCTTGAAGCTGGCGAGCTTCTATGCCTTCCCAGCCATGCTTTCCATGCTGAGCAAAATCTAACATCGGTGAATATATCTGAGGGTTTGGTGAACAATTAATTAGCCATTGGTGAAATCCCAAAAGGTTTTTTTTAAAAAAGCAATTATTTCTGCTTTCAAACAAAATAAGGCCTTTAATACCATAAAGCAAAACATTGCAACTGGACATGCATTTTTATGTAATGGGTTGGTCTGATTGCTCGTTCTGTTTTTCATGTAGAAGCAAGTGAGAAGGCACCAGGAGGGACTATGGAAAATTTATGCTGATCCATTCACTTCTCTTAGTGAAATTTAGATCCTTGCTAAAATGCGTTTGAAACGAACCCTTCAGCTTCTATTAATGTCTTATTTTAACTCATACTGTGCTGTGTTATGCTGGGCTCAGGAATTTGCAGTCTTTAAGAGTTAGTGTGTGTTTCAGTGGTGGTATTCAGCTGGTTCTATCTGGTTCAAGTGAACTGGTAAGGGCGACTGTGGGATGCCCCACCCACCCACGCGGATGTCATGACATCCCATTTTTCTATGTTTTTGAGGCTCTGCGAATGCGCAGAAGGCTTTGCGCATGCACGGAAAATGGCACGCACATTTGCGAACCGGTAGGGAAGATAAGTAAATACCTCCCTTGTGTGTTTGTGTGTGCCGTGGAGTCAGTTTTTGATTCCTGGTGACTGCCTGAACTAATCCCAGCAGTTTTCTGGCCAAGATTTCAGAAATAGTTTATCATTGCCTACTTCCTAGGATTGATCATGGAGATTTATGGTTTAGGTTGCAAAGATGCCAAATGAGCAAAATTATAGCTGATATGGTAGACTCAAGGTTGTGTCAACTCGCAAAGCATCCCTGGCCTGCTCTTGAGTTTCCAGAGGCCAGGGAAACTGCCCAGCAGCCAAAGACAGATGCACATTCCATGTTTCTCTCTCTCAAGGCTGTATCCCAGGGTTACCTGCAGTAGTCAGAGGGGAGTGATCTCTACAACCCACGAAATTGCTTCATTAGTGAATGTGATTGATGACACACCCTGGGGGGAGGGGGGAAACAGGGTCATAATTGGAGCGGAAATTATGTAGGGTCAGGGATGGGTGCACTTGGGAATGTGCCGACATGAAGCTCCTAATTTTTATTTTTATTTATTTATTTATTTTATTTTGTCACAACAATATATGTAGGAATCATACAAAAGATTATATAGTATATAAACATATATGAGTAAATATAAGGAGGTATAAGCATATACATAGAAAGAAAAAAAGAAAAACAATAGGACAGGAACGGTAGGCACGTTTGTGCGCTTATGCACGCCCCTTATGGTCCTCTTAGGAATGGGGTGAGGTCAATAGTAAAAAGTTTTTGGATAAAATAAATAAATAACTGGATTTCTTTTGAAGCTTGGCTCGAGACTTGTGACTTAATTAGGGCATCTGTAGAAACCCTGAAAGGTTGTTTGATTTTGTATTTTTAATCTGGGTATTGACATCACATGACAGGAATTTATGCCTGGTTTTAAGAATAAAAGTAGACTGACTGCTATATCTAGTCTAATGAAATATAGTCTGTTCCACTATGAACACGCTACTTTTGGTTTGGACTCAGCAAGTTTCAGAGTGAAGCTGATTCTCTCAAGTGAATGCTTGATTCAAGTCAGATCTTAGTTGCTCCTTATGGGTGATGTTGGCCTGGGATCAGATCCCCTTGAGATGTGGCTATCAACTTCTTCCCATGTTCTTTTTAAAAATCCTTTGCCTGCTAACCTTCCTGATGGTAGGACAACGTCATAAGAGGAGCTGGCCAAAACCTTTCAGCCCATTTTGGGAGGAAATGGAAGGAGTTGAGAATGATAAAGGATGGATATTTGTCTTTCAACAGTTTTTAGCATCTATTTTCATTCCAGTTTAGTGTTTTTGAGGCTCTGCGCATGCGCAGAAGGCTTTGCGCATGCACGGAAAATGGCACGCAGATTTGTGAACCAGTAGGGAAGATAAGTAAATACCTCCCTTGTGTGTTTGTGTGTGCCGTGGAGTCAGTTTTTGATTCCTGGTGACTGCCTGAACTAATCCCAGCAGTTTTCTGGCCAAGATTTCAGAAATAGTTTATCATTGCCTACTTCCTAGGATTGATCATGGAGATTTATGGTTTAGGTTGCAAAGATGCCAAATGAGCAAAATTATAGCTGATATGGTAGACTCAAGGTTGTGTCAACTCGCAAAGCATCCTGGCCTGCCCTCCCTTCCTTCTGTTGACGCTTATCAATTCTCCTGAAGCGAGGTCACTCCAGTCTGCAGCTGTTGGTAATTGACCTTCCTCAGGCTCACATGCTGTGGGGAGGGAGGGTCTAGTTGCTCCGTTTGCCTGGGCATGGAGCCAGGGCTGGGGCTGAGGCGCTTCTTCTTCCTCAGCCTGTCTGGGCATGGAGCCAGGGCTGGGGCCGGGAGGCATGCTAGGACATTCCTCAGCGTTCGGAAGCAGATAAGAAGGCCCCAGCTGCGGGGAAAGCGGACGAGGCACAACAGCTATCAACTTCTTCCCATGTTCTTTTTAAAAATCCTTTGCCTGCTAACCTTCCTGATGGTAGGACAACGTCATAAGAGGAGCTGGCCAAAACCTTTTAGCCCATTTTGGGAGGAAATGGAAGGAGTTGAGAATGATAAAGGATGGATATTTGTCTTTCAACAGTTTTTAGCATCTATTTTCATTCCAGTTTAGTGTTTTTGAGGCAAAAACTTGCTCCACTAAAATTTGGTTCATTTTGCTTTGAACGTGGAGCTTCCCAGCATGAGGGGATATATAGCCCCTTAGTTGAGAGTCCATACAATAACCCCTTGGTCATTTTTCCTGTTCTTTTGCTCTTTTCTCCTTCTCCTTTTCCAGTTCATTTCCTCTTCCTTTCTTCAGTCACCAGCAAAGAGAGTTGTTTTCCTTCTTGGCAAACTTGTTGCCTTCCTTAGAAATGTGGGCACCTTGTGGAATGGAGCTGCAGTTATACCTGGCCTATTGAGGCCTTTGAACTCTGGTGCTGCAGAAGACTCCTGTGAGTCCCTTGGACTGCAAGGTGATCAAACCAGTCAGTCCTAGAGGAGATCAACCCTGACTGCTCTTTAGAAGGCCAGATCCTGAAGATGAAACTCAAATACTTTGGTCACCTAATGAGAAGGAAGGACTCAATGGAGAAGAGTCTAATGCTGTGAAAAGAAGGGCAAAAGAAGAAAGGAACAACAGAGAATGAGGTGGCTGGATAGTCACCAAAGCAGTAGGCGTGAGCTTAAATGGACTCCAGAGGATGGTAGAGGACAGGAAGGCCTGGAGGAACATTGTCCATGGGTTGTGATGGGTCAGACATGACTTCGCAAGTAGCAACAACAATTGATAGCTCAGAGGACTTCTGGGTTATCATATACTTTGAGAATAAGGAGATACAGAAGCCAAACCAAAGGACAGGGAGGGAGGGAGGGAGGGAGGGAGGGAGGGAGGAAGGAAGGAAGGAAGGAAGGAAGGAAGGAAGGAAGGTTGGATGTGAATGGGAATTCCAAGGAGCAACAGGAGCTCAAACTCTATCTGTCCACCAGCCTTTGTGCAGAGTCAAGACCATCCCTTGAGGACATCAACAAATCCAGCTGTCATTCATCTTCTATGATAGGCTGTCCACACCATAGTTGCTTCATATTGCCGTCGGTCCCAATTTCTCCTCCTGCAGAGACAAGAAGTACTGTTTTTGTGCTTAAAAACAAAAACAAAAAAACCCAAGCCCTGAGTAAGCTGTTCAAACCTAACACAGCTGTCCTTAATGGAAAATGATCTCACTTGCAATAAACGATAAATGTCAGCCAAATCAACATCCGTAAAAGGAAAAAGAGCACATTTTAATGTAATTAAACACAGAACTTTGATCCTGGGATGGGGGTGGGGGTAGGGGGAGCAAAAGAAAAACTTCATCAATTAGTCTGACAGGTATGAAGAACATCCTGTACCGGACATAAGCTCAAGCTGTTTCATTCCTTTGCAATTAGGGGCGTTGCCTCTGTCTTTTCTGCTGATGGTTAGCTTGTCTCGATAGAAGAAATGTTAGGATTGCACAGAATGGAGGTGAAGGAGTTGGAGGTGGGTGGATTGTAATTGAGAAGTAGATATTATGGGCGATGGAGGGAGATTGCTATTACATTTGTTTCCAACAGTCCGGGAGGTTCTGAAGTTCAAGGTAGTGCAAAATTGCGAGCTGAACTCTTCCTGAACCACGTTACCTGCTTGTATGTATTTAGTCTGCCTATATTTAAAGGACAGGATAATGGCATCGTTTGAACCTCTCATGTAATTTATATTAATTGCTTCATGTACTGACCTCATGCGCACTTTCTCTCTTCCTCTTTCTGTTAAAAAAAAAAAGAGGAACACGGTTGGTTTGCTGTTTCATAACAACTTGTTGGCTCATCTTTAGGAACAGTTTGCTAAGTTCCTCCTAGCTGAGCAACGGCATATTTGAGCAAAGCAGAGCTTTGTCCCATAGAAGCAGCGAGCAAAGTGCCAAGTTAATTCTCCGGTGTCCCATTGGGATTCTGTTCTTAGCTTCCTGCTGATTTATCTGGTGCACTCCCTGATAACATCTTCTGCGGGTTCATTCACTCATTGACAGCAATCCAGGCAGGGGTGGGCTTCAAAAATTTCAGCAATGGGTTCTCTGCCTGGTTGCTGCTTGGGCATGGCCATGGTGGGTATGGCCTAGTTGACCTCCTGCACCACCTAGTTGACCTGCATTTTTGCCTTCCCCAGGCTCTGGAGGCTTTCCTTGAGCCTCTGGGAGGACGAAAATGGCATCTCCCAGGCTCTGGAAGCCCTCCAAAGCTTCTGGGAGGCCTCTTTTTTCCCCTTTCCAAGCCTCCGCACAGGCCCTGCACTTACCTCGCATCCAAAACAGGCCTCGTGGAGACTCCTGGGAGGGGCAGGGTGGGAGGGGACAGCCAGGGTTGGGAAGTTCTCCGAACAAGCCATAACATTAGCTATGGATCCTCCTGAACCCGGGAGAACCCATAGCAGCCCACCCCTGAATCTGGGTCTCTTTGTTGCCCAAATCGCATCACCCTTTATCCTTAGGGCATATCATCTCTTATCACTTTCAAGGCATCAACAATTGTTGAGTACATGTGTGTTTCTCTCCTGTATAATGAACCATGAATTCTAGGTGCCAGTTAAATAGGGAGATTTTGGACTGGCTCTATCCAACCCAGGCTGCTCATTGATTTCCCTGAAGTAGGAGTAATCCAAATGAGAGATGGCTAAGGTAAGTGATGGAGCACAAGGATTCCCAATCCAGAAAAAGTGGCACACAACATAACATGTTGATCACCACTGACAATCTGCAACAGGAGTGGGCAACGTGGCCCCTTTACAATCTGTGGACTTAACTCCCAGAATTCCTGAGCCACCCATGCTGTTGTAACTATTTAGGCTAGGAATTCTGGAAGATGAAGTCCACAGATCATAAAGGGCCTATAATTATTCACTTCTGATGTGGAATGTATGACCGGACCTCTTCTAGATTAAATAATAGGGGATATTATTAGTAGATATATTGGATATCTTAAATCATGGATGCAGTTTCGAAACTCAAAACAACAAGCAGGCCCTGGAAAGTCTCTTAGAATGGCTCCTGCCCTTTCTTTCATTTTTCTCACAAAACTTTAGACCAGGGGTCTCCAACCTTGGAAACTTTAAGACTTGTGGACTTCAACTCCCAGAATCCCTCAGCCAGCAAAGCTGGCTGAGGAATTCTGGGAGTTGAAGTCCACAAATCTTAAAGTTACTAAGGTTGGAGACCCTTGCTTTAGACACTCCTTTAGACACCCTTGCTTTTGTTACCCCTGTGACTTTGGGGGGGAGGGTCCACTTTCCTTCATGTGCCCCTTTTAGTCCACGTATCTTCAACTCATAGTACAGTTTCTTTCTTCCCAAATATCCAAACCATAACGTACAACAATGGGATGGATTTACAAGCAAATGGAATTTTAGCATTGTGACCTTAAAGCTCTTATTTTTGTTTGCTTGCTTGTTTATTTTGTTCTGCTTTTTGTTTTTGGCACCACTGGGAATAGCTTTGAAAAGGAGTTGAGCATGTTTAAATCACTCTTCAAAATTTACCTTCCCGCATCCTTAGTTGTAAGGTTCTCTAGATAACCTCAAGGTCAGAAGTGACTTCTTTCGGTGTCCTTTTCATTGAGGTTGCAATGGACAAGCAATCCCAGGACAGTACTTGCATCAGAAAGGTATTTTCAATATTTTAAACTCTTTTGCCCCAAATAGGAAGTGATATTCTATTCTATAAATTCTATAAGGTCAAGGAATAGAAAAAAACAGGGTAGGAAAACTTTTTAATGTAATAACTCCAATGTACCAATTAGAAAATTCAAACATGGTGTGGCTAATAAATTCAACCAAACCAAAATAAATTCTACAAATGGTTAGTAACTCTTTCATGATTTATGGTTGACTGCATTTTTAAAAGTGTATGCTGTAATTATATTGCATTTTAATTTTGTTATATTTTGCTGGCTGTTGCCTTTGTATGCCATCTAGAATTATTTGGATTGAACTGGGTTATAAATAATATATAAATAAATGGCAATTTTAAATATTCTGCATTTCCCAATGTGATAGTATGGTTTATGACATAGTCAGTCAGATGTTTAGGTTGTATTTGGCATTTTGATGGCCCTTTCAAGTCCTTCCCAAACATTTGGGATAGGTACAGACAGTTGCATGAGATGGCTTTCTGCTTGAGCAGGAGGTTGTACTAGTGTCTTCTGCTTGAGTAGAAGGTTGTACTAGGGTCTTCTGCTTGAGTAGAAGGTTGTACTAGGGTCTTCTGCTTGAGCAGGAGGTTGGACTACAAGACCTCCAAGATCCCTTCCAACTCTGTTATTCTATAAATGTTGCTGTTTGATGGTGTTAAAGTATAGCCAAATGATGTAAGCTGTTCCAAGTAAAGCTGCCTTTTGCAATTGACTGATAGTGATTTTGTCAATGCCAACGATGTTCCAGATGTTTGGGAATTGCACCCACGGAGCCTATTACTATTGGTGCTATCTGTTTTCTTTTGCCATAGTTGTTCTATTTCTACTTGCAGGTCTTTGTATTTTGTTATTTTCTCCAGTTCTTTCTCATCTCTTCTGCTGTCCCAGGTATTGTCACATTTACTATCCAGCCTTTTTGTCTTTCTTGTTGACATTGGGGTGTTATACCTGGCAAGTGCTTATCTGTTTGGATTCTAAAGTCCAGGAGCACTTTAGCTCCTTGGTTTTCTATTATTTTGTCTATTTTGTGGTTCTACCAATTCTTGGTTGAGGGCAAATGGTATATCTTGTAGGTCTTCCAATACACCAGACATTATTATTATTGTTGTTGTGATGATGATGATGATGTTGATGATAATAATGATTATGTGTTTGTCACCTTGTTTCATGCTACCTTCAATCACCTATAATTAGTTAGCCTTCTATATTCAGAGTTTCATGTGGTTTTTTCCCCCCACAGTGTTAATTAAAAAAAAAAGGGACCCGGTCAAGAGGCATTTTCTAATCTTAGAAAGTTGTCCGTATTTGAAGAATGAACTTTTGTTGCTGATTATGCCTCTAGACTCTTATGGAATGCCACCAATATCTCATAGAGCTCCAGGCATTTGAAAAACCCTGCTCTATATCAAGCCCAATCAAAATAAATACATTAATAATAAATTTTATAATGCTTCAACCTCAAATGGGTAGGTTAAATTGGAGAAAAGGTTTGGTAATTATCCCTTGCACCTTGAGATTCCTAAGTTCAATGTGAGCCTCTGGTGGCTCAACAGACTAAGTCTGTCTGTTATTAACACAGCTGCTTGCAGTTACTGCAAGTTCAAGTCCCGCCAGGCCCAAGGTTGACTCAGCCTTCCATCCTTTATAAGGTAGGTAAAATGAGGACTCAGATTGTTGGGGGCAATAAAGTTGACTTTGTATATAATATACAAATGGATGAAGACTATTGCTTAACACAGTGTAAGCCGCCCTGAGTCTTCGGAGAAGGGCGGGATATAAATTCAAAAAAAACCAAAACAGTCTTTTTTGGTTATAGATATAATAGGCGCCCTGCTAATGCTTGGTCAATGTAAAGAGGTTTTTTTTATCATCTATCATGATCTAACTTATCTACTGAACTCTTACATAGGTCGCACAAGTTTTCATCGGAGCTGCTATAAAACAGAGAAACTCTAGATCCTAGATAGGTAAGGCTTATTAAATGATGTTCTCTAGATCAGGGTTCTCCAACCTTAGTAACTTTAAGGCTTGTGGACTTAAACTCCCAGAGTTCCTCAGCCAGCTTTCCTGGCTGAGGAACTCTGGGAGTTGAAGTCCACAAACCTTAAAGTTACTAAGGTTGGAGACCCCTGCTTTAGATGTTCATCTCAAAGTGCATAGTTAAATGACTATGGAGATTCTCAGTCATCTGGATCACAGTTGTCCCAAAGATGCATTTTCAAGAGGCAACTTGGACTTTCTGGTTCTCCTTTGAAGATGTTTCGCTTCTCATCCAAAAAGCTTCCAAGGAAAAAGCACCTTTGGGTTCTCTAGACATATAAATCCCGCTTGGCAGGTCTTATCCTGCAGATAAAGAATATGAATTAACCTTTCCCACCACCAAATTCAGAAACTGGGTCTTGACCATAGAAACCACCTCTTGCAAAGAATATTGGGTTCTTAGGGAACAATGCGAAGGAAAATAAATGACATTAATATAAAATGAGCGTAATCTAATGTGGTTGACACCTGAACAAAATACTTCTGCTTGCAATAATGCAAGGCACTGGTTTGTCACTAACTCCTTTCCCATTCTCTCTAGACAATTGCACTGCGTGGTGAAAGTACAGTTTTCTTGAGGGTGTGGGAGAGTCAACAGATACCATTTTGTTTAAGTGCTTTGTGTTAGTGCGCTGTATATCACCCTCTTTCTACTAATCCCTTCCTGTATTGAACTGATTTGATTTTTGTTGCATGCCAGTCTGTCTTGATTATTTTTGCTCCTTAATAGTGTCCCATCCAGATGTGCTGCCCTTTCAAGATAATAAGTTGATCCTTTTGGCCTTTGGAATCCTGCTGAATGAGTAGAACTGTGCATTCAGTCTACTTATTCGGAACAGATTAACTGCAGGAAAAAGAAAGTTGTAAGAAGACAGGTGGTGGAATTAACCTCCTCGGGTCCCAAAGATCATAGCTCTATTGTCTTTATAATATTGAAAATAGTCTTTAAACCACTCCTGTATACTGGACAGAGAAAGAAGAGGTGCATGTGGGAACTCCGCATCACAAAAACCGGAGGTGGTATTCAGCAAGTTCTGACCGGTTCTGGAGAACTAGTAGAAAAAAATTTGAGTAGTTTGGACAACTGGTAAATACCACCTCTGACTGGGCCTGCCCCCATCTATTCTCGGCTTCCCGACTCCCAGCTGATTGGGAGGAAACGGGGATTTTGCAGTAACCTTCCCCAGGAGTGGGGTGGGAATGGAGATTTTATAGTATCCTTACCCTGCCATGCCTACCAAGCCACGCCCACCAAGCCATGCCACACCCATCAAGCCATGCCCCCAGAACCGGTAGTAAAAAAAAAATTGAATCCCACCACCGAGAAAGACACAGAACCCAACAAAAGTGGTTCTGGCCTTTAGTCATTTATTCACAGATCAAGTTGCAGATGGCATCTAGGAATGTGTCAAGTATTCCAGTATTTATCTGCAATGAGCATTAAATAAAATACTGTGTAGTCAAATAGAGTCATTTGCAGATATGATGCACCTAGCACAAAGGTTTATTTTGGGCAGCATCAAACTCAAGCTATTTTAGACCATCTCCTTGTCAAAATGTGAGATTGATGTGGGGTAGAAATACAGAACCTTGCTCTCCCATCAACAGCAGAGGAGGAAAAGGTGTGAAAAAAACAAAGAGCTCCATGAAGCTGAGCATGCCGAGAAGTTTCAAGGAAGTTGCCCCAAACAATACAGGAATGGAAGAAATTGCCTTAACTCAACTTGACTTACAAATCCAGTGTCAGTTTTGGAAGGCAATTTGCTTTTTTCTTCTTAACTGCCACATAGTTTAGCTGGCGAAGTTGGGAGGGGGTTGTTGTTGGAGTGGTAGAAAGTTAATCATAACAACATTCCGTATTCAAGGACATCTAGCATCTGATGGAGATTGCCTGAAGATTGTATTCAATTGAGTGTGAAAGTTGATTGGACAATGTGATGAACTTGTGGGTGTGGGGCAGGGCTGTGAACTGTCAACTGGGTGTGGAAAACCTGGAAGTTTTCAGTTTTGGGTTTTCCCAGCTGTGCCAACATGACATCTCTAATAAATTGGAACTTTGAGGAACCTCAAGCCTCAGAGCTTTATTTCATTGGGGGTGTTCCTTGGAACCCTGACATCCAGTTTATTGGGATCGATGGTGGCTCTGTATCATGCAAAGGTCTAAGGCAGAGCTATGCTATGCTGGCTGGAGAATTCTGGGAGCTGGGAGAATTCTGTCACGCGATTTAGCTTTGCTAGAAAGCAGGGTATCCTGCTTTCCTGCGAAGCTAAATTACATGGCACAGCTGATCATTGGAAATACCGGTTCGGATGAACCAGTAGCTTTTTTAACTACTGGTTGGACCAAATGGGTAGCTTTTTTTTTTCTACCGGTTTCCCCAAACTGGAGCGAACCGGTAGCATTTCACCCTGGAGAGCACCAAACCCTTGACCTCCAGAGGAGCCTCACTACCCCTCTCAGGAGGACCCCTGGATGGTGATGCAGACTGTCCAGAGCCCTAGCAGAGGGCAAACAAGTTTGTTTTGGTAGCACTCTGCAGAGTGAAAACGGAGCTCGGAAGGCACTTCGTTTTCAGTGCAATGGCCTCCTGCAGCACTTGTCAATGAAAACAGCTGCCACCAGGTTGTAGATCAGCACCCAGTCTGCCTGGGTTGGACTGAGGCACCATGGGCCAGTCCTTTGGTGTTTCCAGGGTAGCCAGATTTAAGCTTCTCTTGGGCCGGATCCAGTCCTCGGGCCTTGAGTTTGACACAGGGGTAAAATGTTACCAGTTCGGGCCGGTTCTCCCAAACCAGTAGTAAAAAATGCTACTGGTTCACCAAACCAGTAGTAAAACAATGTTTAAAAAAAGTTCTGACGATCAGCTGAGTGATGCATGATCTTTGGAACTTTTTTTTTTTTTTTACTTTTTAAGCATTTATTTTACTACCGATTCTCTGGAACCAATAGTTAAAAATGCTTTAAAAAGTGAAGAAAACAAATCACGCAGCAAAGCTGTGATCATCCAAGCCTTTTTTTTTTTACTTTTTAAAAGCATTTTTAACTACCTATTTGCCTGAACAAGTAGTAAAAAATGCTTTAAAAAAGGTTCCTAAAATCACAGCTTAGGAATCGCGTGATCATCAGAACCCTTTTTTTTTTACTTTTTAAAGCATTTTTTTACTACCTATTTACCCGAACTGGTAATAAAAAAATGCTTTAAAAGAGTAAAAAAAAAAGTTTCTGATGATTGCACGGCACAATTGTGATCGTCGGAACCTTTTTTTTTTTTTACTTTTTAAAAGCATTTTTTACTACCTTTGCGCCCGAACTGGTAGTAAAAAATGCTTTAAAAAAGTTTTTAAAATGTTTCCCAAGATCACGTGCCACAGTTGATTCCCCCGCTGCTGTTCTACTTACCTTCCCAAGCCTCCTTTTGGCCATGCTGCACATGCACATGCAGCGCGCATTTGGTGCAAACTGCACATGTGTGCACGTAGCACATGCTTGGCACACAGCGTGCATGTGCAGCCAGCGAACCGGTAACAAACCGGTTCAGATTTCACCACTGGTTTGACACCCCTCGTATACATGATTCAAATAAAATACTATAAAAATACAAATACTCAAGTCTAACTAAAAAGAGGGTGGGGAGGGTGTAGGCATGCAGGGTGCAGTGGAGGTGAGGTAGGATCCGTTATTAATCTATCAATACAGCCCCAGTGTGAACCCCCTCCACAGAAAACATGGATCTTAAAAATGATGGGTGGGTAGAATTTAAGTAGGGGGCTTTGCTTGCACTTAATCCTAAGCATATTTATTTGAAAGCATACCCCAGAACTGATTTTAATAGCTCTCCAGTATATGCCTACTAAGCTGAGCTTAGAGCCTACTAAGCTGTGTTTATCACATTTCAGCTTTAAAGCATATATTTGCACAAAAGAAAAGAAGGCATTCTGCTACATATGATTATTAATTTTTTTTTCTGGCCATAGCAATTCTGTATCTCACAATTAGTCAGGAAGTGCGCTTCAAAATAAAACACCAGATTGTTAAAGTATGTATTTATCTTACAGAACAACAGAGTTGGAAGGGACCTTGGAGGTCTTCTAGTCCAATCCCCTGCTCAAGCAGGAGACCCTATACCATTCCAGACAAGGGGCTATCCAGACTGTTCTTAAAAACCTCCAATAATGGAGCACCCGCAACTTCTGAAGGCAAGCCGTCCCATTGATTAATTGTTTTCACTGGTAGGAAAGTTCTTGTCAGTTCTAGGTTGCGTCTCTCCTTGATTAGTTTCCATCCACTGTTTCTGTTTTTACCTTCTGATGCTTTGGAAAATAGGTTGACCTCCTCTTCTTTGTGGCTGTTCCTCAAATATTGGAGCCCTGCTATCATGTCTCCCCTATCATGTTCTTTTCACTAAACTAGACAATTCCTGCAACCGTTCTTCATATGTTTTAGCCTTCATCCTCCAATCATCTTTGTTGCTCTTTTCAGCACTTTTTCCAGAGTCTCTACATCTTTTTTTTAATAATATGATGACCAAAACTGGATGCCGTATTCCAAGTGTGGTCATACCAAGGCATTATAAAATGGTATTAACTGATCTTGAGTCTATCCTTCTGTTAATGCACCCTAGGATTGGGTTGACTTTTTTAGCTGCTGCCGCACACTGCTGGTTCATATTTAAATGCTTGTCCAGTAGGACCCTAAGATCCCTCTCACAGCTACTGCTATTGAGCTGGGTTTCAATTTGTTTCAACCTAATTTGTACCTGTACATTTGGTTTTTCTTGCCTAAGTGTAAAACCTTCCTTTCTTACTTTTACATTCCTTTCCCGTTTCTAAATCCAGTTAAAATGCAAATGGAAGCCATGTATATATGATGATAAACAGCCTTTTGCAGGTTATTACTAAATAAAGGTTCATCCATATAGTTCCATCTACAGGACAATGACTTCTTTTCACCAAAGTTATTCCAGTCCTGCATGCTGGTCAGTTTTGATATGTATACTTAGTGAAATATTTCTGCTGTTAAAAATCTGACTAATGTGCCATTCAAATTTTATTGATTAGGAAGTTGAAAGCAGAAATTGTCATTGGAAAAGAGATCAATCACATCTTTACTTTTATTTTATTTTAAAATAGGAAAGAAGCATTAATGTCCAGTATTGTTAGGAGTGTCTGGCTGCCAGCAAATTAAGTTATGGATTTGAATCTGCATTATGAACATTAAGAAATCCAATTTGACAAGGTAACTATTAAGACATTGCTGTGAATAGAAAGTCAATGAGATATGAGCTGATCTTTACTTGACAGCAGTGGTGGGATTCAACCAGTTCGCACAGGTTCACAAGAACCTTTTTTTTTTTTTTACATTTATATCCCGCCCTTCTCCGAAGACTCAGGGCGGCTTACATTGTATAAAGCAATAGTCTCATTCTATTTGTATATTTATATACAAAGTCAACTTATTGCCCCCCCAACAATCTGGGTCCTCATTTTACCTACCTTATAAAGGATGGAAGGCTGAGTCAACCTTGGGCCTGGTGGGACTAGAACCTGCAGTAATTGCAGGCAGCTGTGTTTTTAATAACAGGCTATCTTACAGCCTGAGCCACACCATTTGTTAACTCTTTGTGGAGTTCTGCGAACTGGCTGAATAGTCAAGACTGCCTGCCTGCCTAAAGATTTCAGTAGCTCATACACACCTCAGACGTTCCTGCTCGTTTGTAATTAACCCAAGAAAGGGAAAAGAAAAAGAAGAAATAACCACACAGCCATTTGCTCAGCAGAAAAATTCTAGCCCCTTTAAAACTCAGGCTTAAAGTGCAAGAGAGTTGTTGTTTTTTTCTTTCTCTCTCCCTTCAGTTAATAGCTCCAGCCTGAGACCAAGAACCATTTAACAGGTGAATACTTAGTTGCAATAACAAAACCAGAGGAATGCAGTCAGCACAGAAACAATAGAAATTTACAGATCATACAGATTAACAGAGTTGGAAGGGACCCTTGTAGGTCATCTAGTCCAACCTCCCACCTAAGCAGGAGACCCTACACCATTTCTAACAAATGGCAGTCCAATCTCTTCGTGAAAGTCTCCAGTGATGAAGCTCCCACAACTTCTGAAGGCAGCTTCTGTTCCATTGGTTGATTGTTGTCACTGTCAGAAAATTCCAACTTATTTCTAGGTTGAATCTATCCTTGTTCTTGACCGGATTAGGCCAGGAATGGAGTTTTAAAAATATTAATACAGAGATTAAATATCTATAAATATGTGAGTAATAGTGAAAAGCTAGAATTAAGCAATTTGAAATTAGACAGAGGCAGAATATATTTTAATGAGAATTATAAGGATTGAAGGATTGGAAAAACAACAATATGAATGGATATACATTAAATACCTGAAAGAAATTATGATTGATGCTAGAAGTGCATATTGAAATATGAAATAAATTTCTTTTTTAAAAAAGGGGAGAAGGACCATGGCTTTGATTATTAGAGTGATAGGTGAAGGGGGGAAAGAAAAGGGCTAAAAGAGATATAGAAGTAAGAAGGGAAAAATAGTAAAAATAGATACTAAGGTGATATAACGCACGGAAGAACTATGAGAAGGTTTAGAACTGAAGGATAATAGTAGAAGTTATATGTTATTAAATTAGAAATGAAAATGAAATGTAATTATTAGGAATAATATTGTTATGTTTATTTGTATTGAAATGTATGATACCCACTATCTAACCATTCAGGCAATGAGATGTATAAAAATAAAAAAAATAAAAAGCTTTATTTAAAAAATGTTAATACAGAGCAGGAGTTTCTTGTCAGAGTTCTTATGTCTTTCTAAATACACTTTCTAATTAGCAGAATTGATTTTATTAATTTGGAATAGGGTTGCAATGCTGTTTCTATGTTTATGTATCTTGATCCTGCATCTTCAGCATTTAAGACTTAGCTTACAGTATTAGACTGTAAAAATTTCTAATTACCTTGTGACTGTGTTGCTTGTGTGTGATGGAACACCCACAACTTCTGAGGGCAAGCTATTACATCGTTCAACAGAACTTTGTACTGACTATAAGCGTATGAAGATTCTCAGTCTTACAGCTCATGGTTGTCCCACAGGTGCTTTTTCAAAAGGCAGCTGGACTTTGTTTTTCCTTGAGGATGTTTTGCTTCTCATTCAAGAAACTTCTTCAGTTCTGACTGAATGGTGGAGAATAGGAAGGATTTATATTCTTTGCAGTCATCTGGTTGCTAGCACTTTTTCTGAGGGTCATTGACACCACTTGGATGAGAAGTTCCAAGAAGGTTCCACACCCATTTGTGCTATTGCAAAAATTGCTAAAATCATTCCTTGAGTGTAATGGTCAGATGGGTCAGTTACTAAATTATGGCCTTTCTGTTTTCACTAGAGAGTTTGGGGAGAAAAATATCAATTTTGTAATCCCATTGGATCCTTCTACATTTGGTGGAAATTTGGATTTTGCCTGCTTCAGAAAACTCACACTTTGATTTGAACATTTGTCAAATCTTTTGAGCCACCCAATTAGTACTGGGTTTGCAATTGGATTGGATGTGATAATACCATATCTCGGGAGAACCGTGTATGGATGAATAAAATATACTTCCTAAAGTGATATGAAATAAGTGGTTTCAAGATACACTTCTTCAATTTCAAACCATTTGCTTTGATACGGGGAATTCATGCTCGAACACCCAATGTCTTCCTAACTGCAATGGTCAGATGTTCTTATGGATGGATCCTCATGTGCTGTGTTCATTAGTGAAAGATTAATGTGTGTGCATTTAACTTGGAAATCCTATTAGTGAAGGCCTTGTAACCAGGGGTGAAATGCTACCGGTTCGGGCCGGTTCGCCTGAAAATGCTACTGGTTCACCGAACTAGTAGTAAAAAAAAGTAAAAATAAAAGTTCTGAAGATCAGCTGAGTTCCAGAACCAGTAGTTAAAAATGCTTTCTAAAAGCAACAAAAAAAAAAAAGAGGTTCTGATGATCGCACAACACAGCTGTGAACATCGGAACCTTTTTTTAACCTTTTTAAAGCATTTTTAACCTTTTTAAACCATTTCCAGAGAACTGGTAGTAAAAAATGCTTTTAAAAAGTTTTTTAAAAAGGTTCCCAAGCTCGCGCGACACAGCTGATTCCTCCCCTTGCTGTCTACTTACCTTCCCAAGCCTCCTTTTGGCGCATACTGCGCATGCATGCATGCAGCATGTGTTACTGCACTTGCATGCGCAGCCAGCGAACCAGTGGAAAACTGATTCAGATTTCACCACTGCTTGTAACCAATATCAATGATTTTTTTTTCACTATACAGTACATACCTGTTTCCGGAATGTCACAAGCTGCTGTCCTTGGTCCTGAAATATTGGTCTCAAAGCTTAGCACAGTGCTTCTCAATTATTTTCTGTCATGCCCCCCTAGGAAGAAGAAAACATTTTTTGCGCCCCCCACGCGACTGTAAACACGGGCCTTAGCTTGTTATGACAGTGTTTGCCGAGGTCAAATGCGCCCCCCTTTACGGAGCCTCGCGCCCCCCCTGGGGGGCCCGCCCCACTATTTGAGAAGCACTGGCTTAGCATAACATAACATAACAACAGAGTTGGAAGGGACCTTGGAGGCCTTCTAGTCCAACCCCCTGCCCAGGCAGGAAACCCTACACCATCTCAGTCAGATGGTTATCCAACATTTTCTTTAAAATTTCCAGTGTTGGAGCATTCACAACTTCTGAAGGCAAGTCGTTCCACTTATTAATTATTCTAACTGTCAGGAAATTTCTCCTTAGTTCTAAGTTGCTTCTTTCTTTGATCAGTTTCCACCCATTGCTTCTTGTTTTACCCTCAGGTGCTTTGGAGAACAGCCCGACTCCCTCTTCTTTGTGGCAACCCCTGAGATATTGGAACACAGCTATCATGTCTCCCCTAGTCCTTCTTTTTATTAAACTAGACATACTCAGTTCCTGCAACCGTTCTTCATATGTTTTAGCCTCCAGTCCCCTAATCATCTTTGTTGCTCTTCTCTGCACTCTTTCTAGAGTCTCAACATCTTTTTTACATCGCGGCGACCAAAACTGGATGCAATATTCCAAGTGTGGCCTTACCAAGGCATTATAAAGTGGTACTAACACTTCACGTGATCTTGATTCTATCCCTCTGTTTATGCAGCCCAGAACTGTGTTGGCTTTTTTAACAGCTGCTGCACACTGCTGGCTCATATCTAAATGGTTATCCACTAGGACTCCAAGATCCCTCTCACAGGTACTACTATTGAGCAAGGTGCCACATATACGGTACTGGTGCATTTTGTTTTTTTGGCCTAAATGTAGAACCTTACTTTTAAGCCACAATGTGTCCTGACAACTGAATATGATCCTCCTATCAGCTGAACGTAACCCAAAGTTTTAAGCTACACATTTGTAATAAGGTAAATCAAACTATTTTTTAAAAATATGGGTAATCCTTGAATAATGACCACAATTGGCTTGTTAAGTGAGTCATGCCTGATTTTATAATCTTTTTTTGTCACAGTGGGCAAGTGAGTCATACAGTCATTAAGAAACTCAATAGACTTCCCTCATTGACTTTGGTTGACAAACACCAGGTGAAAAGGTTGCACATGGAGATGACATGGCCCAGGGATACTGCAACCATTGTAAATACCGTTGTTGCCAAGCATCTAAATTTTGATCATGTGACCATGGAGATGTTGTGATAGTCATAAGTATGATAATCAATTTTAAGTCTTCCCAAAGGTGCTTTTTCAAAAGGCAGCTGGACTTTGTTTTTCCTTGAGGATGTTTTGCTTCTCATTCAAGAAGCTTCTTCAGTTCTGACTGAATGGTGGAGAGTAGAAGGATTTATATTCTTTGCAGTCATCTGGTTGCTAGCACTTTTCTGAGAGTCATTGACACCACTTGGATGAGAAGCAGAATGTCTTCAAGGAGAAATAAAGAAAGTCCAGTTGCATTTTGAAAGAGCACCTTTGGGGCAACCATGACCTAGATGACAGAATCTCCATAGACAATTTTAAGTGACTTTTTCAATGCTGTTTTAACTTCAAACAATCACTAAAAGAATGGCTATAAGACAAGGATTGTGTACAATGAAAACTCAATACCTAAACTAAATTCAGTTACTTCTATAAATTATGATAAAAGTGTAAAATAAAAATAATAAAATGCTACTGGTTCACTGAACTAGTAGTAAAAAAAAAGTAAAAATAAAAGTTCTGAAGATCAGCTGAGTTCCAGAACCAGTAGTTAAAAATGCTTTCTAAAAGCAAAAAAAAAAAAAAAAAAAAGAGGTTCTGATGATCGCACAACACAGCTGTGAACATCGGAACCTTTTTTTAACCTTTTTAAAGCATTTTTAACCTTTTTAAACCATTTCCAGAGAACTGGTAGTAAAAAATGCTTTTAAAAAGTTTTTTAAAAAGGTTCCCAAGCTCGCGCGACACAGCTGATTCCTCCCCTTGCTGTCTACTTACCTTCCCAAGCCTCCTTTTGGCGCATACTGCGCATGCATGCATGCAGCACGTGTTACTGCACTTGCATGCGCAGCCAGCGAACCAGTGGAAAACTGGTTCAGATTTCACCACTGCTTGTAACCAATATCAATGATTTTTTTTTCACTATACAGTACATACCTGTTTCCGGAATGTCACAAGCTGCTGTCCTTGGTCCTGAAATATTGGTCTCAAAGCTTAGCACAGTGCTTCTCAATTATTTTCTGTCATGCCCCCCCTAGGAAGAAGAAAACATTTTTTGCGCCCCCCACGCGACTGTAAACACGGGCCTTAGCTTGTTATGACAGTGTTTGCCGAGGTCAAACGCGCCCCCCTTTACGGAGCCTCGCGCCCCCCCTGGGGGGCCCGCCCCACTATTTGAGAAGCACTGGCTTAGCATAACATAACATAACAACAGAGTTGGAAGGGACCTTGGAGGCCTTCTAGTCCAACCCCCTGCCCAGGCAGGAAACCCTACACCATCTCAGTCAGATGGTTATCCAACATTTTCTTTAAAATTTCCAGTGTTGGAGCATTCACAACTTCTGAAGACAAGTCGTTCCACTTATTAATTATTCTAACTGTCAGGAAATTTCTCCTTAGTTCTAAGTTGCTTCTTTCTTTGATCAGTTTCCACCCATTGCTTCTTGTTTTACCCTCAGGTGCTTTGGAGAACAGCCCGACTCCCTCTTCTTTGTGGCAACCCCTGAGATATTGGAACACAGCTATCATGTCTCCCCTAGTCCTTCTTTTTATTAAACTAGACATACTCAGTTCCTGCAACCGTTCTTCATATGTTTTAGCCTCCAGTCCCCTAATCATCTTTGTTGCTCTTCTCTGCACTCTTTCTAGAGTCTCAACATCTTTTTTACATCGCGGCGACCAAAACTGGATGCAATATTCCAAGTGTGGCCTTACCAAGGCATTATAAAGTGGTACTAACACTTCACATGATTTTGATTCTATCCCTCTGTTTATGCAGCCCAGAACTGTGTTGGCTTTTTTAGCAGCTGCTGCACACTGCTGGCTCATATCTAAATGGTTATCCACTAGGACTCCAAGATCCCTCTCACAGGTACTACTATTGAGCAAGGTGCCACATATACGGTACTGGTGCATTTTGTTTTTTTGGCCTAAATGTAGAACCTTACTTTTAAGCCACAATGTGTCCTGACAACTGAATATGATCCTCCTATCAGCTGAACGTAACCCAAAGTTTTAAGCTACACATTTGTAATAAGGTAAATCAAACTATTTTTTAAAAATATGGGTAATCCTTGAATAATGACCACAATTGGCTTGTTAAGTGAGTCATGCCTGATTTTATAATCTTTTTTTGTCACAGTGGGCAAGTGAGTCATACAGTCATTAAGAAACTCAATAGACTTCCCTCATTGACTTTGGTTGACAAACACCAGGTGAAAAGGTTGCACATGGAGATGACATGGCCCAGGGATACTGCAACCATTGTAAATACCGTTGTTGCCAAGCATCTAAATTTTGATCATGTGACCATGGAGATGTTGTGATAGTCATAAGTATGATAATCAATTTTAAGTCTTCCCAAAGGTGCTTTTTCAAAAGGGAACTAGACTTTCCTTGTTTTTCCTTGAAGGCATTTTCCATGAACTGAAGAAGCTTCTTGGATGAGAAGCAGAATGTCTTCAAGGAGAAATAAAGAAAGTCCAGTTGCATTTTGAAAGAGCACCTTTGGGGCAACCATGACCTAGATGACAGAATCTCCATAGACAATTTTAAGTGACTTTTTTCAATGCTGTTTTAACTTCAAACAATCACTAAAAGAATGGCTATAAGACAAGGATTGTGTGTACAATGAAAACTCAATACCTAAACTAAATTCAGTTACTTCTATAAATTATGATAAAAGTGTAAAAATAAAAAATAATAAAAATGCTACTTTCCAGAATTTGGGCATATTATTAAAAAGGAGAAAAAAAGTAGAAAAGTTACTGTAAATCTGCTCTCATCTATCCTGAATCCTCTAGATGTGCTGGACTTCAATTTTATAGCATTTTCAGGCAGCAGAAGATTTGAAATGTAGCAATTGGAGTCCAACACATCTGGAGGGCATTAGAAAGTTGCAGTATATATTTGATCATAGGCAATATTTAGTCATGAGTTATATTAACAAATTTAAAGCTACCTTACCCTAGGAAATCCATAAGTGCAGGAAGGTACATGGTTGGATCAATATTATGGCAATCACAGTTCAGTTTAAATATTATCTGGATTTCCTGCTCAATTACTGGAAAAACTCAAGGCCATATATACAATTAAAGAATTTGTTATATTTCTTGTTTAGGCCTGATGCCTTAGCAGAAGCTTTGAATGTACTGAAGAAAGGACTTATAGAGCCTAAATGCTGTTCAATTTTAAAAAAAAAATACAAAAGGATATTAATATCCAACAAGTCTGGAATAAAAAATTAAATTAAATGTTTTATATACTAAAAAATAATTATTGCAGGTTCTAAGCAATGCAAAGTTTTAAAATTATATGATAAAGGTCCGGTTGTTTCAGAAAAAATACCACTGAATTTCAACAAGTATTCATAAAAGATTTACTTGTCTCTTTTTATGCTGCTGGTGCAGGGGTGAAATCCAGCAGGTTCTGACAGGTTCTAGAGAACCGGTAGCGAAAATTTTGAGTAGTTCAGAGAACTGGCAAATGTCACCTCTGGTTGCACCCAGAGTGGGGTGGAATGGAGATTTTGCAATATCCTTCCCCCAGGAATGGGGAGGGAATGGGGATTTTGCAGTGTCCTTTCCCTGCCACACCCACCAAATCACACCACTTCCACCAAGCCGGGAGTAAAAAAAAATGGATTTCACCACTGTTCTGGTATAATAAATTTAAAGGAATGTTATCAGGTGTTTGCTTTTTACAGGTCATTTTTAATTGATTATTATTGCTATGATAAATCACATAATGGGTGTCCCTGTTTTTGAGTTTGTCATCTGCACCTCTATAACTGTCTGGTTTGGTTCTGCAACCCAACAAGGCAGATACAGACTTCAGAGGATAATTAGAACTGCAGAAAAAACAATTGCTACTAACCTGCCTTCTATTGAGGACCTGTACACTGCATGAGTCAAAAAGAGGGCTGAGAAAATATCTACAGACCCCTCGCATCCTGGACATAAATTGTTTCAACTCCTACCCTCAAAACAATGCTATAGAGTACTGCACATCAGAACAACTAGAGACAAGAACAGTTTTTTCCCGAACACCATCACTCTGCTATTCCCTCAAAACTGTCAAACTATTCAATAAGTCTGCATTGCTATTAATCTTCTCATCGTTCCTATCACCTATCTCCTTCCACTTATGATTGTATGACTCTAACTTTGCTTGTATCCTTATGATTTATATTGATATTGATTGTTCCTAGTATGATTTGATTGCTTATTTGCACTCTATGACTATCATTAAATGTTGTACATTATGATTCTTGACGAATGTATCTTTTCTTTTTATGTACACTGAGAGCATATGCACCAAAGACAAATTTCTTGTGCGTCCAATCACACTTGGCCAATAAAGAATTCTATTCTATTCTATTCTATTCTATTCTATTCTATTCTATTCTATTCTATTCTATTCTATTCTATTCTATTCTATTCTATTCTATGATTTGTCCCCAGATGAGAGGAATTATTAATAAGTCCTTGTGCCTGTCTTTACCATGGACCAGTGTTTCTCATCCTTGGCAACTTGAAGATGCGTGGACTTAACTTCCAGAATTCAAGTCCAAAATCTTCCTGGAGTTGAAGTCCACACATCTTCAAGCTGCCAAGGTTGAGAAAAACTGCCATAGACTGTTTTCTCTTTCAAAGGCTTTCAAATGGAGCGCTCTCTGAAGGCTTTTCTATCTGAAGATCTATTCAAACCAAATCTTACACACACACACACACAAAAAAAAATAGAGGGACCATTAATCTTTAGGCTCAGGCTGGCTGCAGCAAATTTAGCATTCATGCTAAATGTCTACTTATCATCTTCTCATTATGGAGAAATCTATTATGCTTCTACTTAAGCTGAGGTTGGATCCAGACTACTCATATTTAGAGCAATGTCAATACCTCTTGACTAAAATAAATCCCATTAAATCCAGTATATGCCAGCCCTGGATCCAGACCTTACATATCTAGACTGAAGGTACATATTTGTCCTCTTTTTAGATGATGTAGTATTTGGAAAAGGTAGCGGTACATCAGTGGAGAATTAGGATTCACTGAAGCTCTAAAAACTCCTGAAAACAGCCCCAGCCAAATCTGGTAGTAAGACCAAATAAATAGAAAAAATAAATAAAAAAGAATTGCTGTCAATCACTGCCTGGCAGTGAAGTTCTCCAAATGAATTACTTCTATGCCTCCCTCATCATTCCGTGGCATTCATTGGCACTGATCAGTGTTTGATATGGGCATGAGATCAATTCTTGCAATAACCGTCATCATAACATTTAGCTTCCTGGCTTTATCCCTCTTAACCAGTGGAATAGACTACAGTTCATTCTGTTGCAAAGATAATGTTTCAAGCAACAAGGGATGATCCCCCAAAACAGAATGTGTGATGAACCTGGATTATCTTCCCATCTGCTAAGTGATTTATGCCAAATGAGAAGGTAAAGCTAGGATCTAAGCCCAGTCAATCGCCGTTCTGGTTCGGCTTTAACTAATCATTCTCTCTCTCTCTTTTTCTCATAAGTGTCTACGTGTGTGTAGTAGGGCATTAATATGCTAATGTATGAAGTAAGAAAGACAGGAAACCTTGATTGAATTGTTTTATGAAACAGAAGGGGAGATGTTAACATCTTTTTTTTTTTTTTAAAGATAATTATAGAAAATGTTTAGGTTTACAATGAGCGTTTTAGCGGATGTCCATTATTATCATAATCCCTTCATGGGCACGACCTGTTCCACAATTCAGGTGGATCAGGTGCCATGCAATTACATGATGCACGCGTAAATGGGACCCAAGGTGGAATGGTAAAACCTTTCCAGTTACAGTAAGTGAAAGAAAAGGCCAGATCCTCCATATCTAGACTGGTTCATACACTGAGAGTCTTCAGAATAATCGTTAGAATGAAGACATGACAACTGAGAATTCATAGATCCTGGAACATGTTTGTTTCACTGCCATCATCTATGCTCACCAAGGATATAAGAATCTTGTCCAACTTTGTCTACACATAGTGTTCATCATGCTGTATCTATGACACTAGAAACACATGGAATAAGAGGCTGTATCCCTCATGGCTGTAACTTGTAGAACAACCGCTTCTTGCTTCATGGCCACAGAATCCATCCATCCATCCATCCATCCATCATCCATCCATCCACTCATCCAATCCATCATCTATCTATCTATCTATCTATCTATCTATCTATCTATCTATCTATCTATCTATCTATCTATCTATCTATCATCTATCTATCTAATATATCTATATCTCTGTCTGTCTATTATTCTTACCAATAATGCAAGGTGGGGAACATATCTAATATATCTTCTTCCTCCTATTTCCCCCTCAACAACAATCCTGTGAAGTGGGTTGGGCTGACACAGAAAGAGAGGGACTGGCCGAAAGTCAGCCAGCTGCCCTTTCATGGCTAAAACATACTTCAGGACTTCATGTTCTGGTTTGTGACCAGCATTGTATCATGTAGCTAATTCAACCAAACACAAAATGAAGAAGTGTTTATTTTTATCTGTCCTGTATCTTCCGCCATCCTGTCACCTTATAATAATAATAATAATAATAATAATAATAATAATAATAATAATAATAATAATAATAATAATATCAGAGTTGGAAGGGACCTTGTAGGTCATCTAGTCCAACCCCTGCCCGGGCAGGAAACCCTACACCATTTCAGACAAATGGCTATCCAACATTTTCTTAAAGATTTCCAGTGTTGGAGCATTTACAGCTTCTGCAGGCAAGCTGTTCCACTGATTAATTGTTCTAACTGTCAGGAAATTTCTCCGTAGTTCTAGGTTGCTTCTCTCCTTGATTAGTTTCCACCCATAGCTTCTTGTTCTACCTCAGGTGCTTTGGAGAATAGTTTGACTCTCTCTTTGTGGCAACCCCTGAGATATTGGAACACTGCTATCATGTCTCCCCTAGTCCTTCTTTTCATTAAACTAGGCTGTTTTAGAAGCAGCTCTGGTTTGAACTGTGAACAGGTACACATTCAGGAATATGAAACGTTAGCTTTGGTGGTCTCAAAATATTTCCTTCATCGTTTACATCATTTACTTGCCATACAAGGCTGTAATGTGAACCTGTGCAAATTTCAGCTATAGAGTAAACTGTAATTCTAATGTGAAACTGGAGACATTTCAGATGCAAAGTGGTTTAGAATTAATTCTCTGGGTTGCCACACATCTTGAAAAGCTGAAGAACTGAAAAAGTGTCTCAGAATGATAAGATCAGTTACAAGCTTGTCTGATGTCAAATGATTATGCTCAGCACCTACTTCTTCTTGAGAGCTTAGCAAACCAAATTGTAGTTGCTGTGTTACCATCAGTTGATAGCATTAGAAATCAGTTCTGGGCATCATGATTATCATGTAAGCATCTTCCCCATCCAGGCATTAGAAATTATCCAGTGCTTTTTTTTCTTGTACTTTCTTGGTTGATCTTCTTTCTGATTTCCTTTAGGTTTGTGGTTGGTACAAAAAGATCGATTTTTATGCTGGCACGTGCTGTTGATTGACCATATCACTGCAGCATCTCACATAGTTTCGGGTAATTTGGCAAAGTCTGTTTTGGAGGCTTAATGCCTCAATGGAGTGGAAGCATAGCTTTAAAATGTGCATCTTTCTTCTTTGCAATGTGCATCAAATTGCTTTGTCTTTCTCCTCCTTGTAAGTGGATTGCTGATTTTGCAGGTGTGCGATGCTTCACTGAAGCTTTCTATTCCCTGTTCTAAGGTCAGATTTGACTTTGGGGACCATGTCACAAATAATAGCAGATATTCGTCATGCCAGATTTGCCCACTTTATCAGAATGAGGTGCTCAGCTCAGCTTTTTGTGTATTTAAACTGGAGGTTGTAACACAAGATCAGACAGATGATGATAGATAGATAGATAGATAGATAGATAGATAGATAGATAGATAGATAGATAGATAGATAGATAGATAGATAGATAGATAGATAGATAGATGATAGCAATAGCAATAGCACTTTGACTTATATAACGCTTTACATGGCTTTACAGCCCTCTATAAGCAGTTTACAGAGTCAGTATATCACTCTCAAACAATCTGGGCCCTCATTTTACCCACCTAAAAAGGATGGAAGGCTGACTCAACCTTGAGCCTGGTGAGATTTGAACTGCCAAATTGCAGTCAGCTGGCAGCAGAAGCAGCCTGCATACTCCACTCTAACCACTGTGCCACCATGCAGTGATAGATAGATAGATAGATAGATAGATAGATAGATAGATAGATAGATAGATAGATAGATAGATAGATAGATAGATAGATAGACAGACAGACAGACAGATTGTCAGGCCTGGAAACCATACTAGACTTTAGGGTTCCAAACGCTGCCACATTTTCCCCTGAGGGGAAGAAGGGGGGCTGAGGGGTATGGTAACATTCTTCAAGTGGTCAAGGTCAGATGGTGTTCACATCTGCAGGAAGAGTGGCAAGAAGATATTCGAATGAACTGGGAGAATGTGGGACCATGTGACAATCAAAGGGGTCAGGGGGGTGGGTCTCTTGGGGTTTGTATAACTGGGAAAAGAATCCGGAAGTTCAGTTTTGGAATTTCACTCATCGTGTGCCAGTTTCCTCATGCTAGTAAAGAACTCTGAAAAACAATGGCTTCTGAGTTTTTTTTATGCAGAAGAGGTTTTTCTGGAACCTTGACAGATAGATAGATAGATAGATAGATAGATAGATAGATAGATAGATAGATAGATAGATAGATAGATAGATAGATAGATAGACAGACAGACAGACAGACAGACAGACAGACAGACAGACACACATAGACAGATAGACAGACAGACAAAGAAAGACGGACAGACTGACAGACATGTAATTTTTTTAAAAGCCCAAACTTGCAAGATAATCAAATCTGCAACCTTCCTGTTTAGAATTTTTAAAACTTTAAGTATTAAATATGTAAATGAGAAAATTATTTTGAATCTTGTTTTTAAATTCTTCTTTGTGGGATAGAGCAGAAAGCTGAGACAATGCTTGGAAAGATTGCCTTTCATGAGCCAAACCGCCACTTCTTGCTTCATATTTATCTTTCCTTACCAACCTCATTCATTGTTGTGTTGTTGCTATTTTGCTCCCTCAGCCTCAACATTTAGACTAAATGTCTCAGTAGAAAAAAAAACAAACTTCCCAAGAACGAGAGGTGGAAAGCAGTAAGATATTGTATGTGTCAGAGGTGGGTTTCAACAGGTTCTGACCAGTTCTGGAGAACCAGTAGTTAAAAATGCTTTCTAAAAGCAACAAAAAAAAGAGGTTCTGATGATCGCACAACACAGCTGTGAACATCGGAACCTTTTAACCTTTTAAAGCATTTTTAACCTTTTAAACCATTTCCAGAGAACTGGTAGTAAAAATTTTGAAACCGACCACTGGTAGGTGTACAGACACACAAATGCATACATTCCCCTTCTTCATTTTAGTGTGACTCAATTTTGAGTCAAAGGCTGCAGGATTTGGAATGTCTTCCTTGAATGAAAATAGGAGAAACACTCTTAAAATTTACGGGATTAATCAAAAGCTCAGGACAAAGTTCAACTTGATTTCAGTTAATGAGCTTTTCCCCACCTATGTATTTAACAATTAATTGATTTACTAGCTGGTGACTAATTAGCTACTAAAGTAGGATCTGGATTTTATGTAGGATGTTAAATTTCCCAAACAACTTGGACCTAGAGTGCCTAATAGATCAGGGGTCTCCAAAAGCTGGCTGGGGAATTCTGGGAGTTGAAGTTCGCCAGGCTTAAAGTGGCCAAGGTTGGAGACCCCTGTAATAGACAATTTTCACTGTTATGTATGTATGTGAAATTATAGGCAGGTGTGTCGGTACGCACACCTACAAGTACAGAATGTCACCGAAGACTTCCGGTATGGCTCCGCTCATTGAGAAGCAGCTTTGATTAGGCTGCTAACTCCCTAGTCTGTAGAGCTGTCAGGACATCGTAAATCTGTTTGTAAGAAGACTGCAAGCCCCTGAGGATATATTTGCTGTGAAGATAGGAGAGAAGAAAGCAAATGGCGGTTTTGTGGAATGTGTGTACTGGAAACAAAAGTTAAAGAAATGCTTACTAACAGCTAGTGTCGAATTAGAAGATATATAGGAAGATACTGATTAAATGGAAGAAACGAGAATTTTATGATTTATATTTTTTCTTCTTCTTTGGGATTATAGTGATTTAGAAGTACAGAATGTCACCCTAGGGGTATTGACATTTTGACCTTATTTGTGGTGGCTACTGCATTCTGGGAATTCTTGCCTCCATGAACTTACTGAGTCACTGACTCTATTGCCATGTATTTTAGATGCTTCTTGAAGATCCATCAAGCTTTTTTTTTTTTTTAATGGGAATGTTGGGTGATTTTTTTTGTTTGTTTCAGCAATTTGGATTCAAAATGTTGGATGCAAAATGTGATTTGGAACACCTGTAAGTATGCATGTAAGCTCTATTGGAAAGATCTTAAAGCAGCTATAGCCTTTCCTGAATTCCCATAAGTGCTTCCCACAACAGATGCACGATTCTGGAAAAAGATGCTTAAGGACTAAGATGTTCCTCACTGGGGCTATTTATTCACCCATTTATCCACCTGCCTAATCCTAATTTTTATATCAATTTTATCTAATTGTATACTTTATATTTATAAACTGATGCTTTTATAGATGATGATGACGATCATCATCATCATCATTTAATGACCCCATAATCCCTTGCGGGGCAACTAAATGGAGCTAGCAGAATGTTTTAATGACCAGATGCCCTTCCTGTTGCCAATGCGGAGCCTCTTTCAGCAGATATATTCTCATTGTGCCCAGAGGGAGAAATATCTGCCTCTACCTAGGATTGAAGTTACAGCCTCTTGATTGTGAGGTGAGAGCTCCACCTCTAGGCCACCACAACACTCTGCATGATGATGATGATGATGATACATTAAAATTAGAAATTGACTGCAACTTTTAGAAAGGTTGATGTCTAAGGAGATTCTCAGGCATCCAAGTCATGGTTGTCCCAAAGGTACTTTTTCAAGAAGCAACTGGATTTTTTGGTTTTTTCCAGAAACGGACAAAAAATGACAACATAAATTGCAGTCACATGACTGCAGAATACACAGAACTGATTGTAAAGGTGCACCGCCACAATCGCCCAAAATAAGGTCATGGACAATGAAGGTGTGTGCCCACCATTGTAATTTCAGAACTGGGTTGTAAATAGCTTTTGGTGAGAATCTCTCTTAATGTTGAACAGTTGCTAAGTGACTGGTCATTAAACAAGGACTACCTGCATATTCTCCCTTTTTTAGTGGCTGTGTATTGGGCTTTTGCTTTTAATCTACAGTACAGGGGTGAAATCCAGCAGGTTCTGACAGGTTCTGGAGAACCGGTAGTGGAAATTTTGAGTAGTTCAGAGAACTGGCAAATGTCACCTCTGGTTGGACTCAGAGTGAGGTGGAATGGAGATTTTGCAATATCCTTCCCCCAGGCATGAGGAGGGAATGGGGATTTTGCAGTATCCTTCCCCTGGAGTGGGGTAGGAATGAAGATTTTGCGGTATCCTTCCCCTGCCATGCCCACCAAGCCACGACACGCGCACCAAGCCATGACACGCCCACCAAGCCACACCCCCAGAACCAGTAGTAAAAAAATTTGAATTTTACTACTGCTACAGTATGTGCTGCCTTGGGTTGCAATGAATTGGGTGGCCCTAGAAAATCATAAATAAGTGCATAACCTTGCAATCCACCCATTGCACCAAAATCTCTTTCTCTTTTGAAAGACCTGTTGAAAACCATTCTTCACCCAATAAATTGAACAAGGACTATAGGGAGTGGGTGGGCTGGAAGCAAGTCGTTTGTATTTTTGCTAAGCACTTCTATTACGCACTTGCGTATTCTCCTTTGCAATCAAAGCATAGATGTCACAGAGCAGGCATAGACTTAGTAGCAACTTGTACATTGGAACTCGCCTCGACTGGAAAGAGAAGGGTGTGAGCATTCCAAAGAGAAGCCATAACCCTGGGATTCACTCTGCGTTCGGGGGGAAAAACCTCTGAGCTTATCACATTTTGCATGCCGGGAAAAAAAAAATCCCATTGTTTCCTTTCCCATCAATGTCTCCAGTTCAATGGCTTTACCAGAACACTCGTGAAGAGAACATTCACGGCTGTTCTGTGTATGCTAAAGCCACTGCTGAAAATTTAAGAGCCCTGGCAAATATCCCCCTCCGACATCAGATGCTATTCAGGCAGTTCTGGAAGATCTGCAGAGCTGGGTTTTAAAACTCACACTTCTCATTAATAATTCATAAGTTTGTGACGCCCGCTT
Source organism: Ahaetulla prasina (assembly GCF_028640845.1). NCBI lineage: Eukaryota > Metazoa > Chordata > Lepidosauria > Squamata > Colubridae > Ahaetulla > Ahaetulla prasina. The sequence continues at coordinate 95,939,088 of NC_080544.1, read as the reverse complement.
CCTACTTGCATCTGATGGTTAATAGAACAGAACAGAACGGAACAGAATAACAGAGTTGGAAGGGACCTTGTAGGTCATCTAGTCCAACCCCCTGCCCAAGCAGGAGACCCTTACACCAGTTCTGAAAGATGGCATTCCAGTCTCTTCTTGAAAGCCTCCAGCGACGAAGCTCCCACAACGTCGGAGGGCAAGCTGTTCCATCGGTTTGCTTGTTATCATTGTCAGAAAATTTCTCCTTATTTCTAGGTTGAATCTCTCCTTGATCAGTTTCCATCCATTATTTCTTGGCTGGCCTTCGGTGGGGCTTTGGAAAATAGGTTGACCTCTCCCCCTCCTCTCTGTGACAGCCCCTCAAATATTGGAACACTGCTATCATGCTCATAGGGAATTACAGATTTGCATTAGGACTGTGACCAGTGGGTCTTCAGCATGACTGAACAGCTCTACCTATAAATAACAGGTTGCCCGGATACAGAAATGTAACCTATGAAAGAGAAAAGTACTACAGATGTCCTACCTTACAGAGGAAGGTATTTTAATGGCAGGTGTTTGTTTGTTTTTAAAGTCTGCTTTCAAAGACATGCTTTCTTCAAATAATGGCACAAGAGAGCAGGGTTAAGATCAAAAATATTGCTGGTAGTCCTCATTTAGTGACTGCAATTCATTCTGGTGACACAGTCATTAAGCAGACCACACAGAGAGAGAGATTCTGCTGATAGCACTGGTTGCTTCTGTCATTCAAATATTTTTGTCTTGTACGGTGCCCTAGGCCTGACCCTTTATTCCCCTACTTAGGACAAAGAGATCTTTTAAATAAGCTATTGCTTCTTCTACTGCTTTTCTTCAGAGCAGCACAAAAAACTATCTGCAAGTTAACGAGCTCAGTTCTCTGACCTTATTTCCTTGAGTAGAACACCTGCAGCAAGTTGTCTGAAACTGACCAGACCTTAATCAGTTTCACACTGGAAGCTTTTATTGTCTTAAATGCAGACATTGGTTGCCTTCGTTCTTTCATCGCCCTCCTAAATGTCAAGCCTGAAGCTGCGATGGGTGTATTACTTGGAACCCGGACACCTATTTTCAAATGGCCACTATCTGAGCAGTCATTAAATGAGGAATCCTGGTATAGAACAACAGAACAAGCTAAGCACCTAGAAAGCAGGATGAGTCAGTGCAGACGTCACCTGATACCAGCCTTTCTTAGCCATAAAACTTTAATCCTGCTTTGTTGCAGTACATCAACTTTTTGAGAAAGTTGTTTATTTTCTTCCAAAGGCTCATTCCGTGTACCTTCTTTATAAATTCCAGGAATATTTATGCCAAGCTGGGTGACTTCACTTCACTGACTTTTTTTTTTAAAAAAAAAGATAATTATAGAAAATGTTTAGGTTTACAATGAGCGTTTTAGCGGATGTCCATTGTTATCATAATCCCTTCATGGGCACGACCAGTTCCACAATTCAGGTGGATCAGGTGCCATGCAATTACATGATGCACGTGTAAATGGGACCTAAGGTGGAATGGTAAAACCTTTCCAGTTACAGTAAGTGAAAGAAAAGGCCAGATCCTCCATATCTAGACTGGTTCATATGCCGAGAGTCTTCAGAATAATCGTTAGAATGAAGACATGACAACTGAGAATTCATGGATCCTGGAACATGTTTGTTTCACTGCCATCATCTATGCTCACCAAGGATATAAGAATCTTGTCCAACTTTGTGTACACATAGTGTTCATCATGCTGTATCTATGACACTAGAAACACATGGAATAAGAGGCTGTATCCCTCATGGCTGTAACTTGTAGAACAACCGCTTCTTGCTTCATGGCCATAGAATCCATCCATCCATCCATCCATCCATCCATCCATCCATCCATCCATCATCCATCCATCCACTCATCCAATCCATCATCTATCTATCTATCTATCTATCTATCTATCTATCTATCTATCTATCTATCTATCTATCTATCTAATATATCTATATCTCTATCTGTCTATTATTCTTACCAATAATGCAAGGTGGGGAACATATCTAATATATCTTCTTCCTCCTATTTCCCTCTCAACAACAATCCAGTGAAGTGAGTTGGGCTGACACAGAAAGAGAGGGACTGGCCAAAAGTCAGCCAGCTGCCCTTTCATGGTTAAAACATACTTCAGGACTTCATGTTCTGGTTAGTGACCAGCATTGTATCATGTAGCTAATTCAACCAAACACAAAATGAAGAAGTGTTTATTTTTATCTGTCCTGTATCTTCCGCCATCCTGTCACCTTATGAGTTTTTTAAAAATATTTTTTAAAACATTAAAATAGTTTTATAATAATAATAATAATAATAATAATAATAATAATAATAATAATAATAATAATAATAATAATAATAATAATAATAATAATAATAATAATAATAATAATAATAATAATATCAGAGTTGGAAGGGACCTTGGAGGTCTTCTAGTCCAACCCCCTGCCCGGGCAGGAAACCCTACACCATTTCAGACAAATGGCTATCCAACATTTTCTTAAAGATTTCCAGTGTTGGAGCATTTACAGCTTCTGCAGGCAAGCTGTTCCACTGATTAATTGTTCTAACTGTCAGGAAATTTCTCCGTAGTTCTAGGTTGCTTCTCTCCTTGATTAGTTTCCACCCATTGCTTCTTGTTCTACCCTCAGGTGCTTTGGAGAATAGTTTGACTCCCTCTTCTTTGTGGCAACCCCTGAGATATTGGAACACTGCTATCATGTCTCCCCTAGTCCTTCTTTTCATTAAACTAGGCTGTTTTAGAAGCAGCTCTGGTTTGAACTGTGAACAGGTACACATTCAGGAATATGAAACGTTAGCTTTGGTGGTCTCAAAATATTTCCTTCATCGTTTACATCATTTACTTGCCATACAAGGCTGTAATGTGAACCTGTGCAAATTTCAGCTATAGAGTAAACTGTAATTCTAATGTGAAACTGGAGACATTTCAGATGCAAAGTGGTTTAGAATTAATTCTCTGGGTTGCCACACATCTTGAAAAGCTGAAGAACTGAAGAAGTGTCTCAGAATATTAAGATCAGTTACAAGCTTGTCTGATGTCAAATGATTATGCTCAGCACCTACTTCTTCTTGAGAGTTTAGCAAACTAAATTGTAGTTGCTGTGTTACCATCAGTTGATAGCATTAGAAATCAGTTCTGGGCATCATGATTATCATGTAAGCATCTTCCCCATCCAGGCATTAGAAATTATCCAGTGCTTTTTTTTCTTGTACTTTCTTGGTTGATCTTCTTTCTGATTTCCTTTAGGTTTGTGGTTGGTACAAAAAGATCGATTTTTATGCTGGCACGTGCTGTTGATTGACCATATCACTGCAGCATCTCACATAGTTTCGGGTAATTTGGCAAAGTCTGTTTTGGAGGATTAATGCCTCAATTGAGTGGAAGCATAGCTTTAAAATATGCATCTTTCTTCTTTGCAATGTGCATCAAATTGCTTTGTCTTTCTCCTCCTTGTAAGTGGATTGCTGATTTTGCAGGTGTGCGATGCTTCACTGAAGCTTTCTATTCCCTGTTCTAAGGTCAGATTTGACTTTGGGGACCATGTCACAAATAATAGCAGATATTCGTCATGCCAGATTTGCCCACTTTATCAGAATGAGGTGCTCAGCTCAGCTTTTTGTGTATTTAAACTGGAGGTTGTAACACAAGATCAGACAGATGATGATAGATAGATAGATAGATAGATAGATAGATAGATAGATAGATAGATAGATAGATAGATAGATAGATAGATAGATAAATAGATAGATGATAGCAATAGCAATAGCACTTTGACTTATATAATGCTTTACAGGGCTTTACAGCCCTCTATAAGCAGTTTACAGAGTCAGTATATCACTCTCAAACAATCTGGATCCTCATTTTACCCACCTAAAAAGGATGGAAGGCTGACTCAACCTTGAGCCTGGTGAGATTTGAACTGCCAAATTGCAATCAGCTGGCAGCAGAAGCAGCCTGCATACTCCACTCTAACCACTGTGCCACCATGAATAGATAGATAGATAGATAGATAGATAGATAGATAGATAGATAGATAGATAGACAGACAGACAGACAGACAGACAGACAGACAGACAGACATATGATAGACACACATAGACAGATAGACAGACAGACAAAGAAAGACAGACTGACTGACATGTAATTTTTTTAAAAGCCCAAACTTGCAAGATAATCAAATCTGCAAGCTTCCTGTTTAGAATTTTTAAAACTTTAAGTATTAAATATGTAAATGAGAAAATTATTTTGAATCTTGTTTTTAAATTCTTCTTTGTGGGATAGAGCAGAAAGCTGAGACAATGCTTGGAAAGATTGCCTTTCATGAGCCAAACCGCCACTTCTTACTTCATATTTATCTTTCCTTATCAACCTCATTCATTGTTGTGTTGTTGCTATTTTGCTCCCTCTGCCTCAACATTTAGACTAAATGTCTCAGTAGAAAAAAAAACAAACTTCCCAAGAATGAGAGGTGGAAAGCAGTAAGATATTGTATGTGTCAGAGGTGGGTTTCAACAGGTTCTGACCAGTTCTGGAGAACCAGTAGCGGAAATTTTGAGTAGTTTGGAGAACCGGTAGTAAACATTCTGGCTGGCCCCGCCCCCATCTATTCTCTGCCTCCGAAGTCCCAGCTGATCGGGAGGGAATGGGGATTTTGCAGTATCCTTCCCCTGGAGTGGGGTGGGAATGGAGATTTTACAGTATCCTTCCCCTGCCACACCCACCAAACCACGCCCACCAAGCCACGCCCACAGAACTGGTAGTAAAAATTTTGAAACCGACCACTGGTAGGTGTACAGACACACAAATGCGTACATTCCCCTTCTTCATTTTACACTCCTCAGTGTGACTCAATTTTGAGTCAAAGGCTGCAGGATTTGGAATGTCTTCCTTGAATGAAAATAGGAGAAACACACTTAAAATTTACGGGATTAATCAAAAGCTCAGGACAAAGTTCAACTTGATTTCAGTTAATGAGCTTTTCCCCACCTATGTATTTAACAATTAATTGATTTACTAGCTGGTGACTAATTAGCTACTAAAGTAGGATCTGGATTTTATGTAGGATGTTAAATTTCCCAAACAACTTGGACCCAGAGTGCCTAATAGATTAGGGGTCTCCAAAAGCTGGCTGGGGAATTCTGGGAGTTGAAGTTTGCCAGGCTTAAAGTGGCCAAGGTTGGAGACCCCTGTAATAGACAATTTTCACTGTTATGTATGTATGTGAAATTACAGGCAGGTGTGTCGGTACGCATGCCTACAAGTACAGAATGTCACCGAAGACTTCCGGTATGGCTCCGCTCGTTGAGAAGCAGCTTTGATTAGGCTGCTAACTCCCTAGTCTGTAGAGCTGTCAGGACATCGTAAATCTGTTTGTAAGAAGACTGCAGGCCCCTGAGGATATATTTGCTGTGAAGATAGGAGAGAAGAAAGCAAATGGCGGTTTTGTGGAATGTGTGTACTGGAAACGAAAGTTAAAGAAATGCTTACTAACAGCTAGTGTCGAATTAGAAGATATATAGGAAGATACTGATTAAATGGAAGAAACGAGAATTTTATGATTTATATTTTTTCTTCTTCTTTGGGATTATAGTGATTTAGAAGAAAAGTACAGAATGTCACCCTAGGGGTATTGACATTTTGGCCTTATTTTTGGTGGCTACTGCATTCTGGGAATTCTTGCCTCCATGAACTTACTGAGTCACTGACTCTATTGCCATGTATTTTAGATGCTTCTTGAAGATCCATCAAGCTTTTTTTTTTTTTTAATGGGAATGTTGGGTGATTTTTTTTGTTTGTTTCAGCAATTTGGATTCAAAATGTTGGATGCAAAATGTGATTTGGAACACCTGTAAGTATGCATGTAAGCTCTGTTGGAAAGATCTTAAAGCAGCTATAGCCTTTCCTGAATTCCCATAAGTGCTTCCCACAACAGATGCACGATTCTGGAAAAAGATGCTTAAGGACTAAGATGTTCCTAACTGGGGCTATTTATTCACCCATTTATCCACCTGCCTAATACTAATTTTTATATCAATTTTATCTAATTGTATACTTTATATTTATAAACTGATGCTTTTATAGATGATGATGACGATCATCATCATCATCATTTAATGACCCCATAATCCCTTGCGGGGCAACTAAATGGAGCTAGCAGAATGTTTTAATGACCGGATGCCCTTCCCGTTGCCAATGCGGAGCTTCGTTCAGCAGATATATTCTCATTGTGCCCAGAGAGAGAAATATCTGCCTCTATCTAGGATTGAAGTTACAGCCTCTTGATTGTGAGGTGAGAGCTCCACCTCTAGGCCACCACAACACTCTGCATGATGATGATGATGATGATACATTAAAATTAGAAATTGACTGCAACTTTTAGAAAGGTTGATGTCTAAGGAGATTCTCAGTCATCCAAGTCATGGTTGTCCCAAAGGTACTTTTTCAAGAGGCAACTGGATTTTTTGGTTTTTTCCAGAAACGGACAAAAAATGACAACATAAATTGCAGTCACATGACTGCAGAATACACAGAACTGATTGTAAAGGTGCACCGCTTGCCAATCGCCCAAAATAAGGTCACGGGACAATGAAGGTGTGTGCCCACCATTGTAATTTCAGAACTGGGTTGTAAATAGCTTTTGGTGAGAATCTCTCTTAATGTTGAACAGTTGCTAAGTGACTGGTCATTAAACAAGGACTACCTGCATATTCTCCCTTTTTTAGTGGCTGTGTATTGGGCTTTTGCTTTTAATCTACAGTACAGGGGTGAAATCCAGCAGGTTCTGACAGGTTCTGGAGAACCGGTAGTGGAAATTTTGAGTAGTTTGGAGAAACGGCAAATACCACCTCTGGCTGGCCCCAGAGTGGGGTGGGAATGGAGATTTTGCAATATCCTTCCCCCAGGCGTGAGGAGGGAATGGGGATTTTGCAGTATCCTTCCCCTGGAGTGGGGTAGGAATGGAGATTTTGTAGTATCCTTCCCCTGGAGTGGGGTGGGAATGAAGATTTTGCGGTATCCTTCCCCTGTCATGCCCACCAAGCCATGCCCACCAAGCCACGACACGCCCACCAAGCAACGACACGCCCACCAAGCCACACCCCCAGAACCAGTAGTAAAAAAATTTGAATTTTACTACTGCTACAGTATGTGCTGCCTTGGGTTGCAATGAATTGGGTGGCCCTAGAAAATCATAAATAAGTGCATAACCTTGCAATCCACCCATTGCACCAAAATCTCTTTCTCTTTTGAAAGATCTGTTGAAAACCATTCTCCACCCAATAAATTGAACAAGGACTATAGGGAGCGGGTGGGCTGGAAGCAAGTCGTTTGTATTTTTGCTAAGCGCTACTATTAAGCACTTGCGTATTCTCCTTTGCAATCAAAGCATAGATGTCACAGAGCAGGCATAGACTTAGTAGCAACTTGTACATTGGAACTCGCCTCGACTGGAAAGAGAAGGGTGTGAGCGTTCCAAAGAGAAGCCATAACCCTGGGATTCACTCTGCGTTCGGGGGGGGAAAACCTCTGAGCTTATCACACTTTGCATGCCGGGAAAAAATAAATCCCATTGTTTCCTTTCCCATCAATGTCTCCAGTTCAATGGCTTTACCAGAACACTCGTGAAGAGAACATTCACGGCTGTTCTGTGTATGCTAAAGCCACTGCTGAAAATTTAAGAGCCCTGGCAAATATCCCCCTCCGACATCAGATGCTATTCAGGCAGTTCTGGAAGATCTGCAGAGCTGGGTTTTAAAACTCACACTTCTCATTAATAATTCATAAGTTTGTGCCGCCCGCTTCCTACTTGCATCTGATGGGTAATAGAACAGAACGGAACGGAACAGAATAACAGAGTTGGAAGGGACCTTGTAGGTCATCTAGTCCAACCCCCTGCCCAAGCAGGAGACCCTTACACCAGTTCTGAAAGATGGCACTCCAGTCTCTTCTTGAAAGCCTCCAGCGACGAAGCTCCCACAACGTCGGAGGGCAAGCTGTTCCATCGGTTTGCTTGTTATCATTGTCAGAAAATTTCTCCTTATTTCTAGGTTGAATCTCTCCTTGATCAGTTTCCATCCATTATTTCTTGGCTGGCCTTCGGTGGGGCTTTGGAAAATAGGTTGACCTCTCCCCCTCCTCTCTGTGACAGCCCCTCAAATATTGGAACACTGCTATCATGCTCATAGGGAATTACAGATTTGCATTAGGACTGTGACCAGTGGGTCTTCAGCATGACTGAACAGCTCTACCTATAAATAACAGGTTGCCCGGATACAGAAATGTAACCTATGAAAGAGAAAAGTACTACAGATGTCCTACCTTACAGAGGAAGGTATTTTAATGGCAGGTGTTTGTTTGTTTTTAAAGTCTGCTTTCAAAGACATGCTTTCTTCAAATAATGGCACAAGAGAGCAGGGTTAAGATCAAAAATATTGCTGGTAGTCCTCATTTAGTGACTGCAATTCATTCTGGTGACACAGTCATTAAGCAGACCACACAGAGAGAGAGATTCTGCTGATAGCACTGGTTGCTTCTGTCATTCAAATATTTTTGTCTTGTACGGTACCCTAGGCCTGACCCTTTATTCCCCTACTTAGGACAAAGAGATCTTTTAAATAAGCTATTGCTTCTTCTACTGCTTTTCTTCAGAGCAGCACAAAAAACTATCTGCAAGTTAACGAGCTCAGTTCTCTGACCTTATTTCCTTGAGTAGAACACCTGCAGCAAGTTGTCTGAAACTGACCAGACCTTAATCAGTTTCACACTGGAAGCTTTTATTGTCTTAAATGCAGACATTGGTTGCCTTCGTTCTTTCATCGCCCTCCTAAATGTCAAGCCTGAAGCTGCGATGGGTGTATTACTTGGAACCCGGACACCTAATTTCAAATGGCCACTATCTGAGCAGTCATTAAATGAGGAATCCTGGTATAGAACAACAGAACAAGCTAAGCACCTAGAAAGCAGGCTGAGTCAGTGCAGACGTCACCTGATACCAGCCTTTCTCTTAGCCATAAAAACTTTAATCCTGCTTTGCTGCAGTACATCAACTTTTTGAGAAAGTTGTTTTCTATTTTCTTCCAAAGGCTCATTCCGTGTACCCTTCTTTATAAATTCCAGGAATATTTATGCCAAGCTGGGTGACTTCACTTCACTGACTTTTTTTTTTAATCAATCACAACAAGATACTTATGTACCCATAACTTCATCTTCTAAGTCTGATTTAAGTTAGTACTCGAACTTGTTTAATGTGATCTATAGAATCCCTCCACCACTTTGCTTCCCCTCCTTTCCGCTGGCACTGTTGTTGAGCAAAAGGAAACACAATTCCAGATAGAAAAGAACATCTCAGTTAAAAATCTGTCCTGCCTGTTATTTCTGATCGTGGTATAAATATACAGTCATAATTGTGACTGTAAGATAGACAGACAGACAGACAGACAGACAGACAGACAGACAGACAGACAGACAGACAGAGACAGAGGTAGATGGTAGATGATAGATGATAGATAGATAGATGATGGATGGATGGATGGATGGATGGATGGATGGATGATAGATGGATGGATGGATGGATAGATAGATAGATAGATAGATAGATAGATAGATAGATAGATAGATAGATAGATGGATGGATGGATGGATGGATGGATGGATGGATGGATGGATGATAGATGGATGGATGGATGGATAGATAGATAGATAGATAGATAGATAGATAGATAGATGGATGGATGGATGGATGGATGGATGGATGGATGGATGGATAGATAGATAGATAGATAGATAGATAGATAGATAGATAGATAGATAGATAGATAGATAGATAGATAGATAGATATGAGAGAGAGAGAAAGAGAGAAAGACAGACAGACACACACACACACAGAGATAAAGATACACAAACATATACACATATACATATGCTGTATGTATATGCGTGTATAGGTAGTCGTCTACTTACGACCACAATTGCACCCAAAATTTTTGGTTCCTAAGTGAGATATTTTTAAATTAATTTTGCCCCCATGTTATGAACTTTCTTGTCACAGTTGTTAAGTGAATGCTGCATTTAGTAACCTGGTTCTTAAGTGAATCTGGCTTACCCATTGATTTTGCTTGTCAGAAGGTCGCAAAAAGGTGTTCGCATGACTTTGGGACACAGTTGCAAGCACCTGAATTTTGACCACATGAACTTGGAGATGCTGCAAAGGTCAAAACTGTAGATAGATAGATGATAGATAGATAGATAAATGGAAATGGGCTGGGCTGGTTACATTGGAAAAAGAACTGATGGCAGGTTTATCAAAGCAGTCATAGAATGGATCCCGCTTGATCAAAAGCGACCACAAATGACACCTAAAATAAGGTGGATCAATGACATCAGATAGTATTGAGGGTTCAGTTGACAAATGAAAGCTCAGGATCATATTGGTTGGAAACATGCAAAAGAGGCTTCATCCTGCAGTGGATAGAGAATGGCTAAAATGATGATGATGCTATATAAACATACAAATACATATTTATACTTAACCTCTGTTAAAGAAAACAATTTGTGTGTAAGAGAATGATGTATGTGTGTGTGTGTGTGTGTATAAACACACAACACACACACACGCGCGCGCACGCACACACACACACAATATACCCACAATCACAATCTTGTATAGCGATATTGTGTTCCACAACTGGGCTTCTTCATTTTGATGTACAACTTCTTTTTTCTTTGAATGTATAATGCTGAAATCCTTTTTAAAAAAATTGACAGGTAGGGCATCTGCTAGCCTAAGATGGCACAGATAGATAATATAAATGCAATCAAAATGACTTCTCTCTGCATCAGAGATACCACCTGTTCTGCAACCAAAGCCAGTTACAAATTATTCAGTGTGGAAATGGATGGATGCTGAAGTGTTGTGAGCATTCTGGAGAGCAGGTTCTAATCTAAGCAACAATTTGTGAAGCAGGTTTGATGACTGTTAACAGAAAAGATACTCATGTACTGGATATATATTTGTCAGGCATAAAAGATCAAGTTCACACATGAAGGACCAGTTAAACTGATTTATTACTAAACAACTTATGTACAGGAATCTTCTCAACTAATGGTTAGCACTTGCTAAGAGTTAGATAAGGGTCAATGGAATTTGTTTTTGTGTATGTGTGTGTTGTTGGATTTAGTCCACTTGTGGCTACATAGGGATTAGAGGCTGATCTCTCTTTTAACTCCAGCCTCTGGTTCTGCCACTCCTTCCCAACATCATTTTAGTGATAGGTAAAGCCTAGCACAGTATGGTGAACCTTTTGGGCTCAGCATGTTAAAAATTTGGAAAATGCCTAACTAGACTCTGCTGGCACCTCAATATGATTTATATATTTGTTTATTTAAAAAATACACAAAATCATTGTGTGTGATCCCCAGAATCTGCCATACTCCGCTTACCACTGTTCTTCTCTCTCTTGACAGACTCCTGAGGCCTACCTGAGGCAACTCCAGGTCACACCAGGTCTTTGTTCATGAAACGGTTTTGTAGAATGCCCTGCCATGGCCTCTGCCGCCTCAAAAAACCACAATAAAGCAGGTCACATTCCCACAGGATTTTAGGAATTTTTAGAGGTGGAGCCAGAGCACAGTCCTGTCATACAAATTCTGGAAGCCACACAAGAGCAGACACCATTCTCATGCAGCTAGTGTTGTGGTCTGCCAGCAGCCTGGGATCTGGCAGCAGAGTTGAACAGTGAGGATAATGGGCCAGGATAATGGGGAGGATAATGGGCCAGTCCTGGAGTCAGGGGAAGGCCTGGATGAGGGCTCTGCATCGGAGGAAGAGATGGGGCCAGGGCCATCTGGGAGCGATGTGTGGACTCCGGAGCCTCCAGAGGTGGACAGCAGAGAGGCAGAGTGTTCTGTCCCCTCCCTTCCTTCCCAAAACCATACACCAGCCGAGGCTGTCTGCCAGCAATTTATTTACACTTGGCCGGGTTTCTTCTGGCAACAAAAGTTCTGGCAACATTCCTTCACATGCCAGCCAAGTCCTTATCAAGTAGCAGTGTGCCGACAGACCATTGCCAGGGCAACCAGGAGTCTGCAGGATGATCTAAAGTACTCACAAGTAATCCCAGCCTTCAGTCCAAAGCAGTCAAAGAGCCAGTAGTCTGTAACTTTGTCCGACACAAGGGCCTACAGAGCACTCTCCCTGCTTTTATCCCCTGTGGGGTGTGGCTCCATGACTCAGCACTCCCTGGGCCTGCCCCACCTTTTCCTCTGCTGTGCACTCTTATCTCGGCGTCGCTGTTTCGCATCTAGCCAAGATTGATCCTCAGCAGCTGGTTCTTGGGGCGTTGCCAGGGAGGAGGAGGGGTCAGGGGAAAGAGGCCTTGTCAGCTCCTCCTCCTTCTCCTCCTCCTCCTCCTCCTCCTGGCCTGCAGCTGGAATCTGGGATGGTGCCAGGGAAGAGGAGGGTCCAGGGGGGGAAGGATGCCTTGCCAGCTCCTCCTCCTCACTCTCCGAGTCATCTGGCTCCAGGAGGCCAGGCTCGGGGGCCGGAGCCACAACACAGAGGAACAGGAGGAGCCTGCTCCTAGTGCACGCATGCGAAGAGCTTCCAGAAGGCAAGAGCAGCTGAAGAAAAAAGGGCAATTTAGGAGTAAGGCAAGAAGATGATTGGCCACTCCTATTAGGCTTAAAAGTGCAGCAACGAGCCGTTGGATTCTTTGTAGGAAAGCAACATTGATTTTCATGTTTCTTGTTGCGTCTCTTGAACTTTGTGGAGTTTTTGGCAAGAAAATCCTTTGGCAGGTTGCCAAAGACATCAAAGGTTGATGATAAGGCCGAGGGACTGGTTTTTAAGAATTTTGTTTTGTACTAAGCTGAGAATGAATTAATTTCAGAAGCTGCAGCCTCCAAAAATTATGTGAGAATTCTTCTGCAGCCTCCAAAAATTATGTGAGAATAGGGTGTGCTTTCAAGAATAGTAATCCCATGTCATGAATGCTGATATGTGACCCAAAACATTGCAGTGTGTCACCTTTGACACACATGTCATAGGTTCACATCACTGTTCTGGCATCCAGCTCGCTAACCTAGCAGAAGAAGAGTCAAACAGATCTAGATATAGATCAAAGATTTGTTCTTTGAGGAAAAGCAATGCCTCGGAGTTCGATTTGTAATGCGCCCATTACAAATCGAACTCTGAGGCATCGTGCATGTCTGCCTGGAAAGTAGAAGACTGGGAACTCAAATTAACAATTTCTTAGACAAAGAGTGGGCAGAGTGATAAAGAAGGGGCAAAAAATAAATCCTTAACCTTCTATCTTGGTGTTTTTCAAACTTGACAACTTTAAGATCGATAGATTTCAATTCCCAGAATTCCCAAGCCAGCATGAAAAATTCCCAGAATTCTAACTGGGGAAATTTGGGAGTTGAAATGTACACGTTTTAAAATTGCCAAGGTTGAGAAAGACAGCAAGTCTTTCTAAGTCTTACAGATCTCTTGGGCTCGGTGCTGGAGTGCCTTAGAGTTACACCTCAAACTGAAATAAGGCATCATCTTGACTTTGCATTCTTTTCTCTTCAGTATTCAGTATTCTGCACTGTGAGATTTAAACTGCTTTGTTGAAGTCTATCACCCAAAGGTTATCACCAAAACAAAGAAGTTAAAAGCCAATCAATGGCAAGAATTTTAGACTGCAATCTGGAATAAACTCCATAGAATTGGCAGTTGAGTTCTCTTCTGAGTTACAGGCATAAAACATTACACTGATTGAGACATTATTGATTGACATCTGTTTTAAATCTGCATATGGAAATGGCAGGAAAAAAAAGCAGCTCTCAAAGCAATGAAGGTGTAGCGGAAAGTAAAAATGCAGAAGCAGCATTTATCAAGGCTGTGCGAAGCTTCAAAGGGATTGCTTGGAATTAATGAATCTTTGATTGAATCAACCCATCCAAGCTGATTTGTGAATCAAAGCAGAGGTGGCTTCAATGCAGCAAATCACTTTTCAGGTGACTATAAAGGGTTTGGTAGCCTGGCAAAGAGCTTGGCAGATTTAATGGGTTTTCTCCTGCTTCAGTAGGGTCAGTATGGATGCTATACAATGAAGCAAGTTCATTTCCATATATAGAGAAGGGTATGTTAAGCAGTGTGATGTGCTCTGACATTGGCAAGGTGGGCCAGCCAAGGAGTTTTATCACCTAACCTACTTGGAACTTCTGGGGGGAACAGCAATGTTAGCATTTTATTTATTTTATTTATTTAGTTTGTCAAACTAAACTGAGCCTCTGGTGGCTCAGACTGCTAAGACAGTCTGTTATTAACACAGCTGCTTGCAATTACTGCAGGTTCAAGTCCCACCAGGCCCAAGGTTGACTCAGCCTTCCATCCTTTATAAGGTAGGTAAAATGAGGACCCAGATTGTTGGGGGCAATAAGTTGACTTTGTATATAATATACAAATGGATGAAGACTATTGCTTAACATAGTGTAAGCCACCCTGAGTCTTCGGAGAAGGGCGGGATATAAATACAAATTTAAAAAAAAACATGTATGAAGTAACAGGTATAAGTTTAAACATGGACATGAACACATGAAATGAGTACAAATAATTGGGGACAGTAGGACAGGGACGGTAGGCACGCTTGTGCATTTATGCATGCCCCCTTATGGACCTCTTAGGAATGGTGTGAGGTCCATGGTAGACAGTTTAAGGTTAAAGTTATGGAGGTTTTGAGGAAGTAACAACAGAGTCAAGTAGAGCATTCCAGGCATTGACCACTCTGTTCCTGAAGTCATATTTTCTGCAATCGAGTTTGGAGCAGTTTACCTTGACTTTGTATCTATTGTTTGCCCATGTATTATTGCAGTTGAAGCTGAAGTAGTCATTGACAGGTAGGACGTTGTAGCAGACAATTTTGTGTACTATGCTTAGGTCAGACCATAGGTGGCCTTTGGTTTGACTTTCTCAACTCAAGCTTGTAGCCAGCCTCACTTTGATCCTGCTATTTCTTCTGCTAATGAAAGGAAGCAATTCAGTTTTCATCACTCTGAATATCAGTTCAGAGTTGACACATGCAGTATGCACCCTTGTATTAAATTCTATAATTAAAATACACATGATCTCAGTAAGAAGTAAAGGAGCCAAGCTAACATCCATAGGTGTTGACCTATACACACATCCCAATTCAAAAGGACAGGTCAGTGGTCAGTCTTCCAAAAGTTCTCCAGAAGAAGCCAAGATTTCCAGTATGTCCTACCGGCCATGGCATCTCTATCAAAGTCAGCAATGAAGAGTCCTTCTCAGAAAGGGCCAAACTTGCCCAACAAGTAGGCCAAATTTCCCAGGAGTCCAGAAACAAGGGACTGAAGCAGCAAATTTCACTACCCTCCAAAACAAATCGATGCTCATTCTTCAAAGCCTTCTCCATAGGCCAATCTTCTTCAGCTTGTCACCATACTGAAGATTGGAGACTATCAATCAACTCTGTCAATCTGCAGGGCCATGTCAAGTCTGATAGCCTAGATAAGCAAACAGAAAAGTTAGGGCTTGTCTAAAAAACGTATCTTCAAAAATTTTAAACTTGAAATTGAATAAGAACGTTCTGTATTGCTTCCACAGAACTTCTCAGTGGACTTAGAGACTTAAGAGAATCAGAAGACTGCTTCATTATCTTTCCTCAGCCTTCATTTCTGATTTATGGGCGAGTATTTCCAAAATTAATTATGGCGAGGAAAAAATGTATTCCAGAAATTCACCCAACTGAAAGTTGTCGATATCAATGTCATCTAAAGAATCTATCATCTCTGCTATTTTCATCTTCATCTGCTAAATAAATAAATAAAAGAGTGGTAGACATTTTGATTCTTCCTTTTATTGAATTCTTCCTTATTATAATTTATGGACAAATCCATTTTTCAAATCAAATCTCAAAGCAGCTCGAGTCAAATAAGCTTGAATTCTGAAACTGCAAACTGGAATCCCATCAAATCTTGACTGTCGAACTCACATCAAAGAAACAGTGATTTCTACAAGTCTAGCATTTTTCTTTCCCTCATTCACAGTTCCTGTGTGGCAGTTTGAACACATGTGGGTTTCAATTCCCAGAATTTCCTAGCAATGCTGATCTAGAAGAAAGGAAGCTGTGATCTTCTAGATCAGTGTATCTGGTTACCACCTTTAAAGCGCTCCATGGCTTAGGGCCCGGGTACTTACGGGACCGCCTGCTGTTACCTTATGCCTCCCACCGACCCGTACGCTCTCACAGAGAAGGTCTTCTCAGGGTGCCGTCCGCCAAGCAATGCCGGCTGGCGGCCCCCAGGGGAAGGGCCTTCTCTGTTGGAGCACCTACCCTCTGGAATGAACTTCCCCCCGGTTTGCGCCAATTATCTGACCTTCGGACCTTTCACTGGGAATTAAAAACTTATTTATTTATCCAAGCGGGACTGGCTTGATTTTTAAATTTCCAAATTTTAATTTTTTGTAATTTTATATGGGGTATTTTAGGTTGGGTCAATTGACCGTTTTAATTTGGCCATTATTGAATATGTATTTTAAATTGATATTTTAATTTTGTATATTTAATTGTTTTAACTTTGGCTGTACACCGCCCTGAGTCCTTCGGGAGAAGGGCGGTATAAAAATTTAAATAAATAAAATAAATAAATAAACCTTGCCCACTTTTAAGATATGTGGATTTCAATTTTCCAGACTGCTGGTTGGGGAATTGTGGGGATTGAAGTCCACGCAATTCCCCAATTGTGTAACACATATCAATTGAGAAACACTGATCTAGTTCTTTCTGAATTCCAATTTCCCTCACCTATAATTATATGTTCAAATTAAATCAGTTTAAGATTTTAAAGATTTACCAAAGTGGCAGTCTCTGAGGCAAGAAATTTCTCTTCTTTTCCTTCTTTTTCTTTTCTTTTTAAAAGTGTGATTTAATTAACCAGCCACCTTTCCAATCAATCAAAATAATTTAATACTTGCAATTCTATGCAGGCCTATTCATCAGATTTCTCTTAAGAGCAGATCATTTCTTCCCCACAGACTGCTATTTGGGAGAAAGAATTGGGGAAATCAGAAGAAGACGAAGGGGGTGTTAAAGAGAAAATGAGTTGCACTATATCAATTGCTTCCTTTAGCCTCACCTATTTTATTTATTTATTTATTTGCCAATCATATATAAGATAACAGGTACAAGTATAAACCTAATTTGGATACATGGAAAGAATAAGTAAAAAAGGAATATTAGGACAGGGATGGTAGGCACGTGGGTACAGTTATGCATGCCCCTTACAAACCTCTTAGGAATGGGGTGAGGTCAACAGTAGACAGTTTAAGCTTAAAGTTTAGGGGGTTTGAAGAAGAAACTACAGAATCAGGTAGTGCATTCCAGGCATTGACCACTCTGTTACTGAAGTCATATTTTCTGCAATCAAGTTTCGAGTGGTTTACCTTGAGTTTGTATCTATTATTTGCTCGTGTATTGTTGCGTTGACAGGTAGGACATTGTGGTAGATAATCTTATGTACTAGGATTAGGTCAGATTGAAGTCTGCATAGTTCTAAATTGTCTAAGCCCAAAATTTGGAGTCTGGTGGCATAAGGTATTTTATTGTGAGCAGAGAAGTGGAGGACTCTTCTTGTGAAATATCTCTGGACTCTCTCGATTGTATTTATGTCCGATATTCAGTGTGGGGTTTGATTACCTACTTGGTAATCCCCCAAATTTCAGACTTGGATACAATGGGATTTCCAGATTCTATAAGCAGAAGACAGGCCTTAAACTAAGGAATTTAGCAAGTCAGTAGCATTAAATTGTTTCTTCTTACTTTGGCCAATATTCTGGACTTTGATTATAAACTGCAATGTCAGGAAAGATTTGATCACTTTTTTCCTGAGAGTGTATAACTAACTAAATGGTGCCCAGGATATTTTTTTGGGTCATGATGATGCAGAAAAAAGTGAGCCTCTGAGAGGGTTTCTTATTGAAATGTAGGTATTAGCTAACCCCAGGAAAACATGGGGAAATTTCCATCTTATAAAACCCAATCCTCAGAAGTTGTGCTCTGAAAACACTGGTTACTCAAATCTTTTATTACATGGTTGCCCATTTTTAATCATCCATCTTTGTAACCATTTCTAAGATATAATCATTTTATTGTTATTAATTATTATTATTAATCTTGCTATAGAGAGCCCTTTTTTTTAACCTTCAAAACCCTACTTGGTATTTATTAGCACGACATCTGCAGATGTTAGGGTTAGGGTCTATATTTTGTAAGTGGTTTACTCTTCAAGCTTGTTTCAATTTAGTTGCTGAACATTTTGTTACCAGACTAGGTAACATCATCAGCAAGATTGTCTTGTCCTATTCTCCTTAGCTTATAAATGTCTTATGTGCCAGTATTGTCAGTTGGTTGTTTGGTTGGTTGTTCATTTGGAGCTATATTTAAATTCTGAGCAGCTGATTGGTTCTTTTGTTGATTGGTCAAACAAAATTGGAGAGAATTGGAGAGATTGGAGAGAATACCAATTACAAAATCTAAAACCTGAGCTACAAATATTTTCTATTATTTCAAAATCTTCTATATTATTAGACAACATTCCCAGATTCTACAAAGTAAGTAAACGTAAATGAGTAGCAAGATTCCTCAGAATGCCTCATATCACTTCATGCAAACTCTGAGGTGAGATCACTCAAATCTCATATTCTGATGACACGCTGAGGACTTCCAAAAGAAACTGGAATAAGAGATGCCTGGTTGCTTCAAATTGTCAGACATATTCCTCTCAGCAGTTGGATCCATTCATGAAAAGTCCAAGTCAGCAACTTTATTGCGTTCTACCTATATTGCAGTCCCTTCGACTGCAAGGCGATCAAACCGGTCAGTCCTAGAGGAGATCAATCCTGACTGCTCTTTAGAAGGCCAGATCCTGAAGATGAAACTGAAATACTTTGGCCACCTAATGAGAAGGAAGGACTCACTGGAGAAGAGCCTAATGCTGGGAAAGATTGAGGGCAAAAGAAGAAAGGGACGGCAGAGAACGAGGTGGCTGGATGGAGTCACTGAAGCAGTCTGCGTGAGCTTAAATGGACTCCAGAGGATGGTAGAGGACAGGAAGGCCTGTAGGAATGTTGTCCATGGGGTCATGATGGGTTGGACACAACTTCACAACTAACAACAACCTATATGACAGGCTCTCTAGAGTGCTTGCCAACCCTTGGGAACAAACAGACAATGTCTCGTGGAACTTAGGGAGAGTCACGCTTATGTCTCTTGAAGCTGCAAAAGAAGTCAAGGCTCCTTCCCTACTTGATCCTGCCTACCTGCCTGGCTGACAGTTTGCCAACAGTCCCATCCCAATTCATTTCCTGCCCTATACAATCTTCTCCTGTTCCTTAGAGCACTACCATTTTCCCTTTCATCCATCTACTGTACATCAATAGACAAAGTTCGTTTCAGGCTTATGTACTGTGAAAGTTACACATGGACCTCTTCCATTCTGGCCCAGATCTAAAGACTTTGTCTGACATTTGTGGGTGAGTTAAAAAGCCAGATGGTAAAACTATTTGACCTGGAGATCCTTTGTCTTATTCTTGGAAGGATCTTTTCTAATTATAACCCCTCGCTGCCTTTCAATGAGACTTGGGGGAAGGTGGGTTGGTGCTGTATAACCAGGATTACTAATAACCACTACAGCCCTAATGTCCCTACAGGATCCTTTACATTAACGCCACTGTTATTTTCCCTCCCTCAAGGACTTTCCTTAATTCCATATGACTCACACTGGCCCCCTAAGTATTCAAGAACTGATGAGCCAGAAATAAACCTGAACTGAATGAAAATCCATTCAGGGTATTGCTGTGCTCCCAAAATTATATAACCTTTTTACAAAGAAACCATAGAGATCATTCAACTGAATTTTGCCCAGGAAAAGGGAGGAGTGAAATCTCAGGATTTCACTTCACTGTTTTGCTTTCTGAGGTCTTTCTTGTCTACAGTTGTTTGTTCTGTTCCTTTCTTGTAGCTACTACAAATGGTAGCTGGGAGTAAATATATATATATATATATGGATAATCAGTGGCATCAGATTCCCACTCTTTGGGATGTTGAGCTGAATATTGAGATACGAATCTACTGATAAAAAGCTCCAAACGTATGGCTACAAACTGATATGATTATTTGTAATGTTTAATTCCTCATAGATTCTGAAAATTTCCTTGTCCTTTTACCTTAAAAAATTTGTTGATGGCAAATGATGTAGGTAAATCTTTTTGCTAAATCTGCAAAGTGGAAGATTGGGGTTTCCAAACCTCATATTCCAGAAGCTTCTGGGCATTTTTTATCTTTACACTGGAGTCGTGGTTTGGTTGTTCGTTCTGATACTGCCCATCATCCCTGCCATTTGAGGGAGAAAGTTCTCTCAAAGCTCTGCTGCCCAGCTAGTCATTAAAAATTAAAAAGGAAAATATTTGATGAAAATCAATAATGCCAATCTCTTGGGGTATCTAACATCAGAGACATGATAGAAATTTTGGCCTCCTTTCCTTTTTCAGGACAAAAACCAATTTCACAGAAGGTATACAAAATTAAACTTAAATACATAAAAACAAAGAGATAAAATGTAAACAATATTTTTAAACGTATTATTTGTCCTATATTTTCTTTATTCACATGTATTTTTCCATTTTGGGAATGCTTTAGTACAAATAGAAAATAAACAGTGTAAAAAAATAGTTATGCCATTGCTACCTGCGTAGTTACACAATCATATACATCATACAGTATATTTGCCCATAATTTATTTTGGCAAGGAAATGTTTTAAAAATTCTATGAATTTTGAAATTTGCGTATCTGATTTTGGATGGTTCATTGGTTAAAGATGCTGAGCTTGTCTGCTGGAGAGCTGACATTTTGGGTTTGAGACCCGAGCACTCTACAATGGTGTGAGCTCCCTTTACTTGCCTCATCTCCTGCCCAGTTTACGGATTGAAAGCATGCAAATGCAAGTGTCAACCCTGAAGCTGACCTGACCGAAGCCATTTTGGAAGCTTCAGTGTTGCCACACTGGAGCTGAGGGATAGGGAGGGGGGATTTTAGATAGCTGGGATTTTGTAGCCAAAACAAAATACTTTCTCTTGGGAACCAAGGACACTCTCACACCTGGTCAGAGGAAGGAGGATTGTCACCAGGCAATTAGACAATGCCGTGATTGGACCATGTGACTGATTGTTTTGAGAAAGTGACAAACTTTTACTTTTAATTAAAAGGGAACCTTCAGAGTCGGTTTTCATCTGATCTGTGCCAATATGATATGCCCAATAAAGTTATTCTTTGAGGAATCTACCTGCCTTGGAGTTTTGCTTGCTATGTGTCTATTACTTGGAACCCTGACAGCAAGTAGATAAATAGGTACCACTTCGATGGGAAGGTAACAGCATTCTGTGCACCTTCTGTGTATAGTCATGCTGCCTACAGGACCACATAAATGTCTTCAGACAATGCTGGATCCTTCAGCTAAGAAACAGAGATGAGCACCATCCCCTAGAGCCGGAAATGAGTGGACAGGGGACACCTTTACCTTTTACTTTTGTGTTACGCAAGGATTCCTTTAGTGCTGAAAAAAAATCACATTGTTTTATACTTTAGCACAATCCTTCCCAATCTGTCGCCATCCAGATTACACTTTCCATCACCCCCAACCATATCAATGAAGTAAGGTTGCTGGGCCTGAATTAGAACAGAAAATTAGGAAACATTATGACCTTGAATGAGATCCACATTTTTAGGGTTGTATATGACGATGTGCTGTCACTTGCTTTTGCTAAACCAAATTAACATTTCTGCGTATTCCCATTTCATGGCTCAATAGCGTGTGAATAGAATTAACAATTACCATTTTAAAAGTGCCCATGTAGTCACTCATTTGTTCTTTTTCTTCCACTCATCTTAAAATAAAATATAAAAACTAAACTAAAATGAAAACTCAGAAATGGATATCCTAAAATACACTGCTGATAAAAAAAAATGGAAAATAAAGAAGCAGAAAGAAATAATTTAGAACCAGGCAGGTGTGATTTCTAAGAGGCACACAGGTGTTGGGAAATGCATTGGATTTAAAAAGAATACACTGCTAGTAGTCTGCAATTTATGGCCCTACTCTCAGTCATTCTTAGTTGTACACATCTTTGTAACTTTCTGGCATGAAAAAAAAAATCAGTCCATCACGTTCCTGATTAATGTTAGTGGCATTACCATCATTTGTGTCCTCACTAAAATATCAATAATCTTCCCAACCTCATTTACTCCACACGTTCCCATTAATTCACAGTTTTAATTGTCTGCCTTGACTGAAGGATATGTAAATGTATATTTGCTGAGCTGCAGCTACGGTAACTAAGGTTTGTTTAATGTGGAATTACAGAGCAGGAAAAATAGTTTTCCCCCTTTTGACTTCAGAATCACTGCCCTAAAATTTTGCTGCCGAACTTGGCTACTGGGATAACCACCTAATGTCCTATTACCTGGAACTATTGGCTGTCCATGTCTTTCCATTGATGGAGCAAAAGACTGGGAATCGGAACGAGTAGAGACATTCCGATTATCTATCTTCCAAATTCCAACTGAAATTTCAAAGTTTGTTTTTTTTTGTTTTGTTTTTTATTTGAATTTATATCCCGCCCTTCTCCGAAGACTCAGGGCGGCTTACAATGTGTTAAGCAATAGTCTTCATCCATTTGTATATTATATACAAAGTCAACTTAATTGCCCCCAACAATCTGGGTCCTCATTTTACCTACCTTATAAAGGATGGAAGGCTGAGTCAACCTTGGGCCTGGTGGGACTTTAACTTGCAGTAATTGCAAGCAGCTATGTTAATAACAGACAGACTTAGTCCGTTGAGCCATCAGAGGCCCTAGTTACTATTACACATCAATACATGGTGAAGTTTCAAACTCCACTGATGAAATTTCTATGTAGTAATTAAATCTCTGGTGCCCATATTTATCTTATCATATCACATCTTGCCTTGTCTATGTTTTTTCTTTTCTTTTCTTTTCTCTTCTCATCTCAATTTTACTTGTATCTAGAACTAGAATCTAGATCTAGAATTCACAATCCTCCTTTCCAGCCTGGTGTCTTAATCACTAGACCAAACTGGCTCCCATATCATATACTGGAGGACAATGCTATGTTTTAGATGCAGAATACTGGTGGTAGTGAGTTAGAGAACATTTATTCCAGAGCTAACATTCATCTGTTTGACAACTAAGACATTTTTGGACAGGTGGACTGAAAACAACTTGCCTTTGATTAGGTGTATGAGTGTGTGTCTTCAAGACGGTCTTGACTCCTGCCAACTTCCTGGACAAGTCCCTGCAGTTTTTGGGTTTTTCAGAAGTGGATTGCTATTAGCTCCTTCCTGAGAAAAAGTGATGGATCCACGGTCACCCAGCTGGCTTTCTGCCTAAAATGTACTAGCTCCCAGTCTCCTAGTTTCTAGCCTGATGCCTAACTGGCCTTTTGTATTTCTTTGGTTGTTCCTTTTTATTAGGACTGTTAATGTTTCTGTGCTGTTTTTAATTAAAGAAATATTGGTACTTATAAAACATTTTCTTTCTGATGCTATTGAATTCACTCACTTACGCTGAAGTTCTCAGCCACTTTATCCTTTATAGCACCAGTAAATAACCAGTAGCCTAGTTTTAAAAAAAAAACACCTTAGATATCTTCACCTACTTTGATTGGGAAAATAAGCCCACTGTGAGCTTGTTTGTTTGAAAACATTCATACAGGTAGTAAGTTGTGTGACTTACGTCCACAATTGGGACCAGAATTTTCATTGCTAAGCAAACCAGTTGTTCAGGAAGTCATTCCTGATTTTATGACCTTTCCCCCCACAATTGTTAAGTGAATCACTGCAGCTGTTAACTGAATCATGTGGTTGTTAAGTGAATCCAGCTTTCCCCATTGACTGAGTTGGAAGCCAACTAAGAGCATAAGAGCACCAGTGTGCCTACCATTCCTGTCCTAATGTTCCCTTTTGGTTGTATTCAATTTGTGTGTTTATTTTATGCTTATATTTATATATACTGTTTAGTATGTGTTTGACAAAATAAAATAAAATAAAATAAAATAAATAAATAAATAAATAAATAAATAAATAAAAATAAGAAGATCACAAATGATGATCACATGATCCTGAAATGGTGCAGTCGTAATAAATACATGCCAATTACCCAAATTCTGATCACATGACTCTGGGGTTGATGCAACAATTGTAAGTGCAAGGACTGGCTGTAAATCATTAGTTTTTCAGTGTCATTATCACTTTGAATGGTTATTGAATGGTTTCTAAGTTGAGGACTACCTGTACAGCTGTTCATCTTAAACTCTATGCAGCAAACAGTACACATACAAAAATTATTTTAAAAAAAAACCTCAAGCCAGAGAAAGGAACTAAAAATTGACAATGGCAACAACATATAAGGAAAACTGCATAAAATAGTTTATAGGTGGCACTTACTGGCAAGACTAGCCAAAATGTTTTAAAACATGTCCGCTAAATGTTGGAAATTTAATCAAACTCCAGGCACATATTATCACATGTGGTGGACATGTCCAAAAGCAAAAAAAAAAAAAAAATTTGGACAAAAATACATATATGGTTGGAAAAAATGTTAAGGCAGCATATAGACTACAAACCAGAATTATTTCTGTTAGGCATAATACCAGAAAAATATGATAAAGGGAAGGAATGTATATTTAACATTACATGTTGTGACAGCAGCAATAATTTTATTTGCACAACACTGGAAAAACAAGGAAACACCCACAGAAGAAGAAGAGGAAAAATTAGACTGTGCAGAAATGGACAAACTAACAATGAAGATAAAAGGAAAAAAAAGACACAGAATATTTTCGAATTTTGAGGTTATTTTATCAATGATTGGATAATAGAGGTAGAAATTAGGAGTTTAATATTGCTATGTAAATAAACTGACCGAGACAGTATATGCGGTCCACCAAGCGCTTATTGTATACAAAGAGAAAATAAATAAATAAAATTTTAAAAAATCCTCAACCCAGTTAGAAGTCCAAATCAGTTTTCAGGCTTTTTATGGAAGTCTCAATGGACATAGTTTGCCAGGAGTTTTATTGATGCCCTACCATTTTTGTTCAGGCACAGTCAGGATATTAGGGATAACCAAGTCAGTAGTAATGAAAACCTTTGTGTCAGACCCAAAGAATCAGAACCATTGATACAATTTCAATATAAATAACCTATACATATGAATCTAGTCAACCAATGGTCAATTGGCACTAGATATTGGCATAGGACCGGATTATTTAAGGGACCGCCTGCTGCTACCGGTGGCCTCCCATCGTCTAGTACGCTCCCATACGGAGGGTCTCCTCAGGGTGCCATCGGCCAGACAATGTCGGCTGGCGACCCCCAGGGGGAGGGCCTTCTCTGTGGGGGCTCCAACCCTCCAGAACGAGCTACCACCAGGGATCTGCCAACTCCCTGATCTCTGGATCTTTCGACGCAAGCTGAAAATGTTTCTGTTCCATCGCGCAGGACTGGCCTAATGGTTTTAAATGGGGTTTTTAGTGGTTTTTATTGGATTTTATAGTTCTAGCCAAATTTGAATTTTTGTCTTTTAAATTTGTTTTTAATTTTTGTATCTGTTGTTTTACTTTGGCTGTAAACCGCCCTGAGTCCTTTGGGAGAAGGGCGGTATAGAAATTAAAATAATAAATAAATAAATAAAAATAAATAAGAGTCAATGAGATTCAAAGGAGCCTGGGCTTGGAGCATTTGTGAACATGTAACAGTTCTAGGCTAGTTTTCTCTTGACTCTGCCCCCCAGGCTCAGCCCCTTCTTCTCCTACACTTTGCCCCAGCAGCATATGAAGTTCCTGGTTTTTATGAAGATGTTTTGATCAAACCTGCTTGATAAATCAATGAAATAGAGACCTGGGGGGGGGACTCAGGCCACACGCCCTCCATGGGATCCCCTTTCTGAATTGGCCTTCTCCTCTGCCATTGCTGCTTCTAATGACCCATTTGTTTCTTCCTCTGGACTATATATAGAATAGAATAACAGAGTTGGAAGGGACCTTGGAGGTCTTCTAGTCCAACCCCTGCTTAAGCAGGAAACCTTACACCACTTCACACAAATGGTTATCCAATCTCTTCTTAAAACTTCCAGTGTTGGAGCATTTACAACTTCTGGAGGCGAGTTGTTCCACTGATTAATTGTTCTCACTGTCAGGAAATTTAATAATAATAATAATAACAACAGAGTTGGAAGGGACCTTGGATGTCTTCTAGTCCAACCCCCTGCCCAGGCAGGAAACCCTACACCATCTCAGACAGATGGTTATCCAACATTTTCTTTAAAATTTCCAGTTTTGGAGCATTTATAACTTCTGCAGGCAAATTGTTCCACTTATTAATTGTTCTAACCGTCAGGAAATTTCTCCTTAGTTCTAAGTTGCTTCTCTCCTTGATTAGTTTCCACCCATTACTTCTTGTCCTGCCCTCAGGTGCTTTGGAGAATAGGTTGATTCCCTCTTCTTTGTGGCAACCCCTGAGATATTGGAACACTGCTATCATGTCTCCCCTAGTCCTTCTTTTCATTAAATTAGACATGCCCAGTTCCAGCAATCATTCTTCATATGTTTTAGCCTCCAGTCCCCTAATCATCTTTCTTGCTCTTCTCTGCACCCTTTCTAGAGTCTCAACATCTTTTTTGTATCGTGGCGACCAAAACTGAATGCAGTATTCCAAGGCATTATAAAGTGGTATTAACACTTCATGTAATCTTGATTCTATCCCTTTGTTTATGCAGCCTAGAACTGTGTTGGCTTTTTTGGCAGCTGCAGCACACTGCTGGCTCATATTTAAATGATTGTCCATATGAACTGCTGAACACAAGAAAACAGTTACCAAAGTTAAGAACACTTTTTGCTTCTTGCTATTCTTCCTAGGTATATTCTGATCAAGGCTAAAAAGTTGAATATATGGAAATAGTGAGACAGATGCCGTTTTAAAAAATAGAAAAAATGACTGGGGTATGTCTTAATATTAGTTTATGTGATCAAGAATACTATAATCTCATCGTAATTAGTTATAATGCTTGAGAATTTTCTATTCATCCAACTTGGAATTAATGCAATATGAGTCATTAAAATTACGAAACTAATTTGCCGGTTAAATTCTAGGATATTATTCCCTGAACTTGCAAAAGTCCATAGGGATATGACTAGGAATCATATTTTTTAAATACATGTTTCTGTTTACACACATTGAGAAAAGGGAAAGAAGGGCAAGAAATTATTTCGTAGCTTGTTCTAAAGACGGCCTTCATGGCTGCTGTTGGGAGGCTGACGTGTGGGAGATCCCATGATTTTACTTCTCTGAAATGTTATTCTTTTCTTTTTCTTTGGTTCGTTGCCTGTGACAAGACTGTGGTGGAGGTCGGCATCCAGCAATCTTGAGTGGGTGATATCTGTCAGTCTCACCCAGTGCATACACACTATTGCTAGGCAACTGGCAGTAGCACACCACCCACATCCTGCCATTTCCTCCTAGAGATTTACTCTTTTTTTTCCCCCTTGCTTGTAATATATTAATTATACCGAACTTTATTTTATCTGTTTTGGGTGTGTTGCCTTCAGAAGATATCCCAATCGTTGCCTGGTTCAAGTAGAGGAGTTTAGAGAGGGCACCTAACGAAAGTAGAATTCAGTGCCATCAGACAGGCCCCGAGATAGAGGGATCCAAAAGGTGAGGCTACACAGTCATGGAAGAGAGCACTGTCAGGGACGACCTCTGAGTCAGGTAGTCCTTGACTGACAACCATTTATTTAGAGCAGGGGGTGTCAAACTTGATTTCACTGAGGGCCGCATCAGGGTCGTATTTGACCTCAGGAGAGTGGGGTGGGCGCAGGAGTGAAATGCTCCCAGTTTGGACTGGAATGCCCGATCCAGTAGCGATGGTAGTTCGGAGAACTGGTAGCAAAAATCCCCATGCCACCCCCCCACCACCACCCATGCCCAGCTGAGCCACACGATCATCAGAGGTTTTCTTTTTTTTACTTTTAAAAGCATTTTTTCTTTGGCCAAAAAAATGCTTTTAAAAGTGAAAAAAAAAAGGCTCTGATGATCGCCCAGCTCAGCTGGGATCGTCAGAGCCTTTTAAAAGCATTTTTTTCTACAAGAGGTTGTAGAAAACATGCTTTTAAAAGGCTCCTCTGACGATCCCAGCTGAGTTGTCTGATCATCAGAGGCTTTTCTTTTCTTTTAAAAGCATTTTTTTTGCCTTTAAAAGAAAAAAAAGCCTCTGACGATCAGGCAACTCAGCTGGGATTGTCAGAGGAATCTTTTAAAAGTATTTTTTTTCAGCTTCTTCGGACGAAGAGGTTGTAAAAAAATTGCTTTTAAAAGTAAAAAAAAAAGTTGGCCACACCCACTCAGTCACATTACCCCCTCCACCAAGCCACGCCCATAGAACCGGTAGTAACAAATTTTACATTTCACCAATGGGTGGGTGTGGCCAGGGTGGTGTCTCTTGTGTCGGGGGCGTCTGTGGTACAGTGGTAGAATTCAATTTTTTTTACTACTGGTTCTGTGGGTGTGGCTTGGTGGGTATGGTGTGGCTTGGTGGGCATGGCAAGGAAAGGATACTGCAAAATCTCCATTCCCACCCCACTCTGGAGCCAGCCAGATATTTGCTGGTTCTCTGAACCACTTAAAATTTCCTCTACCAGTTCTCCAGAACCGGCCAGAACCTGCTGAATAGCACCCCTGTTGTGCTATTCAAGAGCCCGAGTGCTCCGCCAGGAAAAATGGGCTCCCAAGCTCCATTTGGCTGCAATGCCCACCTGCAACCTTCTGCCAGTGAAAAAGGAGCTTGCAAGGACTACATGCAACCCAGTGGTGGGTTTGAAATTTTTTTACTACCGGTTCTGTGGGTGTGGCTTGGTGGGCGTGGCAAGGCTTGGTGGGCATGGCTTGGTGGGCATGGCAGGGGAAGGATACTGTTAAATGTCCATCCCCACCCCAATCCAGGAGAAGGTTACTGCAAAATCCCCATTTCCTCCCGATCAGCTGGGACTTGGGAGGCAGAGAATATATGGAGGTGGGGCCAGTCAGAATTTTTACTACCGGTTCTCTGAACTACTCAAAATTTCCGCTACCGGTTCTCCAGAACTGGTCAGAACCTGCTAAAACCCACCTCTGATGCAACCCTCCCGAGCGCTGTTTTCGCTGGCCAGTCCTTTGCTGTTTCCAGGGTGGCTCCACAGACCAGATCTAAGCACCGGATGCGGCTCGCGGCCCTTGAGTTTGACACCCCTGGTTTAGAGATCATTTGAAGTTACAATGGCACTGAAAAAAGGGACTGAAAAATTTGGATGCTTGGCAACCATTTCCTATCCTAGTCCAGTTGCAATGTCCCAGGGTCACATGATCTCCTTTGGAACCTTTTGATAAGCAAGCCAGATTTACTTAATAGTCATCTTACTAACTTAATTGCAGTGGTTCACTTAACAACTGTGGCAAGAAAGGTCTTAAATGGGACAGAGCCCACTTAACAACTGTGTCTCCCTTAGCAACAGAAATTTTAGGCTCAGATGTGGTTATAAGTCAAGGAGACTTCAGTTAGAGTCAACGCAATTTAAATGGCCATTGCTGGAGAACAACAGTGGTAGAACTCTATTACCTTTCAGTCAAGGCTTGTGAACTACAAAGCCTAAGTAGTTGGCTTTATGAGATCCTGAACATTGAGCTAAGAAGCTTTGAGTTGGATTCAATAGGACTTTTCTTGTGCTCTGGTGAATCCTTTATGCTCATAGGAAGCCCCCCTACTATCGTGGCATGGCTGGTAGCAGATATGCCGCGAAGCCAAAATATAACCTCTTGCTCCAAAACTTTGCTGCTGAATTGCATTTTTAAAAAATTGGCATAGGGGAGGATTATTACCTGAATAAAGGTGTAATCATATTAACAATCTTTAGCTGGTACAATTGTATTAAGCTGCACTCTGACTCAAATTGTTTCTTCATGCCGACATGCTGACTTCTTTTCCTAGGTTTAGCCTAGGAAAATTTTTTGAACAGTGGCATGTCACTCGAAGATCAGCTGTGACCCTCAGTCCCAAAGAAATTGGACAATGCAGATTATATGAGGCAAAGAACGCCAGCAAAATTTCAGAGTTCTATCCAGAGCAAATGGTCACGGATTAGATGCATTAGAATGGAAGTTAAAAATCATTTAATGGAAGATAAGGCATAACGAAGGTGCATAAATTCCACTACTATTAGTTTTTCATCGAATTTGGCGACTGCACAAGTGATAGTGGTTTTGAATCTTCTAGAAAATGTTTCATGTGAATTTTTTATAAATTTATAGGGCTTATATAGCTGCCTATCTCATACAATGACTCTGGCTCACAATGTCTCACAATAATCCATAAAACATGGTTAAAAAGAAAGGTGCCGGACCAAACTTCATCCCAGTTCAACCCCCATCCTCGCCCAGTGTTCGGGCAATGGCCCCTCTGGAAGGCTATAGTCCTCTGGAAAGTAGGTGAAGGTACCTCCAGGTGGAAGCTGGAGGATTTCTGATCTCAGGTGGAAGGCTGTTCCAAAGTACTGGGGCACTCCTGACTAGGTGGCTCAGTAGCTAAGGCACTGAGCTTGTTGATCAGAAAGGTCGGCAGTTTGGCGGTTCAAATCCCTAGTACAGGTCTCCTGCGTGAGCAGGGGACTGGACTAGATGACCTCCAAAGTCCCTTCTAACTCTGTTACTGTAGTACTGTAGTAGCCACCAAAGAGATGCACTTCCAAGGTCCCATAAGATGCCAACAGTTAGGGGAGGAGATATGGACTGCACCCTCCCATTCCTATTAGGAATTCACCTATTCAACAGAACATAAGCTAAGCATAATGACACCAACAAAAATACCCACCACAAATAATCCTTGGACTGTTGAGGAAAAAAATGCTTCTGAAAATGCTTTGACATCCTCAAGCTAATAAGTCTCAATAAAAACAGATCAGAAAATGCCAAACTCGCATAAACTGCATTGCAGTGTCACCAATGGATCAGTCACCAATGGATCAATGGATAAAGGTGAAACCAGACGTTACAAGATCTGACAATATTACTGAAATAAAGAGACCTCTTTAAAAACACAAAAGAGGAGAGGAAATATACAGAGGACTAAAACATCTGAAAGGATCCACGGCCTTTTCCTGGTGCCAAGCGATAACAAAGCAAGTACTAAATTGAGATGACCTGGAGGTTGTTTAATAATTGGACAAAGGCTGCTGAATTAGCAGGCTTCAGCATTTGAGAGAATAGGTGACTAAGATTTTGGGAGAGAGAGAGGTGGGGGGGGGGAGAAGGAGGGAGGGAAGGAAGAAGGGAGGAAGAGAGAGGGAGCTTCGAAGCAGTTTGATATCCTTGATGCAACATCTCAAGTTTGAATGGTTTCAGCACCTTTAGCTACAGAAGATGATATTATTCATGCATTATATTATAATTTGGTTCTAACGGCTGGCCAACAATTATATTCCTTTCTTAAATTTCTAAACCAGGTCCTCCCATTATTCCGACAATACAGGGTATTTCATTCTTTTATTCTTACTGCTCCTCGAGTTCCACTTCATCTTTAGTTTCTCAAGACCCAGGTCTGACATCATTTTCTCAAATTCTTCCGTTCTTGAAATTGCATTACTAATTTCAAAACTTAAATCATGGGCTTGCAGAATCGCTCAGGTGAAAGAGAGCAGTTAGGCTATTGAGTCTAATCTCCTGTTTGATGCAGGAATCCCAATGAAATCATTCTGAATAGATTTGTCAATTTCTGGAGGGGGAGAGGCAAAAGTAGACTTCAGTCAAATAGCAGGTGTCCAAGGAAACCCTTTTATCTAACAAATGAAAACCCAAACCCGAAGAAATGGGATTTTCAGTCCTCTATGGAAAGTTGGGAGTCTTGATATCTAAACTAAACCAAGGGTGACAATCACACTAAATGTCCCTTTTTGAAGTCATCCTTGTGGGGATTGGAACACATCAATGGTCCTGACAGTTCAGGTAAGAATAAATGAACCATCTTTTCTCTCTCTCCATCTGCCCAGAGATAGTAGAGAATGTCCTCCTTAGGGGTGTAAGTAAAAAAGCGATACCTTTCCAATAAGCTTTGTCTAGAAATCTTCTAGCAGCCATTTTGAAAGTGAATGCACCACAAGATGTCAAAGGTCCACTGCATTTAATAATCCAAACAGTTTGGATGTACCTGATATATGTATTAATTTTCAGCTCTGTATAATACATTAGAAGACTCTATGATTTTCACTTCTTTTAAGCAAGTGCTGCACAGGACAACTGCCGTTTTATATAAATATATATTTATATAAGCTCCCAGAAGCACGAAGCTGAAGCCTGAAGATGACGAATGAGACTTCGTCGAAACGTCGCCAAGACACTTCCAATTTTACACGGGAGAAAACCCGAACAACCAAAGACCTATATACAAACACCCGTGAAAACCTCAGAAAACATATATATATATATATATATATATATATATATATATATATATATATATATATATATAATATAGTGTGTGTGTGTGTGTGTGTATAGATAGATAGATAGATAGATAGATAGATAGATAGATAGATAGATAGATAGATAGATAGATAGATAGATAGATAGATAGATAGTGTGTATCGGGTGGGTTCTACTTACCTTTACTACCAGTTCGCAGCGGGAGTGTGCATGCAGAGATCACCCATGATGACGTTGTGGCAGGTGGGCGGAGCCTCCCAACGGTTTTACTACCAGTTCTATAAAACCGGACCGAACTGGAAGCAACCCACCATTGGTGTGTGTATGTACAGTATGTATGTGTGTGTGTGTGTGTATACATATATATATCAGGTATATATTTATGTATGTATATAGCATGTTTATGTGTGTTATGTATGTGATAGGGTAGATATACACTTTCTATTGAAGAGCAGGCAACAGAATTTCATTTTTAATGTGTGCCAGTGTGCTCACAGTAAAAAAAATGACAATAAAAGTTATCCTATCCTATCCAAATTTATATCTTATCTTATACTGTATCTCCTTTCTTCCCCTTCCCTTCCCTCTCCACTCCTCCCCTCCCGTCTCCTCCATTATCCTGGGATATGTTTATTTGCCTTCATTTGTGATAATTAAATATACCCATTTCACTATCCTTGTCCTGAAATGTAAAATGGACTTAAACTTCCCCACCGCTTCCGGCTCTATCCTACCCATTTGCTAATGCCTATCCACTGCTTATTTGCCAAACTGTCATTCTCCAGCTCCATTTTCTCTAGCTTGATTGTATTTCTTAGAAGCATCCTGACACTTCCCTGCATGAGGATGATATACTACAAACCAATTCTTCTTTTCTACAGATATGTATGATAATAGAACCGAGGCCTCCCATTGCTGCATTTTGAAGATTTCTCGGTACTGTATTCTTCGGCAGCCCTTGTCAATGAGTGCACGTCATACCTTTTCCTCAGGACCACTTCCATGGATCTAATTTGTGAAGGTGCATGAGAATACACTTTGGAAGGAATTTGCTCAGAAGGGAAATCTCAGCACCTTTTATTTATTTTATTTATTAGATTTTTACTGATAAGTAACTCAAGACAGTAAACTCATACTATACTCCTTCCTCCTTCTATTTTATCTGTGAAGTGAGATGAGAATTATGCAAATTATGATTACATTTGACATTTATGCAGTGATGTATCACATATCTGACTCATACTGCATCCAATTTTGGTTGCCACGATGCAAAAAAGATGTGGAGACTGTAGAAAGAGTGCAGAGAAGAGCAACAAAGATGATTAGGGGACTGGCGGCTAAAACATATAAAGA
Organism: Ahaetulla prasina; assembly: GCF_028640845.1. Classification (NCBI taxonomy): domain Eukaryota; kingdom Metazoa; phylum Chordata; class Lepidosauria; order Squamata; family Colubridae; genus Ahaetulla; species Ahaetulla prasina. The sequence goes on along the minus strand of NC_080544.1, from coordinate 95,905,101 downwards.
ATAGTTGTTGGAACTGGGTATGTCTAGTTTGATAAAAAGAAGGACTAAGGGTGACATGATAGCAGTGTTCCAATATCTCAGGGATTGCCACAAAGAAGAGGGAGTGAAACTATTCTCCAAAGCACCTGAGGGTAGAACAAGAAGCAATGGGTGGAAATTAATCAAGGAGAGAAGCAACTTAGAACTAAGAAGAAACTTCCTGACAGTTAGAACAATTAATCAGTGGAACAACTTGCTTCCGGAAGTTGTAAATGCTCCAACACTGGAAGTTTTAAAGAAGAGATTGGATAACCATTTGTGTGAAGCGGTGTAGGGTTTCCTGCCTAAGCAGGGGGTTGGACTAGAAGACCTCCAAGGTCCCTTCCAACTCTGTTATTCTATTCTATTCTATTCTACTCTACTCTACTCTACTCTACTCTACTCTACTCTACTCTACTCTACTCTACTCTGCTCTATATTTACTTTGAAATAGTAGCCCAATTTCTTTTTCAGACATGCTATTCCATGAGTTACCCTCCACTCTCCCCTCAGACAATGAACATTTCTGCAATTTGATCTCTTGATTCCTTGATGAAATTCTAAGCATTGTTTGTGTTAGATATCACACTTTTATTTTCAGTCTATTTCTCTATCCTATCAAGATAATTTTGAATTTCATTTCTGTGCTCTAAAGCAAAACTATCTTCTCCAATTTGGTGTTACCTGCAAAATTGATAAATGTTCCTTCTACCTCTCATCCAAATCATTATTTCTGTCTTCCACAGAATAAGCTATTAGGTCTATGCAAATATATGGTTCTGAGTTTTAAAGGAGGTCAGGTTGAGCGTGAAAACAAATTGATTTTCTTAACTGAATAAAAACATTCATTCAAATAATCGAGTTCAATTAGATACCTTTGAATCATTTGGAAATATTCAGACATTTCTGTTTATATGTATGAAGAGGGTTTTTTTTCTCTCCCCTAAATCAAGATATATCAGTTGATGCAATTGGATTCAAGGATTAGATTTTAAAATAGTTTGAACTGTCAAATGAAATGAGACTGGTTTTCTGGAAAAAAAATAATCAATAATTTGATTTGATTTTTTTTTGCTGATTCTTGACCTATTAGCAATGCCAATCAATGATGTGACATCAACATATGTTCCAACTTGCTATTCAAGTTGTTAATGAAAACATTGAAGGATATAGGGCCAAGGATTGAACTTTTAATGAGGTGCTATTAATGAGAACTCTTTCGATACCACTTTTTGAACTAGCTATGTATCCGCTTAATTGTCGTGTCACCCAGCCTGCACTCAATTAGCCTGCTAATTAGGATGTTCTTAGGTACTTTTGTCAAGTGTTTTGTTGAAATTAAAAAAAAAATGGGATTAGGTCAGCTTGCCAATTGTTGCTGACAAACCCAAGGTGATATCTACCATTGTTTTCAAAATAATTGAACAATTATTTGCAAAATAAATATACGTTATTTGTTTTGTGGTTTGCTTTATTTCCATATACCCTTTTCAGTTATGTATCTACATATCTCTATAATTTTATCTCTCTGTAGGAGCAGTTTTCCATAAAATCCCTTTTCAGAACAGCAGACTTGGACAGGATCTTAGAGGTCTTCTAGTCCAACCCCCTGCTCAAGCAGGAAACCCTATACCATTTTAGACAAATGGTTGTTCAATCTCTTCTTAGAAACCTCCAGTATTGGAGCACCTACAACTTCTGAAGGCAAGTCGTTCCACTGATTAATTTTTCTATCAGAAAATTACTCCTTAGTTCTAAGTTGCTTCTTTCCTTGATTAGATTCCACCCATTGCCTCTTGTCCTTCCCTCAGGTGCTTTGGAGAATAGCTTGACTCCCTCTTCTTTGTGGCAGCTCCTGAGATATTGGAACACTGCTATCATGTCTCCCCTAGTCCTTCTTTTCATTAAACTAGACATACCCAATTCCTGCAATTGTTCTTCATATGTTTTAGCCTCCAGTCCCCTAATCATCTTTCTTGCTCTTCTCTGCACTCTTTCTAGATTCTCAACATCTTTTTATGTGGTGACCAAAACTGGATGCAGTATTCCAAGTGTGGTTTTCCTGTTTTTGAACATAGAGATAATATTTGGTTTCCTCCAGTAATTTGGGCTTGTTCAAGATTCCTCAAAACAATAAATATGAATTCAACCAGACCATCCTTGGTTTCTTCTGTGGCCAAAGAAGCCAATGCACCAGGCCTTGGCGATTTAAACTTGCCCATGTTTTATTAATGTCAAAAAAACCTACCATATTCATCCTCCTTTTCACAATTTCCTGACGGAACACATATATTCTTGCTGAAAGATCACTGAACCTAATAGAAGCTGAGTTGCTTTGCTCTTATTTTATTACCAGTTCGCCTGTTCCAACTTCTTTCCATCAGCTGAAAAACATATTCTTTCTGTTTTCTATTATATAGTAACCTATTTAAAGAAGCTTTCCTTATGGTCTGAAACTCTTTTTCTAACCTAAATTCATTCTGAGCTTTAACTTTTCGAGGTCATCCATACAGTTACAAGATATTGCCATGAACTTTTCCATATGCACTTGCTTTTCTTTCTATCAGTAATATGTGTGACCTTTTATTGCTGTTTGGGTTTGGAGAATTTCATTGGGTTTTTTTGTATTCTGCTGGTTTCCATTTTTCTCCTTTTATATATATGCAGTTGTGGTTTTAGGAGGCACTTTTTAGAGAATTTAAAAATTTCATCCACCCTTAACTCTTTTTCCACTGGAAATATAAAATTTGCTGGTGTGCCACTGGATATAACCCTTTGTCTGAATGAATGAATGAATGGATGGATGGATGGATGGATGGATGGATGTGTAGTTTAATAATAATAATAATAATAATAATAATAATAATAATAATAATAATAATAATAATAATAATAATAATAATAATAATTTAATTTGTATACCGCCCTTCTCCCGAAGGACTCAGGGCGGTGAACAGGCAGGTAAAATACAAATATACACAATAGTTAAAACAACCCTTAAAAAACTGATTCAGTTAGCCCAAGTATTAAAATAACTTACACCCATATAAAATTACAAAAATTTAAAAAACCCATCGAATTCAATTAAAATCTAAAGATAAAAATCAAGCTAGTCCAGCCATGCGAAATAAATAGGTTTTAAGTTCGCGATGAAAGGTCCTAAGGTCAGGTAGTAGTCGAAGTCCGAGGGGAAGTTCGTTCCACAGGGTCGGAGCCCCCACAGAGAAGGCCCTCCCCCTGGGGGCCGCCAGTCGACATTGTTTGGCTGACGGCACCCTGAAGAGTCCCTCTCTGTGGGAATGCACCGGACGATGGGAGATAGAGGCCGGCAGTAGACGGTCCCGTAGATAGCCCGGTCTTAAACCATGGAGCGCTTTAAAGGTGGTAACCAATACCTTGAAGCGCACCCGGAAAACAACAGGTAGCCAGTGCAGTCTGCGCAGGATAGGTGTTACGTGGGAGCTCCAAACCGCTCCTTCAATAACCCGCACAGCCGCATTCTGAACTAGCTGAAGTCTCCGGGTGCTCTTCAAGGGGAGCCCCATGTAGAGAGCATTGTAGTAGTCCAGTTTCTTAGTCACCAGGTCAAAGATGCTTTTTTCAAGGGGCAATTGGACTTTCTTGCTTTTCTTTGCAGACATTTCATTTCTCATCCAAGAAGCTTGTTCATTTCTGACTGAATAGTGGGGAATGGCACAGTCCAGTTGCCTCTTGAAAAAAGCACCTTTGGAATGGATGGATGGATGAATCGGTGTGGTGTGTGTACAAAAATTGGAAGAGGGGTGTGTGTGTGTGTGTATATATATTATAACTTTAGATTAGCAGAATGTACAAATATTGTTCCCCCTTCACAGAATTTGGTGATGCATAAGAATTTATCTCTCTGGAAAGGTGATAATTGTAGATTAATGGAATTTATGTCCCAGTAAGAAACCAAACTTTCCCTATGACTGTGAATTCCACTGGACTCACTAAACTACTCTGCCTGGCAAGCCTCCGTAAAAACTGGGATGGGATTTTGTTTTTTTTAAAAAAAGATTGTTCCCATCTGCCTGTTTTATTGAGGATGGGAGTTTTAGCCAGAGCTGGGAAGGCATGCAACACCCTGGAACTCCTGCCAGCCACCTAATGAGGAAATGATTCAAGCTCCCCTTCATTCATTGTAGAAAATGCATTTGCTCAATGAAGTTTGCTTGTCTTTTAAGGCAGGAACGGAAACGATAGCATGTTCATGAAGCTTCTTTGATGTCCCCGCTCCTTTACCAAAGGATAGGGATGAAGTTTCTGAACCAGGGGTGAAATGCTCCCAGTTCGGACCGGATTGCCCGATCCAGCAGCAATGGCAGCAGGTGGTTCGGAGAACTGGTAGCAAAAATCCCTGCCCCCCCCACTCGCTCATGCCCAGCTAAGCCGCGCAATCATCAGAGGGGTTTTTTTTTTAACTTTTAAAAGCATTTTTTCTTCGGCCGAAAAAATGCTTTTAAAAGTAAAAAAAAAAAGCTTCTGATGATTGTGCAGCTCAGCTGGGATTGTCAGAACCTTTTAAAAGCATTATTTTTACAACCTCTTCGGCCGAAGAGGCGTTTAAAAAATGCTTTTAAAGGGTTTTGATGATCAGGCAACTCAGCTAGGATGGTCTGAACCCTTTAAAAGCATTTTTTCTACAGCCTCTTAGGTTGAAGAGGTTGTAGAAAAAATGCTTTTAAAAGGAAAAAAAAAGTTGGCCCAGTCACATTACCCCCACCCCCAAGCCACGACGACAGAACCAGTAGTAACAAATCTTACATTTCACCACTGTTCTGAACCTTGGTATAAAGTGGATGAAAAGATTTTATCCCAAATTTTTCAGTTTCCTCTTTTAATTCATTCATTGAGGCTGGAGGTGAAACAAAAAGGACAAAAGATTAACAAATTTGTTTCTAAATTGTACATCTTATTAACTAACAAAACCAACCTTCTCTCTGTGTCTTTCTCTGTGTGTCTTTCTCTCTCTCTCTCTCTCTCTCACACACACACACACACACACTCTCTTTCTACTTTGCCTTTCTGAAAATGGCTCTGCAAGATAGAGAGACTCCATGCAAGAACTGAATGACATACCCATAATTTTTTCCCCTTTCCGAATGGATCCTTTCAAATGACAACGACAGGAGGGAGGAGAGAACAGTCTATCTGATGTTATTGATGACTCAGATATATAATGTGGCTGCAAAAAAAGTAAAATACAGTCACAGGTTGCATCACTGGAAATACAGTTTCCAAATCACGCTAAGCAATAATTCCACTTCAATCTGTGCTTGTTCAAACTCCACTTTGATTTTGGTATCCAGTTTTGTGCATCAGACTTTAAGAAGGATGTAGACAAACTGAAATCAGGCACAGGTAAGGGCAACAAGGAACTAGAAACTAAATTTTACAAAACTGTCTGGGAACTTTGCCTCTTGAGAGTGGGGAGATAGCGATACGATATTTACTTTCTTACCTACTTATTTACTAATTTGGCAACCTAGGTCATATGATGACTTTTAGTGGCTCACAACAATCCACAAATATTTTTGTGGTTACAGAAAGAATGTAAAGATAGCAGTGTTCCAATATTTGAGGGGAATATTGACCCACAAAGAAGTCAACCTATTTTCCAAAGCAAGACAAGAAACAATGGATGGAAACTAATCAAGGAGAGAAGCAACCTAGAATTAAGGGGAAATTTCCTGATAGTAAGATCAACCAGTTGGAACAACTTGCCTTCAGAATTCGGGAGTGCTCCGACACTGGAGGTTTTAAGAAGGGACTGGAGAGCCAGTTGTCTGAAATGGTACAGGGTCTCCTGCTTGAGCAGCGAGTTGGACTAGAAGACCTCCAAGGTCCCTTCCATTCTGTCATTCTGTTAAATCTTATTGAACGTATGAGACTTTTGTAGGAATTTAGCACCTACCCCCCCCCTCCTAGAAGAATGAAATATTTTAGAAAATATTTAAAAAGGCAGAATATATTTCCCTGGATGAGAAATGGAGAAACATGTTTTAAAGACAAAGCAGCTTCCTGACTCCCCCCACCTTTGTCAATGGGCCATTAAAGCCTCAGCCAAGCTCACTCATTTCCCCCCACCTTTGTCAATGGGTCAGAGGTAGAAACTCATTCTCCCCACCTTTGTCAATGGGCTATCATCTGCAACATAATAGGACCCATCTAGCAACTGAAACTCACCACATGACACCTGGGAACATTACATCAGCCAGCAAGGCTAGCTAAGACCCCCACCCCGTGGGAGTCTGACAACCAATCAGGATACTCTTCCTGTGCCCCAGAAAGTTCAAAGCTCAGAAAAAGCATAAAGCCAGGGAGCACACAGGATCTCAACCCTTTTCTGTTCAGGATCTCAAGCCATGTGATCCTGGCCACCATTAAACCATCTTTCCAAGCAGCCTCCATGTTTCCAGTGTCTTTGTCCCCACTTGGAACTGAACCCAGATGGATATTTCTTCCAACACTTTGCAGACATGAAGGAGATGTCTGCGACTGATCATATCAATAGCACAAGGATAGTTGAAGCCAGAGCTGGCTCAGAGCGAAGGCCTTGAGCACCAAAGATTAAAACTTCCCTTCTTTCCGAATCATTCTAAAAATGCAATTCTTTGCATTGTTGGAGGTGGCAATATCAGGCAATGAGGCCTACAGGCACCATAGAGTCCTGAGCCTTTGGTTGGATCCTTTGTTCAAAGCCCCTCGCAAGGCTGGCTGAAAGCAAATAAAAATGTTCTCCGAGTAACAAGACTGAGTACAATATTTCTGCAACCACAGACAGACAGGGGGAAAAAATGAAATAGATAAAATTAGTGCCATGCGGAATCCTGCCCTTTCCTTTTAGGAAATAATTTGCTCCCTGCCAAACAGGAATTATTATTTTTTTTCTCCTGCCTTTTTCATAGAAGGCAGAAAAATGGATTTCCTTTCCCATGAACTAAAAATGTCCCTTAGGGTAATTTGCTCAGGGAAATATACAATGAGACTGAAAGAAGCAGTAGGTGGGGTCAAAGCCCAAAGTGCTTGAGAAGATCCATTTTCTTTCTGATGCCCCCTCTTCTTCTCCTAATATTTTCTGCCTCTTCTAAATAGCTGGCTGAATTGTTCTGTTCAGAGAACCAGATAAGGGTTTTTTTGTCTGTAAAATGATTGAGCATATTCTGAGGGAGGAAGAATTAAGGGCATAAAAGAACACTCTTAGCTTGCTAAAAAGTATTGGAAACTAGGGCCTTACCAAACATTTGAAAAGAGGCGCTTGACAAACATTACCCCTCTTTGAATCGTAAAAGCATTTTGAAGGGCTACTTCCAAAGGTCTCCTAGCTGTCTTCAGCTGCACTTCTGATCTTATGAAGCACCTCTTTCAAGTGAATTAAACAACTCTACTAAGTCCTAAGAGTATGCCACCTCACAAGGCGAGGTTTTCCATGCTACCATTTTAGCAAGCTTCTTCATAGTTTATCACCTGGTTATAATAATTAATACATACATCTTCACAGTAATCTGCATGAGGCTACCAAAAAAAAACCTGTGCTTATTTCTCCACTTTTATTTTCTATGTTGTGAGAACTAGATAGTAGGAGTGGGGGGAGGAGGGGGAGGAGGATGGATGGAAGGAAGGAAGGAAGGAAGGAAGGAAGGAAGGAAGGAAGGAAGGAAGGAAGGAAGGAAAAGAAAAACTCAAATTCTTCTGAATTTACATAGGCCCAAATAGACAATATATATTGAATAATAATCTCTAAATGCATCATAATTCTCACATAGGACATTGCCTCCTCTGTTGCTAAGTAGAAGGTTGATTAATTATGTTTATTTCTTGATTGCATGTGCAATCATTGTCTTGATTGGATCCTTCCAATTATAGCCAAATATTACATTTATTGTAAACTTTTTTTTCCCCAGGAACTGAAAGTTCTGAGAAAGTATTTCTGTGAAGAACTCCAGGAAGTTAACTAATTAAATAGAATACAGATGAAGTGAAGGTATAACAGTTTCTACCCGTTGTGCATTCCCAGTTCATTTTAATGAAGGGGACAATACCGAGCCCTCAAACTTCTCCCGTTCCCCGGATGGTCAGGATCCTCAGGGCCCTGGCCTTCGGCTGATGTTATGCAATGCACGGTCCGTGGCCAATAAGGCCCCCCTAATTCACGATCTTATTCAGGGGTGCGCGGACCTTATGGGCGACGGAGACCTGGTTGGGCCCAGAAGGGGCGTGCCCTTGTGCAGATGTCCCCACCGGGTTCCCGACCAGTCCATCAGCCGAGGGGCCAGGGTAGGGGTGGTGGGGTGGCGGTTGTGATTAGAGAGAGTCTAGAGCCGAGGGAGACCACTGTACCTCAGATTGCCGGGTGCGAATCCCTCTTTGTGAGATGGGGTCATAGATGTCAGATGGGCTTGCTGGTCGCGTACCTGGCTCCTTGCTACGTGACAGCTGCCCTGCCCGAGCTCCTGGAGGTGCTTGCTGGGGTGGCAGTTGAGACCCCAGACTTTTAGTCGTGGGGACTTTAACTTGCCATCGTCCGGCTCGTCATCGACGGTAGCTCGGGAGTTCATGGCTTCCATGACGGCCTTGGACCTGACCCAAGTAGTTGATGGCCCTACTCACGTTGGGGTGGCACTCTGGACTTGATTTTTGTCTCTGGTCAGTGGTTGAGAGATCTGGACTTAAAGGAAATAGTCATTGAACCTTTGTCATGGTCAGATCACTCTCTTCGTCTGGACTTTCTGACCGCCATTCACCACCGCAGGGAGACGGAGCCGACACGTTGGTTCCGTCCCAGGCGCCTGATGGACCCGGAGGGGTTCCGGACGGAGCTTGGGCCATTTCCTGAGGGTCTGGCTCACGGCTCGGCTGAGGAACTTGTTGCGGCCTGGGAACGGGCCGCGGCGGGGGCCTTAGACCGGGTCGTGCCTTTGCGGCCTCTGACCCAGCGCAGGTCCCAACCAGCTCCTTGGTTCTCCGAGGAGCTGAGAGGGATGAAGCGCCGGAGAAGACGCCTAGAGAGTTCCTGGAGGTCTAGCCGTTCAGAAGCTGATCGGACACTAGTGAAGTCCTATACTAGGGCTTACCTAGTGGCAATGAGGGAAGCGAGGCGTACCTACGCCTCCTCCCTCATTGCATCGGCAGATAACCGCCCAGCCGCCCTGTTTCGGGTGACCCGCTCCCTCCTACATCAGGGGGAGCGGGATGACCCGTTGCAGGGACGTGCTGAGGAGTTTAACGGTTATCTATACGATAAAATCGTTCAGCTTCGGGATGGTTTGGACCAAGATTGCGGTGATACGGGTGAGACGGCTGAGGGTGGTCTTGGTGACATTGTATGGGATGAGTTTGACCCTGTCGCTCCCGAGGACATGGACAGGTTGTTGGGGAGGCTGAATGCCACCACATGTTTACTGGACCCGTGCCCCTCCTGGTTGGTGCTGGCCACGCAGGAGGTGACACGAGGCTGGCTCCAGGCGATTACGAGCGCTTCTTTGGTGGAGGGAGTCTTTCCGGCCGCCTTGAAAGAGGCGGTGGTGAGGCCCCTCCTCAAGAAGCCTTCCCTGGACCCGGCTGTTTTAGGTAATTATCGTCCGGTCTCCAACCTTCGCTTCGCGGCGAAGGTTGTAGAGAGTATGGTGGCATATCAGTTTCCCTTGCACCTGGATGAAACTGTCTATCTAGACCCGTTCCAGTCCGGTTTCCGACCCGGTTACAGCACGGAGACGGCTTTGGTCGCGTTGGTGGATGATCTCTGGAGGGCCAGGGATGAGGTTGTTCCTCTGCCCTGGTCCTATTAGACCTCTCAGCGGCTTTCGATACCATCGACCATGGTATCCTGCTGCGCCGATTGGAGGGATTGGGAGTGGGAGGCACCGTTTATCGGTGGTTCTCCTCCTATCTCTCCGACCGGTCGCAGTCGGTGTTGACAGGGGGGCAGAGGTCGGCCCCGAGGCGCCTCACTTGTGGGGTGCCGCAGGGGTCGATTCTCTCGCCCCTTCTGTTTAACATCTACATGAAGCCGCTGGGTGAGATCATCAGTGGTTTCGGTGTGAAGTACCAGCTGTATGCGGATGACACCCAGCTGTACTTTTCACACCGGACCACCCCAACGGCTATCAAGTGCTGTCCCGGTGTCTGGAGGCCGACGGGTCTGGATGGGGAGAAACAGGCTCAAGCTCAATCCTCCAAGACAGAGTGGCTGTGGATGCGGCATCCCGGTACAGTCAGCTAACCGCGGCTGACCATCGGTGGCGAGTCACTGGCCCCGATGGAGAGGGTGCGCACGTTGGGCGCCGTCCTGGAGGACCGGCTGCCCCTAGAAGATCATTTGACGGCCGCCTCCAGGAGAGCGTTCTACCAGGTTCGCCTGGTGCGCCAGTTGCGCCCCTTTCTGGACCGGGAGGCCCTATGCACGGTCACTCACGCCCTCGTGACGTCTCGCCTGGATTACTGCAACGCTCTCTACATGGGGCTCCCCTTGAAGGGCATCCGGAGGCTACAGTTAGTCCAGGATGCGGCTGCGCGGGTGATAGGTGGGGCCCCTCGGGGCTCCCGCATAACACCCATCCTGCGCAGGCTGCACTGGCTACCTGTGGCCTTCCGGGTGCGCTTCAAGGTTTTGGTGACCACCTTTAAAGCGCTCCATGGCATAGGGCCGGGTTATCTACGGGACCGCCTACTGCGACCAGATACCTCTCACCGACCCGTGCGCTCTCACAGGGAGGGACTCCTCAGGGTGCCGTCAGCTAGGCAGTGTCGTCTGGCGACGCCCAGGGGAAGGGCCTTCTCTGTGGGGGGTCCCGCCCTCTGGAACGAGCTCCCCCCAGGACTCCGTCAACTTCCGGACCTTCGTACCTTCCGTCGCGAGCTCAAGACACATTTATTCATCTGTGCAGGACTGGCTTAGATTTTAAATTTTATAGGGGTTTTAAATTGATTTTAATATTTATATTTCTATTTTTAATGATAGGGCATTGGAATAAGTTTTTTAAAGATTATTTTAATTTTGTGTATCGATGTTTTATATGCCTGTGAACCGCCCTGAGTCCTTTGGGAGATAGGGCGGTATATAAATTTAAATAATAAAATAAATAAATAAATAAAATAATACCCCATACCATACATATATGGAGTGATCCTATATACTGAAATGAGAGAAGGTGAAATATATACCAGAAATCCTTATGTGCAATGGCTATCTCATTGAGGGGAACCCTACTTTATTTATTTGTTTGTTAATTTATATCTCATTTTTATTTTCACAAATAACTCAAGGCAGCGAACATATCCAACAGGTCTTCTTCCTTCTATTTTCACCCATAACAATCCAATGATCAAGGTTAGGCTGAAAGCTTTCCCAAAGCCCCAGCTGGCTTTCAAGCAGTGGTGAAATCCACTTACCTTTGCTACTGGTTTGGGAGTGTGAGCACGCGTACGCGCTCGCTACGCTCGTGTGCGCCTCTTCTGCACATGCACAGAGCCTTCTGCGCATGCGCAAGGGGTCAAAAACAGGACATAATGATGTCCCGGCCAGTGGGTGGAGCCTCCTGGTGCCGGCGCTACTGGTTCATGCAAGCCAGATAGATCCAGCCACATTTCACCGCTGCTTTTAAGGCTAAGGCAAGACTAGAACTACAGTCTGCTGGCTTCTAGTCTGCTGCTCTAATCACTGGACCAAATTGGCTCTAACTTGGAAGCATGGAAATGTTATCAATTATCAACACGACCTGAGCTTAATTCATAGAATCATCTGTTACAACATCCTTCCTGTTGAAGACTACTTCAGCTTCAATCACAACAATACACGAGCACACAATAGATTTAAGCTTAATGTGAACTGCTCCAATCTTGATTGCAGAAAATATGACTTCAGAAACAGAGTTGTTAATGCCTGGAATGCACTACCTGAGTCTGTGGTCTCTTCCCAAAATCCCCAAAGCTTTAACCAAAGACTATCTACTATTGACCTCACCCCATTCCTAAGAGGTCTGTAAGGGGCGTGCATAAGAGCACCAACATGCCTACTGTTCCTGTCCTAATGTTCCCTTTGATTGTATCCAATTTCATATAGTTATTACATACTTATGATTATATATATGCCTATATATCGTATAGTTATTTCATGCTTATGCTTATATATAATGTTGTGACAAATAAATAAATAAAATAAAAATAAATAAAAAATTTTTTGACCTGCCCCAGGTAGGGCTGAGAAAAATCCCAATCAGGAAGCAAGCCAGATAGATACATGCATACCATACTTTGGGTTCATATAGTTGGGTTCATATTCCAGAGTTTCTAAAATAGCAATGAATAAACAGGAAGGAAATAGCCCATTTGGGCTGGTTCGACTATTAAATTTACAAAGTATTTTAACTTCCAGTTTTCTATTAAATTCTTATTGCATTTGACAAGAAGCCATAAACAAATTTCACTTGTCTTCTGAAATTGCATGGCTAAGGATGAGTTTAGGCTGGGTTTCTCATCTGAGATGCATATAAATCAAATATAAGTAGAGTCACATTTATGTAAAGCCAGTAATATTAAAAGGAGAATGGGGCTTTTGTTTCCCTCCTCTGCTCAGGTCAAGCAGAGAAAAAAAATATTTATATCATTTCTCAACTTTCACTGAATACTGCATTCTATTCAAGAGGTTTGATATATGATTCAAGCTCACAAATGTTTCTTGTCTGATAAAATGCACCAACTGAATACATATCTAAGCTTCATAGTCTGGTACTGCCAAATACTTCAATTTTTCCTACCCTTGCTAGAAAGCAAAGCCCACAGAACTGAATGGGAAGAGGAAATGTATTTATGTTATTAAATTTATATGCCACCCATCTTGTTATCCAGAGCACAAATATGTGCTGCACCAAACCCAGGGCTTCTCTGCTTTTGAATCGTTTCAGACAAAGGCAAGAAGAAAGGCATGAGAAGAATCGCACAGAAAAGGCAGTATATTATTTTGAAGGATAAAATATATGAAGAACAGTTGTAGAAATTGGGTATGTCTAGTTTTAGGAAAAGAAGGTCCAGGGTGACATGATTAGCAGTGTTCCAAAATCTAAGGGGCTGCCACAAAGAAGAGAGGATCAACCTATTTTCCAAAGTACCTGAGGGTAGGACAAGAAGCAACAGATGGAAACTAATCAAGGAGAGAACCAATCTAGAACTAAGAAGAAATTTCCTGACAGAACACTTAATCAGTGGAATGACTTGCCTTCAGAGGTTGTGGATGCTGCAAGAGAAGAGGAGAGGGGGGGGGAGGGGAGGGAAAGAGAGGAGATTGGACAACTATTTTTTTCTGAAATGATTTAGGGTTCCCTGCTTGACCAGGGGGTTGGACTAGAAGACCGCCAAGGTCCCTTCCAACTCTGTTATTTTGTTATAACTGAAGTCCTTATTGCCTGATTTTCAGCTCACAGCATTTAGATTTCTTTGAAAAGAGAAAAGCGGCTTGCCATAACCCACTGCAGATCCACAGTGCACAGGACCAAGAACATTTGCTGTGGCTCAATTGGAATAATCATATGTTCAGTCATTTAAAGGATGGGACGAGTTAGGTCCCATCTTTCTGGAGCAGGGGACATTTACATGGGCTTGATTTTTACAAGCAATGAAAACTGGGACACACTCTGCAAATAAGAAGGAGGCAAGAAAGAGAATCCCTCTATATATTATTAGTAATACTACTGTTGATATTAATGGTAGCAGTAGCAAAAGTAATGTGACCTCCAATTTCTGTATGGAAAAAAAGGCCAACACAATTCATAGTTAATAAATAAAGACTTTAAAGACTTCAAAATTAAATAAATGGAGTAAAAAAAACAAGAACAGGAAGATAAACCCTAAATATACTGTATATGCATTTATTCCCTAACATAGCGTCTGTCTCTCTGTCTGTCTGTCTAACTAGCTCTCCATCCATTCATCCACCCACCTAACCACCCAACCACCTACCTAGTCTGTCTGTCTGTCTGTCTGTCTGTCTATCTATCTATCTATCTCTCTCTATCATCTGTTCTCTCTCTCTCTCTCTCTCTCTCTCTCTGTATGTGTACACACACACACAAACACACACACTGTTGTGTCTCGCCCGCTTCCGTTCCCCCTGCCGCAGCCAGGCCCCTCTTATCTCCTGCCGGACGCTGATAGTTCGGAAGAATGTCCTGGCATGCCTCCAGGCCCCAGCCCTGGCACCATGCCCGGACAGGCCGAGCAAGACGAAGGGCCTGACATGCCTTCAGCCCCCAGTCCTGGCACCATGGCCAGGCAAACGGAGCAACTAAACCCCTCCCCCACAGCATGTGAGCCTGAAGAATGTGGGGCCAGTCATGAGCTAGGATTGCCAACATCTCTCTTCTGCGCGTGCGCATTATGGCGGCGTTTTGAATACTCACGGAGAGTGCGGCTGGTGAATCCTTGGGCCGTGATGCCTTCCCATCGCCTGCCTAGCTGCTGGTACTCCGGCCCGGCTCTATCATCTTCTCGGCAGCCGGGAGCGAGGTCTTTGGGCCTCATTGGACTCTCGGTTGCCGAGTACGGGGCCGGAGTATGCTAATAAGCAGCGAACGGCAGCGAATGGCGGCCGCCATGTTGGGGGGGGGCGCGAGAAGACGCCCGACGTGACTCAGCTGTTCTCCAGCCGTTCTGGCTGGGGAAGGACACCAACGAGGCTGAGCAGCGTCCCGCCATGTTGGGGGGGGCGCGAGAAGACGCCCGGCGTGACTCAGCTGTTCTCCAGCCGTTCTGGCCGGGGAAGGACACCAACGAGGCTGAGCAGCGTCCCGAACATTGTTTGGGGTGTCGTTAGCCACGACTGCCGGGTTTGGGGCGTCGCTAGCCACGACTGCCGGGATGGGACTCGTACGGCTTGGACATCCCCCCCCCTCCCTTTTTCCCTCCTTGGGGACCAGAACATCGTTTGTTCCCCATTGCTGGTTTCTTGCCACAGCCTGCCATAATCACCGCAATTGCCATCTGCGGTCGATTTTTCCTCAGTCGTTTCTCCATCTGGAACTGAGAGATGGCTTCCATAACTTCATCATTGGCTCTGTGGCTTGTTAGGGCCATAAATGGGCCCAGGACTAAGTGGGCCCAGGACTAAGACCATAAATGGGCCCAAGACTAAGACCATAATCGGCTGGCCTTAAGGAGGAGACATGGATGGCATGAGGGCATGGACGTCGTTATTTCAATTAGCGTACTGCACGGGTCTTTGTCCCGTAACGGTGCGCAGCCGGGAGAGTGTGGGAGACCTTTTCATTCTTGTGGTCCCACGGACTCCTACGGACTTGGACCCATCTGGTTGGCCATCTTTTATGGGCCTTTGGTGATCTTTGTTTACGACGGATACATCTTTGAACGGCCTAGGATGGACACTTTTACCGCGACTATCTGGACTATCGCTCCATGAGATATACACTCGCCGAACTACTACGATTGCGAGGTTCCCCCGCCTCGCAAGAATGGCCCTCCAAGCTATCGAGGGCCTACCTCAACGAAGGGTCTTGGGACCCAGAGAGGTGGCACGCGAGCAAGAAGAACTTATGGGGTTTTTTAAATAGATTTTTTAATAAGGGTTTTAAGGGAGGAGGGATCTGACGGGTGGGGTGAAGACCCGTCGGGAGGGATCCAGCCCCTGTGCTAGTTCATGCACTTTGCTATCTTGTCCAAGGCGGGGGAGGGCGATGTTCCAGGTTCAGAGGGCTTTTCGATCTGTACGGTAAGTGGGAGGGGCAGATATGGCGGGGGGGGGGCCGTATCGAGAGTTGGGAGCACGTGTTCGATGTCTAAATGCGATCGCGTGCTCCGGCCCCCCACCCCCCACCCGTTCCTCAGGTGGCCATGATCCTCAGAGCTTGGACCTTCGGCTGATGTTGTGTAATGCCCGGTCCGTGGTTAACAAGGCCCCCCTGATTTGCGATCTTATTCAGGCGGGGTCCGCGGACCTTATGGGCATTACGGAGACCTGGTTGGGCCCAGAGGGGGGGGTTCCCCTCGTTGAGATGTGTCCTCCAGGTTTCCGAGCATTTCATCAGCCGAGGGCCCAAGGTAGGGGTGGGGGGGTGGCGGTTGTCATCAAGGAAGATCTAGAGCCGAGGGAGGCCACTGTTCCTCAGATTGCCGGCTGTGAATCCCTCTATGTGCGGTGGGGCCATAGGAGCCAGTTGGGCTTGTTGGTCACGTACCTGGCTCCTTGCTGCGTGACCACAGCCCTGCCAGAGCTGTTGGAGGTGCTTGCCGCTGTGGCGGTTGAGACCCCCAGACTTATAGTTATGGGGGATTTCAACCTGCCGTCAGTTGGCTTGTCATCAACGGCAGCTCGGGAGTTTGAGGCTTCCATGACGGCCTTAGACCTGACTCGAGTAAATGATGGCCCTACGCACATGGGGGGAGGCACGCTGGACTTGATTTATATCTCTGGTCAGTGGTTAAATGATCTGGTACTAGATGATTTAGTAACAGAACCAATGTCATGGTCCGATCATTTTCTCCTTCGCCTAGACTTCCGAACCGCCATTCACCATCGCAGGGAGACGGAACCTATACGTTGGTTCCGTCCCAGGCGCCTGATGGACCCTGAGAGGTTCCTGACGGAGCTTGGGCCTTTCCCTGAGGATCTGGCCCACGGCACGACTGAGGAACTCGTCGCGGCCTGGGAACAGGCCGCGGCGGGGGCCTTGGACCGTGTCGCGCCTTTGCGGCCTCTGACCCGGCGTAGGTCTCGTCTGGCCCCTTGGTTCTCCGAGGGGCTGAGGGAGATGAAACGCCGGCGAAGACGCCTAGAGAGCACCTGGAGGTCCAGTCGCTCCGAGGCTGATCGGACACTAGTTAGGTCCTATACTAGGACCTACCTAGTGGCAATGGGGGAGGCGAGGCGTACCTACGCCTCCACCCTCATTGCGTCGGCAGATAACCGCCCGGCCGCCCTGTTTCGGGTGACCCGCTCCCTCCTTCATCAGGAGGTGCGGGATGACCCTTTGCAGGGACGTGCCGAGGAGTTTAGTGGTTATCTATACGATAAAATCGCTCAGCTCCGGGACGATCTGGACCGAATTTGGGATGATCCAAGCGGGGGAGAGGAGGCACGTCTTGTTGAGTCTGTTTGGGATCAGTTTGATCCTGTGGCTCCCGAGGACGTGGACAGGTTATTGGGGAGGGTTTACTGGACCCGTGCCCTTCCTGGCTGGTACTGGCTACTCAGGAGGTGACACGAGGCTGGCTCCAGAGGATTATCAATGCTTCTTTGTTGGAGGGAGTTTTCCCCGCCGCCTTGAAAGAGGCGGTGGTGAGACCCCTCCTTAAGAAGCCTTCTCTGGACCCAGCTATTTTAAGTAACTATCGTCCGATCTCCAATCTTCGCTTTGTTGCGAAGGTTGTAGAGAGTGCTGTGGCTCGACAGCTACCCCAGTACCTGGATGAAGATGTCTATCTGGACCCGTTCCAGTCCGGTTTCCGACCCGGATACAGCACAGAGACGGCCTTGGTCGCATTGGTGGATGATCTCTGGAGGGCCAGGGACAGGGGTTATTCCTCTGCTCTGGTCCTGTTAGACCTCTCAGCGGCTTTTGATACCATCGACCATGGTATCCTGCTGCGCCGGTTGGAGGGATTGGGAGTGGGAGGCACCGTATATCGGTGGTTCTCCTCCTATCTCTCCGACCGTCGCAGACGGTGTTGACGGGGGCAGAGGTCGACCGCGAGGGCCTCACTTGTGGGGTCCCGCAGGGTCGATCCTCTCGCCTGCTGTTCAACATCTATATGAAGCCGCTGGGTGAGATCATCAGTGGCTTTGGGGTGAGATACCAGCAGTACGCTGACGACACCCAGCTGTACTTTTCCACCCCGGGCCACCCCAATGAAGCTGTTGAAGTGCTGTCCCGGTGTTTGGAGGCCGTACGGGTCTGGATGGGAAGAAACAGGCTCAAGCTTAATCCTCCAAGACGGAGTGGCTGTGGATGCCGGCATCCCGATTCAGCCAGCTGCAACCGTGGCTGGCTGTTGGGGCAGTTATTGGCCCCAAGGGATAGGGTGCGCAACTTGGGTGTCCTCCTGGATGATCGGCTGTCGTTTGAAGATCATTTGAGGGCCGTCTCCAGGAGGGCCTTCCACCAGGTTCGCCTGGTTGCGCCCCTTCCTTGATCGGGATGCCTTATGCACGGTCACTCATGCGCTCGTTACCTCTCGCTTGGATTATTGTAATGCTCTCACATGGGGCTCCCTTGAAGTGCGTCCGGAGGCTTCAGTTAGTCCAGAACGCAGCCGCTGGTGATAGAGGAGCTGCACGCAGCTCCCATGTAACACCTCTCCTGCGCAGGCTGCACTGGCTACCTGTGGCCTCTCGGTGCACTTTAAGGTGTTAGTCACGACCTTTAAGGCGCCCATGGCTTAGGACCTGGGTACTTACGGGACCGCCTACTGCTACCACATGCCTCCCACCGACCCGCACGCTCTCACAGAGAGGACTCTCAGGTGCCGTCCGCCAAACAATGTCGGCTGGCGGCCCCAGGACGGGCCTTCTGTGGGGCTCCCACACTCTGGAACGAACTCCCCCCGGGCTTACGCCAGATATCTGACCTTCGGACATTCCGTCGCGAACTGAAAACATATCTCTTTATTCGCGCGGGGCTGGCTTGAATGGAATTTTAAACTCAAATTTTTAGCAATTTTAATGGGGTTTTGGTTTTATGGTAAATTTCTTAAATTTTTCAGGCTCATTTAATAAGTTTTTAACTGATTTTAACTTTGTATATTGTATACTGTTCTTTGTTGGTTTTATTCTGCCTGTACACCGCCCTGAGTCCTTCGGGAGAAGGGCGGTATAAAAATCAAATAAATAAATAAATAAATAAATAAACAGCTGGAGGCTGGAGAGATCCTCGCTTCCGGAGAGTTGAGAGGTGACGTCAGCAAAAGGAAGGGAGGGGCAGGCCTGGATAAGTGCTGAGTCATGGAGCCACACCCCATGGCCTATATAAAGGATCTGCTTTCTGGCATTCTCTGAGTCAGGCAAAGTCTAACTTGGATTGCTGAAGTCACTTCCTGGTCTCCTGCCTGCCTTGAGAACTCTGATAGGAGTTTGGCAGAGCTGCAGAGGCACGCTTGATACGGACTTCCCTGACCCAGCCGTCAGCGGAGGAGTGGGACATCACACACACACACACACACACACACACACATTTGTTTTCTGAGGTTTTCGCGGGTGTTTGTATGTAGGTCTTTGGTTATTCGGGTTTTCTCCCGCGTAAAATTGGAAGTGTCTTGGCAACGTTTCGACAAAGTCCCATTTGTCATCTTCAGGCTGGGTGTTTACAGCTTCGTGCTTCTAGGAGAAATGTGTGATCGCAGCTGTTTCTTCCTTTTAACTGCTAGTGGGGGTTTGAACTGATTGGTTGGGAGCTTGGCTGTGTTCTGATTGGGTGGAGGTGTGTTCTGATTGGGTGGGGGTTTGGCTGTGCTCTGATTGGATGGTGGGGTTGGCTGTGCTCTGATTGGATGGGGGTGTGTTCTGTTTGAGGGGGGTTTGGTTGTGCTCAGGTTGGTCTGAGATGCAGGGGGATTTGAGTTGGTGAGCTGCATTGCTGTTGTTTGGCTTCGCGTTCGTGGTCGTGCTACATCTTCATGGTGGGTGTCAGTCTGCTGCATGTATGGATTGGAGGGGTTTGAAATGGCTAATGATGCAGCTGCAGTCTGGCTTCTGGTCCGTGGTCGTGCTTCATCATCGGTGTGGGTTTGAGTTTGCTTTCCCCATAGATGTGTGGTGGTGACATGCTGTATGGCACTCGTGAGTGTGGATCTTGCATCATTCTTCATATCCACCATCCTAAGAAACCCCAAAGACAAAATTGAGTTAGAAAATCAAGGAGTATATGAAATCCCATGCACTGCCTGCAGCACCACATACATCGGACAAACCAACAGAAGAATAAGTGCACACACTGAAGAACATAAGAACTCAGTCAAAAAAGAGGAACCAACTTCTTCCCTGGTCCAACACCTTAAAGCCACAGGACATAAAATTGACTTTAAAAATACCAGAACTATCGCCAAAACTGAACACTTTAACAACAGAATAATCAGAGAAACCATTGAGATAGAAAAATGCCCACACAGCATGAATAAACGAGATGATACCTCCCACCTACCAGCCATTTGGAAACCCGCCCTTATCGACAAACAAGTCCCTAACATGAAGAATGACGCAATATAATTTATAGCTGGTGCAAAAATCAAAACAGACCCTCAATCATTTACACAACAATGAATAGTATTTAAATTAAAACTTCCGTGGGGTAAAAGCTAAAATAAAACTAAAAGCCAAATGCTAATCTCGGGAATTAAAAAAAACTATAGAATCTGTTGAGCCTGACTATCCTATCAGTTGTGTAGGCCCTCCAGAATAAATTCAAGATTGTAAGGCAAACCTGACTGTGATTCCTGTAATAGTATACAGTATGAGAAAGAGCCTGACAGACAGTGGGAAGAAATACTGCCCACAGAACAGTCAGATAAGAGAGGTATACAGCTCACAGTTATATAATGAGTGGAAAAAAGAGACTCAGAAGGGAGCCTCTCTATTTTTCAAGCTGCTAAGGAGATAACAGAAGATTTGTACTTTCAGACTTGCAAGATTCTGTTAATATACCCTTATACTAAAGTAGAAATAGATCATCTGGTGGTGTTTCTTGCCTGGTTCACCTGGAAAAGATGATTATTCTACAATGGGTAGTTATTCCATGGGATAGGATGAAGAATAAGGACAGAGATGGGTTTCATATAACTTTACCACCGGTTCACCACACACCGAAAATGTGAGAGTGTGCACGGCCTTTCGCTCATGCACTTTGCTCATGCGCGCAGCTTGCACGCATGCACGTGGCTTAGAAAACGTGGCTAAATAGGATAGCATAGCGCCAAGGCGAGTGGGCGGGGGCGGGCCCACCCCGCAGGTCGCCACTATCAGTTCTCCTGAACTGGTCTGAACCGGCTGAATAGGACTAATGAGACTTCACTCCATGTACTTCACAGAAAAAGGGAATCGCTGACAATTCTACTTTGCTTTCTGTGATCATATGTCTCTTGTCTTACAACGTAAGTAACTGCAAAGCAAAAGACAATGAGTGTGGTCTGAAACAATACATTCAAATAGAAGATTAGGGCAGTTGGTGATTAGTGGATGTGACTTGAACCTTCTATAACCGTCCTCATTTTCTTTTTCACACTCTGTTAAGGATTGTTTGATTGATTATGTGTCATCGAGTCATTTTCATCTCCTAGCAACTACATAGACGATTTTCTCCATGATGTTTCCAGAGAGGGTTCTCCTTAAAGGGCACCTGGCTGTTCCAGAAACCCTTTGGGAATAGATGGGATTAAGTCCTTTCTATAGTAATGTTACATTGTATACCCTCAAAACGACGCTACAGAGCATTGCACAACAGAATAACTAGACACAAGAACAGTTTCTTCCCGAACGCCATCACTCTGCTAAACAAATAATTCACTCAACACTGTCAAACTATTTACTAAGTCTGCACTACTATTAATCTTCTCATAGTTCCCATCACCCATCTCCTTCCACTTATGACTGTATAACTGTAACTTTGTTGTTTGTATCTTTATGATTTATATTGATATTGATTGTTTCCTGATTGCTTATTTGTACCCTATGACTATCATTAAGTGTTGTACCTTAGAATTCTTGATGAACCTATCTTTTCTTTTATGTACACTGAGAGCATATGCACCAAGAAAAATTCCTTGTGTGTCCAATCACACTTGGCCAATAAAATAAATCAAATTAAATTAATCAAATCAAATTAATAATAGCTTTCTTGATATAGCATGAAGTGAGTATCTTTTTGATATTCCATATATTATTTTAAAGGAAATTAGTGATATGTGTGTCTTTAGATGAGTCTTTAGATGAGTCATGATTAAAGCAGCATTAAACCTAAGTAAGTAGTGCTGCCGTGTAACAGGGTGAGCTCCCGTTACTTGTCCCAGCTTCTGCCAACCTAGCAGTTTCAAAAGCACGTAAAAATGCAAGTAGAAAAAATAGGGACCACCTTGGTGGGAAGGTAACTGCGTTCCGTGCGCCTTTGGCATTGAGTCATGCTGGCCACATGATCACGGAGAGGTCTTTGGACAGCGCTGGCTCTTCGGCTTTGAAACGGAGATGAGCATCACCCCCTAGAGTCAGCAATGACTAGCACGTATGTGTGAGGGGAACCTTTACCTTTACCTTTAAGTAAATAAGTAAACTGGTGATTATGACCTTGTCAAACAAGAAACCACTTCTGTGGTGGTTGCAATCTGCCTTGGGTTTTGATTTAGACAGATAGAAATCTTTCCAAAAGAAAGGGGGGGAAATGCAGGAAAATTAACAATTTCACAAAGATAAACAGTCACTTTAGGAATATGGACTTACACCCAAGGGAAAATCACATTCAAAGTAATGCAATGCAGGAAAATTCTCCTACATTTTCTTCCTATCTGCTTTTTGATGAAAGAGAATTTGCTTTTGAAAAGTTTTTTCAAAGGAGAAGAAATGTTTTTCTGAGAAATAGTGTCCTTGCACTTATTAAGTGACAAGGTTGCCAAAGAATATTTGAGAAAAGTCTGTTTCATTGTGACATTATTAATCATTACTAATCTATAGTTACCGTATATACTCGAATATAAGCCGATCCGAGTATAAGCCGAGGTCCCCAATTTTACCCCAAAAACTGGGGTAAACTGGGGACTCGAGTATAAGCCGAGGGTGGGAAATGAGGCACCTACCGGTTGGGGAAACCCTCCCTCCCTCAGCTGAGAAGGCTAGCGGCTCCCCCGCCCCGCCCTCTCACTGCACCGGCAGGGCTTCCGTCCGGTAAAATGTGAAAAAAAGAAAAGAAAAAAACTCGAGTATAAGCCGTATATACTCGAGTATAAGCCGAGGGGCTTAAAAAAAAAAAAACTCGAGTATAAGCCGTATAGACCCGAGTATAAGCCGAGGGGACGTTTTTCAGCACAAAAAATGTGCTGAAAAACTCGGCTTATACTCGAGTATATACGGTAATTCACAGTGTAGGATTGGTGGAAACCTAATAATTCAAGTCCTAACCAAGTACGTAAGATTTATTAGAGTTTGATAATATAGGCAGTTCCTAGCGGGCTGGTTTTTCTGTAAAATTAGGGTACTCAGGTCTCATAAATTCAAAATTTCCAAATATTGAGGGACTCCTTTAGATAGCAATAGCAGTTATATACCACTTCATAGTGCTTTACAGCCCTCTCTAAGCGGTTTACAAAGTCAGCCTATTGCCCCCAACAATCTGGCTCCTCATTTTACCCATCTTGGAAGGATGGAAGGCTCAGTCAACCTTGAGCCTGGTAAGATTTGAACTTCAAAACTGCAGTCAGCCGGCAGTCAGCAGAAGTAGCCTGCAGTACTCCACTGTAACAGCTGTACCATCATGGTCATGGCTCAGTTATTGCTCCAAGGGCTCCAGTCATAGTTGTATAAAGGCAAATGTCTTTTTCCGTAAGCATACAATTTCCATGTACAAGTCCCAGTATTTTGTCATTTTTTTCCAGTTGTTTTCCTCAATATCTAGCATCATTCAGAATAGCAACATTAACGAACCAGACTTTCCTGTTTTTAATAGCTGTTCTATCAGGCATGTTAGACCAACAGACCTATCTGTTTGTATCTTAAGTTCCAATAAGATATAAAGTCCCACTCCTTTTTCAAAACCTTCTCAATATCACAGTCCCAGTGATACGTGATACATTCAAATCCAAACCTCTGGTAATATTTCCAGTACATAATTTTGGCAACATATTCATGACTCTGCTTGTCAGTGTATCAGAGTTCATGAATTGGAAGACATGGCAACAAGTCAGCCAATGGGGACTGTTTGGTGACCCAGACGGCTCGGAGCCTGGGGAAGGCTTAGCTTGACTGATCTGTATATCAGAGTTGCTTTGTCCTTGCAATATAGCCTCTGTATTATCATAGCTTCTGTGAATATAGCTTCTGTGATTCTGTGCTTCTGGATTCTGAGTTCTGGTTCTAGCTTCTACTGCGTGGGTATTGTATACATGCATAATGCTTTATATTACTGTATATAAAGAAGTTTCTTTTATATATGAATCCTGCTGAATTATTTACTTGTGTGCTGGTTGGATTGCTGCAAACTCTAACACCAGGTTTTGTAATTTTGGTGTGGCCAAAACTGATCTATTTTTTTTTCATCCTTTTCACAACAAAGACCACATTTGCTGTTGTTAGTTACATGCTGAATTTTCACTTTCGTGCAGTTCATTCTTCATTATGAATTAATATGTTTCTTGATCATGTGAATTGTTATTAATCATTATTAATAACTGATATTATTGATCAATATTAAAGTTATTGATAATGATTTCTACAGCTATCCTGGATTTCCACACACTTGTCCCATCCCAAAGAAAACTTCCATGAAGGAACTCCTCCTGTGGGGCCTTTTTTTGAAACGTAGGGAATCAAGGAGGTTTCAAATTGATAGCAATACGAGTACGAGAAAAAGAGTTACACTTTCACTGATGATATTACCTAGCATGTAGTAAACCATCCACAAGCAAATAACCAAATTCAGAGGGCACGAAGAACTGCACAATACAAGCCATTATGCACAATCTCCTCCCATCGTTCAATGAGTTCAAAACAGCACCAAGATAAATTCCAAAGAAATTATCAACTTTGTGAAGGCAGAAAAATCACAGGAAATAAAACGTGTGAGGAATTGAAAGGCAGAATTTGGTGCACACTAAAGCTTTATTGTAGCATTACAACACAAGCTCTGCCTTTTTGCTACGTGCATAGTGATATCAACATATTTATAGAATAGAATAGAATAGAATAGAATAGAATAGAATAGAATAGAATAGAATAGAATAGAATAGAATAGAATAGAATAGAATTTTTATTGGCCAAGTGTGATTGGACACACTACAAGGAATTTGTCTTGGTGCATATGCTCTCAGTGTACATAAAAGAAAAGATACGTTCATCAAGATACAACATTTACAACACAATTGATGATCAATATAAATCATAAGGATTGCCAGCAACAAGTTATAGTCATACAGTCATAAATGGAAAGAGATTGGTGATGGGAACTATGAGAAGATTAATAGTAGTGCAGATTCAGTAAATAGTTTGACAGTGTTGATGGAATTATTTGTTTAGCAGAGTGATGGCCTTTGGGAAAAAACTGTTCTTGTGTCTAGTTGTTCTGGTGTGCAGTGCTCTATAGCGTCGTTTTGAGGGTAGTAGTTGAAACAGTTTATGTTCAGGATGCGAGGGGTGAAAAATATTTTCACGGCCCTCTTCTTGATTCGTGCAGTATACAGGTCCTCAATGGAAGGCAGGTTGGTAGCAATTATTTTTTCTGCAGTTCTAATTATCCTCTGAAGTCTGTGTTTTTCTCGTTGGGTTGCAGAACCGAACCAGACAGTTATAGAGGTGCAAATGACAGACTCAATAATTCCTCTGTAGAACTGAATCAGCAGCTCCTTGGGCAGTTTGAGCTTTCTGAGTTGGCTTACTGAGTTATGAAAGGCAAAAAGCTTGACCTGACAGTGTGACATTGCTTTCATAATACGGAGAAAAAGTCCAGTCCAGGGGACACTTCTTTAATTAAACTACCAAGGAGGAAACCAAACACCCATCAAAACTGGCAGGGCAAGCTACTATATATAAACAAGTAACAAACCCAACATTCACTCACACTGATGATGCTACCGAGTTGAGCAATAAAACGCCTGCAAGCAAACAGCCAAGAGAGTATCATGGACTACACAACTGGGAGCTTTCTCATTTATTGGCAACAATTTATTGAACATTCATGTATGCAGTTGAAGAGGCAACCTTTAGCAGATGGGACAGATGTTTTGTGGTTTATGTTAACAGCACAGCAGGCATCGTAGCTGAGTGATACATCATTTGCTTTCCATTCCAGAGGCCTCAAGTTCAATCCCTGGCATCTCCAGATAAAAGTCTACAGTGAAGGGCTCCAGTGACGTCACCCTCCTGTTGGGTGCTCTAACAGAGCACTCCGTGTTAGAAGATTGTAAAAGTCAGTGAAACAGAAAATAAATCACTGTTCACTGAGCTTAGCATAATCTCTGGGTGAAAGAGGTTATCAGAATTGTGGAAGAGTGGCAGGTCTGACAGGGGGTTTGCTCTCAAGAGCGAATTTTCCTGGATTTATGACCCCACCGAATTCCACTCCTTCCAACTTCAGCACGCCCCTGTTTTTATCAGGGAAAAGGAGAGGAATGTCGCTTCTGCTCTAGAAGACTTATTAAATTGATTGATATTCCAAGCAGACGGGAATTTCACAAGCGTTCGAACTTTGATGCAGAATCAGCACGGCAAGTACCGACTCCCTTTTTGAAACTTGAAACCTTTCTTTGTCTTTGATTAATTGACTTTTAAAATGGCGTCTAAAAGTGAAAGTAAAAATTTTTTAGTACGATGAAGCAGCGTTACTTGTGGATTGTTACAAACGGAGTTTTTTTATACTGAAAGGAGGGAAGGAGAGTTATTAAGTTTGAATTCCTGATTCTTTTGAAGACAGAATGGCAGCTAAACCTTTAAAGCCTTCTGGAAGGGGACCTGAACCAAGTCTTGAGGAAATATTGAAAGAACAATTAAAACTTTCTGAAGATAGGCAAAAAGAGATGATGGAGAATTTTAATGCAAAAATAAGAGAAGATATTCTTATGGCAGTTCAAGGACTGAGTAAAAAAATTGAAGGATTGGAAGTGGAAATGCAACAGATCTCTCAGTCAAATAAGCATTTAGAAGACGAAATGAAAGGTGTTCAGAAAAAAGTGGATCAAAATGAAGATCAGGTTGTGATATTACAATATAAACTTATGGAAGGAGCTCTTAGAATTCGTGGTATGCGAGAAGAGCGTGGAGAAGACTTAAGAAAAATTATATCAGAAGCATTGGCTGAATTTATTGAAGCGGACCCCCAAGAGGTAGCTTACCAAATTGATAAAATATATAGAGTTAATTCTTGGATTGCAAGACAGAGAAAGCTTCCTCGGGACATTGTGGTTTATTTTGTGAAAAGGACTATGAGAAATCAAATTCTGCAAGTTTCATATCAGACAACTTTAAAAATTGGAGAACAGGAGTTGAAGGTGTTGAAAGAGATTCCTTCAAAGATGTTAAGAGACAGGAAGGAATTTGCTTTTTTTACACAAGAACTTAAAAAACATCAGATTCAATTCAGATGGGAGGTGCCAGTTGGACTGACACTATTCTATCAAGGAAGGAGATATAGAATTGACACTGTTTTAAAGGCAAAGGATTTTCTTTCTACAGTTTTGAAAGTCGAAATAGAAGTGATAGAAAACCTTCAAGAGACACAAGAAGGCGTGGTGACCCAAGAGCCTTTATTGCTGCCAGTATTAGAGGAACCACAAGAGCAAAGGGTGACAAGAGGAGCCCTTAAGCGTAAAGAAGAGCAACAGTCTCAAAGTAAAAGTCAGGATCCCATTATGGAAGCTGTGGGAGGAGCTAGACGGAAGATACCGGAGGAGGAGCTTCGTTGTCTGCTTCAAAGCTTCAGGAGGCCAGTAATGGCAAATAGAATCTTGTCATGGAATGTTAATGGCTTGAATTCAGCTCAGAAAAGAAGGAAAATATTTCACTACTTGAAACAATTAAAATGATGTGATTTGTTTGCAAGAGACACATATAAAATTATCAGACCAAAAATATTTAATTAATTCAAAATTGGGTAACCATTTTGTTGCATCAGCTTTGGAAAAGAAGCATGGAATTGTTGTATATATCAGGAAGGATATACCAGCTAAGCTAATTGAGGCAGATATTCAAGGAAGATTTATTGCTATTGAACTGGTGATAGATGCAAAAATGACTTTGTTGATAGGTATTTATGCACCTAATCAGCAACAAGAAAAGTTTTACAAAATGTTACATGAGAGGTTGACCCTCTGGGATTATAGTTCGTTTATTTTATTAGGAGACTGGAATGGAGTAATTGATACAAGAAGGATAAGAGAACCTCCTCCAAGAAGATACCTATACATGCAAAATTACCAAAATCCTTTTTGAAATGATGGAAGACTTTGAGTTTAGAGATATATGGAGGTTACGGAATCCAGATGAGAGAGATTTTACTTTTTTCTGATAGGCATCAATCTTTTTCACGCATTGATTTTTTTTTAATTTCTAATGACTTGCTTTCTAGGGTGAAGAAAACGAAGATATTTCCGAGGTGTTTAACTGACCATAGCCCAGTATGGATGGAATTATTACAAGGGAAAAAAGGTGGTAGAACATGGAGGTTGAATGAAAATCTGTTTAGATATGAGGATAATGTAACTTATTGTAAGAAACAGTTAAAAGAATTTTTTGATTTTAATATGTACAAAGGGACACCTATAGGAACTGTGTGGGAAGCGAGCAAAGCGTTTATTAGAGGATATTGATTTACTTGGACAACAGGCAAAGGAATAATAAACAAAGGCAGCGAGATATTTGGAAAAAGAAAATCAAAGGAAGCAACAGTTATTAATTCAAAACCCACAAGATCATAAACTTAAAGAGGCTATAAAAATATTACAGAGTCAATTTAATATGTTAATGGCAGACCAGGTGGCAACGAATATACAATATGCTAAACATAATACCTTTTGTAATGCAAATAAACCTGGGAGATGGTTGGCATATAATTTAAGGAAGAAACAGAAAGCACGTGTCATATAAAAAATAGAATATAAAGGTAAAGAGATATACCAACAGGATAAAATTAAAAAGGCATTCTCAGAATTTTATACTGCACTATATGCAAAAGACAAAATATTGAATAGGGACATTTATGATTATTTGAAAGATTATAAGGTGAATATTCTAACATTAGAACAGAGGGAGGAGCTGAACCGGCCGATAGCTACTGGAGAAATAGTGGAGGCAATTAAACAATTAAAATGGGAAAACCCTGGTACAGATGGTCTTACAGCAACTTATTATAAAAACACAGGATGAAATATTAGGCCCACTTAAAGAATTATTTAATCAGATACAATTAGGAGTGGAATACCCCCGTCATGGAAAACATCTTTTATTTCACTGATACCGAAAGAGGAGCAAGACTGCTCTAAACCTGGTAACTATAGGCCGATTTCACTTTTAAATAATGATTATAAGATTTTTGTAAAAATAATAGCAAATAGATTAATGTTAGTTTTACAACAAAGAATTCATACTGATCAATCTGGTTTTATAAAAGGGAGGCAGATGAGGAATAATGTTAGACAGATTATTAATATATTGGAATATTTGGAAAAGAAGAATACTTCAGCGGCACTTATTTTTTTGGATGCAGAGAAAGCCTTTGATCGATTGCATTGGGATTTTTTATTTAAATTAATAGAGAAAATGCAATTTGGAGACTGTTTTATTAGAATAATTAAAGCGATTTATGGAGAGCAAACAGCACAGATTATAGTAAATGGTAGTTTGACAGAAGTTATTAAGATTGCGAAAGGAACAAGACAGGGATGTCCCTTATCACCATTATTGTTTGTTTTGACTCTGGAACCATTATTAGATAAAATACGAGAATTAATGAAAATAGAGGGAATTAAGATTAGACAATATGAGTACAAAGTTAGAGCTTTTGCAGATGATGTAGTGGTTACGTTAATCTAATCCTATAAATTCAAGTAGATTTTGTTGGAAGTAATTGATAAATATGGAAAGGTATCAGGATTTAAAATAAATCAGAATAAAACAAAAGTGATAATTAAAAATATGTCTATACAACAGAAACAAAAACTAGAGGAAATGACAGGATTTGAGGTAGTAAAAAAGGTTAAATATTTAGGGGTCTATATTAGCTCATCGAACAAGAAACTTTATAAGAATAATTATGACTTGCTATGGCAAAAAGTTCAGAATGATATGAGTGGCTGGAAGAAATTGCAGTTATCCCTATTGGGAAGGATTGCAGCTATTAAAATGAATGTGTTACCTAGATTTTTGTTTCTGTTCCAGATGATACCTATAATTAAAAAGGATAAAAATTTGGAAGATTGGCAGAGTGGGATTAATAAATTTATATGGCAGGGTAAAAAGGCGAGGGTTAAAATGAAAATAATACAGGATTCACGGGAAAGAGGTGGTTTAAGAATGCCTAACTTTAAACTATATTATGAAGCAGTAACCCTTTCAGTAATAAGTGACTGGTTTAACTTAACAGAGGAAAGAATTTTGAATATAGAAGGTTATGACTTGTTATATGGATGGCATGCGTACTTATTTTATGGAAAAAAGTGGATAGGGCTTTTAAGAATCATGTGTTGAGAAGTGCTCTTTATGGTCTGGAATAAATATTCCTATAAATTAGATTACAAGATTCCTATATGGGCGAGCCCTAGACATGCAATAGAGAATATAAATATAGAACAGAAACAGGAAATGATTACATATAAAGAACTTTTGTATGCTGAAGGAGGTAGATTGCAATTAAAATCATTACAGGTATTAAAATGAAGAAGGGAGGAATTATACTTGGTTTCAATATGGGCAAATAAGTGCTAGATGGAAAGAAGATCAAAAAATTGGTATAATGCAAAGGGAGGAAAATTTAATAAAGCAAATTAGAAATCAGACCCAGGAGCATATAAAGAGATTGTATAATGTGTTGCTTGAAATAGACTCGAAAAGGATTTGGTAAAGGATTGTATGATAAAATGGGCACAGAATATTCAGGAACCAATAATGTTGGAAACATGGGAGAAAATCTGGGTTAGAAATGTTAAGTTTACACAAGCACAGAATTTAAGGGAAAATTTTTATAAGATGTTTTATAGATGGCATTTAGATCCCAAAAAATTATCATGTATGTATCCTAATATCCAAGCGAAATGTTGGAGGTGTGATTGTGATGATGCTACATATTTTCATATTTGGTGGACTTGCAAGAAAATTAAGGTCTTTTGGATAAGAATTTGGTGGATTATTCAAAATGTACTGAAGAAGAAGATAAAGTTCCTGCCACAATTTTTCCTTTTGGGAATTATAACGGATTGTACAGGGATTGAGACTAAATTGATTCTGAACTTAATAACAGCAGCAAGACTGTTGATTGGACAATACTGGAAGAAAGAAGAGATACCTACAATAGAAGAATGGATATTGAAAGTTATTAATTTGGCTGAGATGGCTAAAATCTCAGCGTATTAAAAGACAATACGCAGGAAAGATATTTAATTGAATGGAAAAATGGATTGATTATCTACAAAACAGATATCAGATTAAGAAATATCAGATTGCCTTTGAATAATTAGAAAGTTATTTTATGTAATGGGGAGGGGGTTGGGAGACGAAAAGCTTTGGATGTGGTTATTTGGATTGGAAGGGAAAATTTTATTCTATGTTTGGTTTATGTATAATTATACCTTGTGATTGACCCGGGAAGCCGGGGGGTGGGGGAGGGAGGGGGGTGTTTTGTTTTGTTTTTTGGGAGGGAGGGGGAAAAAAGGGGGAAAAATGGTTTTGTTTTTTTAAAACTCTTTCAATAAAAAAAAAAAAGTCTACAGTGAAGATCTTGGGAATTTTCTACAGTTTTGAGAATCCTAGCTTAGATGTTCTCCAATAATATCAAGATGCCCCATGTTGATTCCATGCTGTTAGGCTTCCCCTTAGCTTTACTATCTCTTTGCTGTTGAAATGATAAGCTTCAGTTTATTCAAGGGAAGTGTATTTCACGCATCAGATTAAATTCGATTCATCCTTCTTTGAAGGAAATTAAGAGGGTGTTGACCATGATTTCCCCCCATGTGTGCATGCAAGCATGAATGTGCATTTATATACAAACAAATGTTTATTTAGATTAAGTACCGCATTTTTCAGAGTATAAGATGCCCTCCTCCCCCCCCCCCAAAAAAAAAAGTGGATGGAAATGTCTGTGTGTCTTATACAGTGAATGCTGTATAAGGGGTGAAATGCTACCGGTTCGCACTGGTTCAGGTGAACCGGTAGTAATACAAGCTACCGGTTCAGGCGAACTGGTAGTAAAAAAAGGCTACTTGTTCCTCTGAACTGGTATTTCTGACGATCAGGAAATCCTGCTTTCTAGCGAATCTAAATAATGCGGCACAGGTGTTCCCCCCCCCACTGCTCTACTTACCTTCTTAAGCCTTCTTTTTCCATGCGAAGCATATGTTTGGTGCACACTATGCATATGCACATGGGCAGTGTTCATTTGGCATGCACTGTGCATGCCAAATGCATGGGCAAATACATGCCAAATGCTGCCCATGCATGCACCATGCATAGGCAACGAACCAGTGACAAACCATGGAGGATTTCACCACTGAGCGAATGTTGCCGAAGCCCTGCACACCCACCAGCCCCCACTCTTTGGCCATTTTTTGTCTCCACGAATCACATTTTTGGCCTCTGCAAGCCCCATTTTAGACCCATTCCAGACTGTGGGGATCGCCACAGCACATCACCGCTGATCTCGCCTCCACACATCCCATTTTTGGCCTCCATGCATTGAAGTTTTGGCCTCCATACTCCCAGTTTTCGACCCATTCCAGGCTGCTGGGATCGCCACACCACATCGCCGCCAATCACTGCCTCCACACGTCACATTTTCAGCCTCTGTGCATTGTATTTGCAGCCGGTTCTAGGCAGTGGGTGTTGGTGGCGGCAGAAATCCCACCCACCTGGAAAGGGCCAAAAATGTGATGCACAGAGGCCAAAAACAGGGCATGTGAAGGCTGAAAATGCAACCCAAGGCCAAAAATGTGATGTGCGGAGGTGGTGATTGGTGGCGAAGTATTTTGATGATCCTGGAAGCCTAAAATGATGCTAAAATGGAGCATGTGGAGGCCAAAAATGTGATGCACGGAGGCCAAAAATGTGATGCACAGAGGCCAAAAATGTGACACGTGGAGGCGGCAATGGGCTGTAGCAGTCTCCACAGCCTATGTTGTGGCTCCGGCCCCCAGACCTGGCCTCCTGGAGCCGAATGACTCGGACAGTGAGGAGGAGGAGCTGGCAAGACCTCCTTCCCCCCGGACCCTCCTCCTCCCTGGCACCATCCCAGATTCCAGCTGCAGGCCAGGAGGAGGAGGAGGAGCTGACAAGGCCTCTTTCCCCCGACCCCTCTTCCTCCCTGGCAACGCCCCAAGAACCAGCTGCTGAGGATCAATCTTGGCTAGATATGAAACAGCGACGCCAAGATAAGCGTGTGCAGCAGAGGAAAAGGTGGGGCAGGTCCAGGGAGTGCTGAGTCATGAAGCCATACCCCACGGGATAAAAGCAGGGAGAGTGCTCTGTAGGCGCTTGTATCGGACAAAGTTACGGACTACTGGCTCTTTGACTGCTTTGGACTGAAGGCTGGGATTACTTGTGAGTACTTTAGATCATCCTGCAGACTCCTGGTTGCCCTGGCAACAGTCTGTCGGCACGCTGCTATTTGATAAGGACTTGGCTGGCACGTGAAGGCCAGAACTTTTGTTGCCAGAAGAAACCCGGCCAAATGTAAATAAATTGCTGGCAGACAGCCTCGGCTGGCTATTGTTTTGGGAAGGAAGGGAGGGGACAGAACAGCCTGGAGCAGTTGATTGGCAGTATTCTGGGAGTCCGATCCAACCGCCAATCAGCCACTCATGCTGAATCAGGCTGTGATAACATGCTGAAGCTTACCAGGCTGTTTGCTGTTTGTTGCAAGGACACTAGCCAGATGAATACCGAGGGATGCTGGTAGGCAGAGGCAGATTTTTTTTTCTTGTTTTCCTCCCCAAAAACTAATGTGTGTCTTATACTCCAGAGCATCTTATACTCTGAAAAATATGGCAAGTAGCAGAAAAGGGAAAGGATTTGCCTACAGTCTCTCATGAGCTTCTTGACTGACCTTATATGTCTTCTCCAAGCTTCCACTATACCAAAATGGTAGGATACAACTCTAGAGATCAAGACTCTTTATATCTACTGTCAAAACCTTGGATACAGCTCCTACAGACTCCTAGAAATTCTCAGAATATTTACTGAGGATGGAAATGGCCAACTGAAGAGTAAGCACATTCATTACAATAGTCACATTTGGAGCTTCAAACATTTTGCCCAGCTGCAAAATTAATAACCCCAGATTGTTAACAACATAGGTAGTCCTCGACTTACAACAGTTCATTTAGTGACCATTCAAACGGTGCTGCAAAAAATGACCCATGACCGTTTTTCACACTTATGACCATTGCATCCCCAGGGTCATGTGATCAAAATTTCAGATGCTTGGCAACCGGCTCATATTTATGAACATTGCAGTGTCCTGGGGGTCGCGTGATCGCTGTTTGCGATCTTTTGACAAGCAAAATCAACGGCGAAGCCAGATTCACTTAACCAGGGGTCCACAAGTCTTAAAGTTGCCAAGGTTGGAGACCCCTGCATTTAACCACGTGTTCCAAAGTTAAGAACTGCAGTGATTCATTTAGCCACGGTGGTAAGAAAAGTCGTAAAATGGGGCAAAACTCACTTAACAAATGACTCACGTGGCCACAGAAATTTTGGGCTCAATTGTGGTCGTAAGTTGAGGAGTACCTGTATTAAATTATCTGTGAATGGACATGAAATAAAATGAAGTTTTGTCTTGGCACCTGTTCCATCCATGCAGAGGTGGGTTTCAGCAGGTTCTGACCAGTTCTGGAGAACCGGTAGCGGAAATTTTGAGTAGTTCGGAGAACCGGTAAATACCACCTCTGACTGGCCCCGCCCCCATCTATTCTCTGCCTCCTGAGTCCCAGCTGATCAGGAGGAAATGGGGATTTTGCAGTATCCTTCGCCTGGATTGGGGAGGGAATGGAGATTTTGCAGTATCCTTCGCCTGGATTGGGGAGGAAATGGGGATTTTACAGTATCCTTCCCCTACCACGCCCACCAAGCTATGCCATGCCATGCCACGCCCACCAAGCCATGCCCACAGAATCGGTAGTACAAAACGTTGAAACCCAACACTGCACCCGTGCTGGTGTTTTTCTTTTCTTTTTCTTTTCTATTTTTTGAAAAGGAGTCCACAATATACAACTCAGTGTCCAAGCTGAAACCTCAGCCTGGTTGTGATTGTGGTTTCTTCTATTTTATTCCCCTCTTCCCCCACCCCCCACCCCACTGCTCTCCATTGGTCATAATATATATGCATTCACAAAGAAAGATGCAGCTATGCTTCATTTTAAGTGATGGGTTCAGTCAGCCCATTCTCCAGGCACTTGATGAATTAGTAACTTCAGTTCAATAGTTGCTAAGCAAGACTGGTTCCCACAATGAGATCGCCTTCACTGAAGTCCTGGAAGAACTTTCTGTAGAGACGCCAGAATTAGATCCATCACTTGGACTAATGTGATTTTCCTCCTACATCGACCTGCCTTCACCTTGAACTAAACTATTGCAATATGCAAATATGTTCCTAAGACCATGATAGAATTAAATCATACCTTTGTCCCAAGGAAAATCAACATTACTGGTAGTCATTGATTTATGACTGGAGCTGACCCTGGAATTATGGTCATAAGTCATATCAGTTGTTAAGCGGTTCCACTATGCGACTGCACCCAATTTTATTACCTTTTTTTTTTTTTGCAGCAGTCATTAAGTGTATCCATTCTCCACCATGGGTGTTTTTGCTGGAAATCAGAAGCAAATGCTGGTTTCCAGAAAAAACAAACAACAACAGCATAAAGAGCCATGATAACGCAGTGGTTAGAATGCAGTATTGCAGGCTAATTCTGCTGACTGCCAACAGTTTGATTCTGATCGGCTCAACATTGACTCAGCCTTCCATCCTTTCGAGTTGGTAAAATGTGGACCCAGATTGTTGGGGGTGATAGGCTGACTCTGTAAAACGCTTAAAGAGGGATGTAAATCACTAGGAAGAGGTATATAAGTCTAAGTGCTATTGCACTTGCTAGATATCTCTGCTATGTCACCATGGGACATTGAAAAGTATGGTAAGTTCAGGCTGATTGTCGAGAGATCCAAAATGGGATCTTGTAACTAAGAGGGTGGCAGCCATTTGACAGTCAAACCTGGGTCATAAGTAGCTTTGAGGGAGATCTATTGTATCTCTAAATGGTTGCTAAGCAACCAGTCGTAAGTCAAGAACTACTCACACATCAGTGGTGGGTTTCAAATTTTTTTACTACAGGTTCTGTGGGTGTGACTTGGTGGGCGTGGCATGGCTTGATGGGCATGGCAGGAAAAGGATACTGTAAAATCTCCATTCCCATCCCACTCCAGGGGAAGGATACTCTAAAATCCTCATTTCCTACCAATCAGCTGGGACTTGGGAGGCAGAGAATAGATGGGGGCGGGGCCAGTCAGAATTTTTACTACTGGTTCTCCGAACTACTCAGAATTTCCGCTACCGGTTCTCCAGAACTGGTCAGAACCTGCTGAAACCCACCTTTGTCACACATTGGATCAAATCAAACCATAGTAAGATCTGTGGAAGCGTTGATTCCTGAAGGAGAAAGTTCAGCAATTCCAATCAATGAGGTTGGGCATTATTATTTGGGGGAATAAATACTCTATATTCAAACTGTGTTATGTCTATTTTGTTTTTGTTGTATTTATTTTTCTGCACGAGATGCCAAATTATACTTTCTCTGCTAAGCTATACTAGAACAATAATCTGTTGTGTTAACATGCATTTTCATGGTTGCCAACTATGGTCACTGTAATGGTGTGTTAATAGTTCAGAGCTGATGTTCCTGCCCACCTTATCACTCTGTTTTAAGAGATACTCCTCATTGCATATTTATAACATATTTAATAAATAAAAACAATAAAATACAATGGGCATGCTTATTTTCCTTATTGGGTTGTTAATTTGTTCTTCCTGCAACAAATTCTATACGGATTTTTCTTTTTCTTTCTCTTAGGTCTTCCCACGTACTTATACTTAGGCAAAATGCAATTACCAGTCCAAAGTAATTTAAATGTGAGTTCAGAACATTGCTGAACTAGGCTAAAATAAAGCCAAATAATCTGCAGTTTAGTGAATTGCCTGAAAACAGCCATTACCTTAGACTTTTCTTCTGTGTAAAAAGGCCATTATGTTAATCCATAATATGGTTAGACTGGAAATGCTGGGTGTTGCTCGCATGCATTTATGATTAAGCATTATGTGTGAAACCAGCCAGAAAGTTAAGTAGGAATTGAACTCAAAGCTATTTACCAGTATTCTAATGTACTAGTGGTGATATTATGCTAAGTCACTATCTGTTTTTGTTTCTGGTGCCCTCGAGTCGGTCTTGACTCCTGACAACTGCCTGATATTTTACAAGAAGAGTTCTCCATTCCTCTGAAAACAATAAAATACCTTATCCCACCAGACTTGAAATCCTCGGCTTAGAAAACTTGGAATTCCGTCGCCTTCAACAAGACCTAAGTTTAACTCACAGAATCATCTATTGTAATGTCCTTCCTGTCAAAGACTACTTCAGCTTTAATTGCAATAATACAAGAGCAACCAATAGATTTAAACTTAATGTCAACCGCTTTAATCTAGATTGCAGAAAATATGACTTCTGTAACAGAATCATCAGTGCTTGGAATACTTTACCTGACTCTGTGGTCTCTTCTCATAATCCTAAAAGCTTTAACCAAAAACTTTCTACTATTGACCTCACTCCATTCCTAAGAGGACCATAAGGGGCGTGCATAAGCGCACAAACGTGCCTACCGTTCCTGTCCTATTGTTTTTCTTTTCTTTTTCCTATATATATATGCTTATACCTTTATATACTATATAACCTTTCTATATGATAGTTACATGTATTGTTGTGACAAAATAAATAAATAAATATTGTCACTGCTGTTTTCTTGGCAAGATTTTTGGAAGTGTCTATGGAGATTCTCATTCATCCAGGTCATGGCTGTGCCAAAAGTGCTTTTTCAAAAGGCAACTGGGCTTAATTTTTTCCTTGAAGAAGCTTCTTGGTTGGGAAACAAAATGTATTCAAGGGAAAAACAAAGTCCAGTTGTCTTTTGAAAAAGCAAATTTTGGGATTTCTGGAAGTGGTTTGCCATTGCTTCCTTCATAGTGAGTGACTGGCCCAAGGTCAACCAGTTGGATTTAAGGCGGGACTATAACTCACGGTCACCCAGTTTCTAGTCTGATACCTTAACTATTATACCAAACTGGCTGTCTACTATCAGAGAGATCCTTGATGCTCTCTGAACTTGATGGTCTTTTTGCAGGCATTTGATAAGCAATCCAGGTAACATTATCAATGTTGTTATCCAGTTTGGTGATGGAACGTCTGCAAGAAAACCACCAAGCTCAGAAAACACCAATGATCTCTCATTTCGACCCTGAGCTACAAATATTTTCCTCCATTGATCTCTTCTAGCTCTTACATGATCTGACAAATCATTAAAACCAAACCAATTCAAACAACTTCTATTTTGTATAAAATGTGTCTTCCGATACTAGGTAATATATTCCAAGCTGACTGGGAATAATCTCAGTTTGACTTGACTAGGTTATCTCATAGACTAGACTAGGCTAGGCTAGGCTAGGCTACAATAGAATAGAATAGAATAGAATAGAATAGAATAGAATAGAATAGAATAGAATAGAATAGAATAGAATAGAATAGAATAGAATAGAATTCTTTATTGGCCAAGTTTGATTAGACACAAGGAATTTGTTTCTGGTACGTAAACTCTCAATGTACATACAACAATAGTGACAGAACTATTGTACTGTAACAAGATTAAGATTTAGCTAAAAAAGAAAAGAGAAAAAACTAGCACCTTCCAAAATTTGAAAATGTTAAGCTCATCATTAAAACCCAAAGTTTTAGGAAGTCATTTTGGTTATTTATTGAATCATTATCAGTCTTCTCCAAGCTGATACCTTCTAGAATTGGGCATGATAGGAGCTTCAAACCACAGAAGATACCAGCTTCAGAAATATTGATTTGGTCTATTTATATAAAGTCAAATTGCTGAGGCTTTGTCATACTATAGTGTAAGCAAGACACAAAACTCAAAGTTCAATTTTAAAGAAGACTGCAGCTTTGCAGAGAG
The DNA here is from genome assembly GCF_028640845.1 of Ahaetulla prasina. Lineage (NCBI taxonomy): Eukaryota > Metazoa > Chordata > Lepidosauria > Squamata > Colubridae > Ahaetulla > Ahaetulla prasina. Next base: position 95,865,953 of record NC_080544.1, on the reverse strand, counting down.
AATTAGAATCAATACTAAATGGCTAGCATTGATTTTTATATGATACAGTAAAAGCTAGGCGCTTTGCATGTAGCATCGCAATTCCTTTCAGGCTTTGGCAAGCCATTGTCATATTTGGGGGGGGGGGGTGCATCCTACACAAATCACTAAAAATTACGCCAGCAAAATTAGAAAGCTGGTTTTCAGTTGCATGATTTTTCATTTTTTTTAAAAAAAGCAAGACTAAAAGGGTACATTTCTATTCTTCTACACTTGTCTTGACACAACTATTTTGCTTTTAAAAAATCTTAGATCTTCCCCATCTACAAAACATTGGCAATATCAGTCCTCCTTCCTTTAATGCAGTGTTTCTCAATTGTGACAACTTGAAGAGGTATGGACTTCAATTCCCAGAATTCCCCAGCCAGCACAGCTGGCTGGGGAATTCTGGGAGTTGAAGTCCACACCTCTTCAAGTTGTCACAATTGAGAAACTCTGCTTTAATGATACCACAACCATGCCTTCTTTGAAATTTGGAGATAGAAGAAATGTTGCAAAGAATAATAATTAAGACTTACTCAAAAACATTCCCTTCTCTTTGAACATAGAACATAGAATAATAGAGTTGGAAGCAGGAAAAGTATTCACTTACCTTTGCTACCAGTTTGGAAATGTGAGTGCGCATGCTTGCTTCATTTGCATGTGCCACCTTTGTGCATGCGCAGGACCTTCTGCACATGCACAGAGTGTCAAAAACAGGATGTGATGACGTCCGGGCAGGTGGGCGGAGCCTCCCACAGCTGCCACTTTCGGTTCGCCTGAACTACATAGAACCAGCTGAATACCACCACTGGTTGGAAGGGAGGATCTTCTAGTCCAACCTCCTATAGAGATTCTTTGCTATGTCTCCATGGAGAGTCTCAGTCATACAAGTCATGGTGTCCCAAAGGTGCTTTTTCAAAAGGCAACAGGATTTTTCTTTGTTTTTGCCTGAAGACATTTCACTTTTCATCCAAAAAGCTTCCTCAGTTCTGACTGACTGGTGAAGAATGGAAGGATTTGTATTTCTTGCAGTCATCTAGTCATTAGCACTCTTTCTAATAGTCCTTGAGACCACTTGGAGATTTATCTGTGCTCTCAGGGTCACCTGAGTAGTGCAAATGGGAATGGAGCCTTCTTGGAACTGTTGAAAGGCCTGTGTTGTAAACAGGAGATAGGTAGTGCCATATTCCTTCCCCTTTGTTGAGAGAGGGCTGTTCAATCAATGGGTGGAAACTAATTAAGGAGAGAAGCAACTTAGAACTAAAGAGAAATTTTCCTGACAGTAAGAACAATTAATCAGTGGAACAACTTGTCTCCAGAAGTTGTGTAAAGGCTCCAACATTGGAAGTTTTAAAGAAGAGATTGGATAACCATTTGTCTGAAGTGGTGTAGGGTTTCCTGCCTAAGCAGGGGGTTGGATTAGAAGACCTCCAAGGTTCCTTCCAACTCTTCTCTTCTCTTCTCTTCTCTTCTCTTCTCTTCTCTTCTCTTCTCTTCTCTTCTCTTCCCTTCTCTTCTCCCTTAATGTAGATGGCCTCTTTGACCCCTTTAACCCCTTTCAACTGGATAGAGAGCAATCCTCTCTATCCGAAATGTGTATTTTGCGGTCTTCAAAACAGCGACTTTTTCTTTGAAATGCAGATGGGTGGATGGATGGATGAATCCTGTCCTGATGGGTTTGTTGTCCTATGCTGTGCCATGCATTTGTGAAGTGATTGTTTTGTTTCTCCAATGTACAGATCTGCACATGTCTTACTGCATTGTACTGCATTTATCACATGGTTCAGTTTGTATCTGGCTGTTTTATCCTTGGGGTGGGGTGGGGGAGACAAATTTCTGCCTCAGTCTATTTTTGGGTTTAAAGTGTGCATGTATATTCTCTTGGTTGAAAGTCCTCCTGAGCTTTTCAGATATTCCTGCAACATATGGAATGACAACATTTGTTGTTCTCTTCCTTGTGTGTTATGGAGAAGCACCTGCTGGGACTTTTTTCGGCAGGATTTGGTGGAGACCCAGTTGAGATAGCCACAAGTTCTGAGGGCTTCCTTGACATGTTTAATTCTTTTTCTTATCCATCTTTGCCAGGAGACAAACATTCAGCCCAGTGCTGTAGGATTCTGGTCAGTGATCATTTGCTAGTTCTTGTCGTGTCCCACTCCTCCGCTGACGGCCGGGTCAGGGAAATCCAAATCAGGCGTGCCTTTGCAGCTCTGCCAAAGTCCTAGCAAAGTTCTCAAGGCGGGCAGGAGACCAGAAAGTGACTTCAACAAGATAAGGTAGACTTTGCCTGACTCAGAGAATGCCAGAAAGTAGATCCTTTATATAGGCCATGGGGTGTGGCTCCATGACTCAGCACTTATCCAGGCCTGCCCCTCCCTTCCTTCTGTTGCCGCCACCTATCAATTCTCCTGAAGCGAGGGTCACTCCAGTCTGCAGCTGTTGGTAATTGACCTTCCTCACGCTCACATGCTGTGGGGGAGGGGGAGGGGTCTAGTTGCTCCGTTTGCCTGGGCATGGAGTCAGGGCTGGGGGCTGGGGGCGCTTCTTCTTCCTCGGCCGGTCTGGGCATGGAGCCAGGGCTGGGGCCGGGAGGCATGTTAGGACATTCCTCAGCGTTCGGAAGCAGATAAGACCGGCCCGGCTGCGGGGAAAGCGGACGAGGCACAACAGTTCTCATTTGGGAATCTATTAAAGATTTAGGTCCTTTAGTCACTGATTAAAGCAAATGTCTACAACTTAATTTGTGGTTCCAATTATTGAAACTATAATAATTTGGCCACATATTCCAAAAGTAATCTTTTTTTCAAGAGTGTAAAAATTCTAAATAGATTCACTTCCACCATGCTGTCACTTAGGGACTGTAATCACTTATTTTGTGTACTTATTTAATAAACACCCTTGTGTACTATTTTACTTTTTTTTTTTAAAAAGTCCTCAAATTAATCAACACACAAGTTGATTTTTTAGAAATGAGAGATTTGTTACTCACTAGAGTAAGGTTTTCCCAACTTTTGGAATTTTGCTATCTACCCACAAATTGTGTTTCATATTTTGGCTTGATTTGGCTTTTCAAAACCTGAAGGAATTACTAGTAAAAGGGCAAATAACACAAAATAATTCCCAGAATATCAGCCTTTTCCAAGTATTTCTTTGAGGAATATAGATATGAATTAGTCAGAGAAAATAAACAGTGAGATAGGCAGCATATACAGCATAGAAAAAGAAGAAAAGAGAGGGAGAAGGATGGAGAGATGGAGGGAAGGAAGGAAGGAAGGAAGGAAGGAAGGAAGGAAGGAAGGAAGGAAGGAGGAAGGAAGGAAGGAAGGAAGGAAGGAAGGAAGGAAGGAAGGAAGGAAGGAAGGAAGGAAAGCTCATATTAAATAAGGCCAAAATCTCAATTGATCAGTTCCCATTTGCTGCCCATCTATTCACTATGGGAAAATTATATTTTATAGCAAGTGGAATTCAGAAGGATGAAAGGAGTGATACATGGCTACATTGACCAACAGCCATTAATCATTTCACACATTTTTAAGACTATTTGACTTGATGGACATCAATATACTTTGTGGTAGTGAATTCTAGTTTAGCCACATACTACAATATGTGAAAAAAATAATCTTGTCTTCTTCTGTCTTAAATCCTATGCAACTTAGTGTCATTCAGTGAACAATACTCCTGGCTTTGACTATTTCTCTGTCCAATGCATAATGTGAAACACTTCCACCACCGTTTTTATTTATTAAATTTATATTGCTAAATTTATCTTGCTATAAGCAACTCTGGGTGGCTTATAGCATGATAAAAACAATATCATCATCATCATCATCATCATCATCATCATCATCATAACAACAACAACAACAACAACAACAACAACAACAACAACAGAGTTGGAAGGGACCTTGGAGGTCTTCTAGTCCAAACCCCTGCCCAGGCAGGAAATCCTACACCATTTCAGACAAATAGTTATCCAACATTTTCTTCTTTTAATGACCCCATAATCCCTTGCAGGGTGGAATCTGGGCAACTGAATGGAGCTGAGTGTTGACTGGCTGGATGCCCTTCCTGTGGCCAATGCGGAGTTTTGTTCAGCAGATATATTCTCATTGTGCCCAGAGAGAGAAATATCTGCCTCTACCTAGGATTGAACTCACAGCCTCCTGATTGTGAGTCAAGAGCTCCACCTGTAGGCCACCGCACCATTCCATGATAAAAACAATATAAAACATTAAAATGATAAATATTAAGATTGCAATTAACAAAAATGAATTAAGATAGGAATCAGATTCAACAGGGGGGAGGTGGGGACTTCCTTTTAAACCATACACCTCCAGCATGGAAAAAACCCCTCGAGACCCCATGTGGAGCCTGGTTTTAAGGTCCTTCTGAAAGGACAGGAGATGGAGATGGATCTCACCTTGACAGGCCTCAATGTTCCAGAGGATGGGAGCATCCATTTCTCCTGGACTCCACCTGCCAGAATTCCTTAACTGACAGGATCGATAGCAAGCTTCCCGTTTTACTCTCTTTTTGGAGGTGTGGGGGTTTCACCAAAGATGTGTTTACCTTTCTTTAGAACAGATCTGCCTCTGGTTTATTCCAATTTTTGGTGAGCAGAAGATCACGTTGAGAGAAATAAGGATGCACGCCTTGAAGGACATTTCAAAACAATGAGCTGAACAAATTCTTACTGCCTACCAGTTCTTGCCAAACTTCAGTGGCACCTTGATGGTGGCATAATTTTTTTTAAAAAGGCTCACTTGTAGATGTTTTGTTCTTAATATAAAACAATTATTACAATTCTTCAGAGCTAAAAAAACCTCCCCTTATTTTATTATGTATTTTGCATAGCTGTTTTAAGATTCCGCCCCCCTACTCTCCCATTCCAGCTCCTGGCAACTGATGTAACATATAACATAACAACAGAGTTGGAAGGGACCTTGGAGGCCTTCTAGTCCAACCCCCTGCCTAGGCAGGAACCCTACACCATCTCAGTCAGATGGTTATCCAACATTTTCTTAAAAATTTCCAGTGTTGGAGCATTCACAACTTCTGCAGGCAAGTCGTTCCACTTATTAATTGTTCTAACTGTCAGGAAATTTCTCCTTAGTTCTAAGTTGCTTCTTTCTTTGATCAGTTTCCACCCATTGCTTCTTGTTCTACCCTCAGGTGCTTTGGAGAACAGCCCGACTCCCTCTTCTTTGTGGCAACCCCTAAGATATTGGAACACAGCTATCATGTCTCCCCTAGTCCTTCTTTTTTTTAAACTAGACATACCCAGTTCCTGCAACTGTTCTTCATATGTTTTAGCCTCCAGTCCTCTAATCATCTTTGTTGCTCTTCTCTGCACTCTTTCTAGAGTCTCAACATCTTTTTTACATCGTGGAGACCAAAACTGGATGCAATATTCCAAGTGTGGCCTTACCAAGGCATTATAAAGTGGCACTAACACTTCACGTGATCTTGATTTTATCCCTCTGTTTATGCAGCCCAGAACTGTGTTGGCTTTTTTAGCAGCTGCTGCACACTGCTGGCTCATATCTAAATGGTTATCCACTAGGACTCCAAGATCCCTCTCACAGGTACTACTATTGAGCAAGGTACCACATATACGGTACCGGTGCATTTTGTTTTTTTTGCCTAAATGTAGAATCTTACTTTTCTAAATGTGTTTCTAATCATCCTTGCTGGAATACACAAAGGTGAATTAATTTTCAAAAGAAGTTTCTTATCAAAGAGCATTTATAGGCTCAGACATTTAATGAATCAACAAGAGATTTCTCAACTCAAATCTAAAATGCCAGGGCCTTTGACCTCTCTGGGGTGCTTTGCTTGGAAGACAACCTGGACAGGTTCCTATAGTTTTCTTGGCAAATTTTCTTCAATATCTTTGCAAAGATCCAAAGCAAAACTTTGATTCCAAGTTAGTCAAATATGTAACTAGTTACAGGTAATGGTTGTATTGCTATGCCTAGAATAATATTCTTAATCTCAAGTGTGATTGAAGATAACATCAGCCGAGCTAATTGTCTGGCATTTCCCAATGGACTGATTCTAGGATAATTAATTCAGCTGAAATGCCTTTCCTTAAGAAACTACCTTTCTCAGCACAATTTTGTGCTGGGTTTCAAACTCAGAAAAGCCTGTGAGATTCTCTGGAGGGCACTGACACTTAAAAGAACAGTGCAGGTTGAATGGAGTCATGCTGAACATCAAGATAAGTTCATTTGGAGCATAATTGCATTAGCCAACTGAACGTCCTGCATAGACACATGCACCAAAAAGAGACCATCGGGTCTGTGCTGTTTAATATTCCCAATACTGGCCGGTAGCTGGTCTCCAGGATTTTAGGAATCCAAGGAGTTTTCCAGTTTTTCTGAAAGACGCTAAAGGTTGAAACTGGATCTACTTTAAGGGAGAAGGAAGATGCACATTAAGTTTTAGGATGATTGTACTCAAAACTTAATCCAAAACAACTCAGGAGAAGCTGAAAACATACCTTTCTGCCATCATGGTTCTGTGTAAGTAGTGTTTGTATGCAGCGGTGGGTTTCACATTTTGTTGCTACCGGTTCACCTCGCGCACGCACACCTTGCACAATCACGTGTCCTTCCACGCATGCACTTTGCTCATGTGCGCGTCTTCCGGGCATGTGCCGAGCCTCAAAACTTTGCCTAAATAGGACAGCATAGAGCCAGGGCACGTGGGCAGGCTCACCCGCGAGCTCTGCTACCGGTTCGCATGAACCGGTACAAACCGGCGGAATACTGCCTCTGTTTGTATGGTTTCCCCAATACAGAAGTAACATTATGTTTGGAGGAGCTGTGCTGGTGCAGTGGTTAGAATGCCTGCTCACAGCCTAAAGTTCAAATCTGAACGGCTCAAGGTGGACTCAGCCTTCCATCCTTCTGAGGTCCGTAAAATGAGGACTCAGATTGTTGGGGCAATATGCAAATAATGCTTCTACATTGTAAATCACCCTGAGAGTACTTTGAAGTGCTATGGGGCAGTATATAGGCTTAAATGCTATTGCTTCTTTTAAGTGAATTGGCCCTTGATAGATTCGTCCTTCATGAATTTATTCGTTTGTATACATTGCCCACAGGCATACATAAGTACTACTACTACTACTACTACTACTAGAAGAAGAAGAAGAAGAAGAAGAAGAAGAAGAAGAAGAAGAAGAAGAAGAAGAAGAAGAAGAAGAAGAAGAAGAAGAACAACAACAACAACAACAACAACAACAACAGGAAAAAAATCATGAAATATCACGACCTGGCCATCGAAACTACACATCTATGGATGAAACATGTAACAGTGATTTCCATTGTCATCGGGGCACTTGGTACCATCTCCAAGAATTTTATAAGATACATCAAAAAATTGCAGCTTCCTGCAATAACACCAGCAGAACTGCAAAAAACTGCGCTACTTGGTTGATACCTAGGACTCTGGCAACAACCTGTATCAACCATTAGCACCAGTCAATGCTATTTGTGGTATATTTTTGAATGTTCAGTTGACTGAGTTTCATTTTTAATGAATAAAAATAATAATAATTACTACTACTACTACTACTACTACTGCTACTACTATATATGGGTGACTTAAAAATGTATACGAAAAGCCCCACTGAACTTAAATCAATACTTAGCACAGTTCATAGTAGAAGCATTAGCAAAGGATGATGGTTACAAATACCATATTGGAAGCAGATAATATCTTGATTGGAAAAGTCAAAGAGTCAACGCAAAAGGAATACATCAGGAGGGTCCGCAAAATATTAAAATCAAAGCTGAATGCTGGAAACATAATTAAAGGCATTAATACATGGGCAGTTCCAGTGATACGTTACTCAGCTGGAATCATCAACTGGACTTTGGCTGAACTGGAAAAACTGGACCGGAAAACGTGCAAACTTTTGAATATGTACCCGGCTTTACATCCACGAAGTGGCATCGACAGGTTGTACCTGCCAAGAAAAATAGGGGACAGAGGACTATTGCAAATCCATCAAACTGTAGAAGAAGAAAAAAATGAATGATTATGTGAACCAAAGTACAGAAAAATTGCTGCAGCCTGAAAATGGAGAACATTATAAAAACAACAGAAACAAAGGCAGAATATAAGGAAAAACAGCTGGATGATAGATTAAATAGATGGAAAACCAAAGCTTTGCAAGGACAGCACTTGAAAAACATTGACGGAAAATGTGATGACAATTTTACATGGGCATGGCTTAAAATGGGAACCATCAAGAAAGAAACGGAAGGTTTAATACTCACTGCTCAAGAACAAGCACTACAAACTAAGGCCATGAAAGTAAAGATACAAAAATCCACCGACAATCCAAACTGCCGACTTTGCAACAACAAAGTCGAAACTATTTCACATTTAATATGTGAATGCAGCAAAATTGCACAAACTGATTAGAAAGCTAGACCCAACCAAGTTGCTAAATTAATCCACTGGTCATTATGTAAAAAATACAACTTACTTATATCCAAAAAGTCATGGGAACATAAAGTGGAAAAAGTTATAGAAAATTAGAAGGTGAAGATGTTGTGGGACTTTCGAATACAGACGGATTGCCACTTGGAACACAACACGACAGATATCACGTACAATTTATTGACATCACGATACCAGGAGATGCCAGAGTCAAAAAAAAAAAAAAAGAACTAGAAAAAAATCATGAAATATCGCAACCTGGCCATCGAAACTACACGTCTATGGATGAAACATGTAACAGTGATATCCATTGTCATTGGGGCACTTGGTACCATGTCCAAGAATTTTATAAAATACATCAACAAATTGCAGCTTCCTGCAATAACACCAGCAGAACTGCAAAAAACTGTGCTACTTGGAACATCGTACATCTTAAGAAGGTACTTGGTTGATACCTAGGACTCTGGCAACAACCCGAATCAACCATTAGCACCAGTCAATGGTATCAGTGATGCATATTTGAATGCTCAGTTGACTGAGTTTCATGTTTAATGAATAAAGTAAATAACAACAATAACAATAGCAATAGCAATAGCAATATATTAATAATATTGTCATACATTAAATAAATAAAATAGAGGTTCATTTTGGTTAAGGCATCAGGCTGGAAACCTGGAAAATATAAGTTCTACTTCTGAACTGGGTACAAAGCTAGTTGTCTGACCTTGAGCCAGTCACTCTCTGTCAGCCCTAAGAAGAAGGCAATGACAAACCGCTTCTGAAAAACCTTGCCAAGAAAGGTGAAGGACTTGTCCAGACAGTCTACAAGAATAGGATATGATTGAATGGAAAAAAAGTAAGTAGTCTATTAAATAATTTTATATTGAATAATACTAAATAATAATACAGTATACTGACTATTACAATGTTAATAATTCTGGTTATTGACTGTCACTGGGACCTTGGGGAAGGACGAGCACCACTCCTGGTCTTCTTGGATCTCTTGATGACTTTTGAGACCATCAATCACGAAATTTTCTTGGCTCAATTATTTTCACCCTGCTGTTTAACTTCCAAGTGTTAAACAGGTTATCTGTCAGTTTTGGATGAAAAAGTATCCCTAGGTTGATGATACTCTTGCCTTTGGTGTAGAAGTCTTAATCTGATATCTGGAGATTACTGAGAACAAAACTGAGTATCGGAAAACAGTTTGGGTTTCTTCAGAATGGACCTCTGTTCTGGTGATTTTTCTGATGAGGGTGGAACTCCCCCAATAATAGATCAAGGACTTAAGGATCCTCATATTCACAGCTTCTATTAGATACACAGGTAGAGGCAGAGGTGGGTTTCAGCAGGTTCTGATCAGTTCTGGAGAACCAGTAGCGGAAATTTTGATTAGTTCGGAGAACCAGTAGTAAAAATTCTGACTGGCCCCACCCCCATCTATTCTCTGCCTCCCAAGTCCCAGCTGATTGGGAGGAAATGGGGATTTTGCAGCATCCTTCCCCTGCCACGCCCACCAAGCCATCCCCACCAAGCCATGCCATTCCCACCAAGCCACACCCACAGAACTGGTAGTATAAAAATTTGAAACCCACCACTGGGTAGACCCCACTGCAACTACATAGCAAAAAAGGCTCTAAGAGTTGTAAACCTAATCTTGCGTAGCTTCTTTTCCAAAAACACTACATTATTAACCAGAGCATATAAAACATTTGCTAGACCAATTCTAGAATACAGCTTGCCTGTTTGGAACCCTCACCACATCTCTGACATCAAAACAATTGAACGTGTCCAGAAATATTTTACAAGAAGAGTTCTCCATTCCTCAGAAAATATGACTTCTGTAACAGAATCATCAGTGCTTGGAATACTTTACCTGACTTTGTGGTCTCTTCCCATAATCCTAAAAGCTTTAACCAAAACTTTCTACTATTGACCTCACTCCATTCCGAAGAGGACCATAAGGGGTGTGCATAAGCGCACAAACGTGCCTACCGTTCCTGTCCTATTGTTTTTCTTTTTTTCTTCTTATATATATATATATATGCTTATACCTGCTAATATTTACTCATATATATGTTTATATACTATATAATCTTTTTGTATGATACTTACATATATTGTTGTGACAAAATAAATAAATAAATAAAATAAATAAATAGAGGCCATGTCCAGCTTTGTCTAATATGCCAGTTGTGGCCCCAACTGGAGCACAACTAGCAGTGATCAACACCTGGCTTGACTATCCCAATGCACTCTACATTGGGCTGCCTTCGAAATTGCAGCTGTTTTTAATAACTCATCAAACACAGAACTGCCTTATCACACCTGTGAGAAGGCCATTGCATTGGGTGCCTGTACGTTTCCTGGTGTAATTCAAAGTGCTAATCTTTACCTACATACACAACAAGTAGTTCTCGACTTACAACCCCAACTAAGCTCAAAATTTCTATTGCAGGGGAATATAAGTTCTACATCTGCACTGGGCACAAAGGCAGATGTGTGACCTTGAGCCAGTCACTCTCTCTCAGCCCTAAGAAGGAGGCAATGACAAACCATTCCGAACCAGTGATTAGGTGAGTTTTGCCACATTTTGCAACTCTTTTGGCCACAGTTGTTAAGCGAATCATTGCACTTAATTGCACAGACATTAAGTGAATCCAGCTTTCCCCCCACCGGCCGTGCCTTTGCTTGTAAGAAGCTGGTTGGGAAGGTTTCAAATGGTGATCACATGACTCCAGGACTCTGCAGCTGTCAGATATACGTGCCGAGTGCCTAGTGCTGAGATTTTGACCCTGGGGATGCTTTGACGGTCATAAGTGTGAAAAATGGTCGTAAGTCATTTTTTTCAGTGCTGTTGTAACTTCAAATTAAACAAAAAAAATTTTTTAATTTTTTTTTAAAATTTTTTTTAATTTTTTTTAATTTTTTTTTTAATTTTTTAATTTTTTTTAAATTTTATTTTAACTGTATATTGTTTCTTTTTACTCTGGCTGTACACCGCCCTGAGTCCTTCGGGAGAAGGGCGGTTTATAAATCTAATAAAATAATAAATAATAAATAAAATAAAGTGGTTGCAAGCCAACCTTGTAACCTCAACTTACAACAGTTCATTTAGTGACCGTTCAAAGTTACAACGGCATGGAAAAATGACCATTTTTCAGAGTGACCACCTTTGCCGCTTCCCCACGATCACGTGATCAAAATTCAGATTCTTGACAACTGGTTCATATTTATGACGGCTGCAGTATCCCGGGGTCACGTGATCACTTTTTGGCGACTTTCCAACAAGCAAAGTCAATGGGGAAATCCAGATTCGCTTAATGGCAGGGTTAGCAACTTATCTGCGGCAGTGACTCACTTAACAACTGCGGCAAAAAAGGTAAAAATGGGGCAGAACTCACTTAACAAATGTCTCAACAGAAATTTTGGGATCAATTATGGTTGTAAGTCGAAGACTACCTGTATATGTCTTTGCCACCAAGTATTTATTGGGCTACTTGGTGATGTGGAGATGCCTCTCTTTTTATTTTGTTTATATATCCCATCAAGGTATTTTGGTGATCCATAGCTCTATGAGGGGAAGAGTGTGATTCCCACTGTAGGAAGTTAGCACCCACCCCTCTCCTAGAAGAATGAAATATTTTAGGAAATATTAAAAAGGCGGAATATTATATTGCCCTGGATGAGAAATGGAGAAACCTAGTTTTTTTTTAGGCAGGAAGCAAACTCACTCTTAATAGCCCCTACCCTCTTCAATAGCCCACAGCAGATGTCTGCACTTAAGGGATAAAGAGATGGCTAGCTCTATTCATAAGCAAATACCCTCATCCAAGATCCAACAAAGGTAGGATTATCCCTCAGCCATAATAGGAATTGCCCAAAACCCTTTTCATTACATCTTTACCCAGCAAGATTTAACCAGGCCTGGGACTCAAAAGACAACCTATAAAGAACCCAGATGGACATTTCTTCCAACAGTTGAAGACTACCTGTAAATGTCTTTGCCCCTAAATATTTTGTTGTGGTCCGCCAGCAGCCTGCGGAGCTGGCAATGGAGTCAGACAGCAATGAGGCTGAGGAAGAACATAGGCCAATCCTGGAGGCTGGGGAAGGCCCGGATGAGGGCTCTGTGTCGGAGGCAAAGGTGGGGACTGGGCCATCGGGGAGTGAAGTACAGACTCCAGAGCCTCCAGAGGCTGACAGTAGTAATGCACTCATGAGAAGAGTTGCCAGAAGGCAAGAGCAGCTCAAGCAAAGAGGACAATTCGGGAGTAGGGCCAAGAGATGATTGGCCCCTCTCATAAAGCTTAAAAGACCCGCAACGGCATTTGGGCACTTTGCCGGAAAACAATGTTGATAGCTTTGTCTTGTTACATTTGTTTCATATCGGTGTCTTCTGCCAAGAAAGACCTTTGGCCGTTTGCCTAATTGGACCAAAGTTTGCGATAGGACTGAGGAATTTGTGTTGGGAGGAATTTGCTTTAATTTGGTTGTACTACGCTGAGAATGAATTAATCCTCAGCTGTTCTAATAAAGTTTATTTGTTTTTACACTGACTGAATTTCCTACTACCTACTTGGGCCTGGGTCACAACATATTTATTTTGCTGCTTGGTGATGTGGAGATGCCTCTCTTCTCATTCTGTTTATATATCCCATCAAGGTATTTTGGTGATCTATAGATCTATGAGGGGAAGAGTGTGGTTCCCACCAAGAATGTTTTTCAACTACAGCTCCAGCTTATAAAATGGCTTCTTCTGGGGAAGCTAATCTGACACTCTCAGATTTGGCATTTCAGAAACTTTTGAAAACTGAGCTGTTCTGGAGGACTTTTAGGGAGCAAGGACTGTTAACCCTTCTGCTTATTTGCACTGAACGGCACTTTTGCATGCTCTTGTTTTTATTCGTCGTCTTTGAAAATCGCTTTAGATTTCAGTGTCGTCCGTCGCCAGCTGCAAAAACACTCCACCCCAACTCCCTTCTCCTTTGAAAGAATTTCAAAAGAACAAATTCTCTGTCATCAAACTAAAAGGAAGGCTGGTGGAAAAGATAAATAAAATCCAGAATTTCTCCGCTCAGCTTGGCTGCATTTGTTCCCACACAGGCAAAGGTTCCTCTCCCTCCTTTGCACTCATGATAAAAAATATTGAGAAGGCAGTCAATGCTAGCGGTGAGGTTCCAAGGGATTGCAAATCACACACACACACACACACACACACACACACACACACACACACACACACATACACACAGCCTGACATCCCATCTGTTTCTTCTTTGAAAAGCAAATTTTCTCTGTCGCATTTAGGGATATAAAATAATTGTGTATAGAATTTTTTTTCAGGAAGGGAAGAAGCAGTGATCAAATCCAATTTTTTTTTTACTACTGGTTCTGTGAGTGTGGCTTGGTGGGCACAGCTTGGTGGCGCGGCTTGGTGGGCGTGGCAGGGAAAGGATACTGCAAAATCTCCATTCTCATCCCACTCTGGGGCCAGCCAGAGGTGGTATTTGCCAGTTCTCTGAACTACTCAAAATTTCCACTATCGGTTCTCCAGAACCTGCTGGATTTCACCGCTGGGAAGAAGTGGTTTTGCAACAGAAGAACTCATTCTGGAAAACGTACAGGTAGTTCTCAACTTATGGCCATAACTGATAACAGAACTGGCTTCACTAAGCAATATTGTTGTTAAGGGAGCATTGTTAAGGGAGGAGTGGTGCCCAACTTTATAATTTTTTTAACCGTTAAGTGAAGTATGTGGTTATGAAGTGAATCTAATTTTCCCTATTGACTTTGTCAGAGGGTTAGCTGGGAAGGTCACAAATGGTGAACAGGTGAACCCGGGATGCTGCAACTCTCATAAACATATGCTGTTGTCAAGCAGTGGAATCACAACTGCGTAACTCTGAGGATGCTCTGACCATTGTATGTGCGAGAACCTGTTTTAAATTGCTTTTTTTTTCCAGCACTGTCACAACTCCGGTCGCTAAACAAATGGTTATAAATCAAGGACTACCTATACTAGTCAAAAGTCAGGCTACCGTTCATCCTTTCCCAAGTCTTTTCCACCAAATCTTCAGAGGGACTGGACTGTTTTTGTTGTTGTTGTTGTTGTTTTTTAATTTACATTTATATCCCGCCCTTCTCCGAAGACTCAGGGCGGCTTACAGTGTGTAAGGCAATAGTCTCATTCTATTTGTATATTTACAAAGTCAACTTATTGCCCCCCCAACAATCTGGGTCCTCATTTTACCTACCTTATAAAGGATGGAAGGCTGAGTCAACCTTGGGCCTGGTGGGGCTTGAACCTGCAGTAATTGCAGGCTACTGTGTTTTAATAACAGGCTTCTTAGAGCCTGAGCCACCACGGCCCTTTTTTTATTTTTTTATTTTTTTTATTTTATTTTTTATTTTATTTTTATTTTATTTTTTAAAACAATGAACATGTTTGGCTGAGGGAATCTCTTCTATCTGAATTTTTTAAAAACCTGCAACAGCAGCAGCAGGAGCAGCACTGGATTAATTATATGAAGTCTTCTTCTTTTCCCTCCTGTGTTTCTGAGAAAAATCACGTCACATATAACATGGTAGGCTTTTAAAATGAACTAGAAAAAATGGTTTTGCATTTTTTTTCATGAAAAAAATACCATGGAAAACAGAAAAGAATGAGTTAAACTTTTAAAGATTCACGCATCTCTAGTCCCATCTTACTTTTCCTAGTGCTTTCTCTATATTATTATTTGGGAATAGGAATTCATTCTCACCTCAGTTTTCTTTGAGGAGGCCTAGACTATCAATCCAACATGATGGAGTGGGATGTTAAAAAAAAATTCTGCAAAAGGCCATGTTAAAATGAGAGTTGATTGTTTTACTCCTCTTAAACAAATACTATTCTGATTTTCGCAATTCAGCAGTCCTATGCTTCTCTGAAACCTGGTTAAATGAATCCATTGAAAATAGCAGCCTGAACATTCCAGGATTTCAAATTGAACGATCAGACAGGGTTCCAGAAACATCTGGTAAAAAGAAAGGAGGAGGCTTATGCCTATATATTAATTCAACCTGGTGTCAAGATTTTAACATAATTTACAAATTCTGTGACAACAATTTAGAGACTCTAGTTATCAATTGCAAACCTTACTATTCGCCTCGTGAATTTTCCTCATTTCTTCTAATTGCTGTTTATGTCCCACCACAAGCCTGTGTAAACGAGGCATTACGAACTCTAGCTGACCAAATCATGGAGGCTGAAGCCAAACAACCTGGCTCACTGGCCATTGTTTTGGGAGATCTAAACAAGGCAAACTTAAGGAAAGAACTACCAAAATACTTTCAGCATGTCAATTGTCCCACCAGAGGCAAGAATACTCTAGACCACTGCTACACAACACTAAAAGATGCCTATCGGTCTTTACCACGTGCAGCTGTAGGACACTCTGATCATTGCATGATTCACCTTGTACCTGCTTACAGGCAAAGACTTAAAGCCATAAAACCAATAATTAAATCAGTGAAAACATGGACGAAGGAATCAGAATTAAAGCTACAGGCATGTTTTGACTGCACTGATTGGAATATTTTTAAAGATACCTCTGCAGACCTGGATGAACTCACAGATACTGTAACATCATATGTCAGCTTCTGTGAAGACCTATGTGTACCTACAAGGAACTTGCGAATACACAGTAATAACAAACCTTGGTTTACACCTAAACTTAAGCAGCTACGACATTCCAAAGAGGAAGCCTACAGAAAAGGTGATAAAATGCTGTACAATCAGGCCAGAAATGCACTAACAAGGGAGATAAGAGCAGCAAAAAGAAGCTACTCTGAAAAGCTAAAGAATCAGTTTTCAGCAAATGAACCAGCAAACATGTGGAAAACTCTTAAAAATATCACCGACTATGGCAAACCTTCTTCCCAGGCTGAAGGTAATCAACAACTGGCAGATGACCTGAATGAATTTTACTGCAGGTTTGAAAGGAAACTACAGCCACCTATCTCCACAACCCCCATCTCAGACACACCAACAACAGCCAAGCCTCCTACAACTGACCCCATTTCATTGGGTTCACAACCCCTAGTGATCACAGAAAAGGAAGTGCAGGACCTATTTCACAGACAAAAGCCAGGAAAAGCTCCAGGCCCAGACAAGATAACTCCTTCTTGCTTAAAAGTCTGTGCTGACCAATTGGCCCCCATCTTCACCCATATTTTCAATAAATCACTAGAGATGTGCTATGTTCCTTCTTGCTTCAAATGCTCTACCATCATCCCAGTGCCGAAGAAGCCCACCATCAAGGAACTGAATGACTACAGACCAGTTGCTCTAACATCTGTAGTCATGAAAACCTTTGAAAGGCTAGTGCTTTCCTACCTGAAAACCATCACGAATCCGCTCTTAGACCCCTTGCAATTTGCATACCGAGCAAATAGATCAACAGATGATGCTGTTAATATGGCTCTGCACTACATCCTACAACATCTTGAGTCTCCAAAGACCTATGCAAGGGTCCTTTTTGTAGACTTTAGTTCAGCATTCAATACCATCATTCCAGACATTCTTCTAACTAAGCTAAACCAGCTACAGGTACCGGAACAGACTTGTAAGTGGATCACAAGCTTCCTAACAAACAGGAAGCAGCAGGTGAAGCTAAGCAAGATCACATCAAATACCTGTACAATTAGCACAGGGGCCCCCCAAGGATGTGTGCTCTCCCCACTTCTCTTCTCTCTGTATACCAATGACTGCATCTCCAATGATCCATTTGTTAAGCTACTGAAGTTCGCAGATGACACAACAGTGATTGGTCTCATTCGAGACAATGACGAATCCGCATATAGACGAGAGGTCGAACGACTAGCCTTGTGGTACAACCAAAACAATCTGGAACTGAACACACTCAAAACCGTAGAAATGGTGGTAGACTTTAGGAAAAACCCTTCCATACTTCCACCTCTCACAATACTTGACAACACAGTATCAACAGTAGAAACCTTCAAATTTCTGGGTTCTATCATATCGCAAGATCTCAAATGGACAGCTAACATCAAAACATCATTAAAAAGGACAACAAAGAATGTTCTTTCTGCGCCAACTCAGTAAGCTCAAACTGCCCAAGGAGCTGCTGATCCAATTCTACAGAGGAATTATTGAGTCTGTCATTTGCACCTCTATAACTGTCTGGTTCGGTTCTGCAACCCAACAAGAAAAACACAGACTTCAGAGGATAATTAGAACTGCAGAAAAAATAATTGCTACCAACTTGCCTTCCATTGAGGACCTGTATACTGCACGAATCAAGAAGAGGGCCGTGAAAATATTTGCAGATCCCTCGCATCCTGGACATAAACTGTTTCAACTCCTACCCTCAAAACGACGCTATAGAGCACTGCACACCAGAACAACTAGACACAAGAACAGTTTTTTCCCGAAGGCCATCACTCTGCTAAACAAATAATTCCCTCAACACTGTCAGACTATTTACTGAATCTGCACTACTATTAATCGTTTCATAGTTCCCATCACCAATCTCTTTCCACTTATGACTGTATGACTATAACTTGTTGCTGGCAATCCTTATGATTTATATTGATATATTGATCATCAATTGTGTTGTAAATGTTGTACCTTGATGAACATATCTTTTCTTTTATGTACACTGAGAGCATATGCACCAAGACAAATTCCTTGTGTGTCCAATCACACTTGGCCAATAAAATTCTATTCTATTCTATTCTATTCTATTCTATTAATCTGAAGACTGAGCACCTCTTAAACTCACAATCTTTCTGTATTTGAACTTAACAAGCCATCTGCCATGTTTTACTATGGCTCTGCTAAAGATCGTAATATTTATATGTTGATTGAGCACCTATGCATAGATAGGAATCTGTACAGGTAGTCCTTGACATATAATGATAATTTAGCCCAGTATTACTGTCATAAATCTTGGTGGTCGTTAAGCGACGTGCCCTATTTTATGACCATTTTTGCAGCTGTTGTTAAGTGAATGCAGCCGTTGTTAAACAAAACCACTATACCCAATGGGCTCTTTTTCCTGGAAACTGGAAGTAAATACCAATTTCCAGCAAAAAAAATAACAAACCATCACAAATCACAATCACAAATGTCAGTAAATGCAGACTGGTTGCCAAGCACCCAAAATATGATCACGTGATTATGGGGGAAGAGGTGGCCATTGGAACTTTGAAGATGGATTTTAAATAGCTCCGAGGAGGTTTGTTGGAACTTCAAAGGGTTGCTAAATGACCGCCTATAAGTTGAAGACAACCTGTTGTTAGAGAGCAAACAAAGAGTACAGTCACCATGTGCTTTACTGCTCAACTATACAGCTATAACAGGAAACAGGAAACTCTACTTAGAACAAAAGAGCATATAGTATATAGGTAGATCCAAACTTGTAAATGCTGCCTAAATGGCTAAATACTATTGCAGTTGTTGTATAAAAATACATTCCAACAGTGAATTCCAACATCTGTATACACATTAAACTAGGGACATAGGATGAAAAATTATATTCACTGACTTCTAGGTTTCCCACTCCACTCCAAGCTGATGGGTTACACCAATAGCAAGTAATGTGCAGCCTTCCAAGTGTTAATGCATTTTAACACTTGGCTATGCTGGCTAAGGTCCTGAAAATCAGCAACATCTATAAATCTATGCATAGTGGATTTACACTTAGTTAGACCATGCAATTCAGTATATTGGAGATGGAATGTAAAATTAACTGAATTTCATTCAGTTTTGGTGGGTTTGTTCCAGGATTAATTGGACACAGATAATTAGGTAAATAATTAAATACATCAGAGTGCATGAGAAATCTAGTGACCCTGAAATGTGTCTTCTAAATAACCTGTATGATAAAACAGAAAATGATATTACTGAAGCTGTCATAAATCTATTTTGCATAAGCAAAATCTGTATGGAATCATAGGGCTGGAAGGGATCTTGGAGGTCTTCTAGTCCAACCCTCTGCCCAAGACAGGAGTCCTTATTCCATTCGGGACAACAGTTGTCCAATCTTTACTTGAAAACTTCCAGCAACAGAACACCCACAAATCCAGGAGGCAAGTTGTTCCATTGATTAATTGCTCTCACTGTAAATTTCTCTTTAGTTCTAACTTTAGTTACAACTTTAGTTTAGTTGTATCTCCCTCTGATGAGTTTCCATTGCTTCTTGTTCTCAGGTGCTTTGGCGAATAAAGCAACCCTCTCTTCCCTGTGCCAGTCCTTCAAGTTTTGGAAGATGGCTATCATGTCACTCATAAGCCTTCTCTTTGTTAGGCTAAACATACCTAGTTGCCTTAGACTTCACCACATGGTTTAGCCTGCAGACCCTTTATCATCTTTGTTGCTCTTCTCTGCACACTTTCTGGGGCCTCAACATCTTTTTTTTGTATCATGGTGACCGGAACAGGACACTGTATTCCAAGTGTGGCCTCACTAGTGCAGTTATAAGTTACAATATTGTTGTAAGTAATTAAAGAGATAAGAAAACTTCTACTACAGAGGTCTGGAAATACAAAATACTGAAGCTCTGCCATAATGGGGAATTTAGCTGGGATGGGTGGCTATTTTTGTTGTTGTTAATTGCAGAGTCATGTCTGACCCATCATGACCCCATGGACAATGTTCCTCCAGGCCTTCCTATCCTCTACCATCCTCTGGAGTCCATTTACGCTCAGGCCTACATCTTCAGTGACTCCATCCAGCCACCTCGTTCTCTGTCGTCCCATTCTTTTTTTGCCTCAATCTTTCCCAGTATTAGTTCTTCTCCAGTGAGTCCTTCCTTCTCATTAGAAACTGAATAAACAAAAATAGATTGGAAGGGGGGGCTGAAAAAAAGGAAAGGAAAAATAAACATAGCAATAGAAAGATGGAGGATTAAGCAGGTGGCAGCTTATGTTATAAATGGGAACTTAGTTGAGCAAATTTGGGAAGAAGCATTCCAATTCACTTAAAGAGGCTCCACCTTAACTAACACACTACAAATGTCCAATGTTTTGTATTTATCCATGACTAGCAGTAAGGTCATTCTTTTAATGGGACCACCTAATATGGCTAATAGAGTAAGATGCAGAAAGATGTCCCAAAGGTGCTTTTTTCAGTTTTAAAGAAGATCTGAAGAAACTTCTTGGATGAGAGGTAAAACGTCTTCAAGGAAAAACAAAGAAAATCCAGTTTCCTCTTGAAGAAGCACTCTTGGGAATACCATGACCTGGATGACTGAGAATCTCCATAGATAGGCAGGAAGTTGCAATTCCACAATACCAAGAGTTAATCCCTAAACTAAGGGCTGAAACAAAGAGAGCCAAATTGAAAACTACAATCTCAGTCAGCACGGAAGTTCTCTTCTAATAACATCTGGGAAATCATTGTTTCAAAAATCTTTAAAATAGGCAAAATTTGCTCTCCCTTTTAAGACAATCTGATCCTATCACCGTCATAATTGATATGCCTCCCAGCAATTCTAGACAGCTTGCAATTGTTAAAACACCGAAAAACAATGAACAATACAGGAAAAAATAAAAATAAAAAACACAAAACCAGAACAATATGTGGTTTTTCTGCTTTTAGCATCGGAAAGAAGAAGAATAAACACGATAAAGATGGCTATCAATAAATAAATGATTATTTGTAAACTGTGATTTATGGCCTTATGTGCTTATTCCATAAATAAAGATGAAAGAAAAAGGCTATCATGACACATACACTTAGTCAGTGTCAACAATGCCTAGATATTTACTTCTCAATCATCCCATCTCAGGATGAGAGACCATGCAAATAAAACATAGTTGTGGCTGATTTCTAAAGATTTAAAATATCGTTATATTGTATCTAAAGATTTAAAATATCATTATATTGTATCGTTCCAAAATAGACTACCATTGTGAACAGTCTAGAATCAGGGCTGTCAAACTCCCAGCCCGTGGGCAGGATGGATCACACGCTGATCACGCCCATGCCGGGTTTAGCAAAAGGGGAAAAAAATTGTCACACATCACATGACGCCACTGTGATGCCGTGAGTTTGACGCCCCTGGTCTAGAACCAGAGAAAGCTGTAGTAGCACAATTTTAATTGGTTTCTCTACAATTTCATAAGTTTTTGCTTGATTCCATCAATCCTATTTTAAGGTATGTTTCGATAACCTATATAGGTAGTCCTTAATTTACAACTGCAACTGAGTCCAAAATTTATGTTGCTAAGTGAGACACTTGTTCAGTGAGTTTTGCCCCATTTTACCACCTTTGTTACCGCAGTTGTTAAGTGAATCATTGCAGCTGTTGCCGTATTTTTCGGAGTATAAGATGCACCTTTTTCTCCCAAAAAAGAGGGTGAAAATCTGGGTGTGTCTTATACTCCGAATGTAGCCCTGTCCAGCTTCTCAAATGGAGGTTTCAGAGGCTGAAAAAAGCATCAGAAATGAAGCTTCAGAAACGAAGCCCCCAAACAGAGCTTCAGGAAAAAAAAGCCCCCAAACAGAGCTTCAGAAAAGAAGCTCCCAAAGAGAGCTTCAGAGGCTTTTTTTCTGAAGCTGTTTCGGAGGCTTTCAGAGGCAGAAATAAAAGATTTTTCTGAAAGTGAGTTTCAGAAGTTTTAGAGGCAGAAAAAAAAAGCCAAAAAAAAAAGCAAGGCACAGAGCTCACAACCAAGGAACCTGTTGCTAAAATTCACCTCTGGGAACAGCTGATTGGGGGTATTCCGCGAGGCCAATCTACCTGCCAATCAGCTTTTTTCTTATTTTCCTCTCCAAAAACTAAGATGTGTCTTATACTCTGGTGCGTCTTATACTCCGAAAAATATGGTAAGTTAGTAACATGATTGTTATGTGAATCTGGCTTCCCCGTTGACTTTGCTTGTCAGAAGGTCACAAAAGAAGATCACAAGAACCTGGGAAACTGTAATAGTCATAAATATGGTTTATACTGTTAACAGGTAACTATGGCTCAAATAAATATGAACCATTTGCCAAGCATCTGAATTTTGATCATGTAATCGCGGGGATTCTCCTGCAGTCATAAGTACGAAAATGGTGGTAAGTCACTTTTTTCAGTGCCTTTGTAACTTTGAAAGGTCACTAATGAACTGTTGTAAGTCGGGGACTACTTGTATAAGAATGATAAACTCTTGCTAAATCACACTTCAGAACCCAGCTGATTCAAAATAAGTTATCAAGGCCTATTGCAAATCTATTTCTCTTAGTGTTCACCTTGCTGTTTATAGAACCGAAAAGTAAGACTTTAAATAATTTCAAATAAAAATTCAATACTATCCGGAAAAAATCTTTAAAATGATCCTTCTTCAATGAAAGAAAGTCAAGGGTAGGAAGAAAACTGGGATACTTACTAGAGAACGTATAGCACAGTTTTGGAAGCAGCAGAAATGAATCTTCGTTCAATCTTAAGAAAGGGAAATTTGATACGGTCTGGTACATTTTAGGCACAAATTCACAATAAAATAGAATAGTATCATGGATTTAGGAGAAGCTTCAGGGTCAACTATTTCAATCCCTGTTCAGTGCTGGATATTAAGTACAAGATGTTGCTAAAATATCTTTGTTATACTTTTCTAATTCCAACTTAAATATTTCCACCAAAAGGGAATTATTACGTGACTAGTTAAATGACTAGTTTCTTTCCTAAGATTGACTGATTCCTTCCTTCCTTCCTTTTATTTTTATTTATTTTATTTATTTGTCAATCATATATAACAGGTAAAAGTATAAACATAATTTGGATATATGAAAAGAGTAAGTAAAAAAGGAATATTGGGACAGGGATGGTAGACACGTGGATGCACTTATGCAGGCCCCTTAATTATCCAGACCTCTTAGGAATGGGGTGAGGTCAACAGTAGACAGTTTAAGCTTAAAGTTTTGGGGGGTTGAGGAAGAAACTACAGAGTCAGGTAGTGCATTCCAGGCATCAACCACTCTATTGCTGAAGTCATATTTTCTACAACCAAGTTTGGAGCAATTTACCTTGAGTCTGTATTTATTATTGTTGTGGTTGAAGCTGAAGTAATCATTGACAGGTAGGACATTATGGTAGATAATTTTATGTACTACGCTTAGGTCAGACTGAAGTTTGCGTGGTTCTAAGTTGTCTAAGCCCAAAATTTGGAGTCTGGTGGCATAAGGTATTTTATTGTGAGCAGAGGAGTGGAGGACTCTTCTTGTGAAATATCTCTGGACTCCTTCCTTCCTTCCTTCCTTCCTTCCTCCCTCCCTCCCTTCCTCCCTCCCTCCCTCCCTTCCTTCCTCCCCTTGCCTCTTCCCTGCTCCCTCTCCAATCCCTCTCCTCTCCCTCTCTCTCTCCCATTTCATGGCTGCCTTGACTCTATCCCAACTCCCTGCAGCTTATAAATAGAGCATTAAAAGAAGAGAAGGCATATCTAGAAAAAAAGAAGCCCAAAGAAAGCCCCCCAAATAAGCATATACCACTTTGGGTGGCCTATGTCAGCCCTCCTCAGTAAACCAGACAGTGTTAGATGACTTAGGTTAGGATAGGTTAATTAATAGGTTAAGACCAGGGGGTGAAATGCTCCCTGTTCTCCGGATCTTGCAATCTGGTAGCAATCATGGCTGTGGTTCAGCGATCCGGTAGCGATCGCTGAACCACTGGTGCCACCCGCCACCTGCGTGTCATTACTTCCTGGTTTCTGTGCATGTGTGTGGACTTCCGAGCTGGTAAAGAAGGTAAGTAGATTTCATCCCTGGTTAAGACTCCTGCGAGTCCCTTGGACTGCAAGGCGATCAAACTGGTCAGTCCTAGAAAAGACCAACACTGACTGCTCTTTAGAAGGCCAGGTCCTGAAGATGAAACTCAAATACTTTGGCCACCTAATGAGAAGGAAGGACTCACTGGAGAAGAGCCTAATGCTGGGAACGATTGAGGGCAAAAGAAGAACAGGATGGCCGAGAACGAGGTGGCTGAATGGAGTCACTGAAGCAGTGCGCGTGAGCTTAAATGGAC
The DNA here is from genome assembly GCF_028640845.1 of Ahaetulla prasina. Taxonomy (NCBI): domain Eukaryota; kingdom Metazoa; phylum Chordata; class Lepidosauria; order Squamata; family Colubridae; genus Ahaetulla; species Ahaetulla prasina. The sequence goes on along the minus strand of NC_080544.1, from coordinate 95,841,471 downwards.
TCCAGAGGATGGTAGAGGACAGGAAGGACTGGAGGAACATTGTCCATGGGGTCACAATGGGTCGGACACAACTTCGCAACTAACAACAACAACAAAGTTAATTCTATTTAAGTTTGTAAGGCTACAAACTTTAATGTAAAGCACAAACTTTCCACCTCTGCTTTTTAACTGCTTCTTCCATTAGGGCAGTCCCTTCCTGAGTTTCTTCCTCTAATTTTCTAAGCCCCTGGGGGCTCCTGCTTCTCTTGTATGATTGATTCCTAGGCAGCATCACTTCCCCTCTTCCCCCAAGGTTATTCAGCCGGTGTGCTATGCAAGGCTCACCATAAAAACACATACACACACACACACACACACACACACACACACACACAATTCTTGTGCTTCCCTTTCAGAATGTCACATACAAAGCTCCACTCTGCCTATCTTTAGGCAGCAGCCTTGATTGCGTTTCTAAGCAATGCTGGAGGCAAATGCTGGAGGAATTTTATTGCTATTGAGTTTGTTTCTGATGTAGATTTTGATATATGCTTTGCTAACTTTATGAGATGGCTATACGATCATTTGTTATTTTAATCTTGTTTGGATGAATTGCCTTAAGGCTTTACTGAAAGCATGAGACCAGCTACACATTGGAAATAGAGATGAGGCGTTCTGATATATTTTTTTACCTTCCTAACCCAGGGTGGAGACTGTGCTGTCTCAAACTAAAATAATCTCCCAACTTTAGCCTCATGGAATCATTGACTTGCAAATGTGAAAGGCTAAATATTAAAGGGACATGAATTCGTTTCAAAAAACTGTCCGTCCCCTCTAAGTGGTGTCAATCTGTTTCATGCAAAGGTCACAGCAGAATTGATAAGCTTGTCTTATTCAATGTATCTGTGTGTTTTTGGATGATTGGAAGGTCCTCAGATGATGATGATGATGATAATGATGATATCAATTCAGTTGTGTCTGACTCTTGGCAAGTCTATGGGCCAGGTCTCTCCACATCTTTTGATCTTGCACTACTTCTTCAAGTTGTTCTATGCTCTGGCTTTGATGATGTCCAGTCCCCATTTGAAGACTATCAGGTTCTACAACATAAGGTAAACTGGGTTGAGTCAGGGCAAACATAAAGCTCTTTGCAAAAATCAAGGTTGCGCATCTCACCATGCAACTGGTTATAGGGAAGGAGCTCAAGCGCTTTTCATTTCATCTGTTTTCTACCAACCTTGGTCTGGTTCTGGGTAATTGATTTCCACTGGATGGAAGGAACTTCATCTGAATGAGCCAGCTTCGAGTTATCAAGTCCCAAAAAGTCAACTAATCAGGAATCAAGTAAACCAGGGCAAAAGAACGAATATAATCCCATTGGCGTTTGAAGAATGGGATGTATCTTTACTGTTCCAATATCTCCCTCTAGTGGCAAATCTTCACCTGTTTTACAGGAACACATTCTTTATCAAAACATACTGTAGGTGCAAAACAAATAGGCGAGCGTATTTTTCTGGGTGACTTTGTTATGCATCTTGGAATATGCACTAGCCCTGCCAAAAATGTCATGAATGTAGTAGGTTCATGATGCAAACTGATTGACAGATGAGGAATACATTATTCTTTAAGACTTCATCTTCTTCTTCATCCTGTGTTACTGTATTTTTTTTTTTGTATTGCCCCTCACCCACCCTAGAAAACCTCAAGTACTGAAATTTCACTTGAGGTTATATGTCAATTGATCAGTTTTACTACTTGGAATAAAACACATTCAACTGTCTGTTGAATTTTCTTTGAGTTCACTGATCATTCTAGACACTGAAGTCTAGACACCTTGAGTGTCAATCCCCTTCATGTTGGGTTGTGGGATGTTGTTGTTAGTTGCGAAGTCATGTCCGACCCATCACGACCCCATGGACAACATTCCTCCAGGCCTTCCTATCCTCTACCATCCTCTGGAGTCCATTTAAGCTCATGCCTAGTGCTTCAGTGATTCCATCCAGCCACCTCATGAAAATATTTACAGATCCCTCACATCCTGGACATAAACTGTTTCAACTCCTACCATCAAAACTACACTATTCCTTGTGTGTCCAATCACACTTGGCCAATAAAATTCTATTCTCTATTCTCTCTATTCTCTATAGATCACTGCACACCAGAACAACTAGACACAAGAACAGTTTTTTCCCGAAGGCCATCACTCTGCTAAACAAATAATTCCCTCAACACTGTCAAACTATTTACTAAATCTACACTACTATTAATCTTCTCATTGTTACCATCACCAATCTCTTTCCACTTATGACTGTATGACTGTAACTTTTTGTTGCTATCATTAAGGGTTAAATTGTACCCTATGACCATCATTTGTGTTGTAAATGTTGTACCTTGATGAAGGTATTTTTTCTTTTATGTACACAGAGAACATTTGCACCAAAACAAATTCCTTGTGTGTCCAATCACACTTGGCCAATAAATTCTATTCTATTCTATTCTATTCTATTCTATTCTATTCTATTCTATTCTATTCTATTCTATTCTATTCTCTGTCATCCCCTTCTTCTTTTGCCCTCAATCTTTCCCAGCATTAGGCTCTTCTCCAGTGAGTCCTTCCTTCTCATTAGGTGGCCAAAGTATTTGACTTTGTGGGGTACCGTACTGTATACTGTACTGTCTCCCAGATATTCCCTTTTAAAACAGGAATTGATCAAATACAATGGAAACAAGGCAGAGAAAGCAAGCTTTCTTTCAACTCCTTTATCAAAAATGGCCAGAAAAAGTATTTCTTTTTCTTGTCAATGATAAAGTAATACCCTACGTATGTGTGTGTTTATGTTCTTCTCATAGAATCATAGAGTCATAGAATCATAGGGCTAGAAGGGAGCTTGGAGGTCTTTTATTCCAACTGCCTGCCTAGGACAGGAGTCTGTACTCCATCCCTCATTGAGGGAAGAAGGACGTGAACAGAGGTGGTATTCAGTCGGTTCAGACCGGTTCACCCAAACCAGTAGTGGAAATCACGTGTGGGCCTGCCCACCTGCCCCGGCTCTATGCCATTCTATTTTGGCACATTTTTTAGGGCGGGCGCATGCACAGAAGGCACACACACCAGCAAAGTGCATGTGTGGAAGGCCAGGCATATGCGTGGATGGGGTGCATGTGAGCAAAGCAACCGCGCACGCACACATGCTCACATTTGCAAACCCCTAGGGAAAGTAAGTGAATACCACCCCTGGATGCGAAGAGCTTAGAATGATGATGTTGCCAACATTCAGAGATGCCACCTAATTGTCTTCTCTATAGGGATCCATGGGATACTTTTTCCTGGTTTTTTCCTCCGTAATCCTTGGCCAAACCTGACCCGTTTTCGAACCTGACTTCTTTTTCACAGGATTCTTTTTTTAGATAATAATTTTATTAAGTTTATCAAGCTATAAAATACAAAGGAAAAATAAAACAGTGGGGAAATGGGGAAGGAAAAAGGGAAGAGAAAAAAATGTGGGGGAAAGGACAAAAGAAAGAAAGAAAAGCAATTATTTGTAACCCTTTAAGTGCAGTAGAATCAGATCACATCATTACAGCCTCAGCTTTTTTACTTTTACATACTTGATATGTACTAGCCATTTCTACAACAGCAAACTTATAATATAATAAGCAACACCCCAAGTCAAAGTTTCATTTTCTTTCCATCTCAAGCACAAAATCCAGAAGCAGTTCGCAAGCAGAAACAAAATAGGATCAGGGGTGAAATTCAGCAGGTTCTGACAGGTTCTGGAGAACCGGTAGTGGAAATTTTGAGCAGTTTGGAGAACCGGCAAATACCACCTCCGGCTGGCCCCAGAGTGGGGTGGGAATGGGGATTTTGCAGTATCCTTCCCCTGCCATGCCCACCAAGCCATGCCCACCAAGCCACGGCCACAGAACCAGTATTTTAAAAAAATTGAATTCCACCACTGAATAGGATGTATTCTTTTGTTTTCAGTTTAGCCATCTCTGCTTGTTCCATGAATTTTTTTCCAGCCATTTCTTTCCTGGATTCTGAACAGTTTTCAGAAGTTACCCTGCTGATGAATGTCAATGGATCATTTGATAGACAGGTGGCTAGGCTGAACGTCCCAAGTCTCTTTATCTAACTTCTTTCCAGCATTCTGTTGGAAAGAATAAAAATGGAACGACAGAAGAGACCAAGATAGGGATGGCTCCGAAACACATTTTTTGCTTTCTCTTCCCCAGTTCCATAACAACCACTATCAATTTCCCACTCTGTATACATTGGCCTATAAATGATTGCAGAGAGTTTGCTACCCCCACATTTATTTGGCAATGATACTAAGCTGACCATACAGCAAATATGGTGAAAAATTGATAAACACACAATGTTGAAGTATAACTTAAGACGATGCCAGAGCGTGTTGATGTGAGAACATCATCATGAGGACATTAGTTAAGCCCTGCTGGGTCAGACTACAAATCTAAATATCAGGCTCCAGCAGAGTACAAAATAGGGTGGGCAGTCAGGATAAAATGCTGCAATAAATCTGTATCAAAGACAGATTTCTCTTGGTGGAGCAGGAATCTCAGAGGATAGGTTACAATCATCCAGATCTTTTTTTGTGGCTGTTCCATATTAGAAGATACTGCTTAAGGAGCAGTTTCAGTCAGAGCACAGGTATTGAATAAAGTGGATGTTTCATTCACAAACATTCAGTAAATCATTTACTGACAATTTTTCTGGGCAAAATATAACTTGTTGCTGGCAATCCTTATGATTTATATTGATGTATTGATCATCAATTGTGTTGTAAATGTTGTACCTTGATGAACATATTTTTTCTTTTATGTACACTGAGAGCATATGCACCAAGACAAATTCCTTGTGTGTCCAATCACACTTGGCCAATAAAAATTCTATTCTATTCTATTCTATTGGTCATCTGAAAGCTATAAAGGTAACCCTCAACTTACAATCATTCATTTAACATTGGTTAAAAGTTATGACGGGTTCAGAAAAAGTGACTTATGTCCTATACACATACTTGCAACCAGGGGTGAAATGCTTCTGGTTCGGATCGCCCGATCCAGGAGAGATGGTGGTGGGTGGTTCGGAGAATCGGTAGCAAAAATCCCTGCCTCCCCCCCATGCCCAGCTGAGCTGCACGATCATCAGACACTAGATAGGATGTTCGACACAAACAAATCGGAGGCACCCTAAGAACATACTTATAAATATATTGTACAGACACTGTTGTCCTAAACAGGCCATAGAAAGCAACATTAAGGGAAAAAATCAGAGAGTAGTAATATTACATATGGATATTCCCTCACGAAGTGTAGCTCTTAAGAAGAGGTAGGAAATAGTTCCTTCAGCTGCAAGGCAAGATAGAAAAGATAATCTTTATTGTCACACTGACACACATTCAGAAATGAAATTTTGATGCCCTCTCTCAAAAGAACAGAGTAGAAAAACAGAGTTGGAAGGGACCTTGGAGGTCTTCTAGTCCAATGCTCTGCTAAGGCAGGAAACCCTACACCACTTCATACAAATGGTTGTACAATCTCTTCTTAAAAACTTCCAGTGTTGGAGCATTCACAACTTCTGGAGGCAAGTTGTTCCACTGATTAATTGTTCTCACTGTCAGGAAATTTCTCCTTAGTTCTAAGTTGCTTCTCTCCTTGAAGATGATAGATAGATAGATAGATAGATAGATAGATAGATAGATAGATAGATAGATAGATAGATAGATAGATAGATAGATAGATAGATAGGTCTATCTATCAAACTTGCATCGTCACAGTATTGTCATGTGACGTATTGCAACTTTTTTCCCCTTCACTAAACCAGGTGTGGCCATGGCCAGTGCATGACGCAAGTGGCCCATGGGCCACAAGTTTGACAGCTCTGATATATAGATATAGATATATACACATAGATTCATACATGCACATATATTCATATGCTACACACACACATGGAACTCTTACAATTATTGGGACATTGTAAATGGAAAAATGAATGTAGTGGTTTTGCCCTCACCAAAGGTTCCTTGTTACACACACACACACACACACACACACACACACACACACACACACACACACACGTATATGACAAGGAACCCTTGGTGAGGCGGAAACCATTAACTCCATTCATTTTTTTTCTATTTACAATGTCCCAGTAATTGTAGGAGTTCCATTTTGCTATTCCATTGATGACACAAAGGCAAGTATTCCACCAAAAGTGATATAGTACAGAAGGGAAAAGAAATGAGTAAGTTACAATGACTGCATAAATCCCAATTCATAAAAAATAATCATGTCAGGCTGCCACAGTTTCAACAAGACAAGTATTATCATTTCAGGGCGCTTTATATGTACAGGAGATAAGTTGAATCTATCCTGGCCCGTGGGAATGGTAAGTCTTGGTTTTGTTCAGTTTTTCCTTTTCTTTTTTTCTTTTTCTTTTTTTCTTTTTTGCAAGCTAATTTCATCCTGTTGCCGCCTCAATTTAGAAACTTGCTGGAGAGGGGGGGAAAAAACCCTACAGAAATCATTTCTTCAGGTTTTCCAGCACATTTCTTTAAAATATGCATGCCATTGTGTACTCGCCCTATTGATTATATGTTGCCCTCCCTGTAATATGCATTTACATGCCGTATACCATTGCATTTTTCCATAATAAAAGCATTCATACAAGGACTCTCTTTTTTTTTAATCAGCGAAGGTGCAGATTTCAATATGCTGCTATACTCCAGTTCAGGGGGTGCATATTTATGTCTGCTTCTGTTGTATCTGCCCAGATGATCTGATCTGGCAGGGTTATTTATTTTATTTTATTTTTTATTTATTTTATTTTATTTATTTTATTTGTCACAACAGTATATATAAGTATAAGCATGAAATAACTATACGAATTGGATACAATCAAAGGGAACATTAGGACAGGAACAGTAGGCACGCTAGTGCTCTTATGGCCAAGTTCTTTCCATTTAAAAAGCCACCTATCAGGAACCCAGAAGGACACCTTCTCCATAGCAGATCCTGCCCCCTGCAATGAGGATCCTAGATTTGCATGGCTTCTATCCTGCTGCTGTTTCTAAAGACCCTGAAAACATTGGCTCTTCGCCTAGGCCTTTGGCAAGCATGATTGAAGCACCATTTTGTCTTGCGAAGGCTCTTTTCTCCCCAAGGACCAGACACACCACAGCACAACAAATCTGTGCACAATACTTTATTTCAGCACGCACTTTCCCCAACCACAAAACGACACCTTGGGTCACCTCTCCCCTTCACACACTTTGCAAGGGGATGTCACCATATGAATATGTCTTCAAAACTCAGTCTTTTACAATCAGCCTGTTACAACTCAGCTTGCACAAAAGTCTCAAAGTCGATAAAGGAGCGCACAGCTGTTGCCTTTTTCTAGAATATAGAACAGCAGACCTGGAAGGGACCTTATGCTGTATGCTAAAATAAAGCCAGGTCATGATACACACTTGAAAGAAAATCAGGAAGACTGTAATTGTGGAGTCTATCTGGCAAGAACAAAGAATGCTTATCTAAAGGAAATATGCATGTGTAAATCTTGTAACAATTCTGGATAGTTAGAAAACTGATAAAAGTAACAAGAGTTAAGCAACTTGCAGACCTCATCAAAAATTAGGAATACAGATGGCCTGCAGCCAATAAAATATGTATTAGATAACTCCTGGGGCATTCATTTGCCAAGGCTTAGGAACAGGGAAAGCTAGAGACCAATAGAACAAATTGTAGAATTATTACTAAAATATTTATTAGATTATATTTCTTATTATCTCGCCTTGTCCCGCCTTTTCTTTTAGGGAAAATGTATAAAACTTACTTAATCCTTTGTTCTTGGTTCTTGACATTTTGGCCAGGAGACTTTTTCCTTGGAGTACTCCAATAAAAAGCAATCAGTAAACCTGCACCTCGTGTCTGGTTTCCATCATTGGCTTCGGCACCAGGCTCAGACCCGAATTGGGGACAACACTTAGAAGTCTTCTAAACCAATCCCCTGCTCAAGCAAGACACCCTACATCATTCCAGATAAATGCTGTCCAGTCTCGTCTTGAAAACCTCCAGTGATGGAGCACTCACAGCTTCTGGAGGCAAACCATTCCACCGATTGGCTGTTCTCACTGTCAGGAAATTTCTCTTTAGTTCTAGATTGGATCTCTCATCGATAAAGTTTCCATCCATTACTTCTTGTCCTGCCTTCAGGTGGTTTGGAGAATAGGCTGATGGTCCTCTTCTTTGTGGCAGCCTCTTAAATATTGGAATGCTACTATCATATCACCCATAGATCCTCTCTTCATTAGACTAGATGTACCCAGTTCTTGTTGTGACCCAGGCCCAAGTAGGTAGTAGTAAACGCAATCAGTTCAAAAACAAACAGATTTCATTAGAATAGCTGAAAATTAACTCATTGTCAGCGTAGTCCAAACTAAATCAAAGCAAATTCTTCATAACACAATTCTTCAGTCTTATCACCAACCTTGGTCTAATTAGGCAAACTGTCAAAGGCTTTTCTTGGCAAAAGTTCAAAAGCAGATGCCGACAAGAAATAAATGCAGCAAGACAAGGAATAGTTCTATCAATGTGTTGTGCCTCGCTCGCCCCCTCTCCGCAGCCAGGCCCCTCTCGTCTCCTGACGGACGCTGATAGTGCAGAAGAATGTCCTGGCATGCCTCCAGCCCCCAGTCCTGGCACCATGCCCGGACAGACCGAGCAAGATGAATGGCCTGACATGCCTCCAGCCCCCAGTCCTGGCACCATGCCCGGACAAACAGAGCAGCTGGGCCCCTCCCCCACAGCATGTGAGCCTGGGGAGTGTGAAGCCAGTCACGAGCTGGAATTACTGGAGGCTGGAGGGACCCACGCTTCCGGAGAGTGGAGAGGCGACGTCAGCAAAAAGAAGGGAGGGGCAGGCCTGGATAAGTGCTGAGTCATGGAGCCACACCCCATGGCCTATATAAAGGATCTGCTTTCTGGCATTCTTTGAGTCAGGCAAAGTCTAAATTGGATTGCTGAAGTCACATCCTGGTCTCCTGCCTGCCCTGAGAACTCTGACAGAACTTCTTTGGCAAAGCTGCAGAGGCACGCTTGATACGGACTTCCCCGACCCGGCCGTCAGAGGAGGAATGGGACACGACACAATGCTGTTTTCCGGCAAAGAGCCAAATGCTGTTGCTGATCTTTTAAGCCTTATAGGAGGGGCCAATCATCTCTTGGGCCTACTCCCGAGTCGTCCTCTTTGCTTTAGCTGCTCTTGCCTTCTGGCCGCTCTTCTCATGTGTGCATTAGGAACAGGCTCCTCCTGTTCCTCTGCCTCATTACTGTCAGTCTCTGGAGGCTCTGGAGTCCGCACCTCACTCCCCGATGGCCCTGGCCCCACATCTGCCTCCGACACAGAGCTCTTATCTGGGCCTTCCCCAGCCTCCAAGACTGGCCCATGTTCTTCCTCAGCCTCATCAGTGTCCGACTCCATTGCCAGCTCTGCAGGCTGCTGGCGGACCACAACAGTTCTCACAACTGTTTATTGTATGCTATGCTTTAGCAAAAAGTCTTGTACTAGTTGAGAGGAAGTGCTATTTCAGTGTATTTGCTCCTCTTTTAGGTGCTGCTGAGCTCCAGCTCCAAGCTCTGCTCTTAAAGTAAGATTGCTTTTGAGCACTCCAGCTGAGCTTCAAGCCAAGCTCCAGACAGGACTCCCACCAGAATATACTGCTTGCTTTACCTTGTGGTCCTGGCAGTTGATTGATAGTCATCTGGCCTGCCCTTAATAGATGTTAATCTTCAGAGGTTGCCTCCCACTTACTCACTTGTAAGCTATTTGCTGTCTCCATTTCTCCTACACACCCACCTCTGATTTTAGCATTTTATTTTGTAAACTAAGGGTCTCAGTGGTGGGAGGCCGCTTCTGGATGTTGACATGTCCCTGAAAATGACAAAGTGTGCTGGAATTCAGTTTGAATATCTGAATATAGCTCTGAGGTGTGTTTGTGTGAGGGGGGGGAGGGGGGAGAGAGAGAGAGAGAGAGAGACAGATTGTCTGCAGGTCTTCAGCTACTTTAGAAATGACTAATTTCACTCTTTCAAACTTCATTTCTTTGTCATAGGAGTTGGATCGCATCTTTTATAGTGTACAGAAGCCCCTTTTTCAAAGTATCCCTTTAATTTCCTATTTCTAAGAATTATGCACTCCACAAAGTTCCCAGTAGCAAAACAACTGTCTTCTCAATCTATGAAAAATCAAAATTCCCTCATGCAGGTGTTAGAAGGACAATTCTATGAAGAAACTGAGAGATTTCTTTGGAAACTACAGTTGGATAGAATTCTTCACTGGCCAAGTGTGATTGGACATGGAAAGACTTTGTCTCCAGTACATAAGCTCAGCAGAGTTCCAGTTTGTACTGGAAACATTTATATTAAATTAAATTAAATTACATTTATATTATATTAAAAAAATTACAAAGTACCAACAGCATATAATAATTTATTTGTTGGTTATATTTCTATTCGCCACCTAGTTTACCATGGAGCTACGATAGGCAGCTTACAATAATAAAAAGAAAAATGAAAGGAATGTAAGCAGAAGTAAAATACCAGAACAAAAAAATGACAAAAGAACACGAGACTAGAACATTAATACTGTCTGATAGCTACAAAGATAATGGATATATTCTGTCTAATGGTCTTTTGAGTCAATTTTTTGATTCCCTGCTTGAGTGCCTGGTCTAATCTCTACAGTTTTCTTAGCAAGGTTTTTTGGATAGTGGTTTTTTTGGATAGTGGTTTTTTTGGATAGTGGTTTACCTTCTTCCTAGGGCTGAGGGAGAATGACTAGCGAAAATCACCCAGCTGGTCCCTAGAACTCATAGTCTCTCAGTTTTTAGTATGGTATCTTAACCATTATGCCAAACTGGATCTCTTTTCAAAACCTAAAAAATCATCTAGGGTTTCGATCTGTTATCTATTTGTCAAGGTGATTTTTATATAAACCTTACATAAAAATTGTTGGTTTTTAGATTTACGTTAGCCCTCTGAGGTAAAGCAGACAGGAAACATAACTAGATGAGCTAATTCTACTTTATTGTTAGGCCACATTAACAGAATCTTGCAGGTATGAAGGTACAAGCTTCCCGCTGACATTTTTAATTGCTTGAACAATTGGGAGGGGTCGGGGTGGTATTTACTTACCTTCGCTACTGGTTTGCAAATGTGAGCACGTGCCACCTCCACGCATGTGCAAAGCCTTCTGCGCATGCGCAGAGGGTAAAAAAACGGGACGTGATGACATCCAGGTGGGTGGTCAGAGCCTTCCACAGCCGCCTCTACTGGTTCACCTGAACCAAATAGAACTGGCTGAATGCCATCACTGGGAGGGGTCCTTTCTAAGCTTCTTCCTTTAACTATTAAGCCACTAGGGTCTTCCCCCTCCCTCTTATTTCTTTGTTTCCTAGGTAGCATTTCTTCCCCTTGCTCCTCATTCTCACACACCATTACTACTATGGCAATTGGGTTTTCTTGGAACTTAATCACAGCCCGTGTATATAGCCTCAGGTTGGGGAAGGCTAATTTTGGGTATTGCAAGAATCTTTCACATCGTTTGCTGAATGCCTTTTGCACTTTCCAGCAGCCACGTAAAAATGGCACTTCTTATTACTCATGGCCTGAACCACCCGAGCGTCCAAATCTGCTTCTCCTATTGTGCTCCAGGAATTGTAGGCAGTTGCTGGTAGAATGTTTCATTTCAAAACCATTGCAAACATTCTCTGGCTTCGGAAGCACAGCATGAAAAGTCTGTTGTATTCCAGTTGTATTTCAAGAGGCGGAGGAAGAATAGGGTACCCAGGAGCTGTGGATTCTACCCTGGGACTGTCAATCCTGTATGGTGAGTAAATGTTGACAGTTTACCTTGGCAAGGGTGACGGCTGTCATTGAACTGAAATGCAGCCCAGTTTTTTGGCCAGAAGTCCCCGTAACAATCGATAATTTTCATACAAAAAAACAAAACAAAACAAAACAAAATCAAATATTAATGTTTTTTTTTTCCTGAGACTTTGGGTTCTACAGGGAAACTATCAAACAATAAACAAAGAAAGTTACAGAATCAGCATTTGAAGCCAAAAATACTTTACCTACCTTCGTACCTACTTTACTACATCATCCATCCATAAAACATTGGTCTGGCTTTAATTGTAGAGAAAAATTTAAATGTGGCCCTCCTATACATTCACCAGACATGTTTGGAAGTTTTAGTCACTCATATTTTTTTCTAACCTAGTCAGGGTTATAACGTAACCAGAATGAGGAAAATAGTACATTGAACACTTCTTGAGATCCATGGAGAAAAGGTGGGATTAAACTAACGTGTCACATTAAACATGCATACAAATGCAGAATTGCTTTAAATTTTAGGAGGAAACTCGTTGGACATTGTCTCTCTCTCTCTCTCTCTCTCTCTCTCTCTCTCTCTCTCTCTCTCTCTCTCTCTCTCTCTCTCTCCCTTTCTCCCTCCCTCCCTCCCCCCTCTCTCTCTCGCCCCCCTCCCGACAACCTGCAACATATCCCCAATTATGGCCGAGATTGTCTGCTTCCAACCAACCGCTTTGATAGAACTGGCTCATTATGTACAGTACATTGTGATGATTTGTGACTCATTACCTTGCAACATCCACCACCTGCTACACGTTGAAGCCAATTCAGGCTGAGAAGTCCAACAGCACAATCCCAAACGTGTGCCAATGAAGTGGGCAATTTACCAAATATATCAGACACGTTTCCATTTAGCTTGGTGGGCCAAACGGGCATGACCCAATGAAGATCATTAATTAATTAATTTTCATCGATATTGCACCTTTATTATTTTCATAAATAACTCAAGGCAGCACACACATGTCATTTCCTTGTTCACTACGTGCTAACACTGTTTCTCTCTTAATTGCTAAACCATAACGTTTGTCTAAAATCTGTTTGAATGATTCAGAGATGATTTAGAGAGCTAGCTAGAAGGGCAGTGGTGAAATCCTAATTTTTTTACTACCAGTTCTTTGGGCGTGGCTTGGTGGGCGTGGCAGGGGAAGGATACTGCAAAATCCCCATTCCCACCCTACTCCTGAGCGAAGGATATTGTAAAATCTCCATTCCCACCACACTCTGGGGCCAGCCAGAGGTGGTATTTGCCGGTTCTCCAAACTATTGAAAATTTCCACTACCATTTCTCCAGAACCTGTCAGAACCTGCTGGATTTCACCCATGTAGAAGAGACCTATGTGGTTCAGATGTATACTATTTGCATGCATGCGAAGATGTAACTGAGTATTCAATAAGAGATGCTCAATAATGTAGACATATTGTTCATTGGATTGATTGTTTGTCAATTATCAATAGAGTCCAAGTCAATCCTAGAAAGTTTAGTTTTAGTTTAGTTTAGTTTAGTTTTATTAGATTTTTATACCGCCCTTCTCCCGAAGGACTCAGGGCGGTGTACAGCCAAGATAAAACTCAATATATATACAATTAAAACCGAAATTTAAAATAGAGTAAATTACAAACTAAGGCCGATATTAAAATTTAAAAAATTTAAAAACCCAAAAACCGTAAAAACCCAATTTAAAAATAGTAAAACTATTATGCCAGTCCCGCTTGAATAAATAAATATGTTTTTAGTTCACGGCGAAAGGTCCGAAGATCAGGCACTTGGCGTAAGCCAGGGGGAAGTTCATTCCAGAGCGTTGAAGCTCCAGAGAAGGCCCTGCTCCTGGGGGCCGCCAGCCGACACTGTTTGGCAGACGGCACCCTGAGAAGGCCCTCTCTGTGGGAGCGTACGGGTCGGTGGGAGGCATAAGGTAACAGCAGGCGGTCTCGTAAGTACCCGGGTCCTAAGCCATGGAGCGCTTTAAAGGTTGTAACCAAAATCTTTTTTTTTTTTTTGCAAATTTTTTTTTAATTTTTCCATAATAATTCCCACAATTTGACCAGTGTACAATACAATCACTTATCCAACAATCAGTCCTATACTCAAATTAAACTCAATCGGGGCTGCTCGACTGCCACTCCCCCCTTTAATCCTTTCTTCCCTTCTCATCCTTCTTAAACTTCCCCCACCACCTTCTCCTTGCTTTCCTACTTCCCCTCCTCTTTCCCACTTCTCACTACCATCCTTTCTAACCCTCTATCTTCTCCTTCTTCTCCTCCTCCTATCCTTTCTTCTCCCTCCCTTCTTTCCTCCCTACCCACCTACCTACCTACTTTCTTCCTTCTTTACTCCTCTTTCCTTACCCTTTCCTTCGGGAGTGTTTGCCGAGCAGTCCCGACATTACACCATTCCAACTTGTTTAATTCTACCATTATTCCTGTACAATGGCAACCAATCAATTTATAGTCTTCCCTTCCCGCCTCCTTCCCCGAGACTTCCCAGAACAGAATACAGGGTATTGTAACTAACAAACATAATCTAAAATATAACATAAAACATATTCCATTTCACACCATCACACTATCAATTCCCTTCTTTCTTAAACTAATACATAATAATTCCTAACTTCACTCAAAAACTAATTGATATTTTTTAATCTGATACTTATTTTGAATATAATCAATCCACTTCCTCCATTCCAAAATATATTTTTCTTGTGTACAGTCTTTCAAGTAGGCAGAAATTTTTGCCATTTCTGCTAAATTTGATACTTTACTAATCCATTCTCCAATTGTAGGTAAGTCTTCTTTCTTCCAATATTGTGCAATCAATAATCTTGCAGCAGTTATTAAATTCAGAATCAGTTTTGTCTCTATAACAGTGCAATCTGAGATTATTCCTAATAAAAAGAACTGTGGAACAAACTTGATCTTCTTTTTCAAAATGTTCTGCATAATCCACCATATTTTAATCCAAAAGGCTTTAACTTTTTTGCAAGTCCACCATATATGATAATAGGTAGCATCCTCACAATCACATCTCCAACATTTTGCTTTCACATTTGGATACATACATGACAGTTTTTTAGGATCTAAATGCCATCTATAAAACATTTTATAAAAATTTTCTCTTAAATTTTGTGCTTCCGTGAATTTAACATTCCTCACCCAAATTTTTTCCCATGTTTCTAACATTATAGATTGTTGAAAATTTTGTGCCCATTTTACCATACAATCTTTAACCAACTCCATTTCTTGAAGCGCACCCGAAAGACCACAGGAAGCCAGTGCAGACTGCGCAGTAGTGATGTTACGTGGGAGCCACAAGTGGCTCCCATTACCACTCACGCAGCCGCATTCTGGACTAACTGCAGCCTCCGGGTGCACTTCAAGGGCAGCCCCATGTAGAGAGCATTGCAATAATCCAACCGAGACGTGACCAGAGCATGAGTGACCGTGCATAAGGCATCCCGGTCATGGAAGGGACGCAACTGGCGGACCAGGCGGACCTGGTAAAAGGCCCTCCTGGAGACGGCTGCCAGGTGTTCATCAAAGGACAGCCGCCCATCCAGGAGGACACCCAAGTTGCGTACCACCTCCTTTGGGGCCAGCAACTCGCCCCCAACAGTCAGCTGTGGGTACAGCTGACTGTACCGGGATGCCGGCATCCACAGCCACTCCGTCTTGGAGGGATTGAGCTTGAGTCTGTTTCTCCCCATCCAGACCCGTACGGCTTCCAAACACCGGGACAGTACTTCGATGGCTTCGTTGGGGTGGTCCGGGGTGGAAAAGTACAGCTGAGTATCATCAGCGTACAGATGATAACTCACCCCGAAACCACTGATGACCTCCCCTAGCGGCTTCATATAGATGTTGAACAGGAGAGGCGAGAGAATCGACCCCGAGGCACCCCACAAGTGAGGCGCCTCGCGGACGACCTCTGCCCCCCTGTCAACACCGTCTGCGACCGGTCAGAGAGATAGGAGGAGAACCACTGATAAACGGTGCCTCCCACTCCCAATCCCTCCAACCGGCGCAGCAGGATACCATGGTCAATGGTATCAAAAGCCGCTGAGAGATCTAATAGGACCAAGGCAGAGGAGCAACCCCTGTCCCTGGCCCTCCAGAGGTCATCCACCAACGCAACCAAAGCTGTCTCCGTGCTATATCCGGACCAGAAGCCGGACTGGAACGGGTCTAGATAGACAGCTTCATCCAGGTACCGGGAGAGCTGCCATGCCACCACACTCTCTACAACCTTCGCAACAAAGCGAAGGTTGGAGACTGGACGGTAATTCCCCAAAATAGCTGGGTCCAGGGAAGGCTTCTTTTTTTTTATTCAAAAAGTTTTTATTAGTCAAAAAAAGGTTTATACAAATACATATCAGGTATGGTAAATTTTCATTTTTCTTATCTAAAATAAGAATTTTACTCAAATTTTTTAACACATACAACAGCCATATGGCAAGCAGGTGACACGAAGTAGCTAAGTTTACAAATTTTAAATACGTAATAAAGAAGAGTCAAGAATAAACAGAATATCGTACGAAAGAGAATAAGGAAAACCAACACAATCCCAAATATCTTTATCACTTTCCAGGGAAGGCTTCTTGAGGAGGAGCCTCACCACCGC
This sequence comes from Ahaetulla prasina, assembly GCF_028640845.1. Lineage (NCBI taxonomy): Eukaryota > Metazoa > Chordata > Lepidosauria > Squamata > Colubridae > Ahaetulla > Ahaetulla prasina. The sequence continues at coordinate 95,824,919 of NC_080544.1, read as the reverse complement.
CTCTTTCAAGGCGGCGGGGAAGACCCCTTCCCTCAAAGAAGCATTTATGATCCCCTGGAGCCAGCCTCGTGTCACTTCCTGAGTAGCCAGCACTAACCAGGAAGGACACGGGTCCAGTAAACATGTAGTTGCATGCAATCTCCCCAGCAACCTGTCCATGTCCTCGGGAGCCACAGAATCAAACTCATTCCAAATAACCTCAACAAGACGTGTCTCCGCCGTCTCGGTTGGATCATCGCAATTTTGGTCCAAACTATCCCGAAGCTGAACGATTTTATCGTATAGATAACCGTTAAACTCCTCGGCTCGTCCTTGTAAAGGGTCATCCCGCTCCTCCTGATGAAGGAGGGAACGGGTCACCCGAAACAAGGCAGCCGGGCGGTTATCTGCCGATGCAATGAGGGTGGAAACGTAAGACCGTTTCGCCTCCCTCATTGCCACTAGGTAGGTCTTAGTAAAAGACCTCACTAGTGTCCGATCAGCCTCGGAACGGCTAGACCTCCAAGTGCTCTCTAGGCGTCTTCTCCGGCATTTCATCTCTCTCAACTCCTCGGAAAACCAGGGAGCCAATTGAGATCTACGCCGGGTCAGAGGCCGCAAAGGCACGAAACGGTCCAAAGCCCCAAAGCCCCAGCCGTGGCCCGTTCCCAGGCCGCAACTAGTTCTTCAGTCATGCCGTGGGCAAGATCCTCAGGGAACGGCCCAAGCTCCGTCCGGAACCTCTCCGGGTCCATCAGGCGCCTGGGACGGAACCAACGCATTGGCTCCATCTCCCTGCGGTGGTGGGCAGGGGTCCGAAGGTCTAGGCGAAGAAGAAAATGATCTGACCATGACACCGGTTTCATCACTATATCTCCTAATTCCAGATCATTACCCCACTGTCCAGAGATAAAAATCAAGTCTAGTGCACCTCCCCCAATGTGTGTAGGGCCATCATTTACTCGAATCAGGTCCAAGGCCGTCATGGAGGTCTGGAACTCCTGAACCACCGTTGATGACAAGCTGGCCGATGGCAGATTGAAATCCCCCAAGACCAAAAGTCTGGCAATCTCAACCACCACCCCAGCCAGCATCTCTAGTAGTTCAGGTAGGGCTGTAGTCACGCAGCAAGGAGCCAGGTACGTGATCAACATACCCATCTGATTCCGATGGCCCCACTTCACAAGGAGGGATTCACAACCAGCTATCTGAGGTACAGTGGACTCCCTCAGCTCTAGACTCCAGAGCCTCGGCTCTAGACTCTAGAAATGGACAAGAAATTAAAAAAAATTGCAGACCTATAGAAAATAAATTTCCCTATTCTTCCCCATTGTCAGAGCTTTGATTTTCAATTTCATATTTCCTTATTTTCTCCCAGATAATTAATAATATGTAACACATATCTAATTAACTGAGCCACAGCTATGGAGAAATAATAGCCAGAGAGAAGGAAGGTAACTTTTTTCCCCCTCTGATTAAATTTAATCCTAACACAGCAACAAATTTTAAAACATTGCCACTCATCGTCATCTAATTTAGTGGCACGGAAAATCCCTATCATATTGGCCCAATTGTATTATAAAATCTTGTCTCAAGGTCTGGTCTTGAATTAGAAGAAGAGAATTTTCTTATGAATTAAGGAATGAATTATGTTTTTTTTCCCCCCTCTGAATTAAACCCTCATGCATTTTGGTATGGGCTGTTAAGTCTTTGGGATTTTAATGCTGTATTGTAAAGGTAGTGTCTTCTTTGTCGTGGTACTGGAAAATTACAGAGAAGAGTTGTTTTATTTTAGAGTTTATCTCTACGAAATAAAATGATCAGCTGATCAGACCATGTTGGTTTAAAATGTTTACCCATTTGAATAAACAGGACACCTGTTAATATGAAGCAGAATGCCAGCCGGCTTTGCAGTAGATGGCTTTGGGGCTGATGCAAATCGATTGAATTTAATCAGTGGAGCCTATGATGGCCATGATCTCATAGTGCCTGGAATAAGCTTTCCCGAAGCCATAAGAAATGTTGATTTTCCTTTTCCAAAGAGACAGATTGGAGACGAACTCTTGAGTGGGGAATTTAACATCAGATTCAGCTTCTATCTGTCATATTTATCAGTATCGAAGTCTAGCTTTTCTTCCATAGTGATAATAAAGAATATACTAAACAAGGGGAGCATAAGAAACAATGTAAAATCAGTTAGAAATGCAGGCAGGTGACGTGTATCTTTGAGTTGGTAAGCCATCCCAGTTCTCGGACAACACATTCTGGCAGACTATATAAAAAAAAAATGATACCTTGCAATGAATGAGACACACAATTATATTCTTTAAAAAAGAAAGAAAGAAAACCAAAAACAGCATAGAATCCAGAACCATTGTCATATCTTCACTGTCCTGCTTGCATAAACCATAAGAAGGTTAAATTTTTGGGTGGAGGGGAGACTTTCTATGCTGGAGCAATCCCAAAGTAATACATCAGTTGCCCTATTAATTACTCACAAAGCAAAACATAATCAGCCAAAAGATATTTTATTGATAATAATGGATGTAAGAAGAGTCCTCATTAAAAGATATGACATAGATTTTGAAGGCAGAAAGATCCAGAAGAGTTACAGCTAGCTAGAGCAACGCTACAGCTCAATATAAGTCAATTGCTCTTCTTACTAATATGTAGTGTTGTTGGTTTTCCTCATAATGAAAACACAAATGTTGTTCTCATCCTGCTGGTACTTCTATCATATTCCCATTGTGCGGTCCATTGTAACTCACCTTTCAGAGGCAAAGCTCAAATGGATACCACAGAGATTCTACTAAGGTGTAGGCCAAAGCAATAGGCTTAAAGATAACTTTGTGGAGATCTTTGCAAAGAGAACATTAATTCCACAGTCGTTCAGAAAGGTAGTTATTTATTATTTATTTTTTATTTATTTACATTTATATCCCGCCCTTCTCCGAAGACTCAGGGCGGCTTACAGTGTATAAGACAATAGTCTCATTCTATTTGTATATTTACAAAGTCAACTTATTGCCCCCCCAACAATCTGGGTCCTCATTTTACCTACCTTATAAAGGATGGAAGGCTGAGTCAACCTTGGGCCGGGCTTGAACCTGCAGTAATTGCAGGCTGCTGTGTTTTAATAACAGGCTCCTTACAGCCTGAGCTACCACGGCCCTTGAGATGTTGATGTTGTTTAGCAGAGATGGCTAAATTGACTGCTTTGTTTTTTTGTTTTTTTGTTTTTGGAAAAAAACCACAATTACTCCTTGGAAACCACTTCTGGACTTCGTGCTTGAGATGGGAAAAATGAAACTTTGATTTTGGATAGGTTTGTTGTTATAGAAATGGCCAGCATACACTATTACGTAAAAGTAAAATGTTGAAATTTGATGCTATTATCTTATTCTTCTGCACTAAAAGGATTCGGAAGTCAATGCCTTTTCTTTTTTTTCCCTCTTTTGTCAACAGTTTTCCCTTCCCTTCCTTTTCCCCTCCCCTATTTTCCTATTTTCTTTTGTATTTTGTACTTTATAATATAAACTAATAAAAAAGGGTAGGTTTTTTTTCTTGGTAGCTATCACCTAGAAGCTGCAGGCACAGAAGTTTGAGTCATCTTGCAGTGAGAAATTCGAATAATGACATTCTATGCCCTTTGAGCTTCGTGAATTTTTTTTGAAGGAAGGTCATGAAATGAAGCATTCTTGCATGATAACTTAAAGGATGCAAAATCATGGGATAATGCAGAAACATCAGTCTGTGACAGCACTGGCATCCTTCCAGCTGTCTGTAGGACATAAAAGAAGGGGAAAGCCTAAGGAGAAAGAATACTTAAGCGACCATCTGTGTCTGGAGACAATTTCTTTTTTCAGATAATTGAAGGAGAGTTGATAGAGGTGCCGTTGACCACAGTCTGTGCACACTTATAAAATTAGCGCTACTAAAACTGACGAAAGATCTTTCTAATCCTTTAAAAAAAGTTCCAGCAATAACTGGTATCCATCTGGTTGTTGTTTTTTAAAAAAAAACAATAATTTTGGAAACCTTCTTCCTGTTTTTGTCTTCTGTTTACATTCAGCTGGTATTAATGATTGATAAAACTTTGTTTTTGTGCCTTCAAGTCTGGCGACCACCCGAACAATAGCAATAGCAATAGAATAGCACTTAGACTTATATATTGCTTCACATTGTTTTATAGCCCTCTCTAAGCAGCTTACAAAGTCAGCATATTGCCCCCAACAATCTGGCTCCTCATTTTAGTGACCTCGGAAGAATGGAAGGCTGAGTCAACCTTGAGCCGTTGAGAATCGAACTGCCGAACTGCTGGCAGAAGTAGCCTGCAGTACTGCATTCTAACCACTGCGCCACCATAGAACAAAGACTCTGCGCTTTTGGGGGCAAGATTTCAGAAGTGATTTGCCATTGCCTAGCTATTTTTCATAGGCCAAAATCGCATGGTTATATACAGGAATTATTTCATATGTGTACACAATACATGCATACATGTTTTGTCCTGACAAACATCCTGCTGGGTAAATGTCCAAAATTCAAGTCTACATCTACATTTAAACCTAATGCTTTTCAAATTATATTATTTAACTTTATTAGTCATACCAAAACGCAACAGAATGTTGGGAAACAAAAGAGATAACCCCCACAGAACCACTCTACAGCTTACGTAGCTGCTTGCTCCCAGGTAGCATTGAAGACGATAACTTGAAGACGAGTTTTGAAAGTTAATGGGAGGAGTTACACTTTTTCATGCCTTTTTCATGCCACTGGGAAATTCCAGAATCTGGGTGTGCATCAGATTGTTTTCAATGCATGAATGCTTCATTGCCCTCCTACTGGTTATCACTCTGATTCCTATTAGGAAGTGGAGCAGAATGATTCCAATGCTACCTTTATGGATCACCTGAGCAGACAAACAGCATTGTGAACAACACCCTAGCATTCTGTGCAGCTAACCTGTCAGACAAAGGCTTAATTCTGTTGTCTGAGTGTAGAAATATTGAGGTGGGTGGTGCACAGCCTGTCTGTTGCAGGGTAATGCAAGCGATGAACCTCACAAGAGTTGGGTTTTTGATTCCTGCTGAAATAATATGTCTCCTTCCAGAGGAACCAAGCTTTTTGGAAGCAAAGGTCTGTTGATGCTTCCCACCACCTTTAGTATACATAGAATATCCCCTCTCTCAGGGTTCCAATGGATGCCCTAATTAAATTATGAGCCTCGAGCCAAGCTTCAAAAGAAACCCAGTTATTTATTAGGAGCTTCATGTCGTCATGTTCCAAGTGAAACCAACTCTGACCCCACGTAATTTATGGCCGAGACTTGACCCTGTTTCCCCCATCCGCTCAGGGTGTGTCATCAGTCACATTCGTCAACGGAGCAATTTCACAGGTTGTAGAGTTCACTCCCCTCCAGCCGCTATGGCTAACCCTGGGAGACAGCCTTGAGAGAAATATGTCTGGAATGTGCTTTTGTTTTTTGGCTGCTGTGCTGCTTTGCCATTTTCCCATAGCCCTTTGCCTATGGCAACTCGAGAGCAGGCCAGGGGATGCTTTATGAGTTGACACCCTCAGCTTTAAGAAAGACTCTAAAACTAATTTATTAAAATCCTTTCACATCAATGCTAATGCATTTGCTTCTACGTGCAAATACAAAAACTGCTAGAAGGATCCAATATGATGCCATTGGGGAAAAGGAGAAACTGTAAACAAACATCAACCCTCCTCTTCACAAGGTCTGGAGGTTATTTAAAACCACAGCAATGGCTGCCCAGTTAAGACGTATTTTGTGACATGAGGTCAAACCAATCAAGGATGGTGCCCTTACCATCTTCTTATAGTATCAAGAAATGCGTAAATAATTAAAATGGCCCCTTTCAGGAATTAGAAAGCCTATTCTAATGAGCAGAATAAAAAAGAAACTGGCATAAAATCTGTAAATGGTCATAAATAATAATACAAAAAAAAGAAGAATATGAGGAAGGCGTAAGAGAAATACATAAAATGGAAAATATATTTAAAGCAAAAAACCATCCAGGACGTGGTTGGGTCATTCATCCAGGGCTAAAAGGAATTTTAAGGCTCAGTCTAAGTGCTAATTTTCCCCAACCAAATATGGAAATTTGGATTGATTGCCTTCAGATCAGTGGTGAAATCCAATTTTTTTTACTACCAGTTCTTTGGATGTGGCTTGGTGGGCGTGTTGTGGCTTGGTAGGTGTGGCTTGGTGGGCATGTCAGGGGAAGGATACTGCAAAATCCCCATTCCCTCACCACTCCTAGGGGAAGGATATTGCAAAATCTCCATTCCCACCCCACTCTGGGGTCAGCCAGAGATGATAGTTGCCAGTTCTCTGGACTACTCCAAATTTCCGCTACCGGTTCTCCAGAACCTGTCAGAACCTGCTGGGTTTCACCCCTGCTTCAGATGGATATTTATCCCCACTATCTTCTCCTCCTCTCTTCAACCAGAAGCAAGGCCAAGATATCCCCTCTTTTTTCTGTGCTAATTGAAAAATTCACAGGCAGTTTAAACCCAATAGCTGGTGGTCACTGACAGCCAGTTTAAAAAAGACTAGGCCTTTTTAGGACCTTACAATCTCCTAAAGCAGAGGTGTCAAACTTGCATCATCACATCCTTCTCACGGGACGTATCACAACCTTTTTTTCCCCCTTAGCTGAACTGGGGGTGGGCATGGGCAGTGCATGACTAATCCAGGCCACAGGCCGCGAGTTTAACACCCCTTTCCTAAGGTATCATTTGATTTCAAAATGTCTTTTCAAATTCACAGTTGCAAAGAAAAGATTGATGGTTATTAGAGTTGAGGAAAAGATTTCAAAAAGAAAGCGGGAGATAATTTTAGTGGTTAAGGCACGAGGCTAGAAACCAAGAGACTGTGAACTGTAGTAACATTTTAGGAGCAAAAGTTGTCTGGGTAACTTTGGGCCAATTGCTTTCTCTCAACCCAGCCCACATCACAGGGTTGTTGTTGAGGGGAAAATAGGGGAGGAAGGAATAATAGGCCTGTTTGACACCTTGAGTTATTTATAAAAATAATAAAGGCAAGATTAAAAGTCTAAACAAGCATTCATGTAGGGCCATTTGATCATTTTAAAAGATATCAGGTAAGTCTTGAGTAATATAAATAACATCAAACATTAATGCCATTTTCTTTCTCATTGATCTCAGAATTCGGGGGAGGGGGTTGGCTCTAAAAGATGTCACTCTACATGAGTAGAGGCTGTAAGAGATTGTCGTGTCCCAATCCCCACTCCGACGAACGAGTCAAGGAAGTCCGTGACAAACTTGGCAACGAAGCCTCTGCAGCTTGCCAAGTTCCTTCGAGGTTTATCAAGGAAGGCAGGAGTCCAAGTTGTGACTTCAGCGATAGGGTCTGGTATCAGCAAACTCGATAAGACTTTGCTTGACTCAAGGTTGGAATGCCAAAAGCAGGTCCTTTATATAGGCTGTGGGGTGTGGCTCCATGACTCAGCATTTATCCAGGCCTGCCCCACCCCTCCTTCTGCTGGCGACACCTCTCAGATCTTCGGAAGCGAGGGTCGTCCCACTTGAATTGTCTTCAGCTGGATCTGCTGGCAGCGTCTGGGAAAGGGAGGGGTCAGAGGGAGTAGGGTCGAGTAATTCCAGCACCTGGCTGACATCCTGCTCTGACGGCTGAGCCAAAGGAACACACGCTGTATGAGTGAGGTTTATCGGGCTTGTCCTCCCACTCCTGGAATCCTCTCCGGGCATGGGGCCAGGGCCGGGGGCTGGAGGCATGACAGGCTGTTCATCTTCATTATCAGACTCGGAGTCTGATAAAAGGCCCAGTTGGAGACGGGAAGGGCCCGGCTGAGGAGAGGAGGGAGGACGAGTCACAACAGAGATGTCACTCTTCTTTCCTTTTCTTCCTTATGGCCAGAAGCTACTAGGATTCTGCCCTGGCTATTTAACCTCAAATGGAGGAAAGTTCTTTCGCTGAGTAATTTACCCTACTGGCACTCATAGGCTTGCCTTTGTAGAAGGAGAAAGGATTACCCTATGGATCAACTGTGTTTTTCTAAAGAATGGAAATCTTTAGAAATTTGCATTGCTAAAGCTCCTTGTTATAGGAACTGTAAGGATAATAACACTGAATAAAATTTTTGCATCTGTACTTGCCCAAACAGACTAGATACCTGAATCTATACCAGGGGTCGGCAAATTTAAACACTCAAAGAGCCACAAATGTCCTAACTGGAAGCCCCCGTTCAATTCTGGAGCTAACCAGGAGTCCAGTTCCCCCACTGTAGAGTCCCTTCCTAGCACAGCATTTTTCATCTGCCGACTGGAAGTCGGTTCCCTCACCATAGAGTCTCCTCCTAGCATGGCATCCTTTTTCCTCTACCTGTCCTAACCGAAAGCCGTATCAATTATAGAGCCTCAGCAGAGGGATGAAAGAGTCACATGAGGCTCCAGAGTTGCTGACCCCTGGTCTATACTGACTTCCCAGAAAAGAAACTGGAACAAGTAAAGCAAATTGAGACAAGTAAAGAAGAAATTCTAGGACGTTTTGAGATACTCCACTGTAGCAAACCATTGGATCTGATGTCACCCACTTTGAGAAACTAAATGTAGAATTGCTGACCACTTAGCAAATAATATGTCACTCGGGTCAGGCTGAGCGGCATAGAACTAGAAAATGACCTGTTTTTTTGGTGACCCCAATTTTTCAAAGAAATCCAGGACAATCCAGACCTTACAGGTGGTTTAGCTCAAGGTCAGTTCCAAAGAAATTAATAGAAATCACAGTCAAAGAAAAAATTGAATAGGCACTTAAAGGATCAATCCTTGCTTAAAAGAAAATCAGCACAGATTTCCAAAAGATAAATTTTGCCTTACCAATTTTTCATAGGTATACTGTTAGGGTATGTATCTAACCTGGACAATGATCTTGGGTCATAGTGGGTAGTTTAATTAAGGCAGTACCTTGATCTATGCTAGCTGTGAAAAAGAAAATTTAAAGGAAAAAAAAACCTAGAATAATCAAAGGGCTCAGACACGAGAAAAGTTTAAAAGTTTGAGATTATTTAGTTGAGAAGCAGCATGCTTGAGAGGGAGCATGATTAAAGCATATATGGACAGGTAGAAATCGTTGTTCTCTCTCTTTTGAGAGATTAAGCTAGGAACCATCAAGTGAAACCAAAATTCTGAACTGAAGGAGATTTATAGTATATGCAGTCGTGCAACTTGAGGAATTCAGTACTACAAAATGTGGTGATAATCACTCAATTAAATAAGTTAAAAAAAGGTTGGGATACATTTGTGGAGAAGTTTAATGTCTAGTTTAATGGAAAGAAGGACTAAGGGTGATATGATAGCAGAGTTCCAATATCTAAGGGACTGCCACAAAGAAGAGGGCGGGGGGGAGGGGGTCAACCTATTCTCCAAGTGTACCTGAAGGCAGGAAAAGAAGCAATGGTTGGAAATTAATCAAGGAGACAATCAACCTAGAGCTAAGGAGAAATTTCCTGACTGTGAGAACAATTAATCAGTGGAATGGCTTGTTTTCAGAAGTTGTGGGTGCTCCATCACTGCAGGTTTTGAAGAAGAGATTGGACAACCATTTGTCTGACTAGTAGACCTCCAAGGTACCTCCCAAATCTGTTATTCTGTTAGTCTGATATTCAGAACATGTCTATCAAGAGCTACTGGTCTTGAAAACTCCAAAGTAATTTCAGATTGGGGGCAGCATGCCTCAAAATACCAATTGCAGAGGAACAATAGCAGGAGATACAGTACTTAAATCTCCCTTTTTTGCATGCAATCAGTCCAGAAATATTTGTTGGCCACTTTGAGCCGCAAAAGGGTTGGAATGAAAAAAATATTTGGCCTAATCAAATAGGATTATTACATTTTTGCATATAGAGGCCGCAAGCCTGATTTCCAAGTCAAGAAATACAAAAATAAAAGGATTCTATTCATTCTGTCCATTCAAACAAAACAGTTTTATTTAGTTTTCTGCTTGTTAGATAAATATGTATAAGTAGAGTGAATTCATTGGCTGTTATCTTTCTGATTTTTATTTTGCAGTTCTTTGAATTTTGCAATGTTACTTTGAAGTTCCCTATGCATTCAAGCATATCTTAGGGTAAAATATATGGGCAGCTGTTCTATTCTCAGACTTCTTTCTCAGTGAGTGAAATAAAATAAAAAATCAATTATCAAATTCAGAATAAATGAAATAAAGCAATTCTGGCAATATAGTAGAGATGATTATTTTTTCAAGGCATGGCAACAGCTGCTCAAATCTTGGCATTCAACAAGGAAACAGACAATGGATGTTTGATAGGCCTGACTTTCACTTTAAGTAATTGCTTCAGCTCTGGCTTCCATCTACGTGGTATTATTGAACTATTAGTACATTCCATTACATTTTCTGCCAATTTTCTAAAAATCAAACTCCTTATCATTAATACCTTTACAGAGATCTTTCCCTGTTGGGCCTTTATCTTTTGGGTCTGAATAAATGAATTTTGGTTTATCAACTATTTCTACTTCATATTTTGATTGCTGTGTTCTCAAATATACCGTTTCCTCCAATGTATCTTCCCAAAATAAATATTCAGTCTGATTGTATGCAATGTTTGTTGCCCTATTTGAGTCAATTAATACCATGTTTCCCCGAAAATAAGACCCTGTCTTATATTTTTTTAACCCCAAAATAAGTGTTTGGTCTTATTTTTGAGGAGGTCTTATTATTTTGGGATGTGTGGAACAAGATGGGGCTCCTCTTGCCATCTTACCTGATTTCCAGCTCTATGTTTAAATATTTTGGGGGAGGGCTTATTTTTTGGGTGGAGGCTTATTTTAGTGCATGTGCTCAAAAGCCCAATTGGGCTTATTATCAGAGGATGTCTTATTTTTGGGAAAACAGGGTACATAGAGATGGATCCTAATAAGCTTTCTCAATTACTTGCCCATTGCTGCTATGATAGATTCCTCTTGAATTCAGCTTGAATTTTTTCCCCTAAGAAAAATGTTAATAGATTTAATTCTGATAGCTAATAATGAAAAATGGCAATGTAGTTTTATCATAATCGTTTTGAATTGCCTGCAATTTCATCCATGTTTCTACACAAGTTTATAGATACGGATAAAGAAGTCCAGGCACACCCCCCCCCCAAAAAAAAGAAGCTGTCATTAAAATATGGGACAGCATTTGTTTTTTTCCTGGAGTTTCCTCCTTCGCTACCTCAGTGGAGAAATTCAAATTTTTTTTATTACTGGTTCTGTGGGCGTGGCTTGGTGGCCGTGGTGTGGCTTGGTGGGCGTAGCTTGGTGGCCGTGGCAGGGAAAGGATACTGCAAAATCTCCATTCCCATCCCACTCCAGGGGAAGGATACTGCAAAATCCCTATTCCCTCCCCACTCTGGGGCCAGCCAGAGGTGGTATTTGCCGGTTCTCCAAACTACTCAAAATTTCCACTACCGGTTCTCCAGAACCTGTCAGAACCTGCTGGATTTCACCCCTGCTCTACCTCCGTAAGAAATATTTTAAAACGGGTTTTTTTTGTTGCAAGGGTTTTGTCAGAAGTGATAGAAATCCTCTCATCTTGCTGGCAGCCTCAAGAAGCATGCAGCATATCATTTTCAGTAAGAAAAGTGTTTTGTTGTTTTTAAGAGAGTAACTTAAAAATAATAAGGGTCAAATGACAGTGACCGAAATGGGGTCATTCTTGTTAACCTAGTTTTGCAATAGGGCCAGGGCTGTCAAGCTGACCAAGCCACAGAAGCTTTTTCAATATCGCCCTGCTCTTTAGTGATTTAGAAAAGATTCGGGGTGGGGGGTGGGGAACCCAACACGTGAGATGGAATGAAATAGCAGCGAAAACAGAGCCACGTGCAGCCCGGAGTCTGGAATGGCTTCATATTTTTCCGCTTAGAAAGTTCTCCCCCCCCACCCCACCCCCTTAGCACCCCTCGAGAATTGTACATGTAGGAGCTAAAATTAGGTCCTGGTAAAAGGCAGGAATCTGACAGCCCGATTTTCTTTCTCTACCCCGTTTAAAATGGCTTCACTTTTCTGGCATTTCTCTTTTCATTTGGAAAGAACTTGCCACTGTGTTTGTCATATTTTTTCCCAGTGACCTTTCCTTATCCCTTTAACCAAAAGGGAAAAAAGGAGAAGGAAAGAGAAGGGAGGGGAAGGGGAAGAGAAGGGGGGAGGGGGAGGGGGGAGGGGAGGGGAGGAAAGGAAAGGAAAGGAAAGGAAAGGAAAGGAAAGGAAAGGAAAAAGAGGAGAGGAGAGGAGAGGAGAGGAGAGGAGAGGAGAGGAGAGGAGAGGAGAGGAGAGGAGAGGAGAGGAGAGGAAATGGTCTGAATTTGAAGAATTCAAAAAACACACAGATCAGTCAGCTCAATTGCATCCATCAAATAAAGGCACTTTTCAAAGCACACAAAGCCAATTTGAAAGAAATTGCTGTTTGCAAATCATGCTTTCTCTGTGAATGATGTCTGGCCCTCTCTGCCTTTCATTTATGATACAATATGTTCTTTAGGCGGAAAGGATACATTCTTTTAGATTTAAAAAAAAAAAAAACCTGGGAAGAGGACAACCTTTTCTCCCCACTATTTATAACCAGAGTTAATCTTTTCAGCAACCCATCATTGGCAAGGCAAGTAAATGCATGCAAAACTTTTCATAAGAGAATGGGTAGATTACACACACACACACACACACACACACACACACACACACACAAACACACTACAGAGGAAAATAATTGTTTTTTAAATTGCTACTAGTTGCTCCTTAAAAAGTGCTGCATATCTGTTTGCTTTTGTAAACTGCATGCAACCAATCTGCAACTTTGGTTGTTTGAATCATTACTGGAGGCATGATTATATATGGATGATTAAAATCTCACACTTCCGTGAATGCAGTTAAATAAACACTCTATTGTACCATGGACAGCTCTGCCAGATAACAAAGAAGCATAAGTCCATGGAAAAGATGACACCCTCAAGTGGACTAACATTAAGCTAAACAAGAAATGCATGTCCATCTTTGTATCTACTAAAACTGTAGTGGAAATTAGGCTGCTTAACATAGAATTTGCCTGGAGTTATGGGTTAAGAAGTCATGAATAGGAACCATTAAATAGACAAAACGTCCTGTTAACTTGGAATCCCTTACCAGTTTTTTTGGATGTAATCACTGTCATGAAGAACAGCCAAGAAGTCTGTTTATGATGCTAAGGAGGAGAAAAATAAAGATATCTCCTTTGACATCCGTTCTCAAGGATACTTGCTTAGAGCTTTTACTTTTATTTTTCCCTGGTAGTCAGTCTAAGTGTTAGCTATACCTGTCTTGATCGTGTATTTCCTTAAATAAATTCCATTTCCGTCAAAAGGTCTATTTCATGAATAAATCAATTGTTCATTCAGATTAATGAATGGACTCAATGTTTAGTATGCATGCATGAACATTTTGCCAATACCCAACTCAAGCAACATATCCCATATAATAATTTAATAGCTTTTGTATACACTAGACTGGACTGGACTGGACTGGACTGGACTGGACTGGACTGGACTGGACTAGAATAGAATAGAATAGAATAGAATAACAGAGTTGGAAGGAACCTTGGAGGTCTTTGTTAGATTCGGGCAATAACGAGGCAGGAGACCAGGGTAGTGACAACAGCTCTTTACTATATGGTGAACCCAGCAAACAGGCTGGGGAAAAACCTCTCCTTATATACTGTTTAACCGGCGGCTTCAACCAATCAGCAACGTGCTTGATTCCCGCCAAAATATTTAAAGATACATTACACTCCTTCCCTCCCAGAAAACACTTTACCTATATATTTACATTTATTTACATATTACTTTTCAACGTAATCACGTAAATAGACTGGGCGTCTCCTGACTCTTTCGGACCTGCGCAGTACAGTCTCTGGGAGCGGGTTGAGTTGGCCGGAGGGGCTGTTTGCTCCTCTCGGCTCCTCCTCTAGGCCATCCGGCCCTGGATTATTTTCCGAGTTGTCCCTGCTGTTTTCTACAGGAACCTGTGGGCGTCGCTGGACCTCCGGGAATTCAGTTAAGTCCTGCGATTTTCCCGGGTCTGAGTCAGCTGTTGGTTCAAACATAGAATAGTCAGGGCCTGTTTCGTCTGACTCGGGTTGTCCGCCAACCGCTTCTCAATTGATCTATATGTCCCCTCCATACTCGGCCGTCCGTTAACTCTACCAAGTATGACTTGGGGCCTGTTATGTTTAGAATTTCTCCTGCTACCCAGGTCGGGCCCTCACCATAGTTGTGTGCCCATACCCGGTCGCCTATATCCATTCCCCTTGTCTTTTCGAGTCCCCCCTTGTATCCCTCCGGTGTATAGTTGGGATTTAAACGATCCAGTGGGCACCTGAGTTTCGGCCCATTAGTAATTCGGCAGGGCTTCTGCCGGTGGTGGCACAGGGGTTCTGTGTTGACGGCTAGGAAAATATCTATTTTTGATTGCCAGTCGCCTGGCTTGAGTCTGGATAATGCCTCTTTCGCGCTTCGGACGAAACGCTCTGCAAGGCCATTCGTCGCAGAGTGGAAAGGCGCCGAGAGGGCATGGCGGATGCCCTCTTCTGCCAAGTATTCTCAAACTGTGTTGCCGTGAATTGCGGGCCATTATCGGAAACCAATGTGTCAGGCAACCCGTGTGTTGCAAATAGGTGCCGAGGACTGAGATCACGGCCTCGGCTGTCATGGATCTCATGAGAATGATTTCCAGCCATTTGGAGTAGGCATCAACTACTACCAGGAAGGTTTGGCCGTGGAAGGGCCGCAAAATCAATGTGGATTCTTGACCAGGGCCCTTGGGGTCTTTCCCATTCCCGAACCGGGGCCGTTGGGGTAGAGGTCTGACTCTGGCAGGCCTGGCATTTCCCTACCCTTTCAGCAATTTCTGAGTCCATTAAGGGCCACCACACATAGCTTCTCGCTAGACCCTTCATCCTAACGATCCCTGGGTGACCCTCGTGGAGGAGATCCAACACCCTTTTCTTAATTTCTCTGGGATCACCACTCTATCCCCCATAGCAGGCACCCCTTGAGCCGAAAGTTCCCACGCTTTTTACAAATTCTTTAAAACGCTCGCCCGGCGCAGCGGGCCACCCTCTTTGTACCCAACCGAGTACAGTCCTCAAAATAATGTCCCGGTATGACGCCCGAGCCACCTCCTTAGACGTGACTGGGCCAGAGTCCAGAGAGTCAATTAGCAGGATGGGCGTTCCCGGAGTGGGGTCTTCGATCGCCCCTGGTAGTGGGCATCTGCTTAAAGCGTCCGCATGCCCCAACTCTTTTCCGGGTCGATGCAGCAGCTTGTAGGAATAAGCGGCTAAGAAGATAGTCCATCGGGTCAATCTGGCGAAAGTGCCACAGGCGTTGGGCGGTCGCCAGCCAGTATCCCTAACAGAGGTCTATGGTCTGTAACAATTTCAAAGTCTCTACCAAAACGTATTCGTGAAACTTTTTTACCCCTGACACAATGGCTAGCGCTTCCTTATCCAACTGGCTATAGTTCCTCTCTGTCGAGGACATCGTTCTGGAGTAGAAAGCTATTGGGGCTTCTGTGCCGTTTGGGAGTCTGTGGCTGAGCACAGCCCCCACCCCGTAAGGGGAGGCATCGCAAACCAATAATAATGGCAATGAGCTATGATACTGGATCAGTAAGCTATCGCTCGATAGTAGGTTTTTTACTGCTTCGAAAGCCCTAGCTTCCGACTTTCCCCAAGACCAAACAGTATTCTTTCCCAGAAGCTTATGCAGCGGCTCAGCAACGGTTGCCTTGTTTTTTAAAAAGACCGCGTAAAAATTCACTAGCCCCAGGAATGCCTGTAGCTCTGTTTTGTTTTTGGGCGCTGGAGCCTTTCTTATTGCCTTGACCTTGCTTTCAGTGGGGTGAATTCCCTTCTTGTCTATTCTGTAGCCCAAGAACTCTACTGATTCTACCCCTATCTGGCATTTGTTCACTTTAACCTTTAGACCGCTGACCGAAAATGCCCAGAACTTTTCTCAAGCGCTCCCCAATTCTTCTAAATTTTCGGCTGATATCAATACATCATCGAAATAGGGGACTACCCCTGGGAGCCCTTGCAGAAGTCGCTCCATTAAATTTTGGAATAGCCCCGGTGCCACACTCACCCCAAATTGTAATCGGGTACACTTGAAAGCACCTCTGTGAGTTACAATCGTTTGGGCTTCGGCTGTGTTGGCGTCTACGGGCAGTTGTTGATAGGCTTGAGCCAAGTCTAACTTTGCAAAGACTTGCCCTTGCCCCAACGAGTGCAGCAAGTGTTGCACCACGGGAACTGGGTAAGCGCTTTTCTGTAAGGCTTTGTTTAACGTCGCCTTGTAGTCAGCGCAGATTCTAACTGACCCATCTGGTTTTACTGGGGTGACGATTGGTGTCTCCCACTTTGCGTGATCGACTGGCACCAGAATCCCCTGATTTATGAGCTTGTCTATCTCCTTGTCAATCTTAGGTTTAAGGGCAAAGGACCTCCTTGCCTTTAACCTAATGGGGCTACCTGGGGTCTAAGTTGAAGGAAATAGGGGTCCCCTTGTACTTGCCCAGGCAGTCCTTGAAGACATCTTCGAACTCGCTCATGAGTGTGTCTTTAGGTTACAGTCACTTCTGTAGATGCCAGTCACTCCCATGCCCAATGCACGGAACCAGTCTAGTCCCAACAGACTTGGCAGGGTCCCTTCGACTATCGTGATGGGCAGGGTCTTCTTGTGTGGTCCGTACTCGACGCGGACGGAGGTGGTCCCTCGAACAGGGATGCGATTCCCTTGGTAGTCGTGCACTCGTAGCCGTTGTGTTTGCAGTTTGCGTTTGGCGGTTTTCGGCAAAGCTTTTGCAAAAGTGTCCCAGGACATGATTGTGATCGCTGACCCTGTGTCCACTTCTAGTCGGCACGGCACTCCTTCTATCTTCGGTCTGGTGAAGATTTTCTTCTCGACGGGTTGCTGCACGGCCTATTACCACGGTCGTTCGATTTGAATTCGCGCTTTTGTTTTGACCAATCGCGGGTCGCCTTGCCGATCCTGCGCTCTGATTGGTCGATTTGAATTTTCGGCGGGAAGGTTGGGGTGCTCGACAGACTTGAGCCAGGTGCCCCTTCTTCTCGCACCGCCGACATGTAGCGTCCTTGAACTTGCATCGTTGACGCTGGTGTTGCCCTCCGCAACTTCCGCATTCATCCCGGTCTTCTTTGCCCCTTCTCTCGGTGAGGCAAACTCCCTCCTCATCCTCGCCGTCTGATTCGGTCTGGATTTCTTCGTTGTGCACCGGGGTTTCTTTTGCACTCGCCGTTGGCGTGAGTGGCTTTTGTAGGGTTTCCGCCGCTTGGGTGGACATCTCATGAGCTCTGGCTTCGTCCAGAGCGTTTGCCAGCGTTAGATTGCTTTTTGATAGCAGCCGCCTCCGCAAACGCATGTCTCTGACCCCACGGATGAGTTGCTCTAGTAGCTCCTCGTCCAAATCTCGGTACCCACAGTCTTTGGAGGCTTTTCTCAGGGCGGCCATGTACTCGCTGATGGATTCGCCCTCTTGCTGTCTGCGCTCTCCAAATTCAAAACGCCAGACGATTTGGACGGTGTTGGCGCGAAATGGTTCTTCAATAGATTTTGCAGAGTTTGCCACGATACCGATTGTACCGGCGTTGGCTCTGCCAGGGCTTCCGCGATGTCGATGACCTCGGGACCGCAGTGGCTCAGGAAATATGCCCTTTGCGGTTGTCTGGAACTCCTTGCAGCTCATTTGCCTCCAGGAAGCTCTCAAACGGGTCATGTCGTTCCCATTTCTCCTGGATGGGTCAAACGGCACGGGCGGAGTGTAGCTGGCCATCGCTGCGATTCTGCCCTGATCTTTGCTGGGTTCGGTTCTTTCGTGTTTTCAGCTCGTTCCTGGTGCTCTTAACCTCGAGATCCCACCTTCGTCGCCAGTGTTAATTCGGGCAATAACGAGGCAGGAGACCAGGGTAGTGACAACAGCTCTTTACTATATGGTGAACCCAGCAAACAGGCTGGGGAAAAACCTCTCCTTATATACTGTTTAACCGGCGGCTTCAACCAATCAGCAACGTGCTTGATTCCCGCCAAAATATTTAAAGATACATTACAGTCTTATATCTAACCCCTTGCTTAGGCAGGAAACCCTATACCACTTCAGACAAATCGTTGTCCAACCTCTTCTTAAAAACTTCCAGTGTTGGAGCATTCACAACTTCTGGAGGCAAGTTGTTCCACTGATTAATTGTTCTGTCAGGAAATGTCTCCTTAGTTCTAAGTTGCTTCTCTCCTTGATCAGTTTCCACCCATTGATTCTTGTCCTAGCCACTGGTGCTTTGGAGAACATCTGGACTCCCTCTTCTTTGTGGCAGCCCCTGAGATGTTGGAAGACAGCTATCATGTCATTGCTAGTCCTTCTTTTCATCAGACTAGATATACCTAGTTTCATCAACTGTTCTTCATATGTTTTAGCCTCCAGTCCCCTAATCATCTTTGTTGCTCTTCTCTGCACTCTTTCTAGAGCTGTGGCGGTTAACCTATGGCATGCATGCCACAGGTGGCACGAGGAGCCATATCTGTGGGCACATGAGCATTGCCCTAGCTCAGCTCCAGTGCACAGACGCATGCCAGACAACTGATTTTCAGGCCTTCTGGGCCCACTAGAAGTCAGCAAATGGGCTGTTTCTGGCCTCCGGAGGGCCTCTGCAGAGGGTGGGGAAGGCCATTTTCGCCCTTCTCAGGCTCCTAGAAAGCCACTGGAGCCTGGGGAGGATGAAAAACGGCCCTACTGGGCCCACCGTGCCATTGAGTGCCAAAAGCGGGGGAGCGCGGGGGGGTCGTCTGCGCATGCGCAGGGAGGCAGGATACATTGAATTACATGTGTAGGCATGCGTGTGCATGACCCCCCGTGCTCCCCCTGCTTTTGGCACACGATGGCAAAAAAGGTTACCCATCACTGTTCTAGAGTCCTGACATCTTTTTTATATCGTGGCGACCAAAACTGGATGCAGTATTCTAAGTGCGGCCTTACCAAAGCATTATAAAGTGGCATTAACATGTCACGTGATCGTAATAATTTGTTAAATGTACATGCTGCCCATGAGCCTCTGTGGCTCAGACTGGTAAGACAGTCTGTTATTAACCACAGCTGCTTGCAATTACTGCAGGTTCAAGCCCCACCAGGCCCAAGGTTGATGCAGCCTTCCTTCCTTTATAAGGTAGGTAAAATGAGGACCCAGATTGTTGGGGGCAATAAGTTGACTTTGTATTTAATATACTAATGGATGAAGACTATTGCTTGACATAGTGTAAGCCGCCCTGAGTCTTCAGAAAAGGGTGGGATATAAACGCAAATTTTTAAAAAATGCAGCTACTTTGAGCCCATGTCTTTTCATTTTAGAATTAAGTCATACATCTTGCCCATCTGCTCTTCATATATCTCGGCCATCTGCTAACCCAAAATAAATGGAATTCCAAAGAGCACCTGTAATTTTGGCAGATCATGGATAGGGACAAAACCAGAAGTCAAAATATAGTTTGCGAAGCTTTGGAGACATGACACTTATTTGCTGATATACAAAAGACAGCATGATTCTCAATTCCAGGCAACCTCATTTTTGTTCTTTGTTACAGCCGAATGGCTGCCTTTGAAAGCGGTGGCCAAATTGAACAATATGTTTCCTCTGCACTGTTTTGTTTGCCGAACTCCAAATGGTAAATCTCTGCGCTTCCTTTTCCCCGCTCAGGATTTGCGTGTGTAGATGATGAGTCATGGAGTCAGCAAACAACACACACTTTGAGAACATCACGAAGGAAGCCAGTCGAAAAGAGTATGCTGTTCAGCAGTTGAGAATAGCGGCCCAGCATCAGAACAATAGTCTAGAAGCTTTGCAAGTGGTCAAATTCCCTCTAGGAGCCGA
This sequence comes from Ahaetulla prasina, assembly GCF_028640845.1. Classification (NCBI taxonomy): domain Eukaryota; kingdom Metazoa; phylum Chordata; class Lepidosauria; order Squamata; family Colubridae; genus Ahaetulla; species Ahaetulla prasina. The sequence goes on along the minus strand of NC_080544.1, from coordinate 95,804,974 downwards.
GATGGCAGAAAATGCAACGGAGAAACTAAAAACAGGAAGTAACGTTGCCAAGGAGAAGCAGTGTAATGATTTAGAGAGGCTGAGCCTTAAACGTAAGATGGAGGGTGATGAGAAGATAGTAATGAGAAAAGAGTCACGTCTGCTGGAACAAGAGAACTTGGTTTCAACCATGTTGCTGTCCCATATCCCCCTGAAGAGCCTTGTAGAAGTAGAAGTGAAGTTGATTTACACGGATGAAGAGAATGTTTCCTATGAGTTCCTAGAAACTCAGAGTCCCAGCTGCGTACAACCCAAGACTTTGGAGGTTGGAGGCCCAGAAAGTCAAGGAAAAACAAACATGAGTCTTCAGCCACAGATGGATAAATGGCTTCAGGTATCCTTGAAAGATGCGAGCACCTGCTACAGACAGAAGAAGTATGCCATGGCAGCTGGGCAGTTCAGGACAGCTCTTGAGGTAAGTAGGACACCTTAAGGGAAATAAGGGAAAATAAAGGAAATAAGCAGCGGTGGGATTCAGCCAGTTCACACCTACTTGGGAGAACCGGTTGTTAACTTTCCAAGTAGTTTGGAGAACCAGTTGTTGGAAGAAATCTCATTTTGTTTTTTTCCACTCTACAGGGCTAATCCTGTAAGTAAGGCAGGAAGGAAACATTCTGGTGTTGTTTCTAGGCTGATCTTTATTGCCCTGCTTACCAGAAAATCTAAATAAAAAATCTAAATAAATAAGAAACTGCCTCTCTGGTTAACCCTTATTACATTGTAACAGCTAAGGTGAAGCGCCCATCAACATGAGTGACATTGAGTTGGTCACACCCACACGGTCACATGATCACCGAGCCACACCTTCCCAGCTGGTCATTAGGGCAGAGAACTGGCTGTTAAATTATTTGAATCCCACCACTGGAAATAAGGCTCAGGGAAGGGGGAAGGAAGGCCATACAATCAAGGGCAGAAGTTTGTTTGCCCTTGTGAGATTTTACTGGAATCCTACCGCTGGAATTCTCTGCACTCTTTCTAGATTATCAACATCTTTTTTTATAATTGTGGTGATCAAAATGGAATGTGATATTCCAAGTCTGTTCTTGGAATGCTGTCCATTTCATGCTCATTTCTGAGTTGTATTTTACACTTGCCAAGGGTCCCAGAGCTTCCAATCTTGATGGGGAAGGGTGAAATGGTGAACTTTGCTTAAATGGCCCTCTAAAAATGGGCAAGTGACACTGATTAGATATGCATTAACTGGAAGCTGGAGCGATTGGTATTTACAGGAAAGCCATTGTTATGTTTGGTCCTGATTTCTCCAATGCTCCCAATTTGATTTAATTATCCCGGAAATCCCTTCTATCATAACAACATAACTCCTACTGTGCCGAGGCTCATAATAATCTCATAATGGCCCAGGGTTTAGGCTTAATCGGATTTTTGTTTCCCTGTCCTATTTCCTACGATGTTGCTATAAAAACTGACAGAATCACACACAAACAAAACGATCATTGTTTAAACATCTTTATCAATTCTCTTCCCGCTCGTCTCTACGCTCAATCATCTCAAATATATAAACACAGAAAGACACATTTACGCATAATGAAAAACATCAGAAATTGGATTACCAGTGCTGGGAACAAGGTATGATAAACAGTTTGCTCGTGTGGTAGATTAGAGTAAAAGCATGGGGCTCTTCCCTCATTGCAGATGGGCTGATTTAAGTTGCTGCGCTGCAAAGCTGAGCAACTCACGGCATTTTCTATACGGGGGTGGTCCTCAGGTTATGACCACAACCGAGCCCAAAATTTCTGTTGCTAAGCAAGATAGTTGCTAAGTGAATTTTGCTCCATTTTACGAACTTTCCTTGCCCCAGGGATTAAGTGAATCACTGCAGCTGTTAAGTTGGTAACATGCTTGATAAATCAGTCTGGTTTCCCCATTGATTTTGCTTGTCAGAAGGTCACAAATGGGGATGACGTGACCCCTGAGACAACCGTCATACATATGAGCCAGTTGCCAAGGTCTGAATTTTGATCGTGTGACCGTGGGGATGTTGCAATGGTTGTAAGTGTGAAAACCCTTCCTATAAAGTTACTTTTTTCAGTGCTGCTGTAATTTCAAACGGTCATTTAAATGAATGGTTGTAAGTCAAGGATCACCTTTATATGGAGTATATGTCTTCTGTTCTACCCAAAATAATATGGAACTAAGGACAATTAATTAAAAAAGGGATGCAGTGACTCAGTGGCTAAGACACTGAGCTTGTCGATCAAAAGGTCAGCAGTTCAGAGGTTCAAATCACTAGTGCTGCCACGTAACGGGGTGAGCTCCCGTTATTTGTCCCAGCTTCTGCCAACCTAGCAGTTCGAAAGCACGTAAAAAATGCAAGTAGAAAAATAGGGACTTTTGGTGGGAAGGTAACAGAATTCGGGTTTATTGTGTGACTCTTTAATAAAATAATTAATATGTGTAAGCTGATGCAAGAAGTGAACAGTTTTAAGAGACTCCTCATTCTCCATTATGTCTGATTTCCTAAAGAGCAAGTTCAATTATTAGCCTGTGTTATAATAATTATGTAATATTTCCTCAGTGCGCCTTCGGCGTTTAGTCATGCTGGCCACATAACCATAGAGACGTCTTCGGACACCGCTGGCTCTTCGGCTTTGAAATGGAGATGAGCACCACCCCCTAGAGTCGGGAATGACTAGCACATATGTGCGAAGGGAACCTTTAACTTTAAGGGCAATTCAGATCAAGCTTAAGCAACTGGCATCCTTGGGCCAAAGCAGAACCGAATGAAGTTCAACAATCTCTGCCCCGTACAAACAAAACTTTTCTTCTAGCGTGAAAAAAATGTTGCTTTGTATTCTGTGTGCTACAGTATGTGGGATGCAAACAAAACACTTCTAAGACTTAGCCTCCTTTTCTTTTAAAAAAAACAATCCCAATTAATCCACAGGGAAGCAATATTTTAAAAACCCTTGTGGCTCCTTTTATTTTCCCCCTAGTATTCTTGAAAGTACTGTAGATCCAGGCTGCTGGGAACATGGCATTTTCAGCTATCTGACCTGATTTTTTCTCTCTCTCTCAGCTCTGCAGCTCCCAAAGTGGTATCATAAATGTTAAGTAGGTGGGTTCAGCAGACCACAAGCTGCATTGGACTACTTTTGATAGCCATCCTTCCTCCCCCACCTTCTTCCTTAAAATGTTTCTTTCGGACAGTTGCCTTGTATCATCTTGAAGTTAGAGAAGACGAATCCCCAATTAAAAAACTCACTTTTTCTCCAATCCCAATTAAAAATGTAAATCACAGCATGAATGCAACGGTTGTGTTTTGAAATGGAAGAAATGGAGCTGTTGGCAAACCCTACAGTGTTGTGAACTGACGCATTGAACATGAATTTGGGCAAACTCCGGGAGAGAGTAGAGGACAGTGGAGATTTGGTGTGCTATGGTCCATAGGGGTTGCAAAGAGTCAGACACGACTTAGCAACAACAATAGCTGTGAGGTGGCTTTCCCTAACAGGAGATCCTCCTGAAATGTTTGATACTGAACTTGGCAAATTTCTTAACTTGTGTGGCTCTTCTTATCAAGTGTACATGAAGCCATCTTGTCAACCTCCTCCAACCTAGTGTCCATAAGAGTCATGAACTTCAAACAATCTGGATTCTCCTCATATATGGTTAAGAAGGCTGAGAACTGAAGCCCACATATCTTCTCACTCTGGCCAGAATGAGAAACACTGTATGGTGGCAAGAAAATTGATCATATATAAATCAACAACCCATTGCCCGTAATTGAACCATCCCTGTTTACATTTGGCCATCAATGTAATGCTTTTCAGGACTTTTTGCTTTGGCAAAGTCTGGCAGTATCAACATGCACGACCTCTGTATGTGGTACATAAAGAAAAAGGAACTGAAGGGTATCAACAGAGCTGTCCTAGATCACTCTCATACTATTACTTCATTTGTGTTGGAAGCACCTACCAAGGCACTTCTGGGTTGAAAAGATTAGCTGGTGACATCACCGTTGCCCAAGAGGGGGATCCTTTCATATCCCTGATATCTTCACACTGAAGTGGTACCTATTTATCTACTTGCATTTGCATGTTTTCAAACTGCTAGGTTGGCAGGAGCGGGGGCAAGTTGACATGAGCTGATTCCATCACACGGCTCACTCTCGGGTTTCGAACTTCTGAGCTGTCAATTTCTCAATGGTCTTCTAACTCAGCATCCTAACAATGTAAGCCACCATGGCTCCACTCCCATAATTTATAGAAAAGGAGAGGAAAATCATGTATGGTAATTTCATTGCTGCCTCTATTGCTGATTTCTTGGGAAACTGCCAAAATACGCCCCTGCTCTTCCCCTTCCTCCACCACATCTTTCTGCTGCTCTTCCTTGATTTTTTTATTCCTAGCCCAGGAGACCCCATTGAAGGAAAGCGTGTTCTCAAACCACCCCCCACACACAAAACCTGGATTTGTGGTGTTCCTTACCAATCATTGTCATTATCCCAGGTATTGCCTTGCTCAGAAGTGCTTCAAGCTCTGTTTTCAATCCTTCTTCGTGATGCAGGATTCCCCAGAGTATCCAAAAACAGTCTCTTTGGTGTGTGTATGTTTATTAACCACGGTCGTTGTTTGGAGATCAACTTGTAATTAGCTCCTGTGATTTATCCCCAGAGGGAATATTTTCTCAACACCTGGGCCCCTGAGAAATGTCTTAGAAGTAAGAGGCTATATCAGCCCACCTGCACAACTCACGTGACACTGAAATGCTTAATCTTTTTTTTTTCCCCTCTGTGCTCAAATATTGATTTTCTTTTAATTTTCTTTTTCTAAGAAGTGGAACGGTTAGAGATCCAGAGTTTTCTGATAAATTTCACTTTAGCTTCTGATAGGAATAAATTAGCAAAGTGTAGAAAATGAGAGTCCGATATTTTTAGCTGCTGCAAAAAATAGAATTCTAAAACCTCCCTATATATTTTTTTTCCATATACTTTGTGGGTTATGTTTGAACTTTTTATTGCCAATCAGTTTGAGAATCATCCAGGGAGAAAGGCAGGATACAAAGTAGAATTCATCATCATCAAGTTTGCTTTATCAAACTTGTTATTAATTGATTAGTTGTGATTCTTCCTTTAGATGATTGGATTAGTTCTTGCAATTCTTATCTGACCTTTTTCTGCAAGAGTTCAAGATGGCTTACATGATGTTTTCCTTAATTTTATCTCTCAGCCAACTGCTGTGTGAAATGTCCCTACTGCACAAACTCTGGGGCTAAGTAAGGACCTGAACTTTAGATCCACTTTCTTTTTCAGAATGTTAAAGCTACTCATGGTGGTATTTTTGGTGGGTAGTAGAAATGGTGGTTCTGTCTGCCCAGAAAAAGTCCCAAAGATGTTTTTTCAGGTGGCAACTGGAGTTTGTTTTTCTTTGAAGACGGTTCACTTCTCATCCAAGAAGCTTCTTCAGCTCTGACTGGATGGTGGGGAAGGGAAGGATTTATATTCCTTGCAGACAGTTGGTCATTTGCATTCTTTTAGAGAGTCATTAATGCCACTTGGAGGTTTATCTGTGTCCTCAGGGTCACCTGAGTAGTGCAAATGAAATGCTAAAAGTAATGTGTTGTAGACTGGAGATAAATGATGTCGTATCCCTCCCCCTCTATTGAGGGAGGGCTGTTCAATTTGGACATAGATGGCCTCTTTGACCACTCTTGCAAACCAGCGGTCCTCTTTGGCCAAAATGTTTGAAGACAGCAAAGTCCACATTTTGGACAGAGAGGACCACTGGTTTAAAAGAGGAGTCAAAGAGGCCATCTATGAACAGCCCTCTCTCAACAGATGGGGAAGGATACGACATCATCTATCTCCAATCTACAACACAGTCCTTTCAGCAGTTCCAAGAAGGTTCCACACCCATTTGCACCACTCAGGTGACCCTGACCTGGAGGTGTATAGATAAACCTCCAAGTGGCCTTAATGACTCTCTAAAACAATGTCTGCAAGGAATATAAATCCTTCCATCCGCCACCATTCAGTCAGAACTGAAGAAACTTCTTGAGCAACTTCTGAGAAGCAAAATGTCTTCAGAGAAAAACAAACAAGTCCAGTTGCCTCTTGGAAAAGCACCTTTGTGACAACCATGATCTGGATGAAAGAGAAAGGTTATGAAATTTTGACTATTATTAGAAAAGGGATATGATGGAAATAAAATGGGTAAGTCTTGATATATGGGAAGGTTTTTAACTTTGATTGATTGTTTGATTAGAGATATATTTGATAAAGTATACTTTATGTACTTTGTATTTTTATACTCTTCTACTCTTATTGTATTAGGAACGCAGTGGCTTAGTGGGTAAGATGCTGAGCTTTTCGATTGAAAGGTCGGCAGCTCAGCAGTTCCAATCCCTAGTGCTGCTGTGTAACAGGGTGAGCTCCCGTTACTTGTCCCAGTTTCTGCCAACCTAGCAGTTCGAAAGCACGTAAAAAATGCAATTAGAAAAATAGGGACCACCTTTGGTGGGAAGATAACAGCGTTCCGTGCGCCTTTGGTGTTAGTCATGCAGGCCACATGACCACAGAGACGTCTTCAGAGCACTGGCTCTTCGGCTTTGAAACGGAGATGAGCACCACCCCCTAGAGTCGGGAACGACTAGCATGTATATGTGAGGGGAAGCTTTAATTTTACTTACTCTTATTGTGTACACATTTTTGCATTGTTTTACTCCTTTTAACTCTGTAAGCCACCCAGAGTCACCTCAAGGTTGAGATAGACAGCAAATAAATTTAATTAATTAATTAATAACATTAATTATTGTTGTTGTTGTTGTTGTTGTTGTTGTTGTTGTTGTTATTATTTAATAACACACACACACCGCACATCTCTCTGTTTGGGTAACTCTAGGTGGTTTACTGGAAAGATAGCTAAGAGAGAAGCATAATAGGGATCAGAATTAGGTTTCTCTTCCTCTTGTAAAATTTTAAAGGGAATCCTAAATCTGGGTAGATTCAAGAATTACAGAAAGAAGTGCTATTTTACAGTAAATATCTGTGGAAATTCTCAGTCATCCAGGTCGTGTTTGTCCCAAATGTGCTTTTTTCAAGGTGCAACTGGACTGAGCTGAAGAAACCTCTTGGATGAGAAGTGAAACGTCTTCAAAGAAAAACCAGCAACTCCAGTTGCACCTTGAAAAAAGCACCTTTGGGACTATTTTACAGTACTTTGGTATTCTTTAACTACATCATGGTTAAAGGGTCAAGTTCACTGCCATCAGGTGTGATTTGGATGATGCTGTTATTGGTGGTTACCTGTCTTGATGTCTAAGTACTTCTTTCCAAACCCACAGGCTGTATCCTTCACGTGTCCACTATAGGCAGATCAGTGGGTGAGATCCTGGTACCTTTAACATATGAAATAGTAATTCCACTCTATTTTCCAGCTCCTTCTGGACATCTGGCTCTGTCCTATTCACTTTAAAGATGGTTCAGAAAATGTAGAGCAGAGTTAGGGAAGGGCAACCAGGACTAATGGAAGATTAGCGAACTGAGCAATTGAAGACCACAAGAGATACTGTAGGACTTTTCTGAACTGATACCACAATATAAAGGGCACAAAAGCTAAATTCAACCTGATAATCTCTCGGGTTCTTGTGTTCAGGTGGAGGTTGGATAGATATTACAGAGAGATGCTAGGCTAGGCATGGAGGTTGACCTTAAAGGCTACTTGCTATTCTGTCCGTCTTTCTGAGTTTCCTAGATATACTGTGTTTCTTATTTTGACTGATTTTAAGCTGCCGCAATGGTACAGTTCTAAGCGATGTGCAGCAATATCTTCAAACACTGTCACGAAACCTAAATGAATAAAAGAGTATCTTTAACATGCATAGCAATAGCATAGTAAAACAGCTGCACATCCTATCCATCATCGCATTTTATATTTATACTAACAGCATTCTGCACTTACCGCTCGTGCTATTATCTCATTTGCTCCTTGGAACAACCATGTTTTCACAGGCTCTCTAAATGTCAGGATAAAGGCACCGATCTTGTATCTGATTGCAACTGTCCCATGGGACAGTTGCTCCCACAGAAAATGCTCACTTCTGAGTTCCCATCCTACGCCCTGAGTTTCCATCCTACGTCCTGAGCAGAGGAGGTATCCAGCCGGTTCCTACCAGTTCAGGCAAACCGGTAGCAGAGATTGCTATGCCTTCCTATTTAGGCACATTTTCAGGGCTGGGCACGTGCGTGGAAGATGCATAAACAAGCAAAGCTCATGCACAGAAGGCCGGGCGCATGCAAAAAAGGTGTGTTCATAAAGTGAGCGGGGGGGGGGGGCAAACCAGTGGTAAGAATATTGGAAACCCATAGCTGGTCCTGAGCATTTTAGGTTTAGGTGTAGATTTATACAACTGACCTCATGGCCAACATAAGCTTAAAAACCACAATAAAACATACGATTAAAACGAGAAAGAGCAGTCAGGAATTTTAAAAAAAGCACAAAATAATATCAAACCACCAGGGCTTGAACAGCTTCCTGACTCTCATGCCTGAGTAAGCAGTCAGGTCTTCACCATTTTCTGGAAGGGTTCAATCTGCCTCAGGTGATTAGGTGTGCCAGAGCAGGGGTCTCCAACCTTGGCAACTTTAAGCCTAGTGGACTTCAACTCCCAGAATTGGGAGCTTTGCTGGCTGGGGAATTCTGGGAGTTGAAGTCCGCCAGGCTTAAAGTTGCCAAGGTTGGAGATCCCTGTGCCAGACGGTAGGCACCAAAACCAAAAAACCTCCAGGGTTCTACCTGTTGGCATTCTTTAATTGACAAGACCCAAAGCATGCTTTTTCCACCAGACCTAATACAGATCCTTGCTTTACAACCACAATTGGAATAAGAATTCCCATTGCTAAACAAAATGGTTGTTTTTACTACCTTTTTGCCATGATTGGCAAACACGACGGATAGAAGTTCAGATAATCGGCTTCCTCAAGGTTCTTTGCCACTGCAGTCCATCACAGCATAGCTTGCAGGGAAAGGCTGAAGATGGGGTTCAGTACCAGAGCATTCAAAAAATGACTGCATCCAGTTTTGGTCACCACATTACAAAAAAGATGTTGAGACTTTGGAAAAAGTGCAAAGAAGAGGAACTAAGGTGATTAAAGACCTGGAGACAAAGACCTATGAAGAACAGTTGCAGGATTTGGGTTTGGCTAGTCTAGAGAAAAGAAGGACTAGGGGAGACATGATAGCAGTATTCCAGTATTTGAGAGGCTGCCATAAAGAGGAGGGGATCAATTTATTTTCCAAAGCACCAGAAGGCAGGACAAGAAACAATGGGTGGAAACTAAGCAAGGAGAGAAGCAACCTGGAATTAAGGAGAAACTTCCTAACAGTGAGGACAATTAACCAGTGGAACAGCTTGCCTCCAGAAGGTGTGGGCGCTCCATCATTGAAGCTTTTTAAGAAGAGACTGGACAGTCACTCTTCTGAAATGGTATAGGGTCTCCTGCTTGAGCAGGGGGCTGGACTAGAAGACCTCCAAATTCCCTTCTAGCTTTATTCTGATTGACCAGAAAGTGGTCCATCTGTGGCAGGAGAGTGATGATAATTTACTCTTAATTCAGATTGTGTCACCACTGGTCCAACAGGAAGATCTGGTCCAAAGGGTAACTATCATTACGCATGGCCCTCATTGATGTGGATCATAATCTGGAAGGCAGCACCTTTGGAAGCTACCCCAGATAACTATAGTTATTCTTTTGTTCCTGCCTTGAGGTCTTGAATGCCACACCAGTATCCCAGCTAGGCACATTTGCAAGAGAGCACTCCCTGTCTTCGGGCCCAGCTAGGACATGTCATTCCAGAGTTTAGTGATGTTCTCAACTGAACTGCTTTCCAGATTATTGGAAAATTCTTCAAGATCCTGAGGAACCCACATGAATCGATCAAACAAAGAGCCCCTCTGAAGGAGATGGGTAGTTAAAAAATAGGAGATATAAATAAAAATATATAAAAACATCCGAAGTAGTCAGTTTAATTAGCCCTAACTCTAATGTGACCCAGAATTTTAGACTAAAGAAACTTTTGTTCTGAATCAGTATGTTTCTTCTTACGTTTTCATATGAGAAGTGAAGAAATTGATTTTTTGCCCTTTTTGTTCACCAGAGTTGAATGTTCAAAGCCAGGTGATGGACTCTGCCCCATTGAAATAAAACCAGATCTTATGTTCACTTACTCCTATGAGTGCGAATTGTTAGCAAGATGTCTGGGGCAGGAGATCTCTTGACAGCCAATTAATTATACTGATAAAGATGGCATACAAATTCTAGAAAGGTTTCCTCCTTCCATAAATCTCTTCCAGAATTAAATTTTAGATTACCTTCTGCGCATGTCCAAGATGGCGCCGCCCTGCTGATCGGGGACGCGGCGACGGGCCTTTCCAGGCTCTTTTTGGGTCTGGGGGGCCTTAATACCATCATAGGCCCCGCCTGATGGAGGAAGATCCAGCCACCCGTAAATAGGGTGGCTGGGCGCTGCGACTCAGCGGGCGTTGGGAGAAGCCCGAGTCACGGCGAGTCACGGCGCCTCAGAGGAATCCTGGCGGCCTAGCGGCCTGCCGAGCCGCCGCCAGCCTTTTTCGGCGGTTTGGCGGCGGCGGCGGGGGTAGGCGTTGCAGCGCCCCTGGACCCCTGCCTGGAAGACTTGGCCAGTGGAAGTTGAGGTTTGGAGTTTGGGCGTCTCCGGTGGCGATGGGAGGCCCGGAGGCTGCGCCCAATGAAGATCTGGAGGGCCGCCCGGGCTCCATCGGCCCTTGAACCTGCGGTGGCGGCGGCCTGGCCCTTCCCTCTCCGTCGGGCGTTGTCACTGGTGAGCCCTGGGTCTGCTGGCGGATTTGGCGACGGGTGTCCCCTCTCATCTGGGGAGCTCCAGTGGCCTGCTCGCGGTGGCGATGGGGCGTTCCAGTGGCGATGGCCTGGCGGAGGCGGTGGCGGCGGCCTGCCCGGTGCTGAAGTGGCGGATGGCCCGATAGGCCCAGGGTGGCTGTGACCTTGCCCTAGTGGCGCGGATATGTGACAGCGCCGGAGGAAGACCCGCGGGTCCAGCGGACACCCCTCCACTATTTACCATCTTTATAACATCCCTACCATCGTTCCTCTCCCCTTCTTCCTTAGCCCACCCCAGGTCGTTTGTATGGGGTGGTGAACTGACTGAGTCAGCGGTTTTGTCATCTACCGCACATGGATTATCTCGAACTATTTCCCATCAGGACAGACTGGTCATGGTCATTTTATCATCTGTTATGACTTTTGCTGCCAACTTGACCAGCCCAGGATGGGCCTTGCCCGGACCGTCTCAGTGATGCGAACATTTACTGCGGCTGACCTTCTTGCCCTGCGAGATGCCCCTCTCTCGCGGGTCTGGCCCTCAGATTATCGAGGCCCACCTTGAGGACGGGCTTTGGAGTCCCGAGAGGTGGCATCGAAAAATAGGAGGCTTAGGGTTTTTAATTGGCTGTTTTAATAGATTTTTAAGGGAGTTTTAAAGGGATTTTAAGGGGAAGGAAACCGACGGGCTTGGGTTGGGGGTGGGAGGAAGGGGTGGGTGTTGGGGTAACCCGTCGAGTCAGTTCCTGCACATGCTCGTGGCGGGGTTGGTGGGTCCGAGGTCATGGGGAGTCGGTGTTCCATTGGTGGAGGGTGGTGCTATTTCCACGGTAAGGGGAGGGGCAGATATGGCGGAAGTGGGGCTCATATCGTGTTAGGGGTGCGCGCCGATGCTTACAGGCGATCGCGCGCCCGAGCCCTCAAACTTCTCCCGTTCCCGGATGGTCAGGATCCTCAGGGCCCTGGCCTTGGCTGATGTTATGCAATGCACGGTCCGTGGCCAATAAGGCCCCCCTAATTCACGATCTTATTCAGGGGGGTGCCGCGGACCTTATGGGCGTTACGGAGACCTGGTTGGGCCCAGAAGGGGGCGTGCCCCTTGTTCAGATGTGCCCACCGGGTTTCCGAGCATTTCATCAGCCGAGGGCCAGGGTAGGGGTGGTGGGGTGGCGGTTGTGATTAGAGAGTCTAGAGCCGAGGGAGACCACTGTACCTCAGATTGCCGGGTGCGAATCCTCTTTGTGAGATGGGGTCATAGATGCCAGATGGGCTTGCTGGTGGCGTACCTGGCTCCTTGCTACGTGACAGCTGCCCTGCCCGAGCTCCTGGAGGTGCTTGCTGGGGTGGCAGTTGAGACCCCCAGACTTTTAGTCGTGGGGGACTTTAACTTGCCATCGTCCGGCTCGTCATCGACGGTAGCTCGGGAGTTCATGGCTTCCATGACGGCCTTGGACCTGACCCAAGTAGTTGATGGCCCTACTCACGTTGGGGGTGGCACTCTGGACTTGATTTTTGTCTCTGGTCAGTGGTTGAGAGATCTGGACTTAAAGGAAATAGTCATTGAACCTTTGTCATGGTCAGATCACTCTCTTCTTCGTCTGGACTTTCTGACCGCCATTCACCACCGCAGGGAGACGGAGCCGACACGTTGGTTCCGTCCCAGGCGCCTGATGGACCCGGAGGGGTTCCGGACGGAGCTTGGGCCATTTCCTGAGGGTCTGGCACACGGCTCGGCTGAGGAACTTGTTGCGGCCTGGGAACGGGCCGCGGCGGGGGCCTTAGACCGGGTCGTGCCTTTGCGGCCTCTGACCCAGCGCAGGTCCCAACCAGCCCCTTGGTTCTCCGAGGAGCTGAGAGGGATGAAGCGCCGGAGAAGACGCCTAGAGAGTTCCTGGAGGTCTAGCCGTTCAGAAGCTGATCGGACACTAGTGAAGTCCTATACTAGGGCTTACCTAGTGGCAATGAGGGAAGCGAGGCGTACCTACGCCCCCCCCCTCATTGCATCGGCAGATAACCGCCCAGCCGCCCTGTTTCGGGTGACCCGCTCCCTCCTACATCAGGGGGAGCGGGATGACCCGTTGCAGGGACGTGCTGAGGAGTTTAACGGTTATCTATACGATAAAATCGTTCAGCATCGGGATGGTTTGGACCAAGATTGCGGTGATACGGGTGAGACGGCTGAGGGCGGTCTTGGTGACATTGTATGGGATGAGTTTGACCCTGTCGCTCCCGAGGACATGGACAGGTTGTTGGGGAGGCTAAATGCCACCACATGTTTACTGGACCCGTGCCCCTCCTGGTTGGTGCTGGCCACGCAGGAGGTGACACGAGGCTGGCTCCAGGCGATTACGGGCGCTTCTTTGGTGGAGGGAGTCTTTCCGGCCGCCTTGAAAGAGGCGGTGGTGAGGCCCCTCCTCAAGAAGCCTTCCCTGGACCCGGCTGTTTTAGGTAATTATCGTCCCGTCTCCAACCTTGCAGCGGCGAAGGTTGTAGAGAGTATGGTGGCATATCAGTTTCCCTTGCACCTGGATGAAACTGTCTATCTAGACCCGTTCCAGTCCGGTTTCCGACCCGGTTACAGCACGGAGACGGCTTTGGTCGCGTTGGTGGATGATCTCTGGAGGGCCAGGGATAGGGGTTGTTCCTCTGCCCTGGTCCTATTAGACCTCTCAGCGGCTTTCGATACCATCGACCATGGTATCCTGCTGCGCCGATTGGAGGGATTGGGAGTGGGAGGCACCGTTTATCGGTGGTTCTCCTCCTATCTCTCCGACCGGTCGCAGTCGGTGTTGACAGGGGGGCAGAGGTCGGCCCCGAGGCGCCTCACTTGTGGGGTGCCGCAGGGGTCGATTCTCTCGCCCCTTCTGTTTAACATCTACATGAAGCCGCTGGGTGAGATCATCAGTGGTTTCGGTGTGAAGTACCAGCTGTATGCGGATGACACCCAGCTGTACTTTTCACACCGGACCACCCCAACGGTTATCAAGTGCTGTCCCGGTGTCTGGAGGCCGTACGGGTCTGGATGGGGAGAAACAGGCTCAAGCTCAATCCCTCCAAGACGGAGTGGCTGTGGATGCCGGCATCCCGGTACAGTCAGCTAAATCCGCGGCTGACCATCGGTGGCGAGTCACTGGCCCCGATGGAGAGGGTGCGCAACTTAGGCGTCCTCCTGGATGAACGGCTCTACCAGGAGAGCGTTCTACCAGGTTCGCCTGGTGCGCCAGTTGCGCCCCTTTCTGGACCGGGAGGCCCTATGCACGGTCACTCACGCCCTCGTGACGTCTCGCCTGGATTACTGCAACGCTCTCTACATGGGGCTCCCCTTGAAGGGCATCCGGAGGCTACAGTTAGTCCAGAATGCGGCTGCGCGGGTGATAGATGGAGCCCCTCGTGGCTCCCGTATAACACCCATCCTGCGCAGGCTGCACTGGCTACCTGTGGCCTTCCGGGTGCGCTTCAAGGTTTTGGTGACCACCTTTAAAGCGCTCCATGGCATAGGGCCGGGTTATCTACGGGACCGCCTACTGCGACCAGATACCTCTCACCGACCCGTGCGCTCTCACAGGGAGGGACTCCTCAGGGTGCCGTCAGCTAGGCAGTGTCGTCTGGCGACGCCCAGGGGAAGGGCCTTCTCTGTGGGGGCTCCCGCCCTCTGGAACGAGCTCTCCCCAGGACTCCGTCAACTTCCGGACCTTCCAACCTTCCGTCGCGAGCTCAAGACACATTTATTCATCTGTGCAGGACTGGCTTAGATTTTAAATTTTATAGGGGTTTTAATTGATTTTAATATTTATATTTCTATTTTTAATGATAGGGCATTGGAATAAGTTTTTTAAAGATTATTTTAATTTTATGTATCGATGTTTTATATGCCTGTGAACCGCCCTGAGTCCTTTGGGAGATAGGGCGGTATATAAATTTAAATAATAAATAAATAAATAAATAAATAAATAAATTTTACACTCTGTTGTCCTGAAAATAATCTCCTCCAGGTCATTAAACAAACAAATGAAGTAAGTTAATGGCTGGTGTGTTATTTTAAAACCTAGAAAGAGCTCCAGCTGTATCACCATGAATACCACATCAAATGCAGTGTTTGTCTCTTCGATGAGAAATGAAGGCCTCAAATAAAGTGTGATTAATTCACCAGAGGGCCATAGAGATACTCTCTGCATGAGCTGGATTAATTCCATAACCCACAGATGGTCATTATGGACTCTGCCGAGGTGATAGTGAAATAAACATAAGTGTCAGTCTATTTATTTGTTTTAAAAACTGTAGACTTAATTTTTCTTTAAATTTAACTCTTTAAGGATATCCTGATATGCAACGCATACAATTGCATATATCCAATCCGGATCTGCATGCATTCCAATATCCCCAGGAAAGATACATGTGACCTTCCCTATATGTCTGCACAAAAGACATTGGAAATAAACCAAGTTTGCCAAATCACACCATAGAGCCTAGTTCAGTTTCTCAATCTCAGCAACTTTATGATGTATGGATTTCAATTTCTAGAACCCGCCAAGAGGCATTGGATACTTCCATGCTGACTGGGGAATTCTGGGAGTTGACGTCCATACATCTTAAAGGTGTTGAGATTGAGAATCACTGACCTAGATGGAGATTTCTTTTCAAATCTTTTGAATCAATGGAAAAACATACATTCCAAAGACCTGCAGATAGTAAGAACTGGTCATTAAGCTTCATCAAACAACATGTTGATATAAGATGGTTCATCGCCAAAGAAAAATAAACAGATACAACATTTTAGCAATGTTTAGAGTTAGCTTTGGCTACTGTTTTTTTCTTTAAAATAGTATTTTTAATATCTTAGTTTGTGTCATCGTAATCCCTTTGGCAACCCTGACTTCTCTTTAGAGAGCCAGATCCCGAAAATAAAACTCAAATATTTTGGCCACCTAATGAGAAGGAAGGACTCACTGGAAAAGAGCCTAATGCTGGGAACGATTGTGGGCAAAAGAAGAAGGGGACAGCAGAGAACGAGGTAGCTGGATGGAGTCACTGAAGCAGTGAGCTTAAATGGTCTCCAGGGGATGGAAGAGGACAGGAAGGCCTGAAGGAACGTTGTCCATGGGGTCATGATGGGTCGGGCACGACTTCGCAACTAACAACAACAATCCCTTTGGAGAATGGATGGTTCTCCAAATTCTGTGAATCCAGAAGGTTAGTTAATTAACATTGTTTGAACATAGTCAGTGATGCAAAATTACCCCGCTAAAATCTAAAATCAGCACAAGATATTTTTTTTTATTTAATTTCTATACCCACCCATCTCACAAGAAGAGACTCTGGCAGCATACGACAATCAGATTAAAAACAACAGTTAAAATACAATCATTATAAAAATATAAAACCGACATTATTAAAAATGGAAATATGTTAAAAGTTAAGATGTCAGTCCTAAATAAGACAAGGCTGCTGCAACTGTCATAAAAACTAATCTCATATTGATTTCTATCAATCACAAAAAGTTTTAAAGGCAAAGAAAGTTCATTGCCCAAAAGGAACGAAGAGAGCAAAAAATGCTGATTACTTTTCCATACTCAAGCATACAAAGACAAGGAAAGCAAGCTAGCAAATACTGGGTGACAATCATTGCGCATTGTATTATTCGTAATATACAATGATTGCTGTGAGGTTTTTGCCTGTTTAGTTTGCACTTTCTTGCTATTGTGAATGAGTTTTGAAGAATTAATGGGTGCTGAAATCTTAACCCTCAATATGACAAAGTATTATTTTGTTAATCAAGGCAAATAAGCCTCTATGCTTTCAATGGGAGCAGTGAACTCTGGGATTGCATAGGATTGGAATCTAGAGACTATGTGATCTATAGGTAAGAATAAAATATGTCATAAAGAACAATGGACAGGGTTTCAATGCTTTTTTCATCTCAGTGTAATTCACTGATAATATTTCTGATTGCAGTGACCATGGAATCCATGATTTTAAATTCACACCAAGTGTGCACTCTGATGCTTTAAAATGTACTAGAATTAACTTGATTTTTCTCTGCTGGGATAAAAGATCTAAAATACTTGGAAACTGGACTTGGCATCCCTTTAAAAAGAAATAGGAAATATCATCAGAATCCAAGCAGCATTGTTTTTATATACAGGTAGTCCTTGACTTATGACCAAATTTAGTCCAAAATTTATTAGAATAGAATAGAATAGAATTTTTTATTGGCCAAGTGTGATTGGACACACAAGGAATTTGTCTTGGTGAATATGCTCTCAGTGTACATAAAAGAAAAGATACGTTCATCAAGGTACAACATTTACAACACAAATGATGGTCAATATATCAATATAAATCATAAGGATTACCAGCAACAAAATTACAGTCATATAATCATAAGTGGAAAGAGGTTGGTGATGGGAACAATGAGAAGATTAATAGTAGTGCAGATTTAGTAAATAGTTTGACAGTGTTGAGGGAATTATTTGTTTAGCAGAGTGATGGCCTTCGGGAAAAAACTGTTCTTGTGTCTAGTTGTTCTGGTGTGCAGTGCTCTATAGCATTGCTTTGAGGGTAAGAGTTGAAACAGTTTATGTCCAGGATGTGAGGGATCTGTAAATATTTTCACAGCCCTCTTCTTGATTCATGCAGTATACAGGTCCTCAATGGAAGGCAGGTTGGTAGCAATTATTTTTTCTGCAGTTCTAATTATCCTCTGAAGTCTGTGTCTTTCTTCTTGGGTTGCAGAACCAAACCAGACAGTTATAGAGGTGCAAATGACAGACTCAATAATTCCTCTGTAGAACTGAATCAGCAGCTCCTTGGGCAGTTTGAGCTTACTGAGTTGGCGCAGAAAGAACATTCTTTGTTGTCCTTTTTTGATGATGTTTTTGATGTTAGCTGTCCATTTTAGATCTTGCGATATGATAGAATCTAGAAATTTAAAGGTTTCTACTATTGATATTGTGTTGTCTAGTATTGTGAGAGGTGGAAGTATGGAAGGGTTCCTCCTAAAGTCTACCACCATTTCTACGGTTTTGAGTGTGTTCAGTTCCAGATTGTTTCGGTCGCACCACAAGGCTAGTCATTCGCCCTCTTGTCTATATGCGGATTCGTCATTGTCTCGAATGAGACCAATCACTGTTGTGTCATCTGCAAACTTCAGTAGTTTAACAGATGGATCATTGGAGATGCAGTCATTGGTATACAGAGAGAAGAGAAGTGAGGAGAGCACACAGCCTTGGGGGGGCCCTGTGCTAATTGTACAGGTATATGATGTGATCTTGCTTAGCTTCACCTGCTGCTTCCTGTTTGTTAGGAAGCTTGTGATCCACTTACAAGTCTGTTCCGGTACCTGTAGCTGGTTTAGCTTAGTTAGAAGAGTGTCTGAAATGATGGTATTGAATGCTGAACTAAAGTTTACAAAGAGGACCCTTGCATACGTCTTTGGAGATTCAAGATGTTGTAAGATGTAGTGCAGAGCCATATTAACAGCATCATCTGTATCCTCGGTATGCAAATTGCAAGGGGTCTAACAGCGGATCTGTGATGGTTTTCAAGTAGGAAAGCACTAGCCTTTCAAAGGTTTTCATGACTACAGATGTTAAAGCAACTGGTCTGTAGTCATTCAGTTCCTTGATGGTGGAAATTTCCAAAATTTCCATTTTGGAAAGACAGTTGTTACGTGAGTTTGCTCCATTTTACAACCTCTCTTGCCATAGTTGTTAAATGAATCACTGTGGTTCTTTAGTAACACGGTTGTAAAGGGAATGTGGCTTCCCCATTGACTTTGCTTGTCAGCAGTTCACAAAAGGGGATCATATGACTGCAACCATCATAAAGACCAACCAATTGACAGGCATTCTAATTGTGAACACAAGACCATGGGGATGCTGCAATGGTCATAAGTGTGAAAAACAGTCGTAAGTGACTTTTTTCTTATAACTTCAAACAGTCACTTAATGAACTGTAGTAAGTCAAGCATTACCAAGTAGATCTGCATTACCAAGTAGGCATGTCGCATATGTGAATTCCATAATAGCAGGAACTCATTCAAAACCAGATATCGGTCTTTTGTGTGGAAAGACTTCTTCTCTTCTTCATCCCATCCTTCAGCATCTTTAGGAAGATTACGGAATGGGACAAACACGATTTTCCATGGTAGGAAGTTAGCACCCACCCCTCTCCTAGAAAAATGAAATATTTGAGGAAATATTAAAAAGGCAGAATATTATATTTCCCTGGATGAGAAATGGTGAAACATGTTTTTTTTAGGCAGGAAGCAGACTCACTCTTATTAGCCCCCATCCTCCTCAAAAGCCCACAGCTGATGTCCGCACTTAAGAGATAAAGAGAGAGCTAGCTCTATTCATAAGCAAATGCCCTCACCCAAAATCCAACAAAGCTAGGATTACCCCTCTACCCATTTAGCAACAGAACTCACCACATGGCACCTGGGGAGATTGCATCACCCAGCAAGGCTCAGCCAAACTTGGGACTCAGGACAGCCTACAGAGTTGCCCCTGCATGGCCCCATGGGAGTCTGACAAGCAATCAGAATACAAGCTCAAATTCAAAGCCCAACACAGGGCATAAAACTAAGGCATCTCTGCCCTTTTCTGCTCAGGAACTCAAATCATGTGACCCTGTTCATCAATAAACCTTCTTTGCAAGCAACTTCCATGAATCCAGTGTCTTTTTCCCCACTTGGAACTGAACCCAGAAGGACATTTCTTCCAACACCATCAACAGAACTTGGGACGTCAGTTTGAATAGTTACATCCTTCCCATTGTTAGGAAACATTACTCCAACATTTGCTGTTGGCGTTTTTTTACCTGTTGTGCCAACTCGATTTAAGATCCAGAGTTTTGTCTGATAAAAATGGTAGTGTTTCTTTTCACTTCTCTTTCCAGTTGACAAAGAGCTGGGGGTGGAAGGTGGAGAGGAAAAATCCTCTCCCTTTTCCTTTTGTGATTATTTTAGAAATGTACAGGAAGGATGATAATTTTGTCAAAATTAGGGTGGGAAATCTGACAGAGAAACTTGCATTTTGTTGTGAGAACCCGCCTACTTTCTCACATACCGCAAGCCTGTAACACTTTGCCCATAAAACAGAATATAATTCCAAAGCCATTGCAAATCCCACCCTATTTTAAAAAAGACAAAGAACAGTGAAATTATTCTTTAGCATTGTTGGACTATCATAGCATTATAGATGGCAGTGCCAGGGAACGGATTTTTCACACATACCTACTTCCTTCGCTGCTTTATGCTTTTTTCCCCCCATTGCAGCAGATTTATTTTTAAAAATAATTATAACGATCTATTCTGCCACCCACACGGCTAATAGCAAAAATGCCAAAAAGATGGATGGATTCAAAATCCAGCTCTTTGCCATCCTCTACAATTTATTTGTTGCAGGTTATTTGGTAATTTGGTTAGGACACCCAGAATCCTTTCTGTGCCCATTGTCCTCACATGGACCACTGGATATGTCTCTGGCTCTGAAATTGGTCATTTTGACTGGTTGTTGTTTTTTTCTTTTCTTTTTCCTCTTTCCCTTCATAGCCGGGGGTGTATTTTTTTTGAAAGAGCACTTATGAATCTTTGCAACACATGTACAAAGGCCCAGAAATTCTCCAGTAAAGAGGGGGTAGGGAAACAGACCCAAACAGATTGAGTAATTTATAATTATGCTTAATTGGTTCCTCTGTACATTTGGTTATTTTATCCAGAGTTGAAACTCTAAAACATGTCCCTGCTGCTCTGAAAAAAAAAAAGCCCCATGAAATTAATAATCACACATTTTCTCACAATATGTCATTTACATTTCACATAAACACTACAGCAATCAACATTTGACTGTCCAATCAAGACAGAGGGAAAAAGGGATTGTGGTGAAGATTTAACCCTTACATTTTTTTTTTATTGTATAGTCATTGTGGAATTGCAGTTATCTCTTAGAACAGCGTTTCTTAATATCGTGACCTAACTAAATTTCATTTAGTGCACCTATTGGGGTAAACTCGTGTTAATACATAGTATTTCTCAAATGTAAATTGTATTACTTCAGGATAGTCTCCGTAAGAGTTTCTAGAAAAATATTATCATATCCATAGATAAATTGTCCTATTTGACGAAACAGCAAGAGGCAATGTACCATATTTTTCCGAGTATAAGACGCACCTTAGTTTTTGGGAAGGAAAATAAGAAAAAAGCTGATTGGCAGGTGGATTGGCCTCCCAGAATACCCCCAATAAGCTGTTCCCAGAGGTGAATTTTAGCAACAGGTTCCTTGGTTGTGAGCTCTCTGCTTTGCTTTTTTTTTTTTTTTGCTTTTTTTTCTGTCTCTGAAACTCCATTTCAGAAAAAAAAAAATTCTGCCTCTGAAAGCCTCCAAAACAGAACTTCAGAAAAAAAGCCTCTGAAGCTCTGTTTGGGGGCTTCTTTTCTGAAGCTTTTTTCAGCCTCTGAATCCTCCATTTGAGAAGCTGGGTGGGGCTACATTCCGAGTATAAGAGGCGCCCAGATTTTCACCCTCTTTTGGGGGGTAAAAAGCTGCATCTTATACTCTGAAAATGTTGTGCCTCATCCTCCTCAGCCGGGGCCCTCCCGTCTCCTCCCGGGCCTGTTATCAGACTCTGAGTCTGATAATGAAGATGAACAGCCTGTCATGCCTCCAGCCCCCGGCCTTGGCCCCATGCCCGGAGAGGAGTCAAGGAGTGAAAACAGAAACCCCATACAGCTCATACTCATACAGTGTGTGTTCCTTCGACGCAGCCGTCAGAGTAGGAAGTCAGCCAAGTGATGCAATTACCCGGACCTGTTCCCTCTGACCCCTCCCTTTCCCAGATGCTGACAGTAGAGACAATTCAGAGTGGGAGGATCCTCACTTCTGGAGATCTGAGAGGCGATGCCAGCAGAAGGAAGGGAGGGGCAGGCCTGGATAAATGCTGAGTCATGGAGCCACACCCCACAGCCTATATAAAGGACCTGCTTTTGGCATTCCAACCTTGAGTCAAGCAAAGTCTCATCTAGTTTGCTGAAGTCACAACTTGGACTCCCGCCTGCCCTGAGAAACCTGGAAGGAATTTGGCAAAGCTGCAGGGGCTTCATTGCCACACTTGATACGGACTTCCTAGACCTGGTCGTCGGAGGGGGAGGGGGACACGACAGAAAAATACGGTATACTTTCTCTTGCAGCTGTATACTGAATTGCATCCCAGTCAACAGGTTTGTAAAACTCAATGCTTGCACTACACACCAAACAACAAGCACCACCAAAGTTCAACTTAATGTTGCCCCAACTTAGTCTTTGTAGCTAAATTAAGGTTCAAAGGGTATCATGCAATGCAGTGGTGGGTTGCTACCAGTTTTCCCCGGTTCGGGAGAGCCAGTAGCGGAAATCTTGATATGAGAGCGAACTAATGTCAGCTGGGCCCTCCTGCCCACCCTGCACTTTACCTACCTTTATTCCTATGTTTTTAGCTCAGCTGTAAGGCCCAGCAGAGTGGATTGCCATGCCTCAGGTGTTTTTTTACTCAATGCCCTTGCACGAAATGCAAGTTTGGCATGCATGCGAGTGAAGCGGGCTTGCGCTCATCGATCATGCACAAAGTGCGTGCGTGCGTGATGCGAACTGGTGGTAAAACTGGTTAGAACCCACCACTGATGCAACGCCAGAAAACTGAACCAACTAGCTTGAGAGTCAATTAGCCAAGAATGAATACATAGTCATCATCATCCCAGTAAGCACTGCTAGGGTCAGTGGCCAGAAATAAGGGTAGAAGGCAGGAGTGAAATTCAAAAAAAAAATTCCTACCAGTTTTGTGGGCCTGGCTTGGTGGGCATGGCAGGGGAAGGATATTGCAAAATCTCTATTCCCACCCCACTCTGGGGCCAGCCAGAAGTGGTATTTGCCAGTTCTCCGAACTACTCAAAATTTCTGCTACTGGTTCTCCAGAACCTGTTAGAACCAGCTGGATTTCACCCTTGGCAGAAGGACCATCAGAGCTATAATAAGGCATGATGTACACCACAAGTCATGTTCTAAAAATAACAGTAAGCATAGTGGGCCTTAGATATTTAATCAAGACTCAGAAGTAAAAAGGGAAGACTGCAATGCAGTCTATGTGAGAATGCCCTTAAGGACCACCCAAAAACTGAACTTAGTACATAATGCAAAAACTGGGGCAATACAATATTGGCAGGCTAAGGAGGGGATCAGAGGCTTCTCCTGAGGTAGATCTGGTATGTGGACAAAATCCTGACTAGAAGCAACTTTGAATGGGGTGAAGCCAGTACTACTATGTATAGAATAGAATAGAATAGAATAGAATAGAATAGAATAGAATAGAATAGAATAGAATAGAATAGAATAGAATAGAATAGAATTTTTTATTGGCCAAGTCTGATTGGACACACAAGGAATTTGTCTTGGTGCATATGCTCTCAGTGTACATAAAAGAAAAGATACCTTCATCAAGAATCAATAGGGTTGCTATAAGCGACTTTTGCAAAGGGGAGTAGGTCGGCCCAGTTGTCCTGTTGGTAATTTATGCAGCACCTAAGGTACTGTTCCAGAACAAAGTTATTATGTTGACAAGACCCATTAGTTTGAGGGTGGTGGGTGGAGCTTAACCCCTGGGCAGAGCCTAACAGCCTTAGGAATTCCTGCCAAAATTGGGAGGTGAACTGTAGCCCCCCCACCCCCAACCAAGATAATGCGATCAGGAACCCCATGTAACCTACACACATGTTGAATAAACAGTTTAGCGAGCCCTTTAGCTGAAGGTATTTTAGGACATGGGACAAAACGCACCTGTTTGGAGAATAAATCTATAACCACCGAAATGACTGTGTTTCCCCCATTCTCAGGCAATTCTACTATTAAATCCATAGATATATCTCTCCATGGGGCCCTAGCATTGGCAAGACTCTGGAGGAGTCTGTAAGGCTTCCCTGTGGAGCCTTTAGCTGCTGCACAAGTGGGGCAGCTGACCACATTAATATTTCAAGAGTTGCATTGGTTGCCAGTTCTACATGGTTATGGCCTTGGCTATCTCAGCAGTATTAAGGCCAATTGATAACCTAATTATAGCCCAGCAATGATGCTTCTTGATTCTTCCATTGCTTAATTAACAATATAGTAACACTCATAAAGTGCTGAAGATGAAATAAGGTATTAAAAATAGTTTTTTTTAAAAAAACATACAGTTTTTTTCTAAGCCATCTTCAGGCCATCTCTTTTTCCAAACTATCTTCATTACAATGGAGAAATGTCTATGGAGGTTCTCAGTCATCCAGGTCATGGCTGTCCCAAAGGTTCCTTTTCAAAAGGCAACTGGACTTCCTTTTTCCTTGAGCTGCAGTGGCGCAGTGGTTAGAGTGCAGTATTGCAGGCTACCTCTGTTGACTGCCAGCTGACTGCAATTTGGCAGTTCAAATCTCACCAGGCTCAAGGTTGACTCAGCCTTTCACTCTTCCGAGGTGGGTAAAATGAAGACCCAGATTGTTGGGGGCAATATGCTGACTCTTTAAATCTGCTTAGAGAGGGCTATAAAGCACTGTAAAGCGGTATATAAGTCTAAGTGCTATTGCCATTGCCATTGCCATTGCCATTGCCATTGCTATTGCTATTGCTATTGCTTGAAGACATTTTGTTTCTCATCCAAAAAATTTCTTCAGTTCTGATTGAATGGTGGAGGATGGAAGGATTTACAGTATATTCCTTGCAGTCATCTGGTCATTAGCACTCTTTCTGAGAGTGTTGAGGCCATGTGAGGGTTTATCTGTGCCCTCAGAGTCACCTGAATAGTACAAATGGCTTTGGAGCCTTCTTGGAACTGCTGAAAGGACTGTGTTGTACACAGGAGATAGGTGACATCATATCCCTCCCCCTCTGTTGAGAGAGGACTGTTCAGCCTTAATGTACATGGCCTCTTTGACCACAGAGAGGGGGAGGAAATGTACTTGTTGATTTCCAAGATTGTGTTAAAGTAACCTCATTATAAAGTAGAATCAGGTAGTCTGAATATGCTTCCTGACTGGACCACCTCACAAAGCTGACACCAGTCTTCCAAGTCTGAAAGTATATTTGCCCCCTGTCACCTTTACTGCCCAAGAAACTAGGGACGGGTCCCGCCTGAGACATTTACCGTGCCCATCTGAATTAAGCTGCCTCTGGCCAAGCCTTGCTTGGGTTGCAGCTCTCTTCTGTCTCCCAGTGCTATTGCCACATACTTGTTGTGCCTCGTCCTCCCTCCTCTCCTTAGCCGGGCCCCTCCCGTCTCCTCCCGGGCCTGCTATCAGACTCAGAGTCTGATAATGAAGATGCCTCCAGCCCCCAGCCCTGGCCCCATGCCCGGACAGGATGTCAGGAATGAACAAACAAACCTCAGTCATACGGCATGTGTTCCTTTTGCTCAGCCATCAGAGGAAGTCAGCCACGGATTGGAATTACTCGGACCTACTCCTTCTGACCCCTCCCTTTCTCAAACAGCAGAAGACAATTCAAAGTGGGAGGATCCTTGCTTCCGGAGATCTGAGAGGCGACACCAGCAGAAGGAAGGGAGGGGCAGGCCTGGATAAATGCTGAGTCATGGAGCCACAGCCCACAGCCTATATAAAGGACCTGCTTTTGGCATTCCTTGAGTCAAGCAAAGTCTCATCTAGTTTGCTGAAGTCACAACTTGGATTCCTGCCTGCCCTGAGAAATCTGGAAGGAATTTGGCAAAGCTGCAGAGGCTTCATGGCCAGGCTTGATACGGACTTCCTAGACCCGGTCGTTGGAGGGGGAGGGGGACACGACAATATTATTACACACTGCTTGTCACATTAGGCAGCGCTGAGCAGTTGTGCTTTTCATGATATGGCTCGCCATGTGAGACTGTGGTCCACCGATCCTAACATGCAGCATTGCTTGCTTCCCCTGCTTGTTTTCAAACACCGATCTTCATCCTGCTTCCAAATCTACACCATTTCTTCAGACTGTATTCCTGTGCTTTTTATAATTTCCCATTTTTGTGAATGGGGGATGGGAGGGTTGAAGTGTTGTATACAGAGCATCATATTGTTACTACTGCTTTGTTGTTGTCGCTGTTGTTGTTGTTGCTGCTGCTGCTGCTGTTGTTCATCTTCTTTGGGTCATCATTTGCTGCTGATCATATGCCAAGCAGTACCTGTTACCACCTTTAGTGTACAGGTTATGAAACTGGCATCATCAAAGAAATGATGCCATTACATATTTACAGTTTAAAAATCAATTACATATTGTCTGATGCTAACATAATATGTTTGTTGTCATCATTCATTGTTCTAAAACATAATGATCTCATGATCTTTAAAAATTGCTTAGCGGGGTCAAATTATTCCAAGTTTACGTGCTTTAACTTATTAAAGAATTGGAGGGCAGATTTTTTTTTTCTCTAGGAAAATTAAAATTAAAGCCACACTCAAAGTGGTAAACTCAAATTCTACCAGCATTCATATTGGCCACTAGGGGAAGTTATAGAAATATTAGCAAATGAATTCAGTTCTTGTAGCGGCCTAAAGAGACCCCCCCCCTATTTTTTTGTAAATTAACTGCCCTTTGGAGACCCAAAGGAGAAGACCAAAGCCAAAAATTTCATGGACTGACTGGGGGGAAAAAATCTGCCTGCAGAGAGGACAGAAATTCTCTTCCAGCAGGGAGAATGGAGAATTGTTATTAAAGCATTTTACTCACATTTAGTTGATTCACATGGAAACATGCCATAAGGACAAGGTAACAGCTGTTAGCAGAGACATTTGTTATTTCACAGTGTCAAAGGATGCACAATGGCAGGTGTAGGGGGAAAGAGAAAAGCTGTTGAGAAAGAGAATGAAAGGTGTGGGAGGACATGCAGAGGTTTTGAGCTCTATTAAGGCTGGGGGGCTTTCTCCCTTGTTTGATTGTTTGCTCATAATGCATTTGAGATTGCTAGCTTTCTGCTGTTAAGTGGTGACAACAGCTTTTGGGAACAAAGCTCCCCGTATAAGTGGCAGAGAAGGAGCAGAATGAGCTGGCGAGCATCTTGCATCAGTCTGATATCAGTTTGATATTCTGAAAACAGCGTACAATAGTCAGCCATTCCATAGTGTGGAAGTCATTCCAGGATGGATGTGGCAGGCAGCTTACTGTTTCACCAGGGCAATTGCTTCTGTATTCTGGCATTGATTCAGTGTTTAGTTGCACATGGAGAATGTTACGAGAGTGGTATCTGTTACGGCTATGCAGAAAGTGGGACACATTGTTCCACAAGCAAAGGGATGTTCCTCTTCATCTTGTAGGAGAAACATCTCCCTAGAGTTCTTCAATGATGGAGATCAGAGCATGCTTTCACTAAGCACAATGTCTATTACAGTAGCAGAGGTGGCCAAACCAAAGTTACCCTCAAAGAGACAAGGAGGCAACTCTGTAATATAGAGTTGTGCAAATTAGAACATACCAGGAGTGAAATTCCCACAGATCGCCACTGGTTTGCTGCCCAGGCATGCACGGCCCGTGCCAAATGCATGCTTTGCATGGAAAAAGAAGACTTCACTAGGTAAGTAGAACAGCGAGGGGGGGGAACAGCTGTGCTGTGCAATTTAGTTTCGCTAGAAAGCAGGATTTCCTGCTTTCTAGTAAATATAAACCACGCAGCACAGCTGATCATCGGAAATACAGGTTCACGTGAACTGATAGCTTTTTAACTACTGGTTCGACCAAACCAGTAGCTTTTTTTTTTTACAGTTTTTATCACTAGCAGTTCACCCTAACTGGAACGAACCTGTTGTGCCTCGTCCGCTTTCCCCGCAGTCGGGCCCATCTTATCTGCTTCCGAACGCTGAGGAATGTCCTAGCATGCCTCCCGGCCCCAGCCCTGGCTCCATGCCCAGACAGGCCGAGGAGGAAGAAGTGCCTCCAGCCCCTGGCTCTGGCTCCATGCCCAGGCAAACCGAACAACTAGACCCCTCCCCCTCCCCCACAGCATGTGAGCCTGAGGAAGGTCAATTACCAACAGCTGCAGACTGGAGTGACCCTCGCTTCAGGAGAATTGATAGGCAGCGGCAACAGAAGGAAGGGAGGGGCAGGCCTGGATAAGTGCTGAGTCATGGAGCCACACCCCATGGCCTATATAAAGGATCTGCTTTCTGGCATTCTCTGAGTCAAGTCACTTTCTGATCTCCTGCCTGCCTTGAGAACTTTGCTAGGACTTTGGCAGAGCTGCAGAGGCACGCCTGATTCGGATTTCCCTGACCCGGCCGTCAGCGGAGGGGTGGGACACGACAGAACCGATAGCATTTCACCCCGGAACATACATATGATTGCACATAATAGTGAAACTGTTTGTTTTAACGTAATAGACATCAATAAGGTAAGAATGGTGAAATAATGAGAGTAGCAATTCAAAGGCAATGGCTCTCAAGTTAAACAAAGACTGAGCTTTTTGAATAAAGTTGCTGTTTGATGTGTTACTTTCTCTGTGACCTCCAGTAAGAGATCTTGTTTTTCAGTGAGGTGCTTGTCTTTTATCAATATACTTAAATATTTCTTTGGTTGAGCTGACAGTTGACATTCTCTGAGAAAGTGGATTGAGAACATGGATTAGAGAAGGGAGTCATTGTAGTTGCCTCAGTTAACACAAATTTTCTCCTTCCAACACTGGCACATGGAGGCCTTAGAATAGAATGGAATGGAATGGAATGGAACGGAAAGGAAATGGAATGGAACAGAACGTAGTGGAGTGGAGTAGTGTAGCGTAGCGTAGCGTTGCATAGCATAGCATAGAGTAGAGTAGAGTAACAGAGTTGAAAGGGACCATCTAGTCCAACCTCTTACTCAAGAAGGAGATTCTATACCATTTTTGACAGATGTCAGTCCAGTCTCTTCTTCAAAGCTTTCAGTGACGAAGCACCTACAACTTCTGAAGGCAAGTTGTTCCATTGGTTGATTGTTCTCACTGACCAAAAAAATTCTTCATAATTTTTAGGTTGAATCACTCCTTGGTCAGTTTCCATCCCAGTCTTGTATATGTGTATGGTAGAAAATACTTTTGTTACGATGAAAGGGGCAGGAATGTCTTACTTGTGTGAGCATACTACTCTGGAAGATACTAGGTGGTTAACCAAGATGGTGTATCTTTGAGTAGCTGCTTGGTGCCAGGTACTTTGTTTTGCTCAAAGCACTTTTGAAGAGGTAGAACAGGTGTCCCCAAACTTGGCAGCTTTAAGACTTGTGGACTTCAAATCACAAAATTCTCCAGCCAGCATAGCTGGGAGTTGAAGTCCACAAGTCTTAAAGCTGCCAAGTTTGAAGACCTCTGAGGTAGAACTTATCACCAAGAGTCGAATCAGGGCTTGTTTACTCCACTGGACTTATGAAAATAATTTCCCTTTCTCCAAGCCAGGAGAATGCGGGCAGATAAGACGTGAGTCAGGCGGCTGTGGATCCATTTATTTCCCAATAACAAAGAGGTTTGCTCTTGCGGGTAGGCTACAGATCAATAGGATAACAGTTTTTTATATTTTATTTTTTATATTGATAATTGTTATCAATAGGATAACAATTGGATAACAGCTTTCCTGTCAAACAGACAACAAGTGGTCAAAATTGGCAATGCTCTATCTAATCCTGTTCCTATCAAAACTGGCGTTCCCCAAGGCAGCGTTCTTGGACCAACACTCTTCATATTATACATTAATGATCTCTGTGAACATATTACAAGTAATTGTGTTCTCTTTGCTGATGATGTCAAACTAATTAACACCACCAACAATACAGCTACTCTTCAAAAAGACCTTGACTTTGTGTCAGAATGGTCTAAAACCTGGCAACTCCAGATCTCAATCAGCAAATGCTCTGTCTTACACATAGGGAAAAAGAATCCAAACACTAAATACAAACTCGATAGACATTACCTTACAGATGACCCCCACCCAGTCAAAGACCTTGGAGTCTTCATATCCAATGACCTAAGTGCCAAAGCCCACTGCAATTACATCGCAAAAAAGGCATTAAGAGTTGTTAACCTAATCATATGTAGCTTCTTCTCCAGAAACACTACACTACTAACCAGAGCTTATAAAACATTTGTTAGACTAATTCTTGAATACAGCTCGCCTGTCTGGAACCCATACCACATTTCAGACATCAATACAATTGAACGTGTCCAGAAATATTTTACAAGAAGAGTTCTCCACTCCTCTGAATGTAACAAAATACCTTATGCCACCAGACTTGAAATCTTGGGTTTAGAAAACTTAGAACTCCGCCGCCTTCAACAGGACCTATGTTTAACTCATAGAATCATCTATTGCAATGTCCTTCCTGTTGAGAATTACTTCAGCTTCAATCACAACAATACAAGAGCAAACAATAGATTTAAACTTAATGTTAACGCTTCAATCTTGATTGCAGAAAATATGACTTCAGTAACAGAGTTATTAATGCTTGGAACACACTACCAGACTATGTGGTATCTACTCAAAATCCCCAAAACTTTAACCAAAAACTATCTATTGTTGACCTCACCCCATTCCTAAGAGGTCTGTAAGGGGCGTGCATAAGAGCACAAATGTGCCTACCATTCCTTTCTTACTGTTTCCTTTCACTATATCCAAATAATATAGTTATTACATACTTATACTCATATATATGCTTATATATTATATAGTTAATTCATGCTTATGCTTATATGTACTGTTGTGACAAAATAAATAAAAAAAATTTAAAAATAGGGGTTCAGAAACTGTTTTATAGGGAGACTGGTCCTGGGGTGACATGATAGCAGTGTTCCAATATCTCAGGGGTTGCCACAAAGAAGAGGGAGTGAAACTATTCTCCAAAGCACCTGAGGGAAGGACAAGGAGCGATGGATGGAAACTAATCAAAGGGAGAAACAACCTAAAACTAAGGAGAAATTTCCTGACAGTTAGAACAATTCATCAGTGGAACAACTTGCCTCCAGAAGTTGTGAAGCTCCAACATGGGAAGTTTTTAAGAAGATGTTGTATAAGCATGTGCCTGAAATAATATAGGGTTTCCTGCCTAAGCAGGGGGTTGGACTAGAAGACCTCCAAGGTTCCTTTCAACTCTATTATTCTAAAATTCTCTCTCTCTCTCTCACTCTCTCTTTCCCTCTCTATCTCCCTCTCCCTCTCTTTCCCTCCCCCATACTGGTTCTAGTGTATGACTCTGTCCAAAGATCAATCTTAATTGTTCTTTCTAGCTTGCCTTTTGTTGTGTAGATGGTGTTTGGGCCGCCTATTTGCAAGCATGGGGAACTGTGACTGAACAGGTTCTTTGTCTGGTTAATTACCATTGTCCAGGTACTTGGTTTTGGTACTTGGTTTTGCTATTGCCAGTTGATAGCTTAAGGGAGGTGCAGTTCAGCAATCTATTGTTACAATGCATCTCCCATAGTTTGCAATCTCAGAGTGAATCGTGGATTTGTGTTAATGGTTAAGGAACAGCTGAAAGAGTGAGAGAAATAAAGTTAATTCGAAATAAAGAGCCTCCTCTGTTTAATATTGATTATTAAAATAAAATACTTTCCACAACTCCATTGAACCTTAAGACTGCTGTTTGCTATTGATCACAGGACACCGCTTCCTTCTGCTTGGGTTACTCCTGTTTGAATGGCGTGTGTATAAGTTTGTTTTGATCTCACTTTTAGCTCATATCTGATCAGTTGAGACCTTTCTGTTTGATAGCTGACTGAGCGTTGGTACTTACAGAAAGCTATTGACACACAGGCCCCCAATGACCAGGTACTTTTCACAGTGAAATCATCCCCATTCCATCCTTATCCCATTTTAAATGTGACAGTAGCAGTGAATAACTGACTTCTCAGAAACTTTACTTTGGTTGTCACGCATAGCTAGCTGCAGTAATGTGCAAGAGCACGGAAATTCAGTCTCAGGCCCACTAAAGAGAGGAATAATGCATCATCGGCACATAGAAGAGCAGAAATAGGTTCTCCGAACAGAAATAACCCAGCGGGGTGGGTGGGAAAAGGTGAAATGTGAATTTTGTCAGAACGTGAACCGGCAAATTAAATTAAAAGAGCAGAGCAGAAAAGCAAAGAACAACAATAAAAAAAGAATAACAAAATGGGGCCCTGTTTTATCCCCAAGTCCTCAATTTAGGACCATAATTCAGCCCAAAATTTATGTCGCTAAGGAAGACCACTGTCAAGTGAATTTTGCTCCGTTTTACAACCTTTCAGCCACGTTGTTAAGTGAACCACTGCAGCTGTTAAGTTAGTCACAGGGTTGTTAAGTCAATCTGCCTTCCCCATTGACTGTGCTTGCCAGAAGGTCGCAAAAGGGGATGACACAGTCCCAGGACACTGCAACTGTCATTAATATGAGTCAGATGCCATGTAGCTGAATTTTGATCACGTGACCAGGGGAGGCAGCAATGATCCAAAGTGTGAAAAACAGTCGTAAGTCACTTTTTTCAGTGCCATTGTAACTGAACGGTCACTAAATGAACTGTTGTAAGTCAAGGACTACCTGTATACATTATGGCTGTTTTCATATAATTTCAGCTGCAGCAGTAAAAGACATTAGTGATAACAGATACAATTAGTTTCACCCAGAACCTGCTTCTAGGGACTACATGAAAAACTAAGTGTTAACCTTGCCACCCTGAAACCATCTTACTCCTTTGTCAGGAGGTTATTCTGTACCCCTCAATCAGTGAGATTTCCACGGAAGTGGCAGGGGAAGGTTTTTTCCCCTCGTGCCATCACTCTGCTGACTATCTAATTCTCACAGTACTGTCTTAGTCTAAATATATTTACCCATGTTGTATGGCTGTTGTATTATTATTATCATTCCTGTCTTCTTTACTTCCCCCTCTTATCAGTATAATTATTGCAATTATTGTTACTCTGTGGCTTTGTATCTGCACTGGAGACAAATTTCTTGTATATCCAATCACACTTGGCCTATTCTGTTCCGTTCCGTTCCGTTCCGTTCCGTTCCGTTCCGTTCTGTTCTGTTCTATTCCATTCTATTCTGTTCTGTTCTATTCCATTCCGTTCCGTTCCGTTCCGTTCTGTTCTGTTCTATTCCATTCTATTCTGTTCTGTTCTATTCCATTCCGTTCCGTTCCGTTCCATTCCGTTTCATTCCATTCTATTCTATTCTTAATGATACTCAGCAGGATGATTTAAATAGACTTAGCTTCAGCACTTTCATGGTCAAGCCATAGCTTTGAGGGGTACTTGACACCTATGATAAATCACTTGACCCAAGTAGTACAATTATGATTGCTATTGCTGTCGCACGTGTAGCCATTTAATAATTTTGGTCATTCTGACCCTGTTCTATATAAGGATTTGTGTCTAAACTACTGTGAATGTTTTCGTTTTTGGTATGGTCTTGATTATAAATAAACAAACAAACAAGCAAACAAACAAATAAATGTGAAATTGAAAGACTTGAGTGGCAGAAAAATTCACCATCTGGAAGGGTCCCTATATCTGAGTACAATTTTCATTCTGGGAGGGGAATACAGAAGTAATATTTAAAGCATTGTTTGTGCTGGAAATGTGCCAAAATCTGTTTCTTAATTCCATAAAAATATATTTCCAAAAGATATTCTCTCCTGCGCAAAAAAAAAAAAAAAAACAGCCCCCATGTTTCTATTCCCAATGTATTTTAGAACTGTTATTTATCTTTGGGGAAATGGAATGGCAAGAAGTACTGCTATTTTCTTCCTCCATGGAAATTAAATTGAAGTACGAAAAATCTGAGAAGCTGTATCCTACTACAACAACGATGATTGTGTAGTGAAAGATAGGACATCCACATAATATTAGAATTTAATTTTGGAACTCTGCACTACATTTATGACAATTTCATTGACATTGTCTCCTCTTTAGAAAAAAAATGAGAAAGATACTTTTTACCATCAAATTGAGGAGAGAGGGAGGGAGGGAGGGAGGGAGGGAGGGAGGGAGGGAGGGAGGAAGGAAGGAAGGAAGGAAGGAAGGAAATATTGGCTATACTTTTTTAAAAGCACAATACATTGTTTACTCATAATAGGAACCCAATTTCCTAATATAAAATTTGCATGAAAACTACATCAAGTTGAATGGCAAGTCACTGACCAGCTGTGTACATCAACCTCAATCTACAGGCAAACTCCAGTCATCCTTTCATTTTTAAAACAGAAAATAAAGCCCAGCCATTATCTGCATTTGTTCATAGTTTCATCTTTTCCTTTTCAAAATTAAAAGTTAATGCTTAATTTGATTTATCTGTTCCTAGGCACTGACCAACTCCAGAATAACTCTGGTAGCTCCCAATGTCCCAATGTGATATTAATAACATTTAAAATAAAATAAATAAAATAAAATAAAATATACATTTTACTTAATATGATAAATAAAGATAAAATAAAGATAAATAAAGAAAAAAATAAAAATAAAGAAAAAATGGCAATTCCTGCCAAAACATAAAACATATACACATTCATCCCATAAGGCAGGGGTGTCAAACTCATGTTGTCATGGCAGTGTCACATGATGCATTGGGACTTTTTCCCCCTTCGCTAAACTGGGTGTGGGCGTGGTCAGTGCATGATGCATCCAGCTTATGGGCCGGGAGTTTGACAGCCATGCCATAAGGACCATCCAGCCAACTTAGCCCAACCCTTGAAAAACAGCTACTGTATGTCGTTAAGGCCCTCTCAAATACCATCAAGGTGGGAGCCACCTGGATCGCCAAGAGAATCTCATTCCTCTGCCAGGTGCCGTGACAGAGAAGGCACATTTCTGAAGTCCCAAAAGATGACATTATTTCACTGAAGGGCCCCATAGTGAAACAGCCCTGTCAGCTCATATCAGTCCCAGACATAATCGCTCATATCAAAATCATTGATCAATCAGGGCTGTCATAAATGATCTTTACTACAAACTTACATGAGCTTTTTTTTTTTTTGAGCTCATGCTCAGAAAAAAAGGAAAGATAATGCAGTGAAAATGCTTTTAATGCAGCCAAACTGTTTTATCAATATATATATATATATGGTACAATACAAGATTGGATTTAAATTTAGGTAATGAGCTGATTTCATAGTATCTATCTAAAGAGATACCAGATAATCCAAGAAGCAGCATATTCATATCAGTAGCATATTTTTAAAAAATCAATAGTGTAATATGGAAGTACTAACTGATAAACATTTTTTCCATTTATTAAGAGTAGATAAGTAGACGTGATCTACTCAAAAGCAACTGATAGGATGCAACTGTCTTTGGCACTGTGCTAAGTAAGCTTGGTTACTGCTTTAGGTATATGTGTTTTTCTGCAAAGCAAAAGATCCAGCTATCTGAATCAGCATTCAGTATGTAGATCTAGGGTGTTGCAAACAAATTCCAAGAATAGATAACTACCCTGTTTCCCCCAAATTAAGACATCCCATGATAATAAGCCCAGTCGGGCTTTTGAGTGCATGGCAATAAGGCCATGTTGGGTTCAGTTCCAAGTGGGGAAAAAGATACAAGAAACATGGACACTGCTTGCAAAGATGGTTTAATGGTGAACAGGATCACATGGTTTGAGTTCCTGAACAGAAAAGGGGGCAGAGATGCTGAGCGCGCCTTGGTTTTATGCCCTCTCTGAGCTTTGAACTTCCTGGGGCACAGGAAGAGTATCCTGATTGGTTGTCAGACTCCCAGGGGGTGGGGGCCTTAGCTAGCCTTGCTGGCTGATGTAATCTTCCCAGGTGCCATGTGGTGAGTTTCAGTTGCTAGATGGGTCCTATTGTGTTGCAGATGATGGTCCATTGGCAAAGGTGGGGGGGATTGGGTTTTTGCCTCTGGCCAATTGACAAAGATAGGGTGGGGAGGCAGGAAGGTGGGAGCTGTTTTGTCTTTAAAATATGTTTCTCCATTTCTCATCCAGGGAAATATATTCTGTCTTTTTAATATTTCCCAAAATATCTCATTCTTCTAAGAGAGGGGTGGGTGCTAACTTCCTACAGCCAAGCACTTATTTCAGGGTTCAAAAAAAATATAAGACAGGGTTTTATTTTCGGGAAAACATGGTACCCTAGTTAATACAAGTCATCGATAAAAACTTTCCTGGGCCAAGATATTACCCTGCATTTCAGGCTCCCAACCCTGTCGATGTCCACCTAGCTCATTGACAGCACCACAAGAATAACAGATAATATAACTCAATGACAGCAATTGCAGAAGAGTTTGCATAAAGGCTAGTAAATTTAGAGGCACTTGGATGGCAGCTGCATGTAGATTTAGTATTGAATTAACATGAAATGAAAATTTCAAGATATTGTGCAGGAAGTTATTTACACATCACTCATTAACAATAAAAACATGATTTTTTTTAATCAGCTCACTCAGCTGAAAATGTATCCTAAGCTGTCACTAAAATGTTGAATTGCTTAAGGAAGTAAGGCAGATTGAACAGTGAGCAGTGATAGCACTAAGATATAATTTGTACTTATTTTTTTCTTTTTTATATAAACACACAGATACACAGATAGCAACTCATTCAATCATGCTCCCTTTTTCAATCTGACTCCCTTCAGATGTGCAATTTCTGAAACTCTCAGTCCTAAAATACTATTTAAGTTATACTCTCAAAGCATTTGGAAGATTCTTGTTGGGAAGTGGTTTATTATACTAGTTTCCCATTCTCTTGCCCAGAATTCAGTATTGGATAACACATCCAGAATATTTTTTTTTATTTGCATTTATATCCCGCCCTTCTCCGAAGACTCAGGGCAGCTTACACTATGTTAGCAATAGTCTTCATCCTATTTGTATATTTATATACAAAATCAACTTATTGCCCCCAACAATCTGGGTCCTCATTTTACCTACCTTATAAAGGATGGAAGGCTGAGTCAACCTTGGGCCTGGTGAGACTAGAATCTGCAGTAATTGCAAGCAGCTGCTGTTAATAACAGACTGCATTAGCAGTCTGAGCCACAGAGGCCCATTTTCTTCATCAGATATAATAAATTTAGCTTGAAGGCCTAAATCTACCCTACAATCTAGCAAATTGCAATGAATGGTGTGTTATACTTCAAAGTGTACTATCATAAAAGTAAAGGTTCCCCTCGCACATACATGCTAGTCGTTCCCGATTCCAGGGGGCGGTGCTCATCTCCATTTCAAAGCCGAAGAGCCAGCACTGTCCAAAGACGTCTCCGTGGTCATGTGGCCGGCATGACTAAATGCCAAAGGCACATGGAACACTGTTACCTTCCCACCAAAGGTGGTCCCTATTTTTCTACTTGCATTTTTTACGTGCTTTTGAACTGCTAAGTTGGCAGAAGCTGGGACAAGTAACGGGAGCTCACTCCATTACGCAGCACTAGGGATTCGAACCGCTGAACTGCCGACCTTTCAACTGACAAACTCAGTGTCTTAGCCACTGAGCCACTGCATCCTTACTACCATAACCTTTCATAAAAGGGACTTCCTGAAAGAAAGACCATTTCTGTAATAAGAAAACATCAATATGTTACATGACCACTGAAGAAGCTCAGAAAAACCTTGAGGAGTCAGAAGTAATCCGTGTGGAGTCAACCATTTAGTTTCCATAGCATTCAACCAGCTTCTTCTATAAGCAAGATATGAGGGCAATAACTTGATTGTGTCCTCTATCACAACTCCTTGTTGTGACAATCTGCAATCAGCCTTGGTTCCTGCTGGCTATTCACATATCACCACAGAAATTTAATCAAACACTTTGTGCTAGTTTTGCTGATAAGAAATAGGTGGGAGCAGGGCATAATTTAGATTTTTTTTATATATATAATTTAGTTTTCATAGAAAATGTTCACAAAAGAAGAGAAAAGGAGAGGCCACAGATCTGGGCTGGCATTATATTATGCCACCAGACTTGAAATTCTGGGCTTAGAAAACTTAGAACTACGCCGACTTCAGTATGACCTAAGCGTAGCTCATAAAATTATCTGCTACAATGTCCTACCTGTCAATGACTACTTCAGCTTCAACCACAATACACGAGCACACAATAGATACAAACTTAAAGTGAACTGCTCCAAACTCGATTGCAGAAAATATGACTTCAGCAACAGAGTGGTCAATGCCTGGAATGCACTACATACTCTGTGGTTTAATCTCAAAACCCCCAAAATTTTAACCTAAGACTGTCTACTGTTGACCTCACCCCATTCCTAAGAGGTCTGTAAGGGTCGTGCATAAGAGCACCAGCATGCCTACCATCCCTGTCCTAATGTTTCCTCTATTTGTATCTATTTTATGTATTCAATTCATGCTTCTACTTATATATATTAACTAATACATTCTTGAAAAAATAAATAAATAGATGCAAAATTTTAAATTCTGAGAAGGAGATGGGAGAACTAGGAAACAAGGTCATAATGGCTGGAAACTATAATAGTTGTAGATAGCTTTGACTGTTGAGGAGGTATGATCTTAGTAAAGAACAATGTGGGTTGGCAAACTTGAGTTGGATTAGGAAGGTTTTATACTGCTGAAGGCTTGTTAGTTGGAGGGTTAAATCCAAAGAGAAGTTCAAGAAGATTGACAAGGAAGAAAGGAAAGAAATTCTGCAGAGCTTATCTATCCAATGCAGATGGCC
This sequence comes from Ahaetulla prasina, assembly GCF_028640845.1. Taxonomy (NCBI): domain Eukaryota; kingdom Metazoa; phylum Chordata; class Lepidosauria; order Squamata; family Colubridae; genus Ahaetulla; species Ahaetulla prasina. The sequence goes on along the minus strand of NC_080544.1, from coordinate 95,766,497 downwards.
CTGGTCAGAATCAAGGTTAATGGAAGACCCGAAATGTTACTTGTCATGGAAAGGCCAGGTGGCAGAAAATGGTCATCTGTATTTATAAGTCCTTCCTTAACTGTAAACTAGGATATAGGTAGTCTATGCAAATAGAATAACACATGTATGTATAAAGCCAAATTTATACAGTACCTACCGGTATGTATCCAAGCAAATATAAAAATTATGCTACATAATATTAAGCGGAGGTGGGAAAGTATTGAGTCACTCAGCAATTTAGAATCTCAAGTTAGTGTTTTTATTACAAAGCAGGCAGCAGAAAAAGGGAGTAGGGTTAGGCAATATTCTGATAGGAAATGATGCTTGCAAAGATATGCTAGGAAATTAAACTCTACATTATCTGTTTATTTAATAAATGGGGGGGGGGAAATGTGTATTTTGTGCCAAAGTTTATCAAATCATGAGAAACCACAGCAAAGCAAGTTGCATATCGTTTTTCAGTTTTCACAAGATAAAAAGTTTCAACTATAATCTTCTTTCACTCTTCGGTCATTTTTTTTTTGCTGTTTTCTGTATCTTTTTTCTTTTCAAGGAAAACTACCCTGAGATTTCCCCATAGGACGATTAATGGCATTGCAATACTTTAAATTCAAGTTCATCCTTTCCATTCTACATCAAAACGTTCAATAAATTCTTCAAATGTGAAGAACTGAATTCTTCAGAATTCACAAATCAATAAAAGTTTCCTTTCAAAGAATTCCGAGGACATCTTTAATGCAAAACCCCTCACGTTTGTCAGTAATTAAAAACTGTCAGTTCCCTTACTTTTGAATTTGGGGAAATTATTAAGGGCATACAGATATATAGATAAGTACCTATATATGCACACATACGTACACGTAGATATATGCAGCCTGCAAATAAGTAAATACATAAATTCCATCTTGAAGGTTGATATTACATCCAAACAAATATCCAAATGTTTGACAAGATTTTGTTGTTTTCTGGGGTGTTTGAAAATATTTCTCAGTGAGTTTTAGTTGCATTTAGATCTTATCCCCACTGAAACACTTCAAAGGATATATACATGCTAGGAGTAAAATTGCAAGTAATGAACTCCCTGGTTTATAGCGTTTACATATAACAAGATGATATGGCGATTTGAAACTCAGGAGTGTCATATACGATCCTCTTTTTTTCCCCTAGAAAAGGCAAGATCATCTAAAAGAGGTGTCATATTTAGCATTTATGTAGCATATTCCAAGGTTTTGAAGTCCTTCTGACATCTTCTCAGACTGAAAACGGGGAAAAAACAGTTCAGGTAGTTCTCAACTCATTATTGTAATTAAGCCCAGAATGATGGTGGTAAGCCATTGTAGTTGTAAGCCAAGCCATTATATAACCAGACCTCATTTTTGTGGTGATTGTGAAGTAAACAACATAGTCATTAAGCAAATCCATTTCCCCAAATGGGTGTTCTTTGGCAGAAACCAGAAGTAAAAGCTGGAAACTGGCAAAAAATTGCAAATTGTCATGTGACTGTGAGACAATGCAAACAGCCACAAAGGTGGTCCAGTTACCAAGCATCCCAAATTCAATCATGTGACCATGGGCGGGTTTGTGTGTGGAGCCATTGTACTTTCAAACACGGATCATGAGTAGCTTTGGAAAGGTTCTTCCTAAAGTTGACTGGTTATTAACTGATAGTTGTAAGTTGTGGACTATCTGTACTTCCAACCTAAGTGAATCAGTTGGTTTAACATTTGGGCTGGGCAAAGTCACTGCTGCACAGCACATATATGCATATGTAGAAAAGAAAGCTATTAAGATGGTTTTGCCAAGAACAATTCAAGTCAGACTCTTTGTGAGTGATTCATTTGGTAGACCAACTGTGGGCATAGAATATCTTCGTATCAGTAAGATCAGTAAGATGTCTAATAAGGTCACCATCATATTTTCGTGGACAAGATAGATAAATATGGGCTAGAGGATCTTGTATGCCAGTAAAATGCAATTAGTTGAACAACTTCACTCCAAAGATGTTTGTAAATGGTTCTGCATTGCCTGGAAGGAAGATCCATACTTCAACCCACTGCTCTTAAACATACTTACAGTATAAGTGATTTAGAGCAGGGGTCTCCAACTTTGGCAATTTTAAGACTTGTGGACTTCAACTCCCAGAGTTCCTCAGCCAGCTTTTAAAATTCTAGGCGTTGAAGTCCACAAGTCTTAAAGTCGCCAAGATTGGAGACCCCTGATTTAGAGGACTGAATGAAAATCATGATAATCACATTTGTAAGTGACATGCCTTGCCCTACACATCACAAGTCACAATGATCTTGGTAGGTTTGGATATTGGGCCAAATCTAGTAGGTTTAAGGTGACATAATCATAGAATCATAGGATTGGGAGGCACTTTGGAGGTCTTCTAGTCCAACCCTCTGCCCAAGGCAGGGTCCTTATTGCATCCCGGATAAATGGCTATCCTGTGTCTGGGTAGGAAAAATGAAATGTATAGATAACAGATGACAGAGACCTGAGTTGGCAACTGCATATGGAAGAAGCTTCCAGGAAAATTAGTGGACTACAACATGAACATGACCAAGCAGTGAGATTCAGTAACTACAAAGGCAAATGCAGTATTTATTTATTTATTTATTTATTAATCACATTTATATACCGCCCTATCTCCCAAGGGACTCAGGGCGGTTCACAGGCAAGTAAAAAGCACATATAAATACAGACTAAAATAACAATTAAAAAACTTATTCTGCAAGGCCGAATTATTAAAAAACAATATAAATAATAAAACCCATTTAAAACCAATATAAATTTAAAATCTAATCCAGTCCTGCGCAGATGAATAAATGTGTTTTAAGCTCGCGACGGAAGGTTCGGAGGTCCGGAAGTTGACAAAGTCCTGGGGGGAGTTCGTTCCAGAGGGTGGTAGCCCCCACAGAGAAGGCCCTTCCCCTGGGTGTCGCCAGACGACACTGCCTAGCTGACGGCACCCTGAGGAGTCCCTCTCTGTGAGAGCGCACGGGTCGGTGAGAGGTATTCGGTAGCAGTAGGCGGTCCCGTAAGTAACCCGGCCCTATGCCATGGAGCGCTTTAAAGATGGTTACCAAAACCTTGAAGCGCACCCGGAAGGCCACAGGTAGCCAGTGCAGTCTGAGCAGGATAGGTGTCACATGGGAGCCACGAGGGGCTCCCTCTATCACCCGCGCAGCCGCATTCTGAACTAACTGAAGCCTCCGGATGCCCTTCAAGGGGAGCCCCATGTAGAGAGCATTGCAGTAATCCAGACGAGACGTCACGAGGGCGTGAGTGACCGTGCATAGGGCATCCCGGTCTAGAAAGGGGCGCAACTGGCGCACCAGGCGAACCTGGTAGAAAGCTCTCCTGGAGACGGCCATCAAATGATCTTCAAAAGACAGCCGTTCATCCAGGAGGACGCCCAAGTTGCGCACCCTCTCCATCGGGGCCAATGACTCGCCCCCAACAGTCAGCCGTGGACTCAGCTGACTGTACCGGGATGCCGGCATCCACAGCCACTCTGTCTTGGAGGGATTGAGCTTGAGCCTGTTTCTCCCCATCCAGACCCGTACGGCTTCCAAACACCGGGACAGCACTTTGATAGCTTCGTTGGGGTGGCCCGTGTGAAAAGTACAGCTGGGTGTCATCCGCGACAGCTGGTACCTCACACCAAGCCACTGATGATCTCACCCAGCGGCTTCATATAGATGTTGAACAGAAGGCGAGAGAATCGACCCCGCGGTACCCCACAAGTGAGGCGCCCGGGCCGACCTCTGCCCCCCTGTCAACACCGTCTGCGACCGATCGGAGAGATAGGAGGAGAACCACCGATAAACGGTGCCTCCCACTCCCAATCCCTCCAACCGGCGCAGCAGGATACCATGGTCGATGGTATCAAAAGCCGCTGAGAGGTCTAATAGGACCAGGGCGGAGGAACAACCCCTATCCCTGGCCCTCCAGAGATCATCCACCAACGCGACCAAAGCCGTCTCAGTGCTGTAACCGGGCCGGAAACCGGACTGGAACGGGTCTAGATAGACAGTTTCATCCAGGTGTAAGGGAAACTGATATGCCACCATACTCTCTACAACCTTCGCCGCGAAGTGAAGGTTGGAGACCGGACGATAATTACCTAAAACAGCCGGGTCCAGGGAAGGCTTCTTGAGGAGGGGCCTCACCACCGCCTCTTTCAATTGGGCTATGTTTAACTGAACATCTGCATCCAAATCATGGAGAGCAATATTTATACTTCTGATGGGTCAGAAGAAAACCGTCAGATTGATAAGGGGTCAGGAAAATCAAGTTTTCTAAGAATCCCTTTAAGGGACTAGGCCTCATAGCTGTTAAAATAAATACCTAAACAACTGGTCCTTGGCAAGAGTAGATGGCCCCATTCTCTGTTGAAACTGAAAGCAAGAAAGGATCAACAGGCTAAAATTAAAAATAAAGGTTCAGGCTGAGAGATTAGCAGAATTTCCCAGTGGTGTAAAGTAATGAAAGTCTGCCTTAAAAGGTGATGGCCTCCCCTTGCTGGAGATTTTCAGATGGAGGCTGTATTTATATGTTTGTTTTTAATTGCCTGTGAACCGCCCTGAGTCCCTAGGGAGATAGGGCGGTATATAAATCTGAAAAATAAATAAATAAATAAATAAATAAAAGGGCATTCTTGGAATTAATAGCTTTCTGCAGGAGTTGGGACTAAGCTAACCTATATAGAATAGAATAACAGAGTTGGAAGGGACCTTGGAGGTCTTCAAGTCCAACCCCCTGCTTAGGCAGGAAACCCTACAGCACTTCAGACAAATGGTTATCCAACATCTTCTTAAAAACTTCCAGTGTTGGAGCATTCACAACTTCTGGAGGCAAATTGTTCCTCTGGTCATTTGTTCTCACCATCAGGAAATTTCTCCTTAGTTCTAGGTTGCTTCTCTCCTTGATTAGTTTCTACCCATTGCTTTTTATTTTTTTTATTTTTTTATTTTTTATTTTATTTTGTCACAACAGAATATATAAGCATAAGCATGAAACAACCATACAACATATAAGCGTATATATAAAGAAAGGAAACAATAGGACAGGAACGGTAGGCACTTTTGTGCTCTTATGCACGCCCCTTATAGTCCTCTTAGGAATGGGGTGAGGTCAATGGTAGACAGTTTTTGATTAAAGCTTTTGGGAGTTTGAGAAGAGACCACAGAGTCAGGTAGTGTGTTCCAAGCATTAACAACTCTGTTACAAAAGTCATATTTTCTGCAATCAAGATTGAAGCGGTTAACATTAAGTTTAAATCTATTGTTTTTTTTTAATCTATTTTTGTTCTACCCCCAGGTGTTTTGTAGAATAGTTTGACTCTTTCTTCTTTGTGGCAACCCCTGAGATAGTGGAACACTGCTATCATGTCTCCCCTAGTCCTTCTTTTCATTAAACTAGACATACCTAGTTCCTGCAACCGTTCTTCATATGTTTTAGCCTCCAGTCCCCTAATCATTTTTGCTGCTCATGATCCCTTCTAGTCCATATATTCCATGTTTCTATGAATTTCTTTATAGGAGAAAGGAGAAGCTATAAAGCAAGACCCAAGAATGGAAGCGCTTCTCTTCTTTCTCCATTCTTTTCCTCCCAAATTAATTTTTTCTCCAGTCTACATTTCTCTTAGTCACCGGCTGTGTCACAGTAAATTAGGATTAACAACTCACAGAACACTTTTGTCCCTCAACCGTGAGAAATTGTGAGCCCTGCTCAAATTCAAGACTTGGTTTCTGTGGCTTGATTTTAGGGTTTCTGGTCTGCTAAATCAGTCTGGAAATAGAAATGTGATTCCTTTCCAGAAGGCAAAGTGATTCCTTTTCCAATCTTAACACTATCCTATATAAGCATCCCAAATGCCAATGAAATTGAAATAATTTTAGTGCCTGAATAATAGAATTGGAAAGGACCTTGGAAGTCTTCTAGTTCAACCCCTTGCTCAAGCAGGAGACCCTATACAATTTCAGGCAAATGGCTGTCCAATCTCTTCTTAAAAACCTCCAGTGATGGAGTACCGGCAGTTTCCGAAGTCAAGCTGTTCTACAGATTAATTGTTCTATCAGGAAATTCCTCCTTAGTTCTAGGTTGGTTTTTTCCTTGATTAGTTTCCATCCATTGCTTCTTGTTCTGTCTTCAGGTGGTTTGGAGAATAGGTCAACCCAGGGGTGGGCTTCAAAAATATTAGCAAGGGATTTTCTGCCCAGTTGCTGGATGGGCGTGGTCATGGTGGGCATGGCCTAATTGGCCTCCTACACCACAGCAGGGGGAGTTGCCCTATGCGGGCTCCAGAGGCTTTCCTCAAGTCTCCAGGAGGGCAAAAACAGCCTCCCCAGGCTCCAGAGGCCCCCTTCTCAAACTTCCAGTAGGCCCATTTTTCGCCCTCCCCAAATTATTGCAATGCTCTCTACATGGGGCTCCCCTTGAAGTGCACTCGGAGGCTTCAGTTAGTCCAGAATGCAGCTGCGCGGGTGATAGAGGGAGCTCCACCTAGCTCCCATATAACACCACTCCTGCGCAGACTGCACTGGCTGCCTGTGGTCTCTCGGGTGCACTTTAAGGTTTTGGTTACTACCTTCAAAGCGCTCCATGGCTTAGGGCCTGGGTACTTACGGGACCGCCTACTGTTACCTCATGCCTCCCACCGACCCGTACGCTCACACAGAGAGGGACTTCTCAGGGTGCCGTCCGCCAAACAATGTCGGCTGGCGGCCCCCAGGGGAAGATCCTTCTCTGTGGGGGCTCCTACCTTCTGGAACGAACTTCCCCCTGGTTTACGCCAAATATCTGACCTTCGGACCTTTCGCCGCGAATTGAAAACGTATTTATTTACTCGCGCGGGGCTGGTTTAAATTTTGTTGTATTTTTAAATTTATATTTTATATTTCTAAATTTTATATGAATTTTAATGGGTTTTTAAAATTTTAAATGATTTAAAGTTTTCGGCCAATTGTATAATAAGTTTTTTAATTTTGTTTTAATTGTATATTGTATTGTTTGGGTTTTTTATTCTGGCTGTACACCGCCCTGAGTCCTTCGGGAGAAGGGCGGTATAGAAATCTAATAAATAATAATAATCATAATAATAATCTCCACCTGTACCCTGCACTTACCTGCATCCAAAATGGACCGTTTGGGGAGTCCTGGGAGAGGAGGGGTGGTGGGGCCAGCCCAGAGTGGTATTTGGGGGGTCTCTGAACTGCACAGAATCTTAATTAGAGGTTCTCACGAATCCCTGTGAACCCCCAGCAGCCCACCCCTGGGTCAACCCCCTCTTCTGTGTGGCAGCCCCTTAAGACTGCCACAAAACTGAGATTTTTTGAAGTTAATCAATACATTTTTGAGTCTAGAGGCCTTAAATTACTTGATTGCCTACATTCATTATTATTTTTTTATTTGCATTTATATCCCGCCCTTCTCTGAAGACTCAAGGCGGCTTACACTATGTCAAGCAATAGTCTTCATCCATTTGTATATTATATACAAAGTCAACTTATTGCCCCCCAACAATCTGGGTCCTCATTTTACCTACCTTATAAAGGATGGAAGGCTGCGTCAACCTTGGGCCTGGTGGGACTTGAACCTGCAGTAATTGCAAGCAGCTGTGTTAATAACAGACTGTCTTAGCAATCTGAGCCACCAGAGGCCCCTAATTATTAATTAAATTCATTATTAAATGAATTTTATTATAATTCATTATTAAATGAAAAGCTGGATTTCAGTTAGAGATGAGTGAGATTAACATTGTATTTTTCCCCATCCAAATTCCTCAGCTTTAAACTACTTTTTTAATCAAAAGTAAATCTTCCAATCCTTTTCTAACAATTAACTACCAGAAGTAGTGATTAATTGGAGGTAATCATATCAACAATGTAATTAATAACGATAGATAATGTTGGCAAAAGAAGCCACAGAGAGATCTGGGAAGACGGGAAAGTGACATCCAATGGAAATAAGTTATTCTCTCTAATACATTACCTTATTTAATATATCCCTCCCAACTTACTTCTCCAAGATATTTGGTGCCCAAGTGTCAGAAATCCAATGATGCAGGTTGCAACCACTGTCATCACAGAAAAAAAGAAGATATGAAATGGAGAGAAAATTGCTGTCTTCCTATGGTGCTGCCCGAATTGCTCCATATTAATAGGGAGAGAACCTTGGATTTGAATTTCAGAATGCTTTTAAAGCATGCAATGATAGGGTGATTGTTCTATATTGCATTTCATGGCAGAAGAATACAGATGAAGCCTGGAAATAAATCTGTTACATCCGTAAAACATTCTGCGCTTCACTTCTCATGTGACTCCCTTCCATAAAACAAGAATTAAGAGCAGAAATGATTTCCTTTTTAACATAATTTTCCGGCTTAAATTTTTCCCCCCACAACTTTCTTGGTGGATAGATTCAAGCGAATCTGAAACTCTTCAGAGCTGCGTGAGTAAAAAATTGAGAAAGGAGTTTTTAAAATTTCTTTGGGGAAATCACCTTTTTCCCCTGACTGAGGGATATGAAAAATCAAATTCTTTGTCTTATCGCTGGGAGAAAACGTTTCTAATGGTCCATACAGTTCATCCATCACATGTTCAAAGAAGTCTCTTTGGGCATCTTAGTGAAGGAGTAGCTTTTAATCGTGCTCCAACAATGAACACCAGGAAAAGAGAATGCATAGCCTGTGAAGCTGTTATGGGTGTAGATATCTAAGACTCCAAACATCAAAAGCGTTCTAGATATCACCTTCTAAATACTTTCTCAGCTACTTTTCCATTCAGTGTCAAAAAGAGGAGGTTTGACCTTTCTAATCAGATGACAGATCCTAGAACAGTGATAGCTAACCTTTTTGCCGTAGCGTGCTAAAAGTGGGGGGATCATGAGGGAATTCCACGTGCCCGTGCCCACAGCCATAAATCAATGCTTCCCACATCCCCACGTGCAAACCCCCTGTGCTCCACCCTGCTTTTGGCACACGATGGCAAAAAGGTTACCCAATAAGCCTGTTTTTCACCTTCCCCAGGCTCCAGAGGCTTTCTTGGAGCCAGGGGAGGCGAAAATGCCTTCCCCACACCACCCCGGAGACCCTCCAGAGGCTGGAAATGGCCCGTTTCCCAACTTCTGGTGTGTCCAGAAGGCCCGTTTTTTGCTCTCCCCAGGGTCCAGAGGCTTTCTTTGAGCCTGGGGGGGGGGCGAAAACACCTTCCCCACCCCTCCGGAGGCCGTCTGGAGGCCAGAAACAGCCTGTTTCTCGATTTCCAGTGGGCCCAGAAGTCCTGAAAATCAGCTGGCTGGTGCGCACATGCGCGCTGGAGCTGAGCTAGGGCAACACTCATGTGCCCACAGATATGGCTCCGTGTGCCACCTGTGGCACCAGTGCCATAGGTTCGCCATCACATCCTAGAATATCAACTCTGGGAATGAAGGAGCTATATTTATATTGCCGTCCATCTCACAAAATGTGGCTCACACCAAAGAAGAATTTTCTTCCAGAGAGAAGAATAGCACTCTTCTCAATGAGAGAGAGAGAGAGAGAGAGAGAGAGAGAGAGAGAGAGAGGTATCTAACAGAGCTGGCCCAATTCAGATAGTCCTTGATGTGCAATCATTTGTTTAGTGACCATTCGATGTTACAACAGCACTGAAAAAAAGTGACTTATGAACATTTTCACATTTAGTACCATTGCAGCATCCCCATGGTCATATATAATCAAAATTCGGAAGTTCGGGCAACTGGCATGTATTTATGATGGTTGCAGTGTCCTGGGGTCATGTGATCATCACCTTTTGCGACCTTCTGATGAGCAAAGTCAATGGGGAAGCCAATGGGTAATACAACAACTGTATTACCAAGCTAACAACTGCAGGGATTCATGTAACAACTGCGGCAAGGAAGCTCATAAATTGGAGCAAAATTCACTTAACAACTTTCTTGCTTAAGCAAGACGAATTTTGGGCTCAGTTGTGGTTGTAAGTCGAGGACTTACCTGTATATAATGGTTCTTGAAACAAAGCTCAGGGTAGAGCTCTTCCCATCAATGTATCAAGAGATGATTAAAGTGGCAACTGACACTTTCTGCAATGCTCTCCACATTGTTATTAGCAAATCTGGGCTGTCAGTTGACAAGACCACTAATGCCTTTAATATTGTGGCTAATGGCTCCCACAACTGGGCTCCCTAGTTGGGAACAAACACAGTTTTCTGTATCTATTCCATGCTGTCTTTTATTCATTTGTTCATTCATTTATCAAATTTGTATTGCAACTCTGTTTGTCCTCCCGCCCATCACCCCCAAAGTGAGTTCCATTGATCTTTTCAAAGGGCCTGAAGCAGTGGTGGCAGTGGTGGGTTTCAAAGTTTTTCACTACCAGTTAGGTGGGCGTGGTATGGCTTGGTGGGCGTGGCTTGGTGGGCGTGGCTTGGTGGGCGTGGCTTGGTGGGCGTGGCCGGGGAAGGATACTGTAAAATCTCCATTCCTTCCCCAATCCAGGGGAAGGTTACTGCAAAATCCCCATTTCCTCCCAATCAACTGGGACTTGGGAGGCAGAAAATAGATGGGGGTGGGACCAGTCAGAATTTTTACTACCGGTTCTCTGAACTATTCAAAATTTCTGCTACCTGTTCTCCAGAACTGGTCAGAACCTGCTGAAATCCACCTCTGGGTGGCGAGATTCAAATAATTTAATAACCGGTTCTCTGCCCTAATGACCAGCTGGTTAGGCATGGCTCAGCAGTCATGTGACTGTGTGGGAGTGGCCAACGCAATGTCACTCACAGAGATGGGCGCTTCACCTTAGCTGTTACAATGTAATAAGGCTTAACCAGAGTTTCTGTAAGCAGGGCAATAAAGATTAGGATAGAAACAATACCAGAATGTTTCCTTCCTGCCTTCCTTTTACAGGATTAGCCATGTAAAGTGGAAAAAGCAAAATGAGATTTCTTCCAACAACCGATTCTCTGAACTGTTTAGAAAGTTAACAACCGGTTCTCCCGAATAGGTGCGAACTGGCTGAATCCCACCACTGGCCTGAAGCCCTGGCTCTGGCCTGGTGCCTCAACAGGGATGCATCCTGCGGGAGGTGGCTGATGGATTAAGACAAGACTCCGCCTCCCTCCATGCATAACTGCCCCTTTCCTCCCCATCTTTATAAATAGTTTAATCATAAACGGTTATCATGAGTTTTTTTATTATTATTCAATGTTTTACTGTCTTATAATGTTTGCAAGCTATCCAGAGTTGTCTCTAGATGAGATGGACAGCAATCAAATTGAATCAAATGAATAAATTTGGCCATCTCTCTGAATTTTAACTCCCTCCTTAAAGGCTACGAGGTTAACAATATTAACTTTGACAGATTAACAGATTGACAGATTAACAGAGTTGGAAGGGACTTTATAGGTCATCTAGTCCAACCCCCCACTCAAGCAGGAGACCCTACACCATTTTTGACTTTCTTGAAAGTCTCAAGTGATGAAGCTCCCACAACTTCTGAAGGCAAGCTGTTCCATTGGTTGATTGTTCTCACTGTCAGAAAGTTCCTCCTCATTTCTTGAATCTCTCTTTGGTCAATTACCATCCATTATTCCTTGTCTGGCCTTCAGGTGCTTTGGAAAACAGCTTGACCCCCTTCTCTCTGTGGCAGCCCCTCAAATATTGGAACACTGTTATCATGTCTCCCCTGGTCCTTCTCTTCACTAGACTAGTCATGCCCAGTTCCTGCAACCGTTCTTCGTATTAGTCACCAGTCCCCTAATTATCCTGATCGCTCTCCTCTGCACTTTTTCTAGAGTCTCAACATCTTTTTTATAGTGTGGTGATCAAAACTGTATGCAGTACTCTAGATGTGGTCTTATTAAGGCTTTATAGAGTGGCATTAGTACCTCACTTTATCTTGATTGTATCCCTCTGTTAGTGCAGTTTAGGATTGTATTGGCTTTTTTGAGCTGCCACTGCACATTGCTGGCTCATATTTAGCTGATTGTCCAGTAAGACTCCAAGATCCCTCTCACAGTTACTGCTATTAAGCCTGGTTTCCCCCAGTTTATATGTGTGCTTTTGGTTTTTATTGCCTAAGAAAACTGTAATGTAAAACTTTACATTTCTCTACATTGAATTTCATTTTGTTAGATCGGGCCCAGTCTGCAAGTCTGTCAAGATCCTTTTGGATCTTGAGCCTATTTTCTAGGTTGTTAGCTATTCCTGCCGCTTAGTATCATCTGCAAATTTGGTGAGTTCCCCCAAGAAATTGAAGAGTACTGGGCCTAAGACGGAACCTAGTGGCACCCCACTGCTTACTTCTCTCCATGAACTTCTCCTTCAAGGTTATAGTAAGCACAGTATGTTTATCTATGCAAAACCTAGATCACACTATATTTCATTTCATCCCAGAATGTAATTTACTTATTATCAAACTAGAAGTAAGTCGATGTTTTCACTCTGTTTCATGTTTCAGCTTCCCTTCTTTTCTTTTCTTTTTTTGAAGCTTTGCAGCAAAGGTGCAGCTTTAGGAAAGCCTTTTGAAGCCTCTCCAAGAGATATTTCAAGTATTGCCAGTTTTATTGAAACCAAGCTTGTAATCTGCTACTTGAAGATGAGAAAGCCTGATCTTGCTCTGAATCATTCTCACAGGTAAAAACGAAATGCCACGATGCATTTTTCTTTCTTTCTTTAGAGAGAAACTCTCAAACACATATTTGTAAATGGATGCTCAAAGGTCAGTCGTGTGTGTATGTGTTTGTGTGTGTGTGCACATGTGTGAAAAGTTGTCCAAGATCATGCATGATCTCACAATCCAGCAAATGCAGTGCTGTGTCATCTACCCTGACTGTCTTTATGGCCTAGGAAATGTCAAATGACTTTTATTCATATCTAACCGGAATGAAAGTATAGTTCAACTCGTCTTCAGCGCACCAAGCTAGGTTAAACTGCATTAAAGTTTTGCACTTCAGTTTATAGATTTTATAGATGTGTGGATCAAAACGATGGGAGTAGAACCAATACCGTATATTGAAAGTGCAGGGAAGGCTTTTGCCAAATTGTATGGTATCCTAATGGTAAATAATACCAATTATTTGTATTATTGTGTATATTTGACTGACAGGGATATTTAAAAATTTCAAAGCACACGTAAGGCATTCTGGCAAAATGCGGAAAGCAAGCCTCTAAGTTTGTCTTAAATGAATGCCCCTAGGAGGAGCAAAAGCACAGGTGTAAAATTAAACAAATAAATTAAAAAAACATACTTAAAAATCTAATTCCAAAAGAGGTTACTAACAGTCAGAGAAACATACAGAACAGTACTCAATGCATTAGACTAGACTGTCTGTCTATGGAGATTCTCAATTATCCAGGTCATGGTTGTCCCAAAGGTGCTTTTTCAAGAGGCAACTGGTCTTTCTAGTTTTTTCTTTGAAGACATTTCTCTTCTCATCTAAGAAGCTTCTTCAGAGCTGTTAGATGTTAGTATCTCTAGATCATAAGATCTGGGAAGTGGTCCCAGATAGCAATAGAAATAGCGCTTAGACTTATATACTGCCTTCACAGTGCCTTTACAGCCTCCCCTAAGCGGTTTACAGAGTCACAATATTGCCCCCAACAATCCAGGTTTTACAGACCTCGGAAGGATGGAAGGCTGAGTTAGCCTTGAGCCTGGTAAGATTCAAATTGCCAAATTGCAGGCAGCTGGCAGTCAGCAGAAGTAGCCTACAGTACTGCACTCTAACCACTGCGCCACCACAGCTCTTCATATTTTTGAGAGGTGATTCTGATCTGGCTCCTATGTTAGAGAACTTATGACTTATCCTAAGGCAGAGGAATCTGAAGGACTGTCTGTTCTATCTTACTTCTTAGAGGATGCCATGACATCAATTGGTAAAATACCTGAGATAGTTATTAGCTGCTGCCAGCTCTCCTTGAGTTCCCTAAAAAAATTTCTATTAGAATTGTTTGTTTAGCATATGACATATTATACATGGACTTGCAATATATATTAACATTTCCTCAAGATTTAAAAATATGAATGTTAAAAAGATCTATATTCAATATATCAATGTCTAGGCCAGGGATGTCAAATCCCCGTCGTCACGGTGGTGTCATGTGATATATCAGGACTTTTTCTCCCTTCACTAAACCAGGCATGGGTGTGGGCAATGCATGATGTGCCTGGCCTGTGGGCTGGGAGTTTAACAGCTCTGGTCTAGATCATCTGGCCATTAAAGCACAGCATTGTTTATATGAAAAAAATCAGATACTGGACCAATATATGTTCTCAGCTTATAGCCAGTCACAATGTGATCTATAGTTGGATGTAGGCCCTACAGTCACAATGAGGGGAGAATACTATGCCCCTGTTGTGCCTCGTCCTCCCTCCTCTCCTCAGCTGGGCCCCTCCCATCTACACCCAGGCCTGTTATCAGACTCCGAGTCTGATAATGAAGATGAACGGCCTGTCATGCCTCCAGCCCCCGGCCCTGGCCCCATGCCCGGAGAGGATTCCAGGAATGAACAAATAAACCTGATAAACCTCACTCCTGCACAACAGTCCCATTTATACAATGAGTATAGTATAAACCAGTGATGGCTAACCTTTTTGCCGTCGTGTGCCAAAAGTGGGTGAAGCACAGGGAGGTCGTGCGCACACATGCCCACACCCATAATTCAATGCCCCTCACACTGCACCCCCCCCATGCATGCATGCATGACCCTCCCTTTGCTCCCCCATGCATGCATGCATAATTCCCCTGTGCCCCATTTTGGGCCTAGCAGGCCTCTCTGAAGCTTCCAGAGGCTGGAAATGGCCCATTTCCTGACTTCTGGTGGGCCCATTTTTTGCCCTCCCCAGAGGCCTCCAGAGGCTTTCTTGGAGCCTGGGGAGGGCGAAAACGGCCTCTCCCACCCCTCCGGAGGCCAAAAACGCCCTCCCAGAATCTCTGCATGAATCCTGTATTTACCTAACATCCAAAATGGACCACGTGGAGACTCCTGGGAGGGGAGAGGCAGTGTGGGAGGGACCAGGTGAAAATTAATTGGCCGGCGCACACATGCATGCTAGAGCTAAGCTAGGGCAATGGCTCGCATGCCCACAGATATGGCTACGCGTGCCACCTGTGGCGCACGTGCCATAGGTTCACCATCATGGGTATAAACTATGCACTGTAATTTATCCTTCCTTCTTTCCTTCCTTCCTTCCTTCCTTCCTCCCTCCCTCCCTCCCTCCCTTCTTTCTTTCCTTCCTTCCTTCCTGTTGGGCATATCAAACAAAGCAATGGCTTATAACTATCCACTATTTCTAAGAATCTGTACAGGGGCCTCCAAGGTACATTTTGAAATAAACCTGATGCTGAAGGTTGAAGCTTAATTATGCAACTTTGCAACTTCCCGTTTTATTTCTTTTTAATTAAAGTCAGGTGGGGCATGGAAGAATCTGATCAATGCTTGGATGGCCACCTGTGCATTGCAGACCATGTAGTGAACGATGGGTTGGATATGGCAAGCGAACCCCCTTCTTGTATTCCTCCAAGAAGAAAATAAATTGAATTCAATTCACCTAAGGTTTCTTGCCTTCCCAGAATGAACCAGCTCTGTAATGAACGATATGCTACCGAGTCTGTCAAAACTTCTCAACACCACTGGAAGATTTCATGCATGCAAAGCAGCTTTTTAATTCCCGCCCCGCCCCCAATACTAACTTTCAGCAATACTTTTGAAAATACCTGTGTTTGAAGGGGAAGTGATATGATATGGCTGTTTCTCCCACCCTAAAGGTAGGTCATAAATTAAACCACAGCTATTCATTCCTGCTTGACTTTGTCCCAAAATAGTAGTCACCCAGATGTCACTTACCTAGGAAAGTAGCTGTGGAGCTAGAACAGAAATTAAAACTCATTTCATTCTCTTATACAAAGAACCTTCCGGAAGACGAATGGCTGCTTTAAGTATGCCACTGTTTCTTAATTACTGGGATAGGAAATATTGTACAAATTACTCAAGTGATCTTTTTATTAACTTACTCATAGTTGGGTGAGCCACAATTTGGATGATAATACTTGTTATACATTATGTTCATTATGCTGTATAGATATTTGTGGCTCGTATTTCACACAAGGAGAAAAGTCTTTTATATGCATGAATACAATTCATGAAGTAATAAAAGTGAGTATTAAAAATCTATATTCACATGGAGAGGTGTCCTTCCAGCCCTATCCGACCCTGATTTTTCCTAATATCTGATATAATCAGGGTTATTTTTACACCAAGCAAACTTTCCTCAGCACATATCCTAAAAAATATTTACTTTAAACCCAGAATAAATGTTATTAGAGCCAAACCAGCAATCTCAGCAGTTGGGTGAATATGGTATGGTATATAGCAGTGATGGCTAACTTTTTCCAGACCGAGTGACCAAACTTTGCGCGGGTGACCAAATGCTCACCTGTGCACCCAAACCCCCAAAATGCAATGTGAACGTGGCCCCTGCACATTCGTCCCCATGCATCGTGCATGCCCCGCCTGCGCCCAGTCCCCCACGCATGCGTACTCAGCCCCTTCCTGCATGCATCCCTGCCCCCCCCCCGCACATGCGCGCAGGGCCACGCACGCATCTCCCACACATGCACGGCAGACACTCAAACACCAGCTGGCTTTTGGGAGGCAGGCGTGCATGCGTGGCAGAAGTGAACTGGGATGTGTTGTGTCTCGCCCACTTTCACCACAGCCGGGGCCTTCTTATCTGCTTCCGAACGCTGAGGAATGTCCTAGTATGCCTCCAGCCCCCAACTCTGGCTCCATGCCCAGACAGGCTGAGGAGGAAGAAGTACCTCCAGCCCCCAGCTCTGGCTCCATGCCCAGGCAAACGGAGCAACTAGACCCCTCCCCCTCCCCCACAGCATGTGAGCCTGAGGAAGGTCAATTGCCAACAGCTGCAGACTGGAGTGACCCTCGCTTCAGAAGAATTGATAGGCGGCGGCAACAGAAGGAAGGGAGGGGCAGGCCTGGATAAGTGCTGAGTCATGGAGCCACACCCCATGGCCTATATAAAGGCTCTGCTTTCTGGCATTCTCTGAGTCAGGCAAAGTCTAACATATCTTGCTGAAGTCACTTTCTGGTCTCCTGCCTGCCTTGAGAACTTTGCTAGGACTTTGGCAGAGCTGCAGAGGCATGCCTGATTCAGATTTCCCTGACCCGGTCGTCAGCGGAGGAGTGGGACACGACAGGATGATGGCTTACATGCCCACAGAGAGGGTGCTGTGTGCTACGTCTGGCACACATGCCATAGGTTCACTATCATGGATGTATGCACGTGCATAAGTGCACAGCATGCCTACCATCCGTGTCCTACTGTTCCCAATTACATGTAATCATTCTATGTGTTTATGGCTAGGTTTTGCCAATTTATATCCTTTTCTTTTGAGCCAAAAAATTTTCATGTGTCCATATCTGTGTCTTCTCTATTACTTGTTTTCTTGTATTTGTTGACAAAATAAAATAAATAAATAAATATGGAATCTACCTTAGGAAATGAGGACGAGATGCTGTCTAGGGATTGATCAGATAAATGGGGAGGGGGACCCCACAGTTGCATAGCAGGCCAAGAAAAAAAAAACTCAGACAGGATTCTTCTTCCTAATTTAGCAGGATGTAAAAAGAGAAAGTGGGAGATTTGTACTTTCGAATTTGCATGCTTGTGCTAATGGAATCGTATAATAGAGTAGAATTAGCTCTTCTAGTTGTGTTTCCTGCCTGGTTTACTTGAGAAGGCTACAGAACGCAAGTAACAGTGCCAAATATGCAACTAATATTGCACACTATCCAATTAATATTGTCAGGAATGAACTTACCAGCACTGTGGTCCACCAATAGTAACACACTGTTAAAAGCATCTGGGTTCAGATGAAAGGACAAGGTAATAGAAAGGATCCTTGCTAGGACTCTGTTACAGACCATAAAACCAGTCAGAAGAAGTAGACAAAGATTTATTAAAGTAGATACCTGACAGTATCTGAAAGTAGATAGCTGAACTTTCAAAGAAGCATGAAATGGTTGTAATGGGAGACTTCTGTTTCTCAGACATCTATTGGAAAACTAATTCTGCCAAACTCAAGATGTTAGATGGATTCTTGACTTGTGCGGCTGATATTATTTTTTCTTTTAAAGTTTTATTTAGAGACCAAGGGGTCTCCTACCTTGGATTTAATCCTTAGTATCAGGAATAAGTTTATTGAAGATATTAAAATAATGGGTATTTTGATACATATAATAACAGAGTTGGAAGGGATCTTGGACGTCTTCTAATCCAACCCCCTGCTTAGGTAGGAAACCTTACACCACTTCAGACAAATGGTTATCCAACAACTTCTTAAAAACTTCCAGTGTTGGAGCATTCACAACTTCTGGAGGCAAGTTGTTCCACTGATTAATTGTTCTAACTGTCAGGAAATTTCTTCTTAGTTCCAGGTTGCTTCTCTCCTTGATTTGTTTCCACCCATTGCTTCTTGTTCTACCCTCAGGTGCTTTGGAGAATAGCTTGACTCCCTCTTCTTTGTGGCAGCCCCTGATATATTGGAACACTGCTATCATGTCTCCCCTAGTCCTTCTTTTCATTAAACTAGACATACCAGTTCCTGCAACCGTTCTTCATATGTTTTAGCCTCCAGGCCCCTAATCATCTTTGTTGTTCTTCTCTGCTCTCTTTCTAGAGTTTCTTGCTTCTCTCCTTGATTAGTTTCCACCCATTGCTTCTTGTCCTGCCCTCAGGTGCTTTGGAGAATAGCTGATACAAGTCACCATGCATTCTTAAGTTTCTTGACTTGATCAGCAGTTCAACCAACTCCAACCATGGGGTTTAGAAAGGTCAAATTCTCATAAACCAGAATAAATAGTAAGGAAGTTGCCATGGGAAAAAACCTTTATGTGTGAAGGTGTTGCAGTCAATTTGAATTTATTGAATAGGAAATTAAGACCACTGTGATCCCAACTAATATCAGTAAGAAAAACAAAAACAAAAAAGCCAACTTGTTTGAGTAGATAACTACCAAGACTAAAAAAAATGGTTACTGGAAAAGGTAGGAAGGAGTATGTTGGGAAACTGCCAGCCAAGCTAAAAGAAAGCACAAAGAGAGGACCTAGCTTGGAGTCCTTGTGCAGCCACAAGTCACATAAGTTTGACTTCCCTTAAGATCCATGAATCTGGCCATTCTCAGGGAAGGCAAGCAGTTTGGTGAGATTCTTGTAACGTAGGTGGTAGATGATAAAGTTGCAGACTTTAATGATTCGTGAGTGTTTCTGATCACTTGCATCTGACAGAATAACAACCAAGAAAGTCTACAAAGGTTCACATTGTAAATCTAGAAATATATCAAGAAGACAAAAGAAGAAAACAAGGAAAATAGAGTTTTTCCGATACGCCAACAGAGAAAGGAAGACAAAGGAGGCAGTAGACCTACCACTAATTCCAAAGGAAAATTTTAATAGATAAGCACAGAAAGTAGGTAAACCCAACTCCTAACTTCTTTCTGACTTACTGTCAGGCCTGGAAACCATATTAGACTTTAGGGTTCCAGACGCTGCCACATTTTTCCCCTGAGGGGAGGAAGGGGGGCTGAGGGGTATGGTAACATTCTTCAAGCGGTCAAGGTCGGATGGTGTTCACATCTGCAGGAAGAGTGGCAAGAAGATATTCGAATGAACTGGGAGAATGTGGGACCATGTGACCATCAAAGGGGTCAGGGGGGTGGGACTCTTGGGGTTTGTATAACTGGGGAAAAGAATCCGGAAATTCAGTTTTGGAATTTCACTCATCGTGTGCCAGTTTCCTCATGCTAGTAAAGAACTCTGGAAAACAATGGCTTCTGAGGTTTTTTTTTATGCAGAAGAGGTTTTTCTGGAACCTTGACACTTACATTCAAAGCAAATAGGGATCCAATCAGTGGTGAAATTCAATTTTTTTTACTACCGGTTCTGTGGGCGTGGCTTGGTGGGCATAGTGTGGCTTGGTGGACGTGGCTTGATGGGCGTGGCAGAGGAAGGATACTGCAAAATCTCCATTCCCACCCCCTCTGGAGCCAGCCAGGGGTGGTATTTGCCGGTTCCCTGAACTACTCAAAATTTCCGCTGCTGGTTCCCCAGAACCTGTCAGAACCTGCTGGATTTCACCCCTGGATCCAATTATATAGACTGGGAACAAACACGACAAGAAAATAACTTAATAAATATATGGTAATGAATCTTCTAGCCATTTTCAATATCCTCAAATTACCAGCCCAGATGAAGCATGCCTTAGAATATTAGCTAGAAGCAGGGGTGAAATCCAGTAAGTACTGACAGGTTCTGGAGAACCAGTAGTGGAAAATTTGAGTAGTTCGGAAAAATGGCAAATACCACCTCTGGCTGGCCCCAGAGTGGGGTGGGAATGGAGATTTTGCAGTATCCTTTCCGTAGGAATGGGGGGGGGAAATAGGGATTTTGCAGTATCCTCCCACTGCCATGCCCACCAAACCACACCACGCCCACCACGCCATGCCATGCCCACCAAGCCATGCCCACAGAACCGGTAGTAAAAAAAATTGAATTCCACCACTGGCTAGAGGAAACTGGAATTGTTGCATTGCTTTATTGTAAGGTGGATCCATTGTTGACTTGCTAACCACATTCATATTCAGCACTGATAGCTCCATACTGAGTTCGACAACAGTAATCAATGGGACGTGTTTTGGAATCCCAAGGATCTGTCTTAGAACCAAAGATGTTCAACATTTTTGTTAATCCCTGGATAATAAAATTGATGGACTACTTGTCAAATGTATGGCTGACACAGCATTGGAGGGTCTGGCTAATACCCAGGAAGATAGAACGAGATTGCAATGTAATCTGACAGATTGGGCTGA
Source organism: Ahaetulla prasina (assembly GCF_028640845.1). Taxonomy (NCBI): domain Eukaryota; kingdom Metazoa; phylum Chordata; class Lepidosauria; order Squamata; family Colubridae; genus Ahaetulla; species Ahaetulla prasina. The sequence goes on along the minus strand of NC_080544.1, from coordinate 95,745,584 downwards.
GAGGAACAAGTGGTTCTTCAGCAAGGAGAAACCTAGGTTATTTCATTTAGGAAGGAAAAATGAGGGACACATTCATTATGGGGGAATTCTAAAGTATCATATCATAAAAGTACTTGGTAGTGGTTATTGACAACTATCTGAATATGAGCCAGCAGAATGAGAGAGCTTTTAGAATAACTAATACAGTTCTGAGTTACATTGGGAGAAGCTTTATATCTAAGATATCTGAAGTTCTTTTCTCCCTCTACTCTGCACAGGTAAGTCCATACCTGAACCCCAGATTTCCAAAAGAATATTGACAGATTAGAATGAGTTCAGAGGACAATGATCAAGATGATTCAAAGACTTGAGAGCAGACTAAGAAAATCTGGGATGTTCAATCTGGAGGGGGGAAAAACCCCTCCAAAGACTTGGTTTCATTGTTCAGGTATATAAAGGATGCCATCATCAGGAGCTATAGTTCACTGCCATAGAAACCAGAAATAATAATGGGTGTAAGTTGCAGCTACCTATATTTAGTTTAAATATAAGGGGGGGGGGGAATTCTGTCAGTACGATCTATATAAAGTGGCACAGCCTATCTACAGAGGCTGGAAGTTTTCACTCCCTGGAGGTTTTTCAGAAGAGGCTCTCAGATGCCTCTTAAGGATGTTTCATTGGTTTTCTTTCACACTACAGAGGGCTGGATTCGAGGGTGCTTGCGGTTCCTTCCAAATTTAGAGCTCTTTGATTTTATTATCCTTACTGAAAATAAATGCAGCTATAAAGAGTAGGAAACCAGCAAACTTTGTAGAAAATTGGAGAACGTAAGAACTGAAGAAGCTTCTTGGAGGAGAAGCACAACATTTTCCAAGGAAAACCACCTTTGGAATAAGAACATAAGCAATGTCCATCTAGTCGAGCTGCCTGTTGTCACATTGGCCAACCAACTGTACCAGGAAGCCTAGTAATCTCCTAGCACAGGTGTCTCCAATATTAGCAACTTTAAGCCTGGGGGAATTCTGGAAGTTGAAGTCCTCCAGGCTTAAAGTTGTCAAGGTTGGAGACCCCTGTCCTAGCAGATGGCCTTCAGAGGAAGCCACACTGCCATTAAAGCTAATAGCCATTGATTCCCATAACTTCCACCAATTAGACCAATCCTTTCTTTAAAGCCTGAGAAGCAGTAACCAGGACCACATCTCAAGATGTCCCAATGGTGAAATCTGAACCAGTTTGCCACCGGTTCGCTGGTCGTGCATGCATGGTGCACACCAAATGTGCACTGCATGCACATGCGCAGTGCACACCAAATGCACGCTGCACACATACACAAGCACAGTATGCACCAAACTAGCGCTTCGCAGAGAAAAAGGAGACTTGGGAAGATAAGTAGAACAGCGAGGGGGGGAACAGCTGTGCTGCGCGATTTAGATTCACTAGAAAGCAGATTTTCCTGCTTTCTAGCGATTTTAAATCGGGCGTCACAGCTGATCATTAGAAATACCAGTTTGGAGGAACTGGTAGCTTTTTTTTACTACCAGTTCACCCGAACCGGTAGTTTTTATCACTATCAGTTTGTCCGAACCGGTGCGAACCGGTAACATTTCACCACTGAGATGTCCCCAGATGAATTAGAAAGGAAGGGCAATCTCATATGCCCAAGAATTTGCATAAGGAATCAATTCTCTATCAGCAGTTAAAAGTTGGATAGAATTTTTTTAAGTGTGTTTCTATGCTTAAAAATCAACAGATGAAAAGGTATGTCAATCAAACTCCTCATATCCTCTTTTTTTTTTTCTGGCAAAGCTTCTAATGTTGCTCCCTCTTGGCTAGTTTATTTTTCTTCTCCTTGACTAACTTACATCGCTCCCTCTTGGTTAGCTTCCTTTTCAAACAGAGGAGATTGCTCCAAATTTCTCTTGGATATTTGTTAAGGCTCTGATGCTCCTTAGAGATAGTTTCATTTTAATCTGATTATTTTTTTTATCTTGTTCCTTTGCTTTTTATGGTGGTTTCAGTAATTTGTTGAATACTATAGATGCAACACCCTGTAGATATCAGGATTGTCAGTATTCCACACTTGGAATACCGCATCCAGTTCTAATCACCACAATACAAAAAAGATGCTGGGACTCTGGAAAGTGTGCAGAGAAGAGCAGCCAAAAATGATAGGGGGCTGTAGGCTTAAACATACGAAGAACAGTTGCAGGAATTGGGTATTTCCAGTCTCATGAAAAGAAAGGTTAGGGGGACATTATAGCACTGTTCCAATATTTGAGGGGCTCCTACAAACTCAAGAGAATTGTTAGAATAAAATAGAGCTGGAAGGGATTGTGGAGGTCTTGTAGTCCAGCCACCTGCTCAAGTAGCAGAACCTATACTATTTCAGAGAAGTGACTATTTCTAAAAGACTAAAAGACAAGGCAAGAAACAATGGTTGGAAACTAACCAAGGAGAGAAGCAACCTAGAACTAAGGAGAAATTTCCTAATGGTGAGCGCAATTAACCAATAAAATTTCCTAATGGTGAGCGCAATTAATCAATCAGAAGTTCTGGGTGCCCAACTTTTTGAAGGCTTTCAAAAAGAGATTGGACAAATATTTGTCTGCAATGATCTAAAGTTTCCTGCTCAAACAAGGGGTTGGATTGGAAGACCTCTGAGGTCCCTTCCAATTCTATTATTATATGTTCTATGTTTGCAGGACGTGTAGAATAAAAGAGTAAAAAAAATTACGATGGTAGCCGCAACCATAGGATCAGAGCACCCTGTGTGCTATGTACATAGAGAATCAGTAGAATTTCAATTGCATTATCACAGCCACTATCTTAATTTTTTTTTTACCATACCCTAAGGACTTCCTGGTAAACATATTGATATGTTAAATAGCAGACAATCATTAGAAACAAATAAATGCCGCACATGCAGCTGGTGAACCCAAAAAAGGAATAGAAGCGAATTCTTCCATAAATTCCAATGAAAGCAAAATCAGTTGTTCTCCTCCCTCCAGGCTGTACAGTAAGACGAACTGGAGCATCAGATGAAGACCACTAGCATTTTTCTTTCCCCAATAAAATTTAAGGGGGGTGAGGACTATCAGATCAAAATGTACATTATTGAATGCTACATTCAAATAGTGGTGGTTATGTTTGAAAAGACAGCTAACCCTGAGGACATTTGGATTTGAAAGTCATGGAGATTTACTTGGCCATAAAGTGAAAACAAGATGATTTAATTATTATTTTTTTAAAAAATGCTACAATTGGATTGAAAATAGAAGGAAAAAGGGGGATAGAACTCTAAATGGAATATAAAATTAGTATAAATGTATAGAACATAGGTGAATAAGGCGGGGCTGGATGAATCAAAATTTGGAATTAAGATTGCCGGGAGAAATATCAACAACCTCAGATATGCAGATGATACATTCTAATGGCAGAAAGCGAAGAGGAACAAAAAAGCCTCTTGATGCAGGTGAAGGAGGAGAGTGCAAAAGTTGGCTTGAAACTCAACATTAAGAAAACTAAGATCATGGCATCCAGCCCTCTCAATTCCTGGCAGATAGATGGAGAAGAAATGGAGGTAGTGACAGATTTTATTTTCCTGGGCTCCAAGATCACCGCAGATGGGGACTGCAGCCAAGAAATTAAAAGACGCTTGCTCCTGGGGAGGAAAGCTATGGCAAATCTAGACAGCATACTAAAAAGCAGAGACATCACCCTGCCAACAAAAGTGTGTATAGTCAAGGCTATGGTTTTCCCAGTTGCAATGTATGGCTGTGAAGGTTGGACCATAAGAAAGGCTGAGCGCCAAAGAATTGAGGCCTTTGAACTCTGGTGCTGGAGAAGACTCCTGCAAGTCCCTTGGACTGCAAGGCGAACAAACAAGTCAGTCCTAGAGGAGATCAACCCTGACTGCTCTTTAGAAGGCCAGATCCTGAAGATGAAACTGAAATACTTTGGCCACCTAATGAGAAGGAAGGACTCACTGGAGAAGATCCTAATGCTGGGAAAGATTGAGGGCAAAAGAAGAACGGGATGGCAGAGAATGAGGTGGCTGTATGGACTCACTGAAGATGTAGGCGTGAGCTTAAAGGGACTCCAGAAGATGGTAGAGGATAGGAAGGCCTGGAGGAACATTGTCCATGGAGTCACGATGGGTTGGACATGACTTCACAACTAACAACAAATAGGTGAATATTAATAGGAGGTTATAAAAATGGTCACAGTCATGTATAAGTGGTGAATAAGATTTGTTTAACTGTAAAAACTTAATAAAAAAATAATTTAAAAAATGGTTATTTGCCAGATTATTAATACCTATGCAAAATTAGGAGATAATGTGCAGAAAGATGTTTTATGTTAGAAGTCATCACAAAAGTTAGGAAACTGATTTTTTTTTAATCTGCTGCATTAAAAACTGGACAGACTGGAATACTGTGCTATCACTGTAAACCGCAATGTGACTAACATATTCAGTGATATGAACAAAATTCCTCTGAACAAAATCAGAGGAATTCTTGAGCAGCTGCACAATAGTGTTTTGCTATATGACACAATCTGGGATTTTGTAGACCTGTTGATGAGTGTGTTGATCCAAAACTCTTATTCTGATACTTGACAGATCATTGTATTTATAAATAAAAAAATATAGATGCATGCACCGGCCTGAACACATCTCCTTGTTGATGGACAGGGTGTGAAGCGAATATTTTTGCCTGCTACAATTATAGCCTATCACACAGCTGAGAATCAGAGTTGAGAAACCACCTATAAGATGAATTGCCGAATTAACTCTATCATTGAGGAGTCTTGGGTGCTCTCTGAGCTTGGTTCTTTTCTTGCATACATTATTCAAACTTGGTTAAATCCAGTGGTGGTTAAGTTGCTGCCTGGCCCTTCCCCTACCCGCCCCTTCCAGGAGTCCCCAAGTGACCAGTTTTCACTCCCAGGAGGCTTCAGGGAGACCTTCTAGGCCCAAAACAGGACATGGGGGGTTGCAGCCTGCTCTCCCCCTGCAGCCCGCTTTCACTCCCAGGAAGCTTCAGGGAGGCCTCCTAGGTCCAAAATGGGGCACGGGGGGGGGGGGGGGCATGTCATCCCCCCCCAGCCCATTTTTGCTCCCAGGGGGTGCAGGAGGCCGAGTGCTGCCTGTCACACCCCCTAGCCATGCCCACCATGGCCACACCCACCCAGCTGGTCATTAGGGTAGAGAACCAGTTAAACTATTTGAATCCCACCACTGGTTACATCATCAGTGCTAGTAATCATGTTACTTAGCCCAGACAACACCAGGGACCCCTCATTTCAACCTTGATGCAACCTTACAAATATTCTCCTTTATTTAATTCTATCATTGCTTAACCTATTGTGTTGAGCAACTCACCTTCTGGAAACAGAAGCTTGGACCTTTCTTTAAAGAAAACCAAAGTTTTGGAATTGGGATCTTCACGTATAAAAACAGTAACTGACACAGATTCCAGTAATAATATTAGGAAGATGTTTTTATTAGAACTAGTGATGGGTTTCAAATTTTTTTACTACCGGTTCTGTGGCCATGGCTTGGTGGGCGTGGCATGGCTTGGTGGGTGTGGCAAGGGAAAGATACTGTAAAATCTCCATTCCCACTCCACTCCAGGGGAAGGTTACTGCAAAAACCCCATTTCCTCCCGATCAGCTGGGATTTGGGAGGTAGAGAATTGATGGGGGTGGGGCCAGTCAGAATTTTTACTACTAATTCTCCGAACTACTCAAAATTTCCCCTACCGGTTCTCCAGAACTGGTCAGAACCTGCTGAAATCCACCTCTGATTAGAACCATCCAATCTGCGAGTTCTCGTGTTCTTCGCTGGGTAGCGGTTAAACAACGAAGGATGGAAAGAAGAAAATTTGGTCCATATTTAAGCCATACATTTGCCTTAAGTATAATCTTAACGTAGAATGGTGTGATGCTTTTCATTTAAAAATAGAGCTTTCTCCAAAAGCTCTTTGCAATAAAGGCAAAAACATTATTTGATCTCCCTTTTTCCAAATATAAAACCAGCTGCTGCTCCAGATCTGTTTGCAGGTTTAGCTGAAGCAACAAATTCCTTGAGAGATGGAAAGGATGTCTCGGATAGCCAATATGGCTCCATTTCCGTTCTATGAAAACTGGATAATAAAGATTGTAGCAGTTCGTTGTTGGAGGAAAAGTTTCTATATAACCTGAAGTAGAAATTTTCTACTGAAACATTATTTACAAGCTAGACTTTTCTTCTTCCTTGTCATAATACCTAAAGTATCCAGAGATGCTTTTCTCAAAAGGCAACTGGACTTTCTTTGTTTTGTTTTTCTTTGAAGATGTTTCACTTCTCATCCAAGAAGCATCTTCAGTTCTTCAGAACTGAAGAAGCTTCCTGGAGGAGGAGAAAAACGTCTTCGAGGAAAAAACAAAGAAAGTCCAGTTGCCTTTGAAAAAGCACCTTTGGGACAACCATCATCCGGATGACTGCGAATCTCCATAGACGGTACCTAAAAAAATATTTATTGTAAATATATTTTAGAAAAGAGCAGACATTGCCAATTTCACTCCCTCACAGTGACTAACTTTTCCATAACTCACAATGTCATATCCCTAATAATTACCTGCCTTACATGATTTGGCACTGGGACCTGGAGAAACATGTCTGAAAAAGATCTTACAATCCTGGTAAATATACACAGGAAGAAGCTTTCTTTTTTTTTAATTAGGGGTGACAGACCTTGGGTTTGCATAATCTACCTCTTTTATTCCACTACTCTGAGCCTATCTGATTTAAATTCTGAGCCCAGAAATTGAATACTAAACGTGGACCTAAAGGAACTCGCCCAGGTTGTCTTCTCAGTAAATGACTTGAAGTTCTACCAATATATTCAGCCTACAATCTACCTAGTTTTAAATAATAGTTAATCCGAAGGGCAATTTTCAACTGAAAATCAACACAACCGAAAAGTCCATTGCTCATTCCAACTTCTATGTCATTTAGATGAAGGACCAATCCAAACTCATGATATTACCTAGCTGAGCAATGAAATGTTTCCTAGCAAACAACCAAACTCAGAGAGAACCACCAAGAATCTCAGAAATTTAAACCACTCTCCCATTTTCCAGCCAGCCTCACTTCGTGTGGGTATGTTAAGGAAAATAAGAACCATTGGGAGCTTACAGCCTTTAAAGCAGGGGTGTGAAACTCAAAGCCCATAGGCTGGATCCGGTCCATGGGGTGCTTAGATCTTGCCTGAGGGGCTCCCCTGGAAATAGTGAAGGACTGGCCCACGCTGCCTCTGCCAGTGAAAACAGAACTGATGATGGCCACGTGTGGCTCTTTCAAGCTCCATTTTCACTGGTAGAGGGTCTCAGGATGCTGTCCCAGCCGAAAACGGAGCTTGCGAGGGCCACACGTGGCCCCTCAAAGTCCATTTTTGCTGACAGACAGTTGCAGGAGGCTGTCACAGCCAAAAACAGAGCTCAGGAGCCCATTTTCACTGGCAGAGCACTCGGGCCACCAGAGACACCACCTGACACAAGTTATGGCATATTTATTTATTTGTTTGTTTGTTTGTTTGTTTGTTTGTTTGTTTGTTTATTACTTGTCAACAAGTACAAGGAAACAAGTAACAGTATAGACATAGACATGGACACATGAAAAAAATTGGCACAAATAAAAGGATTATAAATAGGCAAAACGCAGCCATAAATACATAGAATGATTACATATACATGGGGACAGTTGACAGGGACGGTAGGCACACTGGTGCGCTTATGCACACCCCCTTAGGGATCTCTTAAGAAACACAAAAGGTCCATGGTAGACAGTTTAAGGTAAAAGATATGGAGATTAGAGAGACTAACAACAGGATCTGATAGAGTGTTCCAGACATTTACTACTCTATTGCAAAAATCGTATTTTCTACAATTAAGATTAGAGCGATTTACATTGAGTTTGAATCTATTGATAGCTCTTGTGTTATTACGGTCAAAATTAAAGTACTCATTTACAGGAAGAACATTTTGGTAAATAATTTACCATTATTTGGTAAATAATGAACTAAGCATAGGTCGGAACATAGACAGCATAGTTCGAGGCTATCCAGACCCAGTTATGGCATGTTGGCCATGCCCAGCTTGGCCACACACACCTCAGCCCTCCCCCCCAGGTCAAACACAACCCTGATGCAGCCCTCAACGAAATCGAGTTTGACACCCCTGCTTTAAAGCAAATTGTGATGTTTCGGTGGGATTTCACCAAAACAAATAGTTTCTTCCAATATGCATTTTGTTTAGTGTGGTCTTCTCTGTCCTCTGTTGCCTCTGTAGATCTTATACTTCAACTCTTAAAAGTTGGAAATCATGCGATCCAAAATATCTGGAAAACAACAGGGTTGGGAAAATAGAACATTTTTATGAAGTGGCCATATGTGGAATGTTCCCATAACCACCCCTAGCTGCACCAACAGCTAGTGTGGAACTAGAGAACATTATAATTCCAGGAGAGAATGTTTATAGAGATTTCCAGACATCTAGGTCATGGTTTCCCAAAGGTGCTTTTTCAAAAGGCAACTGGACTTTGGTTTTCTTTGAAGACGTTTCACTTCTCATCCAAGAAGCTTCTTCAGTCAGAACGGAAGTTAATATTCTCCAGGAGAGAATGTTAACTTAAGTGAAGTGTATTTCATCAGCAGACATGCATTCTTCTCATGCCTACCTCTGACCTTACATTGCCTTTGAGAAATTTAATTCCTTCTCATGTCATATTTATGTGAACATCTGATTCTTGTTAATGAAAAGGAGAAGGGAAGCATTTGTAATATAGAATAGAATAGAATAGAATAGAATTTTATTGGCCAAGTGTGATTGGACACACAAGGAATTTGTCTTGGTGCATATGCTCTCAGTGTACATAAAAGAAAAGATACGTTCATCAAGGTACAACATTTACAACACAATTGATGATCAATATATCAATATAAATCATAAGGATTGCCAGCAACAAGTTATAGTCATACAGTCATAAGTGGAAAGAGATTGGTGATGGGAACTATGAAACGATTAATAGTAGTGCAGATTCAGTAAATAGTCTGACAGTGTTGAGGGAATTATTTGTTTAGCAGAGTGATGGCCTTCGGGAAAAAACTGTTCTTGTGTCTAGTTGTTCTGGTGTGCAGTGCTCTATATGAATGGATAGTTGGGCCACTGAAGATTTCATAGTCCATTTTAAGCTGACTGAAGCAAAAATCATCACCTTAATTGTGATGTGTCAAAATGGTCTCCAGCTCCTGCTTGGTTGACTGGGCTGGAGACAAAATTAAAACTTAGGATCTAGGGGAAATAATCTATCGATGTTCTCTATTAATGCGATGAATAAAAATGGAAAGATTTTCATCAATTGCAAGGGACTTTTAACAAGCCAGGACATATTGGCTAGATATCCAAAATTATGCATGTATTATGTCAACATTGATAATTAGCAATTTGTCCATATAAACTCCTCATATTTTCAGGATTTCCAGGTGAACAAGTGATTGAGAGCATTCCCTTTTGATTCCTAATTACAAATCTGATACTAAATAAAGTAACGAATTTGTCACTGGACAAATTCCTTACTTTAATTAGTATCAGATCTGCAAGTGGGCATCGCACACCACCCAGAGGCTACCATATGAGGACAAATCATGCATTGCAAAGATCCCTTGAAGGTGAGAGATACTTCTAATGTAATCTACAGGATCCCCTGCATGGATTGCCTATGTGAATATGTAGGACAGATGGGGAGGAAGCTAACCATCAGATTGCAAGAACACAAGCGAGCAGTCAGACGAGGAAACCCAAACTTGGAGGTTCTCCGAACTGGCCATAACATTAGCTATGGATTCTCTCGAACCCAGGCAAACCCACAGCAGCCCACCCCTGGTCCTGCCTTAATCCTTGGAGGAATGGAGTTCCAAGGAATATAGGTGAATATGGATCAGGAATGTTTGTGGACCCCCCTCCTGCTTAATTATCAGTAAGTCAGTGTAAAGGACTAGGGGAGAGATGATAGCAGTGTTCCAATATGTCAGGGGCTGCCACAAAGAAGAGGGAATCAAGCTATTCTCCAAAGCACCTGAGGGCAGGATAAGAAGCAATGGGTGGAAACTAATCAAGGAGAGAAGCAACTTAGAATGAAGGAGACATTTCGAACAATTAGAACAATTAATCAGTGGAACAACTTGCTTCCAGAAGTTGTGAATGCTTCAACACTGGAAATTTTTAAGATGTTGGATTTGTCTGAAGTGGTGTAGGGTTTCCTGCCTAAGCAGGGGGTTGGACTAGAAGACCTCCAAGGTCCTTTCCAATTCTGTTATTCTATTCTATTCTATTCTATTCTATTCTATTCTATTCTATTCTATTCTATTCTATTCTAAATACTAGGCAATGAAAGTGGTGTCAGGGATTACATTGTGACATTGAGTCAAGTTTAGTCCTTTATTTGCTTACCCCTAATGGACAGAATCTTGCCAAACTAAAGCTATAAGCTTCTAACTATTGGATGTATTGGATTGGTGCTCTCTGAGCTTGGATGTTTTCTTGAAGACATTTCATTATCCAAACTAGGAAAGATCATCAGTGGTAGTGATGTTACCTAGTTTGGGTAATGAAACATCTCCAAGAAAACAACCAAGTTCAGAGAGCACAAAGAACTCCACATTTCAACCCTGAGCTACAAATATTCTTCTTTATTGGTTTCATACCTTTTGCTGTGGATAAGTACACCTTCCATCTGCAGCTCGATGTGTTTTCAGTCCAACAAATAGATAACACACATCAATGCATGTCACTTAAATCTTCCATGGAAAAAGAAGAGTCATAAATCAAGGAAACACCAGAAATTGTATCTTCTGTAAACCAATTATAACAAGCATCCAAGAATGTAAATCAGTATGCAATAAATTCTGCAAAGGATATTTTCTCTGCACATGGATTTTCCTTCCTGAAGAGAGCAGGAAAATGCTAATTTTAATAAACAGAATTTTGTTTTATACACAAAGGTATTATTAGAAAGATTTATACTGATAAACGTCACAATCTACCATGAAAACCATATATCTAGGCTAGTCAGCCTCTCTGATTTGGGATGGCAATAGGTTGTTGATCACTTTTACACTAAACTCTCTTTGCCCACAGGGACGTTATGACAGGAGGCAACATCAGAGACTCATCTAATGGATAGATTCTTCATTAGAGAGAGAGCAACCATTCTTTAGGCCCAGGATCAAAATAATGTACACTTTATTGCACCACGAGACAAACTTTCGGTCTTCAAAATTCTGTAGCTTATGTAGTGACACTGATTGCCTTCTAAAATTCATTGCTTGCAGAGCTAATAAATCTAGTGATGTCAACCAGATCCAAAACAACAGATTCTATGCTGATTCATAATGTCCTAAATTAAAACTCCCTGAACATGATCCAAACTGAGTTCAATGCATTTATTCCATTTAAACTTATGTATGAGTTGAGCAAAGGCCTCTTCTTTATTTATTTATTAATAATTAATAAATATTAATTAATTAATTAATTAATTAATTAATTAATTAATTAAATTTGGCCACCACCCATCTCCAAGTAATTCTGGGAGGCTTATAATATAATACCCATAAAAATCAATACAAGCCAAACAATATGGGATCTGGGCCTAATATAGAAAGAAACCCAAAAAATAGCCAATGCACTCAACAAGGGGCTGCACCAGGGGTGAAATCCAGCAGGTTCTGACAGGTTCTGGAGAACCAGTAGCAGAAATTTTGAGTAGTTCAGAGAAGCAGCAAATACCACCTCTGGCTGGCCCGAGTGGGGTAGGAATGCAGATATTGCAACATCCTTCCCCTGGAGTAGGGAGGGAATGGGGATTTTGCAGTGTCCTTCCCCTGCCATGCCCACCAAGCCACACCATGTCCACCAAGCCACACCCACAGAACCGGTAGTAAAAAAATTGAATTTCACCACTGGGCCGCACCTATCTCAACCCAAGACCTGGAAGAACAACCAAGTCTTCAAGGCTTTACAGAATGACAGCAGGATGAGAGCCACATAGAGTTAAAAAGATTCTCATTCCAAAATGCAGGCAAGGCAACAGAGAAAGCACACTTCCGGATCCCAATGGAGGGCGATGTTTAATAAAAAAGGAGCTAATTCTGCCAATTCTGCTGGCACCTACAAGCCTGGTAGAAACCATGGGAGATAGACAATCCTTCAGATAAACTGGGCTTGGCTTATGCAAACTATAGTGGGGTTTATGGATGACATCTCACACTTTCTATTGCATCTGAAATCAGATGGGCAACCAGGATAGCACACAAAGTAGAGGTGTCACATGGGCACAGGCAAAACACCACCCATCATTGCCTACATCACTGAATTCTGGATTAGTTTATTTATTTATTTATTTATTTATTTATTGTTTAAATTTCTATACCGCCCTTCTCCCAAAGGACTCAGGGCGGTTCACAACCAAGTAATTAATTAATTAATTAATACAAAATTAAAATCAGATTAAAGAAAAAAATTTAAAGTTGGCAGAAGATTTAAAACCATTAAAAACCCCATTATTAAAACCCCATTAGACCAATCCTGCTCGTTGGAATAGAAATGTTTTCAGCTCGCGTCGAAAGGTCCGAAGATCAAGGAGTTGGCGGACACCTGGTGGTAGCTCATTCCAGAGGGTTGGTGCCCCCACAGAGAAGGCCCTCCCCCTGGGCATCGCCAGCCGACATTGGCTGGCCGACGGTACCCTGAGGAGACCCTCCCTATGGGAGCACACTGGTCGATGGGAGGTCACCGGTAGCAGCAGGCGGTCCCGTAAGTAACCCGGTCCTATGCCATGGAGCACTTTAAAGGTGATAACTAACACCTTGAATTGCACCTGAAAGACCACCGGAAGCCAGTGCAGCCTGCACAGGAGAGGTGTTATATGGGAGCCTCGAGTTGCTCCCTCTATCATCCGCGCGGCCGCATTCTGAACCAGTTGGAGCCTCCGGGTGCTCTTCAAGGGGAGTCCCATGTAGAGAGCATTGCAGTAGTCTAGACGGGAAGTGACGAGGGCATGAGTGACTGTGCATAAGGAATCCCGGTCTAAGAAGGAACGCAACTGGCGTATCAGACGAACCTGATAAAAAGCTCCTCTGGCGACGGCCGTCATAGGTTCTTCCAACGACAGTCGTGTATCCAGAAGAACGCCCAGATTGCGAACCTTCTCTGTGGGAGCTAATGACTCGTCCCCCACAGACAGCGATGGCCTCAGCTGATTATACCGGGACGCCGGCATCCACAGCCACTCGGTCTTGGCGGGATTGAGCCGGAGCCTGTTTTTCCCCATCCAGATCCACACGGCCTCCAGACACCGGGACATCACTTCAATGGCTTCGCTGGGATGGTTAGGGGTGGAAATGTACAGCTGCGTATCTTCAGCGTACAGATGACACCTCACCCCCAAAACCATGGATGAACTCACCCAACGGCTTCATATAGTTGACGCTTCCAAGAAGTTTTCATGTATGGTGCATTGCTGCAGCTGAGCCTTGAGTCAGGATGTGAATGACTGTCTGAAGGCCCCCAAGATTCAGAAAGGTTGTAACTGGAGCAGCAGATGGAGCTGAGCAAAGGACATCGCTGGTGTCTATTTTTCAAATAGGTACTGTTGGTCTAATGGGACCTCCAGATTGTGCATTACTCTGGAGTCGGGAAGTGCCATCTCATTTAAAAGGATGAATGGAGAGTTTTTATTTAGAAATCTTTTTAAGTATACAAAGACATATATGCTTATTTTTTTTCTTCTCTTCAATAAGCCAACAGTGTGTGGCAGCAGCCAAAAAAACCCAATGGAATCCTAGGCTGCATTAATAGAGGGACAGAATCAAGATCATGTGAAGTTCTAGTACTGCTTTACAAAGCCTTAATAAGACTACTGTCAGGCCTGAAAGCCATATTACCTTGGTGCCTTCAGGATCCAGGCCACAATCCTACCATGGGAAGTTGGGAGGGAGGATTGCATGAGTGAAGTAGAATTAGCCAGAACAAAACTTTGCAGAGAAGTTCAAGACCATGGTGTCCGACAGCTGTGCAGAGAAGAAAGTGAAGGAACTGATTGGAGTAGTGGTGGACATGTGGGAGAAGTGGGCAAGGTCTTGAACTTTGTTTTTGGTGAGGAAAACCCGGAAGCTCTCCCAAATGTGCCAATATGACATCTCTAATAAAAGTTAACTTTGAGGGAATGCAAGCCTCGGAGTTTGATTTCATTGGGGGTATTACTTGGAACCCTGACAACTACATTTGGTCACCACAAATATAAAAAAGATGTTGAGACTCTGGAAAGAGTGCAGAGAAGAGCAACAAGAATGATTAGGAGGCTGGAGGCCAAAACATACAAAGAACGGTTACAGGAATTGGGTATGTCTAGTCTAATAAGAAGGACTAGGGGAGACATGATAGCAGTGTTCCAATATTTGAGGGCTCCTACAAAGATGAGGGCGTCAACCTATTTCCAAGGCAACATGAGAGACAATGGATAGAAACTAATGGATAGAAACTGATCAAGGAGAGAAGCAACCTAGAACTAAGGTGAAATTTCCTAACAGTGACAGCAATCACCCAATAGAACAGCTTGCCTTCAGAAGTTGTGGATGCTCCATCACTGGAGACAACCATTTATATGAAATGGTATAGGGTCTCCTGCTTGAGCAGGTTGTAGGACTAGAAGACCTCCAAGGTCCCTTCCTGCATCCTATAATTCTATGTTTTATGTCTGATTCTGCATACATACATAATATATATGTATATCTAAGCTTAATGCATCTTCTTCAAAGACTTTTTGGCTACAGGGCTGACCAAATGATTTACTGATAGAGGATAGCGTTTAGCTTCAGAGAAAATAAAAAATAATTGAAAATCTATTTCATATGGTAGAGCTATTCAAGAGAGACAAGACGAAAATATTCTGGAAAGACAAGCCAAATAATTGCATTTGGAGTTTGATTTGCATAGTTCTCTTAACTCAGATGTATGGGTGTGCATAAAGTAATAACAAATATGTGATACAGAGAAAAATGAATTATGGCTGTCACTGGAAGCTTGTAATGTTATTTATTAGCATTTCGTTCCACAAGAATACCAAAACATTGCTCTTCGTTATTTTTTGTCACTGTTTGGTGGTGCTTTTAGAATGTTTGTAGGAGATGTTTTTAAATGTATAATATTCATCTATCACTTTTCAGTTACAAGTTTTCCATGTGAGGGTGGTTGCTTACATAAAACCAGACAATGTTTGCTACATTCTGGAAAAAACTTTGGGCGAACAAAAAATATTAAAAGCTGCTATGCATTGAATCAGACTGTTAGTCCTCCGCGTATGGTTGTGGGAGACACAACAAATCTCCAGGATTTCAAGCAGTTTTCTTCAGATCTGAAAAATGGGAATGGCTTATTAAGCAAAGAGAAGTAACTACATTTAAGCAACACACCCTAGGATTGACTGCAGCTGCACCACAGCTGTATTATCTTTTCCCTTGGATGGAAGATAGAAGATATAAGCCTTATGACCATAACTGGTCCCTCAAACAATTCCTGCTGTTTCGAGTAAAATAATGACGATGTCACAATATTCAAGTTGAACTGAGCCCTTTCCATTTGAGAATGGAATGAAATAGAATAGAATAGAATAGAATAGAATAGAATAGAATAGAATAGGAATAGGAATAGGAATAGGAATAGGAATAGAATAGAATAGAATAGAATAGAATAGAATAGAATAGAATAGAATAGAATAGAATAGAATAGAAAATATGGAATGGAATGGAATGAAATGGAATGGAATAGAATAGAATAGAATAGAATAGAATAGAATAGAATAGAATAGAATAGAATAGAATAGAATAGAAAATATGGAATGGAATGAAATGGAATAGAATAGAATAGAATAGAATAGAATAGAATAGAATAGAATAGAATAGAATAGAATAGAATAGAATAGAATAGAATAGAATAGAAAATATGGAATGGAATGGAATGGAATGGAATAGAATAGAAAATATGGAATGGAATGGAATGGAATGGAATAGAATAGAATAGAATAGAATAGAATAGAATAGAATAGAATAGAATAGAATAGAATAGAATAGAAAATATGGAATAGAATAGAATAGAATAGAATAGAATAGAATAGAATAGAATAGAATAGAATAGAATAGAAAATATGGAATGGAATGGAATGGAATAGAATAGAATAGAATAGAATAGAATAGAATAGAAAATATGGAATAGAATAGAATAGAATAGAATAGAATAGAATAGAATAGAATAGAATAGAATAGAATAGAATAGAATAGAATAGAATAGAATGGGACCTTGGAGGTCTTCTAGTCCAGCTCAAGCTGGAGAACCTATACTATTTTAGATAAGTGGCTGACTAGTCTCTTCTTAAAAACCTCCAGTGATGGAGTGCCCACGATTTCTGAAGGCAAGCTGTTCCATTGGTTAATTGTCCTCACTGTTAGTTTCTCCTTAATTCCAGGTTGCTTCTCTCTTTAGTTAGTTTCCAACCATTGTTCCTTGTCCTGTCCTCTTGTGGTTTGGAAAATAAACTGACCCCCTTCTCTTTGTGGGAGCCTCTCAACTACTGGAATACTGCTATGTCGTCCCTAATTCTTCTTTTCTTTAGACTAGCCAAACCCATATCCTGGAACTGTTCTTCATATGTTTTAGTCTGCAGGCCTTTGATCATCATGTAGGTTTGGAAAGGAGGAATAACTGTCCTCGCATTGAGAAGCATACAGGTAAGTCCTCAGCTTATGAGTGTTTGCTTAGTGACCAGTGAAAGTTACAGTAGAGCTACCTTGGAGCTACTTATGATCTTGAAGTTAGGCTCTTTGCAGTATCTTGTGGCCACATGTCCAAATTTTATGACAGTTTCACCAAAAACCAAAAATTATTTCTGATTTTCAACAAAAACAGGCCCCTAGCAGATCATTTTTTCACTTAACAATTGTGAGATTCACTTTATAAGTGTATCCCAAAGATGCTTTTTCAGGAAGCAACTGGACTTTCTTGCTTTTTCTTTGAAGATGTTTTGTTTCTCATCCAAGAAGCTTCTTCAGCTCTGACCGGATGGTGGGAAATGGAAGGAAAGAAAATACAAAAATGTCCAGTTGCTGCCTGAAAAAGCATCTTTGGGACAACCATGACCTGGATGACTGAGAATTTTATTTATTTATTTGATTTTTATACCGCCCTTCTCCCGAAGGACTCAGGGCGGTGTACAGGCAAAGTAAAACAAACAATACAATATACAGTTTAAAATGCAGATTTAAAAAACTTATTATGATTGGCCTGAAACTTTAAAATATATAAAAACTAAAACCCCATTTAAAAATTAGTGGTAAAAAATTTAAAATCAATAAAATTTAAGCCAGCCCCGCGCGAATGAAAAGATGTGTCTTCAGTTCGCGGCGAAAGGTCCGAAGGTCAGGTATTTGGCGTAAGCCCGGGGGAAGCTCGTTCCAGAGTGTGGGAGCCCCCACAGAGAAGGACCTTCCCCTGGGGGCCGCCAGCCGACATTGCTTGGCGGACGGCACCCTGAGAAGTCCCTCTCTGTGAGAGCGTACGGGTCGGTGGGAGGCATGTGGTAACAGCAGGCGGTCCCGTAAGTACCCAGGCCCTAAGCCATGGAGCGCTTTAAAGGTCGTAACCAAAACCTTAAAGTGCACCCGAAAGGCCACAGGTAGCCAGTGCAGTCTGCGCAGGAGCGGTGTTACACGGGAGCTACGCGAAGCTCCCTCTATCACCCGCGCAGCTGCATTCTGGACTAACTGAAGCCTCCGAGTGCACCTCAGGGGGAGCCCCATGTAGAGAGCATTACAATAATCTCTGCAGTCTTTACAAGTGTAGTGTTCACTGATGACAATTGCAAAAAGGGTCACAATGCACATAACTGATCCATTGTGCAACCGTCACAACTTAAAACCATGATGGGCAGGTTCCATTATGGTTGTAAGTGAAGGACTACTTGTAATATGCATTTCTTGTACCTTTGACTGGGCCTACAAATTCGACCATACTGATACCAAGTTGAGAACAGTTTCACAGCCATATATCAAAGGCATAGGCTATTAACGTCATATTCTTATATTGAGCCTTTAGCCAGGTGGAATGTAGGGTTATGGAATCAAAATTGTACAAGCATATAACAGTGGAAAAGTGAATAAGAGTTAAGGACACATTCAGACAATCCATATCTGATTATTTATTTTTTATTTTTTATTTATTTATTTATTTTTGTCACAACAGTATATATAAGCATAAACATGAAGTACTATATAGTATATAAGCATATATATGAGTATAAGTATGAAATAACTATATTAATTGGATATAACGAAATGAAACAATAGGACAGGAACGGTAGGCACGCTTGTGCTCTTATGCACGCCCCTTACAGACCTCTTAGGAATGGGGTGAGATCAACGGTAGACAGCTTTTGGTTGAAGCTTTGGGGATTTTGGGAAGAGACCACAGAGTCAGGTAGTGTCGTGTCCCACTCCTCCGCTGACGGCCGGGTCAGGGAAATCCGAATCAGGCTTGCCTCTGCAGCTCTGCCCAAAGTCCTAGCAAAGTCCTCAGAGCAGGCAGGAGACCAGTAAGTGACTTCAGCAAGATAAGTTCGACTTTGCCTGACTCAGAGACTGCCAGAAAGCAGATCCTTTATATAGGCCATGGGGTGTGGCTCCATGACTCAGCACTCATTAAGGCCTGCCCCTCCCTTCCTTCTGTTGCCTCCGCCTATCCAATCAGCTGTTGGAAGTAAACTTTCCTCAGGCTCACATGCTGTGGAGGAGGGGGAGGGGTCTAGCTGCTCCGTTTGCCTGGGCATGGAGCCAGGGCTGGGGCCGGGGGATGCTCCCTCCTCTGCAGCCTGCTTGGGCATGGAGCCAGGGCTGGGACCGGGAGGTGCCCCCTCCTCTGCAGCTTGTCTGGGCATGGAGCCAGAACTGGGGCCGGGAGGCATACATTCCTCCGTGTTCGGGAGCAGATAAGCAGACCCCGGCTGCGGTGAGAGCGGACAAGACACAACAGGTAGTATATTCCAAGCATCAGCAACTCTGTTACTGAAGTCATATTTTCTGCAATCAAAATTGGAGCGGTTAACATTAAGCTTAAATCTATTGTGTGCTCGTGTATTGTTGCAATTGAAACTGAAGTAGTCTTTGACAGGAAGGACATTGTAATGGATGATTCTATGAGTTAAACTCAGGTCATGTTCTCATCAAAAGGGGGCTACTCTAACTTTAGAGTTAATCTCCTGCCCCAAAGATTTTATACCCTATTTAAAATACATTGTTATGTTTTAAAGAATCCTTTCCCAGTTTTCCCTCTCAGAATGGAGTAATAATTTGGAGAGAAAGGTCAACGCTCCAATTTTTTATTTTATTTATTTTTATTTGTCACAACAGTATATATAAGCATGAAAATAACTATATAATATATAAGCATATATATGATTATAAGTATGAAATAACTATATAAATTGGATATAATGAAAGGAAACAATAGGACAGGGACGGTAGGCACCTTTGTGCTCTTATGCACACCCCTTATAGACCTCTTAGGAATGGAGTGAGGTCAACAGTAGACAGTTTTTGCTTAAAGCTTTGGGGATTTTGAGGAAAGATCACAGAGTCAGGTAGTGCATTCCAAGCATTAATAACTTTGTTACTGAAGTCATATTTTCTACAATCAAGTTTGAAGCTTGATTAATTTTAAGAAGATAAGGAACAGTCTTATATGATTTCAGATTGTTGATCCCTGTAGCCTTCCGGAATATCAACAAAAAGTATTTCCAGACTCTAACAGTAGATACTGAGGTTTAACTAGGATCTTCTACCTGTTGATTAAATCCTTTAAAAATGAACGAGCAGAAGTAAACCATTTAGAAAAAAATTTCTCTTGCAAAATTAGCATCGGGTCAAAATTTCTCAGTTCTCCGCTGTCCCATTTGGTTTCATTACAGAAAGAAATGTTTTAGTACATGGCATAGTTCCTGTTTAAATTTGAATGTACTGTCAGCAAATAACCACAGTTTTTGTGAGAGCTCAAAACATTTTGGACTGATACTATCCCCAGATGCATTTAGAGAAAGGAAAAATTATAACTATAAGCTACTGGAGGATTTAGGGATTTTTTTTTAAAAAAAAAACATTGTTTAGCCAGCATTCCTTAAGACTTAAGGCAGGGAAGGCAGGAAGGCAGGAGGCAACTAGAATGCAATGGGGGTAGAAACTGTGGAGAGTCTGGAAGGCAGGAAGGCAGGAGGCAGCTAGGATGCAATGGGGGTAGAAACTGCAAAGTTCGGAGAAGGCACTCCGAAGGCAAGAAGGCAGGAGGCAGGAGAAAGCTAGGACTCAATGAGGATAATAACAATAACAACAGAGTTGGAAGGGACCTTGGAGGCCTTCTAGTCCAACCCCTTGCCCAGGCAGGAAACCTACACCATCTCAGACAGATGGCTATCCAACATTTTCTTAAAAATTTCCAGTGTTGGAGCATTCACAACTTCTGCAGGCAAGTCGTTCCACTTATTAATTGTTCTAACTGTCAGGAAATTTCTCCTTAGTTCTAAGTTGCTTCTTTCCTTGATCAGGGAGTAGAAACAGCAAAGTTCGGAGAAGGCACAGAAGGCAAGAAGGCAGGAGAAAGCTAGGACTCAATGAGGGGATAAACTGGAGATTTTGGAAGGCAGGAAGGCAGGGAAGGCAGGAAGGCAGGAGGCAGCTAGGACTCGATGGGGGTAGAAATTACAAAGTTTAGAGAAGGCACGGAAGGCAAGAAGGCAGGAGAATGCTAGGACTCAGTGGGGGAAAAACTGGAGATTTTGGGAGGCAGGCAGGAAGGAGGCAACTAGGACATGATGGGGGTAGGAACTGCAAAGTTTGGAGAAGGCACGGGAGGCAAGAAGGCAGGAGAAAGCTAGGACTCGATGAGCGGGAGAAACTGTGGAGATCGCGAGCCCCCCTGCCTTTTTTTGGGCCTGAAAAGCCTCCTGCACCAATCTGAAAGCCAAAACGGGGGCCTGGGGCACATGCGTGGGGGGGGCATGGGCACGGAACATGTGTGCATGTGTGGGGTGCATGCGCAGTGGGGCACTCACATCACATTTTGGGGGTTGTGGCACGCATGTGTGCATGTGCTTTGGGCACTCGGCACCAAAAAAGTTAGCCATCACTGCCTTACGTTCTCATCAAAAGGGGGCTACTCTAACTTTAGAGTTAATCTCCTGCCCCAGAGGTTTTATACCCTATTTAAAATACATTGTTATGTTTTAAAGAATCCTTTCCCAGTTTTCCCTCTCAGAATGGAGTAATAATTTGGAGAGAAAGGTCAACTCTCCAGTTTTAGCTTAGATTCACATGCTACCAACATAATCGCTTGCTAAAACGGAGAAAAAACTGTACATGAATTGTCATGTAAACTACGAGTCCCCAATTCCCCACCCCCACAGCCACAATCTGGTACCGGGCCATGGCCCTACAGGAATCAGGCCATACAAGCGGGGGGTGTGAGCATGTGAAACTCCATGAGCCAAGAGGCAGGCACACATAATGTGTGCCAAGCAGCAGGCACACAAGTCTACTGAAATCATTTTGACCACATCTCTTGCTTGTGAAATCGTTTGTGCAACTGTCCTCGTTTTAGACATTTAACAGTTTTTCCAACATGTATTTGTTCTAAAACATTCACATCCTGGATGTTTCCCACATAATCAGATGGACCTTCCATCTGCTATTGGTAACGCCTAGCATTTTCGTAAGTTTTCTTTACATCACATTTGCTTTGAAGTTGCTTTGAATTCTCCTGCCACTACCATTATATATTATACTATTTATTTATTTATTTATTTATTTATTTAGTCAATTATATATAAGATAACAGGTAAAATATTTGGATACATGAAAAGAGTAAGTAAAAAAGGAATATTAGGACAGGGATAGTAGGCACGCATGCACTTACGCACACCCCTTACAGACCTCTTAGGAATGGGGTGAGGTCAACAGTAGACAGTTTAAGCTTAAAGTTTTGGGGGTTTGGGGAAGAAATTACAGAGTCAGGTAGTGCATTCCAGGCATTGACCACTCTGTTACTGAAGTCCTATTTTCTGCAATCAGGTTTGGAGCGGTTTACCTTGAGATTGTATCTATTATTTGCTCGTGTATTGTTGCGTCGACAGGTAGGACATTGTGGTAGATAATGTTATGTACTAGAATTAGGTCAGACTGAAGTCGGCATAGTTCTAAGTTGTCTAAGCCAAAAATTTGGAGTCTGGTGGCATAAGGTATTTTATTGTGAGCAGAGGAGTGGAGGACTCTTCTTGTGAAATATCTCTGGACTCTCTCAATTGTATTTATGTCTGATATGCAATGCAGTTCCAGACAGATGAGCTGTATTCAAGAATTGGTCTCGTAAATGTTTTGTATGCTCTAGTTAATAGTACAATTTTACCAGAGAAGAAGCTACGCAAAATTAGGTTAACAACTCTTAGTGCCTTTTGGGCAATGTTATTACAGTGGGCTCTGGCACTTAGATCTTTATAAATTAGTACTCCAAGGTCCTTGACAGAGTCATCTATAAGGTCATGTCCATCTAATTTGTATTTTATGTTTTGATTTTTTTTGCAACACTGAACAATTGTTGAGTGTTACTTCCAATCTGGATTAAGCAAGTATTACATTTTTATGAAGCATGAGAACAGAAGTAAGAAGGCCCAATCACTAGCACCAAGGTATTTTAGTCTGAAATTTGTTAAGTTAAAGACTTTCATCTACTGGAGACGTAATATAATATGGATTCTCATTCCTTCAGATTCTGGATCTAATACTCCAGTTTTTAGTAACATTCTCAAACCATTTTTTCCCTCTGAGTTTCTTTCATTCTTTTTTTTTTACTCAGATTAAGCCAGGACTGCACTGAAGTTTGATAACCAGTTTAAGCCAAAGTCTGTTTTGTGAATAATTATCTTAAGATACTGGTTTCTGTAAAACGGCAAAATAATATTTGGAAGAATATCTTAACGAAAAATTGCAGACAGACCAGATCTAGTTAGTCCAATCTCTCTCATAATATAATTATGAGGGAAAAGGAGGCAGATAAATCTTTGTAGGCATGGAAGATCCATGCAATTTGCTGCATTAAGTACGAGATTAAATGGATTAAACACTCACATTAAGTATGGGGGGGGGTTAATTAGTCCATACTGAAAAGTCAGCTAGGTTTGCAATTGAACCTTACTTAACACTGTGTATGTATGTCTCTGTGTGTATACGCATCCCTTTGTCAGTGTTGACTCTTGATAATTGCCTGAACTGGACAAGTCACTGAGCTGGAAGGATTTCAGTGTCGGATACATTTGCAAAATGTTTGTTTTGCTTTTAAGAAGACTGACCCCCGCCTAACATAAACCAGCCACTTGCATTTGTTTTTCCAGAACAAACCCATGAAAATTAATTTGCCTTATAAAGGAAGGTGAATCAAGCTTTGTACTTTCCACACATGTAGCTCTTTCTCTCTTGTTTGTCCTCTGCATTAAAGCTGCTCCTTCTTCTCTCCCCTCTCCCTCCGCAGATCTTGTAAACAAAATGGTAGGCTATTGGTTTTCACAGGGCCTCTTGAGACAGTGCCGTCAAGGTTTAAACGTGGTCCGGGCACACCTTGAACAATCAACTGGCTAAGCCTTAAAACTCTTCAATGAACAAAAGTAGCTTGCAGATCTCAGCTCTGAAGTGTCAGGTCTATCATATTCTTCCAGGAAACAAAAGAAAAAGGGGGTTAAGAGCTGTAGAAGGGATCCTTTTAAGGTAATAAAGGAATAATTTTGAAAAGGAAAAAAAACAACTCCTGAAAACTAATTTGTTGACATTATCTATCATTGGGTCAGGAGTCCCTGTGTGTTTACCTCCATCAGAACACAACAGGCTTTGATGGTAGAAAATGTGTGGTTAAGTACTAGTGCTATTGCTTACCAATGGTCGTGCCAATAATCTGGCAGGGGGGGAAATCAATATAGCTATTAACAACTGTTGACAAGAGTTTGGAAAAGCAATAATCACCTTTAAAATCATTTGCGAGAGACCCAGCGATCAGCCAGGTTGTTAACCTGTCTCTAAGCAAGTTTATTGTGAAAATGACACACACAGACATACAAATCGGACTTGGTAGCTAATGTTTGGTTTTTAACAAAGGGCTTCTTTCTTACTGGGAGAGTACTGTGACCCAGGGCGAAGAAGAATTGTCTGGGATTTGAAGGAAAGAACAAAAAATGTAGGAATGAGTATAGTTGTCATTACCTATGTATCAGTGGTGGGTTTGTACTGGTTCGCCCCAGTTTGGATGAACTGGTAGTGGTGGCAGGAGGCTCTGGCCACCCACCCGGACGTCATCATGGATGCTCTGCATATGCGCGAAGTTTCTGCACATGCACAGAAGCACCGCACATGAGCGAAGCGAGTTCCGAACCGGTAGCGAAGGTAAGTGAAACCCACTACTGCTATGTACAGTATGTTTGCTTATTTGAATATAAGGATTCTCTTGTATCGAATTCAAAATTCCAAGCCGTGGGTGGCTCAGGCTGTAAGAAGCCTGTTATTAAACACAGCTGCTTGCAATTACTGCAGGCTCGAGTCCCACCAGGCCCAAGGTTGACTCAGCCTTCCATCCTTTATAAGGTAGGTAAAATGAGGACCCAGATTGTTGGGGGGGGCAATAAGTTGACTTTGTATATAAATATACAAATAGTATGAGACTATTGCCTTACACAATGTAAGCCGCCCTGAGTCTTCGGAGAAGGGCGGGATATTAATGTAAATAAAAAAATAAAAAATAAAATTGTTGGATAATAATCTTTATGTACTGGTAGCCTTCATCTTATGGCCGTAGTTGAGACCAGAATTTCTGTTGCTAAGCAAAATGGTTTGTTAAGTGAGTGGCATCCCATGTTGTCCCAGCAACCTTTTTGCCATGGTTAAGTGTATCACTACAGTTGTTTAAGTGAAACACTTAAGCAACCCCCCATACACATACCTCTTTCAGTTTACTTGTTGGAAGCTGGCTGGGAAGGTCAGAAATAGTGACTACATGGTTCCAGGATCCTGCAACTATCATAAACACATGTCAGTTGTCAAGGACCTGAATGTTGATCATGTGATCATGCAGCAATGCGAATTTTGTTCATGTGACCATGGGGATGCTGCAGCAATGCGAAAAATGGTCATAAGACACTTTTTCAATGTCAATTTAACTTTGAATCATCACTAAACAAATGGTTGTAAGTGGAGGTCTACTTGTACAGCCAACATTCAGGTAGTCCTTGGCCTATGACCAAGAGGTTGTAAAAAAATGCTTTTAAAGGGTTCTGACAATCAGGCAACTCAACTGGGGTCCTCAGAACCCTTTAAAAGCATTTTTTACAACCTCTTCGGCCGAAAAGGTTGTAGAAAAAATGCTTTTAAAAGTAAAAAAAAAAAGTTGGCCACACTCACCAAGTCACATTACCCCTACCACCAAGCCATGCCCACAGAAGCAGTAGTAACAAATTTTACATTTCACCCCTGTTTTATTACTTACGGTGTAAATTAAACCTGCTAAGTGACAAGATGTAAGTCAAGGACTTTCTGTACTCCCCAGAGTTAGATGTTAAAAGGTTCTACCATATGATGTCACTTTGGGTCTTTGACCTAAACATTTGTTTGCTGTTTTCAAAGGAGTGTAATTCTGAACCCGGCCTATTTTCGCAACCATCTTCGTCAAGCTGCCGTCTTCCGATGCTTAGAGCGATATTCTGAAGCTGCAAGGTAGGTTTGTACCCCTGTTTCATGGGGCAGCTTTCCTGCCTCAATTTCCTCTTTCCCCCCCCCTTTCCCTTTTGCAATCTACAAAGGTTAGAGAAGACAGTGGAAATTACCATTGCCTCATTAGGACCTTCTGGTTTTCTCCCTTTCCCCAATAATAGAGCCTTGGGCTCCAATCAGGGGTGGGCTGCTGGGGGTTCTCAGGGGTTTGGGAGATTCTCTAGCTAAGATTCAGTGCAGTTCAGAGAACCCCTAAATCCCACTCCTGGATGGTCCCACCTACCCCATCCCACCCGTCCCAGGAGTCCCCATGTGGCCCATTTTGGATGCAGGTAAGTGCAGGGTACATGCAAAGGCTTGGGAGCATGAAAAATGGGCCTACCAAAGTTCGAGAAGTTCGGGCCCATTTCTGGCCTCCAGAGGGCCTCCAGAGCCTGGGGAGGCCTTTTTTGCCCTCCCAGGGACTCAAGGAAAGCCTCCGAAGCCTGGGGAGAGCAAAAACACCC
Source organism: Ahaetulla prasina (assembly GCF_028640845.1). Classification (NCBI taxonomy): domain Eukaryota; kingdom Metazoa; phylum Chordata; class Lepidosauria; order Squamata; family Colubridae; genus Ahaetulla; species Ahaetulla prasina. The sequence goes on along the minus strand of NC_080544.1, from coordinate 95,719,222 downwards.
CCGCCCCCCCTGCCATGGTGCAGGATGCCGACTAGGACATGCCCACCATGGACACGCCCACCCAGCAACCTGGCAGAGAACCCCTTGCTAAAATTTTTGAAGCCCACCCCTGGCTCCAATGTCCATAATATGAAGAGAGTTGAAGTGGAGTTCTCAGGCCAAGGATGGTATACATTAACCACTTGGCTTCAGACCTACCAGACTCTGGGCCAGGAGTCTGTTAATTTGTGGAGAAGGACAACAGGAAGAAACAACCAGCTGAAACTACTAAGGATTCAGAAGTTATTTTCCCTCTCTCACTGGCCATGAGCAATCAGCAGCTTTGTATGGCTTTGTACTTGCCCTCAATAAAGATTCTTATTTAGCTGAGTCCTACAGGGTGAGCCTTCTGCCAAGTCTAATCAAGCAATGCAGCTAAGGGTGCAGGGAAGTGTCAAGAGATCTGTGATAAGCTGCCAAGTTCCAGTCATGGAAACCTGACATATAAATCCACAGGGGCAGCAACTTTGGCCATGTTGGGAATGTCTGGCTTACAGTACTGTAAATGACTGAAGTCAAATAGGAAAGGGAAACAGGAAACTTTTAATTAACATGGGAGTTTTACAACAAACCTCAGTTACAGTTGCAATGAGTGCACCATTGGGAGACTGGAAAGAACGTGGAAGCCTGGTCCTCAACTTACCACCACAAGTGAGCCCAAAACTTCTGTTGTTGAGATGCGTTAAGTGAGTTTTGTCCCATTTTATGACTTTTCTTGCCACAGTTGCTAAGTGAATCACCGCAGTTGTTATTATTTATTATTATTCAAATTTCTATACCGCCCTATCTCCCGAAGGACTCAGGGCGGTTTACAGCCTTATAAAACATAAAATATAAAATAGATACATGTTAAAACAACATTTAAAAAACTTATTCCATTAGGCCAAATTTAAAACTATAGTTAAAAGTACAAAACTCCGTTTAAAATTAATTTTAAAATTTTAAAATTAAACCCTAGGCCAGCCCTGTACAAATAAATAGATGTGTCTTAAGCTCGCGGCGGAAGGTTCGAAGGTCTGGAAGCAGACGTAATCCAGAGGGCGGGGCCCCCACAGAGAAGGCCCTTCCCCTGGGTGTCGCCAGTTGGCACTGCCTGGCGGACGGCACCCTAAGGAGTCCCTCCCTGTGAGAGCATACGGGTCAGTGGGAGGTAGTCAGTGGCAGCAGGCGGTCCCATAAATAACCCGGTCCTATGCCATGGAGCGTTTTGAAGATGGTAACCAAAACCTTGAAGCGCACCCGAAAGGCCACAGGTAGCCAGTGCTGCATTGTTAAATTAGTAAACTGGTTGTTAAGTAAATCTGGTTCCCCCATAGACTTTGCTTGTCAGAGGGCTCCAAAAGGGCATCACATGACCCTGGGAAACTGCCGCCATCATAAATGTGAATCAGTTGTCATGTAAATCACATGACCATGGGGATGCTACAATGGTGATACGTGTGAAAAATGGTCATAAAACACTTTTTTCAGTGCCGTTGTAACTTCAGTCACTAAATGAATGGTTGTAAGTCGAGTGACAGCACCTTTGACTATGTAGGGAATGTCTGGTTTACAGTAATAGCAATAGCATTTAGGTTTATATATCGCTTCATAGTGCTTTACAGTCCTTTCTAAGCGGTTTACAGAGTCAATATATTGCCCCCAACAATATGGGTCCTCATTTTATCAACCTCGGAAGGATGGAAGGCTGAGTCAACCTTGAGCCGCTCAAGATCAAACTCCTGGAGTGACCAGTGAGTTAGCCCTGCAGTACTGCATTCTAACCACTGTGCCACCATGGCTCTTGTGTGTGTATACAGTAATCTAATGTATACACAAGCAAGTCAGATAGGAAGTAGGAAACTTTTAATTAACACAGGAGTTTTACATCAAACCTCAATTACAATTGCAATTAATGAACCATTGGGAGGTTGATGTCAGTGTATTTGATTCATAGACTGAAAGCAGCGTAGTAACAAGGTCAGCCAATGAATAGGCGTGGCAACAGATCAGCCAATGGGAGTTGATTGATGACTGAAACAGTTTTGGAGCCTGGGCTTGGTTTAGCTTTGTGCTCAGAACTGAAACTGAAACTAGTCTGCTCTCTGTACTGAAACGGAAAACTGTTCTCTCCTCTGCTTTTGGTATTGTATATTTATTTCATGTGTTATATTATATATAAAGAGAAGTTAATGAATCCTGCTGAATCAGTTACCTATGTGTGCTTTCTGGATGTGATTGCTGCAACAAACTCTGACAACTGAAAGAACAGGTTAGGGATAGATTGTCTTCTAGAACAGGGGTCTCCGAGCTTGTCAACTTTAAGACTTGTGGATTTCAACTTCCAGAATTCCTCAGCCAGCTTTGCTTTGCTGGCTGAGGAATTCTGGGAGTTGAAGTTCACAAGTCTTAAAGTTGATAAGCTCGGAGACTCCTGTTCTAGGAGAAAATCTGTGCGGTCACTAGGAATCAAAAATAACATGATGGCCCATAATCAATTGGCTGGCGGAAGTTGTGTGCCTTGGCCAATTCGACATGGCTCTTCTGGATAGCATTCAGGAGGGTAAGTGACATCATAGTGTAAGCCCGGCCCTTTTCTATGGACATCCTGTTATTGCATATATGTTAAATGGGGCCCAACTTGTGCTGTTATATTGCTTTTCTATTTCTGATTAAAGAAACAAAGAAAAAATGTGCATTTATGGATTTCTTAAAGTTATACCCCATGCTTCATGCAACTATGCCCTCATTTTATTCTCCCAACAATAACTCAGGGAAGTTTCTCAATTGAGAGCAAGCAGGCCCAAATCTTTCAATGAATGTCCATATTTCCAAGGGCAGACCTGAATCTAGGTCTCTCTACTATCCTCGCCCACCACTTTAATAAGCTGGTAAAGAAACCAAGAAAATTCCACCTGCAAAGTGGTTTGCAAAGTGGGAATATATATGTCTTGAAAATACTTTCTTACATATCTTCTATTATATGCAACATTTTCATAGGAAAAAGAGGGATATCCTTCTCAACTAATTAAAATGTCTTAGTTGGTAAATCTTCTCTCTTGTTATTAATGAATGAATCAACTACATTTAATGAAATGTGCATATTGTCAATCCCAATTGTTCCTTCCAAGAAAGGCATTGTATTCCCAGCTCTCTGCTTCTCCATTCCCAAATGGTCTGTTTTTCTTTTGCATCTGACATTCAACTTGAGTGATTTCAGTCTCCCTATGATATAAGGGAGAAAACATCAGAACTTCTACAAATATGTTGATGTTTCTCTCCTGCTGTTTGTGCCCACATTTTCAGGTAAATAGACGTAGAATTAGAAAGCATCTTAGAATCATAGAATAACACAATTGGAAGGGACCTGGGAAGTCGGCTAGTCCAATTCCCTGCTCAAGCAGGAGACCCTCAGACAAATGGCTGTCCAGTCTTCTTTTGAAAGCTTCCAGTAATGGAGCATTTACAATTTCTGAAGGCAAGCTCATCTTCAAGTCAAGCTCATCGTCTGAAGCCATCTCATCTTCAAGGCTAACTCATATAGTTAGGGCATTTTTAATACTCAGCAACTTTATTAGAACAAAATAATTCCTCCTAAGAAAGTTGGTTGTTATTGAAGATGCCATCAGAGTCAATATCTCCTTCATTGTCCTAGACCAGTGATGGCTAACCTTTTCTGGATCAAATGCCCAAAGTGTTACAGTGGTTATGTCTGCAGTCTTGGAAGGATTAGTCTGAGCTGTGTTCCCTGACTCTGGAGGAGCTGCCTTCAGCTGCTCCTGTATGGTATTTCCAGTTCCTGTCATATGTAGATATATACCTGTAATAATGGCTTGTTGGGGGGGTGTCTTTCTTATGATTAAAACTACTTGAAACACAAAACACGTGCGTGCATGAATGTGCGTGCATGAACACACACACATGCACCTGAACCCAACCCCCCTAAATGCAATGTGTGTGCGACCCCGTGCATGCACCCCACCCCCTGTGCATGCGCACATGGCTCCCTGCATGGACCCTGCACCCCCTGCATGTAGGGGGCAGAGTGTGCCCCCCCCGCACATGCCCCGCCCTCCACACATGTGCGGCAGAGACCCAAAGACCAGCTGGCCAGTGGGAGGCGCACACATATGTGCAGTGGAGCTGAACTGGAGTGAAGGCTTGTATGCAGAGGGCGCTGCATGCCATAAATTCGCCATCATGGTCCTAGCCCAGGGGTCTCCAACCTTGGTCACTTTAAGACTTGTGGACTTCAACTCCCAGAGATGAACTCTGGGAGTTGAAATCCACAAGTCTTAAAGTGACCAAGGTTGGAGAACCCCTGTCCTAGACCATGCTTTTCAAACTTGACAACTTTATGATGTGTGGACTTGCTTAGACTGACACAATTCTTTGTTTTCCATTTTCAGCTAGAATCTTAGCACCTGAGTTTACTCTTAAAAGGAGCGCTTGCTTAATTAATACAGAAAAGCTAATGCTCATTGTTAAAAAGAAAAGTCATATTTAACTTTTAAAATATCTTTTTCATTTCTTCTGTAGTGGTTTAGGCTTTCATGGCAGGCATCAATCAGGTAGTGATGAGCTGTTGAGCTTCACAGTCTTGCTCTAGTTTTCTTGTGTCCTGACATTTTGAAAGCAGCTGTGGTTGGAATCCTCAGCGGCGGAGGGGGCTGCTTTGCGGTGCATCTCTGAACGGCTCACATTGTATTTGTCCCTGGCAAGCTGATTTTAGTTCTTATTTCTTATTTCAAGAAAAGAGAGCAATCATAACATTGGTTTGAAAAGGAAAGCTATTCCTCAAAACCACTGTATTTGAAAACGCTTGCATTTTCCTCAAGCTGCATTTTTGAATTTGGCCAAATGTTTCTTTAAACATCTGTCGGCACAGATATCAAAAATCCTTAAAATTAGCATGTTGATTTCGTCAGCCAAAAACATTGCATGTTTGCATGTATATATAAATGCACAGATATATACATGGACTAATATCTGTTGTGTATTTCTCAAAGCTGGCAACTTTAATTATGTGGACTGTGGAATTCTGGGAAATGAAGTCTATGTATATACATAACATTGCCAAGCTTGAGAAACACTGAAGGGTTGGAACCTAACTTAGATATCATCCTATTTGGTTTTTTAGAAATCATAGAAGCTCTACAAATCAAAGGAAAAATGAGATACAGAATAGATCAGAAGTGTCAAACTCAAGGCCCATGGGCCGGATTTGGCCTGCAGGGTGCTTAGATTGGTCCCATCAGGAAACCAGCAAAGGACCGGCCCGCAGTGCCTCTGCCAGTGAAAACAGAACTGGGGAGGGCCACATGTGGGCCTCTCAGGCTCCGTTTTGGGCCACGACGGCTTTCTGCAACCCTCTGCCAGTGAAAACGGAGCTTGGGAGACTGGGGTGGGTTTCAAATCCCTTCACTACTGGTTTGCTAGTGGGTGCGTGCGCTCTTGTGCACGTGTGACACTTCTGCACATGTGCAGAAGCGTCCATCTGGGTGGGCGCTTCTCACTGCCGCCACTACTGGTTCTCCCGACCCGGAGTGAACCGGTAGCAACAGACCACTGTTGGGAGAGCTGCACACGGCCCTCCTGGGCTCTGTTCTCACTGGCAGAGGGCTGCAGGAGGCCATCACAGCCGAAAACGGAGCCTCGATGAGTGACGTCAAGCTGGCCACACCCACCCTGGCCACGCCCTCCATGACCAAACACAACCCTGATGCGGCCCTCAATGAAATCAAGTTTGACACCCCTGGAATAGATGAACACACATTAGTGCACACGCTTGTTTTCCAATGACAGTTAATGAAAATGTAAAGAAGCAGTTTCTGAAGACTTAGAAACTACAAGAACAGCTAATGAAATTGTTGTGCGAGTGAAATAGAGTGTTAGGGAAACTTGTAAATAAATTGCAGTGAAGACTAATGCTAGACTTGTAGAAGGAATAACATGCTCATAAAAAGAGAGCATTAAGGTTAATGTGGCAGTGGTAAATCTTTAATGAGCTGACAGTGCTATCCTGAAATATCTGCCATTGAAATTAAGAATCAGGGTCCATTCTTAGATACACAAGTGGAGTTGCTTATAATTTGGTGGCTGGTCTTCCTTTCAACCTACTCTTCTTCTCCTAGGGATATACATACAGGTAGTGCTCAGCTTATAACCACAATTCAGTCCAAAATTTCTCCGGCCATTGTGTGGAAGCACCATTTATTCGCAAGGAAGAAAGAGATGGGTTCCAGGAGACCCTTGTTGCTGACTTCTTGTTGAAGACTAGAACCTGTAGAAGTAGTTCTCAACTTAGGATCACAATTGACACCCAACATTTCTGTGGTTAAGCAAGTTGTCAAGTAAATTTTGACCCATTTTATGACCTTCTCTTGCCGCAGTTGTTAAGTGAATTGTCGCGGTTCGTTAAGTTAGTTACATGGTTGTTAAGTGAACTTGGCTTCCCTATTGATTCTGCTCCTCAGAAGGTCGCAAAAGATGATCACATGACTCCAGGACACTGCATTCATTATAAATACATTCCAGGCTGAATTTCGATCACCTGGCCATGGGGATGCTGCAAGGGTCATAAGTGTGAAAAATGGCTGTAGATCACTTTTTTCACTTGAACAGTCACTAAATGAACTGTTGTATGTCAAGGACTATGGTTTCTGTAGTCATGTATCACAATATAATCCAACCACTTTTCTTTTTCATAAGACACAACTTTTTGTGTTACAGAGTCAGTCCTAGCACCAGAGAAAGTGAGATCATACATTTCATGTAAAATAGCTCAACAGGAAGAATCCAGCTGTGTTCAGTTTGCTAGGGTCAGATTCCAGAAACCAAGAAAGACAAATTGTGGTTCTTGCAAGCAGATTTCTTTATTGTTCCTCACCTATAAATATAAGCTTTCCAAACCTTTCCAAACCTTTAAAGGTAAAAATAAAGGTTCCCGACTCTAGGTGTTGGTGCTCATCTCTGTTTCAAAGCCAAAGAGCCAGCACTGTCCAAAGACATCTCCATAGTCATGCAGCCAGCATGACTGAACGCCAAAGGCACACGGAACGCTGTTACCTTCCCACCAAAGGTGGTCCCTGTTTTTCTAGTTGCATTTTTAACATGCTTTCGAACTGCTATGTTGGCAGAAGCTGGGACAAGTAATGGGAGCTCACCCCGTTATGCAGCACTAGGGATTCAAACCCCTGAACTGCCAACCTTTCTGATCAACGAGCTCAGCGTCTTAGCCACTGAGCCAACGCATCCCAAACTTTCCAGAATACTAACTCCATAAAGTATATACTCTTGGAACTATTAGGGAGGAGCTGTCTTTTCTCTCTTTCTCTCACACAATCTATCCGGACTGAGTTGCCTCTTGCTCCGGATACATTACATCACGGCTAGAGTGTGATTCCTAACTGCTGTTTTTGGAAATGCCATGTTCAGTGTCAATCCCTGGGAAAATCAAGAGATTCAGACAGTTCAAAGGAGTATAAAGATTTATTGCAAGCTTAAGCTCTCTACAAGAATCTGAGTTACTAACAGTCAAGGGAAATTAGTGGAAGTTAAGAAAGGCATTCAAGGTGGGCTGGATTTAGCTCTCTTGTGAGCGTGCAGGGACTCATGACTGATGATGCATTTCCCTGGGCTCAGCCTATTCATCTCCTACATTCAAGTAGCAATAACCAATCCAGGAAGGTTTCCCAAATGGGCTAGTTGAACTTCAGTTTAGGAAGCAAGCTACCTTAGGCCCACCACAAAAGAGGAGATACCCACTCCACCAGATATGGTACTTGGAAATGTGACTTCCCCATTTATTAAAATAGTAATAGAAAGACAACAGAACAGAGTGCCATAGTAACACCTTGGGATGGCATTAGTAAAGGTCTCAATTTGATTTAATTTAATGTAAAAAAGATGTTGAGACTCTAGAAAGAGTGCAGAGAAGAGCAACAAAGGTGATTAGGGGACTGGAGGCTAAAACATTTGAAGAATGTTTGCTGGAACTGGGTATGTCTAGTTTAATGAAAAGAAGGACTGTGGGAGACATGACAGCAGTGTTCCAATATTTGAGGGTCTTCCACAAAGAAGAGGGAGTCAAGCTATTCTCCAAAACACCTGAGGGTAGGACAAGAAACAATGGGTGGAAACTAATCAAGGAGAGAAGCAACTTAGAAATAAGGAGGAATTTCCTGACAGTTAGAACAATTACTCAGTGGAACAACTTGCTTCCAGAAGTTGTGAATGCTTCAACACTGGAAGTTTTTAAGAAGATGTTGGATAACCATTTGTCTGAAGTGGTGTAGGGTTTCCTGCCTGAGCAGGGGGTTGGATAAGAAGACCTCCAAGGTCCCTTCCATCTCTGTTATTCTAAATTCTAAAGTTCATACAGTTGATGATTCTATGATCTCTTGTCTATCCTGTCATTAAAAATACCTTAGTAATTATCATTAGCATGGAATTCTTTGCTCACACAAAATCTTAAGGGCCATTGTTGGATTTGAGTTTCAGGTGACACAAAATCATTTGCTAGAAAAAGATACCTTTCCCTCTCCCTTTGTCCTCTACTATGTATCTAAATCTAGTTGGAATGGTCCACCCCAGTGGTAGTCAACCTGGTCCCTACCGCCCACTAGTGGGCATTCCAGCTTTCATGGTGGGCAGTAGGGGTTTTGTCCAATACTGAAGTACTTTCCTTTTTTAAAATTTAATTGCCTTTAAAAAAAATTTCATAGCATTATTTAAAAACATTTTCATTAGGTTTTCATAAAATTCCCCGAGACAATTTAAATTTTTGAAAATATACTATTTGTATCGCTCGTGCATAAGTTTAATTCACGTTACGTAAGTGAAACTAAATGGCACTATAGTGCGACCACAAACAAAAGAGCCTCATCCCAGAATAGTCGTGCATCTCCCCCCACACCACCCAGCTGTAACAGACAAGAAGAGCTGGTAGCGGCGTCCCCACCCCCAACCCAATCCATGATGCGCGAGAGGCATGCACAGACGACGATACACGGTGCATCACTGTGGAACCGGTGGGTGGTTAGAAAATTTTACTACTAACAGAGATACAAAAGTGGGCGGTAGGTATAAAAAGGTTGACTACCCCTGGTCCACCCTTTAGAGAAGGGATTGGGGGCAAGAAGAATGAAAGTGAGGAGAAATTCCATTGTTTGAGCAGAAATTCACTCTCAAGATTAATCATACAGTCTTGTTAAAAGACCAGATAAACCAGGGGTCTGCAAACTTGGCTCTTTTAAGACTTGTGGACTTACAGCTCCCAGAGTTCCTCAGCAAGCAAAGCTGGCTGAGGAACTCTGGGAGTTGAAGTCCACAAGTCTTAAAAGAGCCAAGTTTGCAGACCCCTGAGATAAACCGATGAGGAAACAAATCTTCCAATATAAATGGAATAAAAAATGACATACACACATGATTATAGATAGATGGTTAGAATGAACAAAAAGAGGCAACTGATACTCATAGCCAGCTGGTAAATTTGCTCCAGATTTTCTTATTGGCTCTACTTATGCATGGCAATTCTTATTATTATTATTTTTTTTTTTAAAAACCAAATCTTTAACTGAGAATAAACGCAAATTGCAAACTGATTAGTTCCAAAATACAACTAAGCTTCACCTTGGGTCTCTGATTCAATGCACCCAAGCCTTCCGTTTTTGTTTGGTGTGTATAATAATTCCATTGTTGTAATATTTCTGCAGATCAGGAAAATAATGTGCGCTCCCTGATCTAACTGCATTGTCATACACGTTGTGTGAAACTTTAAGGCTGTTCTTTTTATCATCCTCCAAAACAGTTGAATCTGAGAAGCAAGACTGAAGTAATCAATTTTATATCTCCTGAGAACTCAAGTAATGATTTCTCTGTGGAATTTAGTTTTGATTTTTTTTTTAAAAAAAATAGTCCTTTGTGTTTACCACAGCAGGAGTTAGCTGCACTCAGTGCTGATTAGCCAACCCATTTGGAGTCACCCAGATTTCTGTACAATCTCTGATGCAATTTTATAATATAAAAGAAACCTTGATGAAGGTATCTTTTCTTTTATGTACACTGAGAGCATATGCACTAAGACAAATTCCTTGTGTGTCCAATCACACTTGGCCAATAAAAAATTCTATTCTATTCTATTCTATTCTAAATAATTGATTAAATATAAGGGCATAAATGAATATTCACACACTTTATTTTTTAAATAATAATAATAATAACAGGCTCTGCCTCCAGCACATGAGTAGCCCATTATACCTGTGATTTCCATTACAAATCAGCACATAAAAATGGACTTTTCTCCCCAATTTAAGTAGCAAGAATAGCAACTCAAATCACGAGTGGAAATTAGCCAGCCTCCGTTGGTAAAAAAACATGTATAGTACCAGGGTCTCTGAGATTGATTGGGAAGCATGCTGGACAACATGATGTAAAAAGTGTTCTTTCATTTAAAGCTATAAAAGAAAAGACAAATTTCCTTGTGCTGAGTCTGGAAATAGAAAGGTAGCTGCTGAATCTTGAAAAAGTTCAGAGCTATATATGCTACCAGACAGTCTTGTGACTCGTTGGGTCATCCTTTGAAAGGAACATAGTGCAGTCTGATGTGACCAGAATGATCAGTAAATTCTAAGCTGACCACATTTTTTTTTCACCCCAATGCTTGATGGTCCCTTGATCATTTAAGAATAGTATGTATTATAAATAGAAAAATAATTGTGGTGGCAAAATTGACTTATTATCACAGCAGTGGTGAAATCCAAATTTTTTTACTACCGGTTCTGTGGGCATGGCTTGGTGGACATGGTAGGGGAAGAATACTGCAAAATCTCCAATTCCACCCCACTCTGGGGCCAGCCAGAGGTGGTATTTGCCAGTTCTCCGAACGGCTCAAAATTTCCACTACCAGTTCTCCAGAACCTGTGAGAACCTACTGGATTTCACCCTGTATTAAAGTCAATATTAACTTACTTAAATAGATAAACAACAAGACTACAGGTGAGCAAACAAGGAGTAAGCAGGAAAGTGACTTTGACTTCCTGCTGGCTTCCCCATTGAGTTTCCTTGTGGGAAGCGGGTAGGGAAAATTGGAGATCACATGACCAAGGGGACACTGCAATGGCCACAACTTGGTAAATAAAACTGGTCTGATTATCATGGAAATCTGAAATCCACAGGAATAGATTTCTATGCATTCTTTAAATTTGCAGAATCTGGATAAGTTAATTCAAAAATTGTTGCAGCATAATAGATCATCTGGGCTAATTTAAGGGACAAACAGATAAACAAATGAGAGTTTTAGTAGTCTGTAAATCCAGGCAGCTGCATATAGCAATAGCACGTAGACCTATATATTGCTCCATGGTGGGTTACATCACTCTCTGAGTGGGTTACAATGTCAGCATATTACACCCCACAATCTGGGTCCTCATTTTACTGACTTCAAAAAGATGGAAGGCTGAGTCAACCTTGAGCCACTGAGGATCGAACTCCTGGCTGTGGGCAAAGTTAGCCTGCAGTACTGCATTCTAACCACTGCATCACCAGAGCTCTTAACACAGGGGTGTCAAACTCAAGGCCCACAGGGGCAGACCCTTAAATTCAGACTGAACGTTGAACATTTATTCAGTTGCTCTAAGAGTGAAATGGATCAACTGCACCAATTCTGGACACAACATTGGCTGACACAACAAAGCTTCTTTAGGAATCAAGAAAAGAAGCAAGCTACTTGCCCTCTACTAGGGAGTCAGACAAGCATTCTCTTACAATATGCCTTTCCTCTCTAAAGGGTGATTTAAGACAAAAAGCTGCTTGGAAAGATGACTTCAGACCAGGGGTGAAATGCTCCCAGTTCAGACCAGATCTCCCGATCCAGTAGCGATGGCAGCGGGTGGTTTGGAGAACCGGTAGCAAAAATCCCTGTGCCCCCCGCCCCCTGCATGCCCAGCTGAGCCGTGTGACCATCAGAGATATTTTTTTTTTACTTTTAAAAACATTTTTTCTTTGGCTGAAAAAAATGCTTTTAAAAGGCTCCTCTGACAATCCCAGCTGAGTTGTCTGATCGTCAGAGGCTTTTTTTTTCTTTTAAAGGCAAAAAAAATGCTTTTAAAAGAAAAGAAAAGCCTCTGACAATCAGGCAGCTGGGATCATCAGAGGAGCCTTTTAAAAGCATTTTTTCTACAACCTCTTCGGCCAATGACGTTGTAGAAAAAATGCTTTTAAAAGTAAAAAAAAAAGTTGGCCATGCCCACCCAGTCACATTACCCCACCACCACCAAGCTACTGGTAGTAACAAATTTTACATTTCACCACTGCTTCAGACCATGCTATGTGGGCCATCCAATCTAAAACACATTTTTATTCATTGATTCCATCCAGAAATCTCTCATTCTCTGCCCAAGCAGATACATTTAAAATTACACCATTCTTCCCACTTTCTTATTTCTTTTTCCCTTTCTCCTTTCATCGACTAAAACTTACCATACATTGCAAACTGTGGCTTGATTTCCTAAGCCAAGATTCGAACCTAGTATTTCATCTCATTGCAACTGCAAGCATACCATATGTAAAAGAGGACATAATTTGTCATATTTGGATGCAGTGGCAAAGAAGGGTTTAATTCAAGATTGCACCACCTGAAATTCCCACATCCAAAATCCTTATGAAACTAAGGAGGTTTACACATCTAATAAATAAATAATAAAGAAGCAACCAAGAGCTCAAGATGGATGCAAATGAGATCTTATCGAGTTAACTCAATTAATGTAATTTTAATTGCATTTTTATTGAATCAATTCTATTGAATCAACTGTAATTATTTCCTCATCCCATGTATTTGTCTGAGTGCAAAGTTTGGCATGCAATCAAAACCTAAGTGGAGGTGCAAAAAAGCTGCAAAAAAGTTTAACTGGTAGTGAGGTCGACAGTTCAGTGGGGAAGGAAATGGACAAGGAACCATACAGTCAGTGTTTTCATTGGTTTGCTGAATTCTCTAATGCAAGTCATGAACTGCAGCCTTGATGTTACTCTGAATAATTTTCAAAAGTAAAGCAAATGACCAATAAAAGATACATCTGCCAAATGAGCTCGCAGTGTTCTGTTCAATGAAGAAGGAGGAAACATCTAGTAGATTCTTCCGATTTGGCTACATTCCCATGTTTGAGTATGTAACATAACATAATAACAGAGTTGGAAGGGACCTTGGAGGTCTTCTAGTCCAACCCCCTGCCCAGGCAGGAAACCCTACACCATTTCATTCAAATGGCTATCCAACATTTTCTTAAAAATTTCCAGTGTTGGAGCATTCACAACTTCTGCAGGCAAGTCGTTCCACTTATTGATTGTTCTAACTGTCAGGAAATTTCTCCTTAGTTCTAAGTTGCTTCTCTCCTTGATTAGTTTCCACCCATTGCTTCTTGTCCTACCCTCAGGTGCTTTCTAGAATAGTTTGACTCCCGCTTCTTTGTGGCAACCCCTGAGATATTGGAACATTGCTATCACGTCTCCCCTAGTCCTTCTTTTCATTAAACTAGACATACCGAGTTCCTGCAACCGTTCTTCATATGTTTTAGCCTCCAGTCCCCTAATCATCTTTGTTGCTTTTCTCTGCACTCTTTCTAGAGTCTCAACATCTTTTTTACATCGTGGCGACCAAAACTGAATGCAATATTCCAAGTGTGGCCTTACCAAGGCATTATAAAGTGGTACTAACACGTCACGTGATCTTGATTCTATCCCTCTGTTTATGCAGCCCAGAATTGTGTTGGCTTTTTTGGCAGCTGCTGCACACTGCTGGCTCATATCTAAATAGTTGTCCACTAGGACTCCAAGATCCCTCTCACAGTTACTACTATTGAGCAAGGTGTCACATATATGGTACCTGTGCATTTTGGGTTTTTTGCCTAAATGTAGAACCTTACTTTTTTCACTGTTGAATTTCATTTTGTTAGATAGCGCCCAATGTTCAAGTCTGTCAAGATCCTTCTGTAACTTGAGCCTATCTTCTGGAGTGTTGGCTATTCCTGCCAGCTTGGTGTCATCTGCAGATTTGATGAGTTCCCCATCTATCCCCTCGTCCAAGTCATTGATGAAGATGTTGAAGAGTAGTGGGCCTAAAACAGAGCCCAAATGTTTTGTTCTTCAGGGCACTGGGTGCTATCAAAACATAGAAATGTTTAGAGATTATCCTTCTCTTACTTGGAAAGCATTTTACCAAACCAGTAAAAGCAGGTGTTTCTTTCCTTGCTGATTTGCTTCTTCCCAAGACGCATTTCTTTGGCTATAGAAGAGGTCAGGACTCAGACCTCGGCACCACTGCATCTTCAATGACAACAGCAATAGCACTTATATAGCACTTCATAGTGCTTTACAGCTCTCTCTAAGTGGTTTACAGAGTCAGCATATTGCCTTCAACAATCTGAGTCCTCATTTTACCGACTTCGGAAGGATGGAAGGATGAGTCAACCGTGAGCCCAGTGAGATTCGAACTGTCAAACTGCAGGCAGCCGGCAGAAATAGCCTGCAGTACAATAGCCTTACAGATCCCTCACATCCAGGACATAAACTGTTTCAACTCCTACCCTCAAAACGACGCTATAGAGCACTGCACACCAGAACAACTAGACACAAGAACAGTTTTTTCCCGAAGGCCATCACTCTGCTAAACAAATAATTCCCTCAACACTGTCAAACTATTTACTAAATCTGCACTACTATTAATCTTCTCATCATTCCCATCACCAATCTCTTTCCACTTATGCCTGTAACTTTGTTGCTGGCAATCCTTATGATTTATATTGATATATTGACCATCATTTGTGTTGTAAATGTTGTACCTTGATGAACGTATCTTTTCTTTTATGTACACTGAGAGCATATGCACCAAGACAAATTCCTTGTGTGTCCAGTCACACTTGGCCAATAAAAAATTCTATTCTATTCTATAACCAGTGGGCCACCTTGGCTCACAATCAGCTGGAAATATTTTCCCTACTAGCCTTTAAGCCAGGGGTCCTTAACTCTCCAGTTGCAGACCACTACCAGCCTGGGGCCCGTTCAGAACTGGACTGCAGAAGTGGCGGGCAAACATGGGCATGCACGCAGCTCCACTTTTCCACTGCAGTGGTCAGGCATGAGTTCATGCAGAATTCCAGTTGTGTGAGTGGCAGGTGTGTCTGCCCAATGCTTATGCAAATAGAGCTATGTATGCACACATGCTTGACTGCCACTCATAAAGAACCACCCCCTCTCTCCTTCCCTGCTGGTCCGCAAAAATAAAAGACCACTGCTTTAAGCAATTGAATTACATACATGATTTATTTATTTTTAAATTTATTTATTTATTTTGTCAAATACATGTTAGATAATATATATAAGTATAAACATGAATTGAATACATAAAATAAATACAATTAAAGGGGCCATTAGGACAGGGACAGTAGGCACGCTGGTGCTCTTATGCATGCCCCTTACAGACCGCTTAGGAATGGGGTGAGGTCAACAGTAGACAGTCTTAGGTTAAAGTTTTGGGGGATTTGGGATGAGACCAGAGAGTCTGGTAGTGCATTCCAGGCATTAACAACTCTGTTACTGATGTTATTGTCTGATAAAATGCAAAATGTAAGAAAAGAAAAAGAGTAAAAAGTGGCAAATGGGAAAATGGAGATTAGAGAAAGGAAGCACAGCTTTTATACTATATATACTTTATAGTAGTATATATTTATACTGTACAATATATTTCACTATACCTTTCTACCTTGCAATCCATCCAAGTTTGCAACACATCCATATATTTCTTTGCTTTTTGCTCCTTAAGTTTTTCACTTGGTCACTACCTTTAAAGCGCTCCATGGCTTAGGGCCAGGGTATTTACGGGACCGCCTTCTGCTACCGAACACCTCCCACCGACCCGTACGCTCACACAGAGAGGGGCTTCTCAGGGTGCTGTCCGCCAAGCAATGTCGGCTGGCGGCCCCCAGGGGAAGGTCCTTCTCTGTGGGGGCTCCTAACCTCTGGAACGAACTTCCCCCTGGATTGCGTCAACTGCCTGACCTTCGGACCTTTCGCCACGAGCTGAAGACGTATTTGTTTATTCGTGCGGGACTGGCTTAGTAATTTTAAATTTTATAATTTTAAAGAGTTTAATTTTAATATTCATATTTGATATAAATTTTAAGGGGTTTTTAACGGTATATTGTTTTAAATTTTTGCCAAACATATAATAAGTTTTTTAATCTTTGTTTTTATCTGTATATTGTCATTGTTTTTTATTGTGGCTGTGAACCACCCTGAGTCCTTCGGGAGAAGGGCGGTATAAAAATCTAATAAATACTAATACTAATACTAATACTTTTTTTTTTAAGGATCTCATAAACTCCATCCAACATGACTTTCTTGGTCTTTTCCCAAGCTATTCATTTTTCTTTAATAGATTTGTTTTCCTGATCTATGTCCATTTATTCTCTCTACATGAGCAAACCACTCAAACGACTTCTTTTATACTGGTCACACAGGTTTCCATTCAATCTCCATTTATCCATTACCATTTATTCTTAACTTTATCCCTTCTAGTTTAATCCATGGGTCTTGGTCTTAAGTACGGGTCATTCCCATTGCAACCAACCTACTTTTATGTTTCTCTTAAAATACATCCATTCCCACTCCCATATAGGAAAATGGGGTGAAGCACGCTTTTATGTTCGGCTTTTATTTCTGTATTGCTAAATAATCACTCCTTGCAACAGACCAAGGAACATGTCACATATTCTTCTTTTTAACTTCCTGCTCACCTTGAAACATTTGTGAAACATTCTGTTTGTTTTCACACATGATTCTTGCTTTTAGGGCAGGGGTCTCCAATCTTGGCAACTTTAAGACCTGTGGACTTCAACTCCCAGAATTCTGGGAGTTGAAGTCCACAAGTCTTAAAGTTGCCAAGATTGGAGATCCCTGTTTTAGGGCATTCAACAACCAATCTTCAACTCCAATTTCATGCAAAATTTCTATAATTCTGTTTTATAATTCATCAAATGTTTTTTTTCTCAATAAAAAAACATAAATTTTCTGCAATGAAATGTAGGTTTCGAATTCCAGGAGGGAGGGGCTGCAACCTGGAATGCAAAGAGGCAGTGGTGCTTGGGAAGTCTGATAGGCAAGGTGAGGGCAAAGACAGCCCCTCTTTAGCAGTTATGTCTACAGTTATGCAGATGGTTGCTTTAGCCTGGCAAGATTCTGACTGTAGGTCAGCAATAATAAAGAAACTACTCTGAAATAACTCCTCATGTTGTTCTTGGTTATTGGAGCCTGACAATTTCTCACTTTTATGCCTTTCTCAATGAAGAGAAATAATTCGGTTTATGCTTTCCTTGATAGCATAAAGCAGGATTACACTTCCCAAAATTTGCTCCTTGTCAACCTTTTTGATCAGAATTACCTTCAGGAGTATATCAAGCCACTCTGAATATGCCAAGAGAAAAAGCTGCCTGTCTCCCATTTTCAAGGTGTCAGAGGGGAATAACACCCAGAGGTATTGTTTTCATGCCGTTAGGGCAGCCCTCTGGGACACCCAGATCACAAGAAGTGTTTGGGCCTCAATCTAATCACCTTGTGAAAAACAGAGCTTCACTGAGGGGATTGGGAGGAAGACACCAGATACAATCTGGAATGTACAGTATGTCTTTGTGGTTTTAACTTAAGAGTTTGGTATGTTTAATTTCTATTGTTTTTCATGTTATGATCCATACAACTGAGGTGTGTTATAAATGTAATCAATAAATAAATGCTGCCAAACACTTCCTCAGACACACTTAACAAGTGAATAGTTTTAACATTTTATTTTACTGTATTTTTGTATGGGGAAACTATAAACTAAAAAGACCATTGCTGATTTCAGAAAAGGCAGGCACAGCCACACATCTCTGTGTACTAATGATTCACCTGTGTAGGTGGTTAGCAGCATTAAGTTTCTGCGTATGCAGCTAATGAGTAGGCTAGCTTGGTTGCTTAACAATGAGACACTGTTGAAGCAAGCACAGCAGCGTCTGCATTTTCTGCATTGCATGAGAAAAGTACATCTTCCTCCCCTAGTCCTTACCACTTTCTATAGGGGGACGATTGAAAGCATCCTGTCTTGCATTACAGACTGGTTTGGAAGCATTACTGCTTTGGAGAGGAAGGTGGTGCAGAGAGTGGTGAGGACAGCAGAAAAGATTATTGGCAGCTCACTCCCTTCTATCCAGGATATAGCATATAAGCATTGCTTGACCAGGGTCTTCAGTATTATCTAGAACACTATGCATTGCCTTTTCCTTGTTATCTTCTGGGAGGAGGCTTTGTGGTATCCAGAATATCCAGATTCAGTCACAGTTTTATGGATATGTGTATGGATATGTGTATGTGTATATGGATATGGATATGGATATGTATACTGTGTGTGTATGTGTATGTGTATGTGTATGTGTATATGTATATGTATATGCAGTGGTGGGATTCAATTAATTTAACAACAGGTTCTCTGCCCTAATGACTGGCATGGTGGGCATGGCTATGGTGGGCGTGGCCAGGAGGTATGACAGGCAGCACTCAGCCTCCTGCACCCCCTGGGAGCAAAAACAGGCCATGGGTGGATGCACCGCTCCCCACCTGCACCTCATTTTGGGTATAGGAGGCCTCCCTGAAGCCTCCTGGGAGCAAAAATGGGCCCTGGAGGAGCATGTCACCCCCCCAAGCAACATTTTGGGCCTAGGAGGCCTCCCTGCACTTACCTGGGAGCCCAGATGAGGCACGTGGGGACTCCTGGAAGGGGCGGGGCGAGGCCAGCCAGCCATTTAACTACCAGTTTACCTGAACTGGCCCAAACCTGCTGAATCCCACCACTATGTGTGTGTGTGTGTGTGTATGTATGTATATTTTAATGCTTCTCCCATTATACCAGCTATACTTGCAACTGTTGTGGTCCGCTGGCAGTCTGCAGAGCTGGCAGCAGAGTCAGACAGTGAGGAGGCTGGGGAGGAACATGGGCAAGTCCTGGAGTTTGGGGAAGGCTCGGACAAGGGCTCTGCATCAGAGGCAGAGATGGAGCTGGGACCATCTGGGAGTTATGTGCTGACTCCAGAGTCTCCAGAGTCTGACCTCAGCGAGGCAGAGGAACAGGGGGAGCCTGTTCTCAGTGCAGGCATGTGCAGAGCTGCCAGAAGGCAAGAACAGTTAAGACAAAAGGGGAGACTAGGAAGTAAGGCTTGGAGAAGATTGGCCTATAAGACATAAAAGAGGAGCAAAGGCACGTGAGCCGTTGCAGGAAGCAACTTTGTTCGTGCTGGTCGTTTTAAATGCTGAGGCTCCGTTTTGACTCTGCTCGTGTGGCCTTGCAAAGCTAATTGCCAATTAGGTCTTTGGCAGTGTATCAAGAGAGATAAAGGAAGCCTAAGTCAGAACAGCAACCTCATACTCTTCAACATTCTCAAGCATTTATTACTTCTTTTTCACTTTTTTTCCCCTGCACGGTAACATTTTTTTTTTACTTTATTTCTATTCTGTTCTTCAACATAATACTGTCATTCTCATAACTATTTCTAGAACACTCTGAGTTCAGGCATTCCCTGATTTCAGTTTCATCACAAATTATGTCACTGCAGTATTTTTAATTCATCCACAAATTCTTTCAGTCTTTCTGTCAATTAATCAATCAAAGTAATCATGAATACACTTGTACTTACACCACATATTTAAAAGAGATGTTTTAAAGGAGATATTCACCAGTTACCATTCTCATTTGTTCATGGAATTCTGGGTGCTCCATTCACTTTTTCTATAATGTCTGTTGTTCCCACCCCTTTTTTGTGCCTCCTACGGATGACATGGACAAATCAGTAGTGGGTTTCTACCGGTTCACCCCGGTTCGGGCAAACCGGTAGCGGCAGTGGCAGGAGGCTCTGCACATCCACCCGGATGTCATCCCAAATGTTCTGTGCATGCGCAGAAGGTTCTGTGCATGTGCAGAAGCACTCTGCATGAGCAAAGTGAGCGTGCACAGATGCACATTCACAGTTCCGAACCAGTAGCAAAGATAAGTGAAACCCACTACTGGGACAAATCCATGAAATTTTCATGGCAACATTTTACAGAAGAAGGCCCTTGCCTTCTTCTTCCTAGGGATGAGAGACAGAGTATGCCAAATCCAGCAGCTGATTTCTGCGTTTGAGACAGGATTCATAATTGTTTGGCATCTTTAACTACTAGACCAGATTAACTCCCCGGGAAAAATTCATCTATTTTTCCAAAACTGATTTTTTTTTTCCATTTTCACCATTCACTGTTTTGGAGAATGCTTTGATTTCTAATTAATGTTTCTGTTTACTGAATTGAACAATTATTATTGCTACTGGTGGAATGAGAACTATCTAATTTCACATTTTCAGATCAATGAAAACCAAATCTTAAGATACCATTTGAAATCTGCAGCTCTCTTGGTTTACTGTGTAATTTACCAACAATATAAACGATGCATCTTAGGGAAAAGAAAGCTCAGAAATACACAGGATATACAGATATAAATATATGATATGTATATCGTTGTGGATGTAGATATGGATATGGATTGGAAATGAATATAGATATATAAAGATATAGCTATAGATATAGATACAGAAATATAGATATAGATATATAGATATAGATATATAGATATAAATACACACATACACACTAAAATACATTGTGTTTATATATAAAATGCCAAAAATATGTCTGCCTACCTGCCTGCATCTATCTATCTATCTATCTATCTATCTATCTATCTATCTATCTATCTATCTATCTATCTATCATCCTTATGATTTATATTGATATTGATTGTTCCTAATTGCTTATTTCTACCCTATGCTTATCATTAAGTGTTGTATCATTAAGTGTTAAACTGTACCCTATGACCATCATTTGTGTTGTAAATGTTGTAACTTGATGAAGGTATCTTTTCTTTTATGTACTCTGAGAGCATATGCACCAAGACAAATTCCTTACGTGTCCAATCACACTTGGCCAATAAAAATTCTATTCTATTCTATTCTATTCTATTCTATTCTATTCTATTCTATTCTATTCTATTCTATTCTATTCTATTCTATTCTATTCTATTCTATTCTATTCTATTCTGTCTGTCTGTCTGTCTGTCTGTCTGTCTGTCTGTCTGTCTGTCTATCTATCTATCATCTTCCTGGGCGACCTAAATCTACCTCTCATTATCTGGCTAACTAATGAATGTACAACTGATCCAATCCATACTACACTATACAACGCTGTTACAAACCTAGGTCTTGAACAACTTGTAACTAACAATACAAGACTCAACAACTGCCTTGATCTCATCTTCTGCAACAACCCAAACTCAATTTATGGACTACAAATTAAAGAACCTTTTTCCAACAGTGACCACTGCACGATTGATTTTCGTCTCAATATACGTCCATACTCAAATCGTCATAACAATAGTATCCCCATCTACAACTTCAAAAAGCCAACTATGACCTTATAAACAACGATCTTTCATTTCTGGACTGGCAAAATCTGTTTGCAAACTGCATAACTGCTGAAGACCACTATAGAGTTTTCCTACTTGAAATCAATAGAGTCATTAAACTATATGTACCACAAATGACAACCATGATCAGGAAAAGCAAACTACCCATATCAATAAAAAAGCTTCAATCAAAAAAAAATCCCTCTGGAAAAGAAACAAAAAAGGCTTTGTAGCAAATTTCAAAAACCGCTACAGAAATATATGCAACCAAATAAAAACTGAATGCACAAATTACCACACCAAACAAGAAGAGGACCTTCTACGCACAAATTCCAATCGTGCCTTTTATAATTTTGTTAACAATAAACTTAAAGACACAAGATCCATCCCACCACTAAAAGATTCTAACAACAAAGAATGCAATGATGAAACAGTTAAAGCCAACCTCTTCAATATATTCTTTGGCTCAGTTTTTGTTAATAGCGATGACACATATCCGACATTCCACAAACGTACCAGCAACGAACATGATGACTTAACTCATATAGACTTCACAGGAGAAAATGTTGGAAAAGCTCTTCATAACATAAAACCATCGCTATCTATTGGACCCGATGGACTATGTGCCTACTTCTTAAAAAAACTTTCTACTAATATAGCAGAACCCCTAAGCATAATCTTTGATAAAGCTTTCACTACCAGTTCCCTTCCCAAACTTTGGTCACTGGCCACAGTCATCCCTATCTTCAAAAAAGGAGACCCCAGCTTAGTCGAAAATTACAGACCAATCTCTCTATGCTGCGTCACCTGCAAAGTCATGGAATCAATCATCAACCAATCCATTACCTCACACTTAGAAGCAAACAACTTACTCTCCAATAAACAATTTGGTTTCAGGAAAAAATTATCATGCAACTTACAACTTCTCCATTGTAAAAACATATAGACTACAAATCTCGATCAAGGCAAAACAATAGATTCAATCTACATAGACTTCTGCAAAGCTTTTGACTCAGTAGTACCCGATAAACTTCTCCTAAAACTAAAATCCTACGGCAATTCAGGACCCCTTCACAAATGGATATCTGCTTTTCTGTCTAACAGACAACAAGTGGTCAAATTGGCAATGCTCTATCAAATCCTGTTCCTGTCAAGAGTGGCGTTCCTCAAGGCAGCGTCCTTGGACCAACACTCTTCATACTATACATTAACGATCTTTGTGACCATATCTCAAGTAATTGTGTTCTCTTTGCTGACAATGTCAAACTATTTAACACCACTGATAATACATCTATCATTCAAAAAGACCTTGATCATCTAACCGCTTGGTCTAAAACTTGGCAACTCCAAATCTCAACCAGCAAATGCTCAGTCTTACATATAGCATATCTTACATATAGCATCCGCATATAGACGAGAGGTCGAACGACTAGCCTTGTGGTGCAACCAAAACAATCTGGAACTGAACACACTCAAAACCGTAGAAATGGTGGTAGACTTTAGGAAAAACCCTTCCATACTTCCACCTCTCACAATACTTGACAACACAGTATCAACAGTAGAAACCTTCAAATTTCTGGGTTCTATCATATCGCAAGATCTCAAATGGACAGCTAACATCAAAAACATCATTAAAAAAGGACAACAAAGAATGTTCTTTCTGCGCCAACTCAGTAAGCTCAAACTGCCCAAGGAGCTGCTGATCCAATTCTACAGAGGAATTATTGAGTCTGTCATTTGCACCTCTATAACTGTCTGGTTCGGTTCTGCAACCCAACAAGAAAAACACAGACTTCAGAGGATAATTAGAACTGCAGAAAAAATAATTGCTACCAACTTGCCTTCCATTGAGGACCTGTATACTGCACGAATCAAGAAGAGGGCCGTGAAAATATTTGCAGATCCCTCGCATCCTGGACATAAACTGTTTCAACTCCTACCCTCAAAACGACGCTATAGAGCACTGCACACCAGAACAACTAGACACAAGAACAGTTTTTTCCCGAAGGCCATCATTCTGCTAAACAAATAATTCCCTCAACACTGTCAGACTATTTACTGAATCTGCACTACTATTAATCGTTTCATAGTTCCCATCACCAATCTCTTTCCACTTATGACTGTATAACTATAACTTGTTGCTGGCAATCCTTATGATTTATATTGATATATTGATCATCAATTGTATTGTAAATGTTGTACCTTGATGAATGTATCTTTTCTTTTATGTACACTGAGAGCATATGCACCAAGACAAATTCCTTGTGTGTCCAATCACACTTGGCCAATAAAATTCTATTCTATTCTAGGAAAAAAGAACCCAAACACTAAGTACTCGCTTGATGGACATTACCTCACAGATGAGCCCCATCCCGTTAAAGACCTTGGAGTTTTCATGTCAAATGATCTAAGTGCCAAAGCCCACTGCAACTACATAGCAAAAAAAGCTCTAAGAGTTGTAAACCTAATTTTGCGTAGCTTCTTTTCCAAAAACACCACACTACTAACCAGAGCATATAAAACATTTGCTAGACCAATTCTAGAATACAGCTCACCTGTTTGGAACCCTCACCACATCTCTGACATCAATACAATTGAACGTGTCCAGAAATATTTTACAAGAAGAGTTCTCCATTCCTCTGAAAACAACAAAATACCTTATCCCACTAGACTTGAAATCCTAGGCTTAGAAAACTTGGAACTCCGTCGCCTTCGACAAGACCTAAGTTTAACTCACAGAATCATCTATTGTAATGTCCTTCCTGTCAAAGACTACTTCAACTTTAATTGCAATAATACAAGGGCAACCAATAGATTTAAACTTAATGTAAACCACTTTAATCTAGATTGCAGAAAATATGACTTCTGCAACAGAATCATCAGTGCTTGGAATACTTTACCTGACTCTGTGGTCTCTTCCCATAATCCTAAAAGCTTTAACCAAAAACTTTGTACTATTGACCTCACCCCATTCCTAAGAGGACCATAAGGGGCGTGCATAAGCGCACAAACGTGCCTACCATTCCTGTCCTATTGTTTTTCTTTTCTTCTTCCTATATATGTTTATCTATCTATCTATCTATCTATCTATCTATCTATCTATCTATCTATCTATCTATCTATCTAAATATCTATCTCAGGGGTCTCCAACCTTGGTCCCTTTAAGACTTGTGGACTTCAACTTCCAGAGTTCTTCAGCCAGCTTTGCTGGCTGAGGGACTCTGGGAGTTGAAGTCCACAAGTCTTAAAGGGACCAAGGTTGGAGACCGCTGATCGACTGATCGATCGATCGATCTTTCTATCTATCTATACATACATACGTATGTACATACGTACCAGGGGTTGTATTCACTTACATTCACTTCCAGTTCACAAATGTGACCGGGCACGCAGGGCCTTCTGCGCATGCACAGAGTGTCAAAAATGTGGATAAATAGGACGTGATTACGTCCGGTTGGGTGGGCGGAGCCTCCTGCAGCTGCCCCTACGAGTTTGCCCGAACTGGATATAACTGGCTGATACATACATACATACATACATACATACATACATACATACATACATACATATCTGACCACATACAAATAAATATTACTCTAAAGGTGTTGTTGTTTTTTCAAACAAATGTTATTTTCCACAAAATGTATTGGATACATGGACATCTACAGGAGAGAATGAAGGGAGGCAAACAATGGAAAGTTATACCAATGTTACAAGCAATGTACAGGTATGAGTTGTGAAGCATGTATGCAGTGGTGCCATTTTCCTGATAATGTGTATCATTATTTTAACATCATGATTTGCTGCAGGGACCTCTGACTTGGCATATGTGCGCCAAAGAATAATTCTTTGCAATACATCATTGAACCAAAATCAAGATCGGTGTCAGGCATCAGACTGTACCCACAAAATAATTTCATTCATCTTCGGCAGTCTAGTTTTCTGAGCTCAGAAATAATAGCTAACCTCTCCTAGCAGTCAACTCAAACTGATCCAAATATTGGAGCTGTTTTGATTATTAATTAATGTTTGTCTTTACCAAACCAGGCAGTGTATTATCTCAGCTAGCAGAATTTATTTCTTTAAAGGAGATGGTAATGCATTCATGAGATAAGAGACTGCAATAGAACTGAAATAACGTTTTTATCATGGCACACTTAGTTTAAAATCAAAATAAATGTCTCCATAATAATCAGTGATGTGCTGTTTCACCCATTACAGCACAAATTATCTATTGCATTGAGTACATGTGGAGAGAGGAAAAAATTTTTTAAAGTAAAGGTCGGTTTGATGGTTATAGCATTTCAACAAAAATCTAGATGAGCAATTTATTAGGGTTTAACCAGAATTTAAGGAGCTTTTGACTACTAGGTACAGGCTTGTCTAAGGAGATTCTCACTCATCCAGGTCATGGTTATCCCAAAGGTCCTTTTTCAAAAGGCAACTGGACTTTGTTTTTTCCTTGAATGAAGAACTGTCAGAATTGAAGAAGCTTCTTGGATGAGAAGCAAAATATCTTTTAAGGAAAAACAAAGTTCAGTTGTCTTTTGAAAAAGCACCTTTGGGATATTTGTAGGCCTCCATTTCATTTTATGACTCCAGGGGAAAAGTTCCAAACAAAAAGTGTCTACTGAGCTATGATGATATGTTCCTTTAGGTGTGGCTCAGGCTGTAAGAAGCCTGTTATTAAACACAGCTGCCTGCAATTACTGCAGGTTCTAGTCCCACCAGGCCCAAGGTTGACTCAGCCTTCCATCCTTTATAAGGTAGGTAAAATGAGGACCCAGATTGTTGGGGGGGCAATAAGTTGACTTTGTATATAAATATACAAATCAAGTGAGACTATTTCCTTACACAATGTAAGCCGCCCTGAGTCTTCGGAGAAGGGCGGATATAAATGTAAAAAAAAAAAAAACCCCTAAGGTTAACATATTTTTTAAAAAAATAATTCAACACCATGAAGTGTTGAATGAACTTTGAAATTCCTGAACACATTTTTTTTTCAGATTGGAGGCTAAGCCAAAAACAGGTAGGAGAAGACAGACATAGGGTTACAGAAAAGGGACATTTATGGTATATAGGTGTAGTAGTGTTCATCAGCCTTGGCTACTTTAAGATGTGAGGACTTTAACTCCCAGAATTCTCCAGCCACCATGCTGATAATCCTGCTGGCTGAGGAATTCTAGGCCCTGCTGTATTCCTCACCCGGGTACTTACGAGACCGCCTGCTGTTACCATATGCCTCCCACCGACCCGTACGCTCTCACAGAGAGGGTCTCCTCAGGGTGCCGTCCGCCAAACAATGTCGGCTGGCGGCCCCCAGGAGTAGGGCCTTCTCTGTGGGAGCATCGACGCTCTGGAATGAACTCCCCCCTGGCCTACGTCAAGTGCCTGATCTTCGGACCTTCCGTCGTGAGCTAAAAACATATTTATTTACTCAAGCGGGACTAGCATAATAGTTTGATTTTATATTGGGGTTTTATTAATATTTTAAATTTTAAATTCATTTTTAACTATCAGCCATTTAGTAATTGCTATATTTTAATTTCTTTTAATTGTATATATCTTGTATTTTATTTCTGGCTGTACACCGCCCTGAGTCCTTCGGGAGAAGGGCGGTATAAAAATTTAATAAAATAAATAAATAAATAAATAAATCTTAAACTAGCCAAGGTTGAGAGATACTGGCTTATAGGATATAATGGAATTGATGTAAAGACTGAAGCCCTTTCCCCACTTGATCCTAAACATGGCATAACTATTTATTTATAAATTTGTGATAGATGATAGATGATAGATAGATAGATGATAGATAGATAGATAGATAGATAGATAGATAGATAGATAGATAGATAGATAGATAGATAGATAGATAGATGGATGATAGGTGATGCAGCAACCTAGAGGTGAAGCTCTTGCCTCACAATCAGGAGTTCCTAGGTAGAGGCAGATATTTCTGAGAATACACTGAGACACATTGCGAATATATCTGCTGAACAAAACTCCACATTGGTGACAGGAAGGGCATCTGGCCATTAAAACACTTCGCTAGCTCCATTCAGTTGCCCAGACTCCGCCCTGCAAGGGATTATGGGGTTGATAAGATGGAGATGGAGATGGAGATGGAGATGGAGATGGAGATGGAGATGGAGATGGAGATAAAGATAAAGATAAAGATAAAGATAAAGATAGAGATAATCTCTCTCCAGCCCATATGTTAGATGAGTGAAAGACACCCTGTGTCAAAGATTTTTTCCCTGCTTCCAATGCTGTCCAAGGTAGCCATAAAGTAAATAAAATTTGTTAAGCTTTGTCATTCATTATATTGGAGAATTCAAGTGATTGCAGTCACTTGAAACAAAGGCCATGGAGGCAAGGTAGGGATGGGAAACATTTGGAAGAATGAATCACCACGTGTCTTTCTTGGTTTTGCGGTCTGACATAAATTGGGCCAAACTGAAGCATTTCATTATCTGCATCTATCATATACTCTAAGTACTATTAGGGAGAGGCTGTCTTCATCCTCTTTCTTTAACACAGGGGTCTCCAACCTTGGCAACTTTCAGACTTGTGGACTTCAACTCCCAGGAACTCTGGGAGTTGAAGTCCACAAGTCTGAAAGTTGCCAAGGTTGGAGACCCCTGCTTTAACACATAATATCTGGTCTGAGTGGTCTCTGAAATGCACCCCTTCCCTCCTGGGAATTGACCTCTTTACTATATTCCCTCACAATAATGACATTTTCATTTCAGATACATCCCGATTAATGCTTGATCCGCCTAGCTCATTCAAGAGTTTGCCTTCCTTGGTGGAATAAGTCCTCAAAGATGGTGTTTCCATTGATAATTAAAATGAATTTAATTAAAAATTATATGTATAATTCAAGGGACACCCGTTATAACATTTTAGGCACCCGTTAAAAACTCATTCTTTTAACGAGGACTGAATATATTGTTTTCTTTCTCCTACTTCTCCACATGAAGTGAATATTTCATACAGTATTAATGGTTATTTATTATATAATTTATTGCTGTTTCTATTGGGAAATGGCATTTTAAAATGGCAGCTAGGAATTAGTGTCTTCTGTATCTCTTTGTCCCCATCTAGTGGCCATGCAGAGTTTGACAGACTAGATATGACTGTGTTGTTGATATGACAAAATGTTGATTCATGGCAGTCTATAAACAGCTGTCCTGAACTCAGTCTTCAGTAAAGCAGCTAATCCTTGCTAGAGCGAAACCTCTGGTTGCTGTAATTGTATCAATCCATTGCACTGTGAGCCTTCTCCTTTTGCATGTTCCTTCAATCCTGCCAAACATGCCTGTAGTAAAACAAAATTCAAACAACATCTGCTGGGTTTAGTTAGTCCCTTATATATATCTCACCAACCTGATTGAAACATGCTAGAATGAGTTATCAACCTTCATATCACCCTTCTTCAGAAACTGCAATTTGCACGAGGTGGAAATATGGCCCATTGATGGGAGTGAGAGATATTTTTATATTTATAAAACATTTTTTTTTAATCAAAAGGAAGCCTCACTCCTGCTTACTGTATAGACCTTAGTACAAGATGGGAAGGATCAGCAGTGGTGTGGAGTGGAGGTGAAGCAGTAGGAAATGCCTAATTAATTAGATTAAAGGGTTAGGAAGCATCCTCCTCCTCATTTTGTAATAAGATTTATAAGCAGAAGGCCATGTCTTAATTGGATAGATAGATAGATAGATAGATAGATAGATAGATAGATAGATAGATAGATAGATAGATAGATAGATAGATAGATAGATAGATAGATGTGAGGGAGGGGGAGGGGGAGAGGGAGTGAGACAGATGATAGATGGACAGACAAACATAGATGATTAGATAGATAGATAGATAGATAGATAGATAGATAGATAGATAGATAGATAGATAGATAGATAGATAGATAGATAGATAGATAGATAGATAGATAGATGTAAGAGAGGGGGGAGAGGGAGAGGAGGGAGAGAGAGACAAATGATAGATTGACAGATAAACAGACAGACAGAAAGACAGACAGACAGACAGACAGATGAAAAAGAGAGCGGGAGAGGGACAGGAGAGATGGGGGAATGTCAAGTTGCATAGTGTATGTGTGTGCACAGAGATAGACAAATGCAATGCAACTTGACTTTTCTATTTGCTCAGCCAAAGATTACAAAAAAAACAACAACAACAAACCCACCCTCCTTTCCCAGTTGCTTTGATTTTCTTTTTCCTGCTTGTCAAGAATCCCACACTCCAGAGAGAACACAACATTCAAAGGGGTTTGTGTACATAAACTGAAGGCCCTTTAAGCCCAGCTCTCCTGATGCAATATGGTGTTAAGGTGTAGATATATTTACATGCAAATAGGCTGAGAGTTGTAGGCACTGCAGTAGGCAGGGAAGAGGATGGGTGTTGTTGTTTTTTTCGCCTGAAGCAGTCTTGACAACAAATACTGTTCCAGAGCTGTTATTTATAGAACTGGAAAATTCTCATTCTTATCAATAGACCCATGTCTCTTCCTCAAGCTAGCGAGCAAACAAAAGCTTCAGAATAACCAGATAGGAAGGGGTTAAAAATGCCTTCCAGCATGCTGCAATCTCATTGATTGAGACATGTAAGGGGATAAACCCAGCAGATGTTTGCATTTTTTTAAAGCAAAGCATGTATGTTTAAAGCAAAGAAAGAATTAACAGAGTATCTTGTTTATCTCTGCCTGGCTTGCCAAGAGCGCTCTACAAAGCCAACGATGCTGTCTTTTTGTACCTCTTTTTTCCTGCTCTATTTAATATAAATATAATATATTTAAATATATATTTTAATGCCTCTGCTCAGTTCTGCCTTCCTAATCTATCAGTTGTAGTCAACACTGGGGCAGGTGATACTTTTTTTGCATGGCACAATGATTGTTTGTTTTTTTAAGGACAGTTTCTAGGATTTTCACCCTTGGCCACTGATGGTGAACTGTTCTGCTTTGGGAACAGAAACATTACAGCTTATTATCTCAGGATGAGTTCCTATTTTAATGGCAAATACCGTACCAGAGCAAGAAGCCTAGAGATTTATACTGGCACTTAATATTTTAGTGCCTTGCAGGAGATTTATTTTTTGCAACTGGTCCCAGCAATATCCTGCTCAAATCACCTGGGAATACATACATAATCCAAACAGCATGCTGAAGGCCTTATGCCACTGCTCAATGGCTTCTATTTTATATGATGAAGTTTCATGTGCTGGCAGGTTGCAAAGTGAACTGAAGCCAGCCAGAAATATATCCGTGCAGCATTAAGTCATAGACAAGAGAAGAGGAAGGGAGGGGAAGGAAAGGGAAGGAAAAGAAAGGAAAGGGGAAAGGGAGGAGAGGAGAGGAAAAAGGGAAAGGGAAAAAAAGGAAAAGGGAAAGGAAAGGAAAAGAAAGGAAAGGAAAGGAAAGGAAAGGAAAGGGAAAAGGGGAAAGAGGAGAAGAGAGGAGAGGAGAGGAGAGGAAAAAGGAAAAGGGAAAAAAAGGGAAAGGAAAGGGTAAAAAAAGAAAAGGAAAGGAAAGGAAAGGAAAGGAAAGGAAAGGATTGTTGCAACCTAAGTAATTATTTTTAGAAGCAGGTATGATTTAGAAGCTTTGCCACTGAAAGTTTAAGGTTAAAATAGGCCGTAAGTAGCGTGACAGAAATCAGGATCTGCACTCAGAGCATTTCCCCCACTGCTGCTTGCTATTAAAAGTTGCCTCTCGTGATGTCTGCCTGGCCAGTATGGTTTGGCAGGACTGGCACACTCTAGATTCCATTCAATTAAACAATGATGAGAATCTACCGTCAGTCCTAAATCCCAGAAACATAGCACTAAAAGTGTCACTGAAGTCATCAAACCCAATCATTCCTTACAAAATTGCATCCACTTTGGGAAGAGTCCATTTCAACCTCTGCAATCATGCCTCTACTCAATACCTGAATCCCATGTTAAATCAGCTAGATGATTGTCTAGAGATGTACATCCATTGAAGAAGAGTCCATAATCTCTCTGGGTGATTGAGTCAAGAGCCAATTGTTGTTTCTAGTAAAAAGATCTTTTCCCCCCTTAACATTCGACTAGTGTTTGACTTCCTGCTCCGACATTCTGTCAAAATAGAAGCAATGTTGGGTGTTCTTTGGTGGTGAAATCTGAACCGGTTTACTACTGGTTCACTGGCTGCGCGTAGGCCAAATAGGTTGTAAAAAAAAAATTGCTTTTAAAAGTAAAAAAAAAAGGCTCTGATGATCAGCTGTCAGAGCCTTTTTTTAACCTTTTAAAAGCATTTTTTACAACTTATTTGGCCAAATAGGTTGTTAAAAATGCTTTTAAAAGTAAAAACTCAAAAGACTACCTGTCCAGCGTGCATGTGCGCACCAAAACCAGAAGTTCATTTTCTTTCTTTCTTTCTTTCTTTCTTTCTTTCTTTCTTTCTTTCTTTCTTTCTTTCTTTCTTTCTTTCTCTTTCTCTTTCTTCAGAGACCAAATGCCCAAATAAGGCTACTTAGAACCTTGCAAGACATATTTTGCTGCACAAAGTAGTCCTTCAACTGTGGTAAGGAAGGATTATTTGAAAGGTAGGATCAGTGTTAAATACTAAATGTTGTAGCCATGACATAGCTAAGGATGAACCAACAGAGTTTCCTAAATGTAATCAGGAAATAGATAGCTCTGGTCCAGTTATCCAATTACTGATAGTAGCTTCAGATCCTTAGAGGCACATCATCAGGTAAGGAATCAAAGATCTTTGAAAATGAATCCATTAGATATGAATAGAAGACTGAGTGAGGGGATAAAGAGTTCCATTTCTTTCTCCAAGCCAATGTTACCTCAAGTTCTAACTTTAATAAAAGTATTAAAATATAGTGCTTTTCTTCTTTTCTTCGGCAAGAAAATAGCTTTAAAAAATAACATGAAAACCTCTGAAAGCTGCATCAAAAATAGAGCAGACAATATTAAAAGAACAGATCAATAGGTAGGTAGTTGTTGATTACTGGCTCGAATATATACGAGCTCTCCTGAGATGGGCTACTAATGAAGATTGTTGTGTTGTGGCTTGATCGTCCTTCCCATTCTCTTTTGTGTTTTCTCCTGTTTATCTTCAGAGTCCTGCGCTATCTTAATTTCTTCTGCTGGTGATCTCGGGATTTTGACTGATAATCGACTGATTTGGGACCTTTTTGACTTATCTTGCTGCAAGGGTCACAAATCTTCCTCACATTAATATGTATGACATATGAAAAGCACTGAGGTGTCAGGCCTGGAAACCATATTGAACTTTCGGTTTCCAGACGCTGCCACATTTTTATCTTAAGGGGAGAAGGGGGGGGTTGAGGGGCAGGGTAACATTCTTCCGGTGGTCAAGGTCGGATAGCGTTCACGTCTGCACGAGGAGTGGCAAGAAGTTACTCGAATGAACTGGAAGGACGTGGGACCGTGTGATCATCAGAGGGATCAGAGGGGTGGGACTACTGGGGTTTGTATAACTGGGGAAACGAATCCGGAACTTCAGTTTTGGGAATTGCACTCATCGTGTGCCAGTCTCCTCATGCTAGTAAAGGACTTTGAGAAAAGGAACGGATGCCTCCGAGTCTTTTTTTACGCAGAAGAGGTATTTCTGGAACCTTGACATTATTCCCAAAACTCACACAAACTTTCTTTTGCTAACAGTACCCTCTCCTCCTCTCAGAGGGGGCCTGTTAGAGGGGTGCTGGGCCCCAGTCTCCGCAACCTCCACTGCGGTGCAAAGACCCAGTGAAGATGGAAGAGCAACAACTTGAGAGCGTAGAAGGAGCCGCGAAGCAGGATCTTAACGACTTAATTGAAGTCACCTATTACCCATCTAACAACAGGACCCGAAGCCCCGAAAAGGAAGAGCTTGCTTGTCCGCTTGGAGCACGCCCCAGGGACTCTGATTCATGGGTAAGCTGCCAGTCCGGAGGAAACTTTTCCCCGGGACGAAGTGGAGAGCCCCCTCCCTCTTCTCAACCTCATTGGAGAGCAATAAAAC
Organism: Ahaetulla prasina; assembly: GCF_028640845.1. Taxonomy (NCBI): domain Eukaryota; kingdom Metazoa; phylum Chordata; class Lepidosauria; order Squamata; family Colubridae; genus Ahaetulla; species Ahaetulla prasina. The sequence goes on along the minus strand of NC_080544.1, from coordinate 95,685,673 downwards.
CTGGAGAATCAGGAGAGTCCCTGGATTGGGACCGGAGAGACCCTCTGAAATCCCAGTCTCTATTAGACCTCAACCTGCTGCTCCCCCACCACCCTTGATAATCCAAGGTGAAACCCACTATGAAATCAACAAAATCCTTGACTCTAGACTATATAGAGGTCAGTTACAATATTTAGTCCACTGGAAGGGATATCCATTATCTGAATCTACTTGGGTCAAAAGTTGGAAAGTACATGCGGACACTTTGATTAAACATTTTCACGACACTTTCCCTGACAAACCTAGGAAACCTCTTGGAGGGGGGAGGGGGGGGTAGAAGGGAAGTGTGGACCACTGACACTCTTCTTTATCGACTTTTTGTTTTCTTTCCTAGGATATAGCTTCTTTTCCAAGGGGGGACGCCTGTCAGGCCTGGAAACCATATTGAACTTTCGGTTTCCAGACGCTGCCACATTTTTATCTTAAAGGGAGAAGGGGGTTGAGGGCAGGGTAACATTCTTCCGGTGGTCAAGGTCGGATAGCGTTCACGTCTGCACGAGGAGTGGCAAGAAGTTACTCGAATGAACTGGAAGGACGTGGGACCGTGTGATCATCAGAGGGGTCAGGGGGGTGGGACTACTGGGGTTTGTATAACTGGGGAAACGAATCCGGAACTTCAGTTTTGGGAATTGCACTCATCGTGTGCCAGTCTCCTCATGCTAGTAAAGGACTTTGAGAAAAGGAACGGATGCCTCCGAGTCTTTTTTTACGCAGAAGAGGTATTTCTGGAACCTTGACATGAGGAAAGGAATTGTGGCTTTATTGCAAACTGTGGTCGTTTTGTACTTGGTTTGCTGCCATTGTCTTCTGACAAGTATTCCTGATTCGTTACTTCATCATTTGATCATAGACCAAAATGGGATCATTCAGGCTGTTTAGGCTATACCTGTATTTTGTTATATTATAGGGGTTTTCAAGTTAGCCCTCCAGTCTCACTTTCTTATGCATACATACACACACAAACACACATACAAACATATCTACCTGGACTTGTTTCTCCCTAGAGCTGTGCTTGCTCTTTTCATTCCTCTCCATTTCTGTTTCTTTTCAGGTTTGGAGTTTTTAGACCAGGGGTGTCAAACTCAATTTCATTGAGGGTGGCATCAGTGCTGTGGTTGACCTCGGAGGGGAGGTGGCTGACTGGGTGGGGCGTGGCCAGCTTGACACCACTCCCTAAACTGCTGGCATGTTTCCTCTTCGCATTGGGTAGATCGAGCAGAAGCCACACTGGCCCAATGTTTCCTCTTCACTTTGGGTAGACCAGGCCAAAGAGACGCGGACCAGGACCTTATATTTTCCAGGATGGCACTATGGGCTGGATCCAGGGGTGAAATCCAACAGGTTCTGACAGGTTCTGGAGAACCGGTAGCAGATATTTTGAGCAGTTCAGAGAACCGGCAAATACCACCTCTGGCTGGCCCCAGAGTGAGTGGGGTGAGAATGGAGATTTTGCAGTATCCTTTCCCTGCCATGCCCAGCAAGCCACACCCACCAAGCCAAACCACACCCACCAAGCCACATCCACAGAACCAGTAGTAAAAAAATGGATTTCACCACTGGCCAAATCTGACCACATCACGGGCCAGATCCAGCCCATGGGACTTGAGTTGGACACCCCTGTTGTAGACCTTGGGCCAGTGGTGGGATTCAGCCAGTTCGCACCACTTTGGGAGAACCGGTTGCTAATTTTCTGAGCAGTTTGGTGAACTGGTTGTTGGAAGAAACCATTAGGGCAGAGAACCGGTTGTTAAATTATTTGAATCCCACCACTGCCTTGGGCCCATGACTCTGGAATCAGTTATCTATGAAAGGATGATGACTTTTAAGGAAGACTATTGATTCTTTTGCAGTTTGGTGTTGGAGAAGACTCCTGAGAATATCTCCTACATCCAAGAAAACAAACCAATGGATCGTCAGAGTCTGCAGACTTAAATTATACTCCTGTGCTTTGAACATATTATGCAAAGATCTTCCTTCTCAGGAAAAGGATCCAATGCTGGGGAAGGTGGGAGGAAAGAGAAGGAGTGGATGACCAGCAGCAAGATGGATGGACTCAGTTACAATGGCCGATTCTCATTTTTTCTATGCGTTACTCAGCACATGAACTCTTGCGCCTGCGAGGTGCCCCCGCCTCGCAGGAATGGCCCGCTTTGTTATCAAGGGCCGGCCTCAATGACGGGTTTTGGGACCCACAGAGGTGGCATGCGAAGAGAAAGAGCCTTTGGGGATTTTTAGAGAGGGAATTTTTAAAGGGGGGGAGGGCAAGGGCGGGTGTTGGGGAAACCGTCGGGAGGGTATGTCCAGTCCTAGCGTGCTCACGACACTATTTTAGCTGGTCCAAGACAGGGGAGGGGTCTGAACAGAGCAAAGAGTGTTATTCCATCTGTACGGTAAGTGGGAGGGGCAGATATGGCGGAGGCAGGGGGCCGTATCGTTCGTTGGGAGCACGTGGTCGATGTTTAAAGGCGATCACGTGCTCCGGCCCCCCAGTCCTTACTCATTCCCTGGATGGTCAAGATCCTCAGAGCTTGGGTCTACAGCTGATGCTCTGCAATGCCCGGTCCGTGGTTAAGAAGGCTCCCCTGATTTGTGACCTGATTCAGAGGGAGTCCGCAGACTTTATGGGCATTACGGAGACCTGGCTGGGCACAGAAGGGGGTGTACCCCTGGTTGAACTGTGCCCTCCGGGTTTCCGTGCATTCCATCAGCCGAGGGCCCAGGGTAGGGGTGGGGGGGTGGCGGTTGTGATTAGGGAAAGTCTGGAGCCAAGGGAGTCCACTGTTCCTCAGATAGCTGGCTGTGAATCCCTCCTTGTGAAGTGGGGCCATCGTAATCAGATGGGGTTGTTGATCACGTACCTGGCTCCTTGCTGCGTGGCTACAGCCCTACCTGAACTACTGGAGGTGCTTGCTGGCGTGGCGGTTGAGATTCCCAGACTTTTGGTCTTGAAAGATTTCAACTTGCCATCGGCCGGCTTGTCATCAACAGTGGTTCAGGAGTTCCAGGCCTCCATGACGGCCTTGGACCTGATTCGAGTAACTGATGGCCCTACACACATTGGGGGAGGCGCGCTAGACTTGATTTTTATCTCTGGTCAGTGGGTAAATGATCTGGATTTAGGAGATATAGTGAAAGAACCGTTGTCATGGTCAGATCATTTTCTCCTTCACCTAGACTTTCGAACCGCTGCTCACCACCGCAGGGAGACGGAGCCGATGCGTTGGTTCCGCCCCAGGCGCCTGATGGACCCGGAGAGGTTCCTGACGGAGCTTGGGCCGTTTCCTGTGGATCTTACCCACGGCACGACTGAAGAACTAGTTGCAGCTTGGGAACGGGCCGCGGCTGGGGCTTTGGACCGTGTCGTGCTCTGACCTCTGACCCGCGTAGATCTCAATTGGCTCCCTCGTTCTCTGGGGAGCTGAGAGAGATGAAACGCCGGAGAAGACGCCTAGAGAGTGTTTGGAGATCCAGTCGTTCCGAGGCTGATCGGACACTAGTGAGGTCCTTTACTAGGACCTACCTAGTGGCAATGAGGGAGGCGAAACGTTCCTACGTTTCCACCCTCATTGCATCGGCAGATAACCGCCCGGCCGCCCTGTTTGGTGACCCGTTCCTCCTTCAACAGGAGGGACGGGATGACCCTGCAGGGACGAGCCGAGGAGTTTAATGGTTATCTATACGATAAAATCGTTCAGCTTCGTGATGGCTTGGATCATGATTGCGATGATTCAGCCGAGGCGGCAGAGACTCGTCTTGTTGAGGTTATTTGGGATGAGTTTGATTCTGTGGCTCTCGAGGACGTGGACAGGTTGCTGGGGAGGTTGCATGCAACTACGTGTTTACTGGACCCGTGCCCTTCCTGGTTAGTACTGGCTGCTCAGGAAGTGACACGAGGCTGGCTCCAGGGGATTATAAATGCTTCTTTGGTTGAAGGGGCTTTCCCCACCGCTTTGAAGGAGGCGGTGGTGAGACCCCTCCTGAAGAAGCCTTCCCTGGACCCAGCTATTTTGGGTAATTATCGTCCAGTCTCCAACCTTCGCTTTTTAGCGAAGATTGTAGAGAGTGTGGTTGCATGGCAGCTTCCCCGGCATCTGGAGGAAGCTGTCTATCTAGACCTGTTCCAGTCCGGCTTCCGACCCAGTTACAGCACGGAGACGGCTTTGGTCGCATTGGTGGATGACCTCTGGAGGGCCAGGGACAGGGGTTGTTCCTCTGCCTTGGTCCTATTAGATCTCTCAGCGGCTTTTGATACCATCGACCATGGTATCTTGCTGCGCCGGTTGGAGGGGTTGGGAGTGGGAGGCACCGTTTATTGGTGGTTCTCCTCCTATCTCTCCGACCAGTCGCAGACAGTGTTGACAGGGGGGCAGAGGTCGTCCGCGAGGTGCCTCACTTGTGGGGTACCTCAGGGGTCGATTCTCTCGCCTACCCTGTTCAACATCTACATGAAGCCGCTGGGTGAGGTCATCAGTGGTTTCGGGGTGAGTTATCATCTGTACGCTGATGATACTCAGCTGTACTTTTCCACCCCGGACCACCCCAACGAAGCGGTCGAAGTGCTGTCCCGGTGCCTGGAAGCCGTACGGGTCTGGATGGGGAGAAACAGACTCAAGCTCAATCCCTCCAAGACGGAGTGGCTGTGGATGCCGGCACCCCGGTACAGTCAGCTGCATCCGCAGCTGACTGTTGGGGGCGAGTTAGTGGCCCCAAAGGAGGTGGTTCGCAACTTGGGTGTCCTCCTGGATGGTCGGCTGTCCTTTGATGAACATCTGGCGGCCGTCACCAGGAGGGCCTTTTACCAAGTTCGCTTGGTTCGCCAGTTGCGTCCCTTCCTTGACCGGGATGCCTTATGCACAGTCACCACGCCTGGTTACGCCTCGCTGGATTATTGCAATGCTCTCTACATGGGGCTGCCTTGAGGTGCACCCGAGGCTGCAGTTAGTCCAGAATGCAGCTGCGCTGAGTGGTAACGGGAGCCGCTCGTGGCTCCCATGTAACACCACTGCTCCGTAGTCTGCACTGGCTTCCTGTAGTCTTCGGTGCGCTTCAAGATCCTGGTTACCACCTTTAAAGCGCCCATGGCTTAGGACCCGGTACTTACGAGACCGCCTGCTGTTACCTTATGCCTCCCATCGACCAGACGCTCACAGAGAGGGCCTTCTCAGGTGCCGTCCGCCAAACAATGTCGGCTGGCGGCCCCCAGGAGTAGGGCCTTCTCTGTGGGAGCACCAACACTCTGGAACGAACTCCCCCCTAGCTTACGTCAACTGCCTGATCTTCGGACCTTTCGTCGTGAGCTTAAAACATATTTATTCATTCAAGCAGGACTGGCATAAATAGTTGATTTTAAATTGGGGTTTTAATAATATTTTAAATTTTTAAATGTTTTAATTATCGGCCGTATAGTAATAGTTCATTTTAAATTCTTTTAATTGTATATATTCTGTGTTTTTATTTTGGCTGTACTTTGGGAGTCCTTTGGGAGAAGGGCGGTATAGAAATTTAATAAACTAAATAAATAAATAAATGATGAGTACGCTGAAAACCTGATGTATTAGGGATACATCACCATGGAGAGAATCTGTCCATGTGGTCACAAGAAGTCAAAATGACTTGATGGCACATAATCAATCATTACCAAATAATTAGTCTATTCGACTAATATATTATTGCACAACCTAGTTATTTTATCTTAATTTCATTAATATTGATAGTTTTCAGGTTGCATTTGTTTTACATTAAGAATGTACGTAAACCTATAAAGGGCATTTCTTTGTATAGATATTGGGTTCAATTTGTTTTAGTTGTATATATTAGTTTTACCGGGTTGGTTAGTAAGTTGCAAACTAAATCCGTTGGATGGAATTTTGGAACTGTTGTGTTTCATTTAGTTTTGTATGGTGTCTAGGTAAAGGTATGTGATGAATTATTATTATGAAAAAAATATTTTACAGACCAACACAGCTTGTTTTAGTCACCATAGTTGTACAGTGGTGGCCAAAATTGTGGAAACCTTTTGGGAAAAGTGTATTTTCTAAAACTAGCTAATAACACCACCTTTTTTTAGAGTAGTACCATAAAATTATATATCAATGGAAAGATAATTTAATCAAGAATGTAATGCAATAACTTTTATGTAGGACTTTGCTGTTAGAATAGCAGTTACAGTGTAAAGAAGAAAAGTGAAAAACATAGAAAAAAAGAGATATACAAAAATATAGAAAAAACAAAAATTTTCACATCAGTTAATACTTAGTTGGGTAACCTTTAGCATAAATTACGGCCTTACAACATCTTCCCATGGAGTGAACCAAGTCTTTTAGTTCTGCAGCTGTTATAATGTGAAACCAAGATTGAATGATTGCTTCTATTAACTGGGTTTTATTGCTGGGTCACTTCTGACTAACAAGTTTCTTTAGTGGGCTTCATAGATTTTCAATTGGGTTAAGGTCTGGGCTGCTCCCAGGCCATTCCAGCAGTGGAATATGATTATCTTGAAACTCCAAAAAAAAGTGGTGTTATTAACCATCAAACCTCAAAAATACACTTTTCCCAAAATGTTTCCACAATTTTGGCCACTACTGTAATGTCTCTAACCTGATCTGCATACTGTAACTTTCACTCTGGAGCACAACCAGTGGTGGGATTCAAATAATTTAACAACTGGTTCTCTGCCCTAATGATTTCTTCCAACAACCAGTTCACCAAATTGCTCAGAAAGTTAACAACCGGTTCTCCCGAAGTGGTGCGAAGTGGCTGAATCCCACCACTGAGCACAACGTAGAATTTTGTTGACTAAAAATGCATATCCATCTACATCTGCAAAGGAGCCAAAGAAGATAACACACAAACTTTGTAATTGTGCCCTCCAGTTTCTATCATAGGTCTTGACTCCACCCAGTGGCAACATAGAGCAAATAATATCCATTAACTGCAGCCCATCGGCTCAACTATGATGCAGATCAAACTTCATTGTCCTAAAACACACAAAATTGTTGTTGTTGCTTCTACAAAAAAAAAAAAGGATGTTAATTTTTTTCCAGATCAACTTCCGGCATACTTTGTATCAAACTGTTGAGTGTGTTTGTTTTAGTTTGTTTTAGATTTTTAGAATCTTCTTCATCTCAGTTACTTGGAAATTCTTGAAGTTGATTCATACAACAGGTTAATTGAATATACTAAATTAACACATTTTTTGACTTTACACAGTATACTGAATCAAAAATTGAACTTTTATCTCTCCCAATGGTATTGGATTAGGGTTCCTATCATTTTTAGAATCCATTCTGTGTCAAGACATTGAGAAGTTCAATAATATCCAAAAGGCCCCAAACTTTCAATCACTCCCCATAAGATTTACAATGGTTCTAAAATATAATGAGCTTTTGCATGAAATAGTTCCACAGCTTTCCATCCTCAACACTTTTTCTTATCAGTGCTATGATTACCACTAGCTAGTAGTCCTACCCTTCAGAAACTCTAGAACTTTTCATTCTACCAGTAAAGGAAAATATTTGTAGTTCAGTGTTGAAATGAGGGGTTCTTGATGATGATGTTACCTAGTTTGGATAATGAAATGTTTGCAAGAATACAACCAATCTTAGAGGGCACCAAGGTTTCATCCTCCTTGTAAAAAACTGAGAAATCAGCCACTTCGTCTTCATTCTTTTCACCCTGATAAATGTTATGTGCACTGCCCCTGCTGTAATGCCATTCCGCTATTTAATTGTGACAGAGGTTGTATTCAGCAGGTTCTGACCTGTTCTGGAGAACCGGTAGCGGAAATTTTGAGTAGTTCAGAGAACCGGTAAATACCACCTCTGACTGGGCCCTCCCCCATCTATTCTCTGCTTTCTGTGTCCCAGCTGATTGGGAGGAAATGGGGATTTTGCAGTAATCTTCCCCTGGAGTGGTGAGGGAATTTTACGGTATCCTTCCCCTGCCATGCCCACCAAGCCACGCCCACCAAACCATGCCACACCCACCAAGCCATGCCAACAGAACGGGTGGTAAAACTTATGAGATCATAAAGCTCTCACAAGATTTCGTCCCTTGTATCCCAAGCTCTAGCGAATACAATCAGACATACAGTAGTTTGTCAAAACCGTGTGAGAGCTTAGATTAGATTTTTGGCATCTTTCCACGTGACTTCATGCAACAGTCAATTTGGTTGGGGCAGGGTATACATTTGGTAAGTAAATAAATGCAGTTAATAACATTTCCCTACATGTGCTTCTCCCAAGAGATGTAGGTTCAGATGTTTAGTCTGGAAACATTATAGCTGTAATTTTCTTGCATAAAACTATCAGCGCCATTTTGAAGGAAGGAAAGGTGGTTTTGGGTTCCAGGAGAACCATGTTGCTGACTTCTTACTGAAGACTACAACCTGTCATCCAGGATCTCTGAGACAGACCTTGGAGGGCAATCGAAGGATGGAGCCATGTTTGTTAAGAGGTCCAGGGTCTATTCATAAAAACGACAGCCCACTTGTAGCAGCCTCTTCTGAGGCTGATCCATGTGTTTTACAACATAAATTTTCACCCTGCATTAGAGAAGTGGGATGGCTTTATGGCAAGACACAGAGAGAGAAATGTTACATTTGCAAATCAATGAAATGGATGAGAAGATGCAGCCCGCACTGCCAACAGCAAATATGGAGAAAGCAAGCCACTAGCTTATTCTGCCCCAACTAATTTCACTTGGCAAACACCAGGGTGACTTGGCAGAGGCAACAGAATAACATTCATTCCACAATGAGTGAAGAGAGAGATGACATTTGAGACTGCAGATCTGTACAATTTAATATCTTAAAACTATGGCTGCTTTGGAAGTGTCAGGTTGTGTAATGAATTAACAACAATTTATATAACTCACAGCTTTTTTCCAAATAATGCCAGCTGGAAGTGTTTGTGCTGTTAAAATACGTCTTAAAACTTCCTTTCTTCTTTGCATGTTCTAATCTGGGGCATCTATGAAGCACAGAAAAGGTATGTGACTCACACCTAAGTTGTTTTATTGCTTCGTGCTCAACCGCAAGCCACCTAGCCCTATTATAGGTTAGTGCAGGGGTCTGCAAATTTGACTCTTTTAAGTCTTGTGGACTTCAACTCCCAGAGTTCCTCAGCCAGCTTTGGTTGAGTTGAAGTCCACAAGTCTTAAAAGAGCCAAGTTTGCAGACCCCTGGGTTAGTGCGTACTATCCAACACAAGAATTGAAGGACTCCTTCTAGTTCATCCAAACTAGAGCTTATTTATACTAATATAATATCCCAAAATATGAACCAAGACAGATTCTAATGATGTGATATTTATCATCCTTGGATGCCAAATGTCAAAGTCTATGATTTCAGATCTACTATACCAAGTACCCTCTACTAGTCTTGCTTAGTACTATCAGTGGATTTTAAAGAAAATGCTATTATCTAGTACTGTGCATGTGTATTTCAGGGGTCAACAAAACTAGCCATGCAGTTCCTTAGACCTAGATATAGAATCATGGGGCTGGAAGTGACCTTGAAGTTCTTCTAGTCTTACCTCCTGGTGGAGAGACTTTATACCAGGGGTCGGCAACCTTAAACACTCAAAGAGCCACAAAGCTCCTAACTGGAAACCCCCACCCCCATTCAATTCTGAAGCTGACCAGAAGTCCTGTTCCCCCACCATAGAGTCTCCTCCTAGTGCAGCGTCCTTTTTCCTTTACCTGTCCTAACCAAAAACCCTATCAATTGTGGAGCTGACCAGTGACAGAAAGCCGCAGCAGAGGGATGAAAGAGCCACATGCGGCTCCTGAGCCACAGGTTGCTGACCCCTGCTTTGTACCATCCTGGACAAATGGTTGTACAATCTTTCAATAGAAACCTCCAGTGATGGTCCACCCACAATTCCAGGAGGCAAGCTGTTCCATTGATCAATTGTTCTGACTATCAGGAAATGTGTCCTTAGTTCCAAGTCAGATCTCTCTTCGACAAGCTTTCATCCTTGGTTCTTGTCCTACCTTGGAGAATAAGTCAGCCCTTCTTCTCCGTGAGAGCCCCTTCAAATACTGGACGTTCCAATTGTTTGGAATTTAATACTGCAATGTCTCTGTACTGTAAAATATCTCAACGAGGCTTCTGGCACATTTGGGGCCCGTGACGTTAATCGCTTCTGGATGAGACCAAACATTTGGGGTGGTTTAGCATTGCAGATGTTTAAGTCCCCCGTTTCAATTCACAGAACTTCTGAACTCTTTCCCCCAAATGAATCTGTTTCTGCCTACTTTTAGAGTGCAGCCCTCGACATGCAGGAAAAAGCATGATGCAATGAATACTGTTCTGAGCTTGTAGATTCATAAATACTAAACAGCAGATGTTGCTATCTTAGACAAACCATGGCATAGAGGGTGGCAGCATTGTCCAGTGCTTATTACTAACATCAATAAGGGCTGTTGATCTTAAGGATCAACAGCCCTAGCCCAATGTATGTACTGGAAGCAGGGGATGTAATGTATGGGTCCCAACCACGCCATTTATGGACTTTGTTTAATGGTTAGAGTGATGAGTCTTCCTAAACCCCCAGTTGTGCTCAAAGCATTGGGTCTACAATATGTTCTATTTTTAATTTAGCTCTACCAACCAAAATTTATTAAATGGTTTTGCTAGGGCACCCACAAGACTTAGAACAGTTAAGGCTCCTAACCAAAGTGGTGCTTTATTGCCTACATAAATCATAGATAGAGTAGGCAAGGAGAACCATGGATCTCTCAAAGTTGCTGATTTGTGTATAAACATCAGCATCTCCACCATTGGCCAAAATAGCTAAAGCTGTTAAAAGTTCTGGTAGCAGGATCTATTTCCCCATTCTATTACAGAGGTCATCATTCTTCATCAGTTATTCGGTTATGTCCAATCCTTACCCACTCTGTGGATCAGCATTTTCTATGTCCCTCTGGTCTCGCACCACCTCCTTCAGATCTGCCCGAGCCAACCCGAACAGTGGTTAGAATGTAGTATTGCAAGCTAACTCTGCTGACTGCCATCAGTTCAATCCTGACTGGCTCAAGGTTGACTCAGCTTTCCATCCTTCCGAGATAGGTAAAATGAAGACCCAGATTGTTGGGGGCAATGTGCCAACTCTATAAACCGCTTAGAGAGGGCTGGAAAGTATATAAGTCTAAGTGCTGTTGCTTAAGTGCTATTTTTGCAGTCCATGGGATTTGTAATAGTTGCCTCCAGCATCACGATTCACAGATAGCTACCCTTCTCCTATCTGCCTTTTCCAGAGTCCACATTTCACAGCCATAAGAATAGAATGGAATAGAATGGAATTTTTTATTGGCCAAGTGTGATTGGACACACAAGGAATTTTTCTTGGTGCATATGCTCTCAGTGTACATAAAAGAAAAGATACGTTCATCAAGGTACAACATTTACAACACAAATGATGGTCAATATATCAATATGAATCATAAGGATTGCCAGCAACAAAGTTACAGTCATAAGTGGAAAGAGATTGGTGATGGGAACTATGAGAAGATTAATAGTAGTGCAGATTTAGTAAATAGTTTGACAGCGTTGAGGGAATTATTTGTTTAGCAGAGTGATGGCCTTCAGGAAAAAACTGTTCTTGTGTCTAGTTGTTCTGGTGTGCAGTGCTCTATAGCGTCGTTTTGAGGGTAGGAGTTGAAACAGTTTATGTCCAGGATGCAAGGGATCTGTAAATATTTTCACGGCCCTCTTCTTGATTCGTGCAGTATACAGGTCCTCAATGGAAGGCAGGTTGGTAGCAATTATTTTTTCTGCAGATCTAATTATCCTCTGAAGTCTGTGTCTTTCTTGTTGGGTTGCAGAACCGAACCAGACAGTTATAGAGGTGCAAATGACAGACTCAATAATAAGTAGCAATTGGAAAAAATATTGCACGTCTACCTTCCTCAAAATCCAGAAGTTGGGGGAAAAAAATCACTTCAACTCCCCAAATTTTCTTTTGGAGATGTTGACCGGGCGATGAAGCACTTCTTAGGAGTCATCATGGTGGGAATGACTATCCAGAGTATCAGTGTAGCATTGCTCCTCCATAACAGCCAAATGACTTTGAACTGTTTGTGATTTAAATCCTGCATTTCCTTTATTTTCAATTGGCCATATCTCATTAAGAACATAATGCAGCTTGTGAAAACATGTCCTGGAGTAGGATTACTACTGGCCTGGGACTAAGGCTTTTTTAACTAGAGGGAGACTTTCAGAGTCAATTTACAGTAATGTCAAGGAGCAATAAATACGTTGGTGATGGAACAGGGTGGGCAGGAGAGAGATGGGGAACTACATGCTGATAGGAAAACATCAACAAATAAACTTTTTGTGCTAGTAATTAGACACACAAGATTATTATATGTTTAATTGACTAAAGTGACAATTTGGAATTGCATCTAGTTGCATTTAATTGGATTTGGAACCTCCAGAGACGAAGAAACTGAGAGGAGTATTGGAGGAGTTACCATAAAAAGCGAAGTGATTTTCTGAAGTCTGTTAAAGCTTGCATTAATATCCACTTGCACAATAGTTTTTAATATCCTCCCAGCCTAATAAGAGGAACTGGCAGTTGTTACAACACTTGGGATACTAAAGCATATTTAATTAGTTGCAGCATTTGCTATCTCTTTCCCTTCCTCCCATCGGTCCATTCCATAACTACTACTGTAACGTAATCAAAGGTGAACTACATTTGACTTTGCCACAAGGTTGAGCTATTCTCTGACACCATCAACACACCGTGGATCTGTGTGTATATAAATTCTGCCTGTATGCAATACAATGGGTCCCTAAATACTTCAAAGCGAAGCAAAATAAAACATTTTTTGGGAGGGGGAGGTAGACAAAATATTTGCGTATTCACAATGCATGTGGAAACACGTATCAACTGCTAGGAGAATAATGGCTCACATCTTCGCTATCTCATAAGACTGTGTTTCCATGGAGGTTATTGATTATGATAAGCACAGCTATGAAGATAGGCTATTATAAACAGATCCTTTTTATAGAGATGGGCAAAGGAGGTGAGTGGAAGGGAGGGAGGAGCGCCTAGGTCAGCGAACTTTCTTTTTTCCCTCCGGTGCCGAAAGTGCGCACGCTTGTAACAATACACACACACACATGTGACAGCACCCATAATGCAATGTGCACCCTCCTGCACATACACACATGACCCCACCCCATGCTCCCCGTGTATGCACCCCGAACCGCGCATGTACCCCCAGCCCCCTGCACATGCGCTCCGCTCCCTCCCACGCCCCATTTTTTTTAAATTTGAATTTATATCCCGCCCTTCTCCAAAGACTCAGGGCGGCTTACACTGTGTTAAGCAATAGTCTTCATCCATTTGTATATTATATACAAAGTCAACTTTATTGCCCCCAACAATCTGGGTCCTCATTTTACCTACCTTATAAAGGATGGAAGGCTGAGTCAACCTTGGGCTTGGTGGGACTTGAACTTGCAGTAATTGCAAGCAGCTGTGTTAATAACAGACAGACTTAGTCTGCTGAGCCACCAGAGGCCCTGGTTTTGGGCCTGGAAAGCTGCCTGCACCAACCTTTGCCGGCAGGAACGGCCTGCTCCATGCCCAGAAGCAGCAGTGCAACAGCCACCGCCACCAGGGATGAGGGAGCGGCAATGGTGGAGACAGGCGGGCTGGGGCTTCCCTCCCTCTCTGCCCGACTGGCCAGCTCAGGTGCACAGGGCAGCATTTTTTTTACTCTCAGCTGAGATACATTTTTTTTTCCTTTTAAGCTGAGATTGTTTCACTTTGGAAATTTTATTCATCTCTCATTCTCAATACATGTGGGGATTACAAAGGGAATCAGGCAGCCACAGACCAGCAGCCTCTTGGTCTGACGGCCTTGGCCAAATCTCTGCCCCTCAGCCACTTTAGTGACTTCACGACTCCACTGCCCACAGGCTTCCCCAGCCACTTGCCAGCCGGGCTTTCTGCAGGCCACAGCCAGGCAGGGCCCGTCACTGTTTTTCCCTTGCTTGGTGTGTCAGGCACTTGAGCAACCTGGCTATCTCGTGCCGAGAACCACGTTGCCCTGCCACGCTCGCCCAGCTGACTGTGAGTCTTTTGCACATCGCCAGGCCAGAGGGCAACCGGGTACTGGCCCGTTCCCTGGTGAGCTTTCAAAGAAAACTGTTCCTCATTTGAACAGGTCATCTGTGGTTGTGTGCCACCAGCACACAGAGATTTTCCCAGGATAGCTTCTGACTAAGTTAGCCATGTTGTCCAAACACAGCTAGAAATGTTTCTCTAGTTTAGCGAGAGAAAAAGACGAAAGCTGCCCATCAAGTCAGCATGAATTTTTAAATTTAATTTATTTTATTTATTTATTTTGTCAAACACATGAGATAACAGGTATAAGTATAAACATGGACATGAGCACAGGTAATTAGTACAAATAAATGGGACAGTGGGACAGGGACGGAAGGCACGTTGATGTGCTTATGCACACCCCCTTATGGACCTCTTAGGAATGGGGTGAAGTCCAGGGAAGACAGTTTAAGGTTGAAGCTATGGGGATTTGAGGATGTAACAACAGAGTCAGGTAGAGCATTCCAGGCATTGACCACTCTGTTGCTGAAATCGTGTTTTCTACAATCGATTTAGAGCAGTTTACCTTGAGTTTGTATCTACTGTTTGCCTGTGTATTATTGTGGTTGAAGCTGAAGTAGTCATTGACAGGTAGGATGTTGTAGCAGACAATTTTGTGTATTTAGGTCAGACCATAGGCGGCGTAGTTCCAGGTTGTCCAAGCCCAAAATTTCAAGCCTGGTAGCATAAGACAGCCTATTGTGAGCAGAGGAGTGGAGTACTCTTCTCGTGAAATACTTCTGGACCCGTTCAATTGTATTAATGTCTGATATATAGTGTGGATTCCAAGCAGACAAGCTGTATTCAAGAACTGGTCTGGCAAAGGTTTTGTATGCCCTAGTTTGCAATGGTGGATACCCTTTCAGTTATCTCTTATTGCTACACTTTCTCCACTGACAATGGGACAGAGCAAGCGAGGCAATTCATCAGATCAGATTTTGCACAGAAGATTCTTCTATCTTCTGCTCTGGTAGTTCCATGGTTTATGTACCATGGGCCTTTGTGTCATAAGTATTACATTTGTATGTTCCTGTTTCTCTTCTTTACCCTTTAATATATGTTCCATTTTTTTAAATTCTCTTACGCCACTAGAAGCACCATGATTGCTGACTACACGTACTGGCTGTCTGGAGGAAGAGACCAGCATACCAGCAAGCTCATCAAACTGTATTGGCAGGTAAAAATGGATGGCCTAACTAAGAGAGAGATGCCCTCATTGCTCTCCAAACCTAGATGAAGGATTGGTGTTTAAAAGACTGCCAGCTAAGATAGCTCTGGGACTTATCAATCACAAAGCCATTGTATATGGCCGCAACGTATTTATAATGAAGGAGATTTTTTTTCCCTAAGACTAATTTTGGGGGGGGGGGAATCAAGGTTGTTAGCTGTGACACATAATTCAGTTTTACTGAGTATAATAAAATTTCAACATTGATAGACACACTCACACGCATGCATACACATAGAATAGAATAGAATAGAATAGAATAGAATAGAATAGAATAGAATAGAATAGAATAGAATAGAATAGAATAGAATAGAATAGAATTTTATTGGCCAAGTGTGATTGGACACACAAGGAATTTGTCTTGATGCATATGCTCTCAGTGTACATAAAAGAAAAGATACGTTCATCAAGGTACAACATTTACAACACAATTGATGGTCAATATATCAATATAAATCATAAGGATTGCCAGCAACAAGTTATAGTCATACAGTCATAAATGGAAAGAGATTGGTGATGGGAACTATGAGAAGATTAATAGTAGTGCAGATTCAGTAAATAGTTTGACAGTGTTGATGGAATTATTTGTTTAGCAGAGTGATGGCCTTCGGGGAAAAACTGTTCTTGTGTCTAGTTGTTCTGGTGTGCAGTGCTCTATAGCGTCGTTTTGAGGGTAGTAGTTGAAACAGTTTATGTCCAGGATGCGAGGGGTCTGTAAATATTTCCACGGCCCTCTTCTTGATTTGTGCAGTATACAGGTCCTCAATGGAAGGCAGGTTGGTAGCAATTATTTTTTCTGCAGCTCTAATTATCCTCTGAAGTCTGTGTTTTTCTTGTTGGGTTGCAGAACCGAACCAGACAGTTATAGTTATAGAATAAAACATAGATAAAATTCAGTCATACTAGCTTCAGTTCAATTTTTCTGAAGTTCCTTGGAACCTGCACTTTTGCTAGCCAAAACGCTATTCATATAGCAAGTCAAGCATTCTGCTTTGTCAAGAAAATAGTTTTCAGGAAGTTGAATTTTGCAACCAATGGTCTATTTTGCCCTTTCCAAACCATTATATGGAACCAGTTATTTTAGCAGATTTCACATATCACTGAATCGAGTGACATCATTTATTGTAGTAGTTTCAATATATCCAAAAGTAGATTTCAACATGTATTTTGAACCAGAATACAACCACTGTTATTCAATCGTTCAGTTGCTTCCAACTTCTCTTACCTCAATACATATCATTTACCAGGACTGTCAATGAGTAACTCAAAAATGTTTGAGTTTTCATAGGCTCATGCTCATCTCATCCATCTCCTGTCATTTTTTTTTATTTTGTCAAGGATATATAAGATTACAGATAAAAGTGTAAACATGATTATGAATACATGAAATGTATAAACATGATTATGAATACATGAAATGGATACAAATAGAAAGGGAGAGTAGGGCAGGGGCGGTAGGCACGCTGGTGCGCTTATGCACGCCCCTTACAGAACTCTTAGGAATGGGGTGAAGTCAACAGTAGACAGTCTAAAGTTAAGGTTTTGGGGGTTTGGGGAAGAAATGTGCGAGGATCCACAAGATTCCAACACAAGGAGCTAATCAGAGTGTATGTTTAATGTTTAATGTTACTTGCCTATGGATAGGAATCTTGCCAGACTAAACTATTCAGTATGGAACTGCTAGATTAACAGAATAACAGACTTGGAAGGGACCTTGGAGGTCTTCTAATCTAACACAGTGCTCAAGCAGCAGCCTATATACCATTAGCACTATGATGTTTAGGGAGGGTCTCCTTTTAGCCTCTTCATTTGCCAGGAGTTTCAGGGCTAGCTAGCTTTTTCCATCCTCCCCTCAACTCAGTCCAGTTCCCATCACACCTCAGCAGGAATGGGAAGAAAGAGGAAGAATAACAAAACCCATTTTGAACTTGTGTCAGAACATTCAGTGCATGCAGGAAAGGGTGGAGCTTGCAATGTGACCCTGTGATGCTATTTTCATGATTCTGACCAGAGCCACAACTACTGTGAGCCATCATACCAGTGATAGCACTTAACCATCTTGTATTCTGTTGGCCTTTTTTTACAACGGCCTTCAAGTTTTTCTATCCAGTGAATCTTTCACTCACATTATTTATCTAAAATATTTAAGTTCCAGGTTCCTTATTAGTGATTTCAGTCAGCAGTCTGTGTTTACTTCCTCTAATCTTGAATGATTTGTTCTTTTTGTGGCACAAGATACTCTGAGCAATTTTTTTCCAGCACCACAATCCAAAGTGAAGTTCTTCTTCACACAGCCTCTCCGATGACAGTTAGCCATGTGTTATACTGAGAATACCCTGGTCTGGGTATAACTCTTTTTGGTCAATGTGGTATCTCTCTGTTTGTGTTATTATCATTCTCCCAAGTTGCAGAACATATATTTATTTCCTGGCCACCTTCACCATTCCTGTGAATTTTTGAGCTTAGAAAGATAAACCCAGTTACTCCTTCAATGTAACAGAATAACAAAATAACAGCAGGAGAGCTTGAAGGTCTTCTAACCCCCTGCTAGAGCAGAAATCACTATACCATTTCAAACAAGTGGTTGTCCAGTCTTCTTAAAAACCTTGAGTGAGGGAACACCCACAACTTCTGAAGGCAAGCTTTCTTTTTCTCCTATTTGTACTGGGTTGGCATTGCTTGTTGACATAATGTTAGTTTGTTATTGTGATGGTTTTAATGATAAGCAGCAGATTTGTTTGCCCTTACTTATTTCATCCTGAACAAAGCAGTCCTTGCTCCCAGCTATGAAACTAATCTTGTAATGGTATGTAGGAATGATCTTAGGAGGAAGAGATGCTGTCTAGGAGACAGTCAGATAATAGAGGGCATAGCAGGAGGTTATGAACCAGCAGGTTCTGACAGGTTCTGAAGAACCGGCAGTGGAAATTTTGAGTAGTTCGGAGAATCGTCAAATACCATCTCTGACTGGCCCCAGAGTGGAGATTTTGCAGTATCCTTCCCCTGGGGGTGGGAATGGAGATTTTGCAGTATCCTTCCCCTGCCACACCCACCAAGCCACACCACGCCCACCAAGCCACACCCACAGAACCGGTAGTAAAAAAAAAATTGGATTTCACTGCGTAGCCTGCAGTTGCATAAAAGGACTGGGATCCTATGGCATATTTTTCAGCTGCTATATGGGTTCTTTTATTTGTTTGGTTTTCTTATGATGGGTAACCTGACTTTTTTTCCTAATTTGTCTGTTTTGTATAGCCATCTCATAACCGTGATTCTGGGTGGCAAACATATGATTAAAACAGAAGAAAACAAAGCAGCAAGATAAAAATAAATAACAATACAAAGTAATGACAGAGACAATGGTGCCCAAGGACAACTATCTCAATCCATACATCCACAGTCATGTCAAGGGGGAAAAAAGCATACTAACAGATTAATCTAGCCTATAGGCTAAATCCATTTTCTCAACCTTGATAACATGAAGACCTATGGACTTCAATTCCCAGAATTCCTCAGCCAACATGCTGGCCATGGAGTTCTGGGAGTTGAAATCCATATATCTTAAAGCTGCCAAGGTTGAAAAACACTGATCTAGGTCAGTGGTGGGTTTCTAAATTTTTTACTACCGGTTCTGTGGGTGTGGCTTGGTGGGTGTGGCGTGGCTTTGGTGGGCGTGGCTTGGTGGGCGTGGCAGGGGAAGGTTACTGCAAAAATCCCCATTTCCTCCTGATCAGCTGTGACTTGAGAGGCAGAGAATAGTAGGGGGCGGGGCCAGTCAGAATTTTTATTACCGGTTCTCGAACTACTCAAAATTTCCGCTACCAGTTCTCCAGAACTGGTCAGAACTTGCTAAAACCCACGTCTGATCTAGGTCTTCAAGGGCTTTTTTGGATTCACACAGCATGGAAAATAATAAAAATCCTAACAGAGGTCAGCATTAGCAAAAGTTAGCATTGCATACAATTGAATGTCTTATATTTTTAGTTAAAAATGCTATGCCAGCAATTAGGAAATGGATATCACTGTGTTTTCATGAGGCTATCTTTCACTGAGTCATGCTGTTAGTCCAGTTATCATGTCAAGGCTATGAAAACAGCAAACTATTTTCTGTTTTCAGAAGATTTATTTTTCTAGGCAAAGGAGATTTTATTTATAGTATCAAAATACAAGGAAATTTCATTGTTAATTGTTAAAGAGTTGTCTGGGGAGGGGAGAGGCAGAGAAAGAAAGAGCCAAGAGTGAGTCATAGCTATAATTTATACCATTAGAGGGAAGAAGAGGGACGCTTATAGATGAAATTCAGAAAACTGACAAAAGAGCGAGTGAAATAGAAGAGAGTTCATTATACTCTACTCCTTATACCCTGTCTGAACATTTGTCAAAAAGAAGAGGGAAGGTTCTTAATATGGTTGGTGTCAGGATGAATCCAGGCCGGTTTAGCTCACGCTGGTAAAGCCTGTTATTAAGAACACAGTAGCCTGCAATTACTGCAGGTTCGAGCCCGGCCCAAGGTTGACTCAGCCTTCCATCCTTTATAAGGTAGGTAAAATGAGGACCCAGATTGTTGGGGGGGCAATAAGTTGACTTTGTAAAAATATACAAATAGAATGAGACTATTGCCTTATACACTGTAAGCCGCCCTGAGTCTTCGGAGAAGGGCGGGGTATAAATGTAAACAAAAAAAAAAAAAAGATAGCAGGAAGTGGAAAAAAATGCTTGTGCAGCAGCGAGGCAGTGAAAAATAGGTTGTGCAAAACTTTGAGACCCAATGAAATGTCTGCTGAGTAAACCTATTGAAGCCAATTTGTGTGTCATAGCAAAGACCAATGCAGTGAAACAAATCAGGATGCTGCAATGAATCCACTGCAAACTCACTGACTTTTCTGATGATTCTGGGATTCTTATCAGCAATGATGCTGGCAAGGCTCCAACTAATGAACCCAAGCAAATCAGAAATCTGAGGCTAAAATCCTCCTCAAAGAACTTCTTTATTGAGTACATCATATCGGCACTGCTTAAAGGAAAACCAACTCTAAATTATTCCCGCAGTTTCAGTATAATTAAAATAGGAACTAACCCCATCCCCAAGTGTCACAGGTCACATTGGCCAATTAAATCAATTGATGGGCTCTCCAGGCAGTCTTTCCCCGACCTTATCTGTTACCAGTACAGGTGAGCTTGGTTCCCATGAGAAAGATCTCTGTTGTGTCTAGTAAGGCGTTCCAACCTCCTTCCCCCTTTCCCCATCTGTGTGGCAACTGAGGAACAGAAAAATGGCTTCTGCCAGGTTCGGTTCAAAGTTGACAGATGCAAGTTTACTTCTCTGTATAGGAAAAGCTAAGGAGCTTAAGCAGTTAGGTGGAACTCATCTACTTTGACATGGACATGAGTGCTGTGCCATTGAATTTTATCGTCTCATTAAAATTGGAGCCTATCTGAGTTTCGCTGGGGTGTGATGACTGATTCACGCTTCTTTCACTTTCTGAACAGGGGCAATCATAAGACTTCACTGCTCGCTAATGGTATATCTTATGCTGATCCAGCCCACAAAACTGGGAATTCAAAGTTGGAAGCTCCATATATCACTCATAGTTGACCAGTCCAGAACACACTCCTGGACCAGTCTTAAAAGTTCTGCATTATCTGGGGGCAAGTTTAAGTTTCTCAGCAGGGAGTGAATGGGTGCCAGGCTAAAGCGGTCATGTTGCAAACATTTACTACTTTTAAGAGAAGAGGTAGGAATAGCAATACCAATAGACTTATATACCATTTCATAGTGCTTTACAGCACTTTCTAAGTGGTTTAAGGGACGTGGTGGTGTAGTAGGCTTGTTGATCGAAAGGTCGGCAGTTCAGCGGTTTGAATCCCTAGTGCAGCGGTTTGAATCCCTAGTGCCGCGTAATGGAGTGAGCTCCCATTACTTGTCCCAGCTTCTGCCAACCTAGCAGTTCGAAAGCACATAAAATATGCAAGTAGAAAAATAGGGACCACCTTTTGTGGGAAGGTAACAGCGTTCCGTGAGCCTTTGGCATTTAGTCATGCCGGCCACATGACCACAGAGACCTCTTCAGACAGTGCTGGCTCTTTGGCTTTGAAATGGAGATGAGCACCGCCCCCTAGAGTCGGGAATGACTAGCACGTATGTGCGAGGGGAATCTTTACCTTTACCTAAGTGGTTTAAAGAGGCAGCATAATGCTCCCAACAATCTGGGTCCTCATTTTACCGACTTCATAAGGATGGAAGGCTGAACCGGTCAGGATCGACCTACTTGTAGTTGACAGAATTAGCCTACAATACTGCATTCTAATCACTGTCCCACCATGGCTTTTCACCACAACTGAATACCACAAAGGCCATGTTGATTATACCATCCTCCATTCCTAAAGCTTTTCTATTTTTGTGGCACTATAGTCCACTGTGCCAACCTTCTTCTGGTTATTGCGATGAAGACACAACTTTGATATAGTAGAATACTGCTTAGAAGACACCTGACCCATCACAAGACCCTCACCTGACATGATCCTCATCTAACATGACCTCTCCATCACAAGACCTACTGACCACACCAAGCCCATATAAGCAGAAGAACACCGACACTGTCATCCCTTAAATTCAGCTCAAGATGCTACTTGGCCTGGTAACAATTTGCCAATGTGCTTTGCCCAAGTCAGCTGTCAGCCCTTCCAGGTCAACCAGTCACGAAACGCAACTAGATGAGCTCATTCTACTTCATTGCCAGCATATATTAACAAAATCTTTCATGTCTGAAGGTGCAAATCTCCCATTGCTTCTCTTCATCTGTCCTTCAAGGTCATTTTCATATACCGTCACACCAGCACTCCACTGAGGCTAGTCATGAGCTGATTCTGCCTCAGCACAAGCCAAACCTGCAAACCGTCTTTGTCAACCTTCTTGGCACTTCACAGAAAAATAGTGATCGGAGCCAGCAAGACTACCCTTCTCTACTAGGGCACATTAGCTGGCATTCTTCATGTAGCATGCCAAGCCTAGCATTCAGAAAAATAAGTAGAAAGGGAGAAGGAACCTATTTTCTGTGGTCTTTTGATAGTGTTATTGGAACAAAAAGCTTGTGATGAAACTGTTGAGGACATCCAGCTGAAAGCTGTCAGGAGAATTGTCTCTAAAGATTTGTTTATGTATTTATTTATGCATTTTAAATTAAATTATTTGCTTCAGTTTATATGGCCACCCACTTGCAAGCGATTCTGGGCAACTAGTAAGAATCGGGAAAATGCAGAAAAATGAAAAAGAACATAAAAGAACATTTGTAAAATCTACTATCCCTACTGTTTTCATCATCTTAGTCTGCCAAAAACAAAGAAAAAAAATAAGAAAAGCAGCTTTAGGGTTTTTGATGGTTTCCCATTATACCTTACCGCCATTTTTTCCTCCCAAATTCAGTCTCTGTTGAAGTCAAACTGAATCAGTTGGTCCTCAAATTTAGAAATGTAAATTTAAACCGAATCATAGCTTTCAAAGATCAAGGATATTCATACCCAGCAAGTAAAGACTTGTTGGATAAGAGAGAAAGTAAAGAATGCACTTAAAGTTGGAAGTTCCATATATCAAGAACGGTAAATACAGGTAGTTCTCCACTTACAACCACAATTGAGCCCAACATTTCTGTCGCTAAGCAAAACAATTGTTAAGTGGGTTTTGCCCCATTGTATGACTTTTTTTGCCACAGCTATTAAGTGAACCAACTGCAGTTGTTAAGTGAGTAACCCAGTTGTTAAACGAATCAGCTTTCCCGTTGACTCTGCTTGTCACCTTTGCTTCGCAAAAGGTGATCACATGACCCTGAAACTCTGCAACCGTCATAGATATGAGTCAGTTGCCAAGCACTTGAATTTTGATCATGTGACCATGGGGATGCTTCAACGGTCATAAGTGTGAAAAATGGTCATACGTTGCCTTTTTTCAGTGCTATTGTAACGTCAAACAGTCACTAAATGAACTGTCGTAAGTCAAGGGCTATCTGTATAATTCAACAAAATTAAATATTTAATGGGATGTAGTGATCCCATTACTAAGGGAGTGTACTAAGGGATTACTAAGATTACTAAGATTACTAAGAGTGTACTAAGGGAGTGTATTAAGGGATGTAGTGATCCCATTACTAAGGTGGCTCAGGGGCTAGGATGTTGAGCTTGTCGATCGAAAGGTCGGCAGCTCAGTGGTTCGAATCCCTAGTGCTGCTGTGTAACGGGGTGAGCTCCCATTACTTGTCCCAGCTTCTGCCAACCGAGCAGTTTCGAAAGCACGTAAAATATGCAAGTAGAAAAATAGGGACCACCTTTTGTGGGAAGGTAACAGCGTTCCGTGAGCCTTTGGCATTGAGTCATGCCAGCCACATGACCATGGAGATGTCTTTGGACAGTGCTGGCTTTTCGGCTTTGAAATGGAGATGAGCACCGCCCCCTAGAGTCGGCAACGACTAGCACGTATGTGCGAGGGGAACCTTTACCTTTAGTGATATCTGTCTGAATTTAAAGGTCCAAATCTAGTTATATAAAGTTAGAAAGACACAACTAGGAAAAGGATAGGGTGGCAATAAAGAAGATTTCTAGCTGCCCAAAAGACAGAAGTTAATATCTAGCATCTTGATAAATCTGCAACTGTCAATACTAGATAAACATGATATAAATTAAACCTCAGACTATTGAGAAACACATGACATGACCCTCACCTGACCCATCACAAGATCCTCACCTGACATGGTCCTCATCTAACGTGACCTCTCCATCAGAAGACCTACCAACCACACCAAGCCCCTATAAGCAGAAGAACACCGACACTGTCATCCCTTAAATTTGGCTGATGATGCTACTTAGCCTGGTAACAAAACGTTCGGAAATCAACCCACAAACTCGAAGAACAAACCTCCACCCTCATTGAGAAACAGTTGATAAGCGTTGCCTTGAATGGGATATGGAAGTTGTACAGAGAGATTGTAAAGAAAATGGGACAAATTTTCCCAACTAAAACTGGAAAGATTGGCGAAGTCCACAAAGATTACTGAAGTTCCTTGGTGGCTTTAAGATATGTAAACCTCAACTCCCCAAATTCCTCGGACAGCCTGAATTGAAATTCAAACATCTTAAAGCTGACAAGGCTGAGAAACACAATATTAGGTAACATTTCCAGGCCAAATAACATCTTCTAAGCCAAGGTACAATTGGAAAAAGAAGGAAATGAACTGGTATTCTATTTTAATTTTTCCTTTAATCCCAATAAAAGCTGGGCTTGTTCAAAAGTACTGTGGCCAGCTTTAATTTTTCTGCGATACCCGTTTAGAAGTCTATAAAGACCAAGTTCTATTTGCATTATTACATTTGGAGACCTGCCATTTCGTTCAAAGTAAACAGTATTTCAGGGTCTGAAAGCATTTATTAATATACTGTCTCAACGTTAAGGTAATGCCAAAAATAAGATGTCATATCTGTGCATGCCTATGATTCTGTGTAACCAAAGCAACAGTGCTGATTATAGACTCTTTTATGCTAGCGAACCAGAATTCAGAATAACTTCAGAATTCTTTTATTAAAAAATTGCACTTAGCTACTGAGAAATATACGGCAGGCTTGAGAAAGACGTGGAAAAGGACTTTAACACTAGGAAAATGTATGTTTAATTGTCACATGTCATGTGTGCATGATTTTAATAGAACGGTAAAACATTTTTGTCGAAAAAGTTAAAAAAAAATACTTTTTTTGGCTGTTGTTCGGGTGCTTTTTTTTAGTGGAATCAGTACAGGTGGTCCTCGACTTACAACGGTTCACTTAGTGACCGTTCAAAGTTACAACGGCACTGAAAAATGTGACTTATGGCCATTTTTCAAAGGTCCAACCTTTGCAGCATCCCCAGGATCACGTGATCAAAATTCAGATACTTGGCAAGTGGTTCATACTTATGATCACTGCTGTGTCCCACTATCATGTCATCAACTTTTGCAACCTTCTGCCAAGCAATGTCAATGGGGACGCCAGATTCCCTTAGCAACCAAGGTCCTAACTTAGGAACTGCAATGATTCATTTAACAACTGTGGCAGGAAAGATCATAAAAAGGAGCAAAACTCACTTAACAAATATCTCACTTAACACCAGAAATTGGGGGCTCCATTGTGGTCGTAAGTCGAGGACTACCTGTAATGGGTTAGTCTGAAGAATGGATATTTAAGCCTGTAACATCATTGATTTACGGTACACTACTCTCAAATAATGACACTTAGTCTCAGTTGGTTTTACTATTTAATCCTTCATTCAGTGACAGTCACTAAATGAACCATTGTAAGTCGAGGGTTACCTGTATTATGGCATATCCTTTATTTCCTTCCGTCTCCCTTTCCTTTCCAGCCATAATACTGACTTGTCCTCATTCTTCCAAAGTTTTTTTTTTTTTTTTTTGGTGATAGGGGATCCATCATATTCCTTTTTAAGCTGTGTGGTTGATTAATTACCAGTTTGGTTATTTTTCTACCTGTCCTGTTTCCTTATCAACGTTGCCTAGATCCTCTTCCTGCCTCTCAGATTTTCTTTCGGCATATTCTACATCATAAAAAGATCCATCCGCTAAAGGTCTTTTCCCAAATCGATAAGTTCAGATGGATAACAGAGCAATCTGATTTCTCCCAAAGGTGCTTTTTCAAGAGGCAACTGGACTTTCTGGTTTTTCTTTGAAGACGTTTCACTTCTCAGCCAAGAAGAGCTGAAGAAGCTTCTTGGATGAGAATTGAAATGTCTGCAAAGAAAAACAATAAAGTCCAGTTGCCTCTTGAAAAAACACCTTTGGGACAATCATGACCTGGTTGACTGAGAATCTTCATAGACATAAATCTGATTTCTGGCTCATATCCCAGATTAAATTGGTTTAGGTTTAAATAAGAGG
The DNA here is from genome assembly GCF_028640845.1 of Ahaetulla prasina. Taxonomy (NCBI): domain Eukaryota; kingdom Metazoa; phylum Chordata; class Lepidosauria; order Squamata; family Colubridae; genus Ahaetulla; species Ahaetulla prasina. The sequence goes on along the minus strand of NC_080544.1, from coordinate 95,659,376 downwards.
GCCATTGTCTACCATTGCAATCTGGATTCCTTCTATTCCTTCTAGTGAATAAGTGCCTACTTCTTTCCACATCATGCCTTCTGCTTACTGGGGGTTTTTTCCCCCCTTTCTTCAATCCAAAATACCTTACCGGGGTCAATCTAAAATATGTTGCTTTTTTTGAGACAAAAGGCAAGATGGTGCCACCTCCTCAACCACCTACTCCTTTCCATATATAGATGCTGATGGGGTGGACAGGTGTGTCTTAATTCAGCACCAGCAATAGAATAATCAGGGACAGCGGGTAAACAGATTTCTTTCATGCCTGAACACAAGTTTACCCCACATTGTATGTTTCAATTTTATCTGAACAAAGATACATTCCCCCATCAAAATCAGCATTTCCCCCAGTGTTGCAATGATGCGCGTAATGGAGAAAATCCACAGTCCTGCTGCATGTATAGAACCAACCAACTGTACAGGTAGTCCTTGACTTATGGTCACAATTGGGCTAGGGAGTTCAGTCATAAGTAGATGTGGTGGTCAGTCAAGGCACTCATGTGCCAACATTTTTCATAGTAATAGTTTAAGTAAAACACAGTACCAGTGTAGTGAATCACACAGGTTTTTTTTTTAGTTTTTTTTTTATTTACATTTATATCCCGCCCTTCTCCGAAGACTCAGGGTGGCTTACAGTGTATAAGGCAATAGTCTCATTCTATTTGTATATTTACAAAGTCAACTTATTGCCCCCCCAACAATCTGGGTCCTCATTTTACCTACCTTATAAAGGATGGAAGGCTGAGTCAACCTTGGGCCGGGCTTGAACCTGCAGTAATTGTAGGCTGCTGTGTTCTAATAACAGGCTTCTTTACAGCCTGAGCTACCACGGCCCATGACCACAGTTGAGGGTTATTTGCTTAATCCTTTTTTTTGAATGGGCAATTTTGGCAGAAACCAGCAAAAAAAAAAATCAATCAAAGTTACGTGACCACGAGATGCTGCAATCTGGTCAGAAGTGTGGGCCAGTTGCCAAGTGCCCAACTATAAAAACCATGATGTGACCAGGGAATGGGGGAAGCACCATATTTGATGAAGATTAGAAATGGTTTGCAGGCCATCAAGAACCTATTCCATGGATGCTGTAACTCTCAATTGTCTTAAAACAATGGTCATAAGTTGAAGACTATCTGTAACTGCTTGCTTGTTTCTTTCAGCCAGTTTTTTCCAATGCCTTTTGTATCTCTAGAACAAGGGTATCAAACTCACGTTGTCACAACATCACGTGACGTATCACAACTTTTTTCCCTTTCTCTAAACCGGGCGTGGGCGTGGCCAGCACATGACACATCTTGCCTGCGAGTTTGACACCCCTGTTCTAGAGTAGTGCTTCTTAACCGTGGCAGCTTTAAGATGTGTGGACCTCAACCCCCAGAATTCTTAAAATAATCAAGATTGAGAAACACTGCTCTAAATCTATCAACCTGTGCTGGCAGGAGTAATATTATACTGAAAAAGCTACCTTTTTTTGCATATAAAGTATCCCAGATTCAATCCAATCCTGATCAAAATTCAAACGCTTGGCATTTGGTTCATATTTATGATAATTGCAGAGTCCTGGGGCTATATGATCTCCTTTCGCGACCTTTTGACAAGCAATTTCAGAAGGGGAAGCCAGATTTACTCAACAACTGTGTTAGTAACTTAACAGCAGCAGCAATTCACTTAATAACTGTGGCAAGAAAGGTTGTAAAAATGGACAAAACTCACTTAACAACCGACTTACTTAGCAACAGAAATTTTAGGCTCAATGGGAGTCATAAGTCAAAGACTACCTGTATAGAGCATTATACAGATCCTTTCCCAAACCATCTCTGACCATGGTTGAGGATGGAAAGGACAGTCGTCTCTGTAGCCTTGTCAAAGTGTTTTGTCAATTTTATTTTTTATAAGTCTAGATTGTTTACACAGGATCTGAGTCCCCGAGCATTTTTCATGCATTCTAAGCATCTCTTTGTAAGTATGGATGACTTACACAGGGTTTGTTTGATGAAAGCTTCTCTTCTTTTGTTCTGGAAAAAGAGAACGAATCGGAGTCATAAGAAACCTTTTCTGCAGAACGTTGGCAGCAGTGTGGAAATCCTTGGCATTGTGCTTCTTCTCAATGGATGGCACAGACTCTTCCCGCCTTCTGTTCCATAGGTGCTGAGAGCGTCCCATTGTTTGCTAATTGGATATCTTGCCCACTTATTTCCAAAGCAGGAAAACACAAACAGCTACACTGATTTCACTGATCCCAGGCCAGCTATATCTAATCTGGATATGCTAGACAAGTACGTGCAATAAGCAAAGCCAACTGGAGGGTAAGAAGGGGATTTTGGAGACAATCTCCATTGGCACTATGGAGCAATATTACAGTTTCTCATGACCACCACACTATTTTTATTCCAGAAGTAAAGTGAAATGGCTAGTTACTGGCTCAATTCACACAGCATACTAGGCTAGGATAAAATGATAATTTGTGATTCAGTTCAACCTACCTATTGCTTTAACATCTTTTTTTATTATTATTTCATTTTGTCACAGCAGTATACACAAACATCAACATAAGAAAATCAACACATTATAAAAGAAATATATATATATATAAGCAAAAGTATGCAACAACCATGTTAATTTGTTATAATGAAAGGGAACAATAGGACAGGAACGGTAGGCACATTTGTACTTTTATGCATCTTGTGTGAACAACACCATCAACTTTAGCATCCTATATTGAAGATGGGAAGAGTTGAAGATGTGTAGAGTTCAACTTTCAGAATTCTTCAGCCAACCATGCTGACTGGGGAATTCTGGGAGTTGAAGTCCACAATCTTAAAGTTGCTAAATTTGACAATTTCTACCAACCTGTCTTCCATTGAGGACCTGTATACTGCACGAGTCAAAAAGAGGGCTATGAAAATATTTACAGACCCCTCGCATCCTGGACATAAACTGTTTCAATTCCTACCCTCAAAACGACGCTATAGAGCACTGCACACCAGAACAACTAGACACAAGAACAGTTTTTTCCCGAAGGCCATCACTCTGCTAAACAAATAATTCCCCCGACACTGTCAAACTATTTACTAAATCTGCACTACTATTAATCTTCTCATAGTTCCCATCACCCATCTCCTTCCACTTATGACTGTATGATAGTAACTTTGTTGCTTGTATCCTTATGATTTATATTGATATTGATTGTTTTCTGATTGCTTATTTGTACCCTATGACTATCACTAAGTGTAGTACCTCAGAATTCTTGACGAACATATCTTTTCTTTTATGTACACTGAGAGCATATGCACCAAGACAAATTCCTTGTCTGCCCAATCACACTTGGCCAATAAAAAAAATCTATTCTGTTCTGTTCTGTTCTGTTCTGTTCTGTTCTGTTCTAACACTGGACTACATTGAACCAGGAAACCATTTTACCTTGACCTATGCACTGATCTAAAATGTTTCTGGCATCTTCTATCATATCAAAAAAGGATTTAGGCAGCTTTGCATGTGCAGGTATCTTCTTGGAAGAAATTCTCTTGTCCTTTCGTGTATCTATTACTCCATTCCAATCTCCCAATATAATGCACGATTTATAATCCCATAGATTCAACTTATCATATAACATTCTATAAAATTTTTCTTGTTGCTGATTGGTATCTTCTATCTATGATAGAAGATTTTGAATTAAGAGATGTATGGAGACTGCGAAATTTGGAGGAAAGAGACTATACTTTTTTCTCTGATAGGCATCAATCCTTCTCACGTATTGATTTTATTTTAATTTCTAATGATTTGCTTTTTAGAGTGAAGAAAACTAAGATATTTCCAAGATGTTTGTCTGATCATAGTCCTGTTTGGATGGAATTGCAATATGGAAAAGAGGGTAGAAGAACTTGGAGATTAAATGAAAATTTGTTTAGATATCAGGATAATGTAAATCAATGTAAAAAGCAGATGAAAGAATTTTTTGATTATAATTTGAATAATGAAACATCGATAGAAATGGTTTGGGACTCCAGTAAAGCCTTTATGAGAGGTGTATTAATATATCTTAATAATAGACAGAGAAATAAGCAACAAAGACAGCGTAGGTATTTAGAAGAGGAAATTTATAAGAAACAACAATTATTAATACATAATCCACATGATCAAAAACTTAAAGATGCAATAAAGTTACTACAGAATCAATTTAATATGATAATGGCTGATCAGGTGGCAACAAATATACAATATGCCAAACATAATACTTTTGTAACGCAAATAGACCTGGTAGGTGGTTAGCATATACTTTAAGGAAAAGACAAAACAACGTACTATAGAAAAATAGAATACAAAGGTAAAGAGAGATATCAACAGGATAAAATTAAAAAGCTTTTTAGAATATTATACAAATTTATATCTTAAAGATAATATATTGAATAGGGATATTGATAATTATTTGAAGGAATATAAGGTTAAAATTTAACTTTAGAACAAACGGATGAATTGAATCGGCCTATAACCTCGGAAGAAATTATTTTGGTAATTAAACAATTAAAATGGGAAAACTCCTGGTACAGATGGGCTCACAGTTAGTTATTATAGGAATTTACAGGATGAGATGTTAGGTCCACTTAAGGAATTATTTAATCAGATACAACTAGGAGAATTCCCCTCATGGAGAACCTCTTTTATTTCATTGATACCAAAAGAGGAACAGGATTGTTCTAAACCTGGGAATTATAGGCCAATCTCACTTTTAAATAATGATTATAAGATTTTGTTAAAATAATAGCTAATAGATTAATGTTGATTCTGCAGCGAAGAATTCATAATGATCAATCTGGATTTATAAAAGGGAGACAGATGAGGAATAATGTTAGGCAGATTGTTAATTTACTGGAGTACTTAGAAAAGAAAAAATTTATTCCAGCAGCATTTATTTTTCTCGATGCAGAGAAAGCTTTTGATCGATTGCATTGGGATTTTTATTTAAATTAATAGAAAAGATGCAATTTGGAGATGGTTTTTTAAGAATAATTAGGGCAATTTATGGAGAGCAAACAGCACAGATTATAATCAATGGTAGCTTAACAGAACCTTTTAAGATTGCGAAAGGAACAAGACAGGGATGTCCTTTATCACCATTATTGTTTATTTTAACTCTAGAACCATTATTGGAGAAAATACGAAGTAAAGGAGATAGAGGAATTAGAGTTAGACAGTATGAATATAAGTTAAGAGCTTTTGCAGATGATTTGGTGATTACTTTAACAAACCCTATAAATTCTAGTAAATCTTTGTTGGAAATAATTGATCAATATGGGAATGTCTCAGGGTTTAAGGTAAATCAGAAAAAGACAAAAGTGATAATAAAAAATATGGCCAGACAACAGAAAGAAAAACTAGAGGAAGTAACAGGATTTGAAATTGTAAAGAAGGTTAAGTACTTAGGGGTTTATATTACGTCATCAAATGTGAAATTGTATAAGAATAACTATGAGGTTTTATGGCAAAAAGTTCAGAAGGAGTTGATTGTTTGGGAAAATTGCAATTATCTTTGCTGGGAGAATTGCTGCTATTAAAATGAATGTTTTACCTAGATTTTTATTCCTCTTTCAGATGATACCAATAATTAAGAAAGATAAGAATCTTGAGGAATGGCAGAAGGGAATTAACAAATTTATATGGGAAGGTAAAAAAGCTAGGGTTAAAATGAAAATAATTCAAGATTCTCGGAAAGGGAGGTTTAAAATGCCTAATTTTAAATTATATTATGAAGCAGCTGCTCTCTGCAATAAGTGATTGGTTTAATTTAACAGAGGACAGAATTTTGAATATAGAAGGTTATGATTTGCTATATGGATGGCATGCATATTTAATTTATGACAAAAAGTGGATAAGGCCTTTAAAAATCATGTGCTAAGAAATGCCCTTCTGCGTGTTTGGAAAAATACTCTTATAAACTAAATTATAAGGTTCCTATATGGGCAAGTCCTAGACATACAGTAGAAAATATAAACATAGAACAGAATCAGGAAATGATTACATATAAAGATCTTTTGTATACTGAAAGAGGTAATTTGCAGTTAAAATCTCTGCAAGTATTACGAGAGGAAGCGAAAAATTATACTTGCTTTCAATATGAGCAACTACGTGCTAGATGGAAGGAGATCAGAAAATTGGTATAGAGCAGAACGAGGAAATTTGGTAAAGCAAATTAGAAATCAGTCTCAGGAGCATATAAAGAGATTGTATAATGTGTTACTTGAAATAGATTCTGAAAGGGACTTGGTAAAGGACTGTATGATAAAGTGGGCACTAAATTTTCAGGAGCCAATATTATTGGAAACGTGGGAAAAATTTGGGTTAGAAATGTTAAATTCACGAGGCACAGAATCTGAGGAAAATTTTATAAAATGTTTTATAGATGGCATCTAGATCCTAAAAAATTATCGTGTATGTATCCAGAAATGCAAGCAAAATGTTGGAGATGTAATTGTGATGACGCTACATATTTTCACATTTGGTGGACTTGTAAGGACATAAAGGCCTTTTGGATAAAAATTTGGTGGATTTTACAAAATGTTCTGAAAAAGAAGATAAAGTTCCTGCCGCAATTTTTCTTGTTGGGAATTATTACGGATTGTACAGTAATTGAGACTAAATTGATTTTAAATCTAATAACTGCAGCAAGATTACTAATAGGACAATATTGGAAGAAAAAAGAAGTACCAACAATAGAAGAATGGATATTGAAAGTTGCCAATTTGGCTGAGATGGCGAAGATATCAGCCTTTTTGAAAGACAATACGCAAGAAAGATACTTAAAGGAATGGAAAAAATGGATTGACTATATTCAACGTAGATATCAGACTAAGAGTTATCAGACTGTTTTGAATGATTATGATGTATTATTTTGATTGCTTTTGGGGAAGTTAGGAATTGATGATTGTAGGGTATAATTAAGTTGGGACGAAAATTTTTAGCATATGTTTGTTTTATTTTAACTATACCTTGTGCTCGTTCCGGGAAGTCGGGGAGGGTTGCGAAGGAGGGGGGAAAGGGGAAAAATTTTGTAAAATTTTTGAATAAAAAAAAAATAAATAAAAAAAAAATAAAATGTTTCTGGCATGACTCTACAATAGGAATATTGCAATGAGTGCAATTTTGTGAGCATGTAGGGCATATGCTTACAAATGGTTGTTATGGTGGATTTGTCTATTCAGAAAATGACTTCCCTACAACCAGAAATCTATCAAAAAATGAATTAGCTTTGTAGAATCCAGGTAGTTCTCAACTTACAACCATTAATTTAATGACCATTCAAAGTTACAACAATGAAACGGTGACTTATGACTGTTTTTCACACTTACAAATATTGTAGCATCCCATGGTCATTTGATCAATATTCAGACACTTGGCAACTGGTATGTATTTATTATGGTTTATTTATTTATTTTTATTTATTTTTTTATTTGTCATAACAGTATATATAAGCATAAGCATGAAATAACTATACGATATATAAGCATATATATAAGCATAAGCATGAAATAACTATACGAATTGGATACAGTCAAAGGGAACATTAGGACAGAAATGGTAGGGACGCTGGTGCTCTTATGCACGCCCCTTACAGACCTCTTAGGAATGGGGTGAGGTCAATAGTAGATAGTCTGTGGTTAAAGCTTTGGGGATTTTGGGAAGAGACAACAGAGTCTGGTAGTGTTGTGTCTTGCCCGCCCTCAGAGCAGCCGGGGCCTTCTTACCTGCTCCCCAACACTGAGGAATGTATGCCTTCCGGCCCAAGTCCTGGCTCCATGCCCCCACAAACTGCAGAAGAAGGAGCATCTCCCTGCCCCAGCCCTGACTCCATGCCCAGGCAAACGGAGCAGCTAGACCCCTCCCCCTCCTCCACAGCAGGTGAGCCTGAGGAGGTTTACTCAAGAACAGCTGATTGGGTGACCTCGCATCAGAAGATTGGAGGCGGAGGCAACAGAAAGGACAGGCCTTAATGAGTGCTGAGTCATGGAGCCACACCCCATGGCCTATATAAAGGAGCTACTTTCTGGCAGTCTCTGAGTCAGGCAAAAGTCAAACTTATCTTGCTGAAGTCACTTACTGGTCTCCTGCCTGCTCTGAGGACTTTGCTAGGACTTTGGGCAGAGCTGCAGAGGCAAGCCTGATTCGGATTTCCCGGACCCAGCCGTCAGCGGAGGAGTGGGACACGACAGGTAGTGCATTCCAGACATAACAGTCAGTGATGGGATCCTGCTGGTTAAACAACCAGTTCAGTGATCATGTGTTGCGTGTGTGCATGCCTGACGCACACTTTGCACGAGTGCACAGTTTTGACAAAACTAAACTTCCGTGTTACTTCTGGGGGCTAGCACAGCTGAGGCACAGCAATCTGCTCTGCCGCACGAATCAGCTGAGAAGGTAAAGGTAAGTAAAGCACACAGGGGCGGGCGGGCGGGCCCACCTGATCGTTGGAGCGAACTGGTTCACTCCCAGCTGATCATCAGAGCTACTAGTACACCCGAACTGGTCCGAACCTGCTGAATCCCATCCCTGATTGCAGTGTCCTGTAGTCATGTGATCACCATTTGTGACCTTCTGACAAGCAGAGTCAATGAGGAAGCCAGATTCACTTAACACTGTGTTATTAACTTAACAACTGCAGCAATTCACTTAACACCTGTGGCAAGAAAGGTCACAAAATGGGACAAAACTCACTTAACAACTGTCTTGCTTAGCGATCGAAATTTTGGGCTCAGTTGTGGTCGTAAGTCAAGGACTATCTGTACTCTTCACCATTACAGTGCAACCCAAAGGCACAACTACAAACAAATGAAAGGAAACCTAGTACTTTAGGGTGCACCGAATTTCTATGTCTTCATTTTTAATTTAAAGAACTTTTAAAACTCAGGAAACTGGGAAAAAGAAGCCTGGCAGGTATTATTGGATAGTAAAAGGGGGATTGGGGAGACAAGGAAGGAAATACTTGGCAGGTATTGGCTAGGAGCACATTGGCACAAGCAAGCAGCATCTTACTTACCTCTTATCTATAGTTATCCACATCACATTAAAGGTGTGATTACAGAAGCTATTCTCATTTGTGATGGAGCTAATATCCCCATGTAAACAAACTGCTGCTCTTCATTTCTGCTAACTGTGGAGGAACGTGCCCTGTTAACAAATTTTTCCGCCACATCCTCTTAATGTCTCCAGCTCATGGATGAAGCAATTTAAGATCATATTTAAGTGTTCCCATTTTAAAGTTATTGCCGCCTCCTCCTCCTCCTCCTCTTGCCATGGATATATTTGGCAGTTTACCAATGAAGTGATTGCTAACATGGTTATGAATTACAATCAGCCTACACATCCTTTTGGTCACTTTAGGCCAGTGATGGCTAACCATTTCTGGACCAAGTGCCCAAAGCATGTGCATGCACATGCAAATGCATGCCCACATGCCCGAACCCCCAAAATGTAATGTGCACATGGCCCCCACACATGCACACAGCCCCCACGCACATGCGCGGCAGATACCCAAAGACCAGCTGGCCGGCAGGAGGCACATACACATGCGCAGTGGAACTGAACTGGGGTGATGGCTCACATGCCATCAGAGAGGGTGCTGCGTGCCACCTCTGGCACACGTGCCATAGGCTCACCATCGTGGCTTTAGCCCGTTGTGACTTGCTGGGAACTATCCTACCTTGATTATTTTGACCATACTTCTACAAAGGCAACTTCAGTATCTGTATAATGCAGAACTGGTGCTTTCCATAGCATTTGTCACTTTGAAAATTTTTGTGATTTTTACAGTGCTTTTAATTTATCTATCTATATTGTATGAATTCTGTTTTACGTTGGCTGTGAATCACCCTGAGTCCTTCGGGAGAAGGGCAGTATAGAAATTTAATAAATGAAATGAAATGAAAAGCATGTTAGACCTATCTTTTAATTTTAGGCCTTAGATCAGGGGTCTCCAACCTTGGCAACTTTAAGACTTGTGGACTGCAACTCCCAGAATTGGGAGTTGAAGTCCACAAGTCTTAAAGTTGCCAAGGTTGGAGACCCCTGGCTTAGATTCTTTTGAAACAAAGTTTGACTTAAAAAAAAACCAACCTTAATCCTCTCTTCTGAGAAGATCAATCCTGTGCTGCACAGAAAGTCAGTTTAAACATGGAATAAAAGCCATGTTCTGTCAGCTGTGTGTTGCTAGTTCTTGGGTGCTTTACATATATACTGTGATTTCTGTTAAGGAGATATTTCGTGTGGTCATATATTTTACTGTTTTCGTAGCTTGAATTATTTCTGAAAACGCCTACAATGTCAGTGTGGCTGGAATCACTTTGATATACCTAAAGTTCCCATGGCTTTCTTTTTTTTTTATCTCTAAATGTTTTTTAATGTTTTTTTTTAATTTAAATATACATCAATATCAATACATGAACAGTGGGGTGTCTGGGTATCATTCATTTGAATACAAGTACTGGTAGTAATAATAGTATTAATATTATTCATTTAAATCATACTTATGTAATTATAATAATATTCCTATACATATTTATATTAAAATATAACCCTTCATTATTTAATTGTTCAACATTTTAGTCCCCCATTCTAATCATAATATTTTCCCATGGCTTTTTGTGCAACACAGTGCAGTTACTTATTATCAATTATAAAATTATGAGTTATGAATACGTCAGCTTTGATGTGGGCAGAATTTTACCTATTCTATTCCAGCTTTGCCCTGCCTAGGTTCTCAAATGATAACTGCTGCTGTTATGCCCACAATTATTACAAATAGATCTTCTCTGTTTATCCATTTCATACCTTCACGTGCTGCCAACCACAACGTCAGAACTGGAAATCTTTGTTCACTCCCTGGCATTACTGGCATGTCCTTGCACTACCACAGTAGTTGAGGAAGAAATTTGTCCAACTACGCAGCTCAATCACTGTTCAACTGGTCTCTTCCATCTCAGCTCATAATTCCCTCCATGAATGTGATGTTTCAGCCAAGCTATTGTCAAACATGAGATCAGCAATCTTTCGCAAGTGTGCTAGACCCCTGGTTCAGAAATTGCTCAATTATGAGGTCAAAGCATAGAAGAAGGATTGCGCTAAGCAGTACATCAGCAGAAGTCCCCTTGAAATTACTCCATGTCTCCCTTAGTAAACATCTATGGAGATTCTCAGTCCTCCAGGTCATGGTTGTCCCAAAGGCACTTTTTTTTTTCAAGAGGCAACTAGACTTTCTTGTTTTTCTTTGAAGATGTTTCACTTCTCATCCAAGACATTTCTTCAGCTCTGACTGGATGCTGGGTAATGCAAAGTTCAGCTGCCTCTTGGGGGGAAAAAAGCAGCTTGAGATCTCCCTTAATACCACCCACCTGTTAGTCAGACAACTTGATCAGTGGTTAAGCCTACTCTTCCAATAACCAGTCATTGTTTGTCCCCATATGTTAAGAACAGTAATTGCTAGCTATTTTTCCCACTTGTAAGTGATAGTTGGTGGGAGAAAAAATTAAGCCCTGGGCATCCACTAATCACTTCCCTTAACTTGTCCTGGTTAAATTAGTAATGACAATACCATTTCTCAGCCTCATTATTTGATAGAATAAAGTCAGAGGTGGAATTCAGCCAGTTCGGAGCGGTTCAGGCGAACCGGTAGCGCCAACGATCAGTTGGCCCCACCCACCTGCCCCCGCTCTATCCTGTTCCCCACTCCACTGTTCTACTTACTGTTGCTGACTTGGAACCATTAGTAGCTGAGCTTCTAAATGCTCCATTTTCAGCGCTGCATGCAAGCGCAAAGCACACACTCACCGAACCAGATGTTAAACCAGCAGCATCCCACCACTGAATAAAGTTTATCCATGGCACCAAATCAGCATTCTCTTCTGCTGGCTCAAGGATTAATGAATACACCTTTAACGAAAAAAGGGGCCTATAATACCCTAAGACATGTGCATGGAGATTAGAAAAAATAGGAATATATTCTTTGTTGGTCAAGTGTGATTGGACACAAGGAATTTGTCTTGATGCATAAGCTTTTAAGTGTACATGCAAACAACAAAGTGGAAAGTCATAGATCATAAATCACAAGATACAAACAATAAGTAATAAATCATAAGATACCAATAGGAGATACCTATTAAGATATTATAATTAAGATATTATTACATACCTATCTTATTATATCAGATACCTCAGATATCAACAAAACTAAGATCATGGCATCCAGCCCTCTCAATTCCTGGCAAATAGTTGGGGAAGAAATGGAAGTAGTGACAGATTTTATTTTCCTGGGCTCCAAGATCACCACAGATGGGGACTGCGGCCAAGAAATTAAGAGACACTTGCTCCTGGGAGGAAAGCTATGGCAAATCTAGACAGCGTACTAAAATGCAGAGACATCACCCTGCCAACAGAAGTGTGTATAATCAAGGTTATGGTTTTCCCAGTTGCAAGCTATGGCTGTGAAAGTTGGACCATAAGAAAGGTGAGTGCCAAAGAATTGAGGCCTTTGAACTATAGCGCTGGAGAAGATTCCTGCAAGTCCCTTGGACTGCAAGGCAAACAAACCGGTCAGTCCTAGAGGAGATCAACCCTGATTGCTCTTTAGAAGGCCAGATCCTGAAGATGAAACTCAAATATTTTGTCCACCTAATGAGAAGGAAGGACTCACTGCAGAAGAGCCTAATGCTGGGAAAGATTGAGGGCAAAAGAAGAAGGGGACAGCAGAGGACGAGGCAGCTGGATGGAGTCACTGAAGCAGTCAGCGTGAGCTTAAAGGGACTCCAGAGGATGGTAGAGAATAGGAAGGCCTGGAGGAATGTTGCCCATGAGGTCACGATGGGTCAGACATGACTTTGCAACTAACAACAACAACCACCTCAGATTTAAAGGCAAGTCACAATATATAGGCTCATGTGGATGGGTATCCACAGACAAAGAACACGGACTGTTCCTGAGATGTTGATGGAAACCACACCAAAAAATATCTTTCATGCACATATTTCTTAAAGGGACACTAAATCTAGATTTTCTTTCCTGCCAAATCATTCACTTACACTGTGTTGTAGCATCTAACACTTCCTGAACTTTGGAATAAATCTCTCTTAAGGCTTCCTTCTTTTGCCTTATGCCGCTCAATAGAAACATATAATTGTTAACTGTTCTGCAAGAGCATTTTAGAAGCGCTCTGCTATGAATTAAAACATTGCCACTGGCTTAAATTAATAAATACATTTAAGAGCCAAAAAAATAAGCTGCTACACGATGTGGTCAACATTATTGGCAAAGCCTGGCAGGTAAGATACGTGTTTTCAACTGTTGATAGTATTATGTTTTATTTATAGATTAATTATTATTAAATGGGAAATAAAGAAAAGTACATTTTCTGTCCTTAGTAAATAAAAAAGAAGGTTGTAACAAGGATATTCAACATATAGTCCAAAATTAAGACTATTCCACCATATTTTTCTTGGAGGGACAAGTTCATTACCTTTGAGAAGAATATACTGTAAGCAGTAATTGTATCTTCCTATTCACATTCCTCATCAATTGCTACTAAGAGATGTACTGCTGTAATCCTAACGCTGAAAATAATACATATCCATCATGACAAGTGACCATCAATAACTTTAGCTTCCATGAAAGCATTCTAAATGCATAATGAGAAAAGAAGACAATAAATATAAGATAATATCAAAAACCAAAGATACAATTCAATGATTTAAAACTAAGAGGTAGAGAGGTGGAAAAGTTACACAACGAGCCCAAATAAAATGCCCTATCTATAAGGCCAGTCTCAGCTTCAGACCAGACTGGAAAGATTATTTCCAGCACCGTTTTAACTTTGCACGGTTTTCAATGAATTGTTGTAAATCGAGCATCACCTGTACTCCTTTCCATCCTTCCATCTGCCTGTTTATGTATTTTTTTTTCTCAGTCAAATGCCAGGATGGATGCTCTTGCATTGTTGGCAGCAATAGCAATAGCACTTAGACATATATACCACTTCACAGTGCTTTACAGCCCTCTCTAAGCAATTTTACAGCATCAGCATATTGCCCCCAACACTTTGGGTCCTCATTTTACCCATCTCGGAAGGGTGGAAGCAGTGATGGAATTCAATTTTTTTTACTACTAGTTCTGTGGGTATGGCTTGGTGGGTGTGGCTGGGAAAGGATACTGCAAAATCCCCATTCGCTCCCCACTCCTGGGGGAAGGATACTACAACAACTAATGTTGCTGTCAAATCTGAAGCTAGCCATAATGATGCTGAGGGATAGGGAGGGGGGAATAGACATAGCTGGGGTTTTGTAGCCAAAACAAAATAGTTTCCCCTGTGAACCAAGGACATTTCCACAGGTGGCTAAAGAGAGGAGGAGTGAAATTTCCAAGCAACCGGATAGCTCCTTGATTGGACAGTGTGACTTGATTGTTTGGAAAAGGGGGGAAAGCTTTTACTTTTAATTAGGTGAAAACCGTGGGAATCTTTAGAGTCGGTTTTCACCAGCCTGTGCCAATATGTTATAGCCAATAAACTTGTTCTTTGAGGAAACTGCTTGCCTTGGAGTTCTGCTTGTTATGTGTATTACTGTTGTGGTCTGCCAGGAGCCCGCAGAGCTAGCAGTAGAGTTGGACAGTGAGGAGGCTGGGGAGGACAATGGGCCAGTCCTGGAGTCAGGGGAAGGCCTGGACAAGGGGTCTGCGTCAGAGGCAGAGATGGGGCCAGGGCCATCTGGGAGTGATGCGCAGTCTCTGGAGCCTCCAGAGGTGGACAGCAGAAAGGCAGAGGAACAGGAGCAGTCTGTTCCTAGTACATGCATGGAAAGAGCTGCCAGAAGGCAAGAGCAGCTAAAGCAAAAAGGACAACTTGGGAGTAAGGCCAGGAGATTATTGACCCCTCCCATAAGGCTTAAAAGAGCAGCTATGGCTCTTGGGCTCTTTGTAGGAAAGCAATGTTGCTACAATTGTTTCTAGTCAGCATCTCTTGTTTCTGAACTTTGTGGGGCTTTGCTAAGAAAAGCATTTGGCAGGGTGCCAAAGAAAACAAAGGTTTGTGATAAGGCCGAAGGACATTTTCTGAAGGATTTGTTTTGGAATTAATTTGGAGTAAGCTGAGAATGAACTAATTCTCAGCTGTTCTAATAAAATTTGTTTATTTATTATTTATTTATTTATTTAATCATATTTATACGCCCTATCTCCCCAAGGACTCAGGCGGTTTACAGGCATAAAAACAGATAAATAGAATATAAATACAATATAAAACATTTAAAAACTTATTCTAAGCCCGTAATTAAAAATAGAAATAAAACCCAATTTAAAACCCAAAATTTAAAATCTAGCTCAGTCCTGCACAATTAAATAAGTATGTTTTAAGCCCACGGAAGGTCGAAGGTCCAGCTCGAAGTCCGGGTAGAGTTCCAGAGGTGGGAGCCCCACAGAAGGCCCTTCCTGGGCGTGTGACGACATTGCCTGCTGGCGGCACCCTGAGGAGACCCTCTCTGTGAGGCCGCCGGTGGGAGGTGGGTGGCAGTAGGCGGTCCCGTCGCCCAATGCCATGGAGCGCTTTAAAGGTGGTCACCAACAGCAGCGCACCGGAAGGCCACAGGTAGCCAGTGCAGTCTGCGCAGGATAGGTGTCATATGGGAGCCACGAGGGCTCCATCTATCACCAGCAGCTGCATTCTGACTAACTGTAGCCTCCGGATGCCCCTCAAGGGAGCCCCATGTAGAGCATTGCAGTAATCCAGGCGGGGCGTCACGAGTGCGTGGTGACCGTGCATAGGGCATCCCGGTCCAGAAAGGCGCAACTGGCGTACCAGGCGAACCTGGTGAAGCTCTCCTGGAGGCGGCCGTCAAATGATCTTCTAGAGACAGCCGCTCATCCAGGAGGCGCCTGTTCGGACCCTCTCCATCGGGGCCAATGACTCGCCACCGATGGTCAGCCGATTTAGCTGACTGTACCGGGATGCCGGCATCCACAGCCACTCTGTCTTGGAGGATTGAGCTTGAGCCTGTTTCTCCCCATCCAGACCCGTGCCTCCAGACACCGGGACAGCACTTGATAACGTTGGGGTGGTTGTGGAAAAGTACAGCTGGGTGTCATCAGCTGGTACTTCACACGAAACCACTGATGATCTCACCCAGCGGTTTCATAGATGTTAAACAGAAGGCGAGAGATCGACCCTCGGCACCCCACAAGTGAGGCGCCTCGGGGGACCTCTGCCCCCTGTCAACACCGACTGCGGTCGGAGAGATAGGAGGAGAACCACCGATGGCGGTGCCTCACTCCCAATCCCCAACGGCGCAGCAGGATACCATGGTCGATGGTATCGAAAGCCGCTGAGAGGTCTAATAGGACCAGGGCAGAGGAACAACCCTATCCCTGGCCCTCCAGAGATCATCCCAAGCGAGCCGTCTCCGTGCTGTAACGGGCGAAACCGGACTGGAGCAGGTCTAGATAGACAGTTTCATCCAGGTGCAAGAAACTGATATGCCACCATATTTCTACAACCTTCGCAGCGGGTTGGAGACGATAATTACCTAAAACAGCGGGTCAGGAAGGCTGAGGAGGGCCTCACCACCGCCTCTTTCAAGGCGGCCGGAAGACACCCTCCACCAAAGAAGCGATCGAATCGCCTGAGCCAGCCTCGTGTCACCTCCGGTGGCCAGCACCAGCCAGGAGGGGCAGGTCCAGTAAACACGTGGTGGCATTCAACCTACCCAACAACCTGTCCATGTCCTCGGAGCCACAGGGTCAAACTCATCCCAAATAATGTCGCCAAGACCACCCTCGGC
This sequence comes from Ahaetulla prasina, assembly GCF_028640845.1. Lineage (NCBI taxonomy): Eukaryota > Metazoa > Chordata > Lepidosauria > Squamata > Colubridae > Ahaetulla > Ahaetulla prasina. The sequence continues at coordinate 95,642,538 of NC_080544.1, read as the reverse complement.
GTCTCACCCGCATCACCGCAATCTTGGTCCAGACCATCCCGAAGCTGAGCGATTTTATCGTATAGATAACGTTAAACTCCTCAGCCCGTCCCTGCAACGGGTCATCCCGCTCCCCTGGTGAAGGAGAGGCGAGTCACCAAACAGGGCGGCTGGGCGGTTATCTGCCGATGCAATGAGGGAGGTAGCTACGCCTCGCTTCCCTCAATGCCACTAGGTAAGTCCTAGTATAGGACTTCACTAGTGTCCGATCAGCTTCGAGCAGCTGACCTCCAGGAACTCTCTAGGCGTCTTCTCCGGCTTCATCCCCTCAGCTCCTCGGAGAACCAAGGAGCCGGTTGGGACCTGCGCGGGTCAGAGGCCGCAAAGGCACGACACGGTCTAAGGCCCCGCCGCGGCCCGTTCCCAGGCCGCAACAAGTTCCTCGGCGTGAGCCAGACCCTCAGGAAATGGCCCAAGCTCCGTCCGAACCCATCCGGGTCCATCAGGCGCCTGGGACGGAACCAACGTGTCGGCTCCGTCTCCCTGCGGTGGTGAATGGCGGTCAGAAAGTCCAGGCGAAGAAGAGTGATCTGACCATGACAAAGGTTCAGTGACTATTTCCTTTAAGTCCAGATCTCTCAACCACTGACCAGAGAGAAAAATCAGGTCCAGAGTGCCACCCCCAATGTGAGTAGGGCCATCAATTACCTGGGTCAGGTCCAAGGCCGTCATGGAAGCCGTGAACTCCCGAGCCGCTGTCGATGACGGGCCGGAAGATGGCAGTTAAAGTCCCCATGACTAAAAGTCTGGGGTCTCAACTGCCCCGCCAGCACCTCCAGGAGCTCGGGCAGGGCAGCTGTCACGTAGCAAGGAGCCAGGTACGCGATCAGCAAACCCATCTGACACCTATGACCCCATCTCACAAAGAGGGATTCGCACCCGGCAATCTGAGGCACAGTGGTCTCCCTCGGCTCTAGACTCTCTCTAATCACAACCGCCACCCCACCACCCCTACCTACAATTTCAATGAATTGTTGTAAATCGAGCATCACCTGTACTCCTTTCCATCCTTCCATCTGCCTGTTTATGTATTTATTTATTTTTCTCAGTCAAATGCCAGGATGGATGCTCTTGCATTGTTGGCAGCAATAGCAATAGCACTTAGACATATATACCGCTTCACAGTGCTTTACAGCCCTCTCTAAGCAATTTTACAGCATCAGCATATTGCCCCCAAACACTTTGGGTCCTCATTTTATCCATCTCGGAAGGGTGGAAGCAGTGATGGAATTCAATTTTTTTTACTACTGGTTCTGTGGGTGTGGCTTGGTGGGTGTGGCTGGGAAAGGATACTGCAAAATCCCCATTCTCTCTCCACTCCTGGGGGAAGGATACTACAACAACTAATGTTGCTGTCAAATCTGAAGCTAGCCATAATGATGCTGAGGGATAGGGAGGGGGGAATAGACATAGCTGGGGTTTTGTAGCCAAAACAAAATAGTTTCCCCTGTGAACCAAGGACATTTCCACAGGTGGCTAAAGAGAGGAGGAGTGAAATTTCCAAGCAACCGGATAGCTCCTTGATTGGACAGTGTGACTGATTGTTTGGAAAAGGGGGGAAAGCTTTTACTTTTAATTAGGTGAAAACCGTGGGAATCTTTAGAGTCGGTTTTCACCAGCCTGTGCCAATATGTTATAGCCAATAAACTTGTTCTTTGAGGAAACTGCTTGCCTTGGAGTTCTGCTTGTTATGTGTATTACTGTTGTGGTCTGCCAGGAGCCCGCAGAGCTAGCAGTAGAGTTGGACAGTGAGGAGGCTGGGGAGGACAATGGGCCAGTCCTGGAGTCAGGGGAAGGCCTGGACAAGGGTCTGCCAGAGGCAGAGATGGGGCCAGGGCCATCTGGGAGTGATGCGCAGTCTCTGGAGCCTCCAGAGGTGGACAGCAGAAAGGCAGAGGAACAGGAGCAGTCTGTTCCTAGTACATGCATGGAAAGAGCTGCCAGAAGGCAAGAGCAGCTAAAGCAAAAAGGACAACTTGGGAGTAAGGCCAGGAGATTATTGACCCCTCCCATAAGGCTTAAAAGAGCAGCAATGGCTCTTGGGCTCTTTGTAGGAAAGCAATGTTGCTACAATTGTTTCTGGTCAGCATCTCTTGTTTCTAAACTTTGTGGGGCTTTGCTAAGAAAAGCATTTGGCAGGGTGCCAAAGAAAACAAAGGTTTGTGATAAGGCCGAAGGACATTTTCTGAAGGATTTGTTTTGGAATTAATTTGGAGTAAGCTGAGAATGAACTAATTCTCAGCTGTTCTAATAAAATATGTTTGTTTAGGACTGATTGTGTCTGGTAATAACTACTTGGGCCTAGATAAAGGTAAAGGTTCCCCTCACACATACGTGCTAGTCGTTGCCGACTCTAGGGGGCAGTGCTCATCTCCGTTTCAAAGCCAAAGAGCCAGCGCTGTCCAAAGACATCTCCATGGTCATGTGGCCGGCATGACTCAATGCCAAAGGCGCACGGAACGCTGCTACCTTCTCATCAAAGGTGGTCCCTATTTTTTCTACTTGCATTTTTATGTGCTTTCAAAACTGCTAGGTTGGCAGAAGCTGGGACAAGTAACGAGAGCTCACTCCGTTACACAGCAGCCCTAGGGATTCGAACCACTGAGCTGCCGACCTTTCAATCGACAAGCTCAACATCCTAGCCCCTGAGCCACCGCGTCCTTGGGCCTAGGTCATAACAATTACTTGGAACCCTGACAGTTGCATGTTGCCATTCACTCCATTCACCATTCCCACTTTGTTTCTTCTATTTTCCCCCATTAGGTGAACTGGGCATAAATAGATATATTTTCCTTGTGTATTTGATGGGGCTTCATGCATTTATACCTTTTAGGTTTACTAGATCTCACCAGCCAACATCCAGATGACTCCACTATCTGGATGCTAAGTTCCACCCTTCTCTGAATCTCTTTGCTGCCATCTAATGGCACGCAGTAAAGGGCACACAGTGGCTAAGAGGATGCAGTGGCTCAGTGGCTAAGACGCTGAGCTTGCTGATCAGAAGGTCGGCAGTTCAGCGATTTGAATCCCTAGTGCCGCATAACAGAGTGAGCTCCTGTTACTTGTCCCAGCTTCTGCCAACCTAGCAGTTCGAAAGCATGTAACAATTGCAAGTAGAAAAAGTGTTCCGTGCACCTTTGGCATTTAGTCATGCCGGCCGCATGACCACGGAGACGTCTTCGGACAGCACTGGCTCTTCGGCTTTGAAACGGAGATGAGCACCGCCCCCTAAAGTCGGGAACGACTAACACATTTGTGCGAGGGGAACCTTTATCTTTACCTTTAATGGCTCTCATCCCCTTCTAAATGGCAAACCAGCAGACAAGCAAGAGACCCTGACATGAGCCCCAAATCCCTTCTTGAGGAAGATCAAGATTTTTTCTTTCTTCATCAAGCCAGAGCATTGTGCCTCCATAAAGGCTTTATCTGTATTCAAGCAGATTGTCACACATTTTCAAAGATAAAACCCCTATTAAAATCGAGCTTCATTGATCCCCATAAGCATAATAAGTAATACTGTATCTTAGCAAATGCACATAAGATTAAAATAATTAAATGAGCAACAAATATGCTAACCCCAATTGTGAACAGAATAACAGAGTTGGAAGGGACCTTGGAGGTCTACTAGTCCAATCCCCTGCTCAAGCAGGAGACCCTATAACATTTCAGACAAGTGGCTACCAGACTCTTCTTAAAAACCTCCAGTGAGGGAGCACCCACAATTTCTGAAGACAAGCTGTTCCTCTGGTTAATTGTTCTCACTATTAGGAAATTTCTCCTTAGTTCTAGGTTGCTTCTCTCCTTTATTAGTTTCCATCCATTGTTTCTTGTCTTGCATTCCGGTGCTTTGGAAAATAGTTTGACCTCTTCATCTTTGTAGGAGCCCCTCAAATATTGGAACACCGCTGTCATGTCTCTCCTAGTGCTGTTTTTCAGTAGAACCCAATTCCTGCAACCATTGTCTCTTTGTATTTTATTTTATTTATTTATTTTGTCACAACAGTATATATAAGCATAAGCATGAAATAACTATATAATACATAAGCATATATATAAGCATAAGTATATAATAACTATATTAATTTATTTTATTTTTATTTATTTATTTATTTTGTTTACATTTATACCCTGCCCTTCTCCGAAGACTCAGGGCGGCTTACAGTGTATTGGATGTAATTGGATATAATGAAAGGAAACAATAGGACAGGAACGGTAGGCATGCTTGTGCTCTTATGCACGCCCCTTATAGTCCTCTTAGGAATGGGGTGAGGTCAATAGTAGACAGATTTTGGTTAAAATTTTAGCGATTTTGGGAAGAGACCACAGAGTCAGGTAGTGTGCTCCAAGTATTAACAACTCTGTTACTGAAGTCATATTTTCTGCAATCAAGATTGGAGTGGTTAACATTAAGTTTAAATCTATTGTGTGCTCGTGTATTGTTGCAATTGAAGCTGAAGTAGTCTTCAACAGGAAGGACATTGTAACAGATGATTCTATGAGTTAAACTCAGGTCATGTCGAAGGCGGCGGAGTTCTAGGTTTTCTAAACCCAGGATTTCAAGTCTGGTGGCATAGGGTATTTTGTTGTATTCAGAGGAGTGGAGAACTCTTCTTGTAAAATATTTCTGGACAAGTTCACTTGTATTGATGTCTGAAATGTGGTACGGGTTCCAGACAGATGAGCTGTATTCAAGAATTGGTCTAGCAAATGTTTTATATGCTCTGGTTAGTAGTGTAGTGTTTCTGGAGAAGAAGCTACACAAGATTAGGTTTACAACTCTTAAAGCCTTTTTTGCGATGTAGTTGCAGTGGGCTTTGGCACTTAATTCATTTGATATGAAAACTCCAAGGTCTTTAACAGGGTGGGAGTCATCTGTAAGGTAATGTCCATCGAGCTTGTACTTAGTGTTTAGATTCTTTTTTCCATTGTGCAAGACTGAGCATTTGCTGGTTGAGATTTGGAGTTGCCAAGTTTTTGACCATTCTGACACAAAGTCAAGATCTTTTTGAAGGGTAGCTGTATTGTTGATGGTGTTAAATATTTTGACATCATCATTAAAGAGAACACAATTACTTATGATATGGTCACAGAGATCATTAATATATAATATGAAGTGTGTTGGTTCAAGAATGCTGCCTTGGGGAGCGGACTTCCGCTGGCAACGCAGGCTTCGTGGACGTTCCTTTGGGATCATCTGCCCTGGGTTTCGTCAAACCGTCCCTGACAGCGTAAATGGGCTGTCAAATGGTTTGGAATTCTCTCCCCCAGGAGAAGGGGGAGGGAAGAGTGGTCAGGTTTGGGTAGAGCTCCCCGGGAGCCCCTGGAATTTAACCAGGGGATCAAAGGGTGAGAGCTCCCCTTCAGCCTGACGAAGCTCCGTGCCCAGGGTGCTTCTGTTTATACAGAACGAGAAGCCGCGACCATCTCTGTGCCAAGATTTATTTTTAAAGAGAACTCAACACAGACAGAACAAAGTAGGAGGACTCGCAAGAATTTGCAAGTAATAAATCTTAACTTAAATAGCTTTCCTTTGAACTAACTTTCAACTTGAGTGGATTTAAAATGGTGTTTGCAATATACAAAGGAAAGTGAAACTATAAAAGGACAAAGGAAGAGAAGAACATAACAAGCTACTTTTTAAATGGAATGAATAAGAACTGTTAATGATTTTTTTTTCTTTTTACCTTTTTCTTTATCACAATGTTTAAGAAGAAAAGTTTATTGAATTTTTTTTTCTCTTTTTGGTAGATTTTACAGTTTAAGAATGGCTCTTAAGCAAACAGAACTAACTACTAAAATCTTGGAAACTTCTTCACTTCAAATATGGAATTTTTTTTTTATAGGAACTTTTGGAGGCTTATCTTTTCTTAATAAGTTTTTAAACAAGAGATTTTTACACCAATATATTAAAGATTGGAAATTCTTTATTGTTAGATGTTAAGCTGATTGGTGAGCAGATGGTGGAAAATGTGTAAGATAGAAGACAAGGGGAAGGAGAATGCTTAAGATGTGATTTTGATGGTATTTTTTTAAATATATATATATAGGGTTTAATTTTTACAACTGATTTATTTTGGGTATAAGGTGTCACTATTTGATATATGTGAGGTATAAAGGAATGGGAAGATGGAATATTGTTTAACTTTTGGAGGACAGATAGAAAAATTTATGGATGTAATGTTGGTATTTGGTTAAATAGAATTTAATTGTTATAATTGATATATTTTGGATATAAGTTATAATTTTAATAATGTTATTTGACAGATGTAAGGTAAATTGAAGAAATATTAATATTAGCAATGTTATTTGATTTATGTAAGTGATATTAAAGATATGAGAAGATAGAATATTGTTTACTTTTGGAGATTGGATAAAAATTTAAGAATTTAAGCTGGAAATATGAATTGTATTTGGGACACTGTTTAAGGAAGAAAGGTATATTATAAAAGAATTTCTGATGAATACTGGAAGATGGAATATCATCTTGGTCTTGATCGATGAAGATTGGATATTAAAAACTATAAGATTCTGAAGATTTCAGGAGTGGAATGGATTGATATATATTTGGTGTTAATTGATGAAGATTGGATATTAAAAACTATGTATTTTATTGATGAACTGGAAATACTAATTTAATTGGAAGATTCTGAAGATTTTAGGAGTGGAATGGACTGATATATAATGGACTGGAAGAAGAATGTACTTTTTTGTTTCTGGAAGGAGTTAAGGTCTTAGAGAGAGGAGTGACTATGGATTATGACTTATGTTGTATTTTAATTTATGATTGTTAATCTTATACCCTGTACTTTGTTCTGGGAAGTCTCGGGGTGGAGGGGAGGGAGGAGAAGGGAGGAGAGGGGGGGAGATGAAGGATCAATGTAAAGGAATGATTGAAGTATGTAATTAAGAAATAGAAATAATTTGAAATGAAATCGGGGCTGCTCAGCTGCCATTTCAGAAGGGAATGGAAAGGGAGAGGAGAGTGAAGGAAAAAAGTAGGTAGGAAAGAGAGAGGTAGAAAAGGGGGAAAGGAGAGGAAGAAGAAAGGGGAAAGAGAGAGGGTTAGAAAGGGTGGAAGAGAAGAGTAGGGAAGGAGGAGAGGATGTAGAAAAGTGAAGGAGAGGAAGGATGAAGAAAGTAGAAGAAAGTAGAGAAGGGAGGAGGAAAGGTTTGTTAAGGAAGGAAGTGGTAGCTGGGCAGGTCCGAATAAGTAACAAATGAAAGTTAATGACTAATGTTGAATAAGAGACTGTATATTGAATAGGTTGTTGGAAAATGGAAATAAAACTTTTTTACTAAAAAAAAAAAAGAACGCTGCCTTGGGGAATGCTGCTATTGACAGGAACAGGATTTGATAGAGCACTGCCAATTTTGACCACTTCTTATCTGTTTGACAGGAAAGCTGTTATCTAATTGTGGAGAGGTCCTGGGATTCTGTAGGATTTTAGCTTTAGGAGAAGTTTATCATGTACCACTGAGTCAAAAGCTTTGCAGAAGTCAATGTAAATTGCATCTATTGCTTTGTCTTGATCAAGATTAGTAGTCCATATGTTTTTGCAGTGAAGAAGTTGTAAATTACATGATAATTTTTTTCTGAAACCAAATTGTTTATTAGAGAGTAGTTTGTTTGTTTCTAGGTGGAGGGTAATGGATTGGTTGATGATAGATTCCATTACTTTACAGGTGACGCAGCATAGAGAGATTGGTCTGTAATTTTCAACTAGGCTGGGGTCCCCTTTTTTGAAGACAGGGATGACCGTGGCAAGTGACCAAAGTTTAGGAAGGGAACTGGTCCTGAAAGCTTTTTCAAAGATTATGCTTAGGGGTTCTGCTATATTAGTGGAAAGCTTTTTTAAGAAGTATGCACATAGTCTATCAGGTCCAATAGATAGGGATGGTTTCAGTTTGCGAAGAGCTTTTTCAACATTATCTTCTGTGAAATCTATATGTGTTAAGTCGTTGTACTCATTGTTGGTACGATTGGGGAATGTCGGGTATGAGCCGTTACTGTTAACAAAGACTGATCCAAAGAATGTGTTAAAGAGGTTTGCTTAAACTGTTTCATCATTATATTCTTTGCTGTTAGATTCTTTTAGTGGTGGGATGGATCTCGAGTCATTAAGTTTGTTGTTCACAAAATTATAAAAAGCACGATTGGAATTTGTGCGCAGAAGGTCTTCTTCTTGCTTGGTGTGGTAATTGGTGCATTCAGTTTTTATTTGGTTGCATATATTTCTGTAGCGGTTTTTGAAATTAGCTACATAGCCCTTTTTGTTTCTTCTCCAGAGGGATTTTTTTTGGGATTGAAGCTTTTTTATTGATATGGATAATTTGTTTTTTCTGATTGTGGTTTGTGGTACGTAAAGTTTAATGACTCTATTGGCTTCAAGTAGGAAAACTCTATAGTCGCCTTCAGCAGTGATACAGGTTGAGAATAGATTTTGCCAGTCAAGAGATGAGAGGTCGGTGTTTATAAGGTCATAGTTGGCTTTTTTGAAATTGTAGTTTGGAATTCCATTATTATGACAATTTATGTAAGGGAGTATATTGAGACAAAAGTCTATCATGCTGTGGTCACTGTTGGAAAAGGGTTCTTTTATTTGTAGTCCATAAACTGAGTTTCTGTTGTTGCAGAAGATGAGGTCAAGGCAGTTGTTGAGTCTCGTATTGTTAGTTACTAATTGTTCAAGACCTAGATTTGTAACAGCGTTGTATAGGGTAATATGGATGGGTTCATTGGTACATTCGTTTGTTATCTATTAGGATGAGAAGAAAGGGACATCTGGTGAGCCCATAGGATGCTCACCCTTGAGCAAAACGTTGATGTCTAGCCTGTTAGTTGGTTCTTATCCTTATTATCCTTAAGCCGCAAGCTTAAAACACATTTATTTATCTGCGCAGGACTGGATTAGATTTTAAAATTTAAATTGGTTTTAAATGGGTTTTATTATGTATATTGTTATTTTTAATTATTCGGCCATTTCTAATAAGTTTTTTAACTGATGTTTTATTTTGTATTTATATGTATATTTTTTATTTGGCTGTGAACCGCCCTGAGTCCCTAGGGAGATAGGGCGGTATAAAAATACGAAAAATAAATAAATAAATAAATAAATTATTATTATTTTTATTATTATTTACATTTATATCCCGCCCTTCTCCGAAGACTCAGGGCGGCTTACAGTGTGTAAGGCAAAAGTCTCATTCTATTTGTATATTTACAAAGTCAACTTATTGCCCCCCCAACAATCTGGGTCCTCATTTTACCTACCTTATAAAGGATGGAAGGCTGAGTCAACCTTGGACCTGGTGGGACTAGAACCTGCAGTAATTGCAGGCAGCTGTGTTTTAATAACAGGCAGTCCTTATTAGCAGTCCTTCCTTAAGTAGACACTTCAGAAATCTTTCAGATACTGAATGATGGTCCTGTGGTTCGACTGTAGTTGCCTCACCAGGTCTAGTAAGGCTCAGAAGTCCTCTCAGAATTGACATATGATATTTCTTGTCTCGGTCATAAGAAAGCATTTCTCCTACTCCTACAAAGGCTGAGTGACCTGATAGCTGATTGCTTAGACGTTGTCAGTAAGAGGGCAGATCCAGAGCAGGCCCCTTGACATACAGCTTTCTTCAGCAGTACTTTGTTGCTTTTCTCCCAGCTGCCTGAGGTGAATGGCCGACTCAGTTTAACAGCACAGGTAATTCTGAAATCCCTTAAATGTATCCACAGATTTAATATATATCATTGCTGTTAGTCAATAAAGCCATGTTTCTCGATAGCTTGTATTACTGGACAGTTGGCAAAGCAGAGTTTTTGCTTTACAGTGACCTCTTAATGTATTTTATTTCTGGGCATGTAGCAAAAATTGTTTTTATCAGACTCAGCATTTAGTGATGCATTTAGGCGTAATGTAAACCAATGTATCTGTTTATTCTGAAAGAAAAGAGAAATTTTGAATTGCCTCAGCCTTTCCTTTCCAGGCAAGCAGTGTCTACCTTTCGAAACATTGCTTAGATTTGAACATGACTTTGTGAGCAATTTTGCATTACCCAGGAGTGACCTTGAGTGCCACAATACCAGCAGTCCATCTGTCAATAAATCTGAATGCAAAATTTTTCAGTTCCAAACAGATTTTTTTTTTCTTTGTGGAAAGTCTTTGTTATTCCTTCGTTGCCTTTGTCAATTTGTCCTCATGAAAGGCAATCTCTATGAAAAATAGCCCATCAAATGAGATCTATCTCATTTGAATTGTGACATATCATTAGGAAATAAAACCTATATCAAAAGTGAAAGACAAATATGTGTACATTCTAAGTTTGGATTCAGGCAAGGTATCCCAAGATAGATTGTTAACTGATATGAGCCATTTGGTGAGGAAGGGCTGAGCTGATACATAATGGCAGGACATGGTTGATATGATTTATTTATTATATAAATATATATAGTCAAGCATGTATAACAGATATAAGCTTAAGACACATCTATTTATTTGTGCGGGGCTGGCCTAGGGTTTAGTTTTTAAAAATTAGTTTTAAATGGGGTTTTGTATTATTTTAATCGATATTTTTAAATTTGGCCTAATGTAATAAGTTTTTTAAAATGTTGTTTTAACTTGTATTTATTCTTATGTTTTTTATGTTTTTATAAGGCTGTAAACCGCCCTGAGTCCTTCGGGAGATAGGGCGGTATAAAAATTTGAATAATAAATAAATGAATAAATAAAATAAATAAATATAAACATGATTATGAATACATGAAATGGATATGAATAAATGGGGACAGTAGGCACGTTGGTTCACTTTTGCACGCCCCTTAAAGGCCTCTTAGGAATGGGGTGAGGTCAACAGTAGACAGTCTAATATTAAACTTTTGGGGGTTTGGGAAAGAAATCACAAAGTCAGGTAGTGCATTCCAGACATTGACCACTCTGTTACTGAAGTCATATTTTCTGCAATCGAGTTTAGAGAGGTTTACCTTAAGTTTGTATCTATTGTGTGCTCGTGTATTGTTGTGGTTGAAGTTGAAGTAGTCATTGACAGGTAGGATATTGTAGCAGATAATTTTATGTACTATGCTTAGCTCAGACCAAAGGCGGCATAGTTCTAAGTTGTCTAAGCCCAAAACAGGATTTGTCAATCAAGAGATGAGAATTCGGAGTCTGTGAGATCATAGTTGGTTGTTTTAAAGTTATAATTGGGGATCCTGTCCTTATGATGATTTTTGTAAGGAGGTATATTGAGACAAAAATAAATCATGCTGTGGTCACTGTTGGAAAAGGGTTCTTTTATTTGTAGTCCATAAATTGAGTTTAAACTGTTGCAGAAGATGAGATCAAAGCAATTGTTAAGTCTAGTGTTGTTAGTTACTAGTTGATCCAGTCCCAGATTAGTAACAGCATTGTACAGGGTTGCATGTATTGGTTCAGCTGTATATTCATTTAGGGTCCAATTAATAAGAGGTAGATTGAGGTAACCAAAATTTGCTGAATAAGCCACAAATACTGGGTGGGTATATGGATTGGGTTTATAATTTATGGTAATTGTGAACCAGGCCCCTGTAGTTTAATAGATAAACTATGCTACAATTAAACTAATCCATAGTTTTATACAGAGTGGCCATCCACTGATGCTCTCCAGACCCAACTATCAATACTTAGAATCTACCCCATGTCAGTATTTGAGTAGAAACAATACTAATATTATTTGTTTGCTTATTTAATTATCTATTTTGCAAGAAAGCCTTTACATAGATAAGTTAAACTCCTCTAGGAATGTCATCAGTCTTGATTGAAAGATGTTGCACGCTTATGGCTTGCAACCCAACTGGTATCTCCGTATTTCCTGTTTTGCCCAATTTCAGACCACTTTTCCCAACATCATCCTAAATAACAGGATGAGGAGATTGAGAGTAAGAATGGTGTAGTGTTTAAAGATATCTGACTAGGAGAACTGAGTTCTGTTTCTACCGCAAACACAAAACTAGCTGGGTTACTTCAAGCTATTTACCTACCACTAGACTGGGCAGTTGAAAAAAAAGAAATCTATGAGAATATGCTGTTAAGCCTATCTTGTCCCAGGTGAAGCTCACCCAAACACACCCAGAGAGGTGGCTGCAAACATTACTGATAAGGAAAATGGGAGTACAAACACTTATACTTACACAGTACAGAAACAAATCCCCAATGTTCTGCAAGCTTGCTTTAAGAGAGTTCCAAATCCAAGAGTGATCAAGAAAAGTCTAAAAGTCCACCAAATGTTGGAAATGCAATCAGACAACATTATCATATGTGGTGGACATGTATGAAACCAATAAAATATTGGATGAAAATACATACATGGTATACATACATGGTTGGAAAAAAGAGATAAAGCAGCATATAGATTTAAAACCAGAAATATTTTGGTTAGGTATAATACCAGAAAGCTATGACAAAGGGACTATATATTTGATGCTACCTGTATTCACAGCAGCTAGAATTGTTATTTGTAATATTGGAAACTGTAATATTGGAAAAATGAGACCACCCCATCAGATGAAAATATAGTTCGGAAAATATTGGGTTGTGCAGAGATGGATAGAATGACATTGAAAATAATACAGAGTATTATTTAACGTGGAATAGGTTTTATCAATGGTTAGAGATAAGAGGTAGAAATTAGATGAAGAAAGAGCACTCTTATGTTCAGCTAAAATATGAATGTTGTTTATAAGTATGCTAATATAATAAATAGGATTATAAATCAGCTAATATAATTATAAATACGGTTAGAATTATTCTGTTGTATTATTACTATTACTATCGGTACACCATGTTTCCCCAATAATACGTCCTACTCAGAAAGTAAGTCCTAGCTTGATTTTTACATGTGCATCCAATATAAGCCCTACCTTAAAAATAAGCCCTAATTAAGACCCTGCCCATTCCAGAGTACACAGGTAAACATTAAGCTAGGGTGGGGATAGGATGGGTGGAGCTGCTGCCCTACTACTTACCTTCAGATAGTTGCAGCCAGGCCTCACACACCTCGGCCCATTTCTTCTGCAGCCAGCAAGGCTTTGCTGAAGGCCTCTGTAGTCGATAACAGAGCTCTGGATCAATCTGGAGCTCTGTTATTGGCTACAGAGGCCTTCAGCAAAGCCTTGCTCACTTCCAAGTGAGGTGAGTCAGTGGATGACATCCCTCTCCCCGAAAATAAGGCCTGGTGCCTTTTTTGGTGGCAAAAAAATATAAGACAAGGTCTTATTTTCAGGGAAACACGGTATATGTTAGTTTTTCTTTTGTTTTCTTTTGTAAAATGGTATGACCAGACAATACACTGTATTCAAAATACTTATATATAAATTAAAATACTTGATATAAAAAAAAGTCCAAATGTTCCAACATTATAAAAGAATTGTCAGCCAGTCAAGGTCCAGACTCAATGGAGAGAAGTGACCTTGCTGTATTTAAATAGAAGCAGCCTTGGTATTCTTCATTTGAAAGTGTGGTTTGGAAAAGGACCTTTTACTGGATATTAATTGGTTGAAGTTTTAAAAGAGAAAGGGAAATACGAATGATGAACCCAAGAGAATGATCTGGCAAATACTTTCTTATCAGATCTACAAAAGTTAAATGCTTAAAGAAATTTGTGCATTGGGATAAAGGATTGCAGAGAAACCAAATCTTACAGCAATATTTGATTGAATTAAAACTTAAAGACAGAAGTAAATGAAGAAAGCTGGTTTATGTGATCAAGGTTAAAATAAGACTTTTCCCCCCAATGTTCTAATAACTCTTTATGGACTTTTGCTGACACCAGGACAGATATTTTTAGAGATTTGCCTATAGATAAGGAGTGGGACTTGAGATGAAGAGCTATTTAACCTCACCGGGGTAGAAGAATTATTAAATCTGGTTTGTAATTGTTGTGAAGGTTAGAAATTATTTATATATTCCTTTTCTTTATTTGCATTCCTTTTTCTTCTTTCTTTCCATTCTCTTCTTTTTCTCTAAGTTTTGTTTCCATTAGTTTTTACTATTGTAATTAAAATCTTAGTAAGATTATATTATTAAGGAGAAAAAAGCAAAGCAAGTTACTGAATGAATAGGAGTCCCAAATTATGAATTACTGAAGTTGTTGTTCCAGTCTGATTTTCTCTGAGCCTTTTCCCTATGGGAGTGGGTGACTCCTATAAATTTAGGATGTGAATCACAAATTCTTTATTCCTTCATTTTATTCTGCATGTGCTACTTTATCTCTGGAGTGCCCATATTTAAAACAACATAAAAGTTCAATCAGTTTCCTTGGCTTTGAACAAAATCTTGAATGGTATGAATATGACCTTGAGAGAAGATAAAATTCATTTTCTTATTATCTTTCAGATAATTCACTAATGTCTATCTTCCTCCCACCAAAAGCATAGACCTGCTGCAGTGAGAAATGTTTACAAATGTTCTTTTCCTACATTAAAATTTATTCTCTCAGGGTGATATAGACAATGCATTCTGGAACTCATTTATTTTTTTCTAATTAATATTCAATCCTGAAATATGTTATCTTTGCATGACTGTGCAATTATTAAGGGGGAAAATATCATCCATGAAGGTAATTATTCTTCATTTTTTTCCTCATCTTTTTGTACTTTTTAAATAGTAGCTCAAGTTTAAAAAAAAATAGGCCGTATCATCTGTCTTTTCTCCCTTCCTTCTTTTTTCCTTTCTTTCTTTTTTTTTTTAGGCTATGATTGAAGAAGCTATCACAAGGGCAGAATATTTTTCAGTGATGTATACTCCCTTCGCCATAAAAATAAAGGTTGAAAACACAGACAAGCTAAAGGAAGTTTTTATCAAAAAGCATCCTGACTATGTGGAATACATATACACAGGTGACGACATGGCACAGTCCTTCCAAATTAAGCATACTACCATTGATGGATGGGTTTGCAGGAGACTGTCAAAAAAATAGTGGATTATTATCAGCTCTGGCCCAGATGACCTTTGACTTCACACAACCCCATCTTGTTTGCTGTGGGCAAGTGGTTTCCCCCTACTGTACCTCACTACAGATAGTCTTCGACCTACGACCACAATTAGGCCCCAAATTTATGTTATTAAGAAAGACAGTTGTTAAGTGTACAATCTTTCTTGCCACCATTGTTAAGTGAATCGCTGCAGTTGTTGAATTAGTAACACAGAGATTGACTGAATCCAGCTTTCCCATCGACTTTGCTTGTCAGAAGGTCACAAAAGGTGATCACATGACCCTGGGACACTTCAACCGTTCTAAATATGAACCAGTTGCCAAGCAGCTAAATTTTGATCACACGACTACGGGGATGCGAAACGACAGTAAAAAGTGTGAAAAACAATCGTAAGTCACTTTTTTCAGTGCAATTGTAACTTCAAATGGTCACTAAACTAGTGATTGTAGGTCGAAGACTACCTATAGTGGACAGGTACACAGCATTTCAAAAAGCATCTCGTGTGGGAAAAAAAGGAGGATTTTCCTAGGCTTCTTGACAAGGTATTCCCTTATAGGCCCCATAAAGCTAGTGAAACCTGCTAAGTGAATATGAGGACTGTTGAATATTCATAGAAGGAAGCAGGGCTGGGCTGCTGGGGGTTCTCAGGGGTTCAGGAGAACCTCTAGCTAAGATTCTGTGCAGTTCAAAGAACCCCCAAATCCCACTCCTGGCTGGCCCCGCCACCCTGTCCCTCCCAGGAGTCCCCATGCGGCCCGTTTTGGATGCAGGTAAGTGCAGAGTGTGTGCGGAGGCACGGGCAGGGCAAAAAACAGGGCTACCGGAAGTTCAGGAAGGCTGGAAATGGACCCTTTTCCAGCCTCCAGAGGGCCTCCAGAGCTTAGGGAGGCCATTTTCATCCTCCTGGAGACTCGAAGAAAGCCTCCAGAGCCTGGGGAGGGCAAAAATACTCCCCCTGCCCCACGGTGGTGCAGGAGGCCAACTAGGCTATGCCCACCATGGCCACGCCCACCAAACAACCAGGCAGAGAACCCCTTGCTAAAAATTTTGAAGCCCACCCCTGGAAGGAAAGTGACAAAGTGACAAAATTAGTGGACCAGAGGAATGCTGTTGATATAATTTACTTGGACTTCAGTAAAGCATTTGATAAAGTAGTCCATAACCTACTATTAGATAAAGTAGAAAAATGTGGGTTAGATAGCACCACTACCAGATGGATTCATAACTGGCTGACCAACCGCACTCAACGTGTAGTCCTCAATGGAACTACATCCACATGGAGGAAGGACATGTAGATTACATAATACTCATTCAATGACCAAGCAGCCATCTGAAGACACAGCGATAAAAAAGAAGCAGCTAAGGATTTTTCAGCCCAAGCAGAAAGAAGATTTCTTGCACTAAAAAATTAAATTCCTTACTCCTCCCTTTCAAGAAAAATAATTCAATTTACTACAATGCATACTTGTCTTCTGTGATGCTTACATGGGAGTCCGTTCTGATGTTTATGGAAGTTTGGTAAATTGGAATAACAAAGGTCAATGGCTGTCTCACCTTAGTAGATGTTCTTCCTTCCTTTTCTTTCTTTCTTTTCAGACCCTCATGGATTGCACAGTTTGCCACAAACAGCTGATTGGTCTTGTCCATCTCCTCAATCCTATTTGCTGACCCTGGGCCTGAAAAACAAAGAAGTTGGAAAATTTTTAGAAAAAATGTCTTGTAGAAAACTGCCAACGTTTTCAGGTGGTAAAATCTCTCTCTCCTTCCCTCTCCCTCTCCCTCACCTTCACCTCTCACCTCTCACTCTCTCTGATTTCTACTTTTTTTTTTATTTTGTCACAACAGTATACACAAACATCAACATAAAACAACAACACAACATATAAACATATATATAAGCAAAAGTATGCAACAACTATATTAATTTGATATAATGAAAGGGAACAATAGGACAGAACGGTAGGCACTTTTGTGCTCTCTCAGCAATTTTAAGATATGTGGATCCCAACTCCACGAATTCCATGCTGGGGAATTTTGGGAGCTGAAATCTACGCATCTTAAAGTTGTCAAGGTTGAGAAACACAGCCTTAAGGCTAAATCACCATCAGTTTCGTGTATTCTACCTTATGTGCATCTCCAAAGTTAGGAAAAACAATTTGGTGAAGAAGATTTGAGCAGGTCAGTTCTTACTGATACAGAGTTTTGCACAATTTTCTGAAGTAGCCAAACATGTACACACACAAACACACACACACAAACATACACACACATACACATTTTGAAGTTTACAAATGTTTTTAGTGGTTCCTTAACTATTCCTATCCCCATGATATAACCATGAAGATAAATGTATAGGCATATTTGAATAGGGTCATGTTTACTGCCGTAGTTGATTTGCAAACAGAATAATTGATGCGAATTACGCAACAGCCCGATTAAGATAAAGTGGAATCAAGGTGCTTACACCTCTTTCTCTCACCTTTATGAGCTAATTGATTAGAAGCCATTTTCCTTTGGTAGGAGCAAAAGTTGAGAGACCAATCAAATCACATTCCCAGAACTCAGGACGTTTCCACACAGCCCATTACCCAGGTCGTTACAACACAAAAGACTAATGGGCACACAACTAGGACCACACCCACACAGGACGCTACGAAACAGCTGACTAATCTGCAAACACACACTCCACCTACCAATCAAGATGCAACCACACAGCCAACCAACCTGCTTACAGCAACAAAGCCAACACTCCCCACCAGTATTTATAGAGAGACGGCAGCTCCGACCACGCTTTGCTCGCACAAACACAAAGCCGTAAGCACAGCCTGAAGACGACAAGTAGGATCTCATCGAAACATCACCAAGATACTCTCAACCTTACACAGGAAAAGACCCGAATATGCCAAGACCTACATAGATAGAGATAGAGATAGAGATAGAGAAAGAGAAAGAGAAAGAGAAAGAGAAAGAGATAGAGATAGAGATAGAGATAGAGATAGAGATAGAGATATATATTCAGTGTAACTTTTTTTGCCTCCTCACTAGAGCACAAAGCTCCTTTCAGTCCTATCACAAAAGATGAGGCCGAGAGACACCTGGAGACCATTGGAAAAAGGATCTTACCAATAATGGATTTTATTAGAGGCACCAAATTAACAGTGAGTAAGGTTATGCTTCCCTGAGACACTTGCCTAAGTCCACTGTTACTTACAGTCAAACATAATTATAATAATAATAACAGAGCTGGAAGGGTCCTTGGAGGTCTTCTAGTCCAACCCCCTGCCCAGGCAGGAAACCCTACACCACTTCAGACAAATGGTTATCCAACATCTTCTTAAAAATTTCCACTGTTGGAGCATTCACAACTTCTGCAGGCAAGTTGTTCCACTGATTAATTGTTCTGTCAGGAAATTTCTCCTTAGTTCTAAGTTGCTTCTCTCCTTGATTAGTTTCCACCCATTGCTTCTTGTTCTACCCTCAGGTGCTTTGGAGAATAGTTTGACTCCCTCTTCTTTGTGGCAGCCCCTGAGATATTGGAACACTGCTGTCATGTCTCCCCTAGTCCTTCTTTTCATTAAACTAGACATACCCAGTTCCAGCAACTGTTCTTTATATGTTTTAGCCTCTGGTCCCCTAATCATCTTTGTTGTTCTTCTCTGCACTCTTTCTAGAGTCTCAACATCTTTTTTACATCGTGGCGACCAAAACTGAATGTAGTATTCCAAGTGTGGCCTTACCAAGTCATTATAAAGTGGCACTAACACTTCATGTGATCTTGATTCTATCCCTCTGTTTATGCAGCCCAGAACTGTGTTGGCTTTTTTAGCAGCTGCTGCACACTGCTGGCTCACATCTAAATGGTTGTCCACTAGGACTCCAAGATCTTTCTGGGTAACATCTTATCCAGCTAATGAGGAAAAGAACTACTTAGCTTAAATCTGCAACTCAGCTATGTCAAAGTATCTAAAGACATAGCCCGTTTGGTAATAGTATCCTTTGAATTGAATTTCCATATTTCAGCTTAAATGAGTTAGTGAATTGGATTTTAAGAGCAAGTAGGCTTAAACGGAAGTAAATCTTTGGGCTTATAACTTAAAAGGAAGTACAGTTTCAGCCTGATGCCTTCCAAGTATATGATGAACTAGTTTATCCCTTCTTTACAGAAATCTCTTGTACCGCTTTTGCAACTTAGGGAGTTTTCAGATTTCAGAAAAGGCAATTATAACTGCAACTTTCATCCAAATCTGCTAGAAAAATATTTTTAAAGTTTAAAGAATTTTTTTTTTAGAGGAATAAGTAAGGCTATCCTATTTACTGAAACCTGTTCGCTGTTCTTCACTCAGAGGGGGCTGCTGTTTTCGTAATGTTCTGTCCAATCCCTTCAAAAGAATTGGGAGGGGGGTGAAAAAGCATGTGGCTGTTTGATGATTTCCCCAAGTTTCTGATGAAAAGAAACTTCTAATTTTTCAAAAGCAAGAAGACCACAAAGAAATTTAGATTGAGACCCTTTTTGAAGGCTTCAAAGTGAAGATTTGCTTTGGTTCACAATCACATTATCGTTTAAGACCGCATTCCTACACCTGCCTATGAGAAATTGAGAGGCATTTCTTAGCAGACCTGGGTACAATTGCACCGTAAATCTATTATGTCCTTATGTTCTAGCATCCCAGCCCACTGAATTAATTTATTAATGTTTGTACACACCCAGAAAATAGGTAAATACAGGAACCAAGTCACGTGGGTTGTTTGAGGCTGCCATTGTGCAAGAAATTCACTACATTTAAATAATAATAATAATAACTTTGACCATTTTACCTCATCAACATTTCATCAATGAGTCTTTGACCACGTGGTACTCTCCAGATGGGTTGAATAATTGATGTCATATTGACAACGTGACCTTTGGCTATGTCAGCTGCCCTCACAGCACAGCTAAAATAGCTTGGAGAAAGCTGGCCTAGTTTTGGAATAACTCTTTTGAATCCTTGTTAATTGATCGGAACCAACCAGTAGAAGGCCCGTACACCAAGGGAGAGAAAATAGCAATAGCAATAGCCGTGGTGGCACAGTTAGAATGCAGTACTGCAGGCTATTTCTGCTGGCTGCAGTTCAGCAGTCTGGCAGTTCGATTCTGAATGGCTCAAGGTTGACTCAACCTTCCATCCTTCCAAGGTCTGTAAAATGAGAATCCAGATTGTTGGGAGCAATATGCTGACTCTGTAAACCGCTTAGAGAGGGCTGTAAAGCACTATGCTATTTAGGCTTATATATTGCCCCATAGTGCTTTACAGTACTCTTTGGGCAGTTTACAATGTAGAATTATTATTTGCATATTTTCCCCAACAATCTGGGTCCTCATTTTACTGACCTCGGAAGGATGGAAGGCTGAGTCAACCTTGAGCCCGGTCAGGATCGAACTTCAGACTGTGGGCAGAGTTTGCATGCAATACAGGTAGCCCCAGTGGTGGGATTCAAATAATTTAACAACTGGTCCTCTGCCCTAATGATTTCTTCCAAACAACCAGTTCACCAAATTGTTCAGAAAGTTAACACCCGATTCTCCCGAAGTGGTGCGAACTGGCTGAATCCCACCACTGGGTAGCCCTCAACTTATCACCACAATTGAGCCCTAAATTTATGTTGCTAAGTGAGAAATTTTTTAAGTGAATTTTGCCCCATTTTATGACTTTCCCTGTCACATTAGTTAAGTGAATCCCTGCAGTTCTTAAATTAGTAACACGGTTGTTAAATAATTCTGGTTTCCCCATTGACTTTGCTTGTCAGAAGGTTGCAAAAGGAGATTACGTAACCCGGGGACACTGTAGCCATCACAAATATAAATAAGATGCCAAGCATCCAAATGTCAATTATATGACCATGAGGATGCTGCAGCAATCGTAAGTGTGAAAAGTGGTCATAAGTTACTTTTTCCAGTGCCTTTGTAACTTTGAACAGTCACTAAATGAACTATTGTAAAATCAAGGCCTATTTGCACTGCACTTTAACCACTGCGCCATCAGGGCTCATAGGAAGATCACTTGGAACAATTTTTTTTTTCCTGGATTATTCCCAGGTTGACCAAAAAAGCCTTCTGGTTTTGATTAACCCTGACTAGGTGGCTCAGTGGCTAAGAAACTGAGCTTGTCGATCAGAAAGGTCAGCAGTTCGGCAGTTCAAATCCAGCACAAGTACAGGTCTCCTGAGTGAGCTGGGGGTTGGACTAGATGACCCCCAAGGTCCCTTCCAACTCTATAACTGATGACTGCTTATTTTTGACTTTTAGATTTTTGAATGGCAGTGGGGGTGGGGCTGTTTCAGGGGTGAAATCCAGCAGGTTCTGACAGGTTCTGGAGAACCGGTAGTGGAAATTTCGAGTAGTTTGGAGAACCGGCAAATACCACCTCTGGTTGGCCCAGAGTGGGGTGGGAATGGAGATTCCCTCTGGGCCTCTGGTGGCTCAGCAGACTACGTCTGTCTGTTATTAACACAGCTGCTTGCAATTACTGCAAGTTAAAGTCCCACCAGGCCTAAGGTTGACTCAGCCTTCCATTCTTTTTAAGGTAGGTAAAATG
The DNA here is from genome assembly GCF_028640845.1 of Ahaetulla prasina. NCBI lineage: Eukaryota > Metazoa > Chordata > Lepidosauria > Squamata > Colubridae > Ahaetulla > Ahaetulla prasina. The sequence continues at coordinate 95,620,968 of NC_080544.1, read as the reverse complement.
AGGACCCAGATTGTTGGGGGCAATAAAAGTTGACTTTGTATATAATATACAAATGGATGAAGACTATTGCTTAACACTGTGTAAGCTGCCCTTCGGAGAAGGGCGGGATATAAATTCAAATAAAAAAAAATTTGCAATATCCTTCCCCCAGGAGTGGAGAATGAATGGGGATTTTGCAGTATCCTTCCCCTGCCATGGCCACCAAGCCACGCCCACAGAACCGGTAGTAAAAAAAAATTGGATTTCACCACTGGGTTGTTTGTTTTTGATTTTTTTTTTTTTTTTGTTCAACAGGACCTGGATGGAAATCCTTTTCCGTTTGCTGACTTCATTCCTTTTAAAAGCCTGTTTTCAAATGCCTTGTGCCAAACCTCTTCCTCAGCCCTCAGCCCATTTGTCAAGGCTTTTCCCTGTCTGCTAAATCATCCAGTTCAGTCTGCCTGAAGCCTTCATTTCAGCTTCCTCTTTACTTAACCTTTCTAGGACCGGGACAAGGTGCTTTTAGTTTCTCCTTGGCCACCTTCTTATTTTCTTTACTGCTTCTTAGCTGTCTCTTGAACTCCTCCATCACTCAGGTAATTTTCATCATGCGCTTCATATCCCCATGGGCTCTTATTGCTGCCAAAGGCAGTTATTTACACTCTTCTTTCAGCATTTTTTTCCCCGTTACCGCTGAAATACAACCCCTGACAGCATTCAACCTGCTATAATCCTCTCCTTTCCCCCACCCCCCACCCACCCCTCTTAAATATGAGAATGAGGCTTGAGGGTTATTTCTTCCACCATAGGCTTAGGGGAAATTGCCTTGTTTATTCAGCAGTAGCCAGATTAGCACTTCAATTTGATTTGATTTGATTTTAGCCCAAATGTAGGGGTGTGTGCAGGCAAGGGAAGCTAGAAGGCCCTCCATTCAGTAAATGTGCAGCAAAGATTTATTATAGCTTTCATCCTGATCTGCTCATTTACCACCGACAAGGCACTTGGGGCCCGGCCAATCCATAAGAAATATTGTATTCCCACTGCAGGCTGATATGATGTAGCCCTGACTTGTATCGCGCTCCTGGGATTCAAGGTAGACAAGATGATTCGCAGCTGCATCATCCGTCTCTTTAAATGCTAATAAAACTGAGGTTCGGGATACTGATTCATCTTGGAACTACAGTTAGGGAAAGGAACACCTCTCCTGTATCGTGTGCCCCAATGGGAATCTCCTATCAACCTGATTACAGCCACTCCCCATGTTGCCATGACAGTACAATTACGTTAGCAAACCTGTCAAAATAATAGAATAACACAGTTGGGAGGCACCTTGGAGGTCTTCTAGTCCAACTCCTTGCTCAAGCAGGAAATCCTATACCATTTACCGTGTGAGAGGGATTTTGAAGTCCTAGTGGACAATCACATAAATATGAACCAGCAGTGTGCTGCAGCTGCCCAAAAAAACCCAACACAGTTCTAGGCTGCATAAACAGAGGGATAGAATCAAGATCACGTGAAGTGTTCATACCACTTTATAAGGCCTTGGTAAGGCCACACTTGGAATACTGCATCCAGTTTTGGTCGCCCCAATGTAAAAAAGATGTGGAGACTCTAGAAAGAATGCAGAGAGGAACAACAAAGATGATTAAGGGACCAGAGGCTTAAACATATAAAGAACAGTTGCTGGAACTGGGTATGTCTAGTTTATTGAAAAGAAGGATTAGGGGAGACATGATAGCAGATTCCTCAGGGGCTGCCACAAAGAAGAAGGAGTCAACCTATTCTCCAAAGTACCTGGGGGCAGGACAAGAAGCAATGGGTGGAAACTAACCAAGGAGAGAAGCAACTTAGAACTAAGAGAATTCCTTAGAACTAAGGAGAAATTTCCTGACAGTTAGAACAAATAATCAGTGAAATAACTTGCCTCCAGAAGTTGTGAATGTTTCAACACTGGAGGTTTTTAAGAAGATATTGGATATCCATTCATCTGAAATAGTATAGGGTTTCCTGCCTGAGAGGGGGTTGGACTAGAAGACCTCCGAGATCCCTTCCAAATCTGTTTATCCTATCCTATCCTATCCTATCCTATCCTATCCTATCCTATCCTATCCTATCCTTTGAGACAAATGATTGTCCAATGTCTTTTTCAAAACCTCCAATGTTGGAGCATCCATGACTCCTGGAGGCATGTTGTTTCACTGATTAATTCAAGTGATCCCCAACCTTTCCAGCTTTGTGGACCAGCGGGGGATGAGTGAGAGGGAATGGTTACATGTGAATGGTGGGTGAGCAAGCATGTAGCTCCATTTCAATGAACAGTGGGCACATGCACTCGTCACTTGCACAAATGGAACTGTATGTGTGCATGTGTTCTTCTGCTGCTTCTGTGGCCTGCTTCCAAATGGATCATGGCCTGAATGTGGGGGACCCCTGGATTAATTGTTCTAACTGTCAGAAAATTTTTCCTTAGTTCAAGATTGGATGTTTCCTTGATAAGTTTCCATCCATTGCTTCTTGTTCTGCCTTCATGTACTTTGGAGAATAAGTTGACTCCATTTTCTTTGTGGAAGCCCCTCAAATATTGGTACACTGCTATCATGTCCTTCATTGGAACACTGCTATCATAGTCCTTCCTTTCACTAGACTAGACATACCCAGTTCTTGCAACCATTCTTCATGTGGTTTAGACTTCGATCCAGGGGTGAAATGCTCCCGGTTTGGACCAGATCGCCCGATCCGGTAGCGATGGCAGTGGGTGGTTTGGAGAATCAGTAGCAAAAGTCCCTGCCCCACCCCACCCCAGCTGAACTGCGCGATCATCAGAGGTTGTTTTTTTGTTTTTTTTTACTTTTAAAAGCATTATTTCTTCAGCCGAAAAAATGCTTTTAAAAGTAAAAAAAAAAAAGCTCCGATGATCATGCGGCTCAGCTTGGATCGTCAGAACCTTTTAAAAGCATTTTTTCTTCAGCCGAAGAGGTTGTAAAAAAAATGCTTTTAAGAGGTTCTGACAATCAGGCAACTCAGCTGGGATCGTCAGAACCCTTTAAAAGCACTTTTTCCTCTGGCGATCCCAGCTGAGTTGTTTGATCATCACAGGCTTTTAAAAGCATTTTTTACAACCTCTTCTGCCAAAGAGGTTGTAGAAAAAATGCTTTTAAAAGTAAAAAAAAAAAGTTGGCCACGCCCACCCAGTCACATTATCCACCACCACCAAGCCACGCCTGCAGAACTGGTAGTAACAAATTTTACATTTCACTCCTGCTTCAATCCCCTAATCATCTTTGTTCCTCTTCTTTTACCTCTTTCTAGATTCTCAACATCTTTTTTATATTGTGGTGACCAAAACTGGATGCAACATTCCAAGTGTAGTCTTAATGATCTAGTGATATAATTGAGTTATATAGTTTATATATCAATAATATAATTAAGCCACTTGCACAATGTATAGTATACACTCTCGTGACATCACTGCAGGTTCTTAAACATGCTGATGTTAAAGAAAAGTTTTAACAGTGCCAAACAAGAGTCATTTAGGAAAAGCTGGAATGAAACGAAGTGCTTTGCCACAATCTTGACACATCTGTGCTAAGGAGCATGATGGATGCAGCACCCTAATCTCTTCCTGGACCATTTATTTAAACCAGGGATATGTCAACAATTGCAATTCACTCTCCTGACCAGCTGGACATGGTAAATGTTTTATGGGTGGGGATGAGTGAGGGAAACAAAACACTCACATTTCTACTCTTTAAAAAAAGAGAGGCCCAAGCCGGCTAAAATAGCTGATAATTGTGCTGCTAAAAATTAGTTAGCAAAATCAATAGAAAAAAGGGCAATGTTAGGCCTTTTTCATGGGGTTGTGTAGTGGTGAACTGTAGACATTGATATGCTTCCCTAAGACCTCCCATTTTGCTTTTTAAAAGGTTAAAAAAAAGATATATGCTTGCCCTGTCAAAAATTGGCCTGTTGCTAAGAAATTTCAGAGGAAAAACCTTGACCCCAGGAGGCACATGTAGCCAGGAAGTTTCTCTATTACTCAATCTCATGCAAAACAGGACCTGTGGTGGCTTTTCCACTAGTCCTTCAACCAGCAGAAAAAGCATATTGTCATAAATTCTGTTCCATTGCTTATCCCAAACATCCAAGGCTAATTTGACCTAGTAAAGGTGCTGTCCATCAGCACCTGTTCCAAGCTGTGTTTAGGTAAAGGAACTAGTGGTTTCAGAGGTGGGTTTCAGCAGGTTCTGACCAGCTCTAGAGAACCGGTAGTGGAAATTTTGAGTAGTTCAGAGAACCGGTAAATATCACCTTTGACTGGCCCCGCCCTCATCTATTCTCCGCCTCCCGAATCCCAGCTGATCAGGAGAAAATGGGGATTTTGCAGTAACCTTCCCCTGGAGTGGGGAGGGAATGGAGATTTTGCAGTATCCTTCCCCTGCCACGCCCACCAAGCCATGCCCACCAAGCTATGCCACGGCCACCAAGCCACACCCACAGAACCGGTAGTAAAAAAATTTGAAATCCACCACAGGGTGAATTCCCCCAGGACTCACTTCCTATTGCAGGCTATTTCTTCAAACCATCAATAACCATACTGACCCAAATCAATACACACCGAACACTAAAAACTAGGACAATTGGGTAGAGTTTTCTATATTCTCCCTTCAGTGGACTGGGGGATATTTTTCTTTTACAAATTGAAAAAAGGCATTGTCAATTATAAATGCCTGTCACTAGTACAGAAATCAATCTTACAATAGAACTGTTTTTTATTTTAACTATTCCCCAGTATTTTTTTTCAATATGCCATCAAGTCATTGTCAGTCTGCCTGCCTTGTTTAATGACTGTTTCAACTCCTACCCTCAAAACGATGCTATAGAGCACTACACACCAGAACAACTAGACACAAGAACAGTTTTTTCCCGAACGCCATCACTCTGCTAAACAAATAATTCCCTCAACACTGTCAAACTATTGACTAAATCTGCACTACTATTTATCTTCTCATCATTCCCATCACCCATCTCCTTCCACTTATGACTGTATGACTGTAACTTTGTTGCTCATGTCCTTATAATTTATTGATTGATATTGATTGATTCCTGATTGCTTATTTGTACCATATGACTATCATTAAGTGTTGTACCTTATAATTCTTGATGAACGTATTTTTTTTATGTACACTGAGAGCATATACATCAAGACAAATTCCTTGTGTGTCCAATCACACTTGGCTAATAAAAAATTCTATTCATTTTAGGTTATGAGTGTGTACAAAAATGTGAGATCAATCTTCACATATTTGACCATCAGAGTGTCCCGTGATCACGTGATCACCATTTGAGTACTTCGCAACCAATGTACATTTATAACTATCATAGCAGCTCCAATCATATGATCACCTTTTATATACTTTACAACTGGTTTATGACAAGCAGTGTTAACTGAGCAAGTGGATGTAAAATTGTAAGTCACATGAAGTTTCACTTAATTATCATGGCACATAGCAGTGGCTGGTCCCAATTGTGGTCACTAAGCGAGAATTAGCTGCAGTCAGATTTTCTCCATAACAATCTGTCCCTAACCTGGTCCTTCAGCTCTTCCAAAGGTGTCACTATCTTCATTATAACTGAGTTCCTCCACCTGACTTGTCCTCTTTTTAGGGCAATAGGCTCTTAATCTACATTATTCTTTGAAGCCCAATTTCACCACATTCTCACATTTTTCTAGTCTACATTACTAATACACTTCTTTCTTGCTGATGTCTAGATTCTTACATCTTAATCCCCGTATTGTCACTTCTCTAGAGCTGTAGTCTTTTTTCTACAGAGTTCAACATGACTTTTATCTTTTTCAGTTTCTATTTTCTATTTTTTTTTCCTGTCTTGGCTTTTTCTTCCCCTTTTCATCTTGTTTGTTCCTGGCTGCTCTTCTTGACTTTTCTCTTTTTCTCAATCTTGGCTCCCTCTGAGGGAAATGACTCTGTTTTTTCCCTCATGCCCATCCGAGGGAAGGAAAAAACACCTCTCTCTCATCAGTTTTCTCAGATGCTGCCTGTTTTCCGGCTGCATCTCTTTATCATCATTTAGTTTGCTTTTAATTTGGTTTCTGGGCTGTTGCCTTCTATTTGGTTCCTTCTGTTTTTGGAAGTAGAAAAACCAAGAACAAACTTCAGCTGCCTCGACTTGTAGGCCATGAAAGCAAAGCAGCATGGCGGCAAAATTTATTTGTACTTTGGTTAGGGGATGTAAAGAATCATCTGGAAGATACCTAGTGAAGTCCTCCAAGATTCTGATTAATCCATTTGAGTTTTGCCTTTTTGGAAATCTCTTCCTCCCACTGGTGTCACAGGGGATTAAATGCTTGTTAAAAAGAGGCCTGGAAAGCCGAATGCTTCCTTACTTGAGTTCTCAGATATTAAGCATTCTTGATTCCCCCTCTGCCTCTCTTTTTTTTTCACTGCATGACTTGACCTAGTTATTTCAAGGCCACCTTTAGATAACACTTCCTTTTCTCACAAAATAAAAAAAAACCCCAGTCTGAGATGTTGGCATACAGCATTTCAAATCCTGCCAGAAGCAATGCCTCAGGGTTTTGCTTAAAAGTTGACTGCAAAGGGACAAGAGAACTCTACCTATCACCACATTTCATTCCAATTCTAACATGTTAGTGAAGGAACCCAAACAGCTTCAAAGAGAAAAATGAAGAAAGCCCAGATATTAAGGGGGGAAAAAATCATATTCTTATCACTTTTCAGTTCATCTGTTAGAAGATCCTTGCTGCCTTTGTATATAATACATTTAACCAGATTTAGCAAATGCATTTGTACAATGTGCCAAGTTTGGTTAGTTTTAATCCTGACTGGCCTTTTTGTGGCGTTGTGTGAACTCCACCTGTTCAGTTAATTCATTTTTTTTTTTAAGTTTTATTGGATTTTTTAAAATATACATCAGTATCAATATATGAACAGTGTGTCCTCTGGGTATACAATTCATTTTGATACAAACAGCAATAATAGTAATAATAATAGTTGTTCCATTAATCAAGCGTATGTAATCCTAGTATTGATAGACATGATTGCTTTTTAGAGTAGTTATTCAATATTTCAATGTTCCATTTTTATGCGAATGGTATTAAGCATACATACATCTTTCAACCTCTAATCTTCCCATCTAATTACTACTTATAATCTATTATGTAAAAATTACATCTGCTAATATTCCCCCTATTTCTTATTTCTACCTCTATTCTAACTTCTAATCAGGCCACTATTATTAATCCTAGCTTCAATACATTTCTTTATATTAAGATACAGTCCTTCATTATTTGGTTGTTAAAAGTCACAATACGGCATTCCAGTAGCAGTCGTCCTATTATTGAATAGAATAGAATAGAATAGAATAGAATAGAATAGAATAGAATAGAATAGAATAGAATAGAATAGAATAGAATAGAATAGAATAGAATAGAATAGAATACCTTATTGGCCAAGTGTGATTGGGCACACAAGGAATTTGTCTTTGGTGCATATGCTCTCAGTGTACATAAAAAGACAAGATACATTCGTCAAGAATCATAAGGTACAACACTTAATGATAGTCATAGGGTAAAAATAAGCAATCAGGAAACAATATCAATATAAACCATAATGATACAAGAAACAAAGTTACAATCATAAGTGGAAGGAGATGGGTGATGGGAACGATGAGAAGATTAATAGTAGTGCAGATTTAGTCAATAGTTTGACAGTGTTGGGGGAATTATTTGTTTAGCAGAGTGATGGCATTCAGGAAAAAACAGTTCTTATGTCTAGTTGTTCTGGTGTGCAGTGCTCTGTAGCGTCGCTTTGAGGGTAGGAGTTGAAACAGTTTATGTCCAGGATGTGAGGGGTCTGTAAATATTTTCACAGCTCTCTTTTTGACCCGTGCAGTATACAGGTCCTCAATGGAAGGCGATTGTTGTTGTTTTTTGCCATTCTAATTATCTGCTGAAGTCTGTGTCTGTCTTGTTGGGTTGCAGAACCAAACCAGACAGTTGCAGAGGTGCAGATGACAGACTCAATAATTCCTCTGTAGAACTGTATCAGCAGCTCCTTGGGCAGTTTGAGTTTCCTGAATTGGTGCAGAAAGAATATTCTTTTTGTGCTTTTTTGATGACGTTTTTGATATTAGGTGTCCATTTTAGGTTTTGAGATATGATAGAATCTAGAAATTTGAAGGTCTCTACTATTGATACTGTGTTGTCTTACTGTGTTGTCTTACTGTATTGTAAGAGGTGGTAGTATGGGAGGGTTTCTCCTAAAGTCTACCACCATTTCTATGGTTTCGAGTGTGTTCGGTTCCAGATTGTAATACGAGGCTAGTTGTTCAACCTCCTGTCTCTATGTGGATTCATCGTTGTCTCAAATGAGACCAATCACTGTTGTATCATCTGCAAACTTCAGTAGTTTAACAGATGGATTATTTGAGATGCAGTCATTGGTATATATAGAGAAGAGAATTGGAGAGAACACACAGCCCTGGGGGACACCTGTGCTAATTGTACTGGTATCTGATGTGATTTTGCCTAGCTTCACCTGCTGCTTTCTTTCTGCTGGAAGCTTGTGGTCCACTTACAAATGTGTTCAGGTACCGCTAGCTGATTTAGTTTAAACATACCTAATAATATCATATCATCAGTTAATTCATAATTTGAAGGGTCCTTAGTGCTCTCTGAGCTTGCTTGCTTTTTTGCAGAAGTTTCATTACCCAAAACAGAAAACAACCAAGCTCAGAGAGCACCAAGGACCCATCATTTCAATCTTGAGCTACAAATATTCTTCTTTATTGGTAACTCATAATTTAATATTTAAAGATCTTTTTATCTGGCTAGTAGAAACCAACAAAAAAAAACACCATTGAAAAGCATGGTCACATGACTGCGAGATGCTGCAAACAACCATAAAAGTGACTTGTTTGCTAAGCGCTAAAAATTTGATAATGTAATCACTGGGAGGGAGGGAGGGAGGGAGGATGGGGGAGGAAATTCAGCCATCATAACATCAAATGGTCACTAAGTCACCAGTCATAAGTGAAAGACAACCTGTACTGTAGCTTTTCCAAATTGCAATGTACCTTGATAAAGTCATGAATACATTATTGTTATTGTTGCCACTTGTGAGTTTTGAAAATAGACACAATATTTAAGCATAGGACCAAGTCTGTTTTAATTCAGTAACCAGTTTAATAACAATTATTGGCCAATCGAGTGCACTTCCTATGAAGAATCACGGAGTGTGTGAATTGGAAGGGATCTTATATGAAATCTAATCCAACTTCCTGCTCAGTCCAGAAATGCACTGAAATACCTCAGAAGGTCTCTATTCATTCCCCATTTGCAAACTTCTTTGGGAGAGAATCCACCATTGTTGTAAACCAGGGATGGGCCGCTACAGCAATTTGATGACCTGTGGACTTCAACTCCCAGAATTCCTGAGCCAGCAAGGAATTCTGGGAGTTGAAGTCCATAGGCCGTCAAATTGCTATAGTTGCCCACCACTGTTCTAAACTAACAGTTCCTTTAGCTATCACCTTTTACCATAAGCCAATTCCTCCTTACATCCCACTCTAAAAAAAATTTCCTTTTTTAATCCATTGATCTTTGTCCTGCCCTCAGTTTCAACAAAGAACATCTTTTTTATTTTTATTTTTATTATTATTTTTATTATTATTATTTATTATTATTATTATTATTATTATTATTATTATTTATTCGATTTTTATACCGCCCTTCTCCCGAAGGACTCAGGGCGGTGTACAGCCAAGGTAAAAACAAACGGTACAATATACAATTAAAAATACAGATTAAAAAACTTATTATAAAGTGGCCTAAAAACTTTAAAATATATAAAACTAAAAAACCCTTAAAATTAATAATAAAAATTTTAAACCAATAAAATTTAAGCCAGCCCCGCGCAAATAAATAGATGTGTTTTCAGTTTGCGGCGGAAGGTCCGAAGGTCAGGTATTTGGCGTAAACCCGGGGGAAGTTCGTTCCAGAGGGTGGGAGCCCCCACAGAGAAGGATCTTCCCCTGGGGGCCGCCAGCCAACATTGCTTGGCGGACAGCACCCTGAGAAGTCCCTCTCTGTGAGAGCGTACGGGTCGGTGGGAGGCATGAGGTAACAGCAGGCGGTCCCATAAGTACCCAGGCCCTAAACCATGGAGCGCTTTAAAGGTAGTAACCAAAACCTTAAAGTGCACCCGAAAGGCCACAGGCAGCCAGTGCAGTCTGCACAGGAGCGGTGTTACACGGGAGCTACGCGAAGCTCCCTCTATCACCCGCGCAGCTGCATTCTGGACTAACTGAAGCCTCCGGGTGCACCTCAAGGGGAGTCCCATGTAGAGAGCATTACAATAATCCAAGCGAGAGGTAACGAGTGCATGAGTGACTGTGCACAAGGCATCCCGATCAAGGAAGGGGCGCAACTGCCGAACCAGGCGAACCTGGTGGAATGCCCTCCTGGAGACGGCCGTCAAATGATCTTCAAACGACAGCCGTTCATCCAGGAGAACACCTAAGTTGCGCACCCTATCCTTTGGGGCCAATAACTCGCCTCCAACAGTCAGCTGCGGCTGCAGCTGACTGAATCGGGGTGCCGGCATCCACAGCCACTCCGTCTTGGAGGATCTATGTCTTTTCTTGTGCTTGACAGCCCTTTTATATCTTTGTAGCAGCTATCGTGTCTCCCCTCTGCTTTCTTTTTTGCAAGCTAAAAAAACCCTGTCTCCTTTAACCATTCCCCCTAGGGTTTGGTTTCTATATCCCTTATCATCCTGGCAGCTCTCCAGTTTTTCCATATCCCTTTTAAAGTATGGGATCCTTATTCAGCTTTGGTGATGAGACTGTTGCTTCCTGTGGTTGCGTATTAAATATGCAACAGTTTTTAGGAACCAATCAATGGATTCCCTTGGCTGTGTTTCCTCTCTGATTTAGTGTCATTTGCCAGCAGGAAAAATGATCAATCATTGTCTGTAGCATGGACTTAGCAGTAAACCTAGGTACTAGGGGCAAGTGCCTTGGATGAGAATTTTAGCTATTTTTCAAATTCCCCTAGTGACAGATCACTGATGTGGTCTAACATGGTTTAGCACTCTTCTACAAAGTGCTGAACTTGTTTGCTTAAGCATGTGCCTAGCAAATTTCTGGAGAAGCAGTAAATCTGGGCATAAAATACAGTTCAGCTAATAGATTCCATGTGTGGCTGCAAGATACAGGCTGAAGTGTGATCTCTTATAGAAGATCACTTTTTTTATTTTTTATTTTATTTTGTCACAACAGTATATACAATCATCAACATAAACAATAATTCATCATGAGAGAAAAAGTATATATAAGTAAAAGTATAAGTAAAAGTATGCATATAATACTATAATGAAGTGAACAATAGGACAGGAACGGTAGGCACTTTTGTGCTCTTATACACGCCCCTTATAGTCCTCTTAGGAATGGGGTGAGGTCAATAGTAGACAGTTTTTGGTTGAAGATTTTGGGGTTTTGAGTAGAGACTATAGAGTCAGGTAGTGAGTTCCAAGCGTTAACAACTCTGTTACAAAAGTCATATTTTCTGCAATCAAGTTTGAAACGGTTGACATTAAGTTTAAATCTATTGTTTGCTCTTGTATTGTTGCGATTGAAGCTGAAGTAGTCTTTTACAGGAAGGATATTACAATAGATGATTTTGTGTGTTAAGCACATATCATGTTGGAGTCGGCGGAGTTCTAAGTTTTCTAAACCCAGGATTTCAAGCCTGGTGGTATAAGGTATTTTGTTGTTTTCAGAGGAGTGAAGAACTCTTCTAGTAAAATATTTCTGGATGCGTTCGATAGTATTAATGTCAGAGATGTGGTATGGGTTCCAGATGGATGAGCTGTATTCAAGAATAGGTCTGGCAAATGTTTTGTATGCTTTGGTTAGTAGTGTAGAGTTTTTGGAAAAGAAGCTACGTAAAATTAAGTTTACAACTCTTAGAGCTTTTTTTGCTATGTAGTTGCAGCAGGCTTTGGCATTTAGGTCATTTGATATGAAAACTCCAAGGTCTTTGACAGGTAGGGGGTCATCAGTAAGGTAATGTCCATCAAGCTTGTACTTGATATTGGGGTTCTTTTTACCAATATGTAAGACTGAGCATTTGCTGGTTGATATTTGAAGTTGCCAAGTTTTAGACCAATCTGAAACAAAGTCAAGGTCATTTTGAAGAGTAGAAGTATTGTTAGTGGTATTGAATAGTTTGACGTCGTCAGCGAAGAGAACACAATGACTTGAGATGAGGTCACAGAGATCATTTATGTATAGTATGAAGAGCGTTGATCCAAGAACACTACGTTGCGGAACGCCACTTTTGACAGGAACAGGATTTGATATAGCGTTGCCAATTTTGACCACTTGTTGTCTGTTTAACAGGAAGGCATTTATCCAATTGTGGAGAGGTCCTGAAATGCTGTAGTATTTTAGTTTTAAGAGAAGTTTGTCATGTACTACTGAGTCAAAAGCTTTGCAGAAGTCTATGTAGATTGCATCTATTGGTTTTCCTTGATCACTTCATCTACAACCTCCGTGTTGGAGGCCTAAGGACTGTAAATGACCTTGAACGAGCACGCCGAGGACTAGATTATAAAATAAAATTAGCATGGGAGCACAAGGAAAGGGGTGGGACCAGAATAAAAAGCCATATTAATTAAACTTTCATTCAGTAAGTTAGGATTTCAGTGTAAACTGAAGCAACTGAAGCAATGTGAACCAAAAGAGAAGCAACCTAGAACTGAGAAGAAATTTCCTGACAGTGCGAACAATTAACCAGTGGAACAGTTTGCCTTCAGAAGGTGCGGGCACTCCAACACTGGAGGCTTTTAAAAAGAGACTGGACGACGATTTGTCTGAAATGGCATAGTGCCGTGATGGTGAACCTATGGCACTCGTGCCACAGGTGGCATGTGGAGCCATATTGGCGAGCACGCAAGGGTTGTCCTAGCTCAGCTCCGGTGCGCATCTGTGTGCCAGCCACCTGATTGTTGTGACTTTCGGTCCCACTGGAAGTTGGCAAATGCGCCATTCTGGCCTCCAGAGGGCCTCCGGGGAGGTATGGAAGGCCGTTTTTGCCCTCCTCAGGCTCCAAGAAAGCCTCTGGGGCCTAGGGAGGGCAAAAAAACGGGCCTACCGGGCCCACTCTGCCATCGTGTGCCAAAAGTGGGGGGATCGGTGGAGGGTCACATATGCATGCATGGGCGGGTGGGCCGCATTGAATTATGGGTGTGGGCACGCGCACGTGTGACCCCCCGCGCGCTCCCCCGCTTTTGGCACACGAAGGCAAAAAGGTTAGCCATCACTGGTATAGGGTCTTCTGATTGAGCTGGGTGTTGGATAAGAAGACCTCCAACTTCCCTTCTGTTATGTATTAACAGTTGTGCCTTTAAATATTTGAGCGGGAAATCAGCACGTTGCTGATTGGACGAAGCCTCCAGCAGAACTGTATAAAAGGAGAGGGTTTTGCCCCAGCCTGTTGCTGGGTTCACCCTATATTAAAGAGCTGTTGTCACTACCCTGGTCTCCAGCCTCGTTACTTCCCGAACTTAACATTGGCGACGAAGGTGGGATCTCGAGGCTAAGGAGAACCAGAACCGAGCTGAAGCACGCTAGTCCCGAACCCAGCAAACTCAGGGTAGAAACGCGGAAATGGCAAACACGCCACCCGCACCGTACAACCCGGGCAAGGAGAAATGGGGAACATATATGACCCGTTTCGAAAGCTTTCTAGAAGCCAACGAACTACAGGGGATCCCTGATAACCCCAAGCGGGCTTACTTCCTAAGCCATTGCGGGCCGGAGGTAATCGAGATTGCGGAAGCCCTGGCAGAGCCAACGCCGATACAATCGGTATCGTGGCCGACTCTGCAGACTTTGCTGAAGAACCATTTCGCACCGACGCCGTCCAAATACGTGCAGCGGTTTGAATTGAGAAGCGTAGACAGATGGAGGCGAGTCCATCGGTGACTACATGGCCGCTTTAAGAAGGCGTCCAAGGACTGCGGATACCGAGACTTAGGCGAAGTGCTACTCGAGCAACTCATCCGAGGTCAAGGACATCCGCCTCTGGCGGCGACTGCTAGCCAGGAGCAACCTGACACTAGCCACCGCTCTGGGCGAGGCCAGAGCACACGAAATGTCTACTAAAGCAGCAGAGACTCTGCAAAGCCTCTTCAATCCAAGGCGGCGCAAAGCCAACGCCAGTACACCAGGAGGAGATTCAGTCCGAATCCGAAGGTGAGGCGAGGATGAGGAAGGGTCTGCGGACCGAGAAACGCGACACTGAGGACCGTGGCGAGTGCGGAAGCTGCGGAGGGCAGCATCAGCGCCAACGCTGCAGGTTTAAAGACGCAACATGCGGCGGTGTGGGAAGAAAGGACACTTAGCTCAGGTTTGCAGAGCGGCCCAACCTTCCGCCGAAAATTCAAATCGGCCAATCAAAGCGCGGAACCGGAAAGGCGGCCCGCGATTGGTTCAAACAAGAAAGGCGCGAAGTCTAACCAAACGACTGTCATTATAGGCGCGCCTCAACCAAAGTGGAAAGAAGATTTTCACAAAGCCCAAGATCGAGGGAGTACGGTGCAGGCTTGAAGTGGACACGGGATCAGCGATCACCATCATGTCCTGGGACACCCTGGCGAAGTCGCTGCCGTCCGTCGCGGCGCCATCTGCAAGCACAGCGGCTACGAGTGCCACGACTACCAGGGAATCGCATCCCTGTTCGAGGACCACCTCCGTCCGAGTCGAGTACGGCCCTCACAAAAGACCCTGCCCATCACGATCGTCGAAGGAACTCTGCCCAGTCTGTTGGGACTAGACTGGTTTCGTGCCCTGGGCATGGGAGTGACTGGCATCTACAGAAGTGACTGCAATTTGAAAGACATTCTCTTTAACGAGTTCAAGATGTCTTCAAGGACTGCCTGGGCAAGTACAAGGGACCCCTATTTCCTTCAACTTAGACCCCAGGTAGCCCCATTAGGCTTAAGGCGAGGAGAGTCCCTTTTGCACTAAAACCAAAATTGATAAGGAGCTGGACAAGCTCATAAATCAGGGGTTTTGGTGCCAGTCGATCACGCAAAGTGGGAGACGCCAATCGTCACCCCATCAAATCGGACGGGTCAATTAGAATTTGCGCTGACTACAAGGCGGCGCTTAACAAAGCCTTACAGAAAAGCGTACCCGGTTCCGTGGTGCAACATTTATTGCACTCCTTGGGGCAAGGCAAGTCTTTGCAAAGTTAGACTTGGCCCAAGCCTACCAACAACTGCCAGTAGACGCCCGCACAGCCGAAGCCCAAGCGATTGTGGCGCACAGGGGGCATTCAAGTGCACCGATTGCAATTTGGGGTTAGTGTGGCACCAGGGCTGTTCCAAAACCTGATGGAACGACTACTGCAAGGGCTCCCAGGGTAGTTCCCTACTTGATGATGTCCTAATTTCAGGGAAAACATGGAGGAATTGGGGAGCGGTTAAGAAAGGTCTTGAGCATTTTCCGGACAGCGGATTAAAAGTCAAGACAAATAAATGTCAGATAGGGGTCGAATCGGTCGATTTCTTGGGCTACGGATAGACAAGAAAGGAATTCACCCTACTGAGAGCAAAGTTAATGCAATTAGGAAGGCTCCAGCGCCCAAAAACAAACCAGAGCTGCAGGCATTCCTGGGATTGGTTAATTTGTACGCGGTCTTTTTGATCAACAAAGCAACCGTTCTTGGAACCGCTGCATAGGCTCTTAGGAAAAATACTGTTTGGTCTTGGGAAAGTCAGAAAATAGGGCTTTTGAAGCAGTAAAGAACCTGCTCTCAAGTGATAGCCTGCTCATCCAATATCACGACTCACTACCCCTAGTGCTGGTTTGCGATGCGTCCCCTTATGGGGTGGGGGCTGTACTCAGCCATAGACTTCCAAACGGCACAGAAGCCCCTATAGCGTTCTACTCTAGAACGATGTCCTCCCCAGAGAGGAACTACAGCCAATTAGACAAAGAAGCATTAGCCATTGTATCAGGGGTCAAAAAATTCCATGAGTATGTCTTTGGGCGGAATTTTGAAATCGTGACTGACCACAGACCGTTACTGGGATTACTGGCTGGCGACCGGCCAACGCCTGTGGCACTTTCGCCACGTTTGACTCGATGGACTATATTTTTAGCCGCTTACTCATACAAGCTGCAGCATCGACCGGGGAAAGAAGTGGGGCATGCAGACGCATTGAGCCGATGCCCACTGCCAGGGGCGACCGAAGACCCCACTCCGGGGACACCCATCCTCCTTATTGACTCGTTGGACTCTGGCCCAGTCACATCAAAGGAAGTGGCTCGGGCATCATACCGGGACATTGTGTTAAGGACTGTACTCGGTTGGGTACAGAGAGGGTGGCCCGCTGCGCCGGGCGAGCGGTTCAAAGAATTTGTTAAGAAACGTGATGAGCTCTCGGCTCAAGGGGGGTGCCTGTTATGGGGTGATCGTGTAATAATTCCTGTTAAGTTAAGGGGCAAGGTATTGGACCTCCTCCACGAGGTCACCCAGGCATCGTAAGGATGAAGGGTTAGCTAGAAGCTATGTATGGTGGCCACTCATGGACGCAGAGATTGCTGAGAGGGTAGGGAAATGCCAAGCTTGCCAAGAGTCAGACCGCTACCCCAACAGCCCCAGTCAGAGAATGGGAAAAGCCCCAAGGGCCTTGGTCAAGAATCCACATTGACTTTGCTGGCCCTTTCACGGCCAAAGCGTTCCTAGTGGTGGTGGGCGCATTTTCCAAATGGTTAGAGATCATACTTATGAAGTCCACCACAGCGAAGCAGTAATCGCAACCCTCGCCACCTATTCGCAACTCACGGGTTGCCGGACACTCTGGTGTCCGACAATGGGCCCCAATTCACGGCAGCCCAGTTTGAAGAGTACCTGGCAGAGGAAGGCATCCGACATGCCCTCTCTGCACCTTTCCACCCTGCGTCGAATGGCCTTGCAGAGCGTTCCGTCCGGAGCGCTAAGGAGGCATTGTCCAGGCTCAAGCCAGGTGACTGGCAAACAAAAATAGACTTTTTCCTAGCCGTCCAGCACAGAACCCCAAGCACAGCCACGGGAAAAAGCCCAGCCGAATTGCTAATGGGACGAAAACTCCGGTGCCCACTTGACCGTTTGAACCCCCATTACACACCCGAGGGTTACAAGGGGGAGCTAGAAAAAACAAGGGAAATGAGCATAGGCGACCGGGTGTGGGCCCGAAACTATGGGGACGGCCCGAGTTGGGTCGCCGGACAAGTAACAAAAGTAACAGGGCCAAAATCGTACGTGGTAGAGCTACCAGACAACCGAATGTGGCGGCGCCACATAGATCAGTTAAGGAAACGATTAACTGGCCAAACCAAAACAACAGAGACAGGTAATGACCAATACCACTTTGAATCCACAGCCGACAATGACCCGGGGGAGGCGCAAGACTTAGCTGAGGTTCCAGAGTTCCAGCGACGCCATCAGGTCCCCGAGGGAAACAGCAAGGAAAATTCCAAAATTAATCCAAGGCCGGATGGCCAAGAAAAAGAGTCGGCCAATAATCCAGAGCCCGATGGCCTAGAGAAAGAGCTGGGAGGAGAAAACAGCCCCTCCGACCAGCTCAAAACACCACCCAGAACTGAACCGCGCAGGTCAGAAAGAACTAGGAGACGCCCAGGTTATTTGCGTGACTACGTCGAAAAATAACATGTGAATAAATATGTAAATAAGACCAAGTGTTTTCTGGGAGGGGAGGAGTGTTATGTATTAACAGTTGTGCCTTTAAATATTTGAGCGGGAAATCAGCACGTTGCTGATTGGTCGAAGCCTCCAACAGAACTGTATAAAAGGAGAGGTTTTTGCCCCAGCCTGTTGCTGGGTTCACCCTATATTAAAGAGCTGTTGTCACTACCCTGGTCTCCAGCCTCGTTACTTCCCGAACTTAACACCTTCCAACTCGGTTATTCTGTGTTTTATAATATAAATGTATCCATGAATATAATAATGTTCTCCATTCTTGCCACGTTATAATTACAGTTCACTATCAACTCACCCCCATCCCCAACATGCATACCTGTAGTATCTGGGAGAATATGTATCGGAGCCATACTTATTCACCCCTAGTTAACAATTATAGATCAAAAACATTCGGCTGGCGACCCCCCCAGGGGAAGAGCTTTCTCGGTGGGGGCCCCGGCTCTGTGGAACGAGCTGCCGGTGGGACTCCATCTTCTCCCTGATCTTAGGACCTTTAAACGCGAGCTCAAGACTTTCTTTTTTCACCAAGCGGGGCTGGCCTGATTGATTGATTTTAATATTTGGGGTTTTTTAGCGGGTTTCTTAACAGGGTTTTTTATCTTTTACATTTTACCTAATAGTTTTAAGCATACAGCAGTCTAATTAGATTTTTAACTTTGTTATGATATTTTAAATGGTTTTGGATTATTGTCGTTTTACTTGCTGTACACCGCCCTGAGTCTTCGGAGAAGGGTGGTATAAAAATGTGAATAAATAAATAAATAAATAAATAATTCCATTTGCCTGTTTATCTGAAAGTCAACTGTGTGATTAGTGAGAGTGTGGTTGCATGGCAGCTTCCCCGGCACCTGGATGAAGCTGTCTATCTAGACAGCTTCCAGTCCGGCTTCCGACCCGGTTATAGCATGGAGACGGCTTTGGTAGCGTTGGTGGATGACCTCTGGAGGGCCAGGGATAGGGGTTGTTCCTCTGCCTTGGTCCTATTAGACCTCTCAGCGGCTTTTGATACCATCGACCATGGTATCCTGCTGCGCCGGTTGGAGGGATTGGGAGTGGGAGTGGGAGGCACCGTTTATCGGTGGTTCTCCTCCTATCTCTCTGACCGGTCGCAGACGGTGTTGACAGGGGGGCAGAGGTCATCCACGAGGCGCCTCACTTGTGGGGTGCCTCAGGGGTCGATTCTCTCACCTACCCTGTTCAACATCTATATGAAGTCGCTGGGCGAGGTCATCAGTGGTTTCGGGGTGAGTTATCATCTGTACGCTGACGACACTCAGCTGTACTTTTCCACCCCGGACCACCCCAACGAAGCTATCGAAGTGCTGTCCCGGTGCCTGGAAGCCGTACGGGTCTGGATGGGGAGAACAGACTCAAGCTCAATCCCTCCAAGTCACCCACAGCTGACTGACAATCCCAGTCACCCGCAGCTGACTGTTGGGGGCGAGTTAGTGGCCCCAAAGGAGGTGGTTCGCAACTTGGGCATCCTCCTGGATGGACGGCTGTCCTTTGATGAACATCTGGTGGCCGTCACCAGGAGGGCCTTTTACCAAGTTCACTTGGTCCGCCAGTTGCGTCCCTTCCTTGACCGGGATGCCTTATGCACAGTCACTCATGCTCTGGTCACGTCTTGGTTGGATTATTGCAATGCTCTCTACATGGGGCTGCCCTTGAGGTGCACCCGGAGGCTACAGTTAGTCCAGAATGCGGCTGCGTGAGTAGTAACGGGAGTCGCTCGTGGCTCCCATGTAACATCACTGCTGCGTAGTCTGCACTGGCTTCCTGTGGTCTTTCGGATGCGCTTCAAGATTTTGGTCACCACCTTTAAAGTGCTCCATGGCTTAGGACCCGGGTACTTACGAGACCGCCTGCTGTTACCTTATGCCTCCCACCGACCCGTACGCTCCCACAGAGAAGGTCTCCTCAGGGTGCCGTCCGCCAAACAGTGTCGGCTGGCGGCCCCCAGGAGTAGGGCCTTCTCTGTTGGAGCATCGACGCTCTGGAATGAACTTCCCCCTGGCCTACGCCAAGTGCCTGATCTTCGGACTTTTCGCCGTGAGCTAAAAACACACTTATTCATTCAAGCTGGACTGGCATAATAGTTTTTAATATTTTAAACTGGGGTTTTTATTGTTTTGGGGTTTAAAATTTTTAAATTTTAAATTTAAATTTTTAAATATCGGCCTTTTTGTAATATGCTCTATTTTAAATTTTGGTTTTAATTGTATATATATTGTGTTTTATTTTGGCTGTACACCGCCCTGAGTCCTTTGGGAGAAGGGCGGTATAAAAATTTAATAAATAAATAAATAAATAATAAATAAATAAAAATTATAATAAGAGGCCATGTCAGTTGTTAAAGGATGAAATGAGACCACTTCCACAGCTTCGACCTCTAAGCATTCTTCTTTTCCTTGTGAGCCCAGGAGTCCTTCTGTGCATGTTCAGGTGTGATAGAAAAACTGCAATATGCCAGCCTCCTTGGACGCCTGCAGCGCATCAAGGAACAATCTCAAGTGATCAATCAAGCTATGGCTGAGCTTGCCACTATTCCTTACCTCCAGGATATCAGCCAACCAGATGCAGAACTGGTAAGCATGCTGTTCTTCAGTCCTTCTGGAATTGGTTTGGAGGACAAAGGAAAGAAGGAGGGAAGCAAGAATTGTGTTTTTGTTTTCTGGTCCTTAGGAATATGTACTAGGGCTCTGAAATCTTGAGCATAACGTTCTGCCAAAGTCTGGGCTAAGCGTATGAAGTGGCCCGGATTCAGGCCAATATTTTTATGGCCATTGCTAGAGCTCTTTGTTCTATTGTGAAAGACCTTAAATTATAGTTTCCCTAGCTAGCGTTCTATCGCATATGTCAGTGATGGCTAACCTTTTTGCCGTCCCGTGCCAAAAGCGGGGGGAGCGCAGGGGGTCACGCATGCCCGTGTGCGCGTGCCCCCCCCTGCTTTCCCCACTTTTGGCATGCAACGGCCTAGTGGGCCCGGTAGGCCCGTTTTTCGCTCTCCCCAGGCTGCAGAGGCTTTCTAGGAGACTGGGGAAAGTGAAAACAGCCTTCCCCACCCCCACCCCCAGAGGCCCTCCGGGGGCCTGAAACAGCCCATTTCCCAACTTCCGGTAGGCCCGGAAGGCCCAAAAATCAGCTGGCTGGCATGCACATGCAAGCTGGAGCTGAGCTAGGGCAACGCTCACATGCCCACAGATATGGCTCAAAGTGCTATTACTATGTCCTTCTTTGGGCCTTAAAATACCCAGAAAATTAGTTTAATTTCAAAAACTAATTAATTACTTTAAAAATCCAAGAAAACACTCAGAGCAGAAACCTGCTCTATAAAGCAGACAATAAAATGGGTCAGATGTTTGCACATTGGCACATCCAGTCATCAGTTGCTGCTGGAACTATGTTCACTAGTGGATAAACAACTGCATTCCCCATCCTTAGTGTTGGATTCCCATTGAGGACTTTATCATTGAAACCACAAGGAGACCCTCTGCTGGTCCAGATGAAAATACAGCTTATTTTGGACATTGTTCCCCAATGCAGCCAGCCCAAAAATACCACAAAGCCTGAAAGCAAGGAAGAAAATATCATGCAATGACACAATGACTGTTTTGCAGACAAGCTACCGACTGGCTATGTTCACATGAAACACTTGATCAGACCAGACAAAGATGACCATACATAGCTATACAACTTGCTTAGCTTGGTCAGTGTTTGAACAGTTTAGCATCTTCTGCTGTCCTGTTCCATTTCCCTGGTTTAAGTTCTGTCTCAACCTAGAAAATGTATCACAAACCATCCTAAGTTTGTGAGAATGCAGACTGTGGGGGGGGGGGGGAAATAAGGTTATCTGAATTGGAATCCATTGGGATCCATATTTAGCTGAGCACACATCTGCAATATAATCAAGCCAAATCTAAGGATTTAGAGGGAGAAGTTTATGTCCATAAGGATAAGTAAAATTATAATTAAAAAGTATAGTTAAAAGCCAGCACTTTTAAGCTTTCCATATGATAGGGGAAAGAAGACAAAGAAGTAACACATCCACTTTGACTGGATCCTGCAACATTATCCTGGGACATGTATATTCGTCTTCATTCCTGAATTCTATAGCCTAATTATGCTGGAGATTTTCATCTGCTTATAGAATATTCCTAGGGTTGAAAAATGTGCTGTTTGCTAGTTTTATTTATTTATTTATTTTGTCACAACAATATATATAAGCATCACACAAAAAGATTATATAGTATATAAACATATATATGAGGGAATATTAGGAGGTATAAGCATATATATATATATATATATATATATATATATATAAGAAGAAGAAAAAGAAAAAGAAAAACAATAGGACAGGAACGGTAGGCACGTTTGTGCGCTTATGCACGCCCCTTATGGTCCTCTTAGGAATGGGGTGAGGTCAATAGTAGAAAGTTTTTGGTTAAAGCTTTTGGGATTATGGGAAGAGACCACAGAGTCAGGTAAAGTGTTCCAAGCACTGATGATTCTGTTAGGGTTACGGTTAGGGTTACTAACTACTAATATTACTAACTACTAATATGAATTATATTTTTATATTTATATTATATTATATAATATATAAATATTATATAATATAATATAAATATATAAATATTATATATAAATATAAAAATATAATATTTTTATATTTTATAAAATATTATATTTTATATTTTAAAATATTTTAAATTATTTTAATATAAATATACTGCAGTTTTTGATGGAAACACAAGAACAATAAAAGTCAGCGTAGGTCAGAATCAGGAAAATCAAATGATATAAATATAAATAAATATTTATATAAATATAAAATATAATATTTTAAAATATAAAATATAATATTTTAAAATATAAAATATTATATTTTATATTTTATAAAATATAAATATAAAATATTTATATTTTATAAAAATATAAATATAAATTATATTTTATATTTATAAAATATAAATATAAAAATATTTATATTATATAAATATTATATTTATATAATATGAATTACTAACTACTAATATTCTACTAATATGCTGAAAGCATGAAACCTGCTTTCTTAGTGGTAATTTTCACTACATCCTCTTAATTTAAACCCTGTTTGGACTTGATTGCCCCATATATTTCAAGATTAGGACTGCAGTTTTTGATGGAAACACAAGAACAATAAAAGTCAGCGTAGGTCAGAATCAGGAAAATCAAATGAAACTCCATCAGAACTTTAGACCTAATCTTGTTTATGTGCTTAAGAATTTAATTTTGCTGATCGTATCACAAAGTTGGAACATTAGGAGGCCTGGTCAGAGCCAAGAAGCTAATATGGATAATTCTATGATACAGAACAAACTTAACCAAGGACAAACTGAATTTCCAAATGGATTTGCACATTATCCTAAGCAATGTTTTCTCCAACCATGATTCATTGAGTAAATCATAGTTGGATGGACTTGCACATCTCAAACCCCAAACCATAGTTTACAAATTGCATCAGTTGAGACCACACAGCACAACTAAATGAAAGCCAAACAATTCACAGAATGCTTAATATTTTGGATGAATTACTGCTCCGTACTTTTGTGGTTATTGTCTTCTCTCAAAATATATTGATAGTCACCACAAAGGCATGCACATCTCTAAAAAAGCAAGTAAGTATGCAGTATGCACACAATATCTTAATGTATTTTTTTCTCCTTTTTTTCTCTCCTCTTCTCCACAACAAGCCAGAAAATCTTCAAAAGATTACTTTCCTGGAATTAACAAACCAGATTTTTAAACTAGTCTTTTATACTCTGTTGAAACTGTTGGCTTGTTCCAAACAGAGTAACCAAACTTTGCTTATTCAAATGGTTAAATGACTTTAAGGTTTAAAATAGGAAGCTAAGAAGAGAGGAAAGAAGGAAACAAGTCTTCATCCATAAACTCAAAGCTATGCATCCCAACAGAAGCCATCTTTAAAAGAACACACACAAAATGTCATTATTAATTCCTGTAAATTAAATACATCTTAAAGATACAGCCGGCTTTACTGAAACATTGTACCCTTTTCAGAAAATACTGCATGCAAATGTACATCTCCTTTCAGTTGGGTGAGGAATCTGAATATTCCCTCCAGTCAACAGAATTTAATGCAGCGATAGGATTCTTTGCCTCCCAAATATTCCAAGAATGAACCAAAATGCCAACAAACTAACTTCCCTTATCTTTTTAAGCTCCACAAATTGTGTATCACAAACTCACTCCTCAAGGGGCTCATTTCTAATCTAGCCGCTCAGCTTTCATATTTCTTTTGAATACTGGAATTTTTTTTTCCCCTTCCGTTCAGTCGTGTTCAATTCTTGAAGACTGCCTGAAGAAGACCCTGCTGTTTTCTTCGGCAAGGCTTTTCATATGTGCTTCGCCATTGTCTCCTTCATAGAGCTGAGAGAGAGTGACTGGCCCAAGATCGCCCAACTGGCTTTGTGCCTAAAGTGAAACTAGAATTCATAGTTTCTAGCCTGATTTCTTAACCACTACATCAAACTAAGTCTCATACTAGGCTTAGAACTCTACAAAATCAGAACAGAATGAAAGAGTTGGAAGAGAACTGGGAGAACTTCTAGTCCAGAGTTAGACAACCTTTTTATACCTATCGCCCACTTTTGTATCTCTGTTAGTAGTAAAATTTTCTAACCGCCCACCAGTTCCACAGTAATGGTGATTTATAAAGTGTATCGTCGTCTGCGCATGCCTCTCGCGCATCTGGATTGGGTTTGGGGGGGGCGCCGGCTACCAGCTCTGCTTGTCTATTACAGCTGGGTGATGTGGGGGGAGATGCGCAAGCTATTCTGGGACGAGGCTCTTTTGTTGGCGGTCACACTAAAGCGCCATTTAGTTTCACTTACGTAACGTGAACTAAACTTATGCGCGGGCGATACAAATAGTATATTTTCAGAAATTTAAATTGTCACAGGGAATTTTATGAAAACCTAATGAAAATGTTTTTAAATAATGCTATGAAAACTTTTTTAAAAGTCAATTAAATTAAAAAAAAGGAAAGTGCTTCAGTATCGGACAAAACCCCTACCGCCCACCATGAAAGCTGGAACGCCCACTAGTGGGCGGTAGGGACCAGGTTGACTACCACTGTTCTAGTCCAACAGCCATCCAACCTTTTAGGCACCAGGAACTGGTGTTTCAAGTAGTTTAATTGTAAGAAAGATGCACAACAAGCCATCATTTCAGGTATATATCTACATATGACAAGAACCAGAAATATTTCATAGGAGCAGCTGAAGGCAGCTCCTCCAGAGGCAGGGAATACATTTTTTATTTATTTTCTTTATTTATTTGTCATAACATCATACATAAGCATAAGCATGAAGCAACAGTAGGACAGGAACCATAGGCACGTTTGTGCTCTTATGCACGCCCTCTCAAACTAATCCTGCCAAGACTGTAGACATAACCACTGTAACATCTTCCCTTTTAATGCAACTATCACATATTAAAACATTATAAAACCTTATTAACCTTATAAGCATTATATATAAGCATTAAAATGATATAGAACACTATATTATTCAAACATTACAAACATTATAAAACATTATGAAACACGCAAAGTTCCGATGCAAGCAACTGAAACATCTTCTCTTCATATTAACACAACTATCACACATTAAAACACCATAACAACTGGTTCTGTGGTGAGAAGTTTTTCCATGGACTGGAGGGGGTGTGGTTTTGCATGCTGCCTGCACCCCACAGATGAGGCTTTGCTTGTTTGCGCTGCCCGGTTTGCTGCCCAGTTTGCTGGCATGCCATGAACCAGTGCCGATCCACAGACCCTTGTTCTAGTCCATCCTGCTCAGGCAGAAAACCCTATCTATAGAATAGAATAGAATAGAATAGAATAGAATAGAATAGAATAGAATAGAATAGAATAGAATAGAATGTAGGGGTAGGGTAGGGGTAGGAATAGAATAGAATAGAATAGAATAGAATAGAATAGAATAGAATAGAATAGAATAGAATAGAATAGAATAGAATGTAGGGGTAGGATAGGGGTAGGATTAGAATAGAATAGAATAGAATAGAATAGAATAGAATAGAATAGAATAGAATAGAATAGAATAGAATAGAATGGAATGGAATGGAATGGAATGGAATGGAATAGAATAGAATAGAATAGAATAGAATAGAATAGAATAGAATAGAATAGAATAGAATGTAGGGGTAGGATAGGGGTAGGAATAGAATAGAATAGAATAGAATAGAATAGAATAGAATAGAATAGAATAGAATAGAATAGAATAGAATGTAGGGGTAGGGTAGGGGTAGGAATAGAATAGAATAGAATAGAATAGAATAGAATAGAATAGAATAGAATAGAATGTAGGGGTAGGATAGGGGTAGGAGTAGAATAGAATAGAATAGAATAGAATAGAATAGAATGTAGGGGTAGGGTAGGGGTAAGAATAGAATAGAATAGAATAGAATAGAATAGAATAGAATAGAATAGAATAGAATAGAATAGAATGTAGGGGTAGGATAGGGGTAGGAGTAGAATAGAATAGAATAGAATAGAATAGAATAGAATAGAATAGAATAGAATAGAATAGAATAGAATAGAAATCAGAGTTGAAAGGGACCTTGGAGGTCTTCTAGTCCAACCCCCTGTTCAAGCGGGAAACCCTATACCAATTCAGACACAAGGTTGTCCAATCTCTTCTTGAAACCTTCCAGTGTTGGAGCATTCACAACTTCTGGAGGTAAGTTGTTCCAAGTAATTAGAGGCGAGGCTAGTGACTGAATCCAATGTTACTTCCACAAAGCAGAGGTCTCCAACCTTGGCAACTTTAAGACCTGTGGACTTCAACTCCCAGAATTCCTCAGCCAGCTTTGCTGGCTGAGGGATTCTGGGAGTTGAAGTCCACAGGTCTTAAAGTTGCCGAGGTTGGAGACCCCTGCCATAAAATAAGATCTCAAAAAGGGGGGAAACTATGTTATTTTAACTCTTTGTTACCAACCTATAAATCCCAGGGACACATGTGGTCCCTAATCCACATTTTTGTGGCACTCTAAAGGTCATGCTCAGTCACTGAGCACAATGACTGAAAATCTGAGAGGAGAAACATAAAGACTGGGCTTTAATTCACATTTTAAAAGTAAAGAAAATCTGGAAGAAGGAGAGAACCAGCATCTTAATCCTGCCTGTATATGCACCATTCCACCCACAGCAACTTTTGGCTCCTCTCAGAAATGTTAAGTGTAGCCCCCCGATCATTAAAACTGGTTAAAATTATCCCTTGTAACAGTTTGAAGTAGGCCTTCCCTAAATATATCAAGTCCTTCTGATAAAAGACAGAATCCCAAGCTCTACTTCAAACTGTTACAAGGGATAATTTTAACTGTGCATGCATTTAAATTAATTATGATATGCAAATGAACTGTGTCTAGTTTTTTTTCCCCCCCTTCTGGGAAGAGTGACAGCCCAAGCTATACATCACAGTTTAAACACATGCCACAAAAACAGTACTTAAAACTTGGTCTTCCAGTTGCAAAGCTCATCTTCTGGAGAATCCCAATAACCTTTTCAAGGGTAGCGTTGCCTGCAAACCACCTCTAGCGGGCCTGCGAAGCTTTCAAGCTTTCTTTATTAAACTTGGCAGCATCAGAGACCCGAGATGAATATTCTACAGTGAATAAACTAACGTTTCTTAGGGCACAACTAAGATATAATTCAGACGGATGTTTATAAACAGAAGGATGCGTATTAAGAAGTTTATAAAGATAGAGGGGCTGAACCCGATCGAGGCTGGGTTCACAAACTGCATTACATAATGGTTTGTTTGACCAGGTTATTGAATAAGTCACAGTGGTTGGATTCGTGTAACATGCTAAACTAGAGCCAAATAAATCTTACATGATGTGCAAAGTCAAACATCTTACATGATGTGCAAAGTCAAACATCTTACATGATGTGCAAATAGTGGCAATAATTGGACAACTGGACTTTGCTGCTACAAGACTATTTTTTACAGATCCCCAAGTTTAATGAAGCGAATGACCCTATGGGAAAAAAAAAATCATAGAACAGAGCTTCCACCTCTCCCCAATACATTCTGCTCCTTTCCTCCCCATCTTTTAGTTTTAGTTACAATTTGTATTTTCACCGTGATTTTATTGAGATTTTCTATACCTTGGTGTATATTTAATTAGGGTTTCATTTTGATGTTGTAAGCTGCCTAGAGCTGCGTTGGCAGCAAGATGGACGGCAAACAAATTTAATTTATCACTTGATTTAAAATTTAATTATTAATTACATTTTAATTAATTAATTAAAAAATACATATGGTGTCTGGCCATATTTCGATGCAAGGCAGGGAATATCTGATGGGGTGCAATTTTATTTGGGGGGGGGGAAATCTGTTCATCCCGTAAAATCAGACAGAGTTGAAATGCTTCATTAAGTGATTCATTAGCAACCTTATCTGATAAAACATAGAAGATGTTACCCTGTCTATCAGCCCTGATCTCCGGAACAGTCTCTCTCTCTCTCTCTCTCTCTCTCTCTCTCTCTCTCTCTCTCTCACACACACACACACACACACACACACACACACCAGCTTGAAATGGCCCTGATTCTGCTTTGCTTTAAATGTATCTTGAATACAGGTGGTCCTGTTTAGTACCGCCTGGTTTAGTGAGTGTCCATAGTTATAACAGTGATATAAAAACTCTGCAACCAGTCCTTGTATTTATGACCTTTATAGATCTGTAGTTACCTGTACCCTGTTCACAACTGTGGTGTCTACATTTCAGCCTAGCTGCAGATTAATGATTTAATTGATAGGCTATATTGAGAGTGATTTTGAGGGTCTATTTAAAGCTGCAATTTCTGCTTCTAGAGATTGCCTCTTGGAGTTCATTATGATCTGTGTTATTCCACTAGAACATAATGAAATGCATTTTAGAGAACCAATATCACTTTGCACCTTTTTGTGTGGGTTTTGTGTCATATATTTCCTGTAACGGAAATGTTAGTTTTATTGTACTTTTTGATACCATTTTGGAATCTAATGTATTGTAAGGAATTTTACATGTGTTCTGATTCACAGTGACGTAGATATTGATGCTATTCTAGCTTTTGAATAAAAAAACACACGATAAAGTTTTTAAAAAAAAATAGGAAAGGAAAGCTGAAGACTCTAAAATCATGATGTTTCACTTAGCAACTACTTTGCTTAATGTCCAAATTGCCAGTCCCAGTTGTTATCACTACACAAAACTATTTATCTGGCTTTTAAGCCAGGGTGAGATGCAGACTTTTCTATAGCTTGTGCACCAGGATTAACAATTTTTTTTCCATTTGTGATGGCTTTTTTATAACTTTGTTTTTAGTTTTGTACACTGCCCAGAATCATTGACAAATTGGTGGCCTAAGAATGTGAATATATAAAAACAAACACAAATAGACAAATAACTCAGAGAGAATAGGTTAAAAAATATCCATTATGCTATACATTTTAGTCTCCTTCTAATTTTAGTAGCACACACAAGTATGTATTCAATTGCTATATTGAAACAAATGGAACTTACATGTTCTAATTTTTCCTTATTGCTACCAACAAAATAATCCTAGGCTAAAAACTCATATTTACTAATCCATATTTACTTATTTGGGGTCATTATTTATCCCCCAATAGCAAAAAGTAAAATGTGGATGAGTCCAAGGAAGGCGGGAGGAGCAAACAGACAAAGTGATGCTGCTCGTTGTGCAAAAGATGAGCAATAAAATCATCACCGTACAAATGATTTTTTAATTAGCTTTTAATCTGTGTATTTAGGGAAGTTATTTCTGTGTGAATTCCATTCCGATAATTTTTATCTTGGTGTCACAGCTGCAGTCACTAATGGCAGATGCCATGGACACCCTCGAAGGAAGGAAAAGTGATAAAGAACGTGTCTGGAATAAAATTCAAAAGGTAAAAAAAGCCATGTTGGAGACTAAGCCGAGAGAGCAGATGCTAAGAAGTTAAGGTTTGTCAAGAGGTGATATCAGTTCTTGAAGGTGATGAAAAGTTTGGTCTCATTTATAAAGAGTTTCAAAATTTAGCCTTGGCCACTTCACGCCCTGCTTATTTTGAAAAGACTTTCATTCTTTGTATCAGAGGTGGGTTTCAGCAGGTTCTGACCAGTTCTGGAAAACCAATAGTGGAAATTTTGAGTAGTTTGGAGAACCGGTAGTAAAAATTCTGACTGACCCCCATCTATTCTCTGCCTCCCAAGTCCCAGTTGATCAGGAGGAAATGGAGATTTTACAGTATCCTTCCCCTGCCATGCCCACCAAGCCATGCCCACCAAGCAATGCCATGCCCACCAAGCCACGCCCATAGAACTGGTAGTAAAAATTTTCGAAACCCAACACTGCTTTGTGTGTGTACATTTCATATGAAGGCAGGCTGATTGGGAATTTTGAGGAATGTGCTATGAGCAAGCTCCAGCAATAATTTTCCAAAATGCTGTGCAACTGCAAAACCACAAAACAATGAAGAAAACTAAGAAACAGTACAACAATGACAACATTTGGATACAAACACGTTTAGTTTTCTCCTGAGTCTTAGATACAAGATACAAATGGAAAGGTTTGAGTTTTACATTAGCTATGGTTACATCAGATTGAAGCAGGGGTGGGGTTCAAAAATTTTAGCAAGGGGTTCTCTGCCCAACTGGTAAGTGGGTGTGGCCATGGTGGGCGTGGCCTAGTTGACCTCCTGCATCACGGCGGGGGAGTGTTTTTGTCCTCCCCAGGCTCTGGAGGCTTTCTTTCTTTCTTTGAAAATGGCCTCCCCAGGCTCCAGAGGCCTTCCCGAACTTCCAGTAGGCCTGTTTTCCCAACCACCCACCCCCAAGCCTCTGAGCATGCCCTGAACTTATCTGCATCCAAAACAGGCTACATGGGGACTCCTAGGAGGGGCAAGGCGAAGCCAGTCAGGAGTGGGATTTGGGGGTTCTCCAAACTGCACAGAATCTTAGCTTGAGGTTCTCCTGAACCCATGCAAACTTCCAGCATCCCACCTCTGGATTGAGGCAACCAGATCCACACCTGAAGGTTTCAAGCTAACCACTTTATTGTATTCCACTTATAATACAAGAATCTCACCAAACTTCTTGCCTTCTCTTGGGAACAAACAGATAAAGTTCCAGGAACTTGGGGAGGGATTTTAATCCTAATTCCCTTGCAGCTGCACAACAACTCAAGGCTAATTCCCTGCTTGACCCTTCCTCCTTGCTTGGCCTGGTAATTTCCCAACAGGTTCTCCGTGCATTTGAGTCTAAATTGTTGTTAGTTTTTTATAAAGGCAAATGAGAACATGTCAGCTTGATGATCTATATTTTGAACTTTGCTAACCCTGGTTAAACATAAGCACCAAACAACTGCTTAACATGCAGTTCAGACCAGCCGGCTATGTGACACGCTAAAGCGGGGGGGGGGAATGGCAATGCATAATACGCTGCAAATATTATGGCTTCCCTACCAAAAATAATAAAAGAATCTGCTGTGAAAATAAAATTTTAAAAAAAGGAGGAACTTGGAGAAAAGTCCACAAAAGAAGAGGTGGAAATTTATGAAGTTTTCAAAGGATGGGAGGTTTTTTTTTTCCTTTTAATTTATTTTTACTGTTTCCCCAAGTAGAAGTTTGTTTAGATTTCAGGTGCATATTTAAAAATACAGTACAGAAAGTACTGATTCATATGACATTAAGGTAGGATGTATATAGACTATAACTTCAAACAGGTGTGGGCAGATGTCAAGGACTGTGAGGTGTGAAAGGGGAAAAGATGAATAAATCTTTACATATCATCTAATTGCGGATGGAAGGGGAGACCTGCCTGCGTCCTTAGACCTAAATAAGTAAAGAGAGGGATGTTCCTCCCTCAGAAATATGCCCCTCTGTTTTGGATCTGGAATTAGCTGTGAGCTAAGAGCAGGGGAGGATTGCTGGCAAGTATCATTTGGATGTTTTGCAGGTGACCAAAATTAAGTTTCACAGGAAACCAGAAGCTTTGGGACTTCTACTGCTATATAATATACGGTGCATAAGCGCACCAGCGTGCCTACCGTCCCTGTCCTAATGTTTTCTTTTATTCGTATCCTTTACATGTATTTATAATTATGTTTACACTTGTATCTGTCATAAAATATATGCTTGACGAAATAAATATAATATAATGTAATAATATAATATAATATTATAATATAATATAATATTATATTATAATATAATATAATATAATATAATAATATAATAATATAATATAATATAATATAATATAATATAATATAATATAATATTATAATATAATATAATATAATAATATAATATAATATAATATAATATAATATAATATAATATAATATAATATAATATAATATAATATAATATAATATAATATAATATAATATAATATAATATAATATAATATATGGGCTCCCTATTGCACAAGGAGTGGTATTCCTGAGCGACTTCAATTTACCACTAGGCTAATGATGGTGTTTTTAAGAGGAGGTGGGATGGGAGGAGTGGTTGGTGCATCCTTGAATGAGGGAGGGTTACACTGACTCTCTTGAAGGGAACAGTGATCAATCCCACTCCCAGGAGTCAATATTTAACCCAGCTGTTTCTGATAACTATTAACTAGCCTTCAACCTTCCCTTTGGGGAGGTGGTTGAATAAGTAAAAGGTCTGAATTTGAAGGGGGCTTTGAATAAGGGGTGAATTTGGACCTTTTCCATCGGGGCCTGAGCATAGAAACCAGATCCCATTGATTGCTTTTGTGGATGACCTATGGTGGGATCAAGATGGAATGATGTATGTGACCTTCATAATTCTGCTAGACTTCTCAGCAGCTTTCAATACCATTGTTTGTCTTAACCCTCTGGACTAGTTTCGAGGGTTAGAAGTGAGAGTTGGTACTTCTTTGCACTGGTTCTCTTCCTTCCAGACTGAGTAATTTCAATTGATAGAAAGGAAAAATTATGTCCTTGGCCTGGGGATGAAATCCAGCGGGTTCTGACAGGTTCTGGAGAACCGGTAGCGGAAATTTTGAGCAGTTCGGAGAACTGGCAACACCACCTCTAGCTGGCTCCCCTGCCACGCCCACCAAGCCACCCCCACCAAGCCACATCAAGCCCACCAAGCCATACCCACAGAACCGGTAGTAAAAAAAAATGGATTTCACCACTGCCTTGGCCTCTTTATTTTACATGAGAAGGTACCAGTTGTGACCTTGGAGGGTTTTTGACCAATGCTATCTTTTCCATCAAGAACATCCATTTCTGACTGGAAGGCCCTGCTTGTAGTGACACATGGCTTGAGCCCTTTGCTCATTTGGAATTTATTTGTTTATTAAGTTTATATTGTACCCATCTCACTGTCGAGCAATGGCAGTCAGTGTGGAACTGCCATTGAAGACCACCCAGAAGTTACAGCTGGTCAGTCATGCTGCAGTTAGAGTAACAAAGGCAATAACCTTGCCTTGTGTGACACCTCTATTTTGAAGGCTGTACTGGGTGAAGTTCAAGGTGCTGGGTGTAACCTTTAAAACCCTTCACAGTTAAGTCCACTCTTAGCTAGCATCTGCCCACTTAATAAAAACAAGAAGGAAAGACTTGCCAACATCCCAACAGGGGTGGTATTCACTTACTCTCCCTTCTAGTTCGCAAATGTAAGCATGCCCCATCCACGCATGCGCCTGGTTTTCCGCACATGAGCTTTGCTGGGGCGCTCGTCTTCCACACATGTGCCCGGACTCAAAAACTTGCCTAAATAGGATGGCATAGAGCCGAAGCGGGTGGGCGGGGCCACCCACAATTTCCGCTAGCAGTTCGAACGAACCGGTGCAAACCAGCAGAATACCACCTCTGCATCCCAACCTGTAATATCCTTTAAAAGTAACCTTGAGGAACAGGAGCAAGAGCTGGAATTAAGACAACAGTCAGACAAAAATATGAGTCCAAGTTAGAAATGTAATTTGATAAAGCATCTCAGGTTTGATCCTCTCTAGTTCTCTTGTAAGGGACACAGCGGCTCAGGGGCTAGGACGTTGAGCTTGTCGATCAAAAGGTCAGCAGCTCGGCGGTTCGAATCCCTAGTGCTGCCATGTAACGGGATGAGCTCCGTTACTTGTCCCAGCTTCTGCCAACCTAGCAGTTTCGAAAGCATATAAAAATGCAAGTAGAAAAAATAGGGACCACCTTTGGTGGGAAGGTAACAGCGTTCCATGCGCCTTTGGTGTTGAGTCATGCCAGCCACATGACCACGGAGACATCTTCAGACAGCGCTGGCTCTTCGGCTTTGAAACGGAGATGAGCACTGCCCCCTAGAGTCGGCAACAACTAGCACGTATGTGCGAGGGGAACCTTTACCTTTACCTTTAGTTCTCTTGTAGATGAAGGGAGAAAGGGGGAGGTACATTGAGATTCTGTATGTGAACTTATAAAAAGTAGCATTAACACATCTAATATGTAATTTTAGTTTCTTAATCTGATCTAGTGTGAAGAGCTGACACAACACTACAGTGTGTCATAATAAGAGAACATTGGAGCCCACTTTCTGTATCACTGCCCTCTTTTCCGGATTCACATTTATTTATTTTTTTAATTTTCTTCAAGCATGTATTTTATGACAGATTCAAGTGTAAACATAATTATAAATTATAAACATGAAAAGGATACGAATAAAAGAAAATATTAGGAAAGGGGCGGTAGGCACTCTGGTGCGCTTATGCACGCCCCTTAATACATGGTCCTTATTCTGCCAGGAATCTGGCAGAATAAGATCTAGACAGAAGGTTTTTCACTAATAGTTATGAATTGCTCCTTGGTATTATATTATGCAATTAAGTTGCATTTTGTATGTTATGTTTTGAACCCGGTACTATAAATTGAAGTGCAAATGGCTCAGAGTCACTTGTAATTGGAGTGGCACATAAACCTCAGGAAATGAATCAATCCCTGTCAAAGTTTTTAGTTGGCAGGAAATTCTAGGAGTTACAGTTCAAAGCCACTAAACTGAGGGAGAAGGTCATGTCTTATTTCTATACATTTTTATTTATAATCTATATTTTAGTAATCTGGATTTGATTATACTTTATTTCTAATTAAGAGCAACCCAATGTGGTAGTACCAGCAGACCTCAGGATCCTAGAATAGTTGCATCACCACCAAATACACCTACAATGCTTTCATTATTGATACCTCTCTGTTTAAGTTAGACAAAAATCCAAAGAGCAGATTCCTTCTACCTTAGTACGATGTTTTGCATGCATTGTCGCTATAGGATAGAATAGAATATCATAGTTGGAAGGGACCTTGGAGGTCTTCTAGTCCAACCCCCTGCTTAGGCAGGAAACCCTACACCACTTCAGACAAATGATTGTCCAATCTCTTTCTGAAAACTTCCAGTGTTGGAGCATTCACAACTTCTGCAGGCAAGTTGTTCCACTGATTAATTGTTCTAACTGTCAGGAAATTTCTCCTTAGTTCTAGGTTGCTTCTTTCCTTGATTAGTTTCCACTCATTGCTTCTCCTGCCTTTGGAGAATAGCTTGACTCCTTCTTTGTGGCAACCCCTGAAATATGTAATAAGTAGCTGAACCACCTCATATAAACAATGTGGATGAAAGTATGGCAACGTACAAGGAATATTTCATTCCAAAGATAATAATTCCTATGATCTTTGTTTTTATTGCTTTCTAACGCAAAAATGCAGAGCTGCCTTATCCAACATCCGTCAAACAAGCTCACTTTTGTCAACACCCTGATAGAAGATCTCTAACATTTTCCCCAACCTATCTCGAAATGCCAGGATTCAAACTCGGACGGGTGCTTTTATGTGTCAAACAAAGCTATCGTTGAATGATTGAGGTCTTTCTCATGAAGAAGGACAGCTGGAGGAAAATACCGAAGCCCCTCCCATTTATTCTCCTGGTTTATCACACTGGCTGGGTTTGCAATCACAGTTACCTTGGTTATTGACATAACTCATTTCTGGGTTTACACAATAAATTTGAATCGACAGCCAACCAAACTGGATGTGTTCCCAGAACATACTGAGTTTTACCAAAAAAAAAAAAAAACCCAAAGCAAGGTTACACTAACCAACACTAACAGCATTTGGCACATGGTGCAAATGCAGCTGCTGACTGATTTGGCTAGGTGTGTTGTGTGATCACAACCACAAGAGAGACAGGAGAGTAGAAATCAGGGATCTAGCAAACCAGAATCCAGTTGAGGTCCTGGATATAGAGTAGAGTAGAGTAGAGTAGAGTAGAGTAGAGTAGAGTAGAGTAGAGTAGAGTAGAGTAGAATAGAATAGAATAGAATAGAATAGAATAGAATAGAATAGAATAGAATAGAATAGAATAGAATAGAATAGAATAGAATAAAATAGAATTTTTTATTGGCCAAGTGTGATTAGACACGCAAGGAATTTGTTTTGCAGGTAGACAATTTGCAGGTAGCCCACAACCAAGGTCAAAATTTACATTGCTAAGCCAGGCAGTTCAGTGAATTTTGGCCCATTTTCCAACTTTCCTTTCCGTGGCTGTTAAGTGAATCACTGCAGTTGTTAAATTAGTAACACGGTTGTTAAGTGAATCTGACTTCCTCGTTGACTTTGCTTGTCAGAAAGTCGCAAAAGGGGATCTCCTGACCTTGGGATAGTGCAACCGTCATAAATATGAGTTGGTTGCCAAGCATCCGAATTTCGGTTTCGTGATCACAGGGATAATAGAATGGTCATCAAAAACAATCAGAAGTCACTTTTTTTCAGTGCCGTTGTAACTTCAAATGGCCACTAAACGATTTGTTGTAAATTGAGAACTGCCTGTACAAAGAGATTTGGACATGTTCTAAATGGATCTTTAAAATAATTCAGGAATCTGCCTCTTGGAAGATAACTGTGTATTATTTTGTTGAATTGACCTGTGAGGAATGTACAGGTTTATTTTGTAGACCGGGGTCTCCAACCTTGGCAACTTTAAGACTTGTGGACTTCAACCACCAGAATTCCTGAGCCAGCAAAGCTCCACTCACCTGTCCAGGTGTCTTTACTTCCTGGTTTTAACCAAATAATGTGTTTTTTACCTTCTGCGCATGTGCAGAAGATTTTGCGCATGTGCAGAAGGTCTGCATGCGCATGTGACAGGAGCGAAGCGAGTAAGGACCAGTAAGGAAGGTAAATAGATTTCACCCCTGCTCCAGAGTCCCATTGTTGCTTTGATAAATCAAGCAGAAAACACTAGCCAAAAAGAAGACCCTTTAGTGCAGGGGTCTCCAACCTTGGCAACTTTAAGCCTTGAGGACTTCAACTCCCAGAATTCCCCAGCCAGCTTTGCTGGGTGTTGAAGTCCTCCAGGCTTAAAGTTGCCAAGGTTGGAGACCCCTGCTTTAGGACATTTTGCACAAGTCCCCCTCAGAAACAGCCTTGTATAAAATTCAGTTCAAAAGTAGAAACGAGTCAGTTGCTTGGGATGGCATGGCTTCAAAGATTGCCTAATTCCCACTATACGTTTCGGTCAGCCAATGATCCAGGGGTCATTAAAAATTAATCTAAGAAACCTCTAAACCAGGAGTGAAATGCTCCTGGTTCAGACCGGATCACGTGATCCGGTAGCGATGGGGGCGGGTAGTTCAGAGAACCAATAGCAAAAGTCCCTGCTCCCCCCGCCCACCGCCCATGCCTCGCTGTTCCTCTTCTCTGTCTCTGAAGCTCTCGGTGGTGATATAGCTGTAAACGGCCTTAAATGACTGCCGCCGCGCTTCAAAGGACAGCACTACAACTGATCAGCGCTGTAGGCGGGTAGTAGACCGGTGCCTCTATTTTTAAAGAAGGTAGACTGGTGCTTCCAAAAAAAGGCAATTAGTAGACCGGTGTCTCTATTTTTAAAGAAGGTAGACCAGTGCGCTCCAAAGTTTTGTATACTTTATTATTTTTATTATTTATTATTATTGGCCATGCCCATTCAGTCACCTGACCACCAAGCCATTCCCACTTGATCACCTGACCACCAAGCCATGCCCACCAATTAAGCCATGCCCACAGAACCGGTAGGGAAAAATTTTAGTTTTCACCCCTGCTCTCAACCCAAATTCTTCTTTGATGCTTGGAGTGCATCTGCGGAGCCTTTTCAACACATGGGAAGCTTTCACGCCTGACATTTCCCAAATGATTATTTCTTCCTGCAAGTTTAACATGGATTCAGCATCCCCATGTTAACTCCTAAACTGTTCCAATGGCATCCAGCAACACAGGCAGGCCCAGCTATTCAGGCCTCGGGCACCTGTTCCAAACTAACTTTCTCATCATTCCAGACCCAGGTTCCCCCTTTTGTCTTCATTACCACAGAATTAATTTACACGTGTTGGAGAAAATAGCCACAATCTAAGCTGGAGCAATTAGTGTTAAATGAGGAATGTTGAATTTGCCATCCTCACTAGTGAAATCCGGCTGTTACAAAAGAAGCAGCTGTTATCCTTAATGAAAACATTCAGCCCTTTTCTCTGAAATAGCAGAATAATGATGTGTGGGGTTTATTTTCCAAATGGATAAAAAGAGAGCAGATGAAATCTCACCTTCTCTTTCTTTTAAATAAATAAATAAATAAATAAATAAAAGAGTTAGCATTCCTAGGCAACAAGAGACTATCACATATTATGTGGTTGCAAACAAGGAGCCCCTGAAAATATTTTGTGGGGAAATTATATTTGTAGACTTGCTTTCATTTGGCATGTCTTCTCCCCGCCTGCAGGAATGCAGTATGAATTCTCAGGTGGCGGGGGGAGGGGGGGGAACACAAGTGGATCGATGGGGAAAATTATTTTCTTGGCAGAAATAGTTTACATCAGGGGTCTCCAACCTTGGTCCCTTTAAGACTTGTGGACTTCAACTTAGCAAAGCTGGCTGAGGAACTCTGGGAGTTGAAGTCCACAAGTCTTAAAGGGACCAAGGTTGGAGACCCCTGGTTTACATGCATCATCTTGCAAGGCCTGGCCTCCTAGTAGCAGAGTGGGGGGTGTTTAAGATGTCATGAAATGGCAGCAAATGTTATTTTTAACAGATTGGAACTTACAGGTGAGGGGACTAGCTTCAAGGCATTGCTCCATTCAACACTTCTCCAAAGCAAAGCGGTCTTTCAGTGATTAGAATAGCAGTCCCCTTTGAACTCTGGTGCTGGAGAAGACTCCTGCGAGTCCCTTGGACTGCAAGGTGATCAAACCGGTCAGTCCTAGAGGAGATCAACCCCAACTGCTCTTTAGAAGGCCAAGTCCTGAAGATGAAACTCAAATACTTTGGCCACCT
Organism: Ahaetulla prasina; assembly: GCF_028640845.1. Classification (NCBI taxonomy): domain Eukaryota; kingdom Metazoa; phylum Chordata; class Lepidosauria; order Squamata; family Colubridae; genus Ahaetulla; species Ahaetulla prasina. The sequence continues at coordinate 95,581,813 of NC_080544.1, read as the reverse complement.
AATGAGAAGGAAGGACTCACTGGAGAAGAGCCTAATGCTGGGAAAGATTGAGGGCAAAAGAAGAAGGGGACGACAGAGAATGAGGTAGCTGGATGGAGTCACTGAAGCAGTAGGTGTGAGCTTAAATGGACTCCAGAGGATGGTAGAGGATAGGAAGGCCTGGAGGAATGTTGTCCATGGGTTTGCAGTGGGTTGGACACAACTTCGCAGCTAACAACAAACCACAGGTACTTTTCAAAAAGGCAATTGGACTTTCTTGGGAGTTTTTTTCCCTTGAAAATGTTTTACTTCTCATCCAAGCAGCTTCTTCAGCTCTGATTGAATGGTGGAGAATGGGAGCATTTATATTCTTTGCAGACATCTGGTCAAAATACTCTGACTCAGGGGTCTCCAACCTTGGCAACTTTAAGCCTGGAGGACTTCAACTCCCAGAATCCCCCAGCCAGCAAAACAAAGCTGGCTGGGGAATTCTGGGAGTTGAAGTCCTCCAGGCTTAAAGTTGCCAAGGTTGGAGACCCCTGCTCTGACTAGTCCCAAGAAGGTTCTACATCTATTTGCCCTCTAATTCAGGTGACCCTGTTGGTACAGATAAACTTCCAAGTGGCCTCAACGACTCTCAAAGCTGGTGACCAACCTTCAGAGTGCTAATGAGCAGATGACTGCTAAGCAGGGATGAAATCCAGCAGGTTCTGACAGGTTCTGGAGAACCAGTAGCGGAAATTTTGAGTAGTTCAGAGAACCGGCAAAACCCACCTCTGGCTGGCCCCAGAGTGGGTTGGGAATGAAGATTTTGCAATATCCTTCCCCCAGGAATTTTTTTTATTTTTATTTTTTTATTTTAATCAAATTTTTATACCGCCCTATCTCCCGAAGGACTCAGGGCGGTTTACAGGCCGATAAAATACAAATATCATACAGGTAAAAAAACTAATTAAAAAACTTATTTAAATAGGTCATGGTCTAAAAATACAGTTAAAATAATAAAACCCATTTCCTAAAATAATTTACCCCAGTTAAAATTAAGTAAAAACTTTTAATCCAGTCCCGCTTGGATAATTAAATGCGTTTTCAGCTCACGGCGAATGAGGAGGGAATGGGGATTGGGGGGATGAGGAATGGGGAGGGAATGGGGATTTTGCAGTATCCTTCCTCTGCCACGCCCATCATGCCAGCCGGTAGTAAAAATTGGATTTCACCACTGCTGCTAAGGAATATAAATTGTTCCATTCCCCTCCATTCATCCACAACTGAAGAAGCTTCTTGGATGAGAAGCAAAATATTTTCAAGAAAAAAACAAAAGAAGTCCAGCTTACTTTTGGAAAAGCACCTTTGGGGCAACCATTTATTTATTTATTTATTTATTTATTTATTTATTTATTTATTTATTTATTTATTTGTCACAACAGTATATATAAGCATAAGCCTGAAATAACTATACGATATATAAGCATATATATAAGCATAAGCATGAAATAACTATACGAATCGGATACAATCAAAGGGAACATTAGGACAGGAACGGTAGGCACGCTGGTGCTCTTATGCACGCCCCTTACAGACCTCTTAGGAATGGGGTGAGGTCAATAGTAGATAGTTTTTGGTTAAAGCTTTGGGGATTTTGGGAAGAGACCGCAGAGTCAGGTAGTGTGTTCCAAGCATTAACAACTCTGTTACTGAAGTCATATTTTCTGCAATCAAGATTGGAGCGGTTCACATTAAGCTTAAATCTATTGTGTGCTCGTGTATTGACCTGGATGATTGAGAATCTCCAAAGACATTAGAATAGCCTATCTGTTTCCTTGTTTAATATTCAAGATCAAAACATTTTTAAAAACTGTCTGAGGTTCCATCAATTAACGATGTTAAACACAGTCCAAGGTATAGTTAACACACTGCATCCAAAAACACTTAAAGGTAGATTGAAACATATTTAGCCAGGAGACATTGATACTATTCCAACGGGATCTGGATCAAATAAACAAGCCAAAGGGGAAAGGAAAAAAAAATCTGAAAAGACAATTTGTTACTAAAAAGGATGCAGTGATTTGAACAATTTCTTAAACTTTGATTTTTAAAACCCAGGTTGTTGTTGTTTTTTACAGTAGGGAATAATTTTTATTAAAAAGACATTTTTGGAAGGTAAAAATTGTGTAGTAACTAAGAGTCTAGAAGTCTTGCTGGTTAGAATGACTTTGCTCATTTTTTGCGTTTTCTGAATTCTTCCAACCAGAGCACACATTTTCAGCCTTCCCATGGGTTTTCTACAAATAGTGATAGCACTTAGATTTACATACCACTTCACAGTGCTTTACAGCACATCCATGCGATTTACAGAGTCAGCATATTGCCCCCAACAATCTGAGTCCTCAGTTTACTGACCTCAGGAGGATGGAGAGCTGAGTCAACCATGAGCTGCTCAGGATCAAACTCCTGGATGTAGGCAAAGTCAGCTTGCACTGCACCACCATGTCAATCAAGAAAAACTGGGATTTGACCCAATACTTTCTGCCATCTCTGTAAGTCCGATTCCTTTCCACTCAAGGAACCTTAGAGCTCAATCTTGTTGCAAGAAGAGAGACAGATTGAAAAGTCCCAGCCCAAGAACACCACAGTATTTTACTTCTTCCCTGCAATGTTGCAGCTTTCTCAGACATACTTTCTCAGGGCTCAATTCTGTAATGGCAAGAATAGCTGCTATATTTTGCTCTATAAAAGCCATCTGTAACCTAATGCCTCCAAATGTATTCCATTACCGTGTCCATTCATCCCAGCCTGCAAGCCCAATCTCTAAGAAAATGGAAATGTAATACATCTAGAAGACGACCAGTTTGGGTTGCTGTAGACATGTCCCCCAGCTAGGTGGAATTTATCCATATAAAATCCCAAATCTTAATCTCAGTTATAAGAATCGTGGTAGTGCAGTGGTTAGAATGCAGTATTGCAGGCTGAATCTGAGCACAACCAGGAGTTCGATCCTGACGGGGCTCAAGGTTAACTCAGCCCTCCATCCTTTTGATGTCAGTAAAATGAGGACCCAGATTGTTGGGGGCAATATGCTGATTTTATAAACCACCAAGAGAGTGCTGCAAAGCATTGTGTAGTGGTATATGTGCTAGTGCTAATTGCCCATCCAAGTAGGTAGGGAACTCTTCAGAGGAATTTTTAAAAAAGAATGCCATATTTACCAATGTCTTTTAAACAAAGGCTCTACAGGAGCATCAGCATACATTTAGATTGAGAAAATGGTAGTGGGAGAAGAAGTAAACCCCAATTCCCATACTGATACATATTTTTTCACCACTGCAGAAGTGACTCTAAAATCTCTGGATTGCACCCTGCTCTGTAGTTTGAACTACATAATGTGTTGTTGGACATTTTTTTAGAATAGCTTCATCCAAAGAATTAACATCACCTTGGCTACTAAATCAAGAGAAGGTTGCAGACCAAGGTTGCAGACCAAAGAAATACAGTGCGGTAAACAAGGAATCAGTTTAATAGATGGATAAAGTGATGCTTACAACCAGGGGTGGGCTGCTGGGGGTTCACAGGGGTTCAAGAGAAGCTAGCTAAGTTTCTGTGCAGTTTGGAGAACCCCCAAATCCCACTCCTCACTGGCCCCACTCACTCCGCCGCCACCCCCCCCCCCCCGCAGGAGTCCCCCCGCAGCCCATTTTGAATGCAGGTAAGTTTAGGAAGGCCGGAAACAGGCCCATTTCTGGCCTCCAGAAGGCTTTTGGAATCTGGGGAGGCTGTTTTCGCCCTCCTGGAGCCTCTGGAGCCCAGGGAGGGCAAACACCACCACCCCGCCACTGCCATAGTGCAGGAGAGTGACTAGGCCACGCCCATCATGGCCACGCCCACCCAGCAACCAGACAGAGAACCCCTTGCTAAATTTTTTGAAGCCCACCCCTGCTTACAACCTACTCACGGGAAATGTTCCTGTTTAGTCTGTAATACTCAAAAATACACTAGCCACAACCAGTTGCAGGGGTCTAGCAAGATTGAGTCTTGACATCTTTCAAAACCAAATGTTAACTGCAATTTCACCATTAGCCTGCACAATTGCTGCTGATTTTTAAAATTGATAATAGCATCAAGTTTAAGGAGTCCTATATTAGGAATGCTAAGATCCATCAACTTGTTTTTACTCAGCTTTTCATTTTCACTGATCGGCCCATTTCCATTTCTCTTTGTTTCCCATTCTTTAATTCACAAATTCAGTTTGGCTCATTCCTGTACCTGCTAATTGGTAAGTTGTTCCCTTAGCTGTTTCTTTTCCCTGTGTGTGTTCTTTCAGAAAGCGTGTGCTAAGAGAAGTGGAAATAAAACGTGCATTCTGAGCATATTCCTCCGAACATATTTTTTCTTGCAGTTAGGGATTTGTTTTTTAGCATTAGAAAGCAATTTTAAAATTGTATAAATGCATAAATGTAGTGGTTTGGGGTCTAATTACCAGTTTTTGCAAACCATTTTCTCTTATCAAATGCCATGTTGCACACTAATTTGTCTAATGCGATGTTTTTCAAGCTTGGCAACATTTAAGATGTGTAGACTACTTCAACTCCCACAACTCCTCAGCCATATGTTGGTTGGGGAATTCTGGGAGTTGAAGTCCACACATCTTAAATTTGTATGGGAATCAAAGTAAGCAGAAGATATTTCACCTTCTCCTGGTGCCTTCAGAAACATCCTTCATCTTTAAAAAATGGTAGTTGTGGCCCTTAAGGCCTTTGCACATCTTAGGGTTGTGCTTCAGGTGTGCCCATTCCTGGATCATTTGTTCACAATCACTTATTTCTTATGACCTCTCCTCTGAATTATTGCAATGTGCTCTAGGTACCATTTTGGTGGGAAGATAACAGCATTTGTATGCCTCAATATATAGTCATGGTGGCCACATGAGCACAAAAATGTCTTCAGACAACTCTGGCTCCTCAGCTAGGAAATGTTGTTACCGAAGCCCAAGTAGTGATTATCAAACACAATTCAGTCCTGAACAAACTTATATTATTAAAATTTGTCCAAAACAAATTCTTCATAAACAGTCCTTTGGCCTTATCACCAACCTTTGTAGTCTTTGGCAACCTGCCAAAGGCTTTTCTTGGCAAAACCCCCACCCCTTCTCTGCCATATCCCCTGAGAATTAAAATAAGTAGAAAATTAGTTGGCACCTCAAAATGTGTAATAAATGAAAAGAAAATATTTAACTTTTGTAATACCTTCATTTTGTCTAATCACAGACTAATACATCACTTTTGTTAAATGTGTGTAGCTCCTCTTCTCTGTGGCTAAATGAACCACTGACAATCCTTTTCTGTATCAATTTAGAGTTAACATACAATACTGAATAATTAACCGGTGGGTCACCTGGCAATTTAGACAGTGATTTATATTTCTTTTCCTAAGACATGTGGATAACAATATTTTAAAGGATCCTTTGCTATCACACAGAAAGCAGGGCGATACTAGTGATCTATCCCTACAATTCTGTGAAATATGTAAAAGAGGGCTCTCAGTTCGAATATAAAGATATTCTAACCACAATCTTTTGATAATACATGTTTATTACCAACAGTAACCCTAATAACCCTTAATGAAGTAATAACTCTTTCTAAAAGAAGGAAGATGCTGATAGCAGTTGTAATTTTTTTTTCTTTAAAAAAAAACAAAAAAAAAACCCTTCCATCCTTCTGGGACAGGGCTCTCCAACCTTGTCAACTTTAAGACCTGTGGACTTCAACTCCCAGAGTTCCTCAGCTTTGCTTTGCTGGCTGAGGAATTCTGGGAGTTGAAGTTCACAGGTCTTAAAGTTGACAAGGTTGGAGAGCCCTGTTCTGAGAGACATTCTGCTTATTTAAGCAGCCTGACATCAGAGCCACATAATTTCTAAAATGAAACGGCAAACCTTATTTTATGTCTAGATATCCAGATACAAGACTGCTTGGGAATTCTGGGAGTTGAAGTCGACACAGCTTAAAGTTACTGAGGTTGAGAAACATTGACTTTCTGGCTTCCCAGATCTTCCAGTTGCTTCCTTCTCTCACAACATGGACTGCCTTGTACTAGCAGAAATTGTTAGGTAGAAGTTTGAATGCAGACAAGTCTTCACTATCAATTCCACTTCCTTTATTGTCAAGAGCCAGTAAGGTCAGGGGGAGGGGCCAGTGGTCATCTTCTAGAATGGACAGGGTTGACTCAAAACCTCAGATTTGGATTTAATAAAACTTTTTTCTGGCCTGAGCCCCCCCCCCAACTTTTGTGGATTTCAATTCCCAGAACCTTCAACAAAACCAATTTTTGTAGGAAATTCTGGGAACTGAGTACATCTGTTTGCAGGATATCCCTGCAGTTTTCTTCATAACAGTCTGTTTTTTGTTCAATTTTGTAATCTTAATTTAATCTTTCTGGTCTCTTGAAAGTGTACCTGGCTCTGCTGACTTGCTTGGGGCTCACAGAGAGGAGCATTCAGCCTTGGGGTTGGTTAATGTCTTGAAAAAAAAATGCTGCAAAATAAAAATTTAAAAAAACTACAGGTATTCCGCAACATAGAATCACATTGGGACCAGAATTTCTATTACTAAACAAGACAGTTGTTAAGAAAGCCTTGTCCGATTTTATTACCATTTTTGCCATGACTGTTAAGAGAATCATGGCAGTTATTAAGTGAATCATGAAGTTGTTAAGCAAATCTGCCTTCCCCCATTGACTTTGCTTCTTGGAAACCAGCTAGGAAGGTTGCAGATGATGATCACATGACCCTGGGATGCTGCAACAATCTTAATATATGCCAATCATTTTTAAAAAGATATTGAAACTCTAGAAAGAGTGCAGACCAACAAAGATGATTAGGGAACTCAAGGCTAAAACATAGGAAGAACGGTTGCAGGAATGGAGTATGTCTAGTTTAATGAAAAGAAGGACTAGGAGTGACATGATAGCAGTGTTCCAATATCTCAGGGGCTGCCACAAAGAAGAGGGAGTCAAGCTATTCTCCAAAGCACCTGAGGGGAGGACAAGAAGCAATGGGTGGAAACTAATCAAGGAGAAAAGCAACCTAGAACTAAGGAGAAATTTCCTGACAATTAAAACAATTGATCAGGGAATGACTTGCCTCCAGAAGTTGTGGGTGTTCCAACACTGGAGGTTTTTAAGAAGAGATTGGACAACCATTTGGCTGAAATGTTATAGTGTTTCCTGCTTGAGCAGGGGATTGGAGTAGAAGACCTCCAACATCCTTCCAACTCTGTTTTTCTATAATTGCCAAGTGCCCAAATTTTGACCATATGACTGTGAAGATGCTGTCTTGGTCATAAATGCGAGGACAGTCACTTTTTTCAATGCCTTGTAACTCTGAACAATCACTAAACAGATGATTGTAAGTCAAGTACTGCCTGTAGAAAATGCATGATGAAAGAGGATAAAGTTGTATAGCACTTTGTATGTTTAAAAGCTCCATGGAACAGATGGAAGTATGTGCATACTTTTGGCAGCATGCAGGACAACAACTACAAAAATAAGCTGAGCAGGGTTCTAAAAACAGCAAGAAATCCATAGCAACAGTTCAGTAGTACAATAAAGTGCACAAAGAAAGAGCAGATGAAAATACATCACTTTGGGACACTAATTAAGCAATGCCCAATGAAATAAAATAGACACCATAAATTATTTGACCTCTCTGTTATGAATAATTGATTTTCTCTGTTTAATCTAGTCTTTAATAACAATCTAATGCTTAATACTTCTTATTTTTCTTTTAAGCACCTGCTGCTTCCCGTTTAATGGCAAAGTCAGAATAGATTATGAATTACTAAACCCGAGAGGCATTTGTGATGACTTGTTCAATTTCTAGACCTTTTGACAGTCAAGCAGAACGTACAGATGCACAGAATATGTAAACTAACTTCACGCTTTCTGCACGAGGCAATTCATAGCATAATTTAAGTAGAACCGGTGCAGTTTAGATCTAAATTTCCTTGATAAATTTCCAATGCTCCATCAATTTACTTATGCCAAAAAAAAAAAAAAACCGCTTTCCTCTTCCATTCCTAGGTTCAGAACTATTCCCAACAGCCTTCACGTTCAGCCTCTGTCTTTCAAAAGCTGACAGGGCCTGCAGTTATGAGCTGTCACTGCAAAAATCTGAAGTGCCAAGGAAAAATTATAGGTGGCATAAAAATGTATGGGATTTAATATTGAATTAAATAGGGCATGGAATAAACGGCACCAAGCCTGTTATCGGTTTGCATATTTCATGCCATTGATAACCAAAACAAAATTATTTCCTTTTTTTTAATGTCTTGACAGAGCTGCACTTACTGTAGATCCTTAGAACCTGGCACCAAGCAGATGTTCTGTGGGAAAGGGACACCTTCGCCTCAGAACATCTGTTTCGGTTGCCAGGAGGGATATGAAGCTTGAAACAACCTCAGGGACAAAGTCAAATGTCTGTATCAACTTAGAAATTTGATTGAGGTTACCAACCAGCAAGCTTGGTTTAATTGGGAAGTCTTGGCAACATACTGGAACTTGTATGAGAGATTGTACAATCTCTGATCCTAACTGCATTTTCGCCCTTTTCCCTAACAATCTCCAATAAGGTACGATATTAAAAACTGATAAATAAAAGAGCCTTACCAATAGAGCTCAAAAAGGCTGGCTGAGGGGAGAAATCTTGATACTTTTTTGAAGTAGGAAGAACAGTGGTAGGGATTCAAAAAAATTTACTACTGGTTCGGTGGGCGTGGTTTGGTGGGTGTGGCATGGCTGGGTGGGCATGGCAGGGGAAGAATAATGTAAAATCTCCCCACTCCAGGGGAAGATTACTGCAAAATCCGCATTTCCTCCCGATCAGCTGGCACTCAGGAGGCAGAGAATAGATGGGGGCAGGGCCAGTCAGAGGTGGTATTTACCGGTTCTCCGAACTACTCAAAATTTCCGCTACCAGTTCTCCAGAACTGGTCAGAACCTACTGAATACCACCTCTGAGGAAGAACAGGTATAAGGAGACGTGTCTGCAGAGGGTGTCGAAGTCAAGAAGGCACCTACAGCGACACGATCAAAGCCTCACTTCTCTTTTCTGTGGTGTGTTGTACATACAAAGAGGCAGGGATATGACTATATGTTCATAGAGACCCGCTTGACTTTTTTAATCAGACATTGTGGACACCCCTGCCTGGGATGTGAATTCCACAGTGTGGGATTGTTGGTTTTTTTTTTTAAGTTTTCTAATGCATGCTTGGCCACTCGGTTTCTGAAAGCATCGGCCTCCCTTAACACCTGGAAAGAATTAAAATCCATATTTCTTACATGCCATTTAATATCCGTGAGTTATCTCAGATTTGATTCAGAAATAAGGGATTGCTTGAGGTTAGCCCCTGTGTTTCAGAGCTTAGCGGAGATTTGAACCAGAGCGTCCCTACTTATGGTAGTTAGAGATATCTCTATATCAGTAGTGGGTTGCAAAACCCTTCACTACCAGTTCACTCATGAGCACACACAGAAGCATCCCACGTGGGTGGACGGAGCCTCCGGTCTCTGCCACTACCCATTTGACAAACGGTAGCAACCCACTACTGATCTATCTATCTATCTATCTATCTATCTATCTATCTATCTATCTATCTATCTATCCATCTATCTATTTATCTATACAATAGATGATAGATAGATAGATAGATAGATAGATAGATAGATAGATAGATAGATAGATAGATAGACTGTGTATATCTTTCTATATACTCTATAAAGTATATAGATAGATATACTCTATAATCTATATCTATAATCTATCTATAATCTAGCTAACTAGCTAGCTAGCTAGCTAGCTATTCAATAGATAGATAGATAGATAGATTGATAGATAGATAGATAGATAGATAGATAGATAGATAGATAGATAGATATACTCTATAATCTATATCAATCTATAATAGATTATATACTCTATAATCTATATCTATAATATATCTATAATCTATCTATCTATCTATCTATATCTATCTATCTATCTATCTATCTATCTATCATATGTATGCTTGTATGTATCATTTATCATCAAGGCAATGTAGAACTTTATAATGTTAAATGAGTTCTTAAGGATTTGATCTGATGAAACATCTGCAAGAAAGCAATCAAGCTTAGAGAGCACCAAGGACCCTTCAATTTAACTCTGAGGTACAAATATTCTCTTTTATTGGTATCGTTTGTTGGGGATGGCAATCTGTAATCCTACACTTGCTTTGCATGCAATCAGTTTAAAGGAACATGTACTGTAGAAATGAACAACTTGGCTTCTGGCATCCAGGAAGAAAGTGACACAATAACGAGAGACAAACAAACAAAAAAAACCCCAAATGAAATATCACATCACCTTGCAAAACCTTCAACTTGTCATCAAAGTCATCTACTTGTCATTTGATTTCAGTAGACATTTAGCTTTCCTTCATTTGGAGGTACAAGGTAGGTTTTAGGATATCTATAAGGATCTTGGAGATTATATTCATGCATTGCTGGACAGTGAGGAGATAGAAAATGATTTCGCAAATGAGTGAGAGAAGACAATATCATGAGTTGTTTGAACGGTTTCCTATTCCTAGAACAATGATGGGCTGTCTTTTCGTTTCCAAGGCTTAGAGGGACTCATTTAAAGTTTGTGGAAGAGTTGAGGTTCTCTTGGGTTGATGCAAACTGGGGGAAAATATATCATGCACATGGCTGCCGCCTCTCTCTCTTTCCCTCAAAATGATATAATCTCTATTGTCAAGCAATGATCTCTACTGCCAGCATCTGACATTTTGCAGTTGCCTGGAAAAGAATCCGGACTCTGGAAAAATGAATTTGGGAACCCACGAGTCTGACTGGGGCACTTCACAATATGAAGTAGCAGGAAATTAAAGCCAAATCGCAAAGTATAGTAGCACTGCAAAGCCCAAAAAAAAAAAAAGAATGGTATGGCCAAAGTACCAGAGGAATAGGAGCCATCACTGGAAAGGCCTTGTCTGTTCTCATCCAGAGATATTCAGAAGTGGATTGGACACAGAGAGCAAAACCTTATGGGCCAAAGGCCATGATTTGTTTATCTTCGGCTTCGTTTTGAAGCCAGAACACTCTCACTGGAAAGAGCTTGGCCTTTGTGACAGCAGCTTTGGCAGGTGCAGTGAAGACCTGCTTTTTGATATCACTTCCCTTGCTCCCTGCCAAATGCATCTCTTTGAGCTAACATCCAGGTCTCACACTGTAAGTGCTTTTCCACAAAACACAGCCTCAGCCCTACAAAGAACCTTGCATTTCCTGTCATACTGTAGTTCTGATGATGTTTTTTGTTGTTGTTTTTCAAAGGCAGTCAAACTGGCAACTTTTAAAAAGGCAAAAAGACAGAAGGGCTGACATTCTCTTCCCCACCTTTATTTTCTTTTTTTTTTTTTTAAAAATCAAATGCAGAGGCAGAAGCAAAAATCCGTGAACAAGGACAAGAACGATAACTGCTTAGTTACGGTTACACTGTGCGCATCTCTGTCTATTTTGTTCTTTCATTTTTTTTTCCATCTAATACATACTTTCTCAACCTGGTGACCTCTGAATGCACAAGGGCTACAAGCTCAGAACTCTGGAACCGGAATACTAACAGGGGATTTGGGGAAATGGAGGCCAAAGTGTCATGTCTTATGTGTGTTTGGGTGCATGGGCATCTCCCCTCCCTTGTCATGTGCAAAATAGATTGGTTATATTTAGTTTAATTATATAACTTCCTCTCAGTCTTCATTTTAACAGATGAGACAAAAAACAGAAAAATAAATGGCTTGGATTTAATGTGGGTCCCTAGCAGATACATTTTCAGGAAGGTAAAGATAAGATAGTCAAGATGGGAGTCACAACCATAAAATCAAAGGCCCACCATTTTTAATGTACATTTTCGGGCACCACTACCCCAAACATCCTTGATCTCTGACAAAGCATCAGAAAACCTTTTAAAAAGTCAAATGGAACATAGGGCCTTTTGGACATTAAAAGAATTTACTATGACATGGCCTAGTATTATAAGATGGAAACAATATCATCCTTTTCCAACCTTCCTACTGATGGGCTGTCTGCTAAAATAAAGCCAGGTCATGGCACACACTTGAAAATAAAACAGGAAGCCTGTAATTGTGGACTCTGTCTGGCAAGAACAAAGAATGCTTATCCACAGGAAATATGCATGTGTAAAGCTTGTAACAATTCTGGATAGTTAGAAAGCTGATAAAAGTAACAAGAGTTAGCCAACTTGCAGACCTCAGCTAAAAGTTAGGAATAGAGATGGCCTGCAGCAAATAAAATGTGTATTAGATAACTCCTAGGACATTCATTAGTCAAGGCTTAGGAGGAATAGCTAGAAACCAATAGAACAAATTGTAGAATTATTACTAAAATGTTTATTAGATAATATTTTTTATTATCTCACCTTGTCCCGCCTTCTCCTTCGGTGAAAATGTATAAAGCTTACTTAATCCTTGGTTCTTGGTTCATGGCATTTTGGCCAGGAGCCCTTTTCCTTGGAGTACTCCAATAAAAAGCAATCAGAAAACCTGCACCTTGTGTCTGGCATCCATCGTTGGCTTCGATACTAGGCTCAGACCCGAATTGGGGACAACACTACCAGCATATTACAAAATGCATTTGTCTTCAGTTTAAAAATACTACCAAATTCAGAACTCTACCCATTGGCTTCAACGGCAAAGGGACAAAGTGGTACTCAAAAATAGGCAGAGCAAACTCTTCAGTTGAAGCACAAAGCTTAATGTGTAAGGAGCTTTGAAAGAAGAGAGACTAGGGGAGAAAATAATGCTGTGATCCAAGTGAGAAAGATAAAGGACAAGAAATATCTATACACCTTTGAAGCGGCTCAACTACTGGCTCCATCACCCACAGCTTCATATTTAACTGTTGAAAAGGATGGGAGTTGCAGTCTGGAGATTCAAATAGCGCAGCCATTGCGAATAGAATAGAATAGAATAGAATAGAATAGAATAGAATAGAATAGAATAGAATAGAATAGAATAGAATAGAATAGAATAGAATAATGGAAGGACAATAGGACAGAAGTATTGAGAAAATGGCACAGGAAGGAATGAAAATTACCAAACACTCCCCACTCCCATTTGTTTCTCAAAATAGACCCTTAAAATCATCCACCCACCCCAAAGTCATTCAATAGGACTTTGAATTTAACTTACTTTAGAATTCACACAGATAAATCCTGCATTCCAGTGTGGACTTGTAGACTTTCTTCTACAGATGGGTGCATTTGTTTCAGTCAGAAGTGTGCAGTTTAATTACGATACAACCAAAGTGCTGGATGGTTACAAAGACTGTTTTGCTCTAAAGAGGTGGCGCAAGTGGTCTCTTTCTGCAAACCTAGTCTAGTATCATCAGATACTAGTCCATCTGAATGGACGCATGAGTGAATTCCTTATGAATTCCTTATTCACATTATATCTCCCTTCCAGGATAACACAACATTATACCTAGTCCCACAAAGACGGACATTGTGGGTCCATGTGGGTCACGATCTGAGGCTTTCAGTGTGAATAATGCAGCAAGGGAAATGGAGAGGACAATCACTGCACCTCAGTTTCCATTCTAGTACCTCAATGGAAGTGGTGATTGCATCTATTGTGAGCCGCCCAAGTTCCTAAATGAGCTGTGAAGTCATACACATCGAATAAATCATCATAATGTTTTTACAGTCCTGGTGAGTCATTTTCTGATGACGAAAAGGAGGAAATGGATCCAGGAGCTTCTAATAATCCCTGAACGACTAGTTCCAGCAGTTTTGAAACCAGTAACTCAACTCTGCTTGAGGCAGATCCAGCAAGTCCCAGAAGTCCTTGCTTATACCCACTGCGCGCCTCTCAGACTGTGAGGTTCACCACCCCTGTCCCAAGCAGAGGCATGCTTTAAAAATACAGCTGCAGAAAATTGAGCTCTACAGGTCAGATAGATTGGCCAAGAAGAAGGCTGGCAGGAGAGCAGACTCTAGAATAGAATAGAATAGAATAGAATAGAATAGAATAGAATAGAATAGAATAGAATAGAATAGAATAGAATAGAATAGAATAGAATAGAATAATGGAAGGACAATAGGACAGAAGTATTGAGAAAATGGCACAGGAAGGAATGAAATTACCAAACACTCCCCACTCCCATTTGTTTCTCAAAATAGACCCTTAAAATCATCCACCCACCCCAAAGTCATTCAATAGGACTTTGAATTTAACTTACTTTAGAATTCACACAGATAAATCCTGCATTCCAGTGTGGACTTGTAGACTTTCTTCTACAGATGGGTGCATTTGTTTCAGTCAGAAGTGTGCAGTTTAATTACGATACAACCAAAGTGCTGGATGGTTACAAAGACTGTTTTGCTCTAAAGAGGTGGCGCAAGTGGTCTCTTTCTGCAAACCTAGTCTAGTATCATCAGATACTAGTCCATCTGAATGGACGCATGAGTGAATTCCTTATGAATTCCTTATTCACATTATATCTCCCTTCCAGGATAACACAACATTATACCTAGTCCCACAAAGACGGACATTGTGGGTCCATGTGGGTCACGATCTGAGGCTTTCAGTGTGAATAATGCAGCAAGGGAAATGGAGAGGACAATCACTGCACCTCAGTTTCCATTCTAGTACCTCAATGGAAGTGGTGATTGCATCTATTGTGAGCCGCCCAAGTTCCTAAATGAGCTGTGAAGTCATACACATCGAATAAATCATCATAATGTTTTTACAGTCCTGGTGAGTCATTTTCTGATGACGAAAAGGAGGAAATGGATCCAGGAGCTTCTAATAATCCCTGAACGACTAGTTCCAGCAGTTTTGAAACCAGTAACTCAACTCTGCTTGAGGCAGATCCAGCAAGTCCCAGAAGTCCTTGCTTATACCCACTGCGCGCCTCTCAGACTGTGAGGTTCACCACCCCTGTCCCAAGCAGAGGCATGCTTTAAAAATACAGCTGCAGAAAATTGAGCTCTACAGGTCAGATAGATTGGCCAAGAAGAAGGCTGGCAGGAGAGCAGACTCTAGAATAGAATAGAATAGAATAGAATAGAATAGAATAGAATAGAATAGAATAGAATAGAATAGAATAGAATAGAATAGAATAGAATAGAATTTTTATTGGCCAAGTGTGATTGGACACACAAGGAATTTGTCTTGGTGCATATGCTCTCAGTGTACATAAAAGAAAAGATACGTTCATCAAGGTACAACATTTACAACACAATTGATGGTCAATATATCAATATAAATCATAAGGATTGCCAGCAACAAGTTATAGTCATACAGTCATAAATGGAGATTGGTGATGGGAACTATGAGAAGATTAATAGTAGTGCAGATTCAGTAAATAGTTTGACAGTGTTGATGGAATTATTTGTTTAGCAGAGTGATGGCCTTCGGGAAAAAACTGTTCTTGTGTCTAGTTGTTCTGGTGTGCAGTGCTCTATAGGGTAGGAGGGTAGGAGTTGAAACAGTTTATGTCCAGGATGCGAAGGGTCTGTAAATATTTTCACGGCCCTCTTCTTGATTCGTGCAGTATACAGTCCTCAAAGGAAGGCAGGTTGGTAGCAATTATTTTTTCTGCAGTTCTAATGAGTAGTGTACCTCTGCTGTGCATCTGGTGGCTCAGTGTGACTTATTTATTGGCCTCACTCACAACAACTTTTCAAGCCTCAGCTGTGCCATGTTTATCTTGTTGGACCATGACTCCATCTCCCTGTGTCTCTTGGATTTGTCATTTGTTTATCGGGTTCCTGGTCTCAACCCATGACAAGCCTTGATTAGTTTACAGCTGTAGGACTCTTTGCTTCTGAACATCCTATCTAAGTTTGCATGTCTCTGATTGTGGCAGGTATCCAGCTTCCTATCTTGTGGCTGGCAGCCAGCAGTGCAAGCACAGAAAAAGATGTAGCCACTGGGAAGGACTACAGGTTCAAGGGGCTACTTGAAAACCTGTAGAATAGACATACGGTTTTGAAAGAAATAAAGCAACTTTTGGCAGGAGCAGCTGGGCAGCCCAAGTTCATTTTTCTTCGATGCTAAAGACATTATACTCAATCATTTTATCAAAACAGTGGGATTGAAAAAAATCCTTACCTTTATGTATACCTACAAACACAGTGTGAGATAGCTGCATTTCACCTGGGTAAATTCACATCATGAATTTGTGTGATGTTCTGGATGAAGAGACAATGCCATTCAGCTTTCTGAAATGTTTTACGTGTTTCTCTTACGGCCTTGACCAAGGGGCTGTGATGGCTCAGCAGTTAGAGATGCTGAGCTCGTCTGCTGGAAAGTTGACAGCCCGGGTTCAAGACCCAAGTTCCATGCGATGGAGTGAGCTCCCGTTAGCTACCACAGCTCCTGTCAACCTAGCAGTTTGAAAGCATGCAAATGTCAGTAGATAAATAGGTACCACTTTGGTAGGAAGGTAACAGCATTCCATGCACCTTGGCATATAATCATGCTGGTCACACGACCCAGAAATGTCTTTGGACACCACTGGCTCCCTCAACTAAGAAGTAGAGATGAGCACTGCCCCTGCAGTCAGACACAACTGGATAGGGGAAACCTTTATCTTTACCTAAGGCCTTGACCACTGATTCCTCTAGCCAAAAGAAATTTCGGTGCATATCTTACTCTTCTAGGACTTCCTGTAGTTGCCTGGAAAAGTCTGAAGAATTTTCCCAAACTATAGGATGAAGTCCTTCAGTGGATAAGCTCTAGTTCATTTTTAGAAATCGGCATATGTGTTACATTAGAAAGCAGCTTCAAATGGATGGGTGCTTTTCACAAATTTTCATGAAAGCATCTCCTTGAAGTTGTCTACAATGTGAGGGTTAGTGTGTGCGTAACACACATAGTTGGCAGCAAACAACTCATCTTAGCACATCAAAGGCTAATACAAATTAAAAAAAAGTTTTAATTTGCACTAAGCAAGTAACAAATTAATGTTTTGGGCAGTTTAAAAGAAATTCTACCTTATCTCTTATAAGGAAGGAGGGATATCAGGAACAGAACCTGATGGAAATTTTAAGCAAATAGGTGGTTTTACATGGGGGAAACTGGCTCTTAATACCAAATACATATTAAAACCCATGGAACAGACAGTGCTACTTTGACAGAAGAAACATTTCATAGTATTCTGAGATACAACATTGTTGGAAATATTTTTGCAAACCCTATTTTTTCCCCCCTATAATTTCAACGGTAAACAAACTTTAAACTGATTCACACATTCTGTGAGTCTGTGGTGTCACAGACAGGCAGGTTCATTCACAAAATACTGCTCTACCGGCTTAATTGCAGACTTATGGATTAATTGAATTTCATGTATTTGCTTTGAAGAAAGGAACTTAGTGTTTACAGTCCAGTAGGAAAAAGAAGTAATGTTTCTGCATCAAAGTGCTGATGTCTGGTACATAATTAATTGCAAATTCTCAGCTACCTTGAGCTTACTTTAGTGGCCATTTGCATTTGTGAGAATGGTGATGCTATTCATGAATAAACATGGATGATAAGTATATAGATATATATAAATACATGTGTTATTTATGAAGAACACCTGGATGCAACTTTCTGTCTCAAAGCTATTCATGACATAGGTGGAGGAAAGAAAAGATAGGCATTTCAATATGCCCCTTATTAAAATAATCATTGACCTGTTCATGGGCAAGATGGATGACATTTGCAAGAATCCTTGTTTTGCGTCTTCTACTCTTATTCTATTCAACCCTTTGGTGAACAATGTTTCTCAGGAAAATGTATTTATTTAGAGCTTCATCCTGATTTAATAGAAACAATGGTTCTTGCCGTGGCAGGAAGGAACACACATTTTTCTTCCCAAACTGACTTTGAGACTACAACTACAGCATTTTCTTCTTATCAAGAAAACTTGCTGAAGATTAATTTTCTCAGCATGCCTTCCTTTTAAAGTGGCTGTTTTTCAATGCCATATAAAGATATCATTCTGATCAATTCTCTATGGTCATGTGCACCAGCCGAAGGAAGGCGTCCAGATCAGTCTGTCCCACATCAGGAAAACAACAGATGTTGCCAAAAAGAGGGAGCAAAAAGAGTCATTATCTAACAAATGCAAACATCTGCATACCAACGTGTGCACACACAGACACTTGCATCCGTTAAGGTTTTGTCAAGAGCGGAACCACAGAACTTTTTGTAAGGTAGAGGCAGGGGTGAAATACTCCCGGTTTGGACCGGATTGCCTGATCCGGTAGTGATGGTGGCAGGTGGTTAGGAGAACTGGTAGCAAAAATCCCTGGGGGCCCCCATGCTCAGCTCAGCTGTGCGATCATCAGAGGTGGATTTTTTTTACTTTTAAAAGCATTTTTCTTCGGCCGAAAAAATGCTTTTAAAAGTTAAAAAAAAGCCTGATAATCGCACGGCTCAGCTGGGATCACCAGAGCCTTTTAAAAGCATTTTTTTCTACAGCCTCTTTGGCCGAAGAAGCTGTTAAAAAATGCTTTTAAAAGGCTCTGGCGATCCCAGCTGAGTTGCCTGATTGTCAGAGGCTTTTTTTTCTTTTAAAGGCAAAAAAAATGCTTTTAAAAGAAAACAAAAGCCTCTGAAAATCAGGCAACCCATCTGGGATCATCAGAGCCTTTTAAAAGCATTTTTTACAACCTCTTCGGCCAAAGAGGTTGTAGAAAAAATGCTTTTAAAAGTAAAAAAAAAAAGTTGGCCACGCCCACCCAGTCACATTACCGCACCACCAACCCATGTCCACAGATACGGTAGTAACAAATTTCACATTTCACCACTGGGTAGAGGAATATGTCAAACCTGCTCAGGGAAAGTTATGATTAAACCGCAGCCAGTTAAAGCAGCTAATTAATAAAGAAAAGCCTGCTGTCTATCTTGTAACATGTAGGATGGATTGATTGATCATATGCCATCGAGTCACTGTTGGCTCTTAGCAACCACAATAGATTTCCCCGCCCCCCATGGCTTTTAAAGTGAATGTACCTGTTGTCAATAGAGATTCTCAGTCATCCAGGTCATAGTTGTCTCAAAGGTATTTTTTAGAAAGGCAGCTGGACTATTTTTTCCATGAGGAGGAAGAAAAAGACATTTCACTTCTCATCCAAGAAGCTTTATCCGTTGTGACTGGATGGTGGAGAGATGGAAGGATAGGTTCTGATAAATGATATATTAATAATATATAATATATATTATTTTTAATATATATTAAAATAATATATATATTATTATATATATATAATTATAATAATATATATAAATCATACATAAATGATCTCTGCGACCTCATCTTAAGTTATTGTGTTCTCTTTGCTGACGATGTCAAACTATTTCATACCACTAATAATACTTCTACCCTTCAAGAAGACCTCGACTTAATTTCCGATTGGTCTAAAACTTGGCAACTCCAAATCTCAACCAGCAAATGCTCAGTATTACATATTGGAAAAAAGAACCCTAATGTCAAGTACAAACTTGATGGACATTACCTAACTGATGACCCCCACCCTGTCAAAGATCTTGGAGTTCTCATATCAAATGACCTTAATGCCAAAGCCCATTGCAACTACATAGCGAAAAAAGCGCTAAGAGTTGTAAACCTAATTTTACGCAGCTTCTTTTCTAAAAACTCTACACTACTAACTAGAGCATACAAAACATTTGCCAGACCTATTCTTGAATACAGCTCATCCATCTGGAACCCATACCACATCTCTGACATAAATACAATAGAAAGAGTCCAGAAATATTTTACTAGAAGAGTTCTTCACTCCTCCGAAAACAACAAAATACCTTATACCAACAGACTTGAAATCCTGGGATTAGAAAACTTACAACTCCGTCGACTTTGACATGACCTGTGTTTAACACACAAAATCATCTATTGCAATATCCTTCCTATAAAAGACTACTTCAGCTTCAATCACAATATTACAAGAGCAAAAAATAGATTCAAGCTAAATGTCAACCACTTCAAACTTGATTGCAGAAAATATGACTTCTGTAACAGAGTTGTTAATGCTTGGAACTCATTACCTGACTCCATAGTCTCTACTCAAAATCCCAAAATCTTCAACCAAAAACTGTCTACTATTGACCTCACCCCATTCCTAAGAGGGCTATAACAGGCGTGCATAAAAGCACAAAAGTGCCTACCGTTCCGGTCCTATTGTTCCCTTCATCATATCAAATTGATATAGTTGATGCATATTTTTTTACATATATGTATATATTTTCTTCAAAATATGTTGTTTTATCTATGACAATTGTTTGTGTATACTTTTGTGACAAAAAGATAGATATATATATCTCAGAAAACCTCAGAAAACAAATATATATATATATATATATATATATATATATATATATATATATATATTTGTTTTCTGAGGTTTTCACGGTGTTTGTATATAGGTCTTTGGTTGTTGGGTTTTCTCCGTGTAA
The DNA here is from genome assembly GCF_028640845.1 of Ahaetulla prasina. NCBI lineage: Eukaryota > Metazoa > Chordata > Lepidosauria > Squamata > Colubridae > Ahaetulla > Ahaetulla prasina. The sequence goes on along the minus strand of NC_080544.1, from coordinate 95,561,330 downwards.
AATTGGAAGTGTCTTGGCGGCGTTTAAGTCTCATTCGTCATCTTCAGGCTTCAACCGTGCTTCTGGGAGCAATGTGTGATCGCAGCTATTTCTTCCTTTAACTGCTAGTGGGGTTTGAACTGATTGGGTGGGAGCTTGGCTGTGCTCTGATTGGCTGGGGTTTTCTGTGCTCTGATTGGCTGGGGGTGTGTCCTGTGTTGGTGGGGGCTTGGTTGTGCTCAGTCTAATCTGTGCTGCAGGGGGATTTGAGCTGGTGAGCTGACGAACAACTGACGAAATGCTTAGCTGACGAACAACACCTAAAAACCGAACTACACACTCTCACAAACGTACTAACATCCAATGGATTCCAGAGAAATAAAATTACCAAACTAATCCAAAAAGAACCCCCCACTAAAACCCAAGACAGAGAGCAAGAAAATGGCACAGCCCTCCTCCCATATATAAAAGGCACCACAGACAGAATCAGCAAGATCCTCCACAAACATAACATCAAGACAGCATTCTGCACAAACCAAAAAATATCCACCATCCTAAGAAACCCCAAAGACAAAATTGAGTTAGAAAATCAAGGAGTATATGAAATCCCATGCACCGCCTGCCCCACCACATACATTGGACAAACCAACAGAAGAATAAGTGCACGCATTGAAGAACACAAGAACTCATTCAAAAAGAGGAACCAACTTCTTCCCTGGTCCAACACTTTAAAGTCACAGGACACGATATTGACTTTAAAAGACCAGAACTATCGCCAAAACTGAACACTTTAACAACAGAATAATCAGAGAAGCCATCGAGATAGAAAACGCCCACACAGCATGAACAAACGAGATGATACCTCCGCCTACCAGCCATTTGAAACCTGCCCTTATTGACAAACGTGTCCCTAACACGAGGAATGACACCAGACCCACACTCACGAGGTCCACACAGGATGTCACCACCACACATCCACCCAGAAGCACACCCAAACCCACACTGATCAGGAAGCACGACCAAGGACCAGAAGCCAGACCGCAGCTGCAACATTAGCCACTTCAAACCCCTCCAATCCATACATGCAGCAGACTGACACCCACTACGAAGATGTAGCACCACGAACACGAAGCCAAACAGCAGCAGTGCAGCTCACCAGCTCAAAACCCCCCGCAGCACAGATTAGACTGAGCACAACCAAGCCCCCACCAACACAGGACACACCCCAGCCAATCAGAGCACAGAAAACCCCAGCCAATCAGAGCACAGCCAAGCTCCCACCCAATCAGTTCAAACCCCACTAGCAGTTAAAAGGAAGAAATAGCTGCGATCACACATTGCTCCCAGAAGCACGAAGCTGAAGCCTGAAGATGACGAATGAGACTTCGTCGAAACGTCGCCAAGACACTTCCAATTTTACACGGGAGAAAACCCGAACAACCAAAGACCTATATATATATATATATATATATATATATATATATATATATATTGGGGCTGGGCGGGGGGGGGCAGGAGAATGGATGGATTGTATTTCTTTGCAGTTATCTGAGAGCCATTTGGGGTTTATCTATGCCCTGTTATGCCTATTATATGTTATCTGTTATGTGTACCCTGTTATATCTATCTCCTGTTATAATGTACCTGTTATATCATAGAAGGCAGCATCTAGAAACTCATACATCAGTTTCAAGTATATTCAATGGTACAGGGCCTTCCTGTTTGGCGGTTTGAATCCCTAGGTCTCCTGCGTGAGCAAGGGGTTGGACTAGATGACCTCCAAGGTCCCTCCCAACTCTGTTACTGTTACCTGTTACAAGTGTTCCAACAAATGTTTCTAATCAAGAATAGCCAAGGGATAGGAAGAACGAGAAGGCCACCATAGCTGGCAGCTCCTGGAAGCAGGGAAACAGCATCAAGAGCTCAGACAATGGAATGGGATATGTATTAGACAACTAGTCCACAATTCCAAATCTGACAGTGTTAAATTCACTGGGCAGGCAATGTTAAAAATAATTATCCAAATGGCTATATAAGTAGCTTCTGCAGATAGAATTGCAGGGAAGAACATTTTGTCTCTCTCCGTTAAATAACAAAACATCTTGGGCCAAGCCGAAGTGGAATCTGTTATGGTGTCTTCATCTCAGCTGCAATCCCCCAAAACATCTGGAGAAAAATAAGATACCTTAATCACTTCACACCAGCAGATACCTTTAGGATAAATGTAGAGGTTGCCCATCAGTTCTTTAAACATGCCTCATTGGTTATTGAACCTTTTTTCTGGACTCATACAATAAATTGAGCCGAACTAATCAAACAGGTGTGGAGTCTTACATAATGTTAAACTACAAAAATAACCCAATTAAGGTTAACACTAATCAAATTTAGCATGTTACATGGCTGCATTTTCTAGGTCATTAACCAACCTAGTTAAGTGTGGCACTCTATAGCCCTTGAGAAACCACCTTCTCAAAGCAATATTATAATTCCTCTTATGGCTTAAACTCAGTTTGCATATCATTTATATTTTTAGATAAAGGAATATTAATTTGAATGTACGGTAAGGATATATTTGCATGGATGGAAGGATAGACAGAGAATGGTCTTATAAGTTATTCACTTCAGAGAACAAAATTAATTTGAGAGCTGAAGAAAATGCAACAGTGAAAAAAAATCTTGTCACTCAAGATAGTCTACCCAGTAGCTTCTTCCAAATCTTGAGGAGGGAGAGTGGGGGGGAGGAGGAGGAGGATGGTGATGAAGATGATTCCTCAAGATCAGATTTCTCTCAGCCAAGGGGCAGTACTTCATCCGGAGCCTCAGTGGCTCCACTTGACCTTTTGGCATTTGAGAGGATCCTCCTGATGAAGGATAACCTATCAGGTGAAGTAATTCAAACCATGCAAGCGTGTAGAAGAGCTTCTACTAACCGCATTTATAATGCTTCCTGGAGAGCCTTCTGTCTATGGTGCTCGAAGCATCACATTGACCCTACTTCAGCATTGATTTCTGATGTGTTAGGCTTCTTACAAGCTGGTCTCAACAGAGGGTTAGCCTCTTCCACACGTCGAAGTCAGGTTGCAGTTTTGTCTACCGTTCTTAACTGTGATGCTTACCCGACGCTCTTGCAACATTCAAGGGTGCGCTGTTTTCTTCAGGGTGCTACAAATCTTCGTCCTCCGGTGGTGCATCGCTATCCTACGTGGGATCTCCACTTGGTTCTTCAAGCACTGATATCTGCACCATTTGAACCACTGGGTTCAGCTTCCCTTTGATTATTGACCTTGAAAGTTACCTTTCTTCTGGCAATCACATCAGCTAGACCAGAGGTTCCCAATCTTTTTCGCCCGCGGCTCCCCCGGAAATCCGACCTGCAACTGCGCATGCGCACCAGACGCCCCAGAAATGGCGCATCAGCACCAGACCCAGCGGGCGCAGATATTCCGCGGCGCCCCCATGACGATAGCGCGGCTCCCTGGGGAGCCGCGGCTCACACTTTGGGAATCACTGAGCTAGACGGATTTTGGAGTTGGTGGCCTTATCTGTTCAGAAGGACCTTTGTGTTTTTCATTCCAACAGGGTTGTTCTGCGGTTGGACCCATCATTTATGCCAAAGGTGAACTCCTGGTTTCACCGAGCCCAGGAGTTGATTCTTCCAGATTTTTGTCCGGATCCTCGTCATCCTCTAGAAAAGAGTTGGCACACATTGGATGTGCGGAGGGCGTTACCCCGTTACATCAAACGTACAGCGTCATTTCCCCAAATCCCCAAAGCTTCAAACAAAAACTGTCTACTATTGACCTCACCCCATTCCTAAGAGGGCATGCATAAGAGCACAAGCGTGCCTACCGTTCCTGACCTATTGTTTCCTTTCATTATATCCAATTAATATAATTATTATATACTCATGCTTATATATATGCTTATGTATTGTTTAGTTATTTCATGCTTATGCTTATATATACTGTGTGACAAAATAAATAAATAAAAATAAATAAAATGATGATGATGATAGTGGTGATGTTGATATCCATTCAGACTTGTCTGACTCTTGGTGAGTCTATGGGCCAGGTCTCTCCATGTCTTTCAATCTTGCACTATTTCTTTGAGTTGTTCTATGCCAGGGGTCCTCAAACTTGGCAGCTTTAAGACTTGTGGACGTCAACTCCCAGAATTCTCCAGCCAGCATAGCTGGGAGTTGAAGTCCACAATCTTAAAGCTGCCAAGTTTGAACACCTCAGTTCTATGATCTGGCTGGCATCAACTCAAGATCACTGCAGATGGGGACTGCAGCCAAGAAATTAAAAGACGCTTGCTCCTGGGGAGGAAAGCTATGGCAAATCTAGGAAGCGTACTAAAAAGCAGAGACATCACCCTGCCAACAAAAGTGTGTATAGTCAAGGCTATGGTTTTCCCAGTTGCAATGTATGGCTGTGAAGGTTGGACTGTAAGAAAGGCTGAGCACCAAAGAATTGAGGCCTTTGAACTCTGGTGCTGGAGAAGACTCCCATGAGTCCCTTGGACTGCAAGGCGAACAAACAAGTCAGTCCTAGAGGAGATCAACCCTGACTGCTCTTTAGAAGGCCAGATCCTGAAGATGAAACTGAAGTACTTTGGCCACTTAATGAGAAGGAAGGAGATGGAGAAGAGTCTAATGCTGGGAAAGATTGTGGGCAAAAGAACAAGGGGACAACAGAGAATGAGGTGGCTGGATGGAGTCACTGAAGCAGTAGGCATGAGCTTAAATGGATTCCAGAGGATGGTAGAGGACAGGAAGGCCTGGAGGAATGTTGTCCATGGGGTCGCGATGGGTCGGACATGACTTCGCAACTAACAACAACAACCCACCGTGTTCTTTGGTGGCCTGGTTTCCTTTTGCTGCTAACACTTCCAAACAGAATTGCTTTCTCCAGTGAATTCTTTCTCATAAAATGCCCAAAATAAGTGAGACACAGTTTTGTGATTTCTTTATGAATATAATTTCTACCAAATGGAAATGGCATGATCGATGTGTTGTGTTTCATTGTGTTGCATGTTTATTGCTTTATTGCTTTGATTTATAGGAGATTATTTTATTGTTGATGATTGTATTGAATTCTTTTTAATCATAGGTTAATTCATATTGTCCTTCTTTGATTATCCCTTGGTGAACAATACAGTGATGGAAAGAATTGTCATCAAAAATGTGTTAAACACTTCAGGTTGAAGCTGAAATGGCAGACAGCTTCAATGAACATGATACCTTTTTAAAAACTTAAATTAAAGCAGCTGTTTAGCCAATTCTGAAAAGGTCGGGATGTCAATTTAATTTCCAGTGACAACTTCCAATGAAAAGAACCTGTTAAAAGAGATGCAGCATAAGACCACTTTGATATTTCTATCATTTGGGCTCAGTTTTCTTCTATAAATGAAATTAGGCATTACATCTTCAGACCTTGGTGCCATCTGGGAAATGGGTGGAAAGCTCCTGGAACACTATATGCCTCTGGGATAGAATTTTGCTACTCAGAAATGATATTCTCTCTCTCTTTTTTTTTAAGGCAATTGTTTCATTTTGAAGAGAAAGGAATGCTTTTAACACAAAAAAAACCCACCGCAAACAGGTGGCTGCCATATTTTTTGACATCCCTTCTCTTTTTATGTTTGTCTACAGGTTGGAATTATAGAAGACTTCCTATACCAATTAGAAGATAGTTTCTTAAAAACCAAGAAACTCAGAACAGCAAGACGGCAGAAAATGAAAATGAAGCGGCTTCAAAGTGAACAGCCATGCTAAGCCTACTAAGGGGAGGCTCATATCCTGTGCCAAAAATGGCAAGAGAGGACATTTTTACTATAGGAATTTGACAATGCAGGCTGGCCTTCAAATTAATGAGATGTCCCTTCCGTACAACTCATCTTAGCAACCGGCTCCTGCACTTCATTAGTCTCATCAGACAGGAATAAATATTCATGAGATGCTTGACAGGATATTGTGGTCTTGTTTATTCATACCCACTCAGGAATTTCAATCATTACTACTGCATACCTTGTTTTGGGCACAACACATTCAGTGCACTTTGGGCTGATCTTTTCCCTTTCATAATGCTAAATCTTTTTTTATTATTATTTAATTTTGTCATAACAGTATACATAAACATTGTCATAAGTAAAAAACATATCATGAAATATATATATATATATATATATATATATATATATATATATATATATATATATATATATATATATATATATATGTAAAGAATATGCATTAGCTATATTAATTAGATATAATAAAGGGAACAATAGGACAGGAACGGTAGGCACTTTTGTGCTCTTATGCACACCCCTTATAGTCCTCTTAGGAATGGGGTGAGGTCAATAGTAGACAGTTTTTGGTTGAAGATTTTGGGATTTTGAGTAGAGACTATGGAGTCAGGTAATGAGTTCCACGCATTAACAACTCTGTTGCAGAAGTCATATTTTCTGCAATCAAGTTTGAAGCGGTTGACATTAAGCTTGAATCTATTTTTTGCTCTTGTAATATTGCGATTGAAGCTGAAGTAGTCATTTACAGGAAGGATATTGCAATAGATGATTTTGTATGTTAAACACAGGTCATGTCGAAGTCAATGGAGTTGTAAGTTTTCTAATCCCAGGATATCAAGCCTGGTGGTATAAGGTATTTTGTTGTTTTTGGAGGAGTGAAGAACTCTTCTAGTAAAATATTTCTGGACGCGTTCTATTGTATTTATGTCAGAGATGTGGTGTGGGTTCCAGACTGATGAGCAGTATTCAAGAATAGGTCTGGCAAATGTTTTGTATGCTCTAGTTAGTAGTGTAGAGTTTTTGGAAAAGAAGCTGCGTAAAATTAGGTTTACTACTTTTAGAGCCTTTTTTGCTATGTAGTTGCAGTGGGCTTTGGCATTTAGGTCATTTGATATGAGAACTCCAAGATCTTTGACAGGGTGAGGGTCGTCAGTAAGGTAATGACCATCAAGTTTGTACTTGTTGATAGGATTCTTTCTTCCAATATGTAAGGCTGAGCATTTGCTGGTAGAGATTTGGAGTTGCCAAGTTTTAGACCAATCGGAAACTAAGTCGAGGTCTTCTTGAAGGGTAGAAGTATTGTTAGTGGTATTAAATAGTTTGACATCGTCAGCAAAGAGAACACAATAACTTGAGATGAGGTCGCAGAGATCATTTATGTATAGTATGAAGAGCGTTGGACCAAGAACACTACCTTGGGGAACGCCACTTTTGACAGGAACAGGATTTGATATAGCGTTACCAATTTTGACCACTTGTTGTCTGTTTGACAGGAAGGCGTTTATCCAATTGTGAAGAGGTCCCAAAATGCCGTAGGATTTTAGTTTGAGGAGTAGTTTATCATGTACTACTGAATCAAAAGCTTTGCAGAAGTCTATGTAGATTGCATCTATTGCTTTACCTTGATCAAGGTTGGTAGTCCATATGTTTTTGCAATGAAGAAGTTGTAAGTTACAAGACAATTTTTTTCTGAAACCAAACTGTTTACTAGAGAGAAGGTTGTTTGTTTCACGGTGGAGTGTAATGGATTGGTTTATGATAGATTCCATTACTTTGCATGAGACACAGCAAAGAGAGAGAGGTCTGTAATTTTCCACTAGGCTTGGATCTCCTTTTTTGAAGATAGGGATGACTGTGGCTAGAGACCAGAGTTTTGGAAGGGAACTAGTTTTGAAGGCTTTATTAAAGTTTATGCTTAAGGTTTCAGCTATATTAATTGAAAGTTTTTTTTAAAAGTATGCACATAGTCCATCTGGTCCAATAGATAATGATGGTTTCAGGTTGCGAAGGGCTTTTTCAACATTATCTCCTGTGAAGTCTATATGTGTTAGGTCGTTGTTTTCTTCTGTGACGTTTATATGAGTTAAGTCATTGTTAATATTTTTGGTACGATTGGGGAATGTTGGATATGAGCCATCACTGTTTACAAAGACTGAGCCGAAGAATGTGTTAAAGAGGTTTTCTTTAACTGTTTCGTCAGTACATTCTTTGCCGTTAGGTTCTTTTAGTTGATTAAAAATTAAAATTAAAAATTTTAGTTGATTAAAAATTGGATGATCACTGGACATTGTCTCCCGCAGTCAAGGACCGGTGCTTCATCCCGAGCCCCAGAGGCTCCAGTTGACCATTTGGCAATTGAGCGGAGGCTCTTGAAGCGGGAGGGGTTTTCTTCTAGGGCCATCCCTACAATGCAGGTGGCCAGGCGGCCTTCGACCACGCGCATTTACAATGCCACATGGACCACCTTTGCAGAGTGGTGTAGTTCAAGAAATTGGGACCCTACTTCGGCCTCAGTGGCGGAGGTGATAAAGTTTTTACAGGATGGCCTTGAGCAGGGGCTTTTTCCTAATACCTTGAGGAGGCAGGTGGCTGCACTGGGTTCCGTTTTGCCATTTGGGGACTGGGGCTCCCTCGCTCACCATCCGACCAGCCAGTGATTTATGTTTCTTTTCGGTCAACTCAGGACTATACAGAGGGGGAATCTCTTTTCGGAGAAATTTCAGAGACCTAATTGTGATTTGCAAGAACACATAAAATGCCTGCCAGTCTTTGACCATTACCAACTGGGATGTGCAACATATGAATCACCAAGTTAAATGCAGCCTACTGACTATCTATGGTGATCCATCAAGTATGTTCGCAATCATCAGACCACACTTGGAATACTGCATCCAATTCTGGTTACCAGGATACAGAAAAGATGTTGAGACTCTAGAAAGAGTGCAGAGAAGAGCAGCAAAAATGATAAGGGGTCTGAAGGCTAAACCATATGATGAATGACTGAGGGAACTAAGTGTGTATCTAGTCTACCAAAGAGAAGGACTAGGGGTAATATGATAGTAGTCTTCCAATACTTGAGGGCAGTGGTGAAATTCATTTTTTTTTACTGCTGGTTCTGTGGCCATGGCTTGGTGGGCATGGTGTGGCTTGGTGGGGGAAGGATACTGCAAAATCTCCATTCCCACTCCACTCCAGGGGAAGGATACTGCAAAATCCCCATTCCCTCCCTACTCCTGAGGGAAGGATATTAAAAAATCTCCATTACCACCCCACTCAGGGACCAGCCAGAGGTGGTATTTGCCGATTCTCTGAACTACTCAAAATTTCTGCTATCAGTTCCCTGGACAACTCAAAATTTCCACTACCAGTTCTCCAGAACCTGTCAGAACCTGCTGGATTTCACCCCTGCTTGAGGGGCTGTTACAGAAAAGAAGGACATCAGTCTATTCTCCAAAGCACCTGGGGCAGGGGTGAAATCTACTTGCCTTCCTACTGGTTCAGAAGTGCACGCACCGTGCACATCCGTCAGGGGTAGTATTTCACCCCTGACCTGGGGGCAGGATAATAAGTAATGGATGTAAGCTCGTTGAAGAGATATCCAACCTAAAATTAAGGAGAAATTTCCTGACAGTGAGAACAATCAGTGGAATGGCTTAGGTCCAGAATTTGCAGGTGCTCCATCACTGGAATTTTTCAAGAAGAGATTGGACAATAATTTGTCTGGGATGGTATAGGGTCTCCTGCTTCGAGTGGGAGGCTTGGACTAGAATACTTCCAAGGTCCCTTCCAACCCTATTATTCTATGTTCTATAAGAAATAAAGCTTACTAATACTGTGTTAAGCTACTATAGTTAGTGTACCACTGCAGTACCATTGGAAGGATAGGTAAGATGTCCAACAGTTCTGATGACAATGAAGTGATTCTAGAGATACATACACACACGCACAAGCACACACACACACCAAAAAAAAACAAAACACTTCCAATACTTTTTCTACTGTTGTTAATCCAATGCATACTCATTCAAAACACTACAGTAGTCCTATTGCCAAAATGAGTTGCAAGAAGCAAATGACCAAATGGGGCCTTCTATCCATTCCATATTTAGTGGTGAAGTAAATCATATTCTGTCCTGTGATATCAATAGAGGGCTATTAATCCTGGCTCTAGTCTAGAGCTGCCACTCATTTTATTTATTGGCAAGTACAACCAATAGTAAGTCTGGATCTCCTAGTAGATGAAAGCCTTGACAGAAAACCCATTTTTTCAAAATCATGCCTCGAGGCAGAAGGAACATAACCATCAATGGTGGGTTTCAAATTTTTTTATTACTGGTTCTGTGGGCGTGGCTTGGTGGGTGTGGCATGGCTTGGTGGGCGTGGTATGGCTTGGTGGGTGTGGCTTGGTGGGCGTGGTGTAGCTTGGTGGGCGTGGCAGGGGAAGGTTACTGCAAAATCCCCATTTCCTCCCGATCAGCTGGGGCTTGGGAGGCAGAGAATAGACTGGGGTGGAGCCAGTCAGAATTTTTACTACTGGTTCTCTGACTACTCAAAATTTCTGCTACCAGTTCTCCAGAACTGGTCAGAACCTACTGAAATCCACCTCTGATACCCATGTTCTTGGGTGGATCTGTTGTGCTTCGATGTCTGCAAAGGCAAAAATTTGGGATACTGCTAGAAAGAAGAACAATTTTCTTTAGAATTGCAGCCACAGTATATTAGAGTCATGGTGTTTATATGCTTCATTGTTTAATTGAACTACAGAGAGTTACACTTCTTCGGTTGATATAAAAGTAGCTGTTCTTAAAAGCTTCCAGTGTATATAATGCCTAGCTAATTACCAAAGCACCATCCAGTTTTCTTATCCATAAGGACAGTGTAAATTAGTTAATCCAGAATCATGGCAGGAAAAAAATTTCTTCTTTATTCTCCCTTTCAAGAATGACTGATTGGGATATCACTGTTTTTTTTAACTACTGTTTTGCATTCCAGTGCCCATTTCTCATATCTACGCTTTTTGTCAGTCAGATAATTGAGTCAGGTAGCCAAGAATTTTTCTGGTTTCCCTCATATCACTCAAGATAAAATTGCTTCCTTTTTTTCCCCCTCCTGCTTTATGTTTGCAGTCGCAGAATTATCACTTTGCCAAAAATCTTTGAATTTGAGATTCAATTATTCTGCTTAAGCAGACTTGTGAGTTAATTTAACTTTAAAATTGACTTGGAGGTTACACAGATTCCAAGATTATTTGTGTGTGTGTGTGTGTGTGTGTGTGTGTGTGTGTGTGTGTGTGTGTGTGTGTGTCAGCCTGACCTAATTTGCCTCTTCTCTATCTCACCCCATTTCTAGGATCAAAGTCAACACAAACCATGAACAACAATGCCAGCAGCCTGCTTCTCTGGATGCCTTTTGCTTTGTGGGTCAATCAGAAATTTCAATAAGAACAACAAAACCAGATCTAGTGGGAAAGAAGGCTATGCTCAAAACCAGGGAAATAAAAGGAGGGGGGGAAATAGAGAGAGAGCATCTATACCAGTGGTGGCAAACCTTTTCAGCACCGAGTGCCCAAACTGGAATAGCTGATCCCCTGAAGTGTTCAGGTTTCCAGCACACACACATTTGCCAGCAAGCTGATCTTCGCACATACCGGAGCGCTGGAACCCCAAAGATCAGCTGCATGCGCATTGGCCACCTGGTCTTCAGGTTTCCGGTGTGCACATGTGTGCTGGGCAGCTGGTCTTCACATGCATTGAAGTGGCAGAACCCTGAAGACCGGTGTGCACATGTGTGCAGCGGCCAGCTGGACTTTGGGTTTCTGGCGTGCAGATGCACGCCGGCCAGCTGGTCTTCGTGTGCACCAGAGCACCGGAAACCCAAAGACCAGATGGCTGGTTCATGCATGCGCACTGGCCAGCTGGTCTTTGGATTTCCAGTGCTCCAGCTCGCGCGAAGAGCAACTGACGATGGCGCGTGTGCCCACAGAGAGAGCTCTGCGTGCCACCTCTGGCATGTGCCATAGGTTTGCCATCACAGATCTATACTATTTTCCCATAATCTGCATATGACATTCAGAGTATAAATATACAGAAATACCTAGTTTTAACTCAAAATATTTTGTAAATCTGAAACAGCACAGATTTTATCTGTAAGGCAGACACATTCCTGCTTTTCATATTTAACTTTTCAAGGGTTTTTATATTTAGCAATCTGCTTGAAAACCAAAGCTTCAATTACCGCCTTATATTCCAATTCACAAATTCTAAAGTTCTCTAGAGGCGGGGGGAAAAAGTTAAATAGAACATTTTGTTTTTCACACACCTTCCAGGTAGACAGCAGTCTTATTTTTCCTTAATTCCAAATTTGTTATGATTGAAAATACTCTTCATTCACTCACCATCAACCCCATCTGTCCCTTCACTCAATTAGTTCCAGCCTTTGGGCTGCTAATATACTGGCTAATGTTCCCTCTGAATCTCCATAGCTTAGAGGGATTTAAAAAAAAACAAAAATCTATAAATTGTTAGAACATTCCAAGCAATGTTCCATTTTATCCAAGACAAAACTTCTGAGCATTGATATTTCGTTCTGAGCTATTTTGAGGTTTTCAATGTTTTTTTGCTCACTGAACCTCTGGACTAGAGTTGCTGAGCTTCAGCAAAGTTACCATATCACATTTGTTACAGTTTGGGTACTTATTTATTTGTCAAATACGTATAAGATAAAAGATATAAATATAAACATTATTATGAATACAGGATAAGGATACAAATAAATGGGGACAGTAGGAGAGGGACGGCAGGCAAGCTGGTGCGCTTATGTACGTCCCTTACAGACCTCTTAGGAATGGGGTGAGGTCAACAGTAGACAGTCTAAGGTTAAAGTTTTGGGGAAGAAACTACAGAGTCAGGTAGTGCATTCCAGGCATTGATCACTCTGTTGCTGAAATCGTATTTTCTTCAATCAAGTTTGGAGCGGTTTACCTTAAGTTTGTATCTACAGTATTGTGTGCTCGTGTATTATTGCGGTTGAAGCTGAAGTAGTCATTGACAGGTAGGACATTATAGCAGATAATTTTGTGTACTACACTTAGGTCAGACCAAAGGCAGCATAGTTCTAAGTTATCCAAGCCCAAAATGTCAAGCCTGGTGGCATAAGGTATTCTGTTGTGAGCAGAGGAGTGGAGGACTCTTCTTGTGAAATATCTCTGGACTCACTTAATTGTATTAATGTCCAATATACAGTGCGGGTTCCAGGCAGATGAGCTGTATTCCAGAATTGGTCTAGCAAAGGTTTGCAGTACAATATTACTGGAGAAGAAGCTTCACAAGATTAGGCTAACAACTCTTAATGCCTTTTTACTTGTTTACCATAAACTTCATCCAGGAGGTGGGATGGCTAGGCATGCCTCTTTTTCACCTTCAAATGTCTGTATGTTTCTTGATGGGCAAATACATGGTCTTGGAAAGCCTAGGCAAGATTTTCATAAGCTCTTAAATCAAAATGCAGACAAAGCACATAATTGTTTGATTTATGCAACTGGGGCTCAAAGAAATGGAATATAATAGAATCAGAAATTGATTGCAGGTTTCTACATAGTCCAGGCAGGCTTGAGATAATGTCTGTTCCTGAGGTGGAGCTACAACGTAGTCTTGCTGCAAAGAAGTAAGGATAACAATGCTAATCTTGCTTTGTTACCAAAGAAACGTTATTGGCCAAGTGTGATTGGACACACAAGGAATTTGTCTTAGGTGTATATGCTCTCAGTGTACATAAGGAGAATAAAACACATTCATCAAGAATAAAAAGATACAACACTTAGTGATAATCAAGGTTACTAATAAGCTAGCAAATCATACTAGGAAACAAATAAAAACAATATAATTGAAATATACAAGCAACATGGTTATAGTTATAAGTGGAAAGAGATACAGTATACTAGTAAGGAAGAGAAGAATAATAGCAATACAATCTTAGTAAGTAATTTGACAGTGTTGTGGGAATTAGTTGTTAAGCAGAGAAATGGCATTCAGGGGAAAACTGTTCTTGTGTCTAGTTGTTTTTGTGTGCAGGGCCATATAGCGTCTTTTTTGAGGGTAGAAGTTGAAACAATTTATGTCCAGGATGTGAGGGGTCTGTAGATATTTTCACTGTCCTCTTTTTGACTCTTACAATATACAGATCCTCAATGGAAGGCAGGTTGGTAGCAATTGTTTTTTCTGCAATTCTAATTATCCGTTGAAGTCTGTATTTGTCTTGTTTGGTCACAGAGCCAAACCAGACAGTTATGGAGCTGCAGATGACAGACTCAATAATTCCTCTGTAGAACTGAATCAGCAGCTCTTTGGGCAGTTTGAGCTTCCTGAGTTTGCACAGAAAGAACATTCTTTGTTGATGTCGCAAGATGAATAAGGATAACACTACAAGTGTTATTAAAGCCACTTCCGAGGTGGTGTATGGGGGGACGCACACGCATATGTGTTTTTGGGTCAGATGCAAGAAATCAAAATGACACTGAACTGATCAGAGTTGCTTCTTTGTTGTCCACCTATTTACAAGAATCTTTTCAGACTAACTACATTCTCTCGGGTACAAGCAGATAAAGGCTTCAGGAATTTTGGGTGATGGGGGGGTTCTAGCTCATGTCACTTTCTTTCCTATAAGGCTCCAAGCTTGCTTTTGGTTACCACGATGTAAAAAAGATTTATTTATTTATTTATTTTGTCACAACAGTCTATATAAGCATAAGCATGAAATAACTATACAATATGTAAGCATATATATGAGCATAAGTATGTAATAAATATATTAATTGGATACAATGAAAAGAAACAATAGGACAGGAACAGTAGACACGCTTGTGCTCTTATGCACGCCCCTTTACAGTTAAAGATGTTAACTTTAAAGATGTTTAAAGCCCTTAAAGATGTTGAAACTCTAGAAGGAGTGCAGAGAAGAGCAACAAAGATGATTAGGGGACTGGAGGCTAAAACATATGAAGAACAGTTGCTGGAATTGGGTATATCTAGTTTAATGAAAAGAAGGACTAGGAGAGACATGATGGCAGTGTTCCAATATCTCAGGGGCTGCCACAAAGAAGAGGGAGTCAATCTATTCTCCAAAGCACCTGAGGGCAGGACAAGAAGCAATGGGTGGAAACTTATCAAGGAGAGAAGCAACTTAGAACTAAGGAGAAATTTCCTGACCATTAGAACAATTAACCAGTGAAACAACTTGCATCCAGAAGTTATGAATGCTCCAGCACTGGAAGTTTTAAAGAAGAGATTGGACAACTATTTGTCTGAAATGGTATAGGGTCTCCTGCCTGAGCAGGGGGTTGGACTAGAAAACTTCCAAGGTCCCTTTCAACTCTGTTATTCTACTCTATTCTTAGCTCAACCATCTTTTCACTCCTCTCCATAACTGGAGATTGTGTGTGTGTGTGTGTTTCTCCATGCAGCTGGTTAAAAATCAATGCTTTAACAATGCAAGCATTTCATGGCACCTATCACTGTATAGTTTAAGAGCTCAGCTTTTTCTCTTGGGCTATCCCTATGTTTTCAAGACCAGCCAAATTGCTGCTTTCACCACATGCTCACCAGGCTACTTAAAATGCAACTGCCGTGTGCTCGTAATCGTCTATGATTGATTGATTAGTTTATTGTATTTTTTTTATTTGCATTTATATCCCGCCCTTCCCCGAAGACTCAGGGCAGCTTACACTATGTTAGCAATAGTCTTCATTCTATTTGTATATTTATATACAAAGTCAACTTATTGCCCCCAACAATCTGGGTCCTCATTTTACCTACCTTATAAAGGATGGAAGGCTGAGTCAACCTTGGGCCTGGTGGGACTAGAACCTGCAGTAATTGCAGGCAGCTGCTGTTAATAACAGTCTGCATTAGCAGCCTGAGCCACAGAGGCTCCTTTGTCAGGGATGTTTGCAGGATGGGATCAAAACCATCAAGATAATGGCCACAAAGATGTAATCTGAACTCTGCTTGTGAGCATCTACCCTGCAGACACTCTTCTACTGTGGGAACCCCAGAAAAGGGATATACAGTACTTAATTCAAGTTAAAGTGCATTGCTTGAAAACAGCCACAGTCTCAGACAAGACAAGGACATCCTGTCTCACTACTGCTTCCTCCCGTTAACTCTTCTCCATGGCAGCAAATCCTTGGTCAACCGGCTGCATAAACAGCTGCCAAAACCCCTTCACCATGTGTCAGGTTTAGGCCACCTTCCAATTAATGCTTAATGGCATTCAGTGGGTCAGCAGTTCACCTAAGAAAACTGCACAGCTTGGACTCAGAAAAACAGTTATTCCTGGGTATGGACTTGGTGGGAATAATTTACTTAATTTTGCCTAACAGTAGGGCAAAACGGACTATTTTTTAAAATTATTATTAGCTGTCCCAAAGTTCAGTTAATAATGATTTCTGGGCAGAACTGGGAGATATAAATTTGTGGACTCAGAAGGGATCCAACCCTGCGCTGAGTTTAGGATCTCCTAAAGCCTTTGAGACAAATAACCTCTAAAGCAGGGGTGAAATCTAGTTACCTTCCGTACCGGATCGGAAGTGCACACGCCCCCCGCGTGTCACATATGCGTGCAGACCCTCTGCGCATGCGCAAAAGCTGCGCATGCGCGGAGGGGAAAAAACACATTATTTTCTGGTTAAAATCAGAAAGTAACGACACCCAGACGGGTGGGGGGGAGCCTTGCGCCGCCATCGCTACTGATTCTCTGAACCACTTGCCACAATCGCTACCAGATCTCCCAATCAGGTCCAAACCGGGAGCATTTCACCCCTGCTCTAAAGACTTCTAGTGAGAGGGCGAACCTCATATCTTCTATGAAGCTTCTATTGTTTCTGATAATTACTCCATGTTCTTCCTTCATTATATAAGTAGCTCTCCTTTCATTTCGTACATATTTCCCATTTTCTTTTAAACTTTTTAGAAAGTTCTGGGAATCCATACTAATTGTTTTAGAAGGCTTCCATTTTAATTTCAGAATCTCATTCCTCAAGATTTTTCATCCTTCCCAGATCCTTGGATTTTATTAACCCCTTGTTTGGATTCATCAAAATCTGTTTTTCTGAAATCCAATATACAATTTTGTCTATTCCATTTCCACTTAATATCAAGTGTAGGAAGTTAGCACCCACCCCTCTCCTAGAAGAATGAGATATTCTAGGAAATATTAAAAAGGCAGAATATTATATTTCCCTGGATGAGAAATGGAGAAACATATTTTTTTAGGCAGGAAGCAGAGTCACTTTTAATAGCCTCCACCCTCCTCAATAGACCACAGCAGATGTCAGCACTTAAGAGATAAAGAGGTCTATTCATAAGCAAATACCTTCACCCAAGATCCAGCAAAGGTAGGATTAGCCCTCAGCCATAATAGGAATTGCCCAAAACCCTCTTCATTATATCATCATCCAGCAAGATTCAACCATGCCTGGGACTCAAAAGACAACCTATAAAGTTACCCCTGCATGACCCCACGGGAATCTGACAACCAATCAGAATACAAGCTCAGATTCAAAGCCCAGCAGAGGGTTTAAATCTCTCTCTCTCACCCATGTGGGTTTTGTTTTGTTTTTTGCCCAGGGCCTCAAAACCATGTGGTCCTGTCCACCATTAAACCATCTTTTCAAGCAGTCTCCGTGTTTCCAGTGTCTTTCTTCTTACTTGGAACAGAACCCAGATGGACTTTTCTTCCAACACAAGAAATCAGAGATAATGTGGTCACTTTTTCCTGCAATCTTCTTCAATCAAGGTCCAGATCAGTGGTGGGTTTCAAAATTTTTTACTACCAGTTCTGTGGGTGTGGCTTGGTGGGTGTGGCCTGGCTTGGTGGGCGTGGCTTGGTGGGCGTGGCAGGGGAAGGATACTGTAAAATCTCCATTCCCACCCCACTGCAGGGGAAGGATACTGTAAAATCTCCATTCCCTCCTCAATCCAGAGGAAAGTTACTGCAAAATCCCCATTTCCCCCCGATCAGCTGGGACTCGAGAGGCAGAAAATAGATGGGGGTGGGGCCAGTCAGAGGTGGTATTTACCGGTTCTCTAAACTACTCAAAATTTCCGGTACCGGTTCTCCATAACTGGTTGGAACCTGCTGAATACCACCTCTGATCCAGATCTCCTTCATTCTTTTGACATGCAAAGTTGCAAGCATGAAAGAAAAGGGATTTTCTTTTTTTTCTTTGATCTCTGTCTTTGGAAATTAGATTTCCAACAGATGTTAACCCGTAGTGACTCTTGCATATCTCTTTGAAAGTTTGGTCAACTAATTCAAAAAAAGCCACATACCTATCTTTTGCCTAGCGAGGAGATCTTTTTCCAACAACTGCTTAGATCAGTTACTTCTTCCTGGTATAATGGGGAATCTTAAGAATTCAGTGGTTCACTTCTGCTATCGCAGTCAGCCAAGCAGCATCAGTACGCACACAAAAAGGAAGATATCCAAAATGGCTGCCAGTTAATACTTAGTGGAATTGGGCTGCCTAGATCAATGTTTCTCAATCTCAATAGACTGGCTGGGAAAAGGAGGAGGAGGGAGGAAAAATTATGTATGTTTTGCTATCTTCAATTACTTATAAAGTAATAATGGTGGGATAATATCAAAATATCATTAATTAATTAATTTAAAAGTTCTGGAAGCTGAAGTCTCCATAACTTAAAAGTTCTGAAACTGAGAAACATGGTTCTAGATCAAAATTTATAAGGACCGATTTTAGATCAGTTGAGTGGCTTCCACAAATCCCTCAAAGAAAAAACTTCAGCAACTATGTTGGAAATAATCTTCTGGGCCAGGGGTCTCCAACCTTGGCAACTTTAAGCCTGGAGGACTTCAACTCCCAGAATCCCCCAGCCAGCAAAGCTGGCTGGGGAATTCTGGGAGTTGAAGTCCTCCAGGCTTAAAGTTGCCAAGGTTGGAGATCCCTGTTCTGGGCAATTTGTAACCACCAGAAGTGTAAGAGAGGCTAATTTCCTTCTAGATAGCAGCAAAATGGCTCTGATAAACCTTTTTTTCTTTCTTTCTTCTTTTACAGATAAGGCTTTCTGTCAGAAGAAATGCTAAGTGGGGAAAAAGAAAGCACTAATTTCTTACAGGGAAAAAAAAAAGATGGCCTAGTCCGTCTGGGGGGGGGGCTGAAGAAATTAAATGTGTAGTGAGATGAAATTATTTAACATATAACATCAGAGTTGGAAGGGACCTTGGAGGCCTTCTAGTCCAACCCCCTGCCCAGGCAGGAAACCCTACACCATCTCAGTCAGATGGTTATCCAACATTTTCTTAAAAATTTCCAGTGTTGGAGCATTCACAACTTCTGAAGGCAAGTCGTTCCACTTATAGAAATGCAAGGGTAAGAAAGTGAAGCCTACCGAGAAGTTAAACGATTTGCTTAGGGGTAACAGCATGGGGCAGGGAAGAAGAAAGGAACCCCTAGGGATAAAATATTGCCATGCAGCAATTACTATCCAAAAGGTGATTCTGAAATAGGCAAACCCACCCTTGCAACGTTCAAGAATAGCATCTCATGATCGTTACAGGGCCATACCATACGTCCTTCTGCAGTCTCGAAAACGTCAAACCAGCTGAGAAAAGTGGGTTGCACTGTTCCAATTTTTAAAAGGCCAACAGGTATCGTCACACAGGACTAGCTTTAATAGGTCCCTTCTCTTGCTTCAAGACAGTGTCAAAACTGGGACACCTTTGTACCGTCTGGGCAAGAGAACAAGCAGGTGTATTATCCTGACTCTTTCCGTTTACCAGGTAGTGCGATGGTGGGGTTTTTCCCTTCCCTTCCCGGCATAATCACCTCATTTTTTATTTTTTATTTTGTTATGGATCGCACCAGTAGAGGCCATATCAATTTTGTTGTATATATGTACAATGACTATTATTATTTACTTTGTTCATTAAACATAAAACTCAATCAACTGAACATTCAAAAAGGCATCACAAATACACATTGACTGATGCTAATGGTTGATACGGGTTGCTGCCAGCGTCCTAGGTATCAACCAAGTACCTTCTTAAAATGTAAGAAGTTTCAAGTAGCACAGTTTTTTGCTCTTCTTCTTCTTCTTCTTCTTCTTCTTCTTCTTCTTCTTCTTCTTCTTCTTCTTATTATTATTATTATTATTATTATTATTATTATTATTATTATTATTATTAACCTTATTCATTAAACGTGAAACTCAGTCAACTGATCATTTAAAAATGTGTCACAAATACCATTGACTGATGCTAATGGTTGATATGGGTTGCTGTCAGCATCCTAGGTATCAGCCAAGTATTTTTTTAAAATATATGACGTTCCGAGTAGCAGTTTTTTGCAGTTCCGCTGGTGTTATTGCAGGAAGCTGCAATTTCTTGATGTGTTTTTTAAAATTCTTGGACATGGTGCCAAGTGCCCCAATGACAATGGGTATCACTGTTACATGTTTCATCCATAGCCGTGTAGTTTCGATGGCCAGGTCGCGATAGTTTGTGATTTTTCCCAGTTCTTTTTCTTCAACTCTGGCATCTCCTGGTACAGTGATATCAATGAACTGTACGCTTTGGCCCTCAACAACTGTGATATCTGGTGTGTTGTGTTCCAAATGACGATCCTTGCTCTTGCTCTTGTTGTTGTTGTTGTTGTTGTTGTTAGAATAGAGAATAGAGAAGAGCAACAAAGATGATTAGGGGACTGGAGGCTAAAACCTATGAAGAACGGTTGCAAGAACTGGGTATGCCTAGTTTAATGAAAAGAAGGACTAGGGGAGACATGATAGCAGTGTTCCAATATCTCAGGGGCTGCCATGAAGAAGAGGGAGTCAAGCTATTCTCCAAAGCACCTGATGAGGGTAGGACAAGAAGCAATGGGTGGAAACTGATCAAAGAAAGAAGCAACTTAGAACTAAGGAGAAATTTCCTGATGGTTAGAACAATTAATCAGTGGAACAACTTGCCTACAGAAGTTGTAAATGCTCCAACACTGGAAATTTTTAAGAAAATGTTGGATAGCCATTTGTTTGAAATGATGTAGGGTTTCCTGCCTGGGCAGGGGTTTGGACTAGAAGACCTCCAAGGTCCCTTCCAACTCTGATATTATTATTATTATTATTATTGGAATGGAAAGGGAGGAAGAGGCAGATCATTAGCCTGCCAAATGTTAAACATGAAAAGAATAACATAAAATGATCTATCCCCAACCAGTCTGTTTTCATGGTAGAAGCGGGGTTGGGTGGGGGTGGGGGGGAAGCCAACTCTATGCTTACGTTATCCACTTGGTAATCACAGATATCTTATTCTTGTCCCGATTTTTCTTTTTTTAGATTTATACAAGTCTTCATATGAAACATTCAACAATAGGCCTAACGTATTCTTGAATGTAACCTCATTATGGTATAACTGTAAAAGCTACTGTAGATGCTTTCAACTAAAATGGCTGCTGTTAGCCAAAGCCTTTTTGTTCTCTGCCGAGCAATATAAATTAAAGTTGTTGAAGAGCCTTCAGTTAGTTACATCTCTTACCGTTGTAATCCAAATGAATTGGGGCCCAAAGGAACAGGCATTGCGTGAAGGAGCAAACAGATGAGGAAGAAAGTAAAAGAATTCCAGTTTCATATATTACACTAAACATAATATACTTTCTTTGACCTTGGCTCATAGCATTGCATGGATCCATCCACAATTTTTACATTTTGGTTCTTGTTGTATCGGGATCTGTGCACTCAGCTAAAGGTGATGTATCCAATAAAGCATGAAAAAGCAAACCTTGTCTTAGTTTAATGTGTAAATCTAATCCATAACTGTCTAACAGTCCAGAATGTTCACCATACTCAAGTCCTGCTGAAATCAATGAGATCGAGTTTGGTCTCAGCCAACTTTCAAGTGGAAAGCAAATAAAATGAACTTTCTCTAGATTTTGAGGGTTGGTGAGATGGTTGGTGAGGTTCAGAAGAAGACTGAATAGCATTTTTATGATAGCCGAGAATGAGGCATTCATACTTGTGCATTAAACCTACTCAGAATCAGGAAGTGGCACTGAAGATCAAGACTGAAACTCTCTCCAACCCATCCTGGATAAAGATGGAGAGCATTAGAGGTCTACGTGCAAGACTGTGGGCTAGGTTGCACATATTTTCCTTCTTAATTCCTCAGTTGCCAGTTCTGAAAACTTGTAATAATAATGATCAGGCTAATCCTGCCCATGAATTTGTCTGCTGATATTGCGATATTGGTTTTCCCTTTTATACATCAGTATGGTAGCCGGTATTTATTGATTTATATACTGGCATGCTTCCCACATTAGCCTCCATGGTTGCAGTTCTGGATTGTGATTTTTTGTTACTTCAAGCGGGGGCTGGACTTAGTGGAAAGCCAAAAATTGGGAATGACTGAAAATCATTACCGACCTAAGCTAGATTCAATCTCTTGACCGAGAGGATAAATTCTTGCATTTCAATAACCAAACAATTCCCTTGAAAGTCATTTCCTAATTCAATTAGCCATCGTGCTGGGTACTCAGTTGTATAGCAATTGCTTTCAAAGCATCTGAAAGTTGGGCCCATCTTGCAGTTTAAAGAGCTATGTAAGCATATGAATCAATGAATATACTGAGGTCCCTCCCTGGCAATACATTTTTATCCTTTAAAACCCGAATCCCTCTACTTGTAAATAAGTTTGTAAAGCAAGTTTTGAAAATTCAGTGGGACAGAGAAAACCTGGAAAACAGTGTGGCAATCTGAAAAATGACCACTTTTGGAATTATGCCATGATAACAGAGGCAGTTCAGGAGAAGACAACTTTGCTTCTGAATCAAGGGCATATTCTAGAAATAAATAACTGGCGGTAATCTGCATTCATTTTAATTTTGTTTCCCTGTGTAAGTTACAGTAAGCCTTGTGGCCTCTTATTCTTATTACCTTCCACAAGAAAGGTGTTCTGTGTAATTTTTGATTGTTCCCCAAATCTATTTTCTTTGTTAGGTTCTTTTGAGTCAAAGAACTAATGCAAGTTGAAAAATTCACAACTCATCTACCTAGGGGTGGTATTCACTTACCTTCACTACTGGTTCACAAATGGGAGAGCATGCGCCACCTCTGCACATGCTCAGGACCTTCTGTGTAAGCGCAGAGCATCAAAAATGGGATGGGATGACGTCCAGGCGGGTGGTCAGAACTGTTGTGACCTAGGCTTACTGAGTCATTACAAGACACAATAGTCCCAAACAAACCTATTTATTTATAACAGCTGAGAATTATGTTCATTCCCAGCTAAGTCCCAGTTAATATCAAAACAAGTCCTTCAGAAGAAGTCCTTTGGGATAATCACCTACCTTTATTTTCTTGGCATCCTGCCAAAGCCCCACGAAGTTCAGAAACAAACAAGAGACGCCGACTGGAAATAGAGTTAGCAACGTTGCTTTCTGTTGTGTCTCGCCCAATCTCACCACAGCCGGGGCCTTCTTATCTGCTTCCGAACACGGAGGAATGTTCTAGTATGCCTCCCGGCCCCAGCCCTGGCTCCATGCCCAGACAGGCTGAAGAGGAGGAAATATCTCCAGCCCCCAGCTCTGGCTCCATGCCCAGGCAAACGGAGCAACTAGACCCCTCCCCCTCCTCCACAGCATGTGAGCCTGAGGGAGATCTATTGCCAACAGCTGCCGACTGGAGTGACCCTCGCATCAGAAGACTTGATAGGCGGAGGCAACAGAAGGAAGGGAGGGGCAGGCCTGGATAAGTGCTGAGTCATGGAGCCACACCCCATGGCCTATATAAAGGATCTGCTTTCTGGCATTCTCTGAGTCAGGCAAAGTCTAAACATATCTTGCTGAAGTCACTTTCTGGTCTCCTGCCTGCCCTGAGGACTTTGCTAGGACTTTGGCAGAGCTGCAGAGGCACACCTGATTCGGATTTCCCTGACCCGGCCGTCAGCGGAGGAGTGGGACACGACACTTTCCTGCAAAAAGGCCCAAGTCCTTTGTTTCTCTTTTAAGCCTTATGGGAGGGGCCAATCATCTCCTGGCCTTACTCCCACTTCATCCCTTTTGCTTTAGCTGATCTTGCTTTCCGGCAGGTCTGCACATGCATGCACTAGGAATAGGCTCCTCCTGTTCCTCTGTCTCTCTGCTGTCTGACTCTGGAGGCTCTGGAGTCCACGCATCACTCCCAGATGGCCCTGGCCCCATCTCTGCCTCCGATGCAGAGCCCTTGTCCGGGCCTTCCCCAGACTCCAGGACCGGCCTATGTTCCTCCCCAGCCTCCTCATTGTCTGACTCTGCTGCCAGCTCTGCAGGCTGCTGGCGGACCACAACTAAAGCCTGCTGCAGCTGCCGCTACCAGTTCACCCAAACCGTATAGAACTGGCTGAATATCACCACTGCATCTACCCAACCAGACATATGACCATCTTCTTGATGGGGAAGATCACAAGATCACAGAGGCTGCAAGAGAGATGGCCCAGAAACTGTCAGAATCCAGAGCTCAAGAGATGATGGAAACATATGCATGCAAGTATCTCAGGATATTTGTGAGATGAAAAGAAATCTAACCAGCCAGGCTTAATTTAAAGGCTATACTACATATGAGAGTCAATACAGTATAGTATGTAGTCTGAAGACTAAGGGAAGGTGTAATAAAGATACTTTCAATGGGACAGAGTTTTTAAAAAGGAAGGAAAAAATAACTAGTAGCTACAGTATAAACCAACAGTAAGCCTAGTAACCTACCAAGCATTCTAGTAACCAACCAAGTAACCAACCAAGCCTAGTAACCAATCAAGCCTAGTAACCAACCAAGTAACCAACAAACCTAGTAACCAACCAAGCATAGTTTCATGGAACTACTTATTGGAAAAAAACTGATATTCTATATTATCTTTATATTGTTTTTAACAATATGCCATTGTTAAATAAAATTCTTAAAGTTTTCATTGTTCATAATCAGCCGGTCCTTTGGTTAAATAAGAGACAAAATATAAAGCCCATACATAGACACAAATAAGAAATAGTGCTTCTAAAATGAAATTGAAATTTATCATTTGATCAGGTTTGGCAAGATATTAAAGTAAGTTGCTTTCACCCAAAAAATAAATGTAAAGCAATTAATCTATGATTGAACAAATAAGGTAACAAGCTTTACCACAATAAATTTTCAGCAGGAGCCCCAGACCCATTAGCCTATGATATATTCCATTTTGATTAAGACAAAACTGAAGATTTTCTAAAGGTATTGCTGTATGTTTTTCCATACAAGCATGTTAGTTGTGAAGAATATACACAAAAATGGTTAGGCATTTTTGATTGGAGCAAGAAGAGGAAGAATTTTCATTCTCTCAACTGGGTCATTACAAAGGATGGCTTAAATATATTAAAACAGCCTTTTGCAACCTCTTGTCATCTAGATGTTTTTGGTCTACATAAGAATAGCAATAGCACTTGCTTACGTACCACTCCATGGTGCTTTAGAGTTGTTTATAGAGTCATCTTATTTTCCCAACAATCTGGGTCCTCATTTTTCCGACCTTGGAAGGATGGAAAGCTGAGTCATTTTTGAGCTGGTCAGGATTGAATTCCTAGCAGTGAGCATAGAGTTAGCCTGCAATACAGCATTCTAACCACTGTGCCATCATGGCTTCTCACATACTCTGTGTCGTGTCCCACTCCTCCTCTGATGGCCAGGTCTGGGAAGTCTGTATCAAGCGTGGCCACGAAGCCTCTGCAGCTTTGCCAAATTCCTGTCAGAGTTCTCAGGGCAGGCAGGAATCCAAGATGTGACTTCAGCAACCAGATTAGACTTTGCCTGACTCAAGGAATGCCAAAAAGCAGATCCTTTATATAGGCCATGGGGTGTGGCTCCATGACTCAGCACTTATCCAGGCCTGCCCCTCCCTTCCTTTTGCTGACTTCGCCTCTCCATTCTCCGGAAGCGGGGATCTGTCCACATTTTGTCAGCTGCTGGCAATTCTAGCTCGTGGCTGGCTTCTTGCTCACACGCTGTGGGGGGGAAGTTTATTTGCTCAGTCTGTCTGGGCATGGTGCCAGGGCTGGGGGTTGGAGGCATGCCAGGCCATTCTTCTTCACTATCAGTCTCTGGCTCAGATAACAGGAGATGGGAGGGGCCTGGCTGCAGAGAATGGGGCGGGCGAGGCACAACACTCTGCTAAATAGTAATTCTCGGAGTTAAAGCTCTGATATATTTATCTGTTTGTTTGTTTGTCAAACATGTACACGATGGCAGGTATGAATATGAACATGGACAACGAAGGAAATGAATACAAATAAATGCACACCCCCTTTACGGACCTCTTAGGAATGGGGTGAGGTCCATGGTAGACAGTTTAAGGTTCAGTCTGTGAGGGTTTGAAGATGTAACAACAGAGTCGGGTACAGCATTCCAGGCATTGACCACTCTGTTGATGAAGTCGTATTTTTTGCAATCAAGTTGGAAGCAGATTACCTTGAGTTTGTAACGAATGTTTCCCTGTGTATTATTGTGGTTGAAGCTGAAGAAGTCATTGACAGGTAAGACGTTGCAGCAGACAATTTTGTGTACTATGCTTAGATCGGACTGCAGGCGGCGCAGTTCCAGATTGTCCAAGCCCAATATTTCAAGCCTGGTGGCATAAGGTATTCTGTTGTGAGCAGAGGAGTGGAGGACTCTTCTTGTGAAATACCTCTGGACCTGCTCAATCGTATTAATGTCTGATATACAGTGTGGATTCCAGGCAGAAGAGCTGTATTCAAAAATTGGTCTGGTGATATATATTATATAATAGGAAACCCTGTTCTATAAGCAATCAGGCCATGTAGCTTTAAGAAGGGATTGGGCAAACTCACAGAAGTGAAAGCCATAAATGACCCCAGGCCATGAATAATGGCCATGTATCAATCTTTCCCAGTCTCAATTTGGCAGAAGCAATAAATTTCTATTTTCTTAATTAGGAGACAATGTATTTCCTGAAAATTAGGAGCATCTAGTTGAGGGAAGGCTTATAAGGTATAATTTTGAGGCTCAAAAGGAAGGGATACCGTAGGAGTTAAGTGTAGAAAGAAAATGCTGCTTTCTATCCTGCTTGCAGATTTTCTAGAGAAATTGGTTTGATTGGCTCCTTTGGGAAACAAGGATGCTGTCTTAGAGACTTTTAGTTTAATCCAGCAGTTTTGTTGGTTATTAATCAGCTATCAGTGAAGTCTGTAGTTGCTACAAATTCTCAAATTCATAGCAAAATTTTCAAATGATGAAACTGGGACCAATACCTTTTTGAGAGTGTTATTTATTCATCTAGCAGATGCTTCTGATGCGAGAATCCAGCTGAAAGTGTGAAACCACTGTTACTTTTTAATTAGAAGCCTGACTGGTTAGCCATCAGCTGTCTGACATACCAACTGGTGAAGTACAAAGTAGAGGGGGAAAAAAGAAAATTAAGGCACTTTGGGAAAAACAATTATGCTTATATTTACATTCACCCCAGGCTGTGACACCCTATAAGTAACTGAAATATTATCTGTTATCATCAGAGAGTAGCAAAAAACCCACGTAGGTGCATGCAATCCTTTTTTTTTTTTTTTAGGAAAGAGAGAAAGTTTGTATTTTTATAAGTATATCAAAGCTAAGAACGAGGTAGCTAGCTAGTATTGCATCCTCCTTCTCCCCGCTCAAATATTTTGGACCATTTCTCCCTCAAATTATTTGGACCACTTAAGGCTTCAGAATAGTGTTTCTCAACTTTAGCATCTGTAAGAAGGTATAGACTCCAACTCCCAGAATTCCCCAGCCAGCATTCTGGAAGTTGAAGTTCACGCCTCTTAAAGTTGCCTAAGTTGAGAAATACTGCTTTAGAGCAAGGGTGTCAAACTCAAGGCCCGCGGGACTGCCCTGGAAACAGCAAACGATAGGCCCATGGTGCCTCTGCCAGCAAAAATGGAGCTCGGGAGGGCTGCAGACGGCCCAAGGTTGGGAGCCCGTTTTTGCTGGCAGAGCGCTCGGGCCCCCACAGGAGCCCCCGACACAAGTGACGTCAAGCTGGCTACGCTCACCCTGGCCATGGCCCTCCTGCCCCCCCCCCCGAGATCAAACACCACCCTGATTGAACCCTCAATGAAATCAAGTTTGACACCCCTGCTTTAGAGAGATATCTTCACTACAGACTTAATACTTATTGGCACAACAATATGTATGTATGTGTAGGTATGTATATGTACCGGTATGTGTATATTTTATATGTGTGTGTGCATATGTAATAGTATTTGAGGAGCCGCCACAAACAGGAAGGGGTCAACTTATTTTCCAAAGCACCAGAAAGCAAGACAAGAAACAATGTATGGAAACTAATCAAAGGAAGAAGCAACCTGGAATTAACAGGTTCTTAACAGTGTTAGGAAACAGTTAGGAAACTTCCTAACAGTGAGGGCAATTAACTAGTGGAACAGCTTGCCTTCAGAAGTTTGGGTGCTTCATCACTGGAGGTTTTTAAGAAGAGACTGGTCAGCCACTTGTCTCAAATTGTATACAGTCTCCTGCTTAAGCAGGGGATTAGACTAGAAAACCTCCATTGTCCCTTCCAGCTCTATTCTGATATATATACACATACATATATATATTAGCATAATTACTGTTTAGTTAAAAAAAAAACCTGGAATTAACTTTTGCTTAACTTCATAGTTGCAATAATGGAGAAATTTTTGCAAAGGCTTATATGTCCACTGAGACTGAAGTCTAATCCTGTTTAGCATAGTTTCCATTTAATTAGGTTAGTACTAACCTTTAGGAGGTAAAAGAAACTGAGGAAAATAGATTAACTTCAAATAGGTTAAGAAATAGTTAGAGATTTTTATAGGAAACACAAATGCTGTATTTGTTACAGGGAATTAAACGGGTCCCTTGAGTGGAAAAGTGTTTCCTAAACATCACATGGGATGTTTCTTTTGCTCCACATCAAGCAGTGACCTGTAGGAAGATGGAAAAAATGTGCACTTGGCATATAGCATATAGCCTCCTGGAGAAGAAATTGTTCAATGCATGCATTTTTAACATGCATCCTTATTTTACCATGACTTCCTCTGTATGAAGGATGTTTAGCATTTGATGTTTTTAAAGTTTAAAAAATGAGTGAGAAATGAGTAAGGAGTTTGCAAGTCCTCTTTTGTTTGTATAAAGTATATGTAGCCTGTATTGATAGTGGGAAAGGGTCTTGAATTTTGGGACTGATTTAACTGGACCTTGTGTAGCTGACCAACCCGCCCTACAAATAAACCATCTGGAGTTTGAGTACGGTGGTCTTGATTGAGAAAACAAAGCAGAATGAACCTTGCTGTAAAACAGCAAAGGATTAGGATAGGGATAAGAATAGAATAGAGTAGAGTAGAGTAGAGTAGAGTAGAGTAGAGTAGAGTAGAGTAGAGTAGAGTAGAGTAGAGTAGAATAGAATAGAATAATCTGTTGAAAGGGACCTTGGAGTCTTCTAGTCCAATTCCCTGCTCAAGCAAGAGATCCTATATACCAGGGGTGTCCAAACTTGGCAACTTTAATACTTGTGGACTTCAATTCCCAGAATTCTAGGAATTGAAGTCCACAAGTCTTAAAGTTGCCAAGTTTGGACACTCCACTATATACCATGCCAGGCATATGGAATGCCAGTCTCTTCTTAAAAGCCTCCAGCGATGGAGCAGCCACAACTTCTGAAGGCACTGTTCCACTGGGAGAGGTTCCACTGTTCCACTCAATGTGTTTTCTCCATATCATTCCCAAATAGGTAAGAAGTAGATGAAGTATCTTTGAATTATATAAGCAGTTTGGGTTGGTTGTTAGGCTGTTGGTTTGAGTTCCGAGCAATTGGCAATTTTAGTTGCAAATGTTTCGTCACCATTTGAGGAGACATCATCAGTGTGCTTTGAATTGTGTTTGTCAGAACGTTAGCCTTAAATACCTTTTTATGTGATGCATGAATGCACATGAATGGTGACGAAATGTTTGCAACCAAATTGCCAAGCTCGGAGCTCAGACCAACAGACACAAAGTAGTAGATATTTATCCAACCCATCAATATCCAAATAAGGGTCTAATAGGATAATTACTCTGGCTTATAATTTGTGGTTATCTAAGAAAGTAATTATAGGATAGTATTTATCATTGAGTCAGCTCAACTATTGTAGTGGCCCACCGGCAGCCAGCAGAGCTGGTAGCAGTCAGACGGTGAGGTTGGGGAGGAACATGGGCCAGTCCTGGGGGCTGGGGAAAGCTCGGATGCGGGCTCTGCGTCAGAGGCAGAGAGGGAGCTAGACAGCAGCGAGGCAGAGGAACAGCTGGAGCCTGTTCCCAGTGTGCGCATGTGCAGAGCTGCCAGAAGACTAGAACTAAGAAAGCAGGGTCAACTCGGGAGTAAAGCCATATCTTGGAGGTGATTGGCCCCTCCCATAGGAAACAAGAGGAGCAAACAGGGAGCAGGAAACTATTTGGTCAGTCAGTCTGTTCAAGAACAAGAGTGGAAAGTTCTGTTTGTGACTCTAAGAGACTGTGGCAAATTTTGCCTTCAACAGCGTTTGGAAACTAGTTATCTGGCAGCTGTCCAAGTGAGATAGTTTGTGTTGATAAATATTCCTCTGAAAGACTGTTTGCCACACCTTGCTGACTGTGAATGAAAGGAATTCAGTTATCTAAATAAAAAGGGGCTTTGCTGGGACCAAGACTCTGCTTCATGTATTTTAAGGAAGCCTAGGTCAGAACTGTAAGTCAATCATGGCTGAATCCTGGGCACAGAAATATTCAGCTGTATTATTTCTAGCCCAATCTAGAGGCAATGCAGTGGTTTAAGGCATCAGGCTAGAAACCGGAAGACTGTGAGTTCTGGTCTTGCCTTATGAACAATGTCAGTTGGTTGACCTTGGGCCAGTCCCACCCTCGACCCTAGAAAGAAGGTAATGGCAAACCACTTCTGATACCTTGCCAAGAAAACTGCAGGATGCTGACTGGGGGATTCTGAGAGTTGAAGTCCACCCATCTTAAACTTGCCAAGCTTGAGAATTCCTGCAAAAGGGTACCAGACTGTCAGGGGTGAAATGTAAAATGTGTTACTACCAGTTCTGTGGGCGTGGCTTTGGGGGGGTAATGTGACTGGGTGGGCGTGGCCAACTTTTTTTTTTTACTTTTAAAAGCATTTTTTCATTAAAAAATGCTTTTAAAAACCAGGCAACTCAGCTGGGATCGCCAGAGGAGCCTTTTAAAAGCATTTTTTCTTCGGCCAAAAAAATGCTTTTAAAAGTTTAAAAAAAAAAGCCTCTGATGATCGCACGGCTCAGCTGGGATCATCAGAGGCTTTTAAAAGCATTTTTTACAACCTTTTAAAAGCCTCTGATGATCCCAGCTGAGCCACGCGATCATCAGAGGCCTTTTTTTTAGTTTTAAAAGCATTTTTTCGGCCAAAGAAAAAATGCTTTTAAAAGCAAAAAAAAAAAAACCCCTCTGATGATCGCACAGCTCAGCTGGGCATGGGTGGGCAAGGATTTTTGCTACCATTTCTCCAAACCACCGCTGCCATTGCTACCGGATCGGACGGTCCGGTCCGAACCAGGAGCATTTCACCCCTGCAGACTGTGAATGCCGATGTCCTTAGAAACCAAATGCTTTCATGAAACAGCAAAAGAACTTCAAAGGGTATATGTTGCTATGTGCTAAAACAGGCCGCCTTTCTTTGTTTCATAAATTGTTCCATTATTTTTTTTTCTAATGTCTATGCTGGCAGAGAATTTGGGGAATTGCAGTCCAGTCTAACAATCCCGAGAAGCATGAGGTTGGCCCATAAATGCCTTAATAGCTTCACAGGAAGAAAAAAAGCCTCTTCCAACAGAATCAGGAACTTTAAATAGAACTGACTGGAACATTTGACTATAGCACTGAAAAGAGAAAAAAGTTTTATCTTTGAAGCAATGATTCATTCCACCTTCGCACCCTTCTCATCAGAAGAGCTCTTGACCCTTAAAAAAAAAAAAAGGTGAAAAAGTTGATATAGCGAAATTGCTACACTGCCAGACTGTAGGAGGGCAAATTACTACAGCTTTAAATTAAAAAAACAAAACCAAACAAAAAACCCGTGGATAGCTCATCTGGAGAAAAATTGCCATTATATCTTAGTCACCTCTTGCTGTCTACCATTATATTACATTTCTTGCCTTGCTTCCAGTCCCACTTAATCTATTGTTAGAATATGAAGCTTCAGAGACTGACCTGAGGTAGCCTTCTGTATTTCTTTGCAGAGCCAAAACACAGATTGGATGCCAGATTCTCCAGCTTGGCAATGCCTCATGGTATAAAACTGGCCAATTAACCAGCTTTACCTTGGATGCCTACTGTGCAAAGAAGCTTCACTGGGTTGGCCAGGCCATCCTTTGAATTATGACACAGTCCGCCTACGATATCTTACTATTACAGTGCAACAGTGATTGTGGTCAGGAAATCACAAGGCTAGGGAGGATTTTGAGAACTTCATTCCCTGACCTCTTATCCACTAACCCAGGGGTCTGCAAACTTGGCTCTTTTAAGACTTGTGGACATCAACTCCCAGAGTTCCTCAGCCGGCTTTGCTTTGCTGGCTGAGGACTCTGGGAGTTGAAGTCCACAAGTTTTCTTTTATGTACACTGAGAGCATATGCACCAAGACAAATTCCTTGTGTGTCCAATCACACTTGGCCAATAAAATTCTATTCTATTCTATTCTATTCTATTCTATTCTATTCTATTCTATTCTATTCTATTCTATTAAAGTTGCTAAGGTTGGAGACCCCTGCACTAACCTATCCTCCAACTCTTGTGTGGAAAGGATACTTCAACCGCAAACCGTATTGAAAGCAATGATAAAGGAATATTTGAGCTTATGCACCCACCAACAAAGCCAACAGGATTCAGAATATCCAAACAACTAATTACATAAAGTAGGTAAGAATAAATGAGTTTGGAAAAACTGTGTTTTTTTTTTCCTATAAGAAACTTTAACAAACAACATAGTCGGCTGAGCTATTCATGCTGCAGAAACAGTTATTACAGAAGTTAGGACAAAGCATATACAATCAATGGGATTTATACATCCAAAATTACAGAGCTTGGTTTATTTTCAAAAGTTTCTGCTTGGCAAAGTATTTTTTTTAAAAGAATTAAAAAGTGATCAAGGTATACACTTGAGTGGCACTAACTTGTAGGTAGCGCTCTTGCCATTAAGAGGGTGGAGATTAAAGAATCCCATCCAATACCCTTTGCAAATAAAGGCTGCAAGAGAAAGTGTTTGATTGTGTGCAGAAATTTAATTCCCAGAACGAGTGGAGGAATAGTTTCTGGGAACTTCATTATTTTTCATGTTGCAAAAAAATTACAAGAGGGAGGGAGAGGGAGGGAATCAAAGGTTTAACATTTCAAATCAATTTATATGACAGACTATGAATTAAAAAATAGCAGCTGTAGATATTAAACTTAGATCTCCATTTTCATCTCATTTCTGAAACATGTGCATAAAAAGTCTTTATATAAAGGAAGTGTTTCACAAAGCTTTAGAGATAGTTTCTTCTTTTTAAAAAACAACAACTGGTCAGTACAATTATCTACAATAATTTTTCCAGGGGCTTCCATTTCTGTTGATTTTCCAAACTGTTGAACGAAAGTTGGAAAAAAAATAAAAGCAGATAAATTTTAGATCGTTGGGCAGGTACAGAGGTTGTCAGGAATCCATCACACCATATTGCCATTCTGAAATATATTTAAGCTTTAAAAAAATATTTCTTTTCAATAGAACATCAAAGGCTTCAATATTAAAGGAAGTCTATTCTCTCTATTTTAGATGTGAAACAAATATTTTACTTTAGATATTCATCCATGCAGTAGCTACTTCACAATATCCCATGTACAAAGGCTATTAAAAATGCAGGTCCTTTTAATGAATGGTTTACACTGAGCAAAATACCTCCATTATGTATGTAAAGCAATCTGTGCAAATTAATATGTGTTCTGTAACAAGGTCCATCCTATCTTTGCTCTGCAGGCAAAATCAGAGCATTCCCGGCAGTTTAACTTAGTGTTATCTAAAAGTTAACTAATTGCCACTAAGTGCTACCTAAATACCACCATTTATGTCAGCATATGATTGCCTGAACTCCTAGGACTTCCTTTGGTCCGTATCATGTTAAGCTGCGGTTCTTTTTTCCATCCATTTCATATCAAATGAGTAGTCGACCGACTGAAGGTATGGCTTCTCTTTTCAAATACTGATGGCAGATGGATCAAGGAAGGAGAATGGATGCTCTATATTGTTGCAGGGGGGGGGAGAGAAAAAACAAATGTTAAGACTATGATCTCTTGCAGGAAAAAATATATATATCAATAAAGTACCTTTCAAAATGTGTGAGTGAGGGAGGAAGCATAATCAAAGCTTTTTTTAGGAAACGGAATGAGAAAATTTTTTTTGTTTATTCTAAAACAGAAATCTTCCAAATGTCCTGAATGTTATACGTGGAATTTCTTATACCCCCTTTTTCATCGGTAAAAGCAACCCCAAGTGTCTTCAGCAACACGATTGACACAGATGTGTGTACGTTGCATTTATTTTAAAGTAGAGCTTCCCGTGATCTTTATGCCCTGCGAAGTTCCCGTCTGATGTGACCAACCCTCAAAAGAGAGGAAAATGATAAGATCTCATTTGTTATTTAATTTTATTTATTTACGAGCAGTTTTACCCTACCAAGCTTTAAAAAGATAACTTTATTGTCATTTTTTTAATTGCAAGCACACCAACCCACATTAAAAATAATGTTGCCTGCTTTCAAGAGAAAATGTTTGATTTGCTAAATAAGCAAATCTTATCTTCTTAGGACCAAATGTCATTCAGAACAGGTGGTCTTGTTGGGCTTGTAGCTCCTCCTCAAAGAACAAGGACAGGAGACTGAGAGGGCCTCTACACAACCATCTTGTGCAACGTTTATGGCAATTCCTGGACCAGGAGTTCCTGCACATGGTCTTTCATGCTTTGGTCATTTCTTGGTTATATTCCTTAAATTGGTTTTACATTGGGCTGTACTTGAAGACCAGCTGGAAGCTACAGATGGTGCAGTATTTATAAAAGTAGTGAATATATACATCTAATTTGTATGCTACCCAACTCATTGCAGCTCTAGACAGGGTTTAAAAAGGTAAAGGTAAAAGTTCCCCACGCACATATGTGCTAGTCGTTCCTGATTTTAGGGGGCGCTGCTCATTTCTGTTTCAAAGCCAAAGAGCCAGCGCTGTCCAAAGATGTCTCTGTGGTCATGTGGCCGGCATGACTAAATGCCAAAGGTGCACAGAACGCCGTTACCTTCCCACCAAAGGTGGTCCCTATTTTTTCTACTTGCATTTTTTACGTGATTTCGAACTGCTAGGTTGGAAGAAGCTGGGACAAGTAACGGGAGCTCACCCCCGTTATGCGGCACTAGGGATTCGAACCGCTGAACTGCCGACTTTTCGATCAACAAGCTCAGCGTCTTAGCCACTGAGCCACCACACCCCTAGGAGACAGGGTATAGTGTAAGTTTAACAAAATATACCCAACAAAATAAAAACTAAGATGACAATAACCTGGGGAAAGCAATACAATTCCCACAAAGGTCAATCTTTCTTAGCCTAGCACTTGTGGAAAGAGCCAGGTGTTCGAGGCTGGTTTAAAGCATGACAGAGGGCATGGACAGTCCTCATTGTGCCTATGCAATACCACTATTTTGCACTAGTTGTCAGCAGACTTCCAGATGTGGTTGTCTGGATGCTGGCTATCACCTTTAAATCTGTATGTGGCTTAGGACCTTTATAAGATTGGGAAAGGAGGACTTCCTTTGAGTTCTTCTTCCTAGAGGGAATTAGCCTTGGGACCCTTGAAAATAGGCCTTCCTCTGTTACTGTTCTTCTTCCTACCTAGAATTAGAGCAATTCCAACACTTTAGGAACAAAAGCTCATTAAGACTCGCTTGTTGCAGGAAGTCTCCGGGAACTGAAGTGTGCATGCCTTTCCCCTCCCTCCATATCTGTGATGGAAATCTATGTTTGAAAGCAATTAAGGATCATAAGTACTGATTTATTATTGCTCGTTTCATGTTATAGATGGAATGTATAACGCTAGTGTCGGTAGTGACCGAAGCAGATCATATGCCTGCATAATGAATTAACTAACTAAATTTGCCACCGGTTTTAAAGATCATTGAATGATGTTGATTGTCTGCACCAGACAAATGTAGTGAAACCCAAAGACAAGGAAGGAAAAGTTGGCCACAGTGCATCGCATCCTAGGTCCCCAAAGGTGCTTTTTCAAAAGGCAAGTTCTGAGCTGAACTGAAGAAGCTTCTTGGATGAGAAGGAAAACGTCTTCAAGAAAAATAAAAACAAAAAGCCCAGTTGCCTTTTGAAAAAGCACCTTTGGGACAACCATGACCTGGATGACTGAGAATCTCTGTAGACATCTCATCCCAGGCTACTTTGCACCATTGAGGCCATGAATATCTCTTGATGGTTCTGCTACAAACCAGCAGAAGGAGAATATATAGATGTAAAGATTATGGAAGGATGGACTGTTATGATATGATGTCCACATTGTTTTTGCTCAGGAAAGTTTAGGATTTTTTTTAAAAAGAAGGCTTAATCCAACAACATTTTGAAACTACCATAAACATGAGAAGAAACCCAGAAGTAAGCAGTATCTTATCTGGGACAGATTGTTAAATCAAAAGATCAAGATAGTTGCCCAGAGAACCCAAAGAGCGCCAGAATCCATTGAATCTTGGATAGACCATGTGCCGTATTTAACACAAATTATTTCGTCTCCAAGAAGTGCCCGCAAAGTGATGATGCTCACTTTAAGCAGCTTAAACTTCATCCCTGCTGGTGATTGGATAACAACTGGACAGGGAGCAGCTCTTTAAGTTTTCAGAGCTGGAAGCCATCCGCCCTTCTAGATCATGGGAACAACGGACTAGAGGTCGAGATCTAATATTTTGGGAGGTCCCGTCAATAGAGTTGGAACGTTGTATGTTAGTGAGATGCTTAATTGGTCCATTTAAGCTGTATGTAGAAGCAGTACGCATCATCTAAAAACAATACAGGAAGGAGGAAGAAAACAAGGTTAATCTACATATTGCACCCAAGCCAAACGTAAGGATTTTACATCCTTACTTTCACTAACATGGATTTTAACTGTAATTAGAGCTCTGCTACCCTTCAAATCAAAATACCAAGAATGTCCTTTCAACCCAACAGTGCAACATATTCAAGACAGTCTCAGCAAGATCTACTGTTCCCCGATCATGATTTTCTTACCAATATAACTAATCTTTTCAGCTGTTACAGCAATAAAAATCTTTCAAAAGGGGGGGAGAATCATTCTAGCATAAGACCACTGGAAGCTGGCAGTTGCATTAAGATAAAGAATGTATTTGACACCTCCTTCTCTATAAAGATATCCTTAAATAACATCAACACCTGTTGAAACCTTTAGATCTACTTTTAACCTTAATAACTATACAGATTATAAAACATATGCACTGAGTTTGAGTAGATGCTGATGAACAAAACGGCGTTGAATGTGTCTTAAGCATCTGTTTCTCTTTCTTCGACTTCCTATAAATCATGCGGAATAGAGATCATATCGTATCAACGGATACCATATAAACACTTCTGAATAGAGGTGGTTGTTGGCCTTCAACCAAGGTTATGATGGAGCTGAAGAAGGTCGCTAGGGCTGGTCCTCTGAGTTCCAGCGATCCCAGCACCCATTGCGGTCATGCGATTTGAGCGTTTGGCAGCTGGTTCACACTTACAACCTGTTATACATGGTCATGGGACTGCCATTTTCAACCTTCCCTGTAGATTTCATCAGAAAGACAGTGTTTCCTTTAAAAGTCAGGGAAGAATGCAAGTTGCTTGAGGTAAGACTCTCCCCACCAATGGACCCTCACCCAGCCTGTCTGCGTTTTGTGCTCTGCCAGCCACTCATGCACTCCCAGAACACCCTCCCCAACCCACACCGTGCCTCTCATGCATCCCATTGCACTTCCTCACACCCTTTCTAATGTGCCTCTAGTGCACCCCCACATCATCACTGCACCTCTCGGGCACCCCCTCACAGAACCCCAAACATGTTGTGACTCCAGCCCCCAAACCTGGCCCCATGCCCGGAAATGACTTGGAGCCGGGCCTGCTGCCAGAAAGTGATTTGGACAGTGAGAGGGAAGGGCCATCAGGACTTAACTTGGGAGCACCGGCTTCCCTGGCTCAGCTCCAGGAGCCAGAAGCAGGCCATACCCCACAGGATATAAAAGGCAGCTAGAGCTGGTGTGTCACTTTGTAACAGGCAAATCCACTCATTGACTAGAGCTGAAGCGTCGTGGAAAATAACGAGGGCTCTTGGCAGATGCTGGCTCTTTTGCTGCCAGAGCTGATAGTGCCAGCTAATTAAGCCATCATTTGGACGGAGGCGGAGGAGGACAGAACAAAACATGTGCTTATGCACTCTTGGGCCCTACCCAACTCACACCTCTCTCTCATGCCACGCTAGCACGTCCACTCTGACCCATCCCGTTTGTGAACCCCCTCACTCCCTCAGCACAGCCACTTAAGTGTCTGGGCCATGCAACTTCCTGCCAATTTCCCACTTGTGGGAAGCGTACCAGGTGGAGGTTGCCTTGCTCAACAGTTATGAGATTTGGTTAACAACAGCGAGCAGGTCCACAGCAAACAACGTGATCCCGCTCTACAGCAGGGGTGTCAAATTTGCGGCGTCATGTTGTCATCACATGACATATTGTGACTTTTTCCCCCTTCGCTAAACCAGGGGTGGGCGTGTCCAGTGCATGACGCATCCGGCCCGCAAGTTTGACACCCCTGCTCTACAGCCGTTATCGCCTAGTGATAGAAATTCCAATGGCTGTTGTATGTACAGAATACTACCTGTATTCTAAAATAGGATGCAGAAAACGGTAACAAGTTCCATCTGTCCACTGATGAAATAATGACCAGTAGTAAAATAATTTTTTTCCCCCTTCCTTGCACACATCAAAAGCCTTTCAAACAAGACTTGAGATAAAGAGGCAAAGAGTGAAGGAGAACCTGTTGCCCTTGAAGCACTGCTGAAGTAACTAAGCTGCTAATATTTAAGAGAACTTCTTTAACATGATTTTGTTATGATCTATGTGCAAAAAATATAAAGTTTGGTCTGGTTGGGGAATGGGAAACAGGAAAGTCAGCCATCACAGGCTTCTGCGTTAATTTGTGGCTAATGAAAGCACAAATTCATTTTAACTGAATTAATTGAAAGTTTTCTCCCCAAGTTCTTGGTTCAAGTTAGTAGCTTGAATATTTTTAGCAACTTATTTTTTGTCTGTAACAGGTTCTTCATATAGCCATCTGTGCATTCACACGGGTAAATTCATGTCTGCACAAACCGGGGATGAAAGCAAAGACTCATTGCCTCTATTTAGATGGGATGTTGGTAACATTTGGATAATCTTGTCAAATTCCAACTTACACAAACAATATCATGATACATTAGAAGGTATTTCTGGTTATTCAAATGGTTTTTAAACTTTTTCAGATGCTCTCAAAACATTTGTTTCGTTTTCTCAAAATCTCTCATTTGACATCTGCTAAATCAATCAATCAATCAATCAGGAGATCAACACTGACTGCTCTTTAGAAGGTCAGATCCTGAAGATGAAACTCAAATACTTTGGCCACCTAATGAGAAGGAAGGACTCACTGGAGAAGAGCCTAATGCTGGGAAAGATTGAGGGCAAAAGAAGAATGGGACGGCAGAGAATGATGTGGCTGGATGGAGTCACTGAAGCAGTAGGTGTGAGCTTAAAGGGACTCCAGAGGATGGTAGAGAATAGGGAGGCCTGGAGGAACGTTGTCCATGGGATCGCGATGGGTCGGATACGACTTCCCAACTAGCAACAACAACAAAATCAAGCTCAGTTTGTCCGTCATGCTTTTTTAAAATTTCTGGATACTATTGGAAAAAATGACTTTATTACTGAGGATTCTATTCTTTACTGTCTTCTAGCCACACTGACCAGACACCTTTGTTTCCCCAATATTGGGTCTTATATTAATTTTTGCTCCAAAAGACGCATTAGGTCTTATTTTCCTGTTAAGTCTTATTTTCAGGGAACTACAAAACTAAATGTGTGTGCGTGAGACTGACAATTTTTAACTGGGGCTTATTTTGGGGGTAGGGCTTCTATTATGAGCATCCTGAAAAATCATACCAGGGCTTATTTCCTGGCTGGGTCTTAGAAACACGGTAGTTAGCACGACTTCAGAAAGTTAAAATATGTGGTATTAGCAGTCCATTATTCCAGTAAGCACGACCCAGGACTCAATCTCCATCTTTGCTTGCATATTATTCCCGATTTCCCTTGGCAAGTCACTTACTGCTAAAGATGAAGTACTGGCAAGGCGGCCCCCTAAACAGCTTTCATTAGTGGTGCAGAAATTCTTGCCATCTACGCTGTTGTGGGCTATCAAAGCTCTTCGAAGGGCTCTCTTTGGGGTCTTGGAAAAAGAGAACGCTCTTGTAACCTGCAAAATTGTCGGCATGGAAAAAGGGATAAGTAAAACAAAGAAATTGTGCCAGATACTTACATTGGTTCCAATTATTAGTCGAAGAAGATTGTGCTGAGTTTTAAGTACACTATGATTCATAGAACGTTGCAATCTCATTTCAGGTTACACACACTTGCAACTTCAAATTTCCTTTTCTTTTGGTTTGCCAGGCGAAGCCGTCATGCAGCTCTATCGTAGACTTTCAATATGATTTACTGGACAAGGTTAGTTTTTTACGATATTATTTGTTTTACCGATTTGTATTTCATTTTTCCTTGTGCAAATTTGAGGTAAGTGCCTAGGACAGAGCTTCCATCCTTGAACAGCCAGCTTGAATTAGTTCGGCTATTAGTTGTTACTATTAATTTATTTTACTACTCTGAGTGATTAACAAGAGAACTGTAATAAATAGGGAAACACAGGGTGCAAATTTTCGAGGTTCTCAAATTGGTGAAATTATAGCCAGGCAATGCTTCGTGAGACAATGAGAATGTTCTAATGTTAGCAAGGCTAGCAAAAGATCAGTAAAGGTAGTCCTCCACTCACAGCCACAATTGAGGCCAACATTTCCGTTGCTAAGCAAGGCAGTCATTAAGTGAATTCCCCCCCCCCATTTTACGACCTTTCTTACCACAGTTGTTAAGTGAATCTAGCTTCCCAGTTGATTTTGCTTCTCAGAAGACTGCAAAAGTTGATCACATGACCCCGGGACACTGCAACCGTCATAAATACATGCCAGTTGCCTAGCGTTCGATCGCATGACCTTGGAAATGCTGCAACGGTCGTAAGTGTGAAAAACGGTCGTACGTCCCTTTTTTTTTTTCAGTGCCGTTGTAACTTTGAATGGTCACGAAATGAACTGTCGAGGACTACCTGCGTTCATTGTCTCACACGGCATTTACCCAGAAGTCATTTCCCCCACTAAAAGAGGAAACAATAAATAAGGGAATAAGAATTGGCTCTCCGCCTCCCCTATGCCTACAGAAAGCACTGCAAGTGAAAAGCTCTAAAACATGGGAATCAAACCCGATCGCATCACAGGCTGCACCGTGATGTATTGTGATGTTTTTTTGCCTTTGTGGAGCCGGAGTAGGCATGGCCTGAGTGAGCCGTATTTGGCCTGTGGGCCGTCAGTTTGACAGGCCTGCTCTAAAAGAAACATATCCCCTCCACCACCACAGGCTGAGCCATTCAGTTCAAAGTTGTTCCTTC
Source organism: Ahaetulla prasina (assembly GCF_028640845.1). Taxonomy (NCBI): domain Eukaryota; kingdom Metazoa; phylum Chordata; class Lepidosauria; order Squamata; family Colubridae; genus Ahaetulla; species Ahaetulla prasina. The sequence continues at coordinate 95,519,715 of NC_080544.1, read as the reverse complement.
CTTGTCAGGTCTTCGCAACTTTTCTCTTCTCTGCCCCGCCCGTTCCAATTATTCTACAGGCCTTTTGTTCATCTTGCACCAATTTCTTGTCCTACTGTGTTTGGCATCATTCTCCTATAGCAGTGGTTCTCAACCTTTATAGTGCTGCGACCCCTTTAATACAATTCCCAACGATGTGGCGACCCAAACCGTAAAATTATTTTCGTTTTGAATTTATCGCGCCTGAAGTCGTATTGGCTAGTGATCTGAACTGCTTGCGATTGCCTTGAGGATGGAGGCATTAAAGCGGAGACTCCTCCCCTATTAAGTTTATCAAGCCTGAAGCCAGATTAGGCTAGCGATTGGGAGTGATTGCAGCTGGCTTGAGAGGGAGACATCAGAGCAAAGGTTTCTCTCTTTTTTAATTCATCGCGCCTGAAGCCAAATTCGGCTAGCGATTTGAAGAGCCTGCAGCTGGCTTGTGGAGTCAACCATTGGAGCGTGATTCTTCGACTCGCAAGTATACTTCCCATATTTCCGATGGTCTTAGGCGACCCCTGGCAAATTGTCATTCGGCCCCCAATGGGGTCGTGACCCACAGGTTGAGAACCGCTGTCCTATAGGAAGTAAATTAAAAGTGGCATGGCTTACTAGGCAAGAGTCACAATCCCTTCAGAAATGCTGGATATGTACTAGCACCTCTTTATTAAAGACTTGTATTTTATCATAAAGGTAAAGGTTCCCCTCGCACATACGTTCTAGTCATTCCTGACTCTAGGAGGCAGTGCTCATCTCGGTTTCTAAGCCGAAGAGCCAGTGCTGTCTGATGACAATTCTGTGGTTAGATGATTTTGTACGAAAGCTAAAATAAGGCAGCAAAAGTATTTAAAATGATATATAAATTTTTTTAAAAATATATCATTTTACTGGGAAATGTATTGTGTCCTCCGTTTAGAATCCAAGGAGACAAGTCCTTTTTAAGCTAAGCCTCTTACCTTCTTCGAAGTTTTCTTTATGGCCCGTGATGCTCTACTCAATGTACTATCCACGTCTTTCGTGTTTACTTCAATAGAATCAGGATCAGTTGCATAAATAAGATTTTCCTGGCAGGAAAAAGCCCCAACTATTAGCTTCAAGGGTAAAAAGGAAAAAAAAAAAGCCATCTTGAATTTCAAATCCCCCATTTCAAAAACCCAGGTCTTCTTAATGCCCCAAATTTCACAAGCCTACCTTTCCATAGTAGAGAGATTATGCATTACATCTGGCACATTATTTTGGTATTGACCGCAGTACAGACACTTTATTTGGCAATGTGGGGTGGGGGGGAGAGAAAAAAAAATCGGGTTTTAAGCCTCTGCTGCCACCCTGTGGGAATGGCGTACAAGTAATTTGAGAGAACAAAAGGTTTTGTTTTTGTTTTTTTTCTAGAAGAAAGGATGCAAGCCACACATAGTGAAGAAAGATTCTCTTATGATGCTAGAAAAGAAGAGATAAGTCATGCGTCACCAGAGCAGAAAAGACAGGTGTGACTTGCCGGGCTGAAGTAGAAAATGTATTTAGGCTCTATTTGTAATTCAGCTTGACACCAGGTTAGTCTTGAACCTGGAGATAGGTTCTCTGACACTTACATATTGTTTATCAGAATGTCTAAGAGTTTTTTGTTTTTTTGTATGTGCTCAGAAAACTTCAGAGGGCTCAATGGAGCATGTATCTGTGACATTCACTCTACCATTGCAGCCTAAGATATACCATAGGTAATAGAGTATACTTTGTGGACAAACGAAGCAAATATTCTAAATAATGTTTCCTTCCTTCCTTCCTCTTCCTTCGTTCCTACCTGTCCACCTATGCACCTCACATTTTAACATAATTTCTATCTCACCTTTATTATTTTTTATGAACAATTCAAGGCAGAAAACATATCTAATACTCCTTATTTCTCCTACGATCCCCACAACAACCTTGAGTGACTTGGGCTGAGAGTGTGGTCACTCAGCTGGCTTTCATGACTAAGGCAGGACTAAAACTCACAATCCCCCAGTTTCTAGCCTTAACCACTAGACCTAACTGTTCCTCTATGTATTATATTATAATGCTTTAATTCCCGATTTGCTTTATTTCCAGAACAGATATTACTTGTTTTTGATTTGGAGAACCCAATCAATCAAAAACATACGCTCTGCTAATTTTATTCAACATATTTTTTTTTACCATGCATTTGGACAAAATCAAAAACATGGCAGCTAAAAAAACAATTTCTAAACTACTAAAAATATCAGACTATTTAAATAAAAAGATTGTAAACAAACAGCTCTCTCTCAAAAAAAAAAATCAAAGCAGAGAGCCAACAATTATGGCGCAAACGCTTCCTGAAAAGGAAACTTGGCTGTGCCAAGAGTTTACCTCACACCACAAAGGGCGGCATATAAAACAGGCCCATCAGTGGGGATGTTTCTGTGCTATTCAATTTGCAGCATTCAGGTTTTATATTTCTAACACCAATGTCTGCCAGTACGCTGCCTAAAAGGCATTACTGTACCATTTGGGAATAATGTCTCCGTAATAAGCTGGTTCTTTGGTTTATGGAGCGTTTTATAATCTGCAGGTGCTACCCCCCGACTGTTCAAAGCATGAACAGGATTTGCCAATGAACTCATTAGAATTCTTCCAACATACTTAGATTATGGCAACAATAAGTTTAGTTGTCATGCACAGATCATACAGGGATTCTCAACATGATGACCGGAGACAACAATATGCCCAGCAACATATTCCTTGATGCCTACTGGATCCTACTGCAAGTGATTTAAGATCTTCAATTTTTTTAAAAAAATAAGACAGTAAAATACTAGAAAGCAAAGCAGCAGCTTCAAGTATAATTGGAATATGGATTAAAGGAAATGCAGTGTTTTGCATCTGATTCAGAATAGGTAATTTGGAACCTGCAGGAGCATTAATGCAGCACTGCTTTGCGACTCATTAAAGCAGCCACATTTATTTTGGGAACTGCAGGGAAAGTCCCTCTTCAGCAGCCACATGAGCCCAGAAAAAGAGGCGGCTGCTTCAATGAGTCCCCAGACAAGTGCCGCCTCGGTTCTTGCTCTGAAGCACCTTTTCTGAATCAAATCCAAAACATTGCAGAACCCAAACTTTAAGACCAGGTCTACCAGGTAGAATCTGTCTGCCCTACATTGTCCAGCGGAAAGATGCTTCCAGTCAACGGAGGAGAACTAGTTGGGTATTCAGAGAACCAGATCCTTGGGACATTCCACCTCCTTCCTGAAATATCATGCTTCAAGAGAATAAATGTGTCCTTTGCAATCTCTGGAAAAATGGTTAAGACTGCGTTGTTTTACAGGGTATCTCCCAAAGTTGGCAATTTCTTTTGTTTTGTTAGGAATAGTATCTTTTATTTGTTAACCTTTTTTATCTACTGGATTTTAACCACCTAGAGTTGCAAGGAGTCGGTGTCAATACCCCTTGAGTATTGAGGCTAAATAAATAAACCCCACCAATGCCTCTAGGCCTGCTGTGGTTCTCCTAAGCACTTTTAGGAAATTAAGGGGCAGGAAGCTGCTCCCTTGTGCTTGACTGGGAATATCCACAAATGTTCTAGAAATCCCAAATGTGATTCCCAACCCTCAAGATACGAGGTCACCTGTTCAACTATATACAATATGTGCCCCTCATCAACTCTCTCAAGTGCTTACAGCGTCTGCTTTGCATATGGTGTTTGCTACATGCCGACACAGCATCTTCAGCCAGTCTTCCTTGAGAGGTTCCTCAGTTGTTATTTGAAAACTGAACAAAAGATTGCTTTGCTCCGTCGGCGGACGTACAACCAATGCAAAGGCTTTGCGGCAGTCTGTAGAGAAAAGAATGTCCTTTTTTTAAAAAAAAATCTTAAACAATGAAAGGAGGAAAGCATGGACTAGAAAATATTACACAGAACATTAAGCACAAGTTAAGAACTAACATTTATAGCCCTGAACATTAACAAGCAAGCGATATCAATATATAATTGGCTCTTTGTATATTTATATCTGGCTGAATTTCTTTTCCCCGTATAAGCTCTCGTTTTCATGCCTTACTGAAAGCGTCCAATTGCTGTCTAGTGCAGTAGAATTGCGCCACCAGAGAATTTAATTTACTGGGCTTCAAAAGACCAAAAGAAATGCTATTAAAAGAATCCACTCCTGTGAGAATTTCCCAACTCTGAGGCCTATAGCAGGTAGTTTCTCCAGCCACCGAAAACTAAACGACTAAAAGCTAATTACGCGGTAATAATGCCGCACAATGTTTTATGGAGCCACTCTAAACCTGCAGTGGCTGAGACAAGGTACAGGGTCTCAAGGGAGGAAGCTGGATATAAAGCCGTGTAAGTAGAATAAAGACGTAAAAGCTAAATATCTACACGCTCAGCCACAACAAAGAGTCACCCGCAGAGAATTCAAAAATAGCTGCATTTGACACGTCTTCAGAGACAAGAGGTCAGGCCCTTGAGAGCATCTGCTCTCTTCCCACTGTCAGATTGCGGTAATATACTAGTATTGCTGGCTGGGGAATTTGGGGAGTTGAAATCCGCAGGTTTTAAAAAGTTGCCAAGGTTGAAAAATACTGGATTATGGTGACATATGACATTTCAGAAAAGCCCGCTTTCCACAACCATGGCTTGAATTTTAAACTGTGTTAAAGCTACAGAGGTAGAAAAGTAACCAGCAAAATAATGCTGCCTGCCACTTCATTATTCTTCAGGTTACTTTCTTTTGCTTCATACTCATATAAAACCTATTATCCTTCACGCTTTTCAGGAGACAACCTATATACATAGAGTTAGTCAGAGAGCTCAATCAGTAACCAAGGAGCAGGAGTCTTCTATGGCATTGAACTTCCATACTTTTTTACTTAATCTACAATTCCTGAAGCTCTGGTGTCATATTACAATTTCCTCCCTCCTCACCAACCTTCTGCTGGGCTCATATTTCTGACAGCCAACTCAACCCAACTCCAAACAAACCCATCAAACTCGACTTTGAAAACCTGGCTTTGATTAATGTTCCCAAACACAGAAATATACTGTATTTTTCAGAGTATAAGACGCACCTTAGTTTTTGGGGAGGAAAATAAGAAAAAAACTGATTGACAGGTAGATTGGCCTACCCCGATCTGCAGTTCCCAGAGGTGAATTTTAGCAACAGGTTCCTTGGTTGAGATTTCTGTGCCTTGTTTTTTTTTTGTCTGTGAAACTCTGTTTCAGAAAAAAAAAATCTGCCTCTGAAAGCCGCCAAAACAGAGCTTCAGAAAAAAAAGCCTCTGAAGCTCTGTTTGGGGGCTTCTTTTCTGAAGCTCTGTTTGGGAGCTTCATTTCTGATGCTTTTTTCAGTCTCTGAAACCTCCGTTTAAGAAGCTGGGCGGGGCTACATTCGGAGAATAAGACACATCCAGATTTTCACCCTCTTTTTTGGGGGAGAAAGGTGCGTCTTATACTCTGAAAAATACAGTACTCGTTTCGTTTTCACTCAGGACAGCACATTGCTGCACCAAACCCGGGAAAAGGAAGAATGCAGCAAAAGAGGGAAAAATACATAGAAACTTGTAACTTGTGTCTTTAGAGCTCCAGTTATTTTGCAGGTATGCGCTAAGGGTGGGCTGTAGGAAGCTAGCTCATGGCAACTTTTTCTCCAATTATCGAAAAATCATCTTTCCAAGGTACGGAATGCTGCTGCAGTTAAGTGGTGATATAAACAAGGGAAATTAATGTCCCAGTGCTGTCTTTTCCAGCAAAGTCACACTGATTTTAGCAAGGCTTACAGCCATGTAAATTCTATAATCTGGGGTGGGTGGGTGGGGGAGCTGCATCTGCCTACTAAAAGATTTCAGGAATGTGGGCTCAACTGCTGCTTAAGATTAAAGTGCCAGTCATATAAACCTTTGTTCTTAAAGGTTAATACACCCACATGGGATGCTTTATTTTTAGACAAGCATTGAACAAAGCACATAGACAAAGAAAAGCAAGAGCTGCGCACTTTAAAAGCTCCGAGAATGGTTTTCTGCAAATACAAGTTCACAAGCTGACATTTGACTGTCTTCTCTCTCTGCTCCTTTGAATGGCTATTTACAGTTCCCTGAACTGCCAGGTAAACCTCCTTGGAAGAGATCTCACTGTTCAGCCATGCTCAAATCTTCCAGCAGTTAAAGCAATCTTTCCATGTGTTGGTTCAAGTCTCCCCCAATCTGAACACTCTGTGAGGAGGTCTCTGGAGACACCAGGTCGGGGTTGAAAGCCTACCTTCCCCTCCCAATTCACTGAAAAATATATATATATCTAACCTTCTGTCTCTCGGATGTCTAGTACCTTCTTGATCTGAGACAGAGGCATGAGGACGATGTGCTTGAGGCAGGCTGGTGGCCTGGTGTGGCCGTGCGGACTCTTGAAGCCACCGATAACCTTGTGCCGTTTCCTCGCAATCTGTCACAAACCAAAGAAACCCTCCGTGAGAAAGCAGCTCCATCGTTTGCAAAGACCTTTAAAATGACGAGACTTGCAGCCAACGGCGGCTTTCAAAAAAAGCCTCAGCAATTGCAACATACGGATTAATAGTTTCTTCTCAAAATGCCAGGCAATCCATCCCCCCGCCCACAACTTTTATGAGAGTAATTTGGAGATTTTATGTTCTCTTGAACACCGCATGCTGCCTTCTTCTTCTTCTTCTTCTCTGCCTTGTAGTCACAAAATGTCCCCAAGCTGCATATGGCCAGTAGCAGAGCGCTGAATCAGGGAATGCTAATTAAATATATCCCTTCCATTTTTAATTCCAGTCTATGCAAGCAGACTAAGTCTGGAGGGCGAGATAATTATTTGAGAGCAGAGTTAGGCAATCTATTGCCATCCAGGCTTTGGAGACTATAGTTCACCTAATCCATTTCCCACTGAGCATACACCAATGGATGTGCAATCCATATTATCTTGCAACAGGATGCCCAGTGGCCTAGACCTGATGCTAATTCTCCGCAAATATGCCAAATAACAAAGCCTGCACGTTCAAAGAAGATTCTTCAGGCTGCTTGCAATACTATTGTCAGCCATCTTGATAAAGAAATAACTATAATCAAATAATGTAGTTTTTACGGGCACAGGAACCTCAGCCTAAAACAATCAACTTGACAACCAAATGATTTGCAGTACGCATATATAACCCAAAGTATGTACAGCACTAAAATACACACTTCTGGACAAACTGGTTGCAATCTTTAATTCACTAAACGAGGGGTCTCCAACCTTTGCAACTTTAAGCCTGGAGGACTTCAACTCCCAGAATCCCCCAGCCAGCTTTGCTGGCTGGGGAATTCTGGGAGTTGAAGTCCTCCAGGCTTAAAGTTGCAAAGGTTGGAGACCCCTGCACTAAACTATTGAATATTTATGTAACATACAGCCGCTCCAAAATCACTGAAGTGATAGTTTCATCTATCACCCATTGCTAAAGTGTATTGGTCAAAACCCATTTTAGCTACTACGACAAGTAGCTTCAAGAAGCATTCAAACAGGTTCAAGGACTGGAAAAAGGATCATCAGAGAATGGAAATAAAGACAATAAGGAATGATTGTCATTTTTTTTCCCCTGTGGGCACTCTGGCACACATTAAAAATGAAATTCTGTTGAAATGTGTACATACACATAACACACATATATATATATATGCTATATACATACATATGTATATACCCACGCCCTAACATATTAATATACATAAATATGAATCACTGTTTATCTTGAATACATAGCGGAAAAAGGAAGCTTGGGATTTCACAAGGCTGATACTATATGGAACAAAACTGGCTGAATCTGGAGGTTCACTTCGGATATCACGAAGCTTAAAAGAAGATTAAAAGATGGTAGAATTTGTGAAGGAGTTGTTTTCAGAATCTCAAAGCCCAAAACAAGAGTCGTAAATTCCAAAATGAATTTGAGTATCAGGTAAAAAAAAGTTCTAGATTAAAAGCAGATTAATATTGGAGCCAATTTCTTAGGGTAGTGATGAGCTCCCCTTGTTGAATCTGATAAGGCAAGAAATTGTACAATCATCTAAGGCAGGGGTAGTCAACCTTTTTATACCTACCGCCCACTTTTGTATCTCTGTTAGTAGTAAAATTTTCTAACTGCCCACCAGTTCCATAGTAATGCACCGTGTATCGTACTCTGCGCATGCCTCTCGCGCATCGTGGATTGGGTTTGTGGGGGGAGGGGGCACCGGCTACCAGCTCTGCTTGTCTATTACAGCTGGGTGGTGTGGGGGGAGAGGCGCAAGCTATTCTGGGACGAGGCTCTTTTATTTGCGGTCGCACTATAGCGCCATTTAGTTTCACTTACATAACGTGAACTAAACTTATGCACAGGCAATACAAATAGTATATTTTCAGAAATTTAAATTGTCACGGGGAATTTTATGAAAACCTAGTGAAAATGTTTTTAAATAATGCTATGAATTTTTTTTAAAAAGTCAATTAAATAAAAAAAAAAAGGAAAGTGCTTCAGTATTGGACAAAACCCCTACTGCCCACCATGAAAGCTGGAATGCCCACTAGTGGGTGGTAGGGACCAGGTTGACTACCACTGATCTAAGGCATATGGATTCACTAAGCAGTGGTAGGACTCAATATTAATAGTCCCTCAAAGTCTAGGTTTCTAGTCTAATTAAATGTAATTAAATGTTTTCCCATAAAATTTATGATTTATTAGATAAGCTGCTTGTGATGGCTTTTGTACTATACTGGGATATAAAAAGAGCTTAATATTTTCTATCTTAGGTTTGTATCTTCCAGTTAAGGAGAAAGCCCAGAATCACGACTTCAATCTCATCGAATGTTGTCTGAACCTATTAAACTCTCTACACCTTGTGCTTGCTATTATATTCACAGTGATGGCATCTCCATTACAGGTCACTTCTTAGAAATGGCTGGAAACACTAAGAACTACAAATGCTTTACAAGATTACAAAACAACATTGACCAAATTAAGATTTCTAATTCCTACTTTGTCTCTTCCCTGAGGTACCTTCCTCCCCTATGAAATTTGCTACATATATCACTTCACTTCATTTCATATTCATCCACCACAGAGAAGCTATTGACATCTTTGATTGAATTGAAAATGGAAACAGCAAGGGAGTGGAAAAGGAGAGAGGAGTAGAGAGAGGGAAGGAGGGGAGTAGGGAGGTAAGGAGAGAGAAGGAAAGAAGAGAGGGAAAAGGAGAGGAAGAAGGAAGGGGAAAAAAGAGTAGGAGAGAGGGTTAGAAAGGGAGGAAGAAGAGAGGAGTGGGGAAAGAGGAGAGGAAGTAGAAAAGGGGAGGAGAGGAGGAATGAGGAAAGTAGAAAGAGATAGAAGAAGGAAGAGAAGGGAAGGGAAGAGGAAAGGTTGTGGTAAAATAAAGGAGAGGAAATGGTAAAAGAACAGGCCTGAACAATTAACAAATGAAAGTAAAAAGATAAGATGAATGAATAATGAATAGTGATGGATAAGAGACTGTACATTTAAAAATGTTGATGAAAAATTTAAAAAAAAATTTAAAAAGATAAGCTATTGACATCCAGGTTGTTACACGGCCTGCCCCAAGAGAGCTGCTGTACTTCTTTATAATGTCTTTAGAAGACTGAAAAAGTCCATATTCCTCTCCCAGTTAGTCATATCTCACAGCAGCCATTTCATCAAACTACAAGGAACTACTAGGATATTCTGTCCCAATGCTTGCTTTCTGCCTTCTCTTTTCTCCCAGACTTCTCTCAATTCTACAATGTACAACTAAATCTACTCTACACATCTCAAACTGACAGATATTTGAATTTGCTTTTATCTTATTTCTTCTCCAATGTGTAATTTGTATTATAAACTCGAGAGCAAGGCCTGCACCATCTGGAAGCTTCTCTAACAGCTCTGGATCTAACAGCTTTGAAGACAAGTAAACGTGTTTTAACTAAAGAACTCACACTTCTGCATATTTGTGGTACATGTTGGCAATCTTAATAAAGGTATGTACTGACTGGGTTTTCTATTTCAGCTGGAGACTCTAATTTGCTGTTCATCAATGTTATTCTTTCTGCTTTTATGATTTTACTTGAGCTAGGTTTTACAATTAGATTAGAACTACAGAAAAAACAATTGCTATCAACCTGCCTTCCATTGAGGATCTGTATACTGTACGAATCAAAAAGAGGGCTGTGAAAATATTTACAGACCCCTCACATCCTGTTTCAGCTCCTACCCTCAAAATGACACTATATAGCACTGCACACCAGAACAACTAGACACAAGAACAGTTTTTTTCCTGAACGCCATCACTCTGCTAAACAAATAATTCCCTCAACACTGTCAAACTATTTCCTAAATCTGCACTACTATTAATCTTCTCATCGTTCCCATCATCGACCTCCTTCCACTTATGACTGTATGATTGTAACTTCGTTGCTTGTATCCTTACAATTTATATTGATACTGTTTCCTGATTGCCTATTTGTACCCTATGACTATCATTAAGTGTTGTACCTTATGATTCTTGATGAAGGTATCTTTCCTTTTATGTACATTGAGAGCATATACATCAAGACAAATTCCTTGTGTGTCCAATAAAAATTCTATTCTGTTCTGTTCTGTTCTATTCTATTCTACCCTACCCTACCCTATCCTCACAACAGCCTTTAGTAGCATAGAAAAGCAAGACAGATATTTAGAACAAAACAACAAAAGGTAGGGGTTTTTTTTCCCATTGAGGTCCTCAGGTAACTGAATTTTGCAACCAGTAACTCCACTATACCCATGCACAGTATCATGGTCTTGGCAATTAAAATTCAATGGGCCATCTTCTGAAGTATTTAACATCACAAAGGAAGAACTGGGTTCAGATTCACTCTTGACTATTTAGGGAAGATTTGCATGGAAGGCTATACATCCTTAATGAGCAAGTTGGACAGACCATAATGAACGTGTGTTTTATGACTTCCCCCTGCGCTAGACTCAAGCCTCTGAAACTTGATTAGTTTGTATTCCCCGAGCTCAGTGTTTTTCCAACAGTAATTTCTGGTTATAACTGCTTGTGTGGACATTTTTTGGAGCCCAAGAAGCAGCAAAACAGAATTGCCTGACATAGACCTGTTACTGATTCACATTAAACACAAATAAGTCCCATGGGAATTTACAGGCTGCTGAGACCCTGTCCCGAGAGCTTGAAACAGTGCCAGAACTGTAAATACCACCAAGACATTAATGAATTATACTAGTGTAAATCACGACCCATCAATCCACCAGGAAGAGAAAACCAATCTAGCATGTTCTGTGGCTTGTTGGGCATCAAGTGGATGTTAGGGTGAAAAGATAGTAGAGAAGGACAACAAAACTTGAAGTGTGTCAAGTCTCTTTTCGGGTTCATACGTGTGTGTGTGTATATATATATATATATATATACCCTGTATTTTTTGGAGTATAAGACACAACTTAGTTTTTTGGGAGGAAAATACGAAAAAACAACCTGCCTACTAGGTATTCATCTGTCTAGCATCCTTAGTCTGGTCAGCTTCAGCACATTAGTTTGCTGGTTTTTTTATCCCCTGCTTGGGGATAAAAAAGAGCTTCTAAGGCACAGCTGAGAGAAAGCAGCAATGAGAAAAGCAGGCAAAGCACGGAGAGATCGCTTCCCTCGGCTAGCGCCTAGTTAGGGCTGAAAAAAAGCTTCTAAAGAACAGCTGAGAGTCGGAGCAAAGCATGGAGATCACTTCACTCACTAGCGTCACTCACTAGCACCTCATGACTAGCACCTCGTTAAAGCACAGGGGAGAGTCAACTCATGACTAGCACCTCATTAAAGCACAGCGGAGAGTCGAGGGAGCAGGCAAAGCTGAAGAAGATAGCTTCACTCGCTAGTGCCTCGTTAGGGCTGAAAAAAAGCTTTGAAAAAGCTACATTCGGAGTATAAGATGCACCAGCCTCTTTTAGGGGGGAAAAAGGTGCGTCTTATACTTTGAAAAATACTGCATACAGTGGTTGTGACCTATTGGGTTGGGATATTTGTTGGAAAAATCAGGTTGCTAAGGCATTTGTTCAAAAATCAATACAAAGGATGCTTTCTTCAATGTGTGTGTGTGTGTGTGTATGTAAAGGTTCCCCTCGCGCATATGTGCTAATCGTTCCCGACTCTAGGGGGCGGTACTCATCTCCGTTTCAGAGCTGAAGAGCCAGCACTGTCCCAAGACGTCTCCGTGGTCATGTGGCCGGCATGACTAAACGTCAAAGGCGCACGGAATGCTGTTACCTTCCCACCAAAGGTGGTCCCTTGCATTTTTTATGTGCTTTCAAACTGCTAGGTTGGCAGAAGCTGGGACAAGTAACGAGAGCTCAACCCGTTACGTGGCACTAGGGAACCGCTGAATTGCCGACCTTTCAATCAACAAGCTCAGCATCTTAGCCAGCCACTAAGCCACCACATCCCTATTTTATATATATACATATACATATACATACATACATACATACATATATATTTATTGCAGATAATGCAGAGAAAATATATTCTTGTATCCACAGAAAGATGAACACATCCATTGTTATCAATCCAACATTGTGGCATTCAATCCCATGATCAAGAGCCTATTAGAACGCCACATTTTTAGAGCCCTCTGAAACTATGAAGGAAATCCACTCTCTCAGATGAATCAAGTGTGAAAAGCATCCGTCTATCAAAACTACATGTTCAGATGGAAACCAAGCATCTTCCAGAACAGCTGATGCACAGAAAGTATTTCATAGAAATAGGAACAGCTGTGGCTGAATGCAGTTTAAGCTGACAAGAGTTACACAAACTGGGCACGATCTGCACATCTGGTACAATTTCTAAAAGACGAACCCAGTACATTGTTTAATGTTAGATGCAGAATTCAACTTCCAGTGAATCTGTTTGTATCTGAGGGGGTGAAGAAGTTGTTTTACCCTTTATGAATAAACTGCCACTTAAGAGTCTCAGAAAGCAAACAAAAGAGGCTAGATCAGATTAAATCCTGTCATTATTATAATCTCTAGTTTTAACAAAAGTAAACTGCTTTATCGTAGCTCAGCAATTCATGGGTTGAGTACACCCATTGTGGTTTGTTTGGTTTGGTCTTACCATAAAGTGCAACAAACCCCACCCCACCCTTCAATTATAGTTCCTTCCACATGTAAAACAAGCCACAGTTTAGCTCTGTGTGATCCATGTAATAGCAGTTTGATTTGGACTTCCCAAATGTGATATGAACCTAGCTTCCGATTTGTCAATGCTTAGCATTGGTGTTGAGACCTTGTCCAATGCAAACCTGTTAAGTAAATCGTAACTTCGACATGCTACAGAACCGGCCAGTGAAAACTGGTAAGTCTTTCATTTGGCCAGGAGGAATTATGGAAAGGCCCTCTTAATTATTACTCTGATGACAATGCCTCTCTTTTCCTTCTGACCACACCTTTCCTGGCTTGTAGCAAGTCACAGCAGCAGCAAGTTCTCCTGGTTTTCCCAGCAATGCCCAGAATTGAGTTACAAAGCATTAAGGCGGCAGAGAAAAAGTACTCTCTGTGACAATTTTTTCCAGCAGTCCTTACCGTCTGACTGATTGCTACACACAGCACAATGCCTTCCACCGAGGACAGAAAAAAGAAAAGAAAAGAAAAGAAACGGCATTCAAGTTGCCCTTCACAGATTCCAGGTGTTTGGTTGTTATTTATTCCTCCGAGTTGCAAGTCATTCCAGGATGTCACAGCCAAATGAGTCACTGCAGACTTACCTCCAGGCAGTCATTAAAAAGGAACAGGGTGACCTGCTCCCCTCTGTCACAGAGGTCGTCCCCAAGTGCAACCGTTTCCAGGCGCTGAATTAGACAGCGGTGAGACGACAAGAGGTTAGCCTATTGGGCATAGGAGAAGCTCATTAAAAAAGAGAAGTTGGGCGGTTGCTGCATCACCAAGAAATAATGATAAAAAGTAGAGAATCTTTCCCTTATCACAGGGCACACAAATTGTTATTGCAGCGCAGCGCACCTAATACACGGAATAACGTTTCATTGTTAGGAAAGGAATGTATTGGATTTCTCAGGATTTGGACCCCAGGGGTGGGGCTGGAAAATGCTCCAGGATGGGGGCTCCCCTCCTTTCTCCCTAAAGTGAGAGAACAGGAAGAGTTGGAGTGGGAGATTTAATAGAATTGGTAGGTCTGACATGTCCAGAGATTACAGATAATGGTGGAAAAAGCAGACTTTAATGGTTACCTGAGTCAAACCGGCGAACAATGAGCAGGCTAAGATTCCTGCAGGCTCACTGGACCATTTTGCTGATTGACCGATAAAGTTACCCATGTTTGTTCTAGGCTAAATGTTCTACAACAGAAACTCACATGGTGAGCAAGAGATCTTATATTATCTAGGACAGTGATGGCGAACCTATGGCAAGTGTGCCAGAATTGGCACATAGAGCCATGTCTCCGGGCACGGCAGCCATCGCCCGTTGCTCTTCCGGGTTCTGGCGCACACGTGTGTACTGCCCGGCTGGTCTTCGCGCGCATCAGAGCGCCAGAAACCAGAAGCTCAGCTTCCTGGTGTGCGCATGCACATTCTATCTTCCGGTTTCTGGCACACACATGCACAGCAGCCAACTAGTCTCCACGTGCGCAACCGCGGCCCAAAACCAGGTGACCGGCATGCATACACACACTGGAAACCAGAAGCTCTGCTTCCCAGCACGCACATGAGCGCTGGGGAACTGTTCTTCCGGTTTCTGGCACTCCTGCCTGCGCACGCCAGGAAGCTACTCTTCAGGTCTACGGTGCTCACACACACGCTCTCTCTCTCTCTCTCACACACACACACACACACAAAGGCATGCTCCTGTTTTGGCACTCGGTGCTGAAAAGTTTCGCCAACACTGATTTTTTTACCATAATGAACCTGAGATTATTTGCAGCTTGAGTTTGGACCCAAGCCTTTCTTGACTTCTTTGGGCAGCCAGGTAGAATAAGCTGTTGGCAATCAGAAAAATGTTAATATTTGTTTGAAGGAGGAGTAATGCCACTTCCTCCCTTAAGAGGAAATTGAAGCAGCTTTCCTGGATCCAGCAGTTTTAAGGGAAGGCTCTTGAGAAAATGGTGGCCACTCAAGACAAGAGAATCCTAGAGAAAATCTTGCAATCAGATATGGGATTGGGTTGGCATTGGCCACTATGTTGGCAAGCTTTATTGAAAAGGCAACACCTTTGCTTTGATGCCATTGAATACCATATCTTCCTCACTTGTGTGAAAGTTGGAAACACTATTCTGCAATAGTGATTCTGCCCCTACCTGAGTAGGCAATTTTGGAATGTCACTATGGAGCAACAGATGTCAAGGCCTTGGTTACCCAAGAGTTTGGTGATCTCCCCTATGCTAATCAAGCCACTGAGGTACATCAGTAGAAGATGAATTGACTTCAGAATGCCGATGAAACTCAGCTGTATATTATTACCCGGGTCATGCTGAAGATGTATTGTATCCTGCTCTATAATCAATCTGATTCCACAGAAAGCTTGAATCAGCATCTGACAGCTGTTACGGTATATTGTCTGAATGGAAAAATAAGCTTAGATTTAATCCCTCCAAGACTGAGCTATTATACCTTAGTCAACCTCTAAGAATATTGCTCCCGGTTGGGTTTTCTTTGCAGGACTCCAGAGTATGACAAAGTATGGCTCCTCCTGACCCATGCACACACTACTTAAAAGACCTGAAAGCCATGAGGAGTCTTTCCCCAGCTTTGGAAGTTGCCTACTTAAAAGCCTACCTGGACCTAGACATTCTAGGGTTAAGTTATTCACGTCTCGATAACTGTCAGCTAAACTATTATACTCTGCCCTACTTGGGGAAGGCTTTGGAGATGGACCAAAATCTACATCTTATCTAGAATGTGACAATAAGATTGTTACCGTGTTTCCCCGAAAATAAACCCTTCCCTGAAAATAAGCCCTCCCCTCGGGCCTGTTCCTGCAGGATAAAAACTGTCCTAAAGTTGCTGCATTGGCTACTGATAGACCTTTGACTCAATTCAAAAGGCTAGTAATGACCTACAAAAATTTCAGAGAGCAAAGGACTGAATTTCCTCAAGTACCTTTGTCGAACCCGAATTTGACATATGTGTAGCCATTTTATTTAGCTCTGTATTATACTCATTTGTTCTTTTTCTTTCTCTTTCCTATATAAGGCGGTTTTTCGGGCTCGCCACATTCTTAAGGTGTGGGGGGAAAAGGAGTGAATAGATAGTGAGGATTGTTTTGCCTAGGTGACTTTCTTTCCCGTGGGAACAGAGGCTGCTCCTGGTGTGAATGAAAGGTGGAGTTTGAAGACACCGGGAAATGTGGATTGAGTGTTTATCAGAGAATGTGACTTTTGAGGGATGTTTCCAACTTACAATATTATGTGGTGTAATTCCAGTTTGTGTCAGATCCGGAATTACAACAGTCTTTGCCAATTTGATGCCTACCTTTTGGAAGGTAGACTTTTGCCTATTTCTTTTTGAAATAGTGGTGTCTCTGGACCATACCGAACCTCCTCCCATCAATGCCATCTGGAGATAAGTTCAGTTGTTTTGGGAAGTGTATCCTCCCAAACAGCAGCATTTGAGGAATACTGGCCATAGCCCGCTCTGGGGCCAGACAAGAGGTTTGTTTGTTAGTGTTTCCACATTCCTCTCGCCCCTTCTGTTCAACATCTATATGAAGCCGTTGGGTAAGATCATCAGTGGCTTTGGGGTGAGATACCAGCTGTACGCTGATGATACTCAGCTGTACTTTTCCACCCCGGGCCACCCCAATGAAGCTGTTGAAGTGCTGTCCCGGTGTTTGGAAGCCGTACGGGTCTGGATGGGGAGAAACAGGCTCAAGCTTAATCCCTCCAAGACGGAGTGGCTGTGGATGCCGGCACCCCGATTCAGTCAGCTGCAGCCGCACTGATTGTTGGAGGCGAGTTATTGGCCCCAAAGGATAGGGTGCGCAACTTAGGTGTTCTCCTGGATGAGCGGCTGTCGTTTGAAGATCATTTGACGGCCGTCTCCAGGAGGGCCTTCCACCAGGTTCGGCAGTTGCGCCCCTTCCTTGATCGGGATGCCTTGTGCACAGTCACTCATGCACTCGTTACCTCTCGCTTGGATTATTGTAATGCTCTCTACATGGGGCTCCCCTTGAGGTGCACCCGGAGGCTTCAGTTAGTCCAGAATGCAGCTGCGCAGGTGATAGAGGGAGCTTCGCGTAGCTCCCGTGTAACACCGCTCCTGCGCAGACTGCACTGGCTACCTGTGGCCTTTCGGGTGCACTTTAAGGTTTTGGTCACTACCTTTAAAGCGCTCCATGGCTTAGGGCCTGGGTACTTACGGGACCGCCTGCTGTTACCTCATGCCTCCCACCGACCCGTACGCTCTCACAGAGAGGGACTTCTCAGGGTGCCGTCCGCCAAGCAATGTCGGCTGGGGGGCCCCCGGGGAAGATCCTTCTGTGGGGCTCCCACCCTCTGGAACGAACTTCCCCCGGGTTTACGCCAAATACCTGACCTTCGGACCTTCCGCCGCGAATTGAAAACACATCTATTTATTCGCGCGGGGCTGGCTTAAATTTTATTGGTTTTAAATTTTTATTAATTTTAAGGGTTTTTTAGTTTTACATATTTTAAAGTTTTTAGGCCAACTATATAATAAGTTTTTTAATCTGTATTTTAATTGTATATTGTAACATCTGTTTTACCTTGGCTGTACACCGCCCTGAGTCCTTCGGGAGAAGGGCGGTATAAAAATCGAATAAATAGTAATAATAATAATAATAATAATAATAATAATAATAATAATAATAATAATAATAATACAATTTTGCATATCCATAGCACTGGGTAGTGGCAATGCGGAAGATCACTGTTATTTTGAGGAGTTTAATGGCATAAGTTTGATTTCCTCTTCATGCTAAGAAAAGTCTAGAAGTTAAGCTAAGCTAACCTGCTGCTTTTTTCCACTCTTGCTTGCTGAATAAAATAGAAGGGGGATGGGTGGGAATCTTCACATAAAAACCTCAAGTTTTCAATTGTCATCCCAGAGTCAGGTGCCACCCAATCAAAGTCAGGCCTTGCAGACTCTTGACCGTAGCAGGGCCATGAAGTCATGGTGCCAGGTTTTGATAAACATCTTGAGGTTATGGTTGATTTTGTGGGAAGCTTTTATATACAAAACCTAGCATTGGGTACTGTGGAACCTGGCTGCCTTAAGGATACCTCTAATGTCATTATTAGCATACTCCCCATAGCTTATAAGCGATTTGGGTACTATCTTGCTTGAATTGTTATGTTTTTAAATCTGTTTCCTTAAAACTTAAAATCCCTTTATTTACTGTTGTGCTTCTTGTCTCTGGATCCAAAAGAACCAATTGCCTGGACACCTGATCCCTCCCGACGCTTGGCAAAACACACTGGCAAAACAGTACATCCCACAACCACCATAGCAACCATTGTGGGCGTCCACTATTTTTTCTCAACATTCCAAATTTGGAATCATGTACCTCTTTTACTCTCCATTTTGCTCAAATTCACCATTGCATTTTTAAAACTGCACTATAATGAAGCACTAAACCATTACTTACTGGGCAACCATCTACTTCATAAACAACATCAAAAATCTGTCTTTGACCTTCGGTCTTCCTTTTGTCTTCATTAATGTGTCTGGAAGAGAAAAAAAGAAAGTTTGGGAAAATGTTGGTGAAAAATGTGGGACAAATATAAATGCAGAAAGCAACAGGCCCCAACCCAAACTTGAGAAACTCTTTAAGCTGATAATGGAAAAATATTTAAGTTCCCTGGCTGCTCTCTCTTTTCTATTTTAAAATATGAGATTCAACAGAGTCTTCCAAGATTAATTTGAGTGATTTCATTCACTGTTTATTCTTCAGCTTTCACTCCTTCAAGTTATACAGAAAACATACCCTAGCATCTTAAGAAATGATATTCTCCTCACGACTAACCGGGATACTTTTATGAAATAAAGTATCTCTCATTACCCTAAAGGGTAGAGATTAGAAATTGTGAGTTTCCAGGAAAACTTAAGGTGGTCCTTATCTTCAACCGGACTCTTAAGATTTAGCTGAACCAGTTAGCAGCTATTCACAAATATCAAAATGATAGCCACCTACAGCTTCTAAGATATAAGGAAGGATTTATCGGTGCACAGAGCTTGCTGACGCATTCCATATAGCTTATTAGCCAATGAACTCAATGCATATTCCTTCCAAGGTAATTTATAAGGGTATGCGCAAAATAAAAACCAAACAAATTGAGGTTTGATGCCATCAAGTATTGAAAGTCCTATAAAACCATTGCACGTTGGGTTTAGTTAAGCAAAAACAAAATCCAGAAAAAAAACAGGTTCTTCTGTCTTTCAGTTCAACACAAACTCTGATAGGACCTTGGGGTGATTTTTCAAGGTGAATAGGAAAAATCATGTGCCTCGAATCCCTATTTGACTTCTCTGCTGGTCTAGCCACTTCCAATCTTCTAAGACAGGAGTCCCCAACCTCTGGGCCGCATCCCATTCGGAACCAGGACGTGAAAGCTGTGGGCAAGCACATGTGCCCATGCAGCTCCACTTGTGTGATCAGCTCAATGTTGTGCGAATGGCAGGCAGTGCAGGCCTGCCGCTTGTGCAAATGGAGCTTCGTACGCAAGGCTGCTGCTCATGCAGAACCATCCCCTCGCCGCCACCACCACCACCACTGCCGATCCAGAAAGCTGGAAAGGTTAGGGAATGGCATTCTAAGAACTCTCCCATCCACCCCCTCTCTTTTCCACTCAGCCAATGTGCATCCATTCCTTCCTGCAATGGCCCAAGCACAGCATATCCCACCAGCTTACTCATCTTCTCTCCCCTCCTTCCCATGGCTGCCCAAATGTCTGCATACATCATCACCAAGGAAACTTCCCGGTCTCGGCTTTCTTTTCTTATGACTGCCCTCCCTCCTCCCCGGCTTGACATTTCTGCCTTCTGTTCTCCAGTTCATATTCAAAACAAACTAACCCCAATATTTTGATGCAGGAACCCAACCCCTCACTCAAAGTCCTATGTGTTGTGGTCTGCCAGCAGCCTGCAGAACTGGCAGCGGAGTCGGATAGTGATGAGGCTGTGGAAGAACAGGGGCCAGTCGTGGAGGCTGGGGAAGGCCCGGATGAGGGCTCTGCATCAGAGGCAGAGGTGGGGCCAGGGCCATCTGGGAGCGATCTGGGGACTCCGGAGCCTCCAGAGACTGACAGTAGTGAGGCAGAGGAACAGGAGGAGCCTGTTCCCTAGTGCATGCATGAGAAGAGCTGCCAGAAGGCAAGAACAGCTAAAGCAAAGAGGACAACTCAGGAGTAGGACCAAGAGATGATTGGCCCCTCCCATAAGGCTTAAAAGACCAGCAACAACTCTTGGGCTCTTTGTAGGAAAGCAACATTGTACAATTGTTTCTTGCCTTGCTGCATTTACGGTAAGTGGGAGAGGCAGATATGGCGGAGGGGGGGGCGTATAGAGTGTGGGGAGCACGTGCTCGATGTTTGAAAGCGATCACGTGCTCCAGCCCCTCAGTCCCTACCCGTTCCTCGGGCGGCCATGATCCTCAGAGCCTGGATCTTCGGTTGATGTTATGTAATGCCCGGTCCGTGGCAAATAAAGCCCCCTTGATTTGCGATCTTATTCAGGGGGAGTCCGCGGACCTTATGGGCATTACGGAGACCTGGTTGGGCCCAGAGGGGGGGGTTCCCCTCGTTGAACTGTGCCCTCCAGGTTTCCGAGCATTTCATCAGCCGAGGGCCCAGGGTAGGGGTGGAGGGGTGGCGGTTGTTATTAAGGAAGATCTAGAGCCGAGGGAGGCCATTGTTCCTCAGATTGCCGGCTGTGAATCCCTCTATGTGAGGTGGGGCCATAGGAATCAGTTGGGCTTGTTGATCGCGTACCTGGCTCCTTGCTGCGTGACCACAGCCCTGCCCGAACTGCTGGAGTTATTTGCCACTGTGGCAGTTGAGACCCCCAGACTTATAGTTATGGGGGATTTCAACTTGCCATCAGCTGGCTTATTATCGACTGCAGCTCGGGAGTTCCAGGCTTCCTTGACGGCCTTGGACCTGATTCGAGTAAATGATGGCCCTACGCACATGGGGGGAGGCACGCTGGATCTGATTTATATCTCTGGTCAGTGGTTAAATGATCTGATATTAGATGATTTAGTAATAGAACCAATGTCATGGTCCGATCATTTTCTCCTTCGCCTAGACTTCCGAACCGCCACCCACCATCGCAGGGAGACGGAACCTACACGTTGGTTCCGTCCCAGGCGCCTGATGGACCCTGAGAGGTTCCTGACAGAGCTTGGGCCATTCCCTGAGGATCTGGCCCACGGCACGACTGAGGAACTAGTTGCGGCCTGGGAACAGGCCGCGGCTGGGGCCTTGGACCGTGTCGTGCCTTTGTGGCCTCTGACCCGGCGCAGATCTCGTCCAGCCCCTTGGTTCTCCGAGGGGCTGAGGGAGATGAAACGCCGGAGAAGACGCCTAGAGAGCACCAGGAGGTCCAGTCGTTCCGAAGCTGATCGGACACTAGTTAGGTCCTATTCTAGGACCTACCTAGTGGCAATGAGAGAGGCGAGGCGTTCTTACGCCTCCACCCTCATTGCGTCGGCAGATAACCGCCCGGCCGCCCTGTTTCGGGTGACCCGCTCCCTCCTTCATCAGGAGGTGCAGGATGACCCTTTGCAGGGACGTGCCGAGGAGTTTAGTGGTTATCTATATGACAAAATCGCTCAGCTCCGGGATGGTCTGGACCGAAATTGGGATGATCCAAGCGAGGGAGAGGAGGCACGTCTTGTTGAGTCTGTTTGGGATGAATTTGACCCTGTGGCTCCCGAGGACGTGGACAGGTTGTTGGGGAGGCTTCACGCCACTACATGTTTACTGGACCCGTGTCCTTCCTGGCTGGTGCTGGCCACTCAGGAGGTGACACGAGGCTGGCTCCAGAGGATTATAAATGCTTCTTTGTTGGAAGGGGTTTTCCCTGCCGCCTTGAAAGAGGCGGTGGTGAGACCCTTCCTCAAGAAGCCCTCTTTGGACCCGGCTATTTTGGGAAACTATCGTCCAGTCTCGCTTTGTTGCGAAGGTTGTAGAGAGTGCTGTGGCGCGACAGCTACCCCAATACCTGGATGAATCCGTCTATCTAGACCCGTTCCAGTCCGGCTTCCGACCCGGTTACAGCACAGAGACAGCTTTGGTCGCATCGGTGGATGATCTCTGGAGGGACAGGGACAGGGGTTATTCCTCTGCCCTGGTCCTATTAGACCTCTCAGCGGCTTTTGATACCATCGACCATGGTATCTTGCTGCGCCGGCTGGGGGGATTGGGAGTGGGAGGCACCGTTCATCGGTGGTTCTCCTCCTATCTCTCCGACCGGTCGCAGACGGTGTTGACAGGGGGGCAGAGGTCGACCGCGAGGGGCCTCACTTGTGGGGTGCCGCAGGGGTCGATTCTCTCGCCCCTTCTGTTCAATATCTATATGAAGCCGTTGGGTGAGATCATCAGTGGCTTCGGGGTGAGGTACCATCAGTACGCTGATGATACTCAGCTGTACTTCTCCACCCCAGGCCACCCCAATGAAGTTGTTGAAGTGCTGTCCCGGTGTTTGGAAGCCGTACGGGTCTGGATGGGGAGAAACAGGCTCAAGCTCAATCCCTCCAAGACGGAGTGGCTGTGGATGCCGGCATCTCGAGTTGGAGGCGAGTTATTGGCCCCAAAGGATAGGGTGCGCAACTTAGGTGTCCTCCTGGATGAGCGGCTGTCGTTTGAAGACCATTTGACGGCCGTCTCCAGGGGGGCCTTCCACCAGGTCCGCCTGGTTTGGCAGTTGCGCCCCTTCCTTGATCGGGATGCCTTGTGCACAGTCACTCACGCACTCGTTACCTCTCGCTTGGATTATTGTAATGCTCTCTACATGGGGCTCCCCTTGAGGTGCACTCGAAGGCTTCAGTTAGTCCAGAATGCAGCTGCGCGGGTGATAGAGGGAGCTTCGCGTAGCTCCCGTGTAACACCGCTCCTGCGCAGACTGCACTGGCTACCTGTGGCCTTTCGGGTGCACTTTAAGGTTTTGGTTATGACCTTTAAAGCGCTCCATGGCTTAGGGCCTGGGTACTTACGGGACCGCCTGCTGTTACCACATGCCTCCCACCGACCGTGCGCTCTCACAGAGGGACTTCTCAGGTGCCGTCCGCCAAGTAATGTCAGCTGGCGGCCCCAGGAAGGTCCTTCTCTGTGGGGCTCCACTCTGGAGCGAACTTCCCCGGGTTTCGCCAAATACCTGACCTTGGACCTTTCGCGCGAACTGAAGACACATCTTTTCATTCGCGCGGGGCTGGCTTAAATTTTATTGATTTTATAATTTTTATTATTAATTTTAAATGGGGTTTTAGTTTTCTATACATTTTAAATTTTTAGGCTAATTATAATAAGTTTTTTAATCTTGCATTTTATACTGTATATTGTCTTGTCTGTTTTTATTTTGCCTGTACACTGCCCTGAGTCCTTCGGGAGAAGGGCAGTATAAAAATCAAATAAATAAATAAATAAATAAATTTATTTCTTGTTGGCGTCTTCTGCTTTTGAACTTTTGCCAAGAAAAGCCTTTGGCAATTTGCCTAATTAGACCAAGGTTGGTGATAAGACTGAAGAATTGTGTTATGAAGAATTTGTTTTGATTTAGTTTGCACTATGCTGAGAATGAGTTCTCAGCTGTTCTAATAAAGTCTGTTTGTTTTTGAATTGATTGCGTCTACTACTACCTACTTGAGCCTGGCTCACAACACTACGTTCTGCACACAGAATGGTTTGGACCCAGAATGTTTTGAACATCGCTAATCGTATGTTATATTAATTTTGAGACTAGTATCAACTAGTCATCTGTCTTACGTCATGACTTCCTTTAATGACTCAATAGCGCTCTCTAGGGTGGTCTTGTCAGGATTGTCTTCTGCGGTGTGTTTCTTGAGGTCTGCAACAAGGAAAGATTGAAACAGAGCAACTGTGCATAACAACATTCCACAGAATACCCTAAAAAAGTGGACATTTCTGAGAGTCTGTCGCTACAGAAATCTCTGTACCCGAATTCAAGAGTTTAGCAATTGAAATTAGCTTGCTGGTGAGACAGAAATCTTAAAACCATAGTTGTTCAACTATTGACTTTGAAGGCACACTTACTTTCCTAAATGGAAGAAAATTGAAATATTTACCAAATGCAATTTGATCTCACTCCTAATGGGGGGGAGGGGGACACCTTGAGCATGGGACCACAACAAAAACTATATCGAACCTACCGTATTTTTCAGAGTATAAGACACACCAGAGTATAAGATGCACCTTAGTTTTTGGGGAGGAAAATAAGAAAAAAGCTGATTGGCAGGTAGATTAGCCTCCCGGAATACCCCCAATCAGCTGTTCCCAGAGGTGAATTTTAGCAACAGTTTCCTTGGTTGTGAACTCTGTGGCTTGCTTCTTTCGGCTTTTTTTTTTTCCTGCCTCTGAAACTCTGTTTCAGAAAAAACATTTTTCTGCCTTTGAAAATCTCCAAAATAGAACTTTAGAAAAAAAGCCTCTGAAGCTCTGTTTAGGAGCTTCTTTTCTGAAGCTCTATTTGGGGGCTTTTTTTCTGAAGCTCCATGAAGCTCCATTTGGGGCTTTTTCTCTAAGCTCTGTGAAGCTCTGTTTGGGGCTTTTTTTCTGCAGCTCCATTTCTGATGCTTTTTTCAGCCTCTGAAACTTCCGTTTGAGAAGCTGGGCAGGGCTACATTTGGAGTATAAGACACACCCAGATTTTCACCTTCTTTTTTGGGGGAAAAAGGTGCGTCTTATACTCCGAAAAATACAATACTTCTTTTACCTCAAAACTCCTGAAGTGAACTTTAGTTGTTCTCTCCTATCTATTGCATAGGATTATTATAAGAAAAAATAGAAATTGGGGAGTTATCAGTCACATGGAATATGTAAAGAAACAGGGAAGACCACAACACAACACAACACTGAGGATGAGTGTACAATTGCAGGTTAAAAGTCCAGGAGACCTGAGGGGAAGAGAAGACAGAGACAAAGCAGGACATTCACAGCATGATGTTCCATTGAGCAATAGGCCGGCACTTTCTAGAATAAAAAAAAATCCTGTTTTTTACATGTACTTCTGAAAGTTTAAATGAACTAATTTTTACCATCATTTCTCTCTTGCAATTAAATATTCTTCCACGTGTTTTTAAAGTCAGTTTTAATGAGCAATTATGGGTCTTCACATTAAGCACATTCTTTTTATAACTAAGCCAGACTGCATTACTTTAAAACAGGGGTTTCTAACCTTGGCAACTTGAAGTCTCGTGGACTTCAAATTGCCAAGGTTGGAGACCTCTGCTTTAAAATATATACTCTGATGCAAGTTAGGCCTAAAAGGTTATACCTGACTTAAGCTAGCAATGGATTGAAGTGGCTTCTGGGTTTCTTTCTCTTTATATAACTTTTAATGTTTTATCAATGTATAAAATATAAAGAAAAATAAAAGCAAGAAATTAAGAGAAACAAAAAGAAAAGGGGAAAGAAAATATGAGGTACAAGGGAAGAAAGAAAAAAAAGGTACTGACTTCCGACTCTCTATAGCACAATGCAAGCTAACATTACAACTTCAACTTTTTACTTTTACACATTAACATATAACTAACCATTTCTGTAACAATGAATCCATCTAATTGACAAAACCAAAGGCAATATTTCTTTTCTTTTTTTTACAAGCACAAAATCCAGAATTGATATCCAAATAAAAAACATAAATATATATTCCCCTTTTTGAATAGAACAAGCTATTTAACCATTACTGCTTTATCTTCCTTGCTGTAGAAATATGTGTTTCTTGATGACAAACACATAGCTTCAGGGCTCGCATACTAAAAGAACATCTCTTGTAGCAATTAAGTTACGTGCTGTTATCTATCTTAATTATGGTTCATAGACCTTACAATTAAATTAATACTGAAAATAAACATCAATTAAAACAGATTATTTACAAACACAATAAATGTCATATACCTGCCATCTATAAAAGATATTTTCTAGTTCATTTCTTAAGGGAGTTCACAGACCCAATTGGACTTACCCAGCGAAAATTACACCCCAAGCATTCATTCATTCATTCATTCGATTTATATCGAAGCCCACCTCAATGACTCTGGGTGGCTTACAAACAATAAAAAACCCAATATCAAAGGAATTAAAACAATAACTCCCCACCCACTGCTGACAACACACAAGTCACTTGATGGGCTCTATAGCACTTTGGGTTCCTCAGGCCTGTTGGCAAAACCAGGTCTTCAGGGCCTTGCAAAGTGCAGGGATGATGTTCTTAAGGGAACGAGTCACCACAGAGAAGGTCCTCCTTCTGGGTCCTGCCAGATGTGCCTTCTTAGGAGACAGTGTTGTGGTCCGCTAGCAGCCTGCGGAGCTGGCAACCGAGTCAGACAGCAATGAAGCTGAGCATGGGTTAGTCCTGGAGGCTGGGGAAGGCCCAGATGAGGGCTCTGCGTCAGAGGCAGAGGTGGGGCCAGGGCCATCAGGGAGTGATGTGCCGACTTCAGAGCCTCCAGAGGCTGACAGCAGTGAGGCGAAGAACAGGAGGAGCCTGTTCCTAATGCACGCATGAGAAGAGCTGACAGAAGGCAAGAGCAACTCAAGCAAAGAGGGCGACTCGGGAGTAGGGCCAAGAGATGATTGGCCCTTCCCATAAGGCTTAAAAGACCAGCAATGGCGTTTGGGCTCTTTGCCGGAAAATAACGTTGATAGCTTTGACTTGTTGCATTTGTGTTGTATCGGTGTCTTCTGAACTTTTGCCAAGAAAGGCTTTTGGCAGTTTGCCTAATTGGACCAAGGTTGATGATAGGACTGAGGAATTTGTGTTGGGAGGAATTTGCTTTAATTTTTTTTTTGTTTTGTTTACATTTATACCCCGCCCTTCTCCGAAGACTCAGGGCGGCTTACAATGTATAAGGCAATTTAGTTGAACTATGCTGAGAATGAAGTAATTCTCAGCTGTTCGAATAAAGTTTGTTTGTTTTTACACTGACTGAGTTTCCTACTATCTACTTGGGCCTGGGTCACAACAGACGGGACTCATTACATTCCCTGCCTTCCCACTCTGGTAGGTTGGGTAGATGTAACCGGGAAGCAATGGTCCTTCAGATAACCAGATTTGATTTGATTCTACAAATGCTAACTAATTACTTTGACCCCTAGACAAACCAGCTTTTGAACATACCATTTAGAAGAAGCGCAACACTGGGCAGTCTCTGTACTGGCCGGATAAGGAGTTCTGCCAAACTCTGGCGACCACATTCTGGCTTAGCTTGATTTATCTATTGTAAAAGAAGTTGTAGCATTATTTCTAGAAAGTAACCAATTTTTCTTTAAAACAAAACAAAACAAAACTCTGCAGTGTCAGTGGTTCCCACGCTTATACGCCACTGAGGTTTTTTTTAAAAAAATGTAAGTTTGACATATTACATAGGTTGTTAATTGCTTATCTGGAAACCTTGCTGGAAGGTATTTACTAAATTATTATGTAAAAATGATTAAATCGGTCGTTTGAAAGCCACGTCTTTCTTCACTGCTAATTTTATTTCTCATTCCCCATTAATTATTTGAGTAGTAGGGGCTCTCTCTTTTATTACACTGCATTCAAAAGGAAAAAAAAATCCTAAATAGCTTTCATCTCTCCGATGTTGGCAAGAAATAATAAAGCAAACAGAAAACTTTTTTAAAAAACTGATCCAGAAGTCCAGACCAATAGTAAGAGACCATTTTGAGTCTACACCAGTTGCATGAAAACAAGATGGGAAAAATAGTGGTTATATAATGTAGCGAGGATCCAAATATGACTATATAACGAAGTTGTTCTGCATATAAAAGGTTGAGAAATTGAGAAATTTCTTTCCAGCTTAATAGCCTCGGAGTTCATCCATTTTTACCTCCCCCTGGACTGGTTTCTGATGTACGCATAGGAAAAGATTAGCTTTGCAGGACTTATTCTGCTGGGCCTATTAAGTTGAGTCATGTGAAAAACACGAAAAAAAAGGAATAGTAAAAAGTAAAATGAAGACTTGGAGTGGAGCTAATTGTCTCTTGATGACCAAGATCGCCTGAGGATAACTGGTGTTTACAAGTAGCGATTACATTAATACCAATGAGACTGTAAACTCCCGACAGGGAAAAAAAATATCGTCTGCCTCCTTGGTCTTTCTTGCCAGTCTAGCTTACGCCCCTTTAAAACACATTAGGATCAGGTGTTATTTATATTTTACCCAAAAGTAAAGTACATAGTGCTATTCCGTCAACCTATTCTGGATCCCAAAGCTGCACCTTTTTCCCCCTATTACTGCCACCAAGACGTTGTTCTAGCACATTTGTGCTTCCACGGTGCTCAAGCCTTAATTGCTTATTTCAGTTTCCAAATTGCACCTTTCAGGAGACGGATCACTGCTTTAGAACCAGCAAATGAATACTTGCCTTTAAGAAAGCATGAAACCTGGGCTTCTGCTTTTCACACTTGGTAATGGTTTCCTTGCTCATTTCAAAGAAGTTCACAAAAGGAGGATATGTTTTCACCAAGTCTTTAGACTGAAAGAATCCCAAAATTTTTATTTACAACATGCATGTGGTTGAAAAATTAAAATAATATCAGTGCTTCGTGGCAAGCAGTTTGAAGTTACTGTTTGCTGAAGGAACTCTATGCTGCTGGTGAAGCTGACCTCTGCTGGTGTTAGTTCGTTAAACCTGCTACTGTAACAAACACCTACACATACAGTGTATTTTACACGTACAGTGTATTTGCAAAGCAAATGCATAAATGCTTATACTTGCCCAAATACTAATAAAAGCACAGGGTCATATTTGCATATTGCCCCTGCCAATAATACCTCTAAACTATTTTGTAGTCTATCCTTACATTATGTAACATCCCAGATCCTTGCAGGTCACTAAACTTTCATTCTCTTTTATTTAAAACTTTTATCTCAAAAGAAATATCAGCAACTGCACAATGATTATTTCACACTTACGATCAAGGCCTTGCCTAAGAATCACACAGTTGCAATCATGCTTCTTTTGGGAAGTGATTTAACGCTACTGAACACAAGTTCATGATTCATAAAAGGGTAAATAGGATGGGTCTATGACAATTCACCCCAACCAATTCGCCCCGGCCATCTCACTACAGAACAAGAGTTACATTAATACCAAAAAAAATAAATAAATGGTGGGATAGAATCATTAAAGAAAGGATGCAAAAGAAGAGACAGAATGAAATGTGAATGGCAAAAATTAAGATAATTTTTATTTATTATAAATGAAATTGTTAGATTGTCCTGCAGAGAGTTGTCCCACAGCGAGTTGGCCGTGATGAGTTGGCTGCGACGAGTTGGCCATGGTGAGTTGGCCGCAGCAAATTGTCCTATCCCCATATAGGACTGCCCCCCGTTCAAACGCTGCCTAATAATACTAATACAAAGAGCAGAGCTACACTGCATTCCCCCAATTCAAGACAAAAGGCTCCTTAACATGACCAAGGGGTAGAAATGAAGAGTCCACTTTAGATACAAAATAACAGCATTTATTCATAGCTGGTGCAAAAACCAAAACTTACATATTTAAGTATAACATCCCCAATGCTTTGGTTTTCAGTCCAGTTTATCATAAGGTCTTCAAGGTCTTCCTAAAATAACAAAGATGGCACTCTATTCATTTGCAACTATCCAAATTCTAAAAAAGCAAGCTGCATTATTGTTTGAACTTCTAAATGAAGTTCCGTTCGATGTGATGCTTGGAAGCAGGAGAGGAGGGAAAGGGGAGAGTAAGAAAAACTTCATTTTTAATCTTTAATCAAGGGAACATCGGGGAGCTCCATCAGTTAAGGATGCCACAAAATAAGAGCACTACCAATACTGCATAATGCTCCAAAACATAATTTAAGGTTTAGAATCATTGGCTATTGGTGCTCAAAGCAAATTGTCAAAATATTAGAAAGTTTATTTATACAAGACTTTGGGGTTGTATGCTGGAGTGTTTCAGGTGTAGGGGTGGGGCTGGAGAATCTCAGGTACAAACAGGCTATAGAAACCATGGGTGATCTTGGGCCAGCCAAAATCTTTCACCTTAATCCACTTTACAGAACTGCTGGAGTAGGGAGAAAGGCAGGAGATGAATTTAACGAAGTGTGATGACACCAGGCCCATTTCCAATTCTGCCCCTTTCTTATTTACTTATGAGATCATGAGGGAATATAAGGGTTTTTCCAGCGCAGCACAAGCAAGGTGTTTTGAGCAAAATAATATTCACAATATTAGACTGTTTTAAAATGAGCAAAATCATTTTCCCAATATAGACAGTTTTAAAATGGCACCACCTTTATCTTAATATGTACATCAAGGATATCCGGAATACTGCCGAAGATTGTTTTGATTTCTTCTGGTGCAAGAATAGGGCCTCCAAGCTGTCCTTCCTTTTCCAATGGGACTTGAAAGACCTGAAGAAGAAGAAAAAAGTAGGTCAGCAATTTTACGAAAGCCATCCAGCCACTAAACGTTCAGCTCTGGATGGAGCCAATAGCTCGGACTCTACCCCAGGATTAGTGTCATTAAACTAATACCAAATTATATGTGGACTATGATAGAACAACTGTATTTACGTACATGCATGCACTGATGTTTTGTGTAGGCTGGTAGGTCAGACAAAACTTGATAAATACTCTCTCCCATCCTTTTTGTTCCTGTGAATCTCTCTGTCTCTCTCTTTCTCTCTCTCTCCCCTGCCCCCTCCCTCTCTCAGAAGATACTGTCCTCTAAATCAGGGGTCTCCAACCTTCCAGATCTCAGGGACTACTAAATTCATAATTTTAAATACAATGGACCATTAATATGATCTGCCTAATAACGGGCTGGATGGACGTGGCAAGGTGGTCATGTGACTTGGTGGGTGTGGAGAATTCAATGTCACTCATGTTGAGGGGAGCCTTGCCGGCCTCTACTTCCTACTCCTCGCCTGCCCCGCCGGGGCACTTTAGGGCCCCAACAGGAAGCAGTTTCTAGAGCTAAGCAGCCACCATGAGAAAGAGTTGGCAAAACAGCTGGCTCAGTTCAAATTGGATCTGACCGAGAAGGAGGCTCAGCAGAAGCACCTCACTGAGGACTACGAGTATAGGCTTTCCAAACAGAGGGAAGACCTGCGGGAGTGCAAGTCCAGGTACCGGCACCTGGAGGCTCAGCGGGCTGAGATGGTCAGCCAGTTCCAGGCCATGATGCAGTCCCACTGGAATGAGGCCCTCCGGCTCTTCGCCACCAGCGGCGCTTCCCTCCAGCCTTCGCCCAAAGCCCCGCCCCAGGAGGCTGAAGCAGACCCCAAGTCGAAATTTCTGCCACCTCTGACCCACAAAAAAAGACCCCGGAGGGAGAGACTCTCTGCAGCAACACAAACGTTCATTGCATGTATCTGTCCCAGGGGCCGTAGTTTCAGGATCCCTGATTTAGTGCAATATAAAACATGCAAATAATTTTTCTGGGGACCACCAAAAATGTCTCACGGACCACCAGTTGATGACTGCTGCTCTAAGTCATAGGTGGACAGGGATCCAAGTAACAGACCCAATGAAATCAAACCTCTGAGGCCTGGAGTAGTAGTTTCGTACCTTCAAAGTAAGAATTTATTAGGAATGCCATATTGGCACAGCTGGTAAAGCCCGACTCTGAAGGATCCGAGGTTTCCCCCACCCAAATCAAAACCCAAAGTTCTTGCCCCCAGTTCACACATCCATCACATGGCCCAATCAGGCTGCCTTTGGTCCACGCCTTCCAACCACCTGGTGGGGATGTCCTTGGCTCCCACGAGAAAGAATATTGTTTTGGCTACAGTTTCCCCCTTACCAGGAGTGAAATCAGCAGGTTCTAAAAGGTTCTGGAGAACCGATAGTGGAAATTTTGAGTAGTTCAGAGAACCAGCAAATACCACCCTCTAGCTGGCCCCAGAGTGGGGTGGAAATATCCTTCCCTGCCACGCCCACAGAACCAGTAGGAAAAATGTTTGAATTTCACCCCTGCCCCTTACTATCTCATCTCCCCCCTCACGTTCCCACAGCTGCAACGGCCCTTGCTGTGGCAGCCCTGAAGATTTCCAAAATGGTTTCAGGGCTGACAATATGCTGGGCTTGGCTTTTAAAGCACAGGTGTAGTTTCATCCCGTATTAAAAATAGACCTCCAGAAAAAGCTGAGACATTCAATCCCCAATATGGGATTTAAGATTTCTGTGCATGAAATTGACAAGCCCAACACAGGGGCACCTCAGGCTAAAAAATTCGTGATGGTGGACCAGTGTTTCCTCAACCTCAGCATCTCTTAAGAAAGGTGGACTTCAACTCCCAGAATTCCCCAGCCAGCTGTGCTTTGATGCCCGCCCATCTCAAAGTTGCTGAGGTTGAGAAACACTCTTGCCAGACAGACCCCACACATCAGCTTCAATTCAAACATGCTGCATGGGGGGCAGGATGCGGATGCTAAAGACTGCTAAGGTAAGCAAGAATCTCAGAAATTATTACCAAATTAAATATATAAATGTATAAATAACAGAAACCAAAGGTTTCTATTTTGATGGTGAAGCTACTCTACTTTAGCAGCTGCCTCAATTAACATGTATGGAAGGATCAGAGTGAGGCTTCTCCCTTCTTCCTCCAAAGCCATCATGCTCACCCCACCCCCACCCCCATTCATTCCAGAACAGCACAGGTGGTGGACCTGGGGCAGTGGTGGGATTCAAAAATGTGGGCATGGCTTGGTAGGCATGGCAGGGGAAGGATACTGTAAAATCCCCATTCCCTCCCCACCCCACTAACCTGCTTTCCAGCTCCGTTCTCCTGTGCAGGGCAACAAAAGAAATTCCAGCCAATCAGCTGGGACTCGGGAGGCAGCAAATAGATCGGGGGCAGAGCCAGCCAGAGATGGTATTTGCAGGTTCTCCAAACTACTCAAAATTTCCGCTACCGGTTTGCCAGAACCGGCTGAATACCACCTCTGACCTGGGGTCAGAGAGGGAAATAAGGAAATTATCTTTCCCTTCTTCCATAATATTTAAGAGGAGATATCTTAAAAGGTTAAATCATGGCAACTGGACCAAAGTTTATTAAAACTGAGACGTTTTGATACTCATCCTGGTAACTTTCAGTCAAAATGAGAATTTGGGTAGGCAGACGATCGTTGGAAAGAACCAACTCTTGCCATACAGACTGCAAGGGGGTTTCTCCCCACAGCGAAATAAAAGTTTATTTCTCACCACAGCGAAATAAAAGTTTAATAAACTGTGGTCCAGTTGCCACGATTTAAGCTTTTAAGATACTTTTGGAATTTTTTGGACTGAATCTTCATTTATGTGATGTAAGAGGAGACTATTCGAATATGCACAAGGAATCATCTCTAACTGGTTGCTGCAGTATCACAGTCTTAATACAAAGACAATGACGAATCCGCATATAGACGAGAGGTCGAACGACTAGCCTTGTGGTGCAACCAAAACAATCTGGAACTGAACATACTCAAAACCGTAGAAATGGTGGTAGACTTTAGGAGAAACCCTTCCATACTTCCACCTCTCACAATACTAGACAACACAGTATCAACAGTAGAAACCTTTAAATTTCTAGGTTCTATCATATCACAAGATCTAAAATGGACAGCTAACATCAAAAACATCATTAAAAAAGGACAACAAAGAATGTTCTTTCTGCGCCAACTCAGTAAGCTCAAACTGCCCAAGGAGCTGCTGATTCAGTTCTACAGAGGAATTACTGAGTCTGTCATTTGCACCTCTATAACTGTCTGGTTCGGTTCTGCAACCCAACAAGAAAAACACAGACTTCAGAGGATAATTAGAACTGCAGAAAAAATAATTGCTACCAACCTGCCTTCCATTGAGGACCTGTATACTGCACGAATCAAGAAGAGGGCCATGAAAATATTTACAGACCCCTCGCACCCTGGACATAAACTGTTTCAACTCCTACCCTCAAAACGACGCTATAGAGCACTGCACACCAGAACAACTAGACACAAGAACAGTTTTTTCCCGAAGGCCATCACTCTGCTAAACAAATAATTCCATCAACGCTGTCAAACTATGTACTGAATCTGCACTACTATTAATCGTCTCATAGTTCCCATCACCAATCTCTTTCCACTTATGACTGTATGACTATAACTTGTTGCTTGCGATCCTTATGATTTATATTGATATATTGACCATCAATTGTGTTGTAAATGTTGTACCTTGATGAACGTATCTTTTTTTTTATGTACACTGAGAGCATATGCACCAAGACAAATTCCTTGTGTGTCCAATCACACTTGGCCAATAAAATTCTATTCTATTCTATTCTATTCTATTCTATTCTATTCTATTCTTAAAGCATCAATTTAAGAAACAATGCAGTCAATGAAACAACTTACCTGGATTACAGTTGTCAGGATATCTACATAGTTGCTTTCTGTCTGATAGAGCTCCTTTGCAACCTGCCACCTGGCGGATTGCTTTGTAGGGAAGGGTGATGTGTTTTTCGATGGCTTTGCGCAGGATTTGGGAGTTTCTGCGAAGGACGGAGAAATAATTATATGACACTTTAAAAAAAAAATGGCAGGAAATTTACTACAGAAGCTGGGAAACTCTCTTAAAATGGAAAGGCCAATTTAAGATGAACTGGGGCTGACTGAGTACAATACAAGTTTCAATGACTGCCCAAAAAAAAGCAGCAAAATTAACTGCAAAGGTCATCTTCAATATCATCAGGTGATTCTTAGTTACCGTATTTTTCGGGGTATAAGATGCACCTTCCCCCACAAAAGAGGGTGAAAATTTGGGTGCATCTTATACACTGATTGTAGTCCTGCCCAGCCTCTGAAACCTGTTTTGAGGCTGAAAAAAAAAGCCTCTGAAACAGGGGTGTCAGAGGCTGAAAAAAAAGCAAGGTGCAGAGCTCACAATCAACAAACCTGTTGCTAAAGTTCACTTCTGGGAACAGTTGATTGGGGGTATTCTGGAGGCCGATCCAACCCCAATCAGCTTTTTTTAATTTTCCTCCCCAAAAACTGAGATGCGTCTTATACTCCGGTGCATTTTATAATCCGAAAAATATGGTATGTCCACTACTTTCTCTCCGTGAAAATAACAGCTGACTATCATATCAGCACCATCAAGGAAAACAACTAGCTCAGGGGTCTCCAACCTTGGCAACTTTAAGCCTGGCGGACTTCAACTCCCAGAATTCCAGCTCGCTGGCAGGGAAGTTCTGGGAGTTGAAATCCGCCAGGCTTAAAGTTGCCAAGGTTGGAGACCCCTGAGCTAGAGTACTCTCACCAACTTGTATAATTTGCTGTGAGAAGATTAATTGCTAGGAATTTTAGATACAGTATGAATTCCAAATAGCATCTAAGCAATGCTTACTTGCCAGCAACCCAAACATGTAGTTGAAACTGACATTTGAATTTGATTCAGATTATTAGTCAGATCCAATTACCCAACTATGATTGCCATCAGCAGGTGTTCCAGCATTTTTTTTTAAAAAATAATTGCTGTAATTGTAGCCTTTTTTGCTGGTTGTTCTTCTCACTTCCTGCATTTCATATAAGGATCATAGGGCATGAACAGACATGAGAGGTCTTCTAGTCCAATCCCTGACAACCTTATACCATCTTGGTCAAATGGTTGTCCGGTCTATTTTTGAAAAACTCCAGTGATGGAGCTCTCATAAAACTAGGAGGCAACCTATTGCATTAATTAATTGTTCTCACTGTCAGAAAAGTTCTTTTTCCTTCTTTTTAATAAGTTTCCACCCTCTGGTGCCTTAGAAAATAAGTTTCCTGTCCTCTGGTGCCTTAGAAAATAAGTCAAAACCCACTTCTTTGTGACAGTCCCCCAAGTACTGGCAAACAATTATGTCCCCCCTAATCCTTCCCCCTTGATAGGCTAGACATACAGAATTCCCTCAACCATTTGTCATACAATTTAAGCCTCCAGACCTCTTTATCATCGAATGCTTGCGCTCCTTGGAAATGCTTATTTTTATATGTAACATCTTCCAGGGAGAAAGCCGATTTTTGCAAAGGGATTGTCCAAATTGATCCAATGTTTCATTCTGAAATTGTCCCTTTGGTGCCAAAGTTGCACTTCAGTTCTGGATTTTAAGCCAACAGCCCTTTCTATATCTAAAAACACTGTCAGTCAACCCACCATCACCTTGTGAAGTTCTCAGCATGCTTATAGCTGGCGGTTGTTGACACAAGACATCTTTCAAAACCGAGACGGAAGGAAGCCTGGCATGATTTATTTTATGTTCCATTGGCCAAAGAAAATACGTTTGGAGATTCATTTGAGGTGTTCCATTAACTACGCTTTCAGGTACATTATTGCTAGTTGCCTCGGCTGTTTGTGGAAGACTTTCTAATGAGTTTATGTAACATCTACAAGAAAAGTTATCCAAAGAAATAGAACTGGTGTGTCTGCAGGATCTCTTCCTCATCCGACTAAGTCTAAGGACATCAGAGGTGCCTTTCTGTCTATCTTTCTCCGGGCTCAATTCTAGCCTCTTCCCTGTATAGTTTGAGAAGGAAAAAGGCCCGTTACTCATATTGGCAGAACGATCCAGTGGTGTTTTATTTTCATGAGAAACATCAAAATATACAGAGATAGTTCGGCTATACCTCCGTTAGCCATGCTGGACTCCGGTGTATTAGAAATGTCCAGTAAAGATCCTATGGAAAGGGAATGCTCGGCTGATGGCCGTTTCCGAGGTGGGAAGGGAGACATGTCCGTTTCTCTGGTTAACTGAGCAAGGGTTTCTCTCAAACGCCGTCTCTTCCGGTTGCTGTTGGGAGTATTTAGCGAAAGGACCGAGGTCGAAGTCTTCAACTCAGGACTGTCTGCCTATAGTGAAAGGCAGACGTCCAGATTAGTAACTGTTTTCCTTTTACAGTTCAGGTTCTGTACAGATGACCAATTTTTGCCATTCAGAGTTATATGGCAGGTAATCTTCGACTTACCACCACAACCGATTCCAAAATTTCTGTGGAAACATTCATTAAGTGAATTTTTGCCCCGTTTTACGACCTTTCTCGCCACAGTTGCTAAGCAGTTGCATGGCAGTTGTTAAGAAACAAACACCGTTATTCAGTGAATCTGACCTCCCCGCTGAATTTGCTGGCCAGAAGGTTCCAAAATTGATTTACATGACCCGCACGACATTGCAACTGTCATAAAGAGGAGCCAGTTGCTAAGCGCCTGAATTTTGTTCAGGTGACCATGGGAATGCTGCAATGGAGTGTGAAAAACGGTCAAAAGTCACTTTTTTTCAGTGACATTTTAACTTTGAACTAAACGAATTGTGGTAAGTTGAGGATTACCTGTATTATTATTCTTTTTCTTTGCACGTTTAACCTGGAAAACACATTTGAGAGATTCTGTAGAGGTTCTCAGTCATCCGGGTCATAGTTGTCCCAAAGGTGTTTTTTCAGAAGGCAACTGGACTTTCGGTTTTGTTTTTTTTTTGTTTTTTTTGAAAACGTTTTGCTTCTCATCCAAGAAGCTTCTTCAGCTCTGGCAGGATCTTGTCAGAGCTGAAGAAGCTTTTTGGATGAGAAGCGAAACGTCTTCAAAAGAAAAACAAGAAAGACCAGTTGTCTCCTGAAAAAGCACCTTTGGGGCACATTTGCAAGATATTTTGGCTTGATTTTGCCAATTGTTCCCCAAATTCTCCATTTTCTTGCATAGCAGCATACCTTTTCAAATAAGTACATCGATTCTCCAGCTCTGGCATCCATCTGTATGCTTCCCCAGAACCACTAGAGGGAGAAAAAGTATTTTCTGTCATTTATTCAAGCTGGTGCAACTATCTATCATTCCACAGTTAAGAATAGCGACTGAGAAAGAGGATAAAAGTTCCTACCGCAATTTTTCTTATTGGGAATTATTACAGACTGTACAGTAATTGAGACTAAGTTGATTTTAAACTTAATAACAGCGGCAAGACTACTGATAGGACAATACTGGAAGAAAAAAGAGTTACCTACAATAGAAGAATGGATATTGAAAGTTGCTAATTTGGCTGAGATGGCTAAAATCTCAGCCTTTTTGGAAGACACTACACAAGAAAAATATCTAACTGAATGGAAAAAATGGATTGAATATACGCAAAACAGATATCAGATTAAGAGATATCAGATTGCTTTTGAATGATTAGGATGTATTTTATCTCTGATTTGTATGGGGGAAGTTAGGATTTGAGAAGAAGGGGAGGATTATAATTTGTGTTAGGGAAAATTTAGCGAATGATTGTTTTTTCTTTTGAACTATACCTTGTGTTTGTTCTGGGAAGGGGGGTGGTTTTGGAGGGAGGGGGGAGGGGATGGAGTGGGGGGGGAAGGGAGGGGGAAATTTTTGTAAAAACTTTTTCAATAAAAAGAAAAAAGAATAGCGACTGAGCATGGCTTATGTTATAAAACCTATAAAATCCAGAAAATGTTAATTAAACAAAATGTGCTTAAGAATCCAGGAATGCTATTTTCAGACTGACCTCTTGCTTTACAACAAAAAGGCTCGGAGAAGACTCAAATGGAATATTTTTTACTGTATTTTCTTCAACTATAAGATGAGTACAGCGTTCATCACCAACAGGCAAATGCTGTCCTCCTGTGGATGAAAAATAATCAATTGCCTGTCATTTTCTAACTTCTTTGCAATCTGCTGTTATGAACTGTACATAACAGGAAATAAAAAGATAGCAGTGGTAAAGACAATATCACACTGTAGTAATGAAACATCAAAGCTAAGGTTTGCTCAACGCAACTAATTAGAAAGGAAGTTACAAAAGAAATGTAAAGCTTATTGCTTTAAATAAAGGTAGACTTTTGACATCTTCCAGTAAGGGAGTGGGGTTTGCTCTGTTTATAAACAACAGCTGTATATAACATTTGTTAACAGTATACTAGCTGTGTAAAACAGATACTGTATATAAATAGAGAGCAAACTCCATTCCCTTCTAGCACTGAAGATGTTATCTAGTCTGGTAATGAAATGCCTGCAAGCAAACCACCAAGTTCAGAGAGCATCAAGAACTCCAAAGATGTACATGAACTGGAATAGCCATAATACTACCAGATTTCTTATTATAGAAATCAACTGCTATACTATCTAAACATCCAGAATAAATAAAATTTAATAAAACTTCACTCTTGAAATTAGTACACAAAATGTCTACATTGATTGTTGTTGTCCATTACTATGGCAAGTTCATCTGTCTAGGAAATCCATATTGTAGTATGGCAGTGGCTTAGTGAGACACAAATTTAGTCAGAATAGAATAGAATAGAATAGAATAGAATAGAATAGAATAGAATAGAATAGAATAGAATAGAATAGAATAGAATAGAATAGAATTCTTTATTGGCCAAGTGTGATTGGACACCCAAAGAATTTATCTTTGGTGCATATGCTCTTAGTGTACATAAAAGGAAAAAAAAGGAAAAAAATACATTCATCAATAATCATAAGATACAACATTTAGTGATAGTCATAGATTACTAATAAGCAATCAAATCATACTAGGAAACAAACAGAACAATATAAATTTGATTTAATTATGATTTAATACTACAGGATGGCTAAAAAGTAAGAATGGATTAGACTGAACTGTGAACCCAGCCATAACCGTCTCATATCTACCTTGCATTTCTGTCATTTCTTCCATGTTCTTTTTCTCTTCCTCAGAGAATCCAAGAAAACTTAAAATGCAGTCCTGAAATGGTGGCACTTTAAATTCTTTTCTAAATTCTTCATCGGCAGCACAAAAGTCACTAAAAGAGGAAAAGGACACAGGGAAAAGAATAAATTTAAGGCAACCGTATTAAATTTTATTTCCTATTATTCTGAAATACTTGCTTTCAAGCTAAAATAATGCTATGCAAGGCTTTTCTCCAGGAAAGATCATACATACGCGACATTTCTTCTCTCCCAAGATCTATAAATCCACTCTGCTTTCATGATTGGAGTGCCAAGGCTCACAGCTACCTGCCAACCAAGACAAGGAAAGACACCTTTCATTTTAAAGTGCTGTTAACTCTTGGATCAAGGTACAGATCCATATGATTATTTCATCTTCTTGGCCTTGATAAAGCCTTTTTTAACAAATATAGAGAGGCAGGGGATTAAATGAGTCTGGGTTTCAATGAGTCTTCTTGATATAGAAAATTAAACGGGCAAGGGAACATATTTGAACTTTACAAACAAGTATTACAAATGCAACTCAGGTGTTCAAATCTATGGATTGAGCTATTCAAAAGTAACACCAAATTCTAGTGTAATTTCATGACAATCAGAAATTTTGCATTGTCTCTTCAGCCTACGTTTGAATCTCCTTGCATATATGAACTATAGAGCAGAAGATTTTACTTATGCTTCTAAACCAGGTGTCTGCAACCTTGGCAACTTTAAGACTTGTGGACTTCAAATCTGGGAATTCTGGGAGTTGAAGTCCACAAGTCTTAAAGTTGCCAAGGTTGGAGACCCCTGTTCTAAATAGCATAAAGGCTTTATTTAGATGCAAACCAACATGCTTTAGTTGTTAAAGCAATCAATTAATCCACATAAGAAACATGGGTTAGAACAATTACAACTTTTTCATTTAAGTTTTGAGATGGACACATTATTCATTCATATCAACCATCCCTTATATTTGGATATCACACTGCTTCTACTATTATGTAGCCTTAGATAAAATCAACAAGCATCGTTTTTTAAAGGAAACAATTATTGGCATTTAATTTATTGGCATTAAAGGCATTTAAATAACAGCACACTGTAAACAAATGTATTTTACTGAACAACAAAGTGAAAAAAATAACAGTATTACACCCCAATGATGAGACATCCCTTGTCTATAACCAATACGTAGGCACTGACTTGCTATATAATTTCTATATTAGGGCATTTGCTGCATTTTTCTGAAGGATAGCAAGAGGTTGCCCTTGATGGATTACAAATCCATCAAATTATCAAATAACATACAAATTCTATTCAATTTTGCAGACATGCTACAAAACATTAGCATGTCATGTAGCAATAAAATATATAACTAGGAACTTTAAATGACTCTTACACTGTTCAACATAATGGTTATGACCATTTTTAACCACACAAAATGTGTTGTTAAACAAATATTAGAAGAATTCCAAAAGAAGCATTATTTTCCCTTCATCACAACTGTAGAATTAATCGCAAGGGAGGAAGTCTAAACATTCATGAAAGCAGGAAGCTATGTCAAAATATAGATTATTGGGCATGTTTTGTAGCTGTACTCACAGATGAGGCTCATTGATAAATGTCATCGCAGTATTTTAAGATTGTATCCATGGATCAAAAATCTATTTCTGTATCCCCCTTGCTGCTTTCAGAATTAGACCTTGAACTCAATACCCATTCACTGCTTTTAAAACCTTGAACATATATATGTTTTTTTAAATTGTTTTGTTTGTTATTATTTGCAATTAACCAAATATTCTGATACCTGTAAAAAGGAAATCTACACTTAAACCTTAATGGAAAGTTGAAATTCACTTACTCTGAATTTGTCTCCTTGGGTAGAGTTAGCCACTAGATGTGTAACTTTGGAACTGAAGTCCCGCCGAATAATCCCTCCCATATGATGAACCAAGGTCACAAGTTTAACCTAAAAGCAAAATTGGAGCATAGTTGATCAGGTTGAAATAAAATTGCTGCTGGACAAAGCAAGGATGTCATTTATACTGCAAAGTAATTTCTCTTGATGGTTTACCTACCGTACTTTTCAGAGTATAAAATGCCCACCCCCCACCCAAAAAAAGTGGGTGGAAATATCTGTGCTTCTTATACAGCAAATGTTGCTGAAGCCCCGCGCACCCACCAGCCCCCACTCTTCGGCCTTTGCCTCCCAGCAATTTACCTCCTTGCAACAAACAGCAAATAGCCTGGTCAGCTTCAGCACAGTCTGATTTAGCACGAGCAGTTGGATTGGCCTCCCAGAATACCGATGATCAGCTGTTCCAGGCTGCGGGGATCAACACTGCCCATTGGTGCCTGCGCAGTCCATTGCTTCTGTCACCTATCGCTGCCTCCTCGCGCCCCATTTTTGGCCTCTGCGCATTCCGTTTTTTGCCTCCGCGCACACCATTTTTGGCCTACGTGCGTTCCATTTTTGGCCTGTTTCAGTTGGCGGGGGTGATCCCCATCGCCTGGAATGGACCAAAAATGGGACTCACAGAGGCTGAAAATGGGGTGCGCAGAGATGGGTGGTAGATGAGAGCAGCGATGAGCGGCAGCAATCCCCGCAGCCTGGGACAGCTGATAGAAGTATTCTAGGAGGCAAATCCAACCGCCAATCAGCTGCTCGTGCTGAATCAGGCTGTGTTGAAGCTGTTTGCTGCAAGGAGGCAAATTGCTGGGAGACAGAAGCAGATTTTTTTCTTGTTTTCCTCCCCAAAAGCTAGGTGCATCTTATACTTCGGAGCATCTTATAGTCCGAAAAATATGGTAGGTAAACTTAAGCTTCATAACAACTATACAAATTCAGTTTGAATTCCTACATCACTTTAAACCATGGCTTCTTTAGCGACGGTTTGACTAAATTATAAATTGGCTTGATTTCTAAAAACAATGCTTTACAAACCACAATTGCCAAGTACACAAATGTATTAAAGCCAAACTCAAAACAAATCACTGGTCATTATGTGTAAAGTTAACGCTGTTGTAATCTGTCTAATGGATATTATCAATTGAATCTTTAAAATTGAATGGAATTGAAAGCCAATTACCTTTTTTGTTCATTTCAAATGAATGTGTTGGATCGGATCAATCTAAGAGGTTCTCTGTATCTAAATTCTGAAGCTCTACTCTAATACCAGATAAGGCCAAGCTTGAAGGTGATGTCCAAATATTAACTAATATTGCGATGGTTCACCACAACCATATTAATAAACATTTGCAGAAAGGAAACATTCTTACCAGTTCATCTTTCTTCCTGAATCCTGTGAAGCATAACACAAGATTCACCATATTTGTGCAGTACAGTGGACGACACGTGATGGGTA
The DNA here is from genome assembly GCF_028640845.1 of Ahaetulla prasina. Classification (NCBI taxonomy): domain Eukaryota; kingdom Metazoa; phylum Chordata; class Lepidosauria; order Squamata; family Colubridae; genus Ahaetulla; species Ahaetulla prasina. The sequence continues at coordinate 95,476,497 of NC_080544.1, read as the reverse complement.
GAGGCTGAAAGAAAACCTAATTAACACCATTTCCAAAATTTTTGTTTTTATATTTGTTAATCTTATTTTAACCAAAAACCACAATCAAGAGCCTCTTTAATATAGTGCAATTGCGAGGCCTTAAGAAAATTAGGACTTTGAATTCAGAAGGGATAATACTAATAACAGCCACAAGACTTGTATGCCCCTTGACTCTTTGGGTGCGTTCCAAAGACCCTTGAGAAGTTTTAATCCTAGGCTGTCACAAGACCATGGATTCTCTCAAACAGGCTGGATCCAAGCCACACAGTATTTTAAAGATAATGAGTGCTTTGTATTTCGCAAGGAAAGAAACGGACAGTCAGTGCCAACTTTTTAGCAGTGCCAACTGATGTGGCTTCCATTTGCTTTTCCCGAGGACAAACCAGCTATTGAGATTTGCATCAATTGCCAGTTCCAGTCTAGACTCAAGGGCAGTCCATGGAAAGCATCTGATAAAGTGAAGTGGAGAAGTTAGCAGCGTACACTCCACCATGTTAAGGTCCTTTTCTTCCAGTAAAAGACAAAGTTGCTATTTCAACCAAAGCCGATAAAAATTGTTCCTGACGTCAGAAGATGTCACAGCAACAACAAAAAAAGGACCTTATTCAGAACAGGGGAAATCTATCCTTGTGACTCACAACAATATACATCATCTTGCTTGGATTCAATTTCATTTTAATATCTCTCACCCAGCCCATTACTGACGTTAGCCAAGCATTCGAGGTACCATGTCATTATCTGAAGATTTCAGAGAAATACATTGAGTGTCATCAGCCAACTCCATACCCCTAATGATCTCTCCCAGCAGGTTCACTTCAATACTGCAAAATACTGGAAAAAATGAAGCCCCGAGGGATGCAATATAATAGCGTGTCCTCAGAAGCCCATTGTTGCCTATAGAAAGTGCTGGCAGAGAAGGTGTTTTGTATGGTATGAAGCATCTCAAAGAGAAATGTGTTTCTCACACACCCCAAAACAGATGACTTCACTGCAGCAAAGTACATTCAATTCACACAGCCCCAGCAGCAAAGTCACTAAATATCTCTCAAAGCTCATGTTGTTAGACATTTGAAGACGTTATCATTTATTTTTCAAAAATGATTTTCGAACAAATTTATTTATTTTATTTATTTATTAAATTTTTATCCATACGGATGACTATTCAAGTGCTTTGATGACTTGCTAAAATTCGTTGTATTTCCATACTGGAAGTTTTAGCAGTTTTGCTATTCCTGCTTTTGCGTACGTTACTTTCAATCAGCTTCTGATAAGAATAGCAGCACATTCAAGTGAAGAAAAATGTTTTTAATTCAGTGACAGGAGAAGCCATCAACTCCATTCAGCAGACATATCAAATATATTTTAAAAGGCAGCAATTTTCCATGTCGGTTTTAATTGTTTTCTTACCTCGCCTTTTTTAGCACACTGAAATACCACTGGGGGCCCAAGGATCCTGCAGTCTGCTTTGTTCAAGTTACTAAAAATGGGTTCTTCGAAGTCTGATATTACAAAGACAGCCTCAGCCTCCGGTGATTCAGAGTCATCACACGTTTTCATAGATTCCATCTTTATGTAGGGCACTTTAATATCCTGCATTGTTTCAAGATAGATAGATACTTATAAATAACATATATGTAGCAATACCAATGTCGCACTTAAGAGTTATATACGGCTTTGGATATTGAAAGTTTCCAATTTGGCTGAGATGGCTAAAATCTCAGCCTTCTTGAAAGACAGTACTCAAGAAAAATATTTAAATGAATGGAAGAACTGGATTGATTATATTCAAAATAGATATCAGATTAAGAAATTTCGGATTGCTTTTGAATGAAGGATGTTATTTTTGATTTTAATGGAAGAAGTCAGGTTATGTGAGAGAGAAAGACTATAATTGTGTTAGATTTTAAAAATTTAATGTATGAATGTTTTGTTTAAGGAACTATACCTTGTGTTTGCTCCGGGAAGTCCGGGGGGGGGGAGGGGGGTTTAGGAGGGAGGGGGGGAGGGGGGAAAAATTTAATTGTTGTAAAACTATTTTAATAAAAAAAAAAAAAAAAAAAGAGTTATATACGGCTTCATATTGATTTACAGTCCTCTCTAAGTGGTTTATAGCGCCAGCATATCGGTCCCAACAATCTGGGTCCTCATTTTACCAAGGATGGAAGGCGGAGTCAACTTTGAGCTGGCCAGGATCGAACTCCTGACAGTGGGAATGCAGAATTAGCCTGAATGCTGCATTCTAACCACTGTGTCACCATGGCTCCTGTAGGTTTTCTATGTTGTTCCCCCAAAGAAAGAATTAACTAGGCCAGTGATCGCTAACGTTTTTGCCATTGCGTTGGGGGGGGGGGTGTCGCACACGTGCCCACACCCATAATTCTATGTGTTCCCCTCCCCGCACGCGATGGCCCAGTAGGCCCATTTTTCTCTCACCAGGCTCCAGAGCCTTTCTAAGAGTCTGGGGAGGGTGAAAACAGCCTCGCCTCGCTGTCCTGCCTCCCCCCCCCCCCCGAAGCCAAAAACGGCCCATCTGCCAACTTCCAGTCCAGAGCTGAGCTCATGTGCCCACCAATATGGCTACGCGTACCACCTGTGGCACACATGCCATAGGTTCAGTATCATGGAATTAGGCTTTTGAGTGCTGAACACTAGAACAAACGAAAAATATGACTGATTCTTATTTCCAAATAGAAACAAGACCTATCTAATTTAAAGTCTTATTCTCAGTATAAGAGTTGTCAATTTTTACAATCATTTTCATAAAATCTGAAATCAAAGAAGGCATGTACTTACGGGACCTGGGGGCCTGGGTACTCACGGGACCGCCTACTGTTACCTCATGCCTCCCACCGACCCGTACGCTCACACAGAGAGGGACTTCTCAGGGTGCCGTCCGCCAAACAATGTCGGCTGGCGGCCCCCAGGGGAGGATCCTTCTCTGTGGGGGCTCCTACCCTCTGGAACAAACTTCCCCCTGGTTTACGCCAAATACCTGACCTTCGGACCTTCCGCCGCGAATTGAAAACACATTTATTTATTCGCGCGGGGCTGGTTTAAATTTTATTGGTTTTTTAAATTTTTACTATGAATTTTAATGGGTTTAGTTTTATATGTTTTAAAGTCTTAGGCCAATGGTGTAATAAGTTTTTTTAATTCGGATTTTAATTGTATATTGTATTGTTTGTTTTATTTTGGCTGTACACCGCCCTGAGTCCTTCAGGAGAAGGGCGGTATAAAAATCGAATTAATAATAATAATAATAATAACAATAATAATAATAATAATAATAATAATAATAATAATAATAATGATGATGATAATAATAATAATAATAATAATAATATGAGCAATTTCAAAGCAGTGGTGCTTCTGTTCACCTGTTTCCACATTCACTTCTACCAAGCCTTTTGTTTATCCTTCTACTAAGTTTTGACAGTAGTGGCTTCCCTCTCTCTACTCCAATCCCAAATAGTGCAACATGCGGCATGCAAACAGAGACACCCTTTTCCCCAAATACCATATGGATGATACTTTTTATTATCTTACTTCTGGTTCACCAGAAAGTTTTCATTATTTTATAAACAGAACTTCCATTGTCTTAAAAGCTCTATATAGGAAAGAACTTCAGTATGAGAACCACACAGTAAATCAGAGTTCCAGATGCAGTGAGATCTTACTATTATCAACAAACAAATTCACAAACCTCTAAGGCTGTTATGAGTTTTTCACATCTTGCAGCTTCCTGAACTAAAATCACCTTGATTTCAACCGGGGGTATTTCCTCTGTTGGGAAAGGAAGGAAATAATCAGCCTAAAGAAAACTTTAAGGGTTAAAGGAATTTATCATCCTTCTCAAAAAGAAAGAAAAGTGAAGAAACTGAAAAGACAGATGATTTGTCAACTACATACATCGCAGAAACAAAATCCCTATATCCAAAATTTCCTGAAAAGCAAATTTGTTCCCAGAGCAGAAATGATATTCTTGCAAGGCTACGTTTTAACCAATTGGGAACAGATTGCAATAGACCAAGTTGTTAAAAGTGAGCAATAAGAAGAGCCAACACTACTCCACATAGATATGAGCCATTAGTCACTTTCATATAAAACAATATTACGTAATGGAAGGATGCCTTACATTTTCAACAAATTAAGGAAACTACCCATTTAAAAACAAGAAGAAATCAAAGATGCTTTTTCGAGAAGCAACTGGACTTTCTTTGTTTTTCCTTGAAAATGTCTGACTTCTCATCCAAGAAGCTTCTTCAGCTCTTTGAACTTCTTGGAACTCTTCTTTTAACTTCTTGAGATTTTTTTGAATCTCTTCAACTTTTCTTGGAAATCATCCAAGAAGCTTCTTCAGCTCCTTGAGCAATTCCACGAAGAACACACTATGGTATTATCTGGCTGGAAAATGGTTAAGGTATTAGTGACAGCCTCCCCATTCAGAAGCAAGGGCAAATGGAGCACAAGACCAATCCATGATATAAGCCTGCCTTATATTGAAATTCAGTTCCAGAAACCTGCAGGATGCACACTCCTGTCAATACTTGGCAGGCTAGGTTCATTCACTGAAGTAAACCACGCTAGCTTGCTACTATGAAATGACCTACCGTACAGAGGTTTTCATCCTAAATCTTTTGTTCATGAAAAGGGATTACCAGAGTTCTCCTAGCTCAGAGGTCTTCAAACTTGGCAGCTTTAAGACTTGTGGACTTCAACTCCCAGAATTCTGGGAGTTGAAGTCCACAAGTCTTAAAGCTGCCAAGTTTGGGGACCCCTGTCCTAGCTGGTCCACACTCACCCAAGTAATTTGCAGGAGGAGCAAACAAACTACAGGTAATCCATGACTTACAACACTTTATTTAGTGACTGTTCAAAGTTACGACGGCACTGAAAAGCGTGACTTATGCCCATTTTTCCACAGTTACAACCTTTGCAGCATCCCCATGATTATGTGATCAAAATTCGGATGCTTGGCAACTGGTTCATATTTATGACCATTCCCAAGATCATGGGATCCCCTCCTGAGATCTTCTGATAAGCAAAGTCAATGCGGAAGCCAGATTCACTTAACAACCGGGTTACTAACTTATCAACTGGAATGATTCACTTAACAACTGTAGCAAGGAAGGTCGCAAAATGGGGCACAAACGTCTCACTTAACAACAGAAATTTTGGGCTCAGTTGGGGTAGTACATCGAGGATTTCTTGTAGCTTTGCATCAGAAACGTGCATTGTTATTTCTGGTGAGCTGCAGAAACCTTTGCAAAGAGCTATTGCTCATCCACAGAGCAGGATCAACTCAATTAAATGCATCGCATAATTTGGTCCTGAAGAGGAAGGAAGAGTTATGCTTAACTCCCTTATCTGGGAATTCATATGGCACAAGTCTTCAAGGAAAGACTTAGTGTTCCTCTTGACACTTTTTAGACATTTTAGTTCTAGGTAAAACTCAGTTCCTCAAAGAAAAAAGAAAAGAAAAGAAAAGAAAAAGAACAAGCTAAGCAGAAAAGCAACAAATTCTTCACAACAGCAATAGTTGGTGCAAACCCGTCTACAAGACTTGGACCCAAGGTAGGTCTTTGCAGAAGGTCAAGTTGGAGTTCTCTTTGCAGTGGTTGTCCCCTGTTGAAGGATATCGTTGTCAGTACCACAGAAAAAAAAAATCTCCTGATAAGCCAGTTTGAAGGAAGCATTTCAGCCGGGGTTCCTGGAATTGATAGGCCGCTTAGGAGAACCATTTCTCTTGTTGGCCTGAACTGCCAGCTTAAGATAGCATCAGAGCCAGAAAACTCTGTGTTCCTTGTTTGAGCTATTCTTGGTGAAAGGCCTGAGCAGGTGGTATGTGATCTACCCAGTGGTTAAGTGTGAGGCGTCCAATCCTCTCCTGAACTGGTGAGATTAAGGGGTCCTTGTGCTCTTTGAACTTGGTTGTTTTCTTGCAGAGGTTTCATTACCCAAACTAGGTAACATCATCAGCACTGGTGAGATTGTTCCAAGGAGGATTGAGACTTATAAAATGTATTTAATATTTTGCAATGAATTTATTAAGACTCTTTCCAGATTTCATCACTTTAACCTGCTGAATAGCAAACCCCAACAGAGAAAGCCTCGTTAGTGATATACCGTGTGGAACAAAGGGGTGGTCTACTTACCTTTACTACTGGTTCGCATCATGCCCACGCGCATGCGCAGAAGTGTTTTGATGACGTTTGGGTTAGTGGGTGGAGCCTCCCACCGGTTTTACTACCGGTTCTATAGAACCGGTCTGAACTGGGGGCAATCCACTACTGGTGGAACATCCATTCACAGATCACCCAGCCATCCACCCCCACCCCCACTGTTTCCTCTTAACTGAGAAAAAAAAAACCCAATTCGGTTAGGGCATTTTTTTTTTTAGTAATGTATCTATGATTTAATATCTAAGGCTGCAATACGTACTGTAGCAATGATTCATGTAATGGTGTTGCCTTTCTATTGCTATTTATTATGTTTATTGACGTCATAGCACCTTAAGGTTCCATTCTGATGCCAAAAAAGAAAAGTAGAAGCATTTCAGTTCAATAACTAAATGCAAACAGATAAGCTTGCAGGCAGACCCGACTACATTATGCTTTTTATTGTCTTCAAGCCTAGGGACATTGGTTACTATTATAATTAAATTACAAGCAAGCGTGCATTTGAAAGTTTACATCCCAAATACTAAACACATGCAGAAAGAACCACTAGTCTATAAGAACAGTGTGGGGGAGAAGAACACACTAAAATAAAAATTTACATTACCTCTACTGTCAGAAGCAACTCGGGTGAATACATTTTCCTTGGAATTTTCTAGAATTTTTGAGTCAAGAACAGAAGAATCTGCCAAGAGGCTTTTTGTGGTATCAGACACGAATGTAGTGTTCTCAGTCATGGTCAAAATGGCATCTCTCTTCTACAGCTGCAAGAGAAACATCCAATTCAAAAATATGACACTAAGCTTAAGATTGTTAGCGACACTGTAATTTGAGGATTCTCACATTTCATTATTAAGATTTTCTCTTCACATCCAATATCAAAGAATCATCCTCCCCCCACCCTTATTTTATTTTTCTACTGCTCCTGTCTGCTGTTTCCACTCAAGTCTCCATTACGATATGGAGACTCTCCAATAGGATTCCTAAAATATGCAGAATCTCTCAGCTGAACAATTACCTATTAAATAACGAGAATGATAGAATTAAAGGTAATATTTAAATGTGACTGGCAAGACGTGTATCTTCATAACTTACAATTACTGAGCTTGTAGTGCTGCCAAAAAGTTGTACATGACCCAGAATTAGCTGAAGGAAATTATGTGGCCCCCTGGAATTCATCATCTTGTCAGACCTTACAGAATAGACCCGAAATAAAGAAAGGACATGCCACTGATATGCAAAGGCAATCACTTGTCAATTCTATGAAGAGTATAATCAGACTTAGTACAGACTAAAAAAGGATTCTCAAAATATTCTGAAGCATATTGTTGGAAGAAATGTCCATCTGGGTTCAGTTTCAAGTAGGGAGAAAGACACTGGAAACATGGAGGCTGCTTGGAAGGATGGTTTAATGGTGAACAGGACCACATGTGTTTGAAGTCCTGGGTAGCTGACCACATGGAGTAGAGAGACAGAGAGATTTATACCCTCTCTTGGGCCTTGCCCTAGAGCAGGGGTGTCAAACTTGATTTCATTGAGGGCCACTTCAGGGTTGTGTTTGACCTGGGTGGGGGATGTAGAGTAGAATGAGAGTGGCTAGCTCAACGTCACTTGTGTCAGGGGCACCTGTGGTGGTCCAAGCGCTGTGCCAGTGAAAACGGGCTCTTGAGCTCTATTTTCGCCTGCAATGGCCTCCTGCAATCCTCTGCCAGCGAAAACAGAGCTCGGGAATGCCTCTGTTTTTGCCTGCAGAGGCATCGCGGGCCAATCCTTCACTGTTTCCAGGGTGGTCTTCCGGATCAGATCTAAGTAGCCCGCAGGGCGGATCTGGCCTACGGGCCTTGAGTTTGACACCCGCGCCTTACAGCTTCCTGTTCCTGTGCAAGGGCATGTATCCTATAGGTTGTTGTAGGGGTTATGTGCAAATCCTAGGAGTTTGTCTGAAACTAAGTTTGGTTGAACTGTGCTGGGTGATGTAATATCCCCAGGTGCCATGTGGTGAATTCTGTTGCTAGATGGATAGAGGGCTAATTATGTCCTGAGGGTCATGTCTTAATCCCATCAGCCTAGAGCTGAGGTCTTTTGTTTTGTAGATAGGCTGGCCCAGTCTTAATGTGCACCAAATATCTGCTGTGGGAAGGGAGCTGCATTGTCTTTAAAAACATGTTTCTCCACTTCCCATCCAGAGAAATATAATATTCTGCCTTTTTAATATTTCCTAGAATATTTCATTCTTCTAGGAGAGGGATGGGTGCTAACTTTCTACAATACATATAACATATACCCTTTAATAGTGGTCCACTGGTAAAGAGAAACAATTTATTAAGACTGAAATTGACCTAATGCTTTTATTTTGAAGCTACAGCTACAAATCGTTTCTTTAAAAAAAATAGATTTAGAGTCATCATTTTATCTCAGAATGAAGTATTTTCATAATGTAAAAAGGACAGTTTTTATTGTGGTTTTTAAATAGACCTGCGGATGCCATGTCTTTCTAAATACAAGCTTAAATTTATAGCTATAATCGGACTGCCAAGTGTAAAAAAATGCATAACTGATCTAATGGAGGATAACTTCCCATTAAAATATTGCTCTTGTATAATAAAAGTAGAATACAAAAAATGGTTTTTCGAATTACCCTAAGCCTTAACAAATGATCAGTGAAACAAAACCCCAGGAACTGTATCTATTGGAGCCAGTGCTCTCATTTTCTTAACTTTTTAATCCTCTTTTATTTTGGGTCAACTCAATGCAGCAAAACAAGAGCTCAGAAGGTCCCCTGCATGGGTTCCACCAAATGTACCTTGCTAAATGACAAAATCCACAGCATGCTATTCCCACTGAATCTTTCAGCCTGTGGACTTGCAGATCCTTTGCACTTTTGGCTATCAGAGTAGCATACATGGAAACATGCCAAAAGTTAAAGCAGGCTTTTGAATAGGCTGAATGAAGAACTTGAGACATTTATAGCTGCATACTGGATAATTTCCAAAGCCAAATACGAAAAAGAGTCAATATGTGCTTCATTGATTATAGAAAGCTTTTGATTGTGTTGATAGCATCAAACTGCAGAAAGTGTTCAGAAAAATGGGAATACCATATATATCATTATCTATTATCGGTTCTACCATATCGCAAGATCTAAAATGGACAGCTAACATCAAAAACATCGTCAAAAAAGCACAACAAAGAATGTTCTTTCTGCACCAACTCAGAAAGCTCAAACTGCCCAAGGAGCTGCTGATCCAGTTCTACAGAGGAATTATTGAGGCTGTCATCTGCACCTCTATAACTGTCTGGTTTGGTTCTGCAACCCAACGAGACAAACACAGACTTCAGGGGATAATTAGAACTGCAGAAAAAACAATTGCTACCAACCTGCCTTCCATTGAGACCTGTATACTGCACGAGTCAAAAAGAGGGCTGTGAAAATATTTACAGACCCCTCACATCCTGGACATAAACGGTTTCAACTCCTACCCTCAAAACGACGCTACAGAGCACTGCACAACAGAACAACTAGACACAAGAACAGTTTCTTCCCAAATGCCATCACTCTGCTAAACAAATAACACTGTCAACTACTTACTAAATCTGCACTACTATTCATCTTCTCATCGTTCCCATCACCCATCTCCTTCCACTTGACTGTATGACTGTAACTTTGTTGCTTTTATCCTTACGATTTATATTGATATTGTTTCCTGATTGCTTATTTGTGCCTTATGACTATCATTAAGTGTTGTACCTTAGAATTCTTGATGAATGTATCTTTTCTTTTATGTACATGAGAGCATATCAACCAAGACAAATTCCTTGTGTGTCCAATCACATTTGGCCAGTAAAAAATTCTATTCTATTGTATTCTATTCTCATGAAATTTCTGTACAAGCCAAGAAGCCACAGTACATGAGAACAAGAAGAATCAAGACTGGCTCCAGGTTAGCCAATGAGCGGGATAAGGCTATAATACACTACCTTATTTATTCATCCTATTTGCTGAAGATATATTAAGGGAACTGGATAGGGAGATAGGTTTAAAATTGGAGGAAGAAACTTCCAACAACCTGTGCTATAATGAACATGATGCTACCCCGATAGCAAAAACTGCAAAGGACCTACAAGCCCACAAGTGGAAAAGATTCAGTGGAAATAGCATGCTATGAGTTCTGTCATTTAGAAAGGCACATTTGATGGAACCTATGCAGTGGGCTTTCTGAGTTGTGGCACTAGTGTGGAACACCCTCCCTCTGAGGTGAGACTTGCACCATCTCTCTTGACTTTCCAAAGATCCCTTAAGATCTGATTCTGTCATCAGGCCTGAGGAACAGTTGACTCTGTCACATTGCTTCGCTCATTAATTCTTCAGCTGTGTTTTAATGCTATTAAGTAATCACTATTATTATTTTTAGCTTTGTTGTCACTGACAGGTTCACTTGATTTGCGAGATGGGCAGCTACATAAATTTGAAAAATTAAATATACATAAAAAATCAAACAGGGGGAAAAAAGGGACCAAAATATAAAGAAGACCAAATTAATGGAAATTGGTAGAACAACCAGTCGTAGAGCAGACAATGAAGTTATGAAAGTGGTAGATAGTTTCTGTGTTTTAGGATCAACCATCAACAATAACAAGCAGTCAAAAAATATGCCACAGATTAGCAGTTGGTAGAACAGCTATGAAAGCCTTGGAAATATTCAAATCTGTGATATATCTATACCTACAAACATCAGAATTGTGCAAGCCATGTTACACCCTATGACACTCTCTGGAGGTGATGGTTGAATCTAAAAGAAACAGGATAGGAAGAAGACAACCAGCAGCAGCAAGCTGGACTCAGTTACACTGTTGTGAATGCATCTTTGGGAGATTTAAAAGAACAGGTTAGGGATAGATTTATGGAGAAAATCTATTTATGTGATTGCTAGGAGTCAAAAACTATTGGTCTGGACCGAGAATGGGCCAAAGACCCAATTGGCTTACATGCCTAGGGGAAAGCCTAGAACCATTTTTGTTTTTGTAGAGTAAACAGAAAAGTGGTGCATTATTTATGCCGCCTTGAGCTGTACGAAATAAAAATGCATGATATAAATCCAATAAATAAAATTGCAAAGCCTTTGTAGAGAAAGAACGAAGCCCCCTTTTTTCTTTGACCTCATCATTTGCTTTGTCACTTGTGCCCATCTTTTTTTATTTCCCTTGTTATTAAATGCTTTTAAACAACGCGTAAACTGCCCAGGGCCATTGCAAGTTGGGCAGCATATATTCAATAAATTAATAATAGTAATTACTATAAATTACTATTGTATTATATATTTTATTATACTATTATAATAAAATTATAAATCTTAACTTATTCAGTTTTTAATGTTTTATTATATTGAATAAATTGTACCTTAGCTAAAAAACCCCTGGGAAGGAGATGGGCACATGAGAAGTGTGATATATAAATATATCCATATATATAATATAATATACAATATAATCTATAAATATAAATTTATAATATATATATTTCTTTAGAAGGGAGATGGGCACTTGAGAAGTGTGATATATAAATATATATTTATAATATAGATATATTTATATTTATAATATATCCCTTTAGAAGGGAAATGGGCCCTTGAGAAGTTTGGTATATATTATATAAATAAGTTATTTAGTAACTAATGTGACAACACGGGTTAGGGTTTTATAAACAAGGTAAATGAGCGATTAAAGTTCACCTTTCGCACACTGGAACCCCAACCTATAGCTTTCCAAACGGGGTAGATTTGAACCCTCGTCCACCTGGTTGGCGAGGCGGATTTAGTAACCTAAGCAGGTGCACCCAAGCAATAAATAAAGAGGAAATTGTCCTGTTTATTTATTTCCTCAATTTCCTCATCGACGTAGCCTATCACAGAAGCCTTGTGGCTTCCAGGCGAACCCGGTCTGGCCCTTTCAGAAGAGCCCACGACTTGCTGGCTGTGGATTATGGGAGCCGTAATCCCCGCCACCCGCTAAAAAAAGGCTCCTCTTGCTGGGAGGACTTGCTGATCGGACACGGAGCTACGGAGAAGGGCCTGTAATTCTCCCCGCCATGTGGGGCCATGCGTCTTTCGCCCCGGTTCCTCGCTCACCCCTCTTCCCGCCGCCTCACCGTTCAGGGCACCATCGGGGTCCGAGCACCAGCCACCATCCCAGAGGCACCCGCGACACCCGGCACCTCCCAATTCAAAAAACGAGCGTCCACTCTCGGACGGCTCCCTATTGGCCGTCACGGGAAGGGGCGGGGAAGCGCGCGCGCGGCTCGGCTCCGAAATGCCGAGCTCCTATTGGCGGACGATTCCGGGAGGGAGTTCCTGGTCTCTCTTTACCTTTACTTGAAAAATTCTTTCGAGAACGGGCATGTTTTGAATGGGCTGTAGCCGTGGGTTGCTATTGGTCGGGATGTGTCTCCTCCGTCCTATGGCGAAGAGGGGGGAGGGAATCTTTTCAGCTGAGCTCAACCCCGCTCTTTCCCGCCTCTTGCTCACCTGAGATTGGTTGGTAGATATGAGGAAAGGCTTTACCTTCCAACGGTTGTTAAAAGCAATTGAGGACGGAAAGACCCGGATTTACCGTTCAAGTACTACGGTTTCAGAGGCCAGGGTTGGTCCCGCCCTTGATTTAAAAAAAAAGAAAAAACCCTGTTCCAGCTTTGCACGCAGCTCTCCACGCAAGGATTTCTGGGAATTGTAGTTTGGGAACTTTAGATCCCAACGGAACGCAGATTCTCAGATTTCTTTGAGGAAGAAATAAAATAAAAGAGTCCAAACATATTTTGCTTTTGGAGAATAACGCCTGGTCTCCTGACAAACAAGATATAAATATAAAAACATTTATAAATATAAAAATATTTATTAATATAAAGATATTTATACTTTTTCATGGCTCACTAATATATAGTGACCAGACGTCCCGCTTTTGGCGGGACAGTCCCGCTTTTTAATAATTTGTCCCGTGTCCCGCGGCAATTCCAAAAAGTCCTGATTTTTGTTTGTTTCACTCCCATTCTGAAAATGGGAGGCGGCAACGCAAGAGGAGGAGGAGGAGGAGGAGTGGCGGAGAAGGGGGCGCGAGAGGGAGGAGAGACGCCGCTTGACTTCACCCGAGAGGAAGAGAAGAGAGGAGAGGAGAGCCGAGGAGAGGAGAGGAGAGCCTGCCTGGAAGAGGGGAGAAGCAGCAGCCGCTCCTCCTCCTTCAGGCAGGTGGGCAAGACTCAACGCGCATGCGCAGCCCCCCTCCCTCCCCCGCCATCAATGGTGTCCCGCTTTGCCATTGCTGAAATCTGGTCACTTTAAGCTAATAATTTAATTTCAAGCAAAACTTTATGGGTTACCAAGAGGTTTTGGTAGCCTGATTTCCCGAAGAGGCGGTTATTTAGAGTTTAATCCTACGGTTGGAAGGAAAATCCATCTCATTTAGTTTTACGTTGGGAGAAAAACCGCTGGAAACAACATGGAGGCTGATGGGATAGTTTATTGAACAGAACCACGAAGACCATGTGCAGTTCTGGGTCAGCGGACAAAATAGAGTTTAGAGTGGGTGGGTTTTTATACCTTCTGGATTTCTATAGGGGTCATGTAAGGGTCATTATTGTTAGTTGTCAAGTCTGACCCATCGCGACCCCATGGACAACGTTCCTCCAGGCCTTCCTATCCTCTGCCATCCTCTGGAGTCCATTTAAGCGCATGCCGACTGCTTCAGTGACTCCATCCAGACACCTCGTTTTCTGTTGTCCCGTTCTTCTTTTGCCCTCAATTTTTCCCAGCATTAGGATCTTCTCCAGTGAGTCCTTCCTCCTCATTAGGTGGCCAAAGTATTTGAGTTTCCTCTTCAGGATCTGGCCTTCTAAAGAGAAGTCAGGGTTGATCTCCTCTAGGACTGACTTGTTTGTTCGCCTTGCAGTCCAAGGCATGAGTTTGAATGGACTCCGGAGGATGGTGGAGGACAGGAGGGCCTGGAGGAGCGTTGTCCATGGGGTCGCGATGGGTCGGACACGACTTTGCAACTAACAACAACAACAAGCCCCGCCTTTCTCATGATATGCTCTGCATATAAGTTAAATAGGCAGGGTGATAGTATACAGCCTTGCCGGACCCCTTTCCCAATTTTGAACCAATCAGTGGTTCCGTGTCCAGTTCTCACTGTTGCTTCTTGACCCGCATACAGGTTTCTCAAGAGACAAATAAGATGGTCTGGTACTCCCATCTCTTTAAAAACTTGCCACAATTTGTTGTGATTGTCATAGCTGGTTCTATAGGCAAAAGAGCAAATGCAAATCCTAGGTGTTTGAGCTAATTTTGTCAACCTTTTGTTTGTTCCTTATCTGAGTTTCTGTCTTGACCCAGTCTCTCTGAATGGATTACCAAATCTGCATTCTTAAAAGCAGGCCTCCTCAGTTTCTGCTTGGGACAGGGAAACTGGGACTGGTTTCTGCCTCACGATTTTTTTAAAATTTCTCCTTTAGGGGAAATATTTTATTCTGCCTTTTTAATATTTCCCAAAATAGTTCATTCTTCTAGGATGGGTTTCTCCCCCACCCCCCCACACACACATATTATATCCAAAGTTCAGCCAGAGTTCTCACTCAGGCACAAATAACCAGGCTCAAATGAGCTTAGTTTGGATTCATGGTGCGAAGACCTTATTCTCTGGAGAAGGCTCTGATTCTGGGAAAGATGGAAGAAAAGAGGATGATCAACAGCAAAATGGATGGATTCAATTTATACTGGCTGAGTGCACCGTAAAAGAACAGGTTAGGGATAGATCGTCATGGGCAAAATCTATGTGGCTACTCCTAGATGAAAACAACTTAATGGCATTATCATCAAAATCATATCCAAGGTAAGGTACTCTCAGATTAAATGCATTCAATACATCTAAGCTGATTAGTGAATTAAACCCCTTTCTAACTTTGTACCAGCTGCTAAACCATAATATGTAGTCCATGACTTATCACCAAAACTGAGCCCAAAACTCTGTCACTAAGCGAGACATTTGTTAAGTGAATGTTGCCCCATTTTACGACCTTTCTTGCTGTAGTTGTTAAGTGAATCACTACAGTGCTTAAATTAGTAAGACGGTTGTCAAGTGGATCTGGCTTCATTCCAAGCATTAACTTTGCTTTCCAGAAGGTCGCAAAAGGTGATCACATGACCCTGGGATGCTGCAACCGTCATAAATATGAGTCATGTTGCCAAGCATCTGAATTTTGATCATGTGACCATAGGGATCTTGCAAGAGTCATTAAGTGTGAAAAACTGCCATAGGCCACTTTTTTCAGGGCCGTTGTAACTTTCAATGGTCAGTAAGTGAATTGTTGTAAATCGAGGACTACCCCCTCATTGGGCAGCCTAACCTGACTAGCATATTTCTGTAAGGAGCATTTTATTATTACACGTCTTTCCTGTTTTGTAAGTATTATTCTAGGTCAGCCATAAAGATGTCAACATATTGAGGCGCCATCTATGTGCCCATCCATGTGCCCATCCTTATGGCATTGATTTCTAGGTACATTTATTGCCAAAGAGGAAATAGTTATGGGTGTGGCACAAAGTCAGACATTCTGGAGGCAAGGCATGCTGCTTTGGCACAAGTGACGCATGTTTGGCACAACATGACGTTATGGATGGCTTCAAGTCTGTGTTCACTTCCTTGAGTTATTAATAAAAAGAATGAAGGGATAAAAAAAATAATATATAGTGGGTCAACATCCATAGTGGCTAAAATGGCATTGTCAATGAGATTGCTTATGGAGTCTTACCAGAAAGGGAACCTCTCTCCTGGCACCACCTCCTTGAATTCTAAATACGAAGCGTATTTATTTATGCATTCATTTTTATTTTTTTATATTCTGCCTTTATCATTTTGACAAATAACTCAAGACAGCGAACATACCCAGTACGCTTTCCTCCTCCTATTGTCCCCATTACAAAAACACAATGAGGTGGGTTGGGCTGAGAGAGATCCCAAAGTCTCCCAGCTGGCTTTGACAGCTAAATCAGGATTAGAACTCACCAGCTCCTAGTGATTGGTCCAAAATCACCTATCTGGCTTTCATGGTATTTGAACTCATGGTCTCCCACTTTCTAACCTAGTGCCTAAAACACTAGATAAACTAGCCCTATATTTGGGTCTTGCATGCAGGTTGGTCTCGTTTACACAGGGGCTTAATTGTGTGTGGTATAATTATATATGAAGCTATGCCTTGTTATTTCTTCCAGCATTAAGTTATGAAAAAGATATTCTATTTTTCACCAATTTGGCCATTTTATCAGATGCGAATGGAAGATACCAAGAGAAATGAACCTACTTTACAGGAAGCAGAGCCTTTAACTATCTTGTGCTTTTATGCAAGATGAATATTTTAATTCCTGTTTCGGGCCAATATTTTAAAGATTGCTGATGTAACCATATCAATCATTGATTAAAAGGCTATGGCTTGAAGAAAACAAAATTCCAACTTATCTTATTTTTGTTCCTAATTAAATCACTTAATATGCGCAGGAGAGTATGCATTTGGTTTCACCTGTGAATATCAAAATGATTCTATTGTCTGCTGTTTCACTAGGTATCATATATGTAATATACTTAATCCACTGTGTGCTTACAGTATCAAGACTTTTATGGAATTGAGTGGGAGAGCTTCTGAGAAATTATACATTAAATCGAGCTGTACATTTCAGTGAGAAACATCAGGTGGCATTTATCTCTAAAAAATGAATTATATAAAGTTATCATTATTACAGGATGGAAGAAATAAAAATCAAGAGGCTATTACTGTGCCATAAAGCTTTAGCTGTCTTTTAGTACTGTGTATGTTATCTCACAGATCATAAAAGAGCATGATGATATATGCACAGATTGGTAAAGTTGCAAGCTGTTCTTAAGGACATGTCAGTTACTCATTTTTCAAAATGTCATGGGGAAAATTTGACTCTTGAGCCAATACTGTATAAAGAAGAAACACAGCCTTGTCTTTTCCAACTTTTTCAGCTGTTGTGTGCAAAATTGCTGAGAAATTAAAATAAGGAAGGGATTTGTGGACACGAACAATACTTTTTTATTATTTCATATTGTCATCAGTAATGCTCCCCCAAAAAAGGAAAGAAAAATACATGTAGTTAACAAAGTAACATTATAACCTCTGCTGAGGATTGTACATGGGAAAATACAGTACATGTGACTTTTCCAAGACCACTTGGTTTTCCCCCATTTATTTAATTTTGTTTTGATGTGAAATTTCTGATAACATTGTGAATATACTATTCATTTTCAGGTGTTCCTAGCAAAAGCCATGTGTTCTGTCATGGCAATATCTCACTCATGGAAGTGTCACCATTGTTGTTGAACTTTATCTTTCTGAACACACATCTATTAACAGTGAAATTGGGTATGTTGGTAGCAAATCAATTTTGTTCCATGAAAAATGCAGCTTCTTACTTATTTAATTTTAAAGCTATTCTTGGCAATATAATTCACATCTATGCTATTGAAGATTTTGGAAGTCAGATTCAACTTTAATCTGGGACATACATTTGATTCCTGTTTTACTTTGCCTTCACTTTGGCCCAGTTCAATCAATTTTGTTGCAAACTCACAACTTTTTTCTTACAAAACTTTCAGTTCCCTATTTTATTATGTCATGGTCTGGAATATTTTACAACATTGCTCACTAAAAAAATACTGTGTATTATAACTTTTCCACATTTATTCCAAAAGGTTTTTGCAAACAGCAACTAGACATTCTGGATTTTTTAAAGATGTTTCAGTTCTCAGCAAGAAGCTTCTTCAGTTCTAAGTGACTCCTTTCCACCAGTCAGTTAGAACTACCATACCATTGAAGATTCTGGAAGTCAGATTCAACTTTAACCTGGAACATACATTTGATTCTTGTGTTATTTTGCCTTCACTTTGGCCTAGTTCAGTCAATTTTGTTGCAAACTCATATATTTTTTCTAACAAAATTTTCCTTTCAGTTCTCTGCTCACTAAAAAAATATTGTGTAGTAATCTTAACTTTTCCACATTTATCCCAAAAGGTGCTTTTTTTCAAATAGCAACTGGACTTTTTAATTTTTTTTATTTTTTTTTTACATTTATACCCCGCCCTTCTCCGAAGACTCAGGGCGGCTTACAGTGTATAAGGCAATAGTCTCAAGCAAGAATCTTCTTCAGTTCTAACTGACTCCTTTCCATTCCCCACCAGTCAGTTAGAACTGAAGAAGCTTCTTAGATGAGAAGTCTTCAAGAAAAAAATTAAAAAGTCTAGTTGCCATTTGAAAGAAGCACCTTTGGGGGCAAACATGACCTGGATGACTGAGAACCTCCATAGATACTTTTGCACATTAACGTATTTTTCTTCACCAAGAATTGGAATCACTCAACACCCAGCCTCTCTCTATTGAGATTCAGGCTTATTCTTATGCCGAAACTCTACTTTTTAATTCACATTTGCTAATTTTCTAACCTAAGCGTGCAACAACACTACCTTATTCTTGCTTTCTCTTTTATGTAGTGATGCTGAGTACAGACAAGGGATAGATAAGGCTAACCAGGGATGATGTACCCACTCAGGTATCTTCACCTGATCCACAGTGGCAGTCATTTTATATTTCATTGTTCTACTGCATGGTCCTTCCTTCCTTCCTTCCTTCCTTCCCTTCCCTCCCTCTCCACTCCCTCTTGTCCTTCCCTCTCCCCTCCCCTCTCCTTTTCTCTTTCCTCTTATTTTTCCTCCTCCTTCCCCCTCAGCCTCATTAACAACAAAGAACCAAAAAGATTTTTTTAAAATAGTAATAAAAGGAGTGTATCTGTACTACTAAAAAGCAACTCAACTCTTTGAGTTCCAGTAGTGACCATTTTGAGGTTACAACTCAACAAAAGAATGCTACTGGTTTAAAACAATCCTTTTTAGCATACTGTTCAGCCTTAGTAATTAGGAGTCAGTTACATTCTTTGCCTGACTGGACTGGGAATTATTCTTGTTTAATCCATCAAATATTTTTCAACATTCCTGAAAGAGGCAGCAATTATCTTACCTCCATTGCTTTTACTGTTCAGATAAAGCAGTGCTCTGATATAAAATTAACAAACTTTTCCTTGTTTAGGATTTGAGACATCTTTTTCCAGGAGAAGGAAGGAAATACATGGATAATTAAAATTGAAAGCAAAAGACGAAAGCTGTGAAAAACTGCAAATGAAGCGTGAATCGATTCCACTGCCCAAGCGAAGCATAAAATTGACCGAACTGATTTTTTTAAAAGTCTTCTCTTTATTTCTGTCTTGTACTCAAACTCAGTGAGCTGGAAAGAGCTTCCTGAACTTACAAATTTCTTTTAGTGGAAAAGACCTGCCAGTTTTCTTACAGTATCAATGTAATAGAAAAAGTCATTTCTGCCCAATTTCTCTCTAATATGCTCAGTGCTTGGCAGCAGTTGTCTGATATTATTCAGGCACTTGAAGCTGGTTTATTGAAACTGTACATTTTGAACCAGCACAATCTGAATATCAGGCAAGCTCAGCGCTAGTGGGGCATTATTAAAACCAAGCATGGAAAAGAGGTAAAGATATAACCCATATTTGCAATATGTCTGAGATGATGGGGAAAAGCTGAAATGAAACCCATAACCATGTTAATCTTAAGCAAGTTGTCATGGTTCATACACAAGAACGAAGAGGGCAGGTGCTTTCCAGTTGCATTGTTGATTTGCCCCACTTGTCTCCCCAGAAGGTAGCATCTAACTGATCATGCCTGGAATCAGAGGCTAAGAAAACCCAAAGCAAAATGGCAAAATATATTTTGGGTTTGGTAAAATGGCTACATTTCTGAAAATAATACTATATTTCACCAGGGTTGAGCCTAGTTAATACCTGAACGGATACCCACCATAAAATAAGAAACATTTTGGAAGAAAACAGTGGCAAACCATCTCTATACCCTTGCCAAGAAAATTGAATGTATGTGTCATGGGGTCTCCAGGAGTTAAATTCAAATCAAAGAACTCTTGATCTTCTATTTTAACCTACCTCTCCATTTATGAACTCAGTGAAATGAAATATAGTATATTATTTTCAGAAATTCAACCAGTTGCCCATCCAGAAATGCATTTTGGCAAATTTTTTGGTGTGTTTTCTGATACCATCACTGTCTCATTTTGGGTACCTGAGAAATTAGGGTTCACAATCGAACATCGTGCAGCTACATGCAGGCAGCCATATTTACATATCTTTTTTAGAATAGAATAGAATAGAATTTTTTATTGGCCAAGTGTGATTGGACACACAAGGAATTTGTCTTGGTGTATATGCTCTCAGTGTACATAAAAGAAAAGATACGTTCATCAAGGTACAACATTTACAACACAAATGATGGTCAATATATCAATATTGAGGGGCCGGAATAGCTCAGGCTGTTAAGAAGCCTGTTATTATTTATTTATTTATTTTTTATTTTTCAAATTTATATACCGCCCTATCTCCCTAAGGACTCAGGGCGGTTCACAGGCAGTTAAAATACATATAAATACAGATTAAAAAACAATTAAAAAACTTATTCTATTGCCCGAAATTTAAAATAGTATAAATAATAAAAACCCCTTAAAACCCATAACTTTAAAATCTAATCCAGTCCCGCGCAGATAAATAAGTGCGTTTTAAGCTCGCGACGAAAGGTTCGGAGGTCCGGAAGTTGGCGAAGTCCTGGAGGGAGTTCGTTCCAGAGGGTGGGAGCCCCCACAGAGAAGGCCCTTCCCCTGGGTGTCGCCAGACGGCACTGCCTAGCTGACGGCACCCTGAGGAGTCCCTCTCTGTGAGAGCGCACGGGTCGGTGAGAGGTATTTGGTAGCAGTAGGCGGTCCCGTAAATAGCCCGGCCCTATGCCATGGAGCGCTTTAAAGATTGTCACCAGCACCTTGAAGCGCACTCGGAAGGCCACAGGTAGCCAGTGCAGTCTGCGCAGGATAGGTGTAACACGGGAGCCACGAGGGGCTCCCTCTATCACCCACGCAGCTGCATTCTGAACTAACTGGAGCCTCCGGATGCCCCTCAAGGGGAGCCCCAAGTAGAGAGCATTGCAATAATCCAGGCGAGACGTCACGAGGGCGTGAGTGACCGTGCATAAGGCATCCCGGTCTAGAAAGGGGTGCAACTGGCGCACCAGGCGAACCTGGTGGAAAGCTCTCCTGGAGACGGCCGTCAAATGATCTTCAAAAGACAGCCGTTCATCCAGGAGAACGCCCAGATTGCGCACCCTCTCCATCGGGGCCAGTGACTCGCCCCCAACAGTCAGCCGAGGACTCAGCTGAATGTACCGGGATGCCGGCATCCACAGCCACTCTGTCTTGGAAAGATTGAGCTTGAGCCTGTTTCTCCCCATCCAGACCCGTCGGCTTCCAAACACCGGGACAGCACTTGATAGCTTCATTGGGGTGGCCGGTGTGGAGAAGTACAGCTGGGTGTCATCAGCGTACAGCTGGTACCTCACACCGAAGCCACTGATGATCTCACCCAGCGGCTTCATATTGATGTTGAACAGAAGGGGTGAGAGAATCGACCCTGCGGCACCCACAAGTGAGGCGCCCGGGCCGACCTCTGCCCCTGTCAACACCGTCTGCGACCGGTCGGAGAGATAGGAGGAGAACCACCGATAAACGGTGCCTCCCACTCCCAATCCCTCCAACCGGCGCAGCAGGATACCATGGTCGATGGTATCAAAAGCCGCTGAGAGGTCTAATAGGACCAGGACAGAGGAACAACCCCTATCCCTGGCCCTCCAGAGATCATCCACCAACGCGACCAAAGCCGTCTCCGTGCTGTAGCCGGGCCGGAAACCGGACTGGAATGGGTCTAGATAGACAGTTTCATCCAGGTGCAGGGGAAACTGATATGCCACCATACTCTCTACAACCTTCGCCGCGAAGCGAAGGTTGGAGACCGGACGATAATTACCTAAGACAGCCGGGTCCAGGGAGGGCCTCTTGAGGAGGGGCCTCACCACCGCCTCTTTCAAGGCGGCCGGAAAGACTCCCTCCAACAAGGAGGCACTCGTAATCGCCTGGAGCCAGCCTCGTGTCACCTCCTGAGTGGCCAGCACCAGCCAGGAGGGGCACGGGTCCAGTAAACACGTGGTGGCATTCAGCCTACCCAGCAACCTGTCCATGTCCTCAGGAGCCACAGGGTCAAACTCATCCCAGCAAATGTCACTAAGACCACCCTCAGACGCCTCATCTGAATCGTCGCAATTTTGGTCTAGACCGTCTCGAAGCTGAACGATTTTATCGTATAGATAACTGTTAAGCTCCTCAGCACGTCCCTGCAACGGGTCATCCCGCTCCCCCTGGTGAAGGAGGGAACGGGTCACCCGAAACAGGACGGCTGGGCGGTTATCTGCCGACGCAATGAGGGAGGAGGCGTAGCAACGCCTCGCTTCCCTCAGTGCCACTAGGTAGGTCCTAGTATAGGACCTAACTAGTGTCCGATCAGCCTCTAAACGGCTAGACCGCCAGGAGCTCTCTAGGCGTCTTCTCCGGCGTCTTCTCCGGCGTTTCATCCCTCTCAGCTCCTCGGAGAACCAAGGAGCCGGTTGGGATTAGAACATAGTAGCCTGCAATTACTGCAGGTTCAAGCCCGGCCCAAGGTTGACTCAGCCTTCCATCCTTTATAAGGTAGGTAAAATGAGGACCCAGATTGTTGGGGGGGGGCAATAAGTTGACTTTGTAAAAAATATACAAATAGAATGAGACTATTGCCTTATACACTATAAGCCGCCCTGAGTCTTCGGAGAAGGGTGGGATATAAATGTAAACAAAAACAAAAAAAATAAATCATAAGGATTGCCAGCAACAAAGTTACAGTCATACAGTCATAAGTGGAAAGAGATTGGTGATGGGAACGATGAGAAGATTAATAGTAGTGCAGATTTAGTAAATAGTTTGACAGTGTTGATGGAATTGTTTGTTTAGCAGAGTGATGGCCTTCGGGGAAAAACTGTTCTTGTGTCTAGTTGTGCTGGTGTGCAGTGCTCTATAGCATCGTTTTGAGGGTAGGAGTTGAAACAGTTTATGTCCTGGATGTGAGGGATCTGTAAATCTTCCCATCTTTCCCGCAAATGGAATAGGTTGAGAATGGAGGCTCATCTATAGGGAGCTGTGGTGGCACAGTGGTTAGAATGCAGTATTGCATTCAACTGCCAGAGTTTGATCCTCACCGGCTCCAGGTTGACTCAGCCTTCCATCCTTCCAAGGTTGGTAAAATGAGGACCCAGATTGCTGGGGGAAATATGCTGACTCTGTAAACCACTTAGGCTGTAAAGCTATATGAAGTGGTATATAAATTTAAGTGCTATTGGTATTGTACTTTTCTTTACATGCTGAACGTTATACTGTCTAAAAAGAGAAGCAACCTTTTCATTTTGCAGGTGTATCTATAGTGCAAGGAGTCACTTAATAGGATTTCCCAAATATGTGTGCATTGTTTAGTGAATTAGTGGGCCCATACTACAAGATGCAGAACTTTCTCCCTTTACCCAAGAAGTTTCTTCTTCTGCAAGTGATAAATATTGATATCCATGCCTATATTTGTATTTTTTCTCATAGGACAAAGCAACAGCTTGGGTGAGTTGGTGATTATATAAATTTGGTTCAGCCAGATTTTTTTTTCTTGTTTCTCTCAATTATAGTTGTTGTATGCTTTATGGAGCTTACTCTGATGCAATCTTTTAAGACCATCTGTTGTTCAGGAAACATAGCAACGTGCTTCCATGAAGAAACTCCTAAAGAAAAATATTTAGCTTTTAGAATTTTTTTTTACCCAGGAAAAAATTCAGGGAAGATTCTTGATATTTCAACAGTGCCAATTTGTTTTGCCTAAAGAGATGCTTATAATCCTTGAAATCAGCTATTAGGACGAAGTTCAACAGCCATGAGAACTATTAATTATAGCTATTTGTTATTATGCCAACTAATTAAAAAGTACAAATGTGTGCAACAGAATTTAAAAAATCAATGCAATAACAAAATTAAACATTAAGGAAAAAAGAGAAAGGTAGAAATTGCCCATATTACTCAGGAGTATCTTCTTTGCCCATCTACTGAAGAAAAAAAACCTAATTAAAATATTGACAAACACATTTGCACAATCCACTGCTGCAGTTCAGGTACAGATATCATCCAGTATTGAATAAATAATTCTTTTAGCTAAATCCCATGTCCAAATATCGGAGGTAAAATCAAGAATGACGAATGTATCCTTAGCCTACAATGATTGAGCCAGAGTGAGCCAGAGTTTAACATGGATATTTTGGCCATCAAAGAAGACTAACAAGATTGGTGCCAACTCTTCCAAAAGATTAGAAGAGTATTTCTCAACCTTGGCGGCTTTAAGATGGGTGGACTTCAATTCCTAGAATTTCCCAACCAGCATAGCTGAAAAAGCACTTTTGGGACAGACGTTCCAATGCTAGTAAGCAGGGGTATGGGACTCATTAATGTCTCTGTGTAATTCAGAATTGATTTGAATTGAAATACAAGATGGTTTTAATATTCTGTGAGAATTATCACCTGGTTTGAATTTTGGCAGGGTAGTCAATCAATGAGAGTCCCAAGTTTGGTGTAGTGGTTAAAACATGAAGCTGGAAACCAGGATACCATGAACTCTAGTCTTATTTTAGGCACAAAGCCAGCTGCGTAAACTTTGGCCAGTTACGTCTATCAACCCTAGGAAGGATATAACAGCAAATCACTTCTGAAATACTTTGCCAAAAAAACTACAGGAACTTATCCAAGCATTCTCTGAGGATTGGAGACAAATGAACAGAAGGGGGTGGGTGGAAATCAAAAGAATCAGGATACACAGTCAAAAGCCCTACATCAGGGATAGTCAACCTTTTTATACCTACCACCCACTTTTGTATCTCTGTTAGTAGTAAAATTTTCTAACCGCCCACCGGTTCCACAGTAATACACCGTGTATCGTCGTCTGTGCATGCCTCTTGCACATCGTGGATTGGGTTTGGAGGGGGGGTGCCGGCTACCAGCTCTGTTTGTCTGTTACAGCTGGGTGGT
Source organism: Ahaetulla prasina (assembly GCF_028640845.1). Classification (NCBI taxonomy): domain Eukaryota; kingdom Metazoa; phylum Chordata; class Lepidosauria; order Squamata; family Colubridae; genus Ahaetulla; species Ahaetulla prasina. The sequence goes on along the minus strand of NC_080544.1, from coordinate 95,451,210 downwards.
GTGGGGGGAGATGCACGAGCTATTCTGGGACGAGGCTCTTTTGTTTGCGGTCGCACTGTAGAGCCTTTTAGTTTCACTTATGTAACGTCAACTAAACTTATGTGCGGGCGATACAAATAGTATATTTTCAGAAATTTAAATTGTCACGGGGAATTTTATGAAAACCTAATGAAAATGTTTTTAAATAATGCTATGAAAATTTTTTTAAAAGTCAATTAAATTAAAAAAAAAGGAAAGTGCTTCAGTATTGGACAAAACCCCTACCGCCCACCATGAAAGCTGGAACGCCCACTAGTGGGCGGTAGGGACCAGGTTGACTACCACTGCCCTACATCAATAGTTCCCAACCTTTTCTATGCCTTCCACCCCTATGAAATGTTTGATTAGCATTCAAAAGTAATTGTGAATCATGACTAAGGTACATGAGACACTCTTTGTAACACACACCACATCATTCAGTGGTGAAATCCAAATTTTTTTTACTGTGGCCGTGGCTTGGTGGGCGTGGCGTGGTTTGGTGAGCATGGCTTGGTGGGCGTGGCAGGGGAAGGATATTGCAAAATCTCCATTCCCACCCCACTCTGGGTCCAACCAGAGGTGGTATTTGCCAGTTTTCCAAACTACTCAAAATTTCCGCTACTGGTTCTCTGAACGGCTCAGAATTTCTGCTACCGGTTCTCCAGAACCTGTCAGAACCTGTTGGATTTCACCCCTACTAAAATTCCATCTCAAAAGGGAACACGCCACACTTTGTTGCACCCCATGAAATTCCATATCACACTTTCTGGGGTGCAGGCAGCTGGGAACCTCTTGCCTATATGCATCCAAGGATAATGATGTCAGTAAAATTGTTGGTTTTCCTGCAGTGTTCTAGGACATTATATACAATTTTAATAGAGACTGTGATTTGGCAATCAAGAATGAATTCAGACTGATCATTATGGATAAGATGAGTAATTATGTTATTTAGTCTGTAGGCCAATAAGGGGGTAATGTTTTTAGAATCTATAGTGTGATACCCTAAATGACGTGGAACATTTATTTATTTATTTGGTTTAAGGAAAACAGATTCTGGATTATTTCTATGAATTGGAAATAGGCTGACCTATTGAAATAGTGTTACAAAGGTGAGCTAAATTTAGAGTAGTTATTTGGCAAAGCTCTTAAAACATTCTGCCAGAAACTCAACACAGCCTACTGCTTTGTTGTATTTAGAATTCTTTACAAGCTCTGTCATTCCTTCTAGGGATAATTTTTTTGTTTTTCTTTTTTTAACATCAAATGTGGGTATCTGAATTAGTAATTTCCTTACTTCCTATAGCCAAAGATCCATTCAGTATTTTTCTACTTATTGTTTTATTCCCATCCAATTGACATTTAAGAAGAGAAGCTAGGAACTCCAAATTTCTGTTGCCAGACTCATTTTTGTTTTCAACAGAAAAGTATTTTGTTACTCTATGGTGGGCTTCAAAGAGGGGGAAAAAAGAGATCATTTTCCAAAATTTCATTTCCAAATTAGCAGTATCTACCAACAAGTTTGATTCAGAGTATGTCCTTATTATACCAATATATCTGTGAAATACTAAGGTCTCTAATACAGCCTTCATAGCATCGCATACCACCCAACAAGGAGCTAGAAAATATAATTTGGCTACTGTAGGAAGTTAGCACCCACCCCTCTCCTAGAAAAATGAAATATTCCAGGAAATATTAAAAAGGCAGAATACTATATTTTCCCTAAAGGAGAAACATGTTTCTAAAGACAAACTCAGAGCCTCAACTCCCTCCCCACTCCCCCAGCAGATATTTTGGAGCCAACCTATCTACAAGACAAAGGCTGGGCCAGTTTATCTACAACACAAAAGACATGGCCCTCAGGCCATGATAGGATTAGCCCTCACCCAAAATCCAAACCAGGACAAAGCCATTAAGCCATAATAGGAATTGCCCAAAGTCCCTTCATGACATCATCACCCAGCAAGATTCAACCAGGCCTCGGAATCTGACAACCAATCAGAGTACATTCCTTACCCAGGAACAGGAAGCTCCAAGGCGGGGCCCAAGAGACGGTGTAAATCTCTCTCTGTTTCTCACCCATGTGCTTTTTTTTTTTTTTTGCCCAGGATCTTAAACCACGTGGTCCTGTCATTAAACCATCTTTCCAAGCAGTCTCCATGTTTCCAGTGTCTGTCTTCTCACTTGGAACTGAACCCATATGGACATTTCTTCCAACACTATTAAGAAAACTGGTTACAGTTTACTTTGTATTAAAGTAATAATACAAAGTCTCATTCCTGCAAGGAGTTCTCATGGAATACAAGACATTCCTTGTTTTAGTAGGCAGAACTCCAGAAATTCCACAATGGCCTGTTGTCAATGCAGGGCGCATCTATAGCAGAAGGGCTTATGCTTACATTACAGGTTAAGCATTCTTTTAACAACACCATGTTGTGCAAGTGTCCTTAATTCCTGCCTTGAGAATTCTGGATCTTGAAGTTGACATGTTTTAAGATTGCCAAACTTGAGAAACTCTGGGTTAATGCATGTTTTGTGAAAGAAGAGAATGTTAAGTTCTGGCAGCTTATTCTTCCCAGCCCCCTCTTCTCCAAATTCAGGTATACTGCCTTCGAATATTGGATAAGCCTGGGAAAACCAAGACGCAACTCTGCTGGAGCGATCTTTCAGATTTATTGCATTGGGAAACAGGGAACAGAACTCTGCTTTTCCCGTTGTCTTTCAAATCCAATCCAAGGTAATCAGGCCCAGTATCATTCTCCATAGACTTAGATTCCTTCAGATTCAAGTCTGAGTCAATACACCAAGAATTGGATGATGGTAACGTGTTGGGTGATATCAGCTTCTTGAGATGCATTACTTGAAGCTGCCACTTCCCTCTGTCCAGCACTACATATCTCAGTTTTCAGGGACTACATAAAAGCCCAACAGTACTTTCCCAAGAAAAGCCCTTGATGGGGTATACACCAGGGGTGAAATCCAGCAGGTTCTGATAGGCTCTGGAGAACCAGTAGCAGAAATTTTGAGTAGTTCAGAGAACCGGCAAATTCCACCTTTGTTTGGTTCCAGAGTGGGGTGGGAATGGAGATTTTGCAGTATCCTTCCTCTGCCACGCCCACCAAGCCACACCACGCCCGCAGAACCGGTAGTAAAAAAAAATTGTATTTCAGCACTGGTATACACACAGGTGCATGTATGAGCCAAAACCATTAACCTCTCCCATGACAAGGTTTGATTTCTCCAGTCTCTGCATCTCCGTAATGCAATTTCCCTCCCACACAATATCTTTTTTTAGCAAGCTTCTCCCATTTTCCTCCTTCTGTCATCGGCAGTCTTTTCCAAATGGTGAGCTACCGCAATTGCCAACAGATGTTTCTTCCTCTTCTACCACCTGTCTTCATGGTTTGTATCAAGGAGCTCTCCTGTTTGATGGAACCCCCTTCTCCTATGGCTTCCTGAATTTCAAGGACTAGGATGCTCTTACACACTTCAGCCTTCTTCTCATTTGCAAGGAGGGGAGACCCATGCCCAGAAATAGCTCATTTGGTGAATCTCAAACTCAGAAAAACCTCGATGCCTACATCTTATTAGTTGGGCACCTTGATGGGAGACTGAATATGTCAAACTGGGGACCCATCTACATTTACTCAACTCTGGGTTAGGAAAAAGGACTGGTAGGCAATTGTTTTCCCAACACCAGGCAATGCTTGGTGAGAAAGAAAGCAGGGAAGCCATCACTTTAGTTGTTCTTTCATCAAAACAGAAAGGTTGGTGCCAATAGACGGCACCAGCTGTCTATTAGGGCTAAATAGGGCTCAGCAATGGGGGAGGATGCCAAACGTTATGCTAGCAACCTTCTCTGGCAGCTCAAGGGCAGCTGCCATCATCTCTCTGCAATGTCTGTGGAGATTCTCGGTCAACCAGGTCACGGTTGCTTTTTCAAAAGGCAACTGTTTTCCCTTGAAGACGTTTTGCTTCTCTTCCAAGAAGCTTCTTCCGTTCTGACTGAATAGTGGAGGATGGAAGGGTTTATATTCTTTGCAATCCTTCCATCCTCCACCACCATTCAGTTAGAACTGAAGAAGCTTCTTGAATGAAAGCGAAGTGTCTTCAAAGAAAAATAAAGGAAGTCCAGCTACCTTTGCATCTCTTTGCAGTCTTCCACTAGACCTGAACTTCTGCAGGCCAAATATAATTTTCCTCCTCAGTTATGATTAGGGATAGTTCCTTGTTTTAAATAAGCCTATGTCTTATTTATGAAATACATATAGTCCCTGAATTACAACAGTTCATTTAGTGATCATTCAAAGTTACAAAGGACTTATGACCATTTTTCACACTTAGGACCGTTGCAGCATCCCCATGGTCATGTTATCAAAAGTTAGATGCTTGTCAACTGACTCACATTTATGACGGATGCAGTGTCCCGGGGGTCATGCGATCCCGTTTTGTGACCTTCTGACAAGCGAAGTCAATGGTGAAACCAGATTCTCTTAACCACGTTACTGCAATGATCCGCTTAACAATGGTGTCAAGGTCATAAAATGGGGCAAAACCTTGACAAGTCTCCCATAGCAACTTAAATGTTGGGCTCAATTGCCGTCATAAGTGGAGGACTACCTGCATTGCTTTATAGTCCACAAAAGTTGACTGTTTTAATTAAGGTATTTGGTTTTCAGCTATGGGGAAGATTATTATTTGGATAGATTGAAGATAAGGGTTAACCGTCCCTCCCATATGCATTTCCTCAGATTTTAGCTGCCTACTAATTTTTAAATAATTCCTGAAACAAAGAGTCCTGTGGTCATAAGTCGAGGACAAGAACCTTTGAGGTGGAGGGGATCCAAGGAGGCAGTGCGAGGCAAACCTCCAGGGAAATGTCTAGGGCCCACGTGGCCCTCCCTCTGCCAGCCTCTGAATGCCACGTCGGGAACACTTGTGCCCACCTGCTAGAGGTCATCCCTGGCCAGGAGCCCTTTGCCCTAATTTTGGAAATCTTCAGAGGTGGGAGGGACCCAAGGAGAAATCCCGAGGCTTTCCTGCGCGGGGCTTTTAAGCGCGTGACCCACGATCCTCCTCCGCCGCCGCCTCCTCCTCTTCGCCCTGCCGGCGTCCCCAGGCAAAGCTGAGCCTCCGGCAATGAAGAGCAAGGGCGGCCGGCTCGGAAGCGACGGAAAGGCCCGGACTTCCTCTCGCCTCTTTTCCCCCCCACTGATTGGCTCGGCCGGATTATGAAATCCTAGAAATGGGAGGCTGCTCGCCGCCTTTGCCGCAAAAAAAGGTCGCCCGGTTTAAAAAGAACCCAGCGCTGGACTGAGGACTAGAAGGGGAGGCTTCGGCGCCGGAGCGATGAAGTCGGCCGTGGTGCTGCTTGCCGGGTGGCTGGCGCTGACCGCCTATTACGTCTACCTGCCGCTCCCCAGCACCGTCTCCGAGCCTTGGCATCTCTTGATGCTAAATGCGATGTTCCGGGTCGTGCAGCAATCGGTAAGAAAAAAACCGCAGAGGTCCCACGCTCGCTCTCCCCTCCCTCCCTCCCTCCGTCTATCTGTCTGTCTGCCTCCCTCCCTTCCTGCCCGCAGCTCTCTGGGTTCACACGACCCGCGCAGTTAAACCAGGTCGAGAAGAGAGCTAGCGGTTTCCTTGGCAGAAGCCGCCCAGCAGAGTCACTGTTACCCGCGATCACAGGCTACATCTTTCCATGCGTGGAATCGGTTTCTGATTCCACGCATTCGGTCCCAGACACCGCTGATTCCATGGTTTCTGATTCCATGCATTCAGTCACACACACACGCCGCTACTTTCTGATTCCATGCATTCAGTCTCTCTCTCTCACACATACACAGCTACTTTCTGATTCCATGCATTCACTTACTCACACACACAGACACACAGGAGAGACGGGGTGGGGGTTTAAGTGGGTAAATGGGTTGCGCGAATGCCGACGTTTCTCTCTCTCATACACACACACACACACAGACGCTTCTTTCTGATTCCACACATTCGGTTCCAGACACACACAGGAGAGACGGGGTGGGGGTTTAAGTGGGTAAATGGGTTGCGCGAATGCCGACGTTCCTGGAGCGATCTACAAGACGCGGATCTCGCGCGCTGCTGCTCCTGCTGCTGCAGCTTTTGGTGCCCTTAATCGGCCTCTGCCCGCTGGTTTGCACTGGGACTAATAATGCCGCTTCAGGCATTCAGCATCGGAAAGGCGTGCCTCGTCTGGGTTCCTATTTGGGACGCATCGCCCTTAGTTTCACATTCTCTGGCTTGGCCGGTTGCATTGGTCTTCCTGGTTCAGAAAGCCTTGGCACGAGTATCGTTATGAATCATAAAAGGCGAAGTCTTCCGCTTTATGCGATCCAAGCGCCGCCTTTCATTCAAGCCCACCCACCCCCTCCCCAGTCCGGATCAGCTACAGTCGGCTTAGTTGCTCAAAACATTATGAAAGGCGTCGTTTTCTAAAAAGATCGACTGATTGTTATGTAACCCTTTAAGAAGAGATGTTTAGAAATGACTTCCTGCGTAGCCTTATGGCCGTTGGAAGTCACTCCCTTCTTATTTACACCTGAGTTAGTGTCTCAATACATTGTCCAGGCAGCCTTGCTGGTGACAGTCTGGGTGGGGTAGATAGTTTTAGCCTATAGTTCTTACATCTGCTAATGGACCTCTCATCCAAAAGTATGATGGAGTATGACACTGTCAGTCCTTTGAGGTAATCCAGACAAGAAGTACAAGAAGTACAAAGGGTACTTCTATACCCTTTAAGGTTACAATACAGGTAGTCCTTGAACCAAAGGTAGCTTCTTTGTTTTTTTTTCTTTGTTTTTGAAGACAAGAACGTCCAGGTGCCTCCTGAAAAAGCCCCTTTGGGACAACCATGACTTGGATGATTGAGAATCTCTACAGATTTTCAGGTAGTCCTTGAGTTACAATTATTTGTTTAGTGACCGCTCAAAGTTAACAGCGGCACTGAAAAAAAGTGACTTAGGGCAGTTACAGCATTCCTGTGGTCATGTGATCAGATTTGGGGTGCCCAACAACTGGAATGTATGTATGGTGGTCGCAGTGTTCCAGGATCGTGGGACCACCTTTTGCAACCCTTTGAAAACGGGGAAGCCAGATTTAACAACTGCAGTAAGTCCCTTAACAGTGGCAAGAAATGGTCTTTTTTTTATTTCTTTTTGTCACAACAGTATACACAAACAATTGTCATACATAAAAAAACATATTTTGAAGAAAATATATACATATATGTAAAAAAAAATATGCATCAACTATATCAATTTGATATGATGAAGGGAACAATAGGACAGGAACGGTAGGCACTTTTGTGCTCTTATGCACGCCCCTTATAGCCCTCTTAGGAATGGGGTGAGGTCAATAGTAGACAGCTTTTGGTTGAAGATTTTGGGATTTTGGGTAGAGACTATGGAGTCAGGTAATGAGTTCCAAGCATTAACAACTCTGTTACAGAAGTCATATTTTCTGCAATCAAGTTTGAAGCGGTTGACATTTAGTTTGAATCTATTTTTTGCTCTTGTAATATTATATACAATAATAATATTGTCTTACTTCAGTTATTAAGTTAGTAACACAGTTGTTAATTGAATCTGGCTTCCCTGTTTTCAGAAAGTCGCAAAAAGTGGTCACAGAAAAATGGGACAAAACTGTCTTGCTTAGCAACATGAATTTTGAGCTCAGTTGTAGTTATAAGTTAAGGACTATCTGTTATAGAATCTTGCAAGTCTGAAAAGCTCCTTTCTTACTTTTACTTTTGAAAAACTAGGGAAAGTCCCTTCTGAGGTATTTCTCATGCCTCTTTTTGTTCGCTGAGATACCTTTTTCATGGCATTGATTTAGGCTGCAGCTCTTCCTCCTTGCCCCCCCCCCCCAGGTCATTTGTACACACTGTATTATTACAGATACTGCTTAGCTTTAGAACTCACCCAAGTTTATTACTGGGCGAATATGGAGTACAAGTAATCCTCGACTTACAACAGTTCACTTAGTGTCTGTTCGAAGTTACAACACCGCTGGAAAAAATGACATGACCATTTTTCACACTTATGACTGTTGGAAGAAATATCCATCTGGGTTCAGTTCCAAGTGGGGACAAAGACACTGGAAACATGGAGGCTGCTTGGAAAGATGGTTTAATGGTGGCCAGGATCAAATGGCTTGAGATCCTGAACAGAAAAGGGATGAGATCCTGTGTGCTCCCTGGCTTTATGCTTTCTCTGAGTTTTGAACTTTCTGGGGCACAGGAAGAGTATCCTGACTGGTTGTCAGATTCCCAGGGGGCGGGGGTCTTAGCTAGCCTTGCTGGCTGATTTTTTTTTGTTTTTTGTTTTATTTACATTTATATCCCGCCCTTCTATGAAGACCCAGGGCGGCTTACAGTGTGTAAGGCAATAGTCTCATTCTATTTGTATATTTACAAAGTCAACTTTGTAAATCTTCCCAGGTGTCATGTGGTGAGTTTCAGTTGCTAGATGGGTCCTATTATGTTGCAGATGATGGCCCATTGACAAAGGTGGGGAGAATAAGTTTCTACTTCTGACCCATTGACAAGGTGGGGGAGTGAGTTTCTGTCTCTGACCCATTGACAAAGGTGGGGGGAGTCAGGAAGCTGCTTTGTCTTTAAAACATGTTTCTCCATTTCTCATCCAGGGAAATATATTCTGCCTTTTTAAATATTTTCTAAAATATTTCATTCTTCTAGGAGGGGGGTGGGTGCTAACTTCCTACATGACCATTGCAGCATCCCCATGGTCATGTGATTTACATTCAGGATGCTTGACAAGTGATTCACATTTACAACGGTTGCAGTGATCACCTTTTGCGAGCGTCTGGCAAGCAAAGTCAATGTGGATACCAGATTCACTTAAATTAGTGTCGCTAATTTAACAACTGCAGCGATTCACTTAACAAATGTGGCAAGAAGAGTCATAAAAGGGGGACAAACACAGTTGTTTCTAGATCAACCAACACATTTTGTTTCTTCCTAGTGTTATCTCAAAAATGCAGGGTCTTGATTATTTTTCAGATCACCCAAGCCTGAGACGATGCGCTGAGAGACAAATGTATATTCTCTTCCTTGAGTTACTTAATGATGTAATACATTGGGCTACATATCAAATCAATAAGGCCACCCAGTTGACTTTGTGGCTAGAGTGGGCTATCATCTCCTGGTTTCTAAATGGGTACCTTAACTCCTAGACCAAACTGGCTCCCCAACCAACATAATACAGCTAGTTCTTGACTTACAACCACAATTGAGCCCCAAATTTCTGTTGCTAAGCAAGACAGTTATGTAAATTTCGCTCCGTTTCACAACCTCTCTTTACAACCTCACAGGCATTAAATGACTCACTGCAGCATGTCTTAGGGTTTAACTTGATCTAGAAGATTCAGTAGTTTTGCAGTTGTAATACGGTTGAGTCTGTTCATATTGGGTGAGGCCAAGCTAAATCCAAAAATGCTGGAGAATTCTTGGAAGCTTGACATTCAGGCAAATCAGCCACGTGAGCCAATTCTGGATTGCATTTCGTGCAACCTGGTGTCAGTTTATGATTCATACTAAAGAGCTCTTTGAACGCATTATGAGAAGACCTAGTTCTCTAGAGAAAGTCTCTGTTGCTGGGAAAGATGGGAAAAGAGGATGATCTGTAGCAGAGGGGTTGACTGCATTAGAGTAGCAATCATTTTACTGTTGGAAAACTTGAAAGACAAGGTTAATCTATTTTGTTACTAAAATTCCTCACCATCATGATGAGTGGTGGGTTGCTACTGGTTCACCCCGGTTCGGGAAAACTGGAAGTAGTGGGGGCGGGAGGCTCTGCCCACTCTCCTGGATGTCATCAAATATGCTCTGCACATGCGCAGAAGCTTCTGTCCATGCACAGAAGTGGTGCGCGCGAGCTAACTGGTATGTTGTGGTCCACCAGCAGTCTGGGGAGCTGGCAACGGAGTCATACAGTGGTGAGGCTGAGGAAGAATATGGGCCAGTCCTGGAGGCTGGGGAAGGCCTGGATGAGGGCTCTGCGTCGGAGGTAGAGATGGAGCTAGGGCCATCTGGGAGTGATGCGCGGACTCCGGAGCCTCCAGAGGCTGACAGTAGTGAGGCAGAGGAATAGGAGGAGCCTGTTCCTAATGCACTCATGAAAAAAGCTGCCAGAAGGCAAGAACAGCTGAAGCAAAGAGGACGACTCGGGAGTAGGGCCAAGAGTTGATTGGCCCCTCCCATAAGGCTTAAAAGACCAGCAACAGCGTTTGGGCTCTTTGCCGGAAAACAACGTTGATAGCTTTGACTTGCCTTGTCTTGTTGCATTTGTGTTGTATCGGTGTCTTCTGAACTTTTTCAAAGAAAGGCCTTTGCCTATTTGGACCAAGGTTGGTGTTAGGACTGAGGAATTGTGTTGGGAGGAATTTGCTTTAATTTAGTTGGACTGCGGTGAGAATGAATTAATACTCCAGCTGCTCTAATAAAGTTTGTTTGTTTTTACACTGACTGAGTTTCCTATTACTGACTTGTGCCTGGGTCAGAACAAGAAGTTTCCCAAAGTGGCTGTCGTCCAACTAATATCACCTGTGTTTACCCAAAAATAAGGCCCAACGGGAAAATAAACCCTGGCCTGGTTTCAGATGCTTGGCAACTGAGCCATATTTATGACGGTTGTGGTGACCTGGGGTCATGCAATAGCTTCGTGCGTCCTGGGAAAGGCGGATTCACTTAACAACCATGTTAATAACCTATCAATGGCAGTGATTCACTTAACCACTTTACAAGAAAGGTCATAAAATGGGGGCAAAACTCACTTAAGAAATGTCTCACTTGGCAACCGACATTTGGGGCTCCGTTTATATTGACTGTTTCCCTATGACTGTCATTAAGTGTTGTACCTTATGATTCTTGATGAACGTATCTTTTCTTTTATGTACACTGAGAGCATATGTACCAAAGACAAATTCCTTGTGTGTCCAATCACACTTGGCCAATAAAAATTCTATTCTATTCTATTCTATTCTATTCTATTCTATTCTATTCTATTCTATTCTATTTACTAAATCTACACTACTATTAATCTTCTCATCGTTCCCATCACCAATCTCTTTCCACTTATGACTGTATGACTGTAACTTTGTTGCTGGCAACCCTTATGATTTATATTGATATATTGACCATCATTTGTGTTCTAAATGTTGTACCTTGATGAACGTATCTTTTCTTTTATGTACACTGAGAGCATAGCACCAAGACAAATTCCTTGTGTGTCCAATCACACTTGGCCAATAAAAAATTCTATTCTATTCTAAAATTGCAGGCAGCTGGCAGACTGCAGTACTGCAGTCTAACCACTGTGCTACCGCGGCTGTAATGCCATCATTACAGGTAGTCCTCAACTTACAAAAGTTTGTTTAGTGATTCTTGAAGTTACAATGGCACTGAAAAAAGTGACTTATGACCCCTTTTCACATTTACGACTGCTGCAGAGTCACGTGATCAAAATTTGGCCGCTTGGCAGCTGACGTGTATTTATGATGACTGCAGTTGCGGTGACACTGTGACCTTTTGTGACAAGCAAAGCCAAAGCGAAAGCCAGATTCACTTAACAGCCATGCTACAATTAGAACATTGAATTCAATCGAAGTTCACTAAACCAGCACTCTGCCATTGCACTTATTTAACCTCTCTTGATTTCTGTCTTGATTCCCTTCTATGTTCCTAAAATAGTTAAGTGTGAAGCCACAGCTTTGCTGCTGTGGGTAGAATTCACCATTTATTGTAAAAGCTAAGCGGGTGACTGATTGAGAACAGCAAGCCGGATCACATGGTTGTATTCCTAACAAGCTCCAGATCTTGACTTCTGTAGTTATATAAAGTGCTTCTGAAATGAGATTCTTCTTGCCCTGCAACTCCACAGTCATCCAATCCTGAAAGAAAACAAACTGCTTTTGGTCGTAGGTCTTAACCTGTCTTCTCTGTCTCCTCCACCTTTGAGGATAATACCACCGGAGCAGTGATGGGTGTTAAGGATAGTGTTTTCTCACAACCGATGTTGTGGGCTATTGAGCAGAGTACCCTTTGAGTTTACGCATGAAAACGACTGAGAATGATTGTGGACAATAACAGTTAACACGCAAACAAACTGGCTTTTGATAATGTTTTATTTTTAGGAAAAAACAAAATTATAGTCTAAAGACAATTCAAGTCATACACATATAAAGTGAGATAAAGATCAGTCCAGGGATATTTTTCAAATATAAAGTCTTCTTACCAGTTGTAGAAAAATACAATAAAACAGATCTGTAGTTCCATTCAGGAGCAAAGTTCAATATAAAAACAGTCAATAAATATTAAAGAAGCAATAAATAGCCATGATCAAGCCATGACCATGCATAGAGATCAAATATAGAGTTACAGCATATCAGCAGGTAAAAATGGTGTAGTGTTCACCCAAACCAGAATTCAGCTTTCCTTAAGTACATTGGCTACAGAGATCAGCCAATCAGGATGCATGATTATGCAACAAAGTTATTAAAGCTACATAATACTTTTAGCTACAAACACACAATGTTGGTTTATATATTTCCTGACCAACCAGTTGGGCAATAACAATTTCCTAACAATGGGTTTCAAATTTTTTTTATTATCGGTTCTGTCGGCATGGCTTGGTAGGCGTGGCAGGGGAAGGATACTGTAAAGTCTCCATTCCCTCCCTAATGCAGGGGAAGCTTACTGCAAAATCCCTATTTCTTCCCGATCAGCTGGGACTTGGGAAGCAGAGAATAGATGGAGGTGGGGCCAATCAGAATTTTTACTACCGGTTCTCCGAACTACTCAAAATTTCCGCTACTGGTTTTCCAGAATTGGTCAGAACCTGCTGAAACCCACCTCTGCACCAGAGGGCAGAGGGTTGGAAGCACCAACAACACTTAATGTTTTTCTCTGACTAAATATGCCTCAATATTTACAACACTAGGCAAGGAAAGCTGTATCTCCTTTCTACACTTAATGCATGGATTTCCTGCTGGAGAGAAAAAAAAAATCTGCATGAAGACCTCTTATCAGATGTGTATAATTTGGAAATATGTGACGGGGACTCCTGTGTGCTTAAAAAGTTTGTCTGAGATGCTACTCTCTCTCTCTCTTTTTAAATTTATTCAAAAGATTAAAATGCAAGATCCAAAGGAAAAAAATTAACCAAAAAAACCCCCCCAACCCTAGACAAGAACAATAAGAAGAAAAAAAGTGAATTAAAAGGACAAAACAGAAACACATATTATTCCCCCTAGTTGAATATTGACAAATATATTGGAGCAATTACAACTTCCTCCCTTGCAAATCGCGTCCAAAATTTATAAATTTCTACATCTATTTGCAACCGAATTTGACCTATCATACACTGTGTAAATGAAGAAAAAAGAGTTACGAGTTAAACAGCAGCAAAATTAAAGTTCAAGGCCCTCTGTTTACAATCTGTTACTGTATTTTACTCATAGAAAATCGATAACGGTTTCATCTATAACACAAATCACTGCAATCATTATTCAAATACCATTGTTTTGACTCTTAATAATGGAATCTTTTCTTTGAATATTGATAAGGAACTTTCCCAACAATTGCATCTGATTTCCTTTTTTTTTCCAAAAAAGTTTTTCTTTTTATTTCTCATAAGCCTTCTTGAGTGTGCAATCTTTTATCCATCATTTTCCATTCATCTTATCTTTTAACTTTCATTTTTAGTTGTTCGGGGCTGCTCTTTTACCATTTACCCTGCTTTATTTTACCACAACCTTTCCTCCAGGGGTGAAATCTAAAAATTTTCCCTACCGGTTCTGTGGACGTGGCTTAATTGGTGGGCGTGGCTTGGTGGTCAGGTGACTGAATGGGCATGGTCAATAATAAATAATAAAAGTAATAAAGTATACAAAACTTGGGAGCGCACTGGTCTACCTTCTTTAAAAAATAGAGGCACCGGTCTACCAATTGCCTTTTATTGGGAGGCACCGGTCTAACTTCTTTAAAAATAGAGGCACCGGTCTACCAATTGCCTTTGATTGGGAGGCACTAATCTACCTTCTTTAAAAATAGAGGCATCAGTCTACCAATTGCCTTTGATTGGGAGGCACCAGTCTACCTTCTTTAAACATAGAGGCACCGGTCTACTAGCCGCCTACAGCACTGAACAGCTGTAGTGCGGCCCTTTGAAGTGCCTTGGCAGTCATTTAAAGCCGTTTGCAGCTATATCACCACCGAGAGCTTCAGGAACAGAGAAGAGGAACAGCGATGCGTGGGTGGTGGTGGGGGGCAGGGAGTTTTGCTACCGGTTCTCCGAACTATCCTCCCCCATCGCTACCGGATCACGCGATCCGGTCCGAACCGGGAGCATTTCACCCCTGCTTTCCTCTTCTCTTCCTCTTCTCTTCCTTTCTCCATCTCTTCCTATTTTCTTCGTTCATCTGATTTCCAAAGTTCATATGTTTCTGTTGCAAAAGTCAGACAATCTTTTTAAAGCAAAAGTATTGGGTCTGTCATTCCTACAACTTTTAATTATGTTGGTCCCAGTGGTGAAATCCAAATTTTTTTACTACCGGTTCTGTAGGCGTGGCTCGGTGGGTGTGGTGTGTCTTGGCAGGCGTGGCTTAGTGGGTGTGACAGGGGAAGGATACTGTAAAATCTCTATTCCCACTCCATTTCAAGGGAAGGATACTGCAAAATCCCCATTTCCTCCCCACTCCTGGGGGAAGGATATTGCAAAATCTCCATTCCCACCCCACTCTACAGCCAGCCAGAGGTGGTATTCGCCGGTTCTGCGGACTACTCAAAATTTCCGCTACCGGTTTTCCAAACTGCTAAAAATTTCTGCTACCGGTTCTCCAGAACCTGCTGGATTTCACCCCTGGTTGATCCATTTAATTATTATTATAATCAAGACACAAAATTGGGAAATCCACAACAATTGCAAAATCTCTTTGGAATGTAGACTGCAACTTGGGAAAAAAGTAAATTATCCTTTTTAAGAAAGGATGTTGTTTAAAACTATAATTCACATCAACCCAAATGTGTCAGATGGCAAGAGATTGTAGTTCAAAATGTACTCTATTTCTCACTTCCTGGCCCCTTTAATGGCAGTACAACCCTCAATATTAAAATGTAGATTTATCTGAGAAACAAAACTTGTTCATATATTGAAATGGTTTAGAAGAAACCATAGAAAATAGGTATGCTTAGACTAGTATGTCGGGTAAAAAAGATCTTGAGCTGTTTTCTTGCCCGGAAAATTAAATATTTTTTAAATCAATTCTTCAAACTAGAACTTCGATGCTGCCATCATTTTTGGTGTTAAATTTAAACTCGTAATTTAAAAAATTATGTTTCAACAACAAAACCTTAGTTCTAACAGTTATCCCGTGCCCAGTTATCTAGATGGGACTCTCACTGAAATTAGTGGAACTAACTTTTGAGAGTTGAAGGAGGCAGGAGTTAGCTAATAGCAGCTATTACTTGCATTTTTCTTCCTCAGTGATAGCATCCAGCCATTCTTGGTTGATCTCGTTGAACTGGTATAGGGTTTTCTGTTTGAACAGGGGTTGGATATAAAGGTGGTATTCAGCAGGTTCTGACCAGTTCTGGAGAACCGGTAGTGAAAATTTTGAGTAGTTCGGAGAACCGGTAAATACCACCTCTGACTGGCCCCGCCCCCATCTAGTCTCTGCCTCCCAAGTCCCAGCTGATCGGAAGGTAATGGGGTTTTTGCAGTAACCTTCCTCTGGAGTGGGGAGGAAATGGAGATTTTACAGTATCCTTCCCCTGCCACGTCCACCAAGCCATGCCATGTCCACCAAGCCATGCCACATCCACCAAGCCACATCCATAGAACCGGTAGTAAAAAAAATTTTGAATTCTACCACTGGTTGGATAGGAAGACCTCCAAGGACCTTCCAACTCTATTAATTAAGCAAATGTAAGAACTAGGTTACTTCTTGAATGATAGACTGTTAGTGCTAGAAGCTAGAAAAAAAGCCTATAAGAAGCCCTCAATGGAGAACCAGTTGCATACTCCATTGTGGATTTCCATGAAGTCATGCAGGTTATAATGTCATCTGTAAATTTTACTTTCCTGATCACCTCTGCTAATGATTTCTACATGCTTAACTCTGAACCTTGGACACTAGAAGCTGCTCTTACGATATTTGAAACACAGTCGCTGAATTTTACCCAGTTCTGATTTAGCAAGACATGATGCAATTTGTCTATTGTCTGGGTCACCGAGGGTTTACTTAAAGTACTCGATCCATATCCTCCCCAGTTATAAAAGGCATTTTTGTCTCTCTGCACCTAAACAAGAAAACTGCATTACATTGTATAACCCTAACCCTAACCGTTCTTCACATGTTCTAGCCTCCAGTCCCCTTTGTTGTTCTTCTCTGCACTTTCTAGAGTCTCAAAATCTTTTTTACATCATGGCGACCAAAACTGGATGCTGTATTCCAAGTATGGCCTTACCAAGGCCTTATAAAGTGATATGAACACTTCATGTGATTATGATTCTATTCCTCTGTTTATGCAGCCCAGAACTGTGTTGGCTTTTTTGGCAACTGTTGCACACTGCTGGCTCATATTTAAATGGTTGTCCACTTGTAACATTACAACAGCACTGAAAAATGGGACTTATGACCGTTTTTCACAGTGACAACCTTTGCAGCTTCCCCATGATCATGTGATCAAAATTCAGATACTTAGCAACTGGTTCATATTTATGACCGTTGTTGTGTCCCAAGGTCACACGATTTACCTTTTGCAACTTTCTCACCCGCAAAATCAACAGGGAAGCCAGATTTGCATAACAACTGGGTTACTAACTTATCACCTGCAAAGGTTCACTTAATGGTGGCAAGAAAGGTCATAAAATGGGGCAAAATTCACTTAACAAATGTCTCAACCTCAGGAATTTTGGGCTCCATTGTGGTCGTAGGTCAAGGACTATCTGTAGAACGATTCCCTTACTGGCCATAGTTACCACAGCATTGAAAAAAGTGACTTATGACTTTTTTTTGCGACCACTTCAGCATCCCTGTGGTCACATGATCTAAATTCAGATGCTTGGCAATGGGTTCATGGTTATGACGGTTGCAGTGTCCCAAGGTCATGTGATCCCCTTTTGCAACTTTCTGACGAGCAAAGTCAATGGGGAAGTCAGATTCCTTTAACAACCTTGTTACTAACTTAATAACTGCGCTGATTCGCTTACCTATGGCAAAACGGTCATAAAATAGGGCAAAATTCATTTAACAACTGTCTCACTTAGCAACAGAAATGTTTGCGCTCGATTGCGGTCATAAGTTGAGGACTACCTGTATTGCATTCTAACCATTCCCTTAGCAGGGCTCCTGATGCAGTTCTATTCTACTGCAGTTACTGTAGTATTAAGGTTTATATGTATATCATACCGTATGTGTGTCTATGGATTTAATTATGCAGTATGTCTTTCAAATCCTTTGCCTTTTCACCAGCAGTGATATGCACTTCCCTTCGCTACCGGTTCGCGAGTGTGAGCGTGCATGCCTCTTAAGCACATGCGCAGAGGGTCAAAAACAGGACATAATGATGTCCCGGCGGGTGGGCAGAGCCTCCCGCTACTGGTTCGCGCAAGCCGGATAGATCCAGGCGAATTTCACCGCTGCCTTTCACTCTTTCTTTTTTTTCCTTAGTGTGACTTTGCTCATTACATAGGACTGGGCCACCATGCAAAATTGCTAAATAGTTTTATTAATTGGCTGGAAAGCCTGACTATGCCCTCTGCACGGCCTGTGAAGATAACAGATGCCATATTTGATGGTGTTGAGGTCCGAGTGTATCAGCCAGATACTCAGATCAACCAGAAGACGTTATATCGCAGCATCATCTACATCCATGGAGGAGGATGGGCTTTGTTAAGTACAAGTAAGCAATCCGAAAGCGGAATGGGACAACTGACCGCAGCCAATTCACCACAGGACAATTCACCACAGAACAATTCATCACAGGACAATTCACCACAGGACAATTCGCTGCGGGACAATTTAGCAATTCAATTCAAAGCATATTTAAAATGGTTTAAAAAAATCATTTTAATTTTTGTCATTCACATTTCATTTCATCCCTCCTTGGGAATCCTTTCTTTGATGAATCTATTCCATTATTTCTTGGATATTAACGTAACTTTTATCCTGTGGCGCATCGTCCTGTGGCGAGTTGGCTGTGGGCTGTGGCGAGTTGTAATGGGCTGCATGTTGTTTTTATTGTTGTTCCCCATCTTGCGATCACTAACACTCTGCAGGTAATCCTGACTTACCAGTAGTAATTGGGACTGGAATATCTGTCACTAAGCACTGCTCTTGTAAAGCCACAGGGCCACACCACTTAGCAATGGCAATCCAGGCAGTCCCACTGCTGTTGCTAAGCGAGGGTTATGGTCTGTTAAGCAAAGAAATACTCACAGTTTCCTGCCAGCTTCGACAAGCAGAGTGAGTGGGGAAGCCACCAGGGAAGATCACAAATA
Source organism: Ahaetulla prasina (assembly GCF_028640845.1). NCBI lineage: Eukaryota > Metazoa > Chordata > Lepidosauria > Squamata > Colubridae > Ahaetulla > Ahaetulla prasina. The sequence goes on along the minus strand of NC_080544.1, from coordinate 95,432,644 downwards.
GCAATAGCACTTAGACCTATATACCACTTCACAGTGCTTTACAACCCTGTCTAAGCAGTTTACAAAGTCAGCATATCTGTAAACCCCAACAATCTGGCTCGTCATATTACCCACCTCCGAAGGATGGAAGACTGAGTCAACCTTGAGCCTGGTGAGATTCAATCTGACAAATTGCAGGCAGCCGGCACTCAGCAGAAGTAGCCTGCAGTATTGCACTCTAACCACTGCGCCACCGTGGCTCATGGTGATCATGTAACTGCTAGATACTTCAACCCTCCTTAAGTGCAAGCCGGTTGCCAAATGCCCAGATCATGAGATTAGGACCACAGGAGTACTGGACAGCGGGAGTTTGGATGACTAGTTGTAAGAACCATTCTGGTCACAAGAACTACTCATTCAGCAGCATTGTAGCTTTGACCTAAGTGGGTAGTCATTAACCAAGAACTACTTGTATACGGAGGGTCCTTGGTGCTCTCTGACCTTGTTTTCTTGCAAATGTTTCATTACCCAAACTAGGTAACATCATCACTGGCATTGATGATGTTACCTAGTTTCAGGGGTGCTATTCAGGTTCTGGAGAACCGGTAGCGGATATCTTGAGCAGTTCGGAGAACCAGTAGCAGAAATTTTGAGCATTTCGGACAACTGGTAATGGAAATTTTGAGCAATTCAGAGAACCGGCAAATACCACCTCTGGGTGGCCCCAGAGTAGGGTGGGAATGGAGATTTTGCAATATCCTTCCCCCAGGAGTGGGGAGGGAATGGGGATTTTGCAGTATCCTTCCCAGGGGTGGGTCCCACTTACCTTTGCTACGGTTCGCAATGGGAATGCGCACGCGCTTATTTCGCTAGCGCACGGCGCTTCTGCACATGTGCAGAGTATCCATAATGATGTCTGGGGAGGTGGACGGAGCCTCCCGCCGCTGTTACTACTGGTTCGCAAGTTCTGGACTGAACCGGTAGCAACCCACCACTGATCCTTCCCTATAGTGAGGTGGGAATGGAGATTTTGCAGTATCCTTCTCCTGCCATGCCCACCAAGCCACGCGCACCAAGCTACATCCACAGAACCGGTAGTAAAAAATGTTGAATTTCACTACTGCCTAGTTTGAGTAATAAAAACATCTGCAAGAAAACAAGCAAGCTCAAAGAGCACCAGAGAGTCCTCATGTCAACTCTGAGCTTCAAATAATCTCCTTTATTAGTACTACTTGTGCAGTAGAAATTTGAACAAAGAAGGTGCTATGGAACACAGAAGCACGGTCACATAGCACTTACTTTCAGGCTTTTCAAGAAGCTGCATCTTTTCTCCCAAGAACATGCGGCTGTCTTGTGTAGCTGCCTCGTGAGCCCTAGAAAAGATGCAGCTGCTTTAAAGTGAGCCCACCTACACCATCTGAAGCATCTTTCTGTTCTTGAATCCATAATCCTAGTGGCAATCCATTTTTCCCTAAACTGGGTTGCTGAAAATAACGTGTGGAGGAAAACCAGGGACAGATTGTGAAATGAAAAAACTTCCACTTCCACTTGATCTTTTGACCATTTTTTATTTATTATTAAATTTCTCCCCTACAACAAGGTGACTCTGGATTCTCTGTGAATTCTGTAGCCAGTTATCATAAAGTCCTAATTGGGTTGGGGGTTTTGATTTTGGGGTTTCCCTTTTTCCTTTTTTTCAATTGTTCAGGATATCCCACCCACCCCTTTTTTTTTAAAAAAAATGGCAATCTTCGGATTCTCGAAAATCCAACAGAAATGTTTTTATGCATCAGTAATGTCATTTGCAGAATATGTACCTCTGCAAATATTGCAAATAAAAATATCTGTTCTCTGGACATTCTGCAACTGTATTGTTAGCATTAGCTTCTTTCTCATCCTTGGCTGTCTCTCCCTGCAGAACGAGGCTTCTATAATCATTTCTGTGAGATTGTGGCCGAATCTCTGGATGCTGTAGTTTTCTCAATTGAGTAAGTATTTTGCAATCAATAATTAAGAAACTTGGTAGGGACTGGGTTTTAAATTGTCTTTTTATTGTTTGGCAAGATTCAAGAAGAGGAAAAGGGGGGAAAAATTAAATTGCTACAGAGCAGAACTTAGAATATGGAGAACGAAGGGTAAGCGACGCATACCATTCACCTGAACTCAGTTCGTACACCGATCATTATAGCTTTCTTGGCAAGAGTAAACAAATGGTTCACTTTCCTGACAAATGGTTCCATCCATATTCATAGCTGTACTAAAATAAGCTCTCATTTTAGCATTCAATACTGTATCCTAGGCCCAGGATGGCAAACCTATGGCATGCGTTCCGCAGGTGGCACACAGGGCCCTCTCTGTGGGCACACGAGCCATCGCTCCAGTTCAGCTCCGCCGTGCATGCGCGCACACCTCCCACCGACCAACTGGTTGTCGGGTCTCTGCCGTGCACGCAGGGGGTGGGTGGGGCATGTGTGTGGGGGCCACGCACGCATGCATGGGGGGGTGGGACACATGCAGGAGGGCCGTGCACGCATGCACGGGGGCGTGAGGCGTGTGGGGGGCTGTGCATGGATGCATGGAGGGCAGGGTGCCTGCAGGGGGACCATGTGCGCATGCATGGGGAGGCGCATACACGGGGCCCACGTATGCATTGCATTTTGGGGGTTCAGGCTCATGCTTTGGGCATTCGGTCCGGAAAAGGTTAGCCATCCTAGGCTAAATCTTCAGTCATTAAATTACTTGAACCATAATGTGACGTGTTTGGTTTTCATCTTAGCTTCTGAAGTCTTACATTCCGCTTTGGATTCTTTTTGCCTCTTGTTGGTCAGTTAGGTAATTTGATGTAAACGTTCATCTCTCCTTGCATCTCAAATAGCAAAACCCAGCCTACTTTCTAGTCTTGGACAAGCAATTTGACTAACGAAAGTCTCATTGCTCAGAAGCCCTTATTCTTTCTGCCAAAAGGCATTCCAAAGGTGGTTTTCAAAAGGCAACTGAACTTTGGGTTATTTTTTTTCCCTTGAAGGCGTTTCGCTGCTCATCCAAGAAGCTTCTTCAGTTCAGCACTGAAGAAGCTTCTTGGATGAGAAGCAAAACGTCTTGAAGGAAAAAACAAAGAAAGTCCAATTGCCTTTTGAAAAACAGCTTTGGGACAACCCTGACTTGGATGACTGAGAATCTCCATAGACATTTTGCCAAAATCTCCATAGACATTTTGCCTCTGTGGCTCAGACTGGTAAGACAGTCTGTTATTAACACAGCTGTTTGCAATTACTGCAGGCCCGAGTCCCACCAGGCCCAAGGTTGACTCAGCCTTCCATCCTTTATAAGGTAGGTAAAACGAGGACCCTGATTGTTGGGGGCAATAAGTTGACTTTGTATATAAATATACAAATAGAATGAAGACTATTGCTAATATAGTGTAAGCCGCCCTGAGTCTTCGGAGAAGGGCGGGATATAAATGCAAAAAAGAAAAAAAAAAGGATCTTTTATTTATTTATTTTTTATTTGTCAGTCATATATAAGATAACAGGTAAAAGTATAAACATAATTTGGATACATGGAGTAAGTAAAAAAAGAATATTAGGACAGGGACGGTAGGCACTCTGGTGCTCTTATGCACACCCCTTACAGATCTCTTAGGAATAGGGTGAGGTCAACAATAGACAGTTTAAGCTTAAAGTTTTGGGCATTTGGGGAAGAAACTATAGAGTCAGTAGTGCATTCCAGGCATTGACCACTCTGTTGCTGAAGTCATATTTTCTGCAATCAACTTTGGAGTGGTTTACCTTGAGTTTGTATCTATTATTTGCTTGTGTATTGTTGTGGTTGAAGCTGAAGTAGTCATCGACAGGTAAGGACACTGTGGTAGATAATTTTATGTACTCTACTTAGGTCAGATTGAAGTCCGCGTAGTTCAAGTTACCTCCTGAGCTAACGCGATACCTGCTCCAGAATTTTTATATGCCACAATTGGCTGACTATTAATGTGGATAAGCACTTTCAAGTCTTAGCATGATTTCCACCTTGAACTTGAGTGGACAATGCACCAACCCACCCGAAAGTGGGTTTTTCCTATCAAAGAATATTAACGTTTCCAATCAGCCTAAGGATAATTCTTTACCATATGCCTGTTCTCCCACATTTATAACAGCATAACATAGGCAGGCCCTTCTCCTAGCCAACACTCTGTTGATGGAGTTTCAGATACCTGTTTTTAAATTTTATTTTAAAAGGTGGGGTGAGAGAAAAGATATGAAGAGATGTCAAAATGCAGCTACTGCATGAAAAAGTTTGCAAAATGATAGATGATAAAATTAGAAGAAAGTACAAAATCTTCCATTGGGGCAAGAAAACATCCTTTATCTTTATATATCAGCTTAGATTAGAACAAATATAAAGAAAATGTCATGACAGCTCAATGCTTTAACCCTTTTAAAACTATTATTAAAATCAGATTAAAGATTAGCTAAAGTAATTATGCAACAGAAACAAACAGCCATGATTAAAGAGCTTAGAAACCATATTTTAGGGGAACCCCAAACTTGGATATGGCAGCAAGCCATGCACAAAATTATAATCCATAAATGCAGGCTGAATTGAATTTACTGTAACCTCAGCCTTGTTTAGGGACACGGTGGCTCAGTGTCTAAGATGCTGAGCTTGTCAATCAAAAGGTCAGCGGTTTGAATCCCTAGTGTCGCGCAACGGGGTGAGTTCCCGTGACTTGTCCCAGCTTCTGCCATCCTAGCAGTCCGAAAGCAAGTAAAAAATGCAAGTAGAAAAATAGGGACCACCTTTGGTGGGAAGGTAACAGTGTTCTATGCGCCTTTGGTGTTAATTCATGCTGGCCACATGACCACGGAGACATCTTCAGACAGCGCTGGCTCTTCGGCTTTGAAACAGAGATGAGCACTGCCCCCTAGAGTCGGGAACGACTAGCACATATGTGCGAGGGGAACCTTCACCTTCAGCCTTGTTTTATATTTAGGTATTTTTGAAACTGATACATACCCCCCCATAGTTTAAAACCAAATTATGGTTTTGTGTGTTTGTGCCAATCCAGATTATGTTTAAAGTTTGATTGTTTAAAGTATGATTGATTCCCTAATAAATATTTGTCATCCAGATATTTCCTCTTTTTCTTCCTGTTCCACTTCCGACACTCAGAAGCTACGCTGACACAGTCTAATCAACCTGGTTACCAAATGAACCATTTTCCAGATTTCCACAATACAGTGATGCATGTACTAATCGAAGAGCATGGGTTCCTCCAACATGCTAAATCATAATTAATGCAAGCTGAGCCGGCTTCCCAAATAAATTTGCTAGGTCTTTAAAGCCATCTTGTAGAACCTAGACCTAATAAGAATTAAGGGGGCTGTGCCTCTTTTTCCTCTGTGAGTGTATCATTCCAAGTAGTGACAAAACAACCAAGTATAAACGTTGTACGTGTTCATCTCCTTGAAAACAAACTCCACAAGGACAAACATTCGCCAGATTTGGTCCCCTAAGAATCTCTCGCACTCATTCAGTGGCCTCATTATCTTACCACCCTTGTTTTTCAGATTCGTGTGGGTTTTCCTAAGCCAACTGCAGTAATTGTATCTTTCCCCCTGAAATCCACAGATTTCAGAACCTCAGCGAGGTCTCTTAACAAGATCCTTCCCTGAATTTAAAGCTAAAATGCTTTGAGCTATGCAGGCCTCAAGACCTGCTGTTCTCAAGCCCAGGCTCACGTTGCTTGTGTTTCAAAAGGTGGTTGAACCCGACCATAAGGGGCGTGCATAAGCGCACAAACGTGCCTACCGTTCCTGTCCTATTGTTTTTCTTTTCTTCTTCCTATATATATGCTTATACCTCCTTATATTTACCCATATATGTGTTTATTTACTATATAATCTTTTTGTATGATACCTACATATATTGTTGTGACAAAATAAAATAAATAAATAAGTAAATAAATAAAAAGAGAGGAATGACACATTTTCTCTCTTACTAGAAAGCTGGTTTTTCCTCTAACTTGAGCAACCACTGTGTTTCTGGGCTAGATTTTTTTTTAATGGGATTCCCCCCCACCCCGCCATCTAAAAAAACCAGTGAACCGTAAGTTTTTTTTTTATTTATTTATTTACATTTATATCCCGCCCTTCTCCGAAGACTCAGGGCGGCTTACAGTGTATAAGGCAATAGTCTCATTCTATTTGTATATTTTTTACAAAGTCAACTTATTGCCCCCCCAACAATCTAGGTCCTCATTTTACCTACCTTATAAAGGATGGAAGGCTGAGTCAACCTCGGGCCGGGCTTGAACCTGCAGTAATTGCGGGCTGCTGTGTTCTAATAACAGGCTTCTTACAGCCTGAGCTATCACGGCTCAGTCATAGAATAGTCATAGAATAGTTTCAATTGAAGAAGTTGTATGGCATTAACAATTTTGTCCAGCTTCTCCTTGTCTCAAATGTTAATAAAGGATGGATAGATGTGTCCTTTTGCAGCACCAGCTTGCATTTCCCCTTTGACGTTGGATGGCTACGAGAAAGTGGTGAAATCCAATTTTTTTTTACTACCGGTTCTGAGGGTGTGGCTTGGTGGGTATGGCTTGGTGGGTGTGGCAGGGGAAGGATGCTGCAAAATCCCCATTCCCTCCCACTCCTGGGGGAAGGGTATTGCAAAATCTCCATTCTCACCCCACTGTGGGGCCAGCCAGAGGTGGTATTTGCCGGTTCTCCGAACTACTCAAAATTTCTGCTACCGGTTCTCCAGAACCAGGTCAGAACCTGCTGGATTTTTACCTCTGATATGAGGCCCTCCAGTGCATTTAAAGAGGACCTGATTGTGGATGTCAGATTAATAGAGGTTTCCTTTTCCATAAAATAGTTAGCAATCTATGGCTCCTAAAACCGTAGACCCAGCCTTCTGAATAAAATTACCAAAGGTCAGCAATACTGAATTTTTATTGAAATAGGAGGTGTTATATCTGCTTTATTGAAGGATTTAATTTTGTTGTTCTTGTTGTTAAATAAAATTAAAGGCTCGTGTCATCTGCTGGATAGGGCAGGAGCCGGCTAACACAAGCCATTTGTTACAACAATAGCCCGTTTCTATAAATGAATTAATCTAAAATTAGAAACCCAGATGCCTTTCTCGGTTCCCTCCGCTGAAAACAAGCATTTCATCCTTGTCTAACTCAGGGCAGCTGGCGTCCTCTAGTGGCGTAATATTTGAATCGCAAATACTAGAAATGAAATTTAGCCTTTCTGAACTATTTCCCTGATGGATAGAACAAATTACGATTTGCCATTTTTGTAACATGTGAATCCTGTTGCAGTTTACAAGTCATCATTTCTAAGCTAGCCATAGTGATTTATTTAACAAACCATGATTAAATGAAGTGTAGTATATTGTGATAGATGAACTCAGCTTTTGAGTGCAACCAGAAGTAAACCTGCATCTATTTTAGATATCATCTAGCACAGGGGTCTCCAACCTTAGTAACTTTAAGGTTTGTGGACTTCAACTCCCAGAGGTTCTCAGACAGGAAAGCTGACTGAGGAACTCTGGGAGTTTAAGTCCACAAGGCCAAAAGTTTCTAAGGTTGGAGTCCTCTGATCTAGCATATTTTACATAGGGTAATTTTAAAGTGATGTAGTTCCACCATGCATTATTCATTATATTTCTAATTAGCCTAATTCTAATTAATATAGCCTAAAACTTTTGATATTCCTTTATTATTCTAGCTTTTGTTACCTATTGGAGCTTACTATATTTGACGGCTTCGTATGTCTACCCCTTCATAATATATTATTTCCTATTCTTTTGGAAATGCTGGTTTTTGGCCACAATAATCTGTAAATTCAGGTTTAAAGTAAATGTACTACAGCAGTGGCCAAAATTGTGGAAACCTTTTGGGAAAAGTGTATTTTTGAGGTTTGATGGCTAATAACACTACTTTTTTTTTTTGGAGTATCAAGATAATCATATTCCATTGCTGGAATGGCCTGGGAATAGCCCAGAACTTAACCCAATTGAAAATCTATGGAGCTGACTAAAGAAACTTGTTAGTCAGAAGCGACCCAGCAATAAAACCCAGTTAATAGAAGCAATCATTCAATCTTCGTTTCACATTATAACAGCTGCAGAACTAAAAGATTTGGTTCACTCCATGGGAAGACATTGTAAATCCGTAATTCATGCTAAAGTTTACCCAACTAAGTATTAACTGATGTGATCATTTTTGTGTATCTCATTTTTCTATGGTGATAATTTTTGTACATCTCATTTTTTCTACGTATTTCACTTTTCTTCTTTATACTATAACTGCTATTCTAATAGGAAATCCTTCATAAAAGTTATTGTATTACATTCTTGGTTAAATTATCTTTCCATTGCTATATCATTTTATGGTACTACTCCCCCCCAAAAAAGTGGTGTTATTAGCTAGTTTTAGAAAATACACTTTTGCACCATTTTGGCCACTACTGTACATTGTGTGGCTTGCAAACCCAGGAAGCATTCTTCAGGATTTTGGTCTGCAGTGAGATTTTTCTTTTTAAAACCTGTTGTTCTCCTGTCATTGGTGCTGATGAAAATTTTGTCTTCCCATAAGACAGTGTCATTGATTTTGGTGACAAGCTTCCATAGATGCTTGTGGCTAATACAAACTGCATAACATATGGGCCGAGCAAATGGGAGTTTTTACTGAACCAGCCCTTGTGCAATTTACAATTTACAATTTACAGATCTCTCACATCCTGGACATAAACTGTTTCAACTCCTACCCTCAAAACGACGCTATAAAGCACTGCACACCAGAACAACTAGACACAAGAACAGTCTTTTTCCTGAAGGCCATCACTCTGCTAAACAAATAATTCCCTCAACACTGTCAAACTATTTACTAAATCTGCACTACTATTAATCTTCTCATCGTTCCCATCACCAATCTCTTTCCACTTATGACTGTATGACTGTAACTTTGTTGCTGGTAATCCTTATGATTTATATTGATATATTGACCATCATTTGTGTTGTAAATGTTGTACCTTGAAGAAGGTATCTTTTCTTTTATGTACACTGAGAGCATATGCACCAAGACAAATTCCTTGTGTGTCCAATCACACTTGGCCAATAAAAAATTCTATTCCATTCTATTCTATTCTTCCCAGATGGGAGAAGCTGTGGCCAATCCTAGTTCTTCCCTATTTAACAATCAACTCAATGTTTGTAGATTCTCAGTCATTCAGGTCATGATTGTCCCAAAGGTGCTTTTTTCAGGAGGCAACTGGACTTTCTTGTTTTTTCTTTTGAAGACGTTTCGCTTCTCATCCAAGAAGCTTCTTCAGCTCTGACAGGATAGGTGGGGAATGGTAGGATTTATATTCCTTGCAGGCAGCTGATAAAACAAGAAAGTCCAGTTGTCTCCTGAAAAAGCACCTTTGGGAATCAAAGGAATCAAAAATTTATTTTCACAAGAGCAGAAGTAGATTCTAAGGACAATGCTTTTCAGTGTTGGCAACTTTTAAGATATGTAGACTTCAACTCCCCAGCCAGCATTCATGTTAAAGTTATTCCAAGCTTGAAAAACACTGCTCTAAGATAACAATCATTTTATTTTCTCTGTGTATTTTGGACAGTAAAATCCACAACTCACGAAATGGATCAGGGGTCTCCAACCTTGGCAACTTTAAGACTTGTGGACTGCAAAGCTGGCTGAGGAATTCTGGGAGTTGAAGTCCACAAGTCTTAAAGGTGCTAAGGTTGGAGACCCCTGAAATGGATTACAAAGCAGGACATCTTTTTCCTGTGTACCTTCAGACTGCAAAGTATTGCTGTTATTAACTGAATCTCCCTGTGACGCTCTTCTTTCTTTTTTTTAAAATATATTTTATTAAACTTTTTTTACATTAAAAACATAGAAGAAAAAGAAAAGAAAAGGTTATATCACTTAACAGCTATTTTTGGTGTTTTTCTTATAACAATAATCTGTGCAATGATTACAAACATTAAATTGTATATATTTGTGTTCTTGTTTTATCTGTTATTTATACTTAGTAACTAAATATCCTTGTCTATCTCCTTTCTATTTATACCACTGTTCCCATATATTATGAAATACCGATGTCCCTTTATCTTTTAAACTCAGCATTAGTTTGTCCATTTCTGCGCAGTTCATGATCTTTTGTATAGCAAGTTTCTCTGTAGGTATACATGGCTGTTTCCAACATTGAGCGAAGGCCATCTAGCAGCAGTTAATACAGTATGTGTAGTATTAAATATTTTATACTCTTCACATATTTTTTTTGAAAATCCCCAATAAAAAGAGTTCCGGTTCTAGATCCAATTGTTCATTCGTGATTTCCTGTAGCCACTTTTTAATTTTTAACCAATATTTACGGGATTCAGGGCAGGACCACCACATATGGTAATATGTTCCCTTTTTATTTTTACATTTCCAGCATATGGGGCTCATTTTGGGATACATTTTCGCTAATCTCGAAGGGGGTAGGTGCCACCTGTAGAACATTTTATATGGATTTTCTTTATATGCTGCTGATTTTGTTAATTTATCATTTCCGTTCCATATGTTCTCCCAGTCTGATAAATTTATATTATGTTCAATATTTTGACCCCATGCAATCATACATCCTTTCACTACTTCTTCTTCCAATTCTACTTCCAGCAAATATTTATAAATTTGGGTAATATTTTTTTTGTCTGGCTCTAGTAAAATTTTATCTAATTGTTGTAGTTTAAGATATATTCCATATTTTTTTTATATCTTGTATCGATTTTGTAATTGAAGGCAAGCCCACCAGTCAACTCGTAGTTCTTGTTCTTGGAGGTCCTGTAATGTTTTTAATTTTCCATGAATATCTAATAAATCTTTGTATTTTAGCATTTTATTCTCTTCTTTCTAACTGTATTCCTCTGTCGCTCGTAACTACATTCTGTAATTTGTCATTTTGATTGTCATTTTGGCAATCTATCATGACTTATAAACCCTGGCTTCTCTTAACACAAGACCCTTTTTCTTTTTCTTTTTTGCAGTTACAGGTTAGTACCAGATTTCCACTTCCCGGCGCAGTTTGATGATGTCCTCCGGGCCACCAAACATGTGCTGCTGCCAGATGTCCTAGCTCAATATTCTGTTGATCCCGCCAGAATTGCAATTTCCGGTGATAGCGCAGGAGGCAACCTGGCTGCTGCCGTGTGCCAAGAGGTAAGAAATGTTCTGGGCGACCTAGACACAGATCCATCCTCAGCTGTCCCAGGATTGGGACTAAGCAAGGACACATTCACTTTGTATGGGATGGTTTTAATGGTCAATTCTTGACTGCTCCCATGAAATGGATTGAGAAATGGAGAAGGGGACAATTTCTGAAAAGCCAGGAGAGAGGGAGGATGGATGGATGGATGGATGGATGGATGGATGGATGGATGGACAGATGGACGGACAAACGGATAGATTAGATTAGATTAGATTAGATTAGATTAGATTAGATTTGGATGGATGGATGGATGGATGGACAGATGGATAGATTAGATTAGATTAGGATGGATGGACAGACGGATAGATTAGATTAGATTAGATTAGATTTGGATGGATGGATGGACAGATGGATAGATTAGATTAGATTAGATTAGATTAGATTAGATTAGATTAGATTAGATTAGATTAGATTTGAATGGATGGACAGATGGACGGACAGATTGATAGATTAGGGTTAAGATTAGGATTAGGATTAGGATTGATGGATGGATGGATGGATAGATAGATAGATAGACAGACAGATAGATAGATAGATAGATAGATAGATAGATAGATAAAGTAGTCATGAAGGTACCAATCTAGAAACTGGGAGACCATGAATTCTAGTCCCACCTTGGGCATAAATCTACCTAGATGATCTTGGTCCAGTTCCTGTTTCTGAACTTTAGAAAAAATAAGCCATTTCTGAAATCTTGCCAAAAGAGAGTGTGTGTGTATGTAGCTTTAGCTTGTATATAGAGGACTCCTATGCTGTCCTGAGACCAGCAAAAGTTATGAATGCCACAGCTACAGGAGAGATCAGCCTTTGAAAGAATGCATGTTTAACCCAATAAAACCATTGTGTCATTCTTCCCTCCTGTTTTAGTTAAGAGTCTTAAAAGCACTTTCGTCTCCCCTTCACAGACATCTAGCTTCTCAGTGTCTTTATTGACAGTTCTTTTAATATTTTCGTATAGAGGTCGTAAAATTTGCTCTATGAGACCCTTTTTCCAAGGAAGCAGTAAAGTGCAAGGGTTCTCTCATTGCTTCAGTTCATGCACTCCTTCAAAATGATTTGTGTAATCATTGAACAAACCACAGCTGACCCAAGCCATGTTTGCTTCATAAAAACAATCTTCAATATGGCCAATGCTGACGTAATTACAGGTAGTCCTCGCTTAGCGACTAGTTGCTTATTGACTGTTCAAAGTTATGACAGATCGTCTCAAGAGCTATGCACAGCCCAGCTTGGAGTTCTGAGAGCTGCACATACACACATACCATGGTCACATGACCACATTTGAGGCACTTGGCAATTGGCACACCTTTACAGCCAGTTACAGCATTCTGCGGTCACAATTAATAGCAATTTATGATGTTTTTTGCTGGACTTTTAGACCAGTTTCCAGCAACAAAACAAAACAAAACCAAAGGAGTAATGAACTTGCTTTACAACCACACCAAGAAAAGTCATAAAATCAAGTATGGTTGCATGGGTGCCTTGACTTTTGATTGTCATGACTTATGACAGAAATTCCAGGCTCCATTACAGTCGTAAATTGAAAACTACCTGTTTATGCATGCCCCCTTTACTACTCTGAACTTTCTGTCTAGAACAAACAAATAAACTTTCTCTAAACGCTCAATAGTAGTAACTGTGAGAGGGATCTTGGAGTCCTAGTGGACAACCACTTAAATATGAGCCAGCAATGTGCTGCAGCTGCCCAAAAAAAGCCAACACAGTTCTAGGCTGCATAAACAGAGGGATAGAATCAAGATCACATGAAGCGTTAATACCACTTTATAATGCCTTGGTAAGGCCACACTTGGAATATTGCATTCAGTTTTGGTTACCATGATGTAAAAAAGATATTGAGACTCTGGAAAGAGTGCAGAGAAGAGCAACAAAGATGATTAGGGGACTGGAGGCTAAAACATATGAAGAAAGGCTGCAGCAACTGGATATGTCTAGTTTAATGAAAAGAAGGACTAGGGGTGACATGATAGCAGTGTTCCAATATCTCAGACGCTGCCACAAAGAAGAGGGAGTCAAGATCCTGAGGGCAGGACAAGAAGAAATGGGTGGAAACTAATCAAGGAAAGAAGCAACCTAGAACTAAGGATAAATTTCCTGATAGTTAGAACAATTAATCAGTGGAACAACTTGCCTCCAGAAGTTGTGAATGCTCCAGCAATGGAAGTTTTTAAGAAGAGATTGGATAATCATTTGTCTGAAGTGATGTAGGGTTTCCTGCCTAAGCAGGGAGTTGGACTAGAAGACCTCCAAGGTCCCTTCCAAATCTGTTTTTCTATTCTATTCTCTGAGTTCCTCCCTTCTCTATTATTCATGCACCCTATCCAAAATATTAACCTTTCAGAAGTATCGGACTACAATTTCTCCTCTTTTCCGGCCCAGTCTGACCGTTTGCCAACCTGATATAAGCTGTGCAACACATTTAGATTACAAAAAGCTTCCAGTTAATAATTACACACACATCCCAATCCAATCAGATACCTTAACTCCTTGGTCTATGCTTCCCACTAATCTGTAATGTGATCTCTTTATTTTTAGTTAGTGTATTGTATAAAACAGTGGTGAAATCCAAATTTTTTTACTACCTGTTCTGTAGGTGTGGGTTGGTGGGCGTTGAGTGGCTTGGTAGGCGTGGCAGGGGAAGGATACTGCAAAATCTCCATTCCCACCTCACTCTGGGGCCAGCCAGAGGTGATATTTGCCGCTTCTCTGAACTACTCAAAATTTCCGCTACCGGTTCTCCAGAACCTGCTGGATTTCACCCCTGGTGTAAAACCCATCTAATAAAGTGAGGTTTATTCAGGAAAAGAAAATATATGGTGCCAGACTAAGGCTCTTTTTTGCAATACAAGAGGGTGTGGGGAAAAGCCTATAGCACTGAGTTTAGGGAAGTGGTGTTTTAATTACATACTGCAGGCTCTTTACAGATTCAATAATAAGCGGAGAAATTATTTTGATTTTGATTTATAGCGTTCAAAATGGAACGTTACTGTATGACAAAAGTTATTTCACTTCCACATGCCTCTAATTGATATAACCAATCTAAGTGGCAATCATTTGAATTCCAGTGGACTTCTTCATACGCTGCTCCTCCTCCTTGCATAATGTTGGGCCTGTTCCCAGGCACTGAGTATCTAATCAGGCATAATAATTATTCTTACGGATTGGAGGGATAGGCTGTCCTAGCAGATTATTTGTGAGACTAATTGAGATAAATAATACAGGACTATTTAACAGCAGTCCTCTCCATTTTTTCTTTGACATGATGACTTTAGATTTTTTTAAAATTATGAAATATTATAAACACGTGTAATTATGTTATTATGTAATTATCTATTAAATTATATGTCATTCAAGTAAAGTAATACCGTCTTTGATCTTAAGGTTGGCCAATTTGTGATCTGTCTAATCACTCTTGGAATAGAATGCTTAACCTCCTGCTCAAGCAGGGGCCGGGATAGCTCAGGCTACAGAGAAGCCTGTTATTAGAACACAAAGCCTGCAATTACTGCAGGTTCGAGCCCGGCCCAAGGTTGACTCAGCCTTCCACCCTTTATAAGGTAGGTAAAATGAGGACCCAGATTGTTGGGGGGGCAATAAGTTGACTTTGTAAAAAATATACAAATAGAATGAGACTATTGCCCTATACATTGTAAGCCGCCCTGAGTCTTCGGAGAAGGGCGGGATATAAATGTAAAAAAAAAAAAAAGCAAGCGATCCTATATCAGGGGTGTCAAAGTGGCGGCCCATGGGCCAGATGGGCCACGCGCAGGCCACACCCACCCCAGCTCCGTGAATGGGAAAAAAATGTCGTGAAACATCATGTGACAGCAACATGATGTGGTTAGTTTGACACCCGTGCCCTACTATTTGGGACAAACGGCTGTGTCCAATCTCTTCTTAAAAATCTGCAGTGATGCAGCACCCATAACTCCTGAAGAAGACATTCCACCAATTAATTGTTCTCCCTGACAGGGAATTTCTCTAGAGACCTCTTTAAGAAGAGACTGGATAGAGAATAAGATACAAACTTTTCCTGCTGTCTCTATATGGTACACATGGGTTGAATCCATTCACTCATATATTATGTGGCATGTTGAGTTTCTGGATTTTCCAACAAACCTTAATGAAAAATGCACAAAATGCACCGGTACCGTATATGTGGTACCTTGCTCAATAGTAGTACCTGTGAGAGGGATCTTGGAGTCCTAGTGGATAACCATTTAGATATGAGCCAGCAGTGTGCAGCAGCTGCTAAAAAAGCCAACACAGTTCTAGACTGCATAAACAGAGGGATAGAATCAAGATCACGTGAAGTGTTAGTGCCACTTTATAATGCCTTGGTAAGGCCACACTTGGAATATTGCATTCAGTTTTGGTCGCCACGATGTAAAAAAGATGTTGAGACTCTAGAAAGAGTGCAGAGAAGAGCAACAAAGATGATTAGGGGACTGGAGGCTAAAACATATGAAGAACGGTTGCAGGAACTGGGTATGTCTAGGTTAATAAAAAGAAGGACTAGGGGAGACATGATAGGAATGTTCCAATATCTCAGGGGTTGCCACAAAGAAGAGGGAGTCGGGCTGTTCTCCAAAGCACCTGAGGGTAGAACAAGAAGCAATGGGTGGAAACTGATCAAGGAAAGAAGCAACTTAGAACTAAGGAGAAATTTCCTGACAGTCAGAACAATTAATAAGTGGAACGACTTGCCTGCAGAAGTTGTGAATGCTCCAACACTGGAAATTTTTAAGAAAATGTTGGCTAACCATCTGACTGAGATGGTGTAGGGTTTCCTGCCTAAGCAGGGGGTTGGACTAGAAGGCCTACAAGGTCCCTTCCAACTCTGTTGTTATATTATATTATATTAAAATAAATGATGGGTCAGTGTGTTCAAGATCTATCGGCATGGGATTGTTTGACTGAGTTGCTCCCTGTTTTCTGTCTTCTTTCTACAGATAAGTCAAGAGGAGAACATAACCAATAGATTTAAACTTCAGGCCCTCATCTATCCCGCCCTTCAATCTTTTGATTTTAATACTCCTTCATATCAACAGAACAAACTCGGCCCAATCTTAACACGTCCGGTGATGGTGGAATTCTGGGTAGAGTATTTCAATGGAAGTTATGATTTTGTCCAGTCCATGTTGATGAACAATCATACCTCTCTAGACGTGAGCGAGGCCAATTCCTTCAGAGATAAATTAGACTGGACTTTCCTTCTGCCTTCAAGATTCAGGAAGAATTACAAACCCATAACTCCTACCACAGGAAAACCTGAAATCGTCCAGAAGATGCCTGGCCTATTCGATGTCCGTGCAGGTCCGCTTCTGGCTGAAAAAGAGCTTTTACGCCTGCAGCCCAAAACCTATATTATGACTTGTGAGACCGATATTCTGAGAGATGATGGTCTCATGTACGCCAAGCGGCTAGAGAAAGCTGGCGTGGACGTCACCATTGACCACTTTGAAGACTGTTTTCATGGCTGCATGGTCTTCACCGTTTGGCCACTTAATTTTGCTGCAGGGTTTCAAACCAGAGACAGCTATCTCAAGTGGCTGAACGAAAACTTGTAAACAGAGAAAGGTCGGTCTCCAGAAAAGCAATTCATGCCACTCATTTGAAGACATCGCTAGAGAACTTCCAGTACAGAATAGCATGCTTCCCCTGTGCATCTTTCGTGACACATAATTTATGGAGAAAAAGTCTTGTGTAATCTCCAGATCCAATTCGAAATATATTTGCAAGGAAATAAATCTGGTCTTAATGGAGGCAGTAGAAAAAGGTAGCTAAATAATCCATACCCCTGCACACTGCAAGACAAAAATGATATCTGTGAATATAGTTTTATATAAAAGTTTCTTCAAGAACACTGAGAAATCAGTGAAAAAAACAGCCAGTCTTAATCTTGATTTCCTATACTGATTTTCTACATACAAGAAGAGTTTCTTCTCCCTATGGGTCTTCATGTGGAATGGGGCAAAGGTGCCACATGTATGACATCATTGCACACTTTTATCAGACCTCAGAATGCCAGTGGATCCATCAGAATGTCAAAGTTATATTTCACTGCAAATGTCACTGCTTCATACACACACACACACACGCACACAAAATGTAGGGAAGGCATAGCAATAGCACTTAGACCTATATACCGCTTCACAGTGCTTTACAGCCATCTCTAAGCGGTTTACAGAGTCAGCATATTGGGTCCTCATTTTACCCGCCTCGGAAGGCTGAGTCAAACTTGAGCCCGGTGAGATTCGAGCTGCCAAATTTCAGGCAGCCGGCAGTCAGCAGAAGCAGCCTGCAGTACTGCACTCTAACCACTGCGCCACATAGCTCATGGTTAGAGGATATGTTTTGAGTGCAGAAGGAACCAAATCCATTCCATCTCTAGAAGTGTGCAGAATTATCCATTCTTAGCAATAAAAAAATTACTGAAAGTGTTCTGTTTCTTATCCATCCTAGTAGAAATGGTCCAGTTTTTTAAAAAAAGGTTCTTTTGGGGCTGGATCGTTGTGACCTTGGAACATTTTGCATATCTTTTAATTCCCAGCATCTCTGGGGAAACGAAATGGCCTGTAACTTTAGAAACGTACTATTCATTCTCTCATTTAGGTTACTTCTAAAGGGGACTAGACAAGAGTCCTAGAGGACAGCAATGTGTGTGGTAATTAATAGTCTATGCAGTGGAGTCTCTACCGATCAGATTCATAGGAACAACTTTGGGACAGGAAGCTGTCATAATCTGTGGACTTGCTAAAGCTTCTAATGGGCCACTAGGAGTTGAATACTACTAAATGGCTGTGCTGTCCCACCCCAACACACAGCCTGAGTTCTACAGGTGTTTATTTAAAACCCCCAACTGGTACTCAGAAAACACCCCCATTGCACAAATCCCAAGTACAGCACGGCACTGTGGCTCAGACTGCTAATGCAGTCTGTTATTAACAGCAGCTGCCTGCAATTACTGCAGGTTCTAGTCCTACCAGGCCCAAGGTTGACTCAGCCTTCCATCCTTTATAAGGTAGGTAAAATGAGGACCCAGATTGTTGGGGGCAATATGTTGACTTTGTACGTAAATATACAAATAGGATGAAGACTATTGCTTAACACAGTGTAAGCCACCCTGAGTCTTCGGAGAAGGGCGGGATATAAATGCAAATTTAAAAAAAAAAGCGTCACTAGGTAACTGAGTCCAACAGGCACAAAAACAAAGTCCAGGAAAGCAGCCCACAATTCAAACAGGTCAGGATACACAACACAAGGCATAGAACTGGGCAACACTCAAGTCCTAAGGTTGGGATTAAGTAGGCAACGCCAGTGCAGCCCTTCATGAGAGGCAAGGTTGTCTCCTCATGAGTAGTATAGCTGACCAACATTGTGCCTATCTCCTCCCTGCTCTATGTGTTCTTGGATCAGGAGAAGATGTGGACTCTACCTCCTCATTGCTAATGGACAGCAGCTGGTCCTGGTCCTGGCCTGGAATCTCCTGGCCAACTTGCTGCAGCTGTGGCTTGGTTCTTTCAGCCTCAGCCTGTCACTCCTCATTTATTCAGAGTAGGTCTTAAGTGTGCATGCAAAATAATTAATAGCAACAGCACTTGCTTATGGGAGAAACAATTGCCAAATTGGCTTGATGCTTCTGTCACTATTCCAGAAGCTCTCTTCTGGGCAAGTTAGCACATTTTCCAGTAAGTGTCAACCACTAACAAGTAGATGGACTCTCAGTTTTTGGCAGAAACACCACTCACGAGCAGATGGATTTCTAACCACTAGCAGTCATTTGAAATAAGTCACTAGCGAGGGTTGGTGCCAAGTCAATAGGTCTGAGGCAGGAATGTGGTCTAGGCCAGGAGTGCTAGAGCATGTCCTACAGAGCCATGGTGACCTCTGATGGGGTGATGATATCCAGAATGGACTACAACATTATAGGTGATCGTGCAGGTGTTTCATGATTGATGAATCATGGGTCTTGAAGACTGATGACCAGTAGCTGTTCAACTTTAATGGGACAGGAGTGAGGCCACCGTACATGTTTCTCCAATGCCCTTAGAGTATGACTGACTGGGGGATTCTGGGAGTTGATGTTCACACATCTTAAAGTTGCCAAGATTGAGAAACTAATCTGATTTTTAAAAAACTATCAGTGATGGCAGGGAACTGGACAGCAGCAAAAAAGATCTTTGCAAGGAATATGTTGAGCACACCAGGGGTCAATGCACTGAGTGAAAGGGGCTGTGTTTTGGTGTTGGTTGCCTGCAAATCGTTTTTTTTATGTCAAGACTAATGCAAGCAGCTTGCTCCTTATAGGATTTGGCAGCCCTTCTAGAAGCTATAGCTGTTATGTTTGCCTTTCTTCTATGAGATTACATATTGATCCAAGAGTTGTCTTTGTGCAAGTTTTTTCAAAACGCAAGTTTTTTGCGTTGCTGTACAAATATGTTGCAAACTAAGTGGGCACTCTTCTCAGTCCCACGTAATAAGGCACTTTAGAGCAGGGGTGTCAAACTGGCGGCCCACAGGCTGGATGCATCATGTGCAGGCCACGCCCCACTGCAGCTCCACCAAGGGGGAAAAGTCGCTAAAGTCACGTGATGGCAATGTGACGCCGCGAGTTTGACACCCGTGCTTTAGGGTGATCATATCTATAGTCAGTTGCAGAAGCAAATATCTTGGTGTTTTTTTTTTAAGGCAACCAGTGATTGGTTCTTCGGTTGAACAATGTAATGTGCTTAGTCAAAAGAAATGTGCTTAGTCAAATGTGCTTAATCAAAGGAAAGCAGGAAGTATAGCAACATAAGGGCTAGCCATTGCCCAACCACATATTCTCTAAGCAACTAGTCCTGTGGCAAAATATAAATTACATTAACTCCTTCCCTTCTCCAAAAAAGAGGAGATGTGAGGAGCAAAGCATTGTCTGATGAAACCAGAGAGTGGTCCATAACTTAATTTCCAAATTGAAATAAAAATCATGAAGTTATATGCATGAATACCAAATCCCTTGCTTGGGATGAGGCCAGAGGTAGTATTCAGACGCTTTTTACCGGTTCAGGCGAACCGGTAGTGGAAATCGCAGGTGGGCCCACCTACCCGTCCCGGCTCTATGGTTTAGTTTTCAAGGCTGGGCGCAAGCACGGAAGGGGCACAAGCGAGCAAAGTGCATGCATGGAAGACTGGGCGCATGCGTGGTGGTGGGCATGCAAAGCAAGTGTGCGCACAAGTGGCGAACTGGTGGTAAGAATATTAGAAACCCACCACTGGATGAGGCCTATATTATAGGTTCATGCTTGCTAAGCCTCCTCATGATATTTCTGCTCTGGCCTAAGTCAGTTGTCAGCTTTGGAAGCCATACTAGGCCGGAAGCTTCCACGCTGCCACTTTCTCATGTGTGGGAAAGTAGGAGGGGGGATTTAGTAGAGGGGCACATTAGACATAATAACATTCTTCCTACTAATTGTATATAACTGTACATTGGATGAATTATTTGATAAGATTGTAAAAATAAAACTTTTTTATAAAAAAAATAAAATAAATAACATTCTTCCTGCCGGTCAAGGTCAGGTCAGTCCTGCATCTGGAGAAGGAGTGGTGTCTCGAGATGGGACGGTTGGCCATTGGAGCATGTGATCGGCAGAGGGGTCAGGGGGATGGTTTTGGAGTTTGTTTTACTGAAGGAAAACCCAGATCAGATACCTTGATGAACGTATCTTTTCTTTTATGTACACTGAGAGCATATGCACCAAGACAAATTCCTTGTGTGTCCAATCACACTTGGCCAATAAAAATTCTATTCTATTCTATTCTATCTCTCAGATTCGGATTTTCCCCAGATGTGCCAGTTTACCTATCCTAGTAAAAGAACTTTGAAAGATGCATGCTTCGGAGTTTTTACTTGGAGAGGGGGTTTTCTGGAACGCTGACATTAATCCGAATCCAAAACCCTTTGGTTTCTAGTACAAGTAGTCCTTGACTTAAGACTACGCATTTAGCGACTGCTTGAAATTACAGTGGTGCTAAACAAAACGACCTACTTCGATCACAATTCAAGTCTCGGCAACTGGCATGTAATTACAATTATTACAGCTGAGATTATGGGATCACCATCTGTGACCTTCCTGACAAGCAAAGTAAGCAGCAGAAGCCAGATTCACTTAAAAACCATGCGATTCACTTATCAACCATGGGGGGGAAAAACCACATCGTAACACTGAGTGTGATTCACTAAACGACCACATTACTTAGTGATGGAAGTTGTAGTCTAGCTGTAAGTGAAGTTCTAGCTGTAAGTGAAGGACTACTTGAAATGGGACAAAAAATGTTAGACATATAGTTTGTAGTCTGCCTGTGTATACTTACCGATGTCTCATCTTTTGTAAAGTCTATCAGCATCCTGCCGTGGGAATAAGAATGCTGGGGCTCCTTGGTTGATGGGTTCATGGTGTTCTGAGCTTGGTTGTTTCCTTGCAGACGTTTCATTACCCAAACTAGGTAATACCATCAGTTCTAGTAAGGAGTGGGTTTTGTTCTCACTTTATATTATATTGACTTGCTCAGTGAGTGTTGGTGAGGATGGTTTTAGAGGTTCTTTGGTTGGGCTGTTTACTGTTAGCTTCTTTGGCAGTTCCTTGTATTTTGAAATACTGTATTTAGCTGTTACAAAGCTCTTCATTTCTTTTGCCAGTAGGTGGCATAGCTGGAAACAACAGCTGACTCCATGAAGCTGGGTTTTTTTTTTTTTTTTGGTAAACTAGGAAGCTCTTCAAATGCGAAGTCTTCAATTCTAAAATTAAAATGTGTTTGTCTAGGAAATTCAGAGTTAACCGCAGCTTCAATCTGCTTGTTTTTCACAAGAAGCAATCTTTAAAAGAGTTCAAGGCAAACTGATAACTGCTGGAAATAAACATTTCAGATTGGAAATTTTGTTTACAATGCTTTCCTTTCTTCTTTCTTTCTTTCTTTCTTTTTCTTTCTTTCTTTCTTTCTTTCTTTCTTTCTTTCTTTCTTTCTTTCTTTCTTTCTTTCTTTCATTCGTTCGTTCTTTCTTTTGTCTGACCTAAGCATAGTACATAAAATCATCTGCTACAATGTCCTACCAGCCAATGAATACTTCAGCTTCAACCAAAACAATACAAGAGCACACAAACCGATCCAAACTAGACTGCAGAAAATATGACTTCAGTAATAGAGTTGTCAACACCTGGAATGCACTACCTGACTCGGTGGTTTCTTCCCCAAATCCCCAAAACTTTAACTTTAGACTGTCTACTGTAGACCTCACCCCATTCCTAAGAGGTCTGTAAGGGGCGTGCATAAGCACACCAGTGTGCCTACCGTCCCCGTCCTAATGTTTTCTTTTATTCATATTCTTTACATGTATTTATAATTATGTTTACACTTGTATCTGTCATAAAATACATGCTTGACGAAATAAATAAATAAAATTTCAGATTGGAAATTTTGTTTACAATGCTTTCCTTTCGCAGCCATAAAATGTATTCCTCTCCAGTTTTGACCCATAATATCAGTGATATTAGAAAAACAATGGAACTTTATCTCTTTGACCCATTTTCTTGGTCTCAGTTATTTCCCTGCATCGTCCCAAAGGACTGTTAGCTAAAGTCATTGACAAAATTGTATTAAATGTATCTGCATTTTAACTTGTGCGGTGCCAAAGTTTCCTCCTGTCATTTTTCAAATGTTGCTTCTTCGTTTGAAGCAAAAAAAACCTTCTTTCCATTATTTTTCAAGGGAAAAAATATTTCATCGAACTTCTCTGGGGTGTGACATGCAACATTTGCCTTTACCTCTTTGTGAAGTACACCCAGGAGGTGTTGTGAAACTCCACTCTTTATCAGCTCTTTCTGCTAGTATCTGCAGTTATCCAAAATCCTCACATTTCGAGCCAGTGTCATGAAAAACTCTTCTGATGGATCACGGACTGAGGTCAGGGGGGAAGAAAAGGGAAGAGTGTTGGAGGCCTGTCAGCCACATCACCACAATTTCTGCCACGTTGCAATTATGTACTAAGCTTAAAAACAAGAAAGGATCCCCTCCCTTTCCCCAAAAATCTTCTCCTGAAAACTCTCATGAAGTTTAAGAATGAAGATTCTGTTTTTCCCCTCCATATCTTTCAGAAGATATGGAGAAAATTGGAGGCACATCTCTGTACAGCATTTTTGTGATTATTCTCTGGAATTTCGCAACAGGGAACAAATAGAATTTAAGTCAGGAAAACAATACAATTGGGGGGGGAATTAACTGCCCTCTTTGCAGCACTGCTATTCCATTCCAAACATGAGTCTTCTCCAGCAAGTTAATAAAGGAAAGAAAGTGTTAGGAAACATCTGTTTGCAAATGATGCCTTTGTTTTGATTTAAGCTTTCACGCTGATAATATGCACTGAGTCAGCACAAACTCGGGTTGCAACATAATGCCAAGAGGTTTGAAATGGCAGTTATTCAGAATTGCAATGGTTTTATTGCCATTGTATCTCTTGTGATGTTGGGACTCTAGAAAGAGTGCAGAGAAGAGCAACAAAGATGATTAGGGGACTGGAGGCTAAAACATATGAAGAACGGTTGCTGGAATTGGGTATGTCTAATTTGATGAAAAGAAGGACTAGGGGAGACATGATAGCACTGCCCAAGGAGCTACTGATCCAGTTCTACAGAGGAATTATTGAGTCTGTCATTTGCACCTCTATAGTTGTCTGGTTTGGTTCTGCAACCCAACAAGAAAGACACAGACTTCAGAGGATAATTAGAACTGCAGAAAAAATAATTGCTACCAACCTGCCTTCCATTGAGGACCTGTATACTGCATGAATCAAGAAGAGGGCTGTGAATGGAATTATTTGTTTAGCAGAGTGATGGCCTTCGGGAAAAAACTGTTCTTGTGTCTAGTTGTTCTGGGGTGCAGTGCTCTATAGCGTCGTTTTGAGGGTAGGAGTTGAAACAGTTTATGTCCAGGATGCGAGGGGTCTGTAAATATTTTCACGGCCCTCTTCTTGATTCGTGCAGTATACAGGTCCTCAATGGAAGGCAGGTTGGTAGCAATTATTTTTTCTGCAGTTCTAATTATCCTCTGAAGTCTGTGTTTTTCTTGTTGGGTTGCAGAACCGAACCAGACAGTTATAGAGGTGCAAATGACAGACTCAATAACAGACTATTTACTGAATCTGCATTACTATTAATCTTCTCATAGTTCCCATCACCAATCTCTTTCCACTTATGACTGTATGACTATAACTTATTGCTGGCAATCCTTATGATTTATATTGATATATTGACCATCAATTGTGTTGTAAATGTTGTACCTTGATGAACGTATCTTTTCTTTTATGTACACTGAGAGCATATGCACCGACAAATTCCTTGTGTGTCCAATCACACTTGGCCAATAAAAATTCTATTCTATTCTATTCTATTCTAAAATACCTGATGCCACCAGACTTGAAATTTTGAGCTTAGAAAATTTAGAACTACGCCGCCCTCGGTCATAAAATTATCTGCTACAACGTCCTCCCTGTCAATGACTACTTCAGCTTCAACCATAATAATACATGAGCACACAGTAGATACAAACTTTGGTAAACCACATCAAACTCGATTGCAGAAAATATAACTTCAGCAACAAAGTGGTCAATGCCTGGAATCATCTGCTACAATGTCCTACCAGCCAATGAATAATTCAGCTTCAACCAAAACAATACAAGAGCACACAAACCGATCCAAACTAGACTGCAGAAAATATGACTTCAGTAACAGAGTTGTCAACACCTGGAATGCACTACCTGACTCTGTGGTTTCATCCAAAACCCCCCAAATTTTAACCTTAGACTGGCTACTGTTGACCTCACCCCATTCCTAAGAGGTCTGTAAGGTGCCTACCATCCCTGTCCTAATGTTCCCTTTAACTGAATTAATTTTATGTATTGTTCATGCTTATACTTATATATATATTATCTAATACGTAGTCAACAAATAAATAAAAATAAAATAAAATAAATAGACTGAATAGAAATGGAGTAACAATTGGTGTCTATGGAGATTCTCAGTCATCCAGGTCATGGTTGTCCCCAAGGGTTCTTTTTCCAAAAGGCAACTGGTCTTTCTTGTTTTTTTTCTTTGAAAACATTTTGGTTTTGAAGAAGCTTCTCGGATGAGAATCAAAATATTTTCAAGAAAGTCCAATTGCCTTTTGGAAAAAGAGCCTTTGGGACAATTAGTGTGAGAGTAGCACATTTTATGACGGCTTTGTCTTCAAGGATGGGTGGAATTTTAGTAGGGAAAAGCTACCTAGACAGCTAACAAACTAATCCTGGCCAGGTACATGTATCTAAACTTTAAAATGTTTCAATCATTCAGAGTCAGCCACTCTTCCATTAGCTATCCAGTGGCTATCCACTGAGAAAAGACAGACGGGAGGTTGAACAACTAGTCTTGTGGTGCGACCGGAACAATCTGGAACCGAACACACTAGAAACCGTAGAAATGGTGGTAGACTTTAGGAGAAACCCTTCCATAGTTCCACCTCTCACAATACTAGACAACACAGTATCAACAGTAGAGACCTTCAAATTTCTATCGCAAGATCTAAAATGGATAGCTAACATCAAAAACGTCATTAAAAAAGCACAACAAAGAATGTTCTTTCTGCACCAACTCAGAAAGCTCTGCCCAAGGAGCTGCTGATCCAGTTCTACAGAGGAATTACTGAGTCTGTTATCTGCACCTCTATAACTGTCTGGTTTGGTTCTGCAACCCAACAAGACAGACACAGACTTCAGAGGATAATTAGAACTGCAGAAAAAACAATTGCTACCAACCTGCCTTCCACTGAAGACCTGTATACTGCACGAATCAAGAAGAGGGCTGTGAAACTATTTACAGACCCCTCACATCCTGGACATAAACTGTTTCAACTCCTACCCTCAAAATGATGCTACAGAGCACTGCACACCAGAACAACTAGACTAAGAACAGTTTTTCCCCGAACGCCATCACTCTGCTAAACAAATAATTCCCTCAACACTGTCAAACTATTTACTAAATCTGCACTACTATTAATCTTCTCATCGTTCCCACCATCCATCTCCTTCCACTTATGACTGTATGACTGTAATTTTGTTGCTTGTATCCTTACGCTTTATATTGATATTGTTTCCTGATTGCTTATTTGTACCCAATGACTATCATTAAGTGTTGTACCTTATGATTCTTGATGAAGCTATCTTTTCTTTTATAAACACTGAGAGCATATGTACCAAAGACAAATATCTTGCGTGTCCAATCATACTTGGCCAATAAAAAATTCCATTCTATTCTATCCCAGAGCCTTACATATTTTTCTACAGTACAGATGGGGAAACCAACAAAACTGTTTAGAGTATAGCATTAAGTATAATCCTCATTGATTGCGTTTAACCAGCTCTTCCAGTACAAGAGTTAATTGAAACTTTGGCAACTAAGTACACACAGAGTTGATCATGTCAGGATCTGAGCGCAATTATATTGTAGAATCTAAAGTCTTTTTTCTCTTTGTTTACAAAGGTTTACAATTACGAAGGAGGAACCTACTGGTTTAGAAGTGGTAGAGAAGGAAGCTGAGCATTGTAAAATAAAGGTATTGTAAACAAAAGAATTGGGGGTAACTTTCGTGTTTGCACTAACTTTTCACTCTGCAAAAGCCTTCAAATCTGAAGAATTAGCCAGCTCGAAGAACCTCCAGGTTTATAGGTTTTAGTCTCTACGTGTTTTGCTAGTGGATAAAGAAAGCTGGCTCAAGCATTTGTTTATCAAACATTAAGGACGGCTGCGCCTAGTTTTTTTGGCCATTGGCCATTTGCTCTGAGTCCTGGGGAATTCCACTCATCGAAATAACAGGCTTGTTTTCTCATGAAAAACTCATGAAATTGTGGGCTGTTAAAATGGCTCTTCAATTATGATTACAGCCCGTATTCATTGGTGCTGCGTTTGCTTTAATGGCCCCGACTTGCCTTTTCCAACATTCTTTTAAAACACGGACAATATTTGCAAGGATTAAATAGCTGGGAAACAGCTCTGGGTGTACAGAGCAGTTTAAAAAAAGGTCAGTTTACAAGAAGTCCTTGAATAAGTAAAAAGTTTTCTTTCTTTTTGAGAGAATGTGTCAAATCAATACAAGAGCATTTCCTTGTTGCATTAATGGGAAGGCGCTATGAGATTATTATGAGAAGGAAGACAAAGTTACTTTTTTTATATAGAAAAATAGCTGAAGTAGCTTTTCACTCATTTGCCCAGTATTCCTCTACTTAGATTTAGAATAACTTTATTGTCACTTTGAATGTACACTAATCGGCATACATTGAAATGAAAATTTGTTGCATACAGCTCTTCAAAGGGTCTCCGCCTCCAATATACATGACATAAACATGACAAAATACACACACACACACACACACACACACACACACACACACACATACCAGAGGTGGTATTCAGCTGATTTGGACCGGTTCACTCGAACTAGTAATGGAAATCGTGGGCTCCTATTTAGGCACGTTTTTGAGTCTGAGCACATGCGCAGAAGGCGCACCCACCAGCAAAGCACATGTGTGGAAGGCCGGGCGCATGCATGGAGGGGGCGCTCACGTATGAAAACTGGTAGGGAAAGTAAGTGAATACTTACTTACATACATACAAAATAGAATAGAATAGAATAGAATAGAATAGAATAGAATAGAATAGAATTGAATTGAATTGAATTGAATTGAATTGAATTTCTCATTGGCCAAGTGTGATTGGAAACACAAGGAATTTGTCTTGGTGCATATGCTCTCAGTGTACATAAAAGAAAAGATACGTTCATCAAGGTACAACACTTACAACACTTAATGAGAGTCATAGGGTACAAATAAGCAATCAAGAAACAATCAATATCAATATAAATTGTAAGGATAGAAGCAACAAAGTTAGTCATATAGTCATAAGTGAAAGGAGATGGGTGATGGGAACGATGAGAAGATTAATAGTAGTGCAGATTTAGTAAATAGTTTGACAGTGTTGAGGGAATTATTTGTTTAGCAGAGTGATGGCCTTCGGGAAAAAACTGTTCTTGTGTCTAGTTGTTCTGGTGTGCAGTGCTCTATAGCATCGTTTTGAGGGTAGGAGTTGAAACAGTTTATGTCCAGGATACGAGGGATCTGTAAATATTTTCACGGCCCTCTTCTTGATTCGTGCAGTATACAGGTCCTCAATGGAAGGCAGGTTGGTAGCAACTGTTTTTTCTGCAGTTCTAATTATCCTCTGAAGTCTGTGTCTGTCTTGTTGGGTTGCAGAACCAAAGTATGCATATATCCACATATGCCCTATCTCTTTAAAAAAAATCTCTCCCCCTCAAAAAACCATAGAGACTAATATGGCCAAACTGAGCGAGAGCTGATCATTTTGTCACTGACTATTAGCATCATGATCTCAGAAGGGAAGTAAGGCCAATACAGGTGCAGGAGCCATGTCTGCCCATAACCTACAGGTTGCCCATACCAGGTCTGCAAGCAGAAAGTTTAAAAAACAAAACCAATGCTGCAATCCTACCCCGTTACAGATACATGAGGAAGGAGGAATTTAAAAATGCTTTAATTGCCTTAGGGCAAATGGGTGATGGGACTACAGACTTGAAAACAAAACAAAGAAACATGCAACACCCAACGTTTGTGACCTTCACTCTGCCTTGAGCTGTGGGGGGGGGGGAGACAAGAATAGTGTAATACCACCAACCTTCCTCGGTGCTTACAGAAGTACATAAAGGTATAGGAGTCCCTGAGGATTTTACTTCATTAGTTCTTACCAATTATAGGAGGCGGTGCTCATCTCTGTTTCAAGGCCACTGAGCCAGAACTGTCCAAAGACATTTCGGTGGTCATGTGGCCAGCATGACATCAAGGAGTGCTGTCACTTTCCCCCCAAAGTGGTACCTATTTACCTACTCACATTTGCATGCTTTTGAACTGCTAGGTTGGCAGCAGCTGGAGCAAGGAATGGGAGCTCATCCGATCCCGTGACACTCGGGTCTCAAACCTGGGCTACCAGATTTCCAGTCAACAAGTCCAGCATCTTAATCACTGAGCCATTGCATTTCCCCTACACACGTAGCTATATTAGAAATATGTAGCTATATTAAACTCAACATGCAGCTCATTGTAGAGTGCAAAATGTTTGATGATTGAACATTCCCAGCTACAGATTTTTCTGTTTTGATACTGGAATCAGTTTTGAGGACTGGCCATTTCTTTTTTTATTATTATTTATTTAAATAATTTTTATAAACAGATTTTTTTAAAAAATAAAATAAAAAAATAAAAAATAAATATTAACACTTTCTTTTTTTCAACAGTTTTGTGTCAGTAATCAATACTTATACATTTTCATATACTTATACATATCCTAATGTATCTTTTATACATATATTTCTAATATATCATATATATATCACTATAATATATTATATTATTCTGATTATTTTATTTACATATATACACATGTACCCAATTTCCTTTCCACAATTTTTGTTTCTTCCTATTTGTTCTTCTATTTCTGGCCATTTCTGAAACGATGGGAAAGGTTGTACTAGTATTGGGTTTTATTCTACTAGGAGAAAAGGCATTACAGAATCAAGGCATTTCAGCCATGAAATGATTTGTACATCTCTAGAAGCTAATAGCTTCAAGCTTAACCTGTTTTCAACAGCTCATTTGGGCTATGAATAAACCCTAAAGGCTGTCTTATTGGGTCTCTCTCTCTCTCCCTATCCCCCCTCTCTTTCCCTTCCCCTCCGCCACCTTCCCTCTCTCTCACTTTATCTATCTATCTTTTTATCCTATCTTTATTACCTTATAAGTAACAGTAACAGAGTTGGAAGGGACCTTAGAAATCATCTAGTCCAACTCCCTGCTCATGCAGGAGACCTATACGAGGGATTCGAACCGCTGAACTGCCGACCTTTCTGATCAGCAAGCTCTGTGTCTTAGCCACTGAGCCACCTAGTCAGGCTCAAGTAACTCAAGCAAAGGTGGGTTTCACATAATTTTACCACCGGTTCGCCACGCACCGAAAATGTGAGCACGCACAGCCTTCCACGCATGGACTTTGCTAATGTGCATGGCTTGAACGCATGCACGTGGCTTAGAAAACATGGCTAAATAGGACAACATAGCACCGGGGCGGGTGGGTGGGGGCACCCACCTCCAGGTCGCCACTACCGGTTTACCCAAATTGGTCCGAACTGGCTGAATACCATCACTGAACTCGAGGTGGCAAACCTACATACTACTACTTCTTCCTCCTCTTTTTCCCCACAACAACCTTGTGAGGTGGATTGTTACATTCTTACAGAATAAAGCAGCAGACAACTGCAGACCAGGGTTTGCCTCCAGGCAAATAAATATTTTGTGATTGGCCATGTAGCAGTGCGCACCATTAAAAATTATTTTGTGAGCATGCCAGTCCGATGTTCTCAGTGCTGAAAATGTTCTGCAGTTATGTTTGAATGAGGCAAACAAAGGAAATACTCCTGAGGAACTTTGGTTTATTGCAATAATAATTTTAAAAGTTAGTTTGACGTTCGCGGTAAACAATAAGGGTGTTGTCCGTTCTTTCTGACGGATTTGGCTGCCTTGTTTGATGCTGGGACAAAAAGATTTAGGTTTTGTTTTCCTGATTTCAACTGCTTTCACTTTTTCTTTTGCTGACGGGAGTTGCATGTCCAAAGTGCTGTGCTAGGACACACCCTAATCTCAAAGTTGGTTATCTAATTTATCCGCTTAGTCTCTCCAGGCACAAAATTCTGTCCCCTCAAAAAAAAACCTCCCTACATTCAAAGCAGGTAGGGAATTCCATGCCCAGTTGCAAATTTTGCATATTTCAAAACAGCTGGATGACTATACAGGTAGTCCTCAATTTACGACCACAACTGAGCCCAACATTTCTGTTGCTAAGCGAGAGACATGTGCTCAGTGAGTTTTGTGCCATTTTATCAACTTCCTCGCCTCAGTTGTTAAGTGAATCACTGCCGTTATTAAATTAGTAACCTGGTTGTTAAGTGAATCTGCCTTCCCCATTGTCTTTTGCATGTCAGAAGGTCGCAAAAGGGGATCACATGACACTAAAAACCAGCATAAATACGAGTCAGTTGCCAAGTATCAGAATTTTGATCACCTGACCATGGAGATGCTGCGTTGGTCTTAAGTATGAAAAATGGTCATAAGTCACTTTTTTCAGTGCTGTTGTAACTTCGAATGATCACTAAGCAAACTGTTGTAAGTTAAGAGCTACCTGTAATGGTGGCATTATAGCTTCAGTGACGCAGTGGTTAGAATGCAGTACTAAAGGCTACTTCTGCCGACTGCCGGCTGCCTGCAATTTGGCTGTTCGAATCTCACCGGCTCAAGGTTGACTCAGCCTTCCATCCTTCTGAGGTGGGTAAAATGGGGACCCAGATTGTTGGGGGCAAATTTGCTGACTGTTGTGCCCTGTCCTCTCTTCCTCTCCTCAGCCAGGCCCCTCCCATCTCCACCTGGGCCTGTTATCAGACTCCAAGTCTGATAATGAAGATGAATGGCCTGTCATGCCTCCAGCCCCCCGGCCCTGGCCCCATGCCCGGAGAGGATGTCAGGAGCAAACAGACAAGCCCGATAAACTTCACCCCTACAGCGTTTGAGCAGGAAGCCAGCCACGTGCTGGAATTACTGACAGCAGATCCAGCTGAAGAGAATTCAAAGTGGGAGGATCCTCGCTTCCGGAGATCTGAGAGGTGACGCCAGCAGAAGGAAGGGAGGGGCAGGCCTGGATAAATGCTGAGTCATGGAGCCACACCCCACAGCCTATATAAAGGACCTGCTTTTGGCATTCCAACCTTGAGTCAAGCAAAGTCTCATCTAGTTTGCTGATATCGGAGTCTATCGCTGAAGTCACAACTTGGACTCCTGCCTGCCCTGAGAAACCTCGAAGGAATTTGGCAAGCTGCAGAGGCTTTGTTGCCACGTTTGATACGGACTTCCTTGACCTGGTCGTCGGAGGGGGAGTGGGACACGACACTGACTCTGTAAACTGCTTAGAGAGGGTTGTAAAACACTGTGAAGCTGTATATAAGTCTAAGTGCTATTGCTATTGCTATGCACTTGCCTATGCAGTGAGAAGCAATTTCTGTCTTCTGCTTCTCACCCTTCCCAATAGCGCTTGTTTCAATCACCCTGTCAAATTTCTTGATCAGAACTCATCCCAATAACATATAGACTATGTTTTAGGCACTCCGAGCCACTATTGGTTCAAATCCCAGTTCCAGATGTGTGAAACAAAAGGGCTCTGCACGACAGATAGTCCTCGACGTACGACCACAATTGAGCCCAGTTGCTAAGTGAGAGATTTGTTAAGTGAGTTTTGGCCCCATTTGACGGCTTTTCTTGCTGCGTTTGTTAAGTGAATCACTACAGTTGTTAAATTAGTAATATGGTTGTTAAGTGAAACCAGCTTCCCCATTAACCTTGTTTGTCAGAAGGTGACAAAAGGGGATCACATGACCCCCCCCATGACACAGCAATCGTCATACATGTGAGTCAGTTGTCAAGCATCCGAACGTAAATCATGTGACCATGGAGACGTTGCAATGATTGTAAGTGTGAAAAATGGTCATAAGTCCCTTTTTTCAGTGCTGTTGTAACTTTGAGCGGTCACTAAATGAACTGTTGTAAATCAAGGACTACCTGTAATGGTGCCAGGACAGTACTCCTGTTAGTACAATCCAGTGGATGTGATATTGTCTAAAAATTCACATATGTGCTTAGTGCATTGCTTTGGTAAACAAGCCAGTAAGGTTGGCAAGGACAAAAGCAAAACAGGATATGAGCATCAGGAAAAGCTTCCATTTTTGTCAACCATGAATAGTTGAATAAATCACAAAAATAGATTCTTGGGGGAGTTTCATTCCTTCAAGACTCCCATTCACAATGGCTGTCTTTCCTGGAAATTCGCTATGTGGGCTTGATCTTTAGTTTATAGTAACTCCTTGTAGCCTTCCGGTTAATAGTTGCCATCTCTGGTTGATATTTTATCAAAGGCCAACTCATGTGTCGTGACCCAGACCCAAGTAGGTAGTAGGAAACTCAGTCCGTGAAAAAACAAACAAACTTTATTCGAACAGCTAAGAATTACTTCATTCCCAGCGTAGTTCAACTAAATTAAAACAAATTTCTCCCAACACAAATTCCTCAGTCTTATCACAAACCTTGGTCCAATTAGGCAAACTGCAAAAGGCCTTTCTTGGCAAACATTCAGAAGTCACAAAAATAAATGCAAGATGTAGACAAAGCAGAAGACGCAGCTACCAATGTTGTTTTCCAGCAAAGCCCAAATGCCGTTGCTGGTCTGTTTTAAGCCTTATGGGAGGGCCAATCATCTCTTGGCCCTACTCCCGAGTTGTCCTTTTTGCTTTAGCTCCTCTTGCCTTCTGGCAGTTCTTCTCATGTGTGCATTAGAAACAGGCTCCTCCTGTTCCTCTGCCTCACTACTATCAGTCTCTGGAGGCTCTGGAGTCCGCACCTCACTCCCTGATGGCCCTGGCACCACTTCTGCTTCATCGCTGTTTGACTCCTTTGCCAGCTCTGCAGGCTACTGGTGGACCACAACATCATGATCCATCTGGAGATGATCAGCCCTAAAAGAATAAGCTAGACAAGTTTGAGCCCTAAAAGAATAAGCTAGACAAGTCTTAGTGCTCTCTAAGCTTGCTTGTTTTATTGCAAACATTTCGTTAGCCAAACTAGGTAACATCATCAGTGCTAGCTAATAGTAGCTTGGGTAATGAAACATCTGCAAGAAAACAACCAAGCTCAGAGAGCATCAAGGAACCCTCATTTCAACCCTGAGCTACCAATGTTCTCCATTAAGTTTGAGTGAGATACCTACCTGAGGTTGGGGAAAATAATTCAGTTCAATAGAGAAGGAATCTCAGGATGTCCCAGTGGGCTGATTTAAAAAGTCAGAGGTTTATAAAAAAAAAAAAATGTTGAAACCTGAAACTGAAGCAACAGGTTGTTGTGAGAAATTGTTGTGCTAAACCGGATTCTTGCTAATTATAATCTGTTGAATAAGTCACAGTCCTTAAAGCTTGCCAAGGCTTAGCAGAGGCAGGAAATGTGGGGGAAAACTTCGTTTTGAAGTCACCCTTGAATAATTTTTTGTGGAGGAATACTGTAATTATTTATTAACCATAAGTTAATAATTAATCTGTGATTTGTTGGTACAACACTGGATCATGATTAAGGGAGGATAAGATAGTTCAAACCATGCTGTAGTTGATATGCTCTGCCTTTTCTGCCATGGCTCCTGCAGAATATCATGCCCCCTTCCCCTTAATTTGGAACATAATCCCTCCCCCAGGTGACAGAGCACCAACTATCCTGACCTTCTATAAGGGGCCAGAAGATCTGACTCTGCCAGTTGACCTGGGACCCCAATGGGGGTGCACCACTGATTAAGAGAAGACCCCACCTCTCCCCATGTGCTTCCTGTCCCCCTCTTCCCATCTTTCAATTGTAGATTATCAATATAATTGTTGTTTATTGCTTTATCATTTTAATTGTTTACTACTTTTTAATCTTTGTAAGCCATCTAAGGTTGGGTCTAGATGAGATGGTGGAGGAGCCTAGAAATCAAATCAAATCAATCAATCAATCAGTAAAACAAAATTCTACTTAAAACTAAGTAGCTTAGTTTTCTCAGGTTCTACTTTCTTTATCAACAAAAGTTCTCCCCTTAACTACCCTGTGACTGATAACCTTGTATTTAATCATGTTAAAACAAAAACTTTGATTATTGGAGCCTTTATTTGCTTATCCTACCTAAGATTGTAGCAAACACACTTCTCCAAAACTGGGGTAATTCCATTTTTTTCAGACCTTTAGTTAAAAAGAAACAGCAAAGGGCACATCGGTGTGAGTTTCAACACAAACTGACAAAACCTGAGATTTTTTTTAAAAATGCCATTAAATTCCCCAAATCCCCAAAACTTTAACCTTAGACTGTCTACTGTTGACCTCACCCCATTCCTAAGAGGTCTGTAAGGGGCGTGCATAAGCGCACCAGTGTGCCTACCGCCTCTGTCCTAATGTTCCCTTTTATTCGCATCCTTTACATATATTTATAATTATGTTCACACTTGTATCTGTCATAAAATACATGCTTGATGAAATAAATAAAATAAATAAAAATAAATAAACTTTTTGGAATGTAGGGATTTCCATCAAGATTCCCTCAGTTGCTTCGTTGCTTATTACCGGTAGCAACAGCAGACTATATATAGCAAAAGTATTGACAAATGTCAACTTGTCCTTTATCTCCTCCAACTATGTTGATGCATTTATTTACTATTAGTTTCTCAATGAGCTGAAAGTAGCTTCCACAGAGATCTTTGTTTTATTCCTAAAAGAGCAATCATGTGAGTTTGGTTGGGCTTAAAGTGAGAAAGACAAAAATAACCAATGAGTTCTCATGATAAAAGGTGCCCAACACATTTGTCACTAGTCCTTATTCAAAACTATAATTGATATATCCCACTGGCTCTCCCAGGTCTGCTAATTAACCCATTTTTTAAACCTACAGTGGTTAAGACATTAGGCAAGAAACTGGGTGACTGTGAGTTCTAGTCTCACCTTAGACCAGAGGTCTCCAAACTTGGCATCTTTAAGAGTTGTGGACTTCAACTCCCATAGTTCTTCAGCCAGCTTTGCTGGCTGAAGAACTCTGGGAGTTGAACTCCACAAGTCTTAAAGTTGCCAAGGTTGGAGACCCCTACCTTAGACACACAGCTAGGTGGGTGACCTTGGACTAGTCATTTTTTTCCTCAGCCATAGGAAGAAGGCAATGGCAAACTACTTCTGGAAAACCTTGCCAAGAAAATTTCAGGGACACATCCAGGCAGTCTCCCAAGAATCAGACATGAATAAATGGAAGGGGGAAAAAAAAAACCACAGTCTTCGGGATTGAATATGTCTGATTCAATCTGAAATCTGTTATGTGCTAGCAATATCCTTCTGTATTCGATGCAAAATATAAATAGAGATGCTGGTCTGTCTCAAAAAGAATAAAATTGGTGCACATCTGACAGCAGAAACAACAGTGTTGACAAGTCAGAGAAGTTCATTGACCTTGAAGAGTTCATTCTTGAGCAATGATCCTTCAAAGTTTGGCAGAAGATGAATCATTTGAGGCTTGCTCCAGGAGATGGACACATACTGGATATGTTCGCTGGTTCTCCAGAACCTTGGATACTTTATTAGCAACAATTGCTTTGTAAAGGGCCATAAAAGTCTAGCCATATAGAATATCTATGCTCCAATCTTCTGCACTGTGTGAGTCAGTGGGAATGTCTAAATTTGCTCCAACATCTAGTCTTCATTTGAAAACCACCAGAGAGTGGGAGGCCACTAGTGTTGTGACTGTGTTAGCTGTGTTTTCATACTATGGTAAAATGTACTGTACTTCACTTACCCTGTTGTTGTTGCTTTATCTACTCCAACCTGGAGCCAGATCTTTTTAAATAATTATTTTGGGAACTATATCTCAAATTTTGTCTGAGATTATCCAGGGCTGTGGTTTGCTGATTCCTTGTGTACTTGCCCCCAGTCTATTGGACAAATTCTGAGATGGTTGCAAAAAAAACAAAGTTTCTCTCCCCCTCCGTCCTTACCCCTCCAAAATAAAGCGCAGAGTACACAAATTGTGGTCATGAAGCCATTTGAGAAAGAACAAATCTATCCCTTTGTTCTGCGTGCAGCAGAATTTCTGCTTCCATTTCCTCCTCCCTTTCTCTGAATTTTTTTAAAAAAGGAAATGGTTGGTGGCCCTTCTCAACAGCAGAGGGGGATTGCTCATTTTTGCATAAATTTGGTGAACATCCTTGGGGATTGCTAATTTTTGATTCCTCTTCTTGGACCATTAACTTGTACTAATAAATATTATTAAATAATATTTAATAATAGAACTAAGAACTAAGTTCTAGAACTAGAACTAAGGAGAAATTTCCTGACAGTTAGAACAATTAATCAGTAGAATAACTTGCCTCCAGAAGTTGTAAATGCTCCAACACTGGAAATTTTTAAGAAAATGTTGGATAACCATCTGTCTGAAATGGTGTAGGGTTTCCTGCCTGGGCAGGGGGTTAGACTAGAAGACCTTCAAAGTCCCTTCCAACTCTGATATTATTATTATTATTATTATTATTATTATTATTATTATTATTATTATTATTATTATTATTATTATTATTATTATATTGTATTAATGAATATTGCTAAACATTTTTATGCCACATCTGTCATCGGACATTGGCGATCATGTTGGCGATCCATTTTTTGTCAACAGTCAGATGAAAAAGTGCTGCTAAGTTTTCTGCAAACCAATCCCTTAGGTTTTGAAGCCATGATGTTCTTCTTCTGCTTTGGCTGAAGAGGTTGTAAAAAAAATGCTTTTAAAGGGTTAAAATAAGGCTCTGACGATCCTAGCTGAGGTGCCTGATTTCAGAGGCTTTTTTTTTTAACGTTTAAAAGCATTTTTAAAAAGGTAAAAAAGCTGATGCCTGCTAGGCAAAAAATGGTGGGGGGGTTCGTTTGAGAGAGAGAGAGAGAGAGAGAGAGAGAGAGACAGAGAGAGAGAAAGAAAGAAAGAAAGAAAGAAAGAAAGAAAGAAAGAAAGAAAGAAAGAAAGAAAGAAAGAAAGAAAGAGGGAGGGAGGGACGAAAAAGGAGAGGAAGGAAGGACTACAAACCTGGCAGTAGATGCAGCTTCAGAGGATAATCCAAGGCTGGAAGGGACCTGGAGATCATCTAGTCCAACCCTGCTCCAGCAGGACATTGTTAGTGAGTTTCTGTCTTTTGATCCCCCAGTCACATAGCCACGCCCACCCAGTCACATGAACCCCCCACCAAGCCACGCCCACTAAGCCATACCCACAGAACCTGTAGGAAAGAAATTTAGATTTCACCACTGGGCAGATTTAACCATAGTTTCAATTGGGAAAATGTGACAATCCAAGACCAGGCTGAGTCCGAAAATGCCAGGGAATTTCTAGAAGCCTGGCACTCTGAAAAATCAGCCATTAATAGACACATAGACATTAACAACACCTATAGACTATGCAAAAGAGATAATCAATCAGCCCCAAAGAGCAAAAGATTCCAGCATCTCTCCACCAGTAATCGGCATTCAGATCAGCATTGATCATGGGTCGGCAACCTTCAACACTCAAAGAGCCATTTGGACCCGTTTCCCAAAGAAAAGAAAACACCGGGAGCCACAAAAACCCTTCCCGTGCCTGACGATTTCTTGAGCAGCCACAAAACTAGCATACGTAGTTGAATTAAACATTCTGTTTTCTTCTAACATTTCTTTTCTTGGATTTATCCATGGTTGGCCTACCGGGAGTCGAAAAGCTCAATAAATCATGTGTGCCGGTGGGTGTTGCACATTGGTGGTTGTGACGCATATTTTGAGCTATACAGGGAGCTGCAGCAGAGGGATGAAAGAGCCACATGTGGCTCCAGAGCCACGGGTTGCTGACCCCTGGCACAGATTAACTCCAAGGTCAACTTCAGACCAATGATCAAGTAAGCAATACCCCAATCAAGCCATTAGTAAACATTATTATTATTATTATTATTAATTTTTTGTCCTCTCTCCATGGCATCTCTGATTAGTTGGTTAGTAGTTAATGTGGTCGCGATGGGTCGGACACGACTTCGCAACTAACAACAACAAAGTTATTTGTTGTTTAGGTTGTGTTGTATATATTTGTTGCCTAGGTTGCGTTGTAGGTTGTATATTATGTAATGGTAGATGAGTTGGGAAGAGATTTAGATCATTTGAGTTTTCATTTTTTAGTGTTGAAATTTGTTTTATTAAGTTTGTGAAACTTTGTTCAATGACTGTTAGAATTTTTTTTTCAGCCCAACCAAAGAATCTCTAAGACCACCCCACCCACACAGGCAGGCTAGATACCAGAATATAAACTGACAGCAAACAGCACTTCTTACTCGCACTGATGATGTTACCTAATTAGGGTAATGAAACATCTGCAAGAAAACAAGCAAGCTCAGAGAGCACCAAGGACCCCTCATTTCAGCCCTGAGCTACAAAAATATTCTCCTTTATTATTTCTAAAGTTGTTTGATCCTGACTGGATCAAGGTTGACTCAGCCTTCCATCCTTCCAAGGTCGGTAAAATGATGACTCAGATTGTTGAGGGAAATATGCTGACTCTGTAAACCTTTAGAGACGGTTGCACTATGAAGCAGTATAAAAATCTAAGTACTATTGCTAAATGTGCACGTTCATTCCTTTGACACCATAAGCTATATTGAGCGGGGTGGGGTACAACGTTCATTTCAAGAAGGATGGTTCTTCCCTGACGTAGTTAAGCAATCAGACTAAATATGATCCACTGAAGAAGAAAATTTATTTATTTATTTATTTATTTATTCATACTTTTATACCGCCCTATCTCCCTAGGGACTCGGGGCGGTGTACAGCCATATAAAAAACACATAAATATACAAAGTAAAACATTAATCTAAAAAACTTATTAAATAGGCCAAATATTTAAAATAGACATATAAATAATAAAACCCGATTTAAAACCAAATCTAAAATTTAGACATTTAAAATTTAAAAATCTAGTCCAGTCCTGCGCAGATAAATAGATGTGTCTTAAGCTCGCGGCGGAAGGTCCGAAGGTCAGGAAGTTGACGAAGTCCTGGGGGAAGCTCGTTCCAGAGGGTGGGAGCCCCCACAGAAAAGGCCCTTCCCCTGGGCGTCGCCAGTTGGCACTGTCTGGCCGACGGGACCCTGAGGATTCCCTCCCTGTGAGAGCGCACGGGCCGGTGGGAGGCATTCGGAGGCAGCAGACGGTCCCGTAAGTAACCCAGCCCTATGCCATGGAGAGCTTTGAAGATCATTACCAAAACCTTGAAGGGCACCCGGAAAACCACAGGCAGCCAGTGCAGTCTGCGCAGGAGAGGTGTTACATGGGAGCCACGCGGGGCTCCCTCTATCACCCGCGCAGCCGCATTCTGAACTACCTGGAGTTTCCAGGTGCTCCTCAAGGGGAGCCCCATGTAGAGAGCAAATAGAGAGAAAATAACTATTCTGTGAAGCTAATCAGGTGGATTAGCTTGGCAGATTGAAAATCAAGCTTGTCAGATGCTGCATCTTTTCTATCCTGCTCTATGGAGTGGAGAGTTGGTCTCTGACAGAAAGCCACTTGAAAAGACTAGAAGCATTTGAAATGTGGATTTACATGCAGCTGTTACGTATAAGTTGGGCTGACAAAATCAGAAATGAGGAGGTGATAAGACGCCTAGGAAAGCCAAGGGAAATCATCAAAACCATAAAAAAGCGAAAGTTAGAATATTTTGGACATGTGATGTGACACCCAGAAAAATATGGCATCCTTCACTTAATCCTCCAGGGAAAGATTGAAGGCAAATGAGGTCCAGGCAGAAAAAGAACATCATGGCTTCAAAATCTAAGAGATTGGTTTGGACAAAACTCAGCAGCACTTTTTCATGCAGCTGTTGATAAAAATAGGATCACCAACAAGATCCCCAATGTCCGATGATGGATATGGCACAAGAAGAAGAAGAAGAAGAATCAAGTGGTCCTTCAAACCAGGATAATGTCAATTTAATACTAGAAGATGAATCCAGACTGGAAGGTATTGTACACACAGGGGAAGAACACAGGAGCATAAGTAGCAGTGCTGCTAATTGTGTGCCTGGAAAAAAAGCTAAAAGGAACAGATGGCTAGATACCTGGGCTAATGACACAAATAGGAATTTACAGGAGCTCAAAGAAGCAGTTACTGATACCCTTGGCAAAAATAATTTCCATCAGGTTATGAAGAGCTGGAAGCAAATAAATAGTACAGTGGTAGAACCTGGCAACAGAAGATTTGTTTATGCCATAGAAAACATCTAGTCTTTAAGGTTTCATGAATACAGTTGCAATTTCCTAGGAATGGAGAGAGAGAGGGGAGGGAGGGGGAGAGAGAGAGAGAGAAAGAGAGAGAGAGAGAAGGAGAAGGAGAAGGAGAAGGAGAAGGAGGAAGAGAAGAAGAAGGATGAATGGGTGTGAAACAGAGGTGGGTTTCAGCAGGTTCTGACCAGTTCTGGAGAACCGGTAGCGGAAATTTTGAGTAGTTCAGAGAACCAGTAGTAAAAATTCTGACTGGCCCCACCCCATCTATTCTCTGCCTCCCAAGTCCCAGGAGGAAATGGCGATTTTGCAATATTCTTCCCCTGGATTGGGGAGGGAATGGAGATTTTACAATATCCTTCCCCTGCCATGCCCACCAAGCCATGCCCACCAAGCCACACCCACAGAACCGGTAGTAAAAAATTTTGAAACCCACCATTGGTGTCGAAGGAATGTGGATTAAATATAAAAGTGATTGATCAGCACAAAAGTATGCTAACTGGTTTGTTATAAAAGAATGAGAAGAATAAGGAAGTCACAACTGG
The DNA here is from genome assembly GCF_028640845.1 of Ahaetulla prasina. NCBI lineage: Eukaryota > Metazoa > Chordata > Lepidosauria > Squamata > Colubridae > Ahaetulla > Ahaetulla prasina. The sequence continues at coordinate 95,390,834 of NC_080544.1, read as the reverse complement.
ATGGAGCTGGAGAGATCTTCAGAAAGAGAAAGGAAATATCAAAAGTCTATGTATGAATGTGGGGGAAGCAAGGATGATTGGCAGAGATATGGAGACATATATCGAATAATGATGGTGTAGAAAGCCAGTTTGGTGTAGTAGTTAAGGCATCAGGCTAGAAACCAGGAGACCACGAGTTCTATTCCTTGCTTAAACATGAAAGCTGGCTGAATGATCTTGGGCCAGTCCACCTCCCTTCAATTTTCTTTGCTTGATACAATATGGGTGTCCAAAGGAACGGATGCAAGGGAGGGTCAATGATACACATGTATCATGATATCATCACTCAAATATTGCTGCTTGCAAACTTCTGCCAGATGTTGGAGGGTGGAGTTAAGGACATATTAGCATTTATCAGATGATGTAACCAATCACATCATCAGAGTTTGCTGTGGATGCTATTTCTTACTAATTTTCCACACTTTGTACGACATTGCTTATATCATATCCTATATAAGCCATGGGAATGACATGATGGGTATGTATGTACAAAAATAATGCCTTAGGTTGCAAAACATGCTAAGTGGAATTGAACACATCAAATTGTGGCTTAGCACAATGTATGAATGCAACAAGGAGTTGACAAGTAATTGAGCAAAGCACCCAGACCCGCTTAAAGTCTTTCCTGCTTGCAACATTAGGATTCAAAGTAATTCAAAGCAATCTCACCACACTATGAATCTTGTGCAATTTAGAAATTATAATAAACTTTGCTACCAAGGATGATAACATTGCTCTAGAACTAACTTTTCCTGTTCAGTCTATAGGAACTAGCTTAAAAGTTAGTAAACCAAGTTCAGAAGGAGGGCAAACTGGTTGTCGTGACCCTATCCCACAATTTATTTTATTTTATTTTATTTATTTTTTATTTTTTTTTAAATTTACATTTATATCCCACCCTTCTCGGAAGACTCAGGGCGGCTTACAGTGTGTAAGGCAATAGTCTCATTCTATTTGTATATTTACAAAGTCAACTTATTGCCCCCCCAACAATCTGGGTCCTCATTTTACCTACCTTATAAAGGATGGAAGGCTGAGTCAACCTTGGGCCTGGTGGGGCTTGAACCTGCAGTAATTGCAGGCTACTGTGTTTTAATAACAGGCTTCTTACAGCCTGAGCCACCACGGCCCATTATTTTCTCTCCCCCCATTTTTAATTCTGCCTATTGTATTGTCTAAATGGCTATATTGCCTTTCAAAACGGTATCTTGAGGACAAACCTTAAGAATATCTGTCAAAGTTAACGGCACTGAAAAAGTCTTAGCAGCAATAAAAGGGCAAGAGGAAGGGAAGGGGGAAAAAAGGTTGTGAACAAATAATAATATTTCAGCTTGTGTGTTCTCCTGTCATCCTCTTAATGGTGGCTCTTAGCTTTCATTTTGGGAGCCAAAGGCAGCCGATTATAGCGCGGTCTTCTTGATGCCCCTTTCCCCCAATATAAATCAAAGAAAGGGGATGCTTTAAAATAAAAGCGGACACAGGAAACCATCAGGAATGAACTCCATTTCATTCATTAAACTGTCTTGCCAAAATTAATTGCAGACAGCACCACATAGAGCCAAGCCTGAATAACAATAGGGATAATGTAATCAAATGTTTCGCCAATGGGCTCAGTTCCCTTTCACTGTCCTAATGTCAGCATTTGTCAGGAATGTGGAATTAAAAGAGATTGCAGAATAATATAAGCACTATACACCTGATTCAGGAATGACTTTGCTCCCACTAGGAGGAAGTTCACGCTATTAAAAAACCTGCCTTCCCTGGGAAAACCATAGCTGCTTAGCATGAAATATAACCAGTCACCAGTTCTAATCTATATTTTGACTGGTAATTTCAGATCAATAAGTGACATCCAGAGGAAGCACTGCATTCCCCTTCCTGACACGGCAAAAGATCAAGAGAAGCTAAAGATGGTTTGGTTACAATCATGGGAAGTTCTTATTCCAGCAGGCGTCCTTCCATCTACCTGGGCATCTATACTGGGGAAGGTGAGCAAATGATAACATGGAAATGATGTCCATTGGTGGGTTTCAAATTTTTTTACTACCGGTTCTGTGGGTGTGGCTTGGTGCGCGTGGCAGGGGAAGTATACTGTAAAATCTCCATTCCCTCCCCACTCCAGGGGAAGGATACTGTAAAATCTCCATTCCCACCCCACTCCAAGGGAAGGATACTGCAAAATCTCCATTTCCTCCCAATCAGCTTGGACTTGGGAGGCAGAGAATAGATGGGGGTGGGGCCAGTCAGAATTTTTACTACCGGTTCTCCGAACTACTCAAAATTTTCGCTAACGATTCTCCAGAACCTGCTGAAACCCACCTCTGATGATGTCATCACTCACTCAAATGTTGCAAGTATTTGTGTCTGATATCGGGACATGAGTATCCCACGACGTTCTTCTCATCTGTCAGAGCAATCTTTCTCATCCATGGCAACTTTAAGATGAGCGGACTTCATCTCCCAGAATTTCCCAGAAGCCACACTGGCTGAGAATTCTGGGAGTGGACTTTCTCCTATCTTAAAGCCAAGTTTGAGAAACACTGCTTTAGAATTATGATGGTTTGCTATGGATACCATTTTCTTTGGACATGTTAAAACTAAGGTCCTTTCAAGTTAAAGTGTTTGCCATCCATATTTGGCATAAATTTGTTCTCTGTTTCTGGTTCTTAGTCATTTGATTTTTGTCCAAGAAAAAGGGGAGGGGAAAAAACTCACAAGTTCTACACACTCTACACTACTCTTGGATGGTGAGTCAGAATAACGTAGGGAAGTGCAGTACCAGGACAACTAATGAAAAGATTGTCTGATACATGGGCAGGAGACAAGATGCAGATGGTGGGGTGAACATAACCATTGCCAAGATAGGATGTGCCATGGTTAATACCAAATGGATCTATAATACCGAACAGCATGTTTGAAAACTGGAAAGTCTGATAGAAGCAATCCTAGCACAACCAGCGGACTTCAAGTGGTAAAATCAAATCTACCCAATCTCTCCTATTTTCCTGAACGTTTTAGAATACAAGATTCAGGTTTCCCCCGTTTCTTACCACTTAGAAGTAAGGCAATATTAAGGCAGATAAATCAGAATAGAGTTGGAAGGTATCTTGGAGATATTCCAGACCGCGGTGGCGCAGTGGTTAGAGTGCAGTACTGCAGGCTATTTCGGCTGATCACCGGCTGCCAGCAGTTTGGCAGATCGAATCTCACCAGGGTCAAGGTTGACTCATCCTTCCGAGAATGGGTAAAATGAGGACCCAGATTGTTGGGGGCAATAGGCTGCTTCTATAAACCGCTTAGAGAGGGCTGTAAAGCACTGTGAAGCGGTATACAAGTCTAAGTGCTATCGCTATTGCTAGACCTCTTGCTCAAGCAGGAGATCCTAGATCATTTCAGACAAGTAGCTGTCCAGTCTTTTCTTAAACACCTCTAGTGATGAAGCACCTACAACTTCTGAAGGCAAGCTGAAGGCAAGCTGAAGGCAAACTGGTCAATTGTCCTCACTGTTAGGAAGTTTCTTCTTAATTCCAGGTTGCTTCTCTCCTTGACTAGTTTCTACCCCTTATTTATATAGACGGGAAGTTTAAACAAACAAACAAACAAACAAATAAATAAATAAATCCATTGTTTAAATAGATGGAAAGGAAGGTCTCCATCTCATCATCAGAACAGGCAAAGGCAGACGTTTCAACCAACAGAATTAAATTTCTTATAGAAACACCAGAAAGAAATTGTGTGTCTGTCTGTCTATCTATCTGTCTGTCCATCTCTGTGCATGTATGTGAAGTGGCAACCATTATGTCAGGAAAAAGAAAATAAACATATCTTTACTCTAAGCCAAAGGTAGGGAATAAAGAACCAGGCTGCATAGCCGTTTAACAACTTGTTCCATGGACTTCTTTTTAGAAGCAGAATTAGGGTTATAAAATGTATGCTACTCAACTGTTTTTGTCATCATAACTATTTCTCGGCATAATGAAGTCATCACTCGGAACTTTAGGCAGAAAGTTCAGTATTTATTTATTTATTTATTTATTTTATTAGATTTCTAGACCGCCCTTCTCCCGAAGGACTCAGGGCGGTGTACAGCAAAGATAAAAATGAACAATGGACAATTAAAAATTAAATTAAAAGACTTATTATACAATTTGGCCGACAAATTAAAATATTTAAAATCTAAAAAACCCCAATTTAAAACTTAAATAAAATTTTAATTCAGAATCTAAACAGTCTAAGAAAGCCCCGCGCGAACAAACAAGTATGTTTTCAGTTCGCGGCGAAAGGTCCGAAGGTCAGATATTTGGCGTAAACCAGGGGGAAGTTCATTCCAAAGAGTAGGAGTATAACATTATTTCTTGCTTTGGGGCAAGGCTTGGGGAATGTGTGAATTAGTAACCTGAGAGTTGTTTACAGAGCAATATAAAATAGTAATGGAGAAACAGTATATAGTGGTTAGAGCACACGATTAGAGCCAGGGAGACCCAGGGTCAAACCTACATTCATTCATTGCAGCTTACTAGATGACTTTGGGGCAGATATGACAGAGCTCACTCACCCATTGTGTAATGGAGCTGGAACATGTGTCTGCACAGGGTACATCAAAATCTGCAAAATGGCAGGCATGGTTCAGGTAACCCTCAACTAATGAAAACATTTGGGACCAGAATTTCCATTGCTAAACAAAGTGGTTGGTAAGTGAGTCACACCCACTTTTATCCCCTTCTTAGCCATGGTTAAGCGAATCCATCTTCTCCCATTGACGTTGCTTGTCAGAAGCCAGCTGGAGAGTTCACAAATGGAAATCACGTGATCTGGGATGCTACAATTCTCATATCCCAAAGGTGCCTTTTCAAGAGGCAACTGGACTTTCTGGTTTTTCTTTAAAGACGTTTCACTTCTCATCCAAGAAGCTTCTTCAGTTCTGAAGAACTCTGAAGAACTGCCTTCTTGAAACAACCACCTTTGGGACAACCATGACCTGGATGACTGAGAATCTCCACAGACATTTAGCTATGCATGAAACACTGGAAGTTTTTAAGAAGAAATGAAATGATCCATTTGCCTAAAATGGTATAGGATTTCCTGCCTGAGCAGGGGGTTGGACTAAAAAACTACCAAGGTCCCTTCTAACTCTGTTATTCGATTCCCACCAGGAAATACTACTCACCATAGCCTGAGTTCCTGGCAGTTGAATGAAAGTCTACCAGCCTGTTTGTAACAGCTGCCAATCTCCAGACATTGCTACCACTTCCTTGTCTATAGACTGTTTGCATTCACCTTTCCTGCTAGACACACCTCTCTTCACTCTGCCTTAGCATTTGCTATTCTAAGCTAAAAGCTTCGGTTGTAGACACCACCTCGGATATCAGTACATCCTTGACAATCCCTAGGATGTGGCTCAGTCAGCCAGGCAGTTGAAATGTCAGTTTAAAGCAGGGGTGAAATCCAGAAGGTTCTGGAGAACCGGTAGCGGAAATTTTGAGTAGTTTGGAGAACCGGCAAATACCACTTCTGGCTGGCCCCAGAGTGGGGAGGGAATGGAAATTTTGCAGTATCCTTCCCCCTGGAGTGGGAAGGGAATGGGGATTTTCCCGTATCCTTCCCCTGCCATATCCACCAACCCACACCCACCAAGCCACACCATGCCCACCAAGCCACGCCCACAGAGCCGATAGTAAAAAAAGTTGGATTTCACCACTGTCTTAAAGGCCTGCGAGTTCAGTTCTGAGGGAACAGTTAAACGCCTGAGGGAAGGATGAAGGAGCTTGTCTAGATGACTGCAGCTACTTTTGGGAAGAGCAGACATCAAGCTTCACTCCCTCATACTCTTAAAGAGTGTGATTTCAAAAGCCTGATGCCACCTTGATTTTTTTGCACCTCCCTCCAGTCAACTGCCTCTGTTTCTAGGGTGTTACCTGCCCCGCTACTGATTTGATGAGCAATCCTTCTGTCTTTCTTTGGTTGTTGGATCTGTAACTTGACCATGTAATAATAACAACAGAGTTGGAAGGGACCTTGGAGGCCTTCTAGTCCAACCCCCTGCCCAGGCAGGAAACCCTACACCATCTCAGTCAGTTGGTTAGCCAACATTTTCTTTAAAATTTCCAGTGTTGGAGCATTCACAACTTCTGGAGGCAAATTGTTCCACTGATTAATTGTTCTAACTGTCAGGAAATTTCTCCTTAGTTCTAAGTTGCTTCTTTCCTTGATCAGTTTCCACCCATGGCTTCTTGTTCTACCCTCAGGTGCTTTGGAGAAGAGCCCAACTCCCTCTTCTTTGTGGCAGCCCCTGAGATATTGGAACACTGCTATCATGTCATGTCTGTCATGTATGACAGAACCTTCCTCTAGCAGGCACCTTGAATGACCTTCTGGGGTCCTTGGTGCCCTCTGAGCTTGTTTTCTTGCAGATGTTTCACCACCAGTCAGTGCACTGGTGATGTAACCTAGTTTGGGTTATGAAAGGTCTACAAAGGTCTACAAAGTTGACTTTGTAAATATACAAATAGAATGAGACTATTGCTTTACACACTGTAAGCCGCCCTGAGTCTTTGGAGAAGGGCGGGATATAAATGTAAATAAAATAAAAATAAAATAAATACAAGAAAACCACCAAGCTCAGAGAGCATCAAGGAATTCCATCCTGAGCTACAGATATTCTCTTCTATCAGAACCAATGATCCTGGTCTACCCTTCCCAATATAGCAGATAGCACAGTCCATGGTAATGAGATTTGTAAACTGATATGCCTGGAAGGCATCCGACTGGGCATGGATGCTGTGATCATTTTGTTTCATGTCCTTATAGTTCTCACTTCCTTCCTTCCCCCTCAATAGTGTTCTGTTTGAAAGAGCAGTGATAATAAAAGACGCCAGACTATCAATAAGTGAATATATACGTGCTATTTTGAAGCCCCAGGTGATGTCTGGAGTCATTTATTTCTTGCCTTTCAGTGCACATACAGTAAAAGCACCCATTTCATAACAGTCAGACATATTTAACTTTGGCAGGTCAAGCCAAGCCATATCCTGTCTGGAGTGTTAATGGTAATTGGGAGAACAGGAAATAAAACATCCTGGAATTCAATTGTATTCAAACTTATGGCTTATTTTATATGCGATGTAGTCTGGCTGTATTTTGGGGGGGCCTTCAAATCAGTCTTGACTCTTGGAGACTTCCTGAACTAGTCCCTGATATTTTCTTGGCACGTTTGTTTTTCAAAAGTGGTTTGCCATTGCCTCCTTCTTCCTATGGCTGAGAGCCTAAGTCATGACTAGAACTTAGGGTCTCTGGAGACTATCTATCTATCTATCTATCTATCTATCTATCTATCTATCTATCTATCTATCTATCTCTGTCTATCTATCTATCTATCTATCTATCTATCTATCTATCTATCTATCTATCTATCTATCATCTACCCATCCGTCTACCTACCTATCCACCCATCATCTGTCTGTCTGTCTGTCTATCTATCTATCTATCTATCTATCTATCTATCTATCTATCATCTATCTATCATCTATTCATCCATCTACCTACCCACCCACTCACCCACCCTCCACCCATCAACTATCTGTCTGTCTGTCTGTCTATCTATCTATCTATCTATCTATCTATCTATCTATCTATCTATCTATCTACTCATCCATCTATCCATCTACCCACCCACTGATCATCCATCCATCCATCCATCCATCCATCCATCCATCCATCCATCCATCCATATCTCTCTCTCACATACACTCACTCTCTCTCTTTCTCTCTCTATTATCTATCTATTTATTTCTCTATCTATCTATCTAGAAATTTATTTGCCGCCCATCTTGTCCAATGCTTCTGGGTGCCTTACAACATAAAAACAAAAAAAACATTAAAATCATCCATTATAAAATAACAAAGGAGATAAAATCATTAACTCAAGATGGCAAAGGAAGGGAACTGGATATATTGGAGAGGGGAGGTCGAATTAAGGTTTAATTAGTCTTTAATTAGACCATGGGGATGCTACAACAGTTATAAATATGAAAAATGATCATGTCAATTTTTTCAGTATTGTAACTTCGAACAGTCCCTAAATGAACTGTTGTAAGTTGGGACTACTTCCAATAAGGATAGAGAAAAAGAAACTTGCAATTTTGAATGCACTTTCTCCACCTCCTCTGTTTATCTTCGTGAGAACCAAGGAGAGTCAAATCTGAGATGCTTACTTAAATTATGTTTTTGGCCTGACTCAAATTACTGTTTTCTGACCTTCGTTTTGGTTGCAGTTTTTCCTCCCTTCTTCAAGATTATTCCTCCTTCCCCTTACACGGGCAATTTATGTACACTCCCTTGAGATTCATAGAAAAAATACTTTGAGTCAGGGTCCCCAGCCCCTGACAGATCGTGAAACAAGAGAAATGGGCAAGCATGCATGCACGAAGCTCCACTCGTGTGAGCAGAGGGCACTTGCACTCACGCGCAAAGCTTCACTTGTGTGAATGGAGCTTTGCATGCGAGCACAAGTCCCTGCTGCTCGCGTGAATGGAGTTTCGCTGACAAGTGTAAGCACTCTCTGCTTGTGTGCGAAGCTCCATTTGCACGAATGGCGGTGTGTGCACTTGCTGCTTGCACAAATAGAGCTGTGTGTGCATGCACCTGCTACTTACATGTGCCCACACCATCAGCCGGGCTGCCAAGCTGAAAAGGTTGGGGACCGCTGCAGTGGTGGGTTTCTACCAGTTTGCCCCGGTTCGGATGAACCGGTAGTGGCGGCGGCGGAAGGCTCCGCCCAACTGCCCAGACGTCATCATGGATGTCCTGCGCATGCGCAGAGGTGCCACGCGTGAGCAAAGCAAGCGCGCGCACACGTGCACTCCCAGTTCCAAACCGGTAGTGAAGGTGTTATGTATCTTTAAATATTTTGGCGGGAAACAAGCACGTTGCTGATTGGTTGAAGCCGCCGGTTAAACAGTATATAAGGAGAGGTTTTTCCCCAGCCAGGTTGCTGGGTTCACCATATATTAAAGAGCTGTTGTCACTACCCTGGTCTCCAGCCTCGTTACTTCCCGAACTTAACAGAAGGTAAGTGGAACCCACTACTGGATCACTGCCTTGAGTCATTAAAGGAAGATGCTCTCATTGTAGGTTGACAATATGTAGGCTCAAACCTATAACATAGGTCGAGCATAGACAATTAATTAGTAATCAAAACAGTTTAATAACTGCCAACAAAGGGCATATTTGTTTCTTTGCTGTACCTGAACTATCATAACCCGCATTTCATTTAGTATTTTGTTTTTCTTGTTCTCCCTTTCCAGTATTTTGTTGTTGTTGTTAGTTACGACCCATCGCGACCCCATGGACAACATTCCTCCAGGCCTTCCTATCCTCTACCATCCTCTGGAGTCCATTTTAAACTCACACCTGCTTCGGTGACTCCATCCAGCCACCTCATTCTCTGCCATCCTCTTCTTCGTTTGCCCTCAATCTTTCCCAGCATTAGGATCTTCTCCAGTATTTAACTTTGAATATTATCCAGGACAAGTAAAGTAAATGTAATACAGATTTAAGTGTCCCAAAGTGTTCCACAGTTACAGCACATTAATCTTCAGCTTGTTCAAAATAGATTTCCTTATTCAAGGAGGGGGTGTTTTTTGGATCAGATAGGACATGAAAATATAACTCCCTCCTGCCAAAAGCTGCAAACAGAATTATCGTGAGGCAAAGCAAAAACATTTACTATGTAGTGTATCTCAAGAACCTCCCTCTATACACACTTAACTGGCAGAAAAACTCATGTTTACAGACGAACGCAAGGGTCATTTTGATAACACGTGCTAATGTTATACTTGTCAGCTATTAAACTTATACTTGGTAGTTTATAGATTCAAAATAGGGACTCCAGGATATTTTTGCAAATCGGAAATCGAGTGCAAACAAGGCCATTGAAATCCAAATATACTTTGGCTCACCTGTTGTTGAATGGTAGGACTTGGAAGGACATTTCAGTTGACTTTCTAACTTTCCTTAGGTGAAGGACAATTTCCTTTTGCAGATAAATTCTATTTCTGCAAGATCAGATGTATCACCTGAAGTTATGATGAGTGCTTACAGAAGGTAAAGGTAAAGGTTCCCCTCGCACATATGTGCTAGTTGTTGCCGACTCTAGGGGTGGTGCTCATCTCTGTTACAAAGCCGAAGAGCCAGCGCTGTCCGAAGACGTCTCTGTGGTCATGTGGCCGGCATGACTCAACATCAAAGGCACACGGAACGCTGTTACCTTCCCACCAAAGGTGGTCCCTATTTTTTCTACTTGCATTTTTACGTGCTTTCGAAACTGCTAGGTTGGCAGAAGCTGGGACAAGTAATGGGAGCTCACCCCGTTACACGGCAGCACTAGGGATTCGAACTGCTGAGCTGCCGACCTTTCAATCGACAAGCTCAACATCCTAGCCCCTGAGCCACCGTGTCCCTCTAAGGAAGGGTACCCCCTGGCAATTTTAAAGGGGTACACACCAGAATGTACATCGTTATAAAGATGTGCTGGGAAGTCAATCTTCTAAAACAGGGGTCTCCAACCTTAGTAACTTTAAGGCTTGTGGACTTCAACTCCCAGAACTCTGGCAGTTGAAGTCCACAAACCTTAAAGTTACTGAAGTTGGAGACCCCTGTTCTAAAAAGAAGTATTCTGTCCTAGACTCCCTTAAAAAGCAGGAAGCAGAGTCTTGGTCCCAGCAAAACCTCTTTTATTTACATGACTGTGAATTATTTTCATTCACAGTCAGCAAGGCCTGTCCAAACAGTCTTTCAGAGGAATATTTATCAACACACCTTATCTCGCTTAGCAAGGTGCCACGTAATTTGTTTCCGAACGCACTACAAGACAAAACTTGCCACAGAGTCCCTCAGAGTCACGGAATTGTTTCCTGCAAAAGCCCACTCCCCATTCGCTCCTCTTTTGTTTCCTATGGGAGGGGCCCATTACCTCCAGGGTGTGGCTTTACTCCTGGGGTAAAATGCTTTCGGTTTGGACTGGATCACGTGATCCAGTAGCAGCCTCTGCAGCTGGTTCGGCAATCTGGTAGCGATGACAGAGCAAAGCTCTGCCCACCCACCCGGGTGTCATTACTTTCTGGTTTTAATAAATATATATATATATATTTACCTTCTGTGCATGTGCAGGTTTTGAAAGGTCTGTGTGCTCATGTGACGCAGCACATGCACCTCCAAATCGATAAGGAAGGTAAGTAGATTTCACCCCTGCTTTACTCCCAAGTCGATCCTGCTTTCTGAGTTGTTCTTGTCTTCTGGCAGCTCTGCGCATGAACACACTGGGAACAGGCTCCAGCTGTTCCTCTGCCTCACTGCTGTCTAACTCCCTCTCTGCCTCCAACTCAGAGCCTTCATCCAAGCTTTCCCCAGCCCCCAGGACTGGTCCATATTCCTCCCCAACCTCCTCACTGTCCAACTCTCCGCTGGCCACTGGCTGGTCACAACAAGAAGAGAGATTTCTACAGGCTGTAAGAGATCACAGTGGTGACACCAGAGAAGGAGAGGTAAATATTTTAGGCCATTGAATTAGGGTGAGTGAACCTGGCAAACAGACGCAGAGTTGAATGGCCAATTATTAGCGATTTGAAACTAATGTTAGTAGCATGGTTTTTGGAGTTCTAAAAACTTAAAATTAAGGATTGGGTGCTCCACAAGGAGTTAAGATTGCCTTTCCCCCACAGGATTTTGTAGAAAACCAAGTCAGTTTCATATGACTTCCTTTTATGCGTGCAATCCTAACACAGAAAAAACTGCTGGCTATACATAAGGGACTCTGGCTTTGTTTAGTCAGCTGGCGAAGATCACAAGAACTGCAGTGCTATCCAGGAATCATAGCATCCCTGAAAAGGGCTATTTAGGCTACCAAGTCTTCCTAATGCAAGAATGCAAATTAAATATTCTGTTGAAAAGTGTCAGGCTAGGGAAAGTGGACTGCTATCTTCTTGGATCATGTTCTTCCCAGCAGAAGAGTTCACAGATGGCCTTTCTTGAAGGATTGCTGTGAAAAGGAAAAGATGAAATGGAAGAAAGGCAACCCTGAATATATATCTGAATATATTAGGATAAAAACTGAAACAATTAAAAAAAAGAATGAAAGAAAATGAATATTAATAAAAATGGAGAAATTAGAACTTGAGGGCGAAAGAAGATGTGACTTAGTGAAATGAGCAAGAAAATATAGGATATGGATAAAAATTATGAAAAAAAATATTCTGGCAAAAATTGTAATTAAGTAAAATATATTTGAATTTATTAAATTGTATAAGATATGATATAGCCAATACACTGTTCATAAACTCTGTATGTGTGTAGCAGGGGGGATTAAAAAATCAATAAAAGCTTGTTTAAAAAACAACAACAGATGGCCTTTCTTGGACCTTAAAAAAGATACTGCCTGAGGATATAAAAGCTGCTTGTTGAGGATCCTATGGGACAAGATTGAAATGAAACCCGCAAGATTTTGATTTTTTTTTTTTTTAAATCTGTTGTTAAAATCCCAACATAAGATATCTCAAGAGCCGTTAAATACACCAGTTCAAACCAAGTCCCCCTTTATCAAAGAATTGGCTTTTAGTTTTATGACCGCTTAACTATGCCTCTGGTTTCAGGATGTGCCTCAGAGCAGGGGTCTCCAACCTTGGTCCCTTTAAGACTTGTGGACTTCAACTCCCAGAATCTGGGAGTTGAAGTCCACAAGTCTTAAAGGGACCAAGGTTGGAGACCCCTGCCTCAGAGGATAAGCAACCACCATGAGGTTAAAGGATTTTCTGCCTAAATTTCATTGTTATGCAACTTTTAAAAAAAGGAATACACAAGGAGAGCAAAGTTCTCCTCATATCCTGACAACAGAGCCATACATCAATTCATAATTATACTGCTTCCAAAGAAAATTACACAAAAGATTTTAGCACCTAGGCTTTTGCTGAATAGCAATTTTGCCCTTAGAGAGCTAAATCAAGTAATCTATAATGTCGACAGTGGAACACGGTGGTTCAATGGCTAAGACACTGAGTTTGTCGGCAGTTCAGTGATTCAAATCCCTAGTGCCACGTAACGGGGTAAGCTCCCGTTACTTGTCCCAGCTTCTGCCAACCTAGTAGTTTGAAAGCATGTAAAAAATGCAAGTAGAAAAATAGAGACCACCTTTGGTGTGAAGGTAACAGCCTTCCGTGCGCCTTTGGTGTTTAGTCATGCAGGGTACATGACCATGGAGACATCTTCAGACACCTCTGGCTCTTTGGCTTTGAAACGGAGATGAACACCACTCCCTAGAATTGGGAACGACTAGCACATATGTGTGAGGGGAACCTTTATCTTATAGTGTCAACACAGATACCCCACCAAATTTGAGAATCAAGAATTTCAGGCTTGAATCTCCAGATGTACATCTTAGCCTAAAGCCTTGATAATGGTTTACTTCCTCCCTCCCCACCCCCCCGCTCCTCCTCCTCCCACAGCCCCAAGTACATCATCAAAAGACACCCAGATCTTCCCAACAGCTAGCAGCTGGCTGTAAACTACAGAATAGCCTGGCCCTACAAGGCATTTCCAGTCATCCAGTATGGTCATAATTCGCCGCAAAGAATCTAATCTACCCTCTTTGATAATCCCACAAAACAAATGAATTTCATTGGTCAGCAGAAAATAAGAAGTCTTCTTTCAGATAAAGATATTGTTTTGATGTTACCCTGTAGGGCATTCTGCAACCCACAAAGATCTTTGCCTCAATGCATGTGATCCTCTGATATTTGATTCAGCAGGCTTCCTCCAAAGTTTCTGGATTAAAGTATTTCTGCCTTCAGAGATGTTAATCATCTGTATGGTCAGAACTTTACAATGAAGAGTAGAAACAGCTTGGCCATTTCTATAAGCACCAAGTGCCCATTAGCTGGAAGAATAGTTGGCTTCCTTTGTGTTTTGTTTCCTACAAAAGAACTTTGTGCGGACCACAAACTGCAAAACTACAGCTGTGTCCTTGTTCATTTGAACCCATTAATCATTCCCACAAGACTAGGGCAGACTGACTTCCAGCAACCCTTCAAAATCCGATCAGCCACTCAGCTTTCCCTTCCTCCCACCCATTTGTTGAATGCACAGCCAGATACATCAATTATTAGCTGGGCTTTTGAAATGTGAAGATTGGCACTGAGCTCTTCCTTTTTCCCTTCACCTTTTGCCATACACTGCTTTTACGAATCTTTGTAAATTACTAAATAAGCCAAAGTTTTACTTTAACTCTCCACATCAGATGATCTTGGTGGACTTTGTCAGTTAACAAACCAGGAAGAGAAAGACTGAAAGACAGGAGGGGGTTGTGATTTGGTGCGATTCATTCCTGAAGTGATAACCTGAATTGAGTCACACTATCTGTTCTTTAGGGCAGAAACCCAATATTGTTTCTGCTCCTTTAAAGAATTGTCTATGTATATACAGACCGTCAATATTGTATGGGAGCGGCAAGTCACAGCATTCTAGAGGTATTTAAAACTTTTGAGAATGAACTGTTCTAGTTCAAATAATTCACAAATACTCTGATGCTATAGAGCACTGCACACCAGAACAACTAGACACAAGAACAGTTTTTCCCTGAACGCCATCACTCTGCTAAACAAATAATTCCCTATTTACTAAACCTACTATATTAATCTTCTCATCATTCCCATCATCCATCTCTTTCCACTGATGACTGTATGACTGTAACTTTGTTGCTTATATCCTTACGATTTAAATTGATATTGTTTCCTGATTGCTTATTTGTAGCCTATGATTATCATTAAGTGTTGCATAATTGTTAAATTTGTACCCTATGACTCTCATTAAGTGTTGTAAGTGTTGCACCTTGATGAAGGTATCTTTTATGTACTCTGAGAGCATATGCACCAAGACAAATTCCTTCTGTGTCCAATCACACTTGGCCAATAAAAATTTCTATTCTATTCTATTCTATTCTATTCTATTCTATTCTATTCTATTCTATTCTATTCTATTCTATTCTACTCTACTCTACTCTATTCTATTCTATTCTGAGCTTGGTTGTTTTCTTCAAGATATTAGGGAACATCATCAATGCTAGAAGGCAGTGGGGTTTGCTCTCTTTTTATATACTATTTGCTTTCCCTGTTAGTGCTGGTGGGAATGATCCTGGTAGTTCCTTGATCAAACTATTTTTTTTTAACTGTTAGCTTGTTTCTCTGAGTTGATAGTCCCTTGATTGGGGTAAGCAGTGTCTCTCAACCCTGGCAGCTTTACGATGGATGAACTTCAACTCCCAGAACTCCTCAGGCAGCAAGGCTGATTGGGGAATTCTGGAAGCTGAAGTCCACCCTTTTTAAAGTTGCCAAGGTTGAGAAACACTGGGGTATTGTATGGTTCTTGATTGTCTGAAATGTATAAGAAAACAACCAAGCTCAGAGAGCACAATGACCCCCCTAGTTCAACTCGGAGCTTCAAATACTCTCTTCTATTGGTATCACAAACTTAGCTCTTATATGCAAGGACTGCCTTGCTCCAGGTGGATAGGGGAATCGAAAAATTTCAGCTGTACTTGGCCTGTTGGCCAGATCCAATATCATCCCTTCTAGCCAACAGACATCAGTTAGAAGAAATATTGGCTGTTTAACTCTCCAAGAGTTTGTTTGTTTATCTATCTATCTAACTATCTATCTACCTACCTACTTACCTACCTACCTACCTATCATCTATTTTCTATCTATCTATCTATCTATCTATCTATCTATCTATCTATCTATCTATCTATCTATCTATCTATCTATCTATCCATCCATCCATCCATCCATCCATCTTATCATTATTGCTATTGGTCATTCTATCTTGTTGAATTTAATACCCAATCATGCTTAAATGAAGATCTTTATTCCATTTCTACATGTAAGTGTTTTAACTCTTTGTGAATAAAAATGAGGAAAAGGAAGAGGATAGAAGCAGAAGCAGATTTATGCAAGAGTTAAAAAAATATTAGTTTATCAAACAGGATACAAATGAAGCCTCTGCCTCCTCAATGGTTATTGAGGCAATTTCAAGAATCCCATTG
This sequence comes from Ahaetulla prasina, assembly GCF_028640845.1. Lineage (NCBI taxonomy): Eukaryota > Metazoa > Chordata > Lepidosauria > Squamata > Colubridae > Ahaetulla > Ahaetulla prasina. The sequence goes on along the minus strand of NC_080544.1, from coordinate 95,374,708 downwards.
TGCTGCTGTATATATTAAGAAATATACAGGAATGTTTCAAGATTATTATTAAATATTACTAAAAATTACATAATTAAGAAGATCTGGGAATTTAGTTGCTAAATAAGTAAATGAAACTCTGTTGAAAACTGCTATGTGATTGTATTATAAAAAAGAGTTATTATAGTGACTGGAAGACCAAAAGAGATACAAGTAATTTTGTAAAAAAATTAACTTGAGAAGTTAAAGGACATTCCAGAGATTGGGAAATTCTTTTCAATGTTTCAAGAACAATAAATATTTTTTTAAATTAGGTATTTGGAATATATTTGTGGAAAGTGACAGAAATTCATAATGTGAATTTAAATGAAATTATAGCTAGGGATCTAATCCTACCCATATTTTGTGGCCTGTTACTACTGTCTTTCTGTTAAACAGGCCTTTTATTGGCTGTAGGAATTTAGCACCCACCCCCCTCCTAGAAGAATGAAATATTCTAGGAAATATTTTAAAAAGCAGAATATTATACCTTCCTGGATGAGAAATGGAGAAACATATTTTAAAGACAAAGGAGCTCCCTGCAACTTCCTGACTCCCCCCCACCTTTGTCAATGGACCATTAAAAGCCTCAGCTAAGCTCGCTCATTCTCCCCACCTTTGTCAATGGGCAATTAAGGCTTCAACCAAGCTCACTCAATCCCCCCATGATTTGCAACACAATACAACTGAAACTCACCACATGGCAAGGCTCAAGCAAGCTTGAGAGACAGCCAGCAAGGCTAGCTAAGACTCCCACCCCCTGGGAGTCTGACAACCAATCAGGATACTCTTCCTGTGCCCCAGAAAGGTCAAAGCTCAGAAAAAGCATAAAACCAGGGAGCACACAGGATCTCAGCCCCCTTTTCTGTTCAGGATCTCAAGCCATGTGATCCTGGCCACCATTAAACCATCTTTCCAAGCAGCCTCCATGTTTCCAGTGTCTTTGTCCCCACTTGGAACTGAACCCAGATGGATATTTCTTCCAACAATTGGCGACCCAGATGGGACTCCAAGCTAACCTAACCAATGGACCTGGCCCAGGTAAGCCTCCCTTGCTAGCAACAGACCCATTGAGTCTGTGGGTAAGTTTTCCTGGACCTTGGCCATTTGGAACTAGGTTTTAAAGGGGTTTTGAGTGTTGAGCTCAAAGACTGCTTGGAAAGAAGGTGAGTACCTCTAAATTTTAATTTTAAAGCATGGAAAAGTATGGGAAATATGTGTATGCCTGCATGTGTGTGAATGAGAGAACCCTGCTCCCAATCACAGCTGGATCTTGCATCCTCTGTGCATTTCCTAACCGCAGAAAGACCAAAAGTCTGGAGAGCATGGGGGTTTTGCCAGAGCACAGGACCTTCTGTTAGGGAAGGAAGAAGTGTGTGTGTGGGATTCCACCTAAGGAAACAGTCTGATTCCACCTCTTTGAGCAACCTCTAGCCGCACCTCTGCCTACTGCTAGCTCCACCGAGCCGTGACCGGTAGGATAGAGAAAGCAAGGGGGGGAAGCCAAACGTGGAACTTTGTGTTTATTAGGAACGGAAGCCGAGCGAGAGGAAAGTAAGTGTGAATGAAGCAATTAAGAGAGTAAAAAAAGAAAAAAAGGAGAAAAAAAAGGAAGCAGGAAATCTGCTTGGGGCCCTGGATGCCCGGAGGCTGCCAGTACTGCCTGGTATGCTAAAAAGGAAGCAGGAAGCAGTGTTGAAGAGGTGCTCGTACCTACTGGCAGGGCAGTAGGTCCTCTGGGATCACCTTTTTTGATCCAAAACGGAAGCTCCCTTAACAGGAAGGTGCTCATACTTCGACAGAAGGGAGTCGAAGTCCTTCCCAGAACTTTTTTTCTGAAAATTGTAGGAGGATCCACCCGGCTAAGCCAAAGTGAAAAATAAAACCTCACATCGGAGAGGGAAACATGGGAAGCAGTAGCTCGAGGGTGGAGGGAAATCCCCTGGAAAACCTGCTGGGGGCCTGGAGTGCCCGGAGGCTGCCAGTTTTACCTGGTATGCGGAAAAAGAAATTGAGGAAATTGTGTAATAAAGATGAGAATAGGAAACAAATTTGGCTAAATAAAGGTACTTAAAAGAAAAGGGAAATATATAAATAGGAATGTTTGGGTTTTTGTTTTGTTTGTTTGTTTGTCTGTCTCTTTCTCTGTCTTCTATTGAACCACGTGCTCTGTCTGTTAAGATTTGTGCCTTCCCTAATTTAACTGAGATTTATGGCGGGAATGATCAGTGTGTGTGTAAATCTCAGAGTTTTGTTTTCCTCTCTGTCCTCCTTGTTTTTATGTGTGTATGTCTGTCTTTGTGGGCCCTTGAAGTAATTGTAACTGTAAAATGTATCTGATCTCTAGAGACAAGAATTTTAAATTGTTAGGGAAAAACAAAACAAAAGGTTGAAGCAATAAAATAGGGAAAAGAGAGAGAGAGAAAAAAGAAAGCAAGCCTTTGCCCTATTTTCGTGTGGCCACCGGGAATAGGGTACAGAACTTTTCATTTCTGCTTTTTTCTCCTCCTCTTTATCTTAAAGTAACAGCTCAAGTTTATAAGGAAACATTTTAAGTTCACTTACAAGAGAAGTTTATGAGGAAATGTTTTAAGTTCACTTACAAGAGAAAAAAAAATTCAGTCTTGCATTTACTGTGTATTTAAATGATTTTACCTGTTCATCCTCTTCCTGAAGTATGTGAAGTTTTTTCTTTCTCATCAGTTGTGTCTCCATTTTGTTTAAACTGCATTACCTTTTAGTAACTGCAATATTGATGTGTTGTTTCTTTTCAAACTCTGCCTGCAAGATATCTACCCCCCCCTTTAATCCTGTTACAATGCCTTTCCTGAGAAGATTACCCACAAAAGTGGGGAGGAGATCCTGTTCTAATGTCTTTCAGCCCTGAAAAGATGACTCTGCAACTGTGGAAGCAGAGCACATGGTTCCAGATGCTGCCTCCAGAGGAGACCTTCCATTTGTTGGAGCCAGGAATTGAGTTTGAATCCAGCCCCCACTGAAAGTCATCACAGCAACCAGATTGGAGCAGACCTTTCCAAACCTGACTGACCAACAAGCATGCCACCCAAAAGATATGAAAGAAAGGACCCTGAGATGTATAAGTAAAGACTAAAAGACTCTTTTCAATTCCCAGAAGACAACTGGAAAGACTATGGGGAGGGTGGAAATTCATTGTAAGGTTTTCTGTCTTGTCTCATTTACATTGTAATCAGTCTAAAGTACTCATGTAAGGATTGTATTTGAGTGGCTACCACAGCAAGTTCTGAACACGTTAGATTTTGTCTGGTGGGAGGGAAATATGTCCAAAATGTTTGTATTGCCTGTATTGTAAAAGTAGCTGCATACACAGGCACACACAGAGAGAAACACCATTCAGAATTAGTCTATTCCCTTCACTTACCTCCACACAATACTTTTAGGTTGATTTTTGCTCTGTGGCACTAAAAGCCCAAGGAGTCAGATCTCCCTGCTAATTCCATGGGGGAGGGGCATTCCCCTCAGGCAATTCCTCTCTTGAAGAGATAGCAGAAAAAGTGATATCCAAAACCCAAGCCCTGACTATGACTCACAAATGATGCTGCCCAGTTGCCCAGTAAAGCAAGATATGTTGCACTGGTGGTCTCATGAGTAGAAGTCCCAGGGCTCATTGTGTGTAATTTTTTTTTAAAAAGAAGAAAGGAAAAAGCCTGGATTGCACACTGATTAACCTCAATTTGGACTGAAAAAAATCTTGGATAGACTAAAGTAAGAGCTAGGGCAGGTTCAGTAACCAACCCTTGGAAATGAGCAGCCTGTAATTTAAAGGAAAACCATGGCTGTGAAATTTTGGGATGTGTGCTTGCTTGACCTGACTGAAAGCTCACAGAAAATGATATCTAACAGCTGAAATTAATTGGCATAGAAAATTGGATACTGTAAAATTCTTACCAGAACTTTTCCCCTGGCTGCTAGACCTTCATGGTTGAAAGCTTTTGGGAGCCACTGAAGGAATCTTTTTTTCTGTTGTCTCTATCAATGGCTTCCTTTGCATCAGGAAAATTAAAAGCACCCACTGATTTGATCAATTTTAATTTTTGCCAAGAGCATGTTTCAAAACTCACGTTTTGAAAAAAAAAAAAAAGTAGGGATTGTAGGAATTTAGCACCCACCCCCCTCCTAGAAGAATGAAATATTCTAGGAAATATTTTAAAAAGCAGAATATTATACCTTCCTGGATGAGAAATGGAGAAACATATTTTAAAGACAAAGGAGCTCCCTGCAACTTCCTGACTCCCCCCCACCTTTGTCAATGGACCATTAAAAGCCTCAGCTAAGCTCGCTCATTCTCCCCACCTTTGTCAATGGGCAATTAAGGCTTCAACCAAGCTCACTCAATCCCCCCATGATTTGCAACACAATACAACTGAAACTCACCACATGGCAAGGCTCAAGCAAGCTTAAGAGACAGCCAGCAAGGCTAGCTAAGACTCCCACCCCCTGGGAGTCTGACAACCAATCAGGATACTCTTCCTGTGCCCCAGAAAGGTCAAAGCTCAGAAAAAGCATAAAACCAGGGAGCACACAGGATCTCAGCCCCCTTTTCTGTTCAGGATCTCAAGCCATGTGATCCTGGCCACCATTAAACCATCTTTCCAAGCAGCCTCCATGTTTCCAGTGTCTTTGTCCCCACTTGGAACTGAACCCAGATGGATATTTCTTCCAACATGGCCATGACTATTTATCAAAAAGAAAATAGAAATTATTAGGAAAGTAGTTAAATTGCAATAGTATACATTCAGAAAAGAGTAATTATACAGGCTTTACATATTGGTTTAGGCATTGTTGGAAGAAATATCCATCTGGGTTCAGTTCCAAGTGGGGACAAAGACACTGGAAACATGGAGGCTGCTTGGAAAGATGGTTTAATGGTGGTCAGGATCACATGGCTTGAGTTCCTGAACAGAAAAGGGCTGAGATCCTGTGTGCTCCCTGGCTTTATGCTTTTTCTGAGCTTTGAACTTTCTGGGGCACAGGAAGAGTATCCTGATTGGTTGTCAAACTCCCAGGTGGTCTAGGGGTCTTGGTTAACATTGTAGGTTGTCCCTCAAGCTTGCCTGAGCCTTGCCATGTGGTGAGTTTCTGTTCTATTGTGTTGCAAATGATGGGGGGAAATGAGTGAGCTTGGTTGAGGCTTTAATGGCCCATTGACAAAGGTGGGGGGGAGTCAGGAAGCTGCTTTGTCTTTAAAACATGTTTCTCCATTTCTCATCCAGGGATATTCTGCCTTTTAAGTATTTTCTAAAATATTTCATTCTTCTAGGAGGGGGGTGGGTGCTAAATTCCTACAGCATGAATATGCTATATTAGTCTGAATATGCTATATTAATTCTGATATATTAATTTAAATGTCTGATACTTATATTATCTGCTTGATTCTGCATTTTTGAGGTAAAACACACATACTCATTTCAAGAATTATTTTAAAATTAGTATGCAGCTAAAATCTATGGAAATGCATGTGGAAAGGAAAGTTAACCGTTATCTTCAATCTATCTAAATAATAATTTTTCCAACAACTGAAAACCAAAAATCTTAATTAAAACAGTCAAAATAGTCAGCATGTTTTGTTTGTTGATTATAAAATACAGGTGGTCCTCAACTTACGACAACTGAGCCCAAAATTTCTGTTGTTAAGTGAGACATTTGTGAAGTGAGTTGTGCCCCATTTTACAACTGTTTTTGCCACAGTTGGTAAGTGAATCCCTGCAGTTGTTAAGTTAGTAACATGGTTGTTAAATGAATCTGGCTTCCCCATTGGCTTTCGCTTGTCAGAAGGTCGCCAAAGGGGATCACATGACCCCCGAGACCCTGCAACTGTCATAAATATGAACCAGTTGCAAAGCACCTGAATTTTGAACATGTGACCATGGGGATCTTGCAACGGTTGTAAGCGTGAAAAATGGCCTTAAGTCACTCTTTTCAGTGCTGTTGTAACTTTGAATGGTCACTAAGTGAACTGTGGTAAGTTCCAACTGGTCTCTCTTATTAACATGGGTTAAATTTAAATTAAAACGATTAAAACACTTTTTTTTTCAAATTTGGCAGCTTTAAGATGCATGGTTTTCCAACTCCTAGAATTCCCTAGACAACACACTGGGGAACTCTGGAAGTTGATGTCCACACATCTTAAAGCTGCCAAATTTGAAAAAAAATAATAATACTGGATTAAGCAGACTTTCAAAGTTACAATGCATTCAAATAATAATAATAATAATAATAATAATAATAATAATAATAATAATAATGATGATGATGATGATGATGATGATGATGATGAGGATGAGGATGAGGATGAGGATGAGGATGAGGATGATGATGAGGTTTTAATTTGTATACCGCCCTTCTCCCGAAGGACTCAGGGCGGTGAACAGGCAAATAAAATACAAACAGAAACATACACCATAATTAAAACAACCCTTAAAAAACTGATTCAAGTATGCCAGAAATTTAAAATAACATTACACCCCATACAAATTACAACAATTTAAAACCCACAATTAAAATTTAAAATTTAAAATCAGGCCAGTCCAGCCATATGGAATAAATAGGTTTTAAGTTCGCGGCGAAAGGTCCTAAGGTCAGGTAGTTGTCGAAGCCCGGGGGGGGAAGCTCGTTCCACAGGGTAGGAGCCCCCACAGAAAAGGCCCTCCCCCTGGGGGCCGCCAGTCGACATTGTTTGGCTGACGGCACCCTGAGGAGTCCCTCTCTGTGGGAACGCACCGGACGCTGGGAGATAGTGGCCGGCAGTAGGCGGTCCCGTAAGTAGCCCAGTCCTAAGCCATGGAGCGCTTTAAAGGTGGTAACCAATACCTTGAAGCGCGCCCGGAAAATGACAGGTAGCCAGTGCAGTCTGCGCAGGATAGGTGTTTCGTGGGAGCTCCGAACCGCTCCCTCAATAACCCGCGCAGCCCATGGTGATCCTGTATTGATGGTACTTCATAAGATTTTATTTTATTTATTTTTATTTATTTATTTATTTTGTCAAATACATATTAAATAATATATATAGGTATAAGCTTGAATCGAATACATAAAATGAATACAATTAAAGGGAACATTAGGACAGGGACGGTAGGCATGCTGGTGCTCTTATGCATACCCCTTACAGACCTCTTAGGAATGGGGTGAGGTCAACAGTAGACAGTTTTAGGTTAAAGTTTTGTGGATTTTGGGATGAGACCACAGAGTCTGGTAGTCCATTCTAGGTATTAACAACTCTGTTACAGAAGTCATATTTTCTGCAATCGAGATTGGAGTGGTTCACTTTAAGTTTGAATCTATTGTGTATTGTTGTGGTTGAAGCTGAAGTAGTCATTGACAGGAAGGCCATTGTAGCAGATGATTTTATCAGCTATACTCAGGTCATACCGAAGGCGGCGTAGTTCTAAATTTTCTAAACCCAGAATTTCAAGTCCGGTGGCATAAGGTATTTTGTTGTGAGCAGAGGAGTGGAGGACTCTTCTTGGGAAATATTCAGTGGTGGGATTCAGCCAGTTCGCACCACTTCGGGAGAACCGGTTGTTAACTTTCTGAGCAGTTTGGTGAACTGGTTGTTGGAAGAAATCATTAGGGCAGAGAACCGGTTGTTAAATTATTTTAATCTCACCACTGGAAATATTTCTGGACCTGCTCAATTGTATTAATGTCCGATATGCAGTGTGGGTTCCAGACAGATGAGATGTCTTTGAGAATTGGTCTAGCAAATGTTAAGTATGCTCTGGTTAGTAGTGTAATCTTACCTTACTTACTTATTTACTTACTTATAAGAATCCTCTCTTTTGATGAGCCACGCAGTGGGAACTGTATTACCATGTATGAGTCAGATGTCATAGAAATCTAAATTAATAAACAGTGACAACATGACTGTTATAAGAAGAAACATCCTTCTGGGTTCAGTTCCAAGTGGGGAAAAAGACACTGGAAACATGGAGATTGCTTGGAAAGATGGTTTAATGGTGGACAGGACCACATGGTTTTGAGGTCCTGGGCAGAAAAGGCGATCACATGCTTCAAGATGTTGGGGGAAAGGGGGAAAAAAGGGAAAGGGGCCAAGATGCCGAGAGTCCCTTGGTTTTATACCCTCTTTTGGGCCCCACCTTAGTGTTTCCTGTTCCTGTATAAAAATGTATCCTGATTGGTTGTCAGACTCCCAGGGGACTGAGGTCTTAGCTAACTTTGTAGGTTGTCTCCCAGGCTTGCTTGAGCCTGGCTCAGACCTTAATGGCCCATTGACAAAGGTGGGAGGGACAGGGAGCTGCAGGGAGCTGCTTTGTCTTTAAAACATGTTTCTCCATTTCTCATCCAAGGAAATATAATATTTTGCCTTTTTAATATTTCCCAAAATATTTCATTCTTCTAGGAAAGGGGTGGGTGCTAACTTCCTACATGACAATGAAAGTTGGCAAGAGGCATTAGGGGTATCATTTGTCTTCCCCAAACTTTTATTCAATCCCCTCTAACGCTGGCAAAGGAAGGCTTTATTGCAAACATTTATTTATCTCACATTCCAGAGATATTTACATAGGGAGGATCATTCAGTTGTGTTCTCAGTCCAGGATAAAGTAATAGAATTGAGTTAAAAAAAAACTTTTTAGAAAAATAAATAAAATATAATACAAATAATAAAAATGCATTCTTGTGTAGATCAGGTTAAGGAACAAGGAAATGAAAAAAAGAAAAACAATCAATAACAAATCCCAAAAAAGTGGTTTCAAAAAGTAGGTCATTTAAATCTGTGGTATGCGCTCTGCTCTATTTAGCAAGCAGTTTTAAGCAGCAGTGAAAGCATTGTAGGCTTAAGAAAAAAAATAACAGAGAGTTATTCTACCAAAACACACAAATGTAGTTAGTCATCTTTTTCATCATTGTAACATGCAGGAAAAAAAACATGTCCAGAGCTGCACACAGCCAGAGAACTTTCAACTGTTTTCCAGACAGACTGTAAATCAGGAAAAATAGTTAATTTGTTCAACTTCAGCATGATTTAACAATTCACATTTATATATATCACCTTTGTTGTTTGCATGAATAACCCAGGGTGGCAAACATCTTTCTCCTCCTATTTTTTCCACAACCACCACCCTGTGAGGTGAAATCACCCAGCTGGCTTTCATGGCTAAGGTAGGACTTGAACTCATGGCCTCTTGCTTTCTAGTCTGGTGCCTTAACTGCTAGACCAAACCACTATCCCCAATTATAATGTTAAAGCAAATCAACAGTATGGGCAGTCCTCACGTCCTAACCGTAATGGAACCTGTTCGTCAAGGTCTGTACTCATGACTCATCAAAATGGGTGGTTTTCTGGTGGTCATTAAGCAAATCTGCAGTTGTTAAACAAACAGCGCAGTCGTAAAGCAAACCAATGATTTGCTATGGGTGCTATTTTATCCGAAAACTAGAGGAAAATGCCAGGTTTGGGCAAAAGTGTCATAAAATGCAGTCACTTGACCACACAAGTTGCAGACTTTGGCCTAAATGACACCTGGTTGTTGATGGCTTAAATGACGCCTGGTTGTCGAGCAGCCAGAATGTAGTCAAGTTAACTGCAGGGAGGGGACTTCAAATCCAGATCTTGAGTATCCCTTGGGTAGGTGTGTTGGAACTTTGAACAGTCACTAAGCAATCTGTGGTAAATCAAGGACTGCCTATAGGACTTTAAAGTAAGTGGAGTCCTAATTCGAACAATATGCTGAGGCAATGATGCAATCCTGCAACCATAAATAAATCATTTTAGCATAGTCTGCTATGAGATATAATCTCGGCCCCTATCTCTCCTTTCAACAAATACCCAGCTCAAAACCCATAGCAAAACCCAAATGCTTTTTATGAAAAAAACAACTTGAAGATCACAAACACACAACTTTAGTTTCTCCAGAAGACGAAACAGGAGATGCGATGACCAAAAGTAGCATCTCATGAGGGATCAGAAGCCTAGGAAGGATGATTTTAAAATGGAGGCCTGCAGGTACGGGAGAGAACTATTTAGAATTTACTTTGATGGATAAGGAACAGATTCTGGTTTCCCCTTTAATCCAAAGAATTATCTGGTCCCAGCCCAGTTTAAAACTCAAGGACATTAACCCCAAAGGGCAGAGTGTACAGCCACATAAAGTGTAGAAGGTGCTATTTAGATCAAAGGGCTTGTGTGTTTCCATATAAATTTATACTGACTTTTGGGGGCATGTGTGATGCGTTTGCCCATAAGCATCCTATACTACAAGGGTCTCCAACCTTGGCAACTTTAAGCCTGGAGGACTTCAACTCCCAGAATTCCCCAGCCAGCAAAGGAGGGAATGTAGGGAATTCTGGGAGTTGAAGTCCACAAGTCTTAAAGTTGCCAAGGTTGGAGACCCCTGCTCTAGACAGTTGTTTAAGAAATGTTCATTGCTTCTTCTTGTGGAATGGCCAGTTTCCCTGTGTCATAGACCACATCCACATACCTGATTTGCAGTGCTCTCCTCCCGTACAGACCTGCACCCCTTGAAACTATGGTTTTCTGGTTGACAGTTATGTGTACCCACTGGATAAGTGCTGCTGAATTGCTGGAGGCTGAGAAATGGGGATTGGTATGGAAGTTGTAAAATACCTAAGAAGCCCAGGCACATGAGTAGAGTCAAATAGAGTAGAGTAATAGGATAGGATAAGGATAGGGTGTGCCTTTGGCATTGAGTCATGCTGGCCACATGACCATGGAGATGTCTTCGGACAGGGCTGGCTCTTCGGCTTTGAAACAGAGATGAGCACCGCCCCCTAGAGTTGGGAATGACTAGCACATATGTGCAAGGGGAACATTTACCTTTACCTTAAGGATAGGGTAGCGTAGGGTAGGGTAGGGTAGGGTGGAATAGAATAGAATAGAATAGAATAGAATCTGGAAGGGACCTTGGAGGTCTTCTACTTCAGACAAGTGACTGTCTTTCTAAAAACCTCCAGAGATGGAGCGCCCACGTTTTCTGGAGGCTAGCTGTTCCACTGGTTAATTGTTCTCACTGTTAGGAAGTTTCTTCTTAATTCCACATTGCTTCTCTCTCCAATTAGTTTCTTCTTTGTTTCTTCTCCTGCCCTCTGGTGCTTTGGAGAATAATTTGAAACCCTTTTCTTTGTGGCAGGCCCTCGAATACTGTTACACTGCTATTATGTCACCCCTAATTCTCCTTTTCTTTAGACTAGCCAAACCCAAAACCTGCAGCCGTTCTTGATATGGTTTAGTCTCCAGGCCTTTGATCATCTTAGTTACTCTTCTCTGAACCTTTTTCCAAAGTCTTAACATCTTTTTTGTAGCATTGTGATCAAAATTGGTTGCAGTATTCCAGGCGTGGTCTTACTACCGTTTTATAAAGTGGCACTAATATTTCACTAATATTTCAGACAAGGAAATTTGCTTATTATCTATACATATCAGATGCAGCATTGACTCAAAGGAGGTGACGTTGTGTCTAATTAAAGAGTTGAATAGCTGACGTTCCAATTAGTCAGCCATTTTCATAATATTCTCCACTAAATGTCTAGTGCTTGACCATCAAAATCAAGATATATACCAATCACAAGAACAGGTTAGGGAGATACAACTACTCAGATTCAAGTCTATCAGGAACAAAATAGAAAAGCATTAATTTTCACAGATTCAACAGAAGGATGTAATCCTACCACATCTTCCGGAAAAACCTGATATGGTTTCTCAAGGACTTATCTTTTCTTTTAGTGCAATGAATAAGTATTCTCGGCAGCTGTTACTGCAGCAGAATGCTTATAAGTCGGGAAAATATGTATACTTGTCATCCACAATGTTATAATTAGCCATAATTTCAGTTCACATATTTTAAGAGCCAAAACAAGATATGAAAATAATAGTGAGATTCTAAAAAATAAGTTTTCTCCATGGCTCGAAATTTTCTAGGGGAAGCATCTTAATATACTGTGTTTCCCCAAAAATAAGACCCTGTCTTATATTTTTTTTGAACCCCGAAATAAGCGCTTGGTTTTATTTTCAGGGAGGTTTTATTATTTTGGGGCGCATGGAGCAAGATGGGGCTACTCTTGCCGTCTTACCTGATTTCCAGCTCTGCATTTAAGTATTTTCAGGGAGGGCTTATTTTTTGGGGGGGGGAGGCTTATTTTAGCGCATGCACTCAAAAGCCCGGTTGGGCTTATTATCAGGGGATTTATTTTCGGACAAAAAGGGTAATAGTGAGATTATCATAAAGGTAAAGGTTCCCCTCACACATACGTGCTAGTCATTGCTGACTCTAGGGAGCGGTGCTCATCTCCGTTTCAAAGCTGAAGAGCCAGCGCTGTCCGAAGACGTCTCCATGGTCATGTGGCCGGCATGACTCAACGCCAAGGGCACACGGAACGCTGTTACCTTCCCACCAAAGGTGGTCCCTATTTTTTCTACTTGTATTTTTACGTGCTTTTGAAACTACTAGGTTAGCAGAAGCTGGGACACGTAATGGGAGCTCACCCCGTTACATGGCAGCACTAGGGATTCGAACCGCTGAGCTGCCGACCTTTCGATCGACAAGCTCAACATCCTAGCCCCTGAGCCACCGCGTCCCATGAGATTATCATAGATCAACACAAATAGCAAATAGCAACATTTTAGGAAAATGTCTACACTAGGTATTATGAAATGGTTAACTCATTATCTAATTATTTTTCTGAGTTTCCACATCAATTTAGTTTATCTTGGGAGCTCACAAAATCAAGAGTCACAGCTCAATTCCTCCAAGTATAAATCTTTTTAAGACTGTTCTTCAACCTTTTTGAACTTTTTGAACTTTTTGACGTTGGTTCCGTCCCAGGCGCCTGATGGACCCGGAGAGGTTCCTGACGGAGCTTGGGCCGTTCCCTGAGGATCTTGCCCACGGCACGACTGAAGAACTGGTTGCGGCTTGGGAACAGGCCGCGGCTGGGGCTTTAGACCGTGTCGTGCCTTTGCGGCCTCTGACCCGGCGTAGATCTCAATTGGCTCCCTGGTTCTCCGAGGAGCTAAGAGAGATGAAACGCCGGAGAAGACGCCTAGAGAGTACTTGGAGGTCCAGCCATTCCGAGGCTGATCGGACACTAGTGAGGTCTTTTACTAAGACCTACCTAGTGGCAATGAGGGAGGCGAAACGTTCCTACGTTTCCACCCTCATTGCATCGGCAGATAACCGCCCGGCCGCCCTGTTTCGGGTGACCCGTTCCCTCCTTCATCAGGAGGGACGGGATGACCCCCTACAGGGACGGGCCAAGGAGTTTAACGGTTATCTATACGATAAAATCGTTCAGCTTCGGGATAGCTTGGACCAAGATTGCGATGATCCAGCCGAGATGGCGGAGACACGTCTTGTTGAGGTTATTTGGGATGAGTTTGACTCTGTGGCTCTCGAGGACGTGGACAGGTTGCTGGGGAGGTTGCATGCAACTACATGTTTACTGGACCCGTGTCCTTCCTGGCTAGTGCTGGCTGCTCAGGAAGTGACGCGAGGCTGCTCCAGGGGATTATAAACGCTTCTTTGGTTGAAGGGGTTTTCCCCGCCGCCTTGAAAGAGGCGGTGGTGAGACCTCTCCTGAAGAAGCCTTCCCTGGACCCAGCTATCTTGGGAAACTACCGTCCAGTCTCCAACCTTCGCTTTGTGGCGAAGGTTGTAGAGAGTGTGGTTGCGTGGCAGCTCCCCCGGCACCTGGAGGAAGCTGTCTATCTAGACCCGTTCCAGTCCGGCTTCCGACCCGGTTACAGCACGGAGACGGCTTTGGTCGCGTTGGTGGATGACCTCTGGAGGGCCAGGGACAGGGGTTGTTCCTCTGCCTTGGTCCTATTAGATCTCTCAGCGGCTTTTGATACCATCGACCATGGTATCTTGCTGCGCCGGTTGGAGGGATTGGGAGTGGGAGGCACCGTTTATCGGTGGTTCTCCTCCTATCTCTCCGACCGGTCGCAGACGGTGTTGACAGGGGGGCAGAGGTCGTCCGCGAGGCGCCTCACTTGTGGGGTGCCTCAGGGGTCGATCCTCTCGCCTACCCTGTTCAACATCTATATGAAGCCGCTGGGTGAGGTCATCAGTGGTTTCGGGGTGAGTTATCATCTGTACGCTGATGATACTCAGCTGTACTTTTCCACCCCGGACCACCCCAACGAAGCGGTCGAAGTGCTGTCCCGGTGCCTGGAAGCTGTACGGGTCTGGATGGGGAGAAACAGACTCAAGCTCAATCCCTCCAAGACGGAGTGGCTGTGGATGCCGGCACCCCGGTACAGTCAGCTGCATCCACGGCTGACTGTTGGGGGCGAGTTAGTGGCCCCAAAGGAAGTGGTTCGCAACTTGGGCGTCCTCCTGGATGGACGGCTGTCCTTTGATGAACATCTGGCGGCCTTCTCCAGGAGGGCTTTTTACCAAGTCCGCTTGGTCCGCCAGTTACGTCCCTTCCTTGACCGGGATGCCTTATGCACAGTCACTCACGCTCTGGTTACGTCTCGGTTGGATTATTGCAATGCTCTCTACATGGGGCTGCCCTTGAGGTGCACCCGGAGGCTGCAGTTAGTCCAGAATGCGGCTGCGCGAGTAGTAACGGGAGCCGCTCGTGGCTCCCATGTAACACCACTGCTCCGTAGTCTGCACTGGCTTCCTGTGGTCTTTCGGGTGCACTTCAAGATTTTGGTTACCACCTTTAAAGCGCTCCATGGCTTAGGACCCGGGTACTTACGAGACCGCCTGCTGTTACCCTATGCCTCCCACCGACCCGTACGCTCTCATAGAGAAGGTCTCCTCAGGGTGCCGTCCGCCAAACAGTGTCGGCTGGCGGCCCCCAGGAGTAGGGCCTTCTCTGTGGGAGCATCGACGCTCTGGAATGAACTCCCCCCTGGCCTACGTCAAGTGCCTGATCTTCGGACCTTCCGTCGTGAGCTAAAAACATACTTATTTATTCAAGCGGGACTGGCATAATAATTTTGATTTTAAATTGGGGTTTTATTAATATTTTTAAATATTTTAAATTTAATTTTAATCATTAGCCGTTTTGTAATTTTGCTATGTCTTAATTTGTTTTTAATTGTATATATTTTGTATTTTATCTCCGGCTGTACACCGCCCTGAGTCCTTCGGGAGAAGGGCGGTATAAAAATTCAATAAATAAATAAATAAATAAAATAAATAAACTTGTATTGACTTTGTCTTAAGAGGACATTCCAGGTCACCTCAACTCTTCATTCCAAACATATTGGGTAAGTTTATAAATCTAAGCAACAATAAGTTTTGGTTTCTTGTAGCCCTGTGTATTGTCAACACAGCCAAATATGACTTAATTCAAGGAATTATGGTTAAGTAAACAATTTAGCACAATATAAGAACTATTCACTGTCAAGATTCCAATAGTCGAGCGCCTCAATTTGGTTCTGCTCACATATGTTGGACTACAACTTCCCTCAGCCCCAGCAGAGAATTATAGGACATACTACTGTCTCCATCTGAAAAGATCAGAATGGTCTAGTTTTTTCCAGTTAGACACAATGAAAAGGAGGGTGGGTTTAATGCTATTTCCTTATTTTTTCTTGGAATCTGCACATTAGCTTAGTATGTTTTATTTGCATAAAACATTTTATTTACTGAAATTTCTAGAAAGAATGAACTTGAAATGTTAGAATTAGCAAAAAGAATACTGAGATACAGGTAGGCCTCGACTTATGACCACAATTGAGCCCAAAATGTTTGTTGCTAAGTGATAGTTGTTAAGTAAGTTTTGGCCCATTCCATGACCTTTTTTGCCACAGTTGTTAAGTGAATCAGGAACTGCAGTTGTTAAAATAGTAACATAGTAAATGAATCTGACTTGCCCATTGAATTTCCTTGTCAGAAGCTCACAAGAGATCACATGACCCCAAAACACTGCAACCGTCATAAATGTGAGTCACTTGTCGAGCATCTGAATTTCGATCATGTGACCATGGGGATGCTGCAATGGATGTCGTAAGTGTGAAAAACTGTCATAAGTCACTTTTTTCAGTGCCATTGTAAATAGAGGTCACTAAATGAACTGATGTAAGTTGAGGACTACCTATATTGTTGGAATCTTCAAATATCGCAGAGAAATCTAATTTACACCTGTGTCATGAAATGCTGGATTATGTAGCTGTTAGAAGAAACCCAAAATGGAATTTGTAAGGACAAGTTTCAGAAAGTGAGACTAAGTGTGTAAGCAACACCTGCTCCTCCTTTGATGTTTATATCAAAAAGTAATATAAGTAAGTAATGTAAGTAAGGATGTTTCAATGGAACCACTCAGGGGCAAATTTTTGTCAATGCAACTGAAAATTATCTCAACCCAGTTCTTTATAAATTAACTTACATTGAGCTTTTTGGCTACCCATTTTTTAAAATGTCACTGATTAATTACACATAAAAAGCAGTCTGTTGCGTTAGTTCCTGAAAAGAAACCAAGGAAAGCTAAGTAATCTTTTGTATTATTACCACCAAGTTCATGGAGTTTGAAGAAGTGGGATAGGAAGTGCACTGATGCTTTTTTGAACTTTGGTGTTTTATTTTATTTATTATTTATTTAGTTTGTCAAACATGTACAAGATAACCGGTATAATTCTTTTCTGAGGTTTTCGCGGGTGTTTGTATGTAGGTCTTTGGTTATTTGGGTTTTCTCCCGCGTAAAATTGGAAGTGCCTTGGCGACGTTTTGACGAAATCCCATTCGTCATCTTAAGGCTAGGTGTAACAGGTATAAGTATAAACAAGGACATGAACACAGGAGATGAATGGGGACAGTAGGACAAGGACAGTGGGCACCCTGGTGCGCTTATGCACGCCCCTTAAAGACCTCTTAGGAATGGGGTGAGGTCCATGGTAGTCAGTTTAAGGTTGAAGCTATGGAGGTTTGAGGAAATAACAACGGAGTCAGGTAAAGCATTCCAGGCATTGACCACTCTTTGGCTGAAATCGTATTTCCTGCAATCGAGTTTGGAGCGGTTTACCTTGAGTTTGTATCTATTGTTTGCCCATGTCTTTTTGTGGTTGAAGCTGAAGTAGTTGTTGACAGGTAGGACTTTGTAGCAGACAATTTTGTGTACTATGCTTAGGTCAGACCGTAGGCGGCGTAGTTCAAGGTTGTCCAACCCCAACATTTCAAGCCTGGTGGCAGAAGGTATTTTATTGCAAGCAGAGGAGTGGAGGACTCTTCTCGTGAAATACCTCTGAACCCACTCAATTGTATTAATGTCCAATATACAGTGTGGATTTCAGGCAGACAAGCTGTATTCGAGAATTGGTCTGGCAAAGGTTTTGTATGCCCTAGTTAGCAGTACAGTTACCAGAGAAGAAACTTTGCGAAATTAGGAGAAGGCATCTGAGATATATCCAAGAAAACAAACTAATGGATCATCAAACAAATCAGAGTTCTCACTTGAGATACATATATCCAGGGTCAAACTATCTTACTTCAGATACATTATGTGAAGACCTAGATCTTCTTTAGGAGGCTTCAGTGCTAGGAAAGGTGGGGCTTCAGAGGCTTTAACGCTGGGAAAGGAGGGGCTTCAGAAGGCTTTAACACTGGGAAAAGTGGAAGGAAAGATAAGAAAAATATAATCAGTAGCAAGGTGGACAGAAGAATAGCTATGAGTGCATCTTCGGAAGAGTTGAAGGACATGATTGATGGAGGAAAAACTATCTACCTGATAGCTAAGAGTTGACAACAACTTTATGGCATATAATCATCATCATTAGAATAGAATAGAATAGAATAGAATAGAATAGAGTAGAGTAGAATAGAATAGAATAGAATAGAATAGAATAGAATAGAATAGAATAGAATAGAATAGAATAGAATAGAATTTTTTTATTGGCCAAGTGTGATTGGACACACAAGGAATTTGTCTTGGTGCATATGCTCTCAAACATATGCATATATATATGCTCTCAAACATATGCTCTCAAACATATTATCAAACAGCTCAGCATGCAAACCTTCCCAGAACTCTTCACAGGGCAATGAGGAAGCAGAAGATGAAAACAAAGCAGGAAAGTCTAAAGGTGAGGCCAAATATTTCAGGTCTACGATCAGGTCAGTCACAGATTGAAATGCAGCATACCTTTCATTCAGGGACAAATAGTTATTGCGCCCTCCCGTATCATGATAGCTACAAAGTCTTCAACTGGTTTCCTGCCATGACCTGCCTGGCAGAGAACACATAAATTCTCTTCTCTTCTCTTCTCTTCTCTTCTCTTCTCTTCTCTTCTCTTCTCTTCTCTTCTCTTCTCTTCTCTTCTCTTCCCCTTCCTATCAAGGAAGTCTATTTACTGAATGCTGGGAGATCAGATACAGAATACAGATATAGAATTATTTGGTGGTGCAGTCATCAGAATGCAGTATTGCAGGCTAACTCTGCCCACTGTCTGGAGTTTGATTCTGACCGGCTCAAGGTTGACTCAGCCTTCCATTCTTCCGAGGTCAGTAAAATGAGGACCCTGATTCTTGGGGGCAATAGGCTGATATTTGTAAAAGGCTTAGAGAGGGCTGAAAAGCACTATGAAGTGGTATATAAATCTAAGTGCTATTCCTATCGTTATTATTTTGGGCATCATACCTGGACCTCAAATATCTAGATTGCCACTGTTTTCAGTACAGGTAGGTTTTCTTTGGCTACTGCCCCCTTTAGTGACTCTTCACAATTATGTTGGCCATGAAAAAATATGTTTATGACCAATCCTTGCATTTACACCATTGTAAGCCTGGAAAGGAAAGGAAAGCTAACATAAGATAAACAAATCATAATTTCACATGGTAACTGCTTCACTGAACAATCAAATGGGTCCAATTGTGGTCACTAAACGAGGACAACTGTATCTCTGTTGCCTTTGGTGATGGTTGTCCAAAATTGTTGCCAGAATATAATCTGAATATCCCTTCCTCTATCCTCACAAATGCTGCTAATTTGGGAGATTACAAAAAGGTTGACTTTTCTTGCCTGATTTTCCTCTAATCCAGGGATCTCCAAACTTGACAACTTTAAAACTTGTAGACTTCAACTCCCAGAATTCCTCTGCCAGCCTGGCTGGGGAATTCTGAAAATTGAAATCCACAAGTCTTAAAGTTGCCAAGTCTGGAGACCCCTGCTCTAATCCATGGGCGTCCAAGCTTTTGCCTAGGCCACACTGAGTGGAGAAGAATTGTTTTGGACCATATATAGAATATGTAATATTGTATCAACCACTTAGTGGCAGGCCATCCGTACCCCAATCAAAAGCTAGGGGGCCCACACAGAACTGGGCACCACATAAATACCACACTCAGAATAGCCCAAAGCATATACATTCCGGCAGTAGTGGGATTCAGCCAGTTCGCACCTATTCGGGAGAACCGGTTGTTAACTTTCTAAGCAGTTCGGAGAACCGGTTGTTGGAAGAAATTTTATTTTGTTTTTTTTCCACTTGACAGGACTAATCTGTAAGGAAGGCAGGAAGGAAACATTCTGGTGTTGTTTCCAGCCTAATCTTTAGTGCCCTCCTTACAGAAACTGCCTCTCTGGTTAACCCTTATTACATTGCAACAGCTAAGGCGACGCGCCCATCAATGTGAGTGATGTTGAGTTGGCCACGCCCATACAGTCACATGACCACCAAGCCATGCCTACCCAGCTGGTCATTAGGGCAGAGAACTGGTTGTTAAATTACTTGAATCCCACCACTGCATTCTGGTAGAGAGACGTTCCCTTAGGATGGGCTCCAGTATGAGTTTGAAAGCTTGAAAGTCTAAAATCTCTGGTCCCGGTGAGCGATCCAGATTGGATCTTTCCAATTTTAAATAATGTTAAAAGTTTACAATCTTGTATTATTACTATAACAATCTTGTGTTCTTTCTAGACAGCTGTATTACTAGCTGTCCAGGGGAGAAGGTGGCCTGTGGACCACTGGTTGGACATGCCTGCTCTAATCTTTGCAGATAATATATCTAGAAAACACACACACACACACACACACACGGCAAATTTTAGTTTGAAGATTCCATCCTCAGTTACAATGCCGTTGAGATGCATTTCCATACATCAGCAGAAAGTTTTCCCATGAGACAAGGATCCCTTTATGACTCAAACATGCCAGTGGTTACCAGGAAAAGCTCTTTTGTACTCTACAATTGGTACTCAAAAAAGTCTACACAGCTTTGATTTACATTTTAACAGCGCTCAAAATAGTGTTTCCTGTCCAGAAATATCTCAAAGACACTTTTCAACTTCTGTAAGGAAATTCCTACAAGATTGTTTGCACAAAGTCCACAGGTAGAAAAGAAGTAAACATTCAGCCCTGTTTTGTTAAACTTTGCATGATTTAGAATGTTAAGTGGTTAGATGTGGTTAATATTTAGAGGAGGGATTATCTATAGCAGTATTTCTCAATCTCAACAGCTTTAAGATGTGTGGACTTCAACCCCCAGAATTCCCCAGCCAGCATGTCATGGCTGGCTGGGGAATGCTGGGGGCTAAAGTCCACACAACTTAAAGCTGCTGAGATTGAAAAAAACTTAGTGTAGGATGGGAAGCTGAAAAACATACTAGATGAAGACAGTTGTAAACCACTTCAGCATTATGGAAAGAAACACAAGAAATATTTTTATTATTATTTTATTAACTGTGTGGACACCATTAATCTGACTCCCCTTTGTAAGCCAACTTTTCTTGTATGGACTACTAGTAGTCCTGGATTTATGACCACAATTGAGCCCAAAGTTTTTGTTGTTAAGTGACACATTTGCTAAGTGAGTTTTGCCCCATTTTACGACCTTTCTTGCCATAGTTGTTAAGTAAATTACTGCAGTTGTTAAGTTAGTAACCCAGTTGTTAAATGAATCTGGCTTCCCTATTGACTTTGCTTGTCAGAAGGTTGCAAAAGGGAATCACAGTAACCTGAGATGCTGCAACCTTCATAAATACAAGACAAATAAACACACAACAATTTTGCAGATCAGTTAAAATCAGCCTGAATGGAAACAGAATGTTGCAGTGAGACATTATCTGGTTAGAATCAATCAAAGGTCTTTCAGAAAATGCAAGATAAATTCAGACTTGAAAGAGGCTAAGACAGTACTTTAGATAGATAATTTACACGTAAATTATTATTAGAGATAAATTATAAATTACAGATAAATTACTTCTTTTACATCAGTGTTAAAATATTTCCATTATACTCTGGATACCCAGAAAACCAAAAAATTACTAGCCTAACTCAATCTCCTATACATATCAATTTTGCAAGAACCAATATGGGATACAAAATTTGGGTCTTGACTCTCAATAGAATAGAAAATAGAATAGAAAATAGAATACAAGAGAAGAGAAGAGAAGAGAAGAGAAGAGAAGAGAAGAGAATTTTTTATTGGCCAAATGTGATTGGACACACAAGGAATTTGTTGATGCATATGCTCTCATAAAAGAACATAAAAGAAAAGATCTTCAAGAATCCTAAGGTACAACACTTAATGATAGTCATAGGGTACAAATAAGCAATCAGGAAACAATCAATATTAATATAAATTGGAAGGACACAAGCAACAAATTACAGTCATACAGTCATAAGTGGAAGATGGGTGATGGGATTGATGAGAAGATTAATAGCACTACAGATTTAGTAATAGTTTGACAGTGTTGAAAGAATTATTTGTTTAGCAGAGTGATGGCGTTCAGGAAAAAACTGTTCTTGTGTCTAGTTGTTCTGGTGTGCAGTGCTCTGTAGCATCGTTTTGAGGGTAGGAGTTGAAACAGTTTATGCCCAGGATGTGAGGGTTAGGGTTATTTGTGATGACAGAAAAAAAAATATTCTGGTGACACATAACCCGTTCTTTCCTTTCCAATATTTCGGAATACATGAGATCGTTTCTTTCTTTTTTTAGTCACACATGAATTTTCAGCTTGTTTCTAGGAAAATGAAACCAGGAGACCAATGATACTCAAAAGAGCCACAAGGAAATTATAATGAGTAAGAAAAACTGAAACCTAAAGTTTTGCTAGTATTACTAACCGTCACGTTATCAATCTTGTTCAGTATCATGCAATTCTGTGTCTTTTCCTCCCTGAAGACCTGAAGAGAAACCCCTTTGCTGAAGGTTTATTTCATTTCAGAATTCCCATTTTACACTCAAATACCTGTTAATTGTGCGTTTTACCAGCAGTCAAATGTGTTTACTGATTTGCATAGCACAAATGCTAAATAGATATGTTTAGTTTAAAAATTGTTAAGCTCTATGACCAAAACAACTCCTAACAAAGAGTTTCAGGCAAAAACGTTTTTTTGTACAAGCTAGGAAAAATGAAATCCTAGTTACTGTAGACAAGAATGAGTTAGTCAGCCTGATTCTGGGCAAGTCTTTCCTAATCGCGATGAACTGTCATTTTTAAGCTGATGCAAAACAGCAATGTACTACTACAGAGAATGAACTCAAACACCCCACTCTAATCTATATTAGAAGAAAAATAATTTCTGTTTACGGGGTGGGGTGTTGTATCTTCAAATCAGCTGAACTTCCTGACTTCTAAGAATGCTTTCTTGGATAATTTTTCAAAAGTTGCTTGCTCTCACCTTCCTCTTTTCAGGACTGAGAGAGATTAGTCTCAAGTCATCCAGTTGACTTCCATTCCTGAGACAGAACTAGAACTCATCGTCTCTTGGTTTCTACCCTAGCACACCACTACCCCAATCCATTTTTCCTGGAATTGGTACCCAATGGTTTTTGCATTGTCCTGGTGCCCATTCGAGGATCCACAGGAGTTCATTTCATTTCATTCGCAAAGTTATTTTCCCTGCTGCCAATTCCTCTCCACCATCTCTCTCTCTTATCTTGAAGTCCATCTGCAATTATCATCATTTCTATGACTGGCAAAACTACCAGTGAAGCTGATTGCAAAAGCCAACCATTCGCACCATTTCTGAACTGCTGCCAGTCATGGAGCATTAAGAAAGCCCTAAATTCTGTCCTAGACAAAAAGTGTGTTATGTGTTAGAGAGGGAATTTTGGTTTGTGTCTCTAGTGATGTTCTTTTGCTCATAAAAGAGGTTGTTTCTTAAGGGTGGGAGAATGGCCGAAGTTTGTCCTACTGGATGTTCACTGGAAATAACCCAACTGATAAAATTTCAGTCGGACAGTATAGAGTAGGGGTGTCAAACTGGCAGCCCGTGGGCCAGATGCGTCACGTGCAGGCCATGCCCACCCCAGCTCCGTGAAGGGGAAAAACATCTCGAAATGTCACGTGACGGCAATGTGACAATTGCGTTTGACACCCATGGTGTAAAACAGGGGTATCAAACTCAAGGCCCGGGGACCAGATCTAGCCCACGGGGCCACTCTGGAAACACGAAGGACTGGCCCACAGTGTTTATGCCAGCAAAAACAGACCTCCAGAGCTCCATTTTCACTGGCAGAGGGTTGCAGAAGGCCGTGGCAGCCAAAAACGGAGCTAGGGAGCCCATTTCCACTGGAAGAGCGCTCAGGCCACCACAGGTGTCCCTGACATGAGTGATGTTGAGCTAGCCATGCCCACCGTGGCCCTCCAAGGTCAAACACTGATGCAGCCCTCAATGAAATCAAGTTTGATACCCCTGGTGTAGAGGAATGGATGAAGACATTGGATACTTTTTGAAGTTGCTTTTTAATGTACAGGTAATCCTCAACTTATAACCATTTGCATAGTGACTGCTCCAAGTTATAATGGCACTGAAAAAAAGTGACTTAAGGTCATTTTTCCCACTTCTGACCATTGCAGCATCCCCATGACATGATCAAAATTTGAATGGTTGGCAACTGGTTCATATTTATCACAATTGTAGTGTCCTGGGGTCATGTGATCACCTTTTGCGATCTTCTGACAAGCAAAGTTAACGGGAAGCCAGATTCCGTGTTACCAATTTAACAACTGTAGTGATTCACTAAACAATCATGGTTAAGAAAGGTCAAAAAATGGGGCAAAACTCATTCAACTAGTTCGCGTAGCAGAAATGTTGTGCTCAATTGTGGTTGTAGGTCTGAATCTTTGCTAGAAAAACCAACTGATATGTTGAATCAGGTAGTGAATCAGAACTTTGGATGGTGTTCCCTACACCCATCAACCATGTATTTTTTAATAATAACATTTTCTTGAATCAAACTTTGAGGTCTTCTCGACAAAAATATCAGAGTGATTTACCACTGCCTTCTTCCAGATTTATAGTTGATTTATCAGACAGGCTTGGATTTCCTAGTGACTGTATGACTGTAACTTTTTGTTGCTATCATTAAGGGTTAAATTGTGCCCTATGACCATCATTTGTGTTGTAAATGTTGTACCTTGATGAAGGTATCTTTTCTTTTATGCACACTGAGAGCGTATGCACCAAGACAAATTCCTTGTGTGTCCAATCACACTTGGCCAATAAATTCTAAATTCTATTCTATTTTCCCAACTTCCCAGAGACTTCCCAAAACTGCCAAGCAGGCGCCACCGAGAGAGAGAAAGGAAAAGGAGGAGGAGCAAAGAGGGCTTTGAAAGACGAAGTCCGGACGCGGCTCCACCTTAACCACCCCAATCCGAGCTCGGCAGGCCTCTTTCTCTTTCTCCACACAGGGACAGGCTCTCCCACCGCCCGTCCACGCTTTCTCTCACTCGTGCAAAACCCCCCACCCCCCTTTTTTTGTTGTTGTTGTCCGCCAGCGACCACCATGGTGGCATCCGGCGGTCCCAGCACGGGCCAGACCTGCGGGCTCGTCCTGATTTTCGCCGTGCTCTTGCAATCCATCTGCGTGGCGATCACTTTCCTTTATTTCACCAACGAGCTGCAACAGGTCGGTGCGACGTTCATGGGTTCGTTTGGCGGGCCGAGGAAGCGGCGGCTGCGGGGGGGGGGGCGCGAGAAGGGAAGGTTTTACTGCTTGCAAAAAAAAAGAGGCTTCTTCGGGGCCCCCCCTTACGCTTAATATAAATATATTACTACTTAATACCTTAATAGGTTAGTAGTATAGTAATCTAAGCGTACTTCTACTTAACGCTTGCAAGAGGGGATGCATGTCCTTTTGCAACTTCCATCGGATTTGCTGCAAAACGCACCGACCCGATCTCTCTTTTTTTTTTAACCTTTGCAATTTAGGTCGCTGGCCAACCTGGCCCCGATCGGCTACTCAAACAAAGCCCACGTTGCTAAGGATCGCTCGCCCAATGCATCGCGAATACTTTTTTTTTTTTCTCAGCTGCTATTTAGTATCCCCAGATCTGTAGCTTTCTGGCTCTTCTCTGGAATCGGGCCTTTCGCCCCACCGATTAGTCGCTTTTTTTCGCTCATTCCTTCCCCCCGTGCTTTGTTTTAGCCAAATACAAGTTACTTCGCGCCCGACCGAATCCGCCAGTCGTCCCTTTCTTCCCTTATCCACTTTCTTTCCTTATTTAAGCTTGCTTATTACTCTAGAGTAAACCCCATCAAGCCCAGCCGGGGATTAAATTGGCAAGAAACGCTCATGGCTGCAGTGCAAGCAAGCGGAAATCCTTTGTGGGTTGCCTTTTTTTTTTGTAGGGGAAGACAAGTCAATGGCGGGAGATGGTCTTTGGTTTTAGCGGGACTGAACTAACCAAGAAGGTTGTGCCGTCTCTGGGTTACTGTACTTATTTGCAAAGAAACGGTGCAGCGCCTGCAAGTCCTGTGCTCCAAATAAATGCACAGCGCCTGCTTGCCTCCTGTCCTAGTGTTTCAGCTGAACACTTACAATGCATTAAAGAATACGACTCAGAACTAACCATGTTTTTTTAAAAAAAATAACAGGCAGCCATTTCTTCCCCCTCGCCCGAGAGGGTTAAAAACTTCACAAAAAGCCGCAAAACAGATCGGCCTTTGTTTACCTCAGTTTTAAAAGTGGGCTCCCTTTGTCTTTGAGAACCTTCCTGGGTTTTCTGCCGTACATACATTGGCTTCTGGTGTGAGATTTGAACTCTACAGAACCATGGGGTTTGTGTTGGTATAACGCAGAGTTTCCTAAATAATTTGGCAAGCCCCAACTACCCAGAATTCCCCAGCCAAGAGTGTTGGGAAAGTTTGAGAAACAAGTTTGGAAAATGCTGGTATGGTGCCTATTCAGCACTTAAGGGAGCAATGCAATCTCTGTGGGTTTGGTTTGTTTTCTTAGTGGGTTTTCTTTTCAAAAAAACAAACAAAATGCTGGGAGAATGGTATCTACCCATTGGGGCATTCCAACGAGATAAAGAGTTCTATTTCTGCACCAAAAGGCAGTGTACAGTAATTTCTTCGGACCAACCGGTCCTAACTGAATTTCCCTGAAGCATTTCCAGTCTCGTCTTGCAACGTTCAGTTGTGTGTTTAAAAGTTGTTGCATTGCACAGGTCTCGCTGCTAAGTTATCTTGCCACAGTTCTGGATTTCAATGGGGGAAAGTTGAAATGTTTCACTTCTCCACTTTGAAAAATAAACAATTGCTTACCTAAGCAGAAAAAAAAATGATTAAAAAATTTGCTGTTTAACTCCTGTAGGACTGTTTCCAGAGGAACAGTACAGATGAAACTAAATCAGCCCCATTCTGTTGTTTAGGCAAGGGGAAGGGGGCTAAGCTTGCATTTGACTTCTTCCTTCCACACATTTCCACAATTCCAAGCACATTTCCTGCAACCAGCTGATCAGGAAAAGCAAGGGAGTTGCCCATCCTGCCTACTTCCCATGCTTTTCTCAGTGGGTTTTCTAAACCATTGGCTGGATTCACACATGGCTTTTGTTTTACTAGATCCTGGCTTGTTGAAGAAGGCAGGAGAACCTGGTACTCTGGAGCTCAAATATACATACCCCCAATGGGTAGAATCACCTATCAGTGCTGAAATAAAAAATAGTGGGATCTCTTTATCTCAGCCCACTGAGGAGCAAATGGGAGGAGGGGGGGATACAGTTTGAGGCCCCAGCTCCCCTCCGTTTCCTTGGTATTCAGGGGCCATTGCAGTCACAAATGCTGAAGAATTGGGAGCAGGAAATAGCACTTTTGTCCTGCTAAAAACCACTTTTACAAAGGACAAAGCCCACTTTAAAAGGACAAAGCCCAGCCAGCTCTTCCAAACCCAGGTAAAACTAGCACATTAATCACCCAATGTTGCCAAAGGTGTATC
This sequence comes from Ahaetulla prasina, assembly GCF_028640845.1. Lineage (NCBI taxonomy): Eukaryota > Metazoa > Chordata > Lepidosauria > Squamata > Colubridae > Ahaetulla > Ahaetulla prasina. Next base: position 95,347,559 of record NC_080544.1, on the reverse strand, counting down.
TCCATGATCCCATCTGTCTGGACCACGAACTTTTAGTAGACCACAACTACCTACCTGCTTACCTGAGTCACTGAGCAGATTAAATAAAATTGCCCTATATATTTGGCTCCAAGACACTGGGAAGAAATTCAAGGTATTTGTCTGATACCTGTTTGTTACCTTAGTGGCCAACACAAGAATGATGCATTTCTTGTTTGGAGAGAACTAGTACCCTTACGAACAAAAGGTGTATACACCTTATTCCTCCAGGGGTCAAAACAGGTATTCCTTGTTTTTGCCTTATGTACACTTTTCAACACTGGACTACCGCCTATAACCTTTGGTCAGCAAAGGTTATTGTTAAAATGTCCCAGATTAGCCTTTGCTTTCTAAACACTGGAAGGTTGTTATTTTGCTGAAACATAGTGGACTATGTTCCATGTCCAGGTTCCTGTTATGATTTGAAAGGTTCTTTTGGGACTTTGCCAGAGGCAGAGGGGTTGGGTTCAAACTCAGCACCTTTACTCATGCTTAACTGAACCAGAGGTTAGTGAAATAAGCCAATATTCAGGATTTTCACTAGATCAGAGGCTAACCAATGCAGCCTGTACTTGCCCAACACTGGAGGCTAAAATGTGGTAAATTACATTCGCTTGCAGTTAACATTCATGGAATCCGATGAAAGACTATGCTACAACATGCAGTGTCTTGCAGCACAAATATTGTTGATGCAGCTTTTGTGCTTGGTAGTAGAAATTGAACTGGTGCATTCCAGGATGTGTTTAACAGCATAGGCTCGAGTTACTTATTGTCCATTTGCATGAATTGATGTAAAGTAATTAAAACCTAGTTATGCGGGAGAGCTGAAAAAACTAGATCTGGGTGGGGAGGAACAAGAAGACTGACTCTTTCAGAGAAAAAAATATATCCTACCATGGTTACTTCAGTCAAATTTGTGGTCTCTTTCCATAGTTCTCTATATGAAACGAAATATAGGTAACACCTAATTGATGTGGAATTAAAAAAACAGAACCCAAAGCAAATAACCCAGGCACACTTCAATGTTTATTGTTCAGTACATACTGTTAGGGTTTGCCTTCTCTTGTAGTAACACACAGACACACACACATCTAGAAAAAGACAAACACTGATATTTATACCTTTCAAAAAAGGAGGAGAACCTGACGCAGGCATGCATTTATATGATAGATGAGCCTTGATTATTTGCTTTGGGTTCCTACATTTTTTATTCCACATCAGCCAAATAAAAGGGTGTGTTCTTATTTAAGAAGCCTTCTAAAAGCCCACTTTTGCTTATCTTCACAAATTTTCCAAGCAAAAACAAGTTTGTTGAACTAAAGCCATTATTATCTGAACATAATTGATCGTCACCCCATGGGAGGCATCCTGGGAATTATCGTAGCTTGGATTGTAATTTTTCTTTAAAAGATAATTTTTTTAGGCTGTAACATTTTGTAAAGAGAACGATTTTGAAGTGCCTCCAGTAGTAAAATGGGACTTCCCTTCATAGTACTCTGTTTCAAACCATCAGTAGATTCAATCAAATAAAACAGGAAGGGACTTTGGAGGTCTTCTAGCCCAACCCCTGGTCAACCCCCCCCTGTTTCATTTAGCACTTTGCTTTTGAAGCCTAGGAATGTGGGATGGGAAGTTAAAACTTCCTGCGATTGTTCTGTTTTTAACGATTTTAACTACTCAAACAGAGGATTAGAAAATAGGGTATTTTAAATTAAATATGAAATAAATGAGAAAAAATAGAAATAATTCTTACAGTATTAAAATAATTGAGCATGAACCAGGGAGTTGCAGTGTTTCTAAAAAATTCTTCAGACAGGCCAGTTTTATTATTTATGTTCCTCCAGATGTTAGACTGCAATTTTCATAATTTCTCCCCTTGGCTACAGTGGGAGGTGGAATTTAACTGAACTGTTGCTGTTCCTGAGTGGTGGAAGTTAAAGTTCAGTTTGTCCTGAAGCTTACATATAGTTGGACTACCCCTTCATACAGCTGCCTCTCCTGATCTCCCCGTTTTTTCTTTCTTGACATCTGTTTCCCGAAATAACAATTGCTGAATTGTCTAGGCAGAAGCTAAACCCAGCTACATCACATTTGCAATGCTTCATGCTGTGTGAAACTTTTAATACTTCCCAAAATGCTGTTTCTGGGGAACTTTGTGGGTGTCAGAGTACAATTATATAAACCCAGCATTTCTTGAGAGGAAAAATGTCCAAGGAGGAAGTATTATATAGTAGTATATAACTACTATATAGGAGTTATGTATAACCAAGAGCTGTGGTGGTGCAGTGGTTAGAATGCAGTACTGCAGGCTACTTCTGCCAGCAGTTTGGCAGTTTGATACTCACCAGTTCAAGGTTGATTGAGCCTTCCATCCTTCTGAGGTCGATAAAATGAGGTCCCAGATTGTTGTGGGAAATATGCTGACTCTGTAAACGGCTTAGAGAGGTCTGTAAAGCACTGTGAAGCGGTATATAAGTATTATTGCTGTTATTATTGATCATTGTACAATCGGCTAGATGTTCAGATTGGGTTTGGCATTTTGTCTACCTAGTCCAAGGACCTGGGATAAGCAGATCTGGATGTTTGACGGTGTTACAGATATCATCACAGGATGGAAGCTGTTCCAAGTAAAGCTGCCTTCAGCAGTTGACTGATGGCGAATTTGTCAATGCCAGTGGTGTTCAAGTGGTGCTCCAGTTGTTTTGGGATTACACCCAAGGTGCTATTGCTATTGGTACTATCCTTGGTTGTCTTTGCCACAGTCGTTCTATTTCTGTTTGTAGGTCTTCGTATTTTGTTATCTTCTCCAGTGTTTTCTATTCTGCTGTCTCCAGGCATTGCCACATCCACTCTTCAGACTTTTTTGTTTTTCTTAATTACAATTGTTAGGTCTGGGGTGTTATGTGGCAGGTGCCTGTATTATTATTATTGTTGTTATTGTTAAATTCGTTTGCTGCCTTTTTTGCCATGGAACTACTCTAGGCAAATATGCATTGCTAGACATCACAGTTTCCTGAGTATTGTGAAAATTCATTCATATTCTAGCTTTCAGAGGTGAAGTGTGATTGCTTGAAAGGTTCCTGATTGGCTGCTCATCTTTGGGCACTGATCTATGACCGTTCAGGGCCTGATTCAAAATCTGAATAGTGGAATTCATTCTGCAAATGAGAGGAGAGGACTTCATCTGCAATTCTAGACACAATTTTGTTTCAGGAACTCCCTCAAGTTTATTCTTAAGTCATGGAATTGCTCTTTGTCACTTTGTCACTGAATGCCACTTTTGATTTGAGTCTTAAACTAAGCCAGGGCACATATATGTCTGTATGGGTTAAAATAACTTTTAATCTTTTGGTTGTAGGAGAAAAGAAAGCTGAGTTACTAGAAGGAGAGGTTAAATGTGTCATCACTTTGCAGTCATTGCATTGCCACAAGAAACCCAAATCTACCTCCCCCCTCCCCGAATTCCATTATCTAGTGCCAATTTAACTTTGACTGCTAGTTGACTGGATTCTTGTACAGGTAGTCCTCAACTTAGGACTCAAAGTTTGAGGATTGAGCCCAAAGTTTCTGTTGTTAAGTGAAACATTTGTTAAGTAAGTTTTGCTCCATTTTACGACCTTTCTTGCAACAATTGTTAAGTGAATCACTGCATTTGATAATTAGTAATTCATTTGTTAGGTAAATCTGGCTTCCCTATTGACTTTGCTTCCCCCTTGACTTTGCAAAAGGTGATCACATGACCTTGGGACACAGCAATGGTCATAAATATGAACCAGTTGCCAAAGCATGTGAAGTTTGATCACATGATCATGGGGATGCTACAAAGATTGTAACTGAAAAATGGTCACTTTTTTCAATCCGTTGTAACTTTGAACGGTCACGGAATGAACTGTTGTAAGTTGAGGACTATCTTTATATAGGTAGCAATAATAAACTTAGACTTGGAATAACTTTATTGTCATTTAAATGTACACTAATTGGCATACATTAAAATGAAATTCTTCAACTCTTCTATGATTTGAATTCAACTAATGCTCCTGATTATTTGCTCCTGGCATGGGTATAGTTTTATGGCTAGCCCAGGCGTGTCCAAACTTGGCAACTTTAAGACTTCCCAGTTGAAGTCCACAAGTCCACAAGTCTTAAAGTTGCCAAGTCTGGACACCCCTGGCTAGACAATACCTTACTTAAGCTCTCCTATTTTCTCTTGTTTTTGAAACAAGAAGCATTGATTATAAAGCAAATGAAAAAGACATTTCACCTTTATGGAGAATATATCTTTGGTATAAATAGAATTTGTTCCTAGTTCCTAATGCTGCTGCTTCTGGACCCCTTCCTGTGCCTCTCTTCCCCTGTGCTTTCTCCCCGCTTTTTATCTACTTGTTAATTGTGGAGGATGCCAGAATTGTTGTCTGTCTTCATTTATAGTGAAAAACATTTGGATAATGCGACTTTATATAGGTCTCCCCCAGATGTTTCTTTTCTTAGAATTGTCTACGGTCAGTTCAGACAATGAGACCACAGAACATAAACAGAAAGGATGAGTTATCACTGGAGCCTGCCTCCCACATAGAGCCTTTCGGCTAATAGCAAGTTTTGTCTTTTGTGAAATGAAAATAGCCCTGGAAATACCCAGAAAAAACGCAGCCTAACTTTCAGTCTAGAAATGATACTTCAGTGCACAGTTAACTTTTATGGAGGGGGAAAACCCCACTGTAGGTGTCTTCCCTTACCTCTTATGAGAATGCATTTTTCTCTTTGAATTTCCAAGTTTACTGAGGCAGTGGGAGAGGTAGGTTCCCACAATTTCCACAAATTCATCTGTCCGCCACTTGGGAACCGTGTCTTCCTGTGGCTGTCTGTTTCTCTGGAATCAGCTGGAGAAGAAACTGCAGAATTCATGGGTGTCCCCTTGACAGTTCTGAAAAAATTCCTTAAAAACATTCTTTGGTTTTTGCACCCCCCAATTTCCACTCTTTATTTTTTTTTAATTACGAACTGTACCCATTCTACTTGTGTTTGTGTCTGTTTCTAACGTTTGGGTTTTTAAGATTTGGTTGCAAATGGCTGAACGTTTTGAGTAGTCAGCAGGATGCCGGGTTAAATAAATAAATAAGCGAACTGGGGAAGGAATCTACTCCAGATGTGAAGAATTGCATTTGCTGGGCTATCAGAGGATGATGGGTATTGTAATCTTGAAGGATTGATTGTGTGATGGTTCCTGCAGGCTAGCCTATCAATTTATTCTGTTTATTCAGTTTGGGCTTTTTTTTTGCAAGATAGGCTTTTTTCTATCTTCAGGGCTGATGGTTTCCAATAGAGGTAAAAAGAGTTTCTCACAAAGGGTTTTTTTCCTGCTTGATGTTAGAAAAAAAATAGGATGAAACAAATAGACGATGCACCCAGCTGACTGGCTTCAGTTTCCGATTCTAGCAACAACTTCCTTCTTTTGCGTAAGAGCAATTCTGGCAAGAGAAACGTAGGTAGCGTATAACCTTGTATAATATATTTCTCGTACTCAGTCGTCTGAAAAAGCAGCCCATTTTTCACGGGATAAACAGGTCTGTGTATTTTTCAAGGTGGCCCTATTACCGTGGGATCAAATCAGTGGCCTGAAAAAAACGTCAGCATTGCAGCAGGAAGTGATCAGGCCAAAAGAATATTAGTAAACCACCTTATATGTAAATTAGGAACATCTGCTAGTTGTTCCTGATTTACACTCTGCTAGATGAGGCTTGGATCCGCTTCATCCAGCTTTCTGCATCATACATAGTGTTGTGGTCCGCCAGCAGCCTGCGGAGCTGGCAGTGGAGTCGGACAGTGAGGAGGCAAGGAACAATAGTGGATGACAATCTGGATATATCTAAGAAGCTTTAGAGATAGGACAGGAAGGCAACAGTTCTCTTTCCTGGTTGGTTGGTTGGTTATTTATTTGATTTATACTTTGCTTTTCATTCAGGAGCATTAGATGGTGCACATAATACTTCCTCCTCTTCTTTTTCCCATCACACATTAACAGTGTGAGTGGATTGGATTGAGTGTGACTGGTCCAAAATTATCCATAGGATTCCATGGATGAAGATGGAGCAAAACTTGGGTTTACCCATACTGCCTCCTAGTTCTACTGGAGTCTCCCTGGTCTACTCTTTAGTCTACTGGAAGACTAAGCTGCACAATCCACTTTCTATAGTCTTTCTTCTAAAGGGAATGCTTCTCTAATTCATGAATTCTTTGGTTGCTCTTCATGCTGCATTTTTTTAAGGCACCCTTATAAAGCACGATCATAAACTGTTTCTCCATTTGCCAAAGTAGAGCCAGGAAAATATTCCCTTCTAACTTGGGTGGCTTTTGATCAAAGTCAGACCTAGGAAGTCTTTGGATCTGGCAGTAGCTATGACAAAAAGGCATGAATCCTATGAAATCCAAAGTTGAATAGGAATTCTGGCAACTGACAGTGAGGGAAGATTGCACCTTAAATCAGGACAAGCCAAAACAGAAATCTGAAGCAGGCAAGTCAGCAATGACTGCCTCTGCTGTCAGCTTTGGAAAGCCCTAAAGCCAGATACATTCAGTGGCCCAACCGTGTTGCTACCTGCTTGGCTTCCTTTCATCTTACTTCCCACCTTCTTGTTTCTCAGACAGAAAGTCATTCAGCAAAGAGACTGGCGCCTTCTGCTTCTCCTCCCTAAGGAGAAGACCAGGGAGCCAATGATAAAGACCAAATATAAGTCTGTGGGCTGTTATGAGTGTCCCCATCTAATATAGGTTTTGACAGGTCTCTGATAACTCCAACCTGGACATTAACTCTGGAGGTATTTGAGAAAAGCATAGCTGATTAGCATTGGGAGTCTTCCAGAATATAGTTAAGATCTGGGGGATGTGAAGGTCATTAGGACTTGTAATTTCCTATTTCTGTCTCCATCTTCATCCCCATCTCTCACTTCCATCCATCCATTATCGGTCACTTCCATTTCCCAGTTGTGTAAAGGCATTGGAAGTTCTGGAAGCCCTGAAGTGACATTGGGTAGTAATTTTAAGAGTCCATAAAACTAAATTCAAAATATTTGATATCCAGTTATTGAGATCAAATATTGAGGAGGAAAGATTAGATACCCAATATTACATTGTAGCAGGGGTGAAATCTACTTACCTTCCCTACTGGTTCGGAAGTGCGCACATGCGCACGCCAACCCTCTGCGCATGTGCAAACCCTTCTGTGCACACACAGAGGGTAAAAAACAGATTACTTCCTGTTTAAAACCAGGAAGTAACGACGGGTGGGTTGGTGGAGCCTTGAGCTGCCATCGCTACTGGTTCTCCGAACCACTGGCTGTCATTGCTGCTGGTTCAGCTGAACTGGTCTGAACTGGGAGCATTTCACCCCTGCCTTGTAGACGTTTGTTATTGTTGAATTTCACTATAGCAATGATTTATTGTTGAATTTGATTATAGCAATGATTTAGAGTTTGGAATTTGTTTAATAGCCTAATGGGAGAAAATATGAAGAAAGATACTGAAGCAATGGTTTTGTTCTTTTCCTCTTCTCCTTTTGTAGATTCTAGAGCAGAGGTCTTCAAACTTGGCAGTTGCTGGCTGGAGAATTCTGGGACTTGAAGTCCACAAGTCTTAAATCTGCCAAGTTTGGGGACCCCTGTTCCAGGGGGTCTTCACTTGAGTAGAGGGCATTCAAAAAGTTGCACGAAAAGGTGCTTTCAAGACTAAAAGTTGAAAGCTAACCAACATCTGCTCCTCTCATTTTGCAGACTCATATTTCCTCCCTCAAGTTATTCTACCCAAAGTAGAGATTCCTTTTCAGTCTGCCTTGAAATGACACGAGGGATGAGTTTAGGGGAGAAGTGGTTTTGTCTGCCACTTGTGGCTCAGTTCTATAGTACAGAAAGGAAGATTCAATCTTGGGTCAACTTTGAGAGGAAGTTTGATGGGTGGGTTTTTTTTTGTTTTTTTATTTTATTTTATAGATTATCCTCTGAACTTTTCATACCTAATTATTGATCTCAAAGAGGCTTCATTACAAATTCAAGAAATGTTTGACACTGTTCAGAAAAGCAGTTTGTGCCATCTTCTTGTTGCATGGTGAGAAGCCCCCATACTTTTACAGATAGTCCTTGACTCACAAGTTCGTTTAGTGACCATTTCAAGGTACATCAGTACTGGAAAAAAAAAAGACTTAGGACCATTTTTCACGCTTACAACCGTTGTAACATCCCCATAGTTATGTGATGAGAGTTCAGATGCTTGGCAATTAACTCATATTTATGATGGTTGCAGTGTCCTGGGGTCATGTGATCACCTGCCATCTTCTGAGAAGCAAAGTCAATGGGGAAGCGAGATTCACTTAAAAACCTTGTAACTAACTTAACAACTGTAGTGATTCACTTAACAACTGCAGCAAGAAAGGTTGTAAAACAGCAAAATTCACTTAACAACTGTCTCTTACCAACAGAAATTTCGGTTCAATACTGGTCGTAACTCTAGGGACTACCTGTATAGATTTTTACCCTTGTGTTTGAAACTTGATCATATGGCAGTGAGTGGAAGCATCATGGACCATTGTACACTTATATCACTTTGTGAGTTATGAATGAGGAATTGTTTCTGTCGTTGATGGCCACAGTAACTCTATTTCTGGATAACCTATAAAAGCACAGATTTGGATTGCATGAAAGTACTCGGAGCAATAAAATGAAAATAGAGATGGAAAGATGGAAACAGCAGGAGAATGAAAGTTATGGATAACTGTAGAATGTTACTGGGAAAGCATGGAAAAACTCTGAATCCGGTCGATGAAGCAAAGATGACATCTTTCATTGAGTTATGCATAGGTATGTACATGTGTGAGGATGAATTACATGAGGTTGGTTGGGGCAGGAAAAAGCTAGTTTAGGGTAAAGATGGAGGCAAAGTTTCCATGTGAAGAATTTATAGATATTCTCCCTTTTACGTAGTGTAATGTGTAATTGATTACTTTTGTATTTTAGGACATCAATTTTGAGGGATGCTTTAGAATTTATATTGGGTGAATAACAAGAGGGGAATTAGCAAACTGAGTAAATAAAGACCAAACTAAACATACTGTCGAATTTGTTTTATACAGATTAGTCACCAGATGAAAACAGAAGAGCAGATGGATAGCCGCCATAAAGTTGAACTGAAGATCTACAAGCAAGTTAACATGAAGGCTTCAGCTTTCTTCAAAAGCTGGGCAAAGTTCCATTATCCAGTATTTTCAAGGTTCCCTATGAATATCCATGATTTTTTTTACAGTTTTGGGTATTAGACATAAACGGGTTGTTACAAATAGTATGTTTTTTCCTTGTAACTTTGATGAATAAAGTTTTTACTTATTTTTTGTAATAACTTGGCTGTTTTGCTTATTTGAGTTTCCTGAACAAAGTAATCTAATTTAGCAGTTGCAAATATTTTCTGCTGGTAACGCCCCAAAACATTAATAGGTCATTATAAAAATTTAAATAAATAATTATCATATTCCTCATAGTAGCATCTGTAGAAAGGCTGTGCTTTAGAGGCCCGTGTGCTCCTGGCCAGTTACTCTTCCTCTTACTTTCTGTGAGACATGGAATTCAAATAGTTTGCTTTGAATCAGAAATAAAATTTACTTATTTTTCTAAATAATAAGTTCCAGTGGAAAGTGAGTAGTGCATTTACAAGTAAAGAATAACATTAGTGGGCTTTTAAAGCAGAGTTAAAGTCCAGTTCTAGATAAACATTTTGGGTTGATCTTGGAACAAAAGAGTAGCTTATCAGGTTGAAATAGCCTTGGGACCTTTATTAGGCCCAATCAAAAAATCACAAATGAAAAACATTTGTGCTGGATTTTTTTTTCTTCTGGGTAAATCTCAAACAGAACTCAGAAAATGGAATATTGGGATATTCAAGTCTCAAAAGTCTGCATGTCATAAATTCTGTATTTTGCTTAGTGCAGGAGGCCAAGTCATACAGTAGAATATCTGTCACAATTGCATGATTATCACAGTAGCCTTTAATGTATTGATTTCCCTTTTAAAATAGATTTAAACATACAATTAAGATCAAGAGCTGAAATTTAAATGATCTGCCAGTTCTGCACTAAAAGAGAAAAGAAAGTGCAAAACGTTCTAAGTTTCAAACAGTTGTCTTGAGATGGAAGACTTACTGCTCTGAGTTTATTGGAAGTATTTCAATACTTCGGTTTTGCAAAGTGATCTATTTGGAATTTAGAATACTTTCCAAAATGGGCACAGTGCATCCAGTAATTTTGGGACAGCTGTTGCAAACTCAAAATGTTTTAACATGTCACCAAATAGTAGGCAGGATCAGGATGGAAAAAAATATGCAAGGGAGAAAAACATATTTTTAGCCTACTCTCACCTTAAATGGTGCAATTCTTAAAGAAGCATTTTCCCAGTCAATTTCAGTAGAAAACCTACCATACCAAATTCAACAAGAAACTGAACTAGATCTGCAGAAGGTTATTGCAAGAGGCGTACACAGCTACCAACACAGTTGTCCTTCTTTGACCGAGAAGGCCTAAATTTTCTCATAAATTCAATAATTTGTCCATGAAGACAGTTTGATGGGTTAGAGGCTTGGACTTCATGATCAAACTGCATATCAAGATATTTCAAAGGCTCGTCTTGTAGAAATCCATGGGAAATCGATGCAGCTGTCCTGCAAGAGAGAATTTTGTGGTCCAGTAACTGTTTATAAAGATGGCTAACCTTCTGTGTAACCCATTTGTCATCCTGAGGTGGTTGTGAGGGGGGAAAATGGCAGATGGAAGGAAAATAAGACTTCCTTGTTCAACTTGTTTTTGTTTTTCATTGGATTCCTTGTTTTGGACCACACTGTTTTTGTTCAGTTGCATTATAATTATAGTGTTCTATGAATAAATTTGATTTTCATTTGTGAAGACCTTTTAAGAGGGAGGTTCCCATTCTGCTGTATCTTATAATACCCTATTTTCTTTCCTGATTTTTCCCCCTGCTTCTTTTGTCTCTTAAAGTGGATTAATAAAGTTACGTAAATAAAAAATGTATATATTTAGTCAATTATTTTTCAGATGGATTTGACACCATTATGGGAAAGCCCCTAAAAGCTACAGTACACAAAGACTACAATCTGAGGGAAGTTTATTCCAAATTCCTATCCCAGTGGGAATTAGAATAGAATAGAATAGAATTTTTTATTGGCCAAGTGTGATTGGACACACAAGGAATTTGTCTTGGTGCATATGCTCTCAGTGTACGTAAAAGAAAAGATATGTTCATCAAGATGCAACATTTACAACACAAATGATGGTCAATATATCAATCATAAGGATTGCCAGCAACAAAGTTACAGTCATACAGTCATAAGTGGAAAGAGATTGGTGATGGGAACGATGAGAAGATTAATAGTAGTGCAGATTTAGTAAATAGTTTGACAGTGTTGAGGGAATTATTTGTTTAGCAGAGTGATGGCCTTCGGGAAAAAACTGTTCTTGTGTCTAGTTGTTCTGGTGTGCAGTGCTCTATAGCGTCGTTTTGAGGGTAGGAGTTAAAACAGTTTATGTCCTGGATGTGAGGGATCTGTAAATATTTTCACTGCCCTCTTCTTGATTTGTGCAGTATACAGGTCCTCAATGGAAGGCAGGTTGGTAGCAATTATTTTTTCTGCAGTTCTAATTATCCTCTGAAGTCTGTGTCTTTCTTGTTGGGTTGCAGAACTGAACCAGACAGTTATAGAGGTGCAAATGACAGACTCAATAATTCCTCTGTAGAACTGAATCAGCAGCTCCTTGGGCAGTTTGAGCTTTCTGAGTTGGCACAGAAAGAACATTCTTTGTTTTCCTTTTTTGATGATGTTTTTGATGTTAGCTGTCCATTTTAGATCTTGCGATATGATAGAACCTAGAAATTATTAGGGCAGTTCTGGTTTTGGATTTCCAATTCTCTGAATCTTTGCCACTCTGGTGGGAGCTGAAATTAATGGCAATTGACATTTTAAATCAAATGGAAACTCCTGGTTTACCTACTTGGTTTAATTAGATCAGCTTTCTAGTTATTTTTCACATACTTATCTGTGGTGGCAAGCCTGATATAACATAGTATTACTTCTGATCAGACATGTGTCAGCCTGCCTGGAAAATCAAATAATGGTTGAGAGCTTTATTACAACCTGGGAATTTCAGCAAAATCACCAGAGTGGATCAATGATACAATTGCTAAAATCCCCACCCATAGGATTGTGAATGAAAGCATCTCATACTTGAAGTTTGAGATTTGCAGAAGAGGAAAGCAGAGATCTGTTAAGACTCTGTGCTAGACTGAACAGATGGAAATGGGTTGATAGTAGCTTCCTGTTACTGGTACCAGCGGCCTGATAAAAATAATAAGATCATGAAATACGTTTAAAATGTAAGCTGGGATTCTCTAGCAGCCCAACACCGATAACAAAAATGGAAGTTGGGGGGTTTTTTGTGTCTAAATGTCGTATCCAAAATAAACATTGCCGATGTTCAGTTACTGTACTATTCCTACTGTACGTGTTCCTGCCTCTACAGTTCCATTCATTGAAATTAACACTTGGCTTCCCTCATTTTTCTAACACAGCTCCGAGAAACCTACGCAAAGAGTAGCTTTGCTTGCTTCACCAGGGAAAATTTTTTCCTAGAAGATATGGATCCAAATGATAAAGAAGATGGCGATCCCTGCTGGGAGGTCAAATGGCAGCTGTCAAGGCTCATTAAAAAGGTACTCCTTTTTTAAAAATACCTATCAGTATTGTGCCAAATGGAAATCAGGCGACATGGATTTTACTCCTTTCTAAGATTTACAGTTTCTGCTTTAATAGGATATGTCTGAACTTTCTGGGGAAAGCACTCAAAATTCTAAAATGCAGATACCGTATTTCCCCCCAAATAAGACAAGGTCTTATATTAATTTTTGCTCCAAAAGATGCATTATGGCTTATTTTCCGGTTAGGCCTTATTTTGCGGGAAATACAGTACTAAACACCTTCGTCTGCTGATGGTCTTAACTGGGGCTTATTTTTGGGGTGGGGCTTATATTACGAGCATCCTGAAAAAGCCACGGTGTGGCTCAGGCTGTAAGAAGCCTGTTATTAAAACACAGCTGCCTGCAATTACTGCAGGTTCTAGTCCCACCAGGTCCAAGATTGACTCAGCCTTCCATCCTTTATAAGGTAGGTAAAATGAGGACCCAGATTGTTGGGAGGGCAATAACTTGACTTTGTAAATATACAAATAGAATGAGACTATTGCCTTACACACTGTAAGCTGCCCTGAGTCTTCGGAGAAGGGCGGGATATAAATGTAAACAAACAAACAAAAAATCATACTAGGCCTTATTTTCCGGTTGGGTCTTATTTTCGGGGAAACAGGGTAGAAAGGGTAGTTGCAATCAAATATTCCACATTGTCAAACTTTAATGCTCATGGGAGATATTTTGAGAGGGAAAAGGGCATCTGTAAAAATTATTCTAGGTGATGTGTTTCTCTCCGTTGCTGACTTGAGCTTCTCCAGGGAACAAGTTAAGGATTATGCATGGTGTCTCCTCCCCATTTTTTTAAAAAAAAGTTGTCAACTTTAACAATCACAATTTTCTTGGCTAAGCAAGAAAGTTGTTAAATGAATTTAGCCCCATTTTACAATCTTTCTTGCAACACTTGTTAAATAAATTGCGTCAAAGGTTAAGGTAGTAACATAGTGAATCTGGCTTTCCCATTTGGCTTATCAGAAGGTTGCAAATATATTTAAATATCAACAATACTGGCTTTATCTCCATACACCTTTCACAGAAGAAGGTTCCTTAGACTGTTCCAAAAATATTTTGGGGGAGATGAAAGGATATAAATTCAGTGTAATTTTAATTTGTAATTGCAGATGGTGGCCAAGAATCGTGCAGAAGAAGGAACATCAGCTTCAACACAAGGTTGAGAAAGTTTATGATTAATGATTCATGAATGGCTTTATTGTTGCACTGAGGAAATGAATGAGATATTCATTCAAAGACAGATTATGATGTAATTGAGATTATTTAAAGAAGCTGAACGTGGAGCGCTCTGCAGTAGGAGGCACTTCTAATTGAACTGGTCCTTCCTGCATTATCCCTAAGTGGATAAGGAGATAACATTTATGGAGGCCACAGTCAAGTGGCAGAGCACAGTTTAATTTGCAGAAGGTGTGAAGTTCAGTCTTCCTGTAAGTGATGGACAAAAAAAACTTTTACCAGTGTTCCCGAGTAGATGCCAAATAAATATGTGGACATTTTACCTCACTACAGTAGTGCGGAAGATGAAAAGAAGAACCAAGCCATCACCTTTGCTGAAAGAACAATTCCATTGTGTTCTTCTTCAATGGTTTCCATTTTAACTAGTTCCCTAAAGTGCTAGACTTCCCTCATTTTCTTACAACAACCATGTTGCATTTTTTTTGCAGTTATATCTTTTTTATACTGTAGTATTAGTACTATAGCCTCTTATAGTCTGACCTGTCTAAGGAAGCTTCCTACATTCCTTCCCATATAGGTGGTATAAGCATCCATATATCTCCCAAAGGTGGTTTTTCAGGAGGCAACTGAACTTCCTTCTTTTGAGGATATTTCACTTCTCATCCAAGAAGCTTTTTCAGCTCTGACAGGATAGTGGGGAATGGAAGGATTTATATTCCTGGCAGACAGCTGGCCATTTGCATCCTTTTAGAGGGTCCCCTTCCATTTCCCACTATCCTGTCAGAGCTTCTTGGGTGAGAAGCGAAATGTCTTCAAGTCCATTTGCCTCCTGAAAAAGCACCTTTGGGACAACCATGACCTGGATGACTGAGAATCTCTACAGACGTCCATGTATCTGTTTCATCCTTTCCTGTAATATATAGTTATGTAGCTAAATACTTACGGCACAGGAAAACAAAACGACGACATCCAAATAAGGCAATACAAGATGCAAAGGAACGAAGAAGATTGGGTTTACCTGATACAAAATTATTTTTTGCAGCTTGTGATTTAGGTTGGATGAAAGACTGGGGGTTTGCTGAGGAATAGAAGGACACGATCTAAGATGTGGGTGGCATGGATGTTTCTGGTATGACAAAGCTAAGGTTAACATAGATTTTAAGAAGAGTTCCAGGTGGGAAATTAAATATTGGCATTTCTTTCTATCCAGACAATATTTCTCTAGATACCATTGCAAGAGACGCACCTAGGAACCCCCGAGTCGCAGCTCACCTCACCTCCAGCAGAAACGCAAGGAGAGCTTTATATGTACAAAGTAAGACATTGCCTTGTTCTGGGGAAAAGTGCCTACTGTTTAGATCAGGGGTCTCCAACCTTGGTCCCTTTAAGACTTGTGGACTTCAACTCCCAGAGTTCCTCAGCCAGCTTTGCTGGCTGAGGGACTTTGGGAGTTGAAGTCCACAAGTCTTAAAGGGACCAAGGTTGGAGACCCCTGGTTTAGATGAATGGATTTATTTCTTTTATAGATAGGTGGCAGTGCTTGTCTGAGCTTGGAAGCTAAGCAGGATAGGGCCTGGTTAATGGTTGGATGGGAGATTTCAGGTGAGTACCTTTCCCATTGTTGTGGGCTGAAATCAAAATATATTTCAGGCAAAGGGGGAAACCACTTTCATATTTATACAGACACAATAAAGCTGCTTCATTGCATCCCTATAAACACCAGGAATCAAACTTGACAATATCCTTTTCCTTATGAGAAAGAGAAGAAGCTGCTGATTACATAGCAAACTCTTACATCCCTGTTTTTTGTAAAAGTGAATCCAGAAAATGAAAGCAAAACTATATTGGGCAGACCCATCCCCCCAAAAATTAATGGGCTTTTCCCAGGTAGGAACATAAACTTGATACTTTGCATTATGTCATAAAGTACTTCCCCTTCATGGATTACTGCCTTGTCGTGGCGAAGGGGCTTGCGTAGCTCTATGACGCTATGAGCTAAACCGTGCAGGGCCAGCCCAAGACGGGCAGGTCATAGCAGAGAGCTCAGACAAAACGTGATCCACTGGAGAAGGAAATGGCAACCCACTCCAGTATCTTTGCCATGAAAACCCCATGGACAGTACCAAAAGGAAAAAAGATAATGATGCCGGAAGATGAGCTCCTCAGGTCGGAAGGTGTCCAATATGCTACTGGGGAAGAGAAGAGTGCTGGTACTAGTAGTGCCAGAAAGAGCGAAGTGACTGGGCCAAAGCCGAAAGGACGCTCAGCTGTGGATGCATCTGGTGGTGAAAGGAAAGTCCGATGCTGTAAAGATCTATTCTCCATAAGAACCTGGAATGTAAGATCCATGAATCAAGGCAAGCTGGACATGGTCAAACGAGATGACAAGACTGAACATCGACATCTTAGGAATCAGCGAACTAAAATGGACAGGAATGGGTGAATTTAATTCAGATGACCATCAGGTATACTACTGCGGGCAACAATCCCTCAGAAGAAATGGAGTAGCTTTCATAATAAAAGAATATGAAAAGCAATACTGGGATACAATTCCCAAAATGACAATGATCTCAGTTCAAATCCAAGGCAAACCATTCAATATCACAGTAGTCCCAAGTCTATGCCCCAACCACTGGTGCTGAAGAGGATGAAATTGACCAGTTCTATGAAGCCCTACAGCACCTTATAGAGTTAACACCTTATAGAGTTAACACCAAAAAATGATGTCCTTATCATTATGGGGGATTGGGATGCTAAAGTAGGAAGCCAAAAGAACCAGAATAACAGACAAGTTTGACTTGGAGTACAAAATGAAGCAGAGCACAGGCTGATAGAATTTTACCAAGAGAATACGATGCTCATAGCAAACACTCTTCCAACAACCCAAGAGACGACTGTACACATGGACATCACCAGACGGTCAACACAGAAATCAGATTGAGTATGTGCTCTGCAGCCAAAGATGGAGAAGCTTTATACAGTCAGTAAAAACAAGACCAGGAGCTGACTGTGGCTCAGATCATGAGCTTCTCGTTGCAAAATTTAGGCTTAAATTGAAGAAAGTAGGGAAAAGCATTAGGCCACTCAGGTATGAACTAAATCATATCCCTGATGAATATACAGTAGAGGTGACAAAAATATTTTAAGGAATTAGATCTGATAGACAAGAATGCCTGAAGAACTATGGACAGAGGTTCGCAACATTGTACAAGAGGTAGCAACTAAAACCATCCCAAGGCAAAGCAAGAAAGCAAATGGATGTCTAAGGAAGCTTTGCAAATAGCTGAGGAAGGAAGGGAAGCGAAAGGCAAGGGAGAAAGATATACCCAACTGAATGCAGAATTCCAGAGAATAGCTAGAATAGATAAGAATGCCTTCTTAAATGAACAGTGCAAAGAAATAGAAGAAAACAATAAAATAGGGAGGATGAAAGATCTCTTCAAGAAAATTGGAGATATGAAAGGAACATTTTATGCAAAGGTGGGCATGATAAAGGATCAAAACGGCAGAGACCTAACAGAGGCAGAAAAGATTAAGAAGAGGTGGCAAAATTACACAGAAGAACTATACACGAACTTAACGTCCCAGATAACCAAGATGGGGTGGTCACTGACCTCAAGCCAGACATCCTAGAATGTGAAGTCAAATGGGCCTTAGGAAATCTGAGTAACAACAAAGCTAGTGGAGGTGACAGTATTCCTGTTGAGCTATTCAAAATCTTAAAAGACGATGCAGTAAAAGTACTACACTCAATTTGCCAGCAAATTTGGAAAACTAAACAGTGGCCACAGGATTGGAAAAGGTCAGTTTACATTCCAATGCCAAAGAAAGGCAATGCCAAAGAATGTTCAAACTATCGCACCACTGCACTCATTTCACTTAAAATCCTACAAGCTAGGCTCCAGCAGTATGTACCAGAAGTGCAGGCAGGATTTCGAAGAGGCAGAGGAACTAGAGATCAAATTTCCAACATACGCTGGATCATGGAGAAAGCTAGGGAGTTCCAGAAAAACACCTACTTCTGCTTCATTGACTATGCTAAAGCCTTTGATTGTGTGGACCACAACAAATTGTGGCAAGTTCTTAAAGAGATGGGAGTATCAGACCATCTTATTTGTCTCGAGAAACCTATATGCGGGTCAAGAAGCAACAGTGAGAACTGGACATTCAACCACTGATTGGTTCAAAATTGGGAAAGGGGTCTGGCAAGGCTATATTCAGATTGTAAAGAAATATGGAAGCTTCTTGGGTGGGACTGCTAGCCTCAACAACTCTCAGAGAGTGAGCTAATGACCAGATAATCACCAGATAACTGCAAAGAATATAAATCCTTCTGTTCCCCACCGGTCAGTTAGAACTGAAGAAGCTTCTTGGATGAGATGTTTTCAGGAGGAAAAACAAAACAAAATTCAGTTGCCTTTTGGAAATAAAAGTACAGTATTTTTCGGAGGATAAGACGCACCTACCCCCCCCTTTTTTTTTTGCATTTATATCCTGCCCTTCTCCGAAGACTCAGGGCGGCTTACACTATGTTAGCAATAGTCTTCATCCTATTTGTATATTTATATACAAAGTCAACTTATTGCCCCCAACAATCTGGGTCCTCATTTTACCTACCTTATAAAGGATGGAAGGCTGAGTCAACTTGGGCCTGGTGGGACTAGAATCTGCAGTAATTGCAGGCAGCTGTGTTAATAACAGACTGTCTTACCAGTCTGAGCCACAGAGGCTTTTTGGTGAGGAAAACAAGAAAAAGAAATCTGCCTCTGCCTCCCAGCAATTTTGCCTCGTTGCAGCAAATAACCTGCTTTACTTTCATTTTCGTTTTCAGCATAGCTTGATTAGCACAAGAAAAAAAAATCTGCTCCCAGCAATTTACCTCCTTGCAGCAAGCAGCAGAGGCCCACACAGCAATAGGCAATCCCTGCAGCCTGAAATAGCTGAGAGTTGGGAGGCCGATCTAAAGGACAAATAACTTGTGCTAATTAGGCTGTGCTGAAGCTGAAATGGGCTGTTGCTGTTTGCTGCAAGGAGGTAAATTGCTGGGAGGCAGAGCCAAAGGGTGGGGGCCAGTGGGAGGGAGGGGCTACATTCGATGTATAAGACGCACCCAAATGTTCACCCCCTTTTTTTTGGGGGGGGGGAGGTTATACTCCAAAAAATACGGTACCTTTGAGACAAGCATGACCTGGATGATTGAGACATCACATTATACTTTTTTGCCCAGTTAAAGCTTACAGACCTGAGAGTTTTAGGATACATGGATGGCCTTGAAACACACATTGTGAGAGAGGGACAAATTTGTAAAGGGGATTTAGAATAACAACCAGGTTTTTGGTTTTTTCCATTTCTTCACTGTGGGCTGCCTTCGTACGCTATGCAAATGTGATACATAACTCAAGACAAAGTTAATACATTAAGAAGGGGCAGACCTGGAGACCAATCCTAGTGGGAAATTTCTGGGGTTCCCAGAAGATTTAACAAACTTGGCTCAGTACCCACCATCCTGGCCTCTCCACTAGTGTGAAGCAAACATTTTCAGGTTCTAAAAACCAGATGAAAACAAGAGTGGATGAATGCAGTCTGCTTTCCTGTGATATCAGGCTTGTGAAACCTGGACTAGATGAACGTAATTATTTCAGTTAAATCAATTTGCATTAAAATCAGTGGAGTGGAAGTTAATTATCCCTGCTTTAAGTTGTAATTATTTCACTTGATCAAGGGGTAAATACGAGAGTTTAGATCTAGCCCATCATAATCTTTTGCTAGATACGGTTAATTATTTAATGTTCCTTCCCCCAAATAAAGAAGTAGGCATTATTATACAGATTCTTGATGTATAATGTAGAGCAGGGGTCTCCAACCTTGCTTTGCTGGCTGAGGAATTCTGGGAGCTGAAGTCTACAAGTCTTAAAAGTTGCCAAGGTTGGAGACTCCTGATTTAGAGGCTACTTGTATTGCATTTTTAAGTAAAGCCAAATCCTATATATATAAATATATATAAATACGCTATTTTTCAAAAGCATTCCTATTCTCTCCATGTAACCTTTATGTAACCTAACCCAAATTATATTATCTATATGCAAGACAAAGAGTTTCTAAGGGGAAATTCAAATGTGAATCCAAAGCAGCCCATGGAAACTAGCGAGAATGTTCTGGCCATAGAATATAAGATTAGTACCAGGCCTGTAGAAGAAATTAGCATTGTGCAGCCTTTTTCCTCTCTGATGGCTCGCGTTGTGTCAGATGGCCACGGGAGCAGGGAATCCTGGGAGTTGAAGTTCCAACACATCTTCAGAGCGCCACATTGGGAAAGTCTGCAAGGTCAAGTAGTCTTCACCTTAATGACCACAGTTGAGCCCAGAATTGACATTCCTTGAGTTTTGGCCCATTTTACGATCTTCCTTGCCACGGTTGTTAAGTGAATCGGTGTTGCAGTTGTTAAATTAGTAACCAGGTTGTGTAAGTGAATTTGGCTTCCCCGTTGACTTTGCTTGTCAGAAGATAATCACGTGACACCCCCCCCCCCCCAGGACACTGCAACGGTCATAAATATGAACCAGTTGCCAAGCATCCGGATTTTGATCGTGACCATGGGGATGCTTCAATGGTCATAAGTGTGAAAAATGGTCATAAGTCACTTTTTTCAGTGCCGTTGCAACTTTGAGCGGTCACTAAGTGAACTGTTGCAAGTTGTGGACTACGTGTAGAGTCTTGGAAGAAAGCTGGTTCAAAGCGTTGATGAAACTTTCCATTTTGCAACTTGCACGTCAACAGTAATATGGGTCACTTTCCTTAATCCATATGAATGGTGATCCTACATAAATGGCCATTGGGATTTAGGAGTCATATATTGGAGTAAAAGCTGAGTGGTACGGTGGCCTCGAGGTGGAGCTCTCACCTCACAATCAGGAGGCTGTGAATTTGATCCTAGCTAGAGGAAGATACTTCTCTGTGAGAATATATCTGCTGAACAAAACTCCGTATTGGCAACAGGAAGGGCATCTGGCCAGTAAACACTCAGCTCCATTCAGTTGCCCAGACTCCACCCCACCCCACACGGGATTATGGGGTCATTAAAAGGAGATGATGATGATAATGATATTGTAATAAAAGCTGCTAAGAAGATGCAAAGTTTACATTATTTGCCTTTTAAAAAAAGAGGTGGGATATATTTAGCGTTTTACATGCCTAAACTATTTCATGTCTTTTTCAATCTATCACAGGTACCCCTATGAGAAACAATTTGGGATTTAAAATAATCTCTTGGCAACCTTCGGTGTACCCTTCCTTTCTTCACAATATATTGCTGAACAATGGAGAACTTATCATACAGCAACCTGGATTTTATTACATTTATGCACAGACTTATTTTCGTTTCCGAGAATCGGAAGGTGTTGAACCCAATGCAGATCCTGACTCGGAGAGCACTAGGAATCCAAAGCAGATGGTTCAGTACATTTCCAAATTTACAGAGTATTACCCAGAAGCCATCCTGCTAATGAAAAGTGCAAGAAGCAGCTGTTGGTCTAAAAAAGCAGAATATGGACTATATTCCATATACCAGGGCGGAGTGTTTCAGTTAAGAAGAAACGATAGGATTTTTGTCTCCATCAGCTACGTAGAACTGGTGGACATGGATAAAGAAGCCAGCTTCTTTGGAGCCTTCCTGGTCTCTTAAAACAAAGATGAGAGAATCATTGGACATCCATAAAAGAAGTTGTGGAAGACCTGAAAAATTCTGCCTTCTAAGTACAGTAAGAAGTAGTTGCACTATCCACGGAATTGGATGAAGTATTTCAGTTGCCCTGTTAAGCACCACTGAGACCAGTTCAAGGTCCCGTTATCCAAATTCCACAACAAATGTTTGGCAGGCTACAGATAACAGAAATGCTAACAAGCTGCTTTGGGTCCATGAACAATCTTCCAGGGATTTTGGGTTTGGTGTTTTTTTTGTTTGTTTGTTTGGAACGGGAAAGTTGCATTTTGATTTGTTTCAGCAAATTTCTGTTGATCAGATTATGCATGGAATCCATGCACCTAAGAAGACACAAGTGATTTCAACCTGTACCGTCTTGTGGGTAGTTGTCACCCTGGTGTGGGTTGCATTTGCTGAACCGACTCTGACAACAGAGGGTAAAGGATAAAGCAAAATAGATTCTCTAAGTTCTTTCCTTTTTTTTTTCACATCAGAATGATGTGACAGCTGAATCGTACATTCAGAATAGCCCCCATCCAGAAAAGTACCATCTCTGATCGCAAGAGAAGAAAAATCCCCTATTGGAAAGCCGCATCCTAAACTCGCTTCCATCGAGGGGAACATTCATATACCTGCACCCCCTTCAGGCAGCTTGAAATGGTAGAGTCCCAGAGTAGGCTGTACCATGCAATAACTCCAAACAAGCTGTTCCTTTTGTGAGAATGGAAAAAAAATGTGAATCCCATTTGGAAAGAACTGGTTTTGCTTCATGTTCCAATTGGGCCGAACGGATAAAAATGAAACCTAAGAGTCAGATTACTCTGAGGCTGGAAACAGGCTTCAGATTAGTTGAGTATCTCCTTTTAATGCAGGAACATTTTTTTTAATGAAAAGGTTTATTTTTAAGGTTTGTATTTTTTTTTAAAAAAAAGAAAGCACGCTAACAAAAATCAGGAGAATCAAAGCAATTATTTTTTTGCAAAGGTCCAGATGCAGTAAGATACGAACTGAAGTGAGGGTTGTAATTTTGATGAGCCAGAGTGAATCAATAAATGATGCCTTTTGTTCTTGTGAGAATTAATGTTATCACCTGTAGACCATTTCTGAAGACACTTTAAAAAAAAAAAAAGTAAGTAACTTGCTGTAAAAGCAGTGAAATCTTGCTGAGAGTTTACTGTTTTATTCCAGAAAGGTAAGTGACGGTTAAAGAAGCTCACACTTCATTTAGAACTGGAATCACATAACTGTTCAGTGCTGGATAAAAATCCATTTATTTCTGTAATGCCAAATAGTACCAGATTGGTATTTAGTAGCAGTCACCATGTAGCAATAGTGTTATTGAAATGCTATGAAAATCTTAACCTGCAGCATGTTGTTGTTGTTGTTTTTGCCTTGTGATTGACAAAAGAGTTGCCAATTGCTTCTTCAGCTTCTACAGCACACCCCTTTGATGTACACAGCTTAGCGAATACCATTTTTCATGGGTCTGTTGTGAAACTCCCTTTGCCGTTATTGATGTGGTTTTTCATGTGATCCATTAGCTCAACTCCTCTTAAGATCTCTCTTTCGCGTAGCCTAGAAGAAAAATCCCACCCTAACTACGATTTTGAACAATAGGATCATTGTAGCCTTGCTCAGTTGTCCACATGTGTTTAAAAGAGAGAGAAACGTAGACCAGTTGCTACTGCAGAAGGAAAATCCCACCATAACTACAATTTTGAACAATGTACCCAATTCTACCCTAATATTGTTGGCAGCATTTGTTTAACAGGGATGGATAGAAACACAGACCAACTGCATCTTCAGAAGAAATTCTTTCCGAAATGCTTTTAAGTAATGCAAAGAGATACTGAAATTACATACTGTGTCAAATGTTGGAGGTGTAAGTATGTAGCATTGATGTTAATGTGATATCCCATTTTAGAATCATCACCCTTTGTTCACACCAGCTTAAAAAGTACAATCCTTAATTCAGAGCGGAGCCAGTCCAGTTTGATGGTCTCCAATTTGGGATGACAAGTCCAAGGAGGTCTGACTAAGAGCTCCCTGGAGACTGGGTTGAAATATTGGGAGATTTTGCGTGGTTAGTAGCAAGTATGTTAAAACGGGTCTCCAACCTTGGTCCCTTTAAGACTTGTGGGAGTTGAAGTCCACAAGTCTTAAAGGGACCAAGGTTGGAGACCCCTGTATTAAAACATGGCCGCCCTCAAATCTCAACTGTCACACTTGTGGTATTTGAGAAGAAAGAATTGGAAAGGTCTGGAAATAAAGCCTCCACGACCCATTCCTGTGAATTTAGCAAATCCGAGGGACAAAAATCTGAATGACCATTAATGGGTAGCAAAACTCTGTTAGGACAGTTTAAATTTTGCAGCCCAAGAATGGTTGGTTATACTGTGAAGCAAACCACCGATTTAGCTAGATAGTTCTACCTTTGTTAAAGTTGGTTTATCAAATGGATACTGGGAATATGATAGCAAGCTCTTGAGCAGCCTTTGATTTTTTTTAAGCAGTAGTACAGCTGTAAAAAATACTGTCTCATGTGGTATGTTGTTTTATTATTATAAAAAAAATGGGCTTATTCTGACTGCCTCAAACAATCAGAAGAAACAGGTAACACTTGAGCAGCGAAAAAGCAGATGATGGCCAAAACTCTTTGGCTAGTCACTTTTAAGTTGAACTGTAACCAGGGCAATCCTTTACAGGCAGGCAAATCTAGATCACCAGTGGATGGAGTCAAAACCCGCCACATTATTGTATCTCCTTGCTGCCACCTTGTGGTTCTTTTTAGTTTTTGCAGCTGATCATATGTAATGATGGTTTATTAGAGATAAATCACATCCACACACACACACACACTTCAAAAGTTAAATACCATTTTAAAAAAGCTTAAGAAGCTTAAAAACAAATATGAACTCTTTTTGCAGACGATACCAAACGCTTACACAAAGTTGTATCTGTGATGCAGTTCTTCAGCAGGCTTGAAAATGCAACCAATGAGAAAGCGATTCAATTCTTGTATATTTTCTTTTTTAAGTGTGAAATTTCTTACTGATGTTTTGTACTTTAGTTTTTAATAAAAAGTTCCAAATTAATTGTGGGCTCTGTTTTGTTTTTTGTTACACCTCCTTTCATCTGAATAAAAGCCTTGGCAAGCTGTTTAGTAGCCTCCGGATGGGAATTCTTGGGAACTTTGCCAACAAGGCTGAGAGCCACGGTCTCCAGAAAGGATGCTATAGCATGGTGAAAAAACAGGAAGAATAACAGCAATGGATCAAATTACTGTTTTTGTGTCAGACAGACTCAAATTTTTTTTTTTAAAAGTTTTTTTAAAAAAAATGCATAGGGCTAAAATATCAGCAGGCCGTTTCAAAGGCCGCTTATTTTTTTCCATGTGTGTTTTTTCCTTTCCTATTTCTATTGCTAGGATTAAAGAAAATGCACAAAAAATCATTCAAAAGAAAGAGATGGGAAACAAAGTAATAAACGACCAACATAATAAACTTATTTGGTATATTAATGGAATGAATAGAAGGAGGAAAAACAGAAAAGAACAAGCGTATCATCACGCTTCAAGCTAAAACTTAATATAAAGCTTTAAAGCTACATATTTAAAATATGAATATTGCAGGTAATCCTTGATTTACAACAGTTCGCCTGGTGACTGAAGTTACAGTAGCGCTGAAAAAAGTCACTTATGACCATTTTTCACACTTATGACCGTTGCAACAAACCCATTTTTTTTAATTTACATTTATATCCCGGCTTTTTCCGAAGACTCAGGGCGGCTTACAGTGTATAAGGCAATAGTCTCATTCTATTTGTATATTTTACAAAGTCAACTTATTGCCCCCCCAACAATCTGGGTCCTCATTTTACCTACCTTATAAAGGATGGAAGGCTGAGTCAACCTCGGGCCGGGCTTGAACCTGCAGTAATTGCAGGCTGCTGTGTTCTAATAACAGGCTTCTTAACAGCCTGAGCTATTACGGCCCTTGTGATTGGTCATGTGATTTACATTAGGACGCTTGACAATGAGACATGATGGTTGCAGTGTCCCGGGGTCATGTGATCACCTTTTGCGACCTTCTGGCAAGCAAAGTCAATGAGGGAACGTGTGTGAGTGTGTGTGTGTGTGTGAGAGAGAGAGAGAGAGAGAGAGGAATGAATAGGAAAAACGGCTATTCTGAAATGGATAAATAGTTCTTAAATCCAGTCCTTGATGTCTTCTAAGTAATAGTCTCTTAGCTATTCCCCTAAGCCTCTTCATATTACATAGCGTGTATAACAGAAGGTCGGCCATTTTGCCTCCCAGCTTCAGTTCGTCGTAGCGTGTCCTCCATCTGCAGCCAATGTTTTTGAAGTGCCATCATGTTATACAGGATGTCTTCACAACACAGACCAGCTGTTGAGAAATGCCTCAGGAATTAACAGAAAGCAATTTCAAGAGCTGTCAACTGTTTATCTTGCTTCGCTAAGAAGTTTGCAGTAAAATGAGGTCTTCCTTCGATTTGTATTCTTTTCTCAGCTCACAGTTTTGTTTTCATCACTCCATGCTGTGCAATACATTAAACAGGGTTGTGGTATAGTGGAATGGAGTGGAACATCTTGGATTTTTTCAGGGTTCATTGAGAGAATTACATCCCCAATGATCCTTGATGCTCTGTATGCAGTATGTGCAATAACACAATAACAGGTGGAAAGGACCTTGGAGGTCCTCTAGTCCAACTCCCTATTCAAACAGGAGACCCTATACAACTTCAGAAAAATGGTTGTCCAATCTCTTAAAAACTTCCAGTGTTAGAGCACCCACAATTTCTGGAAGCAAGTCATTCCATTGATTAATTGTTCTAAGGGTCAGGAAATTTCTCCTTAGTTCTAGGTTGGTTCTCTTCATGGTTAGTTTCCATCCATTGCTTCCTGCCCTGCCTTTAAGTGTTTTGGAGAATAGGTTGACCCCCTCATCTTTGTAGCAACCCTTCAAATGTTAGAACAGTGCTATCATGTCACCCCATAATCCTTTTCATTAAACTAAAGTAAAGGTAAAGGTTCCCCTCGCACATACGTACTAGTCGTTGCTGACTCTAGGGGGTGGTGCTCATCTCCGTTTCAAAGCCAAAGAGCCAACGCTGTCCAAAGACATCTCCGTGGTCATGTGGCCGGCATGACTCAATGCCAAAGGCGCACGGAACGCTGTTACCTTCCCACCAAAGGTCGTCCCTATTTTTTCTACTTGCATTTTACGTGCTTTCGAAACTGCTAGGTGGGCAGAAGCTGGACTAGTAACGGGAGCTCACCCCGTTACATGGCAGCACTAGGGATTCAAACCGCCAAACTGCTGACCTTTCGATCGACAAGCTCAGCTGTCTTACCATTCTCCATTTGTTTCAAGCTCTAGTTCCCTAATCCTCTTTGTTGCTCTTCTCTGCACTCTTTCTAGAGTCTCAACATCTTTATATCATGGTGAACAAAACTGGATGCAAATTTAAATAGATTTTAAAAAAAAAAATTCTGAAACTGCCATCACCAGTTTGGTAATTTATTTCATTTCCCAATGTGTGGTTCTGAACTTTTTTTTAAAAAAAGAAGTAATGTTAATATTGCACGACCATTATAAAAGAACTAGTATTCATTTCTCATCATGGATATGGGAAAAGGAATTGGCTATTATCTGCCACTCCATCAACCCAGCATTTGTCTAGTGGACATTACAAGATCATTTTGCTTCAGCCTCAAAATCATCACAGGTCTGAGAATGGAGTGGAACATCAGAGAATGCTCTTAACAGTGGATTAGACAGCTGTGATGCACATAATCCTTATGAAAATTCCATCAATGAATAGAGTCCAGGCAGAAAGTAAGAACTAAGCAACAAATTTCTTCCCTTAGCCAGCTGATGTACTTCTGTTTGCTTGAGTATAAGCTTGGTTGCCCTTGGCCATTGTATTTAGATTTTAGCGAGCCCAAAAGCTGGGAGGAACCTTTCCATCTGCCATGTTAATTTTTCCCCTCTAGTGGATTTAAAAAAAAAGTAATGTGATTAACATTGATGCCACCATACACAGGACCCAAAAAGTCCATAGTGCTCTTCCACTTGTTTCTGTTTCATTTATCTCCCGTAGGGTAACCTGTATGGAGCCTCCATATTTTTGTGTGTGAACCTCAACTCTTGTCACAAAAGTCACAGGAGCCATTCAGACAACACATAATAGGGATTAAAGGTAAAGGTAAAGGTTCCCCCCGCACATACATGCTAGTCATTGCTGACTCTAGGGGGCGGTGCTCATCTCTGTTTTAGTTTAGTCCTAAATAGGGATATGGTGGCTCAGTGGCTAAGACACTGAGCTTGTCGATTGAAAGGTCAGCAGTTCGAATCCCTAGTGCTGCGTAACGGGGTGAGTTTCCGTTACTTGTCCCAGCTTTTGCCAACCTAGCAGTTCAAAACCACATAAAAAATGCAAGTAGAAAAAATAGGGACCATCTTTGGTGGGAAGGTAACAGCATTCCGTGCACCTTTGGCTTTTAGCCACATGACCATGGAGATGTCTTCAGACAGTGCTGGCTCTTCAGCTTTGAAAGGGAGATGAGCACTGCCCCCTAGAGTCGGGAACAACTAGCACATATGCGCGAGGGGAACCGTTACCTTTTACCTTTACAGTTAGTCCTAAATAAGTGTGACACTTTGGGGACTAAAACCAACCTCTTTAGAGCTTGGAGTAGTTGATCCATTTTTCTTGTTCCCATTACTTGCTTTCCCTCCACAAGTCCAATATGTGTGAGCTTGTCAAAAGTTTTTTATAGCTTATATTTAATATTCATACAATTTGTTTGCCTCAAGTAACTAGGAGACCTAAAAAGAGCTGAAATATGGAGTTGGTCCATATTCCAACTTGCTAGGTGGAAACAACCAACCAAGTAATACAAGCATGTGTCTTAAATTCTTATACTTCTGACAGGATATTAGAGGGAGATGATAAAACTTGGTGCCCTTTGGACCTTATATTGGTCCTTATATTGGACAAATTTCAAATGTCCTAGTCAAATTGATGGACTGTTGAGACAAAGACAATTCAGTCCACATTCACAATCTGCAGTCTCAATGCCAGTATTTCACCAGCACCTTCTCCATCTCTAGTGTTACAGAAATTTGGGAATGCAAAATCCCAAATCCTTCCTCCACAGAGAATGTGTAGGTTACACAACACTACACTTCAGGCCTGCCTAAAAAAAAACAACCAGAAGGGTTGCTGAATCAACATTGTCCATTGTCTTAATAATGGGAGAGGACAGGACTAAGGTGTCTCACTTGGAGCTGTCCATGGTCCTGCTGCCTTTTTCTCATGAACTAGATTTGATTTCCTTTATAGTGCAGTACAGTGTCTTAATTCAGCACTATTAACTTCTGCACAGTTCAAATCACTATTGAATGGGTGCCTGCCAGCTTCTAAAATCTGCTGCTGATGAGAGACTCCGATGTAGATATTATCCCAGCAAGTAAGAGGTATGTAGTGAAATTGTAATGGTGAATGGGTAAAAAAGCAAGCTATTATTTGTTAAGTCTTGGAGTATAATTTTAACCCTGAGAGATCTTGGCTGCAATTACCACACCGTTCCATTCAACTGGAGGATGAGCCATGGTGGCCCAGTGGTTATACTGTAGGCTACTTCTTTTGACTGCTGGATGCCTGCAATTTGGCAGTTCAAATCTCACCAGGCTCAAGGTTGACTCAGCCTTCCTGTCAGTCCTAGAAACCATCTTTTTCTTTGGATCTTCCAGGCTGCCCCATTTAGTGCTGTGGGAAACGGGGAGGGGGGGTTGCATGGAGTGGTGGAGATATCTAGCCATAATAACATTCCTTTCTCTGAGAGTCAAGGACTTTTGGGCCTGCACCTGGAGTAGCGCGACTGGAAGGCATGTGCAGTTGGGACAGTGCCTTGACTGGACCATGTGATGGACATGTGGGTGTGGGGGAAGGGACTTGGACTTTCTTTTGGGTGGGGAAAGCCTGGAAGCTTTCAGATTCAGGTTTTCCCAGATGTGCCAATATGACATCTCTAATAAAATGGAACTTTGAAGAACTTCTAGCTTCAGAGTCTTCTTTTGTTGGGGGTGTTACTTGGCACCCTGACACTTCCATCCTTCCGAGGTTGATAAAATGAGGACTCAGATTGTTGGGGGGCCATATGCTGACTCTGTAAACTGCTTAGAGAGGTCTGTAAAGGTCTGTAAAGCAGTATATAAGTCTAAGTGCTATTGCTATCAAAGCTTTAAACACAGAGAGTGTGACTCTGCTAGCACATTTCCTCCCCCCCCCAAGAAGAAATTAAGTGAAGTGAAACCAGGGTGCTGATTGGAAGCTCTGATGATGAAGGCAAAGCTCAGATAATTGGACACATATGGCAAAAACAAAGTCATTGGGAAAGATCCTAAAGTTTGGGGAAATTGAAGGCAATTGAAGAGAACAACAGAAGATAAAATGTTAGCAATGGCAGAAATATGAGGTTACAAGAGCAGTTTCTCACAATCAGTTCTGTTTGGAATTGTGGCCAACTGACAAAGATGGAATCACTGAACAACAAAACACACACACATTTACTGTGCTGAAAGTTCTGAAAGAACATTGGTAGCAGAGAGAGCTCTCTACCTGAAACGGTGCTATGCCAGAGGAACAGCCATAGATTAAACCATTAGAGATGTACCATTCCTTGGTACGAAAAGCAAGTTTTAATAAATCATGGTTTGCAATTGAAAACCGAATCCGCTGAAACCAACCCAAACCGAGACAGATCAGGACTTAATGCATAAGAGCACAGGCGTGCCTACCGTTCCTGTCCTATTGTTTCCTTTCATTATATCCAATTAATATAGTTATTACATACTTATGCTTATGCTTATATATATGCTTATATATTGTATAGTTATTTCATGCTTATACTTATATATACTGTTGTGACAAAATAAATAAATAAAATAAAATTAATGCCCGATGGAACTCAGCCAGCGGCAAAGCTCACCTAATACCCTTAACCAAGTGGCTAAGGCTTTGCAGCTGCGTTTTCGCCCTGCGCTTGAACTTGGTTTGGCTTAACCATGGCTCTGTGGTTTTAGCCTTTTTCTCCGAACCTGACCCGCTCAGTTCATTCATGGATCGGTAGATTACAAGGACCGGGGAAACGCGTTCAAGGGGTGTGTGTGTGTGTCATGCGAATCAGGTCGATCAGGTCGGTGAGAGCGGAAACACCATGTCTCGGGAAGCGTCCCCCACTCGATCCCTCCGCTCCTTGGTTTTCTAAACACGCTGCCGCTTATTTATCCGGCTGCTCCTGGGATCTCTCGCCATCCTCTCGCCTCCCCGATCCCCTTGGATCGTCCTCAGAGAAGGACATTAGGGGCTCACTTTCTCCCCCCACCCTCCCTCCGCCGCCCGGAGCGCTCCCCGTGGGATTCGGCCACTTTGCTGAGGACCGTTGTGTCCGTCGGGGAAGGAGAGGGGAGCCGAGGCGCCGCGGGTGCAGAGGCTCCCGAAGGTCGATTCCTTCCTGGGGACGGTCGATGCCGCGCTCAGATGGGTTGTTGGGTGCAATGCATGCGTGGACATCGTAGGCAGGATGATGATCGTGGTAATAGCAATAGGCTGCTTCTGTGGCTTCGGTTCGTCAAGGCTAAACGAGGAGTCGTTCCTTCCCCAACCCTTCCGAGGTTTGGAGCCGCGCACTCTGCCCTGCTCAGCGCCGCTGGTTGCAACCGGGTATCAGGGGAGTCTTTGAAAGCTGGGGACGGGGGAGGGGGGGACCGGCTCCCTCTCCGGGGTGGGTGGGGGGCGCGTAGCCGGCTGGGCGTGCCGACACTGCCTCTTCGCTTCTCAGCCTGTTCCTGCTGTTCCTACGCGCCACGCGGGACAGAAGAAGAAAAGTTGGCCGTGGGAGCGGGCCAGGTAAGCCGGCGGTGGGTGGGGGTGGGGGGGCTGCTCCAGGAGACTTTCTTATTTAGGGAACTCTCTCTCCCCCCGCATAATGGACCCCTTTGAAAGGCAGGGGATGCCCTCTTGATCTTTTAGATGCCTCCTGCAGACCACCTACCTGAAATTCAGGGGCGGGGGAGGGAGGATCCTCATGCCTAATAACAATATATGAATACTATTAATAATACTGCCAATAACAATACTGCCAATAATAATAATAATCATAGATGGGAGGTTGGCACTTCCCCCCACACCCCCGTGCCCTGGAATTCTATTGCCATTGGAAGAGTTCTTCTACCGAAAGATAGTGTTTTAGTTTACTTTAACCCTGCTCTGCTCGCTTGAGCGGTGAGCAGTTGTTGTTATTTTAAAAAGAGAGAGAATAGTTCATCAAATGGGATTTGATCAAAACGCTCAGCAATAAAAAAGGAAATAAAACGATGAGGTGGGGACACATTCAAGCAGAATCCAGTGGAGTAAACCAGCATCTTGTCATTACACCAGACTGAGATATATTTTTTTATCTTGATTGGTGATGCGCATCTGACTAGGGTAGCATGGATAGATGGATGGATGGATGGATGGAAAGAAGGAAGGAAGGATGGATGGATGGATGGATGGAAGGACAGACAGACAAACAAAGTGTAAGATATCCCCCTCCCCTTTTAGCACTTTTGGAAAGTGCAAGCTCCACAGTTACTTTATAGTTTATTATATTTCATCAGTTATGCTATGTTTTATTAATTTTCCTCAGTTGTTTGAAAAAGACCATTTATTTGGACTGAAAGCACGATAAACTAAATATCTAGTTATTTACTTTTTACTCATTACTCTTGCTGAACAACAAACCATTTCTTCACAGAAATTTATCTTGTAAAAATGCTGGTTAGGCTAGGTTAAGAGAATAAAGCTGAATTCACACAACTAAGCCAACGAAAGACCAAATAATTTGGTCGTGTTAAATTTGTCCCTTGATATTCTTGAGTTATTTTATTGTAGACTTGTTTAGAGTTTAATGCTTAATGTAATAGATTAGAAAATGGGTGTCTTGTGTGAATGCAGCTTACAAGTCCTGAAATATACTGACTGAGTTTGGTAGGTCAACTAGTTCTTGAATTCTGATTTCACTGCATAATAATTGATTCTTCCCTGAACTGATGCCTTCCAGATGTCTTGGCACTATCAAATTCACAGGTTGAGCTTCTCATTATACCACAGTGACCTTTGATAATCCAGGTAAATAATGCAAAAGAATGCCTGTCGGTGGAAAAGGTTTCACAAACACTTTGGTGTCAGAAGTGGAAGTGGTATTGACACAAAGGCTCATATTGGTTAAAGGGGTGGAAGCAGAAGCTCAGCCTTGGTTTCTTTCAGAGTGTTGCTTCTTTGTTCTGGTTCCTCCATGCATGTTTTTGAGTCAGTGACTGCAGCCTCCATCCAAAAATGGATGTGAGCAGCAAGTCCCTCTGGAGAGAAGAACCACAGTTTTTCAAGGTAGACATTCCCATTTTCAGCAGCCTCCTTCTAAGCAAGAGAACTCCCAATGATGAAATAGACATGTGATCCAGCTCATGATTAATGCAGAAGCAAAACAATGAATATAGTAGAGGAGTTACTTGGTTAGAGGAAGCTGAATCTCACAAAGGGTCTGGAAAGTTTTCATGTTAGATTGAATTTCCCCTTTCTCCCCTCACCCTCCAATCCACATCTTGCTTACCTGGTTTGTTTGTTTTCATTTAGCATCTCTCAACGGTCTATTTCTTGCCGTCATCAGAGCCCATTGCCTCGTTCTTCTCAGGTATGAGGAAACTGCTGATGTAGTCCCTTCAGATCAACAAACACTGACCGAATGCCTAACGAGAGCGACTTGCAGCTCATAATGGATTATGACAACAACACACAGACTGAAGCTTCCTACCTGTTCCCTGCACCTCTCCTCACAGGTGTCACTGTCACTTGTTTGCTGTTCTTCACGATTGGGATTCTTGGAAACATGATGACGATGCTGGTGGTCTTTAAGTTCCGGGATATGAGGACAACCACCAACTTGTACCTCTCCAGTATGGCTTTCTCGGATTTCTTCATCTTCCTTTGCATGCCCCTAGACCTCTTCCGCCTCTGGCAGTATCGGCCCTGGAATTTTGGGGATCTTCTCTGCAAGCTCTTCCAATTTGTCAGTGAGTGTTGCACATACTCAACCATACTCAACATCACAGCCCTGAGCGCCGAGAGATATTTTGCAGTCTGCTTTCCACTCAGGGCCAAGGCGATGATCACCAAGACCAAAGTCAAACTCCTTATCCTTGTGCTCTGGGTAATATCTTTTGTCAGTGCTGGGCCCATCTTTGTTCTGGTTGGAGTTGAGCATGAGAATGGGACAAATCCTTTGGATACGAATGAATGTCGAATCACAGAGTATGCCATTCATTCAGGGTTGCTGACCATTATGGTGTGGACCTCCAGTGTCTTCTTTTTCCTGCCCGTGTTTTGCTTGACCGTTCTCTACAGCCTCATTGTGAGAAAGCTTTGGAAGCGAAAGAAGAAAAACATTGGGCCAAAGACCTCCATCAGGGACAAGTACAATAGACAAACAATAAAAATGCTAGGTAAGGTACCTGATCTATTTTTTCCCCCAAGACAAGCCTACTTATTCTGTAAATCCAAAATGTGTGAGATCCATAATATTGTTTATTGAACCAATTAAAAGTTGTGTTGAAACATGCAATGTTTTAAGTAACAAAGAACATGTCCTTCAGGTTAGATTTCAGAAGAGACTAGACAGCCATTTAGAATTGGAAGTGACCTTGGAGGTCTTCTAGTCCAAACCATATACCACTTCAGAATGGTTGTCCAATCTCTTCTTAAATACTTTCAGCGTTGAAGCATTCACAACTTCTGCAGGCAATTTGTTCCACTTATTAATTGTTCTAACTGTCAGGAAATTTCTCCTTAGTTCTAGGTTGCTTCTCTCCTTGATTAGTTTCCACCATTGCTTCTTGTTCTACCCCCAGGTGCTTTGGAGAATAGTTTGACTCTCTCTTCTTTGTGGCAACCCCTGAGATACTGGAACACTGCTATCATGTCACCCCTAGTCCTTCTTTTCATTAAACTAGACATACCCAATTCCAGCAACCATTCTATTTGTCTGAAATGGTATAGGTTCTCCTGCTTGAGCAGAGTATTGCACGAGACCTCCAAGGTCCCTTTCAGCTCTGTTCTGATTGATTGATTAAGAATGCTATGCAACTTAAAACAGATTGTGTAGTCTTACATTCTTTAGCAGGGTGCATTATATGCTAGTTATAATAGCTATGCATGTCTCACTGGTATATAATGAAAAGTTTGATTCATCCTCAATGATTCTCCAGATTGTCATTTGACCAAGAGGTCCTGATCTAGAACATACCCATTTGGATATGTGGACAGGAGGACTGATCAGAAAGTTCCATTAAGCTTTAGCTTCCATGCCTCCAAGTGTAGTAGAGTTGTTGAGATGGATTTGAAGTGAGGACACCCAGCTTCGACTCCATCCTCAGCCAGGGAAGTTCACTGGATGACTGTGAACCAGCCATTTACCTTCTGACCATCCTAGCTCACAAGGTTGTTGCTGTGGTTGATGCACAAAATTTTGAGCTACTGGAGGAAAAGCATGATATTCATATAATAAACAGCTGGACGCCCATGCTTCACTATGAAACTATGAGATAAATTGACACTGAAAGCCTGAAACTTAATGTAGAATGTGTAACTCCGTAGCATCAGACCATGTTAATATAAGGCAACTGGCAGTTGGAACAGAGGGGGAGGGGGAGTAGAATGCCCCAGCCCACAGGCTGGATAAATCATGCACTGGCATGCCCATGCCTGGTTCAGCAAAGGGGTAGCATCAGAGCGTGTTAATATAAGGCAACTGGCAGTTGGAACAGAGTTCTTTTCAGGTGGGGAGGGGGAGTAGAACGTCTAATTCCTTAGCATCAGAGCGTGTGAATATAATACTGTATGTGAAATACTAATGATCTGATGGTCATTTTGAAAAATCCTTTCTTAGCGAGCACCTAGAAGCCAAAAGGAACATATCTGCAAAATTTCAAGTTTGTAGGCTTTACCATTCTGGAGATTTTGTGATGAGTGAGTGGTATTTGCTTTTATATATAGCTAAATAACTTTAAAAAGTGTACTGTTTTTAAACGGTAATTTATGTTCATAAAACATAAATAAGAACATGAGGACATGATTTAAAGACCTAGAAGAATGAAATAATGATTGTCTCTGGGCTCCTGCAGGGTGTCCTTTTTCACTATCCTCGGTCAACAGGTCAAGTCAGGTTAAATATCTGTTTGGTTCCTCATGCAGATGGTGAGATGGTTAAGGCTCTGATGATCACATCTCTTCCTGCTATGACTTTCCAACAACTTTGAAATTACTAGGAAAGGCTTGCAGATTTGGAAAAGTCATAAAACACAGTCATATTACTTAAAAGTTCAGTTTGCAGAACATTTGGTTAACTGACTTTCTAGCATTCTGCAATATATGGAGTCATAACTTCACCAAATTGTGACTGAGCCGTAGCCTAACCCAGCTTAAAGCTATCAAGTTTAACATCTTAGGTATGAATATCCATTGGATCTTTAATGAGCAGATTGAATATTGTGTTGGATAGATTTTTAAGGCAATCTTGTATATAGCATTGCTGATCAGATACGACGCTCAGAATCTACAGATTTATTTTCCCTTAGAGAAACTGATATAAGACAGTTTGGTAGATCTGGCTGGTTCAGAATCCTGCACTTTGAAGCCCGAGTGAAGAAATCCATCAGCTCACAAGGTTGTTGCTGTGGTTGATGCACAAAATTTTGAGCTACTGGAGGAAAAGCATGATATTCATATAATAAACAGCTGGACGCCCATGCTTCACTATGAAACTATGAGATAAATTGACACTGAAAGCCTGAAACTTAATGTAGAATGTGTAACTCCGTAGCATCAGACCATGTTAATATAAGGCAACTGGCAGTTGGAACAGAGGGGGAGGGGGAGTAGAATGCCCCAGCCCACAGGCTGGATAAATCATGCACTGGCATGCCCATGCCTGGTTCAGCAAAGGGCGTGTTAATATAAGAGCGTGTTAATATAAGGCAACTGGCAGTTGGAACAGAGTTCTTTTCAGGTGGGGAGGGGGAGTAGAACGTCTAATTCCTTAGCATCAGAGCGTGTGAATATAATACTGTATATGAAATACTAATGATCTGATGGTCATTCCGAAAAATCCTTTCTTAGCGAGCACCTAGAAGCCAAAAGGAACATATTTGCCAAATTTCAAGTTTGTAGGCTTTACCGTTCTGGAGATTTTGTGATGAGTGAGTGATATTTGGCTTTTATATATAGCTAAATAACTTTAAAAAGTGTTTTTTGTTTACTGTCTTTAAACGGTAATTTATGTTCATAAAACATAAATAAGAACATGAGGACATGATTTAAAGACCTAGAAGAATGAAATAATGATTCTCTGTGGGCTCCTGCAGGGTGTCCTTTTTCACTATCCTCGGTCAACAGGTCAAGTCAGGTTAAATATCTGTTTGGTTCCTCATGCAGATGGTGAGATGGTTAAGGCTTTGATGATCACATCTCTTCCTGCTATGACTTTCCAACATCTTTGAAATTACTAGGAAAGGCTTGCAGAGTTGGAAAAGTCATAAAACACAGTCATATTACTTAAAAGTTCAGTTTGCAGAACATTTAACTTGGTTAACTGACTTTCTAGCATTCTGCAATATATGGAGAACCAAATTGTGACTGAGCCGTAGCCTAACCCAGCTTAAAGCTATCAAGTTTAACATCTTAGGTATGAATATCCATTGGATCTTTAATGAACAGATTGAATATTGTGTTGGATAGATTTTTAAGGCAATCTTGTATATAGCATTGCTGATCAGATACGACGGTCAGAATCTACAGATTTATTTTCCCTTAGAGAAACTGATATAAGACAGTTTGGTAGATCTGGCTGGTTCAGAATCCTGCACTTTGAAGCCCGAGTGAAGAAATCCATCAGGTCTGAAGGGTGCAGTTTTCTGCTTGGGAATATGTGACGAAGAGTAATTGTGATAACTTGCCTCCAGATGCACCTTGCACTGGATTACATGCAATAGGAGATTCATGTTTATTAAACAATACAAAGAGTTAAACGTATAACGCTGCGAGAAATAACAATGATCATTTTTCACATAGTTAATGGCTTTTTCCTTTAGTCACATTAAAAATATTTACATTTTAGCAGCAACTTTTGCAAAGACTTGTGGGGTGCAAAATTTTGCACTTCTGCATCTTACCATTGGCAGAAAATGAACGCATCATAAATGATAATAGAGCTGGAAGGTTAACACTATTGCCATAATCCTGTACACTAAGAATAAGCTTTATAGAATGCAGGGAGAGTTACTTGTATAGTTGCAATCATGAACACACTCATTCAGGGATGAACTCCTTTGGTCTCAAGGGGAGCATCTACATAGTGGTGTCCAAAGGTCAATCCATGACTGTATGGTCAAAGCCTCACCCTTTGTCATGTGCAACGCATGTAAAAGGGAGGCAGTGCTTTGATTGCATGACCATCACATAGACTTCTTGGACCTCCTCCCCCAACAGATGCCCCTGTGGATTGGGAAGGCAGTAGTTCAGTAGGTAAGATTTGATGATTGTTGACAAGGGTTTTTGTCAGGAAGACCAAAAGAGAAGTTGACCAAGCACCAGTAACACTCTTTATTAGGACTTACCTTGTGATAAGGGCAGTGAAGCATACTTTGCCTGCATTGTGTTTGCTGATAGCAACCCAGAAACCCTGTTTCAGAACTGGGGGAGCTTAGAAGCAGCCCCTGTAAACTACTGAAGATTTGATAGTCACCATCATTTTAATTTTCTAGATTTAGGACTTGGCCCTGCCCCAACGCACTGAAGTAGAGTGAGGTCAAAGATATGAATGAAATAGGTTGCATCAGTGTAGTGTGGTGGCAGCACCAATTTTTGGTTTTATTGGGTGTTTTTGGTTTGTTTGTTTTTATAGTTTTATATACTGTATTTTTCGGAGTATAAGACACACTTTTTCCCTCCCTAAAAGAGGGTGAAAATGTGGGTGTGTCTTATACACCGAATGTAGCCCCACCCACCCACCGGCTCCACCCTTTTGGAGCTGAATTATGGGTATGGGCACGTGCGACCCCCCCGCGCGACCCCCCGTGCGACCCCCCTGTGCTCCTCCTGCTTTTGGCATGCGATGGCAAAAAGGTTAGCTATCACTGATCTAGAGGATGGGTCTCCAACCTTGTCAACTTTAAGACTTGTGGACTTCAACTCCCAGAACTCCCAGGACTGGGAGTTGAAGTCCACAAGTCTTAAAGTTGACAAGGTTGGAGACCCCTGATCTAGAGAATGGGTTTAAATCTGGGTCTTCCTAATGGAACCACTACACTAACTTTAGTCCTGTAACCAATGAATCGTATGGGTCCATGGCAACTCTTAACAGGTTGATTATCACCTTATTCTTTGTCCTGATTTATAACCCGCCCTTTTTATTTTCAGCAACTGAAAACACAGTTGTACCCCAAAGGAGAACATCTCCTTTTCTCAGTTGGAATTGGTATGAGAACATCGATCTATCAAGCCCATTAGCGTTGACATAGAAACTTCTACCACAGACAAGATACACATTTGAAAACTTCCATGGTCTTCCTAAGAAATAAGTTCATTTGTGTTTACCGTATATACTCGAATATAAGCCGATCCGAGTATAAGCCGAGGTCCCCAATTTTACCCCAAAAAACTGGGGTAAACTGGGGACTCGAGTATAAGCCGAGGGTGGGAAATGAGGCAGCTACCGGTCGGGGAAACCCTCCCTCCCTCAGCCGAGAAGGCTGGCGGCCCCCGCCCGCCTCTCACTGCACCGGCAGGGCTTCCCCGCGCTAATGCAAAAGCCCGCCAAGTTTGCGCCATCCGGTATAATGTGAAAAAAAGAAGAAGAAAAAAACCTCGAGTATAAGCCGTATATACTCGAGTATAAGCCGAGGGGACGTTTTTCAGCACAAAAAACGTGCTGAAAAACTCGGCTTATACTCGAGTATATACGGTACCTCTATTCTGTGGCGGGACCCCATAGGAAATGATTTACTCGGAAGGATATAAGAGCAACCTCCTAGTCCAGACCTAAGTCTATATCCGGCCTTCCACAGGAACCAGACTTCTGCGAGAGAAGCCTGTGTAATAAGAGGTGGTGTTGAACAACATCTTGCCTGTAACTCATAAAGTAATATGTTGATGCTTTAGCTTGTAGCTATCTTTCACCTTACTTTCTTCCAGTAAGTGGCAACCACGAGTGATCTCACTTACGATGAATTACACAAGGTGACTTGGTGGATAATAATACCTTTTGCTTGTCAAGATCCTTGACTTCCAGCGTTATGTGTCTCAGCCCTTGAAGATAACTTAAGTTTCCCTTTCTCATTTTGTCCATTCTGTGCCTAGGTTTATGCACTTCCACATTATTTTGTCTTTGCTAGATGTCCTTTCTAAATCAGATTCTAAAATAGTTCCAAATCCAACTGGAATCAACGAAGTAAGTTAGTGTGTGTCAGTTCATAAACAAGACTTAGTTGCAACTGAGTTTTTTTTTTTTTTTAAAAAGTAAGGTTGTATACCATGTTCCCCAGTTTATATACCAGGACTAAGTGAGTTTCTCCTTTCTATTGTAGTTCTTTGGATACCTGGGGATGTTGTTGTAAAGCCATGATGGCGAACAAGTGGCACATGGAGCCATATCTGTGAGTGTTGCCCTAGCTCAGCACCAGTATGCATGTGCACACCAGTCAGCTGATTTTCAGGCCTTCTGGACCACTGGAAGTTGGGAAACAAGCCATTTCTAGCCTCTGCAGGGCCTCTGGTGGGATGGGGAAGGCCATTTTTGCTCTCCCCAGGCTCCAAGTAAGCCTCTGGAGCCTGGGGAGGGTGAAAAACGGGCTCACTGTGCCATTGCCTAGCAAAAGCAGGAGGAGTACGGGGGGGGGGGTTGCCTACGCATGGGGGGGAGGGCGGATTGAATTATGTGTGTGGACACATGTCCATGAGACCTCCCTGTGCTCCCCCCCGCTTTTGGCATGCAACGACAAAAAGGTTAGCTATCACTGTTGTAAAGAATGAAGTATTTGGCTGTCCGTAGTTGCTTGGTACATGAGATGATGGTAGAGGAAAGATTAGATCATAGGACTTTGTCCTGCAAATGTCCTACCTACCAAGGTGGTATCTGATCTTTTGGGGCCTTGAGTAGAAATACTGCTAGGGAATGACATGAAAAATTGATTTTGATAACACAGCAGCAACAAGAGTCCAGGTTTCTTCTTCTTATTCATTGGTATTGTGGTAGACTGCGCTTTTATAATCTCACTTTTCAAAATTTCCCAAGCTTCTTGAGTTGTTTTCCCCTTGAGGATTCTCATCCATGGAATCCTTCTCAAGCTCTCTCTAAGTTTATTGAAATTAGCTCTCTTAAAGTCCAAGACTCTAGTTTCACTTTGTTCTACTACTTGTATTTGCTTAATGTCAAATTCCAATATTGCATGATCACTTGCCCCCAAGGTTCCTGTAGCTTCAATACCTTCTATCATTTCATCTCTCATTTCAAATTGGTGAACCTGTAAACTACACCATGCTTCTTTTTGTGCCCTTTTGTTTCATCTGTTCAAAGAGATTTTATGTGCTTTGTTTAATATGTTGGAGAAACAATGTAAGTAAAAGATGATAAAGTAGGCTACCACCAACTTTTGTAAAAGGCCGATCAGAATTTGAGGGATTATCAGCTGCCTAAGACCGGAAACTTTTTCCATAAAGCCAAATAAATAGTTGGTTCTGTACAAGGCTTATGAATGAGAGATGAAGTTTGCAGCCAACATTGGTTTCTCTTTGCATCTTTTTCCAGTGGCCTCTTGTTCTGGCTGGTTCTAGTCACTGTTCTCCAGATGTGCTGTTTGATGAACAACAAGGAACAGCTGGAAGAGAAAAGTAACTTAAAACTAAGGAGAAATTTCCTGACAGTGAGAACAATTAATGAGTGGAACAATTTGCCTCCAGAAGTTGTCAATGCTCCAACACTGGAAGTTTTTAAGAAGATGTTGGATAACCATTTGTCTGAAGTAGTGTAGGGTTTCCTGCCTAAACAGGGGGTTGGACTAGAAGACCTCCAAGGTCCCTTCCAACTCTAATTATTATTCTAAGACATTTGTTGCAGGAAGAATAGTTGAAGCATTCCTTTTCTCCTTCTTCTTCTTCCAAGATAGGTAGCCCAGATTCCCATCTCAAAACCCAACTTGGCTTTTCTTTTCTCTGTGCTGTGACACTTGGGTTAAAAAGAGAAAGCTTAGCAAATATTATAATTCACTTTCATATGCACTTGCCCTTTCCCTTTCGACCAGCTGCTGTGGCCTAGAGGTGGAGCTCTTGCCTCACAATCAGGAGGTTGTGAGTTTAATCCTAGGTAGAGGAAGATGTAGGGTCTCCTGGTTGGACTAGATGACCTGCAAGGTCCCTTTTCAACTCTGTTAATCTCTCTTTCTCTCTTACTTTTTTTAACTAGCGGTGGTGGTTTTGGCTTTTGTCCTCTGCTGGCTGCCCTTCTACCTAGGACGTTATCTCTTTTCCAAATCCTTCGAGGTTGGATCCTTAGAT
Source organism: Ahaetulla prasina (assembly GCF_028640845.1). Lineage (NCBI taxonomy): Eukaryota > Metazoa > Chordata > Lepidosauria > Squamata > Colubridae > Ahaetulla > Ahaetulla prasina. The sequence goes on along the minus strand of NC_080544.1, from coordinate 95,305,203 downwards.
ATCGCCGTTATCAGCCAGTACTGCAACATAGTCTCCTTCATTCTCTTCTACCTAAATGCTGCCATCAACCCAATCCTGTACAACATCATGTCAAAGAAATACCGAGAAGCAGCTTACAGGCTCTTCGGAATGAAGCCGCTGAGGAAGAAAAAGTTTCTGGCGATGACGGAGAGAAGATGCCACACATGGACAGAGTCCAGTATTAGAGCGACGTGACAGCAGAGGTTGGATCGAGGTGTCACTTGAAGCCAATAGAGAAGAGGAAAGGTGTTTAAGACTGGCTAAAAGATGGAGCGTTTTTGTTTCTTTTCATGATTGGGAGGGGTTGCCGTTTGAAAACTCAGGTATGGAAACCGAAAAGGGGGTTAAAAAAAAAATGCAGAGCTGTGAGGAATATTATGACAGATGTTTCTGTGTAAATATATTCATCAGCAGTGGGTGAAACAGCGATACTTTTGAATCATTTCCAGTGCCTATGATTCTATGCATAAAGATGGGAATTGAGGTGTTCCTATGTTTGTAAAGCACAAACGTCAACTAAACAGAACCTGTCTTTGTGCTAGGCAACCTAGCATGGGGAGGAACTAGCCGTGATGCAGAAGCTCATTGAAAAGGTTTCCCCACCAGGTGGGATCTGTAAGTATTTTGTACTGCATAATGAAGGAAGGAATGTCATCAAAAGCTTCTCTCCTATGTAGGCAGGGAAGACCTTGATGGAGGCCACAAAAGATGGTTTCCTTCATCCCTGTGGAACAGTGTGTACCAGCCTGCTATGGGTTGCTTGCCATCTCATCAGTGTGACAGTCAAATTGCAGTGGATCAAGACCCTTTCTACAAAAGGGACCCAGACAGAGGATTGAGGTGGTCCTGGGGACAGAGACCCAGTAGAACAGGGGTGTCAAACTTGATTTCATTGAAGGCCGCATCAGTGTTGTGATGGATGGGGCATGGTCAGCTTGATGTCACTCATGTCAGGGATGCTGGTGGTGGCCCAAAAGCTCCGCCAGCAAAAATGGGCTCCCGTTTTTGGCTGGGATGGCTTCCTACAACCATCTGCCAGCAAAAATGGAACTTGGGGGGGGGGAGGTCTGTGTATGGCCCTCGTGGGCTTTGTTTCCGGCTGCAATGGCCTCCTGCAACCTTCTGCCAGTGAAAATGGAGCTCAGAGGGGCCACATGCAGCCCTCCCAAGCTCTGCTTTCGCTGGCAGACGCATTGCTGGCCAGTCCTTCACTGTTTCCAGGGTAGCTCTGCAGGCCAGATCTAACCACCCCATGGGCCGGATCCATCTCCCGGGCCTTGACTTTGATACCCCTGCAGTAGAAGGTATCCATTTCTGGCCAATGGCAATGAGAAGATATGTATCATGGCATACAGAGAAGGTAGTGCCTTAGGGCAGGGGTCTCCAACATTAGTCCCTTTAAGACTTGTGGACTTCAACTCCCAGAGTCCCTCAGCCAGCTTTGCTGAGAGTTGAAGTCCACAAGTCTTAAAGGGACCAAGTTTGGAGACCCCTGCCCTAGGGAGCAGCTATGCCAATCGATAGGTGAATGGCCAGATCTAGAAAACTGTAATAAAACCCTAAGTTTGGAAGGAGACTTTGAGAAACACAAAAAAACCCTCTCTGCCTTGTTTTGAAAATGCCAAAACCCCAGCTTTGCACATATCAATTATCGGAGGGACCTTGAGAGATTCAAATGATGGTTGACATTCAATTTTCATTTCGAAGCAAGCCTACACATCTCTTTTGGATGCAGCAGCGTGAATGCTCTTCTTTAGAGAGCTTCTGCCTTCAAGTCTAGCACAGGGAGAGAATGCTAAATCTTTTTTTTTTCCTTTTTAAAAAAGTAGTGCCAGGGAGAATGCCACCTCATTTGCATGCTTTCAAAAAATAAAAGTGAATGGTAGAAGGTACATTTAACTATGAATGAAGGCAAATATATGTGTCTTGGGATGATGTTGCAGGATCCAATCTGGGTCGGTCACCGGGACTAGAGGTTTACTCTTCCAAGCTTTCAGATTCAGTTTTCTCTGACTTCTCAGTTTTCGGACTCGTGCTGGGAGCCCATCTTCAGGGAACTTCTTGTTAGCAGAGCATGTGAATGTGTCTAGCAGTGTGTGGGAGTGCATCTAACAGTGGTGGGATTCAGCCGGTTCTGTCCGGATTGTGCGAACCGGTAGTGGCAACTACAGGAGGCTCCACCCACCCACCCAAGATGTAATGCACGACTACTGCGCATGAGCAGAAGGCTGTGCGCATGCACAGAGTTGGCGCTCGCTCACATTTGTGAACCCCTAGGGAAGGTAAGTGAATCCCACCTCTGATCTAGCAGTGTGTGAATGTGTCTGCTAGAGAACCGTTCCCTGTGAATGGGCTCCAGTACAAGTTCGAAAACTGAGAAGCCTAAACCTCTGGTCCTGGTGACCGACCCAGGTTGCTGGATCCTGCAACATTTAATTATATTTATAGTTACCTCCACTTGCTCAATTAAAAAACAACAACAACAACCATGTAAATGGGTATTCCTGATTAATAAACACAAGTATATGGATGAATGGCTCATTGTGGAATAGCTTTCAACAAGCACTGGACATTTACTGTAGTTTAGTTGACCCAATAAGGTATCTACTTTTTATTTTTATTTTTTAAATGATTGTAAAAAAACATCCATGTTTTTTAAAGAAACAAACAAAATAGCAGACGTTTCATGCAATAGGTTACTCTGATGAATTTGCCTATGGGAATGGCTTCTTATATATTAATGTGGTGGGTGGAATTTATTATTAGACCAGAGGTAGGTTTCAGCAGGTTCTGACCAGTTCTGGAGAACCGATAGCGGAAATTTTGAGTAGAACCGATAGTAAAAATTTTGACTGGCCCCGTCCCCATCTATTCTCTGCCTCCGAAGTCCCAGCTGATTGGGAGGACATGAGGATTTTACAGTATCCTTCTCCTGGAGTGGGGTGGGAATGGTGATTTTGCAATATCTTTCCCCCAGGAGTGAGAAGGGAATGGTGATTTTGCAGTATCCTTCCCCTGCCACGCCCACCAAGCCATGCCACGCCCACACAACTGTTAGTAAAACATTTTAAAACCCACCACTGTATTAGACATACTGTACTTGTGTGCAGGGACAGGATCAAGAATTTGCGTTGCTGTAAGGGGTAAGAAACCCAGATTAATCGCTTGTAATTGAGGCTAACAGTGTTAATTTGGGTCACCCCAGATATTTATTTATTTTATTTTATTTATTTATTTGTCAACAAGTATAAGGAAACAGGTAACAGTATAGACATAGACATGGACACATGAAAAAAAAATGACACAAAATAAAAGGATATAAATAGGCAAAACTTAGCCATAAACACATAAAATGATTACATATAATTGGGAACAGTAGGACAGGGACGGTAGGCACGCTGGTGCGCTTATGAACGCCCCCTTAGGGACCTCTTAAGAAACATGAAAGGTCCACGGTAGACAGTTTAAGGTAAAAGGTATGGGAGACTAACAACAGGATCAGGTAGAGTGCTCCAGACATTTACTACTCTATTGCAGAAGTCATATTTCCTACAATCAAGATTAGAGCAATTTACATTGAGTTTGAATCTATTGATAGCCCTTGTGTTATTACGGTTGAAATTAAAGTACTCATTTACAGGTAGAACATTCTGGTAAATAATCTTATGAACTAAGCATAGGTCAGAATGTAGATGGGGTAGTTTGAGGCTATTGAGGCCTAAAATTTCAAGACTGGTGGGATAGGAAATTTTATTTCCAGCAGAAAAACTCTTCTAATAAAATATCTCTGGACCCTCTCTAATGTATTGATGTCTGAAATACAGCGAGATATAGGATGTTTGGCTGAATCTACAAGATAGAAAGATGACAACAATTCAGCCTTACTTATAAAGTTTGAAGTGAAGCTGCCTTATAAATGTGGAGTACAAGAGCTTACAAGAGTGGGAGTGAGTTATTATTTTTGCTATTCAATATGGGCTCAACTCTACCAAACATTATTTGAGAAATATTTCGTGTATTTTGAAAGTTCATTTTTCTAAAAAAAAACTTGCATGACTAAACATTTCTGTTCTCAAAATGATTCTGCAAGCAGAAACCTAAGCTTTAAGAGGGTATCTGAGGTAAAATGTGGAACAGAACTATCGTGTTTCCCCAAAAATAAGACCCAAGTCTTATTTGTGCATGTTGCTCCCAGCCTCCTTTTTTGCTGACAGAGACCTTCAGGAACTTCTTTGGCTTCGGAGAGTTGCAGCCAGGCCTCACACACCTCGGCCCGTTTCTTCTGCAGTCAGCAAGATTTTCCTGAAAGCCTCTGTAGCCAGTAACAGAGCTCTGGATCGATCCACCACCCTGATCCCCACCCTAGCTTAATTTTTACCCATGCACCCTGGAGTGGGCGGGGTCTTAATTAGGGTTTATTTTAGGGGTAGAGCTTATATCGGGCTAACATGTAAAAATCAAGCTAGGACTTACTTTCTGAGTAGGTCATATTTTCGGGGAAACATGGTATACTACTATGCTCATCAATGCTATACCGAAGCATAAGAGAATGATTCTCTCCAAACTCACTACATCAAGACTTAATTAATGGGAGCATAGAATATAGTGTTTGTTGTCAGTTGGGTCCACCTTCTGAGATGAAGTTTTGAGTTCCTAGAGTTGCAGATATCTAGATGCAGGTATCTGTCTAAAGAGATGTCTTCACTAAATTACCTTGAAAGTATATTTGCCTCTGAGTAGGCATTTACTTTGATGTTCAAACTATGTTTAATCTCAGCTGTACAAAGTCAGGTGGCCATTAGATGACAACATGGTTTGGGGAATTTATGTCTCTGCTGTTATCACCCCTGCATCTCGTTTTCTCCCTCTGTGGCCTTCTGCCTGAAAATTGGCATGGGGGGGTCCACGCACAGCCTCCTGCATCTCATTTTTCACCCTCCATGGCCTCCTGCAGCACTCTGTTGGCTAAAAGTGAGCCATGTGGCCTGTTTTCCAGCCTGTTTCCAGCCGATTTTACAACTTGTTTTCAACCCATTTTTCAGCCAATTTTCAGCTCAGTTTTTGCCTTGGTTTTCAGCCAGCAGAGTGCTGCAGGAGGCCATGGAGGGTGAAAATGAGGTGCGGGGGGGACAGACGCAGTCTGTTTTGGCCACCAGACCATTCCTTTGATATTTCCAGGCTGGCCCCATGGACTGGATTTAAGCACCCCACGGCTGGATTCGGAGCTGGATTCGGATTTGGCCCGCGGACTTTGAGTTTGATACCCCGGCCTATTGTCTTCATCTATGTCCTTTTGGTCCCAAATGACCTTCAGTGTCTTCTTGCTTCAGCTGACCAAGGATAATGCAAAATCTCCATTCCCTTCCCACTCCTGGGGGAAGGATATTGCAAAATCTCCATTCCCACGCCACTCTGGGGCCAGCCAGAGGTGGCATTTGCCGGTTCTCCAAACTACTCAAAATTTCCACTAATGGTTCTCCAGAACCTGTCAGAACCTGACATCAAGAAGCCCCTTTGGGCTGCAACGCTGTGCTGAGCTGGGACTGGACTTCTGGTACATATGGATGCTCTTCCTAATAGGCTATAGAACTGGGATTGCGTCTTGCTTGCTTGCATTTCTTATGGTGCTCTGAGCTGGAACTGGGCTTCCAGGTGTGAAGGGCTAGGCTGGGCATGCCTCATCAGCAATGGGAGCAAGAAGACAATGATGATCTGCAGAGCATAGGGTGGCAGAGGCCAAAAGAACATCTATGGAAGAAAAAGGTGGGTGGAGTGAAATGAAACCAGTTACTAAAATTTAGAGCTTGAATGGCTTGGATTGGAGTAGGCACTTTATTTTTATTCTTTATTTGTGATAGAATATAAAACTATCATCTCCTTCACAGAGGTCTTTACTTGTAAAATGACCTGTGATGCTCAGTTAACAATAGCAGTGGGGAATGCCAGAAATGCTGTCACTAAGTGATGTAAAATCTCTCTTTCTCATTGCATTGCTTAGCGGTGGAAATTCTGCTTTTAACTGTGCTCATAAGTCGAGAACCATCTTGGTGTTTAAGTTTGTACAGGTACAGCAAGCAAGATAGGTCCACAAAATTTAATCCTTTCAAGTACATGGCTATACAAGTACCGGTATTTGGTTTTGTTTAAATTTTTGATTCAACGTGACTTATATTTCCAGCTGTTATGCCATGATGCTATGTTCATGATCTCAGGGCTTGAAAATATGAAATCTGAAGCAGTATATGTGATGTATTTGTAAAATCTGGTACTTTCATACCGTTTTTCTGTAAAATCCACGGGTCTAATCTCCAAATTGTATCATTATGATTTTCTGTTCAATGTAATTGGTTGGGTCAAATTTGAGAAGATGACAAGTGATGTTCAAGACAAGTACTGGGTTTGATTTATTCTGGATACGATTTGTGGTTTGCTTTTGTTTGCTATGATCTGCTGCTCTTCAAGACATTAAAGTTCAGGCTGCTTCTGCATTGTTGCATTGGAATTTATTTTCAATTTATTCTCAAGTCCCTATTGTGTTTGGTGAAGGCTTTGTATAGATTTTAAATGGATGATCAGGAATGGAAATCATCATAATAGATCAGCTTTTCTTGCCCTATAAATGATTTTGAAAAAATAACTGAACACAAAGTTTACATAAAGAAAGAAAAAAAATCCAAGCAAACAATATAGGAGGATTATACAAAAAGCAGTACGATTAAATACAAAATATGGAGTTTCTTTGTGCTCCTTTGCTTGCTTGCAGGCATTTCATTATTCAGCCAGATAATATCAATGGGGTGATATTAAACTTCAAGAACCACCACAGTTCAACCCTGAGCTATACCTTCTGTTGGAAAAGGTAAATGGTCTAAAACGGGTCTCCAACCTTGGCAACTTTAAGACTTGTGGACTTCAATTCCCAGAGTTCAGCTCTGGGAGTTGAAGTCCACAAGTCTTAAAGTTGCCAAGGTTGGAGATCCCTGGTCTAAAAGTTGTTTAGAATTTCTATACAGGTGGTTCTCAACTTACTTGTGGTCATCCACAAATGAACCCAAAATTTCTGTGGCTAAGCAAGACAGTTAAGAGAGTTTTGCCTTTTTGCCTGAAGACCTTTCCTGCCAAAGTTGTTAAGTGAATCACTTGCAGTCGTTAAGTTAGTAACATGGTTGTTAAGTGAATCTGGCTTCCCTCTTGACTTTGCTTGTCAGAAGGTCGCAACAGGTGATCACACACCCCAGAACATTACAACTGTCATAAAATATGAGTCAGTTGCCAAGTGTCTGAATTTTGATCACATGACCATGGGGATGCTGCAATGGTCATAAGTGTGAAAAACCATCATAAGTCACTTTTTCTAGTGCCGTTGTAACTTTAAACAGTTACTAAACAAACAAGACTACCTGTAGTTATCAACACACCTAATTACGCCTATTGTTACTAACATAATGAATGTAATCTACACAAAAGTGATGAAAAGTCTTATTCTTGAATCTGAAATTTCATTGTTCCAGGCTTCTTGCTATTTTTTTCCTAATATGGCACTTGAATAAGCTCTTTTAATCCACAAATCAATTATTATATTTTCAAGAAATTATCAGGTTTGTGAAGTAGTCAGTTTTGCTGCCAAAAGTAAGCAGACAATCGGTTGTTTATTTTTAAGAGAAGCTTGGATCACATAAATAGAGGTAACAAATCTAACTCTGAGGTACATTCAACTCTTCGTTTTGTGATACCAATTTTCCTAAAAAAACAAAACAAAAACCCAGAAAGATTGCCTACCCTCATATCTTTTGTGCAAAGCTTTTCCAATATCTTGAATAGAATAGAATAGAACAGAATTTTTTATTGGCCAAGTGTGATTGGACACACAAGGAATTTGTCTTGGTGCATATGCTCTCTGTGTACATAAAAGAAAAGATACGTTCATCAAGGTACAACATTTACAACACAAATGCTGGTCAATATATCATCTTGAATTGAAGAATGTTGACTTCAAATAATGGGGTAAAATCAGGGCTGAGCTGCTGGGGTTCGGGAGAACCTCTAGCTAAAATTCTGTGCAGTTCAGAGAATCCTCAAATCGCACTCCTGGCTGGCCTTGCCCACCCTGCCCCGCCCAACCCAGGAGTTCCCACGCAGCCCATTTTGGATGCAGGTAAGTGCAGGGCATGTGCAAAGGCTCGGGAAGGGTGAAAAACAGGCCTTTCAGAAGTTTGGGAAGGCCAGAAACAGGCCCGTTCCTGGCCTCCAGAGGGTCTCCTGAGCCTGGGGAGGCTGTTTTCAGCCTCCCGGAAGCTCGAGGAAAGCCTCCAGAGCCTGGGGAGGGCAAAAACGTCCCCCCCCCGCTGTGGTACAGGATGCCAACAAGGCCACGCCCTTCCAGCAATTGTGCAGAGAACCCCTTGTTAAAATTTTTGAAGCCCACCTCTGGTAAAATGCCACCAATGTAACACCTTCAATTGCAACTCTTGGATAGAGGCAGAAGCAAAAACGTCTTGATTTGGAGCCAACAGCACCAAGAAGCTCTCAGAAGCAGATGGAGAGATGGATGGATGTGACACAAAGGCCCAAGTCTATCAAGAACTTTGGAGGTAGAAAACTAGATTCCAAGTCCTCTCCACAGATGTTCATGGGTTGAAACATCTGTCATAAACCTCACAGATTAATGGGATGGTAGTTTTTGTAAAAAGAAATATGCCTGCATCTGCCTCACATCTGCAGAAAGGAAGGCAAAGCCATGAGAAATTTGGACCTGGAAGAGAAGCTAAAAGCAGTATGAATACAGGTCGTCCTTGACTTACAACCACTTAAAATTTAAATTACAACAGTGAAAAAATGATTGGTCTCACACTTACAACCGTTGCAGCATCCCCACAGTTGTCTCACACTTACAACTGTTGCAGCATCCCCACAGTTGCATCATTAAAATTTGAATTCTTGGCATCCCAATAGTTGTATTACAATAGTTATGGCGTCTTAGGATCACATGTCCGCCATTTGCGACCTTTCCAACAAGCAAAATCAAGGGAGGAAGTTGGAGTAACTTAATGATCATGTGACTCACTTAACAGTTGCAGTGATTCATTTAACAGCCACAGGAAAAAAAAGTCATAAAATTGGGTGCAACTCACTTAACTTTGCTTAGTAATGGAAATTCTGGTCCTAGTTGTGGTTGTGATAAAATTGTGAGAAGGTTTTGGCATAACCATTACATGGAGAAAATAATTCCTTATAACTTTGCCTAATATTGCTATCCTGCTAGCCAAAAATTCTGAGGTTTGCAATTCTTACACATCCTCCAGTTGAGCTCTATAGGGGCAAAGACTTTCATGGAGGAACTTTCACATAAAGAACCTTGTCATCAAGAAAGAATTAAAACATTTATTGGGCATAAATATATTACATATACACTACAGATAACAGTTTACATACATAGCGTAATATCTGCAAAAATCTATACATTAAAATTGATATGGCAGTTTTAATACAATGCGTATGAAATAGTTAAAATTTACAAGAAAACTTATGATTATTTATTTCAAAGTTGAAAAGCTTGGAATGTATGTCCTACAAGTGAGGTAAAAACCAAAAAAAAAAAAACCCAAAAAGAAAAACAACTTTTAATTTTCTTTTTCAATTTAAATTGTGCAAGAATAATGTTCAGAAACATTCAATTTTAGGGCACTTTTCCATGATTAACAGAGAGTACTCATCTATTGTTGCTGACAAAACATGATTAGAAAACTACAACATTTCAAGTTCATAAAGGACAAAGGCAGATAATATAAAAATGTTTCTTTTTCTTCTTAAATAACTTCTTAAAATACTTTCCCCATATTGTATTTTTATTTTTTTATTTTTTTTTTACAATTTCTTTACACAAAACTGGGGACAAGGGAAGTTGATTTCACACAGCCGATACTGACTGGGCCAGAAAAGACATACAAGGTATTAGAAAGCATTTTCTTTCTTTCCATAAACTGAAAGTTATGGAAATTGGAACAGGAATGGGTGGAATGATCTCTTTTACAGAATGGTTGCATTAAAAATTGGCCTGCTAGAGAAAGGGGCTACAAGGTAACCAATGATATCTGATTCAATCTAACTTGGCAATTAAAATGCATTGGGCTGTGCGCGGTAAGTATACACAAAGGGGGAGATGTGGAAACTACAATAAAAATATGAAACGCACCTGACCTTTCTTCAGGTCACTTTTCTTCAATCTTGCACAAAATCATGTTCTTTGTCTAAACACATAAATGGTTGGCTCTGGATTAGAGAAGCAATCCCACGTTCTCCTCACGATTGTTTACGGGAGCACTAGAAATTGGGTGAACTTTCTTATTGATGGAGAGAGATTTACTCTGGATGGGATCAAAATGATCCCTCCCAGGATTGGTTCTCTGCCAACACTGAGACCACAGTAAAGGCAGTCCCCATGTTCCTAGTCTTCTCCTTCCTTATTTATTGGCCGAAGATGATACACTCCCATCTGGGATGCTTGTCTTGTCTCACCCAGCACAGCTTCAGGAAAGAAAAACGTGGAATGATAAGGAAGGAGGGGGACATCCACCTAGCCAGACAGATCAGCCAAATGAAATCTGCTAATCAATGGGGTGACAGATGTCACACCTGATCACCCTCACATTTATTTATCCATTGGATTTATATGGCTGTTCATCTATCTGAGGAACTCTGGGCAGTGGAAAAAAAATTACATTAAAACAAAGTCAACTTAAACTGCATTGAGACTCAACAAAAAGACAACCAGTTAGGCATATACATCTACAGTGGAACTCCCAACTAATACCCACTCTCCCTATGTCTTCATTACCTTGTGAAAGGCCAACAGGACTACAATTTAGTTCAAAAGACGAAATTATTCTAATCCATCAGCTGGTGTAATTAAATCCCTCCCTTAAAAATAAGGGAGAGAAAATATTGATCTTGAAACCAGAGATGGGAATGCTCTGATGGGAATCTCCCTCCATTTCCTGCGGACAGAGTTGTGTTCTCCACTTCCGCTGACCCCCGGCATTAATCCCATTGAAATCAACAGGAAAACTTCCAACAAAAGGTCTCAACAACCAGTCAACATGATTGACTTTTGCCCACAAACTTTGAGAGCATGTGCAGTAATTTTCTGCTCAAGCCAAAAAGGGTAGGGATTGTTATGACAGTGGGCTGATAATCACAAGGCACGGTAAAAGGGACAACAGCTGTTTTACAAAGGTGTGGCTTTCCAGATGGATTGCCCCCGATCCAGAAAAATGGAAAGGATTTCAGAGCCATGACAACTAAGAGGTTTCCAAGGACTCCTTAGTTAATTGTTCCTGATTGAAATGAAATCAAAGCCCAGCTAATGCTATCTACATTCTTTAAAATTTTGCCAGCGTTTTTTTAAAAAATAATTTTATATTTGAAAACAACCAAGTATTATATAAAAAGGAATAAAGTTGAATTAAACAACGACAACAATACCACATTTGTCAAGGCCAAAACTGGAGCCAGCGGGAAGAGGAAATTTAAAAAACAAAATAGCTCAATATCATTTGTTTGCTAGGCAAATATGCATACTAACATTAGGAAAGAAAATACAGAACCTTTGTACTAGTTTGCTACATCAAGAGAGGCACACAGAATAATCAGTTTCAAACTATTATTTCAAAAGATGCTTATGATTTTTTTTGGCTACATGTAAACTTTGAAGATGATTGTTTTTAATGTACCGCAGATGGAATGGATGTGGTCCCGCAAGTTTTTTTATTTGCGTGCATGAAATATTGGGTACATTTATCTTTTCTTCTTCTTCTTCTTCTTTTTTTTTTTTGGCAATTCATAAAACACTCCCATTTTTTAAACATACAATATACTATAAGAAGGTTAATACTAGGAACGGTGCTGGGGAAATGAAAATATTTTACCTAAATTATACTTACATAAAACAAAATAGAAAAATAGTATGCTGCTAGGGTTCAGAGAGGAGGGGAAGGGGAGAGATTTAGTACATAAGTACACTTTTTATTTTTTTTTACAATAAATAATGAGATTGCACTTTAATTGGCATTTTAAAGTACTGAATGCAGTATATAGTATAAATAATCCTAAAACAAAAATAATGTTGGTTTCCCCATTACTTTGGTTATGGGAAGGAATGGATAATACAGGACACAGTATTTTAGCAAAGAACGGAAGGAAAGGAGTCCCTGCAGATTTTAACTCCGCTAGTCGTTGCCGACTATAGGGGGTGGCGCTCATCTCCGTTTCGAGGCCGTTGAGCCAGCGCTGTCCGAAGACATTTCCGCAGTCATACAGCCAGCATGACGTCGCAGAGCACTGTTTCCTCCCCACCAAAGTGGTACCTATTTATCTACTCGCATTTGCATGCTTTCGAGCTGCTAGGTGGGCAGGAGCTAGGCAAAGACGGGTACTCCCCCCTGTTGCGGAATGCTCGGGTCTTGAACCCTGGGCTGTCGGCTTTCCAGCCAACAAACCCAGCATCTTAACCACTGAGCTATCGCGCTGCCCTGTGTCATAGCAAAAGAGAAGACCAAAAAAAAAAAAGTACAATGCAAGCCAAACACAAAGAAGATAAAAAAAAAATATACAGAACTATTTGTTTGTTTGAATGCAAGGGTACACGAAGTCTGGGACACAATTCATGAGAATTCTTCCAATTCATGCAGAGCTAGAACAGGAACTGCTGGATCACATTTTTGTTTTTCCTGAACAGGCATTTAAGGAAAGGGTGCACATTTTAGTTCAATTGGCTTAAAAATTAAATAGAGCTGATATGATTACTAACCAGTCCCTCTCCATTCTGGTACTTAAAAAAAAATAACATTGAAAATCTCCACAGGGGGCCTTTTATGAGGCTTGGTGGAGAGGGTTCATATCATTGTGCACCTCTGTTCGATGGAAGTCAACAGAGTTTCGTAGCAATGCCTCTCCAGTTGTAACAACATAATTTGGAAGAGGTTCCTAGTGGATTGCAGCTCTGTGCATTTCCACGTGTAATTTACTTTACACCTCCTGCTTAATATCCCTGAGGCACTTAGACATCATAAAACTAACCCAATGATTCAAAGTTGTTTTTTTTCTTAAAACAAGAAGAATAACCAAGAGTTTTGATGGACTGAATGAACGTGCCTTGGAAATTGATGTAAAAGCACATACAATGTCCCATACAGGAATGACACTAAGTTTGCAATGGACCACACCCTACTCTTATCATCTGAACACTAGCTGAAACTAGAGCTAGGTGTCAAGACTGCAGCTGCTGTTGAAACCAGCTGCTCCACATCTCCTCCTTGTCTTTTCCCTTTGGCCATGGCCACTACAGGAAATTCCAAAATTGGAAGGCCAGTGAGTATTCCTGGAATTTTGAGTGTGTGATAAAGACATTCACAAACTATAGTGGCCAATCGTCCAATTGCCAGAAGATAAAGCCAGCACTGGTTTGTAGTCACCAGCCATTCAGTGAAGTTCTGGAGAACTTCTCAGAGGCATTGCTGGAAATATCAATAATGCTTGAGGTTGATGCTTTGCAACACAGCACTGTTATGCTTCTTTTGCTTTATTAGGACAGTGTGCGTAGTGCGTTGTCATGTGAACTACGGTGTCCCTCCCACCGTCACTTCTGAAGGCAGCAGCTAATGAAGTTGAAGAGGGAAATGAAAGGATATTACATGACATCGTTTGTAATAGGAGATGCTATTAAGAAGAAAGGAGGAGGAGGAGGAAATGGAAGAAATGGCACCTTTTAATGTCAGCTCTAATTACAGTATTTAGCATCTGAGATGCCTATATGAGTTTACCATGTTTTTTCCCCAAAACTGAAATGCAGCTGGACCTTTTTCTTAACAAGGCTGATTGAGAGTTTGCTTATGATAAAAGGTAAATCATCTAATTTAAATAGCAAAGGCAGCAAGCTTTCGCCAGTTATAAACACACAAGATCACGATGAATATAACAAATCTAGTGACTGGATTAAAAAGTAAGTTTATATACAAAGGCAAACAAACTAGTTAAAAGCAGCTTTTCTTTAAACAAAATAAAAACAGCTGGACATGGGGAATAACTATTGCACAATGCCCTCTTAAAATTACTGCTATAAAATAAAGAAAATGGTAGAAATGGTAATGCTCTTCCATCGATAAAGCTATCTGGCTATCAGATTTGATATACAGGAATTTATAGTGCGCAAACAGCTTGAGTAAAAAGTTTACAATTCAAAGAAGACTTTAGGTTGCAAGATAAATTATCGGGATTGAAATGTGCTAAAAATATAGTTGATTACATAATTGAGATTAATTTTTTTCCCTCCCCGTATGGGGATAATGCAAAAACAATGCAAAACTGGCAGTATGAGGGTTGAGGAGAAAATAAATGTAGTGAATATTGTATGTGATATTTATAATTAACGACTTGTGCAACAAATGCATTGCGGAATGCTTACCTGCAATACTATTACATAATGATGGTTAAATTTTGCAGATTCAGAGGAGCTTAAAGCGGTTACTCTAATGTAATAAACTTGCAACTTAAAGACTGCAACAAGTTTAGCACTAAGGCAAAAACGTGAAGGCAAACTGGTTACATTTCTACATTCTGAAAATAAAATAAAAAATCGAGTAAGTGAATAAAATCATAGGAGCAGGGAACAGAACATCCAAATGTCAAATATTTGTTTTGGTCTCTGGCTTGGATATATTTAACCATTTCCTAACCTTGAATGTCCAAAAGGTGCACCTGAACGTCGATTTTTATTTTCTAAATAGGACTGTCCTTCCCACCCACCCCCGGTCACCCCTTAAAAAAAACCAACGATAAACCAGAAACAAATGCACTGAAAAAATAAAGAGGACTATCTGAATAAAACATATTGATTATAGTATGAAGCATTAATTAAAACGATACCTCAGATACTTGTGTTGAACTCTCTACTTCATAAACAAATACTGTAGTATAAAAGCAAATAAGATGGAGACGCTTGCAAAGCCAAGGACTAAGAGGGCTGCAAACTGTTCATCAGAAGGCATCATACATTTAGTCTTGGGGTCATCGGTTCTTCCCAGTTCCCCAGTAAGCATGAGCTCACTCCGCTGGAGAATAAAGGCAACAGAAGTGCTGAAAGGTCCATTAAGTTCTTGTGAGGTATCCAAGCATCGGCGGCAAACACACACACGAAATCTATAATCTGTGTTCACCTGAAGGCCTGAGATTTGGTACGTTGTCTCCTCTCCCTTGTACACCTTGAAGGAACAAGAAGCGAGGAAAGAAAAGTTAGGTTGCAGAAGAAATTGCTATGAAGCTTTAAGTCAAACACTTCAAAAATGGAAGGAGCTTTGCTTAAAATTGCAGTGCACATTATTCCAAACGGTTGCTAAGCTCCTGGAGAGAGAACATCTGGAGAGAAAATCCAAAAGGTGCTTTTCCAAAAGGCAAGTGGACTTCCTTGGTTTTTCCTTGAAAAGATTTTGCTTCTCATCCAAGAAGCTTCTTCAGCTTCAGAATTTCTTGAATGAGAAGAAAACCATTTTCAAGGAACAGCCAAGGAAGTGGAGTTGCCTTTTGGAAAAGCATCTTTGGGACAACCATGCCCTGGATGACCGAGAAGCTCCATAGACAACTGGAGAGAAAAGTTGACATTTTAGGAAAATGAATTTGATAACTAGACAGAGTAGTCCTAGTCATGAGAAGTGCTTTATTACCAAGTTTTTATGACCTTCCTAAAAACCAATAGGGTAGGAACTATTGGGATTTCTTGGGACATGGGAGGCCGATACTGAGATGACCTACCGGTACTTCCCTGTGATGACATTTCCTTAGAGGTGGAATACAGAGTAGTATGCACTATTTGAACTTGTTGGAAAGGTATAAACAACTGGGAATAAAAGGTTACGTAGTGGTTAGTATATATAGCTTCCAAATGCTCTTCAAGGGCAGCCCCATTGCAATATTCCAAACAAGAGGTAATTAATGCTCCTCAAGGGAAGCCCTGTTGCAATATTAAAAGCAAGAGGGCATGAATGACTGTTAGAAGAGCCTCCTGTTCCGGAAAAAGTTGTAGGTGGCACTCTTTGCACACATTACTCTACAACCACTCGATAAGAAAAATACACCCAGTACATATTTCAACATTTCTCCAGCTACACCAACTACACCTGCAGCCTTGCCATTTTTCAACATTTATTCTTTTCTTTTCATTCTTTTTTTTCTTTGACACCAAGATATATAGAATTTAATTCAACATACCATGATCATTCCCATTTAAATGTTTATCATTTTCACAAAGCTTATCCTTCTAGCGTTTGCATCCTATCTCTTTTCATTAGTTCTATTTTTAACTTCTCTGCTGCTGGCCCCTTGTTTAGCTTCATGACAAAATGAAGATGTGGGTACTCCAACACTGGAGGTTTTAAAGACGAGATTGGAGAGCCATTTGAGCAGGGGGTTTGACTAGAAGACCTCCAAGGTCCCTTCCAACTCTGTTATTCTGATTGTCATCTCCATCTCCATCATCTTCATTTTCACTTTCCCTCTTTTATTCTTAATTGTTAAGAATTTATTTTTCTTAATTAATTGTTCCTTGATCTGGCTATATTCACTCCAACTATTCACATGTTATACAATATATTTCATTATTTCTGAATATGATTTTTTCTAATCAAAAACACCAGCAATAGAAAGTGTTATAATGCAAAATACATAATTTCTGCCATCTTCATAGATTTGTAAAAATTTTAACTTCCTACTTCCAAGTAAATATTGTTTGATCCTATCATAGTAGCTATACAAATATCACAGCTTTTCCAGGTAGACAGGAAACATGACTGGTTGGGCAAATTTTACTTTATGTAATGTAAACTATATATAAGATTAGATTAACAGAATCTTGCAAGTATGATAGTACAAATCTTCAACTGTCTTTTTTTTTTTTCCAGCATGAAAAGTTAGGGAAGTTCATTTTGAAGTCTCTTTCTCTTTCTCTCTTTCTCTTTCTCTTATGTAGTTGTGGGCTGAGCACTTCCTTATCCGATTGTTGCTTAGAAAGTATCCCTTCCTGCACCCTACTTCACCCCACCCACCTCTTCCAAGGTCATTTCCCTGTAACATTGCAATTTTTGCCAGTGCAATTCCATTCCAGCACAAAGTCTAGGTCACCACTTAAAATTACATCCCAAACTGTCAACTATTTCTTTTTCCTTAAGTAGTGAGGAACATTTGTAAGATGGTGATGTGATGTATTTTTTTTACCACTGCTCCATATTATGAATTGCCTGAATAAGGTAAAGATAAAGGTTCTCCTCGCACATATGTGCTAGTCGTTCCCGACTCTAGGGGGCGTTGCTCATCTCCGTTTGAAAGCTGACGAGCCAGCACTGTCCAAAGACGTCTCCGTGGTCATATGACCAGCATGATAAGGCGCAAAGGTGATCCCTATTTTTCTACTTCCATTTTTTACGTGCTTTCGAACTGCTAGGTTGGCAGAAGCTGGGACAAGTAACGGGAGCTCACCTCGTTATGCGGCACTAGGGATTTGAACCGCTGAACTGCTGACCTTTTGATCGATAAACTCAGAGTATTAGCCACTGAGCCACTGCATCTCCTTTTTAGTTAATATAAAATTAGCAGAAAAGTATACATATAAATACCATTCTTTCTACATCCCCGCTATGAAACAAATGCTCCATTTTATATTTTACTTACATTTTACAGACACTTGGAAATGCAAATAAAAATTAAAACCCAAGATTCTGTAACTGCAAACCCAACCCAACAGAACTGGGGTGCAAAACCTGGATGACCACCAGGTGGCAGGAGAGATACATAGAAAAATCTAACTCATAACTGCCATCAAGTGGTCATCTGAATTTTGGCAGCCAGGATATGGTAGCTACACCCAATAATTTATTTTAACCAAGACTACCACCCAGAAGTGACCTTTTAAGTTTGAAGAAAAAATTTGATAGTGGAAATGTACTGAAGAAAGAATAACACTTCAAAAGGTGAGTCAATTATTTTGTGCCAGATGGAAAGATTATTGTCCTTCAATAATGGTGATCAAACTCTGGCAGAGAACGAACAAAATATATTTTTCCATTAGTCTGCTGTGATTAAACAATTGCCAGCTCTAAGCTACACAACACAACATGACAAATAGGGACTCTACAGCAAAAATATTAGATCTTTTCCTCTCAGATCCTATTATAATAGTTTTATGCTTCAAATAAGACAAGCTCCCTGCAGTCAAATAATTAGAAATTTGCATGTGTAATCCATAAATTGCCATAATTACAAAGATGGAAAAAATGATACCCTAAATGCATATTTAATATGCCTCAAATTTGAAAATCATGTATTAATGTAATGGATAAATTGCTCCTTTTATTCAAAAATTATTGAGAACAGGTGGCTTCTTATGTACATAGCCCAGTTAAGGAAATAATGATGAGAAAATTTCATGATGATGCATTTCTTTATTTTATTTTTATTTTTGAATATTTCATATTTCTAAATCACACATCTCTCTCAGAGATTTACCAATAGCGCCATTTTTAAAAATCCTCCTATGAGTTGTGACTGAGATTTTACCAGTTCAGGCTAAACAAACAGGGAAATTACGATTCAGTGGCATGTGAATGGGAAAAAAAACTGAATTAGCATAAGGCGTGACAAGGGATATTCAGAGTTGGATGGTAGACAAAGCCAAAACAGTGGCTTTATTGACAATCAGGTTTTTAAAAGGAAATGTCTTTCAAATAGACATGATTTTGATCTTAATAGTGAACCCCTGTTTGCCCATGAAGCCCCAAAGGATATAAACAAACAGTGACTAACTTTGTATGCTTGAGGTTCCTGTCAGCATTACCGGTAGTCCTCCACTTACATTCAGTTAGTGACCGTTTGAAGTTACAATGGCACTGAAAAAAGTGACTTATGACCATTTTTCATACTCATGACTACTGAATAATCCCATGATCATCATCATTAGGTCCTGTCCAAAGCATATTGAGCAACAAGTGTTTTCCAGTAATTTTGATCATTTTGCAGTATTTTCGGCATAATAGCCCAAGGGACATTAATAATCTTAAGGTCTTTCTTAAATATTTGCTGCCAAGTTTTCCAAGGCTGGCCTTGTTTTCTCTTTCCTCTAGGACAGGGGTGTCAAACTCGATTTCATTGAGGGCCATATCAGGGTTGTGTTTGACCTCAAGGGGGGAAGGGACTGGAGGTGTGGCATGGCTAGGGTGTGCGTGACCAGTTCAATGTCAATCATGGAGGCTCCATTTATGGCCGTGATGGCCTCCTGCAACCCACTGCCAACAGAAACGGAACTCGGGGAGGATGTGCACGGCCCTCCCGAGCTCCGTTTTTGCTGGCAGAGGCACTGCAGGCCGGTCGTTCGCTGTTTCAGGGCAGGCCTGTGGGCCAAATCTAAGCACCCTGTAGGCTGGATCTGGCCTGTGAACCTTGAGTTTGACACCCATGCTCTAGGAGGTATCCAATGTAGTGCAATTTTTGGATGCTGGTCTTCAGGAATATATAAGAGATGGTGAATAAGGTCACATGATCAAAATCTGGTCGCTGAGCAACTGGCATATATCTATGACAGTTGCCGAGTCCAGGGGTACCTTTTGTGATCTTCTGATAAAACCACGGGGAAGCCAGATTCACTTAACAACCAAGTTCTTAACAATCGTAGTGATACACTTAACAACTAGGGCAAGAAATGTCATAAAATGAGACAAATCCTCTTAACAATTGTTTTGCTTAGCAATGGAAATGTTGGCTTCCATTGTGGTCAAAAGTAGAGGATTGCCTGTATTTTAGTCTGTCTCAGTTTTTGGAGGGATTTCTGACACTAATCCTGGCAACTTGATTCAAGAGACTTTGACAAACCAATTTGTCAGAGAATTAAGAAAAATTCACCTATCTCAGCTATCAAATCTTCACTCATTACAACAAAGTATTGCTCAAAATTACGTTGGCTTGCATTGAAAGCTTATACAGTGTAGAGTTGGCTGCTTGGTAACCAGAGTTTCTTTAACTAAGTGCATCTGTACTGCTTAGTTTTAAAGATGTGGAGAGTGTAAAGAAACTGAATTCCACTTCAGACAGCCAGATTTCAAACAAATATATCCAGACAAGTAGAAATTTAATGAAGAAATCCCTGGATATTTTACTTAAGAAGTTATTTTGAAGAATTTTATCTATGTTATCCCTGCAAGATTTTATTAGATGCCTTTGCAGAAGGGAGTATTAATAGCTAACAGCTTTACTTACAGATCAATGTGGTTTCTTAAGATTTTTTTTTTAGATAGGATTTCTTGAGGGGTAGGCTTTAAAATTTTAGCAAGGGGTTTTCTGCATGGTTGTTGGGTGGGTGTGGCCATGGCGGGTGTGGCCTAGTCATCATTCTGCACCATGGTAGGGGGGCATTTTTGCCTAACCCTCTCTGGGCTCCGGAGGCTTTCCTTGAGCCTCCAGGAGGGTAAAACAGCTTCCCCAGGCCCCAGAGGCCCTCTGGAGGACGGAAAAGGGCCTGTTTCCAGCCTTTCCGCACTTCTGGTAGGCCCATTTTTCACCTTCCCCGAGCCTCCACACGTGCCCTGCACTTACCTGCATCCAAAAAGGGCTGAGTGGGGACTCCTGGAAGGGCCAGCAAGGAATGGGATTTGGGGGTTCTCTGAACTGCACAGAATCTTAGCTAGAGGATCTCCCGAACCCCTGCGACTTCCCCAGCAGCCAATCCTTGGGTTTCTCGGTGTTCATGTTTATGTAGTGTAAAATAGGAGGAGGTGACCCTTTAAAGAGCTGTATGCAACGAAATTTCATTTTTAATGTATGCCAATTAATGTACATTCAAAGTGACAATAAAGTTATTCTATTCTATTCTATTCTATTCTATTCTATTCTATTCTATTCTATTCTATTCTATTCTATTCCATTCCATTCCATTCCATTCCATTCCATTCCATTCCATTCCATTCCATTCCATTCCATTGTGATTAGCAACAATTGTATCTCAGTCTGTTTCTATGAGAGCTCCCATCTCTTTTACATTGTCCCCATACTGGCGATCAACTAGACCTTGTGATTTACAGCGAGCCAGGAATCAATTGTACTTAGGAAATGAATTAAAGCACAACCCCCCCCTTTATATTCCTTATACCAGTGGTTTTTAAAAACTTTTTTTCCTCTCACAACCCCTTCCCACTTTCAACTGGTAGAGCCAATTTGTGTGAGTCACTCCAATGAATATATATCTACTAGTCCTTTCAGCTAGCAAAATAACAAAATAACAAAAAAAAAAAGGCACAAAGCTCAGAAAAAGTCACCCTAATGCATGTTACAAGGTCTCAATTTTTAAAAATTTAATGTGGTTGATTATATTTGAAAGCCCACCTGCTTATTACATATGCCCTCTCCGACAGCTAAAAGCACGATCATCAAGCAATTATCATGCTAACAAATCAGTGCACCTGTAGATAAATTCATGCCAAAATCTGTTTTTTGGCTACACAAATATGCCAGCAAACTATCTTTCTGTTTCCAGCAGGGAAGAATCTTTAAGAAATTTATTTTCAAAGCTTGTACTCTAAGTTTGTTCTCAAAATTTGTCTATTGTCTTGCTTTATATTAGCTCAGGACAATGGCTAAAATGGTTTTGGAAATCATTCACTATATTTGGAAAAGTAAAAGTGGAGCAATTTGAATTATCTCTCCAGGATTTATAACCTGCTATTAGCTATGCAGGAGGCAAATTTTGTCTGGTCGAAATGAAAATAAGACACAAATGGTTGAACAAGTAATTTTAGAAAAGAATAGAATAACAGAGTTGGAAGGGACCTTGGAGGTCTTCTATCCAACCACCTGCTCAGGCAGGAAACCCTACAACCAGACGAATTTTAGATAAATGATTGTCCCATCTCTTCTTAAAAACTTCCAGTGTTGGAGCATTTCACAACTTCTGGAGGTAATTGGTTTAAAAAATTCTCACTTTTATCCCCTATATTCCATTTAGGTAGCTATTTTCTTTTAATCAATAAGTGGCTAGGGGATATTTAGTCTATATTATAGCTTTTTTAATTTTAAAGTTATTTTTACTTGGGTAGGCAATATATGTAAAACTTAAAAAGCTATAATATGGTAAGGCCACACTTTGCATTCAATTTTGGTTGCCATGATGTAAAAAGGATGTTGAGACTCTAGAAAGAGTGCAGAGAAGAGCAACAAAGATGATTAGGGGACTAGAGGCTAAAACATATGAAGAACGGTTGCAAGAACTCAGTATGCCTAGTTTAATGAAAAGAAGAACTAGTGTTCCAATATCTCAGGGGTTGCCACAAAGAAGAGGGAGTCAAACTATAAATAAAGACAATATTAAACAAACTTAAAAATCAATTTGAAAATAGAAAGCAGATTGGACAGAGTGGCTTTGTGCTAAAAGTAATATACGAATAAATTTTGAAACCCTGAGATTTATATTTGAAAGGTTTAAATTGGATTAACTATATTGGTGACTAGTGGCAGTAAACTGCAGTACCATCTAGTGGCGCTAGAGGAATTATTGGTAAATTAACTGAGTAAAAGAACAAAGAAGATATGAAATGGAATGACCTTGGACACTGTTTTTAAACTTGGTAATAGAGTCCTGATAATAATGGTCTTGTGACTTTGTGGCAGAAAGGAAAAGAAAATAGAACCAGATGTGTAACTCATAAAATTCTCAATTATTTTTCTTCTATTTTTTGGATTTATAACTTTGGATATTTGGATTACAAATTTTGTGGTTTGAACTCAAAGAACAACATAAAGAAAATAACAGCACATTTGTCATCACCATCAATAACAACAGCATCCAGCTCCATGATACAAAAGGCAGCAGATGCTGCAATACAACAAGATAAAACCAATATGGAATTAAAAAATATGCTACAGCCAATACACTAAGATCTTAAGGAACAAATAAATAAAGTAGACGAAAAATTAAAAGTGGTCAAGGAGATGATGGGGAAAAGTGAACAATGACTGAAGATAGTGGAAGAAAAACCAAATTCAACAGAGAAAAAAATGGAAGAGATGGATTATAGACTCACAACTGATAAAAGGAAAGGACAATTATATCATTGGAAATGGATAAGGCTGATTATTATTTAAGATTCCAAAATATTGAAGAAGGAAAAGGAGAGAATTTACCTGAAAAAATTGTGGTGATATTAGCGGAAACAATGGAAGAGAGCAAAGATAAGATATTAAATGGAATCAATGAGATTTTTAGAGTACACACAAGATATGCAATGAGAAATAATTTACCTAGAGAAATACATGTCAAATTTACTAAGAAAACATTGAGAACAGAGATTCTGCAGTTTATGAGAAATACGACGATAAAATACAAGGGTAGAGAGATAATGCCATTGAAGCAAGTTCCAAGAACGGTTAGAGATTTAAGAAAAGAATACCAATTTCTGACCAAATATTTAATTAAAAGAGGAATGAGTTTTAGTTGGTTGGTACGAGAAGGAATCTTGGTGTACTGGCAGGAACAAAGACATAGATTAGATACAATAGAGAAGGCAGAATTATTTTATGAACAGTATATAGGATCCCAAGAAGAGGAGAGATTGAGAGAAGAAAGAGGGATTGGATACCTAGAGGAGAAAATGGAACAACCAACAGAGTTAACCAAAGAACAAGAAGAAAGAGCAATGAGAAAAGGAGCAAGAGCAAAAGAAGTGAAAGAGCAAAGGGAGAAAAGAATGACTAGATCCACTAAACAAATAAATAAGTAGGACATGGAAGAAGAAATAAAAATGATATCAATAAATATAAATGGACTAAATTTGTCAATAAAAAGAAGAATTTTTAATAAATTAGAGAAGTTAAAAATAGAGATTATATGCTTGCAAGAAGCAACATAAAAAGCAACATAAAAAGCTTTTGGAGCAGACAAAACCGGTGACATTATATACAACACTTGTTTGCCAAAGCAGAAGAGGAATAGCACTATACATCAAAAAGACAATTCAATCTAAACAAATATTTGAAGATGAGGAAGGAAGGGTATTAATGGTTGAAATAGTAATTAACACCCCCCCCAAAATATTGTTAGTAGCAGTATATGCTCCAAATGAGAATCAAGAATAATTTTATGTGAAACTACATAGAAAAATAATAGAATATGAATATGTATGTATAATAGGAGACTTTAATGTGATTGTAAATAAGGAGCTAGATTACAAATCCACAAAAACAAATAAGAAGTTAAGAAAGACGCTTCCTAGAACATTTTTTATAATGGCTGATAAATTAAATTTGCAGGATATTTGGAGAAGAAGATATCCGAAAGAAAAGCAGTATACATTTTACTCAAATAGACATATGTCATGGTCAAGAATAGATATAATGTGGATGTCAATAGAATTAATATCTAAAATACATAGACTGATATAGAAACAAGTACATGGGCAGACCACAACCCAATAACAATGACATGGAAGGGGCAGAGGAAAAGAATGAGATGGACATTGAATCAAAAATTATTAAACAAAAAGAATTTTCAACAGTATATCGAAAAAGAATTGACTTTTTTCTTTAAAGAAAATAGAAAATAGGATACGTCATTACAAAATGTCTTACAGAAAGAGGAAAAGACAGAACAATATCTAGAAAAAGTTGAAATACCTAAGATTTCAGAAAAATTTAAAAAAGCATTAGAAGAAAGAATATCAATGATGGAATTACTGGAGGGAATTAAAAGAATGGTAAAATACTAGGACCAGATCGATTACCAGCAGAGTTATACAAAATGTTACAAGATTTATTAAATAATGTAATGTTACAAGTATTTAATGACTTATTACTAGAAGCTAAGATTCCGGACTCGTGGATGGAGGTGTATATAACTCTGATACCAAAAGAAGAGTCTGACCTACAACAAATAAAAAAATATAGACCAATTTCTTTATTAAATGCAGATTATGGCTGAAAGATTGAAGAGATTATTAAATGAATTTATACATCCAGTTCAAAATGGTTTTTTACCTAAAAGGCAAATTAGAGACAATATGCGAATAATATTGAATACATTGGAATATTATGAAGCGCATTCAGAGAAGCAAATACCGTTGTTATTTTTAGATGCACAAAAAGCGATTGATAACGTGAATTTGCAATTTATGATAACAAAATGACAGAAAAAGTGGATATTAGAAAAGGAACTAGACAAGGATGTCCATTATCTCCGTTATTATTTATATGGACACTAGAGATTTTAAACAGAAAGCTAAGACAGGATAGGGAAATAAAAGGAATGAAAATCAAAAAAGAATATAAATTGCAAACATTTGTGGATGATTTAGTGTTTGTTATAGAAGATCCTATAGAAACAGGTTCAAAGCTACTTGAACAAATAGAGGAAAATGGAGAAGTAGTGGGACTGAAAATTAATGATAAGACAAACATTTTTAGTTAAAAACATGAGAGAAAAACAAACAAAAAAATGATGGCGAAACTAGGTATTCAAATAGTGAAGAAAGTGAAATACTTGGGTATCCAACTAACTTCAAGATGTGCAACTGTCACGGAAGATAATTACTATCAATTAAGAAATCAAATTGAAGTAGACTTGGAGAAATCTGCAATTATAGCTAATGGGAAGGATAGCATTAATTAAGACGAACATACTACTATGAATCTCATATCTTTTCCAAATGATATCAATAAAGCTTGAGAAAAAGTATTTTGAGACTTTGAATAGAACAATGTGGAAATTTTTATGGCAAGGGGAAAAAAGCAAGAATTAATATAAAAATGCTACAATACTCAAGAATTAGAGGCGGGTTTGGACTTCCAAATTGGGAACCATATTACCAAGCGGCAGCGTTAACCTGGATTAAAGAATGGATTCTATTGAGAAATACAAGATTATTGATTGTACTGATTTGGTATAATAATACACACACACACTAAAAAATTCAATTCAATTCAATTCATTCTATTCTATTGTAGTGTTATGGCAAGATTATTATTATTATTTGGGGGGGGGGGCAAAATTTTTATTTTCCATAATAATTCCCACAATTTGACCAGTGTACAATACAATCACTTATCCAACAATCAATCCTATACTCAAATTATACTCAATCAGGGCTGCTCGACCGCCACTCCCTCCCTTAATCCTTTCTTCCCTTCTCATCCTTCTTCAACTTTCCCCACCATCCTTCTCCTCGCTTTCCTACTTCCCCACCTCTTTCCCACTTCTCACTACCATCCTTTCTAACCCTCTATCTTCTCCTTCTTCTCCTCCTCCTATCCTTTCTTCTCCCTCCCTTCTTTCCTACCTACCCACCTGCCTACCTACTTTCTTCCTTCTTTACTCCTCTTTCCTTACCCTTTCCCTTCCGGAGTGGTTACCGAGCAGTCCCGACTTTACACCATTCCAACTTGTTTAATTCTACCATTATTCCTGTACAATGGCAACCAATCAATTTATAGTCTTCCCATTATGGCAAGATTATTGATTGCTCCTGTCTTGTAGGATTTTTTGGATGCAAATTTCACAGCACTGAAAAACCTGTAAATGTCTCCAGGTTTCTTGTAAACTGGCCTTAGTTACCACCAAACGCAACGGTTGTCCTAGGAAGCAGCCCAGGTCATTGGGAACAAGTTTTTCATTGATTGCTTTCATTTCTCCTCTTTCTGTGCTAGCACAAATTCAAGTCTACCGTCCTCTCTTGAAAACAAGGGTATAAATTCATGACAAAGGCACAAAAATGGAAGCAGCAGTCAACCAGTAGCAGATACAGCCGCATCCCCCGTGTTTGTAAGCTATCCTGTAGCATGTTCGGTCAATTACACAGAGGACATTGCTTGTAAACAAGGCAGAGTATTGAATTTTTTTTTCACGTCACTACAAAAAAGAAAAGAAAAGAAAAGAACACCATGTAATGTGTGATTGTTAGCTACATGGCTGCATGCTGCTGAATGTTTTCCCTTCTCATTGAAGCTCTATGGTGAAGATATAATATAAGCTCTAGTATGAAAGAGTACTATCATTTTGTATTGCTTTCTCTTAATATGAGGCACTTCACTGCTATTATGATCTGATTTAACAGCATGAGTTTCTTAATTAAGAGTCTAGCAAAACTATACTACTGTGCATACACAGATGTTTGTTCAGTTGTGTCTGAGAAACAACTCACACACTACTGTGCATGAAATCCAGCTTAGCGTGATCAAATAATAGCAACTTTGAAAAATGCTGAGTGATTGTTGTCCATTTGCTGTGCTATTTTAATCTTCAACACAGTTGTTCTCTCTCTCTCTCTCTCTCTCTCCCCCCCCTTACATGTTTTTCTCACTTTCAGATACCCACTGAATTTGTTTTTATTTTTCAAAACCTCTGATATCAGAAATTATTAAGACTGTTTGCATTCTTTAGATGATGATACTAGTAAACTATTCAGGAGCAAAACCAAAAGTGGCCCTGAAAAGCTTTAGAAGGATCTCTTTCAACAGTGTAGTCAAACATTGGCAAATAAGTGTATCACACTGGGATTGTAGCGAATAGCTAGCTGAGTTAAGCAAGTAGCAGTTGGGAATGCTATACTAGGGATCATTAGGAACTGGAGTAATAATAAGATAACCAATATTGTTAATGCCCTATGGAAAACTATGCAGAGTCCTGGTCACTGCATTTGGTCAAGGGCAAAACAGAGCTAGAAAAATTGCAGAAGTTACCAAAAGGATGAGGAAGACTTTTATGAGAAAAAGATATAACATTAGTCACTCAGGAGCTAACTGAGGGTTGACATACACTTATAACCCTTGACTTATGACTGCAGTGGAGCCTATCCATTACAGTTGCAAGTTGTGACAGTCATAAAGTGGGTCACCACCCGGGGTGAAATCTAATTTTCCCCCCTACCGGTTCTGTGGGCGTGGCTTAATTGGTGGGAGTGGCTTGGTGGTCAGGTGACTGAATGGGCATGATTAATAATAATAAATAATAAAAATAATTAAGTATACAAAACTTGGGAGGCATTGGTCTACCTTCTTTAAAAATAGAGGCCCCGGTCTACCAATTGCCTTTACTGAGAGGCACCAGTCTACCTTCTTTAAAAATAGAGGCACCAGTCTACTAGCTGCCTACAGCGCTGATCAGCTGTAGTGCGGCCCTTTGAAGTGCCGTGGCAGTCATTTAAGGCCGTTTGCAGCTATATCACCACCAAGCGCTTCAGGGACGGAGAAGAGGAACAGCGAGGCGTGGGGAGTGGGGGGGGGCAGGGATTTTTGCTACCGGTTCTCCGAACTACCTGCCCCCATCGCTACCGGATCGTCTGAACTGGGAGTATTTCACCCCTGGTCATCACATTCCGATTGTGTGCCCTTTTTAGCAGTGGTTGTTAAGTACATGCCACAGTTGTTAAGTCAACCAAGTTGAATTGTTCACTATGAATTGGTTTTGCTGAAAAACAGAAGGAAATGCCAGTTTTCAGCCAAAATGTCATCAAATGTGGTCATTTGACCATGGAACACTGCAAATGACTGTATATGTGGACTGACTGCTGATGGTACAAGTTTTAGTCATGTGACCATGGGGGTGAGGGTGGCCAGTGGCTGTCAGAACTTCAGAACCTGGTCATAAGTAGTTCTGGGGAGGTCCATTTTAACTTCCAATGGTCAGTCAGCGACTGTCGTAAGTTGAGGACTACCTGTAACTGAGGTACACAAAAATCACACAGGGCATGGGGAAAGCGGACAGGGGAAGTTTTTCTCCTTTTTGCCAAGAGCCTGGGGACTGGAATGGAATGAAGATGGCTGGAAAGAGATTTAGAGCAGACAAAATAAAGTACTCCTAACACATATGAGGCAGTGGTGGGATTCAATGTTTTTTACTACCAGTTCTGTGGGCGTGGCTTGGTGGGCCTGGTGTGGCTTGGTGGGCATGGCAGGGGAAGGATACTGTAAAATCTCCATTCCCACCCCTCTCCAGGGGAAGGATACTGCCAAATCTCCATTCCCTCCCCACTCCAGGGGGAAATTACTGCAAAATCCCCATTTCCTCCCAATCAGTTGGGACTCGGGAGGCAGAGAATAGATGGGGGCAAGGCCAATCAGAGATGATATTTACCGGTTCTCAGAACTACTCAAAATTTCTGCTACCGATTCTCCAGAACTGGTCAGAACCTGCTGAATACCACCATCTCTGATATGAGGGCAACTAGGTTGTATGGCTATCAAAGAAGGCTGAGAGCTGAAGAACAGGTTAACCAAGAGATTTGAAGACTCAGTTTTAACCTGGAGTTGAAGGCAGCACATCTTTACAACTCAGTGTTAACCTTGGAGTCTTAAATATGTGCAGGTGAATAACAGCTCAAGAGTGGCTGGTTTATGAGCACTCCAGAGTCACTTAGATTGGTGCTGTGAAAATCAAAATAATGGAATACTTTGTCCACTGCTTATCCTGATTCAACCACACTGCTCTTACATTAGATAACACTACATAACTTTGTCCAAGTTTAGGGGGAGGGAACAAGGTTGGTAATGACAGCATTAAAAGCAGTAAAGAGGATCAAACCCAAACTGCAATAAAAAAGCACCAACATTAAATCTGTTTATGTCTGTATGTCTCGGTTTGATGGAAATCCATTTGTGGTTTAATAACACTAAATGGAATTCGAGCCAGAGCACTTGATGGTTTTCAGCCATCCTACCGTTATTACAGAAACCAAAGTCTATATGCACCGCTTGAAAACTGAAATGTGTCTCAAACTACTAAGTTTCCTTTCCCTCTTTTCTCCACTCACTTCCTGTTACGCAATTGAGCAATTTTGGAAAGAGCATATCCATTTTTACTTTCTGCACACTACAAAATTTATTCCTGGCACTTCATAAGTGATATAACTTCAGAGTTTAGAGAGCATGAGTGGTAACTACAACAGACAGACAGACAAAGAATTTTTTTTTGGTTTGGCCATTGACCAATAAAAAGGACATTCAACAGCATAAAACTATTCCCTAACAACAAGGACTATTGGAAACCATTTGGAAACCTACACGACACAGGTAGTCCTTGACTTACGACCACAATGGCGTCCAAAATTTTCTGCTGTTAAGCTATTAAGTGAGCTTTGCCCTATTTTACGACCTTTCTTGCCACCGTTGTTAAGAGAATCACCAGAGTTGTTTAAAATAGTAACACAGGTGTTAAGGGAATCTGGCTTTCCCATTGATTTTGTTTGTCTAAAAGGTTGCAAAAGGTGACCACATGATCCCGGGGACTCTGCAACTGTCATAAATCTGAGTCAATTGCCAAGCCTCTGAATTTTGATCACATGACCATGGGGACGCTGCAATGGTTGTGTGAAAACCAGTCATAAATCACATTTTTCAAGGCCGTAGCTTTGAATGGTCATTAAATGAACTCTTGTAAGTCAAGGGGCCTCCCTTGTATGTAAATTTGGAGGTCAGGAAGTGGGTGTCTCTTTAAAAAGCAACAGTATTGTGTGCTTTAATATTTATGAAAGGTTAAAAACAGGGAAATTCTGTCTTGTTCCTATAGCCTGTTGCAGGCATCACTTCATTGCATAGGATAGAAGTGATCTTGGTACCAAAGACAGACTAAACGTAGTTCAACAATAAAAGGTAAAGGTTCCCCTTGCACATATGTGCTAGTCATTCCCAAATATAGGGGGCGGTGCTCATCGCCGTTTCAAAGCCGAAAAGTCAGCGCTGTCAAATGCCAATTGCGCATGAAACGCTGTTACCTTCCTACCATAGGTGGTCCCTATTTTTCTACTTGCATTTTTTACGTGCTTTCGAACTGCTAGGTTGGCAGAAGCTGGGACAAGTAACAGGAGCTCACCCCATTACACGGCACTAGGGATTCGAACCGTTGAACTGCCGACCTTTCAATTGACAAGCTCAGCATCTTAGCCACTGAGCCACCACATCCCCTATTTCAACAATACCAGATGCTAAAAAAAGGTTCTGCATGTAGCAATAGCAATACACTTAGACGCTTTACAGTGCTTTATAGCCCACCCTAAATGGTTTACAGAGTCAGCATATGGCCCCCAAAAATCTGGGTCCTCATTTTACTGACCTCTTAGAAGGATGGAAAGCTGTGTCAACTCTGAGCCTGGTGAGATATGAACTGCCAAACTGCAGGCAGTCAGCAGAAGTAGCCTGCAGTACTGCATTCTATCCACTGTGCCACCGGGGCCTCTGGTGGCTCAGACTGCTAAGACAGTCTGTTATTAACACAGCTGCTTGCAATTACTGCAAGTTCAAGTCCCACCAGGCCCAAGGTTGACTCAGCCTTCCATCTTTTATGAGGTAGGTAAAATGAGGACCCAGATTGTTGGGGGCAATAAGTTGACTTTATTTATTTATTTATTTATTTATTAATCATATTTATATACCGCCCTATCTCCCGAAGGACTCAGGGCGGTTTACAGGCACTTAAAAAACACATAAACACATAAATACAATATAAAAACAATTAAAAAACTTATTCTATAAGCCCGTTATTAAAATATAAAACAAAAACCCAATTAAAACCATAAATTTAAAATCTAGCCCAGTCCTGCACAATTAAATAGGTATGTTTTAAGCCCGCGGCGGAAGGTCCGAAGGTCCGAAAGCTGACGAAGTCCGGGGGGTAGTTCGTTCCAGAGGTGGGAGCCCCACAGAGAAGGCCCTTCCTGGGCGCCGCCAGACGACATTGCCTCGCTGACGGCACCCTGAGGAGACCCTCTATGAGAGCGCACGGTCGGTGAGAGGTATTCGGTAGCAGTAGGCGGTCCCGTAAATAACCCGCCCAATGCCATGGGCGCTTTAAAGGTGGTCACCAAAACCTTGAAGCGCACCCGAAGGCCACAGGTAGCCAGTGCAGTCTGCGCAGGATGGTGTCATGCGGGAGCCACGAGGGCTCCATCTATCACCCGCAGCCGCATTCTGGACTAACTGCAGCCTCCGGATGCCCTTCAAGGAGCCCCATGTAGAGAGCATTGCAGTAATCCAGGCGAGACGTCACGAGTGCGTGGGTGACCGTGCATAGGGCATCCCGTCCAGAAAGGCGCAACTGGCGTACCAGGCGAACCTGGTAGAACGCTCTCCTGGAGACGGCCACAAATGATCTTCTAGAGACAGCCGCTCATCCAGGAGGACGCCTGTTGCGAACCCTCTCCATCGGGGCCACTGACTCGCCACCGATGGTCAGCCGCGGATTTAGCTGACTGTACCGGGATGCCGCATCCACAGCCACTCTGTCTTGGCGGGATTGAGCTTGAGCCTGTTTCTCCCCATCCAGACCCGCACGGCCTCCAGACACCGGGACAGCACTGATAGCTTCGCTGGGGTGGTCCGTGTAGAAAAGTACAGCTGGGTGTCATCCGCATACAGCTGGTACTTCACACCGAAACCACTGATGATCTCACCCAGCGGCTTCATGTAGATAAAGAACAGTAGGCGAGAGGATCGACCCCGCGGCACCCCACAAGTGAGGCGCCCGGGCCGACCTCTGCCCCCTGTCAACACCGACTGCGACCGGTCGGAGAGATAGGAGGAGAACCACCGATAAACGGTGCCTCCCACTCCCAATCCCTCCAACCGGCGCAGCAGGATACCATGGTCGATGGTATCGAAAGCCGCTGAGAGGTCTAATAGGACCAGGGCAGAGGAACAACCCCTATCCCTGGCCCTCCAGAGATCATCCACCAACGCGACCAAAGCCGTCTCCGTGCTGTAACCGGGCCGGAAACCGGACTGGAACGGGTCTAGATAGACAGTTTCATCCAGGTGTAAGGGAAACTGATATGCCACCATACTCTCTACAACCTTCGCCGCGAAGCGAAGGTTGGAGACCGGACGATAATTACCTAAAACAGCCGGGTCCAGGGAAGGCTTCTTAAGGAGGGGCCTCACCACCGCCTCTTTCAAGGCGGCCGGGAAGACGCCCTCCACCAAAGAAGCGATCGTAATCGCCTGGAGCCAGCCTCGTGTCACCTCCCGAGTGGCCAGCACCAGCCAGGAGGGGCACGGGTCCAGTAAACACGTGGTGGCATTCAGCCTACCCAACAACCTGTCCATGTCCTCGGGAGCCACAGGGTCAAACTCATCCCAAACAATATCGCCAAGACCACCCTCGAGCATCTCACCCGCATCACCGCAATCTTGGTCCAGACCATCCCGGTTGAACGATTTTATCGATAGATAACCGTTAAACTCTCAGCACGCCCCTGCAACGGGTCATCCCGCTCCCCCTGGTGTAGGAGGGAGCGAGTCACCCGGAACAGGGCGGCTGGGCGGTTATCTGCCGATGCAATGAGGGAGGAGGCGTAGCTACGCCTCGCTTCCCTCAATGCCAGTCCTAGTATAGGACTTCACTAGTGTCCGATCAGCTTCCGAACGGCTAGACCTCCAGGAACTCTCTAGGCGTCTTCTCCGGCGCTTCATATAATATACAAATGGATGAAGACTATTGCTTAACATAGTGTAAGCCCCCCTGAGTCTTCGGAGAAGGGCGGGGTATAAATGCAAATAAAAAAAAATGTAGCTAAAGATTACTGCTTTTCTAGAACTAGAACTAGAATAGAACTCCTTTCAGGCATCAAACAGGAATATGTCAATGTCTTCTGAAGAAAAATTGGATGCAACCAAGTAAGCAACCATAGTCCTTGACTGACAACAGTTCATTTAGTGACAATTCAAAGTTACAACAGCACTGAAAATTGTGATTTATGATCATTTTTCACAGTTACGATCTTCGCAGCATCCCGTGATCCTGTGACCAAAATTCAGATGCTTGGCAACTGGTTCATATTTATGACCGTTGCTGTCTCCCAAGATCATGTGATCACCTTTTGTGACATTCTCACAGGCAAAGTCAACGAGGAAGCCACTCGATTCACTTAAGAACCGAGTTACTAGCTTATCAACTGCAGTGATTCACTTAACATCGGTGGCAAGATAGGTCGTAAATTGGGACAAAGCATCAAGAGGCTTAGCTAAAATACATAAACCTTTTTTCCCCTCAGAAATTTGCTTAGCAGAATGGAGACGTATGTTTAAATCAATAGAGAGAGAAACATATGTAATTGTGGCTAGATAAACTCAGCCTCTCTTGCTTTACTTCCAACTTTTAAAAATTTGCATAAAATTGATGCGAATCCGGAGCCACTATGAGACCATGCTGTGCTGCTGAGGTGATATTGGCATCATTTCCATGGTGATAATAGAAAAGAACCAGCTTGAAGATGATCCGGTAGACTGAAATCTCAAAATGACTCAGAAAAAAAGTCAGACAAGGCAATTTTCTCCATCAAGTCTACAATGTTCGTCATCTCGATTATTTTTGTTATGAAATACTAATATAATGGCAGATAGAATTTTTAGGTAGATATATTTCTCTCAATGAGTGAATAGAGTTTTCTCCTCTGGAAAAGCAAAATATTCCGCAAGATAACAAAAGCCAGTAAAGTTACGTGCATATAGGATAATTTTATAAGTAAATTGCTGGAAGAAGATTGCAGCTGCTTTTTTTACATAATTATTATGTATAAAACATTATTTATTTATTATACAAATAAATATATATATTTTTCTTAGATGTTCAGTCTGATTACCTTGGGGTATTTTTCCTCATTATTTCATATACTGCATTTCTCTCTCTCTCTCTCTCTCTCTCTCTCTCTCTCTCTCTCCTCCCTCCCTCTCTTTTATATTTTCCCCTTTATTTCATTTTTTGTTTCTTTTATTCATCATTTCCACAATCCTGTTTTTCACACTTCTACCTCAGGAACATGTAACATTACCTCAGACAGATGCAGTGGCCAACCTAAGGGATTTTCTTGGACTCACAGCTCCTGCTCAAATAAAAAGGTGGCAGCCATGGCTAGAAAAGCCTTTGTGCAACTCCATTTTGCACACCATGGCAATTCGCTCTCTATGGGGGCTACCCTTTAAAAGCACCCAGAACCTTCAGCTGGTGTAGGATGTAGTCACACAAGCTGTATTGGGAGCCCAATAGGATACATGTAACAGCTCTGCAAAGTACATTGAGTGATAGTTTGCTTCCAGGTCCAATTCTAGATGTTGGTTGGGTGTTGGAAATTAGATCAAAATAAATCCGCTTTTTCTTCCCATCATCTATAAACACTTTGTAAGACTATGAAAGGTTGTTGTATCTACTTTGGGTTCTCCTTACCTGTTTGTACTCAGACTCTCTGCCAACTAGGACCTGCAGAATGTAGTTCACAGGGTCTCCCTTCATTGGGGGTGCAGTTTCCCAAGCAATTTCACAGGTGTTTCCTTCTAACTGTCTCACTCGAGGTGCTATTTAAAAAAAAAAAAAGGTTACCACGTATTAATTGGCATGTGCAGAAGGAACCCACACTTCTGATTTTTCTTCTTTCAAATACTGACCTTTATTCATTTAAAAAAATTAAAATAATTAAAACAAAAACAAAAATTCAGAATTCTCTCTGGGAATGTTATCACTGACAGATAAGGTGCAGTTAATGTGATGGAAACCAATCTTTCCAAACCCGAGGAATCAATAGAATGTATGCATTGCTTTCATAATCTGGGAAACAATATTGAAAATAAAAAGTGCACCGTGAAAATCATTTAGCTTTTCAAGCTGTGTTTCTCGAGGACATGAATATTTGCAGATGAGGATAAAAAAAAAATTCCCGAGACACCAGAAATGTATTTTTTTTTAAATTTTATAATCAAAACTTTTCATTTTAATTGCCTTTTTAGATTTCTTTAGCTACCTTGAGTAAGTACTAGACTAGAAAGGCAGGGGATGAAAAAACGAATGCTTTGCTGAAATCAAGATATATTACATCTGTAACATTCTCATGATCTATCAAAGCTATCGGGTCAAAAATACGGAATAAGTTAAGTCTGCTATGACTTGTTCTTATTATTATTCTTCACCATTGACTTTGTTCATGAGAAGCTTGCAGGGAGAACGTCAACAGAAAAGAAAGCAGAGGGGGAGGTCAGGAATTGATGAGAATTATAGGAGTATAATTGAGTTAGGAGGGAATTTTTTTTAGCATATGTTTGTTTAATTTTTAACTATACCTTGTGTTTGTTCCGGGAAGTCAGGGGCGGGGGGGAGGAGAGAGGGGGTTTTGTGAAGGGTGGGGAGAGAGGGGAGGAAGGGAGGGGGGAAAGGGGGAAAAAAGTTTTGTAAAACTTTTTCAATAAAAAAAAGAAAGAAAGAAAAGAAAGCAGGGAGTTGCGAGTCCAGGGCCACCAGGCAAGTGAGTGAAGGAGCGAAGAGGCGCAGATCAGGAATGTTACATGGAAGACTGTAAGAGGTGCTGTTGCGTGTGCGCGCCAAAGGTACTGTACAGGTAGGGGAAGGCATGTGAGTGGGCAGAATAGTCGGGGCAACCAGCAGTGGTGGGTTCCAAATTTTTTTACTACTGGTTCTGTGGGTGTGGCTTGGTGGGCGTGGCATGGCTTGGTGGGTGTGGCAGGGGAAGGATACTGTAAAATCTCCATTCCCACCCCACTCCAGAGGAAAGATACTGCAAAATCTCCATTCCCTCCCCAATCCAGGGATGGTTACTGCAAAATCCCCATTTTTCCCCGATAAACTGGGACTTGGGAGGCAGAGAATAGATGGGAGTGGA
Source organism: Ahaetulla prasina (assembly GCF_028640845.1). NCBI lineage: Eukaryota > Metazoa > Chordata > Lepidosauria > Squamata > Colubridae > Ahaetulla > Ahaetulla prasina. Next base: position 95,268,517 of record NC_080544.1, on the reverse strand, counting down.
GCCAGTCAAAATTTTTGCTACCAGTTTTCTGAACTACTCAAAATTTCCACTACTGCTTCTCCAGAACTGGTCAGAACCTGCTGAAACCCACTTCTGGCAACCAGGGATGTCTGAGAGGTGCTGTGCTACTTGGGTAGGGTGTGCAGGGGGCCGCAGGTCAACAAGGTTGCCCAGGGGTCAAGTGGGTGTCTAAGAGGTACTGTGCTGGTCAAGTAGGGTGTATGGGGTGGTATAGGTTATGAATGCATGAGGGTTGCAGGAATATGCGAGAGGCACTGTACTGGTTGGGCACAGCACATGAGTTGGTGGGAAGGGTACACTGCAGGTCAGGAAAGATACACTGCAGGTCAGGAAAGATGCACAGGAGAGTGTAGGTCAGGGAGGATGCATAGGAGTACCTAAGAGGTGTCGCATGGGAGAAGCACAGGTTGGAAAAAGGTCATGGGATGCGCAAGAGGTGCTGCAAGACTCAGGGAAGACATGTGGAGGAGAGATGTTCATCAGGGAAGATGCATGGGGATGCCAAGAGATGCAGTGTGGGTTGGGGATGTGGCATGGAAGGCAGGTGAGGGGGCAGCATTGTGTACCTGAGTTCCTTCCCTCCTGTTCCTCCCTTTCTCTCCCTTGCCCTTCTCCTTTTCCCTCCCTTTCTAACAGGTAGTAAGTAGCTACTTTTGAATGGGGGGGAGAGCGACGGATTGTAAGATTGGCTGGGAAACTGTCAAAGAATGTTGAAAGTGAAGATCAAGTGATTGCAGAAGCAACCCAGCAGTACAGCAGCAGCCAGTAGCACTGAAGCAGCCACAACGTTCCCAATTTTCATTCCCTCGGGAATCATTGCTCCTGAATTTTGGACAGATTCTATAAATTAGCCCATTTGAGGTATTGGCCCCAAAATTGTTGCTCTATGATGCACAGTTTTGCCAAGTTAAAGATTATGTTAAGAGCAGTGGTGGGATTCAAGTAATTTTACAACCGGTTCTCTGCCCTAATGATTTCTTCTAACAACCAGTTTGCCAAACTGCTCAGAAAGTTAACAACCGGTTCTCCTGATGTGGTGTGAACTGGCTGAATCCCACCACTGGTTAAGAGTTTTATTAGTCTATAAATAAGGCAAATAAGAGAAGGGGGAAAAGCATACATAGTGATGGCCCCAAAAGAAATGTGCATGACTGGAATGGTAAGGAGTTATGGAAATAGAAATAGAAACATGAGTTTGAAGTACATAGAAGAAAAAGTAATGTATTATTCAATTTAACTATCAACCATCTCACTCTGTTGCTATTTTCCTGTTAGAAAAGTGAAAAACAATAGAGAAACAACTAGGCAAACAACAGAGAATCAAACTGCAAAGAAGAAAAACATGTTGATTGTTGAAGAATTCAGTTTTCCTTGCATTATCAACCAGATAACAGTTGGTTAAACATATGATATTTGGATGGATTTATTGCTCCACCAGGTGGCAAAAAAGTGTTTTTATACAAGAGACAAACAAGGGTCAATTTTTTGAAGAGTATCTATTTGAGACAGCCCCTGCCTAACACCCTTGGGGGGAAAAGTCATCTTCCATCGGTCAAAATCCATCATATGACATTTATTAGCTAAAAGAATCTCATTTGTCAAAAATATACAAAGCTTTCAGCAATAGTCAACTATAGTCAAGCATCCGTTGCCACAATCAATGTTAATTTATCTGTAGGAGGTTTCAAATGGGAAATGAGCAAAAAAGATTCAAATTCAATATTGAGGTGGAATTCATAATCTAGAAAAATAGTATAAAACACACCAACACACCAACTGAACCAAAAGTCTAATGGTTGTTAAGTGCGAGGACCTGTCACTTTTTTCAGTCTAGTTGTAACTTTGAACCATTGCTGAATGAATGATTATGGGATTGGAGGCTAACATATATAAAGAACAATTGCTGGAATTGGGTATGTCTAGTTTAATAAAAAGAAGGGCTAGGGGAGACATGTTAGCATGTCCAATATCTCAGGGGCTGCCACAAAGAAGAGGGAGTCAAGCTATTCTCCAAAGCACCTGAGGGCAGGACAAGAAGCAATGGGTGGAAAATAATCAAGGAGAGAAGAAATTTCCCGATAGTTAGAACAATTAATCAACTTGCCTCTAGAAGTTACTCTATGAGTGCTCCAACACTGGAGGTTTTTAAAAAGAGATTGCACAACGATTTGCTTGAAATGGTATAGGGTTACCTGCCTGAGCAGGCGGTTAGACTAGAAGACCTCCAAGGTCCCTTCCAACTCAGTTATTCTAGTCTAAATGTACACCAAAATGGTTGTAATTTGAGTACTATATGTTGTGATAGGAGGAGAAGTGCAGGGGTGAAATACATCAGGTTCTCACAGGTTCTGAAGAACCGGTAGCAGAAATTTTGAGTAGTTTGGAGAATTGGCAAATACCACCTCTGGCTGGCCCCAGAGTTGGGTGGGAATGGAGATTTTGCAATATCCTTCCCCCAGGAGTGGGAGGGAATGGAAATTCTGCAGTATCCTTTTCCTGCAATGCCCACCAAACTACGCCTACCAAGCCACACCACACCCACCAAGCCACACCTATGGAACCATTAGTAAAAAAATGTAAATTTCACCACTGGAAAAGTGCAAATGGGTTTTAGATCCATTAAACGCTTCCTCCCCACCTCCCGCCCAACCCCACCAAAATCAAAAGACGTATCTTACTTACCTTTAATGACAGGGGGGATAGATTTAGTTGTGCTGAAGCTAAAGACTTCTGAGAAAGGCCCTTCCCCAGCACCATTTACAGCTTGTATTCTAAAAGCATAGCTGGTATATTCCATCAGCCGTTGTACCTTGTAAGTATGACTAGGCCCCCTATAGATTGAAGTAAACCTAAAAAAAGAGAGAGAAATACAAATTTGTTGTTATTTGTTTACAGTGTTTTCATTGATAGGTTGTCTGTGACTCACCCCACCAAAAAAGGTTTATGTTGTTTAATCTAATATCAACGTAATGATATCTCAATCTATATGGGCTCAGGTGTAAGTTCTCGAGATGGAATTATTGCATAGTATTTGTATCCTTTTGACCAAATACAAGACCCCAGACCCTCAGTGATTTGCATATATACATATATATATATCAGCCCCATAAACTATAAAATGTTAGAATTTTCCTCTAAATCTTAACAAAATACAGGTAGCACTCGACCACAATTGAGCCCAACGTTTTGATTTTACGACGCAGTTAAGTTAGTAACATGGTTGTTAAGTAAATCTGGCTTTCTTATTGGCTTTGCTTGTCAGGAGGTCAACGTAAGAGATGATCACATGACCCTGGGACACTGCAACCCTCCTAAATATACATCAATTCCCATGCATTTGAATTTTGATCACCTGACCTTTGATCACTTACGACCGTTCAAAGTTCGCAATGGTGTGGGGTTTTTTTGCTAAAACCTGTAAATGTCAACAATTGTGGATATGTGACTCTGGCACATGGGTGGACTTCAAAATTTTAGCAAGGGTTCTCCGAGGGTTCTCCAGTTGCTGGGTGGGTTTGGCCAAGTCGGCCTCCTGCACCATAGCTGGTGGGGCGGTTTTGCCCTCCCCAGGCTCCAGAGGCTTTTCTCAAGCCTCCAGGAGGGCAGAAATGGCTTCCCCAGCCTCTGGAGGCCCTCTGGAGGCCTGTTTCTGGCCTTCCCAAACTTCTAATAGGCTCGTTTTTCACCCTCCCCAAGCCTCCGTGTGCGCCCTGTACTTACCTGCATCTAAAACTGGCCGCGTGGGACTCCTTGGAGGGATGGGGCATGGTGCGATTTGGGGGTTCTCTGAACTGTACAGAATCTTAGCTAGAGGTTTTCCCGAACCCCCAGCAGCCCACCCCTGCTGTGGCACGCTGCAAACAGTCATGAATATAGGCCAATTGTCAAGCACTCCAATGCAGTCCCATATCTGTGGGAGGGGGCAGTGGTCAGAACTTCAAAACTGGATCATAAATACCTTTCGGGTGTGTGTGCACCATCCATTTTATCTACTTTATTTTAAAAATGATTTGAGCCATGCGTAAAACGATTTCGCCCTTATTTTGTTGCAGTTGATTTCATGTGGCATAGTTTCTATTCCAGTTGGCTTTATTTTTGATCTTATTAGATGTTGTCCTTATTGCTACTATTTGGCTTTGTGTTAATGTTAAATTGGTTTGCATTTTATGCAGAATTTTAGCTTTTGGCTCTGGAAGATCAAATACATAAATAAATGGAATTGGTCTCATGCACACAGCCATGAACCAGGAGAGTACAAGGTTCAAAATGTATTGGAACTGAATGATTTCTCCCTCTCCTAATCAGATCATTTCCTACCATTTTTTGAATGCTAGTCAGTGTCTGGACTTGGCAGTCTTTGCTGCAAGGGGAGCCAGTGAATTGAATTTTCGGTATTTCTAATTAGCAGCAGCAGGAGCATAACACCATGCAGTCAATGAATACTAATGTTTCTCAGAATAAATCTGGAATTATTATTATTATTATTTAATCTGGCACCAAGGAAGGCTACATGGGTAATGAAGGTTACAATATATATTTTTTTTTGCAGCAAAAGTTGGCAAAACAGTGAAGTGGTAATAATTAGGGATGGAGATTTTAAGGAATTTAGAAAGCTATAGTATTAGAGATTGATGTGCAGATGTGATCTTTTTAAAAATAATAATAATAGATTTTTGATGTTATACTGTACATGCTGATGGCAGCAAGATTACTTTATGCACAAAAATAGAAGGACACAATGGACAAATGGCTGCAAAAGTTAATGCAGTTAACACAATTTAGAAGGAGTAAACAACACCATTAATTTTATTTCTACTTGGAAACTGCTTTTGGACTTAGTGCTTGAGGTAGGGAAAAAGATGAAACTTTGATTTTGGGTCTTACTGATTAGATAAGTTTGGTGTTATCGAAATGGCTAGTATATACTGTTATATAAAAGTAAAAAGCTGAGGTTTCATGTTATTATCTTATTCTACTGTACCAAAAGGAATGGTACAGTAGAATAAGAGCTGAAGAAGCTTCTTGGACGAGAAGTGAAACGTCTTCCAAGAAAAACCAGAAACCAGTTGCCTCTTGAAAAAAAAAGCATATTTGGGACAACCAAGACCTGGATGACTGAGAATCTCCATATACCAAAAGAAATCAGAAGTCAATGCTCCTTTTTTTTTTCTTTTCCCACCTCTACCCTCTACTTTTCTCCTTTTCACCTCTCCTCCCCTATTCTACCTTCATATTTCTTTACTTTTTTGTATTTGATGCTTTGTAAAAATCAATAAAATGTTGAACCATGATGTGCAGATGTGATAAGATGGTGGAGAGAAAGAAGAGAGGATTAAGAGTTGTGTTTGTTGGGAAACCTTGTGGCAAGAACCAGGAGAATGTAGTGTAGTGGTGCTGTGCAGAGAATGGTGAGTGTGGCGGTTTTAAACCAGCACAATTTGATATTGGCGCAGAGTTTTCCTGGACTTGAGTAATTATCTGGAGTCCAGTTGGTGGAGACTTCAACCTACTGTCACTGAGGCTGGGTTGGGAAGAAGTCACAATGATTTCTTTCTTTCTTTCTTTCTTTTTTTTAAAAAGAAAAAAATAATGAAAAAATAAAAAAAAATATATTTCAGATAATGAGATAAAAACAAACAGAAACTAATCATTAACACAGAAGAAAGAAAAAGGTAAACGATGAAAAAAAAGGAAAGCTCAAATTGCAAAAAGCAAAGAAATGACTTCCAACTTTCCTCTTGCAAACAGCAATGGGATTATCATTTAAAAGCGAAATCAGTAGAGGAAAGTTCTCATTGTTTGATTTTTTTTTCCATTTTGCTTTGTTTGACCTTATCTAAATATTTCTTTAAAATATGGGTGCTGTGAACAGTCTTATCCTTGATCTTAAATGGGAATACATACTAACAATGTATCTTGGAAGATACATTGTTAGTATTTATTGGTAGTGCTAGTAAACACTGCAAAGCACTAAGATAAAATCCTATCTTACAAGCATTAATAAATAAAAATGAGATGCTTTTATTCAACCATGTGTACCAAAAAGAAAATAAAAATATTATTCTGCACAGAAATCTAGGAACTAGAAAAATGTGCAGTCTGGATTTGTTGCTGATGTTCAAGATGACAAATGTTCTGAGCTATATTTTGGGATTTAAGGTATGTTTGCTGTTCTTTAAACAGTGGACAATTTGCTTTTTTTTATTGTGACATTTTAATTTTAATTATTTTAAATTGTTGCACTGCATCTCTATTTGGGAATCTTCAATGTAAAAAAGAATAGAAATTATACCTATGTGCACAAATGCTGCTGATACTGTAATAGATAGATTCTGTCATCTTTGTCACACTTTAGGATCTTGGCCAACAAATCATGTTTTTCTTCATTAAGAGCAGTAAAATGAATATTTTTTTTCACAAATAGAAGGTGTTTCTCACAGCAAGATTTCCATTTACAATAATGCAATTTGGGCTTTTCTTTTTTGCATTCTAATTGTGTGCTTTCAATTTGTTTTTATGATTGGTTGCATTCATTTAGCCGTTTCAAGGAGATTCATTTAACTTCGACATGACCTGAGTTTAACTCATAGAATCATCTATTACAATGTCCTTCCTGTCAAAGATTACTTCAGCTTCAATTGCAACAATACACGAGCACACAATAGATTTAAGCTTAATGTTAACCGCTCCAATCTTGATTGCAAAAAATATGACTTCAGTAACAGAGTTGTTAATGCTTGGAATACACTACCTGACTCTCACTACCTCACTACCTGTAGTCTCTTCCCAAAATCTCAAAAGCTTCAACCAAAAACTATCTACCATTGACCTCACCCCATTCCTAAGTGGTCTGTAAGGTGTGTGATTAAGAGCACAAACGTGCCTACAGTTCCTGTCCTATTGTTTTCCTTCCTTATATCCAACTAATGTAGTTATTACAACTTATACTCATATATATGCTTATATATTGTATAATTATTTCATACTTATGCTTATATATACTGTGTGGCAAAAATAAATAAATAAATATATAAATATATAAATAAAAACTTGCCAGGTATTCAATACAACTCTTATCTTTGTTCCTAAGATTTGCTTGGAGCATTCAAAAGCATCTGCTTGATCACTGTTGAAAATGTTATGTTAGCCTGTGGCTTAGCAATCTGTTATACCAAATCTGCCCCAGCATGTTAATACGTACGAATTTGGAAGCCAGGTTTAATATCTGGAGGCAATGTGAACCCATGATATTCACATTACCTCCAGATAATGTGAATATCTGTAGGTTTCATGACTCTGAAAGCAATGTTGGTGGAAAACGAAACTCACGGTAGGACTACCTTCTGAACCCCATGAGATAGAGCAGGCTGAGTGAATACACTCTGCAGGAAGACTGTATTTTACTATAGTAACATAATTTTGAAAGCTGATCATGTTTATTCCCCTCCCTCTTTCGAAAACACTTCTGTATTTTTGCACACAGATGTTAAGATCCGTGTAAGGAAGAAGTTTAATACGTTTAAACAGATGTAAACCTGAGAGGTTACAGAAAGACGTAAGAGTCACTGTTAAAATTTTAAAAAATGTTCCCAAAATTCAAAAAGGAAAAAATCAGGGGTGGGCTCCCGGGGGTTCGGCAGGGTTTGGGCAATCCTCTAGCCAAGGATTGCCAGGGTTCGGTGAATCCCCAAATGCTGGATGGCTCCTCCCACCCCTTCCCACCCCGCTACTCCCACCCCACCCTGCCCCTCCCAGGAGTCTTCATATGGCCCATTCATCATTCCAGGTAAGTGCAGGGGCTGCATGGAGGGTCTGGGAGGGCAAAAAATGGACCTACCGGAGGTTCCAGAAGTCCGGAAACGGGCCTGTTTCAGCCTCTGGAGGGGATCCGGAGCCCGGGGGAAGCTGTTTTTGCCCTCCCAGAGGCTTGAGGAAAGCCTCTTCAGCATTCGGAGGGTGAAAAATGCCCTCCCTGTTCTGGTGCAGGCAGCCAACTAGGCCACCATGGCCATGACCCACCATGGCCATGGCCACCCAGCAACTGGACAGTGAACCCATTGCTAAAGGATCGGAAGCCCACCCCTGGAAAAGATCCAGGCATGAAACGTATCTGGCAACAGGACAGATGTATGACAGCTGGACAAGATTTCCATTATCAAGCAAGAAAGGATAACACAAATTACACTGTGAGATAAGACACAATGGGTGGAAACTAGTCAAGGAGAGGACCAACCTAGAGCTAAGAAGAAATTTCCTGACAGTTAGAACAATCAATCATGGAACGACTTGCCTCCAGAAGTTGTGGGTGTTCCATCACTGGATGCTTTTAAGAAGAGACTGGAGAGTCACTTATCTGGAATGGCATAGGGTCTCCTGCTTGAGCAGGGGATTGGCGTAGAAGATCTCCAAGATCCCTTCCAACTCTGCTATTTTGTTGCATTCTGATTTCTTTCACTTTTCTTCTAATTTCCATTTTCAATGTGCAAACGTGGTCTATTCTGTTGCACTTATGACCTTCAGTAATGCTCTTACTATTTCCGGATAAAAAATGAACTCAATCCATGTTTTCAGATTTGTATTAACTCTTTTCCCATGTGTACATATAGGTAGACAGAGTTATATATTCAAAATAAGCAGTTCTTCTTCTAAATAGATAATCACACTTATAATCCTAATTTATTCTTAATGGCCCAATTACTTTTTGTGTACTTCTTTCTCTCATTCTTGTCTATGTTTTCATGTCAGCTGCAGAATATTTTTTTAAAATTCAGAATGTCATATAATTTTTCTCAAAAACTCATATTTGCTTCTATTCACTAGTCACCAAACAATAATCTATGGATATCTACGTTTGTTTGCACCCACCAAAACATCCATTCACAGGACCAACATTTTGAAATAGGCATACTTTGTCTGGACAAGGCAGAACCAGATTTAACTTGCCATTCAAGCAAAGATTTTATGGGGTTATTTGAGGGCCAGTCATTAAGTCTCAGGTCAAACAACTATGGTGCTCTTTTCAAAAGGATAAAAGCAGAAACCCGGATATGAACAGCTCTGAGCTCTCAAATAAAACACAAATAATAATACAGTAGGCGCAAATGTCAAGTCATTACTGAATCTCATCCCAATTCTGGTCAGTGAAAGCAATAACAAAAATTAAAGTAATAAAAATGCCAACCAGATACATTGATTCAAAGACCATGATGGTCTCATAATACCCATCATGCCCTTCTACTGTACAACTCAATGCTATGGAAGATCCAGCTTCATTCATATAATATCAGCCAAACTTTTATTACCCATGAAGGAAACAAGGTGAATGTCATCCCAATAACATTAGATGCCATTATAAATGAAAAATCAGGGTTGTTGTTCTTTTAAATCTAAAAGCAAAGCCTGGGATGAAAATACCATTTCTTGTTGAATAGCGGTAACGTTCAGGAAAATAGAATAACAGAATAAGAGAGTTGGAAGGGATCTTGGGAGTCTTCTAGTCCAGGGGTCTCCAACCTTGGGAACTTTAAGCCTGGACAACTTCAACTCCCAGAATTCCCCAGCCAGCTTTGCTGGCTGGGGAATTCTGGGAGTTGAAGTCCTCCAGGCTTAAAGTTCCCAAGGTTGGAGACCCCTGTTCTAGTCCAACCCCTTCCTCTGGCAGGAAACCCTATACCAGGGGTGTGAAACTGGCAGCCCACGAACTGGAGGTGTCATGCATAGGCCACGCCCACCCCAGCTCTACAAATGCGAAAAACGTCACGAAACATGACGGCAATGTGATGTCGCAAATTTGACACCCGTGCCCTATATCATTTCAGACAAATGGTTGTCCAATCTCTTCTTAAAAACTTCCAGTGTTGGAGCATCCACAATTTATGGAATCAATTAACATTATCCATGGTTTTTTTTTCTATTATCAGCCTGGACTAGCCCCTTTCTCTTTTCTTTCTAATGTTAAATAACAATGAAGACAAAATATACAGAATAAAAAAATCCAGGGATGTCCCCAGGAATATGTGCATCACAAACCCAAGTTGACAGTGATAATCTATTAATTAGATTTGTTATACCCACCGTAGTTCAAAGATGGCAGTCCAAGCCTTACTACTTTTTTCGTGTGACACACTTTTGACCTTTTTAAAAAAAAACAAAAAAAACCACTCTGTTCCCAATGAGCAGCCCTGGTTCTTATTAAAAATGCTTAAGATATGACAAAATCATCAGATCACTGATTTAGTGACCAGTCCTTTTTAAATTTTCTGTAAGGATCATCCAGGAAAGAATGCAGGGGTAAAATCCAGCAGGTTCTGGAGAACCGGTAGCAGAAATTTTGAGTAGTTTAGAGAACTGGCAAATACCACCTCTGGCTGGCCCCAGAGTGGGGTGGGAATGGAGATTTTGCAATATCCTTCGCCCAGGAGTGGGGAGGGAATGGTGATTTTGCCGTAGCCTTCCCCTGCCACGCCCACCAAGCCACTCCCACCAAGCCACACCACGCCCACCAAGTCACGCCCACAGAACCAGTAGTAAAAAATTTGAAAGAATATGCATGTTGCCATACCAATTTCCTGTTGATTTTTTAAAGCCAGTGCAATAAACAGTGAGCGGGAATAGAATCATGATTTCCTTTATCTGTGACGTGCAAATTTACTTATTTGTATCCTTTTGAGGGAAGCTTCCTCCTCTACTACCAATCTGGTTTTACAGCAAATTCACTTAGATCTGAAGCGTTAAATATATGGGAGCCAGTTAAAAACAATATGATACAAAGCACAATTTGGCAGTGTCCAATGGTGTAAACAGGAATCAGAGTTTTGCTTCACCTTCCTGGCTGCAAATGAAGCTATTTGTTTGTGGAAACAACCCAGGTGGGGAAATGAGAATGGGGCACATACCATTAATTTCCTAGTGAGTTAAATTGATGACCTGAGGCTGTTTTCTCTGCAGCACAAACCATTGGAGCATTTTTAAATTGAGGTTAACCCATCTCAGCAAACAAAAGCTGCTAATATTTAAATGAAATTACCATTAGGGGAAAGAGCTGCTTTTTAGATATTGGCCCACATTTCCTGCTCTTTTGAAAAAAAGGAACTTTAATGGCTTGGCCATTCCGCATATCAAACAGATTTATCAGTCTAGCTCTCCCTGTGTGTCAATCTAGATATAAATAATGTCCATGAATCAATAAGATATTCCAAGTAGTGCTGTAACAAGGAAAAAGGCATACCCGTGGACTCACTGATTGCCATAAATCCTTCATTGAAGGTTACACAAAGAAGAAAATTTGTTTACCCGAGAACAGTAAGATTAGCCAAGTGCTAATTATTTTCACAACATCATCAAGTCTGCTCTCAGTCTGTACCATCTCAGTGTGTAAGTCTCATTTCCAAACAGAATGTGGGCACATCAACATGCATCCATAATCAACATTTGACTGTCAGTAGGATGCAATTTATTCCTGAGATTTTTTAAAACTGAACGATTATGCTCCAATTCACTCCTCTAAAAACTGTCCCAAAGGTCCTTTTTCAAGAGGCAATTGGACTTTCTGGTTTTTCGTTTTGCTTCCCATCCAAGAAGCTTCTTCAGCTTGACTGGATGGTGGGGAATGGGAGGATGTACACTGTCCTTGCAGACAGCTGGTCATTTGCATCCTTTTAGAGAGGCGTTGAGACCACCTGGAGGTTTATCTGTGTCGTCAGGGTCACCGGAGTGGTGCAAATGGAATGTGAAGCCTTCTTGGAACTGTTGAAAGGGTTGTGTTGTAGATTGGAGATAGATGATGTTGTATCCCTCCCCTAGTGGTGAAATCCAAATTATTTTACTACTGGTTCTGTGGGCGTGGCTTGGTGGGCGTGGTGTGGCTTGGTAGGCGTGACTTGATGGGCCTGGCAGGGGAAGGATACTGCAAAATCTCCATTCCCACCCAGCTCCAGGGGAAGGACACTGCAAAATCCTCATTCCCTCCCCACTCCTGGGGGAAGGATATTGCAAAATCTCCATTCCTACCCCACTCTGGGGCCAGCCAGAGGTGATATTTGCCGGTTCTCTGAACTACTCAAAATTTCCACTACCGGTTCTCCGAATTGCTCAAAATTTCCGCTACTATTTCTCCAGAACCTGTCAGAACCTTCTGGATTTCACCCCTGCCCTCCCCCCTTAGCTGAGAGAGGGCTGTTCTGTCTTAATGTAGATGGACTCTTTGACCCCTCTTTCAAACCAGCAGTCCTCTCTGTCCAAAACGTGGACTTTGCTGTCTTCGAAAGAGTGGACTTTGTCTTTTAAATGCAGCTGAACTGCTGAATGTCTCTTGAAGAAGCAACTTTGGGACCTAGATGACTGAGAAACTCCATAGACACCTCTAAAAATGCTTCCAAGAGTAAGCACTTCCAGATAAAAGAACATTTTTACGGAATGACATAAGCTTGGGAAAAAAAACCCTGCAGAGGTAGAAAACAAGATGACCTCTTGCATCCATTACAGATGGTCCTCGACATTCATTACTATATTTTTCAGAGTATAAGATGCACTTCCACCCCCCACCCCTTGAGGTACCCCATGCTATGTGCATAATGACTGCCAGGGGGAGAGTCAGAATGCATGGGTGCCTTGCTTAATGACAGCAACAATGGCTGTAATTCTGAGCTCATTTGTGATAGAAAGTCAAGGACTACCTGTACTTTAATGCTGAATTTAATGTTAACAAAGGAAATCTTAGTTTTAGCTAGAAATGCAAGGAAGTGCCTTAAATCAAATCAGGATAATCTGTTTTAGTCCTGCCCTGACCTGCCCTGCTTCATTTCTCTAGACCAGCCCTTTTCTACTTGGATATCTCCCTGATAAATGGCATTTATCTACTATTTATCTATTATTGACCTCACCCCATTCCTAAGAGGTCTGTAAGGGGCGTGCATAAGAGCACCAACGTGCCTACCGTTCGTGTCCTAATGTTCCCTTTTGATTGTATCCAATTCATATAGTTATTACATACTTATGATTATATTTATGCTTATATATCGTATAGTTATTTCATGCTTATGCTTATATATACTGTTGTGACAAATAAATAAATAAATAAAAATAAATAAATTTCTTTCCCAGAATTCTCAGCAGTTTACATACTAGGGAGATTGGGAGTTGAACTTCATGTATCTCAGGGGCGTCAAACTCACAGCGTCATGTTGTCGTCACGTGATGTATAGTTTTTTCCCCTTCGCTAAACCGGGGGTGGGCATGGCCAGTGTGTGGCGTATCTGGCCCAGGGGGCATGAGTTTGACAGCCCTGATGTATCTGGAGGAGGTTAACTTCGGACTGTACATATTAACAATTGAAGCTGTGGGAGGCTAATCTGTGCAGAATGTATTTTCTAATAAACTAAAATATATGTAAAATGTATTTTAAAAATAAATTGTGCTTTCTAACCCTTTGCAAAGCTTACCCTTTTATTAGTTAGTAAACTAGAGACAACTTCACAGCCAAATTCTAAAGGAAACTTTGAATGTAGTTGGCAGACAAACACATAATTAGCACACCAGTTAATTGGATTAGTATAGCACTGGTTCTTGGAAACACCTATAAGCTTCCTAGAAAAGCTATGTTTGTTGAAGAGTTCAAACTAATTATCACCATCAGAAATTAAAGTGTTGATGCAACTATGTTAATTTGTTTGACTTGCTTTTTAAAAGAGACGACCTTACACTCTGGGTTTATTTTTACTTTATGTTTGGTTAACATAAAGGTGGTTATAGCCACTTTGTAATGCCGCCACAGCTCATTTTTTAAAAAGTCACCAGTATTCCAATTTCCACAGAAACCCGCACAAACTTGAAAATACTCTAAATTGGTCTTCTTGATGGGAATTTTGGCAGCATATCAAGAACAGTTATGTGCAGCTATTCAGTTCCAAAGTGGAAAAGTTGATTTGGAGATGTGATGATATATACCTGTTGGTACCTCTTTGGAAAAGGTACATTTTCTAGAGTTTGTGTGGTAGCTGCGGAATCCCAGAATAATATGTATTTTGGGATTATAGCCCTTGTAGGAACGTGGTGGTGCAGTGGCTTAATGACGCTGGAATGGCCAGCCAGAAATGATCTGTACGCTGGCAGTTTGAGCCCAGCTCTGTGAGATGGAGTGAGCTCCTGTCGCTCGATCCCTAGCTCCTGCCCACCAAGCAGTTTGAAAGCATGCAATATTGCAAGTAGATAAATGGGTACCACTTTGGTGGGAAAAACCTAACTGCATTTGTGTGTGCAAAGAATGGAAGCCGGCGCTGGACCTGGCAGGACGTGAGGCATTGTGACACAAGGTGAGGCGAGGTGAGATCCGAGAAGGAGCCCGGAGAACCAGCAACCCCAGCTCTGCTAACCAGTTGGTGTAAACCTAATTCGCTTCCCCCCACACTGCACTGCATCAAGGATAAACATGCAATCACCAAACAGAATAAACTAGAATCTAGGCTATCAGGACTATATTGTGTCTAGCACATATCATCATCTTTTTTTAATGACCCCATAAGCCCTTGCAGGGTGGAATCTGAGTAACTGAGCTAGCAGAGTGTTTAATGGCCAGATGCCCTTCCTGTTGCCAATGCGGAGTTTTGTTCAGCAGAAATATTATCATTGTGCCCAGAAAGAGAAATATCTGCCTCTATCTAGGATCAAACTCACAGCCTCCTGATTGTGAGGCAAGAGCTCCACCTCTAGGCCACCGTATCACATTTCCCTGATACTGTATGCCATACACTAAATCATAATGTATCCCTTGCAAACATTTTTTTTTGCTTCAGAAATCCAAACAGTTGTATATCCCTAATTAAGAATCTAATCAGATATTTGCTAAATAGTCACTTTTTCCAGATTTATCGATAAGGAAGCTTGATAAATAAATTCGGAATTCTTTATTCTTACTGCATTGGTTCTTATTTGGCTTGACCAAAGAGAATTTGCATTAGAAATGCTTTCAAACGTGAAGGGAATTTTTGAAGACATTTTCATGGGTGTTGTGCTTGCCTTTATTTAAAGGCAAGGTGACCAAAGAATGTGTGAGAACGCCCTGTTATCATTATCATCATTATTAAATTTATATGCTGCTCGTTTCATTGTTGCAGCAACTCTGGGCGATTTACCAAATGATTAAAAAGATAATAGCAATAGCAGTTATATACCACTTCACGGTGCTTTTACAACCCTCTCTAAGTGGTTTTACAGAATCGGCATATTGACCCCAACACTCTGGGTCCTCATTTTACCCACCTCGGAAGGATGGAATGCTGAATCAACCTGGAACTGGTGAGACTTGAACTGCCAAACTCCAGTCAGCTGGCAGTCAGCAGGCGTCTGAAGTACTGCATTTTAACCAATGCGCCACCATGGCTCATAATACAGAATCATTAAAATTTAGAAAGATTAAATGAAAACTAAAAACCAAGAGGACAGGTGATACAGTGGAGCGGGTCTTCCCTCTTACCCAACCAGCCATCCCCTGCATAGACTACCCCTCTCAGAGCCCCATACATAGGAGAGTATTGCTGTGACAGATGCACTATAAGAAAAACTGAATGCTGAAGAATCGATGCTTTTGCATTGTAATGCTGGAGAAGACTCTTGAGAATCCCTTGGACTGCAAGGAGATCAAATCAGTCAACCCAAAAGGAAATCAACCTTGACTGTCCTTTGGAAGGAAAGATCCTGAAGCTGAAGCTCAAATATTTTGGCCACCAAATCAGAAGAGAGGACTCATTGGAAAAGGCCCTTTTGCTGAGAAAGACCGAAGGCCAAAGGAGAAGTAGATGGCAGAGGGTGAGCTGGTTAGACAGTGTCATTGATGGAGTAGGCATGAGTTTGGGGAGACTCCAAGAGACAGTAGAGAGTAGGGGGCCTAGTGTGCTGGGGTTCATAGAATCGTAATGAGATAGACATGTGTTGTGCCTCGTCCTCCCTCCTCCCCTCAGCCGGGCCCCTCCCGTCTCCACCTGGGCCTGTTATCAGACTCTGAGTCTGATAATGAAGATGAATGGCCTGTCATGCCTCCAGCCCCCGGCCCTGGCCCCATGCCCGGAGAGGATTCCAGGAATGAACAAACAAACCTGATAAACCTCACTCCTACAGCGTGTGAGCAGGAAGCCAGCCACGTGCTGGAATTACTGACAGCAAATCCAGCTGAAGTGAATTCAAAGTGGGAGGATCCTCACTTCCGGAGATCTGAGAGGCGACGCCAGCAAAAGGAAGGGAGGGGCAGGCCTGGATAAATGCTGAGTCATGGAGCCACACCCCACAACCTATATAAAGGACCTGCTTTTGGCATTCCAACCTTGAGTCAAGCAAAGTCTCATCTAGTTTGCTGCTATCACTGAAGTCACAACTTGGACTCCTGCCTGCCCTGAGAAACCTTGAAGGAATTTGATAAGCTGCAGAGGCTTCGTTGCCATGCTTGATATGGACTTCCTAGACCCGGTCGTCGGAGAGGGAGTGGGATATGACAACATGACTTAGTGACTGAACAACAACAATCAGAGCCTCAGGCCAATCAGCAGAGCCAGGTTTGAAGGCTGTTTCAGAAGATCAGGAGTATGGAGGCCAACTTCACCTGCAGGGGAAGAATATTCCACAGAGTGGGGGCCCACAGCAAAAAAAAAAGCTCTTCTTTTGGACCCCCAACTAAAATTCTTTGGCAGATGGGATCTGAAATATGTGTCTTCTGCTGGAGTGAATGGGATAGGCCCAATCCCATTGGGGCAAGATGGCTCCTCATATACCCTGGACCCATGACATCAAGAAATAACCAATACCTTGAATTGGACCCAAAGGTGCTTTTTCAAGAAGCAAATAGAATTTTTGGTTTTTCTTTGAAGGTGTTTCTTCAGCTCTGAGGAAGCTTCTTGGATGAGAAGCGAAACACCTTCAAAGAAAAACCAGAAAGTCCAGTTGCCTCTTGAAAAAGCAACTTTGGGACAACCATGACCTGAATTGGATCCGGAAGCAAACTTAGAAACAAGGGCAGCTCACGTAACAACAAGTACATGTGTCACCTGAGGGTCCATATTGTTGTGTTTTGTATTTGCTTCCAAAAACTCTTCAAGGATAGCCTCATGCACTTCCGGTTTGGCTCCGCTTCGTTGAGAAGCAGTCTTGATTAGACTGCTAACTCCCTAGTCTGTAGAGCTGTCAGGACAACGTAAATCTGGTCCGACAGCTTGGAAATCTCTTCCCTCGGGCAAAGAGGAAGAGATGAGCATTCAGGCTGAAGTTGAGACACCCAAATAAAGCCACAGAAAAAGCTTCCGAGGCTTGAGCTTCCATAGCCTGAAAAGCTCCAGACTGGGGGGGGCATCTGCCTTTTATGGCAGACAAAAACGTAGCGTCCAGTCTCCGCGGCTGAAATTGATTTATGATGGATTGTAACGTGGACGGAGCAGACACTGGAGTTCTAGCATTTGTTTGTAAGAAGACTGCAATCCCCTGAGGATATATTTGTTGTGAAGATAGGAGAGAAGAAAGCAAATGGCGTTTTGTGGAATGTGTTAGTAGAAATGAAAGTTAAGGAAATGCTTATTAACAGCTAGTGTGGAATTAGAAGATATATGACGGAGCAGAAACTGGAGTTCTAGCATTTGTTTGTAAGAAGACTGCAAGCCCCTGAGGATATATTTGTTGCGAAGATAGGAGAGAAGAAAGCAAATGGCAGTTTTGTGGAATGTGTGTACTGGAAACGAAAGTTAAAGAAATGCTTACTAACAGCTAGTGTGGAATTAGAAGATATATAGGAAGATACTGACTAAATGGAAGAAATGAGAATTTTATGATTTATATTTTTTCTTCCTCTTTGGGATTATAGTTATTTAGAAGAAAAGTTTTTTGAATTTTTCTTTTTTAACTTTTTTTGGTCCGTTATTAGGTTATATTTTTAAAAAATGGCTTTTAAGCAAATAGTACCAAAAGTCACTAAAACTTTGAAATTTCTTCAGTTCAGATTCATAAATTAAAAGAAGAAATCAAAAAGGAATTAAGAAATTCTTTACAGGAGTTTTTGGAGAGTCGTTTTTTAGAAATAGATCAAAAATTTGATGAAATAGAGAAAGAGATGTTGGATTTTAAGGAAGTGGTGGAAGAGCAGAAGAGGGAAATGAAAATGGTTCATTTTCAAAGGATGCAATTTCGCAAATATTAAGCTCTTGTATTCAGATGGAAGATAATCTTGAAGAAATTAATAAAGCTAATTTAGAGTTGCAAAGGAAAATAGAGGAAATTCAAAAGAATCAAAACAACTGGAACTTAGATAATAAGATGGAAGATATACAGGCAAAGGTAGATAGGGCAGATGAAGAAAGAGTAATATTACAATATAGATTAATGGAATATGCTATAAGGGTGAGGGGTTTGAAGCAAAGTAGGAAGGAAAATTTAAAAGAGATTTTTACGCAAGCCTTTGCTCAGATAAAGGGTGTGGAGCCAGAAGACTTTGAGATTAATATTGAAAGAATTTATCGTGTTAATTCTTGGTGGGCAAGACAAAATAGAGTACCGAGGGATGTGGTTATTTATTTTACAACTAAAAAGATTAGGTATGAAATTTTGCAAGCCTTTTATAAAAATAAATTTCAAATATTGGGACAAGATATAAAAATGATGAAGGAAATTCCTCCTAAAATGTTAAGAAAGAGAAGAGAATTTGCTTTTTTAGTGGATGAGTTTAAGAAACATCAGATATATTTTAGATGGGAAGTTCCAATGGGTTTGTCAGTGAATTTTAGAGGCAGAAAGTATTTTCTTAATTCAGTTATGAAGGCGAGACATTTTTATATTAATGTTTTAAAGAGTGGGAATCCTTTGTTGTTAGATGTTAAGTTAATTGGTTTGGAAACGATGGAAAATAGAATAGGAGAGGGGAGGAATGTTTAAGATGTGAATATGATGATTATGGTTAATTTTTGGAACTGATTTGTTTAGGATATAAATTATAGGATTTTTTATTTGCTATTTGTATGGTATAAATCTATGGTATGGTATTTGTATGGTATAAATCTATATTATTTAATTGTGAAGGATGGAAAATAAAATTTATGAATTTAGATAATGTGGATGTAATGATTTTAATTGTTTACTGTTATATTGTGGATGTAGTTTAAATGATTATTTGTTTTAATTGATACGTTTATAGACAGTAAAAGTTATGAAGTTAAGCTGGAAATATTGTATTTGAGAGATTTTATTCAAAATGATATTTGATTGATGGAGTAGTATTGGAAGATTGGACATTAAATGTTATGACAATTGAAGAAATATATAAGTGATGAGAATTTGAATTTGGGAAGCTGGATTGTAATTTAAGAAATGGACTTATGAAATTTGAAGGAATATACAAGTGGGTGAAAAAATTTGAATTTTAGAAGATGGACTAATTTTTAAAATGGACTGTAAGAAGAACGGACATTAAATGTTATGGCAATTGAAGAAATATATGTGATGAAAATTGGAGTTCGAGAAGATGGACTGTAATTTGAGAAATGGACTTATGAAATTTGAAGGAATATACAAGTGGAAAAAAATTGAATTTGAGAAGATGGATTAATTTTAAAAATGGACTGTAAGAAGAAGTAATATGTGAAGTTGGTATTGCTTCTTTTCTTTTTTTCTTTTTATTATTCTTTCCTATCTCTTTATTTTTATTGTGAGGGGATTTAAAGTTTAAAATTTTTAAAGGTGGGAGGTTATGTATATTTTGTATACTTTAGCTTGTGATTGTTGGTCATAATACCCGGTATTTGCTCTGGGAAGTCCGGGGGAAGGGGGGGGGAAATGATACATAGATTGATTATTAATGTACAGTAATGTTTGAAGATATGAAATTAAAATTTTAAATGATATTGGGGCTGCTCGACTGCCATTTCAGAAAGAAAAGGAGAGAGGAGTAGAAGGAGGGAAGAAAGTAGGTAGGAAAAAGTTGAGAAGGAGGAGGGGAATAAGAAGGTTAGATAGGGTGGAAGAAGGGTGGAGTGGAGAAGGAAGAGAGGAAGTAGTAAAGTGAAGAAGATGAAGGATGTGAAAGTAGTAGAGGGTAGAGAGGGAGGTTGTGAAGAAAGGAAGTGGCAGTCGGGCAGGCCTGAATCAGTAATAAATAAAAATTAATGATTAATGATGGATAATAGTTTGTACATAAATATGATGTTGGAAAATGGAAATAAAAATTATTTTTTTTAAAAAAAAGGATAGCCTCATGCACAGCGCATTGCAGTAATCCAACCAAGAGATGACCAGTGCATCATTGACACACACACACAAAACTCCTATAGTCCCCTGGCTTGCTAATGAGCTTCTTTTAAATCTCTATGGGAAGATTTAATATAACAGATTTATTGTGGCCTTTTTCAATAGCATTTCTATTTTCATGGCTGCAGGTGCTGACCTTGAGAAATAAATCTTGGATAATTTGTTATATTTTTATCTATAGAATTTGTTTACCATGCATCTCATCTTCCCATGGCGAAAAAGTGCACCTAATATCTTTGCCCATGAACCAGGTAGAGAATTTTGAAAGTCATTCCTTCCTAGCTCGCTTTTCTATTGAGAATTTAACATGATTTTAATATACAGTGTATTAGCATATTGCCAAGGAAGCATTTCGGTGTAGGAGAAAGAAATGAGATTCATGGTAAGATTCAAAAGACTATTTAAGAATATATTTAAGGATTTAAACCAAATCTGGGGACAGGTTTTAGTCCTGTGGCAGATATTTCTCTGCAATTTAAATTAAAAACTTTGTTCCAGCTAAGCTAAACATTTCCAGAAGATGTGATCAACCAGAACAGAAAAGTACAGCTGCCAATCCAGGCTGCAAAAATATGTATGATTGTAGATGGTAGCTAGAAGAGAGAGAAAAATCTAACTGATGCCATCAATCGATGATCATCTGGACTGTTTGCAACCCAGATATAATAGCCCAAAGGGAAATTGAGGTTTAATGGACCAAAGCATAACTTAGCATAAGGCTGCCTCATATGCTCATCATAATTTGAAAGCAATATTTCAATCTTTATCATGTGTATCTAGCACACAAGACACTTGTTTTATTACAAATACTGGAGAATTGTGAGCGATAAGAGAGTTTCTAACAAACAAAAGGATATTTAATAAATTTCTTCCTCAAATGGCAACGCCAATCTCTTTTATGCAAAAGTTGCAAGCAACGATTAATTGCCAATAACAATGCAACAGAGAAAACTGCTTTGGCTGCTAATAGCTATATTAAAATTAGTACAGCAAGAGACCTGCTGATCATTGGATTATTGTGTTTGCTAAGAATTACAATTATATTTACTAGCAGTTTAGCATACAGCAAGTAAGCGAGTTAACCAGAGAGAATATCATTTCATTTCAGTTATTATTAATGCTACGGCCATATATCTTCCAGACATGGTTCTGCATTAAGGAGGTGTTTTATTTGTCTCTTATTTTCCAACAGTTTTTTTAAATTGACTGGGTGTCTCTTGGGAGTTCTTGACAAGGAAAACAAGAGTTCATTGCTGCTGAATTTGGATGGGCTATTGTGGCATAACAGACAACTGTATTAATTTAATTTCAAAACAAATTTGCTTTTTTTATATTTAGCATTTCCCTTTCCCCATCAATTTAATTCTGTCTCATTCAATTCTACTTCTTTGATATAGTGGTCCCCAACCTTCTGGCCACCAGGGACTGGTTCAGTGGAAGGTGGTTTTTCCATGGGCCAGGGAAGTGTGGTATGCGTGTACAGTTGGGGCTTCACTCACTTGAACAGACCGGTTCCTGGTGGACTATGGACCAGTGCCGGTCTGTGACCCGGGGTCTGCTTTAATATATTGCTAAATTCTTCCTGGATAAATCCATTGCTACTTTCTTCAAGTTGAACATCGTCGTTGTGTTTTAATGTCCCCATAATCCCTTGCGGGGTGGAGTCTGGGCAACTGAATGGAGCTGAGTGCTTACTGGCCGGATGCCCTTCCTGTTGCCAATGCGGAGTGATATTCAGCAGACATAATCTCAATGTGCCCAGAGAGAGAAATATCTGCCTCTACTCAGGATCGAACTCAGAGCCTCCTGATTGTGAGGTGAGAGCTCCATCTCTAGGCCACCGTACCACTCACTTTTTGCAAGTTGATGCTCTCCAAATATTCTTGACTTCAACTCCCATTGTACCAATCAGTGTGCCCAAAAGCCACACCTGTTGAGAATTTGGGAATTGGTTTCCCAATTGGCTTAGTGGATCTTGGTTCCATCAATTTATTCAAGTTATGGAGTTAATTGTTCCCTGTCTTTCCAGAAATGATTTTCCATAAAGCTAACAAACGAAACAAATGAACACTACAAGAACAATTGAGATACACAGCTTCTTAATCCCTCAGAGAACATTTAGAAGATAAGCAATGACCCACAACCTGGTCTTAGAATATACAGAGAACATCAAAAACCAGCCAAACACTGTCTTCTCTTGAGGAAATAACAGGGTGTAAAGAAACCCACCATCTATTATGTGCTGATTCCCTCATCTATCACCTAGAAAGATCCCCTAACTCTCGCTACACAAAACAAATACATTTTACACAGATTATAATTTTTCCCAGTATATGCTCTGCACATTCAGTGTGCATTGCTTTAAAAAGAAAATTGAGCAATTGCTGTAAGCACAGCTTTCTGACCACCTGTTGCTTTTAAAAACTTAGGCAGGTTGTGATGGTATAATCAGAGCACGTTCGGCAAGTTTGCAACCTGGTGCTTTCCCAATAGTTGTATCCATGGCTACCTGTACATTATGTATGAGGAATGGGGGTGGGGGTAGGATGGGAAAGGAAAAATGAATTCTGAATAAGGAATACAGATAAGATCTGTACTGGGTAGGAGGGCTACTTTCAACCAGGAAGCTGGAGAAACCAGTCTTCCTGTCCCAAAGGAGCTTTTTTTCAAGAGGCAACTGGACTTTCGGGGTTTTTTCTTTGAAGACGTTTCACTTCTCATCCAAGAAGCTTCTTCAGCTCTGACTGGATGGTGGGGAATGAAAGGGTTTATATCAGTAGTAGGATTCAGCTAGTTCGCACCACTTCGGGAGAACCGGTTGTTAACTTTCTGAGCAGTTTGGCGAACTGGTTGTTGGAAGAAATCATTAGGGCAGAGAACCAGTTGTTAAATTATTTGAATCCCACCACTGGTTTATATTCCTTGCAGACAGCTGGTCATTTGCATTCTTTTAGCGAGCTGTTAATGTCACCTGGAGGTTTATCTGTGTCATCAGAGTCACTTGAGTGAGGCAAATTGGTGTGGAGGCTTCTTGGAACTGTTGAAAGGACTGTGTTGTAGATTGGAGATAGATGATGCTGTATCCCTTCCCACCCCACCCCACCCAATCTCCAGTCATGTTACTAGCTTAACACCTGCAGTCCTTCCCTTAACAACTGTGGCGAGAAATGGGGCAAAATTCACTCGGCAACAGTGGTGGGTTTCAAATTTTTTTACTACCAGTTCTGTGGTGTGGTTTGGTGGGTGTGGCATGGCGTGGTGGGCGTGGCAGGGAAAGGATACTGTAAAATCTCTCTTCCCACCCCATTCCAGGGGAAGGATACTGCAAAATCCCCATTCCCTCACGATCAGCTGGGACTTGGGAGGCAGAGAATAGATGGGGGCGGGGCCAGTCAGAATTTTTACTACCGGTTCCCCAAACTATTCAAAATTTCTGCTACCGGTTCTCCAGAACTGGTCAGAACCTGCTGAAACCCACCTCTGCTCGGCAACTGTGTCACTTAGCATCTAAAAATTTGGACTCAGTTATGGTTGTACATTGAAAACTACCTGCATTAACAACACTCGGTGCCCTCCTCACCACCTTATTCTCTCACTGTCAAGGAAAGAATTTAATAACATAAGACCAACCAGCTTACTCATGAAGATATTCAACTCAAGATACTTTCCTACAGCCAGAAGTAAGCCAATTGGGTTTGTTTCTCATTTATAGAAGGGTAGCTTCCAGATGAATAGTTCTATCTGAGCAACGTGCTTTCTTACCTCTTGTTCTTGTCCTCTATTTGTAAGAGATAGACCATGTCATCAGTAGCATGCTGTCTAGAGCTGCTCTCCCCCCATTTCAGTTTCAGGCTCTGGGGACCTGCTGCAGTACACTCTAGCCGAGGGGGTAAAGGTGGCAACGACCGGGTCTTTGCTGCAATGAAGTGGCTAAAAGGCCCAGCTCCAACCTCGTTGACGGCCTGAATCCGGAGCCTGTCATTGAAAGAGACACAGAAAGAACAGAAGGTTAAAGCGGACAGAATAGAAGGTATAAATACGTTTCATACTTCGGTATCGCTGCTGTTTTACAGTTACTTTGGTGACACGCCATGGTTTGTTAAGGAAGCTGCTATATCAGCCTCTTAGATGGTAGACCAACAAAGCTCCCATACTCCCAGATTCTACCTAAATTATGAATGCTATAGCAACAGCACTATCACTTAGACCAGGGGTGTCAAACTCGATTTCATCGAGGGCCCTATCACGGTTGTCTTTGATCTTGGGGGGCCAGGGTGGGCATGGCCATCTTGACATCACTCGTGTTGGGGGTGCCTGTGGTGGCCTCATGAGTGCTCTGCCTGCTAAAACAGACTCCCAATCTCCGTTTTCAGCTGGGACGGCCTCCTGCAACCCTCTCCCAGAGAAAATGGAGCTCGGGACCTGAACTCTGTTTTCGCTGCCAGAGAGTTGCAGGAGGCCATCCCAGCCGAAAACAAAGATTGAGAGTTTATTTTCTCTGGCGGAGGCACCACGGGCCAGTCCTTTGCTGTTTCTCAGGTGGCCCCGTGGGCCAGATCTAAGCACCCTGTGGGCTGGATCTGGTCCGTGGGCCTTAAGTTTGACAACCCTGACTTAGACTTATAAACCACAGTGCTTTACAGCCCGCTTTTATAGAGTCAGTGTATTTCCCCCAACAATCTGGGTCCTCATTTTAGCAACCTCGGAACGATGGAAGGCTGAGTCAACCTTGAGCCACTCAGAATTGAACTCCTGGAGTGAGCAGTGACTTAGCCCTGCAGTACTGCATTCTAACCACTGTGCCACCATGGCTCTTATAACTGGAAAAACGATGGTAAAAAATAAAGAACTGCACCTAGCTAGATCTTACTAGCAAGTCACTATGGGATCATAAAAGATGCATATCACAATGTTCCCTAACTCAATTTTTTTCCTGATATTATTCTTGGATAATATCAGAAACACCCCCCCCAAACCACGCCCCAAACACTGGCAGATAGCCTAATACAGGAGAGTCAAACTTGATTTCATTGAGGGCCGTATCAGGGTTGTGTTTTACCTTGAGGGGCTGGGGTGGGCGTGGCCAGCTTGAGGTCACTCATGTCAGGGGCGCCTGTGATGGCCTGAGTGCTCTGCCAGCAAAAACGGGCTCCCGAGCTCCATTTTCAGCTGCAACGGCCTCCTGCAACCCTCTGCCAATGAAAACAGAGCTCGGGAGGGAGCATGCACCCCTCCTGAGCTGTTTTCACTGGCAGAGGCATCGTGGGTTGGTCCTTCGCTTTTTCCAGGGTAGCCCTGTGAACCAGATCTAAGTATCCTGTAGGCCAGATCCACATCCCCCGGGTCTTGAATTTGACACCTCTGGCCTAATATTTATACCCTTTTTGGTTATATAATGTTTTCTGATTTCCAAGTAGCATAAAGACAGAACAGGCTATAGAATTATACCAGTGGTGGGATTCAAGTAATTTAACAACCAGTTCTCTGCCCTAATGATTTCTTCCAACAACCAGTTTGCCAAAGTGCTCAAAAAGTTAACAACCGGTTCTCCCGAAGTGGTGCGAACTGGCTGAATCCCACCACTGAATTATACCAGTGGTGGGATTCAAATTTTTTTACGACCAGTTCTATGTGGCTTGGTGGGTGTGGCATGGCTTGGTGGGAGTGGCTTGGTGGGCGTGGCAGCGGAAGGATGCTGTAAAATCTCCATTCCCTCCCCAATCCAGGGGAAGAATACTGCAAAATCCCCATTTCCTCCCGATCAGTTGGGACTTGGGAGGCTGAGATGGGGGCGGGGCCAGTCAGAATTTTTACTACCAGTTCTCCGAACTACTCAAAGTTTCCACTACCGGTTCTCCAGAACTGGTCAGAACCTGCTGAAACCCACCTCTGAATTATACTATATGTGCCTGAAGGGAAGGCCCTGAATACATCATTCTGATCGTTCCAACCTGGTCCCTGAAATCGTATCTATTTCATTTGTTATTATAATTAGTGAACATAAAACAACCTGCTCAAGTTAGAGGTAACTAGAATTAAACCAAAAACAAAACCCTTGTCTTTCTTGGAGCAAATACTTTATGTCAAAAATTTCCCAGACTACTGCTTAAAACCAGTCAGTGTCATTTGAAATATTTTTAGATGGAACTCCGTGGCCCAATTTTTCACATAGAAAATGTACCAGGAATAGGACAAAAACAGCTAAGAGCAGTACTTAGATGGAAATTACTCTGCCGATTAATGTAACATTTCTGTAAAAATTAGCCTGAAATTATTCTTTAGATCCAAAAAAAAGCAGCATCACAAAAGCTGAAGTCTATTGCTATAAATCAGGCTGCTGGCTGGTTTACATAATGTACAGACTGAACACACCGATACCCTAAATCAGTGATGGATGGCTAACCTTTTTGCCGTCGCGTGCCAAAAGCAGGGGGAGTGCGGGGGAGTCACGTGTGCTTGTGCCCAGACCCATAATTCAGTGTGCCCCCCTCACATGCGCACGTGACGTCCCCCCCACGCTCCCCCCACTTTTGGCATGTGATGGCACAGTAGCCCCGGTAGGCCTGTTTTTTGCCCTCCTCAGGCTCTAGATCAGGGATGTCCAAACTTGGCCCCTTGAAGAGTGGTGGACTTCAACTCCCAGAATTCCCCAGCAAGCAACTTGCTCATGTTTATAGCTCATGTTGGCTGGGGAATTCTGGGAGTTGAAGTCCACCATTCTTCAAAGGGCCAAGTTTGGACACCCCTGCTCTAGATGGTTTCTTGGAGCCTGGGAAGGGCAAAAATGGCCTCCCCCACTCCTACGGAGGCCCTCCAGAGGCGGAAACGTCCCATTTACTGACTTCTGGTGGGACCGGTAGGCTTGAAAATCAGCTGGCTGGCGTGTGTATGTGCTCTGGAGCTGAGCTAGGGCAATGCTCGCGTGCCCACAGATATGGCCACCTGTGGCACACATGCCATAGGTTCGCCATCACGGCCCTAAATAATACTCTGGTATATTATTCTTATTTCTTGATTCTACTCTCATGCAAAACCTGCCTGCCTGCCTGTATCTCTTTATTAACATTCGTTAATAGCCACTATGGTGTTTCTTTGAAATTTCTACAAGAAATCTCTTGTACAAATTTGCTCTTTGCTCATTAGATCTAACTCAGAATATGGATCCGGAGGAGACAAAAACACAAGAAATGAATCTACCAGACTTGCAGTCTACAGAAGGGAATTTCATATTCCTAAAAACTTACCTTCTACATTTTTATGTTGGATAAAAGCTCAGGAAGTGCAGCTTTTTCAAAAACTACAGCAAACAACATTTTAAAATAATGGACCTGATGCTAACTTTCAAAGACAAAGTTATTTCAGCATGCATTTCTGTTTAGCCAATAAATGGCAGTGGAAATCAACAGGTGACAATTATCTGCTATAGTTTTAAATGCGTGCATATAAAAGGTAAAGGTTTCCCTCGCACATACGTGCTAGTCGTTGCCAACTCTAGGGGGCGGTGCTCATCTCCGTTTCAAAGCCGAAGAGCCAGCGCTGTCCGAAGACGTCTCCGTGGTCATGTGGCCGGCATGACTCAACGCCAAAGGAATGCTGTTACCTTCCCACCAAGGTAGTCCCTACTTTTTCTACTTGCATTTTTACGTGCTTTCGAAACTGCTAGGTTGGCAGAACCTGGGACAAGTAACGGGAGCTCACCCCGTTACATGGCAGCAGTAGGGATTCGAACCGCTGAGCTGCCGATCTTTCGATCGACAAGCTCAACATCCTAGTCCCTGAGCCACCGTGTCCCCTATGCATGCATATACACAGCATCAATTCACCAGAGATCCTTCAAGAGACAGTAGAGTTTCTAATTTTTACTAATGAATAGTGAGAAAAATTTTAGTCCAATCCCTTCTCCGTTGACTTTTACATTCTGTGATAATAATCCTTCGAACTGTGGTGAGTCTGCTCAAGTTTTAATGAAGAATTCCGATGTTATCAATTCTCAATATCACTCTCACAAATGCATGCGCACTCTATAGCAGGGGTGTCAAAATGGTGGCCCATGGGCCAGATGTGTGTTCTGCAGAGCCACACCCACCCAACTCCGCGAAGGGGAGAAACTTCGCAAAACATCATGTGATGGCAACGTGATGTGGTGAGTTTGACACACATGCTCTATAGCAGGGGTGTCCAAACTTGGTCCCTTTAAGACTTGTGGACTTCAACTCCCAGAGTTCCTCAGCCAGCTTTGCTGGCTGAGAGACTCTGGGAGTTGAAGTCCACAAGTCTTAAAGGGACCAAGTTTGGACACCCCTGCTCTATAGTATTGACACTGCCAGTAATTCATCGCTTAAAGATACAGTTGCTACACATAAAGATACATAAAGTGTGTGTGTGTGTCTATATAAATAAAACAAACAAAACTGGGATCATGTGATCACCTTTTGTAACCTGACAAGCAAAGTAAATGGGAAAATCAGAGTCACTTAACAACCATGTTACTAACTTAACAATTGGAATGATTCACTTAACAACTGTGATAAGAAAAGTTGTAAAACGGGGCAAACTTCACTTAATTACTGTCTCACTTAGCAACAGAAAGTTGGGTTCAATTGTGTTCATACATTGAGGACTATCTGTATACACATATAAATGTGTGTGTGTGTGTGTGTGTGTGTATGTATACACGCACACACACAAACACACTATCTGTGGGAGTGGGTGTACACACACATTACCTATTACTGTACAGATATCAATTTGGCTAGTCTGTTGTGTGTTTTTCTGCTCTCAGTCAACAAGAATTTTCAGCTTTTCTAAAGTACAAAATGTAGAAAGATTCAGTCAGGAACCCAGAATATACTGTATAGGTAAAGGTTCCCCTCACACATATGTGCTAGTTGTTCTCGACTCTAGGGGGCAGTGCTCATCTCCGTTTCAAAGCTGAAGAGCCAGCGCTGTCCGAAGACGTCCCCGTGGTCATGTGGCGGCATGACTCAACGCCAAAGGAATGCTGTTACCTTCCACCAAGGTAGTCCCTACTTTTCTACTTGCATTTTTACATGCTTTTGAACTGCTAGGTTGGCAGAAGCTGGGACAAGTAACGGGAGCTCACCCCGTTACATGGCAGCAGTAGGGATTCGAACCGCTGAGCTGCCGATCTTTCGATCGACAAGCTCAACATCCTAGTCCCTGAGCCACCGTGTCCCCTATGCATGCATATACACAGCATCAATTCACCAGAGATCCTTCAAGAGACAGTAGAGTTTCTAATTTTTACTAATGAATAGTGAGAAAAATTTTAGTCCAATCCCTTCTCCGTTGACTTTTACATTCTGTGATAATAATCCTTCGAACTGTGGTGAGTCTGCTCAAGTTTTAATGAAGAATTCCGATGTTATCAATTCTCAATATCACTCTCACAAATGCATGCGCACTCTATAGCAGGGGTGTCAAAATGGTGGCCCATGGGCCAGATGTGTTACGCGCAGGCCACGCCCACCCAACTCCGCGAAGGGGAGAAACTTCGCAAAACATCATGTGATGGCAACGTGATGTGGTGAGTTTGACACACATGCTCTATAGCAGGGGTGTCCAAACTTGGTCCCTTTAAGACTTGTGGACTTCAACTCCCAGAGTTCCTCAGCCAGCTTTGCTGGTTGAAGTCCACAAGTCTTAAAGGGACCAAGTTTGGACACCCCTGCTCTATAGTATTGACACTGCCAGTAATTCATCGCTTAAAGATACAGTTGCTACACATAAAGATACATAAAGTGTGTGTGTGTGTCTATATAAATAAAACAAACAAAACTGGGATCATGTGATCACCTTTTGTAACCTGACAAGCAAAGTCAATGGGAAAATCAGACTCACTTAACAGCCATGTTACTAACTTAACAATTGGAATGATTCACTTAACAACTGTGATAAGAAAAGTTGTAAAATGGGGCAAACTTCACTTAATTACTGTCTCACTTAGCAACAGAAAGTTGGGTTCAATTGTGTTCGTACATTGAGGACTATCTGTATACACATATAAATGTGTGTGTGTGTGTGTGTGTGTATGTATACACGCACACACCCAAACACACTACCTGTGGGAGTGGGTGTACACACATTACCTATTACTGTACAGATATCAATTTGGCTAGTCTGTTGTGTGTTTTTCTGCTCTCAGTCAACAAGAATTTTCAGCTTTTCTAAAGTACAAAATGTAGAAAGATTCAGTGAGGAACCCAGAATATACTGTATAGGTAAAGGTTCCCTCACACATACGTGCTAGTTGTTCTCGACTCTAGGGGCAGTGCTCATCTCCGTTTCAAAGCCGAAGAGCCAGCGCTGTCCGAAGACGTCTCCGTGGTCATGTGGCCGGCATGACTCAACGCCAAAGGAATGCTGTTACCTTCCCACCAAGGTAGTCCCTACTTTTTCTACTTGCATTTTTACGTGCTTTCGAAACTGCTAGGTTGGCAGAACCTGGGACAAGTAACGGGAGCTCACCCCGTTACACGGCAGCACTAGGGATTCGAACCGCTGAGCTGCCGATCTTTTGATCGACAAGCTCAACATCCTAGCCCCTGAGCCACCGTGTCCCCTATGCATGCATATACACAGCATCAATTCAAGAGACAGTAGAGTTTCTAATTTTTACTAATGAATGGTGAGAAAAATTTTAGTCCAATCCCTTCTCCGTTGACTTTTACATTCTGTGATAATAATCCTTCGAACTGTGGTGAGTCTGCTCAAGTTTTAATGAAGAATTCCGATGTTATCAATTCTCAATATCACTCTCACAAATGCATGCGCACTCTATAGCAGGGGTGTCAAAACGGTGGCCCATGGGCCAGATGTGTTACGCGCAGGCCACACCCACCCAACTCCGCGAAGGGGAGAAACTTCGCAAAACATCATGTGATGGCAACGTGATGTGGTGAGTTTGACACACATGCTCTATAGCAGGGGTGTCCAAACTTGGTCCCTTTAAGACTTGTGGACTTCAACTCCCAGAGTTCCTCAGCCAGCTTTGCTGGCTGAGGGACTCTGGGAGTTGAAGTCCACAAGTCTTAAAGGGACCAAGTTTGACACACATGCTCTATAGTATTGACACTGCCAGTAATTCATCGCTTAAAGATACAGTTGCTACACATAAAGATACATAAAGTGTGTGTGTGTGTCTATATAAATAAAACAAACAAAACTGGGATCATGTGATCACCTTTTGTAACCTGACAAGCAAAGTCAATGGGAAAATCAGACTCACTTAACAGCCATGTTACTAACTTAACAATTGGAATGATTCACTTAACAACTGTGATAAGAAAAGTTGTAAAATGGGGCAAACTTCACTTAATTACTGTCTCACTTAGCAACAGAAAGTTGGGTTCAATTGTGTTCGTACATTGAGGACTATCTGTATACACATATAAATGTGTGTGTGTGTGTGTGTGTGTGTATGTATACACGCACACACACAAACACACTATCTGTGGGAGTGGGTGTACACACACATTACCTATTACTGTACAGATATCAATTTGGCTAGTCTGTTGTGTGTTTTTCTGCTCTCAGTCAACAAGAATTTTCAGCTTTTCTAAAGTACAAAATGTAGAAAGATTCAGTCAGGAACCCAGAATATACTGTATAGGTAAAGGTTCCCCTCACACATACGTGCTAGTTGTTCTCGACTCTAGGGGGCAGTGCTCATCTCCGTTTCAAAGCCGAAGAGCCAGCGCTGTTCGAAGACGTCTCCGTGGTCATGTGGCCGGCATGACTCAACGGCAAAGGCGCACGGAACGCTGTTACCTTTCCACCAAAAGTGGTCCCTATTTTTCTACTTTGCATTTTTTACATGCTTTTGAACTGCTAGGTTGGCAGAAGCTGGGGCAAGTAACGGGAGCTCACTCTGTCATGCAGCACTAGGGATTCAAACTGCTGAACTGCCAACCTTTCGATTGACAAGCTCAGCGTCTTAGCTACTGAGCCACCCTTATATATATATACTGTATATATATATATATATATATATATATATATACTGTATAGGTAAAGGTTCCCCTCACACATATGTGCTAGTTGTTCTCGACTCTAGGGGGCAGTGCTCATCTCCGTTTCAAAGCTGAAGAGCCAGCGCTGTCCGAAGACGTCTCCGTGGTCATGTGGCCGGCATGACTCAACGGCAAAGGCGCACGGAACGCTGTTACCTTTCCACCAAAGGTGGTCCCTATTTTTCTACTTGCATTTTTTACGTGCTTTTGAACTGCTAGGTTGGCAGAAGCTGGGGCAAGTAACGGGAGCTCACTCTGTCATGCAGCACTAGGGATTCAAACTGCTGAACTGCCGACCTTTCGATTGACAAGCTCAGCGTCTTAGCTACTGAGCCACCCTTATATATATATATACTGTATATATTCTTCTTCTTTTTTTTTTAAATTTACATTTATATCCCGCCCTTTTCCGAAGACTCAGGGCGGCTTACAGTGTATAAGGCAATAGTCTCATTCTATTTGTATATTTACAAAGTCAACTTATTGCCCCCCCAACAATCTGGGTCCTCATTTTACCTACCTTATAAAGGATGGAAGGCTGAGTCAACCTTGGGCCGGGCTTGAACCTGCAGTAATTGCAGGCTACTGTGTTCTAATAACAGGCTCCTTACAGCCTGAGCTATCCACGGCCCTTAACCAGAAACTGTCCTAGGTATGATAGCAACTGCTACCTAAGAGTTGACTTTTCACGCTTGTAATAATAGGAGGAAATTACCTTCAGATAAGAAACAATAGACACAGGAAAAGTTATAGACAAGACAACAGTCATGTGAAAGAAATCACAGACGGAGAGGGGTGTGTTTGTGCAGTTTTCTGGAGACAGAAATGAGAGGAAGAGAGAAATGAAGTGTTATTGTTATTGATGGTTGTGCTGCTTGCCTGGATTATCTGAAAAGGGTATTAACACCAGCCCAAACACATCTGCTCAGCCAAAAGCAGCATGAACAGTTCCTCCAACACATTGCATAGTAGGAAGTCTGAAAATCAAACTAGCTCTGGTTCATCATGTATCATTGATTAATAGCTTAATTAGATATTTTCTTCCTTTAAAAAAACCAAAACAAAGCATCACCTCCTACGAAGCAGCAGCCAATGCACTCTGCCTGATGCTCCTTTGTGCTTACAAGGTCACACAGCTCTCCTTAGTCATTACTTGTGCAACATTAATTGAACATTCTAATGGTTCTTCAGAAAGGCTGCCATAAATACACAGGACTTACCCATTCATATGCTATGCAAAATTCCCTGACAGGTGCAATAGGAAAAGGCTGGCTGCATTGAAAAAGTCATCAGGACAAATTAAAAGTCAAAGGCAGCTTCGTACAAATATGGCCAATTTTTTTTTTTTTTTGAGATTTCACTTTCTCAAAAAATAAGAAATAAGAATCTTTTTAAAACAACACCACCAAAAGGGAAGTTTCATTTCTTTTGCAGTGGCTGAGTTTTTGCCTTTTAAATTTTCCTTGCAATGTTTGTTTTGTAATAATTGTTGTGGTTCTCACATGTAAGAGAACCGGGGGTGGGGGGCGTGACAGAGTTAGAATTCACCAGTGCCAAAACAGTAAATACCTATCAAGTTAAATAAAAATACAAGAGTGGCATAATTCACAATAAGTTATGGCATTTATTTTATTTCTTCCTCCAAGCCTTGAGCATTTATGTTGCACTTCGAACATATTATGGCTGATGAAGTGAACAGTTATCTCTGATACCTTTTCAGCCAGGGGTGATATTCACTACCAGTTTGCAAATGTGAGCTCACGCGCGACACTTCTGCGCATGCACAGGGCCTTTTGCACATGCACAGAGTGTCAAAAACGGGACGTGATGATGTCTGGGCAGGTGGACAGAGCTTCCTGCAGCTGCCGCTACTGGTTCGCCCAAAAATGGATAGAACCGGCTGAATACCACCACTGTTTTCAACCTTTTCCCATCAGATTATCTGATTAAGTCAAATAATTAAGTCAAAAGGGAAAGCTGCCTTCTCTTCTCTCCATTTCAGAATTAACACCAGCTTGTAGTGGAAGATTAAATTCATTCCCCTTACAACAAGGGTGTCAAACTCGATATCATTGAGGGCTGCATCAAGGTTGTGTTTGGCCTTGGAAGGCTGGGGTGGGCGTGGCCAGGGTGGACATGGCCAACATGATGTCACTCATGTCGAGGGGGTGCCTGTGGCGGCCCGAGTGCTCTGCCAGCAAAAGCCACCAAGCTCCATTTTCAGCTGTGACAGCCTCCTGCAACCCTCTGCCAGTGAAAACAGAGCTCAGGGGTGGGGGGGGCACACATGGCCCTTGCAAGCTCCGTTTTTGGCTAGGATGGCGCCTTCAACCCTCTGCCAGTGAAAATGGAGCTTGTGAGGTCCTTCGCTGTTTCTAGGGAGGTCCCACGGGCTAGATCTAAGCACCCCGCGGGCTAGATCCAGCTCCCGGGGCTTGAGTTTGACACCCCTATCTTACAAGGTAGGTGCAACTGAATTACTTCCCCTAACAAACAGGGATCAGAAGTATAAAACGGTATATTTAAATTGAAACTAGGTTTAAAATTCAGTATGACATAAAATACAAACAGTCCGGGACAACCCTAGACAGCTCCTTTTCTGGATTTCTGGAGCAGTGTTAGCCTCAGCAACTTTCAGATGTGTGGACTTTAACTCCCAGCCAGAAATCTTAACAGTTGAATTTCACCCATCTTAA
The DNA here is from genome assembly GCF_028640845.1 of Ahaetulla prasina. NCBI lineage: Eukaryota > Metazoa > Chordata > Lepidosauria > Squamata > Colubridae > Ahaetulla > Ahaetulla prasina. The sequence goes on along the minus strand of NC_080544.1, from coordinate 95,233,500 downwards.
AATTTCCTGAGTTTGAGAAACGCTATCCTAGACAGTCTCTGGAAACCCCAAAGATCAGTACTATTCACTTAAAAAGTCATATTTAGAGATAACAAGATGCCTAATCTTAACTAGAAGGCTATGTTTATGTTTATTAAGATAATTTTATTTAGGCTGCAAAATGTTCAGAACCACTAAGTGGCAGTATTTTAAAACATCCTTAACTCCTTGCTGCCATCTAGTGGTCATGTGGATTCCAACAAGAGTTGGAAGGGACCTTCCAGGATTCTTGTAACCCAGATACAGTATCAGATCTTCGTGTTATTGACATATCCTTCTAAGATCTCAGCAGATCTCTTGAGGTTCTTCAGATAACTGTAATGCTATTTATTCATTCAGAAAAATATACAGCCTTATTGAGTTATGCTCTAGTTTTGATGATCCTGTGATCTCATCTGGAAAACAATGGAATTGGATGAAAGAAAAATATTTATACCCTAGTGCGCTTATTATTGTTATTGGAAAAATATTATTTGTCAATATTATTACTTCCAAGTTCCCAAGCTCATCCTATTGGACTTATATTTGATTCAACCTGATAAATTTCTTAGAGCTTAATTAACAATAACAATAACTAACAAGAATAATGTATATTTGCTCTGTGCTGCTATTAGCAATAATTTGAATTGAGATACTATTATGATGCTGTCTGAAAAGAAAATGACTTTGGGTTACTTTAGATTTTTAGAGTTATATTTGCTAGCTGATCCTTAATCTATATTAATTCCTAAATTATTTTCTCGCAAGTCCGAAGAAAAAAATATTATAAGTTCAGTTATTTATCTCCACAGACCCATTAACAGAATTAATATGCACATTTAATAATTACTACCCAGGACCTAAAAACCGACTATATTATATTACTGGTTATGCTCATCATTCTCGTTTGGAAACCTTTAATTGTTTTCCATTATTTCTAACATATATTCTAATTAGTTTAATGGTTACCAATGCAAAGTAAAAAAATGAGCATTATTTGCAGATATCCTCAATCATTTACGAGAGGGGGGAAAGGTAATTAAGGAAGGATGTGAATGGAAAGCTTTATTCAACAGCTTTATTCTATGGGATGCAATGGTTATTTCTACTTAGCAGAATTATTATTTTTTCTGCAGCCTAAGCAATTGCAAAGCAAAATGGCACCAGTCATATGCTAGAAGCAAACAGAAGTCCACTGTTCCTCAGGGCACAGACTGAAGCTGTTGGAGCCAGGGCTGAAAAGATTAAAAGCAACTACAGGGAAGCGAATAACAATATGGGATGAGGTCATCACACAAATGCCACAATATACATTTACACCAGATGTGAAAGCAACACCCATGATGAGATCTCACCGTGTGTGTAAAGTTGATTGAGATCTAGCACTTTGTTCTTGGAGGTCTATCTTTCAAATGTGAAAGAATAGGGAAGGACAGGGTTTTCTCTCTCTGCTGAGTAATGCTAATTATGAGAGCCAGTTTGGTCTAGAGGCGTCATTGCAAATAGAATAGAATCACAGAGTTGGAAGGGACCTTGGTAGAGGTGGGTTTCAGTAGGTTCTGACCTGTTCTGGAGAACCGCTAGCGGAAATTTTGAGTAGTTCGGAAAACCAATAAAAACTATCTGTGACTGGCCCTGCCACCATCTATTCTCTGCCTCCCGAGTTCCAGCTGATCAGAAGGAAATGGGGATTTTGCATTAATGTTCCCCTGGAGTGGGGAGGGAATGGAGATTTTACAGTATCTTTCCTGTGCCATGCCCACCAAGCCACACCCACTAAGCCATGCCATGCCCACCAAGCCACGCCCACAGAATCAGTAGTAAAAAACTTTTGAATCCCACCAATGGACTTTGGAGGTAACAGTAACAGAGTTGGAAGGGACCTTGGAGGTCATCTAGTCCAACACCCTGCTTAGGCAGGAAACCCTACCCCACTTCAGACAAATGGTTATCCAACATCTTCTTAAAAACTTCCAGTGTTGGAGCATTCACAACTTCTGGAAGCAAATTGTTCCATTGATTAATTGTTCTAACTGTCAGGAAATTTCTCCTTAGTTCTAAGTTGTTTCTCTCCTTGATTAGTTTCTACCCGTTGCTTGTTGTCCTACCCTCAAGTGCTTTCGAGAATAGCTTCACTCCCTTTTGTTTGTGGCAGCCCCTGAGATATTGGAATACTGCTATCATGTCTCCCCTAGTCCTTCTTTTCATTAAACTACACATACCCAGTTCCTGCAACCGTTCTTCATATGTTTTAGCCTCCAGTCCTCTAATCATCTTTGTTGCTCTTCTCTGGACTCTTTCTAGAGTCTCCACATCTTTTTTACATTGTAAAAACTGGATGCAGTATTCCAAGTGTGGCCTTACCAAGGCATTATAAAGTGGTATTAACACTTCACATGATCTTGCTTCTATCCCTCTATTTATGCAGTCTAGAACTGTGTTGGCTTTTTTTGGCAGCTGCTCCACACTGCTGGCTCATATTTAAATGGCTGTCCACTAGGACTCCAAGATCCCTCTCTCTCACAGTTACTACTATTGAGCAAAGTACCACATATACTGTACCTGTGCATTTTGTTTTTCCTGCCTAAATGTAGAACCTTACTTTTTTTCACCATTGAATTTCGTTTTGTTAGGTAGGGCCCAATGTTCAAGTCTGCCAAGATCCTTCTGTATCTTAAGCCTATCTTCTGGAGTGTTGGCTATTCCTGCCAATGGTTAAGGTGCCAGTCTAGAAATCAGGGTGCTGTAATTCTAGTCCCACCTTAGGTATGAAAGCCAGCTGGGTGACTTTGGGCCAATGACCAAGAGACTGTGAGTTCTAGTCCCACCTTAGCCATGAAGAATGGATGACTTTGGGTCTATCATCTGTAGACTATGAGTTCTAGTCCTGCCTTAGGCATGAAAGCTGGATGGATGATTTTGGGCCAGTCATTCTCTGGCAATCCAACCCAGCTCGCAGGATTGTTGTGGGGGAAAATAGTAGGAGGAAGCAGCATTGGCTATGTTCACTACCTTCAGTTATTTATATAAATAATAAATGTAGGATTTTAAAAAAAATAGAACTACCACAAGACCTGACACAAATGTTGGTACCCACAAGTTGGAGGGATTGCAAATTTAGCACCACATACTTTTAAAAAGCACATATGCACATCCATGAAATTTAGCAGAGATCCTTCCTTATGCCTGCTTTTCTTTCTTGGAGGCCTTGAGTGAAAGAAGAGGGGCAGAAGCTTTGCTCTACCACACACCCAAAATTAAAGGAAAAGTAGAGAAGGGCAGAGTCAGTAATTTATAAGGTTTGGAGGGGAGAACAGAAAGAAGAAACAGAAAAGGTTGAGGTGGATTAGAAGAATTGAGAAAGGACTGTGGTGGAAGGTAGTCTGGATTTCCTGGGATGGAGAGGCTCCATTCCAAAGGAGTAAGAGGCATCACAATTTGTGTGGGAGGCAGAGGGTGAAGACAGCTCCTCCTTAATAGTTCCCATAGTTTTATGGGAAGTAGTAGAAGTAGTAGTCCACTTTGGTTTGGCAAGATTTCTGTTTGTTTGTTTTTTGGTGTGTTTTTTTTTTTGGGCAAGGAACAATAAAGGAAACTGTTAAGAAGAACGTCACACGACTTTCTTGTTTTTTGGAACCTGACAAGATAGCATTTAAGATGAGATGATTTTAACCAGTATTGTCCAAAATATTTCTCATTGCAACTTTCTAAAACTTTTGCAGATTTCTGCATTTGGCTGTTATGGTCAAAACAAGGAAAAAGCCATTGCTATGCATCAAAACCAAGACACAATCTTGTGGTATTTTGTGACAATGCAGACTCTGCTTTCTAGATCAGGGGTCTCCAACCTTGGGAACTTTAAGCCTGGAGGACTTCAACTCCCAGAATTCCTCAGCTTTGCTGGCTGAGGAATTCTGGGAGTTGAAGTCCGCCAGGCTTAAAGTTCCCAAGGTTGGAGACCCCTGTTCTAGATTCTATCTGTGATAGATGTAACTTTCTCCTTATCACTCCATGAAGAAGATGACAATCAACTCTGTGCTCAGTGGCTACAATTATCTTATTCAGATCAAACATTTATATGATTTTACATATGACTTGATCCCCAAGAGGCAGGAACAGCAACAGTATATATTGAAATATTTACACATTTGGGTAGCTAAGTCATGAAACCTCCCCTGGATTTACAAAGCGGATAACAGTTTTATCTTTCTAGTCTGAGAGCTCAGATCAAAAGTTGCATACTACCGCTGGATATATTTTAAGTTTCTCTTATCATGGTTTCTAAGGAAAGACACATGGACTGATCTGAAATATGCCTTCCAAACATCTTTTAGCTCTTGGTTATGTTCTATAAAGATCTGAGAAAGAAAACTTTAGATTTTTGCTGAAGTTAATACACTTGAGGTCTTTATGTCTTCCTCTGGGTATGTCTCCTATTTGGTACTTGAGTTGGTCTTCCTTGCCATTGTTCCTCACCTCATTATTCGACTTGTTTTATAGGGGTTTTTGCTTGGAATTAGCCCCTGGAGATTGGTCACCCTCCCTACTCAATTTTAGTACAACCAATTTAGTACAACCAATTTAGGACAGTCAATTAAATATGAGCCAACAATGTGCGGCGGCAGCCAAAAAAGTCAATGCAATCCTAAATTGCATTAACAGAGAGATACAATCAAGATCAAATGAGGTACTAATACCACTCTATAAAGCCTTAGTAAGACTACACCTAGAATACTCCATCCAGTTTTGGACACCATACTATAAAAAAGATGTAGAAAGAGTGCAGAGAAGAGCAACCAAGATGATTAGGGGACTGAAGGCTAAAACATACGATGAATAGTTGAAAGGAACTGGGCATGGCTAGTCTAGTGAAGAGAAGGACTAGGGGAGACATGATAGCAATGTTCCAATATTTGAGCAGCTACCACAGAGAGGAAGGGGTCAAGCTATTTTCCAAAGCACCTGAAGGCCAGACAAAGAATAATGGATGGAAACTGAACAAGAAAAGATTCAACCTAGAAATAAGGAGAAATTTTCTGACAGTGAGAACAATCAACCAATGGAACAGAAGTTGCCTTCAGAAGTTGTGGGAGCTTCAGCACTGAAAGCTTTCAAGAAGAGACTGGACTGCCATCTGTCAGAAATGGTATAGGGTCTGCATGGGCAGAGGGTTGGACTAGATGACCTACAAGGTCCCTTCCAACTCTGTTAATCTGTATCTGTATCTTTGCAGTAACACTTACCGGAATGTGGTTTCTGGAGGCAGGTCCTCAATTACGTAAGTTGTGACTTGACCCACTGACAAAATACTATCTCCCAGTTCGATATTGTAAGATACAATCTCAGACCCATTATTGCACGGTTCCTCCCAGTTCAATACGAGGCATACAACAGGCATTGGACAGGCATCCAGGTGCTCATCCTCTGATACGTAGAGGATGGTCACAGCCTCAGGAACAGATGCCGGGGCTCTGCAGGATACCAGGTCACTGTATGATCCTGCTCCTGCCTGGTTTATTGCCTGGAAAACAAATAGAGGTTGGATTTCATTATTCCACAAACTAGTGACATAGTTGGAAGTCAGAGCTATAGAGAGACAAAGATCTAGATCAATGGTCTACAACCTCTGGGCTGTGGCCCACTATTGGGCTGCGGTTTATTTGCAACCAGGCTGTGTGAACGGCGGTCCAATTACTCACTGGACTGAAAGCTCCTTGCAATTATTCCCTAAATCTGCTTTGTTTCTCCAAAAATGTCACTATCCAGTCCGAGCTGAAGAAGCATCTTTGAAGAAGTGAAATGTCTTCAAAGAAAAAAACCAGAAAGTCCAGCTTGAAAAAGCTCCTTTGGGAAAAACATGACCTGGATGACTGAGAATCTCCATAGACTTTTACAGGAAGGTGATGAGGAAAGTGGAAACTTATATCCTCATATCTTGATTTATATCTAATCCTATGTAAATTGTCTTGATTTACCTGTAGTCTACAGAAATAGTGTGCTGCGGCTGAGAGTTGGTGGATTTCAAAGGAATTGGCTGTGCCAGTATACACCAGTTCTAAATTCCCTTTGTCTTCTCCCCACTCCAGCCTGTATTCTGAGATGTCAGCACCAAAACTCTCAGGACTCTGCAAAAGAAACAGAAGTTTGTGTCATATTTGGGCCCAAGAGATGCTCTTCTATGTTTTCGGCTTTATATAGAAAACTGGGCAATCCGTATCTGAGTTAAGGGGTCGGCAACCTTAAACACTCAAAGAACCACAAAGATCCTAACCGGAAGCCCCCATTCAATTCTGGAGCTGACCAGAAGTCCATTTCCTCCACCATAGAGTCTCCTCCTAGTGCTGTGTCCTTTTTCCTTTGCTGACCATAAGTCCAGTTCCCCCACCATAGAGTCTCCTTTTAGTGTGGCGTCCTTTTTCCTCTACCTGCCCTAACCGGAAGCCCTATCAAACCCTGACTGGTGACAGGGAGCCGCAGCAGAGGGATGAAAGTGCCACATGTGGCTCCAGAGCTGAGGGTTGCTGACCCCTGACATAGACCATCAAGACCTCCTCTTTAATTTCAGAGGTAAACTGTCAAGAGAAGAAATTCAGTAGGAGAAGCAGAAGTCTAAGTAACTGCGCTCAGTTTATTGAAATGTGTAACTCAATCTGAAAATATCCAGAATTGGTTGAGAGGACTCAATTTTTCTTTCATAAAGATACGTTGCCATTGGGATATTTTGAAGGCACCAATCTGAGCAAATGTGGTAAAAGGAAAATTTAGTGTTTCTCGGCTATGTTTCTTAGTGAATGGAACAGTTAAGTATGCATTCCGCAAATCAACTCTTACAGCTAGTCATCAACTTACAGACGAATGTTTGAAATTATGATCGAGCCAGAAAGGGCACTTATGACCCATATTCAATGAACCTGAGCTTCATTTCGGGTTAAAAGTCCTACAAAACCAGAATGAATAGCTTTGGTCTTCTAAATGCGCAGGATTCTTCCCCCCCACCCATCCTATATATGTATATATTTGAACTAGACTGTGATGTTTCTTTGTGTCATATATATCTGTGTATGTGGGTATATGCATAATGGTTATCCTTCAAGAGCTGAAAGCAACAAAATTCCATGTTAATGTATGCTGATTAGTGTACATTTAAAGTGACAATAATATTCTATTCTATTCCCACTCCACTCCACTCCACTCCACTCCACTCCACTCCACTCCACTCCATTCTATTCTATTCTATTCTGCAAGGGATGAGAGAGCTCATCTGCTAGATCGTCTGCTTTTCTTCCTGTCTTTCAGCATTCTTTTTATTTGCTGTTTCTAAGTATTGGAGAAAGAGCTCAACAGAATGGAACACTAGTATGAAATATTTGCAGAAAACTATTTAATAAAGGGCCTATTTGATGTAAAATGTCTCAAACGATGGATTAGAAATAATCTATTGGCTCTTTGTGGGCAAAACTTTCCTCTTGAATTCTGCAAATAAATACTGAACTTTCATCAGGCCACGTCAATAGAAAATAGCTATTGAATGTGGATTATCGTCATTAAAAGACTGACGCCAATCCATTTCAACTTCCCCAAATGGTATTTTTTTCTACTCATTCTGAAAAACGCAACAATATTAGAATTCCGCCAATCAGCCCTAGATGTTGTTTTCCATCTTCTAAAAAGCTTCCCTGCCATTGGCCACATGCTTTCACAAAAAGGGAATGCTCATAACCATCTACATGCAATCTTCAGCTAAGTGGAAGTGAATGTGAGAACCCAAATGTATTTTGGCAAACTGAACAGCTTTTAAGCAAGTGGTGCACTTTAGGCAATGGCATTCAAGTACTTCATCTTTGTTTACCAATACCCGAAAAAATGTGGCTGATGTTTCATAGGGATACAAGAAAAATCTTTCTAATTCAAACCTCAAAACCAGGATTCTTTTTCTCATAGTAGACAACTGAATGAGATCAGGAACCTTGTAAACAGGATCCTTCAGATTGAGCTGCCCTTGAAGAGTATTCAGAAACTTCAACTGATATAAACTGGCATTACTAGTGCCAGTTTCTTGGCCTGGGTGACATCACTGCTCTGTGATCTATATTGGCTTCTGGGTGGAATTCAAAGTGGGAGTTGCCATCTTCATGGTTTAGGACAGGGGTGTCAAACTCAATTTCATTGAGGGCCGCATCAGGGTTGTGTATGACCTTGGGGGGCCATGGGTGGGATGGGCGTGGGCAGGGTGGGCGTGGCCATCTTGACATCACTCATGCCAGGGGGCACCTGTGGTGGCCCAGGTGGGGCTGGGGGGATCCTCCTGCAGCCCTCTGCCAGCGCGCGGCCCTCCTGAGCTCCATTTTTGCTGGCAGAGGCACCGCGGGCCACTCCTTCACTATTTCCAGGTCGGCCTTGCGAGCCAGATCTAAGCACCTCACGGCAGTGGTGAAATCCAAATTTTTTTACTACCGGTTCTGTGGGCATAGCTTGGTGGGCATGGTGTGGCTTGGTGGGCGTGGCAGGGGAAGGATACTGCAAAATCCCCGTTCCCTCCCCACTCCTGGGAGAAAGATATTGTAAAATCTCCATTCCCACCCCACTCTGGGACCAGCCAGAGGTGGTATTTGTTGGTTCTCCGAACTATTCAAAATTTCTGCTACCAGTTCTCCAGAACCTGTCAGAACCTGCTGGATTTAACCCCTGCCCCACGGACCGGATCCAGCCCGCAGGCCTTGAGTTTGACACCCCTGGTTTAGGAGGTCACTTATGGGACTGTCTCTCCCCAATTGTGCCCAATCTGGCAGGAAGGGCATGCTTTGGGCACTGATGGCTAGGCAGTGTTGGCTGGTGAGGGCTAGAACGAGAGTGTCTTCTGCTATGGCACCATACTTTGGATCATCACTTATTTTGAGATTAGATTAGCCCTGGATTGTACATATGCTTCTTATTACTAAACTCTCTTCTTATTACTAAACTGGGCTACTAAACCTCTTATTATTAAAACCCTCTGGGAGGAGATTTCAAAGTATTTATAGCAGGACTACTAGATTCTGTAACAGCTTTGTTCCTTATGCCATCCGTCTGGTAAATTCACAGGATTCTTTCTCTCTCCTCCCCCAGCATCTGTATGTATACATTTGAACTAGACTGTGATGTTTTTCTGTGTCATATACCGTATTCTATATGTGAACCAGATTCACTTAACAGCCAGGTTACTAACTTATCAACTGCACTGACTCACTTCACAACTGTGGCAAGACAGGTCGTAAAATGGGGCAGGACTCACAACTGTCTTGTTTAGCAATGGAAATTTTGGGCTCAGCTGTGGTTGTAAGTCGAGAACCATCTGTAAATACAATGGATAATTGAAGGTAATGATTCTGCCAATTCATTCTCTCTCTGTAGGGAACCCTAATCTCAGTTAATCTGAATGGAGGATTGACAGAAGTCCAAAGAACCATGGATGCAGGAACTGGGTATGTCCAGTTTAATGAAAAGAAGGACTAGGGGAGACATGATAGCAGTGTTCCAATATCTCAGGGGTTGCCACAAAGAAGAGGGAGTCAAACTATTCTCCAAAGCACCTGAGGGTAGAACAAAAGCAATAGATGAAAACTAATTGAGGAGAGAAGCAACTTAGAACTAGGGAGAAATTTCCTGACAGTTAGAACAATTAATCAATGGAACAACTTGCCTCCAGAGCTTGTGAATGCTCCAAAACTGGAAGTTTTTAAGAAGAGGTTGGATAACCATTTGTCTGAAGTGGTGTAGGGTTTCCTGCCTAAGCAGGGGGTTGGACTAGAAGACCTCCAAGATCCCTTGCAACTCTGTTATTCTAAATTCTAAATTCTTACCTCCCAGCTCACAAGTACACTTGAATCTGAAAGGAAGGTAAGGCAAGGTGCTTTACACTGGCCTGGAGGCCCAGCCACTGTAGTAATTTTTGCAGCTTCAGAGTAAGTCCCATACTAAAAGAAAAAGAGGAAAACTCATGCACACATTACATATAGTAGAAGGATTTAGGAGATTACAGTATAATAATATGTTCTTCTCCACCTCGACGTTCATCACTCAGTTCATCAATTGCGGTCCATCGATCAAGAAGTCTAGACGAATGTATGTATTATAAATAAATATGTACTTATTTGATTCTAGATTAGGGGAAATGCCCATTGTAAAAACCACCCACAACATTCACATAGAGTAGTGAACGTGGTCCGTTTCCAAATATTTTCCTAATGAACAGTTCTGTAATTCTAAAATTTCAGACTCACAAATTTCCCCTCTTCTATTTCAACATTTCATCACTTGGGCTAGTTTGCCATTAAAATGGAAGATGTTCCATTCCTTTCACAGTGGATATTCCTCAAATTGAACTGTCCCTTGAGAATTCATTCCTACACAGATAGGATGATTCCCAGAATTTATGATAGCCCCCAATTGCAGGCAGATTAACACCGGATGCCAGCTATGCAAGATTGGAGAAGTCAAACTTTTTTTTAAGGAGAAGATCTTCACAAAGGACAAATATTGTTTAGCCTTTACAGGCAATATTTTGGAGTGGAGCTTTCTTACCCCTCCATCATTCAAAGCCCTCACTCTGAACTGATACGTTTTTCCAGGCAGAAGATTGCTGACAGTACATTCAAGGTCTGGACCATGATAGACCTCCGAGGCCACCTCTTCAGGTCCAGTCATTTCTACGCTGTATGCTGAGATATGACTGCTACTTTCTGATACAGGGGGAGCATCTGGAAAGAGATATTGAGACCATTAATATAATTGCAACGAAGCTGGTACTGTTACTTAGCCAAAATTACTTTCTCTTAACTATCCATTTTTTAAATTGTGGGAGCGCCAACATTGGAGGTTTTTAAGAAGAGATTGGACAGGCATTTTTTTTAACTTTTTTAAAAAAATTTTTTAAAACCTTTATTATTAAAACAAAAGTTGGACATGGTGGAACCGTCTTGTGCAGCTGGAGTTGGACAGGCATTTATCTGAAATAGTATAGGGTTTCCTCCTTGAGCAAGGGGTTGGACTAGAAGACTCCAAGGTCCCTTCCAACTGTGTTATTCTTCTACCTTTGGCATTGACAAAATTACTATCAATCAACTGCAAAAGATAGCTTTACCTAGAACAGCTTACATCCTTGATTTTCATACATAAGTTTTGAAGAAGGATTTATTTATTCCGCGTATGGCATATCATACATGGACTAGCAATATGTATTAACATTTCCCCTAGATTAGCAAGCCTCAATAAAATATAAATGTTAAAAAGATCTATGTTCAAATACCAATATCTAGTCAATCTAACCATTGAAGCGCAGCACTGTTTATTTAAAAGAAAATCAGATATTGGATCGGTGATATGACGGTCACAATGTGATCTGCAATTTGACGTGGGACCCTGCAGTCACACTGAAGAGACGATTCTATGCCCCATTAAAAAAGGAAATGAATTTCAAATCCTAATAACTTACCCCACTGCAATTGTATTTCTTTATGCTTTGGTTTTCCAAGCACTCTGGGTGGTTGACACTGGTCTGGAGCAATGCTTAGCGTACGAACAAGTAAACTTTCAGAACACTAGAAAAAGACAAAAAATACGTAAGATATAAAGCTAGCTAAAGGTAAAGGTTCCCCTCGCACATATGTGCTAGTCGTTCCCGACTCTAGGGGGCAGTGCTCATCTCTGTTTCAAAGCCGAAGAGCCAGCGCTGTCCAAAGACGTCTCTGTCGTCATGTGGCTGGCATGACTAAATGCCAAAGGCACATGGAATGCTGTTACCTTCCCACCAAAGGTGGTCCCTATTTTTCTACTTGCATTTATGTGCTTTCAAACTGCTAGGTTGGCAGAAGCTGAGACAAGTAACAGGAACTCACCCCATTACGTGGCACTAGGGATTCGAACTGCTGAACTGCTGACCTTTCGATCGACAAGCTCAGTGTCTTAGCCACTGAGCACCACATATATAGGCTAGTCCAAATTCATTTATTCTAAATTCACATTACCATGGTCTATTTTACTTCAGCTATAGGCACCTTATAGGCTTTACCCATGGTTAATTTAACCTTGGTTTATCCAATTAATCCAATCTTCCCTAAATTGCGAACGAGCCACAAAGGACAACTTCACACCATTCAACTATACTAAAATGGGGTTGGATAACTTGTAGTTCAGTGTGTTGTGTGAACATAGCCCCTACGCAATTTTGCCTTCCCCATGGAGAAACAAGCGTTTGGTTTGACACTCCAGAAAGAATGTAAAAATGAAAATGCACATCAGAAATAAAATACGCTTCAGGAAATTCACAGTACTTCAGGAAGCTAAAGTGTCTAACTGCTCACTCAACTTCATTAGTAAATGGGTACCATATTTTTAAAAGATCAAACAATGCGTATGGTTTGATATAAATCAGAATTGGAAACAATCTAAAACTCAGTCTGAAATTTTGTTAGTGAACTTTAAGGGACGAATTATAGCACAGCCTTGTGGAAAATATAACCATGTTTTAAGAGGAACCTTCTGTTATTAATACCAAATTACTACTAGGTTAGCCTTCCTTCCTTTTTATAACCTTAATCGTGGCTGGAACCACCATTGCTAAGCAACCCAGTGACATGAGATTGTCCTTTATGATCGGGTTGCTTAGCAATGGACACTCCAATTATTGCCATTAAGCGAAGATTACCTGCAACACAACACAGCATAAAATAGCAGCTGAAAATATACACCTCAGCCTCGGCATAACCATTTGAGGTGTGACACTATGCAAACTACCTTCAAAACTTGGCAGAAAACCACACGAGGTGACAGGTTCATGACCAAGAACACCTACTTAGCTCCAAAAAATAAAATACCAGATCAGCTCTACAAAAGTTGGAAAATATGGCCGAATGGACCGAAAGAAAATGGTACCCTTTGCTGTTCGTTTTGTTCTTACCTGACTGTGTCCACCAGTGCTAATACAGCATGCCCGGAGCTTGTACAAAGTGCCTGACTTCAAGTATGCACACGTACATTCGGTAGCAGGTCCTCTATATGCAACTTCCCACTGATTTGCTGTAAGGTTAATTGGACTCACTTAGGCAAGTGATCAAGTGCTGTTAACATCCCATCTAGATTTCATTTCAGTCCCTGCCCTTTAGAGTGATTTGTGGCAATAACTCCTTTATGGGAAGAAACTGGCCTATGATCAGATTTTTCCCATTCAGTCAGGCCCAGAGGTGGGCGACACATGAATTAACAACCGAATCACCCCAGCATCGAAAATGTGAGAGCATGAGGCCTTCTGCGCATGCGCTTTGCTCACACGTGTGCTTGCACACATGCGTGTGGCTTAAAAAACACAACTAAATAGGATGGCATAGCGCCCAGGCGGGTGGGGGTGGGCCCACTCACAGGTCACAAGTACCGGTTTACCCGAATAGGTCTGAACCAGCTGAACCTCATCCCTGATGAGGCCCTTTCATTAGCTGAAAGCTGGATTAGAGAGGTAGAATAATGCTTAATTGGTGGATTTGAATTTGTTTTTGTTTTTTTAAAGGCACCATTTTGGTTTTGGCAAAACCAAGTTTTCAATTAATTAGGAAAGTTGACCCCAAACCCCCCATCTTAATCTAAATAAAAAGGAATCCTATTTTGAAAATAACTCAACATTGCTAACAATAGTTTTCATTTTGCAAAGGAAAGCTTGATACACATTTAAGCAAATATATCTGTTTGCAATTCGAGGTTGCAATTTGTAAAAAAACAAACAAAACTTAGATTTGCCTGGAATTTTATCAGTCCTATATAAACTTAATAGGCAACTATAATTAAATATTACAGCTCAGAAAGTAATATTAACTTTTTAAAAACTGGTTACTAGATCTGGACTACAGATTTCCATTTTGATTAGCTTGCCATTTTTATTTAATGATACATTAATCAAACCGTTGAGAATGGTGAAGAGCCACTACAATCAAATAAATTCAACTGAGAAATTTCCAGCAACTTGATACAAGGGTTTTGAGAGTAGTGACTACTTTTCTTATCTGCAGTTATATTTTCTTATGAACATCATGAAGAATTGAAGAAATCAGACTATTTATGAATCAAATTTACCTTCACAGCTTCCTTCTGAAACTTCTAACAGATAATTTAGGATTTCCGAACCACCGTTGTCCTGAGGAGGCTCTGTTTAGAAAAAAAAAGAAAAGGATTGAAGAGGAAAAGAAATAATAAGCAAGTTACAAAAATGGAAAAAATTATTTTCAGTGGTGATTAGATGCAGAATCTATCTTTTAATCAGATGGCAGAAGATTACCTCCAATATGGTTGTTAGTCTGTGCCCTTGTTTGACGAGTTAGATCTGCTAAAAGTTTATAAGTACCGTGTTTTCTTGAAAATAAGACTTATCCCAAAAATAAGCCCTAGCTTGATTTTTACATGTGTGCCTGATATAAGCCCTACCCCCAAAATAAGTTCTAGTTAAGACCCCACCAACTCCATCCCACCAGCTGGTTGTAAGAGGTGGGGTGAGGCACATACAAATTAAGCTAGGGCGGGGGTAGAGTTACCCGCTTACTTTAGGACCACTGCAGCCAGGCCTCCCACATCCCAAAACCTGCTGTGCCACTGCCCGATTTTTTCTATGGCTGCTTGTGGTCGGATGTCATGTGGTGCATTGCACTGGTTCTGCGCCTTGTGGCAGGACTGCAAATGGTGGCACTGGCACGATGCACCATGTGGCATCTGGCCATGAGCGGCCACAGAAGTAGTTGAGGAGCAGCCCAACAGATGTCAGGGCATGGGAGACCTGACTGCGGTGGTCCTAAGGTAAGTGGGTAAGACATCCCCTGAAAATAAGACCTGCTGCTTATTTTGCAGCCCCCCAAAAAGACCCCAAAGACCGGGTCTTATTTTCCAGGGAAACACGGTATAAACGTTCCAACTCCATAGCTTTTTCAGCAGACTTTATATATAACAAGCCTTTTCTCTTTTCCCACGTCTCTGAATTTATTTCCCTCTGATTTGCCAAATCAAATCCACAGGAAGTAAATGAGTTTTTTGTTTTTTTAACATGAATACATCTGCACTTGCTTAAATGAAGTCTTTCTTGCTGGCACGCAGATAACAGAAACTTTTCCTTTTAAATGTTCCTTGTCACTTGTTTATTTTGTCATGACTTATATTTTGTTTCTGGAGCAACATTCATGTTGCTCCATCATTGCTAATGGTACATTCGTAAGTTTGGTCTAGTGATAAAGGCACCTGACTAGAAAACAGGAGACTGTGAATTCTAGTCCTGCCTTAGGTATGAAAGGCATGGGTGACTTTGGGCCAATCATAAGTAGACTATGAGTTCTAGTCCCGCTTTAGGCATAAAAGCTAGTTGGATGACTTTGGGCCAATCATCAGGAGATGTTAGTTCTGCCTTAGGCATGAAAGCCAGCTAGGTGATTTTGGGGCCAGTCATTCTCTCTCAATGTAACACATCCAGCAGGGTTGTTGTTTTGGGGAAAATAGGAGAAGGAAGGAGTATTAGATATTATTTCCACCTTGAGTTATTGATAACAATAATAAACAGACTGAAAAAACTAACTAAATAAACAAGGCAGCATTTGTGCAACACAAATGCAACAAGAGAGCCATTTTCTTTTCAGTATCAGTTCAGCGAATCAATACTCCATGTCAGTTCTCTGCAGGCATAAACTACATGTGTGGTTGGAATGAGTTCAATATATTACAACAAAACAGCACCAGTCGCCTCTACAGCAATGCCATGCATGTCAAATAATTTCCTTCTTGTGCTTTTAAAATACATAGATTTAATCTTACCCCATTTCACACTGAAGCCATGAGATGTTACTGGCCCTTTAACAATTGGTCTGGAGGGAGGCCCTGGTCTGTCTGGGCTTGTGGTACAGACCATGACATCACTAGGACTACTTTTCCCTTCTACATTGGAGACAATCAGCTGGAATTAAAAAAATATTTTCTTTTGTGAGTCTGTCTACATGTTGCGTGGCACAGTACATTTATCTGCCCAAGTGCTCTGTAAAAGTTTACCCAATGACATTTTAGAATAGAATAGAATTTATTGGCCAAGTGTGATTGGACACACAAGGAATTTGTTTTGGTGCATATGCTCTCAAAACTAAACTAAACTAAACTAAAAATAAAAATAAAATAAAATAAAACCAAAATAACTTTTAGTTATTTTACTGAAATAGTCACTGCAACTAGACTTTTCATTTCGAATCCACATCACTTCTTACGTATTATTCCTATGTTTATTTGATTGTGGATACATGAGAATATGTTTCACAGTAATTATTGCAAGTACAAATTTAGCAGTTCAGAGAGAAAAAAAAAATCAGGCTGCCCCCTTGTGGCACCTTGTTAAAATTGCATATACAATTAAAATTGAACATTGAAAAGGTGGCATGAGATTGTTATTTAAAAGCAAATAACATAGAGACAGGCATTTCTGCATGCACTTCCTTGCGAGATAAAACAATGCTATTGTAACTTCGAACATTTACTGCTAAATGTATGGTTGTAACTTGAGGATCACCTATAATAACCTCTTTCCAGTAATAAACATGCACGATGTGAAAGTGTAAAAAGCTTGTGCTACACAGGACAATGAAAGTGAAAGTGAAAGTGAAAGAAATTTACCCTGAATTTGTATTGTGTGCTTCTTTTAAGATTTTTCACAGTACAGGTTCGGTCTTCTCCAGTGTACCTTGGATGAAATGCATTATCCTAAAGGACAAATTAAGTTACCAGTTAAAGAGTAACAGCAAGGAAAACTATGTCCCAAGAGCTATGCCCCAAGCAATAATATACCACTCCATCTGAGACATGAAATATTTGTCCTTCTATTGTGGAATTTGCTATTATTTGCAAATTAATCTTCTCCCTTTGAATTTTGCAGAGAATGCTGCTGTGTTGTGGATTACCTATCATTGGCCTCAGAATTTAATCCTCATGACTATAATTATGAACTGAGAAGGAATTTTGGTCATCTGTTGTCAAATCATAGTACAGTAGTTTACTATAGTTAAAAATATATGTATATATGATTTTTTTAAAAGAAATAATTTTCTATTGCTTACATTTATTAGTGGTGCTTAATAAACATTGTGTTGTCTGGGTATTTAATTTGCTTGACAATACAGATTACATTCTTAATCTCCACCCCTTTTCCCCAGCCACTGGTAAAATAAATTCCATGTTTGATAATATTCTGCAACTTCTTTCTGTTTAATTTTCAATGTAAGTCTATCCATTTCTGCACAATCTAGTATCTTCCTAATTATCTCTTCATCTCGCGGTGATTCTTCATTTTTCCACTATTGCGCGAATATAATCCTCGCTGCTGTTAAGACATGTAATATTAAATATAAACTTTGCTTATACAGTTTTTCTGGTGTTATACCTAATAAAAAACAGCTCAGATTTAAAATCTGCATGTTTCCCTTTCATCTTTTCTAACCACCTGTGTATCTTTGCCCAATTTTTTTTTGCTTTAACACAAGTCCACCAGGTATGATAAAATATGCCCATTTTTTGGTTACATTTCCAACATTTGCTAGACATGTTTTTAAACATTTTAGCTAACTTAGCAGGTGATAAATGCCATCTATCAAAACATTTATATACATTTTCTTTATAAGAAGTTGCCATTGTTAATTTATAGTTTCTTTCCCATAAGTTTTGCCACTTCTCTAATTCCATGTTATAGCCAAAGTTTTTTCCCCCATTATACTGTTTTGTCTTTTATTTGCTCGTCCTCCATTTTCCAATTTAGTAAGAAGTTATAGATCTTAATTAGTTTTTCATCAGAGTTCAACAGTATCTGATCAATGGGTTTTTGTCCTTTATAGAAGTCATACTTTTTCATATCTTTATCATATCTAGATTGTATTTGCAATTAAGGCCACCATGATAGTATAATACCCTGGTCTTCAAACTCTTGCTTACATTTTAATTTCTCTTCGGTGTTGAGGATGTCTTTATGCGTTAGAGTTAAAAATAGGTGAAATCTTAAACAATTGAAATTTTAAGATTGGGAAGCATAAATGAAAGTTTGACATTTTCCAAATTTCTTACTTGAAATTTCTGGGCTGGTTTTACCCATAATCACTACCATTCAAAACAGAAAAATTGAATTTAAATCCCCATTGCATTCCTATTATAATAATAGTTTCAAGAGCCCTTAAATGTTTTTAACTTTGTTAAAGTGGCTCCCTCTTGTGTCAAAAAGAAAAAGAACACCCAACACACAGTACCACGTTACTCATGTTGAGGAATGTTCTTCTTTTAGTAACATCCTATCTGTCCACCAGGTACGTGCTAATAAAACCCGGGAGTTTTGCCAAAGCAATAAAGCAAGGTAGAACATTTTAGGGAGGGAGCAAAGTAATAGCTATGCAATATTCTTTATTTATGCAGCAACAGTCTGGGCGGCTGTGCTAACATGTATGGAAATGAGACTGAAATGTGGCACTGCTCCCCAACGCAGGATAAAATATTGGGGCAAGATGCCAACAATATATGTAGAACCAAGTTCTTGGATGGGTGTAGCAATTTCCCTTTGAGTGCCACTGGAAAAGTTGCCAAGAACAAATGTCTCATAGGAACCGCCTTGAGATGGACAGATCAGGACCTCGTTATACACGCCGTTGGATATTTAAAATGTCTTCTAGATATTTAAGAGTTTCTATGACTCATTTATTGCAATGAGATGTTAGGCTAGGATTGAAGTCCAGGGGGAAAAAAAATCAGAAGGACCCCTTGGCTGTCTCGCAGGAAATTGAGGAGATGACATTACATTCCTTTGAGTGCATTAATGTTACAGAACATTACATAGGAGATTGTGTCACGATCTCAACAGAAATAAAGTTATTCGGCTGCCCACACAAGAAAATATTGGGAAATTTAAAGTCTCTGTTGGTACACAGCAAGGGCCAACAGCTGAGATTTGAGAATGCTGAGAGTTGGCTATTGGCTTAGCTGCATTTATGGATAGAATAGAATAGAATAGAATTTTTTATTGACCAAGTGTGATTGGACACACAAGGAATTTGTCTTGGTGCATATGCCCTCAGTGTACATAAAAGAAAAAATAGGTTCATCGAGAATTATAAGGTACAACACTTAATGATAGTCATAGGGAACAAATAAGCAATCAGGAAACAATCAATATCAATATAAATCGTAAGGATACAAGCAACCAAGTTACAGTCATACTTCGAGGATTTAAGAGCAGAGATGGGATCGGTAATTATGTCCCCTTTATGACTTGTGGATTTCAACTCCCAGAATTCCTGAGGAGTTGAAGTCCACAGGTCATAAAAGGGACATAGTTCCCCATAGTTGATTTAGAGGATGGGACAGAATTATTACGACCACCCTGTAATGTTAACTTTCTATGAAGGCAAAGCAAAATGTGGGCCACAATAAAAGTGAGGGGTCATTGTGTGCTCTCTGAACTTGTTGTTTTCTTGCAGATGTTTCATTACCCAAACTAGGTAACATCATCAGTGCACTGACAGTGAGAATAATTAATCAGTGGAAGGGCTTGCCTCCAGAAATTGTAGGTGCTCCATCACTGGAGTTTTTTTAAGAAGAGACTGGACAACATTCGTCTGAAATGGTATAGGGTTTCCTGCATGAGCAGGGGGTTGGACTAGAAGATCCAAGATCCCTTCCAACTCTGTTAGTCTATTCTGTTATTTTGGATTTCAAAACTTACAGTATCTTCTTCTTGAATCTCCAAGGTGTAGGTAATCACTTCTTCTGGTGTGCAACCTTCTGCTTTATTCCATTGCAGTGTGATCCATGTAACCCCGGCACGGACCAGTCTTGGTGCTGAAGGGGTCTGAGGGATGTTTCCTGAAGTGTAGCATACAACTTCTTGGCTAAAGCCACTGGTGGAATGGCAGGGGAGGGAGATGGGGGAGAGAGAAAGGATGCTCTTTAGTAAAAGTCTGGATTTACACCCATTATTTTAATTGCCCTTTCTTTGTTTGCTAGACATATATTATCACCATCTTCATTTAATGGCCGCATAATCCCTTGCAGTGTGGAGTCTGGGCAACTGAATGGAGCTAGCAGAGTGTCTACTGGCCGGATGCCCTTCCTGATGCCCAAAGTGGAGATTTGTTCAGCAGGCATATTCTCATGGTGCCCAGAGGGAGAAATCTCTGCCTCTACCTAGGATCAAATTCACAGCCTCCTGATTGTGAGGTAAGAGCTCCACCTCTAGGCCACCGCACCACTCCTTGCTGGACATGTATTATGTGCATGCTAAATTCCAGTCTCTGTCTGAAAAGGGAATAACTTGGCTGCGATTCGTAACAGAAGCTTCGCCATCTTTGAGCCGAGATTATACTATTGATTCTCATAGCTATGCTTAATGGGTTAAAGACAATATGGAGCAGCTCAGAAACCCTTCAATTCAGCATGGGGTGATTTAACTTCGTATCCTGGTGATCAGGACCAGATTTGTATCTTAAATCCAAAACATAGATATTACCCCATCTGTTGATCAGTAATGATTTCTAGATTCACATTCTAAGTGATTAGATAGAAGAGCTGGGTATTTTTGACAGCCTTTTTTGTCTGACACTATTACTGGCAAGATTTTGCTTTCCAATATTTAAATACTTCCTGGAAGTTGGATTGGGTTGTGCTCAGTGGTGGGAGTCAAACAATTTAACAACCGGTTCTGTGCACTAATGACCGGCTGGGTGGGGGGTGGCCATGGTGGACGTGGCCAGGGGATGTGACAGGCAGCCCCACCCTCCCGCGTGCCCCGTTTTGGGCCTAGTAGGCCTTCCTACAGCCTCCTGGGAGTGGTGGAATTCAAATAATTTAACAAATAATTTATTCAAATAATTTAACAATCGGTTCTCTGCCCTAATGATTTCTTCCAACGACCAGTTCACCAAACCGCTCAGAAAGTGAACAACCAGTTCTCGCGAAGTGGTGCGAACTGGCTGAATCCCACCACTGGTTGTGCTTCTCTTTGTAATCCAGGTTTATGCCTGTCTGAAGCTCTTTAGTACTAGGTTTCGATGTGGATTCCATTTGCATTTCTGCTTTAAGCAAGCTAGTCCAAACTCGCTCCGAAATGGAGAAATATCTCCCCTGAAACCACACTGAACAGCATCTGACTGGCCTCTGTGAGAAGCAGGATGCTGGAATAAATGGATCTTTTGTGTTCTCCGGCCAAACTTTTATTTCTCAGCTGAGTTTGGCCTTTAGAAACAGCTTGACTGATGGCTGAAGCATGTTATCAATCAGGTACCAGGACTTACCTTATGCCTATTTCATTCTGAGCTGCTAATCGGAATGTGTAACCCACAGCAGGACACAGCTTTGTCACCTTGTAATGTTTTTGGTTCCCAAAGTAACATTCTCTGAAAACATTACTCCTTTTCCCCTGGAAGATAAAGGTGTGAATTCTATGAGCTTGCTCTTTCAATTTCTTTTTTTTTTTTCCAAAGCAAAGAGCATTTTTTTCTGACCGGACATAAACAGTTCATCATTTACTCATCTTCGCAGTAAGATGCAGCCTTCCTAGACATTTCCACTCAACGACTAATCTCGCCTTTCTATCCTTTGCAACACTTTTTAACCACGAGAATATCTTTGCGGCGGTTCTCTGAGGGCGAGGCAGGTGAACACGATGGAAAACAACAACGAGATCCAGATGCACAATGGGGTAATGAAAAAAATTATCCAAAGGGGAGAGAACCAATCACTGCGAGGGGGTGTGGCCAAATCATTTAGCCAATTGTTTCTAAAGAATCAGGGAAGGAAGGGAACTATTGAACATAATTCCCTTGCCAGGCTCCAAAAACCAAGCAAGACACATTGAGGTTCTTCTAAGCAATTTTCTTTATTGTTCCTCACCTATAGACAGAAATCTTGGTCTAAACTAAAATTAACCACTTGCTCCGTTCAACATCTACTGAGAACTACTGGAAAGGAACCATCTCAACTCTCTTTCTCTCACACAAACTATGTACACTTTGCTCAGGGGTGAAATCCAATTTTTTTTACTACCAGTTCTGTGGGCGTGGCTTGGTAGGCTTGGTGGGCATGGCTTAGTGGGTGTGGCAGGGGAAGGATATTGCAAAATCTCCATTCCCACCCTACTCTGGGGCCAGCCAGAGGTGGTATTTGGTTAGTTCTCCAAACTGCTCAAAATTTCTGCTACCAGTTCTCCAGAACCTGTCAGAATCTGCTGGATTTCACCCCTGACTTTGCTGCATTTTGCTCCTCTGGAATACATTCTATCCCTCCATCACAGAAGGTGAAAAAATTCCCAGGAACCAGGAACAACGAGAAAGCCCACCAATGGGAAACTGCAACTCACGAGGAAATGTTGCAAAACTATCTATCCTTTGAAATATTGGCAGATGCAATCAGCAATTAATTGATGCAGCTTTGGCCAAAGTTTGACCTAAAGGGGCCAATGGGTGACACATATCATGATAGTCCAATATTGCAAAAAGCATTATGTCAGACATAATGTTAGATACCATTAGAATTACAGTGGTGAGATTCCATTCTCCAGGCACAAACTCATGGCATCTTATTATTGAAAACGCATGTGGGAACTAGGGTCACCGAGAGATAAAGACATAGATTCAAGGAAACTGGAGACGGTTTTGGTGTGCCTTCACTCCATTTTTCCATTCTCTCTCGGTACTTTTGCAATTAGACCTTCCAAGAAACATGAAGCAATATTTGCGGCCAGATTTTATCCACTTAATAGTTTTCTCCCCGATTGCAACATTTTCCACAACCACCAAAAGAATAGGGTTTGAAAGGAAATGCTATTCTTCCAATAAATCCCTTCTGACCTCTTGCATTGGACAATTGGGGTTACTGTTAAATTTAAGTGACCCACAACTTGTTCCAACAACAGGCTAACATTTTAGATGCAAAAGCATCTGTAGAAACATTCTGAATAACCTTTGGGTGCTGCTGCTTGGACTATTAAGATTCTAATATCCTTCACATATTCTCAGAAATTTGCTACCAAATTTGACATTTTCATGTTCCCGAGCTAAATTCAGATTGGAGCCATTTCAATGGTTTCACAAGGTGTAATATTTCATACTCCAACTGCCAATGACACCAGAGGTTGGCTGACATTTCTAATTAATGTAGGCATTAATTGCTTGGAAACCTTATCAAGGAAGCTGCAATTTTGGGCAAGAAGCAAAGGCAAACGATCCATATGACTTATTGATTTCTTGGAATCCTAAGCTATTTCTCCCCCCCCCCCCTTTCAATTCATGTCCCAGATAAACAGAATGCTTTTACAAAGGGTTGCCCCCTCTTTTCTACAGAGGGGAAGAAACACTAATGCTAATTTACCAAAGGTCAGGCAAATCCTGTCTCCTACATTCCTAAATTTCACAATACTTATTATTGTCTTAAGGTCAGCGGCTCTGGGACAGGCCTCCTCACTCTATGAAAATATATCAATTGTGCTTTGACACTGCTGGAGAAAAACAGAGCAATTCTGCAGAGTTTATAAAAACAAAAGCATCTGTTGAAGAAACAAACTACTGTACTAATTCACTTCTCTCACACATTTAGACTGCATTTTGCCTGGATATATTTCCTGGACAAGATTATCTATAATTATGTACACAAGATATATTTAAAATGATCAAGGAAATAGTTGTAAATCTGAGGGAAAAGGTAGTGGGTTGTTAAAAAAGAAGAAAGAAAGAAACTATTTAAGCACACCTATTGACTCATACTTACGACCATAATTGAGCCCAACGTTTCTGTTGCTAAGTGAAACATTTGTTAAGGACTCCGTCAACTTCCGGACCTCTGAACCTTCCGTCGCGAGCTCAAGACACATTTATTCATCTGTGCAGGACTGGCTTAGATTTTAAATTTATAGGGGTTTTAAATTGGTTTTAATATTTATATTTATATTTTTAATAATTCGGCATTAGAATAAGTTTTTTAATGATTATCTTAATTTGTATATAAATGTTTTATGTGCCTGTGAACCGCCCTGAGTCCTTCGGGAGATAGGGCGGGATACAAATATGAATAACAAATAAAATAAATAATAAAATAAATAAATAAATAAATAAAGTGAACTTGTCCCATTTTATGACCTTTCGTGCCATGGTTGGTAAGTGAATCACTGCAATTGTCAAGGCAGTAACACGGTTGTTAAGTGAATCTGTTTTCCTCATTGACTTTGCTTACAGGAAGGCCACAAAAGGTGACGCTGCAACCATCATAAAGCTGCGTCAGTCACCAAGCATCTGAATTTTGATCACATGACCATGGCGATACAACCCTAAGTGTGACAAATGGTAATAAGCTGCTTTTTCATTGCGGATGTCACTCTGTAAGGTAAAGATAAAGGTTCCCCTCGCACATACGTGCTAGTCGTTGCTAACTCTAAGAGGCAGTGCTCATCTCTGTTTCAAAGCCGAAGAGCCAGCGCTGTCCGAAGACATCTCCATGGTCATGTGGCTGGCATGATTCAACGCCAAAGACGCATGGAATGCTGTTACCTTCCCACCAAAGGTGGTCCCTATTTTTTCTACTTGCATTTTTACGTGCTTTCAAAACTGCTAGGTTGGCAGAAGCTGGGACAAATAACGGGAGCTCACCCCGTTACACAGCAGCACTAGGGATTCGAACCGCCAAGCTGCCGACCTTTCGATCGACAAGCTCAACGTCCTAGCCCCTGAGCTACCGCGTCCCCTATGTCACTCTGAATGAATTGTTGTAAGTCAAAGACCATATGTGCATGTATACAACCAGAGCAGGGGTGGGTTCTACTTACCTTTACTACCGGTTTGCAATGGGATCACATGTGTTGCACATGCACAGATCACCCATGATGATCTCATGGTGGGTGGGCGGAGCCTCCCGCCGGTTTTACTACCGGTTCTATAGAACCGGACCGAACTGGGGGCAACCCACCACTGAACCAGAGCTATTTCTCTAGCTCAACTATCAGAGAAAGAGAGAAACTGAGAAAAGGGAAGGTGGGAGGGAAGGGATTTATAGTCTGAATCAGTAGGTGGGTTTCAAATTTTTTTACTACTGGTTCTGTGGGTGTGGCTTGGTGGGTGTGGCATGGCTTGCTAGGTGTGGCTTGGTGGGCATGGCAGGAGAAGGATACTGTAAAATCTCCATTCCCACCCCACTCCAGGAGAAGGATACTGTAAAATCTCCATTCCCACCCTACTCCAGGGGAAGATTACTGCAAAAATCCCATAAATGGGGGCGGGGCCAGTCAGAATTTTTACTACCGGTTCTCCGAACTATTCAAAATTTCCGCTACCAGTTCTCCAGAACTGGTCAGAACCTGCTGAAACCCACCTCTGATCTGAATGCAGGATAAAATTACTGTAATTGTAATTAATAAATTAATTGTAACTAACAAATTGAAAACTCTCCTTCCAAAACTATTTTTTTTTCTTTCATCAAAAGTAACATCAGAAATTTCTTATATTTATCTATAGAATTTCAACATATTCTTGTAGATGATGGATAAAGCACTTGCTTTTTCTTGTTTGCCCTTTTCTTTTATTGTTATAAATGAGTTGAAAAAAGATATGTAAAACCAGTTAAACTGCTGTATCACCCCTTGCCTAAATGCCTAACAGCATTTTCAACCAACTGTGGCATCCTGAAGCCATGTGATCAGATTTTGTGACTTCTTTTGAACATTTCCAGCCCCAAATGGCAAGACATGGCCATTGGATAAGCTGTATAACCATAGTGGCCCACTTAACAACCATCATGAAAAGTATAAAATTGTTACATGATATGTCTAGTCATGTGGTAACTTGACCAACAGCAGTAATGATTTATGACCAACGTTCTAGGCTCAATTGTGGTTGTAAATTGAGGATTATTTTTTATTAAGGAAATGTAAATTTTATACTTGAAATTTATTCCTTTACAAATCAGACTTTACAAAACAAACTTGTGATTTAGGGGCATTTGACTCCCACAGAAATGTGGCTATGTGTCAGACTGTTTTTTGAAAACCTGATTTTACAGTAAGTCAGTTATATGTTTTATAACAAGGCAAAGGGAGTGAAAAGGAATAATTAATCCTAACCCCCCCACACACACCCAAAATTGTGGATGTTAAGAGCCTTGAAAGAGACAAATTTGGGAGTATTTGTAAAAATACTCAGAAGTGCTCATTTATTTTTAAATAATGAATAAACAAACCAATGGAACAATTTTTCCACATTCTCTTTCCTCTGCATTTGGTTAAAGCATGTAGAAACAATTTGAGATAAAGGACAAAGGGTTTTTTTCCCCTAAAATAATTGGCACTTACTTCATCCCACTCTAAAAGGTAGCTGGTGATTCTTGAACCATTGTCAATTGGGGCCTGTGTAAATAAACATAACGGAAGGTTGGAGAAGGTCACTGGAATAAATGTTATTCAAAAACAAACAAAAAAAGACACCAGAAAATTCTACAACAGGAAGCTTAGGTAGATGGCAGTGCCATGAAAGGGAAAACAGGATCATTATGAATCTCACTGATGTCTTAATGCTTTCAAAAAAAAAGTGCATGCTGTCAGCCATGAAGTGTAGAAATTCTTGCCTCTTATTAAATGATTTTGTAACCTACGTCTTCAGTCATAGCAGTTACATGCTGGATTCTAAGACACAAGATGATGCAAGAGAGCAACACATTTTAAAGAAGCTGGTGTGATATGGTAATTAAATGTTGGACTTGAACTGGGAGTATCAGGTTCAAGAGCACTTTCAGCCACGAAAGTTCATTTGAAAAAGGGCCTTTAATCTACATCACCCTGAACACCTGTAGAAAAGGTGGGAATATAAATTTTACACATAACATTTGTACAATGGAGTTCTTGATGCTTTCTGAGCTTGGTTGGTTGCATGCGGATGTTTCATTACCCAACTAGAAGAGACCAAACAACCGCCACCACAACCACAACACAACAACAGCAACAGCCTGGCTTGGTGGCTCAGTGGATAAGACGCTGAGCTTGTCCATCAGAAACACTGAGCTTGTCGGCAGTTTGAATCCCTAGTATAGATCTCCTGAGTGAACAGGGGGTTGGACTAGATGACTTCCAAGGTCCCTTCAAACTCTGTTACCATTAAACCATTTGTCTGAAATGGTGTAGATCAGGATCTCCTGCCTGAGCAGAGGGGTGGGCTAGAAGACCTCCAAGGTCCCTTCTAACTCTGTTATCTCCTTATATTCTGTTCTATTAGGTAACATCACCAGTGCTAACATGTATAGGATTTGCTCTCTGTTGATATACAGTAGCTTACCCTGCCAGTGTTGGTGGGATGTGTGGTTTTTCCCTCATTTTGTACTTCCTCGATTAGGGTAAATATATTCCCCTTTACTAAAACTTGTTTAACTTGAATAATTTTTGTCCATATCAATCCCTTTATTAGAAGATGTATGTTGACATGGTTAATATTAGCTCAACTATGGGAAATACCATATTGGGGTGTTTTTTAAAAAAACAAAAAAGATTGTATTATATATAGTAACAGTAGTAACATTCCTACTAATTTTTATGATGAGAATCAGTTGTTAAGATCTAAGATCGCTCAAGGTTAAGGCTGAAAACAGCCATTTGAAAAAGATCCACAAAGCTGTATGAAATAACCTAGTTCCTAACTAAAAGAGGGTTAAAATTCCCTTAAGATTTGAAAGCAAGTCTTATAATGTTGGAAACTAGGCATTTTCTCCAAGCTCGATTACTGACAATTTTCTCTGCCTTGAAAGGAAACCTGTAATTCAATAGAAGAAAAACCATTTATTCTGAGTTTCCAACCTCTCTCTTGCCATCTTCCTCTGGCCATTAACATCCAGAAAAGTGGACAGAATAAATTGAGGCCTTTGACAAGGGTAATTAAAGTCCCACTTGGGTTTGCTTCTTGTTCTTACCTTATCTGCTTTTGGTCATCTTTTGTTTCTTAAAAAAAATATTGTCTTGTTTTATTTTGGGCTCAATTGTGATTGTAAGTCGAGGATTACCTGTATTGCAGAATCAATCAATCAATCAATCATTACATTTGTGTTTTTATTTGTGACTCAGTCAGGGGAATTGGAAGTTGAGAGGTGTAAAGATTTAAAAAAGAATAATAATTAGCAAATCTGTTTTCCTGATAGCTAGAAGGCCAAGATGCTGGCTTTCCCACCTAAAAAAACTTCATCCTTTCAAAGTGCCTTGTTTGGATGCAATGAAAAACAGTTCATTAATATTTTTTTAAATACACAGACACAACATATGTTCACATGCAGAGAAAACCTAAACAGTGTCTCCTAGCTTCAAACCTTCAAGGTATGGTAGAGGGATACACCTCCAATCATTAATTTTATCTACCTGGGTTAAGGAGAAGAGAATAGAAATCTGAAGAATTTCAGAAGAGAGAAAATTTTCCTCAGAAGATTTACCTTCCATTGCAAAGTCAAGGAATTTTTGGTCCTGTGTGAAGGTCTGGGTGGAAAAGGACATTCTGGAGCACAGCTACGGGTGATGAAACTGACGGGTTCTGAGCAAGATCCTTTCACAGAATTGTACATAGCGTGTATCCTGAAAATGGAACAAAGTTTAAGAAACCACACTTGTTATCATTGATTTAATTGGGTGATTTTCATGACATTATTCAATCCATCAAAAGTAGCTTGAAAATGCTCATCTTAATTTGCTTAGAGTAAGAACAGTGGAATATCGTTTAGGGTACCAGGGGTGGATTTGATGGCACTTTCTACTTCTAATTTCTACTTCTAAATTTTCACTGCCCTCATCATCTGTATGTTCTGGACCTGTGCATCAAGAATCTTACTCCATGCAAGAATGAAATAAATCCCTTATACAGGTAGTCCTTGACTTATAACTGGTCACTTAGCAACCATTCAACATTCCAATGGGCTTACCATGGAGTTACTTACAACCAGTCAAAGTTCTGATGGTCGCCCTCTCCCTGCAGTCACGTGACCTCACTTCAGCCACTCAGCAACCAGATCGCATTTACAACCATTTTCAGCACCCCTTGATCACGTGACCATGTTTTAAGATGGTTTTACCAAAAATTGGCATTTATTTCCAGTTTTCAGCAAAACTGTGCCAATAGCGAGACACTGGTGTGCTTAATGACTGTGGTGTTCACATAACAACCGTTGGGATTTTCTAAATTTCAAGTTAGGAAAAAATGTAGCTTTACAACCATCATGAGTTACAACCATGATGGGTGGGCTCCATTAAAGTCATAACTCGAGGACTACCTGTACCGTTATCCATATTTTTACTTTTTCATGACAAACGTTTTTCTACTTGAAAGGGTGAAATAAGAGCTCTGGCAAACAGGGAAGCAGACCAGTCTCAAGATTCACAGAGTGGCAACTTCGGGGAGAAATGATTAATTTTACTTCCCTCTCAAATGGAGTGCAAATGAAGTGGAAATAACCTGGTTTAGCTGCCAAACCCAGACCACAGCACAGAATCAGAGGGATGAAGGCCTGGTTTAGAACAAGGATTTTATCTGGAAGTACCCTGCAATAGAAGTAGGAAAGAGGCCCTACTCTTTCTGTCAAACAGTAGGATTTTTCCCCCCACCTACCTTTTTAGATGGATGTTTCTGAAAGTCAGAATTAAATCTTGTAATATAGGTTGTTTCACCCTTGTGCCCTTTGAAAGACAGAAGGCTACAGTGGGCTGACCTACAATAACCATGCACGACATGTGAAAATATTTACAGACCCTTCACATCCTCGACATAAACTGTTTCTACTCCTACCCTTAAAACGATGCTACAGAGCACTGCACACCGGAACAACTAGACACAAGAACAGTTTTTTCCCGAAGGCCATCACTCTGCTAAACAAATAATTCCCTCAACACTGTCAAACTATTGACTAAGTCTGCACTACTATTAATCTTCTCACCCACCTCCTCCCAATTATGACTGTATGACTGTAACCTTGTTGCTTGTATCCTTACAATTTATATTGACTGTTTCCTAATATGATTTGATTGCTTATTTGTACACCATGACTATCATTAAGTATTGTACCTTATGATTCTTGATGAATGTATCTTTTCCTTTATGTACACTGAGAGCATATGCACCAAAGACAAATTCCTTGTGTGTCCAATCACACTTGGCTAATAAAGAATTCTATTCTGTTCTGTTCTGTTCTGTTCTCATCTATTCTATTCAGTAATACTGATTACAAATTTATCTGGACAGATCATTGGAAAGTCCATGGAAGAGCACAATATAAACATGTGAACTTTTTAAAGGGATTGCTGCATGCAAAAACATTAGATTAGGTGCATTTAATTATGAATCAATGTATTTAATATTATTACCCATGATTTAACATGCTCCCTTGCTGCCCTGCTATGGCAGCAATATTTTAATTCCTACACAATGTCTGGAAGAGTTTTAGTAGAAATAGGCAACTTCAGGTCCCTCATTCACAACTTAGGCCCTTATTGTGCCTCCAAATATGAGACATTGGTGACAATTAGAACAAATGTATTCATTTACAAATTTCTCCCATCTGGAGGTATAGTTTAATCACTCATACCCTGTACATGGCCCTAATCAAAGCCCTAAATTATCCAGAGGCAAAAATTTTAATTAGACTGAATTTCATGGAAAGTGACTAGACAGAAAAAGAACTGGATAACCAGGTCATTCTAGTTGTAAGGAAGCAGGATAGAAATGTTTTAAATAAATGGAATAAAGATATCAGGTTAGGTCAGATTAAAAAAAACAACAGTATTGCGCAACGGATTGAAGGGAAGAAGAACTATATTGTGCTGATATTGGTAGGAAAGGATTGTGGCATCATTGGGAGAAAAAAAAGATACCAACTCCAATGCTTAAGGGTTATTACTCAGTTTCCAAAAAAGAACCTTCCAGAGTACATAAAATTAACTGCATTCAAGTCTAGACAAACGCCCTGCCAACTCTGAGTCCAGCTAAATTTAGTTTTATTTTTCAAATGGCGATGCCACTATCCCGATCTAACCCCACGGCTGAGC
The DNA here is from genome assembly GCF_028640845.1 of Ahaetulla prasina. Classification (NCBI taxonomy): domain Eukaryota; kingdom Metazoa; phylum Chordata; class Lepidosauria; order Squamata; family Colubridae; genus Ahaetulla; species Ahaetulla prasina. The sequence goes on along the minus strand of NC_080544.1, from coordinate 95,202,425 downwards.
TGAAAATATCTAAGGGTCTTTCTCTATCCTTGTGCTTTTGTATGGTTTCCCCCTCACCTCTCTAATCTCTCTAATGAGAAGCTGAAGAAGGAATCGGAATTTATCAGGGGAAGCAAGAATTGTGGCCTTCTTTAGCAATAAGGCTAGCAACAGGACTCAAAATGCCTTGCAGTTTTCATACAGCCCTTTGAGAGCTATATGCAATGTAATTTCATTTTAATGTATGCCGCTTGATGTACATTCAAAGTGATAATAAAGTTATTCTAAGTCTAAGTCTAACCATATGAGGGTTAATATTTCAAAGAATAGTATTGAGTTTTGAAAATGTAGAAGACGGTCCTTGGTGGGGAATGTTGGAATGTTATTACTTATTTCCACTAAAATCATGATATTTACTTGGGTCAAAATATAGTAAAAAGGCCTTTAATTTTTGGTACTGATAGCAGCTAGACTTTGGGTTTGTAGATTATATTTTTATGATGAGCTTCTTACAGATTTACCATTATGAAAGAATTATATCTTAAAAATAGATGACAAAATGTTATGGGTGAAATCCAGAATAATTACTTTAAACCAATTGTTCTGTAATTGTTATTTGAAGGCTGTCTCTTAATCTCACATATAATGTTGTTTGCCTAATTAACAGCAGTAGCAATAAAATCAACTCAAGTGTTGACAAGTCAAGGAGTACCAGACCAGTGATGGGATTCAAAATTTTTTACTACCTGTTCTGTTGGCGTGGCTTGGTGGGTGTGGCATGGCTTGGTGGTCATGGCATGGCTTGGTGGAGGTGGCAGGGGAAAGATACTGTAAAATCTCCATTCCATCCCCACTCCAGGGGAAGGTTACTGCAAAATCCCCATTTCCTCCCGATCAGCTGGGACTCGGGAGGCAGAGAATAGATGGGGGTGGGGTCAGTCAGAATTTTTACTACCAGTTCTCCGAACTACTCAAAATTTACGCTACTGGTTCTCCATAACTGGTCAGAACCTGCTGAATAACACCTTAGCTGCTTTTAAGGTCCTAAGATGGTTTTATTTCTGAATGAGTTCATTTTTGAAGCCAAACCCACATCCTGTTCGTATCGAACGTTAAATGTTTTAAAAGTTGAAATCATTTCACTCCTATAGGTGCAAATAATGTTTAAAGAACCTTCAATTTTTTCATCAGATTTAAGACCGAAATAGTTTCATCAAAAGATTCTATTTCAAGTTCATTGGATAAACCAAGATATGTATTTGAAATAATGGACGTCAGATTTTCTCTGGAGCTTGTGTAAAAAATGTGAGGGTTCTGATTTTCTTTTCTGATTTATCTTGTGATATTGGTGAATGCTTGACATATAAGTAAAATATTTATAGAGGATTTGCCATTTTTTCCTCATTGCTTTTGCTGAACTTGATTGTCTTAGTTTTTTTTTATTATTATAAAAAAGGACAACAAAGAATGTTCTTTCTGCGCCAACTCAGTAAGCTCAAACTGCCCAAGGAGCTGCTGATTCAGTTCTACAGAGGAATTATTGAGTCTGTCATTTGCACCTCTATAACTGTCTGGTTCGGTTCTGCAACCCAACAAGAAAAACACAGACTTCAGAGGATAATTAGAACTGCAGAAAAAATAATTGCTACCAACTTGCCTTCCATTGAGGACCTGTATACTGCACGAATCAAGAAGAGGGCCGTGAAAATATTTGCAGATCCCTCGCATCCTGGACATAAACTCTTTCAACTCCTACCCTCAAAACGACGCTATAGAGCACTGCACACCAGAACAATAGACACAAGAACATTTTTTTCCTGAAGGCCATCACTCTGCTAAACAAATAATTCCATCAACACTGTCAGACTATTTACTGAATCTGCACTACTATTAATCGTCTCATAGTTCCCATCACCAATCTCTTTCCACTTATGACTGTATGACTATAACCTGTTGCTGGCAATCCTTATGATTTATATTGATATATTGACCATCAATTGTGTTGTAAATGTTGTACCTTGATGAACGTATCTTTTCTTTATGTACACTGAGAGCATATGCACCAAGACAAATTCCTTGTGTGTCCAATCACACTTGGCCAATAAAATTCTATTCTATTCTATTCTATTCTATTCTATTCTATTCTATTCTATTCTATTCTATTCTATTCTATTCTATTCTATTCTATTTGTAATTGGTTTTTGTTGTTGTTGTTCATTGGCAATTTTATACTTTTTGTAGAAAAGAAACAAAATAAAACAAAACAAAATTATAATAATACCATACATGCTTGTAAATAAGCTGAGAATTTTTGGTGCTACAAATGCACCCCCCAAAATTGGTTCAATTTACCATGCATTGGCATATACTTGCAGATAATAAGCACATCTGCAGATAAAGGTTTAAAGATTTCCCCTGGGCAATCATGAACAAATCAAGGGAGCAATGCTCATCTTCAATTCTCAGCCTAGGGAATCTGCGTTGTCTGAGAGAGGTTTCCATCATCATGCAGTTACTATGAAAGTACAGAATATAGTAATCCTTCTGAAGCAGTGTCTATTTATCACACTTGCATGCTTTTGAACTGCTAAGTTGGCAAGAGCTAGGGCAAGAACAGGAGCTCATCCCATCCTGTGGTGCTTGGGTCTCAAACCTGGGCTGTCAGCTTTTCTGTGTCTTAACAGCTAAGCCATTACGCCACCCATCTACTTTGTTACTCCGAAAACACGACCCACCCCAATAATAAACCCAACCCTAATTTTTTTGGGGTGGGCCTAATATTACCCCTACCCCGAAAATAAGCCCACAGGGATGGGTGTGACCAGCATGAGTGGCAGCACAGGTGCAGGCAATTGTCAGGCTGCAGCTGTAGCCTGCTGGCCCCTTGGAGCAGTGCAAATACGCTTTTCCTTTCTCTTTCTGGGTGCAGTCCTTCTGCTTGTTGGGCTGCTTCCTCAAAGCCAGCAGCTCTGTGGCCAGCTGCGTTGCTTTTTCCCTCTTTTTGGGAGGCTCATGGGAGGCTTTTTGGTGAACGGGAGGAAAATGGGGAGGGGGATTTTCCTGCCTGCCATCCTTCCCTCCCTGTGCTGAGTTTGAGGAATGGATGACAGGCAGGAAAATTCCCCTCCCCATTTTCTTCCTGTTCACCAAAAAGCCTGCATTCTGAACGCTGAAGGGTGCATCCAGCTCACCGAGTCTGGCCTGCTGCACCTCAAAAAAAGTAAGACCGCCCCCCAAAATAAGCCCAAGTGCTTATTTTCAAGTCTAAAAGAAAATAAGACTCAGTCTTATTTTCTAAGAAACAGGGTATAGATAAGCCGATCCTTAATTTTTTTTTAAGCATAATACTGTGTATTACTCATGGGTAAGCCAATTGTGAAAATTGAAATGTATATTTATTTATTTAGGAGATTTATATTTCTGCCTATTCGCACATGGTGACTCAAGGCGGCTTACAAGAATATAAAAACATTATATAAAAACCAATAAAACTAATAAAAGAGAGAATCATATAATAAATTAATAAAATAATATAATAAAATAAACCCCCCACCCTGATGACAAAATATCACATGAGCCATTTAATGGGTTCCATCCCACTTTGCGTTCCCCAGGGCCACTGGCAGAACCAGGTCTTCAGCGCCTTCCGGAAGAGTATCAGAATTGGGGCCATTCTAATCTCTGAGGGGATGATGTTCCAGAGAGAGGGAGCCACCACGGAGAAGGCCCTTCTTCTGGGTCCCACCAGGTGTATCTCCCTAGGGGATGGGACCAGCAACATTCCTTGCTTCCTTGCTCTGGTGGGCCTGGTAGATGTGAACGGGAAGAGATGGTTGCTCAGATAAAATGTATAAACGTTTTGTGTACATGCGGCACATTTATAATTTGCTCACAAACTTCAGGGTCAGCTTATCCATATAAATGGATGGATTTATACAAGGCTGAAAATGGTAAATAGAATGGAGAGTGCTAGAATTGGAAGCTTTGTGTATTCTGATGTTGACTAGGGCTTTGGTACAGAAACAGCACCACCTGTGAGTTAGTCTTATATCTATTCTCAGACCTTCTTAATATGGGTGGAATACTGATCTACTTTATCAGGATGGTCCTAAAGATGACTAGGAATTTATATTAGGTATTATGATTGGATTAATATTTGCAAACAAAACCTAGAAATGTTAAGATTCCCCTGCAAAAAAATTACAGAAGTTGTCCAAAACTCTCCACAGCCTAAAATATTTGAGGGGGGGAAATCCTCTTTGGACTATAGTCACAGGACTGAATTTTCCCCAGAGTCAGTGCAGATGAAATAAATAAATGTCAATGCTTATCTAGAAATCATATAGAAGATTGCAGTTTTTGAAAAAGGATCATTGATATCACCTTGGGAAGAAATAGGACACCTAATTCCAGAAAGATGTTACTTATGATAGATGTGAATAGCCTGCTTAGTAGCATTGGAACAAAAGATAAATATGTATTTCCCAGAACAGTTTATCCCTGTAAAATAACACCTGATTATTAATGACTGCAATCTAAACCTAAAATAACATTCTGATCTTTGTGTAGTTTAATGGTTTGCCTTAATACAAACTTCATTTTCATAATTTAGGATAATACCGGTAATAAAATTATTTTATCTGCTGGATACTTTCATAAAAAACAAAAACAAAACACACACTTCAGCAGATGGCAGCATTTGGCTGGTCTCACAAGTTGAGCAGGACTGTCCTTGGTTAGTGTTTGGATGGGAGCCCACTTTCTTTTATTATATCTGACAACCATCTTTATTATTGATATGTGAATACGAAATGAAATAAGATATGAAACAAAAAAAATAAAAATAAAAATAAAGCAGCAATCTTTTTCAGAAGAAAGAACAGGAGTTCAAATAATCTTTGTTAAGGTGATGGGCTAATACAAATTTCTTTTCATGATTCAGGAATATATTCCTGGCTTTGGTATTTTTAGTCAGAAGGGGTTTCTGATTATAAAGAGAAATTGAGAAATCTGTCTCTCAATCTGGAACAATGCTCAGAGTGGTTCAATAGAAACCAATGGGGCTAACTAAGACGCTTACAAATTTAGGTCCTCTTAATTTAACTGGCCATCTAATGAGAAGGAAGGACTCACTGGAGAAGAGCCTAATGCTGGGAAAGATTGAGGGCAAAAGAAGAAGGGGACAATAGAGAATGAGGTGGCTGGATGGAGTCTGTTCTGTCCCCTCCACCTCAGTCCGGGAGGCATAAGCGATGACTTATTTAGCCGGCAATTCAGTCCATAGCAGCTATCAGCTCTGGCAGCAAACTAGCGAGTGTCTGCCAAGTTATCTTTTCTTCTGTTATCTTTTCTTGATGCCGGCGAGTCAACCAGGAAACCAGGAACAAACAGTACTTCAGCTCAAGTTCTCTCTAAGCAGTTGATTTGTTCGCCATGGAGTAGTATAGCAGCCCCTGCTGCTTTTATACCCTGTGGGGTGTGGCTCCGTGACTCAGCACTTCCTAGGCCTGCCCCACCCCTGCTTCTGTTGTTCCCGCCTCTCCTGTCTACAAAACCTAGGGTCCAACCAGGATTGATTGTCCTCAGCTGGGTCTGGGAGCATTGCCTGGGTGGGGGGAGATACAGGAGACAGAGGCCTCATTATTTCTTCCACCTGGCCTGCCTCTGGCTCCTGGAGCTGAGCCAGGGAAGCCGACCCTGCAGAAGGGAGCCCTGATATTTATATTCCCCCTCACTCTCTGAGTCACTCTTTGGCAGGGGGCCAGGCCCGGGGGGCAGGGGCTGGAGCCACAACAGAGTCACTGAAGCAGTCGGCATGAGCTTAAATGGACTCCAGAGGATGGTAGAGGACAGGAAGGCCTGGAGGAACATTGTCCATGGGGTCGGACACGACTTCGCAACTAACAACAATTTAACTGAGTCTAAATCTAGATCCATCCCACAATTCTAAGCCTCTGGGATTAGTCACTCTGGCATGTTTATCTATAGTGAATGTTCCATAGCAGATTTTCTATTTCTTTCTTTCATCATCAATGGCTGGCATGATTAAGCTACTATTCAAATATGAAAAGCTGAATTATTTCCTGGTCATAGATACAAAATGTCGTTCTTGTTCAAGCATCTTACAAAGAGAAACTGAATGATTGATTCTGTTTTTAGAAAGCCATCTAATTCTGAGGACTTTATTCTTATTTCCCAGTAATACTGACAAACACTTCCAGTTTGTCAGGAATGACTATCCTTCCAGCATGCTTAGATGCAAAAGCATTCAGGACTGAAACTCCCTTTTCTTTCAAGTCAGGAAGAATTTTTTTAAAAAAAGCTTGAAAAGTTTGAATCCAGACTTTTAAAGGCATTTCCTTTGAGATTGCAGAGTTGGGGATGATGGAAAGTTAAGGGTTTTACACAGGGGTGGGATTGAAAAAATTTAGCAACTGGTTCTCTGCCCGGTTGCTGGGTGGCCGTGGCCATGAGGGTGTGGCCTAGTCAGCTTCCTGCACCACGGTGTGGGGGGGCATTTTTGCCCTCCCCAGGCTCTGGAGGCTTTTTTTGAGCCTACAGAAGGGTGAAAACAGCTTCCCCGGGGCTCCGGAGGCCTTCCAGAGGTCAGAAACAGGCCCATTTCCAGATTTCCGGTACTTCCGGTAGGCCTCTTTCTCACCTTACCCAGGCACCAGAGGCTTTCCTCGAGCCTTTGGGAGGGCAAAAATGGCCTCCCCTGGGCTCCGGAGGCCCTCTGGAGGCCAGAAATGAGACCGTTTCTGGACTTCCAGTACTTCCGGTAGGCCTGTTTTTCACTGTCCCAGAGCCTACACGCAGGCCCTGCATCCAAAATCGGCAGTGTGGAGACTCCTGGGAAGTGCGGGGCAGGGTGGGCAGGATCAGTCAGTCCTTGCAACTACCAGTTCGGCAAACCAGATTAAAATTAACATCCGGTTCTCCCAAACCAGTCTGAACTGGCTGAATCCCTCCCCTGGTTTTACCGAAAAACAATGATAAATTAATATGATATAAATTTAATAAATAAATCAATGGTCATGGTTGCTTCAGCTGGCTGAATAAGGCCAAGGACTGCATGGAGACTTCAGGTTGCCAAAATTTTCTTATAATGCATCTGAGAATGATATAAACACCCATTCCAAAAAAATTAACCTGAGATTTAGGAATCATTAGAAATGAAAAAAAAATGGACAAATGGCAGAGAATCACTGGTCCTTGTCCAATGTAATTTAAAAAACACACAGCATTTTCACAGCCTTAATTTACCTACTTTACTACCATGTTCCTAAAAGTTCCATACTCTGTTAAGCTTTGCGAATGTTGACAAGACTAGAAAATTTTGTTAAAAAAACCAAAAAACTTTCTATGACAAACTGCTGAAAGCTGACAGTCAGTTTGGGGCATTTGTCAGCATTCACTTGGCTAAATCCCCAAAGTGAAAAACACACTTATTTTAAAACATTTGAGGCATTGTTACTGTTGTCAGCATTTGCCAGAACCCATCAATTTTGGAACGTCTATTATGATATCTAGAATGGAATGAATCAAATTATGGAGTCTCACCTGACATGATATTCTGTTGCAGGCCTAAGATCTTTCAGTTTGTATTCCAATTCTTCTCCACTGGAAAAGAGACAGAGTTGTAACAAACAAACAAAATTAGGAGTGCGGTACGTAATTATTCAGCAAATATGCCCTATATATTAAGATCCCATCCAATATATTCCAATTATATACAAGACCTCAGTAATGAGAATAAATTTTGCCCAATACCAAAAGAAAAATATAATCCCAACAATATCTGATTGGGAATATAATATAATTAAAATATAATCCCAACAATATCTGATTACACATGGAGAACATGCAAGTATGGGAAAATTAACAAATATTCACAACAGAAGTTTAACCCTAACCAAATTTAAACAAGAATTTGCATGCATAGATCACATAGCATGGTAAATATAATAATAGACCTAAACATTTATTAATATTGTAATAAACAGGTGCACAAAAGGAGGGAGTTAGAAATCTAACAGATTTTCCCCTCTTTTTTTCACCTATTGGTATTCTACTCATTGTCAAACTTGTTTGTTCTTTTTCACTTTTCAATATGTACAAACAACATAAGGTAACAATACAGTGTTGACCTAGTGAACTTTTAAATCAGCAACACTATATTGAGATAATGTACTATGTAATTTACAACATTAAAACAATTCATTTAGCAACTGTTCAAAGTTACAATGGCACTGAAAAAACTGACTTATGACCAGTCCTTGCACTTACAACCATTGCAGCATTTCATCATGATCATGTGATCGGAGTTTGGGCTCAGGGCAATGGGCATTTATTTACAATGGTTATAGCATCCCGGGATCATTTAATTCCCTTTTGGCAGCTTTCAACAAGCAAAGTGAATAGAGAAAGCTGGATTCACTTAAAGACCATGTGATTCACTTAACAGCAGCAGTGATTCACTTAACAGCTGTGGCAAAAATGGTTGTAAAATCAGGCACAACTGATTTAACAACCGCCTTGCTTAGTAAGGGAAACTCTAGTTCCAGTTTTTGGTTCTAGATCAAGGACTCCCTGTTTGGCAGGAACAGGATAAGCTTGATCAATCTGCTTAAATCCTAGGACTTTTTTTTATTACAATGAGGTGACATCCAGTTTTTGGAACTGATTTCAGAGTCACTGGGCAGTTCTATAAATTTCTTTCCTATGGTTATTTTTTCCCCTCCACCTAATGCACAATAGTTGAATCAACAAGGATCCCAATATTCCAGTTTGGCACACAACAGAGTTTGGATACTTCACAGGAAACTTTTCCAGCTGGTGAACATCACGGGGGAAAAAAAACCTCTTGGAAGAGGAGGAGGAGATGACAAAAATGGGAAACATTTTGATAATGAAATGGTACTCAACTCTAGAAAAACACTCATGGATTTGCTTCCATGCCTTGCTGCTTCAAACAGAAAACATGATACGTAAAGTCGTGCACATGCAGAATTTTACCTGTAGATTGTTTTGTATTTTCCATCCCTCCCTTTGTCTGATAAGGCAACTTCGTAAGTACAAGTATAAGGCAAACCATTGCTGAGTCTATCTTCACTTGAAAGACCATTTGGAGGAGACCAAGTGAGCGAAACTGTTCTAGTTTGAATGTTTGACACCTTGGGGGATAAAAACAAGATGAGGTTAGTTTTCATGCCAAGAGGCACATTGACATTTTAGAGTCATTTTATTTGAGGAGTCAGAAAAATTATGAACTACCAACAGAATACAATACTTGTAGCTCAGGGTTAACTATGGGATCCTTGATGCTCTAGGTAACTTCATCAATACATTACTAGCTGAACTCTATGGAGATTCTCAGTTATCCAGGTCATGGTTGTCCCAAAGGTGTTTTTTCAAGAGGCAACCGGTTTTCTGGTTTTTCTTGGAAGATGTTTTGCTTCTCATCCAAGAAACTTCTTTAGCTTTGAAGAAGCTTCCTGGATGAGAAGTGAAACATGTTCCAAGAAAAACCAGAAAGTCTAGTTGCCTCTTGAAATCCCAAAGGTGCTTTTTCAAGGGGCAACTGGACTTTCTGGTTTTTCTTGGAAGACATTTTGCTTCTCATCCAAGAGGCTTCTTCAGCTCTGCAGAAGCTTGTTGGATGAGAAGCTAAACGACTTCCAAGAAAAACCAGAAACCCAGTTGCCTCTTGAAAAAGCACCTTTGAGGCAGTACTGATGTTGTTACCTAGTTGCGTAATGAAATGTCTGCAAGAAAACATCCAAGCTCAGAGAGCACCAAGGACCACAAAGTTATGAATTATCATTGCAGTTCCATTCATCCTGAACCAAAACACGTATCATGTTAAAATCATGTTTTCACAAAATTCTATTATAATCTTGCTTAGATTCTTTTTTTCTTTTTTCTTGTAAAAAAGCCCCCCTCCAAATTCAAAACAGCTACTTCAAGCCAGTGGAAGAGTTTGTTTAGTCTTAACACTTTCTTCTAAACTTATGTAATATTCTAACACTGATTGCTTTGAGTCCTTGGACTAGTTAAGAGGGCCATTAAATTAAGCCAGGCATCCGTAGAAATATCATGTAATCTCAGATTAGATCAGATGATGCAATTAAACTGCTTCAGTTATACTAAAGGGCTGTAATGGTAGCCAAGAAGAAAGATATTTACAGTGAACATACCATATTTGATCTCAATTAAGGATTTTATGAACTAAAAAAAAAGAGGGGGGAGGGAATATGAGGACAAACAGACATCTGAATCGGATTTCTGGCATTAGGACATAAAACAGTACGACTAAGGAGAAAGGGCTTTTTCCCAATTCTTTTATTATGGACATATGGTTGCATAACTGTTTTGCATAAATTCACACAGGGATTTGGAACTTAATGTACCATAGCCAGCCAATGTTAAATTGGAATGCTTTCTTACTTTTATGAGCACCAGCTAGGACACACGTAGCTATGTGGAACATATGGCCAAAAAAAAAAATCAAAACATTTTATCCTTTCATGAACTTTAATAATTTGGAAAATCCAAAGAGTAAAGTGAATACTGTTCTTATCTGTACAGTAGAAGTAAACATGGAAAATGGAGAGAAGACCAGGCTAAATGCTAAACAGATTGTGTTACTCCTATTACTAAGATTTGGTTTCCCGAAGATGCAATGTAGTAGCAAAAGGCTGTTTGGCCAGGTTCTTAAAAACAGTGATCCATGGGCCTTCTGGTTAAAATCCATCTCGGCTTTTAGTCAGGGGTGTCAAACTCGATTTCATTGAGGGCTGCATTCAAGGTGGTGTTTGACCTTGGGGGAGAGGGGTGGCCAGAGTGGGTGTGGCCAGCTGAACATCACTCGTGTTGGGGGCGCCTGTGGTGGCCCGAGTGCTCTGCCAGTGAAAACGAGCTCCCGAGTTCCGTTTTCACCCGCAACAGCCTCCTGCAACCCTCTGCTAGTGAAAACGGAGTTGGGAGGGCTACCCACTGCCCTTGTGAACTCCGTTTTCACTAGCAGAGGCACCACAAGCTGGTCCTTTGCTGTTTCCAAGCTGGCCCCATGGGTCAGATCTAAGCACCCCACGGGCTGGATCCAGCCCCTGGGTCTTGAGTTTGAACCCCTGGTCTAAGCCCTCCACTAGGAAGGCTTTAGAGGAGATTGCATTGATGTCTAATTCCTGGTTATAGTTTTCTCTGGAAAGAACAATTGAATACGGGTAGATGTTCATTTTACAAAATTCCCCACAGATCTTCCGATTGTCCAACATAATGACACAAAGCCTTGTAGAATACTTAGAACATTATGTGTAACTTGATGTGTCTATTTGTATGGATAGCTAAGGAAGATGCCATTCATTAGAATTGGAGAAGGGGAACCACTAGTATGTATGTGATAGATTTCTGATACACACAATCTATTCTCAAGATCATTTGTCCATTGTGAACATTCCACTGAAAACATACAAGGAAAGTAAAGCCAAAATGAGAGATCTACACTTTTGAGTAGAATTATGATAAGCTTGTTATTTTTTATATATATAAGCTTCCTTTTACGTTATGAGAACGATTTCTTACTACACAGAATCAAATGCAAGTAGAATGTCCAAAGGAACATTTTATTTATGTGGCCATATGTGTTACTTAGTTCTGCACATTAATTATTACTAGTTATTACACTACCCAGCAAAACGGTCTGTTTTCAATTATGCAAGCAGATGACAGTTCATTCTGTGCATGTGCCTGTCAAAAAAATAAACATCTTTCAAGTTAAAACACTACTTTAAATCTCCCACGAAACACTTCCAAAATGCCTAACTCAAGGCCTGGATTACATAGTGATTGACGGTTTTTTCCCCTTCTTCATTCTGCATTCAAGTCAATGAGTAAGTAAAAGAAACTGTTGCATTCATCTTTGACAGTAATTCGTTTAATCGGTTTCATCCGATTAAACCTTACGTGGTTTAAGACATATTGCAAAACAACTTTCTCCCATTTGGCATCCACTAGAAGTGTTGATCTTCCAAATTCCCCAATTCTCAGCTCCCTGGTCCTGTTCCCCAAATATTTCAATACTGGCAAGTTGGCAGTGCTTTCAGAGCCAAAGGGAAGTGAGGTTGACCATGAACAATTTGTTTTAAACTTCCAGGATTATATTCTAGTGATTGATTGCTTTATTTTGGTACAGTTGCCCTATTTATATACATGATGCCGGACATCTTGCAACAATTGAAAACAAAACAGTAAGAAATCTGCAGGAAAAAACAAATTGTGTGTGTGTGTGTGTGTGTGTGTGTGTGTGTGTGTGTGTGTGTGTGTGTATCTAAACTGCAGAAGAACAATTGCTACCAACCTGCCTTCCACTGAGGACCTGTATACTGCCACACAGGGCTGTGAAAATATCTACAGGCCCCTCACATCCTTGACATAAATTATTTCAACTTCTACCCTCAAAAAGATGCTATAGAGCACTGCACACCAAAACAACTAGACACAAGGACAGTTTTTCTGAATGCCATCACTCTGCTTAATTTTTTTTTATATAAATAATAACTAATTCCCATAACATTGTAAAATAGTTTACTAGAACTGCATTACTATTATTTTTCTCTTCCTTACTAGTATCTATCTCTTCCCACTTATTACTATAACCATGTTGCTTGTATCTTTCAATTATATTGTTTTTATTTGTTTCCTAGTATGATTTGATAGCCAATAAAGGCCAATAAAGAATTCTATTCTATTCTATTCTACACTAGTGTTACGATAAGTAGGCAATACAGGTACTCCTCAACTTACCACCACAATTGAACCCAAAATTTCTGTCGTTAAGTGAAACCTTTGCTAAGTGAGTTTCCCCCCATTTTATGAACTTTCTTGCCACAGTTGTTAAGTGAATCATTGCAGTTGATAAGTTAGTGAAATGAATCGGGCTTCCCCATTTTGCTGTCAGAAGGTCGCCAAAGGGGAGCACATGACCCTGGGACACGGCCACCATCATACATATGAGTCAGTTGCCCAATTTGTCTGAACTTCAATCACACGATCATGGGGATGCTTACAAAGAACGTAATTGTGAGAAATGGTCATAAGTCACTTTTTTCAGTGCTGTTGTAACTTTGAATGGTCATTAGAGAAACTGTTGTAAGTCGGGGATTACCTGTATTAAACATTCACAGCATCTGATATACTGTAACTACTGAACCCCCTAATCCTAACTCTAACTCATACGATGGCTGGATTCCAGCCTCCAAGCCAGATAGCACTCGGAGACTCCAGTTAGTCCAGAATGCAGCTGTGCGGGTGATCGAGGGAGCTGCACGCTGCTCCCGGGTAACACCGCTCCTGCGCAGTCTGCACTGGCTACCTGTGGTCTTTCGGGTGCGCTTCAAGGTTTTGGTTACCACCTTCAAAGCGCTCCATGGCTTAGGGCCCGGGTACTTACGGGACCGCCTGCTGTTACCGTATGCCTCCCATCGACCCATACGCTCCCACAGAGAGGGTCTTCTCAGGGTGCTGTCCGCCAAGCAATGCCGGCTGGCGGCCCCCAGGGGAAGGGCCGTCTCTGTTGGAGCACCTACCCTCTGGAACGAACTTCCCCCCGGTTTGCGCCAAATATCTGACCTTCGGACCTTTCGCCGGGAATTAAAAACTTACTTATTTATCCAAGCGGGACTGGCCTGATTTTTAAATTTTAAATTTTAAATTTTTGTAATTTTATATGGGTTATTTTAGGTTGGGTTAATTGACGGTTTTAATTCGGCCATTATTGAATATGTTTTTTAAATTGATATTTTAACTTTGTATATTTTATTGTTTTTATCTTTGGCTGTACACCGCCCTGAGTCCTTCGGGAGAAGGGCGGTATAAAAATTTAAATAAATAAATAAATAAATAAATAGCAAAACCATAACCTCAGGGCTCTTTAAAATTCAGTAGCGTCAGGTTCTATCTTATCTGCAGGAGAATGTTCCAAAGCAGGGGTCTCCAACCTTGGCAACCTTAAGCCTGGCGGACTTCAACTCCCAGAATTCCCTAGCCAGCTTTGCTTGCTGGGGAATTCTGGGGGTTGAAGTCCGCCAGGCTTAACGTTGCCAAGGTTGGAGACCCCTGTTCCAAAGGATGGACGCCATGACCGAAAAACCTTTGCTGCTAGGCCCCATCAGATGCTACAGATAGTTCTTGGCTTACAACCCTTCAATAGTTTGAAGTTACATAGCATTGAAAAAAGCGTCTTACAGTTGTTTTTCACACTTATGACTGCTGCAGCATCCCTGTGGTCACATGATCATTGTTATTATTTATTTATTAGCCTATAGGCGAACCTTTTCAGCATCGAAAAGGTCAGGCGGAAACATTGCGCATGTGTGCACTTGTCAGAGCCACACTACAGAAAAGCTGAACTTCCAGGTTCTAGTGCACATGTGTACCCGATGATCAGCTGGCCAACGCGCATACGCAGGCTGGTTTTCGGCACTGCCGCACGAGCAAAGGGATCACGCTCCAAAAAAGCTGAACCTTCGGGTTCCGGCGCGCACGCGCACCCGACAATCAGCTGGCCGGTGTGCATGTGCACACTGGGTTTTGGCACTGCCACACTCGCAACTGTCAGCTGATCATCACGTGTACATGTGCGCAGAAACCCAGAAGACAAGCAGGCAAGGGTGTGCATGCCGGGCAACATGGCTTCCTATGCCACTTTGGGCATGCATGCCATAGGTTCACCATCACAGCTATAGGCCATATCAACCTACAAGGTTCAAACCCATATTACTAATAAAATCCTATACAAACAATTTAAAACAAGAGTAGGGTAAAATACAATAATTTAATACATACATATGTAAAATAGAATAAAATGACATAAAATTACATTTCTGTATTACTCCTACAATCTACCTCAATCAAGCCCGCATATGTCTATCTAACTTGGACCATTTTAGTCAGAAATTGTGCTGTATTAAATGTCATTTTCAAATTATGGCCACACGAGGTATGTTGTTGATTAAAATTTGGTTGCTTGGCCAATGACGTCTTTATGACGGTTGCAGTGTCCACAGGATCATGTGATCAGCTTCTGTGATCTTCTGACAATCAAAGTCAACGGGAAGCCAGATTCACAACAGCCATGTTACTAACTTGACAAGTGCAGCGATCCACTTAACAACTGTGCCAAGAAAGGTCATAAAATGGGGCAAAGCTCGCTTAACAACTGTCTTGCTTAGTGGCACACATTTTGGGCTCAATTGTAGTCGTAAATCGAGGACTACCTCAGGGGTGAAATCCAGCAGGTTCAACCAAGAAGCTTCTTCAGCTCTGAGAAGCGAAACATCTTCCAAAAAATCCCAGAAAGCCCAGTTGCCACTTGAAAAAGCACCTTTGGGACAACCATGACCTGGATGACTGAGAATCTCCATAGACTCTAGAAATTGTTTTTAAGTCTGCAAGTTTCCAAAGCTTATGGGGAGCAAATGTGGTATTAAAACTCCTTAAAAGTAACTGTGTGATTCTGGGAAAAGACAAAGCTGTTTTAAAGAGTTGGAGAGAAGTCCCTGCATGCTGATTTGGGAATCAGATCTGAAGCCCTTCACAAGCTAACTCAGTTCTTTCGATGTGCTAAACTAGAACAGGGTGAGGAAAGAAGAGATCGCTTCGCATATGTGAAGCCAGACCAAAAAAATATATGTTATAATTCATAGTACGGCATGTACTCCTCTTTGACTAGTCAATGGCTGGTATATTAGAAACCTAGTATTTATAATGATAAGACCAATTAAATTCACACTATCTTGCAAACAAAATGTACTTATAATAGTTTGGCATAATATACAGTTTATATTTAATGTTGCTACTTTGGGTTAAGCTTGTCTGTCACATACCTGTGGTTTCTCAATTCCAGAGAGAACATCTTGAACTTTCTTTGTTTCTGTGTCACATTCTATGCAAGAGAGAAAGAAAAACAGGGAGACAGGTGAGTTATACATTACCTTCAGCAATGAGGGCTAACCAATTTCTATATAACATTTGTATATTTGAGACAGTGCATGCTAAATGTTCTCACCACAGATAATCAGAGTTGGGCTATAAACAAATTAGCATGGGTTTAGCAGCCATGTGCTTAGAGATGAAGAACCAGAAGTTGGTGAAATACAAGTCTTATCAAATGTGAGCTACAGTAAGGGATCCTGGGAGTTGTAACTCAGCAATGTTTGGATAAATGGAATGCTTAGCAAGTAATTCAACATTGAGCAAATAGTTAAACAAGGATATTTGATATCCTCTTGGTTTTATAAAGTACTTATGGATAAATAGATACAGAATATTGACTGTGATGGCAGAGGTGTGCTAGTTGGGAATGTGAACGTATCTATATTTTTGTGAGCAGATGATGTTTTTATGCTCAGGCAACCACAAAAACTATATTTAAGTACTCAGACAACCCAACAATAGCTGTCTGCGAACCCAAATAATTTGTACTGAATTAAAAAGCAAGGAGCATGGGTCTGAACATTAATATATTAAAGATGAAAGAAGAGGGCTTTTTCCCTAGAAAATTCCAAATCATACATAATTATTATACATAAATAGGAAGCATGCTGGTGTAATGTTTATTAAACATAGGAAAATGGTTGGCAAAATTTTAAACATTTGTAAATTCTAGTAGGAGGTATTATGTGATCTGCCTTGATGTGTCTAAAACCATGTTTCTGCCCACACTATTATATGGAAGTAAGAGTTAGGTAATAAGAAAATACGTAAGTTAGAAGAGAAAAGTGGGAATGGAATACAGGTAATTCTTGATTTAGGATCATTCATTTAATTATGGTTCAAAGTTATGACGACCTTGCAAAAATTACATACAACTTGTACTTGACCATCGTACCACCTCATGGACACATGATCACAATTTGGGCACTCAACAGCCACCTTGCTTTTAAGACCAGTTTCAACATTCTACAATCATGGTTGTGATTTGTGACCTGTTTTGCTGATTTCCAGCAAAAATGCCATTGGGGAAACTGTGTTTGCTTGATTTTGCTAAATGGGAGCAAAATTGGATCTGACTCAACTTATGACTTACATGCAATGACTTACAACAGACATTCCAATCCCAAATGTGGTCATAAATCAAGGACTAGCTCTACTTGTTCATGTCCTCAAAAAAGATAGAAGATCAGGAAAAAAGAGGTGATGAAGGAATGTGGTCTGAATACAAGAATGAGCAACCACTATAAGTACTTCCAGTTGGTTTGGTCGTGGAAAGAGAATGAATGAGAACTTAGTTACAAAACGAATGTAAGAAAGTAGAGTCAATGGGTTGAGAAGAACAGGAAGACTGTGAAAGGGTTTAGGGACCCAAGATCTTTAAGAACAAAAATGAGAAGTTAAAAGAATAAAAAGCAATGTATGATGCTATGCATGGAATGGGTGAAAGCTAGGATGGTTTGCAAGCATTGAAAGCTATGACGAGGTATAAGCGAATGGTACTGATATAGCCTAGATTATGGCTGGCTGTTGTTCCTTTTTTCTACCCCACTCACACTTTAATTTCTTCAGCTTATTCTGTCTTACTCCTGCTCTACACTTTGCATAAAGGTGCAAAAGTTATACAGGTATGTCATAAATAAGATTAGATAAAAGATAGATAAATATTGTCATATGTATTTCTCTGTCTTCCCTGGATGTTGCCTTAGACAGTGAGATGTCTAAAATAGATAGATAGATAGATAGATAGATAGATAGATAGATAGATAGATAGATAGATAGGTAGGTAGGTAGGTAGGTAGGTAGATAGATAGATAGATAGATAGATAGATAGATAGATAGATAGATAGATAGATAGATAGATAGATAGATAGATAGATAGATAGATAGATAGACAGGCAGGCAGGCAGGCAGGCAGGCAGCAGGAAGGCAGGCAGGCAGGCAGGGACAGAGGACAAACAAGCAGAGACACAAGTTTGAAAAGACAGTTTATGTTGCTGTAGGCCCATGTTTTCCTCCTTACATGTCATTTGGATAGCAAGGCAGGGTATAAATTAAAATAACATAGAATAGAATAGAATTTTTATTGGCCAAGTGTGATTGGACACACAAGGAATTTGTCTTGGTGCATATGCTCTCAGTGTACATAAAAGAAAAGATATGTTCATCAAGGTACAACATTTACAACACAAATGATGGTCAATATATCAATATAAATCATAAGGATTGCCTTATAAAATAACATCTACTATTACTTTCTAACTTAAGTTGGAAAAGTCATGTGGACATTGCTTTGATTGGATTTTGCCAAGAGGTTAATTAAGATAAAGTCACTGTACTTTGTAGAACAATCATTTCAGGCTTTCAGCTAAACTCTTCTTGTTCAGTTCAGATTCTTGGAAAACGGAAACCTATTAGAGGAACATTTTTAGCCTTCTACCAAGCCCAGCATAGTGATTCAGAGGTCTAATGGGCAAATTCCTTGTCCTAGAAGCATCTTGGCTTCAGTAACTACTTGATGCGCCAAATGAATCTGATGTAGAGAAATGGTAAAACAAACCATTCCAATGAGCAGGCTGGAATGGACCCAAAGTCCTAGCTGGTTTAGCATCCTCTTTCTCACAGTTGTTTTATCCTACATTGGTCCCTTAGCAATTGATCTTCAGAACTTTCCTGTTGCAAATGTTTGGATGATAGTTATAGGTAGTCCTCGGCTTACAACAGTTTATTTAGTGATGGTTCAAAGTTACAACAGTGCTGAAAAAGTGGCCTATGGCTGTTTTTCCACACTTACGACCATTGCAGCAGCCCCATGCACACGTGATCAAAATGCAGACACTGGTATACAGACACAAACACACACACAAACAATGGATGGGAACTAATCAAGGAGAGAAGCAACCTGGAATTAAGGAGAAATTTCCTGACAGTGAGAACAATTAATTAGTGGAAAGACTTGCCTTCAGAAATTGTGGGTGCTCCATTGCTGGAGGTTTTTAAGAAAAGACTGGACAGCCACCCTATCTAAAATGAAGTAGGGTCTCCTGCCTTAGCAGGGGATTGGACTAGAACAGGGGTCTCCAACCTTGGCAACTTTAAGACTTGTAGACTTCAACTCCCAGAATTCCTCAGCCAGCAAAACTGAGAGTTGAAGTTCACAAGTCTTAAAGTCGCCAAGGTTGGGGACCCCTGGACTAGAAGACCTCCAAGGTCCCTTCCAGCTCTATTATGATTGATTGATTGATTGATCGACTCATATTTATGACAGGTTCCCGCCATCATGTGAGCATCGATCATGTGACACGCTAAGTCATCAGAGAAGCCAGATTCACTTAACAACTAAATTATCACGATTCACATAACAATTGTGTTCTTGCTTAACAACAGACATTTTGGGCTCAGTTGTGGTCATCAGTGGTGGACTACCCATATGCACGGGTAGCTTTATCTTTCCCAAACAATTGTGCACAACCACATTTGCACAACCAGTTCTTTTTTTTTATACACTCAATATAATCTGCTCTGCAGGACCAGAGGACCATCTGTGGCAAATTCTGCAGATCCGACAGGAGAGTCTGAAGGAGAAGGCAGAGCAAAGTGTCTCTTCTGGATTCCAGAAACAAAAATATTTCCATTGCTAGAAAAATTCCACTGGAATTTAACCATGAATTTGTAATTCCTTTTCAAAGCATCAGAGTTGTTGGCTATTGCCACATCATGTGGCTAAACTCTGAATGTTGGAAAACATTGCTTTTTTCTTTTTCTTTTTCTTTCTTTCTTTTTTTTTTTTGGTCCTTTGGGTTATTAATGCCACAACTAAACAAGAACCAGGCTCTGAATTTTAGAGAGGGAAAAAAAATCATCTCCTATGAATTGATAGAGAAGATTCTTTTGCAGTGTCTGAAAAAAACAGAAGAACTGTTCCTAGTGCCATAAATAAAATAGTTGATATATTTTATGTCAGCAAAATTCTAGGTTTTGGGGAGCAAAAGACTTATATATCTGCTTCTAATTTTTACTGGTGTGAAATTTACTGTACAGCTAACTAGCAAAATTGTCTTGCCCTGTTGATAGGTGAATCCAGATCAATACCTATTTTCATTCCAACAATCCAGCAGCAAGTTTATCTTGGCTGTACAGGGATATACCCGGTGGTGGGTTTCACATTATGTTACTACCAGTTCTCCACACGTGCGCACACTCACTTTGTGAATGCTCACACCCGGTTTGCCTGAGTGCCTGCCTCCTGCAAATGCGCCTGGCCTTCCGTGCATGTGCTTTGCTCACGCACGCGCCTTCTGTGCTTGCGCCCAGCCTCAAAAACATGCCTAAATAGGATGGCATAGAGCTGGGGAAAGTGGGTGAGCCCACCTGTAATTTCCAGACTCAATTACAGTTGTAACTCAAGGACTAGCTACATGGGAAGTGTTTCTAAACCTAACATAGCCTGCCCCTAATTTGAAGCTTTTTGATATAATGAATTAACAAATAGTAATAGCACTTAGATTTGTAACCGCTTTATAGACCTCTCTAAGCGGTTTATAGAGTCGGCCCCCAACAATCTGGGTCCTTATTTTACAGACCTCGGAAGGATGGAAGGATGGGTCAACCTTGAGCCTGGTGAGATTTGAACTGCCAAACTGCAGTCAGCGGGCAGTCAGCAGAACTAGCCTGCAGTACTGCACTCTAACCACTGTGCCACCACAACTCAGTGTACAGAAACCATGATGTAGGATCCAAATAAATGGATTTTTGGTTTTTTTGCAGAAACTCATTGCTTCAAGTTTTTGTACGCACTGAATTGAAACTCAGGGGTATGTATCATTCTAGCTATAATTAAGATCGAGCCAAACCATCTCATCTCGCAATATTCACTTTGCAAATTTCTGAACAGATTTTTTTTTTCAGTCTGGCTCCTTAAGACTCAACATAGAGTTTCCAGGCTTTTCCACTGATTCTGCAAATACAGGGAGAGGGATTCCTGCTTTTTCCCCATAACAACATTCTTTGTTATTACATCACCGTAGCTACCAGAAGCAGGAATTGAGTCATTCTTGACCTTTAAACCTTAACACATGGACAAGATTTTCTCTCTTTTGACTGCTTTAGAGCAGGGGTGTCAAATTCGATTTCATTGAGGCCCACATTAGGGTTGTGTTTGACCTTGGGCGTCCGGGGTGAGCATGGCCAGCTCAACATCACTTGTGTTAGGGGCACCTGTGGTGGCCTGTGGTGCCTCTGCCAGAGAAAATGGGCTCCCGAGCTCTGTGTTGGGCTGGGATGGCCTCCTGCAACTCTCTGCCAGTGAAAACAGAGCTCGGGATGGCGCATGCAGCCCTCCCGAGTTCCGTTTTCACTGGCAGAAGGTTGCAGAAGGCCATCCCAACCAAAAATTGAGTTCAGGAGCCCATTTTCTCTGGCAGAGGCACCACAGGCCGATCGTTTGCTCTTTCCAGGGTAGCCCTGCAGGCCGAATTTAAGCACCCTCCAGGCTAGATCTTGCCCCTGGGCCTTGAGTTTGACACCCCTGCTTTAGAGTATATTCGGCAATGAGATAACAATAAAATCTCCAAGATCAATTAACATTTTCTTTCAACTGTGGAAAATGCAGCAGGTTTTTTAACATAATACATCCCTACATTAACTCTTTTCTGACTAACGTTATAACTAATGTCTTCTAGTTCAAGCACACAGTGAGAATAAGACACAAAAACTGTAATTATTTTAGATCAGTTTTCTTCCCTTAATTTTCTTTAGATGTGTTGTGACAAATATATCCTAAACCGCAGTCGAAAGCAGATAAAAATTATTAATAAACATCTCTGGCTATTATAATCTTAAAACAACTTGACTAACGAGAAAACAAAACTGCAAATATATCGACTAGTAGATCAAATGTATCACTGATGTGCAATTCTTCAAAGTAGACCCATCTTTTCTTGTAATGAAACTGTGGTGGAGTTTCCTAACCCATCTTTGAAAAATTGAACTTTCTCCAACTTGATGCTGTTCTAGAATTTTCATATTGGCCATGTCGAAGTCCAACCCATGAGAAGGGAAAGTTGCAGAAAAACATCGCAATCCAATTTTCATTTAATTAGGTTTGGTTTGTGTTATTGTCCTCTTTTATAATCAACATGCCTTCAGAGAGAGGGGAATGATTTTGCCCTCTAAGGCCTGGCCTTCAGTGGGTTTTTCAAGAGTTAAGATACCAATTTTGAAAAGACAGATTTCCAAAAGCAATGAAAGAGAAGCAGAAAGTTCAGACTAATCTCCTGGCTTCCCCATTCACCTACTTCAAGAGCCACTTGACTTTTATGGGGAGAAAAAGGGAATTATTTCTGCAGTTTATTGGATGCAGACAAGGTGAACAGGAAGCCTTAGCCAAGTCATGTTTCAATAAGAAAAAAAAGAAAGCAAAGTTGATTAATAATTTCTCAAAATTAGTCTTGCAACTCCAAGCCATCTTAGAATGCAGCCAAAGCAATAAAAAGCTTTTTGCATAGCTAGACATTGTTTTAACCAAGCCTCAAAAAGTGAATTGAATTATGCAGCCAGGTAGCGGTAACTTAACTTCTAATTAAAGAAAGAGAAGCTAATAGATATTGTGGTATTGTGTAAATTTTGGTTTACGGCTGAATGCAGCTTTGAAATGGCAAACATTCCATCTGCTCAGCAGCTGCATACTCTAATCCCCTTTAATAACTTCGGCTTGTCCCCTGTAAGAATCCAGGGTTCTTCAAACTTTGTCTTTGCATTCAAGGCCAGAAATCTTTTCCTCTTTCCTCTGCCTGTTTTTAAACAGTTATTTCTGTTCAGCAAATGCTATATATGCATAACAGCGCTCTAGAGAACTGTTCAAGGCATCCTGGTGCTTAACTGTACCAAATATCTATCTTTTTACAGAGATATTGGAGCAGGACAGAGGTTAACTCTATCCAAAGGTGAAGACTTGAAACAAATGGCAAATTGCTGGTACAGGAACCACAGAACCTGTAGAACAGGGGTGTCAAACGCAAGGCTCGCGGGCTAGATCTGGCCCACAGGATGCTTAGATCTGGCCCACAGGGCCGCACTGGAAATAGCGAAGGACCTGTCCGCAGTCCTTCTGCCAGCAAAAATGGAGCTCAGGGGAGCTGCGCGTAGCTCTCCCAAGCTCTATTTTCACGGGCAGGGGGATGCAGGAGGCTGTCGCAGCCAAAAACGGATGTCAAGCTGGCCATGCCCACCCTGGGCATGCTTCCCCAGCCCCTCGAGGTCAAACACAACCCTGATGTGGCCCTCAATGAAATCGAGTTTGAGACTCCTGCTCTAGAATAAACCTTAACTGAGGTCCCTTTAATTAAACAATGTCATTTATCAGGTCCTAGGAAGCACACCTTCTCTGTTGCAATGCCTATACCTTGAATAATATCTCCTAGAAATCTGTATGGCTCCTACTCTGATAAATTCAAAAACCTGGCTACTCAACTCCTCTAGGCTGTTTTTCATTTATATATTCTTTTTCTACTTCTGGACATCATAGGGCAGTTTCTTTAATTTTGCTGAATAGGGAGCTGAAGTCGACGTCTCTTCAAGTTATCAAGGCTGAGAAACAATGGCACCGAGTGATATGAAACAACTAATAATTGTAAAATATCAAAAGCATGAAAGTACAGCATCATTAGGCCCTGCAGATTTATAATAAGAGGCATTAAAACACTATTAAAGAAAGGCGAGCCAGGACAGGCTCCCTTTTAAAACAAAACTGCTGATGCACATTATAAGGACAAAGTACCATTTTAGACAAGTGGAATTCTAGAACTGTGGTGCCATCACCAAAGCGGCCCTATCTTTTAATGAAAAGAGACGCAGTGAACATGCAATCTCTTGACTCCTGTATAGGCATACTCATGCAGCAGATTTTTTAAAAATCACAATATATAAGGAAGGCTAACCCGGGAATTAAAAGTGTGGTAAAGCAGATTTCTTTCTGGTTATTAAGTTTTTTTGTAATGTGTTTTTATTGCTTTTGCTGTGATGCGCCGAGAGTTAGGGTATGTATAAGATAGACATCCATATAGGCTTTCAAAATAAGTAAATAAAATTATCAAGTAATTTGCTTGTCAATTATTTTATTTCAAGCATTGTGACAGAGGGCCCATTGCTTGGAATTTTTGTCTCGGGCACCCAATACTAAGGTTCTCCCGATATGTAATTTCAGCTGTTTATCAAAGAGAAAAATATTAAGAGAAAGATATGCAGGAATGCGTCCTTGGCTGAGTGTCAACAGAAAATCCTATCCTAAAACTAGGATGCATCTTTGAAGTACTAAATGCAAACCATCATATTTTTATGCAAAACTAGTGATTCATTTGCATGACTGAACTTTCCCCCCAACTTATCTGCTCCAGATTCTAAATTTCAACATGTTGTTCAGTCAATAAATATCATTTTCCTCCCTTTTCATTTGGTCATCCATGACCATCTGTTTTCATTTTCCCAAGCCTCTCATTAAGGTGACTTGGCTCTTTTGCTTCCTGCTTGGAAACCAGTTGCTGATCAAGGCAAAATGCGATATTACATAATATTATACGCATGTGACAACTCCAGAAAAATGTTCTTGTATGCAGAGTGTTTTGCTGGATGTTATTGCCATAGGATTTTCTGTCACGTTTATTTGTTTTTACTCCCACTCTGCTCCCAAAGTAATTATGCAGTGCCCTACAACCATTAAACAGAGAGTTGGCAATTTGGAGGCAGATTAATTTCTTAACACTGTGCATACAAAGATAGAGAGATTTTTGCAAATCTCTCCCCAGATTTTAATGATACTTTCCTTTTGTGTGTGGATCAATACCATTTTGGCTCCATAAGAAAATGAGCTTTTGATTGCATTGCTTATAATGGATCAGAGCAATTTATAAATCACTGATGGTTTAAGTAATAATCTATAAAGGAAAAAAATCCTTCTTCTCCCAAAAAGAAAAAAAAAAAAGAACAAAGTCCTTTTTTTCAGGAGCCTCCTCCTCCTCCTTCCAGAAAACCAAACGGATTTCATAATTAATTTTAAGATATACCTTGTTTAAAGATAGTGGTTGGACCATAAGAAAGGCTGAGCGCCAAAGAATTGAGGCCTTTGAACTCTGGTGCTGGAGAAGACTCCTGCGAGTCCCTTGGACTGTAAGGTGAACAAACAAGTCAGTTCTAGAGGAGATCAATCCTGACTGCTCTTTAGAAGGCCAGATCCTGAAGATGAAACTGAAATACTTTGGCCACCGAATGAGAAAGAAGGACTCACTAGAGAAGAGCCTAATGCTGGGAAAGATTGAGGGCAAAAGAAGAAGGGGACGACAGAGAACGAGGTGGCTGGATGGAGTCACTGAAGCAATATGCATGAGTTTAAATGGACTCCAGAGGATGGTAGAGGACAGGAAGGCCTGGAGGAATGTTGTCCATGGGGTCGCGATGGGTCGGACATGACTTCGCAACTAACAACAACAAAGATAGTGGTAAGGATATGAAGGAAACCTATAAGGTAGAAATGGTGTAAGTATTAAAGCATTCCACATGAATTAATTTAGTTACTCTCACAACAGCCCAGGTTCTAGGTCAGAATTACTATCTCTACATTGCAGTTAGAAACAAATTTCTAAGTGAACAGTAGTTTGTGCAGGTAATTAAATTCCTGGCAAACAAGCAACTGAATTCCATACTTTGATTGCTGAACCATTACATTATACTAAATCAAAGCATAACTGGGGAAATATTTATAACTAAGTTAAACAAGTGGAAGAAAGAATATTCAATTTGGACATTCTTTTTTCTGCATTAAAATGCACATAATCTTGCCTTAACCTTCATTCAGAAACCATACCCTCCAGGTTGAAGAGCTGACTGGGAAGAATGAATAACAGAATAACATTTGGAAAAGACCTTGGAGATCTTCTAGTCTAACTCGTTGCTCAAGCAGGAAACCGTATAGCATTCTGGACAAATGACTGTCCCATTTTTTTTCTTAAAAATCTCCAGTGTTGGAGCATCCACAATTTCTGGAGGCAGGTTATACCACTGATTAATTGTTCTCCCTGACAGAAAATTTATCCCTAGCTCTTCGTTGATCCTCTCCTTGATTAGTTTTCATCCATTACTTCTTGTCCTGCCTTCATGTGCTTTGGAAAAATAGGTTGACCCCCTTTTCTTGGTGGCAGCCCCTTAGATATTGGGCACTGCTATTATATCACCCCTAGTTCTTCTTTTCATCAAGGATCAACTTTTCTCATTTATGTGCCATTTGAGAAATAACATTTTCAAGTGTACTTATAAACCGTTCCAAGTATTAGGCCTAAAAGCAAGGTCTGAATGCGACATCATTTTGTAAGTGTAGACAGACTTGCCTGAGAACTAAGATTAGTTTCTGCTCCCTGTTAAGTATATATGCTTTGGGCCAAACTCAGATTTGATTTCCTTTCATCTGTTGTGTGACACAGTTGTTCCCTTGAACGGACATGAATAATGTAACTGAAATCTGAAGTTCTTGAGCTCACATACTTGGGCTCTGCTGTTCTTTGAAGGACATTATTATGGCCCCTCAATAACATGAAAGGAAGAAGCAGCTATCAATCTTGTTCCAATCTACCTTAGGTCAGTTGAAAATATGGAAGATTCTACACTGTCTCAACGAACTACACATCCTGTATTTTAAGAATCATTATTACAGAAGAAAGTGAGCCACAGAGTCATTCTTTATAAATGTGGTACAGATGGCCATGGCTAATGGAAATCTTATGGTGAACTTGGTTTGAACTCTGTTCAATTTAGTATGTTCTTCTTTTTTATAAAATGGGGCAATGTGAACTATGAAAGTAGCTAACTCATGAAAAGTTACGGTGTGGTTTATTATCAGGGTTAGCAATAGAACTTGAGCATTTGAACAGCTGCCTAACGTTGGATCGGAGGGCAGAAGAGATGGCAGAAGTGATAGTAAAAGTGATTCTTAATACAGGTAGGCCTCGACTTACAACCACAGTTGAGCTCAAAATTTCTGTTGCTAAGAGAGACACTTCTTAAGTGAGTTTTGCTGAATCATTGCAGCTGTTAAGTCAGTAATCTGGCTTCCCCATTGACTTTGCTTGTCAGAAGGTCACAAAGAAGGATCACATGACCCGGGACACTGCAACCATTATAAATATGAGCCGGTTGCGAAGCATCTAAATTTTGACCACGTGATCATGAAGATGCTGCAAGAGTGTGAAAAACGGTTATAAGACACTTTTTTTCAATTGCATTATAACATTGAATGATCACTAAAAGAACAATTGTAAGTCAATGATTACCTGTGTTGCACATACAGTCTGCAAGTAATCTGATTTCAGAAAACAGCCACAAATTGGCATTCATCCTATCCTATCAATTTAGAGATAAGACATGTGTAATACCAAACTCTAATCTGTACCAACACAGACAAGCTATGATTTGGAGGGGACATTTGCATCAGAATCTGAATTTGGGCCTTATAAATAAACTTAGAAATCTTGCTCCGTCTTCAGATGCTCACATTACAGTAAGAATTATCAGGGGGAAACAAGAAAGAGGGAAATTATACAACCATGGTTTATTTATTTAACTGAAGCATATGCTTTGGTCAACCCTATGGTCAAATCATTGTTTTGATAAAGTAAACATGCTTGGAGTCACATAGTTTTATACTGAAGAATAGCTAGATTTTGCTAGGTGCAAAAGACCATATGCGAAGTCCAATTAAGTTGATATATTGCTAAAAGCTTATGCACAGGAATCTTCTCAACTAAAAGCTATGCTAGCACTTGGTTACAGTTAGATAAGAGTCAACAGCATTCAAAGGGAAGTTGGACATAGCTTGCTTGTCACTATATAAGGTTTCTAGGCTGATTCCTCTTTTCACTCTGTCCCCGGATTCTGCCATACCTTCTCCTATACATTTACATTAAAAGAATGACCACAAATATCTTTTTTTTTCATTTTTCATCATTCTTTTTCTTAGCATTGCTTTGGATCTATGCATTCTGCAATTTGTGTGATTCCTTCCATGAATCCAGTGCTCCGCTCACCAAGCGCCATTTGATCCTATCTCTAGCATCTCTCCCAGTCCTTACATGGAATAATATTAATTCACCAGAGTCTTTATGTATTGCAATTATTACTAAGTAATAAGCTGCCAGCCCAACTCTGGATGCATCATCTTCTTCTGAAAACTACAGATGGCAGGACACTGTAAAGCAGTGGTAGTTAATCTGGTCCCTACCGCCCACTAGTGGGCGTTCCAGCTTTCATGGTGGGCGGTAGGGGTTTTGTCCGATACTGAAGCACTTTCCTTTTTTAAAATTTAATTGACTTTTAAAAAAATTTTCATAGCATTATTTAAAAACATTTTCATTAGGTTTTCATAAAATTCCCCGTGACAATTTAAATTTCTGAAAATATACTATTTGTATTGCCCGCGCATAAGTTTAGTTCATGTTA
Organism: Ahaetulla prasina; assembly: GCF_028640845.1. NCBI lineage: Eukaryota > Metazoa > Chordata > Lepidosauria > Squamata > Colubridae > Ahaetulla > Ahaetulla prasina. The sequence goes on along the minus strand of NC_080544.1, from coordinate 95,173,973 downwards.
TGTAAGTGAAACTAAACTGCGCTATAGTGCGACCGCAAACAAAACAGCCTCATCCCAGAATAGCTCACGCATCTCCCCTCACACCACCCAGCTGTAACAGACAAGCAGAGCTGGTAGCCAGTGCCCCCCCCAAACCCAATCCACGATGCATGAGAGACATGCGCAGACGACGATACACTTTATAAATCACCATTACTGTGGAACCAGTGGGCATTTAGAAAATTTTACTACTAACAGAGATACAAAAGTGGGCGGTAGGTATAAAAAGTTGACTACCCCTGCTGTAAAGGATGACAGCGGGATGACCATGGCAGATCTGAAGGAGGCAGTACAAGACAGAGGGGCATGAAGAGTGTTGATCCAGAGATAGGCCAAGGATCAGACACTATTGAATGGCAGATGATGATTTAGAATTCTTAGTTAATTCTCTACCATTTGGAGTACAAGGAATAATATGTTCTTTCTATGCCATACCTGTGAGAGTATCAGGTGCAAACAATCAGAATTCTGCATATAATACAGGAAACTTTCCAGACTAACAGCCTTCCCTTGGGAACAAATGGATAAGACCAGTGGGTTTCAATTTTTTTTACTACCGGTTCTGTGGGTGTGGCTTTGTGGGCGTGGCATGGCTTTGTGGGCATGGCTTTGTGGGCATGGCAGGGGAAGGTTACTGCAAAATCCCCATTTTCTCCCAATCAGCTGAGACTTGGGACGCAGAGAATAGATGGGGGCGGAGCCAGTCAGGTTCTCCGAACTACTCAAAATTTCCGCTACCGGTTCTCCAAAACTGATCAGAACCTGCTGAAACCCACCTCTGGATAAGACCCCAAGGAGCTGTGGGGAGGGGTTGTTCCTAGTCCGTTTGTGGTTGTGCAGTGACTCCAGGCTAATTCTGTGCTTGAGCCCTCTGTCAAGTTGTGTGCTGGATTCCAACAGGGCAGGATCCTTCACACCTTGCTTGTTTGTGGCATTTTTTTTTAATCAAGGTGGGGACACGGTTGGGTGAGGGTGATGACGTTGTTCTCTCAAAGATATATCTTTCAATCCTTTTTTATATTAATTTTTGGTCTTTTAATGCCTTACATCGGGGTGGCGTCAGGGCAGCTGACTTACATTAGGGTAGAGCAGAGTGTTTACTGGCCCGATGCTCAAGTCAGAGTTCGCGGCAGATAATTACACATTGTGTCCAGAGAGAGAAATATCTGCCGCTACCTAAGATCGAACTCACAGCCTCCTGATCGGTTGGTGAGAGCTCTACCTCTAGGCCTTCAATCCTATATCTGCCTGAATAGCAAGCAAGGATAGTGATGACCGTTTGAGACAACTTTCCTGAGACCAAGGCTCTGTTGTAGAATGTGTGCATGAAGTTGGGCTATAGTAATGTTTTTAAAACTTAGCAACAGATACTAGCTGGGGAATACTGGAAGTTGAAGTCCTTGCATTTTAAAGTTGCCAAGTTTGAAAAAAAAACACCACACTGGGCTATAGTGAGCGTATCCTATTTGTATCCTGGCCATCCTCAGTAATATGCCTTCTTCCTAGATCTGTATTCACATATTTTAGACTTTGATTCTTGATTTACAATTCCACAGCCCAATACAGAACAGGTAATCCTCGACTTACAGAGAGTTCATGTAGTAACTGTTTGAAGTTACAAAAGCACTGAAAAGGGTGATCTATGATCATTTCTCACACTTACGACTGTCGCAGCATTCCCATGGTCACATGATTTACATTCAGATGCTTGAAAACTGACTCACACTTATGACAGCTCCAATGTCGTGGGGGGGGGGGTCACATGATCCCCTTTTGCGACCTTCTAACAAGCAAAGTCAATGGGCAAACCAGATTCCCTTAACAACCATGTTACTGATTGAAGAACTGCAGCGGTTCAGTTAACAAATGCGGCGAGAAAAGTCGTACAATGGAGCAAAGTTCACTTAACAACATACATTTTGGGATCAGTTGTGGTTGTAAGTGGAGGATTAACTGTATTGGTGATTCACTTAGTTTCTAAAAATAGGAAAAATGAATAATAGAAATAAGAAGTATAAATGAAATTGATTTTGATAAATACAAATGTTCCATCTAAGTACCATGACACTTCCAGAACTGATGCAACATTTACTAGTGTAATAAGCATGCTGCTATTTGGATCAAAATCACATTGTTCTGCGACAAACATTTTGTGTATTGGAACTGTTAAAATACTATTTTTTGATACAGGAGATGAAGCAACTGTGGGAAGAGAGGTTTTTTTTAAAATTTGCAACAACCAGTTAACTTCCTTACTGTACAAATGAACAACAATCTGGAAAAGTCCATAAATTCTATAAATTTTTATAAGCAACCTGCCCTCTGATGCTCTTATATTCAAATACTTTATTCTGCAAGCAGAATGCAATCCCAGAGCATTTCAGCACCAGCTATGTATAGGGATCCTGAAGCACCATTCCTCAGCTGCTTGTGTGGCAACAAGACTGTTGTTGTTTGACAGTAACATGCCTGCCAAAATCACATCGCAGAAGCTGGCTCTGCAGATAGCTTTGGAGATCCAGAAGGAGGCTGCCAGCTGCCATTTCATACAGATGTCAGCTAAACGGTGGACTTTCTTCTGCAAACACCAATATATACCGTTTGCTCGGGTTTCTTGTTTTAGCAATTCACACACGCTGCAAGTTTTGAAATTTTGCATTAAAAATACTCTTACGCCTACAACTGCCGCAGAAACTCCTCCTTGCATCCTAAACACGTCAAGAATTTATCGAATATTTGTTAAGTCTCAGCCAATCCAAGAGTCATAAATTTTCTTTGTTCGTTTTAAAATGTGATCCGTTTCTTTTGGGATTTTAGGTTTGTTACAAACTGTTTTAGTTACTGTTACAAACAAGCAAGCAGCTATCACACAAGATCCTTATTCTCCACTGTTACTGGATTGGGACGCTCTTCTAAAATTTGGTTGTGAACCAAATTTTAGCATTCTTAGCTGTGCTATTTCCTAATGACCTTAAAAACAAAGTAGGGAAAAAAGTAAAAACTCCTTTTTGAGTCAAGCTTGACTCCTCCCATCTCCACGTGGCTTTCTTGGTAACAGCATAGCAGCACTTTGCTATTTCCTTCTTCTAGGATAGGGGTGTTAAACTCAATTTCATTGAGGGCCACATCAAGGTTGTGTTTGACCTCAGGGGGCCAGGTGGGCGTGGCTGGGATGGGCGTGCCCCCCCCGCCTCTGTTTTTGCCGGAGGGCTCCGTTTTCATTGGCAGAGGCACCATCTGTTTCCAGGGCAGACCTGTGGGCCAGATCTAAGCACCCTGTGGGCCAGATGTGGCCCACGGGTCTTGAGTTTGACACTCCTATTCTAGTTTTTTTTAAAAAAAAATATATATTATTTTCTGGTGCAGCCTATAGCTTTGGAGATTTATTGTGGATGTCTCATCAGGTTCAGCCTGGCTTATTGTATCTGTCTTTTTGACCTCAGCCAAAGTCAGCTAGATATTATCATCTAACTGGAAATGGTAAAGACGGATCCTTTTTTGTTATTTTTAAGAAAAAGGAAGGAAAAAAAAGGCTTGTTACCTGAATCAAAACGGTGTTTTGTTCAAAGACAAGCACTAAATTAAAAAAAATCAAAATACCTTTGAAAGTATCTTTCCTGGCTTCCTTTGGAGGTATTCAAGGATTGGATAACCATCTTTTGGAGATGCTGCAGTTCTGGATTTCCTGCCTAATCTAGTCAGTTACATTACTTAGCTGCCTATCCAGCTATAATTATCTACCATCAAAATCTTAATTCTTCCAGCAGTTAAAGGCTTTTAGTGTAATTCTCTGTGAACTGGCACACTCAATTTGGATGAGCTTTGATGGTCATCTAACAAGCTCATTATATCAGCGGTGAAATCCTGCTGGATCTATTTCCAGCTTGCACGAACTGTAGGGCCAGTGGCGGGAGGCTCCACCCACCAACCGGGATATCAATACATCCCATTTTTGACCCTCTACGCATGTGCAGAAGGCTTTGCGCATGCGCAGAAGAGGCGCGCATGCTCACATTTCCAAACAGGTAGTGAAGGTAAGTGTATTTCACTGCTGCATTATATCCTGCTAATAAGTCTCTTCAGGTGTAGTGGTTAAAACTTCCCAAGTCCCTTTAAGGGGAAGACAGCCAACCAACTGGGTTCTTTTCAAACATTATTCTACATTCAGCTTCAGGTTTCAAATGAAAGCCCTCCATGGTGCAGAACCTTCCAATAACCTTTGGAAAACCTTCCAAATAAGCTTTGGAGTCTTTGGTGGAAACATCTGCTTTAACTTTCTCCTTAAGGGTCTAGCGAGAATTTGAGCTGCAGAATGGAAGCCATGTATGAGTTTCCTTTTGTTGCAGTTTGAGTTGGGACCAAACTTGATATAACCTGAAAAGGGTGTTAACGTTTGTCCAGAAAAATAAATGCTCATACTACAGTCCCCCGCCCTCTTACACACACTAATCTGATCAAAGTTGCTTGCAATCTTCACCTTGTTTCTGCATTTTTAAAAAAAGAATATGAAAAAGCATTCTCTGGCTGGCCCAGTGGATGTTCTAGAGACCTGACTTCACTCAATGTCTTGGCGTTTTGCAGTTCATCTTCTGCAGCTGTAAAGTCTGTAGAATTTCCCAGAAAATGGAGCTTCCAAACATCTTATAATCAGAGCCAGGATAGAGAAAAACACATCCCTTTCTTTTAGTTGAAGAATTCTTGAACAAATAAAACAGTTCCATGAAGTCACCAAAGAACTCCTGACATACTCATTCAAAGTACAGGACTCACTTACATTTTCACACAGAGAGGATCCTCATAATATTTTTTATTTCCATGTAAACACTTTGCTGAGAAGAACAGACAAACATTGCTTTTCCCCATAATGTATAGGTAGTCCTCAACTTACAACCACAATTGAGCCTAAAGCGTCTGTTGTTAAGCGAGACATTTAAATGAATTTCCCCCAATTTGACGACCTTTCTTGTTCCCATTGTTAATTGAATCAGGATTCCCCGTGGACTTTGCTTATCAGAAGGTCTCCAAAGGTGAGCAGATGACCCCAGGATCATCATAAATATGAGTCAGTTTGTCAAGCATCTGAATTTTGATCAAACGACTACAGGGATGGCTGGAATGGCCGTAAGTGTGAAAAACGGTCTTAAGTCCCTTTTTTCAGTGCTATTGTAACGTTGAACGGTCACTAAATGAACTGTTGTGAGTTAAGGACTACCTGTATAAAACAGGGTTACCCAAAATGGAATAAAGAATTGTTAAAAGTTTTGGCTCACCTTCTCAACTGGCATCTTATTACCACTGAAATTCCTAGTCCGAGTTATAACCTGTACCCTGAGTCACGTTTGATGATGCTTGGTGTAAGATTATTGTGATCTTGATTTGGTCTAGTGGCTTTCATGAATGCTTACAGGATCCCACAAGGGCACAAAATAAACTCTTTACTTCAAGCTCATTTAAATGTAAAAAAGATGTAAAAAAGATGTTGAGACTCTAGAAAGAGTGCACAGAAGAGCAGCAAAGATGATTAGGGGACTGGAGGCTAAAACATATGAAGAGGTTATTTTTGTCCCAAAACATTCCTCTGTTAAAAGTTTAACATGACTACCCAGTTTGCACTTGCCACCCAATGGACAAATTCTTTTCATCTCCTGCCATCTTCCTCTGAACCCTATTAGTTTGATGCTCTCCCATATCCCCTATTCTATTATTGCATTAACGGTAACTGGTATCCATTCTTTATCTAAGCCTGTGCTAATTTTAGTCTTTCAGATTCATTAGAGAAAAGGGATGGGCACCAAATAAGAAATGCAATGATAGAAAAAGTTTTAGAAAATGCCGAGATGGACAAATTAACAAAAGAAATTAAAGAAAAAGAAGAGAAACATTATTAAATAGGGTTTCCTACCTGGGCAGGGAGTTGGGCTAGAAGACCTCCAAGGTCCCTTCCAACTCTGATAATATTATTATTGTTGTTGTTGTTGTTATGATGATGATGATGATGATGATTAATTATTAAAAAATAGTTTGGAAAAAATGGTATGAAAGGCTTGAGACTAGAAATAAAGAACAATATATACAGGGGAGAATCTAAAAATGTAAAATATGTATATAACAAATATATAGAAATGTATAAAAGTAAGGGTATTAGTGTTAGAAAATACAATGTAACCAAAGAAAAAGGGACAATGAAGAAAATAAAACAGTAAGAGAGATATGGGGGGTGGGGGGAGGTATAAAACGGAAAGAAGACCACTAAGAAACATTGGTTAAAAAGAGGATATATTTCTATGTTGTTTGTCATATTGTGTCATAATAAAATATTAAAATTTTTAATAATAATAAAAAAAGAACTGCAATGATATGGTACTTCCAGAGACCGCTAATAACTGTTAGGCAATTTGACTACCTATTTTGACCTTAAAAATGTGTTGCATGCATATCCTTCTTTATTGCAAAATCTGGGGGAATAATCAAGGTCAGGCACTATATTACATAGCCAAGACACCTGAATGGATATCCAGAAGAATATCTACTTATCTGGAATTTGCAGAACTGGTTCTTTGACTTTTTTTTTTTGAATCTATGTAAATATCCAGCTATCGTAGAGGACAATTTTTCCTTTAGCACATTCCTAGGAAAGGAATTGCTATTTTTGTGTGAAATGCAGGTGCTAAGCTTGGATTAGTTTACATAGGTGTGAGATGTCAATAGGTAAGCTAAATACTGGCAGTGTAATCAATTCAGTATTTTTAAAGTTCATGGATGAATATACGAAGACTGGAAAACAAAAGATGTTTATTGTGCAGAGAAATTACCCTGAATTTAAGAAACCATCCAGATGTATAGATGAGGCCCAGATTTCCTTCTTTAGCAAACTGTGATTGCCAACTCTAGTTAAAACCGATCCTGGCTAATAAATATGTTTGTGTAGCACCCATGTATTATGTTTCAAAGGTCATATTTGAGAAAAGGACAGAACCAGAACAATTTTTGTATTAATTGAGCCAACTAATTAAAAATTAATTACCACTGCAGTAAGAAAACTCATTTACAAAATCAAATGTACCCCATCTGTATGTGCCAACAAATTCACTCTCACATACAAATGTACAAATACACGCAAATATTTCTTTCTTTTAGATGAAACAGCAAAGAATAAGGGGGGAAAACCCAAGATTTATACAATTCCTGCATGCATTTATAGAAAGGTAAGTTCAATTCTCATGCAAAGTGCTTAGTATATTTCTGCAGATAACCGCAAAATGAATCATTATGTCAAAGTGAAAGATATGGAATGGATAAAAGACTGAATGGAAAAAGAGTGGACAATTCTGTTTTCAGGCAGACAACCGAAACAAAAAAGCTAAGAATGGACAGAGAATTTCATTGCAATATGGTTTTCTTTTTTTAATATGGCTATTAAAATATTCAAAACAGTGCACATCAACCCAACAATAGAAATCATTTTGAACAGCCTCACTGGAATGGTTGCTTCTGCAGAGATAGCATTTTTTATGCCGAAACAGGAAGAATTCAAGTCTGTGTAACATTTTTTTTTAATAAAAAGCAAAAGGTTTTATTTTGTTGGATTAGCAGAGATAGAGAAAACCACTGGGCGTGTACAGAAATGGGTATTAAAGTGTATGTGTATGAAAATTTAACACACTACATTTTATAAAACAAAAGAAAGAAAGCTGATGTCATCTAATGGTTAAGGCACCAGGCAAAAAAATGGAAAACTGAGTTCTAGTCCCATTTAGCCACAAAAGCCAGCTGGGTGACTATGGGCCAGTTGTTCTTTCTCAGATCAATTCACCTCACAGGGTTGTTGTTGTTGTAGGAAGTGGAGGTGGATGTGGAGAAGGAAAGTGTGTTGTCTCTGTCTATGGAGATTCTCAGTCATCCAGGGTATAGTTGTCCCAACTTTTTCAAGGGGCAACTGGACTTTCTTGGTTTTCTTTGAAGACGTTTCGCTTCTCATCTAAGAAGCTTCTTCAGCTCTGACTGGATGGTGGGGAACGGAAGGATTTATACTCTTTGCAGACAGTTGGTCATTTTGCATTCCTTTTAGAGAATAGGTTGAGGTCACCTGGAGGTATATCTGTGTCATCAGGGTCACCTGAGTTTTGCAAATGGATGTGGAACTACTCAGAGGATCCTGATGACACAGATAAACCACCAGGTGGCCTCAATGCAAATGACCAGCTGTTTGCAAGGAGTATAAATCCTTCCATTCCCTACCATCCAGTCAGAGCTGAAGAAGCTTCTTGGATGAGAAGTGAAACATCTTCAAAGAAAACCGAGAAAGTCTAGTTGCCTCTTGGAAAAGCACCTTTGGTGTGTTATATATATATTTGCCACTCTATATTATGATCCAGTTCTACAGAGGAATTATTGAGTCTGTCATTTGCACCTCTATAACTGTCTGGTTTGGTTTTGCAACCCAACAAGAAAGACACAGACTTCAAAGGATAATTAGAACTGCAGAAAAAACAATTGCTACCAACCTGCCTTCCATTGAGGACCTGTATACTGCACGAGTCAAAAAGAGGGCTGTGGAAATATTTACAGACCCCTCACATCCTAGACATAAACTGTTTCAACTCCTACCCTCAAAACTACACTATAGAGCACTGCACAACAGAACAATTAGACACAAGAACAGTTTTTTCCCCGAAGGCCATCACTCTGCTAAACAAATAATTCCATCAACACTGTCAAACTATTTACTAAGTCTGCACTACTATTAATCTTCTCATCGTTCCCATCACCCATCTCCTTTCACTTATGACTGTAACTTTGTTGTTTGTATCCTTATGATTTATATTGATCTTGTTTCCTGATTGCTTATTTGTAGTCTATGACTATCATTAAGTGTTGTACCTTAGAATTCTTGATGAACGTATCTTTTCTTTTATGTACACTGAGAGCATAGGCACCAAGACAAATTCCTTGTGTGTCTAATCACACTTGGCCAATAAAAAATTCTACTCTATTATTTGTAAAAAATAATAAAGGCAGGGTACTAAGTCAAATCCTTTGTTCTCAGAAGCCAGCTTTATAGGCACAAGCTCAGTTTAAACAACCAATGATTTGATATCCTGGTAGTTTTCTTTAAAAAGGCAGAAGACTGTCTCAAGACTGCCAAGTTGAAAAGCAAAAGAAGAAAAAGGCTAACAATTAACATGCTGCCCTTTTCCCAATTCAGCTGTTGAAGTTCCTTGCTGAAGTCAACAGACGTGGCCAGCTAATTGGAAGATAGGACAGATAAGCCCCCATTAGTTTTGTCATGCAGGGCATTCTCCATGGGAAACAAAAATACTGAGTTTGGGCACAAGGTGCTTCAGTTGAAAGTTACAACTACACACCTGAAGAAAATGGGCCAGGACAACTATAGCATTGTAACTCTACCATGGTGTTGTCCGATTCTGTCTTCTGACACCTGAAGCCCTTATCTCAGCTGCCCGTTCAAACTCAGGCTACATTTTACTATAGAATAGAATAGAATTTTATTGGCCAAGTGTGATTGGACACACAAGGAATTTGTCTTGGTGCATATGCTCTCAGTGTACATAAAAGAAAAGATACGTTCATCAAGGTACAACATTTACAACACAATTGATGGTCAGTATATCAATATAAATCATAAGGATTGCCAGCAACAAGTTATAGTCATACAGTCATAAGTGGAAAGAGATTGGTGATGGGAACTATGAGACGATTAATAGTAGTGCAGATTCAGTAAACAGTCTGAAAGTGTTGATGGAATTATTTGTTTAGCAGAGTGATGGCCTTCGGGAAAAAACTGTTCTTGTGTCTAGTTGTTCTGGTGTGCAGTGCTCTATAGCATCGTTTTGAGGGTAGGAGTTGAAACAGTTTATGTCCAGGATGCGAGGGATCTGTAAATATTTTCATGTGCTATAGAAGCACAAGAGTTATCAAACAAACCAGTGAACCCTTTTCAACTGCTGCATTTACCCTTTGATATAAATTACTTGAAGGATTGGAATCCAAGACACTTGGAGGGTGGCAGTATGAAAAAGGCTGCGGTTCACCACTTCGTTTGTTTTGTCTGGAAATGGGAAGCTATTTTGTGCTGGCAAGAAAGTCTCAAGGTAATTTTTCTTATCACACCTGAAGGTGAAGTGGGTGTAGACTTAGGAGGTGATGAAAAGCGCAAGCACATACACACAGGCAGATCATAGATGAACTTTTGTTGCAAGCCTCAACTTGGCTTTGCTCAATCATCTCTCATGAAGGAGAATATTTGTAGCTCAGGGTTGAAATGAGGGCTTCTTGGTGCTCTCTGAACTTGGTTGTTTTCTTGCAGAAGTTTCATTACCCAAAGTAGGTAACATCATCATCTGGGCACTAGTTTTGGTAACGAAATGTCTGCATGGAAGAACCAAGTTCAGTGTCAACCCTGAAGTGAACCTGGCTGGTCCATCTCTGAGGCTTCAGGGTTGTCACTAGATGGAAGGGGGAGGGAAATACTTAACTGGAGTTTTGCAGTCAAAACAAAAGGTTTTTCCTGTGGGAACCAGATCATCCCAACAGGTGGCTGGGAGAGAAGGAGCGAAGTAACCAAGCAACTGGCCAGCACCTCTATTGGACCATGTGACTGATGACTTGGAGAAAGGGGAAACCCTTTTCTTTTTAATTAGGTGAAAACCGTGAAAATTTTCAGAGTCTGTTTTTCACCAGTTGTGCCAATATGATGTATCCAATAAATTTGTTCTTTGAGGAATCTACCTGCCTCGGAGTTCTGCTTTCTATGGGTGCATTACCTGGAATGCTGACATTCAGAGAGTACCAAGGACTCAATTGTCTCGCTCTCTTTCCTTCTCCAAAAGGATTCCATTCTGCCACTGAGATACTCTGAATCAAGGAAGATTTGCACACGCTATTGTGCAAGTAGTCTGCTACTATTTATGATTTGTCAGTTTCAAAAGCAATCCCCAAAACTCAAAGAGAGAGCTCTCCTGTCATTCAGAAACAGCGGCAACCATCTGATGATGGTTTGGAGGACAGAGAACTCACAAGGACTGACATGACTGTAAGCCATTCTTACTGGAGTGTCTTCCAAAGTACATTAGTACTAATTTTAGCTGCCATACAACATGATCAGAATTTAAATGGCATACCACAGCTGATATGAGGAAGAGTTGGGTATTATTTGAAAGCCACTACCTGTGCTGGTTCATGAACGTGTTCAGGCTTCACCAGACGTTACTCAATCAGCTTCCTCTAGCAATTAAATTAAATTGATTTTCTTCTTGCCTAGGTTCAGCCCTTTATCCCCCAAATATCTTCCAAAATGTTTCCACGGTCAAAACCGCCATTGCAATTCATTATTTTACAGCTCACAAGCATTACAAACACTTCATTTATAAGGAAGGGACAAAGCACAAAAGCTAGTAGAATTTGGTTCCAACATAGATGCAATGAAACAGGAACAGGATAAATAGAATATTCTGTTTATCAGAGGTGGGTTTCTACCAGTTCGCCCCAGTTCAGGAGAACCGGTAGTGGCGGTGGCAGGAGGCTCCACCCATCCACCTGGATGTCATCACAGACACACTGCGCATGCGCAGAACAGTGGTGGGTTTCAAATTTTTTTACTACCGGTTCTGTGGGTGTGGCTTGGTGGGTGTGGCATGGCATGGCTTGGTGGGCGTGGCAGGGGAAGGATACTGTAAAACCTCCATAACCTCCCCAATCCAGGGGAAGGTTACTGCAAAATCCCCATTTCCTCCCAATCAGCTGGGACTCGGGAGGCAGAGAATAGATGGTGGCAGGGCCAGTCAGAATTTTTACTACCGGTTCTCCGAACTACTCAAAATTTCCACTACCGGTTCTCCAGAACTGGTCAGAATCTGCTGAAACCCCACCTCTGGTGCAGAAGGTTCTGCGCATGCGCAGAAGCGCCGCACATGCTCACAGTTTCGGACCGGTAGCAAAGGTAAGTGGAACCCACTACTGCTGTTTATCCAACTAGCTACTACCTGTTCCAGCCTTCCCCAACCCCGATGCCCTCCAAATATGCCGAGATGCTAGAATTTCCAGCTGAAAATTTCTGGGAAATTATAATCCCTACACATTGGCAAGTCCCTAAATTGAAACAAGTAAGTTGACTTTGCCTGGCAAAAGGATCTCCAGTAGAAAATATTTTTTTTTATTTAATTGCTCCCTGACCTTTTTCTCTGAATAAGCCAGGGAACAAATACAAGACTTTCTGCATATAAAGGACTCTGTCATAGAAGTACAATACCCCCAATTAACAGGATGATGGCTGGTAACTTCCTATGACCAATTTTCTACAGCAGGCATTCACCCTAACAGCAAGCTTATTTCAGAATACTAATACTAGCAACCAGAACAACAAGCTAGCCTTTGGGTAGATTTTTCAAGATGCTTACAGCTACATGCCAGCATATGCTGATCTCTTGTGTCTGATGTGGCACTAAAAATAAGGCCTGGCAACCAGAACCATTATGTGGGGTGAAGATTAATTGCAAGGGAAAAGAAGACGCCAATCAAAGCAGCCAGTAAGAATAGACAAGGAATAGAATCTGGAAGAAGGACAAAAAGCAGTCAAGGAAGAAACCAGACGTTGCAAAGTTATTTAAATGAAACGAACAGGTGGTTCTCAATTCACACAACCATTCATTTCTGACCATGTGAAGTTACAATGGCATTGAACAAAAGTGATTTATGATCATCATTCACACTTACGACCAATGCAACATCCCCATGGTCATGTGATCAAAAATTGGACGCTGGGCAACTGACTCATATTTATGACGGTTGCAGTGTCCCATGGTCATGTGATCATCTTTTGTGACCTTCTGACAAGCAGAGTCAATGGGGAAGTCAGAATCACTTAACAACCCTGCTATACTAACTTAACAACTCTACAATTGTGGCAAGACAGGTTGTAAAATGGGGGAGGGACTCACTTAACAGTTGTCTTTCTTAACAATGGAAATTTTGGGCTCCATTGTGATTCTATGTCGAGGACTAATCTAATTACATAAAATGAGCCTCACCTAATATTTAAAAAACAACATCTATGTTTTCAATTAATTTCTTTAGCACAAACTGAGAATTGACTGAAATATCCTTCCATATCTGGGCTCAGTGGCTAAGACGCTGAGCTTGTCAACTGAAAGGTTGGCAGTTCAGCGGTTCGAATCCCTAGTGCCACGTAACGGGGTGAGCTCCCATTACTTGTCCCAGCTTCTGCCAACCTAGCAGTTCAAAAGCACGTAAAAAATGCAAGTAGAAAAAAATAGGGACCACCTTTGGTGGGAAAGAAACAGTGTTCTGTGTCCCTTTGGTGTTTAGTCATGCCGGCCACATGACCACGGAGACGTCTTTGGACAGCGCTGGCTCTTTGGCTTTGAAATGGAGATGAGCACCGCCCCCTAGAATCGGGAATGACTAGCACATATGTGCGAGGGGAACCTTTACCTCCATATCTACTTAAAAAGATCCACTGAATGTGATAGGAGGACTTAGAATAAGCACATCTACCAACAAGCTAAGTTATGAAGCAAGAATGATAAGCAATCACTTTTGAGTTATTTTCATTGTGTAGCCTAACATACATCAACTCAGAAGATGAAATTCAGTGGAACTTAGTCCAAGGTTGGGGAACATAAAACTGAAGCCTAAAGAATAAATATATCAGGTCTGCTATCTGCTTGGTTTTGACCTAAGAAATGTTTGCTAAAATAAGTATGATATAAGGACAGCTGGAGAGACCTGCTTCGTGTTTCTATAAGTCAGAGAGTTTATGCAAACAATGGTTTCCTTTTTCTTTTGAAAACTTGAAAGTTTTAAGAAAGTCATATTTTAATTTCTTTATGACTTCTTTAACACTAACACACACACACACACACACACACACACACACACACACACACACACATATATCTACTGTGTTCCCCCGAAAATAAAATCCTGTCTTATATTTTTTAAAACCCTGAAATAAGCGCTTGGCCTTATTTTCCAGGAGGTCTTATTATTTTGGGGCGCTTGGAGCAATATGGGCCTCCTATTGCTGTCTTACCTGATTTCCAGCTCAGTCTCCCTAACCCTAACCAGAGAAAATGGCGGCAACTGGATATGCATGCAGTTAAATATTTCTGGGGAGGGCTTATTTTCAGAGAGGACTTATTTTTAAGGAGGGTTTATTTTGGGGGGCTTATTTTATCGGATGCACTCCAAAGCCCAATTGGGCTTATTATGAGGGGATGTCTTATTTTTGGGAAAACACAGTATCATCCATCCATCCATCCATCCATCCATCCATCCATCCATCCATCCATCCATCCATCCATCTATCTATCTATCTATCTATCTATCTATCTATCTATCTATCTATCTATCTATCTCTATCTCTATAGTCATATATATATGAAACTCATATATGCATGCACACACATCTATGTATGTTCTGTCTGCCTGCCTGCCCCTCTCTCTCTCTCTCATATATGGCATGAGTCCCATATATTTCTTTTATTTTTGTCCTAGCTTGTTTCCAGAAATCGACAGGACGATAGGAAGAAATAAGAAAAAGAAAAAGGAAGGAGAACCAAAGGTCGCTAACTTTACCATGCAAATCCTGTTCGTTGGTCTTGGGGCTGCTTCTTGCTCTGCGTTCTGCCTTTTTGATGACTGGCATCCCCCCTCCGCTTATGCCTCCGATGCCTCCTGCTCCATTGGTGGCCCCGTTTTGAGTCTTGAGGGTACCATTGTAGACTGTCGTACATGCTGGATGGTTCTTGTAGATGGCTGGAGGGCTGTTCAAACGGTTCTGCCGATCAATCTGCCTGTCTTTGATTTTTTTGTGCTGTGGTTTGTTGTACTGATCTTCCCGGTTTATGAAACTTGACATTCCATATATGATTTCTGAAATGAAACAAGATAAAGGGAATATAGTTCAGGTTCCAATGCAAATGCCACCTGCATTTCTTTACAGGCGTCCTTCAACTTACGACTACAACTGAGCCCAAAATTTCTGTTGCTAAGTGTTAAGTGAGGCTTGCTCCATTTTATAGCCATGGTTGCTAAGGGAATCGCTGCAGTTGTTAAGTTAGTTAAGCAACACGGCTGTTAAGTGAATCTGGCTTTCCCCATTGACTTTGTTTGTCAGAAGGTAGCAAAAGGTGACCACGTGACCCCAGGCCACTGCAACCATAGTAAATATTGGCAACCTGTTGCAGTGTCCTGGTGTGTCACGTAATTGCCACACCTGTGCCCTTCCCACCTGGCTTCTGACCAGCGAAGTCAGTGGGTGAAGCTGGATTTGCTTAATAACCACACGATTACCTTAAAAACTGCAACAAATTGTTCAACAACTGCGACAAAAGAAAAAGAAAAAGCAGAACCATCCAACACGGCTCACTTAACACCAATGAAAAATATCGATCCCAGGTGTGGTTGTAAGCTTGTGCCCATCCTGTTTCAATAAATCAAGGCAGCGCAGCAAAATATGTAACCTAGATTTGAAAGATTTGTACGGTTGAGTTTACCTTGCTCTCCATAAATGGTAGGCGGAAGGTGATGCTGAGGAAAAAACTGAGGTGGTATATCTCCAGGCCCGGTAACAGGCGGGTAGAAAGCTGTATGAGAGTTATGAATGAAATGAGGATGATGAGTGAGGTATGGTGGTAAGTGGTGCGTTGGAGAAATGGCAGAAGGATAGCTAGCAGGATAGCACTCTGGAGACTGAGGCGTGACAACCACCCTTCGAACGCCCGTACTGTCTTCTAATACCTGCAAAGGAAAGGTAGCCAGATGAATAAAATTAGCATATATATATATATATATATTTGCCTGAAATAATAGCAGTAATGTGTCATTCTTTTCCTTCCATTCAATAAACAGAAAAGGTGTTTTTTTTTTATTTTAGGGTAAGGAAGATCATCTCTATCTAAGAAAGTCCCAACACCAGAAATTTCCATGATAACGGCTCACTCAGGGCAGACATTCAGGCAGCCGTCCTAATTATAGCAAGGCATTTTGTAATTGCTTTAACAATGAGATTTTGAACAGAGATCAAAGAAGCATCAGCGTGCATAAGTTACTTTAAAAGGACACATTTTGTTTTTGCACAGATTCAAATGCCAACGTAAAGGACTGGGTGAATACCAAACAAAGGCCTTTTGTTCAATATTATTTGTGGAGTTTGATGATAGATAGATAGAAAAAGCAAGGAGTTCAAAAACTAAGGAAATCAGACCTGTGAGAAGCCAAGATTTAACAGCCAAAAGTTGACCTTAATGCCTTTTGTGGTTTATATCATTGTACGCGGGGTGGGATTCTACCGGTTTGGACCGGTTCAGGTGAACCGGTAGCTCCAACTATCAGCTGGGAGTGAACAGGTTCACTCCAATGATCAGGTGGGCCCATCCGCCCCTGCGCTTTACTAACCTATATCTTCTCAGCTGATTCGCGTGGCAGAGCGGGTTACCACGCCTTGGTTGTGTTAATCCCCAGCGGTAATGCAGAAGGTAAGTTTTTGTAAAACTGTGCATGCACGTGCGTGCACGAAGCGTGCAATCACCGAACTGGTTGTTAAACTGGCAGGATCCCACCATCGATTGTATGGAGTATATTGGCTATAAAGCACCAATTGGTTCAAAATGCAGCAGCCTGCATGGTTTTGCGCAGACCCAGATGTGCATAGGTGTGTCATCTCTTGAGGGAGCTACATTGGCTGCAGATCTGCTTCCGGGTACAATTCAGGGTGCTGATTGTCACCTTCAAAGCCCTATATAAGTTGGGATCCGGTTAGGTGAAGATCTTGACCATCTTTTTCTAGTCACATCTACCTGACCCACCAGATGGGGAGACAGGGAACGTTGCAAATGCCCTCTCCTAAGGAGGTAAATCTTGTCAGAGTTTGTTGCAGCAATCAAATCCAGAAAGCACACACAGGTAACTGTTTCAACAGGATTCATTAATTTCTCTTTATATACAATAAAACACATTTATTTATTTATTTATTTAATTTTGTCATAACAATATACACAAGCATAACACAAAAGATTATATAATATATAAACATATATATGAGGAGAAACAAGGTAGTATAAGCATATATATATATATATATATAGGGGAAGAAACAATAGGACAGGAACGGTAGGCACGTTTGTGCTCTTATGCACGCCCCTTAGAGTCCTCTTAGGAATGGGGTGAGGTCAAAAGTGGATAGATTTTGAATAAAGCTTTTGGGGTTATGAGAAGAGACCACAGAGTCAGGTAATGCATTCCAAGCATAGATAATTCTGTTACAGAAATCGTGTTTTCTGCAATCTAAACTGGAGCGGATGACATGAAGTTTAAATCTGTTGGTAGCTCTTGTGTTATTGTAGTTGAAACTGAAGTAGTCATTGGCAGGAAGGACATTACAAGGGATGATTCTATGAGCTAAACCCAGGTCTGTCAAAGGCGACGAAGTTCCAAGTTTTCTAGACCCAGGATATCAAGTCTGGTGGAATAAGGTATTTTATTGGTTATGGATGAGTGGAGAACTCTTCTCGTAAAATACCTTTGGACACGCTCAACTGTATCAGATATATGTATGGATTCCAGACAGGCGAGCAGTAGAGCAGAACATGAAGTAAATATACAATACCAACAGCAGAGGAGAGAACAGTTTTCAGTTTCAATTCAGTTTCAGTTTCAATTCAGCAGACTAGTTTTTTGTTTCAGTTCTCAACACAGCACTCACAGCTAAGCACACCAAGCCACGCCCAGGCTCCTTACTGTCTCAGCTCCCATTGGCTGACCTTGTTACTAAGCCCTATTCATTGGCTGTCCTTGTTACCATGTCTCTGCTAATCATGAATACACTGACAAATCTGGTAGCACTCAGAAGAAAGGCCTTCTTTGTGGTGGCTCCTTCCCTTTGGAACGTCATCTCTCAGGAGATTAGATTGGCCTCCACTTTGACACTCCTTCACAAGGCCCTGAAGACCTGGTTTTGCCAACAGGCCTGGGAATCCACAGTTGGATGGAGCTCATCTAGTGGCTTATCTGATTAATTGTTGTCGCCGATGGGTGGGGGTTATTGTTTTTATTGCTTGTACACTGGGTTTTTACCTTTGTAAGCCACCCAGAATCATTGAGAGTGAGTGAGCGGCCATCTACATTTTATTTAAGAAATTTATTTTTATTTTATTAAAATATTAAACCATTTGGATTGGTTGCTGGTTTTAAAAGCTAAAGGGCAAGAAGCATCTTTCACTATCATCCATGGATTGCTTCCAAATATCTCTATTGTCCATAGATTGTTCTCCAAGATGCTGGAGCGGAAGGTTCTGAATCAAGCGATTGAAAGAAAAGTGCAGTAGAGAAAAAGGGATGAGAGGAAGCTAACAAAATTTACTGAGGATCTATTTATTTTTCTTGATCACCCATCTCCAACAGGGTGGTTCTGTGTTGCCTAGAAAGTATTGAGTTGGGGTTTTTTGAATGGTAACAAGGAGAAGGCAAATGAACAACAGTTGATGGTTGGCTTGCTTGGTTTTTTTTTTTCTGCTGGAAAGTATAAAGGAATTTGGGCTCGTAGAGAGAAAAAAAGAGTAGTGGCTGCTATCCAAAAAACATTGGGAAGAATAAAATAATTTAGCAGTTGAATTCTATAGTTGGAACAGTTGATGGGACAGTTGCCACTACATCAAGCTTAACCCCCAGAAAGTGCCAAGTTCCAAGATGTCCTTGGCTTTCCAAGCCCAGCTGTTCTCCTGAAAATGATGTAGCTTCAAAGATTCTAGCTTTGGAAGAGCATGCCAAAAGATTCTGTCAAACAGTATATTAACTGTCCTTGGATTAAAGGAAGGCCTCACTTTGATTATTGCCATGGGAATGAGATGCTCCATACATCTGTCCTTTTGGATCTTTACCCAAGCCTTGATAAAGTGATTGAATCTGCAGTTACTTCAGTCTTAGATAATCTTCTATTTAATTTCAGAGGCCCATCAGTCCAATATTTCTAGCCTATAAAAGTTCCCTCCATAATTTATCCCAAGAGGTTTGGACTATGTTAGAAATAGGATTGAGCCAAAAGAGATGAGGGGGTGGGGGATGAATGGAAACATCAGGCAGTTCAAAAAAAAAAGTCAGTCTTTTAATTATTACTCAACTGATAGAACTTCCCATATCTCATTATTTCTAATCCTATTCCATTTATTCCAATTATCCCAAGCCCTATTCCAATTATTACACACTTAGGGTGGATTTCTTACTGTAAATATATAAATATGAATTTTGTAGGTACTTTTAAGGCTTATTAAATATTGTGCTCCAATTATATTATCTGTTCCCCAAACTGCTGTGTGTGAATAAGGAAAGCAATTGGTAGTCCACCTTTGACAGAAGTTTGAAGTGACATTTACAAAGTGTTAGCTATCTGAACAACATACAGTATTTTGGCTAAAGTAAAGGATACTTTACTTTAGCCAAAGTAAATGGGAGCAATGGATGAATTGCTGTTCCTTTTGAGACTAAATTAAGAAGATGATTGACAAACATTTATTACATATTAACCACTCCATAGGTTAATTTGTAAGTACATTAGCAATACTCAGTCAATCATCTGTATCAACAAACTGTCTTCTTTTGTGACATTTCAATTAGTGCTAATAAAGGCATTGATTTTGTTCCCTAATGATAAAAATGGCTTTCCTGCATGAATACAACTTGACATCCATCTACATGCCACAAAATGCGAAAGACACGTATGGTGAGGCAACAACTATATGAGGATCAATCAAACTGACACCAAAGAGTATGCAAGGGTTTAAATTCTGCAGAATCTTCTTCGGATAAAATGCTATATGAAGAAGTGAGTGGAGAAACAGCAAACATTTTTTAAAAATGGGACCAGGTATTGTATTTGTGGGGTATGAAGTTTAAAATCTATCTCATGATGAAGATGGCAGACTGAATGCATTAGTTGTTAGTAGCATTGTATTAGCCTTTTGAAATTGCCTGCTAAATTTCCAAATATGCCATAAATCAGATCTTCTTTGTCTTGTGCCATGTATGTCATTGGATGTTGGCGATCCTATTTTAATCAACAGCTACAAAAAAAAGTACTGCTGAGTTTTGACCAAACCAATCCCTTAGATTTTGAAGCCATGATGGTCTTCTTTTGCCTGGACCTCATTTGCCTTCAATCTTTCCCTGGAGGATTAAATGAAGTATGGCGTATAAGTGAAGTAAGGAGCTGCTGATTCAGTTCTACAGAGGAATTATTGAGTTTGTCAATTGCACCTCTATAACTGTCTGGTTCGGTTCTGCAACCCAACAAGAAAGACACAGACTTCAGAGGATAATTAGAACTGCAGAAAAAATAATTGCTACCAACCTGCCTTCCATTGAGGACTTGTATACTGCACGAATCAAAAAGAGGGCCGTGAAAATATTTACATATCCCTCACATCCAGGACATAAACTGTTTCAACTCCTACCCTCAAAACAACGCTATAGAGCACTGCACAACAGAACAACTAGACACAAGAACAGTTTTTTCCCGAAGGCCATCACTCTGCTAAACAATTAATTCCCTCAACACTGTCAAACTATTTACTAAATCTGCACTACTATTAATCTTCTCATTGTTTCCATCACCAATCTCTTTCCACTTATGACTGTATGACTGTAACTTTGTTGCTGGCAATCCTTATGATTTATATTGATATATTGACCATCATTTGTGTTGCAAATATTGTACCTTGATGAACGTATCTTTTCTTTTATGTACACTGAGAGCATATGCACCAAGACAAATTCCTTGTGTGTCCAATCACACTTGGCCAATAAAAATTCTATTCTATTCTATTCTATTTTCTGGGTGTCGCATCACATGTCCAAAATATTCTAATTTTCACTTTTTAATGGTTTTAATGATTTCCCTTGACTTTCCCACGTGGAAATCAGATATTGCTCCCAAAAACCTGGTAGCGATCACACCGATTGGCAGGTGTAATCTGGAGTCTCATACCAGGATATTTTTAGCACAGACATCTCTGCATTAGGAACAGAGGATTACTGATATATAAAGCACGCTTTATAACTGAACAATGGTTTTTCTCCAAGGCAAACTGATGTAGACAACAAAATAGCTAACAATGAAGGGCATGAGCACTAAAGGAAGAGAAGGGATGAGTGTCCTTGTAAAAGCCTTTGTTTTTCCAAGATTCAGCTCATTCAAGTGATTCCTCTTCAAGCAAATTGGTTATCAGCTAAGATACACACATTTGAGCCTGCCTCGTAATCTGTGCCTGGTTGTGCCAAGCATGCTCTGGATTATCCACTGAAGTGAGATTTAGATGTCAATCGTAGATTGTATGTCGAGCAGAGAACCATGGTGGTGCAGTGGTTAGAATGCAATACTG
Organism: Ahaetulla prasina; assembly: GCF_028640845.1. Classification (NCBI taxonomy): domain Eukaryota; kingdom Metazoa; phylum Chordata; class Lepidosauria; order Squamata; family Colubridae; genus Ahaetulla; species Ahaetulla prasina. The sequence goes on along the minus strand of NC_080544.1, from coordinate 95,152,521 downwards.
CAGGCTAAATTCTGCCAGCAGTTCGGAGTTCGATTCTTACTGGCCTTCCATCATTCCAGGGTTGGTAAAATGAGGACCCAGATTGTTGGGGGGAGGAGCAATAGGTGGACTCTGTAAACTGCTTAAAGAGGGCTGTAAAGCACTGTGAAGCGGTATATAAGTCTAAGTGGTATTGCTATTGCGTTCCAGCTCTTCTATCCTTTCCTCCCCCCAGTTCTTTCCTGACTGGCCTGGAAGGACTCATAATCCCCATCTTCCCCCCTCTATCGCCCCCACTTCTCCATTGTGTGAACATGATTTTACTTTGAAGGTATTGTCATTTTATTGGTTAGGGATATTTATTGATTCTAATGTTTTTATGCCTAAACCTCCAGAGCCATTTCAAAACCAAATGGGTGGCAAATAAATAAAATAAAATGAGAGAATTGACTTGAGAGCCAGAATTTTCCACTGCAGAGATGTCAGTAATGTGAATGAATCAGTCATCCTGTCCAAGGCTGAACAGTGTAAGAAGTGCCAATCAATTATTTTAGGGTTTCCATAATTATTTGTTATAAAGGGTGTTTTTTTAAAAAAAAAAATTAAAACATTTTAAAGGGAGAAAAATGACAAAATAAAAAGAAAACTGAAATGAAAAAGAATAAAATACCAAATAAAGCAGAAATTTACAAACATCATGAAACTAAAAAAGAAAAAAAAACCTACAAAGTTTTGATAAGAATTCTCAATAGCGCTGTAGTTTGGTTTTGCATGCTAGGTCATTTTAAAAGTTCTTTTGCTTAAAATGGGCTTATAATTTTTAAATGCTGATGTCATTTTAAAATTTCAGGCCATCATTAAAATTAAATAAGTGTACAAGAAACAACACTATATAAAATGTGAAGCAAAATATAAAGACACAGTCATTTCTATCTAGCCAAAAAATGTTTTGTCCTTACCAAATAGATCACTGAAGACTGAAAAATGAAGACTTTATGTTTTTTTTAAAAAAAAACCCTTCAAACCAGAAACTCATGTATGGAAAGGTAATCCAAATATGGTTTCCATGTTGTGCTAAATTCTATGTCAGTTCCCCTTTTCAAATGCATATTATTTCACACGTCAAGACTCAGTTTTGCAATTTGATGTGCCATTCTTTGACAGCTCTAAAGAGTTGTCTTGTGCCATGCCAAAGGTCTGAGTCCTTAAATCCAGTCAAGCTTTGCCAAGTCAATTGTGAGGAACCCATTGCTGAGCTCCAGCCATGTGAGCTTGCCAACGAGGCAGGCAAGACACAACTATTTATTAAGGCAACATTTGTAAACAATCTTTCCAGCCTATCAAATGCTTGCGCTCCTTAAGGGCCTTGCTCCATGTTCTGTCACTAATTCCCCAGGGTGACAAAGAGAGAGCGTCAGCCAGGAAAAGATGGATCTCTCATTCTTTGGCTACACAGAAAAAGGAAGAAGCATGTCTGAAGCCAGAGAGGGAATCATCTTCCATTATTTTCCACTGTAAGCAATATTTTTAGAAAAGCCACCACCCCCCGCCTTCCTCTTTTGTTCGTGGTTGGGCTGCTAGAACACAATAAAGAGCCAAAGAGTCATGTAGCCTCACTGGGATTTGACATGGAGGCAAGCAGATCAAAAAAGGGCAAATATTTCCTGGGGGATAACAGTGTTATCGCTGCTTTTCTCTCTAAGTTTTTGTGAACAGGAGAGGACAGGAGAGGACAGGAGAGGACAGGAGAGGACAGAAGAGGACAGGAGAGGACAGATCCTAATGGGATCTAGACCGATGGCGGAAAGAAAAATATCAGAGGTGTAAATACACATGAAGGTGGCTCAGGGCTAAGATGCTGAGCTTGTCGATCGAAAGGTCAGCAGTTCAACGGTTTGAATCCCTAGAGCCACGTAACGGGGTGAGCTCCTGTTACTTGTCCCAGCTTCTGCCAACCTAGCAGTTTGAAAGCAGGTAAAAACTGCAAGTAGAAAAATAGGGACCACCTTTGGTGGGAAGGTAACAGGGTTCCGTGCGCCTTTGGCTCTTTGACTTTGAAATGGAGATGAGCACCGCCCCCTAGGAAATGACTAGCACATAGCACAAAAGGTAAAAACCATTACCTTTTTAAAAATATGCATGGATGCTGTTATCAGATCTACATCCATCCTTTTGTTCTAGAACTCAAGCAAGCTTATGTATATTTCTTATGCCTAGTTTCTACCACCCTGTGAGCCAGTTGGGTCAAGAGAGATTGTCTGGTGCAAAATTACCCAACAGGATTTCATGGGTGATCGGTTAGAGCCTGGGTCAACACACTTACTTAAATCCAAATGTCTTGAGTTTATCGTGTGAATAATTTGGGGAAATGTTGCAGTTTGGATCTGTTGTAAAGTCTATCTACCTGTAGTATCTAATAATATAGATTTGCAACAATAGCAATAGCACTTAGACTTATATACTGCTTTACAGTGCTTTACAGCCGTCTCTAAGCAGTTTACAGAGTCAGCATACGGCCCCCACAATTTGGGCCATCATTTTTCCAACTTCGGAAGGATGGAAGGCTGGGTCAACCTTGAGCCAATGACAATTGAACTGCGGACTGCAGGCAGCTGGTAGTCAGCAGAAGCAGCCTGCAAAACTGCACTCTAACCACTGCGCCACCACATCTCTTTCTGCTCCTTGCTCACAGTCTTCTGGGCCAGCTCCGGAGGGAAGAGGTTGCATCTTGGAGTGTCCATCAAGGAAATGGGTTCTCTTCCTTCCTATGAGGGTAGTTTGCATTGGTACAAGTTGGGAGGGAGAGGTTGCTTCCTATGCCCCTCTTTTTGGGAGGTGACAAAGGACATAATTATTTCACAAACACCCATTCTTCAATACCTACTCCAAACTGCTGGGATGGATCATTTACTAGTTTGAGCAGTATATTATTTATTATTATTACTGTATCTTTTGACCTCAGGCTGGTCAATTGATATTGTCAAGGTTCTATCCCAATTCCTGGACAGACAGTCATTTCAAACTCTAATCTACAACAGTCAGAATAGAACACTGGACTCCAGCAACTCAGAAAGGACACATGGGTTACATTCAACAATGAGCTCAGCTTGGTTGTGCATTAACCTATTTTCTGCAGCTGGATAATACATCAAACCATAAACTGTCCAAAACAGTGGCTTCATATAATGCAAATCAGAAAAAAGTAACAACGGTTAACACATCCCAAACTTAGAAAGTTTTATGTATGCAACTGGTAGATTTCTACCTGGCCCAGTTGAATATATTATTAAACACTCTAGCAAACAAACAGATGTAACTAATCAAGTCCTCCTGCATGTTCCACACCAACAAATGATAACCTCTTTTTTCTGCTGATCGTTTTTATACAGCGTATAATAATATATACAATATTTTAATCTGGATTTGCAATCAATGGACAGTTGAGACAATGTTCAAGCATATTCCATCACAGTCTGAAAGCTGGCATAATAAAATGGAAAAAAGAAGTTAATGGCTTTTGTTTAACAGGTTATTTCTCCATGGGGATATCCATTTTCAGCTCAATCTTTGAGACGTAGGCTTTTAAGGACTGAGCAAATTGAAGTCAAAATATGTTTTTCTTCACAAATTGGAATGTTCTTATTTCCTTTACATTCATATCTTCCCGGGGCCAAAACAAACATGAGGCAAATTAAAGAATCACTCAATAATCCCATTAATTACCGACATCACTGAAGCTAGGCAAGAGCAAACAAGGGAAATACAGCTATTATAACATCACCATCAACAAACAACAACAGGAAACTTAACCAAGTGACTACTACGTGCTTCAAGCTGTTGTTTGGTATGAAGTTATTTGCAAAGCAGAACATTCATTTACCACATGGTGAGAAATAGATTTTGATTCAAGGGGGGGAGGAGATAATATATAGCCTTTTCTTTTTACTATGCAACCAGCTGTTTTATTTCAATAGGGGAAAAAAAGAGTTTTCACAAAACTTGCTTTGCCTGGGACTTGAGAACAATGATAAACAATTGATTCCCAGACAAACTGGGAATTAAGCAACAAACTGCAGAAGGAGCTGCTTTATACAAGATCTATCTGGCCCAGAGTTGAATAGACTCTGAGTGATACCTAATCTCAAATTTTCGCCATCATGTGCTATTTCTTTCTTTTAATTAGAGACTGCTAATGTAGTGCAAGGAGACACGGTAGCTCAAGGGGCTGGGACGCTGATCTTGACGATCGAAAGATTGGCAGTTCAGCAGTTCGAATCCCTGGTGCTGCCATGTAACGGGGTGAGCTCCCATTACTTGTCCCAGCTTCTGCTAACCTAGCAGTTTGAAAGCACGTAAAAATGCAAGTAGAAAAATAGGGACCACCTTTGGTGGGAAGGTAACAGTGTTCCGCGCGCCTTTGGCATTGAGTCATGCTGGCCACATGACCACGGAGACATCTTCGGGCAGCGCTGGCTCTTTGGCTTTGAAACAGAGATGAGCACCGCCCCCTAGAATTGGGAATGACTAGCACGTATGTGCGAGGGGAACCTTTATCTTTACCTTTACTTAATGTAATGCAATTGTAGCATTGAACCAATCCTGGCTGATATTGAAAAGTTAAGCATACTCAGATATGGTTGGCACTGGATGGGAGACTATCAGAAATCCCACCAGCAAAGTCTAAATTTGGACATCTGGAAAAATAAGCTGCCTAGAAGTCTGTAAAGATAAACCAAGTCCATCTATTGGCCAACAAAATCTCACGGACATGTTCGTGAAGATACGAGAAGTCGAGTTTAACTTGATTTAACTCCTTACATTCTTATATAATTTTACTCCAATTCAAGAACTTATTCAGATCTTCATAACCTTTTTAATAATATCAGTTTTTGGACGTTATTGATTTATATCCTTATAGTACAAAGTCAATTTTCGTGAGATGGGCGGTCGTACAAATTTGATAGATAAATAAATAAGCAAATAAATAAATTCAAGGTGCTGGTTACCACCTATAAAGCTTTCATGGTACACACCCAGGTCATTTGAGGGACTTTCCTTCTTTCCTTATTTCTATCTGCCCATAAGGTTCTGTTACGGTGGGCATGATCCAGCAACCACCAGCCTTTTGGGCATCAGGGACCAGTTCCCTGGAGAAAGGTTTTTCCGTGGACTGGAGTAGGCATGATTTTGTGTGCTGCCTGAATCCCGCGGATGGGGCTTTGCTTGTTTGCGTGGACCAGTTTCTAGTATGCCATGGACCGGTGCCTGTTAATCAACTGGGAAGTTGGGGACCCCTGTCATATTGTGGGTCACAGAAGGCATGTCTTGTCCTTGTGCCTATCTAGTGAAACAACATCCACACCAGTGGTGGGTTTCCAATTATTTTACTACCAGTTCTGTGGGTGTGGCATTGCTTGGTGGGCGTGTCTTGGTGGGTGTGGCATGGCTTGGTGGGCATGGCAGGAGAAGGTTACTGCAAAATCCCCATTTCCTCCAGATCAGCTGGGACTCGGGCGGCAGAGAATAAATGGTGGCGCAGCCAGTCAGAATTTTTACTACTGGTTCTCTGAACTACTCAAAATTTCTGCTACCAGTTCTCCAGGACTGGTCAGAACCTGCTGAAACCCACCTCTGATCCACACCTTCAAATTCAGATCGACTTCATTCTCTCTGTCTTTCTGAAAGCCTGTTTTCTCCTAAACATTAAATCAAGGGATTTTGTGCCCCCTCTTGATGATCTCGGACTGTTTTATGCCCTCTGAAGTTGCCTCTGGTGCTATATGGTTTTGCTTTTTAGTTAAAACTTTTTTTATTAGTATGCATTGTTTTCAATCATGTACATCCCCTTGAGTTAGTGTTGACTGGAAAACTCTATACATTTTGATTGATTAAATAAATAAATGCCCTATTAAGCATAATTTAAAATAAGGTATCAAAAATGAATGTCAAATATGGTAATACTATCATAAGAGAATTATGAAGTAGGCTAGATCAAGAGATAGACATGGCAAGGATACTAGGAATCCACCTTATCTTAGTAAGGTAGAGTATCAGAATTTCGAAAACCTTGCTCCTTGTTCCACAATATACTAAAAATAAAATAAAATGAAATAAGAAAAATCAAGGTGAGATAGCTTTGAATTTCTTTCTCATGCTTTTTCTGAGAATCTGTTCTGCAAGTCCCTCCTTAATGGCCCTTCCATTCTTTTCTTGTCCCCAAGGTCAGTTCTACATTCCTTTCCAAGTTCAGCATCAGCGAAAGGACCATAACTATCTCATCCTGGAGCACTTAAAATAAGCTGACAGGGCCTACCAGATGGAAATGGGAGAGTCTCTTTAAGATAGGCAGAGCTCTGGATGGCTTCCAAATACCTGGTCAATTGCTGGAAACTAGAGACACTATTAAGAAAATATTTCAGCTCCTTCTGATCTATATGCTGAAATGTGTGGAAATTAGTCACAAAATGTATTTGATTCTTCGACCAAGACAGAAAGGAAAAACAATAAATGAAATCCCTTATCCATTTTTTGCAATGGAAACGCGTTAAGTGGAGGTGGAAAAAGCGATCGATACTCAACCCAAGAGATGATATAATAAACTTCTCAACTGACAGAGTAAAAAAAAATAGGAACTGTCACAATAAAAGAAGCCAAAATAGAATTACTAGAAACGCCTGGCTTATAAACCAGTGTCAAAATTATCTCCCTTATGGCCTGAAAAAAATAAAGCAATGAAGTGTAATGTCACAGTGAGTAAGAATTCTTTCCCTACAGCTCATAGTAATTTAGGTACAGGGCAAAGAGTTACTGATGGGAATGAAATCTACTGTTTCTTTAGATTTAACTAGTTATTGTCCACATACGTTCACATCATGCCTTTGAAACCAGCCTTGAAAGCTTAACATTTGTCTTTTTCTCTTTAAATGAAAAAGATAGAAATTGCAGAAATGCCATTACAGAACTGGTGGATATCAGACAACCCAGCCATGCTACATTCTCCTGCTGAAGGAAACATACCTGTGATATATAACCTGGAGGCACATGTATGGGAGGAATAGATCCATTGGGGGACATCATGGGTACCTCTGCAGGTCCTATGGGACAGGGGGGAAAAAAAGAAAGACAATTAAACAATGGAGACACAATAAATGCTCAATGTAGTGCACTGTGCTGAAAATTTCCAGCATAATTTGATTTTGTTACAAAGATGTATTTTGGGGTTTACACAGAAGTCACATTTTATGCATACTTCCCTGGTTGTGAGAATCTATTCTGAGTGGTTTTGCATTCGTTGCGTACTAGAATCTTCTGGCTGTTTTGTGAAGAGTGTACAGTAAGCTTTCCGACATTCATAGTTACAATTGAACACCTATGTCAACATTGAGCTATTTGGTTTATCATGCTTATACCCAGTTCTGATTCCCAAAGCTTGAATATCAAACATGGGTACATCCTGGTTTACATCTGGAGTAACAACATGAGGCTGAAAGAAGCCTACTGACTTTCATGACTGATAAGTCTTCATCCAATAGTAGTAGCTCTTGTCAGTGTAGATCTCAAAATCTAAATTGCACCAGAAAGCCTCTGTTGTTGATTGATGCTTTACAATGGTAATAAAAAACTTAGGTGTTACTATATACTAAGAAATAATTCTGGAGAATTACGTTCACAGGGAGCTATTCAGATGTAATGATGGCATTCAAGGAAGCATCTATATCAGGGGGTCTCCAACCTTGACAACTTTAAGACTTGTGGACTTCAACTCCCAGAATTCCTCAGCCAGCTTTGCTGGCTGAGGTATTTTGGGAGTTGAAGTCCACAAGTCTTAAAGTTGCCAAGGTTGGAGACCCCTGATCTATATAACAACTTAAATATTTGAATGGTTCAATATATCAGAATTATGACCTTTCAGAAATATGCTCAGATATACTAAAGATACCTGTTTGATGAGAGCTAGAGAAGACGACTTTAGGGAACTCTTGCTGAAGCTCAAAGAACAGATAATGTTAACAGGCTATGACAACCCAGCGGGAAGTAAGCAAACAGGAAGGTGACATTGTATCAAACTTCATTTTCTATCATCACAAAAAGTCACAAGGATGATTTTCATAGCCATGAAATAAATGGATGTCTACTATTTGACTATGGTAGATCTAGACCAGAGGTCTCCAAACTTAAGACTTGTGGACTTCAACTCCCAGAATTTCTCACCCAACATGGCTAACTGAGGAATTTTAGGAACTGAAGTTGAAAAGTCTTAAAGTTGCCAAGTTTGGAGACTTCTGATCTACAAAAAAATATTAAACTGCAGAGACAGAATACTGAAAACTTAAGTACATGTCGTCAAGCAATATTTATTCCAAGTGCAATAGATCTCTGGGTAATCAACAAAACTGAACAATGAAAAATTGATTCCTCCCAATTGTGGTACAATACTAGAGAAAATTGTTGAGGAACCTTGGAGTGCAAGAACAAACTTCCCTACACTGCCTGCAGTCACCTTGATTGGGTGTATAAATAGTCTAAATAAATAAATCTGTCCTATATGAAATAAAAGCAGATCGCTCACAAGAAACATCATTAATGAAGTTAAAACTTGGATATTTTACACACATAATGAAAAGGCATTGGAGAAGACCCTGAAGTTTGGAAAAAGGAAGGCAATTGAGAAAGACTAAGAAAAAACAAGATGGCTAGTTACTCTCATTGATGTCATAAGTGTGTGTTTACTCAAGGAAATTATTATTGATGCTGGAAAGTGATAATCATTGGGTTACAAAGAGTGAGAAGCAACTGAAAGATAGAATAACTGACAGAAGAAAACTCAGTCAGTTCACAGTGTACAAGATACAAGCTAGAGCAGGGGTGTCAAACTCAAGGCCCGGGGGCTGGATCCGGTCCATGGGGTACTTAGATCTGGCTTGCGAGACCACCCTGGAAACAGCAAAGGACTAGCCCGTGGTGCCTCTGCCAGTGAAAATGGAGCTGGGAAGGGCCACCCGCACCCTCCCGAGTTCCGTTTTCCCTGTCAGAGGGTTGCAGGAGGCTGTCACAGCCAAAAACGGAGCTCAGGAGCCCATTTTTGCTGGTAGAGCACTCGAGTCACTACAGGTGCCCCCGACATGACATCAAGCTGGCCACACCTACTCTGGCCACATCCACCCTGGCCCCCCAAGGTCAAAAAAAGCTTGATACAGCCCTGAATGAAATTGAGTTTGACACCCCTGAGCTAGAGATTTCCAATTCAAAATCTGGTCTTGTTGCTATTTATGGTATACTAACTCTTGATCCTACATAGAGATTCGGCTACGTGCCCAAACATTCATAAAGATTTGCATGCCTCGTTTAAGTTGTATAAATAACATAGTAAACCACATAATGTGAATGCTGTCCTGGCGTAGAAGAACCAGTTGCAACTTTTTTTTGAAATATTTGAAACTACTCTCTGAAAAATGCAAATTGCCATTCATATGGATGCAGTGTTTGGCATCTGCATCGAAACCTTTTCTTTATGACCGTTGAATCAAGCCTCCCAGTTGCATTCAGCTTTACATATGTGAAGAACTATCTCAGGAACATATGAAAATCACAAAACCCATTACCTCAGCACTTCAGATTAACCAAAGAATGTGGTTATATAAACAAGAGACTTAAAAGTTTCCACTCAAAACTCCAGCCTTGGATGTGAAAAAAATCATTTCTGGAGGATCAAACGTAAATATAGTAATGCATGTAACATAGGGATTAGAACCCTGAATTTAAAAACAACAACAACAACCATAAATCTAGGTAAAATGGGAAATAAAAAACACAGACAGAGTAGTTTAAAAGTAAACTTCCTCAAACTGGTAAACTCCGGTGATCTTGGAATCCTAATAACTAGAATTCTTTTCTGGGAATTGTACTCCCAAAACATCTAGAGGAAAATCGGAGACTTTGCTTAGAAGAGAAAAGGCCAATTAGTTCCTCTGGAACAGGGGTGTCAAACGCAATTTCATTGAGAGCCGCATCAGGATTGTGTTTGACCTTGTAGGGCCAGGGAGTGTGTGGGCAGCTCAATGTCACTCATGTCGGGGCACCTAAGCGCTCTGCCAGTGAAAATGGAGCTAGGCACAGCCGTCTCAAGCTCTGTTTTCACTGGCAGAAGGTTGGAGGCAGTTGCAGCCAAAAATGGAGCTCGGAAGGGCCACATGCGATCCTCCCGACCTCCATTTTTGATGACAGAGGCACCACCAGCCGGTGGTTTACTGTTTCCAAGGTCTAAGCATTTGGCCTGCAGGCCTTGAGTTTGACACCCCTGCTCTAGAAGGACATGATAGCAGTGTTCCAATATCTCAGGGGTTTTCTACTTTTAGGTCAAAGCAGGTGCCAACCACCTTTATATTCAATTTCCCTTTGCAAAACACTTCTTCTAGCCTCTCTCTCTCTCTCTCTCTCTCTCTGAGATCATCATATGTGCACGTCATAAGCTGTGACTGTTGGGCTGTTAATATCATTTTGATAAAGAGTTTAGAAAATGCTGGAAGAAGGGATGATTTATTACTATAGCATGTTTTCACTGTCTTGACGTCAATGCTGCAAAAATTATTTCCACATATATTTCATTCTTTGTTACCGTTATCCAAACTACTTCTATCTGAAGCTTGAAACTTTCTCTTGTCTGCAGCAATTCCTTGGTTCTTTTAAAAGACTAATATTGGTGTGCGTAAACGAATGCTAAGCCCACACAATAGACACTGCAATCCTACAGCTAGAAGAAATCCACTTTTTAAAACCCCTGCTATCCCTCAGCCAGTGTTTCTCAACCTTACCAACTTTTAAGGTATGTGTGGACTTCAAGTCCCAGAATTCCCCAGGCAGACATTATGGTATCCTTAATAGATGACTATCCTACCCCTGTTTAAATACCTCTAGGGAAGAGAACCTATCATATTCCAAAGCAATTTGTTTCACTCTTGTTTTAAGTTAAGTACTACCTGTATTAGGTTTGCCTCCTGATATAAGGGTATTTTATGAATGGTTACATCATGGAAGACTATTTAATAACAAAGGCATATCCCTAAAATTCCAAATATTCCCAGCAGTCCAAAATGTTGGAGATTATTACAATGAAATATCATATCATTTATAGATAGAAGACAATTTTGAAATATACAGCTGGCCAGTGCAATCTGAATCTATGCACATTTATTCCAGGAGCCTACAGAAAGGTGTAGAAAATAACCAGTGGTGGGATTCAAGTAATTTAACAACCAGTTCTCTGCCCTAATGATTTCTTCCAACAATCAGCTTGCTAAACTGCTCAGAAAGTTAACAACCTGTTCTCCCGAAGTGATGCGAACTGGCTGAATCCCGCCACTGGAAATAACTCTTCCACTCTAACTGAAGAATTGCTGCTTTCACCCAAAGTCACTAATCCATGAGGATTCATTTATTCATAATGGTGCCCAAACAGGTATCAATTTGTCCCCCACATTAAAGGATTTGACCTCATTAACCCCTGACCACTAATATTGGCTTACTTTATATAACACATCTAAACTGGTAATATATTATTCCATTTTTTTGGTATTCACACAATATCTAGAACTATAAACGAACCCAACAAGCTTGGTTCTATTGGACCTTATCTGATTAGATTAACTAAGCATTGTATGCACACACACACACACACCTCTCCTCCTACACTCCTCCAAGCAATCATCTTCTTTTAACAACCCCATAATCCCTTGCGGGGTGGAGTCTGGGCAACTGAATGGAGCTGAGTGTTTACTGGCCAGATGCCGTTCCTGTTGCCAATGTGGAGCTTTGTTCAGCAGATATATTCTCATTGTGCCCAGAGAGAGAAATATCTGCCTCTACCTAGGATCGAACTCACAACCTCCTGATTGTAAGGCAAGAGCTCTATCTCTAGACCACCGCACCACTCACACTCCTCCAAGCAATGACCAGATTGATTTAGTATTGCCTTAAAACAGGGGTCTCCAACCTTGGCAACTTTAAGACCTGCGGACTTCAACACCCAGAATTCCTCAGCCAGCAAAGCTGGCTGAAGAATTCTGGGAGTTGAAGTCCGCAGGTCTTAAAGTTGCCAAGATTGGAGACCCTGCCTTAAAACATAATTTTCCTAAAGAATGTTTTTTACTATGGCAATCTTCTACCATAGTCAGTTCACATCTGGCCTACTTGAAAAGAACGAATGATACTATAATATATGGAAAGCTATTGGGTTCTAAACACTAAAAAACAAACAAACAAGAAGCCAATTATTTCTGTGACTTATTAGCTGGCACACTAATTACTTTGCCTAATTGAGTGAATGGATTTAAATCCAGCAGCACAACCATGTCCTTCAAGTTTGCATCACTTTCCAGAAATAATCACAATTCCGCTATGATGGAAGTGGTCATATATCCTATGACTATCTTCCTTTTTTTGTCTCCAGAATGAAGTCATGTTTTATTTCAGGAAATTCTGTCTGATTAATCACCCTCTCATTTTTAATTCCCAACTCCTTTAAAAAAAATACTGCAACAGTATTTTATTTTCTATTTGGCACAGATCGCAATATTTGCTTGCTCATGTATCATTTTAACATGGTCATTAACTAATTCATTTATATTCTTTACTACTTTGAGTACTGTGCAGGAAACATCTAGGAAGAGTTCATTATTAATACTGCCTCGTGTCATTTTAGTTTTCATAGTTACTCTAGTCTAGCCTTCCTTAACCAAATAGGCTCTAGATTTCTTGGGCCCATTATCCCCAGCCAACATGGTCAATGGATGCCCTTTTGTAGGTTTCTTCTTTCCCTAACTGGCTGCGGTAGCCCATAATATTAAGCAGCTTTCAATGTGCTGATAAATTCAGCCTCCAAGTATGGATTTTTATGTGACCCGTGCACAAACAAGCAATCAGTAGGATGAGCATAATCACAGAGTTTGCTGATATATAGTAATAAATATACAAATGCTTCAGAGCAGTGTCTCTCCATTATTCTATCACATGCATTGAGGGCCAGACAAAACATATGGGACTCACAATTTGTTCAAATACAGGTAATCTTCAACTTATAACCATTTGTCTAGTGATGATTCAAAGTTATAACAGCATTTTAAAAAAGGGGACTTATGAGCAATTTTCACACTTATGGCCACTGCAGCATCCTCATGGTCATATGATCAGAGTTTGGATATTTGGCAACTGGCTCATATTTATGCACTGTCCCGGGGTCATGTGATCAGATTTCGCAACCTTCTGACAAGCAAGGTCAGTGGGGAAGCCAGATTCATTTCACAGTCCTGTTACTAACTTCACAACTGCAGTGAGACATTTAACTGTGTGAAAAGAAAGGTCATAAAATTGGCCAAAACCCTGCCTCACTTAACCACAGAAATCTGGGGCTCAGTTGTGGTTGTTATGTCAAGGACTACTTGTATCAAAATACCAACAACAACATCATCATCATCATCATCATCATCATCATCATCATCATCATCATAATATAGAACTGGAAAAAATCATGAAATATTGCGACCTGGCCATCGAAACTACACAACTATGGATGAAACATGTAACATTGATACCCATTGTCATCGGGGCGCTTGGTACCATGTCCAAGAATTTTATAAGATACATCAAGAAATTGCAGCTTCCTGCAATAACACTAGCGGAACTGCAAAAAACTGTGCTACTTGGAACATCGTACATCTTAAGAAGGTATTTGGTTGATACCTAGGACACTGGCAGCAACCTGTATCAACCATTAGCACCAGTCTATGGTATTTGTGATGCATTTTTGAATGTTCAGTTGACCGAGTTTCATGTTTAATGAAGTAAATAATAATAATAATAATATTAATGTGAAAATAAAGTTGATTTATCTTCCAAGTACACAGATACCTTACAATCTATTTACAGATCCCTGAGGAATTCGTGGACCCCAGTTTAAAGCACCAACTTTAGGGGAAAAGTATGTTTGGCGTATCAAAACTTCCAATTGCCAAGAAAGACTGTAGAGATTGTCAGTCATCCAGGTCATGGTTGAAAAGGTGCTTTTTCAGGAGGCAACTGGACTTTCTTGTATTTTTTTTTAAAGAGGTTGTCTTTTAGCTATGCAATTTCGGATGAACATCCTTCGAATGGTGTGGGAGTAGGAACGGATTTCCAGAAGGAAAAAAATTGCAGATTACAGGAACTAGGAGCACTACTCAGGTGACCTGAAGGACACAGATAAACCTTCAGGTGTTTCAACAACCCTCTAAATCAGGGGTGTCAAACTCAATTTCATTGAGGGCCGCATCAGGGTTGTGTTTGACCTTAGGGGTGGGTAGGCGTGGCCAGCTTGAAGTCACTTGTGTCGGGGGCACCTGTGGTGGCTTGAGTGCTTTGTCAGTGAAAACGGGCTCCTGAGCTCCGTTTTTGGCTGCGAAGGCCTCCTGCAACCCTCTGCCAACTCGGGGGGGAGGGGGGGAGCTCTATTTTTGCTGGCAGATGCATCACAGGCTGGTCCATCATTGTTTCCAGGGTGGCCTCACAGGCCAGATCTAAGCACCCTGTGAGCCAGTGGTGGGTTTCAAATTTTTTTACTACCTGTTCTATGGGTGTGGCTTGCTGGGCGTGGCATGGCTTGGTGGGCGTGGCTTGGTGGGCATGGCAGGGGAAGGATACTGTAAAATCTCCATTCCCTCCCCAATCCAGAGGAAGGTTACTGCAAAACCCCCATTTCCTCCTGATCAGCTGGGACTTGGGAGGGCGAGAATAGATGGGGGTGGGGCCAGTCAGAATTTTTACTGCCAGTTCTCTGAACTACTCAAAATTTCCGCTACTGGTTCTCCAGAACTGGTCAGAACATGCTGAGACCCAGCTCTGCTGCTGAATCCGGATCACAGGCCTTGACTTTGACACCCTGCTCTAAAAGGATGCAGATGTCCAGCTGTCTGCAAGGAATATAAATCCTTCCATTCTCCACCACCCAGTCAGAGCTGAAGAAGCTTCTTGGATGGGAAGCGAAACGTCTTCAAAGAAAAACAAGAAAGTCCAGTTGCCTCCTGAAAAAACAAACACTTTTGGGATTGCCAATAAAGGCAAACCCTAATTAGCAGTATAGAATACTGCACAACAGATTGTCATCATACTGGGCAACAGATTGTAATCGCACATAGCTGGCAGGCATGAATCTTGAAAATATGTAGGACATGTGTAAGCCCACAACTATGATAGCTGGGCTCATCGCTTTTTTAAAAAAAGGAAGTTGGCTGGCTTGGTGAGACAATACATCACTTGAAAATACTGACAGCTCGCACCTAGTTATCTAAGTAATAAATCAATTTCTAATAAAATGCTGTAATAAAATATCATGTTTCCTGGCCTTTTAAAGGACATTTGGCGTTAAAGTTACTATCCTAGCCAAACAACTAAAAGTCACGTCTGCTGCTTACCTTCTTTTCCTACCTTGTGGTCTGTATCTTGAACACATTAAATCATGGAAAGCTACCAGCAAAGATTATTTCATAGACTTTTCAGGCACTGAAAATAAGCTTTAGTCCCAGAACAATTTATCAGCTAGGCTACAATGCGTAAATCACATCTGTCTAGACTATAAGACAAGGGACAAACATCTGTCTAAAATAGCGAATACTGTTAAAGAAATCACTTCACCTACTGAATGGGAAAATCCAGGGAGTATGTTAAAATCAGCTCTATCAAATTAATTTATCAGCCAGCAGCCAAAACATTTCAGACTAAGATGTAACTCAGTACACTGATTATGGAATAAAGTTGACGCTGAACCCGATATTTTGAATTACACTTTCAAAGAGTGAGAGGAAAGGCCTTAGAATTCGTGTGAATTTCCACTATCACAACACTAAGGCACCTATCAAATATTCATCAGTTACGTAATGTCTGCTTTTAATGTTTGTATTCCCAACAGATATGTGTGGTATGCACTTCATTTCTAACCTGCTGAATGAACCAGCTTTATGTCAATGCAAGTCACATGTCCATTGCTTCCCTTTCATTTCCTCTATCAGCCTTAGATTGCTACAGGCTAAACTAGGGGGAGAAACCTTGTTCTACATCCAGGAAAAAATAGAATAACCAAGTACATAGGACAACATCTCTCTCTCTCTCTCTCTCTCTCTCCCTCCCTCCCTCTCTCTCCCTCTCTCTCTCTCCCCTAATAATCCACCTTCTTTTTTTAAGTAGAAAGTAACAATCCCTGAATTGGTATAATTGAAAAGGCATATAAATGTAATTTTTGACTTACAATCATTCGTTCAGTAACCGTTTGACGTTACAACAGCACTGAAAAAAGAGACGTATGACCGGATTTTCACACTTATGTCCCTTGCAGCACCCCATTGGTCACATGATCAAAATTTGGACGCTTGACAACTGGCATGTATTTATGGTTGCGGTGTCCCAGGGTCATGTGATCACCTTTTGCAACCTTCTGACAAAGCAAAGTCAATGGGGAAGCCAGGTTCACTTAAGCATGTTACTAACTTAATAAGTGCAGTGATTCACTTAACAATTCTGGCGTGGAAAATCGTAAAGCGGGGCAAAGCTTACTTAACAACGGTCTTCCACAGCAATGGAAAATTTGGGCTCAGTTGTGCTTGTAAGTTGAGGACTATCTGAATTCTGAACATGCGGTGAAGATCTCTGCAGCAGCCTCCTTTAACCTCATGAGTTCAGCAGCAACCTTCTTCGAGTTCCATAATCCTAAACCAGTACAGCCAATGGGAGGAGACCCTCTGAAGCACATTAGCAATAGCAGTAAAGCAATAATTTATCAGATTAATGGAGACCAAGGAAGAAATGGCCAAGCAACTTTGTTTGTCCAGGTTTGAGCTATCTGCAGTTCCTTGTGCCAAGCAGTACTGCAAACATGGAATCAAAATTAGAAATTAGACACTACCTAAATTTTATTCCATAGGGTTGTCCATGGGGTCGTGATGGGTCGGACACGACTTTGCAACTAACAACAACAACAAAATTGTATTTGTGGATGAATAACATTTAGGTAGTGTCTAATTTCTAATATTTACCAACTTCCTCCCATCTGTCCCCTCTGTTCTTACATCCAATCGCTAGAGCAAAACTAAACAAAGACCCATAGCAGTAGTGGGTTGGAAAACCCGTCGCTACTGGTTCGCTTGTGAGTGTGCGCATGGGCGGAGCCTCCCGACGCCACTGCTACCGGTTCACCAATCCGGGTAGAACCGGTAGCAACCCACCACTGGCCCACAGTATATACAGACATGATCCACAGATCCATAGTAGATTTCATGCAGAAGACTCCAGGTTTATCAACTGCAGTCTTCTCAAATACACAAGAAACTTTAGGTAGACTTTTACCATTAAGTTTCTGCAAAAGCACTCCCAGATCTCTCTAATCACATGCCGTCAGCAAATTAATCTTACACCCTCACTGCCCTGTGGTCTACCACCCCAGATGACCTTCATAGTTTCCTCCCTCCCACGCAGCTGCCCAGCCTGGCCCTTTAGGAAAAACAAGAAGAAAAACACTAAAAGCAACTGTTCAGCTGCATTGTCTTAAAATGTCCCATTCCAGATGTTCCTGGACAAGGCTAGATCATGGAGCTAGTTTGACTTGAATGCAATGCGTAGTAAATAGTCATCAGTTTTCTGTTTTTTTCAGTCCAAACTAACCATTTCAGCTTGTGTTCACTTAATAATTCCAGCAATAAGTGGCGCATGTGGATAGGACGCTGGGCTAACAATTGACAGGCATGCATTTGAGACCCGGTTGCTGCCGCAAAAACGGGCTGAGCTTCCATCACACGCTCCAGCTTCTGCTCACCCAGCAGTTCGAAAGTGGGTGACTGCAAATAGATAAATGGGTACCACTTTGGCAGGCAACTTAACAGAGACATGAAAGGAACCTAGTTAGGGAATGAAATGTTTGCATGAAACAAGCAAGCTAGAGAGCACCAAGGACCCCTCATATCCAGATACTAGTAGGCTTCACCCTGATAGCTCCTGATAGTTTACCCGTTCATTTGGCAGTTCAATTCCATTACCTTTTGTGATTTTATCCTGCTTTATTGCTATATAGCACATTTCTCTAGGCTAAATTCCATTGTTTTATTTGTGCTAAAAATTACAGTTAGTTAATGACTAGATCTGGAGAAGAGTCTAATGCTGGGAATGACTGAGGGCAAAAGAAGAAGGGGATGACAAGGGATGGAAACTAATCAAGGAGAGAAGTTACTTAGAACTAGGGAGAAATTTCCTGACATTAAAACAATTAACCAGTGAGAACGACTTGCCTCCAGAAGTTGTGGATGCTACAACACTGGAAGTTTTTAAGAAGAGATTGGACAACCATGTGTCTGAAGTGGTGTAGGGTTTCCTGCCTAGACAGGGGGTTGGACTAGAAGACCTCCAAAGTACCTTCCAATTCTGTTATTCTGTTCTGTTATTGTCTTAAGGTAGCTGGATGGAGTCACTGAAGCAGTAGGAGTGAGCTTAAATGGACTCCAAAGGATGGTAGAGGACAGGAAGGCCTGGAGGAACGTTGTCCATGAGGTCGCGATGAGTCGGACACAACTTTGCAACTAACAACAAAATGACTAAGTTCCAGTTTCTGATTTTCCAGAAAGCTTCGGGTCATCCATATAAACCAAATGTGCAATTTATTAGCATTTTTTCAATTGTTTGATGGCCAGAATTTGTTTTCTTCAAAATCACTGAAAGTAGGATTATGGTAATGACAAATTTAAGGGTGATAATGAGTCACCCTGGAAGATGTCTTGCTAATAATGACAAGCCCATATTTTTCATTTCCAACCATCAATTCTATCTTACACTGCTTCATTATTTTCTACATAAGCATTCTAATGTTTCATTGACATCAGTTGCTTCCAAACATTTGATGATCCAATCATGTAATAATGAATCAATGCCTTTTTATATTCAGTGTAGACCATACATAACTTAGTTTTCAGTTTTTGCTATTTTCCAGACATTTTATCAATCAAAAGTTGATTTTTTAAAATCTCTGCTTTTTCTTTCTGTTCTACTGGAGAGATGTTGCTTTCTGCTAAATAATCTTGAATTTTATCAGCTATTACCCTTATGAATTAACTTAAATATTACAGACAATATAATGGACTCTAATTTTCTGGTGTCTCTTTTGCTGGTTTTTTTGAATCAGATAAGTTTTACCATTTATTAACCAGTTCCTGAGGTCCCTTATGGAAACTGATTAGCTATAATTGGACGTAGCCTAGTCATAAATTTAAGCCCAAAGCCATACGATGGATCATTTCCAGATAATGTCCAGTTTTCAATCCTTTTCACTTGATTTGTAACTATGTTTGCTGTTATTATTAGTTCTTCCATTTGAGTTTTACTACCTTCGGCTTCAAAAAATTTTTTATCCATCCAACTTGTTTTATTATAGTCTTTTTGAATTTTCCATAGATTGTTCCAAAACTGAATTGTTTCCTTTTAGTTTGGTTTTCCATTGTAATAATTTTTATTGCCATTTATACTTCGGTAGAATCGCTTCTGGTTTGATCGAAATAGCTGATAGTTGCTTTAAATTGGATGATCTGTGCCTCGTAGCATTCGATTTTCCCAGCTATTGCTGTTAGGTGATTTCTAAAGCCTCCGCAAGTTTTTTGATGCTAAGCCAATATTTTCTTTATTTAGGCTAATTTTCTTAATCTTTACTTTCTTTGATGTTTGCTTTTTCATGTTCTTTTATGTTACTCACATCTGATCTCAATTTTGTGTCGGGACTACCTTGCAAGGCCAACACTTGCAGATTATTTGCATTTTTAGCTGACATTAGGAAGTCTTTAATAGTAGAGCATCGTTGAAACTGATTACAGGCAGTCCTTGATTTATGACCGTAATTGAGCCTAAAATTTCTGTGGCTAGACAAGACAGTATAATGCCCCATTTTATTTTCTTGCCACAGTTGTTAATAACATGATTGTTGAGTGAATCTGGCTTCCCCATTGACTTTGCTTGTCAGAAGGTCACAAAAGATGATCACATGAGCCCAGGACACTGAAACCGACATAAATACATGCCAGTTGCCAAGCATCTGAATTTTAATCATGTGACCATGGGGATACTACAATGATAAGTGTGAAAAACAGTCATGAGTCACTTTTTTCAGTGCCACTGTAGCATAGAATGGTCACTAAACAAATTATTGTAAGTTGAGGACTTGTATGGTACTGTCAATTTTTCCTCTTCTGTTCTATAGGAGAAGAGAAAGCATATGAACTACAGAGATTGTTATTTTAGGGTCTGTAGCAGATCAGGACACAATAATAGCAATAGCACTTAGACTTATGTACCGCTACACAGTGCTTTACAACCCTATCTAACCAGTTTTATAGAGTCAGCATATTACCCTCAACAATCTGGTTCCTCAATTTACTGACCTCAGAAGGATGGAAGGCTGAGTCAACCTGGAGCAGGTCAGGATCGAACTGCTGGCAGTTGGCACAGTCAACTGCACAGCAATACTGCATTCTAATCACTGCGCTACCATGGCTCAGAATGATTTTTAGTTTTTGTTCTCAGCAATTATAGTTCAGCAGAAGTAAAGATGATTTGTTGGCTTTGAGGAATCAGAGAATAATTCCACTTTATCCTACTGAAAATCACATTATATCCAAAGGGCTGGATATAATCCAGAAGTACTGGATTAAGTATCTCAGAATACACAGACAAACTCAAAGCAGCTCAAACAAGAAGCCCTATTCTGTGTGTCACATCCAGAAGCGTAGATATGATAAAATTTTATAAATTTGTTAAAAATAATTTTTGACCATTTTTGTTTAGAACAACACAGCTTTTGCACTCTAAGATCTGTTTTAAAATATCGCCACCCAACTTGTATGTTGCTCTAGGAAGGCTATTTAAAACCCAGGGGTGGGGCTGAGGCACAGAAGGATTATAAAGCGGAGATTCAAAACTGCAACAAACAATTTACTGTTCTACAAACACAGATGTTATGGCTTTCCGAATTCTCCAGCTGTGACATATGAATTTCACAATTGTCTTTGCAGCAGTACACAAAGAAGTTTCTCATCTTTCCTTTGTTCCTGCCATCTTCCTCCACCCAATTTTCCGACTTCATATTTAGCTATCTACATGATCAATGTGAGTCCTCAAGTCTTGTTGTCTTGTTCCTAAATGCAAAATACAATGAAAAGAGGAAGGAGGAGGAAGTGGAAGGTGGAGAAGAAGATGAAGGAGAAGGAGAAGGGACCACAATGTCTTGTGCATCTTAATGCTCAAGCATATGGAATGTCAAAATATCCCTGAATGAATGAAGCAAGAGCTGTTTCTCACATTCTATATAGTTGTGTTTTTCAGTAGTCACCTTGAGCAAGTCTACATTATCTTGGTCTACACCAGGGGTGCTACTCAGCAGGTTCTGACAGGTTCTGGAGAGCTGGTAGTGGAAATTTTGAGTAGTTCAGAGAACCGGCAAATACCACCTCTGGCTGGCCCCAGAGTGGGGCGGGAATGGAGATTTTTGCAATATCCTTACCCCAGGAGTGGGGAGGGAATGGGGATTTTTCAGTATCCTTCCCCTGAAGTGGGGTGGGAATGCAGATTTTGCAGTATCCTTCCCCTGTCACGCTCACCAAGTCACACCATGCCCACCAAGCCACGCCCACAGAACCAGTAGTAAAAAAAGTTGAATTCCACCACTGGTCTACATATAAACTGGTGGATTGATTGAATGATTCCTAAAGAAAAACAGAAATCACTCTATAAATAAATAAATTATATGTCTTTTCTGTATTCCTGCTAATTTACATTACATCCTAGTAACGTAATAGATGTTTCCCCCCCCCCCAAATCACTTCTACTATGGGAACCTTAGAAAATGAATTAGCATCCAGCTGCAATTATATAATATAGTGTGAAATGACTGTAAAATTGTGAGTACAAATAGGACAGGGAAGTCTTGGGGAAAAAAAGAAAACAAGAGGAAATATCAGCAAGTACTTCTGTGTCTCCCTACACAATCATGGATCAGTTTCCCCCTTGTTACAAAGATTCATGACCGTGTGTAACAACAATCTCCCCTTTCCCAAAAAACTAGCTGTTTCTATAGAAACAACAGGACTGTTTGCACAGCCTCCTCTTTATTAGTGAACACTTTTCAACAAGTTATTCTTTGTTTCTCTCCTCTTCCCTGGGAAGAACTGGGATGCTGGAACCCAGGAGAAGCGATTCAGATGTCTGCTAATCCCAGTTTTAAAGCCAATTTCCTCTATGGCTTTAGAGGGATCCACATAACTTCTCTGTGCTTCTGTTTTCCCATCAGATGAAAAAAAAACAAAAACTCAACCAAACTCAGTGGTATATTTGTGAGGACTGATTTGCATGAAACCAAAAGCTATATAAAAAGCAGGCAACCACTCCACCATAAAATCCCACACACTGTATTTTCTTCTTCATTTACAGAAATGTCGATCTATTTTTGATGAACAATGCTGAGTTTGAAAGTAGTGGTGTAAACCCCAGTAGCTAAACCAATTTAAGCTCCAGCAAATTGTTCATGCTTAATTTCTAAGTAAAACAGCTTTCCTAAAATAAAGAGTACTTTGAAAATATAAAAGCAGCCTTGACTTAATAACACCAATGATCAGTCTAGCCTAAATCCTATTTGTGCCAGTTGAAAGGTATGAATGCTTTAAGAATGCAGTAATGCAATATTTTTGCCAATGACATCCAATAGTTTTTGACAGATTCTAGTAAAAACATTTTTTGACAAATTCATTTAACTGGGTTTATTGCACAATAACTTTTAATAGGTGACTGCGTAGCACACTCACATGCATGCCTTCGGGTGAGTTAACATTCATTATTGAATTAAAACTCCAGATATTTATTAAAATTATATGTATCTATACAAGAGACTAACAAAGTAGCAGCATTGCTATCAACTCTTTTATAACTACTCAGAATCTAGGAAGTTTTTTTATAGATTTAGAATAGGTAACTTTATTGCAGTGAGCTAATATATTCTAGAATCCTGGATTTAGGACAACCCTAATTCAAAGAGTACTTAAATTGTGTGATATTGTGTCAAGAGCCATGGTGGTGCAGTGGTTAGAATGCAGTATTGCAGGCTTATTCTGCCAACTGCCAGCAGTTCGATCCTGACTGGCTCAAGGTTGTCTCAGTCTTCCATTCTTCCAAGGTCGGTAAAATGAGGACCCGGATTGTTGGGGGCAATATGCTGACATTTGTAAACTGCTTACAGAGGGTTCTGAAGCAATTTATAAGTCTCAGTTATGAGCTGTGGTGGTGCAGTGGTTAGAATGCAGTTCTGCTGACTGCCAGCTGCCAGCAGTTTGGCAATTCAGTTCTCAAGGGCTCAAGGTTGACTCAGCCTTCCATCTTTCTGAGGTGGGTAAAATGAGGACCCAGATTGTTGGGGGCAATATACTGACTCCGAAGCCACTTAGAGAGAGCTGTAAAGCACTGTGAAGTGGTATATAAATCTAAGTGCTATTGTGATATTGATATATATATATATATATATGTAGGTCTTTGGTTATTCGGGTTTTCTCCCGCGTAAAATTGGAAGTGTCTTGGCGACGTTTCGACGAAGTCTCATTCGTCATCTTCAGGCTTCAGCTTCATGCTTCTGGGAGCAATGTGTGATTGCAGCTGTTTCTTCCTTTTTAACTGCTAGTGGGGGTTTGAACTGATTGGGTGGGAGCTCGGCTGTGCTCTGATTGGATGGGGGGGTTGTGCTCTGATTGGATGGGGGTGTGTCCTGTTTGGGTGGGGGCTTGGTTGTGCTCAGATTAGTCTGAGTTGCAGGGGGATTTGAGCTGGTGAGCTGCACTGCTGCTGTTTGGCTTCGTGTTCGTGGTCGTGCTACATCTTCGTAGTGGGTGTCAGTCTGCTGCATTGGAGGATTGGAGGGGTTTGAAATGGCTGATGTTGCAGCTGCGGTCTGGCTTCTGGTCCTTGGTCGTGCTTCCTGATCAGTGTGGGTTTGGGTCTGCTTTCTGGGTGGATGTGTGGTGGTGACATCCTGTGTGGACCTTGTGAGTGTGGGTCTGGTGTCATTCTTCGTGTTAAGGACTCGTTTGTCAATAAGGGCGGGTTTCCAAATGGCTGGTAGGCGGGAGGTATCATCTCATTTGTTCATGCTGTGTGGGCGTTTTTCTATCTCAATGGCTTCTCTGATTATTCTGTTGTTAAAGTGTTCAGTTTTGGCGATAGTTCTGGTCTTTTTAAAGTCAATATCGTGTCCTGTGGCTTTAAGGTGTTGGACCAGGGAAGAAGTTGGTTCCTCTTTTTTGACTGAGTTCTTGTGTTCTTCAATGTGTGCACTTATTCTTCTGTTGGTTTGTCCGATGTATGTGGTGGGGCAAGCGGTGCATGGGATTTCATATACTCCTTGATTTTCTAACTCAATTTTGTCTTTGGGGTTTCTTAGGATGGTGGATATTTTTTGGTTTGTGCAGAATGCTGTCTTGATGTTATGTTTGTGGAGGATCTTGCTGATTCTGTCTGGCTCAAGCTGATAAAGGGAGGAGAATTTGTGGCTCAAAGGTCAATACAACTGTCTAATATGTAGGCACCCCAAGTTAGAATCCAAATAAGGGTATGGCTAGCTGATGAGAGCTAAATAGCTCGAAATAGATCTATAATAGTCTCCCTTTATTTCTTTATCAGCAAATATAAATTATATATATATTTGCTGATAAAGAAATAAAGGGAGACTAGTACAGATTTATTTCCAGCTATTTAACTCTCATCAAGCTAGACATACCCTTAATCGGATTCAAACTTGTAAAGATATATATACATGTGCACACGCGTGCACATGAACACACACACACACACACACACACACACACAATCAATCAATCAATCAATCAATCAATCTAGAACCCTTAATTTGGAATAACCACCTTAAAAGTCTATGAGCCTATGTGTACGAGTATTGATGACCTATTAATTTCATCAGGGTTAAAACCAAATTATAAGAAGGAATAGCTCATCCTAAGCATCAGAAAGATGCATCTAAATTGCTTGGAAAAAGCAAAGCTTGCTAAAAGGTTCAGCAAGTCTGTATCTGCCTTAATAAGATAAAAATAAATAAATAAATCTGAGTCTCATTGCCTGAGACAAGAACCACCATTCAAGACACAGTGGAGCACTAAGAAAACCCCAGTATGCTCTCAGAGTTTGCAAATATGCATGTGTTTGGACAGTAAGAACAGCCCTCTACTCAGCAAATAGCAAGATTCCTCTGACTCCATAGCAAGGAAAACCAGCTACTGTGGGCCCCTAGTAACTCATTAGGGGAGGCTTTATGGTGGACCAAAAAAAACAAAACCCTTCCAATAAAACACAAGGCTTCAAATACTTTCTTGCATCCTGCCCCATTTCCAGCTTTTATAATAAATAATGAAATTTTACAATAACTTATACTCTAGAATTCAAGGTACCTGTGAATATCATCAGAAACATTATAAACATCTTTTTAATAGTTTCCATCAGTCTTTGTTGTACTCTATGAACTGCTTACTTCAGAATAGGCCATGGGATTCATTTGGACTGGCATATAGTGAAGCTTTGACTCAAATGACAGCTGTTTATGGGAAAATAAGCAGAAAACGGAAATAAATGGCAATTAGAACACAAACAGCTCTCATGCATTTTTTAGGAATTAGTGTTTTTTGGAAAGATTTGCTCTAAAATGGCCTGCCTTCTGAAAATCAGATTCTCATTGTTTTTTGCTACAGTATATAGAACGTACAGTATATATTATTGGAAATTCCTGCAGAATCCAACATGGCCAAAACCTGCAATTCTTATTTGGATATACTGTATGGCTGTTGGATTATACTTTTCTTTTCTTTTTTTCCTTAAGGAGGTTTGGGTTACTTGTAGCCACTCCCGCTGGCAAAGAACCCAAGTACAAGATGCCAGCAAATTATATATATATATTTTTTGCATCCAACAAAATTCTGCAAAACTGTGTTCATATGATCTGACATGGAGAGTATCACTCAAGTGATTAAACTGAAAAAGAGGATGAGAAAAATGCATAGGAAAGCAAAGGCAATGAAAAGGAAAAAGACAGATTTTTCAGAAAGTGAGATGGGGGATTGTAATTTGTCTGAATGGTCAGTTTTTACTTGAAAATCTAAAATGAAAAATAATCTTACAGCTCTAGGTTATATTTCTTAAATTTTAGGAGATCTTTCATCCCATATCTCAAGGAGCAGACATGAGACTTCCTTCCTTCCTTCCTTCCTTCCTTCCTTGATACAAGATCCTGATGGTCTTCAGAAAAGATTAAGGTTAGAAAAACATGGCTTAAACATTGGGGCCAAACGTTAAATTCTCTTCAGCCCAGAGGATTTAAAATAGATTTGGCAAGCCAATTGCCTATTAATTTCTTTTGACAATCTATTAATAAGCTATCTAATGATCAAATTCTTTTTGCACTTTTTATTTGTATGGGTCTGTTGCTCTTTGCTTTTCTCTTTGTTGACTGTACCCTGCCTACACGTTATTCACGTTGGGCAGACATATACTGTTGCTGTTGTTGTTGTTGTTGTGTTTGTTGTTGTTGTTGTTAGTTGCAAAGTCATGCCCAACCCATCGCGACATGGACAATGTTCCTCCAGGCCTTCCTGTCTTCTACCATCCTCTGCAGTCCATTTAAGCTCATGCCTACTGCTTCAGTGACTCCATCCAACCACCTCGTTCTCTGCCGTCCCTTTCTTCTTTTGCCCTCAATCTTTACCAGCATTAGGATCTTCTCCAGTGAGTCCTTCCTCCTCATTAGGTGGCCAAAGTATTTCAGTTTCATCTTCAGGATCTGGCCTTCTAAAGAGCAGTCAGGGTTGATCTCCTCTAGGACTGACTGGTTTGTTCGCCTTGCAGTCCAAGGGACTCCCAGGAGTCTTTTTTCCAGCACCAGAGTTCAAAGGCGCTCAGCCTTTCTTATGGTCCAACTTTCACAGCCATACATTACAACTGGGAAAACTATAGTCTTGATTATATATGCACTTTTGTTGGCAGTGTGATATCTCTGCCATATACTGTATATTTCCTAAATAAACAACTGAGCAACTTCAAGATTTAATTGGATTGTGGGGTTTTATGTATGTGCTTGACTGTAAACCACAAATTATTTCCACATCAAGCCTGGAATGCAGCTTTCTCGCAATCTGAGAGAAGGGTTGTAAGAGTGGACTTGCAGCACATCCGGAAGGCACCTGGCTGAGGAAAGATCTTAGAAAGCCATTAAAACTGCTCATGTGTATAAAGATGAGCCCTTTTGCCAAGTTTTATTCCGGAAGAATTCAAAACCATGTTTAAACAAACTGGAGACTTAAACAGTCATCATTTTGCACTTTTCAGTTAAAAAGTGATTTTAAAAAAACAACAAAAAACAAAAGTGAAACTCAAGCTATATCAGTTACATAAAGACATTTTCTTTCCTTTCTGAACTCTTCAAAAACACACTTCAAGAGTCACCTGTACTTTCACAAACCAGCTGGAGACAAATAAAACCCACATTCTGCTAAGTTGCAACAGAGAAGTGTGCTAGAAAGAAATTTCAGAAAAGAAGAGAACATCTAATACCAGAGGATACATATGATAAAACAAAACGCTACCTGCATTTTTACAAAAGACTTTTTACCTTTCCCCTAACAAACATTTCCTTTAAAGCAGCTACGCAACAACTTCTTTTAAAACTCACACGCCACTCGCAGAATATGGGATCCAATTACTAGGGCTTTTCTGCAGCTCCAGCCCAAAGCGAGGCTGAGCAGCATATAGCTCCAGATAGCAATAGCACTTAGCCTTATATACCACTTTACAGTGCTTTACAGCCCTCTCCAAGTGGTTTACAGAGTCAGCATATTGCCCCCAACAATTTGCATCCTCATTTTACCTCAGAGGGATGGAAGGCTGAATCAACCTTGAGCCTGGTGAGAACTGCCAAATTGCAGTCAGCTGGCAGTCAGCAGAAGTAGCCTGCAGTACTGCACTCTAACCACTGCACCACCACGGCTCTTGTAAAGTAAAAAGACTAAAACCAAAAATAAATATAGTAATAAACAAAAGTACGGCAGCTATGCATTAGCAGGGAGCAAACACAATTTCTCAAAAAGACCCAAGATTCAAATCATTCCCCAAAGAGCCAGCTCTTAATGGCCAACCCAATCCATAACAAGGTTGAAACATGCTATTTTGGCAAAAAGAGCAGTAAGAGGGAAGGCCTGCCCCTACAGTCATTAAAGGTGGCAGTACCAAAAAGTCAGGGACCTAGAACAATCCCTATTTTCAGGTCTTTTGGTAAGAAGATAGCCTGATCTCTCTGACCACATCAACAATATGGCTTCCTCAGACAAGGTTCCCTAACTATCTCCTTAACTAATTTTGATATCCTGTCTTTCTTGGTCTATTTTAATCACATGACTTTTGTTTTCCTTCAGTTATATCTATCAGATGGAGTAGAAAAACAAGATATATGTGTTTGTTTGTTTGTGTCAGACTTGAAAGTTCAGATCCATACTGAAGGTCCAATTACATTGATTTATTGCTAAACAGCCTATAGGCAGGAATGCTGGGAGTTAGATAAAGGTCCATGGAATTCAAGAGGAAGTGGACATAACTTCCTCTTCGGGTGGATGGGGACGAACAGGCTCCGACTCAACCCATCCAAGACGGAGTGGCTGTGGATGCCGGCGTCCCGGCACAGTCAGCTTACCCCATTGCTGACTTTGGGGGGCAAATCATTAGCCCCCAGGGAATCGGTGCACAATTTAGGCGTTCTCCTGGACGCACAGCTGTCTTTAGAAGACCATTTGACGGCCGTCGCCAGGGGAGCTTTTCATCAAGTTCACCTGATTCGCCAATTGTGCCCTTTCCTGGACCGGGACTCGTTATGCACGGTCACTCATGCCCTCGTCACTTCCCGTCTGGATTACTGCAATGGTCTTTACATGGGGCTCCCCTTGAGGAGCACCCAACTGGTACAGAATGCGGCCGCGCGGGGGATTGAGGGAGCCCCTCGTAGCTCCCAGGTAACACCTCTCCTGCGCAGGCTGCACTGGTTGCCGGTGGTCTTCCGGGTGCGCTTCAAGGTGTTGGTTATCACCTTTAAAGCGCTCCATGGCATTGGACCGGGATATTTACGGGACCGCCTGCTGCCGACAGTTACCTTCCATTGTCCGGTACATGCAGTCCGTGCTCACAGGGAGGGCCTTCTTAGGGTGCTGTCGGCTAGTCAATGTCGGCTGGCAGCCCCCAGGGGAAGAGCGTTCTCTGTGGGTGCCCCGGCTCTATGGAATGAGTTGCCGGTGGGACTCCGTCTCCTCCCTGATCTCCGGACCTTTAAACGCGAGCTCAAGACTTTCTTTTTTCACCAAGCGGGGCTGGCCTGATTGATTTTAATATGGGGGGTTTTAGCAGGTTTTTAATAGGGTTTTAGTTTTTGAAAAATTTTAGCTAATATTTTAAGTATACAGCGGTTGAATCAGATTTTTAAACTTGTTATAGTATTTTAATTTGTTTAGGATTTCTGTTGTTTTATTGGCTGTACACCGCCCTGAGTCTTCGGAGAAGGGCGGTATTAAAATATGAATAAATAAATAAATAAATAAATAACTTACCATATTTTTTGGAATATAAGATGCACCGGAGTATAAGATGCACCTTAGTTTTTGGGGAGGAAAATAGGAAAAAAAAATTCTGCCTACCAGGTATTCATCTGGCAAGCGTCCTTAGTCTAGTCAACTTCAGCACATTAGTTCGCTGGTTTTGAGGGCACATGTACAGGTTCGATACACTCGCACATGTGGGGTTGGGGATAAAAAACAGCTTCTAATGCACAGCTGATCGTTGGAGACAGAAGCAATGAGAAAAGCAGATGAAGCACGGAAGATTGCTTCACTCACTAGCGCCTCATTAGGGCTGAAAAAAAATCTTCAAAAAAGCTACATTCAGAGTTTAAGACACACTCATATTTTCAGCCTCTTTTGGAGAGGGGAGTGCGTCTTATACTGAAAAATACGGTACTTGTGGCTATGTAGGGATTCTAGGCTGATCCCCCTTTTAGCTCAACCCCCACTCCTGCCACTCCTACAGTTTCAGATCAATGGACATCCAAATACTTGACATCTGTAATTTATTATTGATACTTGCCCTTATTGCAATGTTAAAAAGAAGCTAAACGGTATTTTCAAAATGCCCAGCAACAAAACTCAACCCCAAGTACTTGGTGTGCCACTGTGCAATGACCTTTGACAGGTGCTGGCTAACCTTGTCTGGACTCAGAAGCTAAGCAACACTAGGCCTGGTTAGTTTTCGGGTGGGAGACCACCAAGGAAATTCCAAGGATGTTGGCTAATCCAGGAAATTGAAAAACATCCCAGAAGAAAACAATGGAAATAATGTTGGTACCGTTGACATAAAATGATAGCATTGTTGCAATCACCATGAGTGAATTCAGAATCTGGGAGTAGCTTTTTCTTCTACAGCATCTGTAGATGAACATACACAGGCCACATGAATAACTTCAGAAAATTCCAATTTAGTTGACAATCATATAACTAAATAGACTGCAAGGCAAAGAAATTGAGTGGAAGTAAGTGGCTTTTATTCATAGATGAAGACTATTAGCATAGCCTAATAATTATTTGATTTTTTCTTCAAAATATAAGAACTACTGGTCGTTAAATGTTGAATCATCTTTCTTAAAAGAAAGTCAGATTTCTTAAAAGAAAGTCAGATATAAAGGGGGGGAAAAAGGCTTCATGTCACTTTCTGGAGGTAAGTAATAAAATCTCCATAGTCTGAAAAAGAACCGACAGCAGTCATTATTTCGTCATGACAACCCAACAACATAATGCAAAGTGTTGCTAAGCAACACAATAGCACTCTTTTGCTAAAGCTCCGAGATTAATTTGTTTGCAGGCTTGAAGACACAATTTTCTTCCCTGGCTCATCGACCAATGTGAACTTCAACTGGAAAAATGTTTTCCTGGCATAAATACTTTCTCTTTATTATATACAAATATTCTCCTGCTATCTGTCTCTGTCTGTCTCTCTCTCTCTCTCTCTCTCTCATACACATACACACAAATATATATACTATATGTTTTTGTATAGCATTATATACTATATAATATGTACACAGGTAGTCCTCAATGTACAACCATTCATTTAGTAACCAAAGTTACAACAGAACTGAAAAAAGTGACATTTTCGCACAATCGTTGCAACATCCTCGTGGTCATGTGATCAAAATTTAGACACTTGGCAACTTGCATGTACTTATGACAGATGCAGTGTCCCAGGATCATGTGATCACCTCTTGCGACCTTCTGACAAGCAAAGTGAGTGGGGAAGCCAGATTTACCTAAAAATTGTATCACTAACTTAACGAATGGAGCGATTCACTGAACAACTGTGGTAAAGAAAGGACGTAAAATGGGACAAAACTCACTTAGCAAATATCTTGCTTAGCAATGGAAATTTTAGGCTCAATTGCGGGTCCTACATCCAAGACTACCTATAATGTATATTATATAACAATATAATATAATGTATAAATGTACAAAATATGCATTATATATTTATAGAGACATGCAAAATTTGATTGAGAAATAGGAAAACAGTAGCTGGAATAAATGTTTGGAGATATCTATTTTCGACCATCTGTCTTATTAAAACCATTTTTTGGCGGGAAGGGAACAAGTTTCTATGCACTAATTTTAAAGACAATGTTAGCAAAATCGTAAGGTGTAAAACTTTACTTTGAAATCATTAATACCACCATGTCTACCAACTTTCATATGAGCAAAGTGGATTTTGTAATTAAGAACAAATCCCCCTCCCCAAAAAAAAGCCAGGTACAAGAGCAGATTACGGAACACTCTATCTTAACAATTCTTTAGTTTACCCTGAAAGAAAGCTAAGTTTGAAGAATTTTATCTAGGCTTATCTTAGATCTCCTAAAGAAAAAAAACTGCAAAGTAATGCAAGTAATTTGATATTTTAACAGCATCATACTCACTTACAAGTACAGGTTTATATTACATATGACTCCTCCAGATGATGTTTAGATCAATTTGCTACATATCTGATAATTACTTTCTTGGGCAACACAAATGTTCTATTAGATGGATGCCAAGTATGAAAGGAATTTAAAAGTTCAGAGCGTGGCAGGTGGAAAGCAGCTGGTGACAACTTGCTTTCACATAGACAAACTTCTGGGTTGCTGTTTTTTTCCTATTATCACCCATATGGTACTCCAGCGTTAGATCTCCATCACATACTTCAGTTTAAGAAACCTTCTCTAAGATCCTTTCACCAGAATTTAAGACTCTTTAGTCCAGTTCTTGCAAAGGCTTCAGAAATGACAAAGAGAATTCTGAGACAAAAGAGCTCTGCAAAATTAATGTGTCTCTCTCAGTGGTCTACTTTAAATTAAATTCTAGCCATGCGAAAAGAAAGCTGCAGACCAAGCCATGGCAACCTATGCAAGCAGGCAGATGTTTGAAAGTTGCATATATGTGATTATCCTTTAACTCCTCTGCATTGCAGTATTCTTTATTCAGTTTCCACTAATATAGACATATATTTTTCCCCTCTCACACTAACAAGGTGTTTTAATTGGACACATTGCCTGAAGGCAACTGCAAGGACAATTCCAGTTCTGCGACATAAAGAGATCTTATTCCTGCAGTTTGACTAGTATTTGAAAACTAAGGGGTTGCCACAAAGAAGAGGAAGTCAAACTATTCTCCAAAGAACCTGAGGACAGGACAAGACGCAATGGGTAGAAACTCATCAAGGAGAGAAGCAACCTAGAATTAAGGAGAAATTTCCTGACCGTTAGAACAATTAATCAGTGGAACAATTTGTATCCAAAAGTTGTGAATGCTCTGACACTGGAAGATTTTAAGAAGATTTTGGACAACCATTTGCCTGTAATGGTAAAGGTTTCTTGCCCGAGCAAGAGATTGTACTAGAACAGGGGTCTCCAACCTTGGCAACTTTAAGCCTGGAGGACTTCAACTCCCAGAATTCCCCAGCCAGCAAAGCTGAAGTCCTCTAGGCTTAAAGTTGCCAAGGTTGGAGACCCCTGTACCAGAAGACCTTCAAGGTCCCTTGTAACTGTGTTATTCTGCAATCATGTAATGATTGTGTATAAAAATTACCCATGATTCCCCTCCAAATATTTTATTAATATTGCTCACAACAGTATTGCAGTGTATATGATGTCCATCCAGATCAGTACAACTAATTCAGCAGAAGCCTTGAGGAAACCTACACACCAAGGTGTGACGGTGAGAATCCCTCCAAAGCATATCTCTTTAGCTTAAGCATTTCAAAGAGGATATGATATACAGGTATGCAATTGAGCCCAAAGTTTTTATTGCTACGTGAGACATGTATTAAGTGAATTTTGTCCCATTTTACAACCTTTCTTTCCTGAGTTGTTAAGTGAACCATTGCAGTTCTTTAGTTAGTATCATGGTTGTTATGGGGACTCTGGATTCCCCATTGACTTGTCAAAAAGTTGCAAAATATGCTTCGGATTTAATTTGAATTTCAAGATGTAACATATTTTTTTATGTGTCAAAACTGATATTAAATACAACTGATTCCTCAGAATTTTGGACTACATGTAGTCCTCAAATTACAATTCATTCAATGACTGTTCAAGGTTACAACAGCACTGAAAAAAGTAACTTATGATCATTTTTTACACTTGTGACCTTTGTAGCTTACCCATGAACATGTCATCAAAATTCAGATCCTTGGCAACTGGTTCATATATATATATAAACTTTTACAACTTTTTGATAGGCAAAAACAATGGGTAAGCCAGATTCACTTAGCAGTCGTGTTCCTAACTTAACAACTGCAGTGATTCATTTAACAACTATAGCAAGAAAGGTCATAAAATGGGGCAAAGCAAATGTCTTAACAAATGTCTCATTAAGAACAGAAATTTTGGGCTCAATTGTGGTCATAAGTTGAGGGTTACCTATACCAGGGGTCTCCAA
Organism: Ahaetulla prasina; assembly: GCF_028640845.1. Taxonomy (NCBI): domain Eukaryota; kingdom Metazoa; phylum Chordata; class Lepidosauria; order Squamata; family Colubridae; genus Ahaetulla; species Ahaetulla prasina. The sequence continues at coordinate 95,118,463 of NC_080544.1, read as the reverse complement.
CCTTGGCAACTTTAAGACTTGAGGACTTCAACTCCCAGAGTTCCTCAGCCAGCTTTTCTGGCTGAGGAATTCTGGGAGTTGAAGTCCACAAGTCTTAAAGTTGCCAAGGTTGGAGACCCCTGACCTATACAATTCTCAGAATTTTTATTTTATTGTCTACTAATTGAGATATTGTATTTGAAAGTTGTATATTTTCTCATAAATCTACAATTTGCATCTTTGTACTTGATGGGCTCTGAGATTATCTGATATTACTAAAATACGGGAAGCTCTTTTAATATTCCTATGAACTTGGCCTGACGCCTTGTTCTCTGGCTTTTACTATTAAATTAACAAAAAATTATTGGCACTCAAATAAGGGGAAAATTCATTCTTCCAATGAATTGAAGATTATTTACCAGACTAGTGCGCCACAAAATAGACTATCCTTTGCCCCAAAAGTATTTATGGGGAGGCAACTATTTTTTTAAAAGAACATAATAAGCTTCCTGCAATGAAATATAGGCATTTTAGAAACCACAGGCGTTAACTGGATGTCTGGTATTCCAAGGCCAATGTAGCTCGGAGGCATTTTCTTCTAAGAAAGACTTCAATTTTGTGCGTTTTTGTTAATCAGTACGTCTTCTGCTAACATTTCACAGAGGACTCCAAGCCACTTACTCTATTTTGAGCTAAAAACCACACAGAAAGTGACGTTAAATTTGTTTTCTAAGGAAGCCAACTGAATTTTCATTCTTCATATAGGAAGCTAAAAGCAATTACTGCTCACTAAAACCAGTGGACCAGATGTCTTATATACAAGGAAAGAGCAATTCAGTTTGCTATCTACTTATAGGGAGTCCTTGACTTATAACAGTTCACTTAGTGACCATTTGAAGTTACAATGGCACTTGAAAAAAGGGACGTATGACCACTTTTCACACTTACGACCACTGCAGCATCCCAGGGTCATGTGATTTACATTCAGATTCTTGACAACTGACTCATATTTATGATGGTTGCAGTGTCCCGGGGTCATATGATCCCCTTTTGCAGCCTTCTCACAAGCAAAGTCAAACCGTGTTCATAATTTAACAACTGCCATGATTCACTTAACAAATGTGGCAAGAAAAGCCATAAAAAGGGGTAAAACTCACTTAACAAATTTCTCACTTAGCAACATAAATTTTGGGCGTCAGTTGAGGACTGCCTGTACATTCAGCACCAATGAAGAATTCTCAGGCAGAAAGACTGTAATGCTTACAAATAAAACCAGTACGGTTTTATAGCTATTTCTTCAAACTGTTGCCACTAGAATTCAGAATTAATTCTGAATTCTTAATAGAAACTAGGGACATTAGATGTCATGAAAGAAGTAGCAGAACATGTTAAATAATAGTTACCAGATATGTATTAAGTATATTTTTCCTCAATGATTAGAATTTCTCACATTAAATCAACTTAGATCATTCCCAGTTCACCTTCACCCTCTTTAGAAGATCTATAACTTCCAATAGAGTCCAGATTGACAAGCTGAAAAGTAGTTCCCAAAACCAGTTTAATCAATTGCAAAGAAGCTCTTTTTCCAGTGATTCTATTCAAAATTAGTTTCAGTGAGTGGTAATAACAACAAAGAATGTTTTTTCTGCGCCAACTCAGAAAGCTCAAACTGCCCAAGGAGCTGCTGATACAGTTTTACAGAGGAATTACTGAGTCTGTCATCTGTACCTCTATAACTGTCTGGTTTGGTTCTGCAACCCAACAAGACAGACACAGACTTCAGAGAATAATTAGAACTGCAGAAAAAATAATTGCTACCAACCTGCCTTCCATTGAGGACCTGTATACTGCACGAATCAAAAAGATGGCTATGAAAATATTTACAGACCCCTCACATCCTCAACATAAACTGTTTCAACTCCTACCCTCAAAACTACACTATAGAGCACTGCACACCAGAACAATTAGACACAAGAACAGTTTTTTCCTGAACGCCATCACTCTGCTAAACAAGTAATTCCCTCAACACTTGCAAACTATTTACTAAATCTACACTACTATTAATCTTCTTATCGTTCCCACCACCCATCTCCTTCCACTTATGACTATATGACTGTAACTTTGTTGCTTGTATCCTTACTATTTATATTTATATTGATTGTTTCCTGATTGCTTATTTGTACCGTATGACTATCATTAAGTGTTGTACCTTATGATTCTTGATGAATGTATCTTGACATTTTATGTACACTGAACCCATATGCACCAAGACAAATTCCTGTGTGTCCAATCACACTTGGCCAATGAAGAATTCTATTCTATTCTATTCTATTCTATTCTATTCTACTGGCAAATTCAGACAGCAGTGGGCCAGTGGGACCTTGATATCAGCAATTCTTGGTTAGACTCCCAAAAGGTTTCTCTTGTTACCATCATCCCCCCCCCCCTAAAAGTTTGGCAGCTTTCAAAGGAGAATAAAATAGCAAGTGTTCTGGGTGGCTTTTTCATTCATATTGTTTTTCCCCCTAAACAATCATTTAACTAAAATGAGCTGTTTCAGAGGAATGTTTCCTTCCTAAATGGCAACTTAATATAGTGTTTTCAGTGGTATTTAAAGCATCAGTTTTCAGTAATGAGCCTTGAGGGTTGGCTGTTTTGTCTCCAAATGAGTGAAGGTAAGTAATAAATGTCTGTAAACAATTAAAAAAAAATAGCAGAAGGTTCTCTTCCTTTCTCTTTCCCCTTCCTTTCCCTCCCTTCCCTTCCCTCTTTCTTCCCTTCCCTCTATCTATCTCATTAGGGTGATCTTTAGAAGGTATCACTTCTAATTTCATTACTCTCTATTTGGAAAAAATGTAATACCACAAAAGTACTTTCCTACATTAATAATTTTCTAGATCTCTACTTTAAAAACATTACTTTTAGGAAATGGGAAAATTTGTAAGTTTTACCAAGAACAAAAGCAGCTGGATACATTTTTTTTTAAATTAATGTAAATATGGGTTTCCAGCTGGGTTACGCAAAAATATTAGAGGACTATTTAAAGAATTATTGACTAATAAAACTAAAACAGTAGCTGAATTCAATAATTTACCACTTGGTTTCTCATTGATTCAGCTAAATACCTTCAGGAATACAAAAGCAATCTGCCAGCATTTTCTTCTTCCCCAAGAATTGTTATTCAAGTGCCTCACTCATTCATGACCCACTACAAACTGTAGCTCTGTTTTTCTCTAAAGCACCAATTCTATCTGAGTGTTTCAGGAGCAGCACTTAGATTGCAAGTAGATGCATTGGTGAAGGACTAGGCTGATAAAATTGCCTCCACATAATTGCACGGAATAACAAAAACATTCAAGTGCAGGAAGAAAGATATTGCTCTCTTGCCATATAGATTTTGGTCATTAGATGTCTCAGTACTGGAAGACTGAACTTTTTAGATTAGTGGAATTCAGCAAGGAAAGAGAAGAATAGAATAAAATAACAAAGTTGGAAGGGACTTTGAAGGTCTTCTAGTCCAACCCCATTTAGGAAATCCTATACCATGGGTGAAATCTACTTACCTTCCTTACCGGTTCGGAAGTGCATACGCTGCATGCGCGAGTGAGCAAAAGATCTTCTGCACATGCGCAAAACCTTCTGCGCATGCGCAGAAGGTAAAAAACACATTACTTCCTAGTTAAAACCAGGAAGTAATGACAGCCGGGAAGGTGGGCGGAGCTTTGCTCCGCCATTGCTACCAGATCACCGAACCACCAGCCACAATTGCTACCGGATCGCAAGATCCGGTCAAAAGCGGGAGCATGTCACCCCTGCCCTATACCATTTCAGAATGTGTAAGTTATGTAGCATATCAGACTCAAAGCCATACAGAAAAACAATAACACAGATAAACAAAATGCCCAATACGGGAGAAGACAAATCTTTTTTTTTTTTTTCAATTGAATGAAAAAAATAATTTTCCCTCTAGAGCAGGGGTTTCCAACCTCGGTCACTTTAAGCTTTGCTGGCTGAGGAATTCTGTGAGTTGAAGTCCACAAGTCTTAAAGTGACCAAGGTTGGAGACCCCTGCTCTAGAAAACCCTATCCAGAAACCTTCCCTTAAAAAGTAAATTGGTTTGTACAATCACTAAACAAGACCATATACAGGTAGTTCTCAATTCAATTCACAACAGTTCACAGTTCACAACAGTTCACTTAATGGCAGTTCAAAGTTACAATGTCACTGGAAAAAGTGACTTATGGCCTTTTTTTCACACTGATGACCATTGCAGCATCCTCATGATCATGTAATCAAAATCCAGACCTGTTGTGACCCAGGTTCCTGGACCCGGACTTCTGGACTCGGATGATTCAGAAAGTGAGGGAGAAGACCTGGCCAGCCCTGCTTCTCTTGAGCCCTTTCCCTCCCTGGCACCCACTCAAAGGGAGGAGGAGGGGCCGGCACAGCCTGATTCCATGGAGCCTCCTTCTGATTTGGCAACGCCCCAAGAACAGTTTTGGAGTGATGCAAGGTTACGTAGACGTGATCGCCGTGCGCAGCAGCGGAAGAGTTGGGACAAAGCCAAGTCATAATTGTCATGCAGTGACATCTGCAGAGACTATAAATAGGAGGCGGGACTTCCTGGTTTTTTGTCTTGGACAAAGTAATGAATTGGCGCGAGCTAACTGTTTCAATGGAGGGAAGAATATATTCGTGAGTAATTCTGGCCTTATCTATAATTTCCTCGTTATCTCCAGAAACTTGGCAGGCCCGTGGGTAGACGTGGCCAGGACATGTATCTATGTAAATAAAAGGAAAAAAGGAAGGCCTCTGACAGACTCTTTGCTGGGAGTATTGGGGGAAGGGAAACAGAACAAGACCCTTGGCAACTGACTCGTATTTATGATGGTTTGGTCATGTCAATGGGGAAGCCAGATTCACTTAGCAACCGTGTTGCTAAGTTAACAACTGCAGCGATTCACTTAACAACTATGGCAAGAAAAGTTGTATAATGGGACAAAACTAACTTAACAAATGTATCACTTAGCAACAGAAATGTGGGGCTCAGTTGTGGTTGTAAGTTGAGGACTACCTGTACTCCTGATGACTACAATGGCTGTGGGCTTCCTATTTGGAGAACAAGCCTCTATAAAAAATATCTTCCTCTTGCAGGAATGTCCAGCCTAAGGAATTTGCAGATTTCTTTTTTAAAAAATGGAATAAAAGACAGCAAGAATTTTTAAAAGACTCCTCCAGTTAATACTGGACAGCAGAATAAACAAGCACACACATCTGCTTTTCCCAGCTGGGAAGGCATATACTGGATTTTATTTCAATTCTATTTATTATTATTTTCTAAATTTGTACATCTATATCCTCTGTAGTCATCTGTTCTGGAACTGTATTTCCTTTTCCTATTGGTCATCATCCTACCCCAAGTATGCTGCCTTGAACAGAGAAATTATAGCAACGTATCTCAAAAGGCAAAATGCTATTATCGTAAAATTACTAATATTTTTCCTGAGATAACCTCAGCAATTTATTTCTATCACTTCCTGAACATTTAGGTTAATACCTCTTTTTAATTTGAAAAAAAAAAATCTAAAATGAACGGATTTTCAGTTCCAATTCCTATATTCATGCAAAAGGATTGAGTGATGTTTTCACAAGCCTCTAATTAGAACAGTATTAATGTCTTGATTTAAATACTGTTTGCATTTCTCATTATCAGGGAAGGGAGAAAAAAAGATTACCAAGTCAGGTCAGTTGGACCTGGGTCACAAACTGTTACTATCATGCCAAGAATTTATCTTAAAACATTCCACCAAGATGCTTACAAAAAAAAAAAATTGAAGGCCACTGTAAAGATAATGAACCACTCTGCAAGTTATTGCTAGATTCCTTGAATTTTCTAGTCTGCAGATTCTGCCAGTACAAAGCTTTCCTACAGTAAGATGCAAGATCATGTGAAGTGTTAATATCACTTTATAATGCCTTGGTAAGGCCACACTTGGAATACTGCATTCAGTTTTGGTTGCCACAATGTAAAAAAGATGTTGAGACTCTAGAAAGAGTGCAGAGAAGAGCAACAAAGATGATTAGGGGACTGGAGGCTAAAACATATGAAGAAGGGTTGCAGGAACTGGGTATGTCTAGTTTAATAAAAAGAAGGACTAGGGGAGACATGATAGCAGTGTTCCAATATCTCAGGGGCTGCCACAAAGAAGATGGAGTCAAGATCCTGAGGGCAGGACAAGAAGAAATGGGTGGAAACTGATCAAGGAAAGAAACAACTTAGAACTAAGGAGAAATTTCCTGACAGTCAGAACAATTAATGAGTGGAACAACTTGACTCCAGAAGTTGCAAATGCTCCAACACTGGAAGTTTTTAAGAAGAAATTAGATAATCATTTGTCTGAAATGGTGTAGGGTTTCCTGCCTAAGTAAGGGGTTGGACTAGAAGACCTCCAAGGTCCCTTCCAACTCTGTTATTCTATTCTATTCTATTAATTCAGGAGATCCTGTAAAAAGGATAAATTTGAATTCCTCCCATTATATTTGGGAATTAATCCCAAGATATCTGGAAGGCACTAAGTTCAGGAAAATTACACTACACTTTCCTTCTTCTTCCAGTTCCATAAAAATACTTAGGAAGGTAGGTAGATTTTCCTATTTCCAGGATTTTAATCTCCAGTCGCATCCCATCCTTGGATGTATCTCTGTGGCATTTCTTGGTCAAGTAAAGAACATCCACTGGTTAAGTGCCGAAAGACGGAAGACTGATAACAGTGAACTTCTGCCATTTATATATATAACATATATATAACATCAGAGTTGGAAGGGACCTTGGAGGCCTTCTAGTCCAACCCCCTGCCCAGGCAGGAAACCCTACACCATCTCAGTCAGATGGTTATCCAACATTTTCTTAAAAATTTCCAGTGTTGGAGCATACACAACTTCTGAAGGCAAGTCGTTCCACTTATTAATTGTTCTAACTGTCAGGAAATTTCTCCTTAGTTCTAAGTTGCTTCTTTCTTTGATCAGTTTCCACCCATTGCTTCTTGTTCTACCCTCAGGGGCTTTGGAGAACAGCCCGACTCCCTCTTCTTTGTGGCAGCCCCTGAGATATTGGAACACAGCTATCATGTCTCCCTAGTCCTTCTTTTTGTTAAACTAGACATGCCCAGTTCCTGCAACCGTTCTTCATATGTTTTATCCTCCAGTCCCCTAATCATCTTTGTTGCTCTTCTCTGCACTCTTTCTAGAGTCTCAACATCTTTTTTACATCGTGGCGACCAAAACTGGATGCAATATTCCAAGTGTGGCCTTACCAAGGCATTATAAAGTGGTACTAGCACTTCACGTGATCTTGATTCTATCCTCTGTTTATGCAGCCCAGAACTGTGTTGGCTTTTTAACAGCTGCTGCACACTGCTGGCTCATATCTAGATGGTTATCCACTAGGACTCCAAGATCCCTCTCACAGGTACTACTATTGAGCAAGGTACCACATATCGGTACTGGTGCATTTTGTTTTTGGCCTAAATGTAGAACCTTACTTTTTTCACTGTTGAATTTCATTTTGTTAGATAGCGCCCAATGTTCAAGTCTGTCAAGATCTTTCTGTAACTTGAGCCTATCTTCTGGAGTGTTGGCTATTCCTGCCAGTTTGGTGTCATCTGCAAATTTGATGAGTTCCCCATCTATCCCTCGTCCAAGTCATTGATGAAGATGTTGAAGAGTACTGGGCCTGAAACAGAGCCTTGGGGTACTCCACTGCATACTTCCCTCCATGTGGATGTAGTTCCGTTGAGGACTACACGTTGGTCAGCCAGTTGCGAATCCATCTGGTGGTGGTGCTGTCTAACCCACATTTTCTACTTTATCTAGTAGTAGGTTATGGTCTACTTTATCAAATGCTTTACTGAAGTCCAAGTAAATTATATCAACAGCATTCCTCTGGTCTACTAATTTTGTCATTTTGTCAAAGAATGCGATAAGATTAGTCTGGCATGATCTGTTTTGACAAACCCATGTTGGCTTTTGGTTATTACTTTGTTTGCTTCTAGGTGTTCGGTGATTCGTTGCTTGATTATCTTTTCCAGAATCTTCCCGGTATTGAGGTCAGACTGATAGGTCTGTAGTTTCCTGGATCTGTTTTTTCCTTTTTGAAGATGGGAACTACATCAGCTCTTTTCCAGTCCTCTGGCAGCTCCCTGTGCTCCAGGATCTTTGAAAGATATAGTTCAGTGGTTCTGAGATCACGTCTGCCAGTTCCTTCAGAACCTTGGGGTGTAATCCATCCGGTCCTGGTGATTTGAACTCGTCTAGGGTAGACAGGTGTTCACTTACCATTTTCTTCCCTATTTTAACTTGTGTTTCTAATCTGTTTTTTGTAGTGCTGTTTTTGATAGGTTGGATTGTTTTTCCTTTTGTGTAAAGACAGATGCAAAATATGAGTTAAGTAGATCTGCTTTCTCCCTGTTGCTTGTCATCTTCTTGCCACTTTCTCCCAGCAATGGGCCAATTGTTTCCTTGACTTTTTTCTTGTTTTTAACATGTTGGAAGAAGCTTTTTTTGTTATTTTTTACTTTTGTCACTAGCCTTTGTTCATTGTGAGCCTTAGCTTTCCTCACTTCATCTTTACAGGCTCGGGCTGTTGCTGATATTCTGCCTTAGTTATTTGCCCCTCTTTCCACTTTTTATATTTATCCTTTTTGTCTTTCAATTTGTCAGATAGTTCTTTATGCATCCATGGTGGTTTCTTTTGTGATCTACTATATTTCTTCTTCATTGGTATTGTGTTAGACTGTGCTTTTATAATCTCACTTTTCAAAATTTCCCAAGCTTCTTGAGTTGTTTTCCCCCTGAGGATTCTCATCCATTGAATCCTTCTCAAGCTCTCTCTAAGTTTATTGAAATTAGCTCTCTTAAAGTCCAAGACTCTAGTTTGACTTTGTTCTACTACTTGTATTTGCTTAATGTCGAATTCCAATATTGCGTGGTCACTTGCCCCAAGGTTCCTGTAGCTTCAACACCTTCTATCATTTCATCTCTGTTTGTGAGAATTAAGTCCAATATGGCTGATCCTCTTGTCGCCTTCTCTATTTTTTGGGAAACAAAGTTGTCTGCTAGGTTTGTTAGGAACCTGTTGGATCTTCCACTTGGTGCAGAGTTTGTTTCCCAGTTGATGTCAGGGTAGTTAAAATCCCCCATTACTACTGTGATGTGCTTCCTACATACCTTAGTTAGCTGACTAGCAAAAAGTTCATCTACTTCCTCTGTTTGGTTGGGTGGCCTATAGTATAGACCTATGGCAATATCGTTTTTCACCCCTTTTATATTGACCCAAATACATTCAAGATGATTTTCATCATTGTTGTGCTCTATTTCTGTAGAGATGTAGTTATTTCTTATATATAGTGCAACTCCACCTCCTCTTTTATTTGGTCTATTTCTTTTAAATAATTTATATCCCTCTAGTTGTATGTTCCATTTGTCAGTTTCATCCCACCAAGTTTCCGTAATGGCAACAATATCATATCTACCCTCATTTACTTGGATTTCTAATTCACCCTGTTTATTCCTCATACTCTGTGCATTGGTGTATAGACATTTGAGTCCATTTGGATTGATCTTGTGTTTACTGTCTACATAACCTGTGTTGACTGCCCCTACTTTCTTGCCACCTGTTGGTTTAGTGCACATGGTACGGCACTCACTGTTAAATGCTTGGTTTTGCTTGATAGCATGGTTGATAGTCTTACCCATACAGACATCTATGTTACATGCACTGATAACCCTTTTAGTTTTCGATTGCTGGGGACAGAAATTTTCTATATCAGTTAATTCTCTGTCCCCACTGTTCAGTTTAAATGTTTATCCAGAAAATCTGTGAATGTATTGCTAAGTAACTCAGTCCCTTTCTTTGATGGATGCAATCCATCTCTTTTGTACAATTTTTCATTGGACCAGTTGCAGACATCATGACTAATAAAACCAAAGCCTTCCCTTTTACACCACTCCTTTAGCCACACATTAAACTCCACTACACACTGGCCTTTATCTTTTTGTTCCTTATGTACTGGTAAAACCTCTGAAAAGTTAAGCCTACAACCTATGCTATTAAGTTCATACCCTAAGCTCTGGAAATCATTCTGCACAGTTCTGGAAATCATTCTGCACATTCTGCATTTCTCTACTGCGTTGGAAGGATAGACAAGAATGGGGATGAAGGGAGACGTCCTCCCACAAATATGGGTTGTACACAATTAAAGGTTAGTTAATTGGAGTTACAGCTGGAAAACAGATGATTTCAGTAACACAGGAAAACAACTTCAGCTTGCCGAGTTTCAAAACATTGGACTTCAAAATATAGGGTTGACTGAAGAAAAGCCCATTCTGTTGTTTTTTTTCAAGGCAAGTATTCAAGAGTGATTCAGAGGACTGCTTCCAAAAATAAATACAGCTAGCCCTCGATTTATAACCACAAGTGAGCCCAAAATTTATGTTGCTAAGTGAGACATTTATTAAGAGATTTTTGTCCCATTGTATGACCAATGGTGGGTTTGTACTGGTTTGTCCCGGTTTCGGCAAACCGGGAGCGGCGGTGGGAGGCTCCACCCACCTGCCCGGACACCATCATGGATGCTCTGTGCATGCACAGAAGGTTCTGCACATGCGCAGAAGTGCCGCACGTGAGCGAAGTGAGCACATGCGCACACGCTCACAGTTCTGAACTGGTAGCGAAGGTAAGTGACCACTACTGTATACGACCCTTCTTGCCACAGTGGTTAAGTGAATGACTGCAGTTGTTAATTCAGGTGCCTGACACTTAGTTAGACACTTGTTAAGTGAATCTGTTTCCCCATTGACTTTGCTTGTCACAAGGTCTCAAAAGGAGATCACGTGACCAAGGACACTGCGACTGTCATAAATATAACTCGTTTGACAGGCACCTGAATTTTGATCACATGACCATGTGGATGCTGCAATGGTTGCAAGCGTGAAAACCGGTCGTAAGTCACTTTTTTCCATGCCGTTGTAACTTCAAATGGTCACTAAATGAACTGTTTATAATTCAACGACTACTTGTGTTTGTTTATCCTTCCCTACCTTTATTGGGAAAAAAAATGGCATGGATTTTCTTTCTTTATCTTCCCTATAGGGTAGGGCGGGGGTGAAATCCAGCAGGTTCTGACGAACCAGAAGCGGAAATTTTGAGCAGTTTGGAGAACCGGCAAATACCGCCTCTGGCTGGCCCCAGAGTGGGGTGGGAATGGAGATTTTGCAATATCCTTCCCCCAGGAGTGGGGAGGGAATGGGGATTTTGCAGTATCCTTCCCCTGCCATGCCCACCAAACCACACCATGCCCACTAAGCCACGCCCACAGAACCGGTAGTAAAAAAAATTGGATTTCACCACTGGGTCAGGAGTGTCAAATTCAAGGCCCAGGGGCCAGATCCGGTCCACGGGATGCTTAGATCTGCGGGGCCACCTTGGAAATGGTTCCCTCTGCCAGCTCTGTTTTGCTGGCAGAGGGTTGCAGGAAGCAGTCGCATCCAAAAATGGAGCTTGCAATGGCCGTGGGTTGCCCTCACAAGTTCCTTTTTCACTGGCAGAGGGTTGCGAGAAGCTGTCACGAGCGAAAACAGAGCTCAGGAGCCCGTTTTTACTGGCCGAGCGCTTGGGCCGCCACAGGAACCCCCGACACGAGTGATGCCCCACTGGCCACACCCACCCTGACCATGCTTACGCTGCCCCCACCCCCAAGTCAAGCTCAACCCTGACACAGGCCTCAATGAAATTGAGTTTGACCCCCCACACACGCTATAGGGTATCCAATAGTGCCTCCCCTTGGCTTAGGCAATGATGAAAAGTCCTTGGAAATGAACAATGCATAACCCAAGATAACTGATATTATGTGTTAAAGGGCAAGCTGGAAATACTGTCAAAAGGATATAAATTATCTTCTAGAGTGTCCCCAAAATGCCTCTCCCTTTTTAAAATCCAACTTCTTGAAGGCAACTGTTATTTCAAGTAGCTATCAGGTGAAAGAAGTCACCACTTAGGAGACAAAGGGATAATACCTTACTATAATAAAACAGCAAGTATTTTGCAATAATCCCCAAATCTAAGGTTCAGTTTTCATTAACACAGGGTTAGCCAGAAGGCATGTAGGGCAACTTTTCAAATTTATTTTTGCCTGCTGACATTTTGTTTACAAGAGCCACGAAGAGGATATTCACTTACAAAGGAACAAAAGTGGTTCCTGAATGAGCAAGGCAAAATAAAACAGGAGAGAAAATAAACACACCTATGGAAAGATAATGGCCAAAACATTAACATTCTCTTAAAACAAGATTTTTTTTTTCCAGCTGACAGATCCTCCTGAGTCACAACATAACTATTCCATCCTATCCTTATTATAAATTCTTCCTTCTTGACAAGCAATATTGCAAACACCACACCTACAATATTCTAAAGAAAATGACATGGCTTGCAGCTGTATGCAGAGGGGGGGGGAAAGGTGGGGGGACGGCAGGGAAGAACTGGAAAGGAAAAGGAAAATAGCAATGTACTGTACACATCTGTTCCTTGTGGGAAAAAAATCCATGCTGGTGTCCTGTCAAAATGCCTCTATTAGTAATGGATACAGCTGTCTTGCTTGATGTTGCAACGTTTTGCAGGAGTAAACCAATTCCAGACCAGGCTACGCCATATTGTTTCTATTCAGCTGCACTACTACTTACTACTATTACTATTACTATTAGTCTTCTCATCACTCCTCTCACCGATCTCCTCCCACTTATGACTGTATGACTAATCTTGTTGTTGGTATCCTTACGATTTATCGTGATTTGTTTCCTAATATGATTTGATTGCTTATTTGTTCCCTATGACTATCATTATATATTATATATACATTACCTGTATACTGCATGAATCAAGAAGAGGGCTGTGAAAATATTTACAGATCCCTCACATCCTGGACATAAACTGTTTCAACACCTACCATCAAAATGATGCTATAGAGCATTGAACACCAGAACAACTAGACACAAGAACAGTTTTTTCCCAAAGGCCATCACTCTGCTAAACAAATAATTCCCTCAACAATATCAAACTATTTACTAAATCTACACTACTATTAATCTTCTCATCGTTTCCATCATCAATCTCTTTCCACTTATGACTGTATGACTGTAACTTTTTGTTGCTATCATTAAGGGTTAAATTGCAACCTATTACCATCATTTGTGTTGTAAATGTTGTACCTTTGATGAAGGTTTTTTTTTTATGTACACTGAGAGCATATGCACCAAAACAAATTCCTTGTGTGTCCAATCACACTTGGCCAATAAAATTCTATTCTATTCTATTAAATGTTGTACCTTATGATTCTTGATGAATGTATCTTGACATTTTATGTACACTGAGAGCATATGCACCAAGACAAATTCCTTGTTTGTCCAATCACACTTGGCCGATGAAGAATTCTATTCTATTCTATTCTATTCTATTCTATTCTATTCTATTTACATGATCAAGGGAAATGCAATAGGAAAAGAGTAGCCACATGTAACACCTTTGTTACGTGGGTGCCAGTTCATTTCCAGGTCCAATTCAAGATATTGGTTATGACTTTTAAAGCCCTACATGACATGGAACCAGGTTATCTTGGGTACTGCTTTTGTTCTGTCCCCTCCCAGCCTCAGCCACACAAGCTGGCTAAACGAGCCAGTAATTGAGTTCACAGCTGTTATCAGTCCTGGAAGGGAACCCTGGCCACGCCCACTCCACCCCCCTGAGGTCAAACACAACTCTGATGCGACCCTTAATGAAATCAAGTTTGACACCCCTGCCCTACACCACTTCTGGCAAATGGCAGTCTAGTCTCTTCTTGAAAGCTTCCAATGATAAAGCTCCCACAACTTCTGAAGGCAAGCTCTTCCATTGGTAAATAAGAGTCACAGTGAATCTTATTTACAGGGCTAAAGGGAAGAAACCTTAAACAAACTGAATATGCATATTTAGGAAAAATGTGACGAGCTGGAAAGAAATACAGGCGGTTCTCAACTTATGACCACAATTGAGCCCAAAATTTCTGTTGCTAAGTGAAACATTTGTTAAGGGAACTTTGCCTCATTTTATGCCCTTTCTCTACATGGTTGTTAGGTGGATCACTGCAGTTGTTAAGTTAATTACATAGCTGTTAAGTGAATCTGGCTTCCCCATTGATTTTACTTGTCAGAAGGTCACAAAAGGGGGACTCACACGATACCAGGACACTGCAACCGTCATCCATATGAGTCAGTTGCCAACTTTGATCACGTGACCATAGGGGGGGTCCTGCAATGGTCGTGTGAAAAATGGCGGTAAGTCACTTTTTTCAGCGCCGTTATAACTTTGAATGGTCATCAAATGAACTGTGGTACGTCGAGGAGTTTACCTGTAAGTCTGCAATTTTTTTGTAGGATGTCCAAGAATTCCTCCTCTGCCGGTCTTAAAAGCAGTTGCAAAGTACTGTTTGAATAATAGCATAATTATATTATATGACTCTGAGCCACTTGGCTAAGGAATCTACCTCCAACCTTTCGACATACCTGAAGTGCAACCTAAGACTACACAGGACAGGCCCAAACCCACAGTTCAGCTTACACTGTTTGGAGAACTATACAAACCCAAATACAGAAGTTCTTTTGTTTCCCTTTTCCAGATGGTCCTGTCTTGGCTGAGCAGAAGCTCCCAAAGAGAGCAAACGCAACAAATAGTATTATCTTACAGCAAATACAGTACGGCCTTCTAGCCAGGTGATCATTACAGCTCAAACAATGTCAGATTTGTGCAAAGCATTTTTGTTTTCAACAAGTGACATTTCAGCAAGTCATGCTGTATCTGAGCAGCACAGGTTGATATCGTTTCCATGCTATGCAGCTGCTTCGGAATATTTTTGACAAATAATATTCTCGCGTACGGTTCCCTGAGCTCCTGAATCCACACATAAATTCTATTTATATATCTGTTAGATTGTTCTTAAAAAAAAATACACCCTACCTTTTTTACTTTGTAAGTAATAACTCAAGACAGTTGAACGTACGTATAAATCCCCATGTGCAGCATTATTATACCTGTAGGAAGTTCCTATTTAAGAAGATTGACAGCTATAAACGAGATGGTTTTCTGCTCATCTCTGTAGCTTTACACCACTTATGGGAGTGGAGCAGGGATGAGCTTCAAAAATTTTAGCAAGGGGTTCTCTGCCCGGTTGCTGGGTGGGCCTGACCATGGTGGGTGTGGCCTACCTGCACCATGGTGGGAGGGGCATTTTTGCCCTCCCCAGGCTCCGGAGGTTTTTCTTGAGTCTCCTGGAGGGCGAAAACAGCCTCCCCAGGCTCCAGAGGCCCTCTGGAGGCCAGAACAGGCCCATTTCCAGCTTTCCTGAACTTGCGGTATGCCTGTTTTTCACAGAGCCTCCGTACATGCCGTGCATTTACCTGCATCCAAAACAGGCCACGTGGGGACTCATGGGAGGGGTGGTGTGGGTGGGGCCAGCCAGGAGTGGGATTTGGAGTTTCTCCAAACTGCACAGAATCTTAGCTAGAGGTTCTCCCGAACTCCTGTGAACCCCCAGCAGCCCACCCCTGGGGTGGATCAAGATAGAAAGACAGACAGCACTTCATAGCTGACTAGAGAATTGAAAATGGATCTTTCCATCCTGCTCAGAGATCCCACCAACTGAAGTAATATACTACTGGTGACAGACTGCACATTCAAAAATTTTCAGGCTGAATATCTAGCATCAATCATTGGAAGCAAGAATGAAATTACTATTAGTTACTATTGAACTCTAAAATATCTTCCAAACTTATATTCCTATGTTAGTAGTTGACCACAGTGGCTAGAATGTATAGAAAATTTAAAATGCACAGAATAAAGAACTCAACTTGTAGACGACTATTTAAAACAAAAGTCCTTGACTTATGACTGTCATGGAGCCTGGAATATGGTTGCATATTGTGGTGGTCATTAAGCATATGACTGTGCCTTATTTTATGACATTTTTGTGGCACTCATTAAGCAAATACGGCAAGTTGTTAAGCAAACACTGGAGTTATTAAATGGGCCTGTTTTTTTCCAAATGGGTGGTTTTTGCCAGAATCCAGAAGAAAAGGTCAAAAATGCCAAAATTTAGAGTCAAGGCGACCATGATACGTTGCAAAAGGCCATGCATGCTAGTGCAGGGGTCTTCAATAGTCCCTTTAAGACTTGTGGACTTCAACTCCCAGAGTCTCTCAGCCAGCAAAGCTTGAGTGCTTGGCAACCCACTAGCAAAGCTGGCTGAGGAACTCTGGGAGTTGAAGTCCACAGGTCTTAAAGGGACCAAGGTTGGAGACCCCTGTGCTAGTGGGTTGCCTAGCACTCAAAATGCAGTTATGTGACTGGGGGAACAGTGGAACTATGAAAATGGGTTGTACCTACATATGGGAGGTCCATCCTAACTTCGAACAGTTGCTTAGTGAGGACTGCTGTAGTGATCAGTCACAAAACTAGAAAGCGTCCTCACTCATTATATTACCGCGTGGTATGCTGGCTAGACAGCCACGAATAGAAAGATATTACAGAGGGTGGTGAGCACAGCACAAGACATCGTGGGCTCTCCACTGATATCACTAGACGACATCACTAGGCCTCTCTGCCTTAGAAGAGTGAGGGAAATCTTCAGGGATGACTCACATCCTGGTCAGCGCTTCTTTATTCTCCTGCTGTCAGTAAGGAGACATAGAAGCATAGGCAGCCACACAAATAGGCTGAAGAACAGTTTTTATCCGTGGGCTGTCAGGCTTCTGAATGGAAAATAACTTTACAACAAGATAGTATGATTGACTTGCAGGGCCGGCACGATATGCAATATGTTCATATGGTGCAATAGGACTGTGTTTTTGTTAGTAGGATTCACTGGGTTAGGAATTTTTCTTTTCTTTTACTGTCTTTCACTGTGAGTTGTATTGTGTTGGGCATGTGCACGAAGGGAGGCTCAGCCAATCTCGTTGCACACTTGTTGTACTCTGACAATAAAGCAGAGGTGGGTTTCAGCAGGTTCTGACCAGTTCTGGAGAACCGGTAGTGGAAATTTTGAGTAGTTCGGAGAACCGGTAGTAAAAATTCTGACTGACCCCGCCCCCATCTATTTTCTGCCTCCCAAGTCCCAGCTGATCGGGAGGAAATGGGGATTTTGCAGTAATCTTCTCCTAGATTGGGGAGGGAATGGAGATTTTACAATATCCTTCCCCTGCCACGCCCACTAAGACATGCCCACCAAGCCATGCCATGCCCACCACACCACACCCACAGAACCGGTAGTAAAAAATTTTGAAACCTAGCACTCCAATAAAGGTTTGAATTGAATTGAAATTCTGTTTTGAAAATATCTTGCTATAAAATAATTTTATTAATGTAATGTAGTAAGATCGCACAATATCCATTTTGTATCTGTCTGCCATGACACATTGTCGTTGACCTTGAAGGTGATCTCAAACAAAGGAACATCGGTAGGAGAAAAAGGGCATGAAAAGCTGGATTGGGACTTATCAACAAGTTCAGATCTATCATGAGTATAGTGACCAGACGTCCCGCTTTTGGCGGGACAGTCCTGCTTTTTAATAATTTGTCCCGCGTCCCACGGCATTTCAAAAAAGTCCCGATTTTTTTTAAAAATTTTTTTTTTAAAAGTCCCACCTTCAGACGCAGATTCCATTCACTCCCATTCTGAAAATGGGAGGCGGCAATGCAAGAGGAGGAGGAGGAGGAGGAGGAGGCGGAGAAGGGGGAGTGGTGGAGAAGGGGGCGTGAGATCGCCCGCTGAAGGCTGCCTGGAAGAGCCGAGAGGAGAGCCGAGCCTGCCTGGAAGAGCTGAGAAGCAGCAGCCGCTCCTCCTCCTTCAGCCAGGTGGCGAGATTCAGTGCGCATGCACAGCCCCCCCCACCCGTCAATGGTGTCCCGCTTTGCCATCGCTGAAATCTGGTCACTTTAACCATGAGGGATTTCAATTGCATTTCTCTAATCCACTGGACCAGATCTTAAACAGAATTATTAAAGAGAAACTTGGCTTCCTATCCCAGGAGGAATGAAAACAAGACTTCGGCCAGGAGGCAATATTTGCCAAGCTGCCTCTCTTTTCTGTGATATGCTGACCTCACTCTCCTTTCATACTATCTTGAAACCATAATTAAAATATCACGTTTCGTTCTCCAATGTGTTCCTCCCTTTCTTATATATTATTTCACCTTGTGAGAAGGTTATTAAGAATGGGTGGTCGTCGACTTGGCATTATGAGAGAGAGGAAAGAAAAAAGACGGGAAAACCTTGTGGAAAAAGTGAAAGTCTAGAGTTTATCGACAGTCTGTGTTTCCAGTGGGAAGAACTCTTGCGTCCTCTGCCCTCCTCCTTTCTGAGGTTCAGCTTCTCTAGGACATTTTAATAAGATTAATGGTGGGTTGACTTAACAAGACTGAAATTAACAAGAAATTCAGTTTTCCCCCAAAACTTTGTGGGAAGAAATAAGTATATAAAGTTCCAGGCTGTTGGGCTTCTGAAATTTATTTTATTGCCTTTTCATTCTGAGTGTGTGTGTGTGTGTGTTTGTGTGTTTGTGTGAGCAGGATGTTGGTTATTCCAGTGGAATGGAAATGGTGGTAGCACAGACATTCTTTTATGGTGACATTTTTCACTTCTTGCAATCTAAAAAAGTATACACATTTTGCTTCCAATTTATCACTCCTTCATCTGTTTCAGCTGCTCTCTGCAGTCTACAATCCCAGTTTGTGGCATTGTGGAAAGTTTTAACTGCAAAACCGACAGCCACCTTCACCCCTTGCTAAGCAGCTTCGTTATATCACAAATGCTTGATTTTCTTTTAAGCAAACTAATTTACTGAAAAAACAGATAGCAGGGCAGGACATTAGCAATTTATTTCATTTCCCTTTAATTTGAATTTTTCTTGCTCCGTTAAATGGCACTAATTTGGGCAGGAACTGATTGGATAGCCAGCTGGAAGAAATGTATTGATTAACTCACTAAGGTAAAGGTAAAGATTCCCCTCGCACATACGTGCTAGTCGTTCCCGACTCTAGGGGGCGGTGCTCATCTCTGTTTCAAAGGCGAAGAGCCAACGCTGTCTGAAGATGTCTCCGTGGTCATGTGGCCATCATGACTCAACGCCAAAGGTGCACGGAACGCTGTTACCTTCCCACTAAAGATGGTCCCTATTTTTTCTACTTGCATTTTTCACATGCTTTTCAACTGCTAGGTTGGCAGAAGCTGGAACAAGTAACAGGAGCTCACCCCGTTACACGGCAGCACTAGGGATTCGAACCACTGAACTGCCACCCTTTCGATCGTCAAGGTCAGCGTCTTAGCCACTGAGCCACCTCATCCCTTTTGATTAATTCACTATATACACTCTATTTCACTCTAAACTCATGGCGTCACGTTGCCGTCACATAATGTATCACAACATTTTTCCCCCTTCACAGAGCTAGGGTGGGTGTGGCCTGTGTGTGACACATCCGGCCCATGGACTTCCAGTTTGACACCCGTGCACTGTGGTGGGTTTCAAAATTTTTTACTACAGATTCTGTAGCTTAGTGGGTGTGGCATGGCTTGATGGGGGTGGCTTGGTGGGCGTGACAGGAAAAGGATACTATAAACTCTCCATTCCCTCCCCTATCCAGGGGAAGGTTACTGCAAAATCTCCATTTTCTCCCAATCAGCTGGGACTCAGGAGGCAGAGAATAGATGGGGGCGGGGCCAGTCAAAATTTTTACTACCAGTTCTCCAAACTACTCAAAATTTCCGCTACCGGTTCTCCAGAACTGATCAGAACCTGCTGAAGCCCAACACTGCACTGCACAGTATTTCAAGGCTGTTTGGAATAAAACAATCACAGGCCTCTTCAAATTATTTTAGCAAAATTAAGGAACAAATGTAGTGCCACATGGAAATGACCTGTTGTGTCCCACTCCTCCGCTGACGGCCGGGTCAGGGAAATCCGAATCAGGCTTGCCTCTGCAGCTCTACCCAAAGTCCTAGCAAAGTCCTCAGAGCAGGCAGGAGACCAGAAAGTGACTTCAGCAAGATAAGTTCGACTTTGCCTGACTCAGAGACTGCCAGAAAGCAGATCCTTTATATAGGCCATGGGGTGTGGCTCCATGACTCAGCACTCATTAAGGCCTGCCCCTCCCTTCCTTCTGTTGCCTCCGCCTATCCAGTCTTCTGATGCGAGGGTCACTCCAATCAGCAGCTGTTGGAAATAAACTTTCCTCAGGCTCACATGCTGTGGAGGAGGGGGAGGGGTCTAGCTGCTCCGTTTGCCTGGGCATGGAGCCAGGGCTGGGGCCGGGGGGTGCTCCCTCCTCTGCAGCCTGCTTGTGCATGGAGCCAGGGCTGGGGCCAGGAGATGCCCCCTCCTCAGCCTGTCTGGGCATGGAGCCAGGGCTGGGGCCGGGAGGACATTCTTCAGCGTTCGGAAGCAGATAAGCAGACCCCGGCTGCGGTGAGAGCGGGCAAGACACAACATGACCTCAACTATATAGTCCACATGGCATACAGACTCTACTTTAACCGGGTGACTTTAGAACCGTTACTACTTGTTGGCACAATGCACTGTACCACAAGTTACTTTGTGATATAGTGCATTGTGCCAACAAGTAGTACTGTGAGCACACTGGCACACATTAAAAATGACACTCTGTTGCCCGCTCTCAAAAGAGAGTATATA
Source organism: Ahaetulla prasina (assembly GCF_028640845.1). Classification (NCBI taxonomy): domain Eukaryota; kingdom Metazoa; phylum Chordata; class Lepidosauria; order Squamata; family Colubridae; genus Ahaetulla; species Ahaetulla prasina. Next base: position 95,097,721 of record NC_080544.1, on the reverse strand, counting down.
TACACCCACACATAACACACATATATGCACATATACATACATATGTGTGTGTGTTATGTATGGAGATACACACACACACACACACACACTTTCTTTTGAGAGTGGACAACAGAATTTCATTTTTAATGTGTGCCAGTGTGTTCACAATAAAAAATGACAATAAAGGTTATCTTATATTAATATTATGGACAGGCAGATAATATTTACTTTCCTTGTCCAAGTCAAGCCCTCTATTCACACAGTCGCTGTTGTGTCTCGTCCAATCTCACCTCAGCCGGGGTCTTCTTATCTGCTTCCGAACACGGAGGAATGTTGTAGTGTGCCTCCCGGCCCCAGCCCTGGCTCCATGCCCAGACAGGCGGAAGAGGAAGAAATACCTCCAGCCCCCAGCTCTGGCTCCATGCCCAGGCAAACAGAGCAACTAGACCCCTCCCCCTCCTCCACAGCATGTGAGCCTGAGGAAGATCAATTACCAACAGCTGCCGACTGGAGTGACCCTCGCGTCAGAAGACTTGATAGGCGGAGGCAACAGAAGGAAGGGAGGGGCAGGCCTGGATAAGTGCTGAGTCATGGAGCCACACCCCATGGCCTATATAAAGGATCTGCTTTCTGGCATTCTCTGAGTCAGGCAAAGTCTAAACATATCTTGCTGAAGTCACTTTCTGGTCTCCTGCCTGCCCTGAGGACTTGCTAGGACTTTGGCAGAGCTGCAGAGGCACACCTGATTTGGATTTCCCTGACCCGGCCGTCAGCGGAGGAGTGGGACATGACAGTCGCTGACCAGCAGATATACAGTACATTTGAATAAAGTGACCTTTTTCATGGTGACCCAAGACACAGTCAAGATAAAACATTTAATATAAAAAAGAAACACATCTGGAATCCATATAGTATAATGTTTAGAATACAAATAGCTGAGCACTGGGATAGGAAGGTACTACTGACATTCTATTGTGGTCCCAGCAAAATTCAGAAAGCCAATGTTCAGCAGAGAGGTTTTTCACCTCTATTGCTGCACATTTTTGCCTGAATGTCAGCGATAACGTCTTACACCACAAAGGCGACATTTAGGTTTCCTTGGCAAGACATATCTACTAATATGAAATGCCAAAGTATAGGACAGATAAGAAAAATGCATTTTTATTGGTGTGGGAGCTGAATAGCTGGCCATGGACCCCTCCTTCTCATAAATATATTACAACTTCCTTCAAAGCTAATGATCATTTTTAGCTGAAATAAGGAAAAGGAAGTACAATAAGGAGGCATCCAGCCTGGAAGGAGAAATTTCCTGATGGTAAGAACAATTAATCAGTGGAATCACTTGCCTCCAGAAGTTGTGGGTCCTCCAACTTAAAAACTTTTAAGAGATTGGACATCCATTTGTTTGAAATGGTGTATGGTCTCCTGCTTGAGCAGGGGGTTGAACTAGAAGACCTTCAAGGTCCCTTCCAACTCAACCATAACACAACCTCTATATTTATGCCCAGTTGTAATTAACTTGGAAAATGGTTCAGATATTTATTGTGAAAGGATAGGGATTTCATAGGGCGGTCCAAGCCTCAGAAATGATTCAGTTTGTGCTGTGTGTATGTGAAGCATTCACTAAAGATATCCAGGTGACCACCTGAATCTGGAAAAATGGTGATTTGTAGAATCCGGTCATTTAAATTGGACTGACTTCTAAAACATGTAGTGACTTCTAAAACAGCAGGACTGTTTTTTGGGGCTCACTTTGAACCTTGACTTGTGAAGTTCAAAACATTTTTTTCAATGCAAATTTGAAGTATGCACTGCCCTACTATTTAATAGCAATAGCATAAAGACTTATATATGGCTTCATAGTGCTTTATAGCCCTAAGTGGTTTACAGAGGTAACATATTGCCCCCAACTATTTGGGTCTTCAGTTTACCGACCTTGGAAGGATGGAAGACTGAGTCAACCTTAATCCTAGTTAGCTGAATTTTACTTATTAACAGGTACCTAGCAGAGGCTGAGACCATTTCTATTCCGAATCATTGGGTCTTATCCTTATCCCCAGCTTAGTTAATGTGGAAGGGCTGGCTACAGTTAGCCAATTTCAGGGTTTAACACATTGATTCGAAAGGCAGATTGCAGATATTTAGTGCGTGCATGTTCTCATCTGCTTCAGTGCTGGGTTGCTACCGGTTCGCCCTGGACTGGGCAAACCAGTAGCGGCGTCAGTGGGAGGCTCCGCCCACCCACCCGGATGTCTCTGCGCATGCATAGAAGCATTGAGCGCGCACAAACAAAATTGAAACCCACTACTGAGCTGCTGGTATGGTTTCATTCCATACACTAAAGTTTTGTGAGTAGACAGATTTGCAAGAACCCTGAAATAAATGTGACTTCCAAGCTTTTTGAATTAAGGTTCCCATTTCTGTGGATTTTTAAAGCTACATCTGATTTATTAACTCAGGTACTCTCTCGGACAGACAAAAGTCTCTTTTTCACCTGTGCCTTAGTTTTGGAAGAAAAAAAATAAAGCTTGGTGTTTATATTTGTTCTGGTGTTGCACTTGGTGTGCCATTGTGCATCTGTAATCTTATGCTTGATTAAGTTCATTAACCTGCTACTATTTAACTATTCATGCTTAAATTGTATCATGTTCATCAACCATCTTATTATCCTTGTTTTCTTGCTAGTTTAATTCCCTAACCAGAATTCTGCATTCTAATATCCACTATAAAACACAGTTGCTGAAACATTCATAGATTCGCATTTGGTTTTTTGCTCCAAGCAATCATCTAATCATCTAATAAACCCACAAGGTTTTTCATTTATTTGTTATCATTTCTTTATGATGTGTATCCTCATGGGAACATTCGAATAGAATCTAGCCATAACATGTCTAAGAAGCAGGTTCATAATTAGCTTTTTTCTATTGCTCTCCTAATTGACTGACCCTGAAGTTTGGATTATTTTCTTTTGGTTAGGCATGTAGGAAATTTATGAGTCATTTTAGTTTCTAGTCCCCAAGTCAAAGATGCAGCTCAGGTCACGAGTTGCAGTTATAAACAATACGCTTGCAGCAAGTTCTTGTATGTTTCAACCTCTGCTTTTACGTGAAAATGACGCACACAAACAAGATGCCAAAAGTAAGTCTGCACACCATGCTAAAACAGGATTTGCTTTGGTTTAACGCATTATATAAATCATAATTGGCTGAACACACACAACTTGCTAAGTATTTACATACCATAACAGCAGGGTGGCTTTACTCAACATGCATGGACAAATTATATAAATATATATATGTGTGTGTGTATGTGTGTATGGAATCATTATAATTTGTGTGTGTAACCCTGATTACTATATATAGATAGATAGATAGATAGATAGATAGATAGATAGATAGATAGATAGATAGATATAGATATAGATATAGATATAGATATAGATATAGATATATTTTCTGAGGTTTTCACGGGTGTTTGTATGTAGGTCTTTGGTTATTCGGGTTTTCTCCCGCGTAAAATTGGAAGTGTCTTGGCGACGTTTCGACGAAGTCTCATTCGTCATCTTCAGGCTTCAGCTTCGTGCTTCTGGGAGCAATGTGTGATTGCAGCTGTTAAAAAGCAGTTAAAAAGGAAGAAACAGCTGCAATCACACATTGCTCCCAGAAGCACGAAGCTGAAGCCTGAAGATGACGAATGAGACTTCATCGAAATGTCACCAAGACACTTCCAATTTTACGCACGAGAAAACCCGAATAACCAAAGACCTACATATATATATATGTATGTATGTATGTATGTATGTATGTATGTTTTCTGAGGTTTTCATGGGTGTTTGTATGTAGGTCTTTGGTTATTCGGGTATTCTCCCGTGTAAAATTAGAAGTGTCTTGGCGACATTTTGACGAAGTCTCATTCGTCAACTTCAGGCTGGTATTTACTGCTTCTTGCTCCTAGAAGCACGAAGCAGTAAACACCAGCCTGAAGATGACGAATGAGACTTCGTCGAAACGTCGCCAAGACACTTCCAATTTTACACGGAGAAAACCCAACAACCAAAGACCTATATATATGTATGTATGTATGTATGTATGTATGTATGTTTTCTGAGGTTTCCATGGGTGTTTGTATGTAGGTCTTTGGTTATTCGGGTATTCTCCCGTGTAAAATTAGAAGTGTCTTGGCGACATTTTGACGAAGTCTCATTCGTCAACTTCAGGCTGGTATTTACTGCTTCTTGCTCCTAGAAGCACGAAGCAGTAAACACCAGCCTGAAGATGACGAATGAGACTTCGTCGAAACGTCGCCAAGACACTTCCAATTTTACACGGGAGAAAACCCGAACAACCAAAGACCTACATATATGTATGTATGTATGTATGTATGTATGTATGTATGTATGTATGTATGTATATAAAATTATATCATAGCAATGGTCTTGATGTCAACTTCAAAGGATACTCATTCTTATGGAATTCAAACCCAGCTGATTTGGGCTAAATGTAAAACCAAAAAGGAGTTGTGGTGCCTCAGTGGTTAGAATGCAGTATTGCAGGCTAACTCTGCCCATAGTCTAGAGTTTGATCGAGATAGGGCTCAAGGTTAGCTCAGCCTTCCGAGGTTGGTAAAATGAGGACCCAGATTTGGGGGGCAATATGCTGTCATTGTCACCACCTAGAGAGTGCTGCAAAGCACTGTGAAGCAATATATAAGTCTAAGTGCTATTGCTATTGTTAAAAATAAGCAAGGTTAGTATTTGCATTGGACAACATCAGAAAGAGTAGTAGAAGTTTATTTAGACATCATCTACTTCCTTAATGTTGCTAAGAAAATAAAATGGAGGTGCCCCCAGACTCAAAGAGATTGTGATAAGACTTCAAAGGGAATATTGAAGCTAGACCTTTACTAGGATGGATATGGCTAAGCATTAATACATCTGCCAGAAATGTACATTTGGGGGTCTTTCTACGTAGCAAATATAATCTCAGCAAAAGGGCAGCACTATTTTGTTTGATATTAAAAGGGTGGCACTTTGTGGATGAAACCATATTGGGAAATAAAGGACTCCTAAGTGTGCATTTTGCTGGAAAAGAAAAGTATTCTTTGTTCTGTGAAATATAATATTATAATCAGATTTCCTCTCATCTCCTCCTTTTCTTTTTCCTCTGCTAGCACTACGTGTTGGTATTGGTAGCATTGTTTCCTCACTGGTTCTCAATTCACAAAGTGCATTGACCAGGAAAAGCTTAACTCTGTCTAACTACGCTTGGTATTTATATATTATTTTTATATTATTTCATATATTTTGTATTTTTATATTTTTGTAGTATTTTATTTATACGGTTTTATCTTTTAATATTGGAATCCATCCAGAGTTACTCTGCGGCAAAATGGGCAGGCTAATAAATTTGATAAATAAGTAAGAAATAAATAAATACTACTCCTATGCCTGTGAAATCTGGATTACTTATATGCGTATAGTATACTTAATGTGAAAAATAGGAGTTTGGGAGTGATGAATGTAACACGAATCTGCAATCTTTCCCCATATGCCTTTCGGAAAGAAAATATAAGGTGATTAGATTATATTTCTTTTCACTGCCTTGTTTTGGTTGTCCTTTGTTGTTCAGTTGGCAGAGAAAAGTGAGAATCAACTGTAGTTGCAAACACATAAGGAAGAAAACTTAGTTATTGAATAGACCCGGGAGCCACAAAATTATTCTGCTTCCTGAGTCTTGACACATTTCAAAACACTGTCGATATTCAAGAAATGCCCATCCTAATCAGCGGACAAATGTCGCTTCCAGGAATACCTTTGCTACAAGATAGTGTTTCCTTAGCAAAATAGGGAGGCTGTTTGGTTTTGTGATGGAATGCAGCCCTTACTGTTTTTTCCATCCAGAGAATCTTGGCATGGGAAAGAAAGGGAAGCTTTGAGGAGGATGGAGTGGTTATTACTGTTTCTCTTGTCTTTACTCCTACCGCTGCCACTGCCATCTGTGCAACATTCTAACTTTGTGAAGGAATTATTTAGTAATTCTGCCTTCGACCTAAGAGTTTGTCTCTTTCAAATGTTAGCTAAAATGCAGTAGTTTTAGCTGGCAAGTTTGCGCTTTGTTGAGTGAAAACGTTAGTTCAAAAATATATACATTCTTAAGCAAAACTTCTAATCGATGTGGTAGCTCAGTGGCTAAGGTCTGAGCTAGTCAATTGAAAGTTCAGCAGTTCAGCGGTTCGAATCCCTAGTGTCGTGTAACAGGGTGAGCTTCCGTTACTTGTCCAAGCTTCTGTAAACCTAGCAGTTTGAAAGCATGTAAAAAAATGCAAGTAAAAAAATAGACCACCTTTGGTGGGAAGGTAACAGCGTTCCATGCGCCTTTGGCATTTAGTCATGCCGGCCACATGACCATGGAGACGTCTCTGGACAGTGCTGGCTCTTCGGCTTTGAAACGGCGATGAGCACTGCCCCCTAGAGTCAGGAACGACTAGCACATATGTGCGAGGGGAACCTTTACCTTTTAAAGCAAAACTGAAGTTTGATCAATTTACAACGTATAACTTTAGGACTTTTTTTTTAATGGATATAAATAAAGCTGAGGAGAGTTGATAGACTGTCCCCAGAAGAAAAAAGACTGTATTATATGAAGATAAGCTGGAGAGAGTGACTTAAATATGGTTTAATTAATTAGGATGGATTTTTTAAAAAGTGATATAGGCATTGTTAGAAAGCTTTAAGTTAGTTTTGTATGTATAAAATGAGTATATATGTATATGTAGGTATGCCAGTCTTTTTAAGTAATGCTGAACAATATTTTAAAGTTTGTAAAATTTAGATTTGAAAATATGAGAATGAATAATATATATATATATATTATTCCCCATAGCAAGGAGAAGCTGAGATTGTTAAAATGTTTCTTTTACCCAAATAAGAGATTATATTTAATGTTGCCTCTAGTTCGAAACTGCTTCCGGATTTTGTGTAATGAGGGGGGGAAATGAAACTTTGATTCTGTTTTTGTAAATTAGATAGGCTTATTGTTATAGAAAGGGCTTGTACATGTTGCTGTGTAAAAGCAAAAACTTGTTGTAATGTTGTTACCTTTGACTGTGCCAAAGAGAGATGGAAGTTGGTGCCTTTTTTCTCCCTTTATGCTATACCCCCTTTTTCCCCCTTCCTCTCTTCTTATTTTTCCATTTTTTTTCTTTGTATTTAATACTTTGATAAACTAATAAGAAAATTTTAATTGAATATCTATATCTATCTAATATCTATCTATCTGTCTGTTTGCCTGTCTGTTCTTTATTTATTTATTTATTATTTTATTTATTTATTTATTTTATTTTGTCACAACAATATATGTAAATATCATACAGAAAGGTTATGTAGTATATAAACATATATATGAGTAAATATTAGGAGGTATAAGCATATATATATATAGGAAGAAGAAAAGAGAAACAATAGGACAGGAACGGTAGGCACGTTTGTGCGCTTATGCACGCCCCTTATGGTCCTCTTAGGAATGGGGTGAGGTCAATAGTAGAAAGTTTTAGGATAAAGCTTTTAGGATTATGGGAAGAGACCACAGAGTCAGGTAAAGTGTTCCAAACACTGATGATTCTGTTACAGAAGTCATATTTTCTGCAATCTAGATTAAAGCGGTTGACATTAAGTTTAAATCTATTGGTTGCTCTTGTATTATTGCAATTAAAGCTGAAGTAGTCTTTAACAGGAAGGACATTACAATAGATGATTCTATGAGTTAAACTTAGGTCTTGTCGAAGGCGACGGAGTTCCAAGTTTTCTAAGCCTAGGATTTCAAGTCTAGTGGGATAAGGTATTTTGTTGTTTACAGAGGAATGGAGAACTCTTCTTGTAAAATATTTCTGGACACGTTCAATTGTATTGATGTCAGAGATATGGTGAGGGTTCCAAACAGGTGAGCTGTATTCTAGAATTGGTCTAGCAAATGTTTTATGTGCTCTGGTTAGTAGTATAGTGTTTTTGGAAAAGAAGCTACGCAAGATTAGGTTTATAACTCTTAGAGCCTTTTTTGCTATGTATTTGCAGTGGGCTTCTTGTTTTCAACTTGTGAACAAACTATTTAAAAAAAATTCTAATAGGACGGATGACATACATGATGAAATTGATTCCCTCTGTGACAAGGGACATACCTAAATGAAATCAATACACTCATGCTCTCCCATGAAAAACGAAAAATTAACGTTTGTGTCCCGATTTACTCTTTCTTGTTCTTAAATGGAAATATTAGAACTATTCAGTCTAAAACACTTAATAAAACCCCTCCAAAAAATTAAACAGTTAACTAAAGATCAGAGAAAAACATTATGTGAATTGTCTTTTAATTGTACTCAGACTTGTTTTTACATGGGTGGAGTCCAAGTATCTCTATGTATTTAATTTCTTGCTTCCTAAAGCTTTATTATTCCTTACCCATTCCAGATGTGACAACATACCCACCTGCAAAACATGCTCACAATTAATTTTCTGAAAGGCAATTCAATTGCAACACAAGAGTAACTCTTTACTGTGAGTATGAGATATGTAAGCGAGGGGCAATACCTATTAAATTACTTATGCCAGAGTTCCCCAACCTTTCTGGCTTTGCGGACTGGCGGGGGAGGGAGTGGGGATGGTTCCACTGCTCATGCAAGTAGGGATCGGCGCATATGCATGCCCACCACTTCCACGGTCCAGTTCCGAACAGCTCATCACCCAGTAGTGGGCCATGGGTTGGGGCCTTATGGGCCTTACTACATTTACCCCAATGGGAGACAACTCTCAACTTAACATGACAACCTGCTCAAAGAAATAACTAACCTATCTCAATTACTATGTTCTCAGTGAATCAAAAGCTCCTTCTCCTCCTCACCCCCAGCAGATTACAATAAAACCAAAACCTTCCATAAAAATACATAACAACTTTTTATCTGAGCATGAAAACTTTAACTTATATTTGCTGCAAACATCCTGTAGACTAGGGGTGTCAAACTCAATTTCGTTGAGGGACATCAAGGTTGTGTTTGACCTCGGGGGGGGGGGGGGACAGGGTGGCCAGAGTGGGCATGGGCAGCTCGATGTCACTCATGTCAGGGGTGCCTGTGGGAGCCCGGGCTCTCCCCAGGCTCCGTTTTCAGCTGGGACGGCCTCCTGCAGCCCTCTGCCAGAGAAAACAGGCGTGGCCCCCCTGATCTCACTGGCAGAGGCACTGGCAGAGGCACTGGCAGAGGCACCGCAAGTCGGTCCTTCACTGTTTCCAGGGTGGCCCTGCAAGCCAAATCTAAGTACCCTGTGGGCCGGATCTGGCCCGCGGGCCTTGAATTTGATGTTTCTGCTCTAGACATTTCAGGATTTTTTTTTTCTGGCCATATCCTCATGACAGTGCATTCATTTTGATCACTTGCCAACCAAGTAAATAACTCTCACGTTAATTAATACACGTTACTTTTGTTTTTGATTAAATTCAACTGACTGCAGTGGCCCATGAGGTTTTGTTTATAGGCATCCATCATATCATCACATCAGTGAAAATCTCTGACCCAATCAGGACAATCAGCCCAGCCAAAGGAAATGGCAAGCTGCAGACAGAAAGGGTAAAAGAAGAAAACGGACTGGAAAAGAAACAAATTGAAAATGGTTGCTAAGCTTTTTTTGAATCCCAGAAGATTGATCCACTGAAGACGATGCTGTCTTGAACTCTTTTTAAAAGAGTTTTGTTAGCTACTCTTGGGACACAAATATAGGCACCAGTGAGGGATATAGATTGTGAAAATAAACATCTGCATTTTTGGACTGGGAAAAAAAACAACATTCTTGGTCACAGAAAATGTAACAATTCATATAACCCAAGTTGGAGTTTGGCAAGTCATCTTAGATAGATACATAGATAGAATTCTTTATTGGCCAAGTGTGATTGGACACACAAGGAATTCGTCTTTATTCTATATTCATCATAGTTCATAGTTCATCTATGTTCATCAAGAAAAAATATAAGATTATATTCAAAATAAGTATCAGATAAAAAAATATCAAATAGCATATGAGTAAATTTAGGAAATATTTTGTATTAGATATATTTTGGAAGGAGAGGGGAATTGAGAGTGTGATTATGTGTGGAGTGACTAGATATTATAATTTAAGATTTATTTTGGATTATGATTGTTAGTTTTGACACCGTGCATTTTGTTCTGGGAAGTTGGGGGGGTAAGGGGGAGGGGAATTGGGGGGATGAGGGTAGAGGTTGGAGTGATGGTTAATGTACAGGGATTATTGAAGATGTATAAATATAATTAATGTAGGGTCGGGTCTGCCCAGCTACCATTTTAGAATGGTGGGGAGGGAGAAAGGAAGAGAGAGTAGGAGGTAGGAAAGAGGAGAAGAGGGGTAGAAGAGGGAGAAGAGGAAGGAAGAGGGGTAGAAGAGGGAGAAGGAAGGTATAGGGTGGAGGGAGGAGAGGATGTAGATAAGAGAAGGGGAGGAAGGTCTGGAAAGTAGAAGAAGGGAGAAGAGGGAAGAGAGTTAAAAGGAGGAGGTGGTGACTGGGCAAGCCCGACTAATTGTATATGACTGTACATTGGATGAGTTGTTGGATATGAATGTAAAAATAAAACTTTTTTATATAAAAAAAAGAAAAAATACAAGATGTGTGTGTGTGTGTGTGTGTGTGTGTGTGTGTGTGTGTGTGTCTGAATTTGTAAACCATTTTTATCTCTATCTCTTTGAAATTAAACTGGATCAAGAAACAGCATTAAGCAAATCAGAACTGTGACTTTTACTGTAATGACTTAGGAAATGGTGCACTTTAATATTGCAACAGCTCAGCATGGTACATGGATCACACTGATTCAGGCACAAGGACAATCTGGAGCGCCAATCCCACATCTGCAAAATTAATTATGATGTAACTCTACTCTAGGCAGGCCATTGAAACAGGTGATTTGTGGTAGTCCAAAACAGCTACCCCAAATTATTGGTTACAAGTAGTCTATTACTGCAGCTTTCCAACATATTTCTTTGCAATATGTTGAACTAAAACTTCTAGAATTGACCTTGTCCCCCCCAAAATTCCTGGGGCGACAAAGGTCACAGGGGGTCCATAAAGGTTTGAAGAAATGTTAAATCTTGAGTTAGGACTTGGGAATCCATGGCCTTGTTCTGTGGCCAAAAATGGTATTGAAAGGGTATCCTCAGTGAAGAAAAGGTTGAGAATCACTGGAGTAGTTTACTGATCCACAATAGAACATAGAATAACAGGATTGGAACAGACCTTGAAGGCCTCTTAGCCCAACCTGAATTCTTGGGTTCTTGCTGGCTGGGAAATACTGGGAATTGAAGTCCAGGTATTTTCAAGTTGCCAAGGTGAATAAACACTGCTCTAGAGGTTTCATTACCAGGCTAGGTAACATTATCAGTACAGGAAGAGTGGTGTTTGCAGATCTAGCCTGGCTAGATAAAATATTTGCAGGAAAACTATCAAGCTCAGCAAACATCAAGAGCCCACTTATTCTCAAATTGGACTTAGCATACATATTGGTAGTGTACAAACATTATTGACAACTATGAAGTGGAACTAAACCATGTTGACTTAATAGTGTATAGTAAATAATATTCAATTGATCGATATCTGCTACTAATAACTGGGAAGCTTATCATTTCAATTTTGTTTACCAAACATTCTAGGCAGTAAGAAACTTCTTCACATTGTCTAGAATCCAGATATATGCAAGGTCTATTTACATACGCTTATAATAGATAGTTCTCACTTAGCTGCCATAATTGGGCCTAATAACTTATTGAAGTGACCACAAGTGACCCAAGTGGGGATGATGCTTATGATCTTACTTCATCATTCATGCAACTTCTACTGTTGCAGCATCTCCATGGTTATATGGTCAAAATTCAGACTCATGGCAATTGACCCATATTTATGATGGTTGCAGTGTCCCGGGGTCACATGATCACCTTTTGCAAACTTCTAACTAGCAACGTCAATGGTGAAGTCAGATTCACTTAAACAACCGTGGCTAGGAAGGTCATAAAACGGGGCAAAAACTCATTCAACAACTGTCTCCCTTAGCAAGACGAATTTTGGGCTCTGTTGAGGTTGTAAATCGAGGACTATCTATAGTTAGAAGTAAATTATTCTGACAAAGACAATTTTGGAATTGCAATTGAACAGGGGCAAAGCCCGTCCAAAGAACTTTGTGGACAGCTCTTATCTTAAACAAGCCAGGGGTCAATATTTATAGTTGATACACTGAACAATGTTACTTTTTATGGTAGCTTCAAAATGGAGGGACTGTAGAGATTCCTGACAACTTGGTGACCTCAAAATTTGGTTTTGTATTACAACTCTGACCATCCTCTGACACTGAACATGCTAGCTGGGTGTGGGAACTTAATCTCTGCTTAGACACCTCCAAAGAGCATCATTCTCAAGTGATCTGGCTATGCTGTTGAATATGCTTTATCACTAAGGCGTTTCTCTAATATTCCTTCCACTCCCTAGAATTCTTTCCCTCCCTCCAAGTTCTGCTATTTCTTCCACATGACAGCCTTTTCGTGTATTGAAGCTTATGCCTCTCCCCAGTTTTCTCTTCTCTACAGAAAATTCTTCCAAACTCAACCTCATTTGGCCTTGTTTTCATTCTCATCACTTCTGGAAAATTATCAATTTTGCTAGTGCGGTTCAGTTATGGTACCCAGAACTGAACAATACTCCAGATGTGATACGACAAGTGCAGAACTCAAGACAACTATGACTACTCTCAATCTGGTCATCCTGCTTCTGTTAATTTCTTGTTTAGCAATTTCACTGCACTGTGATTCATGTTCATTGGCTCAGGGTAGTGGGAATGAGAAAGCTACCTATCAGCATTGGCTTGGAGCGTCATGTATATTCCGCTTTAAAGATATTTGTGTTTTCATTTTATTATTTATTTATTTATTTATTTATTTATTTATTTATTTATTTATTTATTTATTTATTATTTAGATTTTTATACTGCCCTTCTCCCGAAGGACTCAGGGCGGTGTACAGCCAAATTATAAAAACAACACAATGTACAATTAAAACAAAAACTTAAAACAAGCATAATCCATAAATGGCCGAAATTTAAAACGATCAAATTTAAAACTCTTAAAATTCATAAATAATAACCCCAATTAAAATTATTTAGAATTAAAATTTAAGCCAGTCCCGCTTGAATAAACAAATGCGTTTTCAGCTCACGGCGAAAACATTAAATATCATTAAGATATCACCCAGTTTTGGGACATGGCAGAGTGGAAGGTAAGGAGCTAAATGAATGTAATTATTTATTTAAGATCTGGGATTTCCCCAAACAGAAAATCTTTGGCTCAGGATTGAACCTTGGAGAACCTCAATACTTTAGAGCTTCATTGTTTGCTTGTAGACATTTCATTAGCCAACTAGGTAATTTATTTTTTATTTATAGAAAAATTATATTGCTTCCTACTCACACATAGTGACTCAAGTCAGTTTACAAAGATATACAAACACCATATAAAAGAGATGCAAAATAATAAAATAACATAATAAAATAACATAAGGTCACCAGTGCTAGTCTAACTGTGCTAGGACTAGAGAACCATGGACTCCACAGAAAAGATTAGAAGTCTAGAACTATGCTAGAACTGCAGAACCATGGACGCCACAGAAAAGATTAGAAGACTAGAACTATGCTACAATTGGAGAACCAAGGACTCCACAGAAAAGACACTTATGGCAGGGATAAAGTATATATATGAGTCTAAAGAAAGGCAAAAATTCAAACTGATCTTTGCTGTTTCTTTGCTTGTGAATTAAGCTTTTTTTAATCCCACAACTGGAGAAAAATACCAAGAGGAAGAAGACAGCAATATATATATATATATATATATAAAATATTGTATTTGCAGCCCACACCCCCTATTGAAAACCAAAACCAATTTCCCTAAATTCAAAAGACAATGATGATTGTGGTGAGTGTCCCAGCCCTTTTCTTAGCTTGCATCCTTCTGGCCTCCTACACAGAGGCGCTAGAAGTAAACACAGTAATTTTATAATTCTCTAGACTTAAATGCAGAAGGCACCACCTAAGAAGACGGCAAAGCCTGTTCCAGCTATTTTAGAAAAGGGAAGGGGAAACCCAGCCAAGAAAATTATAACATGATACTTGACAGTTTTATAAGTTGTAAAAGCAAGATTTTTTACTTCGACTTTCAGGATTTGCTGCTTTTAAAACATTTGTTTCCTAATTTTTTTTCTACCAATTAGTTACCAATTAAGTGTATTCAACCTGAGGGATGAGTGATTTGAGTGTTCCAAACATATAGCATTTCACCCTGAGGAAAAGACAAACACCTCTTCATAATTATTCTATAAATATATACACACACACACACACACACACACACATATATATATATATCACGCAAAATGTTAGCAGAATCAAATAACATATCAATCATCATGCATGGAGGATTGTATCAAATGCAGTTATGAGTAAGATGGAAACTGTTGAAATATAACTCTAGTCGATACGGATGATGGAGAACATGCTTGGTGGTATCAGTCCAGTATTATTAACTTACTGTGTGTATTTGTTAATGTTACAATTCATGGGAACAATAATAAAGCAATGGCCATAATTTAAGTGATATATATTCCGAAATGCACCATCCTGCTAGAGCTTTATTAAACAACAGCAAGACCAAAGACATAAATTACAGAGGCACAGCAGGCAAACTCCTCTGGAGATCAATATTTCCACTCATGGGAATCTTTAAAGCTCAATTTATTTCCCATGACACGTAAGCAATTTTCAAAAGGCAAAAAGCGTTTGAGAATCAATGATTTACGCCAAAGCTTTCCTTCTTGTTGGAGGTAGAGCAGAACATGTCCACCCCACTCTGAAATGCAAAAATCCACTCTCTGAGGTTTTTTTTTGTTTTTCTCAGCAGTAAAAAAAATATAAAAGCAGTTCTAATAAAAACTTTGTTATCCTTCCCTAAAATCCCAATTCAGCTGCCTGAAGCAGCCACAAATTCTAGGTAATGGTAGGGCTGGTCTTGAATAAAGGAATAATAAGCCGCGAAAGTTATATAAGCACAAATAGAGGGGTTTTGTAAAATAGTATTTAAAAGAATGATTTTGAAATTTTAGACCTCAGCATAATAGGCGCTTATGAAATATGCAATGCAAACACTCAGTTCAAAGCGTGCAGCAAATACTTTATAATTAAGCAGGAAACAACCTCTCTTCTCCCAAACCTGAAAACTTTAGGAAATCTCCAAACTTGGCAATTTTAAGACTTGTGGACTTCGGCTCCTAGAATTCTTCAGCCAGCCATGCTGGTTGGGGAATTCTGGAGTCCAGAAGTTAAAGTTGCCAAGTTTGGAGACCCCTGCTTTATGAGGATGGGGAATACAATTGCAACCATTTCTATAGACTCTATTTTTAAAATCTTTCTGGCTATATTTCTGGAATGAACATGTCACTGAGAACCAGAAATAGCTTGTAGTCCATCAAGCTGAAACACTCACTTGGAATTTTAATAGTTTATTATCCATCAAGTAAAATTTCCATAAAGGAATTTCATATTTATTAATGGAGAAATGTCTCACAGACCGCTATGTTATGCTTAACCATTTGAGGTGTGTGCACTTAATTTTTAAATTTAATTTTAAAAATACTTTTTTTAAAAAAAATCTATGTTTTATAGTATATTATTTAATGTTCCTGATCATATTATTCTGTTAGTCTATTATGGCAGTACTTTATGCCATTCTTTTTATTGTAGTAAGCGAATGCCAAAAGAATAAAAAGAATTCCTCATTTTAACAGCCATTTCAGAAATATGTCCCTAAGTGAGTATCTACTTATCTATGCAGGCTCTCTTATGCTTTCTTTATTAAATGTATTATTTATATGCTATATACAAGGTCATAAAAAAGGAGATATGTATATGTATATGTATACATGTATATGTATATGTATATGTCAGTGGTGGGTTGCTACCGGTTCGCCCTGGGCGAACTGGTAGCGGTGGCAGGAAGATCCACCCACCCCCCTGGATGCTTCTATGCATGCGCAGAAGGTTCTGCGCATACGTAGAAGAGTTGTGTGTGTGTGTGCGCTCACACGAGCAAACCACTAGCAAACTAAATTGAAACCCACTACTAGTATACGTGTGTGTATGAATGTATAAGGCTGCCCATCTCAAAGCAGTTTCAGACAGGATACAAGTTAAAAACAAACCCAATACATTAGACCTATATAAATAAAAGTTGTTCATAGCTGGGAGAACAAACAACAACAGCAACAACAACATTCTAAAGAAAATCCAGTTCAGGTGGATACAATTCAGACTTGACCTAAAGCCTGGGGGGAAATCCAGATCCAAGATTCATTTTAAAAATCCAATATTCATTTTAAAATAGTAGGGTTGGAGCTGTTTGAAATTCTGGAGATACTACTGTATTCCAGACAACTAGCATTGTGACAAAGAAAACACATTTCTTAGCCCCCATAAGATGGCATCAGTTAACAGATGGAACCCATAGGATGTCCAGTCTCTCTCAATCCAATTGACTATCTGCTCTTTAAACAGGAGCTGTGAATCCAGAAGAGCCCCCAAATTGTGTTTCAGTTTTGTTCGGGGAAGTGCAGCTCGATTCAGAACTGCAGATGGAAAACCCAGGGCAGGAGAAGAATCATGAAGTCACAGCTACTCTGCCTTGCCAGGGTTGAACGTAAGCCTGTTCCTCTTCATACAGATCCTAACAGACTTTGGAACCAGACTTTGACAGCATCACCTGGTGTGCCCAAGTTGTTGTACATTTAGGTATCATTAATACATATCCATGGATGATCCAACTCAGCAGCTTCACAGAGATATTCAATAGGAGGGACTCAAACTCCATGGAAGCGCATAACGTTGGGCTTCAGGCTTCACCGTTTCCCCAATCAACACTAAATGGAATCAGAGCATAGAAAGGAGGAGAGCCATCTGTCCCTCCCACTCCCGCTAGCTACAGTTGATCCAAAATAATATTATGATTATTGTTATGAAACTCCACTGAGTGATCAAAAGAAAATCAGGATAGTCAGCTTACTCCCATGCCAGCTCTGTCAAGTCAACAATAAGTCTGATCAATACTGGTCCAATACTATATCCTGGCTGGAAATCTGACCAGAAAGTAACCAGATAATCTCCTTCCTACAGAGTCCTCTGAAGCTGCAACTCCTTCACCTTTTCCACAATTTTATTCTAAAAAGAAAACAAAACAGACTGGAGAAAAATTATCCGGGATTTTTGGATAATGGTTTCTTGAGGTAGGACATAACACTGCCTCCTTTGAGGCAGGTGGAACCAATTCCTCATGCAAAGATGAATTAATATACCACTGCATGGATCCAACCACATATTGTCTCCTACAACGGATATGGATCTAAAAGACAGGGGATCAGGTTAACAGTCCCAAGGATCCTGTCCACTACCTTAAAAGTTTCAGATCAAACACTTGCCAGGTCACACTACAAGACCGTGCCTCTATCATTTCTATGACACCTGTCTCATTTGAAGTCAATGTGGTCAGAGGATCTTAAAGCCCAACATTTTGACAGAAGGGCTATGAATTTCCTTTTCTCTAGGAGTAACAAAATATCTGACAGCTAAGTATGCCTGGATTCTGATCTTGTGCTAATCAAGATATAATTACAATCTGCTAGTGACTGGATAAATCATGAGGCAGAAACAGATAGTTAATCTCAAATCAACCATAATTCTGACTTCCATGCACAATATATTTGGCCATTCTGACTAACTTAGAAAATGCTCCACACATTAAAATCTCACCTGCCCTGGCATGCTGTATTATAGAACAGCTTTGCTGGCTAAGGAACTCTGGGAGTTGAAGTCCACAAGTCTTAAAGTTGCCAAGGTTGGAGCCCCCTGTTATAGAAGGATTCTGATCAAAACTGATTGGAGGACTTTGGATCAACCTCAGTCTAACCTAACACATAGGATTGTTGTTGTAGTAGGAAAAATAAGAGGAAGCATTATCCATTATGCTTTGCACTGTACAAATAACGGTGGGTTATAAATCTAATTAGTAAATAAAATTAGTAAAGCTTTACCTTAAGCAGGACTCTTAAGACTGGGGCCTACCATGTCAGGAATAATGCACCCAGCATGTATTTTACCTACAAAAGATTAATTAAGGATTGTTTCCCACCTATTTGGAGCTAAAACGTGTGGTTGATCATAATGTGGCAGGGCTTAGACATTTTATGTCTCATACCAACACTCGGGGTAAGTTTTCCTTTCTGGCATTTTACTCATATGCTTATTAATATGAAGGCTCTTTTATTCGTGGGTCATTATCCAATTCATAGCCTAAAAGAAAATAGATTTAGAGGACTATAAAATGTGTCAATTTTTTTTTTCATTTTCTATGCAATTTCATCTTCTGGCAGTGATGGACCCAAAAATTATTGATCACCAAGGAGGCAGTGATCCAAAATCTCTCCTTTATTGGAATTAACAGCCCGCCTAAACTGGAAGGAAACAGCTGCCTGGCTTGTGTTATGAGAAAGCAGGTCAAATAATTGTTTCACATCAGATAAGAGGAAAAATAGAAAACATATGAAGTTAATAAGCATCTTGGAGTTAGCTAGCAGGAGTGATTCCTTAGAAAGAAAGTATACAAGTTTGTTTTAATAGGTCAGCTGTTTTTAACCTTTGGTAATTCATAACCGCATAAGTCTGACATTTTGGGATGATAATTCCTCATCCCTCTAGTGGTTTGATGTGTCACGAGGTACAGATGACTATATCTCCACAAAGTCTTTATCCAAACAGTTCATCTGCGAGATCCAGAACACAAGATTCAGTATGATACAAATGTTCTCTGATGGAATGTCTGAGGTAAAGGCTAATTTATAATATAAACACACTACTGTCTCAAGCGATTTATTCCATCTTATTTTACTATAATTCAATGGTTTTAGCTAAATCCTGGCGGATGGCAGCTCCTCTTAAAAACAAGCCAGTACCATGTGGCACAAGCTTTCAAAGGAAGCTTTACACAGACTTAGCTGCCCTCCTGTCTGCATAAGAATATTTTTGTCAGTTAAAATTTGATATCAGTCCATTCAATATTTGAGAGCAGGCTGAGATTACCTTTAATCCAAAGAACTGACAATGAAGGACTGCAGGGTTAGTCAATTGCCAGTC
This sequence comes from Ahaetulla prasina, assembly GCF_028640845.1. NCBI lineage: Eukaryota > Metazoa > Chordata > Lepidosauria > Squamata > Colubridae > Ahaetulla > Ahaetulla prasina. The sequence continues at coordinate 95,078,482 of NC_080544.1, read as the reverse complement.
TTAGGTTACCTTTTCAAGGGTTTCATCCTGTAAGGTTCTAGGCCTCTTTGGGCACTTAGCCAGCAAAGCACTTAAGCAAGAGATTCATTATATTCTCATGGATCATCTCCATTTGGATTGTGCTTTTGCGTTAAGTGCAAGAGAAACTAAAATGTGTTGCTTTATTCTCAGAAGAAGAGAACATTGACTATACTACAACTTGACTCACTATCTGAGTCATTCAAGTAACTTTTTGTCTGCATTTACATCATGATATTGGATGACACCATGATGCAGACAAGACAAAGTAATTGCATTTTCCTTTTCTTTATACCCTCTATGTGGGCATAATGCCTAGAGTAACCTATTTGAGATGGCTGATGTAGAAATTTAATAAATAATATGAAAGGCAGGAAAATAGAAACAGTAGGAAACTTACCAACATTGTAAGTCTAGTACACAATTGAAGCTAAAAAGCAGAATTAAACTCTTGTTCTAGATTATAGTAAAAATGCACATTTGTGAAATATGTTTTGATTCCAAGCTTTAATCTCTGCCATTTCTAGGTACATCTGCAAAGTTGCTACTAATAGGTGCGTTGGACAATGGGCAGTTTCTGGATTCTATGTTCCTTCTGGGCTGAATAAATATTGGAATAACAGAGTTGGAAGAGACCTTAGAGGTCTTCTAGTCCAACCCCTGCTCATCCAGGAAGCCCTATACTATTTCAGACAAATGATTGTCCAATCTCTTTAAAAAACCATCAGTGTTGAAACACTATAACTTCTAGAGGCAAGTCATTCCACCGATTCTAACTGTCAGAAAATTCCTCCTAAATTCTAGGTTGGATCTGTCCTTGATTAGTTTCCACCCATTGCTTCTTGTCCTGCCTTTAAGTGTTTTGATCATCTCTTCTTTGTGGAACCCCTTAGATTTTCGAACACTGCTGTTTTGAAGACTGGCCCAGAAAGCTGGTTCAAAAGAAATAGATAAAGAAGACATGGGTGCTAGGACCATTCCAGCTGGACAAGAGTGGAATGTTATATGGCAACCTCACAGCTATAGCTCAGAAAGTATATATACCATATCACTCTAATGAATGAATTTAACTTTCCTTAAGCGCAAACAAGTGTGTCTTAGGGTATAGGAACTGGACCCATTTAATGGGGTAAGTATACTCTCAAAGTTGGTAGCCTGAAAATAAGAAAGAACTGAGCAGTTCATATCAGCCCAACCTGTAAGAGTTAATGAGAATGAGATCAGAATGAGATACATAATTTAAAATTTATAGTGTCTCGTTTTGTTTTAGGTGTGTTATCTTTCAAGAGTTGCCCTATGGCACATAAAAATCTAAATAATAATGATGATGTCTATAATGATAACATGGTTATCATGATGCATACCTAAATGATACAGGACTAATTAATTTAGTACTCTAATGCCAGCATCTCCATCTGATAGAAAGCTGATTCAGTTAGAAAGAAAATACAGATACAGGAAGTCCTTGACTTACAATAATAATAATAATAATATTTATACAATAATAATCATCATCATCATTTGTTTAGTGACTTTCGAAGTTACAACAGCACCGGAAAAAGTGACTTATGACCATTTTTCAGACTGACAACCCTTGCAGGGTCCCCATGGTCACGTGATCAAAATTCAGATACTTGGCAACTGTTTCATATTTACAACGGCTTGCCATGTCTCAGGCTGATGTGATCCTTTTGACAAGCAAAGTCAATGGGAAGCCAGATTCATTTAACAACCGTGTTACTAACTTAAAGACTTCAGTGATTCACGTAACAACTGTGGCAGGAAAGTTGTAAAATGGGGCGGGGGACCCGCCTGACAACTGCCTCATTTAGCAACAGAAATTTTGGACTCAATTGTGGCCGTAAGTCGAGGACTGCCCATTCTTGACAACTGTTGCTGATCAAGACCAGAAGGGCTTGTTTCAACACCTTCTATTGGAAATATGTGGGCTTTGTCATCAGTTTTGGCCAGAAGGAAAGAATTCAATTCAAATTGTTTTACTAAGGTAACTCAATATTCTCTCAAAACCCACCATGGAAGTTAAGCAAAGTCTAAGCAAAGCCTTCCTTTTTGGTATGATCATATTGCATTGTACTCCTTCTTTGAACTTTACTTCTCTTTGTTTATTAAAAGGTAAAGTTCCCCTCGCACATACATGCTAGTCGTTCCCAACTCTAGGGGGGCGGTGCTCATCGCCGTTTCAAAGCCGAAGAGCCAGCGCTGTCCAAAGAGTCTCTATGGTGATGTGGCCGACATGACTAAACGTCAAAGGCGCATGGAACGCTGTTATCTTCCCACCAAAGGTGGTCCCTATTTTTCTACCTGAATTTTTTTTACGTGCTTTCGAACTGCTAGGTTGGCAGAAGCTTGGACAACTAACAGGAGCTCACCCCGTCATGCAGCGTGAGGGATTCGAACCGTTGAACTTCTGACCTTTCAATCGATAAGTTCAGTGTCTTAGCCACTGAGCCCTTTGTCTATTACTAGCCTGTTAATTCCCTAGAATCTGAAAGTCCCAAGTCTTCATTTATTTCTCATCCTGTCTGGGATTCAGTGGTTGTTGTTTTTTTTTTTCCTCTTCAACACTGCAGCAAACTATAGCCACTCTGTCCTGCTCTGGTTGCAAGAAGCCACGTCATCAGGAAATCATGTTGGTTGCCAGGTCACATACCCGACTGTCTAAAGCAGGCAGAATACAGTACAATGCATGTACGACACAGCCCTGCTCCCCTCTGTCTTCCTGAAGGGGGAAAAAAAATCTTTCATGCTGTCACTATCCCAGTGCACTATTGTGTGCTAAAGAGAAGACCTATGATTTCACACTGACTTTTCAGACTGAAAAGTTTCCATATTCCTGCATTCCAGAAATATTTCTGTTCACACAGAGAATCTCCCATCCTCCAGTGTGTACAGTACAGCAGCCAAAGTGAGATATTTGGAAAGGATTAATAAATGCCAAATCAAACTTCACATTCTCTCCTCCTAACTTCCCCTCCTTTTCTTTTTTTAATAAAAAAAAGCTAGCTAGCTCTGGACAATTCCATCTGTGATTCATTCACCAGCATTAATTGGAGGGGCAATACAGAGAGGAGGAAGATTATTAAAAGCATTCCTTGAAGCAGAATTAGATTCAAACCACACACATCCCTTCCCTCAAATTTAAAGCAATTTATGTTGATAGTACCTGCTGAATTTCTTCAGCTGCTTACCACAGTCTAACTCTGTGATGGCAAACCTATGGCACGCGTGCCCAAGGTGGCACATATAGCCATCTTTCTGTGTTCAGGCCTCCGGTGCGCATGCGTGCAATTCAGGGAAGCCAGCTGATCTTCAGAGCTTTCCTGCACATGCAGATGTGTTTGCACACGTGCGAGAGAGTACTTGTGCGCAGTGCATGCATGCACAGCATTTGTGCGCGTGCATTGCATGTGTGAAAACAGCGCATGCGCAGATGGTGTTCTTGTGCATGCATTGTGTGCACAAAAATTGCGTGCATGGGGGTGCCGTGCGAAACCTGGGTGCATGTGTAGGTGTTGTGGTTGTACATGCAGTGCATGGGGGTCATGCGCAAAAGCCGTGTGCATGCAAAGATTGTGCAGTTGCGCACACAGCGCATGGGGAGGAGCCACAAGTTAGCACGGATAGCACACGCATGCGAAGTGCGTACCTGTTTGGCACTCGGTGAGTAAAAGGTTCGCCACCACTGGCGTAACTGTACGGGAAGGTGGTTGTACTTCCTTCTATGACTCAGAAAATCACAACGTTGATAAATGCATAAACCTAATTTTATGAGTTTGAGTCCTGGCGATTTCAAGGATTTCATATCAACGTACCTGGCAAACAGTACAGGAGTGATGTGCCACTGCTTTATTCGTTAATACTTTTTTTTATCCTTCTAATTAGCCTACAGGTCTATTCTCTGTTCGTCTCCTATTCAAGTAGTAATCAAGCCCAATAATGCTTACTTCTGAGCCCCTATAGGTTTAGCCTGGGACGTTGTCCAGCCACTGCATGTGTCCAGATCTCCATAGTTATGCAATAAACTACTTAGCAATCCTTCAAAGCAGTTTTACTCCGGCTGTAAAGTGATGTACTTGAAATGTGTCTTAAGTGCACTAATCTTACAGGCTTGTTGACGACTTAATTTTAAAGTTAACTTCCAGTTGCAGCTAAAAATCGGTAGAGATTCTCAGTCACCCAGGTCATGGTTGTCCCAAAGGTGCTTTTTCAAGAGGCAACTGGACTTTCTTGGTTTTTTCTTTTGAGGATGTTTCGCTTCTCATTCAAGAAGCTTCTTCAGCTCTAACTGTCCCCAATGTCCTGTCACAGCTGAAGAAGATTCTTGAATGAGAAGCGAACAAAACAAAACACCAAGAAAGTCCAGTTGTCTCCTGAAAAAGCACCTTTGGGATAGTTGCAGCTTGAGGAGAGCTAGCAACAGTTTCAGGAAAGTTTCACATCATATCTATAGCAGTGATGGTGAACCTATGACATATGTGTCAAAAGTGACACACTAGTACAGGGGTCTCCAATGTTGGCAACTTTAAGTCTTGTGGACTTCAACTCCCAGATTCTGGGAGTTGAAGTCCACAAGTCTTAAAGTTGCCAAGGTTAGAGACCCCTGCACTAGTACGTTTTGGGTGACACACCAGCATTCCCCAACACCCAACAACTATTCTCAAATTACACCTCATTCCTGCATGATTTTTGGAGATTGCAGAAACTTTGTGAGAATGGGAAGATTGTAGGACAGGGCCATACTCTTGTGCAGCCTCCAAAAATTGTGCAAAAGCAGGGCCTGCTTTTGCACAGATTTGCAGAGACTGTGGAAGAAAATTCTCTGAAGTTGCTTCAAGAATGAAGTCCTAGCAAGACCTCAGGTAGGACACAGGGTAAGCGGCACCCAGCAGATCCGGGAGAGTATACCTGATTGGACTGTGTTTTTTGAAAAAATATGTAAATATGTAAAGAATTGTTTCTCTTTTGTTTGGGGTATATGTATATGACAGAAGAAGGAAGGGAAGGAGGGAGGAATACACACATGCCAGCAGAGTCAAGTTGAGTATTTGAGTCAACAATGAAACTAAGAACCGTGTTGGCCCAGTGGTTAAAATGCAGTATTGCAGACTAATTCTGCCGACTGCCAGCAGTTCGATTCTCACTGGCTCAAGATGACTCAGCCTTCCATCCTTCCGATGTCAGTAAAATGAGGACCCAGATTATTGGGGGCACTTTCCTGACTCTCTAAACTGCTTAGAGAGGGCTATAAAGCACTGTGAAGCGATATATGTCTAAGTGCTATTGCTATTTTCCAAATTTTGGACACACTGAGCCCAAAAGTTTTACCCTCACTGATATATAGATTATGCTTACCAGTAGAGAAGCAGTAATCTTCCTTTCTGCCAATATGGTTATATTTTTCTCACAAATGTAAAGACACTATCAAAAGCCTTCTGAAAATCCAAGTAAAGTAAGTCTGCTAAATTATTACAACATACTTTTCTCAAAGACCTCCCAAAAAATTATCTCATCTCACTCATTTTTAATAAATTTGTGACTTTCCATTTTTAGAAGCCATATTGATTCTTGTTTAGACATGTTTACGGGTTATTTATCGTTCATTCAATTATTTTATCTTTAGAAACACTTTGCACTAATTTATACAGAAGAGATGTTAAGCTAACTGACCTGTAATTTTCTGCTTCCTACTCCTCTTCTAATTTTATTTTTAAAATTGGCCTTACAATCACCTCAGCCATTTATATTCACTTTATACCCAGCATGCTATTTTGAGTAGAAATTCCAATTCCAATCTTAAGGTACACTGTGTGCGCTTGTTTAGAGAGACAAAATTTTCACTCAGAATTCTTTAAGGTCTTTGTTTATTTTTAAGAATTAAAATTCATCTTCTGGTGGATAGAATAGAATAAAATAGAATAGTATAGAATTCTTTATTGGCCAACTGTGATTGGACACACAAGGAACTTGTCTTTGGTTTTCTTGCACTTATTGCTTTATTTTTTATGTCTTTCCTTTTCTGTTTTCTTACTTACTTTACATTGCTTTTTATTCATGTTCATCTTCTTCAGACAATACTACTGGAAAACTAATCCTTCTGAAAAGACACCTTACAACATAAAGCAAACTCTGTTTGATGCCATGCTACACAGATGGACGTAGTGGTCAGCCCGTTCCAAACTCAACTGTAATCTGCTGACAAAATGAATCTCACCATTGGATTTTTAGATGATTTCTTTAAATAAAAAGAATTAAATATGTTTCCATTTGCTAATATTGAGTTAGACTAGTTTCTAAGCAAAGCAGTATCCTGGTGATAACTCTCATAAAGCCAGCCCAGATGAATAAAATGTCAACATTTTAAAACATGCAAATGCATAATTTCTCAAAGAGAAAACACATAGAGACACCAAAGCAATTTCAAACAATTTCACAAAGAATCACAAGAAGGCTGCAAGAGAAACAGACATAAACAGTTTAGATAATAAAGTGAAGGTTACTTGGATAGGAACATAGGACAACTGTAATCACATTTTTTGATGGACAAACAAAATTCCGATAGTCTGCAAAGTTTGATTAAGATAAGAAATTCAGATTTAATTGCACTAATGAAATGATAAAACAGATGTTTGCATACCCTAGCTGAAGTTACAATGAAAAAAGATTTAAAAAAAAACCTTGTTTGTGATTAATTCAAATTCTCTGCATGCTCTCAAATGATAACTGAGACTCATTTTATTTAGGCTACTACCCTCTTGTCTCTTCTCCCCAACGCTTCTAATTCAGATTCTAATTCTAATAATAAAATCTGAAAAACTCTTCGGTCAAGGTTTATTTTTATTTTAATATAATTGAACAGCTAAAACTATGGGATTTTTAAAATAATGTGTGAGAGAACAAAAAGTAGCTGTTCGAAATCACTAGGTCTAATTCAGGGGTCTCCAACCTTGGCAACTTTAAGACTTGTGGACTTCAACTCCCAGCAAAGCTGGCTGAGGAATTCTGGGAGTTGAAGTCCACAAGTCTTAAAGTTGCCAAGGTTGGAGACCCCTGGTCTAATTATTCAGCCTAAAGAAATATCAGAATCGGTCAAAATTGGGCTTCACATACTGTAGCAACCGGTTCACCCAGCACCGGAAACGTGAGCACGCGCATGTGGTGTCACAAAACATGGCAATTCACTTGTGCGCACCGTCCACACATGCATATGGCATCAAAAACACAGCAATATAGAACAGGATTGTCCCTAGGCGGGTGGGCCGGCCCACCTGCAGGTCACTACTACCGGTTCGCCTGAACTGGTCGGAATGGGCTGAATGCCACCTCTGAAATTAGTGCAAGGGAGTTAAACAGGTGACACTACATGGAAACATCTCCTATAAAAAAGGTTGCAATGTTCCCCGGGTCATGTGATCCCCTTTTGCAACCTTCCGACAAGCAAGACAATGGGGAAGCCAGATTCACTTAACAACCGTGTTGCTAATTTAACAACTTCAGTGATTCCATTAACAAATGTGGCAAGAAGGGTTGGTTAGAAGAAATAACCCAACAACAGATTGATTTAAAACCGGAGTTGTTTTTATTGGGGATTCTACCAGAGAAAATTAGTAAAGACAATATTCATTTGCTTATACATGTAATTACAGCAGCAAGAATAGTTTTTGCACAAAATTGGTAAGCAGAGAAAATACCCCTGGAAGAAAAAATTATTAGAAAAAAATTAGATTGTGCAGAAATGAACAGATTAACTTTGATGATTAAAGAAAGAGGCTTCAGAATATTTTAAGATATAGGATAAATTTTACCATTGGTTAGAAGAAAGGTGCAGATAAGCAATGGATAATTATGTAAGAAAATGATAATAATGTATCTGTGGAAAAATGGTAATAGTTCAAATTGAAGTGAAGAAAGAAGAAACAACAAAATGATGGAGCCAGGAAGAAAACACCGAGACGTCACACGGAAAGAATTGCTGATGTTTTAAATGTATGTTTGCCTATAAAATAATTTTTTTTTAAAAATGTGGTAAGAAAGGTTGTAAAATGGGGCAAAACTCTGCCAATTTCTCATTTTAGTTATTCTTCATTCCCTGGCCATTTTTTTACTGCAAACTTTCTTTTTTCAACATTGCATTTCTGACATCAAGCCTGCACCTATATAAATTATTTCTCCTAAACTCCCTTCAAATCACTTGGGTTTAGAAATTCTGGCTCACGGTACATAAAAGAACTTTCTAAACACATAACAGCTAAAGCTGGGAAGGAGACATGTCAAGCTGCTTAAGGGGGTTTTATTCTTTTAAGATAAATATCTGGAAAAGGTTTCAGCTGATCCTATTTACAAAGAAGAAAACAGACTGGGTGTAAAGCTATTCAAATAAATGCACTTATCTAGAGTTACCACACATAAGCTGCAAAAATACAAATGACAGTTTGACAGCAGCAAAAAGGCACCACACCACTTTATTTATTTATTTATTTATTTATTTATTTATTTATTTATTTATTTATTTATTTATTTAATCACATTTTTATACCGCCCTATCTCCCGAAGGACTCAGGGCGGTTCACAGCCTGATAAAAAACACAAATATAAATACAAGATAAAACACTAATTAAAAAACTTATTGAATAGGCCGAATTTAAAATTATAATTAAAATAATAAAACCCTGTTAAAAACTAAATTTAAAATTAAAATTCTAGCCCAGTCCTGCGCAGATAAATAAATGTGTCTTAAGCTCGCGGCGAAAGATTCGAAGGTCAGGAAGTTGACGGAGTTCATTCCAGAGGGTGGGAGCCCCTACAGAGAAGGCCCTTCCCCTGGGTGTCGCCAGTCGGCACTACCTGGCGGACGGCACCCTAAGGAGTCCCTCCCTGTGAGAGCGCACGGGTCGGTGGGAGGCAATCGGTGGCAGCAGACGGTCCCGTAGGTAACCCGGCCCTAAGCCATGGAGCGCTTTAAAGATAGTTACTAAAATCTTGAAGCGCACCCGAAAAGCCACAGGTAGCCAGTGCAGTCTGCACAGGAGTGGTGTCACATGGGAGCCACGAGGGGCTCCCTCTATCACCTGCGCAGCCGCATTCTGGACTAACTGGAGCCTCCGGGTGCTCTTCGGGGGAGCCCCATGTAGAGAGCATTGCAGTAATCCAGACGAGATGTCACGAGAGCATGAGTGACCGTGCATAGGGCATCCCGGTCTAGGAAGGGGCGCAACTGGCAGACTAGGCAAACCTGGTAAAAAGCTCTCCTGGAGACGGCCGTCAAATGGTCTTCAAAAGACAGCCGTCCATCCAGGAGAACGCCCAAGTTGCGCACCCTTTCCATTGGGGCCAATGACTCTCCCCCAACAGTCAACCGCAGCTGCAGCTGACTGTACCAGGGTGCCAGCATCCACAGCCACTCTGTCTTGGAGGGATTGAGCTTGAGCCTGTTTCTCCCCATCCAGACCCGTACGGCCTCCAGACACCGGGACAGCACTTCGATAGCTTCGTTGGTGTGGCCCGGTGTGGAAAAGTACAGCTGAGTATCATCAGCGTACAGTTGGTACCTCACACCAAAACTACTGATGATCTCACCCAGCGACTTCATATAGATGTTGAACAGGAGAGGCGAGAGAATCGACCCCTGCGGCACCCCACAAGTGAGGTGCCTCAGGGTCGACCTCTGCCTTCCCGTCAACACCGTCTGCGACCGATCAGAGAGATAGGAGGAGAACCACCGGTACACGATAAACGGTGCCTCCCACTCCCAATCCCTCCAACCGGTGCAGCAAGATACCATGGTCGATGGTATCAAAAGCCGCTGAGAGGTCTAATAGGACCAAGGCAGAGGAATAACCCTATCCCTGGCCCTCCAGAGATCATCAACCAACGCGACCAAAGCCATCTCCGTGCTGTATCCGGGCCGAAAGCCGGACTGGAACAGGTCTAGATAGACAGTTTCATCCAGGTACTGGGGTAATTGACGTGCCACCACACTCTCTACAACCTTCGCCACAAAGCGAAGGTTGGAAACTGGACGATAATTACCTAAAACAGTTGGGTCCAGGGAAGGCTTCTTGAGGAGAGGTCTCACCACCGCCTCTTTCAAGGCGGCAGGAAAGACCCCCTCCGACAAAAAAGCATTAGTAATCCCCTGGAGCCAGCCTCGTGTCACCTCCTGTGTGGCCAGTACCAGCCAGGAGGGGCACGGGTCCAGTAAACATGTGGTGGCATTCAACCTCCCCAATAACCTGTCCATGTCCTCGGGAGCCACAGGGTCAAACTCATCCCAAACAGTCTCAACAAGACAGCTCTCCGATCTCTCACCTGGATCCACCCAATTTTGATCCAGACCATCCCGAAGCTGAACGATTTTGTCATATAGATAACCACTAAACTCCTTGGCACGTCCCTGCAACGGGTCATCCCGCTCCCCCTGTTGAAGGAGAGAGCGAGTCTCCCGAAACAGGGCGGCCGGGCGGTTATCTGCCAACGCAATGAGGGAGGAGATGTAACAACGTCTCGCTTCCCTCAATGCCACTAGGTAGGTCCTATTATATGACCTAACTAGTGTCCGATCAGCCTCCGAATGACTGGACCTCCAGGAACTCTCTAGGCGTCTTCTCCAGCGTTTCATCTCCCTCAGCCCCTCGGAGAACCAAGGAGCTGGTTGAGACCTACACCGGGTCAGAGGCCGCAAAGGCACGACACGGTCTAGAGCCCCAGTCGCGGCCAGTTCCCAAGCCGTGACTAGTTCTTCAGCCGTGCCGTGAGCCAGACCCTCAGGAAACGGCCCAAGCTCTGTCCGGAACCTCTCTGGGTCCATCAGGCGCCTGGGACGGAACCAACGTATTGGTCCTGTCTCCCTGCATTGTTGAGTGGTGATCAGAAAGTCCAGACGAAGGAGAGAGTGATCTGACCATGACAAAGGTTCAGTGACTAAATCTCTCAAGTCCAGATCCCTCAACCACTGTCCAGAGATAAAAATCAGGTCCAGCGTGCCTCCCCCAATGTGAGTAGGGCCATCGACTACTTGAGTCAGGTCCAAGGCCATCATGGAAGCCATGAACTCCTGAGCTGCTGTCGATGACATGCCAGTCGATGGCAGGTTAAAGTCCCCCATGACCATAAGTCTGGGGGTCTCAACTGCCACTCCAGCAAGCACCTCCAGGAGCTCGGGCAGGGCTGCTGTCATGCAGCAAGAAGCCAGGTACGTGACCAACAAGCCCATCTGACACCTATGACCCCACCTCACAAAGAGGGATTCACAGCCGGCAATCTGAGGTACAGTGGTCTCCCTCGGCTCTAGACTCTCCTTAATAACAACCGCCACCCCCGCACCCCTACCTTGGGCCCTCGGTTGATGGAATGCTCAGAAACCCGGTGGGCACATTTCAACAAGGGGCACGCCCCCTTCTGTGCCCAACCAGGTTTCCGTAATGCCCATAAGGTCCGCGGAACCCCCCTGAATAAGATCACAAATTAGGGGGGCCTTGTTGACCACGGACTGTGCGTTGCACAACATCAACCGGAGGCCTAGGCTCTGAGGGTCTTGACCATCCGGGGAACGGGAGAAGTCTGAGGGATCGGGGCGCGTGATCGCCTTCAAACATCGAGAGCGCGCCCCCAAAAAACAATACGAGCCCTCACTTCCGCCATATCTGCCCCTCCCACTTGCTGTACAAATAGGACCACCCTCACCAATAGGAACGCAACCCTCCCCCATAACCTTCGAACCTGTTAAATGAACATCGCGAGCACACGCAGGAACTGCCCCCCCCGACGGGTTTCCCCCAACACCCGCCCTAACCCTCCCTCCTCTTAAAAATTCCCTATCTAAAAATCCCCAAAGGCTTTTTCTCGATGCATGCCACTTCTGTGGATCCCAAGACCCATCATTGAGGCTGGCCCTAGGTAACAAAACGGGCCACTCCTGCGAGGCGGGGGCACCTCGCAGGCGCAAGAGTTCATGTGCAGAGTATCACATAGAAAATAAGAATCGGCGAAAGATGATAAAATCCCAGGTTGGCAGAGCATTAATAAATGATGGATCCTCCAATGGATACCCATTTGTCAGATGATAGGACAAATGGGGGCTAGGGCATGATGACAAAGATGGTATAGCAAAAGAAAAAATAGACAGATAGCATCTATGGCAAATAATCCATAAATAAGGTCCTTGTAAAAAATCTTAATTAGTCAAGGAAATACTGCCAATCCGTCCGTAATCCAGTCCTAAAGTCCATTGGGTATAAGGTGAGTGGCGTTACCGTCCCCGCCATCAATGCCCGCCATTGATTCCCGGATGAGTCCCCCGACAGGTCTCAAACAAGTCTCGAAGCCTCTTCCACAGTAGTCACAAAAAACCACTCATGGCCTAAGAGTCTCAAAAAGCCGTGTAAAGTGCAGATGATATTGCACTAATTCGGAAGAGACAAGCCAAAATAGGCCAGGACTCCTCCGACGCCTGCCACATCGCCCCCCTCTGCCAAGCTGCTCCGAGGACAAGCTGCTCCAAGGCCAAAAACCTGTCCACAGCAAGCCACTCACTCCAAGAGGCCAGGCCCTGCCCAAGGCCTGATCATTCCACAGGACCAGGCCGTTTCCAAGGGCCAGGCCAGGCCGGGTATCTCCCCGAAGGGGCCCACAAGCTGTAAAATGCCGCAGATCCCAATGCGGCGTGGAGCGATATCGGAGCATCGCGATGGAAAGTCAGGGCAGAGAAGCTGACTGCAGGGCCGGGGACAACCCTTCACCCCTTCACCGTCCAAAAGTCAGGGGGGGGAGGGCCAAAGTGCTGATGGAAATGCCGATGGAAAGAAAAGGACAGGCCGCGGCCACACCTCAAGGCCTCATCTTGGGCCTCACCTCACGCCGCGGCCTCGCCTCACGCCGGTGGAGCACCAATGCCAATAAGGACGGAACGATGGAGTAGAACGCCGATGGAGCACCTCACCACCTGCCGCGGCCTCGCCTTGCGCTATGAAGCGCCGATGATACAAGACGGGCCAGAGCTGATGATATAAGACGGGCCGGAGCCGTGGCCATCCTCGTGGCCTCACCATGCGCCCAGGAAATGGCCGCCGTTCGCCGCTTCCCCTCCGGCCCCCATTCTCCGCCGCCGCAAGCCCGAGAAGGTCCAGGGATCTCTCCTGCAGCCACCAAGAAGATGATCCAACAGGCCGAGGGGTACAAGCAGCTCGGCGGGTCACCAGGGTGCTGCCATCCTCAGGATATCATCCATCGCTGGCTCCGATTCTCCTAACGAGACGCCATTCTCGCACATGCGCAGAGCCTTTAACTTGTGGCAATCCATTTTTTTTACAATCTGTAGTCCTCTCTTAGGTCTATGATTCCTATTTAGCCCCTTCTGAATCCAGTTCAAAATTCACTCTCTTTTCTGGTCTTTATCCTTGTTATAACTGTTAATAATACCAGCCGTCCAAAAACTTCTAACTGGAAATCACCAATATTAAGTTGTCCCCCATTTGTCCAAATTCCTGAAATTTCACCTTAGAAACCCCACTTCTGCACCACTTCTGCAACTGCTCCAACCCAGTGACTGAGGCCTATCACGTACCAAATCCCAGGATGAGGTTCTACAATGCTTGCTCTGTAAATTGAGAACCTTAGAACTTGAGCCACGGTGGCACAGAAGTTAGAGTTCAGTACTGCAGGCTACTTCTGCTGATCTCCAGCTGTCAGCAGTTTGGCAAATCGAATCTCACCAGGCTCAAGGTTGATTCAACCTTCCATCCTTCCGAGGTCAGTAAAATGAGGATTCAGATTGTTGGGGGCAATATGCTGACTGTGTAAACTGCTTAGAGAGGGCTGTAAAGCACTATGAAGAGGTATATAAGTCTAAGTGCTATTGCTATTGCGATCTTCCATTGACACAAACAAATTGGAACATGAAAGTTCAATAAAAGAAAGCATTCCTTTATACTGTGCAAAGTCGAAGAATGGAATTTGTTGCCATCAGATATAGTGGTAGCCATCGATTTAGAAAAGTATTTCTCAATGCTAGCAAGTTTAAGAAGTGTGGACTGACACCCAGAATTCCCTAGCCAGCATACCGGCTAGATAATTTGGGAGCTAGAACACTGATTCAGAAGGATTTAAAAAGGAACTAACAAATGCTTAGAGCAGGGGTCTCCAACCTTGGCAACTTTAAGACTTGTGGACTTCAACAAAGTTGAACAGCAAAGCTGGCTGAGGAACTCTGGGAGTTGAAGTCCACAAGTCTTAAAGTTGCCAGGCTTGGAGACCCCTGGCTTAGAGTACAAAATAATCTGTGAATGCTGCCTTAGGAACCCTAGGTCTTAAACACTAACTGCTGGGAGGGAGGGCAATCAAAAATTATGCATATGTCCACCGCATAACGGGGTGAGCTCCTGTTAGTTATCCAGCTTCTGCCAACCTACAGTTCAAAAGCACGTAAAAAATGCAAGTAGGAAAAATAGGGACCACCTCTGGTGGGAAGGTAACAGTGTTCCGTGTGCCTTTGGCATTTAGTCATGCCGGCCACATGACCACGGAGACATCTTTGGACAGCACTGGTTCTTCGGCTTTGACCGAAAATGAGCACCGCCCCCTAGAGTTAGGAACGACTAGCACATATGTGGAAGGGGAACCATTACTTTTTACCCTTAGGAAATCCAGTCACTGTACAATGGAGGGACTTTTTTTAACACTTCTCTTTTCCTTCCTCATTCACCTCTTCATCAGAAAACAAAAGAAGGAAATAAATTGATAAAAAAAAAACTGACATTGAACTAAAGAGTAAGCATTATCTACTTTTTAAAAGTTTTCATTCTTTTCCATTCTTTGGATGTTTTATTTTATTTATTTATTTTGTCAAATACATATTAAATAATATATATTTATTTATTTATTTATTTATTTATTTTATTTATTTATTTTTCGTATTTTTATACCGCCCTATCTCCCTAGGGACTTAGGGCGGTTAACAACCAGATAAAAATATACATATAAATACAAATAAAAACATCCATTAAAAAACTTATTATAATTGGCCGAATAATTAAAATGATGATAATAAAAATAATAAAATCCCCATTAAAACCAATTCGAATTTAAAATCTAGTCCAGTCCTGCGCAAATAAATAGATGTGTCTTAAGCTCGCGGCGAAATATAAGTATATATAAGTATAAGCATGAATTGAATACATAAAATGAATACAACTAAAGGGAACATTAGGACACGGATTGTAGACACGCTGGTGCTCTTATGCATGCCCCTTATAATCCATAATTTAGGCTAACAGCACCTGAATGAAGCAACATAGTCTTTATGCTCAAGACAGTTGTCAATTCAACAGGAACACAAAATATAAAACACTAATGTGTTTCATGAAATTTCCCCAAAATTGGCTGCATCCCACTTTTCTTCTAGTAGTCTCCGAAACTTAAAACTCTGGCAGATTTCCCACCGTGACCAAATTTTCTAAAAGGAACATATAACAAGTTACTCTTGCACAACGTGTGGTTTCAGATTATTGCTAGTATCGCTAAAGAAAATTGGACATTTTATTGGCAGGTATTATGCTGAAGACATTTCTCTGACTTGGCAGGTGGCATAATTAGTTTCTAGTATACTTATATACCTACACAGCCCGTTCCAGCCTGAAGTAAACCATCAGTTCTGAAAGCATTTGGCAAAGATTTTGAAGAGCAATCCCTCCCCCCGCCTTCACACATATTACCCCAAAGGCATTTTAATTAAAACACTGTCCGTCAAATATATGAAGGTATTAATCAATAAACATCATATATTGCAGCTGCTGCTCTCTTACCAGCTAGTTAACTTTATCCTGGGACCAGCTGGCCCTCAGAACAACAATAATAACAACAAAAAAGTTCAAGAGAATAGCTTACATTCCAGAACTCTGTAATGTCTGACAGAATTTGGGTCCAGGTTTGAAACTTAATATTCATCATTCTCCCAGGTTTCTGAGAATGACTTGTTTTTCAGAAGAATGTATTTTAGTCATAAACAAAGAACACAAAGTTCCAGTGGTTGGAGACTTGTATTGTTTCAATTGTAGGGTGTCTGTATGATATATTTTTATTCAGGGCAATTTGTTGTTTGAAGCCATCTTCTTCTTCTTTTTTTGCATGGCAGTTTATTTTAAAGATTTTAGGAAAAGAGATTAGAGGTTGATCTATGGTCAACCCCTAGAAAAGTCAGCAAATACTCTGTACAGATTGTTAATGCTGTATTATTCCGATAAGTAATTATCCCAATAAAGTCTGTAGATGTAAACAGCCCTTAATGAAAGCCTCTCGTTAAATTTCATTACGTTTCAACTTTGAAATATTAATGACTGGACTTCATAATGTCCTCCCTTAAATCTTGAGCTGTAGGCCCTAGATAAAAGAAAGGTTTACCTTGGTTTTTTGCAATTGTGAGTTTGCTTAATTTTAATTCTAAATTATCGCAATGCTCCTGAGTGTGTGCTTGAACAGTATGAACAGCTATTCTATTATCTCTTAATGCAGGCAATTAAGAGATAATAGAATAGCATGAGATTACGTAGGATAAAACTACCGTATATACTCGAGTATAAGCCGAGTTTTTCAGCACGTTTTTTGTGCTGAAAAACGTCCCCTCGGCTTATACTCGAGTCTACGTCTTCGGGAACCCCGCACAGGAGGGGGTACCGAACGGACTCCCATGGGAGGGACGGGGAGCGGGCCCGCCGAGGTCTCGCGGGATTTGTCGCCCCCAGGCCGGCCCCTATTCCCGTGTCTGGTGGGCGGACGGCACAAACTTGGCGGGCTGTGCATTGGCGCGGGGAAGCCCTGGTGGTGCAGTGTCCCCGTCCCCCCTGGCCCCCGTCCTCCGATCTCCTGCGCGGGGAGCGAGCGAGCGAGCCAGCGAACGGCTTCGGGCACCGCGGACTTTGGCAAGGAGGAAGGTGGGAGGGAAGCGGAGCTGCCGGCTGTGGGGGGGGTTGAGGGGCGTGCAAGAGGAGTGAGCGTGGAAAGGCCTTTTGTGTGTGTGTGCGTGTGTGCGCGCCTGTGTGCCTAGGGAGGCGGAGCTGCCGGCTGTGTGGGGGTTGAGGCGTGCAAGAGGAGCGCCTCCTCCTCTTCCTCCACGCCGCTCCTCTTGCACGCCTCAACCCCACCATCCCCACCCTCTCAGCGTGAAGGTCACCTCCTCCTCTTCCAGGCGGCGGCGGCGGCGGCGGCTCCAGCGGAGCGCCACAGCCGCAGCTCGCTTCCTCCCACCGGTCCCAGTCCAGCGAACGGTGAAAGCGACATGCCGAGCGCCGCCCGCCACCGCTCGCTGGATTGGGACCGCTTGGCTTGGTCGCGCGGCGGGCGGGGAGCCGCTAGCCTTCTCGGCTGAGGGAGGGAGTGGACCGGTGGGACTGGGACCGGTGGGAGGAAGCGGAGCTGCCGGCTGTGGCGCTCCGCTCGAGCCGGAGCCGCCGCCGAGCGCCGCCGCCGCCGCCGCCTGGAAGAGGAGGAGGTGACCTTCACGCTGGAGAGGGTGGGGATGGTGGGGTTGAGGCGTGCAAGAGGAGCGAGCGTGGAGGAAGAGGAGGAGGCGCGCCTCTTGCACGCCTCAACCCCCACACAGCCGGCAGCTCCGCTTCCTCCCTAGGGCACACAGGCGCGCACACACACGCACACACACAAAAGGCCTTTCCACGCCACTCCTCTTGCACGCCTCAACCCCCACAGCCGGCAGCTCCGCTTCCTCCCTAGGCACAGGCGCACACACACGCACACACACACAAAAGGCCTTTCCACGCCGCTCCTCTTGCACGCCTCAACCCCCACACAGCCGGCAGCTCCGCCTCCCTAGGGCACACAGGCGCGCGCACACGCACACACACACAAAAGGCCTTTCCACGCCACTCCTCTTGCACGCCTCAACCCCCACAGCCGGCAGCTCCGCTTCCTCCCACCTTCCTCCTTGCCAAAGTCCGCGGTGCCCGGTTGCCGCTGGCTCGCCGCCGCTCCCAGCGCAGGAGAGTGGAGGACGGAGGCCAGGGCGAACGGGAACAGCCCACGCTCCGAAGAGGGAAAGGGAGCGAGTGGGTGGGTGGCTGGGACGAGACCCCCACCACAAACACACACACACACGCCTCGTGAGACGTCTTGCTTGCATGTCACACACACGCACCGCCGCTGGGAAAAAAAAGGATGGATGGATGGATGGAAGTAAGGAAGGAAGGATGGATTGATGGATGGAGGCGACCGCTTTGAAGCGCAACCCTTTTCCCGCAACTAAGGGGGGGGGTCAATGTTTTCCCAATCCTAGGTGTGGGAAACAGTCATTCTTTCTTCCTCCTAGTCTCTCCGAGATCGCACTGCAGCGCCCATCATCCCCAGCCGGCAATCTGAGCTCGTGCCATGGCGGCGTGGAGGTGTGGTGGTGGTAAACGCCAGGAGAAAGCTTTCGCTCTTTTGAGAGGTCCTCTTGGAAGGCTGCCTTGGAAAGGGAAAGTGGGAGGGGCAGAGATTTCTCCTCAAGGTCCCCTTGGAAGGCTGGGTTGGAAAGGGAAAGTGGGAGGGGCAGAGATTTCTTCCTCGGGTCCTTCTAGAGTCCTTGAGAAACTGATATCATACAAGGTTAATAAATTATACTCCTCCTCCTCATTGATGAGTTTTTCATCCTGAAATTGATTGAAACATTGTACCATCATATGCTGCCATAGTATAGTGTTAACAACATCTGTAAAGATGATATATGAGCATGACACTAAGTTTTTTCTATAGTTCCCCCTTTATTGAAAAACTTCCATCATGCTTCTTTCTGAAAACAAAGGTCATTATAATATACCTCATTATATATTTGATTTGATGATATTTCAGTTAATAAATACCATTTAAGGTGTTAAGCTTCTTTTCTTTTTCAGCAGCAAAGTGAATTACAACTTTAAAGAACTTTATTACTTTATATTCATTTATTTTAAGTATAGATTTTAGATTTTTAAACAAATATGTTTAGAGCTTTTATATCTTTCAAGTTATTCAAATTATCCCTCAGCAGGTATATAATGGCATCCAATTCCAATATCATGTTGGGGCTTTTGAGCAAGGGAGGAGGAACGTGAGCACCGCCTTTCGCTGGCATTCCGGGATTTCCCTTTGTTTAGAGCTGGGAATCCTCCTTCCCCTTTGCACTCCTCCTCCTCCTCTCTCTCTCTCTCTCTCTCTCTCACACACACACACACACACACACACAGACTTCTAAAGTCGATTGGCACAATGAAAGGCAAAGACCACAATTGTTTTAAGAAAGAAGCTTTAGCAGGAGGGGGATGGGAGGGTGTTTTAAGTTTTGGCAAACAGCCAGGCCAACTGTATTGGAGAAGGTCACACAACTGGCCTTAACATTTTAGCTGCTGTCTTTTCCTCACACTTGGGTTTAATGATATTAGAGACCCTTATTGCCCTGCCAAAAAAAAAAAAAGCCACCCCAACGTCTATGAAAATTAACCTTCTCTGCCAAGAGACACTGTGCAGGGTATTTTCACTATTGGTGTGCATACAGGCTTAGATTTGTGCTGGGTTCTTAGTGCTTAGAGCACTGACCTTCAGAGGCACCCTGGTCCCTTGGAAGCTAAAGGAGGACTCATTTTCATGCTTGCAGTTGTATTGTCAATTTCTGTGAGACAATGTTGTTGAAGTAACTCACTCACTCATTCATTCATTCATTCATTCCTTGTGTGTCCAATCACACTTAGCCAATAAAAATTCTATTCTATTCTATTCTATTCATTCATTCATTCATTCATTTTATTTTGTCAAATACATATTAAATAATTATATAAATATAAGCATGAATTGAATACATAAAAGGAATACAACTAAAGGGAACATTAGGACAGGGACGGTAGGCACGCTGGTGCTCTTATGCACGCCTTACAGACCTCTTAGGAATGGGGTGAGGTCAATACTAGATAGTCTTTGGTTAAGGCTTTGGGGATTTTGGGAAGAGACCACAGAGTCAGGTAGCACATTCCAGGCATTAACAACTCTGTTACTGAAGTCACATTTTCTGCAATCTAGATTGGAGAGGTTCACTTTTAAGTTTGAATCTATTGTGTTCTCGTGTATTGTTGTGGTTGAAGCTGAAGTAGTCATTGATAGGAAGTACATTGTAGCAGATAATTTTATGAGCTATGCTCAGGTCATACCAAAGGCGGCGTAGTTCTAAATTTTCTAAAGCTGGGAATCCTCCTTCCCCCTTTTGCACTTTTATTGTTTTTCGTTCAAATAAATATTCATGTTATTTTACTTGGCTCTATCTTTATTTTTTACATTGACCAGTAGCTGCCTCATTTCCCACCCTCGGCTTATACTCGAGTCAATAGTTTTTCCCAGTTTTTGTGGTAAAAATAGGTGCCTCGGCTTATATTCGGATCGGCTTATACTCGAGTATATACGGTAGTTTTTGGTTGTGTTTTGTAGCATACCATGAAGTATCAACACTAACAAGTATTGTCTTTACACTTTTGTTATACATTTTACACAGGTACAGCCAAAGATTATAATATCTTGTCTTACTGTCTTCTCTCTCTCTTGTTCTCTCTTTATCTTCTCTATAATATAAAAATAGTGTCAACATCTCAACTGACTAAAGCCATGAGAAATGGTACCGATCAGTGATGGGATTCAAATAATTTAACAACCGGTTCTCTGCCCTAATGATTTCTTCCAACAACCAATTCATCAAATGGCTCAGAAAGTTAACAACCGGTTCTCTCAAAGTGGTGCGAACTGGCTGAATCCCACCATTGGTACCGATTCATAAAGTCACCTTATGATATATGGAATCTTATAACTTGGAATGCAAGACAAATACAGGGTAAAGAGCATGACTTAATGTACTAGATTATAGTTGTATATTGCTGTGTATTTGTGAGCAAGGAGAACCATGTAACTTTTGAATTAAGATGTTCTGAACTCAGCGAATGAGTACATGATGAAAATATGAAGACAAGTGGCAGTCTAGAAGTAGGCTTACTTACAAAAAGGACAAAATATTTATCAGAAAGTATAAAGTGGTATCATCTACAATAGGTTGTTGAGAGTGTATATAAAAATAGGAATCCAAAGTTTGCATGTTATACTCTAGTCTAGTGTATAATGATAATGGAAGCACCAGACAGAATTTTGTGTATGAATGAATGAATGAATGCATGCATGCACGCTAGGAGGAAAGCTACTTTAAAAGGTGAGATGAATGGAAGTAGGAACAGAGTACATTCAGCGAAAGAATGAATCAGATTGGCAAGTGATGAGTATCTGCTTAGAAAAAGGTATGTTTTGGGCACATGGTTTAAACATAGCAACTTATATGTACCTATGTCAAAGGAATAAATATAAACCTAAATGCATGATTGATTCAATCCCTTATAACAGACTGAGATATGTATGAAGGATAAGATGGTGTTTAGAAGCCATGCCTATGGTACAGACCATTATTTAGTAAAAGTGGATTTGAGAAAAAAGCAGGCATAGTGGGGGGAAAATGAAAGAAATGAGAGTGAAAATCAAAGCAGAGTGAGTGAATTATGGTAGGAAGAGAAACAATGAATGAAAAATGGAGTAACATGGAAACTACAGTGACTTATTGGAGGGAATTTATAGTGTACCACAAATATGTGAGGAGCAACACTAATGTGAAGAATTGGTGCATTAAGAATTAGGTATTTCAGTTGTGGGGTTAGCATGGGACCTTTGGCATAGTGATTTTTATTGAGCCCTAATTTAGTTTAGTGATTTTTGGTTTTAATAAAACCCTCAGTTTTTATTTTGCTCACTACCCAGACGTTCTTGGATAGATGAGCAACCATCTAAACTGGATCAATATATACATAAATAAGAATGAAATTGATGGAATTGTAAACTTAAAGTAGGAGTACATGAGAAAACATGCATATATTAGAATAAAAAATGAAGATGAGAAATATTCTATATTGTGTAGAGAGATAAAAAGAACATTGCAAAGACTGTAATCAAAGACAGCCAGGAATGGTTAAGTTTAAAAAGGCAAAGAATATGCAGTGTGAGTTTGATTGGAATAAATAAAATTGTTTTAGAAGTGGTTTCAGAGAATTATGCAAAGAGACTCCAACAGAGCAAATGGTATTAAAAATAAAAGTGATGAAATGATTAGGGATAAAACTGCAGTGAAAAACACTGGAATTTTAGATGTTATTTGAGTGTGGTCATGATGTGGCAAAGAATGGAACTGGAATAAATGTTTTAAACATTAGTTTCAAAAGGAAAAAAATGAAAAGAAGGTCATAATCATTGAGAGAATGTTAGAAAAATGGTAAGATTGTAAATGTAGATGATTTAACTGAAGAAATGTTAAAATATGTCTGTGGTTTGCTTATGGAGTGTGGCTGCATGACTTATTTAAAGCCTGCATGTGAAGCCTCTGTCTGCACCTAACAATTGAAAGAATGCTATGATTCTCGATAAAGACATCAGGAATGAATGCAAAATCTATGAAGTATTTTATGTACCTCTGGGGATTTCTAATGGAAAGAGAGCAGGAGAGGTGACAATGAGCAATATTTGGAAACTGCAGTATGGTCTTATGTTCCTGGGTAGCAGTCTGCAGACAGATATTTGCTTTTCAATACGTCACCGAGATATGTATGAATGTGGAAAAGCTTATTCGGTATTTGTTGATTTAGAGAAAAGTGCATCATCAGATGAATAGGTTTGAATTGGAGGGTGTTTTGCCTGAATATGCATAGAGGCATCTTGTGTTTTTGTGTGTGTGTGTGTGTGTGTGTGTGTGTGTGTGTGTGTGTGTGTGTGTGTAGGACAGAATGACAAATACAGCATCACTGTATCTTCATGCAAATCCTGTTCCTTTTTAAAGTATGATGTGACATCACATGCATATAGGAAAGATCCTTGTAGAGGCAATCAATACGGAATTTATGCTAAATATGTTCTGCTATAAAAACAAGTTTTCAATTCCAGCAAATATAAAATTCTCATGCCAAAATTAAAAAAAATTAGAACAAATAGAATAAAATTTAGAATAAATAGAATAAAAATAATACTGTAAATACTAATCAATTGGAAATGTCAAAACAAATATATTTATTGTTTTATTTATTTTTTCCCATCTTTATTATTTTTACAAAAAATCTCAAGGCGGTGAACATATCCAGTATCTTCTTATTGTCAAGCCCCAGGGAAATATAAAAAAAAAATCCAGGCAATTCAAATGAATATAAAGATTTACTGCAAGCTTAGTTTCTAAGTTCTCTACAAGAATCTGAACTACTAATGGTCAAAGCAAATTGGGGGGAGATAAGATTCAAAGGAATTCAAGGTGAGCTGGATTTAACTCTTTCGTGGGCGCAAAGGAATTCATGACTGATGACACATTTGACCCCTCCCTTCATCTCAGCCTGGTCATCTCCTACATCTATTTTCCCACCACAACAACCCGGTGTGGTAGGTTTGGCTGAGAAAGTGTGAATGGCATAAATTCATCCAGCTGATTTTCATGGTTAAGGCAGGAGTTGAAGTCACAATCATAGCTTGGTGCCTTAATTACAAGATCAAACTCTCTCTCTCTCCTTTTCTCCCTCTCTCCGCTCCCCACATATCTCCTGCTCCCCTCCTCAACCACAACCTAGTAATCTTACTGGTTCAAGGATGATCTTTCTCAAGTCCTGTTTCATCCATGGGCCAGTCACTATCTCACTACATACCTTGTCCCAGCTTTTTCAGGAGGCAACTGGACTTTCGTCCTTTTTCTTTTGAAGACGTTCCACTTTTCATCCAAGAAGCTTCTTCAGCTCTGACAGGATAGTGGGGAATGGAAGGATTTATATTCCATGCAGACAAGGAAGAAGCTTCTTGGATGAGAACCATGAAGAAGCTTCCTGGATGAGAAGCAATCCTGGATGAGAAGCAAAATGTCTTCCAAAAAAACCCATAAGAAAGTCCAGTTGCCTCCTGAAAAAGCACCTTTGGGACAAAATGACCTGGATGACTGAGAATCTCTACAGACCTCTACATACTGTCAGGGTTCCAAGTAACACCCCCAATGAAATCAAGATGGGTTCCAGGTCTGACTCATACATTATATCGCAATGTTAGAACAGGTAGTCCTCAATGTACGACCACAACTAAGCCCAAAATTTAAGTTGCTAAGTGAGAAATTTGTTAAATGAGTTTTGTCCCATTTTATGACCGTTCTAGCTACGGTTGCTTAAGTGAATCTGGAGTCCGCATTGACTTTGCTTGTCAGAAGGTCACAAAGGGTGATCACTTGACTCCGGGACACTGTAACTGTCATAAATGTGAATCAGTTCTCAAGCATCTGAATGTAAGTCACCTGACCATGGGAATTGTCATAAGTGCGAAAAATGGTCTTTTGGTGCCATTGTAATTTTGAACAGTCACTAAACAAACTGTTGTTAAGTTGAGGATTATCAGTATGAAATAAAACAGAACGAGACGGTGGAAAACCTTGTATACCAAGCTGGTATTGAAAGGAAGGATGAACTACAATTTTTGTATATGTATTGTATTATACATTCAGCATTTTACTAGACTATATACAACGGGAAAATATAGAAGTTCTAAATTTCAGAAACTCTGTTGAAACCAAAACAAAGCGATCAGGACCATCGCTGAGTCAAGTCCTGTTTGCCAGTTTCTCCCTCCAATTTTTGTTCATGGATTCTTTTACATTTTAAATTATCCATTGGCTATGAAGCAGAACCAAAAGCCACCACAAAAACACAGAAACTCAGACAGACAGGCGGACGGCAGCAAACACACACACAGCTGAGTTTTTTTTAAAAAGTGGTAGCTTACTGGGACTTTAAAATTCAAGCATAAGATGGTGAGGCTTCTAGAAAGGAAGTCAAGAGAGCAAGATCATTCTAACGTGAAGCTGAAGTATACTGAGGAACAAAATACTCAAGATTTGAGAGACTGATCTGCTAGAATCCAGTTGCATGAATCCTGCCCCATTAAGACCAGAGACCAATCAGAAATTCCTAGCACTTCAGTCCTACCAATCTCTGGTCTACCTACTAGCAATAGCAACAGCACTTAGACTTACCGGTATATACAGCTTCATAGCACTTTACAGCTCTCTCTAAGCTGCTTATAGAGTCAACATATTGCCCCCAACAATTTGGGTCTTCATTTTACCGACCTCGAAAGGATGGAAGGCCGCATTAACCTTGAGCCAGTCAGTATCGAACTGCTGACAGTTGGCAGAATTAGCCTGCAATGCTGCATTCTAACGACTGCACCACCAGAAACTAGAACATGTAATTAAATGTGAGGTATATTTTGAGAAAACAGCAGCTTGATTTGATTCACTTAATTTCAGATTTCTAATTCAGATATAGCCTCTACCACAGATTTTCTCAAGCTGTTGCCATCCATACTGGCTAACCATTCTAGGAGTTCTCATCCACCACGCATGGAGAACATCCACTTCAGATTCCTTTGGATAGTCAAAACCTAAATTGGGTAAAGTGAACAGGAAGATGGTACTGATCACGTACATATGTTCGCACGACACTCTTTCTAGAGAAAAAAACAGTTTCTCATTTGTATTGGGAGATTAGAATCTTACATTTACAAGTAGTCAGTGGTGGGATTCAGCCAGTTCGCACCTATTCGAGAGAACCGGTTGTTAACTTTCTAAGCAGTTCGGAGAACCAGTTGTTAGAAGAAATCTTATTTTGTTTTGTTTTTTCCCCACTTTACAGGGGTAATCCTGTAAGGAAGGCAGGAAGGAAACATTCTGGTGTTGTTTCTAGCCTAATCTTTATTGCCCTGCTTACAGAAACTGCCTCTCTGGTTTAATCCTTATTACATTGTAACTGCTAAGGTGAAGCGCCCATCGAGGTGAGTGACGTTGAGTTGGCCACGCCCACACAGTCACATGACCACCGAGCCATGCCTACCCAGCTGGTCATTAGGACAGACAACCGGTTGTTAAATTATTTGAATCCCACCACTGCAAGTAGTCCTGCATTGATGACCACAACTGAGCCAACATTGATGTTAATCAGTGAGAAATTTATTAAATGAGTTTTGGTCCATTTTATGACTTTTCTTGTTCACGTTTGTTAAGTGAACCACTTCCATTGTTAAATGAGTAACAAGGTTGTTAAGTGACTCTGGCTTCCCCATTGACTTGGCTTGTCAGAAAATCGTGAAGGGGATCGCCTGACAGTGCAACCGTCACAGCTATGAGTCAGTTGCTAACCCTCTAAATTTTGATCATGTGACCAAGACGGATAATGGTCATAATCACTGTTTTTCAGTGCCATTGTAACTTTGGACGGTCGCTAAAGGAACTGCTGCAAGTCAGGGACTAGTCGTATTATCTTGATTTTGCTGGACAAAAATGGTATACGATTTACAGCAGGGGTCTCCAACCTTAGCAACTTTAAGACTTGTGGACTTCAACTCTCAGAGTTCCTCAGCTAGCAAAGCTGGCTGAGGAATTCTGGGAGTTGAAGTCCACATGTCTTAAAGTTGCCAAAGTTGGAGACCCCTGATTTACCGCATTTCCATCCACCACAGCCATTGACTAGTTCCAGTGCTAGGTTTGTGTCCAAACACACTTGGCCAATAAACTATTCTGTTCTATTCTATTCTATTCTATTCTATTCTATTCTATTCTATTCTATTCTATTCTGTTCTGTTCTGTTCTGTTCTGTTCTATTCTATTCTATTCTATTCTATTCGAAAGATTTGCTCTGTGACTGGAGCAAGACTGGAGTTGTTGCTGTTAATTGCGAAGTTGTGTCCGACCCATCGCAACCCCATGGACAATGTTCCTCCAGCCTTCCTGTCCTCTACCATCCTCTGGAGTCCATTTAAGCTCACGCCGACTGCTTCAGTGACTCCATCCAGCCACCTCATTCTCTGCCGTCCCCTTCTTCTTTTATCTTCAGTCTTTCCCAGCATTAGGCTCTTCTCCAGTGAGTCCTTTCTTCTCAGTAGGTGGCCAAAGTATTTGAGTTTCATCTTCAGGATCTGGCCTTCTAAAGAGCAGTCAGGGTTGATCTCCTCTAGGACTGTCCGGTTTGATCACCTTGCAGTCCAAGGGACTCGTAGGAGTCTTCTCCATCACCAGAGTTCAAAGGCCTCAATTTTTTGGCGCTCAGCCTTCCTTATAGTCCAACTTTCACAGCCATACATTGCAACTGGAGGGGAACCAGCTAAAAGGCAACTCTTTGTGCCCATATTTCAACATGCACTTTTCTTTCTTCATCAAGGGACTGAGTGTTAAAGCAGAGCCCAGTGCAGAAATTCAGAGCATTAACACAAATGCTTTTCATTAAAACTCAATCAACACTGCAGCAAAGGCTACCAACTGAGATTAGGAATTGACTGATCGGCAAATGTCACCAGCTTTCAAGACTGAGAACTGAAAACAAGTACAGAGAAAGACTCAATAAAAACAGTCTATACAGAAACCTCCTAATCTTAAACACATGTTCATGAATGGAAGCTGTATGCACAACATGTTCGTGTTTTGCAAAAAAAAAAAAATTAAGGATACCAATAGAGACAGAACTTGGAATGAAAGACACGGATTTGTACAGAATGAGAATAGTCAACATGGTGCCAATGTGCCTACAGGTTATCCATAAAGCTCTCTGGCTCACCCAATTGCAGCCTTTTTTTTTAAAAAAAAGCATATTTTTAATTAAACAATAATTATACGGGAGAGAACCATGCTGCAAATCATCACCTTCACATCCCGTAATGACTCTGGGCCTCACCAAGACAGCACAAACAGTCTTAGCAAATAAAATTTAAACGTAGGTAGTTCTGCCTAAAGCTTTTGGGGGAGGGCTCATGAAAAGACCAAAGGGAAGGGGTGGGAAGGAGAGGGTGTAGCAGGAAGCAACCACATTTACTTGCCTGTTAAGTAAGTATTTGGGGGGTGCAGGTAAAAGGGCTGTCATGATGGATGTGGGCAAAGCAGTTCAGGGTTAGTTCTTAGTGCTCACTGGTTATTTTGGAGTTGTTTTGAGGAACTCATCCCCTCAAACATCAAATGATCAAGGATCAGCACCAGACAAACAATCAAGCAGAAAACAGTCATCTATTCAAGGAACCACCAAGGAGGAGAGCGCGCGCGCACACACACACACACACACACACACACACACACACACACACACGTAAACAGGAAGCACAGCACTTACTCACTCACTCGGATGACGTTACTTAGCTGGGTAATAAAATGTCTGCAAACAAATAACCAAATTGCCAGACTTCCACAGCATAGTAATGATCCCTTTGGTGTGGTGACTGTCCCAAAAAGGCAGCATAGCCTCAGGGCAGGAGCTGTAATGCCACACCTATGTTGTCTACCTTCTTTGTTCTGTTGTTATGTACATTTCCAGGTCGCTGTTACACAGCTGGACATCAAAGATGGAAGAGTAATTACTTGGAAGAAGGATTGGAAAGATTTAGATCTTGGCATGAAAGTCATCTAAAGAAAACTCTGATAGGATCAGAGCACCAGAGTCAAAGGGCAAGAAAGGCATTTCAATGGAAGCTTACATAGAACTGGATTGTCTTTCCATGGATGGTTCTTAAGAAGACGCTCAGCATTTATCTAACAGAATTGACCCAAACAATGACAATTATTTTCTGAATTTACATATGAAGCCTTAATCATAAAGTCCCTTGGAAAGACACACAGCATGTGAAACCACAAATAGTTTCTAGGACTGTTGCTTCTTCGGGATTAGATAGATATGAATAGGTTAGTCACAAGCACTAGTCATTTTCATTAGTCCTCTTTTCATTTTTCCTACCAATAAATGAAAAAAAGCAAACCAAAAAAATAAAATAAAATGAAATAATGCTATTGGAAGGTCAGGAGTGAATTGCTCCTTTTATAATATGAAGCTCCAGTGATTAGTTTTCTTGCTTTCATGATCGCTGGCTTCAAGCAGGGGGGGGGGAAGAATGTGAAAGGGGGAGAAAAAAATGTAGCCGTGGGGCAGATTTATTTACCATGAATGATTCACACATAGTATGCATGGCTGCGGGCATCACCTCTCCCAGAACCTGGCAACGTTACAGGGAGCAATTTCAACTCCCACCTCCAAGCATAAGCTTAACTTGAAGAGTTTCTGCATTATAGCAAGCCATACAAATGTGCTTTTCTTTCAACGTTTAGCATGAATTATATATTGACCAAACACCTTTCATGTGGCCTAAGCAAGGAAAATCCAACTTGACATTTATTTTCTGGCTTTCCATGCATGTCTCCTTCAAGGACAAAACCCAAGTTGTACTAGAAGCAAAAGTTGGCCAAGCCCTAGAATTCTACACTGTCACTAAAAGTGTGAATCTGAAGTTTTGTTTTAAACTTTGCCTACATTATATGCTCCCTAGGTGGTCTAAGATAAGGTCTCCTCTTTCAGTTTCAGCCATTACTTAAAACAGAGTAAGCACTGTCTTTACTTGAGTACATATTTTTATCCTTTGTTTCACCTAAGGAATTTAGGGCTGTACATATCATTTCAACTTCCTGATCCCTTTTATCCCCACAGCAATTTTGTGAGATAAGTTAAGGATGACAGCAATTAATCCCAAGTTATAAATTGCATGGATGACTGGAGATTTGAAATGTGAACTCTCTGTCCAATATTTCATCCATATAGACTTCACCAGTGAGCTCACAGATTGCCTTAAATCAAAGCTTATGGAGCTAAGTCAATTTGAGTGGCTTCACATATCCTGCTACATCACAAATCAAGGGTAAACATCTTCTGAACAAAGGGACATCTTGTTTCCAGTGTGGGTTGGACTACTTTAAATCTACCTCCTTCGTTTTATAATAATTTGTGAAGGTTTTGTGGTGGTTGTTGTTGGTCATGAGATTTTATTGATCATGAAGAAGAGAGAGGGAGGAAGGAAAGAAGTGGATACAGTAAGTTTTAGCTTTCTCCTTTATCAGTAGAGGGTATATTTTCAAAAAGAGCCCGGATAGTAATCTATCAAGGATGTCTATAGAGATTCTCACTCATCCAATCCAGGTCATGGTTGTCCCAAAGATGCTTTTTCAAAAGGCAACTGGACTTCCTTTGTTTTTCCTTGAAAAACGCTTTTGCTTCTCATTGGAAAAGCTTCTTCAGTTCAGTCAGAATTGAAGAAGCTTCTTGGATGAAAAACGAAAAGACTTCAAGGAAAAACAAAGAAAGCCCATTGCCTCTTGAAAAAGCACCTTTGGGTCATCTGTAGTTATTTCTAGAATGTATAGGGAGTTGGACTTGATAACCTGTTAGCTTCCTTCCCAATATGATTATTCAACAACAGTGGTACCAGGACTCCTTTTCAGCATGATACCTCCTTTACAACAACTGAATAAAAAATGCTGCCCCCCATTCCTTTTTTTTTAAAAAAATAGGCAGATGGAAGAGGGAAATCACTTCACTAGGGATTAATGGCCCTACTTACATTGCAGGATTTTTCCTTACCTTGGAAGGGGGCGGCTTTTGGTGGGTTTGAAGGGATGAAATGAGAACGAGGTATCTATATCAAATTGATACCGAATACAAAGGAGGGAGGGAGGGAAGGCAGGCAGGCAGGCAGGCAGGAAGGAAGGAAGGAAGGAAGGAAGGAAGGAAGGAAGGAAGGAAGGAGGAAGATCAGCCTAATATTTTAAAGGATGGAGGGATTCATTTTAAAAAAAAGTATTTACAGTTTATTGTTTTTTAATTAACAACAAAAAGAGGGGGGGAACTCAAGGATGATGATGGAGACACATACACAAAAAGTGAAGGATGGAGGGATTCATGAATTCATTGGCTACTTAAGCAGAAGGTGTTATCCTTTAAATCCTCCAAATCCCCAAATGAAAGGTCTGAAAATGTTGCTCTATCAACTGGGGCCAAACTTTTTCTACCCTGGCTGTAAACAATGGACTGCAAATCACAATGTGCAGGTTACAGGCTACACTAAGCCTAAATCAAAATGCTTCATTATAGAATTCCTTGCTTAAATAGAGACTCTCCATGCTATGCTTTGGGTTACTCTCCCAAAATGTATTCATATGTGTGAAGCATTGTACTTACTTTAACTCTGAGTCAGTATAAACCCCACTTCGTTCAGAGTCAGACTGTTCTTTCTTTAAAAAAAAAGATCCACCCCACTACCCCTTGTTGTGACTTCTGTATAACTACCACAATCAGATCGAGAATCAAAGAGTTCAAAGGGTTTCTGAAACAACAAAATGTAGACAGACTCAGGCCCATCCATGAGGTATCTGCCCTGTTTAAACAAGAGCAGTATACACAACAGAAAATTCAAGGTGATAGTGACAAAACTAAGAGAAAGTAAAACAAGTTCCAAAAGTTAACTAGCTACATGATGTTACAAAATCAGAAGTAGACTATCCCAACATATTTCTTTCTAGCCTCTGCCTATAAAATCTGATTTCTAAAAAAAGGGGGGGGAAAGAACTCGTGTATAGTACAAATCTATATCACTAAAGATCCTCTTTCCGGATGTCTTCCATTGTCTTAGATATCATAATTTGTTGAATGGATGTCAGAAAATGATTTAGGCTATTGGATTCAAAAGGAAAAAATAAGGCTCAAAAAATTTGTACTTATATGAGCTGCAGATTATCCAGATAGTTTTTCAGCACTTTGCGAGGTGAAAACCGTTAACATTTTGTGTATTTGAGCTTTACGGGTCATTGTCAACAGGAATTCATTATCAATATCACAGATGAACACTCAAGAAAATAAAGCATGAAACAAAATTTTTGTCCTACAAAATCTTCCTTACCTTGAATGCACTGAAGAGTTCCATCTTCACCCCTTATGGTAAAAGTTTCTCCTGGATTAACTTGAACAAAAATGACCTGCCCCAGAAAAAAAGAGAAAGAGACTAATGTGAAAATCTTCAAAATATTTCAGTTTAGCTGCACAGTTCACAGTACGACAAAGAAAAGGTTTTTCAGAAAAAAGAAACTAGATAAATGGAATCCCAAAATATGATTACACAACTTGTAATTCTTTAAATTAAGTTATATGTAAACCTACAATAGAAAAGCAAACATATTCTTTAAAATAAGACCAAATTTTCATTTGAAGTCTACAAAGGTCTAGCTATAAAATAGGCTCAAAGGAAAAACTCAATGAAGAATACCATTTTAAAGCAGAATATATTTTAATAAGTCAAAATACAAAACCTGCTATGATTTGCCAAGCCCAAATTGCTCATGATCCAAAAACAAATAAAAATGTAAACAATCCCAGCCAAGAAAATGGTGCCAATTAAATAATAATTATCATCATCAACAAAAAATGCTGATCCAGCTATACATAACTGTCACCATTTAACCAAATAATTTCCGAAACCAAATCAAGACAATTCTCTTGGATTCTGGCCACTTCATCAGATTTATTACAGAATTATACCAGGGGTGTCAAACACGATTTCATTGAGGGCTGCATCAGAGTTGTGTTTGACCTCAGGGGCCAGGGTGGGTGTGTCCATCTTGACGTCACTCATGATGGGTGTGCCTGTGGTGGCCTGAGGGCTCTGTCAGCGAAAATGGGCTCCCGAGCTCTGTTTTTCGCTGCATGAAGCCCTCCCGAGTTTTGTTTTCACTGCCAGAGGCACTGCAGGCTGGTCTTTCGCTGTTTCAAGGGTGGCCCGATGAGCCAGATCTAAGCACCCGGTAGGCCTCATCCAGCCCCCGGGCCTTGAGTTTTATACTCCTGAATTAGAATAGAAGGCTGCTACTTCTTTGACCATTTTAATTTATAAAATATCTTAGCCTGTTTACTTTTAGTTCCTCTTCATTTTATTGTCAATGTCATTGTTTCATGGTATATTATAGCATTCAGTTGCCTAAGTAATTCTATTTGCATATGCACCAACCCAACTCCAATGAGCGAAGACACACAAATGTTTCAAATAAATAAATAAAATTAATTCCAGATGAGCTGACTTAAAAGTAGAAACTGCATATTTCCCTCTTCAAAGTCACGTTCCTACAAACCATTATAAAGAGACAAGATTCACTGAACATAGTGGGACTTACTGCAGAATGGAACAGAGCAACTATCTTATCAGGCTGCAAAATAAATTAATCAACGGGGGGCGGGGGTTGCATTCCAATTGAAAGAGTCTTTGTAAGCTATCAACTTATTAGAACGAAAGGAGGAAGGAGACTGGAAAAAGTACACCATGCCAGGGAAAAGACAAAACATTATGAATTATTTAGGAAAGGCATTAAAAAGAAGACAAGGATAAACACCATTATAACATTCTGCAGTCTATCCACATCTGGGGTGCTCATTAGGGGAATGGAGGCTATAGCATATAAAGAATGGTTGCTGGAATTGGATATTTTAGCTTAATGAAAAGAAGGACATGATAGCAGGATTCCAATATCTAAGGGGCTGCCACAAAGAAGAATGGGTCAACCAATTTGCCAAAGCACCTGAAGGCAGGACAAGAAGCAATGGATGGAAACTATTCAATTAGAGAACCAACCTAGAACTAAGGAGAAATTTCCGGTCAGTTAGAACAATTAATCAATGGAATGGCTTTCCTTCAGAAGTTGTGGGTGCTCCCATACTGGAAGCTTTTAAGAACAGATTGGACCATCATTTGTGTGTAAAGGCATGAAGTTGCCCAAGCAGGAATTGAATTAGAAGACCTCCAAGGTCCCTTCCAACTATGTTATTCTGTTCTGTTATTATATCAGCAAGATGGAGAGTAAGAGAAAAGATCAATGAGTTTTCTCTTCTATAAAAAATGGTTGCAGGGGTGAAATCTACTTTATTTATTTATTTTATTTATTTATTATTCAAATTTGTATACCGCCCTATCTCCCGAAGGACTCAGGGCGGTTCACAGGCACATAAAAACATTTATATACAAATTAAGATAATCATTAAAAAACTTATTCTAATGCCCAATTATTAAAAGATCTAAATATGAATATTAAAAAAAAACCAATTTAAAAACCCCTATAAATTTAAAATCTAAGCCAGTCCTGCACAGATGAATAAATGTGTCTTGAGCTCGCGACGGAAGGTTCGGAGGTCCGGAAGTTGACGGAGTCCTGGGGGGAGTTCGTTCCAGAGGGTGGGAGCCCCCACAGAGAAGGCCCTTCCCCTGGGTGTCACCAGACGACACTGCTTAGCTGATGGCACCCTGAGGAGTCCCTCTCTGTGAGAGCGCACGGGTCGGTGAGAGGTATTCGGTAGCAGTAGGCGGTCCCGTAAATAACCCGGCCCTATGCCATGGAGCGCTTTGAAGGTGGTTACCAAAACCTTGAAGCGCACCCGGAAGGCCACAGGTAGCCAGTGCAGTCTGCGCAGGATTGGTGTCATACGGGAGCCACGAGGGGCTCCCTCTATAACCCGCGCAGCTGCATTCTGAACTAACTGCAGCCTCCGGATGCCCTTCAAGGGGAGCCCCATGTAGAGAGCATTGCAGTAATCCAGGCGAGACGTCACGAGGGCGTGAGTGACCGTGCATAGGGCATCCCGGTCTAGAAAGGGGCGCAACTGGCGCACCAGGCGAACCTGGTAGAAAGCTCTCCTGGAGACGGCCGTCAAATGATCTTCAAAAGACAGCCGTTCATCCAGGAGGACGCCCAAGTTGCGCACCCCTTCCATCGGGGCCAATGACTCGCCCCCAACAGTCAGCCGAGGACTCAGCTGACTGTACCGGGATGCCGGCATCCACAGCCACTCTGTCTTGGAGGGATTGAGCTTGAGCCTGTTTCTCCCCATCCAGACCCGTACGGCCTCCAAGCACCGGGACAACACTTCGATAGCTTCGTTGGGGTGGCCCAGTGTGGAAAAGTACAGCTGGGTGTCATCAGCGTACAGCTGGTACCTCACACCGAAGCCACTGATGATCTCACCCAGCGGCTTCATATAGATGTTGAACAAAAGGGGCGAGAGGATCGACCCCTGCGGCACCCCACAAGTGAGGCGCCTCAGAGCCAACCTCTGCCCCCCTGTCAACACCGTCTGCGACCGATCGGAGAGATAGGAGGAGGGCCGGTGAATGGCGCAGGCTGGTAAGGCCTGTTATTAAGAACAGCCTGTTATTAAGAACACAAAGCCTGCAATTACTGCAGGTTCGAGCCCGGCCCAAGGTTGACTCAGCCTTCCATCCTTTATAAGGTAGGTAAAATGAGGACCCAGATTGTTGGGGGGGCAATAAGTTGACTTTGTAAAAATATACAAATAGAATGAGACTATTGCCTTATACACTGTAAGCCGCCCTGAGTCTTCGGAGAAGGGCGGGGTATAAATGTAAACAAAAAAAAAAAAAAAAAAAACCACTGATAAACGGTGCCTCCCACTCCCAATCCCCCCAACCGGCGCAGCAGGATACCATGGTCGATGGTATCGAAAGCCGCTGAGAGGTCTAATAGGACCAGGGCAGAGGAACATCCCC
Organism: Ahaetulla prasina; assembly: GCF_028640845.1. Lineage (NCBI taxonomy): Eukaryota > Metazoa > Chordata > Lepidosauria > Squamata > Colubridae > Ahaetulla > Ahaetulla prasina. The sequence continues at coordinate 95,043,001 of NC_080544.1, read as the reverse complement.
TATCCCTGGCCCTCCAGAGATCATCCACCAACGCGACCAAAGCCGTCTCAGTGCTGTAACCGGGCCGGAAGCCGGACTGGAACGGGTCTAGATAGACAGTTTCATCCAGGTGTAAGGGAAACTGATATGCCACCATACTCTCTACAACCTTCGCCGCGAAGCGAAGGTTGGAGACCGGACGATAATTACCTAAAACAGCCGGGTCCAGGGAAGGCTTCTTGAGGAGGGGTCTCACCACCGCCTCTTTCAAGGCGGTCGGGAAGACCCCCTTCACCAAGGAAGCGCTCGTAATTGCCTGGAGCCAGCCTCGTGTCACCTCCTGAGTGGCCAGCACCAACCAGGAGGGGCACGGGTCCAGTAAACACGTGGTGGCATTCAACCTACCCAACAACCTGTCCATGTCCTCGGGAGCCACAGGGTCAAACTCATCCCATAAAATGTCACCAAGACCACCCTCAGCCGTCTCACCCGCGTCACCGCAATTTTGGTCCAGACCATCCTGAAGCTGAACGATTTTATCGTATAGATAACCGTTAAACTCCTCAGCACGTCCCTGCAATGGGTCATCCCGCTCCCCCTGGTGGAGGAGGGAGCGAGTCACCCGAAACAGGGCGGCTGGGCGGTTATCTGCCGATGCAATGAGGGAGGAGGCGTAGCTATGCCTCGCTTCCCTCAGTGCCACTAGGTAAGCCCTAGTATAGGACTTCACTAGTGTCCGGTCAGCTTCCGAACGGCTAGACCTCCAGGAACTCTCTAGGCGTCTCTCTAGGCGTCTTCTCCTTCCTAACCGGTTTGGAAGCATGCACATGCTTCACATGCACGTGCAGACCTTCTGGGCATGTGCAGAAGGTAAAAAACACATTACTTCCTCATTAAAACCAGGAAGTAATGACACCCGGGCAGGTGGGCAGAGCTTTGCTCCACCAGCGCTACCGGAGCGCCGAACCACCGGCCACGATCGCTACCAGATTGCACGATTCAGGAGCATTTCACCCCTGAATGGTTGGGGTTTTCTTGTTTAAGGGGAAAATAATGGAGTAGAAAATAATTTGGAACTGCCCATTGTCCCTCTCATCCACAAAGCCTAGGAGAAGGGGTAAATCATTCTTTTCTCCACTATTTAATTCTCACAAAGGCCACGTGAAACAATGACTGGCCCAAACTTCAAAAAATGTAGGCATTTCAACCTGAATTTTCTTAACCCAACTCTCTAACTAGAATACTATGTAGGAAAGTAAAAACCATCTTGAGATCCACATTGCTTCAATCAACGTGATTGGATCATAGTAGAGCCAAACTACACACAAACAAGCATTTTGAAATGAGTCCACAGCCGATACCATTTATTACCATGGGGCATTCTAAGGGGTGAAGCTCAAATGCTTGGGCCACCTAATAGGAAAAAAGAACCCATTGGAAAAGAGGCGGATGTTGGGAAAGATTGAAAGCAAAGGGAGAAGGAGAAGGAAGAGGATGAGATGGTTAGTTGGTGTCATTGATGCGATGAACATGAATTTGGGCGAATGAACCAGTAGCAAAGGTAAGTGAAACCCCCCACTGTAGAGTACTATGGTACAGTAAGAACATTACCATAAAATAATGTAACGTTTCAGCCAAAGTAGAATATGTTGCTTCAGCCATTGATTAGTAGACAATATTGCCTTTATCAAGACAGATAGGTTAAACATTTCCCAAAGCCATTTCTTAACATCTGGGACAATTGTTTATTTATCACTTTTATTTATCACTTTTCCAAGCTCTCAATATAATTCTTTTGGCCATCCCTCATGCAGGATACAACCAAAGTCCTCTTCTTCTGGATACTCTTAGCCATGATAGCCATATACAAATTTTATTGGTTGAGACAAATAGAGCTTTGCTGGCTGAGGAAGTCTGGGAGTTGAAGTCCACAAGTCTTAAAGTTGCCTGAAATAGAGGATGGAAAAAACCTGACCAAGTGACATCTACTAATAATGACTGCAATGACATCTGTGACTGGTGGCAACATGTGGAAGCTGTCTAGCTCTTCACAAGCTCTGTCATTTTACATCCTTTAACATGAATTGTACACCTGCACAAATTGGTATTCATAAACACACTACCTCCGATTTTGGAGCTAGCATCCTGTCAATATGAGCAGCAGCTACAGATCATTTTACCTTTCATGGGTTTATCTAACGCCTCCTTTCAGCCATTATTGCATCGTGTGATCACTGAACTATGCTTTGCATGGAAAAGGAATTCTCTTTGTCTGTTCTGGATCTGTCATCGTGCCAATTTTTGTATGATTATCCAGATTCTAGCTTGGTGGAATTTATTTTCTCACAATGTGATTAATTTTAAAAACCTCCATCGTCCTGCCCGCCCCCCTTTCTTCTAATTTAAAAAGGTTTAAGTCCATCCCCTCCACATATGTTGTTAGTCCTCAAACCAATGCAGCTAGAAATATACGGCTAAAACAGGGGTGTCAAACTGGATTTCTTCAAGAGTTGGATCAGCATTGTACAGCTCCTCCATAGCCAGCCGAGGGAGGGGTGGGATGGGACAGACACCTCCTGAAGCACCCAGTTGGCCTAAACAGAGCGTGGGGGGGCTGTGTGTGGCTCCCCACCCCTGTTTTCGGCTTGGATGGCCTCCTGCAGCACTTTGCCGGCCAAAATGGGGAGCCACCATTTTGGCTACCAAAGCAGGGGTGAAATGCTCCTGGTTCGGACTGGATCGCCCAATCCGGTAGCGATGGCGGCAGATGGTTCAAAGAACCGGTAGCAAAAATCCCTGCCCACCCCCATGCCCAGCTGAGCTGCACGATCATCAGAGGGGTTTTTTTTCTTTTAAAAGCATTTTTTCTTCAGCCGAAAAATTGCTTTTAAAAGTAAAAAAAAAAGCCTCTGGTGATTACGCGGCTCAGCTGGGATAGTCAGAGCCTTTTAAAAGCATTTTTTCTACCACCTCTTTGGCCGAAGAGGTTGTAAAAAAATGCTTAAAAATTTTTTTTTTTAAAGTTGGCCACGCCCACCCAGTCACATTACCACCACCACCACCAAGCCATGCCCACAGAACCGGTAGTAACAGATTTTACACTTCATCACTGTACCAAAGGCACTGTGGGCTGATCCTTTGCTATTTCAAGCAAATCCTTTGCTATTTCAAGGCCAGATTTAAGCATCCCATGGGTCAGATCCGACCCGCAAGCCTTGAGTTTGACACCCCTAAGCTAAAATAAAGATTAGCCTTACTCCTATCTTCCTTGTGTCCAATTTTAGACAATTGTTTCAGGAAAACAACTCGCCTTCTTTTCCTATTGGGAAGTAAAGTACAATAAGATATATAATGAAAAGCTACAGGAAAAGAAAGGTAATCCATAAAACATAAGGGATGATTGCTGGCACATGATATTTAGGTTGGAAGAGTCTGGGGACTTAACATATAGCATGTCCAGCATCATGCTTCAGTTTCTGATAAATAGATTGGCAAGAATCGGCTGTAGGAACATCTGCACCAACTCTTCAATGCTTCATCCCAGTTCCCAATGCCTGAAAAACATCCTTTAGTTTATTTCAAGATGTCAGTCTGGAATTGGAAACGAGGGAGTACACATTAAAAACATCACTATCTCTGCTATATCCATAGGGGAAAAATTACATCCATCATGTTCACTGCTTCCTGGTTTAGCAAAGGTGGAAAGACATTTGGGGAAGTAAGGACCTTTCACAATGGTCATTTTTTTTTTCATTGCACACAAACTATTGTGGTATTTTTTTTATTTATTAAATTTCTACACCAACCAAATGACTTTGGCAGTTTACAACAACATAATAACAACATTTAAAGCACAAATTAAAACTAGAGTTAAGAGCAAATTAAAACTTACAAATAAAATAAAAAGCAGAGTTATTATATATATATATATATATGTAGGTCTTTGGTTATTCGGGTTTTCTCCCGCGTAAAATTTGAAGCGTCTTGGCGACGTTTCGATGAAATCCCATTCGTCATCATCAGGCTAGGTGCTTAAAGCTTCCTATTTGTAGGAGAAATTTCTCCTACAAATAGGAAGCTTTAAGCACCTAGCCTGATGATGACGACGATTGTCAACGTCGCCAAGACACCTGTGAGCTCAACAAAGACCTACATCTAAACTCGCGAAAACCTCAGAAAATATATATATATATATATATTTGTTTTCTGAGGTTTTCACGGGTGTTTGTATATAGGTCTTTGGTTGTTCGGGTTTTCTCCCGTGTAAAATTGGAAGTGTCTTGGCGACGTTTCGACGAAGTCTCATTCGTCATCTTCAGGCTTCAGCTTCGTGCTTCTGGGAGCAATGTGTGATCGCAGCTGTTTCTTCCTTCCAGAAATTCTATGAAAATTCCTTCAATGCCTTAACCACTATACTGCTTTGAGTATATGTTTTAATACATTCTTGGACTCTAGAGCAATTATGAACTTGGTCACTCAATTTAAAGCGCTGAGTTCTAATATATAGATCACTGCAATCTCCTCCAACATACATTATTATAATCACGATATTGCTAATAATGTGGGTTGTTGTTTTTTACTATACATCACCTACATTCTTGGTTGACTGAACTAAACAGATAATTTATTCTTCCTAACTTCCTTCTCTTTAAAAATCTTGAGACACGTTTAGGATATGAGCCAGCAGTGTGCAGCAGCTGCCAAAAAAGGCAACACAGTTCTGGGCTGCATAAACAGCGGGATAGAATCAAGATCATGTGAAGTGTTAGTGCCACTTTATAATGCCTTGGTAAGGCCACACGTGAAATATTGCATTCAGTTTTGGTCGCCATGATGTAAACAAGATGTTGAGATTCTAAAAAGAGTGCAGAGAAGAGCAACAAAGATGATTAGGGATCTGAGGCTAAAACACAGAAGAACTGGGTATGTCTAGTTTAATGAAAAGAAGGACTAGGGGAGACATGATAGCAGTGTTCCAATATCTTAGGGGCTGCCACAAAGAAGAGGGAATCAAGCTATTGTCCAAAGCACCTGAAGGTAGAACAAGAATCAATGGGAGGAAACTGATCAAGGCGTGAAGTAACTTAGAACTAAGGAGAAATTTCCTGACAGTTAGAGTGGAACAACTTGCCTGCAGAAATTGTGAATGCTCCAACACTGGAAATTTTTAAGTAGTTGCTGGATAACCATTTGTCTGAAGTGGTATAGGATTTCCTGCCTGGGCAGGGGGTTGGACTAGAAGACCTCCAAGGTTCCTTCCAACTTTGTTGCTGTTGTTGTTGTTATTATTATTATATGTAAGCTGTTCTAATAGATGTTTGTATTATCTTTAGATCCAGTGACCTTTCCAAATTATCAAAGCAAAAAACTCTTTTCAGGGCTAGAAACAAAAAGTTTAGGAAGTTAAAAGAAAAAAATGTTACATATTATATCAGCTTTGAAATCACTATAATTCTCCTACAGCTTACTATTATGGCTAAATTATAAGTTTTAGGAAGAGAAAATGCTAGCGTGGATCTGCAGCAAGGATTTCACAAGTTACTCATTAAAAGGCGCAAGGACAGCAAAGCAATCAGGATTTGAATTCCAGGAAAGAGAGAAATACCCTGATAAAAGGCAATCTATCTGCAATCTTAGTTCCATCAGCAGTTAGAGACATCTGTCTTGCAGCCTGGAAAGGCCTATGAATTATTCACAAGGACCAGTGTTTCCTTTAAATAAAGACACAAGGCACTTCAAAACACAGTGATAGAATCGAGAAGATCAGACAGAGTTTGGCTCTTTAAAGGCAGATGTTCTTTAAGTTACGTGGCATTTCAATAGCATTCAAACTGTAAGACTTTCAGAAATGAAGCCCTGGAGTCTGCTTTCTAGAAATCAAAATTGACTTCACACTGCCACCACCCCTTTGGCACAAGACCCTCTTCAATCTGCCAATTCCACAAAAGGTTCATTCCTTAAAGATGAGCTGTATTATTCTTCCAGTGTTCAGGAACAGAATCAAGATACGTGTTTCCTATCAAATTTTCTTGAAACGCTTTGAGTATTTTAATATTCTAAAAATGAGGGGAAAATAGAGCAACATGTTTCTCTATGTTTTAGATCAGGGGTCTCCAACCTTGGTCCCTTTAAGACTCGTGGACTTCAACTCCCAGAGTTCCTCAGCCAGCTTTGCTGGCTGAGGGACTCTGGGAGTTGAAGTCCACAAGTCTTAAAGGGACCAAGGTTGGAGACCCCTGTTTTAGATTGAAGAAGTTGTTTAAGGATTGAATTCATCTTGTATGGGTCGTTTTTCCTTTGGTTTCTTTTCTCTCCATAGGCTTAGCTTATTTAATCAATATTTGGTTGTTCAATAAATATTGAAAATATGTAAACCGTACCAAAGCTCACATCTGTCTCAGTGGTATCACATGACCTTGAAACTTTGGCCTACTACTAACTTACTTATATAGGATATGCACTTTGCCGGAGATTAAAAGCACCTCCTGGAAGAGGTTAGTTACTCCTGGCACCAGTGATGGAAAAGAAGGATTTTTTGCCTTTTCAAAGTGTTTACCACTTCCATGATTCAGGCCTGCTGAGTTACTATAGCAACCAGACAATAATCTAAAGTCACCTCAAGACAGTGGACTAGCTTCAGTATCTTAATGCTCAATTTCCTCTGACAAAAGATGCAAAAAAATTACCATCCTTCCAAAGTGCCGCAGAGAGGACCAGGTTCCATCAAAAAATGTAGTTTATTTGTTTCACTGTGATATATAAAGGATACTAGTAAATTCGATGATACCTCCTCTTACTTTTCTATCATACTGAAATCTATTCATAGATGCCTTTTTATGCAAGCTTGTAAACATAATGTTATGTCTCCTAGCTGTATTGGAATTGTATCTTCTAGAACTGTCATCCTGTTGACCATGTTTATTTTATTTATTTATTTGTTTGTCAACAAGTACGAGGAAACAAGTATCAGTATAGACATGGACACATGAAAAAATGGCACAAATGAATGGATATAAATAAGCAAAACATAGCCATAAACACATAAAATGAGTACATATAAATGGGGAGAGTAGGACAAGGACGGTAGGCACACTGGTGCACTTATGCACGCCCCCTTGGGGACCTCTTAAGAAATGTGTAAGGTCCACGTAGACAGTTTAAGGTAAAATGTATGGGGGTTAGAGGAACTAACAAGAGGATCAGGTTGATTGTTCCAGACATTTACTACTCAATTGCTGAAGTCGTATTTTCTGCAATCAAGATTAGAGCGAATTGCAGTTAGTTTGTATCTATTGATAGCTCTTTTGTTATTGCGGTTGAAATTAAAGTAGTCCTTAACGGGGTAGGACGTTAAGGTAGATAATCTAGTGTACTAAGCTTAGATCAGAACATAGATGGCGTAGTTCAAAGTTATCCAAGCCTAAAATTTCAAATGTGGTGGTATAAGGAATTCTATTGCGAGCAGAGGAGTTGAGTTCTCTTCTTGTAAAATACCTCTGGACTCTCTCTAATGTATTAATGCCCAAAATACTGTGTGGGTTCCAGGCAGCTGAGCAGTATTCAAGGATAGGTCTGGCAAAGATTTTGTATACCCTAATTAGAAGTATAGCGTTACCAGAGAGAAAACTTCGTAAAATAAGGTTGACAACTCTTAATGCCTTTTTAGCAATGTTTTTACAGTGAGCTCTGGGGCTTAGATCTTATGAAATGAGTAGTCCTAGGTCCTTGACAGAGTGTGGGTCATCTTTTAGAGTTGTTGGCTAAGAATTTTGGGAGTCATAGTCTTGGCAAACTAGAGGGTCTCACAATAGGAAACAATGCTTCAATTTTGATTTCAAATAAAAGGAAACAGTCGTGGTGGTTAGATTGCAGTATTGCAAGCTAATTCTGACAACTGCCAGGAGTTTGATCCTAACAGGCTCAAAGTTGATTCAGCCTTCCATCTTTCCAGAGACGGTAAAGTGAGGACCCAGATTGTTGGGGGCAATATGCTGACTCTGTAAACCACTTAGAAAGGGATGTAAAGCACTGTGAAGTGGTATATAAGTCTAAATGCTATTGCTAATCCTTATGATTTATATTGATATTGTTTCCTGATTATTTATTTGTACCCTATGACTATCGTTAAGTGTTGTACCTTATGATTCTTGATGAACGTATCTTTTCTTTTATGTACACTGAGAGCATATGCACCAAGACAAATTCCTTGTGTGTCCAATCACACTTGGCCAATAAAAAATTCTATTCTATTCTATTCTATTCTATTCTATTCTATTCTATTCTATTCTATTCTATTCTATTCTATTCTAATATGCTGAAGAATCATGGCTTACTGTTCATACACTTTTGGCAATAATAATCACAAAATATAAAAATCTGCAAATAGCAGTATGGCAAATAGACTATGGCAAAAGAAAACAATACATGCCTTGGATGTAATCTCAACCATCCATAATGCCCCTTGACCATTAGCACTGACCAATCATCATGAGTCAATTGCAGAAAACAGCTTTATTTGCAATAATTTACATCCTGCAATGTAACAATATCTGCCTATATCAGATCCTTGGAAAGGACTCAGTAGGTAGGCAAAAATGCCACAGTTTAAATACCTGACTGACTGTGCAGCCAACCATAACAATAAAGTTATTGTTTGTGAACCTGAACATTCTTTCAAAGCTTCTCTCTCCATAGAGAATGATTTAGGACTGGATTTATTCTTCTTAACATCTGGTGCAAGACAAGAACAATCAATGAGTGGAAGTAACAGCTACAGACTTGATCTAAGGAGGAATTTCCTGACTGTGGGCGCTTACTAAGCAATGCCTCTTGAAGATGTGGATGCTCCATCACTTTGTTGGTTTTCAAGAAAAGACTGACCAGCCATTTGTCCAGAATAGAATGGAGATTTATTTATTTATTTATTTTGTTTATTGTAATTTGTCAAACAGAAACAAAAAGAGGAATAATATAAAAATACAATGACAGGGATGATAGGCACGTTAGTGCGCTTATGCACGCCCCCTCTACGGACCTCTTAAGGATGAAGTGAGGTCCATGGAAGTCAATTTGTGACTAAAACTGTGACAATTCCAGCACTGGACAAGGGGTTAGAGTAGAAGACATCCAAGCTTCTTTTCAACCCTGTCATTCTATATCTACAACAAGCCCGTCAGTAGTGGGTTTCAATTTTTTTTACTACAGGTCCTGTGGGCATGGCTTGGTGGGTGTGGCAGGGGAAGGATACTGCAAAATCCCCATTCCCTCCTGATCAGCTGGGACTTGGGAGGCAGAGAATATATGGGGGCGGGGCCAGTCAGAATTTTTACTACCGGTTCTCCGAACTCAAAATTTCCACTACCAGTTCTCCAGAACTAGTCAGAACCTGCTGAAACCAACCTCTGAAGCCAGTTGGGAAGAAGGAATCAAAATTCATAAGACTGTGGTCAAAAACCGTACACAATCAATCCCAGCTAAGGAACCTGATCCAAGTCAGGAGCAGTATAGAAATCGAGTGAGTTAGGAACTAATTTTAACTTTAATGCTGGTTCCGATGGTATTGTCAAATAAACAAAACTGTGATATCCACCCTCAGATTGCCACAGGACCAGTGATGGGTTGCCCCCAGTTTGGACTGGTTCTATAGAACAGGTAGTAAAACCCACTGACTCGACCATCATGAAAAGTGATCTGTGCGTGCGCGCACGGGCATGATGTGAACCGGTAGTAAAGGTAACAACCTTTACTGCACAGGACCTAATGACCATAGCTTCCAAATCAATATTTATGAAGATTAATCAGGCAAGTCTTGTTCTAACCCAGCCTTAGCAAGTAATGCTATATATTAGAAATGAACTGGTTCCAAACCTCTCCTCTTTATTTTCCAGCCAGGGAGGGGCTGGCTAGTGTCCGCGATTGCTTTTCCTTGAGAGCCGGCTTATAGTGTTCCTCTGCTCTCCTCTCCTTTCCCCATGTGCATACGTGCATCTAGGATGGGCTCCATCTCTTCCTCCCCCTCACTCAGCTCGTGCCCAGAAGACAGCTGCCTCTCCACCTGGGGGAGAATGAAGGGTCCCAGCTCTGCCTCTGTCCCTGATGCTGTTTCTTTATCAGAGGCTCCGAAGCTAGCCCAGGCTGTCCTTCAACCTCCTCCTTGTCTGACTGCAGCTAGCTCTGCTGGCAGCCGACAGGCCGCAACAAGTCTAAAACTCAAATGCATTCTTATTCACCCATCAATTCTATGGAATCTAATGTCTTGTCCTATTATTTCATTTCTTTCTATCCTGCTATATTCCACAGCAAAAGGATGCATCCAACCTCCAACCATTAAACCTCTAATAATTAATGGATCTGTGGAAGTCACACTGCCCCCACAATGAATACAAATTATGTCTTCAAGATTAATGGTCCTTTATAGGCCGTGATGCTTTTAAGAGGGAGGAAAACTATTTTTGTGCAGATTTCTCTTTGCCTGTGCCCATTTTTGGGTTGTTTCCACCAAGACCTCTCTCTTTAAGAGGGGAATTTACACATAATTTCTATCTTTAGATTTCCTTTGCAGGAACTTTTTTAAAAATTCAGATTGTGCTAATTCTGCCAGTCTGCTGGAAAACACCACTCAAAAGCTAATGTCATCGTTTTTTAAGCAGAAATACGAAGCTAAGAACATAATTTTGCTCCAGCAGTATAATCAGGCAACCCACAATCCTGATTATGGAATTTTTCCTGCCACTTTCCTCAAAGGAAAGGATAAAACAAGACTACAACAATAAAGATTCTTTATAACAGACCCACCATCCTATTCTTAATTATAGAATATCCAGCCTGTGAAAGTAGATCTATGGAGACTCTTTTTTTAAATTTCTTTTGTTACAACAGTATACACAAACAATTGTCATAGATAAAACAACATATTTTGAAGAAAATATACTTATACGTATAAAAATATGCATCAACTATATCAATTTGATATAATGAAGGGAACAATAGGACAGGAACGGTAGGCACTTTTGTGCTCTTATGCACGCCCCTTATAGCCCTCTTAGAAATGGGGTGAGGTCAATAGTAGACAGTTTTTGGTTGAAGATTTTGGGATTTTGAGTAGAGACTATGGAGTCAGGTAATGAGTTCCGAGCATTAACAACTCTGTTACAGAAGTCATATTTTCTGCAATCAAGTTTGAAGCGGTTGACATTAAGCTTGAATCTATTTTTTGCTCTTGTAATATTGCGATTGAAGCTGAAGTAGTCTTTTATAGGAAGGATATTACAATAGATGATTTTGTGTGTTAAACACAGGTCATGTCGAAGTCGACGGAGTTGTAAGTTTTCTAATCCCAGGATTTCAAGTCTGTTGGTATAAGATATTTTGCTGTTTTTGGAGGAGTGAAGAACTCTTCTAGTAAAATATTTCCGGACTCTTTCTATTATGTCAGAGATGTGGTATGGGTTCCAGACGGATGAGCTGTATTCAAGAATAGGTCTGGCAAATGTTTTGTATGCTCTAGTTAGTAGTGTAGAGTTTTTAGAAAAGAAGTTGCGTAAAATTAGGTTTACAACTCTTAAGACTTTTTTCGTTATGTAGTTGCAGTGAGCTTTGGTACTAAGGTCATTTGATATGAGAACTCCAAGATCTTTGACAGGGTGGGGGTCATCAGTTAGGTAATGTCCATCAAGTTTGTACTTGATATTAGGGTTCTTTTTTCCAATATGTAAGACTGAGCATTTGCTGGTTGAGATTTGGAGTTGCCCCAGTCCCAAAGGTGCTTTTCCAAAACACAACTGGACTTTCTTGGTTTTTTTCCCTTCTCATCCAAGAAGCTTCTTCAGTTTCTAACTGATTGGTGGGGAATGGAAGGATTCTTTGCAGTCATCTTGGTTATTAGCACTCTGAGGGTTTGCTATTAGCTCTTCAAGCAGATTCTCAGAGACTTTATGAAGTGTTTTGAAAATAAATACCCACATTTGAAGTTGAGGTTTTGCTTTGCAGCATTCGTGTTAATTTTTAATATTTTTAAAATATTTGGGGGGATATGAAGTCAAGCTGTCTGCAAATACATTAACAGCTATGGTCAGCTATGGAGTCTGTCAAAATTAAAGTTAATCTAGAGCAGGGGTGTCAAACTCGATTTCATTGAGGGCTGCATCAGGGTTGTGTTTGACCTCAAGTGGTCGGGGTGGACATGGCCAGCTCAATGTCACTTGTGTCAGGAACGCCTATGGTGGCCTGAGCACCCTGTCAGAGAAAATGGACTCCCGAGTTCCATTTTCTCCTGCAACTGTCTCCTGCAACCCTCTGCCAGTGAAAGCGGAGCTCAGGAGGGGCACAGGCGGCCCTCCAGAACTTCGTTTTGGCCGGCAGAGGCACCACAGGCCAGTCCTTCGCTGTTTCCAGGGCAGCCCTGCGGGCCACATCTAAGCAACCTGTGGACCAGATCCAGTCCCCGGGCCTTGAGTTTGACACTCCTGATCTTGAGATCTGAACTAAAAAATAGATAAGTGACATATAACTATATTTCTTTTTTCTTTCTTGTTTCTTCAGGGATAGAACCCCTGAACAAACATGTGGAGATGATTCAAAATGGATGAGGGCCAAATAATTAAGCAGGTACACAAACTGGATTATATATAATTTCATCTACTTCTAGATGAAATTATATATAAGGAAATGGCAGAGCTTTAAGTATTTACTCCTACTTAAAGATGAGTCCATACTTCTGTTCTTTGTTCCTGTCCATTCTTATGGCGGTCAGTTTGGAGGCTAATTAATGTATTTTATTTAAGGAAGATGAGTGATTAAGAACCATGACATTTAAGGCTATATTCACAGAGGCCTTCCATATAAATAAGGTCTTTCATCAACACTTGGAATGAAATAAATATAATTCTGGAAAAGACACTTTGGCCCACAGTGCTTCTTCTTCCAGCTTAGTTACTTACTTTAAAGTTGTGTATGTGTGCCTCTATATTTGTGTCTGTGTGTTTTATGCCTTTTTAAAAGACAAAAAAGGTTTTAAACGCTCAATGAGAGTTTAAAAAGTCGTACTAAGTTGGTACTAATGGGCACCAGTGCAAGCCCCACCTCACTGCCTAAGTATACAGCAATTACGCTGTTAAATTTATTAATCACTATCCAAAGTGATTATATTAAAAAATGAACATTACATCTAAGTTCAGCTCTTTGTCTAGAAACAAAATTTGCAAAGGTGGGCATTAAAGTAAGCAACAGCAATAGACACTGTCAAGTTAATAAGGCTCTGGCAGTTGCCCCTAAATGCCTGGTGTGCTTAAACTGGAGTGTGGTTTGTGGTATCCCCTCCCACACACACACTCCAGTTCACACCATTAACTTCAGGGCCCTACAGTAAAGCTATTCTATGGCTGGGATTTTCAGCATACTCTCTTAGCCATTGTTAAGCCTGAAAATTGAATAATGTTCTATTTGAGGTCTACTGGATCAGAATGATAGGCTGAAAATCATGCCATCCTCTTGCTGCACTGAAAAGAAGGAGAAATAGCTACAAAGACATGTTATGTCCCAGTGTAGGAATCCTTGCATCTTGTTTTATGGATATTTTGTAAAATAGGATTAGCAGTTTACTTGTCCCTCAACTATTCACATACTAAGTCATTAGGAATCTCTTGGCTGTATCTTGCTATGCAGGACATAGAAGAAGAAGAAGAAAAAAACCAGCAAGATATCCCACTCTTCAATATAGTTTCTTCCCTGGCATCCAGACCCACATTCATGATCATGATTCTCCACAAGAGAAAAGAGTGGGGGAGGAAGGGAAACAACAACATGAAACACATTTTCCAGCCTACACCCCCTCAGCCCTTTCCTCCCACACTAATCACACAGGAATAAAATGGTTGCTATATACGCCTCTCCTTCAGAATTTCGTTAGTGCACCATGACATCAGCATTGGAGATACAGCCAACTTTAGAACTCCATCTGGGACAAATAACGCTGGGTTGGATTCTGCTTGCTTTTTGTTTATACACAGTGACCGAAAACGTCTTGGTGGTAAGCAATCTTTGCTGGCAAGATTAATTTCTCAACTCTTCCCAAACTTTCCCCCCTTCCCTCTTTTTTCATCCTAGAAATACTTTCAGACTCATGTTAATTTTCAAAATGGTGAATTAAAATGGGTATTTCCCCCTTCTTCTCGGTCTTCCTGCTTCATCTCCAAAGATAATACATTGTTGTGAAAGTTGTAATTAGCCTTTAAGATGAAACACTTTCTTGAAAACTAAAAAAGATGCTGTGGCAAACAAGGAAAATTAAAGGCCCATTCTTGCATTCTTTCCAGCCAAACTTTAATTGAAGAGATTCTGGAGTCCACCTGGGAATTTCACTAAGAATACCCTGAGCAGGTATGAATTATCTGGTTCCAAATCTTTGTAGATAAGGGAAATGCAATTCCAGCCATAATCCTCTCTCCAGACCATCAAAATTTACAGATTACAGTTGCACCCAGGGAATGCTTTCTCCAAACTCAGATAACTTCCCAAAACAAAATAAAAAAAGCAAATATAAAAATAAGGAAGCTGCCCCTTCTTTCCATGCTATTTTTCATATGCAGGCATAACTCAATACAGAACAGATTTTCATCTGCAGATCCAGGGCACATCAATTTTAAAAAAAGATGCTGCTGCTATCATGTTTCCCCCCAAATAAGACCAGGTCTTACATTAATTTTTGCTCCAAAAGACACATTATGGCCTATTTTCCAGTTAGGTCTTATTTTGGGGGAAATGCAGTACTAAACGCCTCCGTCTGCTATCTTAACTGGGGCTTATTTTTGTGGTAGGGCTTATATTTCAAGCATCTTGAAAAATCATGCAAGGGCTTATTTTCCAGTTGGATCTTATTTTTGGGAAAACAGGGAAGTAGTATTGTGATTACTTAGTTTTTCAATTAACAAAAAAAGTTTCATTGATACTTTTTATAAGAAATTGGGTAATTACCATGCAAACAGGAAATGATGAAGGAAGGCAGAAAGGAAGGGAGGGAGGGAAGAAAACAGTCCAAGTCATAACAACTCAGGTATTATTACAGTAAAAAAAAGAATATGCTATCTTTAAATGGAGCATAAACTCATAAAATGAGTTTTATTCATGCCATGATTATATCAAATCCCTTAACAGTTTCTACATTAGTTGTTGATTATGCAATACAACCAATATTCTGATCAGGGATTTTGAAGCTTGATTCATTGAGTATGTCTTCTTTGAACTTCTCTGTGTAATGATGAATGATCATCTGCCATTGTCTAACTAGAAAATTGCTTGTTGTTTGAGAGGAAATATGATAAAGATGTTCTAAAAACATTGCTTTAATTCCAGGCACACCCATGCTTCATCCAATTTTTTAATTAGTTTTGTCCTACAGTGTTTATATCTCTGTAGACAAGTTGTTCATTTAGACTTTTGAGGAAACTCAACATGATAAGTCCATTAGATAAATGGTGGTACTGAACAAGAGTCAGCAGTGTCTTCAAGGATGGGGACCAAAATGGGCAAGATGGCAGTTGTGGTATTGACATCAAAGCCTCACCCCTTTGTCACATATATAACAGGGGTGGAGTTTCAATTCCAAAACTATCCTTCTAGGCAGATCAGCTCTTGTCTGTGAGACATAGAATAGAATTTATTGGCCAAGTGTGATTGGACACACAAGGAATTTGTCTTGGTGCATATGTTCTCAGTGTACATAAAAGAAAAGATACGTTCATCAAGGTACAACATTTACATCCACATTCTGGGGAACCTTGCATTACATAGTCTTGAGCATAGTCACAAAACAAACTAAATTAGTTTGAAAGGCATAAAGAATAACACTAAAGTTCCCTCTCTCTTCTTCCTCAAGAATTGGTTCCACTTTAAGCCTTGGTAGCACACTGGTTAATGTGCAGTATTGCAGACAAACTCTGTTCACAGCCTATAGTTCGATCCTGACAAGGCTCAAGGTTGACCTTTCAACCCTTCCAAGATCAGTAAAATGACGACCCAAATTGTTGGCAGCAATATGCAAATAATGCTTACTCTGAAAATCGCCAGAGAGTGCTGTATTTAGGTATATGAGCCTAAATACTATTATTATTATTACTATTATTCCATGTACCTTAATTCTAAGTAAACACATAAACCATCATTGCATAAGTCACAAATAGCAGAAATATATATTCCAAGCCACCACTTTCAGAATATACTAACTTGTTGTGTTCCATCTCCATTGACTAAGTGAGGCATCATGGCTACTTCCCCATTCAGCAATGATGGCAACTCCAGTGGGATTTGGTCGGTCATCATCATTGTGACGTACATTCATGGAGAATTTTCCTCTGTGGGCTTCCTAAAAGAGATAAAATGTACAGTGGGTAATGTGATCTCTCTCTCTCTCTCTCACTTTAATTAGAACCTTCAAAAATGCAAACATTTGCTGTCAGATTGAATAGCTGGTACTACTAATTAACAAGTGCCCTATAGCAGCTGATAGATATTATGCCTTGTTACCATATATAACCACAGCAATGCACAGAAATTGTGTTAGTGGCATAATTCCATATTTACGAAACGTGACTTTCTAGAGTTGTTTCTCTGGACTGAGGAGGAATGCAAGTTGATTTAATATAAATAAATAAATAGTATAATTTATCAAACAGAAAAGGCTGAGCACCTGTACTTTTCTGCCATGGCCACCAAATTTATCACCCATGTATTGTTTAATTTAATTTTTCCACTAAGGAATATTCTAAAGCTCTATGAACTATATTTAATCTTTAAGTGGCCAAAGACTGAAATGCACTTTTCAACAGTATGCCAATAACATGCATATATAGCATATAAGCAATTTAAATACATAAAGAATTGACTGAATTTACTGCTGCTTCCATGCTGGCTCAGGAATTCTGGGAATTGAAGTCCACAAGTCATAAAGCACCCATAGCAGGGGTGAAATGCTCCCGGTTCGAACCGGATCGCGCGATCTGGTAGCGATGGGGGGCAGGTAGTTCGGAGAACCGGTAGCAAAAATCCCTGCCCCCCCCCACTGCCCACGCCTCGCTGTTCCTCTTCTCTGTCCCTGAAGCACTCGGTGGTGATACAGCTGCAAATGGCCTTAAATGACTGCCACGGCACTTCAAAGGGCCACACTACAGCTGATCAGTGCTGTAGGCAGCTAGTAGACCAATGCCTCTTTTTTTAAAGAAGGTAGACTGGTGCCTGCCAAAAAAAGACACTTGGTAGACCTGGGCCTCTAGTTTTAAAGAGGTAGACGAGTGCCTCCCAAGTTTTGTATACTATATTATTTTCATTATTTATTATTATTGACCATGCCCATTCAGTCACCTGACCACCAAGTCACACCCACCAGTAAGCCACGCCCACTGAACCAGTAGGGAAAATTTTTAGATTTCACCTCTGACCCATAGTTCCCCACCTCTGCCGTAACATCAAGAGGTTTCTATTCTACTTTGCATGGAGACCTTTGGGAATATAAATTTGCATCCCAATCCTCCTCTCTACAAACCAGCAAGGAACAAATACTTCCCATGCAAACTGACAGAGAAAAACTACCTAGCAAAGCCCTAACTCTGAATTCGCAGGTTAGATTTAAAATAACACCTTCTCTAAGTCAAGTGCTACTGCAGGCAATGTCATAGATACCCAGATAGTTTTCTAGTATTTTCTAGTTATCTCAAGTCTATATGCCTATGAAGATCCTCAGTCATCCAGGTCATGGTTGTCCCAAATGAGAAGTGAAACATCTTCGATGAAAAACCAGAGAGTCCAGTTGCCTCTTGAAAAAGTACCTTTGGGACTCAAGTCTATATGGTCTACTAGCTGTACTCAGAACTATTCAGGTGAGAAATATAAACTACAGTACTATCTGCAAGATAAATTAGGCGTGGCGGGGAGAGAAATGAGAACCAACATGCTAGTCTTAGATACAAAATGTGCATTAAGCTTTAAACCAAGTCATAACCAAGAAGTTAGTGTTCACAAATACATTGGCAATAGTAACAGTTTGATTCAAAAAAGGATCATGGTTACTTCAGAGAAAACATATTGGTCCCAGACCAGTAGCCACTCATCCAACACTGAAGAAGAACTGGATTGAAATGTTCAATATTGCAAAATGAAGAGAATTATGTAATTTTGGGAGCAGACAGAAGACAGGCATTTCGGAACTAAATATTCTAGGGCTGTAAAACAGACTTTAATTTTTTTTTTCTATATTTACATATAGAGGTGCCCAATCTTTTTCTAACGGAATGCAACACATATTTCCTTATGATAAAGTCAAACTCACACAACCTACCTATCAAATGCCCAGAAAAAGACTCTAATCATTTTACATTCGCTACACATTCTATCCACAATTCCCCACTTTTATGAGAACAAAGAAAAAATGAGTCTGTTTAGGCTCCCTTCTTTTGCTCAGACAAGACCTCGCTTTAAATTACGAGATCAATCATGTTGGGTTTTGTTTTTATATTTAAGAATTATTTTACTTTTGACTTGCTAAAAGATTAATTCTCCGGGTTGGTGTATATACATTATATATATATATGGCACTTTTTCACAGCAACTTCAAGAATATGTTGGCCTGTTATCATAACCCATCAATCATTGCAAAGACCCTCACAAATACAGGCAGTCTTTCATCTGATCGGTCAGTCACTCAAAATCAATCATATTCCCTATTCACCTCAAGCAGACGTATAAAAGTTTGTTAAGGAGCCTCTAAGAGATTGAAAGATACTATACATGCATTAAACATATCCTATGGGATACAAATGGAACTAAAACAAATAAAGCCAATATTGTACAGAGCTATGCCTGATAAAAGGTCAACATTTCAAAACCGTAAATTTTAAAATTCTAACACAAACATGACAATTTATGAAAAGTCAGAAACCACAAGGGACTGAGGTAGCATTATTGTTCGGTTCTCAAGCCAAAGACAGGCTATGTCAAGCTGAGCATAAGTCTGTAAACAATATAATTAAGAATGCAGGAAGGGAGCTGAGTTTCTACAGCAAATGTCATTTTCCATTACACTTTTTGAGCAGCAGTAAAGCAAAAGGCACCCATTGCAGACTATAACACATGGACTGTGAATCACTTATTCAAAGATCAATACAAATGAAATGCTTTAATCTCTGTTTTAGAAATTTAAATAAATAATGTGATCTTGTAAAGAACTGCATGAAGAGCTACTCAGTTGTGCTTCACCAATAGAATAGAATAGAATAGAATAGAATAGAATAGAATAGAATAGAATAGAATAGAATAGAATAGAATAGACAGAGTTGGAAGGGACCTTGGAGGTCTTTTAGTCCAACCCCCTGCCCAGGCAGGAAACCCTACACCACTTCAGACAAATGGATATCCAATCTCTTCTTTAAAACTTCCAGTGTTGGAGCATTCACAACTTCTGGAGGCAAGTTGTTCCATTGATTAATTGTTCTAATGTCAGGAAATTTCTCCTTAGTTCTAAGTTGCTTCTCTCCTTGATCAGTTTCCACCCATTGCTTCTTGTCCTGCCCTCAGGTGCTTTGGAGAGTAGCTTGACTCCCTCTTCTTTGTGGCAGCCCCTGAGATATTGGAACACTGCTATCATGTCTCCCCTAGTCCTTCTTTTCATATAGACAGACACTATTCTACAGACATTTCAGAGGCCATCCAAAACAGTGGATTCAGTTAGATCTTTATTTGATCTAACTGAAGGGCATCTACGATGTGACCGATTTCATGATTTTTATTGTCTTATTTTTGTTTTGACATTGTTGTACCCTGAGAATCTGTTTGGGCTGAGCAGATTATAAATACTGTCAAATATATATATCATTTATGAAAAATAATTTATGTATACCAAAAAAGGTATTACTTAATTAGATCTTTTTTTTTAAAAAAAAGTAAAGGGTAAACAACACATAAATTGGTTTCATATAGGAAGACAGTCAACAATAATTCTAAGTAAAAGCACTTTTTTAAGCCATCTATCAACTAAACTGCAATAAAAATTGCAATTTTGCTCAAGATTGAAGCAAAATTTTAATATTACAATGCATTTAAATTTTCTAGGAAAAAAACCTCATCCTTCTAATATTAACATGTCAGGAAAATATTTTTTCTCAATCTTCCTTTTATTTTCTAATGGCAAAACACCTATATATTTTATTATTATTGTATGTATGTGTGCGTGTGTATGTCACTTAACAGAGATGGGTAGTGTAGAAATGTGTGTATGCAGGCATCTGCCCATCCATCCATCCCACATTACTGTCTTCGAGGCATTAAAGGCAGCTAAGATAAAAAAAAAATAAAGCATACACTTCCAAAGTCTGAAAAGGCCTAGCTGAAGAGCAATTTAGATTTCAGTTTAGCTTAAAACCAAATGCATCTTTACTAGAGTGTAATGTTTATTTGAATTGGATTGAAATTACTGTTGAATTCATACACAGAATCACAAGTACAAGAGAAGGTTGAGTTGAACTCCATTCCTAGATATCTCATCCATGCAGTTTTCTTGGGAAGATTACAGAAACAGTTTGTCATTTCCTGCTTCCGAGATGTTATTTTGACCTCCCAATCTGGTAAAGTAAAAAAAAACAAGGTCAACTCTAATCCAGTACTGGTGGCTTCATTCTGTAGACTGCTATTTAAAAACAAAACAAAACAAAAAACTTCCAACTCTAAGGTGCAGCTCAGGTGTTCCTTGAAAGTGTCCTCACCAAGTTCAGGCCCACCTTATTTAGCGTGTGAAACCAGATAACTTTGGCCAGACAATTTACTGAAATAACATACTGAGTCCAGGTTACTAGAAAACTGGATAAGACATTTCAGGTAAAATGAATTCTGTAACAATTCCTTCTTTTAACAGTTGTTGTCACTGCTGCCGCCAAGGCCTGTCCACTGCAGCCCATTCGTCACTGCCGCTGCGGCCCGTTCTAGAACAGCTGATCGGCACCGCACCAACTCTCCTCCCCCCCCCCGCCCCGGAGTATAAGATGCACAGAAATTTCCACCCACTTTTTTGGGGGGGGAAGTGTGTCTTATACTCCGAAAAATATGGTATATAGGAGCCTATCTTTTAAAAGCTATCTTTTATATGATAGATGGTAATACTGTAGTACAATAATTTCTCCACTGTACATGTTTTTGAACAAATATTTTAGCTAAGTAATACTTAATGCACAGTCTCTTCAAATCTTTGGAACTACTGGAAATCAACTAATTTTAACTATTGATCCTTTGATTAGCCCAGGCGTTACAATAAAACATCTTCCCTATTTTCAAAATTCAGTAATTTCTGATGCGATTCAAAATCAAAATATAACCACTTAGCAACTGATAACAAAAAATGCCTGGCAGCTTTCAAGACTGGGAAGAAAAATCCCTGTTTAGTGAACCTCAGCAGCAAGCTTTTAGAAAGGATTCGGAGCAAGGTTCAGTTAAAAAATAGCTTAAGTAATTATTTTTAAAACACATAATGACCAGCAATGGTATTTGCCAAAAACAATGCTGAGGTTATTTTAAGAAAGGGTTTTATGCATGTAATTCTCAGGCCTTTTATGCTGCCCATTACATCTCAATTTCCAGAAATATTAAAGGATATAAAAATAATGTCTAGAAATTATTAAATATACTTCAATAGTCCCTAGAATAATGAAATCTAAGGCTTCTTTTAATTCAGTTTTACTTTCAGTTAATCAAATGGAAAGTAATACAGGATATGATAATAAATGAAAGTATCAATTACAGGTTGCTTTTGAATGGAAAGACAAATTCTGTACACTTGAAAATATGCTGTAGCTATATAAATTTCAGGGATAATATGCATAGCTATAAATAAAACAATAACTTTGTAGAAAAACACTCCTCCTGGAAAAATGTCCTAAAAAGACATTTAAATACATTAAATTAAAATAAACTTTTTTCATTCTTTTAATGTTGTGGATGATACTATATCTGCACAGGTCCTTTTTTTCTTAACTAAGAATGTCCTACAGATATTTATAGATTTATGTAATCAGTAAATCAATATACAGTAGGTGGTACCGATTTAAGGAATTTAAGCATCAACCAATCGATCAAATGAATGAACTTGCTGAGATGGCTAAATTGATTTCTTTGATCACAGAAAAGGCATTATCTACATTTATTGCTGACTGGGAATTTTTTATGGATTTTTTTTGCGTAAAATAGGGGGTGGGGGAAAGAATTTATGACCTGCTTTTGACTTGCCAGTTTATAGTAGTTTTGATCTTTCTTTTCAAAAACTTTAATAAAAAATATATTTTTAAAAATGGAGAAGATGGAGTAAATCAGCAGTCACCAACCGGTGGTCCGTGAGAAAATTTTGGTGGTCCGTGGAGAAATCTTCGTATTTTTGCCGGTGCATCCTGATGGAGGAGCTGCGGCGCAAGCAGCGATTGCAATGGCTGGAGGCTGTGGGAGCAAAGCACTACTTGCACTTGCGCAGCATCAGTATTCCGCCTCAATATATTTGCCCAGCCAGTGGCGCAAAGCAGCCCTTGTCTCCTGCCGCTTGGGACTCAGAGAGAGGGGAGAGCAATTGGGGGGGGGGGGCAGGAGAAAGAGAGAGAGAGAGAGAGAGAAAGAGAGAGGAGGGTGCCTGAAGGACTCCATCCCATCACTGGGAGTCCAGGCTTTTCAGCAAGCGGCGTGCTGGATTTGTATTAGGGGTCTGTGGGATTTAAAATTATGAACTTGGTGGTGCCTGAGGTCCAAAAGGTTGGGGACCCCTGGAGTAAATACAGACAAAGCAGCATACAGGTGGTTGTCTTGGATGGGCTCCCAGTGTGACACAAATCATAAACTGTGTTTTACGATCCATGAATGCAGATAATGGAATGACTCGTGCATCAAGAAAATCTGAGCACCAAAAACAGACACGTCTGTGCTGAAGAGTAGCCATGACTTACTGCTCAACTCAGGCAAACGAGACAAAAATTGTTTGTATAGAAACAGCAGCAAGGAAAGATGTGCACACAGCTGGATGGTCAAAACATAAAGAAGCTGGAATTTGTCTCCTTGTCTGCTGCCCATTTATTAAAACAGTCATATCACATCGGCTTTCAAGTTTTGGACTTCAACTCCCAGAGTTCCTCAGCCAGCTTTGCTGGCTAAGGGACTCTGGGAGTTGAAGTCCACAAGTCTTAAAGGGACCAAGGTTGGAGACCCCTGATATAAAGGATTTGTCTTCTGTAGTTTGTACCAACTAATATAAAGAACCATTTGCAGAAAAACTACTGTTTTCTTCCAATGAGATAGAGACCAAGAGAGAAAGAAATCAACTAATTTAGATCAAATTAGAACCTAGTTTTTAAGGAAGTTTGAGTTGAACATACTCAGCATGATGGGTATGGGTTTGTTGGCGTGTATAAGAGAAAAAGAAAGAGTAAGATTTGGAGGGTTAAAAGTAGAAGTGTATGTGTTATAGAGTCTTATGGTGCCATTCACCTTCTTATTTAAGCATTCTTTGTAATAAACCATGGAGATTATTTTGCTACCAAACTTCCACACCATTTCAAGTTATCATGAAAACTGTGAACTCTGGTATATTAGGACTTTAATATGGCCAATCTCTTTTTTTTAACAAATGCCCAAAGGTACCTTATCAGTGAGATAAACTCACTGAACTATAAATTCAATAAAATTCACCCATATAAATTCAATAAAATTCACTCATATAAATTCAATAAAAAAATAAGCAAACACATTGTATTTTATCAGGACCTAGGAATACATAACAGCACTTAGGAATGGTTATTAAAGAAGGCTTAGAGACTATAGTGCTCAAGTAAAAAGGATTGGTGTCTCCAAAGTGTCATAAGAATTTAGTGTTTTTCCAGCCCTTGATTGACCAAATGATCCCATCCAAAGTTACTTGAACTCAGGACAGAAGCCCACAGATCAAGGCCCTATCCACAAATAGCATCTGCGTATTAGAACAGGGCAGGGGTGAAATGCTACAGATTCGGGCCGATTGTCCTGAACCGGTAGTAAAAAATGCTACTGGTTCGCTGAACCGGTAGTAAAAAAATGTAAAAAAAAAGTTCCAGTGATCAGCTGAGTGACACGTGATCGTCGGAACTTTTTTCTTTTTAAGCATTTTTTTACTACTGGTTCGGGTGAATAGGCAGTAAAAAATGCTTTAACAAAGTAATAAAAAAAGGCTCGGATGATCACGCGGCACAGCTATGCTCATCGGAACCTTTTTTTAACTTTTTTAAAGCATTTCTTACTACCTATTTGCCTGAACTGGTAGTAAAAAAATGCTTTAAAAAGGTTTTTAAAAAAGATTCCCAAGATCGTGCACCATAGCTGATTCCCTCCCTCACTGTTCTACTTACCTTCTCAAGCCGCCTTTTGGTGTGTATTGTGCATGCGGGTACAGTGCACATTTGGTGTGAACTGCAAATGTGCACATGCTTGGCACACATCACGCATGCCCGGCCAGCAAACCGGTAGCAAACTAGTTCAGATTTCACCACTGGAACAGGGGCCCCCAAGCCCCGACTGACACCGGTCCATGGCTCGCCAAGAACTGGGCCACGCTAGCGAGTGAAGCCCCATCCACACATGTGTGGGATACAGGCAGCACAAAAAACCATGTCCCAAAAGTGGGGAAAAATCCCCCTCTGTGAAATGGTCCCCGGCACCCAAAAGGTTGAGGGCTGGTGTATTAGAAGAAGCCATATCTGAATAAACAAACATTGACTCACATTTAACTTGAATGCTATTTGACCAGTTTTGTGCAAAATACTGAGATACAAGCTAACCAAATGGGTTACATTCTCACAATATGCTAAGGCCACAAAATAATTAACCAATATTAAAGCTAACTAGAGTAGAGTATATTGTGCACATTCATTTTTAAATGACTTAGAATGTATTGTGCAGATCTATCCAAAGATTACCTACGATATACTTTTTGGAAGTACTTGAAAATGCCAGAGGCCTCAGATCTGCGTATGTGTTCATAACACATGATCTCCTACACAGAGCTAATTGCATCGCTTTTGAAAGAGTTTAATGTTGCATTTAACTCTCCCTATCAACTCTGACCTACTAGTTTTGGAAGGGTACCAGGATCGGCAAAATCTGATCCGCAAGGGCAATCCTGAGGCACCCATTCAAAATGAACATTTGCTTATTTCAGTCTACATTCCAACTCATTTGAGAAAACTAAGTTCTCAATCTTTGCATCTATGTTTTGTTTCAGCTATGCACATGGTGTCCTTTGAGTCTGAGCCATTTTATGTTTTCCAACCTAAGTAAGTCCACCATGCATTTCATCCTCCAGAGAAAACCTTGAAGCAACTGATATCAATCATATGGCGAATCAACTCAGCACACAGGAAGGAAAACTGACCAAACAAATCCACCTTAAAGTAATAGAGAGAATAATAAATTTATAAATCATTGGTTCAAGAAGACTCAATAATTAAGCTGCATCACTGGCTCACGAGATTTCCTTGCCAGCATTTGCCTATACGGTACAGACATTTGGTGAAGATTTATAAAATAATGATACACAACAGCATATGCAAGAAAAGGGCCTATTAGAATCCAACTGTCTTATGTAGGTAAATACAAGTTCCCACCACCAATTACGAATTGGATTTCCCAATTAGAAACATTTCGGTAACCTGCTTTGGTGATGCTCTATTTTCTGTAACTGCTCAAAATATAGAGATTTGGAAACATTTGCATATGTGTCTAATTGGATCGATTAATAGCATTTTATTTAACAGCTTAAATGGCAAAGGTTACAAAAATGGAAGTAAGCACCACAGCTAATTAAAATCAAATAATGTAACAAAACACTGGCTCAATTACAAAGCATGCTCAGCTATAAACAGCTTTCATGCTAACACGTCATGCTAAGGAAAAAAACAATGTCTCTTTTGATTTGTTAACTATTGTTTATTGCTTAGCATGATATGTGAACATTGCCCTATCCTGTGTTATTCAAAAGCTAAGATGATGCAAAAATGATTTAGCTTCTCTGCCCCTTCAGATGTTTGTTTATAAAAATTTGCACTCAGTTCAGATGATCAATTTCTTTCACATTCATTTTATTCATAATTAAAATGTAAATGTTAAGAAACGTATGTTTCAAGTCTTTGAGACGCGAAGAAAAAAAAAAAGCTTTAAAATTTTCCCTTAAGATTGTTATGTTTTTGCAGTTTTTCCAAGCCTTCTCATCGCTAGATACTGAAACTGTGCCCTGTAGCAAATTCTTTGCGCCTCCACTCAGTTAATGGCGATATTCTTCAATCTTCAGAGCAACAGTCCTGCCATTTCCAAATGTTGGTCCCTGCCCATTTTGTTTATTTAAAAGCCAACATAACAATAACTTGTAACATATACCCTCTCCAGTTTAAAACTGCTCTGGTCCTAACGGTTCCCATGAACTGAGTTCGCAAGGGTCAACGTAATTAGGCAAAAAGCTGACTTCCAATAAATTTCATCACTCTTGTGCTGATAAACAATGCAGCAGAGAACATGCAATTAGCAAGCACATCAGAAGAAGGGAATCTGAGGAATGAGGAGATTAGCTTTAAGTGACATTAAGCAGGAGCATCTTGTTTCATTAGGTGGACAAAATCAATCTGGGGAAAACACAACCCAGAAAAGATCCTAGAAAACAGTGGCAAACAGAGGACCCAGATTGTTGGGGGCAATAAGTTGACTTTGTATATAATATACAAATGGATGAAGACTATTGCTTGACATAGTGTAAGCCGCCCTGAGTCTTCGGAGAAGGGCAGGATATAAATGCAAAAAAAAAAACACCAAACACTTTTGTATTTGACAGTTTGGTATTTGAGACGCAGCTACAAAGAAGAGAGGGTCAATTTATTTTCCAAAGCACCAGAGGGCAGGACAAGAAACAATGGATGGAAACTAATCAAGGAGAGAAGCAACTTGGAATTAAGGAGAAACTTCCTAACAGTGAGGACAATTGACCAGAGGAACAGCTTGCCTTCAGAAGTTATGGGTGGTTCATCACTGGAGGTTTTTAAGAAGACACTGGATAGTCACTTGTCTGAAATGGTATAGGACTGTGATGGCGAACCTATGGTATGCGTGCCAAAAGCGGCACACGAAGCCATGTCACCCGGCACGCCTGTTTGTCTTGCGGGTTTCTTCCTTGCCGGTTTGTCTTCTGGATTTCTGGTGTGCATGTGGGCGGAATGATCAGCTATCCTTTATGCGCACGGAAGTGCCAAAAACCGGTGTGTGCATGCATGCCGACCAGCTGATTGTCAGGTGCGCATCCATACTAGAACCTGAAAGTTTGACTTTTCTGGAGCATGATCCCTTCATGCGCGGGGCAGTGCCAAAACCTGGCCTGCGCATGCACACCAGCCAACTGATCATTGGGCGCACGGGTGCATTAGAACCCAGAAGTTCAGCTTTTCCAAAGCGTGGCCCCGACAAGCTTGTGTGCACCCAACATTTCCACATGACCTTTTTAGCACTCGGTGCCAAAAAGCTTCAGCATCACTGGTATAGGATCTCCTGCTTGAGCAGGGGGTTGGACTAGTGATGGTGAACCTTTTTGGTGCCCAAACTGGAATGTGTGCCCGTGCGTGCGCCAGAAACCCAAAGATCAGCTGGCCAGTGCTTTGAGTTTCTGGCACGCCAGC
The DNA here is from genome assembly GCF_028640845.1 of Ahaetulla prasina. NCBI lineage: Eukaryota > Metazoa > Chordata > Lepidosauria > Squamata > Colubridae > Ahaetulla > Ahaetulla prasina. The sequence goes on along the minus strand of NC_080544.1, from coordinate 95,015,327 downwards.
AGGTCTTCAGGTTTCCAGCATGCGCAAAGACCAGCTGGCCTGTACACATGCACACGCTAGAAACCAGAAGAATAGCTGGCGACAGCACACTTGTCCACAGAGAGGGCTCTGCATGCCACCTCTGGTACACCTCTGGCATCATGGGACTAGAGGACCTCCATGGACTCTTCCAGTTCTATTCTGATTGATTGACTTAGAGGGCTCTTCAACCATTTCAAAGAAGCATCGGGGTTCATTAAGTCTGGTGTTGTGCTGCATTTTCATAGCCACGGATTAGAGAATATGAAAAGGGGAAGCCATGGTTCTCAGGAGTTAAGAGACTGTGTAAATAGTTTTGACTTATCGAATTCAGAGGATTCCTAGGGGTTTCTAACAAAGGCATAACACAAAGGGAAACTTTAGCCATCCAAACACTGAAAATAAGCCCTTTAATATTGACTTGAGGAGAATCAGCACCGCCTTACCGTGATGTCATGAACAGCTCAGGCTCAGTAATGCAATCACATTTTGAATGCACTAATAATAAGAGGATGGGTCAAATGTCATCCTGCATTTCAACAGATTATTTTAGTAAATGGAGCCACTGAGACTGCAGTTGGCATTCCCAGAATGGAAAAAGAAGGATTTTTCTGTTTTTCATGCTCAGACTTCCTGCTAAATGTGGAAAAAGGATAACTGTGCTTTCTCCCAGCTCAGCCAGGTTCAGGGCTGCAATTTTTGGTTAGAAAGTCATGAGTAGGACATTTTTAAGAAACATCTTCCTACTTATCTCTAGGTACTGGTCTATTCCCTTAAAGTGTAGCATCTGTACACAATGTTTAAAGCACTTTATTTAGGCTTGGCAATGTGTGGGAAATTAAATGTATAAGCTAGTATATGCAAACTAGCTTTCTAAATATTCTTCCAATAGCAAGATCCAGTTTCATGTTAGGAAAGAACATTTTATAACCAGGAATCAAGTAATCACATGGTCATTGACTCAAAAAGACAAGAGGAAGAGACCCCCAAATTCAAATCATGTGCTAGTGTACAGGTAGTCCTCACTTAAGGACTGTTTGTTTTATGACTATTTGATGCTATGACAGTCACAGAATGGCCCATAAAGCATCACCAAAAGTCGTAAATGACCACATTGCTGTCCTCCACAGTCATATAACCATACATCATGAAGGTCAGCATTATGATTAGCTGTGATGGTCCATGGTCACATGACCACAATTGTTTTCTTTCTTTCTTTCTTTCTTTTTTTGGCTGGTTTCCAGCAAAAAACACCCATTCAGATTAATGGGCTTGATTAACAACTGTGGCGTTTGCTTACTAACCACCATGAAAAAGGCTGGAAAATTACTTTTGGTCACATGGATGTCCCCAGTTACCTCCACAACAATCATAAGTCCAGGCCCAGTTATAGTTACAAATTGAATGTCTACCTTTATTCCTTGGGCTTGTAGAGAGAGAGAGAGAGAAAGAAGGAGGGAGGGAAAGGGAGGGGGAGAGGGAGAGGGAGGGGGGAGAGAGAGAGGGAAAGGGAGGGAGAGAGAGAGAGAGAGGGAGAGAGAGAGAGAGAGAGAGAGAGAGAGAGGGAGGGAGAGAGAGAGAGTGTTTCCTAATTTTAGGAATTACACCAAACTTGTTTTCATACAATAATAATTATATAACATTATTTTAAAGAATTGGTGGTCAAAAATTAAATTATGGTCCTACAAATCTATTATATTGACAGGAAAATATGAGGCAAAAGAATCAAAAGTTCCATTTTAAAGAAAAAAATTAAGATGAATAATGGATAATGTAATCTAATTTAATAGATGAATAATAATTTCCATATATAAGATACCAAGCAGTGGGAGGGGGGAAGGGAAATTACAAGTCTGAAACAAATTTTCTGGCTTTGATATATTACATAGTCATTATAAATAAAACACAGATCTATGCCAGCAACAGATGCACATCCATGACAGAACAAGACAGGACCAAGTATTTAAAACAAAGTTATTAAAATCAACAGCAGTTTTTCACAGCGCCACTTGTTTCCGTCCTGTGAAATATTTTATTTTTATTTCAGCCGCTCTTCAACTGACCTATGGCTGAAGTCATGTTGACAGTGAGTAGCGCATTGTATGATTGTGGGAAACGACTTTGCACAAACCTCTCATTCAAGCAGTCATTCACAGGGATTTAGACAAGCCACTAGAATAGGGCACCTCTGGCTATTAGCTGAAGGAATTTCTAACACAGTGGGAATGTTGAAACACTGTAAATGCCACATTCATAAGCCTTAATTGCCTGGATCCGAGGATAAAACAAACGAAGGCCTTTCAGGACTAGGGGAAAGGATGAAAACCATGCCTTCTCCCTCTTTAGTGTGGATGCAATAAAAAAGAGTGCTATTTAATATATCAGGAACTATTTATAATACTAAGGGAGCTGAAATTGTAGACATATCTACCGAAAATCCTCTAAATATATACTAGCAGATAGCAATTAGCAATTAGGAAAGCTATGGCAAATCTAGATAGCTTACTAAAAAGGAGAGACATCACCCTGCCAACAAAAGTACTATGGTCAATAAAAAAATTTTAAAAAGTATGGTCATAGTCAAGGCTATGGTTTTCCCAGTTGCAATATATGGCTGTGAAAGTTGGACCATAAGAAAGGCTGAGCACCAAAGAATTGAGGCCTTTGAACTCTGGTGCTGGAGAAGACTCCTGAGAGTCCCTTGGACTGCAAGGCGATCAAACCAGTCAGTCCTAGAGGAGATCAACCCTGACTGTTCTTTGGAAGGCCAGATCCTGAAGGCCAGATGAAACTCAAATATTTAGCCACCTAATGAGAAGAATAGAATAGAATAGAATAGAATAGAATTTTATTGGCCAAGTGTGATTGGGCACACAAGGAATTTGTCTTGGTGCATATGCTCTCAGTGTACATAAAAGAAAAGATACGTTCATCAAGGACTCACTGGAGAAGAGCCTAATGCTGGGAAAGATTGAGGGCAAAAGAAGAAAGGGACAACAGAGAATGAGGTTGCTGGATTGAGTCACTGAAGCAGTAGGTGTGAGCTTAAATGGACTCCAGAGGATGGGAGAGGACTGAAAGGCCCAGAGGAACATTGTCCATTGGATTGTGATGGGTCGGACACGACTTCACAAGTAACAACAAGAAGAATGATCTCCATTCTTTAGTCCAATTATTCTAATCTAGTACTTCTGGAGAATAAACCATTGGGCTTTAGGCAGTTGTGGATCCAATTAATCCATAATTAATTGGTCTGGATGGGGATGAACAGACTCCGACTCAACCCATCCAAGACGGAGTGGCTGTGGATGCCAGCGTCCCGGCACAGTCAGCTTACCCCATTGCTGACTGTGGGGGGCGAATCGTTAGCCCCCAGGGAATCGGTGTGCAATTTAGGCGTTCTCCTGGACGCACGGCTGTCTTTAGAAGACCATCTGATGGCCGTCACCAGGGGAGCTTTTTATCAGGTTCGCCTGATTCGCCAATTGCGCCCTTTCCTGGACCGGGACTCGTTATGCACTGTCACTCATGCCCTCGTCACTTCCTGTCTGGATGACTGCAATGCTCTCTACATGGGGCTCCCCTTGAAGAACACCCGGAGGCTCCAACTGGTACAGAATGCGGCCGCGCAGGGGATTGAGGGAGCACCGCCTAGCTCCCATGTAACACCTCTCCTGCGCAGGCTGCATTGGTTGCTGGTGGTCTTCCGGGTGCGCTTCAAGTTGTTGGTCATCACCTTTAAAGCGCTCCATGGCATGGGACCAGGATATCTACGGGACCGCTGCCGCCAGTTACCTCCCATCGTCCGGTGCGTCCAGTGCGCTCCCACAGGGAGGGCCTCCTTAGGGTGCCATCGGCCAACCAATGTCGGCTGGCGGCCCCCAGGGGAAGAGCGTTCTCTGTGGGGGCCCGGCCTTGTGGAACGAGCTGCCGGTGGGACTCCGTCTTCTCCCTGATCTTCAGACCTTTAAGCGTGAGCTCAAGACCTTCTTCTTTCACCAAGTGGGGCTGGCCTGATTGATTTTAAATAATGTGGGTTTTTAGTGGGCTTTTAACAGGGTTTTTTTATCTTTTTGTAATTTTTATTTAACTATTTTTAACATACGGCGTTTAAATTAGATTTTTAAATTTGGTACTGTATTTTAAATTTTTTCTGATTTATTGTTGTTTTATCTGCTGTATACCGCCCTGAGTCTTCGGAGAAGGGCGGTATAAAAATGTAAATAATAAATAAATAAATAAATAAATAAATAAATAAATAAATAAATAAATAGGAGCATCACTGAATGGCCTGGGATATATGAAGCTCAAGCCTAGCATACAAGTCAAGGAAGATTCTCAGTCATCCATGTAAAGTTGTCTGAAAGCTGAGTCATGGCAACTGAACTTATTTTTCTTGTTAGTTTGAAATGTTTCAATGCTCATCCAAGCAGCTTCATCAGTCAGACCAAGTTAGTTACACTAGCAAGAAAAATAAGTCTAGTTGCCCAGAATCAACGTTCAGACAATTTTACCCGAATGACTGAAAATCTTCAGTGACATTTTGCAATGCACTTTGGGCAGGAAATCCCTGAGGTTGGTGCGGAAGGAGTGGATATGTTCCAATGACTCTCTGCCCATCTAATTTCCTCTGACTGATGAAGCTGCTTGGATGAGCAGCAAAATGTCCCAAACTAACAAGAAGAATAAGTCCAGTTGCCATGACTCAACCTTCAGACATAGCATATGAGTTAATATTGACTAAAGCTATACAATAAGGGCATGAGTTCTCATGATAAAGATTCAGGTTCAATGCCCAACGTCTCCAGTCAATGTCACTGCCCCTAGGCTAGCAGGTCCAGGATCTGACATGATAACATTGCTTCTTGCATTCCTGGGTTCCTTTTTGATGATAAATCTACCTTACCTTATGAGCCATGGTGATGCAGTGGTTAGAATACAGTACTGCAGGCTATTTCTGCTCACTGCTGGCTACCTGCAGTTTGGCAGTTCGAGTCTCACCGGCTCAAGATTGACTCAGCCTTCCATCCTTCTGAGGTTGATAAAATGAGGAGCCAGACTGTTGGGGACAATATCCTGACTCTGTAAACCGCTTAAAAAGAGCTATAAATACTAGTAAGACAAAGGAGATGGTGCTAGATTTCCGGAACCATAGAAAGGAACCTGCCCCACTGTATATTGAGGGGGGCTGTATGGAGAGGGTTTCCTCTTTTAAATTCTTGAGAGTGCCCATTATTCAAGATCTCACCTGAAAAAACAACATGTCCCTGGTGATTGGCAAGGCCCACAGAGACTTCAATTCCTTAGAAAAAATCAGGTGGAACAACGGCTGATGACCTCTTTTTATCGATCCACGATAGAAAGTTTCCTCACATACTGCATTAAGTATGGTACGCTGGTTTAACTGCTGTGGACAGGAAGGAACTACAGAGAGTGATCAATTCGGCACAAGAAACCATCGGTTTCCCTCTAACACCACTGAATGACATAGCCAGGTCTCGCTGCTTTAGCAGACTAAGGAAGATACTCAGAGATGATTCACACGCTGGTCAGTGTCTCTTCGCACTTCTACCATTGCGCAGAAGACATTGAAGCATAGCCAGCCGAACAAATAGATTTAAAAATAATTTCTATCCTTGGGCTGTCAGACTCTTAAACATAACCACAATCACTCCATGCACACGCAAAAACGTATGACTAGTTTTTCTTTTTCTTTCTTTTTCTTTTCCCCCCCTAATTACTTGCATAGGAATTATTCTTTATACTATTTATGTTGTTTGTATTTTTTGTCATGGATTGCACCAGTGAGGCTAAAACCAATTTCGTTGTATACATGATGTACCATGACAGTAAAGGCTATACTATACTAAAGCACTGTGAAGCAGTATATAAGTCTAAGTGCCGTGGCTATTACCGGTGAGATGCAAGAATGAAAGAGGATAACCATGACACTAAAATTGGGCTATTCAGTTTACTCCATTCGGCCTCTTAGCTTGCAAAGAGCCAATTGTTTAATTAATGGAAATCAAAGACAACGCCATTTATTTCTTTATTGAGAAATGTGATATTTCACAATGACTCTGGGCAACCGTCAGCAAAATTATGCAAATAGCACCACCTATGCTGATTAAACAGCATGCCTATTTAATGAGTAAATTGTAGCATTTACCTAGAAAATAAGTTCCCTTGGACTTTTAAGGGATGGAGATGAACTTAACGATCAAGCAGGGTCCAGTCCTGAATAAAAACTCTTCCTCTTTAGCAACAGTTCTAAATTGTTTCTTGCAACGGAGAAGACAAAGAAGTTTCACCTATCAGCTCAGAACAGCGGCTTTTCCTAGCACTGGGATTTTGTGAAAACAGAATCAGACTCTATAGAGGAGAAGAGTTGTTATCTCAAATGACTGCATTTCTGAAATGTGCGCCTCTTTGTTTTGCATATTTGATGCCCTCTCTCTTTTTTTCTGCACTGCTTCGCAGTAGTGATTGTGTGGATGGAATCTAAACATGCTTCTGCAGTAGCAATAGCAATAGCACTTACACTTGTATACCGCTTTACAGTACTTTACAGACAGTGGTAGGATTCAAAATTTTTTACTATCGGTTCTGTGGGTGTGGCTTGGTGGGCGTGGCTTGGTGGATGTGGCAGGGGAAGGATACTGCAAAATCTCCATTCCCACCCCACTCCTGGGGGAAGAATACTGTAAAATCCCCATTCCCTCCCCACCCCACTAACCTGCTTTCCAGCTTTGTTCTCCTGTACAGGGCAACAAAAGAAGATCCAATGATCAGCTGAGACTCAATCAGCTGAGACTTGGGAGGCAGCGAATAGATCAGGGATGGGGCCAGCCAGAGGTGGTATTTGCCAGTTTTCCAAACTATTAAAAATTTCTGCTACCGGTTTGCTAAAACAGCTCAGAACCGGCTGAATACTACCTCTGTTTAGAGCCCTCTCTAATCAGTTTACAGAGTTTACATATGGTTTACATATGGCTCCCAACAATCTGGGTGCTCATTTTACCCACGTCAGAAGGATGGAAGGCTGAGTCATCCTTGAGTCTGGTGAGACTCGAACTGCCAAACTGCAGGCAGCAGGCAGGCAGCAGAAGTAGCCTGCAGTACTGCACTCTAACCACTGCACCACTGCAGTAACTGGGAAGACAGATTTGAAGATCTACATTCAACAGACAATTCTGAGTTTGTTTCCATTATGGAAGACAGTCAATCTGAGAATCCTGGGAAAAGCCGAGATAGTGCACTTGGTTAGAATGCAGTATTGCAGGCTAACTCTGCCAACTGCCAGGAGTTCGATCTTGATCAGTCTTCCATACTTCCCAGGTTAATGAAATGAGGAGCCAGATTGTTGGGGGCAATATACTGACTCTATAAAACTGCTTAGAGAGGGTTGCAAAGCATTATGAAGCAGTACATAAGTCTAAGTGCTATTGCTATTACTTCAAAGGCAATGCAATTTTGGTTGATAGATTATAACGCACATTTTGGATGCAAAGCTCTTTGGCTCTTGGAGAAAGCTGCGTGCAGAAGGAATAAAGTGCAAAAGGTCACCTCACCTAATCAGAACCAATGTGTGATTTCTTTTATCAAATTCAAAGTATAACAGCTCACAGTCAAACAATCCTACAACACAAAGAGAAACTAATGTACCCAGAGAAACTAAAGGAATGGAGAGGGCATATGACCTATATATTCCAGTATCCATAAATGTCTAATTTCTGAATATTATTGTTGCCTAGTCTTTTTTTTTTTTTTTTTTTGGCAATGTACCAAATAATTCAATAAATCAAGAAAACCACTACTAAAATATTCAGAATTTGGGAATGCATACATGGCTCAGAATGAAGTCACTGCAGAGCATTTTGCAACGTGTGCCTACATCGCAATCTTCATTATCCTGACTTCGCTTTCCAGCTTTGATCTTCTTATGTAAATACTGAGTCATGACAGTAAATATATCTTACAAATTAGAGCTTGCTTCTCTTTTCCTAGAAGTCTTATGGTACTTATAGTAACACTGCATGAGTCACTATAATGTATATCCTGGGTTGAGGAACGTACTTGCACTTGCCTGCATAATATGAGCATTAACACATTATATCGGCAATAACTTTGTCTCGCAAACCCAGGCAATATTGTACGCTATTATAAAAACTGAGTTGTAAAAAGTTTCAGTTCAGAGCTCTGTTCAGATTGTATGCTATGCAAGACAAACTACTTAGAATCATATCAAACCCACTTACTAAGATGTTAAAGTTTGAATCATTTTGTCTCAATTTGAGACCTGTGCTGCGAATGTAGCTAAAAGGTTTCCATACAGTTTACAAAATTACTAAGCCTAGGGCACTTATTTATATTTTTCTTTCCATTTGGCTCTCCTTAAGCTATGCTATCTAACAGAATATATTGGCGATAAATGCCAAAATACTTGAAAACAACTATCTGGATCCTTTTCATAATGTGATTTTTTTTTTTATTCCACATTATTACCCTCTTTCCTTGGAGGTTTTTTTAAAGGTTTCAGTTACAAAACTGGGGGCTGGGAAGAGAAGGAAACATGACTAATAGATTTTGTAACAGAATTTGAAATGACTCATAGATTCCTTCTTATTTTTTTTTTCAAGGGAAGCCTGGAAAACCACATGAGTTGAAAATCAGACAATGGATAAACTTGCATGCAACAGACGTCTTATTCTCCCCCTCCCCCACCCTCAAAAAAAAACTGAACTTGCAAGCAAAAAAGACTTTAATTCGAAGGGAAGGGACAGATAGGTATCTAGCTTTTTTTCCCCTCACACACCATATCCTTCATTCATGCTGCTTTTTAAACATACATCGAAGGTTTCCAAATTCTGAGGATTCAATGAAAAATATGAACAACAATCTAAAAGAAAATAAAACATGCACATGAAACAATCCCACCGCACTATTAGCATATATTATATAATCGTAAATCTTATTATATAACGTAAATCATCCAGCAGCCACAATCTTTGTCTGAGAATCAACTTCACAGTTGATTCCTTTTTCTAATATGAATTTAAACTAGAAGAAGAAGACATTATTCAGGATTGGAAATAAAAATGAAACCATGACTAAGGATAATAAAGGTGGGTGAATCCATTTCATTTAACTGAGTTCCCATATTAAACAATAATCCATTTACTGTAGCTTGTACATATATAATAACCTAGGTCTTCTGAACTTAAATGGCTGGGATCTTGGATTGCTCATCCTGCAATATTTAATATGAATATTCTAAGACAGTGATGGCTAACCTTTTTCAGACCGAGTGCCCAAAGCGTGCGCGCCCCCAAAATGCAATGTGCATGTGGCCCCCATGCATGCACCCAGCACCACTGTGGAAACCTCCCAAATTAAGGGTAAAATGCTACTGGATCGGACTGGATCGCATGATCCAGGAATGATCGCAGCCGGTAGTTTAGCAATCCGGTAGTCATTACCACCCACCCGGATGTCATTACTTCTTGGTTTTAACCAGGAAGTGATGTGTTTTTGACCCTCTGTGCATGTGCAAAAGATTTTGCACATGCACAGGTCTGAACGCGCATGTGACCCTTGGCGCGTGCATTCCTGAGCTGGTAAGGAAGGTAAGTAGATTTCATCCCTGCCCCAAATGCAATAATAATAATAATAATAATAATATTTTAATTTGTATACCGCCCTTCTCCCGAAGGACTCAGGGCGGTGAACAGGCAGATAAAATATACATACACACAATAATTAAAAACATCCCTTAAAAAACTAATTTAAATGCCCAAAATATTAAAAAACGTACTTCCCCGTAAAATCACAGAATTTTAAAAACCCATCCAATAAAAATAAGAATCAGGCTAGTCCAGCCATACGGAATAAATAAGTTTTAAGTTCGCGGCGAAAGGTCCTAAGGTCAGGTAATTGTCGAAGTCCGAGGGGAAGTTCGTTCCACAGGGTCGGAGCCCCCACAGAGAGGCCCCCCCCCCGGGGGCCCGCCAGTCGACACTGTTTGGCTGACGGCACCCTGAGGAGTCCCTCTCTGTGGGAACGTACCGGACGATGGGAGATAGAAGCCGGCAGTAGACGGTCCCGTAGATAGCCCGGTCCTAAGCCATGGAGCGCTTTAAAGGTGGTAACCAATACCTTGAAGCGCACCCGGAAAACAACAGGTAGCCAGTGCAGTCTGGGCAGGATAGGTGGTATGGGAGCCGCGAGACGCCCCCTCAATAACCCGCGCAGCCGCATTCTGAACTAGCTGAAGTCTCCGGGTGCTCTTCAAGGGGAGCCCCATGTAGAGAGCATTGCAGTAGTCCAGGCGAGAGGTAACGAGAGCATGAGTGACTGTGCATAAGGCATCCCGGTCCAGGAAGGGACGCAACTGCAGCCCTGCACATGAGCCCTGCCCTCCATACATGCACGTATGACCCATGTGATCTGCACACACACACCTGCATGCACGCTACCCACCCGCGCATCCGTGGCAGAGACCCAAAGACCAGCTGGCTGGCAGGAGGTACATGTGCATACATGGCGGAATTGAGCTGGGGTGATGGCTTACGTGCCCATAGAGAGGGCTCTGTGTGCCATACGTTTGCCACCACGGTTCTAGGAGAAATTATATGTAATCCCCCTATCTTTGGGACAAGAGGACTCATGAGAGAAGAGAGGAGGAGTTGTGGAGCTCTCTTGGGGACTTATAATAGTTAGATGCTTCATGTACAGTAGTACCTCATTAGTCATTGTTCATTGGTTCTGGGAAGTGCGATGGGTACCAAAATGATGAGTATCAAACAATATTTTCCCCATAAGGAATGATTTAGTAAGTCACAAGGCAGGCAACAATGACAAGTTGTAGCTTGTTCGACAAGCACCAACAAACAATGAGTACCAGAACAAAATTTTTCATGTCAAAATGCGTTGATTATCAAATTTGATGAGTTGCAAAGCAGTTGAGTACCAAAGTACCACTGTCGATCGTTGCCTTTTAGCTTAATTTTGGCTGAACTGTTTTACACATTCTCATTGTAGGAATGACGATATGTATCTGCAGCCAAGAATTTTGTGACTGTGTATGTATGGTGTTAAATAAATAAATAAGTCTCCACCTCTCTCAGAATGCAAGCAGTTGAGAAAGGAAGTGACAACCAAGTTCAGTGAAAGGGTATCACTCTCAGAGCTATTCTCAGTCACTCCTACAGAGGCAAAAAATTGTGGGGGTTTTTTTTTTTAGTGATTTCCCAAATCTACCCCCTTTTTAAGTCAGTTGATGGATAGGGAAATTCTGCATCAAGTTCCTACTCTAAACCTCTGTAGACAGCTGTGCATATCCTCTTCAACATTCAGCTAAGGAAATAGCCTCATCCTTAATGAATTCTGAGCAATTTTTTCCACTGACTTGAGCATAGCAAAGAAGAAGAAAAAAACAAACAAAACGAAATCAGAGCCTCTGGTCAGAATTTCTCATCTTGATGTTCCTCATTACATCAAGCACTCAAAAAAAAAAAAAAAAAAGGAGGCGTCAGACTACACACAAAGGCAATAAGGGTGACAATAGGTCCTTCTCTTCATTAAAATACGAAACGTCAGTCTGCTACAAACAAAAACGAATGAAAAAAAAATATATAATGCAGCCATTGAAGCAGACTGAAAACAATTGACACAACAAGAAAACTGTCTCGGTTAAACAACACACTGAAATTAACAGCTAATATACTTGAAGTTCAATAAAATTTGAAATTACACACTGGATTTAAATTCTCTCTCTGGAAAATAGAGTGTGCAGTAGCCATCGTATTCTTCTGGGAGATTGTGTTGTAACACTCATTTTGTCATTTTGATAACATTATAACAAACTACCTGGATACAGGGCCTGTCTAAAATGAACATTCTATTTTATGATGATGATGATGGTGGTGGTGGTGGTGGTGGTGATGATGGTTGGTTGCAAAGTCAGTCAGATGTTTAGACTGGGTTTTGGCGTTTTTATCAACTCATTGAACTCTGCCTAAAAACATGTGATAGGCAGATCTAACTTTACGGCACAATGCTTGTCTACATTTCTTGGCTGAGGGAGGCAGCTTTCAAACTGCTAGGTAGCCTAAGAGCTGGTGGGCAAGTAACAGGGACTTATCATCTCATAAGAAGAGTTGTTTTGCAGTGAGATGGGCAGCCAATAAACTTAATAAACAAACAAACAAAATGTTCCACATAAAGCTGCCTTTTGCAATTGACTGATGGTGATTTTGTCAATGCCGATGTCAGGCCTGGAAACCCCCTTTCAAACCAACCTTTGGGAAAAGGACAATGTTCAAATGGCGCTTCAGATGTTTTGGGATTGCACTCAAAATCCTATAACCGCTGATATTATTTTTGCTTTTTTTCTACTTCTATTTGCAAGTCTTTGTATTTTGTGATTTCCACCCACCCACCCACCTTGGTTCCTTCTCTTCTCTTCTGCTGCTTCCAGCTATGCAACGTCCACTATCCAGATTTTTTTGTCTTTCTGGTTGACAATTGTTATTAAGTCTAGAATACTACGATGGTGACAAATAGACGGAAGTTGCTAAGCACCTGAATGGTATCACAAGAATTCAGGATGCCGTGACACTCTTAAATATGAGGGTGGGTCACAAAGTTATTTTTTAATGCTGTTATAAATATGGTCACTAAATGAGGCAGTCGGTAAGCAAGGCAGTTGGTAAGTAAGTACAGTTGCAGTCCTTTCAGAGTATTGCTGGAGAAGTTAGAGCTAGCCTATATGTCCCTATTTTAAGTTCATTCTTTTAAGATTTGTCTGTAAATTCATTGTATTTATTCATAAATCAAATTCGTAAATCGGCCTGAAACCAATTATAAAGTATCTAAACGATGTTCAAATCAATAACTAAGTAACTCTTGATTTAGAAATGGCAGGTAATATAGGTTTATATCAAACTATACAATTAATAATTAGCCAGGACTTCCAAAGCACATGTATGCAATGGATAACCTATAGGTGAAACTGTTTCCCTTGAAGATCAACAAAGATTTTTTTCCCTTGTGAAATGAGCTTGTAAGGTGGTTGTTTTTTTCCCTTAGTATCACCATTTTAACTTTATAAGTCACAGTGCAGTTAGAGAATTCAAGTAAGGAAATTTCAGTTCTATTTACACGCATGGGGACAATGTTCCTTTAAGAGAAATTGTCCGCTGCCTGTTTTTTAAATATTGTATTACATGTGCGCAGCAAATATCACCTTGGATGTCTGGAAGAGATATTTCCGCTGCTGCTCTCTCTCTCTGACAGTGGGGATTATCTTCTGAAATTGCGTCTGCCACTTGCATTTTCTGTATTAAAATAACGCTTAAAATCCCATCTTAAACATAAATTAAAAAAACAGTCTCCAGCTGGATCCAGAGGGCACCTCTGATTAATATGCTTTAACCATGCTTTGCATTCTTAATTCTTCATTTCATCACAGCTAAAATGTATGAATAGAAAAGATTTGTCAATTTGTAAATAATCAGATTGATTGCCTGATTAACAGTCATACCCCATTCATCAAGTTAGCATTTAACATACAAATTGATTTTAGACTTATGACTAGTCACTTAGCAACCAAAGTTCCCACTGGCCCACCTGGGTATTACTTAGGACATAGATTCAAAGTAACGACGGTCCGCTGCCCACCCGTTGTGATCATATGACTGCATTTCATGCACTCAACAACCAGACTGCATTTATGGGCATTTGCAGTGGTCCGTGGTCACGGGACCGTATTTACAATGATTTTGCCAAAAACCAGCTTTTATGACTGCAGGGTTCACCTTACAATTGTGGCATCACTTAAGAATCATCGCAAAAGTGTCATAAAATAAAATGCAACAATTCCAAGTTATAAACATGATGGGCAAGTTCCATTATGGTAACTCAAGAACTACCCATATTACTATAGACATCCAGCAATGTTTCGTCTACTAGAAAAAGTGCAAAGAGCAACAAAGATGATTAAAGGACTGGAGGCTAAAACATACGAAGAACAGTTGGAGGAACTGGGTATGTCTAGTTTAATGAAAAGAAGGACTAGGGGAGACATGATAGCAGTGCTCCAATATCCCAGGGGCTGCCACGAAGAAGAGGGAGTCAAGCTATTCTCCAAAGCACCTGAGGGCAGGACAAGAAGCAATGGTTGGAAACAAATCAAGGAGAGAAGCAACCTAGAACTAAGAACTTTCCTGACAGAACAATTAATCAGTGCAACAACTTGCCTCCAGAAGGCAGGGGGTTGGAGTTGAAGACCTCCAACTCTGTATTCTATTCTATTCTAACCAAAGAGGTGACCAAAAGAGCCAAGCAATAGGTCCAATAATAGACTTAGGGTCAATGTGGTGTGGATTTACTATAGAGTACAGGAAACCTGACTCAGACAAAGTCCCCATCAGCAAGTGGAAACTTTTTGGACTTGCGCTGTGGTTCCAATCTGGATCAGGCCCACTGCAAATGTAAAGCAGTTTTCCTTTCATTCAATATTTCTGCAGCAAGAGCAGGCAATTTCAAGATAAACAAGCGCACCATCTCAGCATTCAGAGTAACAGCTCCTGGCACCTACCAAGTATTCCAGGTTTCTTGTACTTTTGTCAGAAGCAATGAGGTGCTTCCGCGTTGAAAGGATTAGCTGGTGACATCACCGTTGCCCCGGGGATGTCCAGTTGTGGGCTCCTTTCATGTCCCTGGCAGGAGCTGGAGTGAAGGATGAGAGTTCAACCCTGCCCCACGGCAGCTCTTGAATCTCAAACACAGGCTTGCTAACCTCCTGCCCAGCATCCGTACCACTAGAGTCCTTATTACAGATCACACTTTCATTTCAGTGTCAACCATTTCTTCAATCTTGGATTTGTGTTTTAACATGCTCCCAGCCTATGCCAGTCACACAACTGCAGCTCTGGCACCAGGAATACCAAAGGGCAAGAGCTTCCAACACTTACCAGAGCTTAGATCTCTCAACAAGGTGTTCTTTCGACACCTCCTCACATTCTATCTTCTAATTGGTGCCAATCCGCTTATGAAATTGGCAACAATTCACTCCACACCAGGTGCACCACACTGTTCCAAAGACTAATTCTAGATTATTTCAAAAGGATATGGGATTAAAAACAAAGAAGCAAAGAACCTCCACCCACCCCTTGAAGATATGAAAAGTCTGTGTTTGGCTTGTGCTTTTCAGCAGCAATTTGTTTGCAAAATAGTTAGAATATGTATCTGTCTAGTTATAAAATCTGTTTGCTTTAATTCTTTTTTTTAAAAATGTTGCGTAGCAGACATTTTTAGAAGGAAACTCCTGCCTAAACTTGCTCCAATATTGCACATTTCCAATCTCTGGAAATCCTAGGCAGCTTCTGCTATTTCTCATTTGGAAGCACTGAAACATTATTAGACTGATAGTGGAGGGGGCCATAATGTATATATTGCCATCAAATTTTTCCTTTTTTGGATTAGCAACATTTTGTAGAGTATAGCAGAAAAAGAAGAACCAGTAAGCCAAAGTAAATAAGGGCATAATAAGAACAGAAAGGAAAACATTGCCAAGATGAGTTGCAGGTACTCCTTGTTTAGGAGGCCAATTGGGACACAAACTCCATTTTTTAAGCGACAGAGTCATAAGTAACCAAAAAACAAAAAACCCACACATGACTGTGCTCCAGGCAATCCTGGCTGCCATCAAAAGAGAACTGTATAGTTGGTTAAGCAGGGACCGCACATCACCACAACTTCCAATTTCCCGCTGGCTTCCCCATTGACTTTGCTTGTGGGAAGCCAGCAGGGAAGGTTGCAAATCATGATCACATCACTGCAGAGGTGCTATGACAGCCATGACTACGATGTCTTTCTTTCCTAAATGTCCAAGACGAGACATGCCTGACACTACCATTGATTCAGCACTGTCAATAGTACAAACAGTTCATGAAGGAATGGTTGTTAAATGAGGACTACCTAACATTACTCAGTATACAATTCCGTACTTTTTTATCCATGCAAACTATCTTTTCAATACTTTCCAATACTTTAGGAAGTTGATGTTCTTACTTCTTGTTTTATCAGGATCTTTTCAGTTACATGTAAAGGCGACTACCTCTTTCATATGGATCATTTATTTTTGTATTTAATTCATATTCATTCATCACATTCATTCTAAACCCTACTACTAAGCTATTCTGATTGGTGTGAGGCCCTATTCTCCTTGGCTTAATTTATTTTTATATTTCTCTTAATAAAATGAGCAGGAACTTATTCATATACACCACTTTCATTTCTTTTTACAAGTGTTCCTTCCAACAGATCACTTATATCAATTTTCTTCCTGCCAGCATTTCTGCATCTTTAGGTTCCACCATTATTTTTCTTGCCTTTATTAAATTTTCTGCTAACATATACAAAATCATCTACTCATTTTTTTCCCCACTATATATAATTTGCAATTGTTCAGTCCATTTTCCATGTCGAACTCAGCTATCTTGATCTTTGGCATATTTTATATCCATTATGTACACCTTCTAGAACATTCAGCAACCAACCATCAACTTCATGGAAAACATCCCACAATTCAATCGTAGTCTCTTTATCATATACTTTTCCTAAATCAACAAATTTGCAATCAACTTTTTTTCTCACATTCATGCTATCCAGAATAACGAATTTAACGCCATCCATGGCAAGATGGATGGCAAATAAATGTTTCTCCGAGATAAAACTCTGATTTGTAGATCTTCTGTCTAACATAAAACTGAACTGCACTTATTATTAATTATCAATTTCTAGCATATTGCTAATTATACTGTTTGATCCAAACACTTTCCCAAGCACACTGAACAAACTAATACTTCTATAACTTTCTTCCCCCCACTCCTTCCTACAGAAGAACAATAAGAGGATTCTTCAGGCACAAACTCAGTCTTCATACATACATAAAAGAATTTGCACAATCACAATAGGAAATGTATATTTCATCTTAAAATTTTCCCAATTATATTTATCAACTTCTATACCATTTTTACATTCCTACAGAATTCATGACTTTCTTTGATCAATGTTTTCTTTGACATGACCATTAATAGAGTTTGACATTTCATTCCAATATATATTTGAGGAATCATTTACAGACAAATTTCAAAGTATTCGTTCCAACATTCCTTACTTCCTTTTCATCCCAAACCATTTTACCCCTTTTATTTTTAATTCCAATCACTCTGCTGGCGGCTCTTTGTTTATCCTTTATCACCCACTTCCAAAATGTTTTATTTTGGTTAAAAACCCTCCACATTTTTTCTTCATCTTTTAATCTTAAGCATTCTTTGGACTCTTTGACTACATTCTTTAAGATTATCCTTTTCTCTATATACATATTGTGTATATTATGTCTGCTTTCCATTCATTTTATCAGAGGAATAATCTGACTTTTTCATACCTGATTCATGCCTTCTCTTTCTGCAAACATTCTACTTCCATTTGTTTCTTAAACCTTTTTCCTTTTCTTCCATGTCCATTTCTCCCATTGGTCCACTTCTAACGTTACTTGAAAGATGGCATTATTCTCCAACCTTGTATTCTACACTAATTTCCTCAATATTTCTTCAGAAGCAAATCCATTATCTCTTCAGATTCACACTTTGTACAGATGCAGAATTGAACAACGTAGATGTTAAACCACACATTTAAAACAAATAGGCCTGTTTCTAAGTAAATACATCATTCTCAGGATCTTTCAATGGCCCAGTCACTTTTCCCATACTCATCTCATTCTCATCTATTCATATTACCTACCAAAATAACTTTTTCCTTTGGTTTGTTTCATACAACACTCTGAACAATGTTACGCATCATATGCAGCTATCATCATCTTACACATTCCTATGTTTATACACACACACACATACCTGGATGACAACAATCCTTACTTTATGAGATACAGCTTAGATCTTTCATTCACATTTTTAGTCATTCATACTCTTTATTGTTTACTAGGATCTGCAGCCATTTGGATAGAATGGCTATGAAAAGATCTTCATGTCTGATGAAACTGCTCTGTCCACCTACTAATGGCTTTTGAAACGAGGCACTTCAAAAGAGGACCTCAATAAGGAACAATACATCCACATGTGCTACATCAGATGGACCTTTTCTTCTTTGTATTCTACTAGTTGTACACCTTTTTACATGTCAACTCAGAATTTCCTGACAAATAACTTTGTTGCATGGAATATTGCCTGCTAATGATAAAAGACAGTATCAGACAGGTCTGATATAATTCGACCCATATGTCACAGGCTCAATCACAATCTAGATGTTGTTGTTGTTGTTAGTTGCGAAGTCGTATCCGACCCATCGCGACCCCATGGACAACATTCCTCCAGGCCTTCCTGTCCTCTACCATCCTCTGGAGTCCATTTAAACTCATGCCTACTGCTTCAGTGACTCCATCCAGCCACCTCGTTCTCTGTCGTCCCGTTCTTCTTTTGCCCTCAATCTTTCCCAGCATTAGGCTCTTCTCCAGTGAGTCCTTTTTTTTCATTAGGTGGCCAAAGTATTTCAGTTTCATCTTCAGGATCTGGCCTTCTAAAGAGCAGTCAGGGTTGATCTCCTCTAGAATCTAGATGTATGCTCATGCTAATCTAGCATGCACATATTATTCTATACCAGGGGTGTCAAATTCGGTTTCATTGAGGGCTGCATCCGCATTGTATTTGACCTTGAGGCACTGGGTGCTATGGCAGAGTCAGGGTGGCCCATTTTCAGCCGGGATGGTCTTCTGCAGCCCTCTGCCAGCAAAAATGGAGCTAAGTGGGTGGGGCATCCCCCCCCCCTCTGAGTTCTATTTTCATTGGCAGAGGGCTGCAGAAGGCCATCCCAGGTGAAAACATTTTCACTTGGAGAGGCACCGCGGGCTGGTCCTTCTGTTTCCAGGGGGGCTCCACAGGCCATATCTAAGCACCCTATGGACTGATCTGACCCACGGGCCTTGAGTTTGACACCCCTGTTCCAGAGGTGAAATCTGAACTGGTTTATTACCGGTTCGCTGGCTGTGCATGCACTGTGTGTCAAATGCACGCTGAATGCACACATGCACAGTGCGTACCATGTGAGGTGTGTGCGCGCGCGTATGCGGTGCACAGCAAAAGGAGGCATGGGGTAAGTAGAGCAGTACGCGGGGTGTGTGTGTGTGTCATCAGCTGTGTCACACGATCTTTTTTTTCTATTTTTAAAAGCATTTTTTACAACCTATTCAGTCGAATAGGTTGTAAAAAATGCTTTTAAAAGTAAAAAAAAAGAGGCTCTGATGATCGCGCAGCTCAGCTGTGATCATCAGACCCTTTTTTTAAAACCTTTTAAAAGCATTTTTTTACAACCTATTCGTACCAGCAAGAGAGCCGGAAAGAAGCAGTAAGCGGGCAAGCGGGCGACCGGGCAACTGGGTGGGCATGGGCAGGGGGGGGCAGGGATTTTTGCTACTGGTTCTCCTAACCATCTGCCACCATCGCTACTGGATCGGCAGATCTGGTCCAAACCGGGAGCATTTCACCCCTGCCCTGTTCCATACAAACTAAGATTGCTTATTCCACAACAGCAATAGCAATAGCACTTAAAATTTATATACCGCTCTACAGTGCTTTACAGCACTGACTGGGCTGTTCACAACATCAGAATATTTCTCCCAACAGTCTGGATCTTCATTTTACCAACCTCATGAGAATGGAAGGCTGAGTCAACCTTGAGCCCATTAAACTCCAAGCTGTAGGCAGTTAACCTGCAATACTGCACTCTTAACCACTGCACTTCCAGGGCTCCAAAGCCATCAATCCATTGACTATACCAACTAGAACTGTGATGGTGAACCTATGGCACGTGTGCCACAGGTGGCATGTGGAGCCATATCTGTGGGCACGTGAGTGTTGCCCTAGCTCAGCTCCAGCAAGCATGCGTGTGCCAGCCAGGGCCCACCAGAAGTCGGGAAACGGGCTGTTTCTGGACTCCGGAGGACCTCCAGGGGGTGGGGAAGGCCTTTTTCCCCCTCCCCAGGCTCCAAGAAAGCCTCTGGAGCACAGGCAGCATGGGGGGGGGTCATGTGTGTGCCCCCCCTGCACTCCCCCCGCTTTTGGCACGTGACAACAAAAAGTTCATCACTGAACTAGAAGGTATATGTGATGTGTGGCCATGCTCAGAATGTGGTAGCCTGCTATTATGATTCATTCTGTTTCTCTAAAAAGGCAGACTTTATACCCTTGTGCTGTTCTACTTAGAGCAAGACTGTGTTACACAAAAGAGGCTGCTGGAAATGTATTCAAATACCAGAACATTGGAGTCATGTCTATGACTCACAAACTCATTAGCCATGCCCAAATTCAGATGTTGTTTGGCTACTGATGACTTCACAGCTCCTAACCTCCACATACACACACCCCACTGCCTAACATCTACCAGCTCATGTTTCAAGGTTCATCTGCATTCAAAGGGGTAAAAGCCTTTTATTTAAACATTCTTGCCACTGAAATAGTTTCCTGTCCTTTATGGCAATGGGAAAGAGCAAGGCAAAGAAAGCAACTGAGCGGATGCCAAATAAGCCAGATTTGGAAACAACCCTAAAGGGGAGCAGAAGGGTTGGACAATCTATGTTCAGGGTACAGAAAGCTCCAAAGAGTCAACATTTTAATGGTCTCTCAGGATTAAACAACAACAACAACTAACTCCTAGTGCTGGAGAGAACCTGGAGAAGAAGCAAGAGGCAGGCAGAACTCTTAATCGGCAGCCAGTATAGAGGTTTATTTTCTGGTAGGGAGCCAGTTTGCTGCAATGGTTAAACATAGACTAGAAAACCAGAAGACTATCCATCCTGGTCCTGCCTTAGGCATAAAGTCAGTTTGGTTTTTCAGTCACCTTTTCTCGACCCTAGGAAGAAGGGCTGCAGGGATTATTCCAAGCAGGAGTCAACACTGACTCAAAGGTAAACATTTCCTTAGGGGTAGGCATGAACCTGCCTATTTTGGGGACTCCCATAAAACTGTGGAAGCTGTAGCCTAAAACAGGAGTCCCCAACGCCTTGGCTGTGGACCAGCAGCGAGCCACAGCATGTCAGAAACCGGGCCGTGCAAACAAGGGAAGCCCCATCCACAGGATGCAGGCAGCACGCAAAACCACACTCCCACCAGTCCGCAGAAAAACTCTCTCCACGGAACTGGTCCCTGGTGCCCAAAAGGTTGGAAGCCACTGGCTTAAAACATCGGGAGTTAAACTTACTTGTCTATCATGGTGACACTAGTTAGAATGCAATGCCGCAGGCTATTTCTGCTGACTGCCGGTTGCCAGCAGTTCGATTCTCACCGCTCAAGATTGACTCAGCCTTCCCTTCTTCTGAGGTCAGTAAAATGATGACCCAGATTGTCGAGGGCAATATGCTGACTCTGTAAACCGCTTAGAGAGGGCTGTAAAGCACTGTGAAGTCTAAGTGCTATTGCTATCTCTGATTTTGTATAGCGGAAGTAGTACAGTAAGGATGCAGAGTTGACACTCTCCGATTATGTTTTTCAGAAGAAAAAAAATTATTCTTAACTCGGCATCCTATTCAGGACCTTTTACAACAGGGATCTCCAAACTTAGCAACTTTAAGACTTGTGGACTCCAACTCCCAGAATTCCTCAGCCAGCTTTGCTGGGTTGTGTTTTGATGGCTGAGGAATTCTGGAAGTTGAAGTCCACAAGTCTTAAAAGTTGCCAAGTTTGGAGACCCCTATTTTACAACCTCCGAGGTCGTGATTAAGCCACCAGGCTAAAAATCAGGAGCCTGGGAATTCTAGTCCCTCGTTAGGCATGAAAGCCACTGGGTGACTTTGGGCCAGTCGCTCTCTCTCCACCCAACTCATCTCACAGGGTTGTGATTGTGGGGAATGTTTGTCTTCCTCTTTTAAACTGGGTAAGGTTTAAGGAATCAATGGGTAAGTGGAGTGGGGTTTTAGGGGGCAGCGGCAACTTTGAAACTCAATTTCCTTTGTTCCAAATTGCCAATCAGGTAAAAGCTATCCCCTTTGTGAAGTTGTTCACATACAGATTATTTTCTAAACACAATCATATGATTTCTAAGCAGCGGAGGGGGTTTGTACTGAGTCATATAACATCCCCTCTTCAAGCATCTTGACTTGCAGCATCAGTAAAAAAAAAAAAAAACCAAGACAGGAATTTATAACCAGATTACTCAAATACCAACTACTTGAAGCCAGTCATGCTTCATTTCATCCCTGTGAGAAATATACCAATAAAGCAGTGGCTGTCTTTCAAAGTATTTACTCTAAAATTGCAGATAGCAGTCTCTTATTTATAGCCTCTCCACCGAGCAGATTGAAGAGTATATAACGAGAAAGGAGGTTTCAAGGCTGAGACCATTAACGCACTGTTAATATGCCTCACCACATAACATCGGGGCAAGCTGGAACATCACAAGTTTTCAAATTTTGCACATTTTAAGTCTTCACAAAAATTGACTTTTGCAGACTAAGGCCATCGGTTCATTAATTCAACAACAGTGACTTTTCATTCCATTATTCAATGTGTATAATTCCATATAATACAAAATGCACTTTTGTTGTCATTTTTTTTTTTACTGTGAGCACAGTGGCACACATTAAAAATGAAATTCTGTTGCCTGCTCTCAAAAGAAAATATATATTTACCCATACCTGTACATAACACACATATACATACACACTTACATGCTATATACATACACACATGCATACCTACAAGAGTAGTGGGTTCCACTTACCTTCGCTACCGGTTCGGAACTGGGAGCGTGCTCGCACGCAGTGCTGCTGCACATGTGTAGAATTTTCTGAGCAGGCACAGAGCATCCAATGATGAGCGTCCGGGCAGGTGGGCGGAGTCTCCCACTGCTGCCACTACCGGTTCGTCCAAACTGGGGCGAACCAGTAGAAACCCACCACTAATCCACACCCACTCACACATATATTAATCATTGTCCCTTTTAAATACATAGTGCCATGATGGTGACCCTATAGCATGCATGCCAGAGGTAGCACGCAGCGCCCTCTCTGTGGGCATGTGAGCCGTCACCCCCGTTTAGCTCTGCCACGAATGCGCGCATGCCTCCCACCGGCCACCTGGTCTTTGGTTCTCTGTTGCGCATGTGTGGGGGGCAGGGCACGTGTGGGAGGTGCACACGGATGCGTGGGGGTGGGGCACGTGCAGGGGTGCATGCACATGGGGGTGCATGCAAGGTGAGCATGTGTGCGGGGAGTTCACATGCAAGCATGGGGGCACATGCAGGGAGCATGCACGCATGCGCAGGGGGCGGGGTGCTTGCGCAGGGGCCTCACGCGCTTTGCATTTGAGGGGTTTGGGCGCACGCACACACATTCACACACACACACGTTCACGCACACACGCACACGCTTTGGGCACTCGGTCTGGAAAAGGTTAGTCATCACTGACATAGCGGAAAGAGGAAACTTGGGAGTTCACAAGGTTGACACTTTAAAGCCTTACAGGAAATGGGACCGAGTTCTTCTAGGAACCACTTCTCCCCAGGGATGTCTACCTACCCCATTAGACATTGGCATGGAGCAGGTCCTCTCAAGTAGGGAGATTTTTCTGGTGGGTCCTAAGGGGAAATCCTTTTCTTCCATAGTCCCCGCTCCCATCATTTCCCCTCCCCACGGTAAGACTGTCTGCTTTTCAGAAGGTCCTCATAATAACATAAATACATTCAGAAGAACCAACCCACACACTGGAATTCAGAGATGGTAAATGTGAAACCGGGAGGAAGGGAGGATAATATCTCCCAGCTTCATACAAGACCACAGATACACTGATATTACCTTAAATAAATTAAAATTCGGAAATTCTCTTTTCTTGTCTGTCATGGATTTCACTCATTCTGACATCGACTGAGGAGTACAATAACTTATCCCAAATTTAAAACTATACACACACACACATAGTTTTAAAATTATATACTGTTAAAATATATATTTACACATAACAAACATCAGGGAGGCATACAACCAATGCCACTTCTAGAAAGCTTAGTTATTTGTCTTTTTATCATCTAAAAAGGGAGTCAACTAAGAACATTCGAAATATCACTGAACTGTTATGGCCAAAAGTACAAGTCAACCAACAGTAAGTGATTATGACAGCATTGAACAAAATAGGGTAGCAAGTTGATTACTCCTGGCATAACACTGAAGCCATAAAGCAGATTTCTCCTGGGATGGTTGTGCTAGGATTGGAGGTAGTTGAGGAAACCCAGTGACATTTTTGAAATTGCATTATGGTCATATAGAAGACAGCCAATCTAGTAAAAGCTATTACAATTCTGGGACTGTCTCTGAATCTGAGAATTTTCAAAATCTAGGTTAGCACACAAATGACAATCTATTCAGCTTGCCTAACACTTGTTAATACTTTTACTGCTATGTGCTCCAATTTACATATATGCACTGAGGTGAGATTTTATATGAATAGAAACAATGAGTTTCAAAGCATGGTATCCAACATGCTGTTGACATTCTCACCAAGAATAGCTGAACTTCTAACAATTTACACTTTGGAGTATAAATCAAACACAGACAAACCTTGGATGTAAGGGAGGGAGGGAAGGAATAGAAGAGAAGAGAAGAGAAGAGAAGAGAAGAGAAGAGAAGAGAAGAGAAGAGAAGAGAAGAGAATTTTTTATTGGCCAAGTGTGATTGGACACACAAGGAATTTGTCTTGGTGCATATGTTCTCAGTGTACATAAAAGAAGATACCTTCATCAAGACACAACACTTACAACACTTAATGATAGTCAGAAGGAAGGAAGGAAGGAAGGAAGGAAGGAAGGAAGGAAGGAAGGAAGGAAGGAAGGAAGGAAGGAAGGAAGGAAGGAAGGAAGGAAGGAAGGAAGGAAGGATTCAAATCTATAGAGTTGGGCAGCCAATACATTTAAATAAATGACTTTTCATTAAAATTAATTTTGAAATGGCATTTTTTACCCTGAAGCATAGTCAATGATATTCCTAAAGGTGGGTGAACATTCTTGTTTGCTAGGAATCAAAATTCCATTGATTAGCAATCTGAAAGAACCAACTTTCTAAGCATGTGCTCAGTACTTCCGCAGCCTTACCCAAAATGAGATGGCAGAACAAAAAGCTGTATTATCAGCAGTATAAGAATGATACCTCATTTCAGATTTCAAAGAAATCATATCCAGGTTAATGTGCATACAACTGTAATTTTTATGAGCAACTACAACCTCTGCTCTTTGCTTTGAGCACTTTAGAATATATCCATTTATATCCATCAAATATACTACAGAACCATCTGCCAAGATATTTTAGGAGCCACTGCTTGTGAATTCCTCCCGCAATGCAAATTTCCAAAGCCTAACTATTGTTTATATATTTGAAACTATTTTTACAGTCACAATTGTACATGGTTACATCTTTCTCTTTACTACAGTTTGCCCTAAGTCAACAAATTAAAAGATATGTCTATAACAAGCTAACACGTATTAAATCATCACATTTTTTTTAAATACCACCTACAATGTGCTGATGGGGGGTGGGGAGGAATGGGGACTAGGCAATAATTTTAGAAAGGAATGGAACCACAGAATTTGAAAGATGGTCATTTGTACCATACTATGAAAGTAACACTTCCAGGCATAAGTTTCTAAAAGAGGTCAACTTTCCCATTAAAGTCATTGGCCCTAATAATTTGTTTTTAAGGATCTTGTGGGGAAAGGTGACCTATTTCAACAACAGATCACAGGGTTAGGTGTCAAGTAACATTATGATCTGACAGTGGCAAAAATTTCCAAACATACAAAAGCCCAATTCTCTTCAATAAAAATCTCTCTCTCTCTTCCCTTATTTCTCTGACAGCACACAAATCCAATCCTCAAAATATAAAATGGAGTTTTAATTAGATACGTCAGGTTTTCAGTATTGGTTTGGTATGTTTAGATCAATTTTGACTACGGGTGACTGCCTGGGTAAACCCCTATCATTTTCTCAGCAGAGTTTTTCAGAAGTGGCTTGCCATTGCTTCCTTCCTAGGGCTGAGAGAGAATGACTGGCTCAAGGTCACCCAGCTGGCTTCATGCCTAAGGAAAGACTAGAACTGACAGTCCCTTGGTTTCTAATCTGGTAGCTTAATCACCATGCCAAACTTGTCCTCTTTGTGTTTTTAGAAGCAGCAATCCAATCCTTTATCCAGAATTTTTTTGTTGAATAACCAATCTCTCCTCAGAGAGATAGAAAGTTCTATTTCGCTGACTGAGTTGAAGCAGAAGCTAGGCCAGGAGTCTCCAACCTTGACAACTTTAAGAATTCTGGGAGTTGAAATCCACAAGTCTTAAAGTTGCCAAGGTTGGAGACCCCTGAGCTAGGCAATTGTCTCTCAGAGATTTTTTTAGCTTGTATTTCTGACCAGTATTAGTCTTACTGACATCTTACAAATCTAGGGTTCTGCCATTGTACGATCTCTAGACCGTATCCATGGTTCTCACATTATAGATCATCTGATTAGATCATACTAAGAAATTTTAGGCTTGAAGAACAACATAAACACCACTGGGGCCACTTCTCTGCAGTCTCAATAAACCTATATTTATTAAGAAGGACTGAACTGGAAACCTTCTACATAAGAACAGATAACAAACTGGGAATCCAGCTGTATACATCCTTGGGACATCTGAACTTGTAAAAATGTAGATTCACTTTAACATGATTACGTTTCTATTTTACAACTTTCCCAAATAAACAGAGCTAACCCCTTCTTTCTCTCTCTTTGTGTGTGTGTGCATGTGTCATACATAGCAAACGTTGCACTCAGTGGTGGGATCTAACTGGTGTTACCACCGGTTCACTTCGCAGACACGCTTTGCGTGGATCCAGCCCTCGAGCCTTGAGTTTGAACCCCCTGGTCTAGAATATCAATTTGTTGGGGGGATGGGAATTGGGACTTTGATGTTGAAGATAGGAAGGTTACTTTATGCCCAAAAATGGAAGTGCACTTTGATTCACACAATGGATGAACAGTTGCAAAAATTGACGGAGTTTGCAGAGATGGCCAAATTAACTGTTCTGATTAAAGAAAAAAACACAATTAACTTTGTTTCTACTTGGAAACCACTTCTGGACTCTGTCCCTGAGGTGGAAAAAAAATGAAACTTCGGTTTTGGGTTTTGCCAATTAGATAGATTTGTTGTTATAGACATGGCTATTTTCTATTATTATATAAAAGTAAAAAAATTGAAGTGTGATGTTATTACGATATCTTATTCTATTGCAACAAAAGGAGTTGGAAGTCAACACTTTTTCTTTCTTTTTTCCCTTTGCCCTTCATTTTCCCTTCCTCTTTTCCCTTCCTTATTTTCCCCTTATTTTCTTTTGTATAAGAGCCACGGTAGCGCAGTACTGCAGGCTACTTCTGCTGATCACTGGCTGCCAGTAGTTTGGCAGATCAAATCTCACTAGGCTCAAGGTTGACTCAGCCTTCCATCCTTCTGAGGTGGGTCCTTGAGTGGCTCAGACTGCTAAGACAGTCTGTTAGTAAAAGCAGCTGCTTGCAATTATTGCAGGTTCAAATCCCACCAGGCCCAAGGTTGACTCAGCCTTCCATCCTTTATAAGGTAGGTAAAATGAGGACCCAGATTGTTGCGGGCAATAAGTTGACTTTGTATATAATATACAAATGGATGAAGACTATTGCTTGACATAGTGTAAACCGCCCTGAGTCTTCGGAGAAGGGCGGGATATAAATGCAAATTTAAAAAAAAGAGGACCCAGATTATTGGAGGCAATATGCTGACTCTGTAAACCGCTTAGAGAGGGCTATAAAAGCACTATGAAGCGATATATAAGTCTAAGTGCAATTGCTATATTTGGATAAACTAATAATAAAAAATTGAATAGATTATCAGTTTGCTTTATAATGTGCTTACTTTCTGAATACAAGGAATTTGTGTTTACAGAGGAACGCTCAATCATGTGAGCTCTTAGGAGAAGCCTGAAATGGTTCCTCAAAATACCTCCTCATCCGCCTTTTGTGAGGACCGTGCCCAACGCTACAGCAGATTCTGTCCGAAAATGGTCACAATAGCTCAACAGACTGCCAAAACTCCCCTCCTTTCACTGTTGTTACTCCAAAAACATTCCTTCCTTGTGTGTGCAGGAAACCGTGTATAGGCTGTTCTCAGACTCAACGGAGTTTTTTGGAATCGGGAAGTTGTTTTGTTTTTTGAGCACAAGTAGAAGTGACAAGGTCATAAAATTAATTTGTCATTCACTTGGCTCCAGAGGGAGACAGGTCTTGTTTATACCTGAGTGGAGAAGGACTGACCAATACAATCCTCAACCCTCCACCCTAACTCAATTTGGTATGCAAAATATAGATCACACAAGGGTACATAAGAAATGCATTTGCAGCATAATTCTTTTTGCTGGGCACTTACTCCCAAACCAATTTTCTTTTTTTAAAAAAAAAAATTCACAGCTTAAATAACTGCATCTGCCAAGTTTTGCAAGTCCAGTAGTTATGAAATAGCTTCCTTCCTCTGCCAGATTTATCATATTTCTCAAAAAAAAATGCATATACAAAAGTGGACAGCATTCTTGGGGAAAATAAAAATATCAACGCTACAAGCAGAATCTTTATTTATCACTCATAGCTTATTCCAGATCAACCTTGCCTTCACTGCCCATTCAGGATTGTTTGTTCTGGCTGTTAGGGAGGATCTGAATGTGGAAACTTTTGCAGAAACACAACTCCATTGCCATAAACCAGGGGTCTCCAACCTTGGCCACTTGAAGCCTGGCGGACTACAACTCCCAGAATTCCCCAGCCAGCAAAGCTGGCTGGGGAATTCTGGGAGTTAAAGTCCGCCAGGCTTCAAGTGGCCAAGGTTGGAGACCCCAGCCATAAACAATATAAACTAACCAAAAGAACTCAGAAGGTGAACAGTTTTCAGTGCAACATCACTTCCCAAACTAATTAGTTCGGATGAAACATGCTTCGACTCTGGCCCATCTGCTTCCTTCTTAAACACTTTGATCCATACCTCTCTGCAAATGGCAGCTATAGAAACCATGCCTTCGTTTTACATGAATCTACAGCAAGCTAGAATCCCTGGGTAAGATGGTCTCTCCAAAATAAAATTGGAATTGAAGGATGACAGCCTCCACATGCAAAGAGACCGATCTCTTTCTGCAGCCTTTTTGAACAACACACAAGCCCTTCGTACAGAAACAGGATTCGTCACTAATCAGCCTAGCAAGCAAAAAAAAAAAAGGCTACGGCAAAACCTTAAAAGTCAATACATCGTGTGCATGCCATAAGTGGATGTGTATGACTGGGTGTGAACACACATGCCTGGAAATCAGCAGACTCTGAAACCCACAGCTGTGCAAACAGGGGCAGTCACCTAATTTCATCTCGTTTTATGCCAGCCATGCTCTATTTTTTCTCCAAGTTGTGCAATTTCAGCCTTCCTCCAGCAAGGTGAAGCACTGTGTTATTCACGCTTCTTTTCAATACACTGCGTCAGTTTTACGGTTTCACTTTTGAATAGAATAGAATAGAATAGAATAGAATAGAATAGAATAGAATAGAATAGAATAGAATAGAATAGAAATTCTTTATTGGCCAAATGTGATTGAACCCACAAAGAATTTGTCTTGCTTTTAGTGTACATAAAAGAAAAGATACATTCATCAAGAATCATAAGGAACAAAACTTAATGATAGTCATAGGGAACAAATAAGCAATCCAATCATATTAGGAAACAGTCAATATGAATCTTAAGGATACCAGCAACAAGGTTACAGTCATCCAGTCATGAATGGAAGGAGATGGGTGCTGGGAATGATGAGATGATTAATAGCAGTGCAGATTTAGTAAATTGTTTGACAATGTTGAGGGAATTATTTGTTTAGCAGAGTGATGACGTTCGGGAAGAAACTGTTCTTTTGTCTAGTTGTTCTAGTGTGCAGTGCTCTATAGCGTTGCTTTGAGGATAGGAGTGGAAACAGTTTATGTCCAGGATGCGAGGGGTCTCTAAATATTTTCACAGCCCACTTTTTGACTCGTGCAACATACAGGTCCTCAATACTGCAGACAGATGCAAACATACTAACATGTTATGTAGGCACTAATGAATTCCTAGTCATCAGGCAAAATCTCGTGCTTTAGTTTGGGAGGAAAACTTTCAATTCTTCATCCCTCTTTGGGATACTCATAATTTTATAGAGCTTGCCTAATTTTCAGAATTGTTGGGCTAATTCTTGTTCCTTTGAAACCTAGTTAACTTTCCTCTGCCTCCATCCCGGGGTGGCTTCTACTTACTTTTACTACCGATTCGCAATGGGTTCGCATGCGCACAAGCTTCCTGATGATGTTCGGGTCGATGGGTGGAGCCTCCCGTCGGTTTTACTACCGGTTCTTGTGAACCGGTCAGAACCAGGGGCAATCCACCACTGCTCCATCCCTTCCCATCCCATCCCATCCCATGGGTGGCTTGGCTTATCCACAAAAGGAGATCCACTGGACGTTATTTTACATTTTGGATTTGAAACTAGAGGCACAGCAATCTCACATTTTCAAACAGTTTCTTACACATGAGATAAGAAACATAAAACGTAACCAGCCGATTTTGTCCCTGCTCACAATTGTAAGTAACTGTCTTATGTTCACAATGTAGCTTTCATTATTGCAGGAGGCACAAGTTAACACCATGATAAATGTTAATTCTACAGGTAATCTCAACTTGGAGGTGCACAGAACAGATTATTGTCCAAACCCTTTCTAGAGAGCAGAACAGCATAATGAAAATGAAAATTGTGGGGGGAGAACCCGGGGGGTGGGGGGAGGAGGGGGAGGGGGGGGGGGGGGGGGATGAGGGTAGAAAATGGATTGATGGTCAATGTACAAAGATGATCGAAGACGTATAATTAATGTAAGATCGGAGCTGCCTGGCTACCACTTCAGAATGATGGGAAAGAAGGAAGTAGAAGAGAGAAGGAGGTAGGAAAGAGAAGAGGAGGAAGAGGAAAGGAAGGAAGAGGGATAGAAGAGGGAGAAGAAAGGAGTGGGGAGGAAGGAGGAGAGGATGTAGATAAGAGAGGGGGAGGATGGTTGTGGAAAGTAGAAGAAGGTAGAGAAGGGAAGAGAGTTAAAGGAAGGGGGTGGTGACCAGGCAGGTCCGATTAATTGTATATGATGGTACATTAAATATGTTATTGGATATGAATGTTAAAATAAAACTTTTTTAATAAAAAAAAGAAGAAAATAAAAATTGTGGTAATGTCTGAATCACTTAATCAGTATCATAGACCACTGCATCTATTTCTGTTCACAAAGATGCAGAAAAACTTAAAAAAAAAAAAAGACTTGGCATGCAGTACAGATGATCCTCGACTTATGATTATTTCTAGTCATAAATACGAACCAGTTGCCAAGCATCCAAATTTTGATCACATGACCATGGGGTTGCTGCAACGGTCTTAAGTGAAAAAAAAAGTTACTTTTTTTGTAAATCTGAACGGCCACTAAATGAATTGTTGTAAATTGAGGACTTTCTCTCTTTCTCTCTCTGTCTCTTTCTTTCTTTCTTTCTTTCTTTCTTTCATTCTCTTTCTTTTTCTTCCTTCCTTCCTTCTTTCTTTTCTTTCTCTCTCTCTCCCTTCCTTCCTTCTCTCTCTCTTTTTCTTTCCTCCTCCCTCCCTCCCTCTCTTGCTCCCTTCCTTCCTCCCTTTTATTATTTTTACAAATAACTCAAGATGGCAAACATACCCAACATACCTTCCTCCTCCTATTTGCCCAACAACAAGAAGCCTCTGGGGTGGGGTGGGCCAAGAAAGCATGACTGGCCCAAAGTCACCCATCTGGCTGTCATGGCTAAGGCAGGACATGAGTTCACAATCTCTCGCCTGGTGCCTTAACTATTAGACCAAGCTGGCAATGCTACTGTATTGGAAGGCAGGAAGTCATATGTTCACTAGAGAAGCTGGGTCTAAAAAAGAAGACAGCAAAGAAAGGAGCCAGGTACATCCACTTCAGTTGTGGTCGCTGAGTGCCAAAGTTTTGTGCAGGGAACTTACTTAGTTACTTATTTATTTATTTATTTATTTATTTATTTATTTATTTATTTATTTATTTATTTATGTATTTTATGACAGATACACGTGTAAACATAATTATAAATACATGTAAAGGATATGAATAAAATAAAACATTAGGACAGGGACGGTAGGCACGCTGGTGCACTTATGCATGCCCCTTATAGATCTCTTAGGAATGGGGCGAGGTTTACAGTAGACAGTCTAAGGTTAAAAGTTTTGGGGGTTTGGGGAAGAAACCACAGAGTCAGGTAGTGCATTCCAGGCATTGACAACTCTATTACTGAAGTTGTATTTTCTGCAGTCTAGTTTGGATCGGCTTACCATGAGTTTGTATCTATTGTGTGCTCTTGTATTGTTTTGGTTGAAGCTGAAGTATTCATTGGCTGGTAGGACATTGTAGCAGATGATTTTATGCACTATGCTTAGGTCAGACCGAAGACGACGAAGTTCTAAGTTGTCTAAGCCCAGTGTGGTGGCATAATAAACTGGCAGAGAACTGGGTAGCAAATGCTGTTGCTTGGCAGGAAAGAATGAATGGTGTGGTAAGAATGAATGGTGGAGCTTGCTGAGGCTGTTGGGGTACATATAACTGAAAGGGGAGAGATTGAAGGGGGAGAGAAAGAATGTTGGGGGGAATTGGCTCAGGGCTAGGAGACATCAAGCCCAGAGTAGTCTGGATTGGGATGGGTACTCACTTAATGACCCACAATTCACAGTTAATTACCACAATGGGAAGAGATGAGATTATGGTTGTTAAGCAATTACAGTATGTCATGTGATGTTTCACTTTATAACAGGGGTGAGGAACTATGACCCTTTTATGACTTGTGGACTTCAACTCCCAAAATTCCTGAGCCAATCAGGAATTCTGGGAATTGAAGTCCACAAGTAAAAAAGGGGCCACAGTTCCCCATCTCTGCTTTACAGCATTGCTTAGGGGCAAAATTCCAGTCCCAGTTGTGGTTGTAAGTCCAAAAGACTCCTTGTACAAAGTATCAGAAATTTTCCCCAAAGATAGTATCAGTACCAGTCAATAAAACTCTTCACCATAAATGTCAAGAATTAAGGACAATTACCGATTGTTCAGCCAATTAAGTCGACAGCTATCAATTAACATAATATTTTCTTTATTTTTCACCGGGATTTCCTATGCAAACAAAGTATCATTCTTTAATACAAGCTGGTGGACAAATTGCATAGCATCATGCCAAATTGACATTTTGAGATACTTTTCATTTTAATTAGAAACGGCACTCTTGAGAAAGAGAGAAATTAAAAGGGCTAGAGAAGAAGGGGGAGGGACAATAAGTTTATTATATGTACAAGGATGGAAATATAGAAATTCCCACAATGAAGAAACGGTAGGAAACAGATCTACAGTTTATTTTTTTGTCTTAATTATTGAATTTATTTGATGCCCATCTGGCGGTTCACGGCAACCGTGTGAGCATTTTTATAGCATTTCACAGAACCTCAAGGGACAAATCTATATCTTCACTATTAAATTATCAAACGTGCATACATTCATTTTCTCTGTTAGAAAATAAATTGGACGTTAACCAAAAGAGTGCCTAGATTTGTAGCTGTAAATGTGGCCCCAATTTTACCTCCTCCTTTCGCACTGGAATGAAGGTTAACTAGAGCAGGGGTCGGCAATGTTAAACACACTGGGAACCACAAAACCTAGGTGGGCGTGGCCAACTCAATGTCACTCACTCCCACTCAGTCACATGACCACCTAGCCACGCCTACCCAGCCACAAAACTGTTCTCTATGTCTCTCTCCTCCTCTCCCCACTCTGTGTCTCTCTCCCTCTGTATCTCTTCCTGTCCTTCCTCTCTCCCCCGCTCTCTATGTATCACTCTATATGTTTCTCTCTATGTCTCTCTCACCTCCTCTCTGTATATCATTCTGTATGTGTCTCTCTCTGTCTCTGTCTCTCTCTCTCTGTGTATGTGTATATGTGTGTGTCTCCCCCCTCCCTTTGGGTGACCATCCTCTTCCTCCCCTCCTCCTCTCATAACTCCCTGGTTGGCTGTGGTTGAGCTGGGCGCGTACGCATGCACGGAGAGACTCCAGACTGAAGTGGCTTCGTTCCTGCACTCTCTGGTGACCCTCTTCTCTGTCTTCCTCTCAAGACACCAGGGACAGCTGTGCACACTCGGGGAGACCCTCCTCAAGCGAGCGCCAAAGCTCAGGAAAGGCGCTCGCAAGGCAGGCAGCGGCTCACTTATGGAGGGTCTCTCCATGCATGCGCATGCTCCCAGCTCAGCCAGAGCCGGCCCGAGGGTTTCGAGAGGACGGGCAGGGGGAGGAAAATACAGGAGCGAAGCTGCCCTGTACCTGCCTTCACGCCACATTTATGCGTAAGGCAGCTTTTGCTTGCTACCACTTTGGGCTGGAGTCCAAAAAAGAAATAAGAGGGGCAGGACAAACCACTGATGTGACAGGGAGCTGCAGCAGAGGGCCCAAAGAGCCGCTTGTGGCTCTGGAGCCGCAGGTTGCTGACCCCTGAACTAGAGGAAAAGGGAACATATTGAAACTTTTTGCAAAAAAAGAGCTAAGCAGGGATTTGCCTGCTTCTAAATTAAGTAAAGGAAGATATGACCTCACGTTCTGCATGACTGAAGCCACATGCGTCTCTGCTTTGATCTAAGAAAACATCATCGTAGCAATCAAGTATTTAAAGTACTATCTTGGGCTTTTGCAAAGTGCAGCAAACTCAGGTACAGTTTAAAGAAACTGATTAGGCAAAATCAAGGATAACCATCACCGTCTAGTATAATTTATATAAAGTGATGAAGTCACATCACAGTGCAGACAGGATGCAGAAATAAATCCAGCAGCTAAATGGAGGTTGCGCCCTTTTTTCCTTCCTGTATTTTAGATTCAATCAGGGTCAAACCCAGTTCCTCTCATGGCCTTATCTCAGGGGTGTCAAACTCAATTTCATTGAGGGCCACATTAAGGTCATTGAGGGCCATCTCAGGGGCTACGGCAGGGGTGAAATGCTCCCGGTTCGGACCGGATCGCCTGATCCAGTAGCGATGGTGGTGGCTGGTTCGGAGAATCAGTAGGAAAAATCCCTCCCCCCTCCCCCGCCCATGCCCAGCTGAGCTGCGCGATCATCAGATTTTTTTTTTTTACTTTTAAAAGCATTTTTTCTTTGGCTGAAAAAATGCTTTTAAAAGTTTTTTAAAAAGCCTCTGATGAACATGCGGCTCAGTTGGGATCGGCAGAGCCTTTTAAAAGCATTTTTTCGACAACCTCTTCAGCCAAAGAGGTTGTAAAAATGCTTTTAAAAGGTTCTGATGATCCCAGCTGAGTTGCCTGATCGTCAGAGGCTTATTTTTCTTTTAAAGGCAAAAAAAATGCTTTTAAAAGAAAATAAAAGCCTCTGATGATCAGGCAACTCAGCTGGGATCGTCAGAACCTTTTAAAAGCATTTTTTTACAACCTGTTCGGCCAAAGAGCTTGTAGAAAAAATGCTTTTAAAAGTAAAAAAAAAAGTTGGCCACACCCACCCAGTCACATTACACCACTACCACCAAGCCATGCCCACAGAACTGGTAGTAACAAATTTTACATTTCACCACTGGGCTAGGGTGGGTGTGGCCAGAGTAGGCATGGCCAGCTTGACATCACTCATATTGAGGGCGTCCGTGAAGGCCCAAGCACTCTGCCAATGAAAACGGGCTCCTGATCTCTGTTTTCAGCTGCGACGGCCTCCTGCAAGTCTCTGCCAGTGAAAATGGAGCTCAGGAGGGCTGCACATGGCCCTCATGAGCTCCATTTTCACTGGCACAGGACCACAGGGTGGTCCTTTGCTGTTTCCAGGGTGGCCCCATGGGCCAGATCTAAACAACTCACAGGCCGGATCCGGCCCATGGGTCTGACATCCCTGCCTTATCCTAAGTGATCCTCCCTACCCTCAGAAAAAAGTCCCCTGTAATCCCATTTAAACTCAAGCACAGAAGCCTCCTGATCAGCTCATAGTACTGCCTAAGGGCAGGCCTCACGAAGAAACTGCAACACAGTGATAAGATAGAAAATCAATAAATGTAATAAATGAGAAATCCCTGCAATCCATCCCCCATCAGCCGGATGACCTCAATTGTCCCTCCCAAGACTTTCCCTAGCTTCTGAAAGGCCGTTTTTGTCTAAAAATCAAGCTGACATCATATACCTACAAGACTTCCTTGGTTTCCCCAAACTGATCAGCAAATTGGATCCCTGGGATTTCCTGCCTGGTAGCCCTCAACGTTTGTAAACATCTTTGCTTTTTCTTCATTTGGGTTCCCTCTTTCTTACAAAGCAGGCACCCAACAATATTTGCAATAAACACGGTTCTTCTCAGTGTTGCTCACCTTCTGAAGGAATCCACAATAAAAGATTCTCATAGCTCACTGCTCATGAGAAGTCTGAGTGATAACACTTAATGAAGTCACCAGATTGGGAAAGAGCTATCATTTACCCAATAAAACCATTTTAATCAGCATAAACTGTTGCACATTGCAACTCACTAATAGTTCTGCCATACTAAAACACCTTGCTTTTCAGGTTATTGCTACATGTGATTTCTACACATTAAATCTAATGAGAACTAAATTTGCAAGCCAACCTCCTAGTTAACTTTCAGTCAAGTTTTAAGAGCTTTTTAAAAATTAACTTCTTTGTTCTATCCCATTAGGTAGTAAAGAAATGTATTTTCAAGTTGACATTTCACCTGTCAGTTGGATTGGATTAACAATATGTTTCTGATATCAGATGAGTCTTAATCCCAGTTTGGCAACCACAATGCTAGTAAATTTTGCACATAAAGTCATAGTAGTCATTTAAACTCATTTTTCTTACTTAAAATAAAACAATTTTTCTTACTTAAAGTAAGAAAAATATGCGAGGAAGGGAAAGATTATACTACCGAATGCTTCTTTATACAATGTATTTTGTATTATGCAATATTGTATTTCTGTTATATGTCTGTTTCTTCCTGCTAATAAAACTAAACAAACTTTTTCAAAAAGAAAGAAAAAACTATATCAAGGATGCTGTGAAAAGAGAATATTAGACTAAAACTAAACAAACTTTTCAAAAAAAGAAGGAAAAACTATATCAAGGATGCTATGAAAAGACAATATTAGTCCACGGTAGGCAAAAATTAGGAGTCTGATAGCTCTTTGTCAACTAACAAGTGTTCTTAAAAGGCATAAGCTGTAGCACATGCACTGAATGCTTAAATAATATAGAATTTCCAAAAGGAATGATAAGCGAGAAAGGGAAGTTATGCAGATACAGGGTACACGTCAGCCAGATCGCAGGTGCCTGATCAATTAGCATTTATAATGTGTTTTTTTAAAAAAAAACCTGTGTGTGTTCTGAGATTCCCAAACTCCCATCCATGTAAAAGAGGAGTGTCAAACTCAGGCTGTCATGGCAGCGTCACATGACATATTGGGACTTTTTCCCCATTCGCTAAACTGGGCTTGAATGTGGCCATCACGTGACACATCCAGCCCACTGGCTGCGAGTTTGACACCCCTGATCTAAAGGGTTCAGGCCCTCTCTCCAGTGGTGGGATTCACGTTATTTAAAAACCGGTTCTCTGCCCTAATGATTTCTTCCAACAACCAGTTTGCCAAACTGCTCAGAAAGTTAACAACCAGTTCTCCTGAACTGGTGCGAACTGGCTGAATCCCACCACTGCCTCTCTCCCTCTTGCTGTGGAAAAGTAATGATAACATAGCATCCTTGTAAGCTGGTGGCTTCAGCTGATGTGCCAAGCTTTAGTTCCCACAATCTGTAGCCAGCATGCTGAAAGGGAGTCAAGAAGCCAGCTTCTATCGGGACCCTGTATTATATCAACCTCCTATAACTGATACAACTCACCAGGGCATTATGAGTGTCAGAAATATATATATATCTCTCTGTGTAGCTTTTCAAGCAGATGAATACAGTCCTTAACACAGACCCTTAACATAAAGCATAGCACAGTTTAAGCATGTTGCACAACACGAAGCTTGTGGTTTGTCATGTTTTTGATAATATCTGTCATCAGGCCACACTTCGACTGTTCCCAGTTTTTAAAACAAACCAGATCACAGAACAATATAAGACTCCAGACATAAAGAGATTATTTCCAAGGACGGTCCTGAAAACAAGATGAGAGAGCAAAGAAGATGTGAACAGTTCATAATTCAACACTTAATATATGAACTCTCCCAAGCTAGAATTCTTTTAGTTCGAAATGCAGTGCTGAGAGCCAAGGAGAAACAGCCCAATGTATCA
The DNA here is from genome assembly GCF_028640845.1 of Ahaetulla prasina. NCBI lineage: Eukaryota > Metazoa > Chordata > Lepidosauria > Squamata > Colubridae > Ahaetulla > Ahaetulla prasina. The sequence goes on along the minus strand of NC_080544.1, from coordinate 94,976,872 downwards.
GTGGTGGGATTCAAGTAATTTAACAACCGGTTCTCTGCCCTAATGATTTCTTCCAACAACCCGTTTGCCAAACTGCTCGGAAAGTTAACAACCGGTTCTCCCGAAGTGGTGCAAACTGGCTGAATCCCACCACTGCAATGTATGCTTGGGATTCAGTAAGTTTGAACTAGGCTGACTTTACATGACATACAGTTTGCATTCCCAAACCTTGTTTGGTTTCCAAGCTTCTTAAAAGCCAAGAATGGCAAAGTATCTTTTTGTAATAACTTAAAATAAAACATGTCTGTGTATACATGTGTTTTAAATGATGACAAGATGCCAAGGTTTTGAAAAAAGGCTACAGTTTTTTAGGAGACTTAAGAAAGGATAGCCCCACCCCACTCCTACACATTTAGCTGTTTGAAGGAGTATTCAACATTAATCCATCTGACTATTTCATAGGTTTGAGGGTTGTTTTTTTTAATGGAACTGCAAAGCAGCACAAGCCATACCTCCTGTCTTCACCACCCAAACCGACCTTCGCCAGAAGTGAATTTTCACTCACCAACAAACAGCTAGAATCAGCCACGGTTAAATATAAGTGATATGATACTGAAAGGACATATATTCCATCCAAATCAGTGGTGGGTTTCTACCGGTTTGCTCTGGTTCGGGTGAACCAGTAGTGGTGGAGGCAGTGGGAGGCTCCACCCACCCGCCTGGATGTCATAATAAACGCTCTGCGCATGCGCAGAAATGTCACGGGCAAGGGAAGTGAGCGCACGCACACGCTCACAGTTCCGAACCGATAGCAAAGGTAAGTGGAATCCAAATGGATGTGTTCTAATTAGAATTTTGAGGGAGTTATGCCTAGAAAATGAGAACAATGCTAGTATAAGAATGTGGAATTATGGTTCTGCCTTAAGCTACTAGAGGGAAGGAGAAGGAGTGATGGAACCTGGGGGTGGAGTTAAAAGAGGGATCAGCCCAGAATCCCTATGTAGCCAAAAGTGAACCAAGTCCAATCACCACTGAATTCTGTTGACCCTTATCGAACTCCAAGTTGGTGTTTGTTAGTTGAGAATATGCCTGTGCATAGGCGTCAGTAGCAATAAATAAGTTTAATTGGACCTTCATGTAGAGACCTGATCTTTCCTGCTTGACACCATCTCTTAGTTAAGCAAAGTACAATGTTCTAATGGGATCACCTCATTTATTATGAAGCCTTTACAGTAGTCTTTCTAAGATTAAGGTGAAAAAGCTATTATACTGGATTTGATGGTTCACTAAAGGGTAACATACAATGATGGGAACTAAAGCAAACCAAACAGGAAGTAATTAACAAGGTAACTCTTTAAACCCTTTTGCCCCAAAATGTGTAATATATACATGACAAAGTATTGTCCTTGATTACTTAATCACTCGTTCCCAACCTCTTTGTCTTAAAACAATCCAGTTATATAAAATGTTCTTAAATACGGTTCAGTATGGATGAATACACATCACACAGTTTTGCACGGAGTGTGGTTTCTTTATCTTAAAAAAGCTTCCGATTAAACCATTAGATGTGAGTTCACAGCCTTAATCTGAGTTATTCAGTGGTAAATCAAAGAACCAGAAAGTTTACAATTACCACCACTAAAGCATATATATCAAGCCTTAGCTATATTTTTACAATGCATTATCATGGAAATCAAAGCAGTTCCAACAGAATTTGTAAAACAAAGCAACTCATGTACATCACTCCTGACGTTGCAACAAAAAGAATTTTGTTTGAAAATAAGGAAGATAAATGCCTTTATAAAAAGAAAACCTAAATGGAAAATTTGCCTACAACAGAAAACCAATAGAGTGTTCAGCACATTTGAGCAATCTGACGATTCGAAATCAAGGCTCTATTAAAATATTTAGCCTTATAAAATGATCTACTGCTGGACCCAAGACTATTACCAACACTTCAAAAGAAGCAAGAAAACAAGGATCATAGAAAGAAGAAAGTTACGTTGCAACCATAGAGAAAGTAATAAATTTATCATTGTACTTATAAGTACTTTAAAGATTAGAAACCACTTCTTTATATCTTTTTTCTTTTTTCACCCCTATTTTTCTTTTTCTTCTCTTTTTCCAATCAGAATAGAGCTGGAAGTGATCTTGGAAGGTGGACTTCTAGTCCCGTTCTTTCTTGCACTTCTTTTTGTTGTTTTTGCTAGTTGCGAAGTTGTGTCCGATCCATCGCGATCCCATACACAATGTTCCTCCAGGCCTTCCTGTTCTCTACCATCCTCTGGAGTCCGTTTAAGCTCACACCTACTGCTTCAGTGACTTCATCCAGCCACCTCATTCTCTGTCGTCCCCTTCTTTTGCCCTCAATCTTTCCCAGCATTAGGCTCTTCTCCAGTGAGTCCTTCCTTCTCATTAGGTGGCCAAAGTATTTGAGTTTCATCTTCAGGATCTGGCTTTCTAAAGAGCAATCAGGGTTGATCTCCTCTAGGACTGACCGGTTTGATCGCCTTGCAGTCCAAGGGACTCTCAGGAGTCTTCTCCAGCACCATGGTTCAAAGGCCTCAATTCTTTGGCGCTCAGCATTTCTTATGGTCCAACTTTCACAGCCATACATTGCAACTGGGAACACCACAGCCTTGACTATTCACACTTTTGTTGGCAGGGTGGTGTCTCCGCTTTTTAGTATGCTGTCTAGATTTGCCATAGCTTTCCGCCCCAGGAGCAAGTGTCTTTTAATTTCTTGGTGTTCTCTTTTATTTCTTTTCTTTTTCTCACTTTATATTAGTTTGTATTAGATTTATCTTCAAGAAAAAATATTTAATCAAAAATATATTCAAAAAAGAGACAAACAAATTGTGACAGCGGTAGAAAATTCAACCACAAGAAAGCAAAATAATTCAGTTTAAATAAAACATTGTATTTAGAATTAATTAGAAGTTGTCCAAGAAAAATATGAAGCATTTAAAAATCCTAATGAGGAAGAAACCATTGAATATTAGAATCCTTTGTGGAAAAATGATAAAGAACATAAAAGTTCAGGATAGTTAGGAAATAATTTTATGAAAAGATCACAGAAATCTTTCAAATACAAACCCAAAAGTTAAAAATTGGATTGTTCCAGAAAAAGATGAACTACATGGCTTTTGATACTTATACTTTGATTTTTTTTAAAAAGTAATTATTAATCAGATGAACTCCTGGAAAAGCAAACTACTCCACAGCCAATATATGCCTCATGTTGAATGAGAAGTGGATCATAATGTAACATGACTAGGGCTGAAATCTGGATTGCTTAAAAAAAGATGGTGGGAACATCTTTTGATTTTGGAAACCAGTATGGTCCAGGCCCAAATATGACAATGCTAATTATGTAAAATTAAGTAGAAAACTACAGATCTACACTTTGGTCACTGTAGTAAACTGTTTTTATTTATTTTATTTATAGCCCCCATCTTTATTATTTTTACAAATTCAAGATGGCGAACATATCCTACACACCTTCCTTCTATTTTCTCCATAAAGAAGAACCCCGTATGGTGGGTTGGGCTGAGTGATTGGCCCAAATTATCCAGCTGGCTTTAGGGCGGGAATTCACTTGCTCACTTGCAAGAGTCTCTTGCTTTCTAGCCTGGTGCTTTAACCACTAGACCAAATTAGTTCTCATAGTTTTTAGACTCTCATGGTTTTTTTAAAAAATCTCTCAGTATTTTTAGAATTGTAAGCCACTCAGAATCACTTGGTTGAGTTGTGCGGCTATAGAAATTGAATGAATGAATGGATAAAAATGTAAATACTGTTTGAATGTTAGGGCCACAAACAGTATCCACCAGAAACTATGTAGAAAATTTGATTTAATGGTTCACAAAAAACTACTGAGAACGTGTGCTTTAGAAAGTTTTGGAAAAATGGTAACATTTGGTTGGATTTCAAAATTCAAACTGATCTCCATTTAGAACATAATACAGAAAACATAGCTGCCATGGAAAAAATAAAAATGCAATTGTTTGATGTGGAAATACTTGGCAGATAGTCAGATTGAAGAACAAACAGGACAAAATCACCAAATACCATGATTTACAAATTGTAGTTGAACCCATGTGGATGAATAGCAACAATAAACCTTACCAGCTGCTTAAAACCAGAATAGAATAGAATAGAATAGAATAGAATTTTTTATTGGCCAAGTGTGATTGGACACACAAGGAATTTGTCTTGGTGCATATGTTCTCAGTGTACATAAAAGAAAAGATACGTTCATCAAGGTACAACATTTACAACACAAATGAAATTTTGTCCATTCCCAATATGTAATATTAATTAAAATAACATTCAAATGGAGGCTATCTACTTAAGATAATTACACGTTGCAATAAAAAAACAGGTCAGTTTCACTGAATTGTCTAAATTCAGTTTCAGTGAAACTGGTATGCTTACCAACTGCAATATGATGCTCTTGTTTTACCAAAGTGATTCCACCTTGCATTTGAATGCTAACCTGAAAGTAGAACCCAGAAGCCCAATTTCTACACAATACTGAATGACTGTTTATTCCAAACAACAAATTACTGTTTAAATGTTAGTCTAGCATTTTCTGTAAATTGAGCCATTTTATTGAGAATGCATTTCACCTCTATTTCATTTTATTGAGTAAGGTTATTTTCTAGCAAGTGTGTTTGAAATGTGTATATTGTGTGTGTGTGTGTTTTAATGCCAAGAACGTTCAATACTAATTTTCCCTTCTAGTATTCCAAATGCATTCTCAGTGTCAAGACTATACAACTTGTCAACAGAAAGGGCCACACTGATAAATTAAAAATCATTGCAGCCTGCAAAGGAGTACTTGGTGTGTCCATCATCTGTTCTGCAGCCAGCAGAGTGGTGGCAAAGTTGTAGATGGTAGCAAGGCCTGGAGATAACTTGGTCTTAGAGGCACTCTATCACAGGGGTCTCCAACCTTGGCAACTTTAAGCCTGACAGACTTCAACTTCCAGCAAGCTGGCTGGGGGGTTCTGGAAGTTGAAGTCTGCCAGGCTTAAAGTTGCCAAGGTTGGAGACCCCTGCTCTATCATGCATATTTTGGAGCAACAACTAATTTAATGTCTGTTTAAAAACCAGGCAGTGGACCTGGCAGTGGGTGGGTGGGTCTGTCTGTCTGTCTGTCTGTGAGTAACTTTTGAGCCCTCCAATGGAATGAAAAATGTACAAGATGTTCACTCAACAACCAAAACAGTTAATATTTTGACAGCAACAAGCAACGATACTGAAATCATTTGCCCACTTGAAACGTGGATATATTCCATCTTAAGCTAGTTTTTCAAAGGCGGTTAAGGAGCGTGTGAGAAATTGCATATCTGTCTAGCTAAACCAGTACGAATTATTATTACACCAACAGAATAAATATACCTTATGCTTTTTCTCATCTTCTTTAAGAGTAGCAAGCATGCAGACATAGGTCATCTGGTATGTATTATACCCTTGCACTTCCAAAGAGCTTCTAACAAATTTCCACATCAAAGATTTCCAGATTATCATATCCCGTGACTTTTAATACTCCAGGCCTTTTAAAAAATAGCAACCCAAGGACAGGAGAAGCAAGCAGAGAAAATTAACTGACTGAAAGGGAGGAATCTACAGTTAACAAATAGCTTTAAATTATTCAGGATGATGATATCTAACTGTGAATGTTCCAGCAGGATCTTTCCAAAATGGCTGAATGGGCAACAAACGGCAAACTATATTTATCCCATTTATCTGATCATTTGCATAACCAGATGATTGCAAGAAATATACAACTTTCCATTCTCCACCATTCAATTAAAATTGAAGAAGCTTCTTGGATGAAAAGTGAAACGTCTTCAAGGAAAAAAGAAAGTCCAGTTGTCTTTTGAAAAAGCACTTTTGGGATAACCATGACCTGGATAACTGAGAATCTCCATAGACAAATTACATTTAATATGTTTACAGTTGAGCCCCTCCCCCCCCAAAAAAAAATCCTACTCCACAAATGACACTGATAGGATCGTGAATTATTTCTGAATACCCAGAAATCATTTTGTGACTTTAGATTAATAATCCAATGACAGGTCACCCCACTTGGTACCAACCATGAAAAAAATAGAAACAAAGATAGTAGGAAGGACTGAAAATAAAATGATCTGAATGTTGAAGCTTTGATATAAATTTGAAATGCTTCAACTGTAACTAATGCATGACAACCCCCACTGGACTGGCACTGGACCACGTCATGCCAGAAACCGGGCTGCGCAAACAAGCACAGCCCCATCCACGGGATGTGGGGAGCACACGAAGCCACGCTCCCTCCAGTCCACAGAAAAACCTCTCTTCACAGAACCAATCCCTGGTGCCCAAAAGGTTGGGGTGGGCACTGATTTAGAGAACTCTAAATACTGAAGTTAGATAAAGAACATAGAGAAATAGTTATTCTCCTCACACTTAGTGAGGAGAACATCTAGGAACTACCAGCATGATGACTGCTGATCACAGAATGCTGGTCCCTATAAAACCTTGGTTTGATCTACCTGGGCATCTACGTTCATTTCTTTCTTGTTTTCAGGCTACACAGACTTAACGCCTATAGAACAGGAGTGTCAAACTCAAGGCCCGTCGACTGCATCTGGCCCGCAGGTTGCTTAGATCTGGCCTGCAGGGCCACCCTGGAAACAGTGAAGGACCGGCCCACAGTGATTCTGCAAGCAAAACCGGAGCTCGGGAGGGTTCATGCGCGGCCTTCCCGACCTCTGTTTTCAGCTGCAATGGCCTCCTGCAGTCCTCCACAAGCAAAAACAGAGCTTGGGAGGGCCTTTTCGCTGGCTGAGCGCTCAGCCACCACAGGCGCCCCTGATAAGAGCTGGTCATGCCCATCCTGGCCCAGCCCCTGTGGCCTCCTGAGGTGAAACACAACCCTGATGCAGCCCTCAATGAAAGAGTTTGACACCCCTGCTATAGAACCTTAGCACTATTTACCAGCTACTTTGCAAAGCATCCGTAAATATTGATTTGTTTGCATTGTATAACTCCATTAATATTCACCAGAGAGATGGCATGACATTTCAAAACTGGGGAAAGAAATCAAAGGAGAAGGGAAAAACTTTGAGGATGCGATTCTGATTTTTTATTCTTTTTTTTTAATGAAGCAAACTACTTTAGAAGTTTAATCAAATGCAGTTTCCAAATGAGGATAGAAAAATTAAATATGCTATTTTAATAGCTCTGTTCTTTTAGGATTACACGCACACACACACACACACACACACACACACATACACACACACACATAGAAAACTTGTGATTTTTCATGTGACTTGGTTCCTTCTGCACCTCACTAATTCCATTCAAAGAAAAACAGCAGGAGGTTCTTTCTCAACTCAACCAAAAGTTGCATTCGTTATTGCAATTAGCAAGGATATGAGAAATGTTGTTACAACAGTAGGCTAGCTGAAGAAGTTTGCTGTGGAATCAACAATTTCTGGTCAAAACAGATTATTGTTATTTTTTTGACAGAACTAACAGGCCAAGTTCAAGCCACAGTCTCTAACCAGCTAATTGAATCACCTAGAATGACTACAGCAATTTTACATTGTGTGACCCATAGCCCACCCATCTGAAATTAGCAGCCACGTGGTCCAAGTCAACTTGAGTGGGCACAGAGAGGACGCTGTTTTGTGACAAAATCAAGGAGGATTTCATCAGGTGTGCTTTCAGATCTAGGTTCCAGATTTTCCAATCTATATCTGTCTCTAATTTGATGGAAAAGGATCCATTCTGGAATCAGAGGTTCCTGAGGATGGGGTCTTCTGTATATAGCAATAGCTATAATACTTACCACTTCATAGTGTTTTACATCCCACTCTAATATAGATCTTCCACTCTTAGAATTCTTGATGAATGTATCTTTTCTTTTATGGACACTGAGAGCATATGCACCAAGACAAATCCCTTGTCTGTCCAATCACAGTTGGCCAATAAAAAAATCTATTCTATTCTATTCTATTCTGTTCTGTTCTGTTCTGTTCTGTTCTGTTCTGTTCTGTTCTATTCCACCACGGCTCCTGTATTCTATTCCACCACAGCTCCTGTATTTGCATGAGTTTATTCAGCCATATTCCTATGTTGCCACTTCTTTGCAACTCTAGGTAACCTCTAATGTATAAGTTGTTCAGTTGGCTTAGGGGAAAATATGCCAACTCTAAGGGAAGGTCTCTTTCCAATAGCTAAAAATAGTAGGCTACTTAGTTCCTGTTGTGCCATGTTCACACTTGAGGGGCATCTGCAGTCATCAGCTTTTTAAGTTGGAGGGGACAACTGGGTGATCAAAGCCTGTCTCATTTTAATATGCCAAATGCATATAAAAAAGGGCAGGTCTTCCATCACCCAGTTGTAGCTGCCATCTTGAAGCCAAGTGACAGTTACTACGGGCACCCCACTATTTATTTTATTTATTTATTTATTTAATCAAATTTGTATACCGCCCTATCTCCCGAAGGACTCAGGGCGGTTCACAGGCCAATAAAAACATATAAATACAGATTAAGATCACAATTAAAAAACTTATTCTAAAGCCAAATTAATTAAAATGATATAAATACTAAAACCAATTAAAATCAATACAAATTTAAAACCTAGCCCAGTCCTGCGCAAATGAATAAATATGTTTTAAGCTCGCGGCGGAAGGTTCTATGGTTCTAACTGATGTTCACTAGGAATTATGAAAATTGTAGACCAAATATATCCTGTGAGCATTACTTCTGAGGCTATTTTATTACAATACAATAAAGCAAAACTTGAATAACTGCTCAAGACATCTTGAAAGCATTCACTATTTCCATTGAAGTATTATTTCCCTTCTGTCTGTCTTATACATAGATGTTTCAAGAAAGGAAGGAAAACCGGAGGGACCAGAATCTACCACAGGCAGAACTTTGATATAAAATTCCCTTTCAGTTCTCCAGAATTTGTTATCAATTGTTCCTAGTCCGTTCTGTGAGACAAACTTTAAATGCCATAAGGTTAGTTCACAGCTAGACAAAATAACTTAGAGCACGGAATTTTTCTTCAGAGTTCTCCCATTTCAGTCAAAGCCAGCACCAGCACACATCCACCCTATCGTTCCTTATAATATTTATAATAAATATTATCCTTATAATACACCGGCTTTACATAAGTGTTGCCAACACACTGTAGAATAAACAGTAATTTATATAGTTATATTATCATATTAAGATATTCAAACAGCTTAAAGGGATTATTCACAATTTTGGAAGCAAAATACAAAGATGTGTCTTGAGAGCTTATGGTTAGAATTTGAGAGGACCCCTTACCAATTTTAATTCAGATGGAAAAGCAGTTTTAAATATTAGGAAATGGTAAGCTGCCTATCTTGTAGATCTGAATAACAGGGTAGGTTCCTGTTAGGAAATGAAATGTTCCCCAGATAGGTCTAGGGAAATTCTCAGTCATCCAGCTCATGGTTGTCCCAAACGTGCTTTTTCAAAAGGCAACTGGACTTCTTTTTTTTTTCCTTGAAGACGGTTTGCTTCTCATCCAAAAAGCTACTTCAGTCAGAACTGAAGAAGCTTCTTGGAGGAGAAGCGAAACGTCTTCATGGAAAAAGAAAGTTCTCCCAGTGTTGTGTCTTGCTCGCTTTCCCCGCAGCCGGGTCCCTCTTATCTCCTGCCGAACGCTGAGGAATGTCCTGGCATGCCTCCAGGCCTCAGCCCTGGCACCATGCCCAGGCAAACGGGCATGCCGAACAAGACGAAGGGCCTGACGTGCCTCCAGCCCCCAGCCCTGGCTCCATGCCCAGGCAAACGGAGCAACTAGACCCCTCCCCCTCCCCCACAGCATGTGAGCCTGAGGAATGTGAATTGCCAACAGCTGGAGCCTGGAGAGATCCTCGCTTCAGGAGAATTGATAGGCGGCATCAGCAAAAGGAAGGGAGGGGCAGGCCTGGATAAGTGCTGAGTCATGGAGCCACACCCCATGGCCTATATAAAGGATCTGCTTTCTGGCATTCTCAGAGTCAGGCAAAGTCTACCTTGGATTGCTGAAGTCACTTCCTGGTCTCCTGCCTGCCTTGAGAACTTTGCTAGGACTTTGGCAGAGCTGCAGAGGCACGCCTGATATGGACTTCCCCGACCCGGCCGTCAGCAGAGGAGTGGGACACGACACCCAGATAACAATGCTCTAAAACATTGATGGCTAACTTTTTTGCCGTCACATGCCAAAAATGGGGGGAATGTGGGGGGGTTGCTCGCGCACATGCCCACAGCCATAATTCAATGTACCCCGCCCCCCTGCGCATGCGTGTGCGACCCCCACTTTTGGCACGCAATGGCATGGTGGGCCTGGTAGGCCCATTTTCCACCCTCCCCAGGCTCCAGAGGCTTTCTAGGAGCCTGGAAAGGGCAAAAACGGCCTTCCCCACCCACCCCCAAGGCCCTCCAGAGGCTGGAAATGTCTTGTTTGCCAACTTCCGGTGGGACCACAGATGGCACGTGTGCCATCGGTTTGCCATCATGGCTCTAGAAGAATGAATATTTTAAAACACCTTTATTTTAGTGTTTAACGACCATCCAGGATATTGAAGAGATATGATCGTTATGATAGCACTGTTCTACATTGAGCTACCTACTGCACTTTATATACCAACGGAAGCTTTCAGTTGGTATGGTATATAATATGAAAGCAATATATCCAATGGAGTTGGCATTTTTCCACAGCTCACTCTGAAATGCAAGTCTGAAGAGAAAAGTCTAACAGATCAGGAAAGGTCCAGGTCAATAGGTTTCTAGCGGAAGAGAAGTTCGCAAGCTATAAATATTAACATTTAGTCATTAAGTGAGCAGCATGAAATATTATTCCTTGAAAACAACCTTCCCTGCCTCTCAAATGCTCTCCAGCTTGCCTTAACCAGGAGAAGCAAGAAGTTCTGACTTTCCATGGTGGAAACATGCAAAGCATTCTGGGAGATGAATGTGAACCTTCTTCTACAAAGCTGGTTTAACCCCATTGTTTGCCTTCACTACCTTTTTTTCTTGATTCAGAGACATTCAAAGAAGAGAGGGATGAAAAAGAGGGAAAATGAAAAAGAGGGAAAAATGGGGTGCTTTAAATCAGGGGTCTCCAACCTTGGCAACTTTAAGACTTGTGGACTTCAACTCCCAGAGCTCCTCAGCCAGCTTTTGGAGGAACTCTGGGAGTTGAAGTCCACAAGTCTTAAAGTTGCCAAGGTTGGAGACCCCTGCTTTAAATGCTTCTAGGACTGCAACCCCTTCTTCCTTCCAGAGGTTTTAAAAAATTTTTTTTAAAAAATTCTATTTGCTATGCAGTTGCAAATGGTTAAACTTCCCTGTGTTTACGTACATAGTAGCACTGGAGACTCCTCCTGCTGATTAACTTGTTACTTCCAGAAATTAAATGCAACACTTTCACATTGTGTTAATTAATATACCTAGAACAAGGAGCTCCATCTGGCTCAGGGGTCTCCAACTTTGGCAACTTTAAGCCTGGAGGACTTCAATTCCCAGAATTCTGGGAGTTGAAGTCCTCCAGCTTAAAGTTGCCAAGGTTGGAGAGCCCTGAACTAGATGGAAGCCTCATAGCAAAAGGAACATTAGAGAACTCTGTTTCATTGCCTGAGTTTCAATTTTACCTTTGTTGCCACCTTCCCTTGGTTCTTCCTTCCTCAATTTTCAAAACTGAAAACGGAATCAAGAAGATTCTTTTTCTTTTTGCGTTTTCAAGGCGAACAACTTTTTTCTCTAAAATCATGGGACTTTTGAGAATCTTGCAAATGTGCCCAAGGAAGGAAGACCTGACAATACGGATAAACAGATTGAATGGCCAGCTCTGATAGGTGCTGTAAAAACAATACACTTGGCTTGGGTCAGAAGAATTGTGCAATTGCCCACAAGCTAGAGAAAATTAAACCATAACAGAGGAATTTTTTCCCTCCCAGAATTAAAGCCACAGAAGGCCAGAAATCTCTTTCAGGAGGAAACCCTACTGAACTGGGGCTGTTTGTTGGTAAAGAACTGGACCTGAAGAAAGTTCAGAAGATAACAGTCGGCTGTGGAGAAGAAGCCATTTGGGAACTGGGAAGAGTTTTTGGTAGTTGGCTGAAGCAGAGAAAAGATCTTGCTCAGCTCTGAATTGGAAACTTCTGTTTTCATCAACAGCTCCCAATGGGAGAAAGAGCAGTATAAGCACAATCTGGGGCAAATATATCAACACAGTCTTTCTCAATTTGGGGGCCATCCAGCATGTGCGCATCCCTGACCCCTCAGTAGTCCATGCAGAAGGACTCTGGAAGTTCAAGCCCAGCCATTTGAAAGGCAGCATAATGGAAAAAAATCTGTCTTTTGTTAAAGAGTTCTCTGAATTCTTAGTTGCTAGTATAACAATTTTAAACACATTAACATTATTATTTTTTCCACAAGATTACGCTCTCTAAAAACTAGTCTCTTAAGGCCCAGACATCAGGTTTTCCACTGGAATTCCAGACAGAAAAGTAAAAACACATCGGGGTTTCCTTTTCAGTTCAGACAAAGCCCTGAACATTTTTAATCCATAGTTAGTTTAGCAGTTCCCACTGGCAAGGAAAGCCAAGTAGAGGCAAACAGGTTTTATGCATTAATTGGCAAGTTCTGAACTTTTTTACAATTCTGGCCTGCTGTTGTGAGTAAACAAAGCCAAAGAATTTAAACACTTCCCCCCACTCTTTAATACATACCACTTGTTTCAGTTGGACTCTAACTATATCCAAGAGGAAGCGTCTTAAGTCCTGATCTTGAATTCACATACACCCTCTGGAAATAACTTCTCTGGCACCCACAAATTCTGCTGATGTTAAAAGGGGGTTTGTGGAAAATTACTCTAAAATTTTTCAGCCACTGATCTCAACCTAGCCAAGCAAAAGCAGCAAGACAAGAATGGACCAACTCGGGGTTTGCAAGCCAGCTGCCTCAGGCCCAGCTGAAGGCCCTTCTTAATTAACTGCGTTTAAAAAAAACAAAGATGACGTCACAAAAAAGGTAATAGCAATGATTTAAGGGTGGCTTGAAGCTGGATCCACAGCTGCAAAGCAGCCCTTCTTGTGATATTCAGTGACTTCACACCTCTTTGGGTTATTCTTCTGAAGCCTCTTACTGCAGGGTTGAAGTATCCCAGATGTTCCCTTAGCTTCTATCACCCACGTGGCTTTCTCTTTGTCTAGAGAGGTTGCATAACTAAAATAAACAGATTTGTTTCCTGTCTGCCGCTGCCAAGCAATTTAACAGACTCTATGAACTTGCTGAGATCATTCTGGGAAGGAAGAAGTGAAACCCCAAAGAGAGAGAGAGAGAGAGAGAAAACCATCTGACTGTCAGTAGACAATCTCCATGGGCCAATTTCAACAAAAGTCGGAAATCAGGTTGACTAGTTTGTTTTGTTTCTCTCCTTTTCAAAAACACTTTCTTATCGGGAAGGCAAGGGGAAATGAAAAAAGTCAAGATGGCCAACACAATGTGATAAACCTCCCGATTCTTGTGTGCGTGTGTGTGCGTGCGGTATCCATAATGCATCCTGGTAGTCCTTGATTTAAGACCACAATTAAGTCCAAAATTTCTGTGGCTAAACAAGACAATTGTTAAGTTAGTTTTGCTCCATTTTACAACCTTTCTTGCCGCCGTTCTTAAGTGAATCGCTGCAGTTGTTAAGTTAGTAACACGGTTGTTCAGTGAATCTGGCTTCCCCATTGACTTAATGCTGTCAGGAGGTCGTGAAAAGAGAGATTTTGAAGTATTTCAAGCAGGAGTACCAGATTCTGTAACAGCTTTGTTCCCTAGGTCATCCGTCTGGTAAACTAGCAAGATTCATTTTTCTTGCCATGGACATGTATATATCCGAACTAAATTGTGTTGTGTCTCTGTGTCATATAATATATGTGGATATATGGATAATTTTGTAATTATCTATTTTGTCATGTTTATGGAGTGTATATTGGTGGTGCTGACCCTTTGAGAGCTGTATGCAACAAATTTTCATTTTAATATATGCCGATTGGTGTACATTCAAAATGGCAAAGTCTTTCTTTTTTTTTCTTTCTATCTGTCTGTCTGTCTGTCTGTCTGTCTGTCTGTCTGTCTGTCTATCTATCTATCTATCTATCTATCTATCTATCTATCTATCTAGGTTTTGGTGACCACCTTTAAAGTGCTCCATGGCATAGGGCCAGGTTATCTACGGGACCGCCTACTGCGACCAGATACCTCTCACCGACCCGTGCGCTCTCACAGGGAGGGACTCCTCAGGGTGCCGTCAGCTAGGCAGTGTCGTCTGGCGACGCCCAGGGGAAGGGCCTTCTCTGTGGGGGCTCCCACCCTCTGGAACGAACTCCCCCCAGGACTCCGTCAACTTCCAGATCTTCGGACCTTCCGTCGCGAGCTCAAGACTCATTTATTCATCTGCGCAGGACTGGCTTAGATTTTTTAAATTTAGAGGGGTTTTAAATCGATTTTAATATTTATATTTCTATTTTTAACAATTGGTATTATTAACTATTGGCATTAGAATAAGTCTTTTAATGATTATTTTAATTTGTATATTGATGTTTTTTATATGCCTGTAAACCGCCCTGAGTCCTTTGGGAGATAGGGCGGTATATAAGTTTAAATAATAATAATAATAATAATAATAATAATAATAATAATAATAATAATAATAATAATAATAATAATAATAATAATAATCTATCTATCTATCTCTGTCTATCTATTTATCTATTATCTATCTATCTATCTATCTATCTATCTATCTATCTCTATCTATCTATCTCTGTCTATCTATCTATCTGTCTGTCTGTCTGTCTGTCTGTCTGTCTATCTTCTATCTATCATCTACCTACCTACCTACCTACCTACCTATCTATCTATCATATGGCCCCTAGACACTGCAACCATCATAAATACATACCAGTTAAAGTTATCAAGTGCCTGAATTTTGATCACATGACTACGGGGATACTGCAATGATTGTAAATGTGAACAAAGGTCATAAATCACTTTTTTCAGTGTTGTTATAACTTTGAACGGTCCCCAAATGAATGGTTATATGTCAAGGACTAGCTTATTTAAAAAAAATGGAACTATGTGCTGTCAAGGGCCCCATCCCGATTTTTCCCCCACCTGCTCTGTAGTCACCTCTAGGGAAAGCCTTAAGTCCATTTACATACAGATGAGTCACCATACAGGTAGTCCTTGACCTACAACCACAATAGAGCCCAAAATTTATGTTGCTAAGTGAAACATTTGTTAAGTGAGTTTTGTCCCATTTTACGACCTTTCTTGTTGTTCAATGAATCGCTGCACTTGTTAAGTTCATAACACAGTTGTTAAGCGAATCTAGTTTCCCCATTGACTTTGCATGCCAGAAGGTCCCAGAAGCCAATTCCACGATCCCAAAGAATCAAGCAACGGTCATAAATACGAGTCAGTTGCCAAACGACTGAATTTTGATCCCATAACCGTGGGGATGCTGCAACGGTTGTAAGTGTGAAAAATGGTTGTAAGCTTTTTTTTCAGTGCCATTGTAAATTTTGAACGGTCACTAAATGAACTGTTGTAAGTCGAGAGCTACCTCGTATTGAGTGACTCATGTACAAAGCTTTCAGAAATTAATTAAGCAAAGACTACCTATCAGAGCCTGGCTGTGGATGTTCGCAGTTGATCGTTACAATTATCATTCAGAAACTGACTCCCTTGGCAGAAAGTAAAATGAAAAAAAAAATCTCTTGAAATAACAGTTCGTGCTACATAAATCAGTCTTAGGCCAGGAAAAAAAAATATTGCACATTCTTTCAAGATCAGCCCTAAATGAAGTAGGTATTCACATCTGCAGCATTTTTAGCATTCTTTCTCAAGTTGTGCGATCTGCCGATCTTTTTGCAGCTTCGTTCCACAACATTTTAAAACTCCAAAGACAGGCGCACAAAGTAACAAATGCTCCATTCCCATGACACAGCAGACATGATCAATATACCACATCTTCATGTTGTAGAAAGTTAGCACCCACTCATCTCTTAGAAGAATGAAATATTAAAAAGACAGAATATTATATTTCCCTGGATGAGAAATGGAGAAACATGGGTTTTTTTAGATGGAAAAAGCAGCTCCCTCTTTTCTTAATAGCAGATGTCAGCACTTAAAGAGATAAAGAGAAAGATAGCTCTATTCATAAGCAAATACCCTCACTCAAGATCCAACACAGGAAAATAATAGGAATTGCCCAACACCCTTTCAGAACACAACCCCCTTCATTGCATCATCTCAGTTGCACCACCCCCAGCAAACATCAACCAAACCTGGGAGCTCAGATAACCCATAGAGCCAGCTATGACCCCTACATAACCCCTACAACAGCCAATAGAATACATGTTCTTGCACAGGAACAGGAAGTTCAAGTGCAAAGCCCAAGAGAAGGTATGAAAAATCTCCACTCTCATGTGGTCAGCTGCACCAGAACCCATGTGGTTCTGTTCATCATTAAACCATCTTTCCAATCAGCCTCCAGCCTCCATTTTGTCTCCAGTGCCTTTCTCCCAGTTTCAAACTGAACCAGATGGATATTTCTTCCCACAGTGTCCTGGCTTGGTTCACACCAATGCTAAGCTGATAGTTAACTTTTCACAAGCACAAATTTCTAGTCACCTTTGATCATGCTGTGCAAAACTAGCCCATTTGTCCTGTATCCTGATGCACAGTTCACTTTTCTCTAACGATAAATGTTCATGCATACTGGCATGCATGGATATGTTCACAATCACTTTCACTTTTTGATAAAGGGCACTGTTGCTTTAACTGCTCCCATGAATTAAACAAATTAAAAACACAAATCGCTTAAGTGGTGGATATATTGTAGACCCATCTTGCCAGCTTCACGAACAAAGACGTTTTATATTAAATTTGTTTTGGCTGCTGAATGAACAGTTGAGCAAATACTCTTGGCTTGGTTCACACATCGTACTAAGCCATTGCCTCTGGTTCACATACTATAGTTGTTTGAGGTCTCCCAATACATTATGAAAACCAAACAAAACTCAATGCATGATATAGGAGCCAGGTTCATGTCATTTACAGTAGTAGTATATTCAATTGAAAAACAAAACAGTAGAGATTACAAAAATAAACATACCACAGACAAAACAATACATGTCTTCAAAAAGTATCCTGGCTAATTGGCAAGTGGAAAAAAAGTCATCCAGAATCTCTACATTGGTGTTGACACTGAGAAAGCAAATGTCTTGACTTCCTTAACCAGATATAGAGGAGCCTCTCTTTACTTTTACTACATCTGTAAAGTTTCCAGTTTGGATAACTCTACACACCAAGTTATCCAGTATAGAGATAACTACCGTATATACTCGAATATAAGCCGATCCGAGTATAAGCCGAGGTCCCCAATTTTACCCCAAAAAACTGGGGTAAACTGGGGACTCGAGTATAAGCCGAGGGTGGGAAATGAGGCAGCTACCGGTCGGGGAAACCCTCCCTCCCTCAGCCGAGAAGGCTGGCGGCTCCCCTGCCCCGCCCTCTCACTGCACCGGCAGGGCTTCCCCGCGCTAATGCAAAAGCCCGCCAAGTTTGCGCCATCCGGTATAATGTGAAAAAAAGAAGGAAAAAAAAAACTCGAGTATAAGCCGTATATACTCGAGTATAAGCCGGTTATAGAGGGTTATAGAGGGAGCCCCTCGTGGCTCCCGTATGACACCTATCCTGCGCAGACTGCACTGGCTACCTGTGGCCTTCCGGGTGCGCTTCAAGGTTCTGGTAACCACCTTTAAAGCGCTCCATGGCATAGGGCCGGGCTACTTACGGGACCGTCTACTGCTACCGGATACCTCTCACCGGCCCGTGCGCTCTCACAGAGAGGGACTCCTCAGGGTGCCGTCAGCTAGACAGTGTCGTCTGGCGACGCCCAGGGGAAGGGCCTTCTCTGTGGGGGCTCCCACCCTCTGGAACGAACTCCCCCCAGGACTCCGTCAACTTCCAGACCTCCGAACCTTCCGTCGCGAGCTTAAAACACACTTATTTATCTGCGCGGGACTGGACTAGTTTTTTAAATTTTCTAAATTTTAAATTTTTAAATTTTATAGGGGTTTTAATTGGTTTTAATATTTATATTATTTTTAATAATCAGGCTTTCTGAATATGTTTTCTTAATGGTTTTCTTAACTTGTATATATATGTTTTTTATCTGCCTGTGAACCGCCCTGAGTCCTTCGGGAGATAGGGCGGTATATAAATTTGAATAAATAAATAAATAAAATAAATAAATAAGCCAAGGGGACGTTTTTCAGCACAAAAAACGTGCTGAAAAACTCGGCTTATACTCGAGTATATACGGTATATATAGGGGTTGTTACTATATATATAGGAGTAATAACTATAGATGGGGTTAAAAAATGGCAGTATTCCAGTATTTGAGAGGCTGCCACAAAGAAGAGGGGGTCAACTTATTTTCCAAGGCACCAGAAGACAAGACAAGAAACAATAAATGGAAACTAATCAAGGAGAGAAGCAACCCGGAATTAAGGAGAAACTTCCTAACAATAAGGACAATTAATCAGTGGAACAGCTTGCCTTCAGAAATTGTGGGTGCTTCATCACTGGAGGTTTTTAAGAAGAGATTGGATGGCCTCTTATCTAAAAGGGCATAGAGTCTCCTGCTTAGAACAGGTGGTTGGAATAGAAGATCTCCAAGGTACCTTCCAGCTCTATTGTGATTGATTGATTGAGATTAACAAATTCAATTCCTGTCCAGAGTTGTCTGACCTTGGCAAATTTATGACCTGTGAACTTCAACTTCCAGAATTCCTCAGCTATCCATGCTGACTGAGGAATTCTGGGAGCTGAGGTCCACAAGTCTTAAAGTCACCAAGGTTGGACACACACACACACACACACACACACACACACACACACACACACACACACATATATATATATATATATATATATATATATATATATATAACTTTTGAAGTGGTGTATCTTCATTAGGACTCTTTTCAAAGCGCATATATTAAACTGGTTTAGTGACAAATGCTATGGATTTTTAAAAATACAGGTAGTCCTCAACTGATAAACATTTGGTTAGCAACCATTCAAAGTTACAAAGGCATTGAAAAAAGTGACTTATAAACTGGCCATACTAATGACCATCGTAGCATCCCCACAGTCATATAATCAAAATTTGGGATCTTTGGCAACAAGCATTGGGCATTACGGAAACCTGGTTGGGCACAGAAGGGGGGATTCCCCTAGTTGAGATGTGCCCACCAGGTTTCCGAGCATTCCATCAGCCAAAGGCCCAAGGTAGGGGTGGAGGGGTGGCGGTCGTTATTAAGGAAAGCCTGGAACCGAGGGAGACCACTGTACCTCAGATAGCTGGTTGTGAAACCCTCTGTGTGAAGTGGGGTCGTAGGACTCAGGTGGGCTTGTTGATCACATACCTGGCTCCTTGCTGTGTGACAACAGCCCTGCCTGAGCTGTTGGAGGTGCTTGCCGGGTTGGCGGTTGAGACCCCTAGACTGATGGTCATGGGGGATTTCAACTTGCCATCAGCCGGCGTGGCATCTTCGGCGGCTCGAGAGTTCTTGGCCTCCATAACGGCCATGGACCTGATTCAAGTAGTTGACGGCCCTACTCACATCGGGGGAGGCACACTAGATTTGATTTTCGTCTTGGGTCAGTGGATGAATGATCTGGAATTAGGTGATTTAGTCATCGAACCTTTGTCATGGTCGGATCATTCTCTCCTTCGTCTGGACTTTCGGACCGCTACTCAACACCGCAGGGAGACAGGGCCAATGCGTTGGTTCCATCCCAGGCGCCTGATGGACCCGGAGAGGTTCCTGACGGAGCTTGGGCCATTTCCTGAGAACCTGGCCCGCGGCACAGCCGAAGAATTAGTCGTGGCCTGGGAACGGGCCGCGGCTGTGGCTCTGGACCGTGTCGTGCCTTTGCGGCCTCTGACCCGGCGCAGGTCTCAACCAACTCCTTGGTTTTCTGAGGAGCTGAGGGAGATGAAGCGCTGGAAAAGACGCCTAGACAGTGCCTGGAGGTCTAGCCAATCCGAAGCCGACCGAACACTGGTTAGGTCATATATTAAGACCTACCTAGTGGCATTGAGGGAGGCTAAACGTATGTATGTTTTCTCCCTTATTGCATCAGCAGATAACCGCCCGGCCGCCCTGTTTCGGGTGACCCACTCTCTCGTGCAGCAGGAGGTGCAGGATGACCCTTTGCAGGGACGTGCCGAGGATTTTAGTGTGTATCTGCACGATAAAATCACTCAGCTTCGGGATGGTTTAGACCAAAATTGGGTAGATTCAGGTGAAACGTCAGAGCCTCGTCTTGTTGAGACTGTTTGGGATGAGTTTGATCTTGTGACTCCCGAGGAAGTGGACAGATTGCTGGGAAGGCTTAATGCCACTACATGTTTACTGGACCCGTGTCCCTCTTGGTTGGTGCTGGCCACACAAGAGGTGACATGGGGCTGGCTCCAGGGAATGATTAATGCTTCTTTGTTGGAGGGGGTTGTCCCTCCCGTCTTGGAAGAGGCGGTGGTGAGACCCCTCCTCAAGAAGCCTTCCCTGGACCCAGTCGTTTTAGGTAATTACCGTCCTGTCTCCAACCTTCGCTTTGTGGCGAAGGTTGTAGAGAGTGTGGTGGCATGTCAGCTACCCCAGTTCCTGGATGAAACAGTCTATCTAGACCTGTTCCAGTCCGGTTTTTGGCCTGGATACAGCACGGAAACAGCTTTGGTCGCGTTGGTGGATGATCTCTGGAGGGCTCGGGACAGGGGTTATTCCTCTGCCCTAGTCCTGTTAGACCTCTCAGCGGCTTTCGATACCATTGACCATGGTATCCTGCTGCGCCGACTGGAGAGTTTGAGAGTGGGAGGCACCGTTTTTCGGTGGTTCTCCTCCTATCTCTCCGACCGGTCGCAGACGGTGTTGGCAGGAGGGCAGAGGTCGACTATGAGGCACCTCATGTATGGGGTGCCGCAGGGGTCGATTCTCTCGCCTCTCCTGTTCAACATCTATATGAAGCAACTGGGTGAGATCATCAGTGGCTTTGGGGTCTACCAACTGTACGCTGATGACACGCAGCTGTACTTTTCCACCCCAGGCCACCTCAACAAAGCTGTTGAAGTGCTGTCCCGGTGTCTGGAAGCTGTACAGGTCTGGATGGGGAGAAACAGACTCAAGCTCAACCCCTCCAAGACGGAGTGGCTGTGGATGCCGGCATCCCGGTACAGTCAGCTGCAACCACGGCTGACTGTTGGGGGCGAGTCATTGGCCCCGATGGAGAGGGTGCGCAATTTGGGCGTTCTCCTGGATGGACGGTTGTCCTTTGAAGAACATTTGGCGACCGTCTCCAGGAGAACTTTTTATCAGGTACGCCTGATCTGCCAGTTGCGCCCCTTTCTTGACTGGGATTCCTTATGCATAGTCACTCATGCTCTTGTTACCTCTCGCCTGGACTACTGCAATGCTCTCTACATGGGGCTCTCCTTGAGGAGCACCCAGAGGCTTCAGTTAGTCCAGAATGCAGCTGCGCGGGTGATAGAGGGAGCTGTTCGGAGGTCCCATATAACACCAATCCTGCGCAAGCTGCACTAGCTTCCTGTGGTCTTCCGGGTGCACTTCAAGGTGCTGGTTACCACCTTTAAAGTGCTCCATGGCTTAGGACTGGTTTACTTACGGGACTGCCTACTGCCGCCGTTTGCCTCCCACCGACCCGTGTGCTCTCACAGAGAGGGACTCCTCAGGGTGCCGTCAGCCAAGCAATGTCAGCTGGCAGCCCCCAGGGGAAGGGCCTTCTCTGTGGGGGCTCCCAACCTCTGGAACAAACTTCCCCCTGGACTTTGACAACTTCCTGACTTCGGATCTTTCGCCACGAGCTTAAGACCTATTTATTTGTCCGCGCGGGATTGGCATAGAATTTTTAGATGTTTTATGGTTTTTAATTCTTAATTAGTTTTTTGGGTTTTTAAATGTATTTTAAATTTGGGCCAAATTTAATAAGTTTTTTAACTATTGTTTTATTTGTATTTGTATTTATTTGTATTTGTACGTTTTGATTGTTGTTTTATATGGCTGTTCACCGCCCTGAGTCCTTCGGGAGCAAGGCGGTATACAAATTAAAATATTAGTAGTAGTAGTAGTAGTAGTAGTAGTAGTAGTAGTAGTAGTAGTATTAAGCGTGCATTTATGATGGTTGCAAAGTCCCTAGGTCACCATTTGACTTACCAAATGTAGCAAATGTGCCACTTAATGACCGTTTTGCTTTGCAATGGAAATTCTGGTCCTAATTTTGGTTGTAAATCAAGGATTACATGTACCGTATTTTTCGGAGTATAAGAAGCACTTCCCCCCCCAAAAAAAGTGGGTGGAAATGTCTTTGTATCTTATACAGCAAATGCTGCTGAAGCCCTGCCCACCCACCAGCCCCCACTCCTTGCAGCAAACAATAAATAGTGTGGTTCGCTTCAGCACAGCCTGATTTAGCATGAGCAGCTGATTGGCGGTTGGATTTGCTTCCTATCAGCTGTCCCAGGCTGTGGGGATTGCTGCCACCCATTGGTGCCATCGCCACCCACTGCTGCTGCCACCTATCGCTGCCTCCGCATGCCCCATTTTCAGCCTCCGCCCACCCCATTTTTGGCTCGTTCCAGGCGGCAGGGATAGGCCACCTGGAATGGGCCAAAAATGGGACACGTGTAGGGCAAAAATGGGGTGCATGGAGGCTGAAAATGGGGCAAACAGAGGCGGCGATAGGTGGCAGCGGCAATGGGTGGCGGTGATCCCCGCAGCCTGGAACAGCTGATCAGTGGTATTCTGGGAGGCAGATCCAACCGCCAGTCAGCTACTCATGCTAAATCAGGCTATGCTGAAGCTGACCATGCTGTTTGCTGCAAGGAGGCAAATTACTGGGAGGCGGAGGCAGATTTTTTTTTTCCTCCCCAAAAGCTAGGTGCGTCTTATACTTCGGAGTGTCTTATAGTCTGAAAAATACAGTATGTTATACTCTCTTTGTATAAGATTATAAAGTGTTGACTAGTTAGCAGCTCAACTTCTTTCTTCCCAGGACTGACATAAATATATGATCCTTTTATGGTTAAAAACAGCATTATAGCAAACCTACAGGGTGTGTTTTGTTCTCAGCTCTCTGAATTTATTTTAAAAAGAAAATAAAGGTAAACCTTCAGTACAAAAATATCGACCAGGGAACTTCAAGTGGAATGTGAAAAATTACATTAAGAAAAAAAGGGCCACGGATTTCAGGAATGTTACGAATGAAAAAGAGGAACAGACTGAATATTGACCAAAAAAAAAAAGAACTCAGCACAACTTGATTTAACACTTTAGTGCAATTTTGACATGCACCAACTGCTTTACAAACTTCTAATAAAATACTTATGACTGTAGTAGCAATGCCTCAAATTTTCCGAGCATCTACTGTTACTTGCATCAAAATCTTTCCTCTCCCTCCCCATCGGGATTGTACAAAGCACAAATCCATCCAAGCTTCACTTGATGGCATCATTCAGTGGTGGGAATCAACAGGTTCTCTCCGGTTCGGTCAAACCAATAGCGGCGACTGCACGAAGCTTCACCCACCCGCCTGGACGTAATGCATGGGCACTGTGCATGAACAGAAGACCGTACGCATGTGCAGAGGAGGAGTGTGTGCTCACATCTGCGAACCGATAGGGAAGGTAAGTGAATCCCACCTCTGCATTACATGTCTGTTTTAGGCACTAACATACATATATGTTGAATTTCCAGCCATTCAATGTTCATCACAAGATCCAGAAATGTTCCACTTAAAAGGACATACACCAGTTTCCATACTTCTCACTCCTGAAATATAGAATGCTCTCTCTCAGCCGTACCTACGGTTTGGGATGGTGGGATGGTGGGGAGGGGAAATCCCATTTTTTCTTCTGTAACCTCAGCTTTTTTTTGAGAGGGGATGAAAAATACCAATTCTTTACATGAACTCCTGCCATTTCCCCCATCCCACTGGGATTTTTAAAAAAGCAAGGCCTTTATTCATTCCCGAGAAAGCCTTCAGGCTGAATTCATGTTCATCTGACTGTAAGCCTCTAAAAATTCTCCCCAAAGAGGCTGTGGAATTACTTTTTATAACTGAAATGTAGGTTTAGAAAACATTCAGGGTTTTTTTTTCCCTAACCAAGAGGAGGGGTTCCTGGGAAAGATCTAAGAACCAGTTTGCCATTTTTACTGGTTCCTTCCTGTCCTTGAACTCCTGCTATTTCCTATCCAATTCTATTTTAAATAGTCATCTGAGCTCTTGCCCTCTTACATTTTAAGGAAGAATGGAGAATGAAAGAGACAAGAGGGAGGGGGGGAACCTCTTTTTTCTTCATAATTAGGAATCCGGGTAAATGCACAAACCAGATCTTGGAAAGTAAAATGAGTCATATTTGCCCAAGTTTTCTTTTAGGAATCAGTGATACTTCAGCATGTATATATTTTAATAAAGGGATGCACTGGCTCAGTGGCTATGACGCTGAGCTTGTCAGGTCGGCAGTTCAACGGTTCGAATCCCTGGTGCTGCCGTGTAACGGAGTGAGCTCCCGTTACTTGTCCCAGCTTCTGCCAGCCTAGCAGTTCGAAAGCCCGTTAAAAACGCAAGTAAAAAAATAGGGACCACCTTTGGTGGGAAGGTAACAGCGCTCCATGCACCTTTGGCGTTTAGTCATGCTGGCCACATGAACATGGAGACGTCTTCGGACAGCGCTGGCTCTTCGGTTTTGAAACTGAGATGAGCACTGCCCCCTAGAGTCAGGAACGACTAGCACATATGTGCAAGGAGAACCTTTACTTTATATTTTAGCAAGTGGGCAGACAAAAAGGGTGGATTTTGAGCTTGTCTAAAAATGGGCAACCATATGGAGGTGGAGAGGAAAGCAGTTAAATTAACTCCACTAGAGCAGCTAGTAAAAACTTACAGATTCCAAAGGCTGAGAAATCAGTAGGCTGAGTAGAACCCATCTGATTTTAACAACAGCTCTGCTGCTGTTAATTGGAACGGTGAGGTGTCTTTCCTTGCCTTGGGCAACAACTTTCATGACACCATTTTTTTCCTTTAACATTTCACAGACGGAGGAGGGAGGAGGAAATAAAGGCACACTTTCATCACCCCTATTCTTATGCCAAGGACTACAACCTGAGGGTGTAGAAGCATATCCTTGTTACTTTCAACTGTCTGCTCTTTCAACTGTCTGCTCTTTCTTTCCATATTTATTTATTTATTTATTCATTCGAATTTTTATATCGCCCTATCTCCCGGAGGACTCAGGGCGGTGTACAGCCAAATAAAAACATAAGAATAATACAAATAAAAACAACAATTAAAAAACTTATTAATTAGGCCGAAATTAAAATATCACTAAAATAGTATAAAACCCCATTAAAACTAAATTTAAAACTAAAAACCCTAGGCTAGCCCTGCGCAAATAAATAGATGTGTCTTAAGCTCGCGGCGGAAGGTTCGGAGGTCGGTAAGTTGGCGCAGCCCTGGGGGAAGCTCGTTCCAGAGGGTGGGAGCCCCCACAGAGAAAGCCCTTCCTCTGGGTGTTGCCAGTCGGCACTGCCTGGCGGACAGCACCCTAAGGAGTCCCTCTCTGTGAGAGTGTACGGGTCGGTGGGAGGCAATCGGTGGCAGTAGGCGGTCCTGTAAGTAACCCGGCCCTATGCCATGGAGCGCTTTAAAGATAGTAGTTTGCCCTTTACCAGAACTCACATCTGGCTGCAGAGATTTCATCTCAAAACTTTCCACTGTTGCAGCCTGTTGTGCTGTCGAGAAACTTAAACAGACAAGACTTAAATGGATTGTTGAGAAAGCAGTGATTGTCTTCAAGAATAATCTCTCTTCCGTCTGGGTTTGACCCTGGCCAGAGATAACCGATGAAGGTTTCTCTTTATCATTTTTGCCTCTACACCTCAGGAAAAACCTGGCCTCCGCTTAATCTACTGTTACCAGAAGGGAAGCCAATCTGGAAAACCAGTTATTGTGCACATCAAATAATAACAAAGTGCAGAGGAAACATTTTAACTATTAGATGGCTTTGAGCTAAACCTCAACAGATGCCACTGTGATAGTTCCCATCTCCTGACTTCATGGGTGGTACTACTTGTGCTACTTTGCAACACGCAGCAAAGTATTCCCTCTTTCAGCCAGATAATGTTTTGCCTCCAATGGAGGATTGCTGAGAGCACCTCCATTCCTTTCCTTTGCCAAGGCTTCTTTTTATTCAAAGTAAAAAAAAGTAGTTTAAGAAAGCATGATGGATTCCAGTTTAATAGGAGGTAAGGCAGTAAGTAAGTAAATGGCTCAGTGGCTAAGATGCTGAGCTTGTCAATCAAAAAGTTGGCAGCTCAGCGGTTCAAATCCCTAATGCCACGCAACAGAGTAAGTTCCCGTTGCTTGTCCCAGCTTCTGCCAACCTAGCAGTTCGAAAGCATGTAAAAAATGCAAGTAGAAAAATAGGGACCACCTTTGGTGGGAAGGTAACAGCGTTCCGTGCACCTTTGGCATTTAGTCATGCCGGCTACAGTGCTGACTCTTTGGCTTTGAAATGGAGATGAGCACTGCCCCCTAGAGTCAGGAATACGTGCAAGGGGAACTTTTACCTTTTATCTTACCAAGGAAAGAACTGGAGATCATCAGGAAGGTTTTCTTGATGTGGCATTTAAATAATAAAGAAACCCACATTTCCTTTAGTTTGTATATGGTATATAATTGGCTTTATTTCTAGATAACATCCTCTCAAACCACAGCAAGAATTTCCTCATAGTAGACAAACTTTAAAAGGAAAGAAATGAAAGACAACTGAGTCAATTACTGCATGACGCCAGTTCCATGTTCTTCTGAAATCTGATGAAAGTAGGAGATGACTTATGGGAAATTTTCTACATTGTCATCACTTTTTTATTGATTGGTTTGTTTGCTTATCAAATTTAATTGCCTCCATTTTGAAGTTCAGGTGACTCTGAGTGCTTACCTCAAGATAAAACGAAAATTCAACATTTATAAATAGAAAAACAGGTTAAAATTACAAAAAAAAAATTAAAAACAAGGGTTTGAGGAAAGCGCTGGGGTGCCTTCTCTGTTAGAGTATGAATTACCTCATTGAATTGCCAACAGCTTCTCCTTCTGGTCTCCCAACTATATAGAAAAAAGCAGCTAACTGAATTTGATGTAACCAAGACTAGACGAGATTATTACTTGAACAAGAGGCCACTAAAAAATTCCAGGTTGTAAACCATCCCAGTCCCAAAGACAACAGGCCACTTTCATATTGTCAAAAAAGCTACTGTACATCATGAGAAATATTTATTCTACTTGTTTCTTCCACTTGTATCCCACAAAGGAACTCTCAGCTGTGAAATAGCTGTAATCACCAGAAATCAAGCTCATTGATTGAAGCAAACTTTACCATTTTTTAAACCAAAGATATGGATGTAGTTGTAGAGGCACCAAAAGCTGGAGGAACCATTGTTTGCTTATTACATGGGGGAGGAAAGAAAATCTGTTGAAAGTCTTTTATCTTTCAAAGAGACAAACATTCCAGCCTGTAGATGGCCTATTATCATTGCACATCCATCAGCTCCTGTTTCCCTCCAGGTTTGAAAAGCTGCCCTTGTTCCACATAGCTTTGGACCGTGGGGACCGACTGGAGTGACAAAACTCTTTTGATACATGAGCCGTCTGCTGGGAAGAAGAATTTTAGCATCGTGTTACCTTGCAACCATGAGATCCTACAAACAAAATATTCCCAGGTTCCCCAAAACACATTGGTTAGACTTGCTTGAAACAGCCAGCTAGTATGAGAAAGGAAAGCCCTACTACAATGGTACTCAAACATGACTGCTCCTCATTTCTGGAAGTTGCAAAAACAACTTCCAACCCAATTGCACTTCTTGCTCACTAAAACAGAAAACACACATTTGTATCATTATTTACGTGGTGGCTCGGCGGCTAAGATGCTGAGCTTGTTGATCAGAAAGTCAGAAGGTCAGCAGTTCAGCGGTTCGAATCCCTCATGCCGCGTGACGGAGTGAGCTCCCTTGACTTGTCCCAGCTTCTGCCAACCTAGCAGTTCGAAAGCATGTAAAAATTTATGGAGAAAAATAGGGACCACCTTTGGTGGGAAGGTAACAGCGTTCCATGTCCCTTTGGCATTTAGTCATGCCGGCCACATGACCACTGAGGCGTCTTCGGACAGCGCTGGCTCTTTGTCTTTGAAATGGAGATGAGCACCACCCCTAGAGCTGGAAACAACTAGCACGCATGTGTGGAGGAACCTTTACCTTTAATGTATCATGTATTCCCTTCTTCTGCCCTTGGAATTGGTTCATGGTTTCTTGGGTTTTTTTCTAAGACCTTGTTCCTATTCTGTACAGATAGTCCTTGACTTACAATCATTATTTAGTAATCATTTGAAGTTACAATGGCACTGAAAAAAGAGACTTATGACCATTTTTCACACTTACAACCATTGCACCATCCCCACGGTTACACAATCAAAATTCAGACGCTTGGCACCTGACTCATATTTATGATGGTTGAGGTATCCCAGGGTTAGGTGATCACCTTTTACGATCTTCTGACAAAGTCAATGGGAAAGCCAGATTACCCTTAACAACCGTGTTACTAACTTAACAACTGCAGTGATTCACTTAACAACTGTGACATGAAAGGCGGGACAAAACTCACTTAAAACTCACTCTTGCTTAGCAACATAAATGTTGGTCGTAAGTCATAAGTGAAGGACTAGCTGTAATTTATGCCTACAGATTAGCCATTTAATCTGGCCTGTTATAACCTACTTTAGGCTTTCTGGGATAAAAAAAAATGGCACAAGGAAGAAAATGAGCATTACATGTTGCTCTTTTTGAATGTGCACCAAACCAATACAAAAATCCCTATGTTGATATGAAAGAACATGCTTTACAGTATCAGTCATGTAACCGAACAGCAAGCAATTCTTTCATGCCTAGATTCCTTCCAAGAATTTAAAGGAGCACTTTCCTCAGTTAGCTCTTTAGTGTCCTGACCGCTTTAATGACTCTTTTTTGGTATTTCAGGTGTCAGCAAAGAACAACATTTAAGAACTTCCATCTCTTCAACCATGGGGGCTAGGTTGCTAACAATTAATCAGAATTTCCAGGGGCTTTCAAGTGGAAGATTTTAGCGAAAAAATATTGAATCATAACATCTTGTTAATTAATCTGTCACCATTGGCATCTTGAGCATTCTTTCTAAGAGAATGAGCAAGCTTGTGAAGAAAACAAAAGATTTACTCTATCCCAGGGGTCGGCATCCTTAAACATTCAAAGAGCCACAAAGGTCCTAACCGGATGTCCCCCATTCAATTCTGGAGCCGACCAGAAGTCCAGTTCCCCCATCATAGAGTCTCCTCCATTCTTTTTCCTCTACCTGTCCTAACAATTGTGGAGCCGACTGGCGACAGGGAGCCGCAGCAAAAGGCTGAAAGAGCCACATGTGGCTCCAGAGCCATGGGTTGTTGACCCCTGCTGTATCTTTTCTCCACCAACTCATTCTACTTTGATGCTGGTCAGAGTCCTCCTCCTTTCTCCGCCAGTGCAGAAATTAAATTGGCAGAGCAATCTATCTCTTTTCCTGTGACCTGCCGCATTCTCAGTTGGATGTGTGGGAAACGAAGCTTCTTCCTACAATGAAAAGCAACAGGCTAATGGCAAGTTGAATCATACTGCCAGTTGCTTTATTATCTACCACTGCACAAACAAAACAACTACGGTTTGGTTTCTCTTCTAGCTGCCCCTTTCACAAGTAAAAAGCAAGAAACCCAAATGTGACAAGTACTGCTATATTTACCCCACCCCAAAAAGAGAGAGAGAGAGAGAGAGAGACGGGGGGGGGGAGAGAGAGAGAGAGAGAAATTCTGAATTGAAGGCAGATGCACACCAACACTGACTAAAGAAAATTACACAGAAAAAATACTTCCTGCAGATGTTAATTTCCCTAATTTGCCAGTCTGGGATTGCAAAGTCAAGATGAAATTATTCCTGCAGGTATTTTCCCCTGATAAATATGTACATATTTATCGCGACACTCTTCTATATGTATATATACATGTGTATTTGTGGATATATATGCTTAATCAAAGACCACCTTCTAAAAAAGAGGGGGGAATACTGTGACATCATCATCGATATTGAAGGATTAAAATTCTTTGTAAAATAATTTTATTCTTGCATTCAACTGCATGAACATGTAAAATATAGCTTTGTAGACATAAACCACTATCAGGTATATCCACGCACAAAAATATATATTCGTACTTATTAGCCACCCTCCTTCCAGAAGAAACAGAGAAAGAGAATGAAAAAAGAGATGGAGATGCAGATGATGGAGATGCAGATGATGGAGATAGAGATGAAAATGGAGATGATATAGAAGGAGATGGAACTGGTGGAGATGGACATAATGGAGATGACCAAGATGGAGATGATGGAGATGAAGATAGAGATTGAAGTGGAAGTGGACATGATAGAGAAGGAGATGGAGGAGGAGATGGAGAAGATGGAGATGATGGAGATGAAGATAGAGATTGAGGTGGCAATAGATATGATAGAGAAGAAGATGTAGGAGATGGAGATGATGAAAATGATGATAGAGATGGAAATGATGAAGGTGAAAATGAAAACGGAGATGATAAAGGAGATGGAGATGGATATAATGGAGATGATGAAGATGGACATGGTGGAGATAGAGATTGAGGTGGAAATGGACAGGATAGAGAAGGAGCTGGAGGAAATGGAGACAAAGGTAGGATCCCTACACTATGAAGGAACAGTGACAAGGTAAGGGGAAGCAGAAACTGGAGCAGAAGAGTAAAGAGACATAATTTGCAGGAGGATTCCTGCTAGGGTCAATAAGCAATGATGATGCTATCCGTTCATCTGTGTCCAATTATCAGCAACTTTATGGCCCAGCTCTCCACATTTTCTGATCTTTCCCAGCTTCTTTCAGTTATTTTATGATCTGGCACCACATTTTTGGCAACCTTGTTTCCTTTTACTGCTGACCATTCCAAGCATAACTGCATTTTCCAATGACTATGAGCACATGGAATGGCCAAAATCAGTAAAGCAGAATTTTGTGATATTGCCTTCTAGAAATATATCTGGTTTCAAACGCTCCAGTGCTTGCTTGTCATCTTTGCTGTTCAAGGAATGCACAGGAGCCTTCTCCATCACCACAGATCAAGGAAGTTGAGCTCAACAAATATACCTCTATATACTGATCCTGGAATAACTTTCCTAAGAGCTTTTTCTCTAAAAAAAATATGCTTAGATCTTCTAATCCTGTTTAGTCACTGAGAAATTGTGCAACAGTCCACCCACATTCAGGAAGGAACAGGATGAAAACATGCTGGCACAGTCCTCTTCTCATGGGTCTAGGACAACTCACTGCAGGCAATTTGTTGGGGCCAACTCGCCACCGCCAACTCACCACCACCAATGGGCCACAGCCAACTCGCCATGGGACAGTTCGCCTTGGCCAATTTGCCGTGGGACAAGAGTTACACTAAAATCGAAGAAATGGTGGAATAGAATCATTAACGAATGGATGCAAAAGGAGGGACAGAAGGAATTGTGAATGACAAAAATTAAAATCCATTTTAATTATTTAAATTGAATGGTTGAATCGTCCTTTGGCGAGTTGTCCTGCAGCAAATTGGCCACAGCAAGGTGTCCTGTGGTAAGTTGGCCCTGGTGAGTTTCCCATTCTGCTTTATCGTTGTCCTTCATATAAAGAGGATGGTTGCCAATGAAGAAGGAAGCAAGAATGCCACCATCTTCTGGGTGAAATCTACAGACAGAGAAGAGAATGTACAGGATCCTGCTTACTTCAAAAGTAATTATTTAGAGCAGGGGTCTCCAACCTTGGCAACTTTAAGACTTGTGGACTTCAATTCCCAGAATTCCTCAGCTAGCTTTGCTAGCTGAGGAATTCTGGGAGTTGAAGTCCACAAGTCTTAAAGTTGCCAAGGTTGAAGACCCCTGATTTAGAGAGAAAATCTGTTCACCTTCCAAGCAAATATTTTGACCTTTATCAACAAGAATTTATTAAAGTGGTGGGTTTCCAATATTCTTATTACTGGTTCGCCGCATGTGTGCACACCTTCCACACATGTGCCCGGCCTTCTGCATATGCATTTTGCTCACTTGCGCACCTTCTGCGCATGGTCCCAGCCTCAAAAACATGCCTAAATAGGACATCATAGAGCCGGAGCAGGTGGGTGGGGGCGGACCCACCCGCAATATCCACTACTGGTTCGCCCAAACCGGTACGAATTAGCTGAATACCACCTCTGCTATATTAATTCCAGTAGTATCCCTCACATCTTAGAACACTTTTAGATGAAACCCACCAAAACTATATGATAAAGACTTTGCAATATGGCCACAGGCAAAAAAAAAAAAAAAGCTTACTATCCTAATACCTTTGTGATATATCTATGAAATATGGCTTCCTCCTGGGAACAAAGAAAGAATAGAATAGCATAGAATAGAATAGAATAGAATAGAATAGAATAGAATGGAATGGAATGGAATGGAATGGAATGGCATGGCATGGCATGGCATGGCATGGCATGGCATGGCATGGCATGGCATGGCATGGCATAGCATAGCATAGCATAGAATAGAATAGAATAGAATAGAATAGAATAGAATAGAATAGAATAGAATTTGTTTTATTGGCCAAGTAAATAAATAAACCCTACATTTCTGGAAACCTGCAAACAAATATTAAATAAGACATTTCTTCTTAAGTAAGATTGCTTTAGGTTCAAAGGAAAAAAAATAAAGACATAAGAATGAGTACCAAGAGGCGAATAGAATAGAATAGAATAGAATAGAATAGAATAGAATAGAATAGATTTTTTATTGGCCAAGTGTGATTGGACACACAAGGAATTTGTCTTGGTGCAGATGCTCTCAGTGTACATAAAAGAAAAGATACCTTCATCAAGAATTCTAAGGTACAACACTTAATGATAGCCATAGGGAACAAATAAGCAATCAGGAAATAATCAATATCAATATAAATTGTAATGATACAAGCAACAAAGTTACAGTCATACAGTCATAAGTGGAAGGAGATGGGTGGTGGGAACGATAAGAAGATTAATAGTAGTGTAGATTTAGTAAATAGTTTGCAAGTGTTGAGGGAATTACTTGTTTAGCAGAATGATGGCCTTCAGGAAGAAAGAGTTCTTGTGTCTGGTTGTTCTGGTGTGCAGTGCTCTGTAGCATCGTTTTGAGGGTAGGAGTTGAAACAGTTTATTTCCAGCATGTGAATAAAGCAGTCACTTAAGTTGAAAAGTGACATGGGGTTCTCATTTTCCACCTTCACTGAATCCTTGCCTCATCAGCTTGTTTTCCAAGGATCCCAGAGAAACTGCTAATCAGACTTAAACTGTTAGGCACAAAGGAACTGGACTATAGATTAAGTGACAATTAAAAAAAATATATTGCTCATGCCCAAAGACAAAAATCTAATCAGGGAAAGTTCAAATATGAATCAGCACCTGATAAAATTCAAGAGAATTTAAAGAGGGCTGGGCTAAATTGTTTATGGCAACATAGAGATTCGAAGCCGATGACATATTTAACTCTGTCTTCCAACTGCATAAATCCTCCAACTCCATCAATCACTGTATAAATATATGTATACACTGCATAAATCACTGTAAAAGCCATGCTTTTTTCAGAAGCAGTTCTCTGGCACCTTTTGAGCAATACTGTTTGTTTGCACTGACAAAGGGCAGCTGTTTGTTCGATACCGAGTTTGCAATAGTTGCAATTTTACTGCTTGAGAAGCAGGAAAAAAATTCTGCCTCTGATGCCACACTAATTTTACTGGCCACAGGTATTTGTGCACCTGGTCTGGAGTGTGGATTGTGGAGGTGGGTGGTGGGTGGGGTGAGGGGTGATTTGCTATTCTGCTGGAGGCCTCCAAATATCTGAGGCCAACCCCCTTTGTAACTGCACATTCCAGGAGAACATCAGCAGCACTAGACAAGACAGTTTTAAGGGAATATTCTCACTGTTCAAGCTGATAAACTTCCAAGAATACCCAGGGTTTCCTGGAAAACAGTTCAAAATTCACTTTATGAAGGTCTGGATATATTTATTTTTAAAACAAAGGTGTTTATATAGCTCCTGGGTTTTTTTTTAATTCAAATGTTGGGTTTTTTTTAAAATTTACTTAATATAAGATTCATCAGATCAGTGATTCCTGCCACAGCGGCAATTAGATGGAACAAAAATCATCATAGCCAAGAAATGTACTAATTCTAGCCAACTAATGATGCAAATGGGCATCAAGTAACGTAAGATAGAATCTAGACAGGAAAAATAGCCAATCCCGCCACAGGACAGCATTCTTAAAATAAAGCTCTCTACATCCCAAGACCTATAACTGAATTCAACCACATTTCTTAAAACTGCAATTAGAAGCTCAACTGCAGGAGACAGCCTTTTTTTCCCCCATTAAACAAGACGGAACAAATTTCTCAAAAGGAAATAAAGTTATGAAGGCAATGTAAACTAAAAATATTTCATGTATGAACTTGGAAAACTTTATAATGCAACAGCTCATCATCTTCTATCCCAGCAATGACCTCAGCGGATGAGTTCATCCATTTTAAAAATGGCAAGGGGCTAATCTTCATGACAGAACAGACACGAAGTGTGCTAGAAACATTTTTTTTTAAAAAAACAACAGAAATTGGCTAATCATATGGTACAGGATTTCTTTATGACTGCCAATGCCTTCTTCCATACTTTTTCATTAAATTGACCTCCCCTATATGGGGACGCTAGGACGTTGAGCTTGTCGATCGAAAGGTCGGCAGCTCAGCGGTTCGAATCCCTAGTGCTGCTGTGTAACGGGGTGAGCTCCCGTTACTTGTCCCAGCTTCTGCCAACCTAGCAGTTTCGAAAGCACATAAAAATGCAAGTAGAAAAAATAGGGACCACCTTTGGTGGGAAGGTAACAGCGTTCCGTGCGCCTTTGGCGTTGAGTCATGCCGGCCACATGACCACAGAGACGTCTTCGGACAGCGCTGGCTCTTCGGCTTTGAAACGGAGATGAGCACCGCCCCCTAGAGTCGGCAACGACTAGCACGTATGTGCAAGGGGAACCTTTACCTTTATATATATATGTGATAGATAGATAGATAGATAGATAGATAGATAGATAGATAGATAGATAGATAGATAGATAGATAGATAGATAGATAGATAGATACATACATACATACATACATAGATGGATGATATAGAGATGGAGAGAGGGAGGGAGGGAGGGAGAGAGAGAAAGAGAAAGAGAGGGAAAGAGAGAAAGGGAGGGTATAGGAAGAGAGGGAGGGAGGGAGAGACAAAGGGAGGGAGGGAGACATAAAAGGAGGATAGAGGAAGAGAGGGAAGGAGAGGGAGGGACAAAGGAAGAGAGGGAGGGAGAGAGAGAGGGAGAATGAGAATGAGCTAAGTACTTGCGGAAAGAATAAAATCAAGGATCAAATACAGTAACTTATTTTGAAGGAGATGTGAGTGTGGCAAAGCATTACACCACTTCTACAAATGAAGCCAAAAATCATACAAGTTAGTTTGTTCTCTGTGGATTGGAGGAGCAATATAATTCCACTATTTCTTTCACTGCTTTAATCAGAGATACATCAGGCTCACTGTACATTCAGAAGGGTAGATATAAAAACAGTACAGAGATAGCAATCTCCATGGTCTGGCTTCTGCATGCATTTCTGTTGTACGTTTACAAACATAGGAAGATGCCTTACAGTAAATCTGCTAATTTGCATGTCCAGACTTATACGCTTGTCTGCCTGTAAATGTATATCCAAATATGTGCTTGATTACAGTTGTTGAGGTTTTTTTTAACTAGACATAAGGAAATAAAATAAAGAATGGCATCTGATTAGTAGAAATTTCTGCAATTTCAAGCAGACTCTTCCACATGCATTCAAACACACACTAAGGACTAGAAACATGCCCTTCTGATACGACTAGAGTCAAAAACTGGGGCTACAGAATTCATTTCCCCGCCTTACATTTTCTGCCTACCTGCATACAGAGTAATCTAAAAGCATTGAAGGCGCTAGGAGATTGTGTTAATCTGTATATGATTCAAGAAAAATTAAATGAATTAATTTTACTAAATTTTCTTTCAAGCAACCCAAGAAATAAACAGAGCCTTTTTTCTCTCTAGATAGAGATGTCAACTAAAACATGCAAATAATGTAATATTAATTCCAGGGCAGCCAATGGCCTTGGTTGCTAGGTATACAAAATATTCATAACCAGGTGAAAGAGAGATCTCCTGGGTTCCTTTGAAGAACATGGATTGCTTGATTAATTTCAAACACTGGCAGGAAAGGAAACAGACTACAGAAAAGATGTTTTAGAAATAAAATGCACAGAAGCCACTTTTCTGGAATGAGGTTCCATATCAAGATTTGAAGAGCTCCCCAAGGCCCTGAAAATCTGTTTCTTGATTCAGGTCTTTGGCAAATGGTTGAATGGTTCCTTTTTCTTCTTTTTTTCCTTGTTCCTCCCATCAGGGCTTGTTATCTCTCTCATATTTCTTTCTTTTTTCTTTTTTGCGTTGTGCTGTTTTCTTGTTTTAAATATTTTTAACAATTTGTAAACCTCACAGAGCCACGGGGAATTGGGCAGCGCATCGATTCAATAAATTGTTAACTGTTATTTAGGGGGCAGGAGTGAGCATGATGTGTCAGATTCAGCTTCTTGAATCAATTTACAGTTCAATTTTTTTCCCAGAATGACAAAAATGGTTAATTCAAACTGAGGCATATTATTGGAATACAGTCTAGACAGCGGTGGGTTGCTACCAGTTCGCCTCAGATCAGGCGAACTGGTAGCAGCAGCGGGAAGCTCTGCCCACCCGCCTGGATGCTTCTGCACATGCGCAGAGGTATCATGCGTGCACGCACGAGCAAACCAGTAGCAAACTAAATTGAAACCCACTACTGAATATAAACAATTGGATTGGAAGACTCTTGCTCTGTCATTGCAAATACATTTCTATTTAGGTAGTCCTCAACTTAGAACAGTTCATTTCGTGACCATTCAAAGTTATAACAGCATTGAAAGAATGACTTATGACCCCTTATGACCGTTGCCGCATCCCCACAGTCGCATGACCGAAATTCAAATATTTGGCAACTGAGTCATTCATGCAGTTTGCAGTGTGATCCCCGTTTTACAATCCTCTGAGAAGGAAAGTCAATGGGAGAGCTGGATTCATTTAACAACCATGCTACTCACTTAACTGCAGTGATTCACTTAACAACAGTGGCAAGAAAGGTCACAAAATGGGGCAAAGTTCACTTAATATCTTGCTTAGCAACGGAAATTTTGGACTCAACTGTGGTCGTAAGTCAAGGGCGACCTGTATGAATTGGCAGGAAAGGAAGCAAGGTGTAGGGACAGATATTTTAGAAATAATATCCATGGACATTTTTTTTGCATCGTTGTCTTGATACAATGCTAGAAAGACTAGCCAGAAAGGCAAAGAAGGCCTTTAAAATTCTAACCGCTTGCAAATGCTGTTAAAAGATCATTCAAGTGCAGCATGGAAATTTCACTCCTTTAGCAAAAATAAATATGGGATACATTCACACACACACACACACACACACACACACACACTAGTGGCCACCCACACATAAGACATTAAAGCCATTCAGTTCTTTGAAAAAGTATCAATAAATAAGAGGCCTTACTTTGAAATAATTCAAGTTTATGCCAAAGCCAGCCTCACATCAACTAGGATCCCATCCAAGAATGAGAACTTTGTGGCCTTCTCAATGTTGCTCAACTACATTTCCCAGCATCCCTCATCTCCCCAGAAAAGATTCGGCAACATCTTTGGCTCCCTATTCTGATTACTCCATCCAAATTAGCATAGACAGACTAGGAAAAAAGAATACTTGTAGCTCACGGTTGAACTGTTGGGGGTCCTTGGTGCTCTCTGAGCTTGGTTGTTTTCTTGCAAACATTTGCAAGCTTAGGGGACTGGAGGCTAAAACATTTGAAGAACGGCTGCAGGAACTGGGTATGTCTAGTTTAATGAAAAGAAGGACTAAGGGAGACATGATAGCAGTGTTCCAATATCTCAGGGGTTGCCACAAAGAAGAGGGAGTCAAACTATTCTCCAAAGCACCTGAGGGCAGGACAAGAAGCAATGGGTGGAAACTGATCAAGGAGAGAAGCAATCTAGAACAAAGGAGAAATTTCCTGACAGTTAGAACAATTAATCAGTGGAACAACTTGCCTGAAGAAGTTGTGAATTCTCCAACACTGTAAGTTTTTAAGAAGATGTTGGATAACCATTTGTCTGAAGTGGTGTAGGGTTTCCTGCCTGGGCAGGAGGTTGGACTAGAAGACCTCCAAGGTCCCTTCCAACTCTGCTATTCTATTTCATTACCAAACTGTTACCTAGTTTGATGTTACCTAGTTTGGTAGAAAACAACCAAGCTCAGAGAGCACCAAGGACTCCACAGACCAGGAGAAGTCATAGCCAGCAGAAGGCTTCATTTTCAAAACTGTGTCAAAGATGGATCTCCAGATTATCACCATTTGATCTCCACAGCATCCGTTGATGCAAGTTCAAATCCAGCACATCCGGAGGTCATCCAATTGAAGACGATTCATTCAGGAGGAAAGGAGAACAGACTGACACCATTTGACTACACAATCAGCTCAGCTAGTTGGCTGGCTCCCTCCCAGCCCTTTACTGATCTCAGACACTGATTCTGGGCCAAACACAAGGCAAGCAAAATGCCATCAGCATACTGATGCCATCTCCTTCCAAAGTCCAAGCTAATTTTTGTTAGCATTTGTTTGTACTTTAAAAAAAAAAAAAGCAAGGTGGAGGAATCATTTTTAAGTGGAGCTGAGTCAGCGGGAGACAACGGAAGGTTGCAGGTTCAGTTCTGGGTATCTGCAGCTCTGTTATCTGATGGATGGGGACACACCCCCAAATGACACTGGAGGTTAACTGGAAAAAATCCATTTCTTCACAAGCACCCAATCTTGTGAAGGTTTCTTGACGTATGAGTCTCCTCTCCCCACGGAAGGCCCATGCGCGAGCAAAGCACGTG
This sequence comes from Ahaetulla prasina, assembly GCF_028640845.1. Lineage (NCBI taxonomy): Eukaryota > Metazoa > Chordata > Lepidosauria > Squamata > Colubridae > Ahaetulla > Ahaetulla prasina. The sequence goes on along the minus strand of NC_080544.1, from coordinate 94,937,593 downwards.
TGCAGAAGGCTGGGCACATGTGTGGAAGGCAAGTGTGTGCATGAACTGGGCGCGTGCGTGCATGAAGTAAGCATGTGGCAAACCAGTAGTAACATTATGTGAAACCCACCACTGGGGTAGACTCTACCGTTTCCAACCAAGAGGCTATTCCACTGAATCAACCATCAAAATGAGGTAGGGATGTGGGGGGATTGAGAACAGAGCATAGGTTGTAGCTACCGAGAAAAAGTTCTACTCTCGCCTAGAATGAATTCCTCTTTGATTGGAATTACCGAAACACTCGTGCATCTTTTATTTTGCTAATAAAGCTTAGCATTAAAAAGAGGAGGGGGAAACAGAAGGCTGGCCTAGGAAAGTAGGATACTAATACCAATAACATCTGGAGCACTGATGACGCACCATTGGCATTGGCAGAATCGCCCATCAGTCAATTGCAAAAGGCAGCCTTGGAACACTTGTGCCATTCTGCAAAGATAGCTTGAAGGCCTTCAAACCACAACATGCCTGCCTGTCCCGGGTCCTTGAGTTAGGTCTCGATAAGGACCAAAAAAAAAAAAAAAAAAAAGCCAAATTCAGTCTAAACATCTGGCCGACCAACCATAATAAGAATATCAGCCAGCATTCCAATTCCTGGCAATGTGCTATTCTTGTGGGGAGAAGAAAGGGGTGGGAGGTTTGTGCATTTGGCAAAGGAAATCAAAAGTTTCCAGAAAGCCTTCTTCACTTTTGGCGTCAGCGAGAACGGGAGGAGCCCTGGAGGACAGGCTGGCCGTCTGCGTCTTTCCATCGCTTTCTCCAACGTGTCCCTAGACAGAGACGTGGTGCCAAAACGGAGGGGAGGGGGGAGCCAGGATTTTTTTTTATTTTTTAAAAAAAACTCCAGGTTTCTCGCGACCGCAGGGAGGAACGCGGGCTGCATCGCCTCCACCTGAATGACTCCTCTCCATCCGCCCAAGCCGGGATCGATGCTTGCGCGGCGGGTGGCAAAGGCCCTCGAAGCACACACACTCGGTTTCATTAGTTCAACCGGCTGATTCTGCCCTTATTATATACTCTTGGGCGAGGAGTGGGGGGAGTGAGGGAGGAAGGAGGGCTGGGGGGGGGGGATTGGTGGGAAGGGAGCATGGGGACGACAAAGCCCATGCTCCGCTTCCCCAGAGAGAAGCCGCCTTGCCCTGATGTGGCGCTCCTTTACTTTTGGGGAAAGAAGGCAAATCGGTGGGGGGCGACAAAGGATGGGGAAGGGGTGTATGGGGGGGGGGTGTCACAGCTTGACTGCCGTGGTTAGAAAGGCTCGCAGCCTCCCGGGGAAAGCCGAGCGGAGTCTCTCTGGATTGCTAGGATAGGATGGAGCGCGACTCTCCGCACCCGCCCAACGCGGAGGGGAAACCCTCCCCACCGATCTCACCCCCTCGACGAGGGTTTCCTTCCCAAAGAGCCCCGCCAGGCGCGGAGCAACCCGTCCCCTCCCTCCCTCTCTCCCTCTCCCTCCCTCCCTTTCCCTTCCTTTCCGCCCTGCAGCCTTCAGGGTTACTCAGCGCATCTCCCCCACTTCCCTGCCTCTGACCCTCACCATCGCCCTCGGCCCCTCTCTTCCCTCGCCCAACACCCGGGCCAACTTCGGCAGCTCCTAAGGGAAACTGAGCCGATCTCTTCTTCTTCTTCTCCCTTCTCCTCGCCGCCGCCCCCCCCCCCCTCCCCCGGCCGGGCAGCCCGAGCCATGGACGCCGCTTGCGATCAAGCCGATCGAAGGTTTCCTTTTCGCCTTTCTTTCTTTCTTTCTTTCTTTCTTTCTTTCCCCTTCGCTTCTTTCAAACTCTCTCTCTCTCTCTCTCTCTCTCTCTCTCTCTCTCTCCCCTTCCTCCCCGTTTCCCCTTTAAAAAAAAGAAGAAGAAGCACCATAAAGCTGGGGAAAGAATCAAGGCGCTCGAGGCTGAGAAATGGAAGTAAGCAGGAAAAGTATGAAACGCGGGGCGGGGGAGAAATGGACCGGGCAGGTTTCAAAGGCACCGGCAGAGGTTATCTCACACACCCCAACCCACCGCACCATAATAATAATAATATAATAAAATGGAACTAATAATAATAATAACTTGGGGGCTTCACCTCCTGCGGGTTTCCCCCCCCACGCCCCCGATTCAACTTCCCAAATCTTCTCCCAATTGAGACTTACGGCGATCTTTACTTCTCCTGGCTTCCCACCCCCCACCCCCCCCAAAAAAAGAAAATATTGAACCCCAATCCCGGTTCCCACTCGGGAGATTTTTCGCACTCTGAAAACAAAAGGAACCCGGATCGGGAAGAGGAGAAGGAGAAAAAAAAAAAGAACGACGCGAGGACTTCCCCCCCCTCCTCCCCATGTCCCAACATACACACGTATGCACACTTTGGAAAAAGCCAAGAAGAAAAGACACCCCCACCCCCGCGAGGAAACCGGGGCGCTTTGGGGTTCTTGGGATCGGAAGCGCCCCGTTTGCTTTTTCCCAAGGCATCGCGGAGTGGGGGTCGCGGGTGGGTGGGTGAGAGAAGAGCGGCAGATCGAAATCCGTTTTCACGCAGGGCATATATACATATATTATATATTCCCTCCCTCCCTTTCCAGCTTTTCCAGGCGTGGAGGAGACGGCGGATTGCGAAGAAAGGGGGGGGGTCTTACCTTGGGGCTGGAAACTGGGGGGTTGCGCGCGAGGAAAAAAAATGCCCTGCTGTCGTCGGTCCTTCGGAGGGAAGAAGGGAAGGGAAGAAGGGAAGGGAGGCGACCGGCAGTCCGATAAATCCCCGCCTGGCTGGAGAGACTGAGCGAGCTGGAATAACTACCAGGCGGGTTCGGAGGGGGATTCCGCCATGTCAGTGATGTCGGACCACATGGGATTTGTGACCAGCCCACATACCATACAGTCTGGATTAGAAGCTACTGTGGGAAAGGATGGGGGTGTGTGTGGAGGGGAGGAATCAGCTGAGAAGGAACGGACGGGGAGGGACGGAGGGAAGGAGGGGGAGAGGCAAGGCCAGCGAGGGAGGGAGGGAGGGACGAGGGAGAGAAAAGCAGGGCGGGAGGGGGCGACATACCCCTGACACCAAACCTACAATATATATAATATATATGCCGGGTGTGTACTGTATGTGTATATGTATGTGTGTATATGTATATATGTATACGTGTGTGTGTGTGTACATACATACAAAATACATACACGTATATAATATATATGTATATATTAGATACATGTATATCTAATATACACATACATATTAGAATAAATATAGAATATATACACAGAATATACACAGTCTAGAATATATACACAGCCGGACCCGAGCCTGCCCATTCTCGTTCAACTCAACTGCCTGCAAACTGAGACGCAAGATGAGCGAAGAAGGTCGGGCGGCGGTTGCTTGTAGCCTGGCCGTCTCGGGTTGGGTGTTCGCACGACCCACCGAGCCACGGACTAGACTAAAGAGCCTGAACTTTTTCAGCCCGATGGTGTTGCGTGGTTCCGTCCTGGTGGTTATAGCGGAGAGATCGGGCTGTCGCGTTAAAACTCAAGAAAACCGGATATAAGGAAAAGCGGCTCCATTGAGTAGGGCCGGTATAACAGGTTTAAGAATAAACTGCCCCACTTCCTGAGTGGACGGGAATCTGTCCTGTGAATTTGCCTTTAGGGAAAGTGATTAGTAGGACTGGGTTCTAGCTGGGAATGTGGTCTTCGCTAGAGATCACCCCCTCCCCTTATGGGGACTATATAAGGAATTATAGCCCTAGTGACAGGCATGTTCAGTTCCGCCTTGAGTCAAGCAGGGCAAAGAGTACCATAAATTTTGCAGAAGCTTTGCCATAAAATCAGCAGCTTCATACAATCTCTGGTTAGATCAGAGGCTTTTGGGAGAATGAAAGTATCACAGTATGTACTAAGTCTCTTTTTAATACCTAGTAACTTTTTTAAAAATACTCAATAGCTTTTTCCATACATAGCCAAGCTACAAAGCCATATCTCTCTGTTATAAATTACACACCCTCTGAGCTCTTACTTAGATTTTCATTGTAATCACCCCTGAAGAGATACCAAATCCTCAAAAATTTAGTTTTCTCTTTGTTTGTTGAGATTCCCTGCCATCAATATTTTTGCAAAATCAATGGAATTTCTATTTTCCCTTTTTCACACTTATGAGTTGTAATCTCTTCCTCATGTTTGCATCTACACAATTCCTGTAAAGATTGGGTTGTTACCTTCCTTATGCCTTAACATTAATCCCCCCAATCCACTTAAGCTCTTTCAATAGCCACTTCTCGTGGAGATAAAATAAAATATTGATATGCATACATGGTTATTTATGTAACTTTATTAAATAGGATAAGTTTCCTTGAAGTTGTATGAGGCTCTTGGCGATTTTAAGGACATGCCACTGCTAAGAGTAAAACAGATTTTCTGGGATATTTTTCAGCATCCGTTTTACCAGGCTCTTATTTTCTAGTGGTCTCCCATCCAAATATTAACCAGGCCATCCCTGATTATTTTCTAATCAGGGATGGTCTGATTAGAAAATAATCAGGGATTATTTTAAAATAATCCCTGATTATTTTCTAATTATTATTTTTTTATTATTATTATTATTTACATTTATATCCCGCCCTTCTCCGAAGACTCAGGGAGGCTTACAGTGTGTAAGGCAATAGTCTCATTCTATTTGTATATTTACAAAGTCAACTTATTGCCCCCCCAACAATCTGGGTCCTCATTTTACTTACCTTATAAAGGATGGAAGGCTGAGTCAACCTTGGGCCTGGTGGGACTCGAGCCTGCAGTAATTGCAGGCAGCTGTGTTTTAATAACAGGCTATCTTACAGCCTGAGCCACCACGGCCCTTTTGAGGTAGTCCTCAATTCGTGACTACAATTGGGACCAGAACTTCCATCACTAAGCGATGCAGTCATTAAGTGAGTCATGCTCAAATTTATCACATTTGCTATGGTCATTAAGCAAATCACACAGTCTAGCAAACCCAGTTTCCCATCTTGACTTTCTTGTCAGAAGCCCCCCTGGGAAAATTTCAAATGGTGATCACAATGACTCTGGGATGCTAAAAGATCATGTATTGCCAAGCACCCAAATTTTGAACATGTGAATCTAGGGTTGCTGTGATCATTTTAAGTGCAAGGACCGATCATAAGTCAGTGCCACCTGTAACCAGCTGTTTTTTTTCACTAGTGCCATCATAACTTTGATTGGTCATTAAATGGTCATAAATCAAAGACCACCTGTAACCAGCGGCTGCCATCTTGCTGAGACATTTTTATTATAATTCTAATATTTTTTTTAACAGTTACATTTTAACCACATTGTCCTAATTCAGTGAAAGCAAAGGTGAACAACTATTTGTTGAGCTAGTTTGTAGGCCAAATGTTTACAGAGCTTCTCTGTCATCAAGGTCATAATTGTCCCAATGGTGCTTTTTCAAGAGGCAACTGGACTTTCTGGTTTTTCTTTGAGGATGTTTTGCTTCTCATCCAAGAAGTTTTTTCAGCTCTGACTGGATGGTGGGGAATGAACGGATTTATATTCCTTGCAGACAGCTGGTCATTTGCATTCTTTTAGAAAATTGCATTCATAGAATAGAATAGAATAGAATTTTTATTAGCCAAGTGTGATTGGACACACAAGGAATTTGTCTTGGTGCATATGCTCTCAGTGTACATAAAAGAAAAGATACGTTCATCAAGGTACAACATTTACAACACAATTGATGGTCAATATATCAATATAAATCATAAGGATTGCCAGCAACAAGTTATAGTCATACAGTCATAAGTGGAAAGAGATTGGTGATGGGAACGATGAAACGATTAATAGTAGTGCAGATTCAGTAAATAGTCTGACAGTGTTGAGGGAATTATTTGTTTAGCAGAGTGATGGCCTTCGGGAAAAAACTGTTCTTGTGTCTAGTTGTTCTGGTGTGCAGTGCTCTATAGCGTCGTTTTGAGGGTAGGAGTTGAAACAGTTTATGTCCAGGATGCGAGGGATCTGCAAATATTTTCACGGCCCTCTTCTTGATTCGTGCAGTATACAGGTCCTCAATGGAAGGCAAGTTGGTAGCAATTATTTTTTCTGCAGTTCTTGGAGGTTGGAGACTTAGCTGGCCTCTTTGACACCTCTTTCTTGTAGTCTGCAATTTTTCCCACTGAAAAGCCATTCATTCTCCAGCACCATTCAAAGGGTGCTCATCCCAAAGTGCATAGCTAAATGTCTATGGTCCAACTAGAGGTGGGTTTCAGCAGGTTCTGAGCTGTTCTGGAAAACCGGTAGCAGAACTTTTAAGTAGTTCAGAGAACTGGTAGTAAAAATTCTGACTGGCCCCGCCCCCATCTATTCTCTGCCTCCCAAGTCCCAGCTGATCGGGAAGAAATGGGGATTTTGCAGTATCCTTCCCTTGGAGTGGGGTGGGAATGGAGATTTTACAGTATCCTTCCCCTGCCACGCCCACCAAGCCACACCACGCCCACCAAGCCACACCCACAGACCAGTAGTAAAAAAATTTGAAATCCACCATGGGGTCCCACCTCCAACTACTCTCTAAAATGACCTGCTCTCTGCAAGAAATAGAAGTCCTTCCATTCCCCACCATCCAATCAGAGCTAAAGCAGCTTCTTGGATGAGAAGCAAAACGTCTTAAAAGAATAGGAAAGTCCAGTTGCCTCTTGAAAAAGCACCTTTGGGACTACTTTGTAGGCCAGTTATGAAGGAACATCATCACATTGGCAATTTTCCTTTCCATAATTCAACGCGAAAACCTTTTTCTGGGCCACACAGACTGTCTCCATCCTCCATGACTGTCTGAAACCCAACTTGAACTGATCTAAATAATAATTGTTATTGAAGGCTCCCTGAAATGGAAGAAGAAGAAAAAACTTTGCCACGTGATGTTGTATCATCCTCAAATAGATATTTGCCTCTTGTTGATTTCAGTAATTAAAATGAACAAGACACAAGACCCATGTCTTGACGTTTTCCTGCTGTCCGAGTTGAAATCCAGCCAGATGGCCAGATCCCATTGTATGCTAGTTCTCTCCACAATGGGGCCTGTCAAAACTATGGCAAATTCAAATCCATCAACGACATAAGCCAAGTCAACGTGCCCTTCTGCGAGAAATTGGAGGTAGCACATTCCCTTTCATTTCCCAACCCCGGGATTAATTAGTAACATTCATGTATTGAGGGCACTGCAGGTAAACTCTAAATGTGTTGAAGCAAGGAGATGAAAGAGAAAAGAGGATGACATGATGCCCATGGACACCAATGTGCCTGCATTTAAATCCCTTGATGCTTGTCTATACTCTTCATTAACAAAGAAGTGATTTATTTCCTGTAACAGGATTGGTTGGCAAGCTTCCTGCACCTTCTTTATTTCCAAGAATGACTCCACCCAGCAGTCTTAGAAAAGAAGGAGGGGGTGGAGAGGATAGGGATAGATAGATAGATAGATAGATAGATAGATAGATAGATAGATAGATGGATGGATGGATGGATGGATGGATGGATGGATGGATGGACGGACGGACGGACGGACGGATGGATGGATGTTGCTGTTAGTTGCGAAGTCGTGTCCGACCCATCGCAACCCCATGGACAACGTTCTTCCAGGCCTTCCTGTTCTCTACCATCCTCTGGAGTCCATTTAAACTCATGCCTACTGCTTCAGTGACTCCATCCAACCACCTCGTTTTCTGCCATCCCCTTCTTCTTTTGCCTTCAATCTTTCCCAGCATTAGGCTCTTATCCAGTGAGTCCTTCCTTCTCATTAGGCAGCCAAAGTATTTGAGTTTCACCTTCAGGATCTGGCCTTCTAAAGAGCAGTCAGGGTTGATCTCCTCTAGGACTGACTTGACATCTTCTCCAGCACCAGAGTTCAAAGGCCTCAATTCTTTGGTGCTACTTCTTTAATTCTTCATTTAGATTCTATGGATGTTCCATTTTAAATATACCGTTTTAATGTCATATCTACCTGTGGCGCTGGGCCTCGAAATTCCTTAAACTAAACATTATTCATTGTGCTGCAAGGCTGGTTTTATGAGTATGGAATGGGTCTCTATTTTGTCTTGTTTCATTTTTTAAGAATCAGAGGGTTGAAAGAGCTTTTCCTGATAATCAATATGCCTCTACAAAAGATGTCCTGGAACTTTTTTCTAGAAGGAACCTTAAGTAAATTGGACCACTCTGAGAAATTTGTCTCATCAGTACCATTCTCCCAATTCCTAATTCTTCCATGTTTTCCTGAAGAAGTTGGATTCTTCAACCTGTGTCAGAATCAGCAGGAATGACCAAGCCCAGGCATAGCTCTCCATTGGAAAGAGCTGACTAGAGCTGAATCTTCCTTTCTGTAACAATGGACAGCACTAGTTGTATGTCAAAAGCACAATGTCACTTTTCATCCATGAAAGAACGTTGTTATTTTTATTATGACGCATACAAAGCCATTGCCACCGATGCATTTAAAACATACCACTTTAGAAAGCAAGATAGCAATGTTCTACATTCCATCTTGAAACTCAGTCCGATAGCCGGAGTATTTCCAGCGAAATTAGAATCAGGCCCTGTACCTTATGACTATAGCTAAAACAGAATTTATAATATATCTAAAATAATCCAACACTTCAGTTGTAAAGGAAACCTAAGATAAGAAGAGTACTTGATTAGAATCTTGGGAAAGCCTTACAAAATTTCCAATAAATATGACAATCAAGAAATTCTACAAAAAATTAATGTTTTATTTCATACATACATACATATACGTACACACACACACATATACACACACACATACACACATATATAAATATATATGGCTCTCTGTAGATATATATAACCAAAGACAAAGAGATGTCAATATCTATATTTATCTATCTATTGATATTGAAAGAGATAGATAGATGAGAGAGAGAAAGAGAGAGAGAGAGAGAGACTTCAATTAATTTTGATTTTATTCTGTGGTGGTTTTTTTTTCCAAATTTAGATACTGTCCATCTCACTATCTAAGTGACTCTGGGTGATTTACAGATAAAAAACCTAAAACCACATACAGTTAAAAACAGAACTAGAAACAAAATAACAAGCTAAACCAAAGATGAAAAGGTGGACAGAGCACCTTCAAGCCACCAACCACCATCAGGGTTTTGTGCTGTTCTTCAATCCCCATGCAAATTGGCAGAGCCAAGGGTTCACACTCTTCTGGAAAGCCAGATGGGTTGTTGGCAACTTTATCTTTTTCTTGACCTCCTAACTTCCCCCTTGGACTCAGCCTTGTTCACTGAGAGATTGTCTCAGAGGGAATGTAAATTTCAAAGAAAGAATTCCCCCAGTGTCCCTCATTTAAAAGCAAACTAATATAAAAATCGGAATCGAACCAATCTTAAACTACATACAAAACCAGAAAGTTAAGTGGTTTGCTCACCTGGAGAGAACATCTTGGGATTCTATTCCATACAAAGCAGATACAAAAAGAGGAGAAGGCCAAAAAACATGAGGCAGATGCAGAAGAGGGTGGAGAGACATTAAAGACACATTAAAGTGGCATGAAACGACAAAGGTTGAGGCTGCCAGAAGTGCAAGAATCAAAACTTTGTATCTCTCTCAACACCAGTGGTGGGTTGCTCCCAGTTCTGTCCGGTTCTTGAGAACTGGTAGTAAAAACGGCGGGAGGCTCCGCCCACCCACCCTGACATCACATTTGATGATCTGGGCATGCGCAGAGGCTTCTGCACATGTGCAGAAGTGTGCACGAGCTCCCGTTGCAAACTGTAGTAAAGGTAAGTAGACCCCTTCCTGCTGAATACCTGAAGTGGTGGTGGTGGCGGTGGCGGAGAAGGAGAAGAAAAGGAAGAGTCAGAGGAGGAGGAGGATAAGAAGGAGAAGAGGAGGAGGAGGAAGAAGAGGACGAGGAGAAGGGGAAGGAGAAGAAGAGGAGAAGAAGGAGGAAGAAGAGGACGAGGAGAAGGGGAAGGAGAAGAAGAGGAGAAGAAGGAGGAGCAGGGGGAGAAGGGAGAAGAGGAGGAGGAGGAGGAAGAAGAACTAATATATAATTTCCTTTAGAAATTTGGATATCCATGTAGGTGTGCAAATCCAGCCAAAACTCCTGGTTTGACTTTGTGGATACCCATATAGTTTTCTTGGCAATAGCTTAGGAATGGTTTGCCACTTCCTTCTTCCAGATGTTTTCTCAGCTTTCCAGTCTAGCTTAGAACTGTACAATGCTGTGTTTCCTGGATGTATCCCATCCAAGCCCTAATCAGGCTTAATCCTATTTATCTTCCTAATCCAGATAAAAATCAGCCAGGAACTCCCACCTGCTGAAGCTTTACAAACAAACTTGGGGACTAACAGTTCATCTTTATTAGGAAGAAGTGATTCAGAAGAAGTGCTTTGAACTTTCAGCAAACGTGTCTCTATTATTTGTTAAAGCAGCCTGAATTTCTTCAGGATGACGTGCTAGTCTGCAAAAAGGACAAAGCTGCTGTAGGGAATCCAACCAATTAAGAGTTCATAAAATTTGGAAAGCAGCAGCAATTTTTTTTTTCTTAGGTTCACTGGAATGCCTGAGAAAAGATTGAGTGCTTTAACAGTACTAGCATGAGGTCTGATGCATGCCTTGCAAATAATTTTTGCAGCCCTAAGCCTCATTTTCTTAGGGTAGCTCTGTCATGATAAAACCTAGTAATGAAAACAATGCAACCCTCCCAAAGGAGTCAATAAACTGCAAAATTACCTGGTGTGGTCATTAATTAGGGATTAGAAGTACAAGAGTGTTTCGAATGTTGGTAGCATTTCTTAGAGACCTTCACTTGGTAGGAGGGGACCTAGGATTCTCATTCTGAACTTTGAAGATAGGTAGTATTCAGAGGTGGGTTTCAGCAGGTACTGAGCAGTTCTGGAGAACCGGTAGCGGAAATTTTGAGTAGTTCAGAGAACTGGTAGTAAAAGTTCTGACTGGCCCCGCCCCCATCTATTCTCTGCCTCCCAAGTCCCAGCTGATCGGGAGGAAATGGGGATTTTGCAGTAACCTTCTCCTGGATTGGGGAGGGAATGGAGATTTTGAAGTATCTTTTCCCTGCCACATCCACAAGCCACGCCCACCAAGCCATGCGACGCCCACCAAGCCACACCCAGAGAACCGGTAGTAAAAAAATTTAAATCCCACCACTGGTAGTATTTGAGTGAGAGATCATCAGTCCCAAGGCTGTAAACTAGACTGAGGTAAAAAAAAATAAGATTGGAAGTTGTTCAGGTGAGCATTCTTGATGATAGGAATATGATGTCATTGAGGCTTAGTAAGAAAGGAGATTTACTTATAGGAAATATGCTGCTGTCAGGCCCCAAGAACCAAGAAAGACATATAGAATTACTTCTGAGCAATTTCCTTTATGGTTCCTTGCCTGTAGGCAGAAATCTTAACAAACTGAAGGAACTACTTGTAACATTAAAGATATATTCTGAGAATCGCTAGGGAGGAACCATCTTAACTCTCTTTCTCCCAACTAATCTATCTAAACTTTGCTGTCTCTTGGAGCTCTGGAATGCAGCCCCTCCCTCCTGGAAATCCAGACTTCATTCCACCTCAGTCTGGGTATTTTATGGCGCACAGGCCGTATCCAGCCCTTTGGCTATATTTGTTCAGCCTACGGTGATATTGGTGGCAGCAGGGGATGGAGCAGTAGCAGGGAGCAGGGCACGGGTGGGGCAGTGGTGGGCGGGATAGGATGGTGGTGGCGGACAGGGGGTGAGGCACCGCTGGACCGCCACAACAGTCCTAGTTTATCATAGGTTCTTCAGAAAATTAATTGTCCACTCCTGTTCCTTTACAATTGGAGATAAGCAAAGCCTAGCAATCTAGCTAGCTAGCTTTTACCAGAAAGAGAATCAAGGATCATGAGTTCTGTGCAAATTTGCCAAGGAACATGGACAGAAGACAGTGAACTCAGATTATCAGGCTGTTAAACAAAATAATCAGTATCGTAAATAAAGAGGGGGACACTTATACCTCATTTCCCTTGAGGTAGATCATGAGTTGCTGAAGTGTCAGTACCATCGCGGCAACAAAAACAATGTCTAGACAGCGGAAATGGGAGGTGGCAAACCACTTCCATAAAGTCATCAAGAAAAGTGAATGGATGTATCCCTAAAATCACCAGATGTCCGCCATAACACAAAAGTATTTTTCTTCTAGGTAGAGATAAAGATGGGGAGTTAGGCACTTTTTGAATATGTATGTTTGAACAATATAATGAGGATTATTATATTTGAGAAATGTCATAGAGATTACTAAAATAGAGATTACTAATATCGTTATTGTGAATTGGATGAATATGAATGATACCGAGAACCAACTCTGTTCACACACACTATAAATGTATAATTTAAAAAATAAAAAATATATTACCAAAAAAGTATTTTTCTTCTTCTTTTTTTGGAACAAGTTTTTATTGATTTTTTAATTCCCCCCCCACACACACACACACATGGTTATGAACAGAGTATCGGCCATACCATGTCTTATACAATTCAATATATTCAAAATTTATTCACCACCCATCTCTCTCATCATGCAACTCTGGACAGCTTACAGCCTGGTAAAACAATATTATAAAAGATTGAACAGTACGAAAATAAGTACATTAAAATATGACCTCAAACTAGAAATGGCATCAGGATTTATTTATTTAATTAATTTATATCCTACCTTTATTATTTTTTTATATAAACAACTCAAGGCTGTAAGCATACATATCTAATGCTCCTTCTTCCTCCTATTTTCCCCACAGTGACAACTCTGCGAGGTGAGTTGGGCTGAGAAAGAGAGATCAGCCAGTAACTTTCATGGCTAAAGCTGGACTTGAACTCATGGTTTCCTGGTTTCTAGACTGGTGCCTTCACCACCAGACCAGACTGCTCTCTGCAGAATTATGGAGAATGTATCAAATTAGTCTGGCATTCCCTACCAGTTTAGTGCAAGATGGAAAGCTGCCTAACTCAACCATTGCCAAGACTATCTTTGCCCATTGACTTAGCAACAAGGTTAAAGATAGGCAACCAGGCATTTTCCATTGCCAGTAAAGGAGAATAGTTGTAGCTGAGGGTTGAAATGAGGGTCCTTGATACTCTGAGCTTGATTGTTTACTTGCAGTCATTTCATTACCTAAACTAGGTAACATCATCAGTGCTAATGGTTTAGTACTGATAAGGTTACTTAGTTGGGTAATGAAACATCTGCAAGAAAATAACCAAGCCCAGAGAGCACCAAGAATTTCTCGTTGTCCAGAACTGCCATACTCATAGATTGTAGTCATTGATTATGCTGAATGGGCTTGGTGAGTAGGTACCAAGTTACCTATTCATAAGCCAGATGTTAAAACCCATTTGCAGTTCTTGAACTCGTTATCTATCTACCAGTAGAGGCAAAAGTAAATGTATTTAGGACTGTAATCTGCAGTATTCTTATTAAGGCTCATTTAACACAGTAGATATGAGTAAATATGCATAACCATCAGTTGGATAAGCATGATTAGAGAATCATTGTACAATCTATCAATCTTCAATCTAGATTGAAGAAAGAAAAAAAGAATTGGATAATAAATCTACAGGTTGAGGAAAGCATATTACATAGCCAACTTGAAAAGGAAAGAGATATTGTTCATGATTTTATGAGAAATTATGCGAAGCTGATAAAATAGGAGAGATTAATACAATATCTGGTGAAAGCTAATTTGCCTAAAATTTCAGAAACAGTTAATAGGCTGGAGGAAAGAATAACAATGGCAGAGTTAATGAACGCAATAAAAAAACAATAAAACCCCAGGATCAGATAGTCTACCAGTAGACATATATAAAGAATTGGAAGACACCTTAAGTCTGTCAGTGCTAGAAGTATTAACGGAAACTAAAATTCCGAACACATGGAAAGAGGCTTATATTATCCTGATCTCCAAAGAAGATTTGGATATAACTCAAATTGAAAGCTATAGAGCAGTTTCATTACTAAACGCAGACTATAAAATCTTCGCATCAGTAATTGCAGAAAGATTAAAAAGCTTTTTAAATGAATTCATTCATCCAGATCAAAATGGGTTTTTACCAAAAAGATAAATAAAAAATAATGTTAGAATAATCATGGATGTACTAGAATATTACGAAATACATTATGAAAAACAGCTAGCGTTAATATTCCCGGATGCACAGAAAGCGTTTGATAATATAAATTGGCAATTTATGTTGCAAAAATTAAATTTGGTGGAATTTGGTGGAAAATTTAAGAAAACGATTAAAGCAATTTACATTTAACAGAATGCAAAAGTATTGGTTAATGGAGATGTAACAGAAAGTTTTAGTATACGAAAAGGAAAAAGGCAAGGTTGTCCCCTCTCCCCATTATTATACATTTTAACATTAGAGGTATTGATTAGGAATGTTAGACAAGATACAGAGATAAAAGGAATGGAAATTAGAAATGAAAAGTACAAACTCCAAGCTTTCGCTGATGACGTAGTGTTTATATTAGAAGAACCCATAGACACTGGATCTAAATTGATAAAGAAAATTGAGGAATATGGAGAGGTGGCAGGGATGAAAATAAATAAAGATAAAACCAAGATATTACCTTATTTTTTGGAGTATAAAACGCACCTTTTTCCCAAAAAAAGAGGGTGAAAATCTGGATGCATCTTATACTCCAAATGTAGCCGCACCCACCTTCTCAAATGGAGGTTTTAGAGACTGAAAAAAGCATCAGAAAAAAAGCTTCAGAAAAGAAGCTTCAGAAAAGAAGCCCCCAAACAGAGCTTCAGAAAAGAAGCTTCAGAGGCTTTTTTTCTGAAGCTCTGTTTTGGAGGCTTTCAGAAGCAGAAAAGAAGTTTTTTCTGAAACAGTGTTTCAGAGGCAGGAAAAAAAGCAAAAAAAAAAAAAAAGCAAGTCACGGAGCTCACAACCAAGGAACCTGTTGCTAAAATTCACCTCTGGGAACAGCTGATTGGGGGTATTCCGGGAAGCCAATCCACCTGCCTATCAGCTTTTTTTTTATTTTCCTCCCCAAAAACTAAGGTGCGTCTTATACTCTGAAAAATACGGTAGTTAAAAATCTCACCAACAATCAGAAAAAGGAATTGACAGAGAAAATTGACCTACAGGTAGAAAAAAAGATTAAATACCTTGGTATTTTCTTAACAGCTAGGTGTGGGACAATCAAAGAGGACAACTATACAAAACTGATACAACAAATTAAAATAGATTTGGAAAAGTGGAGAATGTAACTATCGATGATAGGGAGAATTGCAGTGGTGAAAATGAACGTATTATCAAAACTACTCTTTCTATTTCAAACCATACCAGTAAATTTAGAAAAGAATTTTTTTGATGAACTAAATAAAATGACTCTGCAATATATTTGGCAGAAATAATGGTGGTTTTGGGGTCCCAGACTGGGAATTATATTACCGGGCTGCAGCTCTCACCTGGCTAAAAGATTGCGTAAACTTGAATAACAGAAGACTATTATTATTAGAAGGGCATGACTTACAATTAGGCTGGCAAGCCATTCTCTGGTATGGCAGAAATATGGCATACAAATATTTCCAGAGGCATTATATGAGAAACGTGTTACTTAACATTTGGGGAAAAATTAAACTACAACACTATAGGGAAGTACCAGTCTGGCTCTCTCCAATGGAGCCAATAATATATCCAAATCTTATAAATTGGGAGAAAATTGTATGTTACATTTTAGATGAAAGGGGTGATCTTAAATCCAGACAACAATTGCAGAAGCAGGGGTTGGACTTATCTTGGTGGCCGTATTTGCAGATCCAAGCAAGGCACGAAAAAGATGTTAAATTATGAGGTGTAAACAAAGAACAAACAGCATTGGACAAAATTTTAAACGGGACGGATTAAATATTGATTTAAAAAATATATAATTATTTACTGAACTATAAAATGGAGGAAGAGATAGTTAAAAAAACAATGATTGCCTGGGCAAGGAATTTCAGATACAACATAGAATTAGAAAAATGGTTAAAAATTTGAGAGAGAAACTACAAACTGATGATGGCTGTGGCATATAAAGAAAACCTTTACAAAATGTTTTACAGGTGGCACTTGCCACCAGCAAGATTGGCCAAAATGTATAAGAACGCCTCCGCCAATTGGTGGAAATGCAACCAGACTCCAGGATCATGCTTCCACATGTGGTGGACATGTAAGAAAGGAAGGAGTTACTGGGAGAAAATTCATAAATGGCTAGAAATGATAACTGAGCAACATACTGAGTTCAAACCAGAAGCCTGCCTCTTAGGTATATTGTCAGAAAGTTATGATAAAGCAACCATCTACTTAGTGTTACATATAGTGATGGCAGCTAAAATGATATATGTTAAATATTGGAAAAATGTGAACATCCCACCAGATGATGACATAATTAGGAAAATTTGAGATTGTGCAGAAATGGACAGATTAACTTTAAAGATTAAAAATAAAGAAGACTCGAATTATTACAGGGCATGGAATAAATGTTATGAATGGATAGAGACAAGAGGTAGAAACGAGAGGGAAGTTTATGAATGTCAGTACAACAAAGATGTATAAAACTATGGATATAATATGGAAAAAAATGGTAAATAAGCTAATATAAGTAGAAATTTAATTGAAGCTTTCTTTTATTTCCTTTGGGGTTTTTTGTTGTTGTTGTTGTATTGTTGCAATTACTGTTAACATATTACAGTTATAGTTATTAGCATGTATGTTAAGATTTATCATTGATCTCTCTCTGGCTTTGCTTTATTTGCGTTGTTATCCTGACATGGCACTATCTTTTCAATAAAATAAAATTATATATATGATAGATAGATAGATAGATAGATAGATAGATAGATAGATAGATAGATAGATAGATAGATAGATAGATAGATAGATAGATAGATAATATATATATTATATATATAATACAGATATATAGATATAGATATATATACAGAGAGAGAGAGAGAGAGAAAGAATCATTGTGAAGTAGCAAGTTTCTCAGATCCCTTATCCATGAATCCCAGTATTGAAGATACACAGAAGATAGACTCATAATGATAAATACTTTGGACTGGGATCCAAAATTGTCATGGTGACTCAGCCTTATAAAAGCAGGATACGGAAACAAGTGTATGAATCAGCTTTTTGCCCGGCTGGAAAATTCAAGACTCACTGGAAAATTATCATATCAGCACTTCAATATGCAGGAAAATCAAATAATCGGGTGATGAAAGTATTCATTCCTGTCCTAACTCTGAAAGTGCTGTTGTTTTTATTGTTGTTTTTGACCCTACCATCCATGACAGTTATTTATTAGCTTTACCTAGCAACCCACTCATTCACACTCAGATCTTCAGAAAGGGCATAAATTGTGTGCTAGCCTTTGTGTTAAATTTAATACAGGCAGAGTCAAATAAACCGGGGGGGGGGGATTAGCTCTAAACTGATGTCTTAAAGAAGACTGCAATGGCATCAGAATTCCTTCAACGATACCCCTTGGTCCCCCCAAAGTTCTCCAGACCAGGGGTCTCCAACCTTGGCAACTTTAAGATTTGTGGACTTCAACTCCCAGAGCTCCTCAGCCTGCTTTTGGAGGAACTCTGGGAGTTGAAGTCCACAAGTCTTAAAGTTGCCAAGGTTGGAGACCCCTGCTCCAGACCATATGATGTTTCATTTTAAACCCAAAACTCACACGGTGCAAAAATCAAATCCACCAACCATATCGTTTTGATTTTCCAAGGATATCTCTGGTGTCATAACTCTTCCTAAATAAAATAAAATAAAATAAGAATGGCGAGTACCAAGAAGAAAGGGAAAATTAAGAACTGGTAAGAGGGAACATTGTGTGAAAAGAATGGGAGTAAACAGTTCCGGTTAGGGTTAATTTGAATTTACATTGAGGCAGATGACCTCTTCTGTTTCCAGTCAGTTTAAAATTGTCACATCCTGTTCAAAGTCTGCAACTGATTAGGATTAAGTTCAGGGTCACCTCTCTTTTGGTCAGTTCAATGACCAACTGTTCTAGGGCACTGTCCTATATAGCAGCTAGGAAGCTTACCTCTTTTTCTTGACTGAAACATACAGTTATTCTATCTCGTGGTAACTGAAATTTTCCTCTGCTATTCCTCTATATTCTCCTGAACATGATTACTGGAGTCCATGATTAGCTCAAAGTCTTTCTGAATATTTTAGATACTGGCTGATATTATGTCTCTAGTACTGAATTGCTCTCGGAACCCAATATTTTGGGCAAACAGATTACCACAGGATTCCTGATGAGTGTCAGTGGCTGAAGTCCACCCCCCCCTTGGCAGTTCCTTCCCCCCCCCCATTCTGTTGTAACATTTAGATTATAATAGAGGTGGGTTTCAGCAGATTTTGACCAGTTCTGGAGAACCGGCAGCGGAAATTTTGAGTGGTTTGGAGAACCGGTAGTAAAAGTTCTGACTGGCCCCGCCCCCATCTATTCTCTGCCTTCCAAGTCCCAGCTGATCGGGAGGAAATGGGGATTTTTGCAGTAACCTTCCCCTGGAGTGGGATGGGAATGGAGATTTTGCAGTATCCTTCCCCTGCCATGTCCACCAAGCCATGTCCACCAAACCACATCACGCCCACCAAGCCATGCCCACAGAACCGGTAATAAAAAAAAATGGATTTCACCACTGTGTGGAATGCAACGTTTTCACATTTTTGGTGCGCGGCGAATCGATGATAAAATTATGTGTAACCCACCTCTGCCTTCAAATTAGTGTTGACTCTTAACAGCCTGAACAAGTCCCTGCAGTTTTCTTGACAAGATTTCAGAAGTAGTTTGCAAATGCCTTCTTCTTCCTAGGGTTTGAGAGAGAATTTATTTTATTTATTTATTTATTTATTTTGTCATAACAGTATATATAAGTATATATAAGCATATATAAGCATTGACATGTAACAACTATATAATATATAAGCATATATATGAGCATAAGTATGTATTAACTATATTAATTAGATATAATGAAAGGGAATAATAGGACAGGAATGGTAGGCACGTTTGTGCTCTTATGCACGCCCCTTACAGACCTCTTAGGAATGGGGTGAGGTCAATGGTAGACAGTTTTTTGTTGAAGTTTTGGGGATTTTGAGAAGAGACCACAGAGTCAGGTAGTGTGTTCCAAGTGTTAATAACTGTTACAGAAGTCATATTTTCTGCAATCAAGATTGAAGCAGTTTACATTAAGTTTAATCTATTGTTTGCTCTTGTATTGTTGTGATTGAAGCTGAAGTAGTCTTCAACAGGAAGGACATTGCAATAGATGATTCTATGAGTTAAACACAGGTCCTGTCGAAGGAGGCGGAGTTCTACGTTTTCTAAACCCAGGATTTCAAGTCTGGCATAAGGTATTTTGTTGTATTCAGAGGAGTGGAGTACTCTTTTTGTAAAATATTTTTGGACACATTCAATTGTATTGATGTCTG
Source organism: Ahaetulla prasina (assembly GCF_028640845.1). NCBI lineage: Eukaryota > Metazoa > Chordata > Lepidosauria > Squamata > Colubridae > Ahaetulla > Ahaetulla prasina. The sequence goes on along the minus strand of NC_080544.1, from coordinate 94,918,082 downwards.
AAATGTGGTATGGGTTCCAGACAAGCGAGCTGTATTCAAGAATTGGTCTAGCAAATGTTTTATATGCTCTGGTTAGTAGTGTAGTGTGATTAATGATTAACCGAAAGTCACCCAGATGGCTTCATGACTAAGATGGGCCTAGAAATTGAGGTAGTTGGGTCTCTAGGAGAAAAGTTCCAACATCAGAATTATTGGAAGATAAAATGGCTCGTTTTGTAATCAGATCGCTTCTGGTGAAGTTCTTCCATTTGTCTCAAATGGGCCATTCTGACATCAGAAGGCTTCTGTTGAGTTCAGAATGAGACATTTAGGATTTGGTTTTGAAATGGGACATTTGGTGCTTTGCTTGGGAAATGTTTGGCAACCCTCTGTTATAGAGCACTGCTGTTAAAAACAGAGATAGAAAGTATGCAGGCCACCGTGTTTTTCTGGAGCCATCTTTGCAAATGTCTTCATTTTCAGTCTGGAGAGCCTCTTAAAATTATATATACACCACACTGTCTTTCAGGTGCTCGGATACTTGCTTAATGCCACCATACATGACCAATGCATTTTGTACTTTAAACAACGTTTTCAGTAATTATGGTCTGTTTGTAAGGAGACAGGAAGGTCTCCCTGCACAGTTATTTTAAGACCACATATATACCTCTTTATTTGTTTACCTGTTTACATCTGTCCATGTTCTTTCTGTGCCAACTCAGAAAGCTCAAACTGCCCAAGGAGCTGCTGATCCAGTTCTACAGAGGAATTATTGAGTTTGTCATCTGCACCTCTGTAACTGTCTGGTTTGGTTCTGCAACCCAACAAGGCAGACACAGATTTCAGAGGATAATTAGAACTGCAGAAAAAACAATTGCTACCAACCTGCCTTCCATTGAGAACCTGTATACTGCATGAGTCAAAAAGAGGGCTGTGAAAATATTTACAGACTCCTTACATTCTGGACATAAACTGTTTCAACTCCTACCCTCAAAACTACACTATAGAGCACTGCACACCAGAACAACTAAACAAATAATTCCCTCAACACTTGCAAACTATTTACTAAATCTACACTACTATTAATCTTCTTAGCATTCCCACCACCCATCTCCCTCCAACCTATGACTATATGACTGTAACTTTGTTGCTTGTATCCTTACGATTTATATTGATATTGATTGTTTCCTAATTGCTTATTTGTACCCTGTGGCTATCATTAAGTGTTGTACCTTGTGATTCTTGATGAAGGTATCTTTTCTTTTATGTCCACTGAGAGCATATGCACCAAGACAAATTCCTTGTGTGTCCAATCACACTTGGCCAATAAAAAATCTATTCTATTCTATTCTATTCTATTCTATTCTATTCTATTCTATAAGCCTCTTGGTACTCATTCTTATGTCTTTATTTTTTTCCCCTTTGATCCTAAAGCAATCTTACTTAAGAAGAAATGTCTTATTTAATATTTGTTTGCAGGTTTCCAGAAATGTAGGGTTTATTTATTTATTTATTTATTTTTCACCAATCCCATGATATTTTCATAAAACAGCAGCTGGGCATGAAAACTGCAATAGTAATCTTATCCTATTGCTCCTGGTTATGCTGTGCTTTCAGGAAAGTCATAATTAAGTATTTATATCGCCAGTGTTTGCCTTCTGGTTCTCTGCAGTTTTCTCCGTTTGTGTTCTTCCTGGCTATTGGAAAGACAAACAAGTAGGAAAAGGCTCAGCTACAAGCAGAACTTACAAAATCAGAAGTTTAATATTTGTATTCATGTTAATAATAGTAAAAATCTAATATAATTTAGAGAGCCAGTTAGGTGCAGTAATAATGGCACTAGGCATTATAAACTGGGAGACTGTGAGTTCTAGTCCCACTTTAGCCATGAAAGCCTGCTGGGTGACCTTGAACCTGTCACTCTCTCTCAGCCCTAGGAAGATGACAATGGTAGACCAATTCCAAAAAAACTTAGTCAAGAAAACAGCAGGGACTGCTCCGAGCAGTTACCAGGAGCATATATATAAGTATAAGTATGTAATAACTATATTAATTGGATATAATGAAAGGAAACAATAGGACAGGAATGGCAGGCATGCTGGTGCTCTTATGTACGCCCCTTACAGACCGCTTAGGAATGGGGTGAGGTCAATAGTAGACAGTCTTTGGTTAAAGCTATGGGGATTTTGGGAAGAGACCACAGAGTCTGGTAGTGTATTCCAAGTATTTACAACTCTGTTACTGAAGTCATATTTTCTGCAATCAATATTGGAGCGGTTAACATTAAGTTTAAATCTATTATGTGCTCATGTATTGTTGCAATTGAATCTGAAGTAGTCTTCAACAGGAAGGACATTGTAAGAGATGATTCTATGAGTTAAACTCAGATCATGTTGATGGCGGTGGAGTTCTAAGTTTTCTAAATCCAGGATTTCAAGTCTGGTGGAATAAGGTATTTTGTTGTATTCAGAGGAGTGGAGAACTCTTCTTGTAAAATATTTCTGGACACGCTCAATTGTATTGATGTCTGAAATGTGGCATGGGTTCCAGACAGGCAAGCTGTATTCAAGAATTGGTCTAGCAAATGTTTTATATGCTCTGGTTAGTAGTGTAGTGTTTCTGGAGAAGAAGCTACGAGCTTGTACAACGATTAAACATTCAGGCTCTCTTTTTGGAAGACCCTTGACCACTCTGTCTTTTCTTGACTCTCACCAGGTGGCGGCACCTGGCACTTCCCCCACTAGGCTGGGAAACAAAAAAGCATGGTCAGGCTTAGTCAGGGTTTAAATCTGAGTCCTCTCTGGACTAGGAAGTAAAAAGAAATGTCCCAGAAAGACCAGTGATAAATCACTCTTCTGTTGTTTGCTGTGTCTAGAAATCTCTAGGAATCAAGCTAATTCAAAGCAGTCCTTTACCTTTAGTTTTAAATAAATCTTCCCTCCTCAATCACAGGTATAGAACAGAATAGAAAAACAGAGTTGGAAGGGACCTTGGAGGTCTTCTAATCCAACCCCCTACTCCGGCAGGAAGCCCTATACCAGTGATGGCGAACCTTTTAGAGACCGAGGGCCCAAACTGCAAGCCTCTCCCTCTCTCTTGTGCGTGCACATGTGTGCGTGCATCAGCAACCCAAAGACCAGCTGGCCGGCTGGAGGCAGAGCATCACAATACTGGCAGCACTGCAAGAGGCGAGATCTTTTTCTTTTGTGAGCTTTCGTTGTTTGCAGGGAAACTTCTGTGGCAAGAAACGCCACGGAAAAATGCAGTGGAGCTGAGTTGGGGCAATGGCACGAGTGCCCACAGAGAGGGCTCTGAGTGCCACCTCTGGCACGCATGTCATAGATTCGCCACCACTGCCCTACACTACTTCAGACAAATGGTTGTCCAATTTCTTCTTAAAAACTTCCAGTGTTGGAGAATTCACAACTTCTGCAGGCAAGTTGTTTCACTGGTTAATTGTTCTAACTGTCAGGAACTTTATCCTTAGTTCTAGGTTGCTTCTCTCTTCGATCCATTGCTTCTTGTAGTCCTAGCCCTTTGGTATAGAATAGAATAACAAAAAGTTATTCTTTTTGTTATTCGATAGAATAGCTATAAAAAGTATAGCTGAGAAATCACAGAGTAATGGTAGAGGGCCGCAGTATTATGCTATGGAAACGTGTGCTTCTGGGATTCTGAGAGGTGGCACTGTTTAATCAAAGGAACCTGGAGTGCCAACAAAAAATCCTGCCAATTGGACTGTCTGGGTAAATATTAGGGGAGACAGGCAATGCTTCAATTAACCAGGAGGTAACAACCAGCACCTTGAACCACACCCAGAGGCACGCTGGCAACAAATATGCAAATATACCTTGCAAAGTAGTGGTGTTACATGGGCATACTAAGGAATGCCCATTAATCATTCATGTTGTTACAATCTGGATCAGTTGAAACTTCTGAATGGTCTTCATGGACATCTCCATGTACAGTACATTGCACTAGTCAAACTGTGAGGTTACCAGGGCATGAGCTCAAAGGACTGCCTGACCTAGGAGATGGTGCAATTCATCCTATACCAGATGTAGCTGCCAGCTACTCATATGGGAGTCCAGGAAAATTCCAAAATGCACAGCACCCTTGAAGTGCCACTGCATCAGAGGTCAAAGTTGGAATATCCCCAGATATCCCCAGTCCAAATATCCATAGCCACTTAGTCTTAGTAGGATTGAGCTGGAGATAGTTCGTGCCCATCCTAACCTGCACAACTTCTAGGCACTGAGGGAGAACCTCAACAGCTTCACTTGACCAGCCTAGAGTCAAAAGACTCTAGAGCCAAACCCTAAATCTAGAGTCAAAAGACTCTAGAGTCAAACCAGTGGTGGGTTGCCCACGGTTCGGACCGGTTCCTGTGAACCAGAGTAAAACCGGGGGGAGACTCTGCCCACCAACCCCAACATCATCAGGAAGCTTCTGAGCATGCGTGATCCCGCTAGAAAAGGTAAGCAGAACGCAGCCTTGAGTCAAACCCTAACCCTAACCATAACCCTAACTATAACCCTAACCCTTATCCTATCAAGGTATCCTCCATGTATTGATGACACTGAACCCCGAACAAGTCAATGACCTCACCCAGAGGTTTCATGTAGATATTGAAAAGAAGGGAGGAAGTATAGAACTCTACTACACCCCACAAAGTAAGGGGTGGACATGAGTCAGGACATGATCTCTACCCCTTATTTTACAGTTATTGGAATCAGAAAATAAGATGTAAAGTAAAAGAAGATAACTTCTTCTCAGTAAAAGAAGAGAACCACAGTGCCCTCAATGCCCAATTGATAAGCCACCTCAAAGAGATAGTGTTATCTCCAGTAACTGCAATTGTATTAACGCCTGAATCCCCTAACAACAGCAGTGACAGTCTATGGAGATCCTCAGTCATCCAGGTCATGGTTGTCCCAAAGGTGCTTTTTCAAGGGGCACCTGGACTTTCTGGTTTTTCTTGGAAGGCGTTTTGCTTCTCATCCAAGAAGCTTCTTCTGGAGAGCTGAAGAAGCTTCTTGGATGAGCAGCGAAACATCTTCCAAGAAAACCAGAAAGTCGAGGTGCCTCTTGAAAAAGCACCTTTGGGACAACAGCTGTGACATGCACTACTTTCGAAGACTCATTGCAGACTCTTTTGTCTTCATACTTAAAAATAAAAATTTGAGGCGTCAAAAATGCGGTCTTCAACTTTTCTGGCTTGGTGGACCAGTGGAGGAGGAGGTGGTGGTGGGGAGGGGATTTTATGTACATGCATTCTGCTTTCACAAATGCAGCTTCACCCATGCTCACCCACCACTTCTGTGGCCCAGTTCCAGGGTGTGGACCAGAGGTTGGGGACCCCTGGTGTAGAACATTGAATTTTGCCTTTCATTGATCACAACTGATTTCTATCCATTTAGCAATCTGTCAAGTCACTTTGAATCTTTAGTGACAGTTCTCACTCTCTTGCCAATTCTTGTCATTAACTTAGAAAACTGAGTGAACTCATATATTTCAAGGGGTTGGGAGGCTCCCCTCTTCTAATAGTTTAATTTGCTGGAAGGAGAAAGAAGAAATGCTCCAAACATCAATACTCCCTGAAAATTCAATTTGGAAAACAAACGCTGTATTTAGAAGCCTTGTCTGGAAAACTTTGATTACTACTTCTCTCTAAAATAATAATAATAATAAAAAAGTTAAGACAACATTGTATCCAAACTAAAAATAATAATCTTTTCCTCCTACATGGCTGGCTGAATTTCATTCCTAAACTTTCCCACATTTGCGGGGTAGGAAGGGACAATCTCTGATATGTAATTCAGTTTGGAATTCAGGATTAACTTGGCCTCCAAAAGAGGCAATTGAAAAACACGTGTGACCATTACACATTTATAGTTCTCCCAATTTTCAGCAAAATATCTATAAAGGTCTCCTAAGTCCAAGGCAATCCAATGCAAATTACAGCACAACCTCAATTACAGGGGAAGAAAAAAACTATATTGCAGTAGAAAAATGTCCTTTCTCAGCGTGGAGTGTCCTACGTGAAACTTCATACTTGCTATTATGAAACATCTGGGCCTCATCTACTTTAGACACTGAAAGGAGAAAACATTTCTCTCCCCCCCCCATTCTTACTTCTTTGCCAAATTCATTTTTTTCTCCTGGCCCAAGAATCCATGTTGCAACTTTAAAACACATGTTAATGTTTCTTACTTTGATGAGCACGTTTGAGTTGCTCATATCTACATGTTCCAATCACTGCCCCTCTGAAAAACAGCGATTAAGAACCCTTGTTGCTGACCTCAACTGGATCTTCATATTTTCACTAGAAGCACATTTTTTTAAAACAAACACCCTGCAGACTTAGGCCAAAGTGTTATCAAGCTCTGTATTCTATCTCACACAGTTTCTAGTAGCTGCATCTGATAAGTCATGTGCAGTTCTCTTGCACGTGTAACAAATGAAGCTGGTGAAGCAGAAACCAGATATTCCCAGATTAGAGAGAACTTGGTATGTTAATACAGATCAAATGTCTCTTAAGGCAAACAAGAAAACCACTGGAAAATCCATTGACTCAAAAAGATGTGATGGGGATAAAGGCCTAGCAAATACACCACAGAGCATAGAAGAATACAGAATTTGCTGGCTAAAAATCTACAATGGAAGGAATCTTCTACCTTCTAAGACAAGATGTCCCACTGTTGAACAACTACTGTTTAGACTAAAAAAAATTATCATAGCGAATAGAGGACAGGTTTGAGGCTGCTGATCTGGAGCAAAAGAAAGCAAATGAACTATAGATTAAATTAAATTAAATCCAATATATGGGTCTGATTGTTATTCCTTTATCCTGCCCTAAACATTGGACTGACTTTTTTAATGTCCTGCCCATGATCCTACATAGCTGCTTGCTTGGTAACAACGAGCTCTTAAGAAAGAGCCATTTGTTGAAATGGGCAATTTTGCAAATTGATTGATTGACTGATTGATTTCAAGACTAAGTTTGCTGAATGCTGGTCAGATTTTCCAGCTCTTTATTTGACTTTCCAATTGCAGTGATTTTGACTTTTTCAGCTGACTTCTGCCCTGAATTTTATTGACCTTTAATTTGATTGTTTCTAGCTGCTTGGATCCCTTTTGTGAGAAATCCCAGATGATAAGAAGCAGCAGAAGAAGCCTAAGGCAGCCAACAAGGCAGAAATGAGCACAAAAAAATGTTTATATTTCACAGCTTGTGGTTGTGGTTTTCCTCTCCTAATGTACAAGAGTAGCGGGGGGGGGGGGAACCTTGAGCAATTCTCAAGCTGGTTTAATCAAAGTGATATATGAAGTCATTGTGGACAGCCGGAGGGCAGTTTTAGGATGATGGAGAAGTCATCCCTATCTGAGTCATCCACTAGCTTTCCAGGAGAGAAGCAAGAAGGAGAATTAGATCTAGAATCGGTGCTCTTTCTCCAAAAGGGAAACCAATATATCTGTCAAAGGTTGGGATTCAATTAATTTAACAACCAGTTTGCCCAGGGTCAGGTTGGCTGTTATGGAAGGCATGGCCCAACCTGACCCTGGCTGAACCAGTTAGTAGATTACCACCCCCGCTCCCACTATCAACGTGTATCCTTGGTGCTGCACTGCACTGCAACGGAGAAAGAGGCAATGGAGTGGCTGGCGTGAGGAAAGGAGGACGGAAAGTGGCCTTCTCATCCCTTTGCATTGGCCACTCCATTGCCCTTTTCTCCATTGCAGAGCAGCGCAATGCCCAGGAGCCACTTTGATAGTGAAGGGTGGGTGATTTAACAAGCGGTTCGCTTGAACCAGTGTGAACCGGCTGAATCCCACTACTGGCCTTCAGACTATTTTAGTTTCTCAAACCAACATAATCCACCTCTCTTCTCACATCATCACCTTACCCCATCTGTCTTTCTGATCAGCTTTTATGGTCACAGTTGCTGGGCTAGCTATGGAGAGGTATTAAAGCCACCCAAGTGCTGGACGTCTTGCAGGCAGCCTGTCCTTTCACAATAGGGTCAGTCTATCGGATGGATCACTGAATAACAAACTTTTTTTAAAAAAATGAACTTTTAAATATTATTTATTAATTTGTCCTATTTGTACAACATCTCCCCAAGCAAGCAACTCGGGGCAGCATAGGACAAAGTGTAACTTTAACAAATCCCTTGTTCCTTTTTGGATGATCAGCTGCATAACGCACCACAGTATTATGACAGGAAAAAATGTGAGTTATGTCAACTCATAGCCATAAGCATGTGTACTTACTGGAAGCTGCAAAGCCCGAGACAACAAATGTTTCTCAGACCCAGTACTTTACAAAGTGTTCTTCAGCTATGTGTTTTAGTTCTGATAATTCTCCAAAACAATCAAGGAAGCAGGAAATCAATAATTCCAAAGAAATGGTTATCTTGGCTGTTGCCAGCACTGACCAGAAATGTTTGTGACTGCAACAGTTTTAGCTCGCTAACTTTGGGTGTCTGAAGTCTTGTCCCTTAAGCACAGCACATTCATTTATTTCTCAAATTTAAAAGACCACCCATCTCCATATAGGTACTTGGTGATACGGGACTATCTACGGGACCGTCTACTGCCGGCTTCTATCTCCCATCGTCCGGTACGTCCCACAGAGAGGGACTCCTCAGGGTGCCGTCAGCCAAACAGTGTCGACTGGCGGCCCCCAGGGGGAGGGCCTTCTCTGTGGGGGCTCCGACCCTGTGGAACGAACTTCCCCTCGGACTTCGACAATTACCTGACCTTAGGACCTTTCGCCGCAAACTTAAAACTTATTTATTCCGTATGGCTGGACTAGCCTGATTCTTATTTTTATTGGATGGGTTTTTAAAATTCTGTGATTTTACGGAAAAGTACGTTTTTTAATATTTTGGGCATTTAATTTTTTTTTTTTAAGGGATGTTTTTAATTATTGTGTGTATGTATATTTTATCTGCCTGTTCACCGCCCTGAGTCCTTCGGGAGAAGGACGGTATACAAATTAAAATATTATTATTATTATTATACACAATATAAAAAATAATATCTATCTATCTATCTATCTATCTATCTATCTATCTATCTACCTGTTGTGGCTCCGCCCCTCGGGCCTGGCCTCCTGGAGCCAGATGACTCAGAGAGTGAAGAGGAGGAGCTGACAAGGCCTCTTTCCCCTGACCCCTCCTCCTCCCTGGCAACGCCCCAAGAACCAGCTACTGAGGATCAATCTTGGCTAGATGCGAAACAGCGACACCAAGATAAGCATGCACAGCAGAGGAAAAGGTGGACCAGGCCCAGGGAGTGCTGAGTCATGGAGCCACACCCCACAGGGGATAAAAACATGGAGAGTGCTCCGTAGGCCCTTGTGTCGGACAAAGTTACGGACTACTGGCTCTTTGACTGCTTTGGACTGAAGGCTGGGATTTCTTGTGAGTACTTTAGATCATCCTGCAGACTCCTGGTTGCCCTGGCAACTGTCTGTTGGCACGCTGCTACTTGATAAGGACTTGGCTGGCACATGAAGGAACATTGCCAGAACTTTTCGTTGCCAGAAGAAACCCGGTCAAGTGTAAATAAATTGCTGGCAGACAGCCTCGGCTGGCATATTGTTTTGGGGAGGACGGGAGGGGACAGAACACTATCTATCTATCTATCTATCTATCTATCTATCTATCTATCTATCTATCTATCTGCTTGCTTACTTGCTGCCTATCTATCCATCTATCATCTATCTATCTATCTATCTATCTATCTATCTATCTATCTATCTATCTATCTATCTATCTATTATATGGCATACAATGTCAGGGAAATTTACACATGCTAGACACAATGCAATCCTGACAGTCTAAATTTTAGATCATCCTGTCTGGAACTTGCCTGCCTATCCTTAGTGCACCGTAGGGGGCAAATTGGCTTACACCAGCTGATTAGCGGTGCTTGGGTTGCTGGCTCTTCCATGGCTCCTCTGTTGATTTCCCCTCACTTTGCCTTGTGTTGTGTTGCGTTGCCTCACATCTGGTCAGCAGGTCCAGCACCAGCTTTTGGTTTTTCCCACCAAAGTGGTACCTATTTATCTACTTGCAATATTGCATGCTTTTGAACTGTTGGGTCAGTAGGATTTTTCTTGTCCTCAGGCACTCTAGATTTTCTTAATAGGCTTACCTCAGCCATAGATGTATGCTAAATCCAAACTCCAATGAATGAACTGGAGAATTCTAGAAAATTCTAACTAGATATTCCTTGAAACTTTTTCTACACATCTACCATGGAGATCACAGGTATTTTGTGAAAAAGTATGTAAGTATAGAAGTGTTGAATATGTAAACAGCGAGTCAAGCCAGGAACGTGGTTTCACTCAGGTCTGGGTTTAATAATATTTAATTTTAATTTATATAATTTAATTTAGCCGGACATTAGCATGCCCGCCACTGATTGGTGGATTCAAGCGTAAAAGTAAAGCAATGTCATTGGCTGAACCGGCAGACAGCTCCCTTTAAAAGGAGAGCACTGCGGGTTTCAGTTTTTTTTACTATCAAGTGTGGCTTGGTGGGCGTGGCAGGGGAAGGATACTGTAAAATCTCCATTCCCTCCCCACTCCAGGGGAAGGATATTGCAAAATCTCCATTTCCTCCCAGTCAGCTGGGACTCAGGAGGCAGAGAATAGATGTGGGCAGGGCCAGTCAGAATTTTTACTGCTGGTTCTCCGAACTACTCAAAATTTCTGCTACCGGTTCTCCAGAACTGGTCAGAACCTGCTGAAACCCACTTCTGCACTGCTTCCTAGGCTTTGCAGAAGTTAACTAACTTGAAATAAAGATCTGAAGTTACTTGCTGTTGCCCTGCCTCTTCTTGCAATTTCCACACTTAACAGAAGGGCTTCTTCTAGATACAGGCTCTCAAATGGGCCTTCTAATACAATTTAGAGCAGGGGTCTCCAACCTTGTGGACTTCAACTCCCAGAGTTCCTCAGCCAGCTTTGTTGGCTGAGGGACTCTGGGAGTTGAAGTCCACAAGTCTTAAAGGGACCAAGGTTGGAGACCCCTGATTTAAAGCGTATCAAAGGGAACTTTTTATCAGTAGGATTCAAAATATCTTAACTTCCGCAAGAGGTTCAATGATTAGACCTATTTAATGCATTACTTGTTTATTTTGTTCTTTTCCTTCTCAGAAAGTTCATATGGAAAGAGGGATTGATAATAAAGATCTCCTGAGCTATTTAGATGGAAAAAGGCACCAACTTGTACCTTAGTTGCTAGTGAAACCATTAGAAATTGAAAAACTTATCAATTCATTTATCCCTCACTCTAAGGTTTGAGAAATATAATATGAATATGAATCTACCAACATCTACAGATTGTGCTATAATTTCTCATTTGCAGATGAAACTATAAACTCTAGATTAATACTGAGGAACAGTTAGAAAGAATATTGGAAGCTAATTTATGTAATATTATACCTGCCATTTAAATATTCCAAAGAAAAGGGGAATTAGTTTTTGTTTTTGTCTTGAGTAACAAAAACTGACTAAGTGCCAACATCCTTTTGAGATGGACAGAGATTTAAAATGTCACTGTTTTAATTTTGTCAGAAATTACCTCGTGGTGTGAGTCACTGTGAAACAGAAAGAACAACTGGAGGTATTTAAAAATAAATATTTAAACAAGGGAAGGGAAAAAAGATTTTTCTCCGATTGATGGTTTGAACATTCTTAAGGGATCAATAAAACTATCCATCTTATCAATAATGACTTTATTGCACTGACAATACATTCAGCCCTTAAAATTTTCATCAACTGAACTGGGACAGTATATAAAATTGAGATGTTTGTGATATACCGTATTTTGCTACTAAAATTTCTCAAGCAATTTCAAAAGAATCTAAACAATGTTGATAATAGTTTTAAAAACTTATCTGGATCTCAAATAAAAAATTATGAAATTGCTTTTCAATTGAGCTTGATCCCTGATAACTTCATGGAGATATTCATATATTTTTCTTGACAACTATGGCATTATTTCAAGGTTTCTCCAAACCAAATACTACCAAGGCCCAACCCTCTAGACCATTACAGGCTAGACAAGATCAGTGTCTAGCTGATTAAAGATGAAGAAAAAACTAGGTTTGAAATGCTACCAGTTCGCACTAGTTCAGGTGAATCGGTAATAAAAAAAGCTACCAGTTCAGCTGAACTGCTTTTCCGATAATCAGCTGTGCCGCGTGAAATCCTGCTTTCTAGCTAATCTAAATTGTGCGGCACAACTGTTCCCCTCCCCCCGCTATTCTATTTACCTTCAAATGGCTCCTTTTTCTATGTGCACTGTGCATGTGCGCACACACAATGTGCATTTGGCGCGCACTGTGCATGCATGGGCAACGAACCAGTGGCAACCCCTGGAGGATTTTACCACTAGTTTGAAGAAGTAACTGGGAAGCACTCCTATGCCATTGGGCATCATATCTGGCTTTCTTAATAACTTTATTCTTCATTTATATTTATTTGTTTTAAATACTATGAGGATCTTTACAGAGCATGAATTTTTTGGATTCTGTAGAAGTTAAGCTGTAAACTGTGCATAGTAATGGAAAAAGCAATAAAACAATTATGAAAAACAGCTGTATAAATCTCAAGAATGAAAGAAATCATTTTCTTTGAGGTATAGCGTAACATGCATAATATTCCTACTTTGAACTAAGCTGTGATTTGTTTAACCATGGTTTCTATTGTCCATTCTAAATGTATTTTAAATATTTTAATTACATTTTTTTCCGCTAGGATAAACTGTAACAACTCTTTCTTTTTTTCCTTTTTTTAAAAATAATTTTTATTGAACAGTTTTTTTAAAACAAAAAAAAAATTTTTTTTACAATTTTCTTCTTTACAACATTTCCACATCAGTATTCATTTCTTATATATCCATTTTTCCCTTTATTTCAATTTACTATCTATACATGTGATTCTAATATTTATTTATACATATGAAAATATCAATGTACTCAGTGGAGGGTTTCAAACTTTTTCACTACCATTTCTGTGGGTGTGGCTTGGTGGGTGTGACATGCTTGGTGGGCGTGACTTGGTGGGCGTGGCAGGGGAAGGATACTGTAAAATCTCCAGTCCCTTCCCAATCCAGGGAAAGGATACTGCAAAATCCCCATTTCCTCCTGATCAACTGGGACTTGGGAGGCAGAGAATAGATGGGGGTGGCTTCAGTCAGAATTTTTACTACCGGTTCTCCGAACTACTCAAAATTTCCGTTACCAGTTCTCCAGAACTGGTCAGAACCTGCTGAAACCCACCTCTGAATGTACTAAATTACAATCATACATTCTGTGTCAGTTCCATTCCTACATGTTTGTTACTCCATTAAACTCCTCATTTAATCTTTCCTTCCCCTTTATACATCTCCTCTAACCACTCATATCATTTCTCTCATACCATGTAGCATTCTATTTCCTCCTTATCTTGTATTTCTTTTGTAAGTTTATCCATCTCTGCACATTCTAAAACTTTTCTTATCCAATTTTCTTCTGTTGGTATATTATTATTTTTCCAATTTTGTGCGTATATGATTCTCACTGTTGTTCTGGTATGTATAATTAAGTATTGTATTTTTTTGTCATAATTTCCTGGAAGTATTCCTAACAAAAATAGTTCTGGTTTCATCTGTATTCGGTGTTTGGTTATCTCTTCTAAATATATTCTTATTCTATTCCAATATTGGAATACTTTGGGACATGTCCACCACAACACTCTTTCAACCATCTGCATTTTGTTAACTATAGAGGTAATCCTTGGCTTATGATCACAACTGGGATCAGAACTTCTGTCACTAAGTGAGGGAGTTGTCAATCACATCTGATTTTACTAACTTTTTGTCAGTGTTGTTAAGCGAATCTCTATGGTTGTTAAGCAAACCTGGCTTGCCCCATTGACTGGGCTTGTTGGAAGCTGGCTGAGGAGACCACAAATGATAATAAATGGAAGCCTGAGATGCTGAAACCATCATAAATCCATGCCAGTCCCCATGCCAGGGGCCGGATAGCTCAGGCTGGTAAAGCCTGTTATTAAGAACACAAAGCCTGCAATTACTGCAGGTTCAAGCCCGGCCCAAGGTTGACTCAGCCTTCCATCCTTTATAAGGTAGGTAAAATGAGGACTCAGATTGTTGGGGGGGGGCAATAAGTTGACTTTGTAAAAATATACAAATAGAATGAGACTATTGCCTTATACACTGTAAGCCGCCCTGAGTCTTTGGAGAAGGGCGGGGTATAAATGTAAACAAAAAAAAAAAAATTCAGTTCTGAATTTAGATCACATGACTTTGAGAATGCTGTAACAGTCATAAGTGCGAGGACCACTCATAAGTCACATTTTCAGTGCTGTAGTACCTTCGAATAGTTGCTAAAAGAATGTGAGTTGAGGACTACCTATGTGCTCCTTTTTTGACGCCATTGAAATTTTTTTGGAAATTCATGGATTTTTTTTAGAATGACGGCAATTAATTCTTTGGATATAATATGATTCTTGATTGTTACAAATCACTCATTCTGTTATGTTTCTCCAAATCTTCTGAAGAAACGCGATTTGGGAAACTGCAAATGCTGCGTATAATGTATTATCAGAAAAAAAAAGAGATTGCAAATTTCAGTCTTTCAAAATGTTTGTTACATCATCTTCAAAATATCAAACAAAATTTTCAAAATTTTGCACAGACATGTTTGTATATTTTAATTTCATTGGAGTATAAGGCAGTAGGCCTTCATGTTATTAGTAGTGTTGATTTTCTATGATATCTAAATCTTTTTGAATGGACATGAGATTTACTGAAAATTTGAAAGTCATTTCTCCATCAAGGATAATGTTAATTTTTTCCCCATGTATTCACTCAAA